>NC_086098.1:141860810-144260810 GCF_963921235.1 Mobula hypostoma
ACCAGTCTTGATCTTACTGTCTAAATCACTTTGCAGAATACCTCATCACCAAAGTTCACCAAGAAACACCAAGATCTCACTTGGCCAGAGCTGAGACGGATCAAGTGCTGCAGGAAGATCATCAACTCAGTGAAAGCCACCCTTTGGCCTGCCCAAAACTTATTGGTCTTCAAGCACAATAAGATGTCCGTAAGGTAATATATTCGTACTTTGCAAATAAATTCACATTGACCTTTGCACTTTGAATGCTGCTGACTGGCATATTTCAGGCCGCATGAGTACCTGCTGAGGGAAGCTCAATGCAGTCAATGCAGAGGCTCTGTGGAGAAGGACCACAGAGGAAGGCTCCTTCTTCCACTCGGGCGTTGAGGGACTGCGTCTGTTGGGGAAACCCTTCAAACTATGAAAGGGTTTATCACATCAGGACTATGAGTGGCAAGGGTGCAAAGTAAAGGACCCTTTTACGACTATTGAACACATTGACCATGTTGTAATGCGAGCAAAGTTGCTGGAGAGGGACTGAAGCTGGTGGATAGAGATGTGTTTTATTCGACAAAAATGAGGCGCAGGCATTATCTTGAGATCCTTTCAGAGGAAGGGACCTGTTCAACATGATATTACATGACATTTTATATGCCAAGGATCAAAGAACATTGCCATATTTACAAGGTATCTCCGTTGCTTCCTTTGAATTATGTATAATTTTCACACTTCCTTCTTTGCACCCACACTCCAGACACCCAAAATGAAGGTTAGTCAGCATTGTCCAGTCTTCCAATTACCTGCTGTTTACGGCTACAGGAAACAGGAAACAGGAAACAGGGCTGCATTTTAAAATTTCATCTACAATCCATGTTCAGGTCTAAAGATTGGTTGCTGAGGTTAATGTCTTAACAGACAAAATGAATTGAAGAATGTAAACACTAGAATTTCTGCAGATGCTGGAAATCCAAACCAACACACACAAAATGCGGAACTCAGCAGGTCAGGCAGCATCTATGGGGCTGAGACCCTTCTTCAGGAGTGGAAAGGAAGGGGGAAGACAGCAGAATGGAAAGCTGGGGGGAGAGGAAGGAGGTTAGCTAGAAGATGGTAGGTGATGTTAGGTGGGTAGGAAAGATAAAGGGCTGGAGAGGAAAGAATCGGATAGGAGAGGAGAGTGGACCATAGAAGGAGGAGGGAATCTGCCGGGGGTGGGAATGATAGGCCGGAAGGAAAAATCAATATTTATGCCATCAGGATGGAGGCTACCCAGACAGAATATAAGTTGCTCCTCCACCCTGAGGGTGGCCTCATTGTGGCACATGAGGAGGCCATGGACCGACATGTCAGAACAGGTATTGAAATTGGAATTAAAATGTTTGGCCACTGGGAAGTGCTGACTTTAGTGGATGGAGCAGAGGTGCTTGATGAAGCAGCCCCCCCAATTTATGACGGGTCTCACCAATTAGACGAGGAGCACTGGACACAATAGCCATGCCCAGCAGAATCACAGGCGAAGTGTTGCCTTACAGGGAATGACTATTTGGGGCCCTGAGTGGTGGTGGGGGAGGTGGGGGAGGAGGGGAATGTAAAGAGCCTTGCACTGTGTTTGTTCTTTTGTACATACGTGCAATTATTAATATGAATAAAATTTATTTTTGAGTTTTAAAAATGCTTGTGTTGAGCTTTGCTGGCACAGGATAGGGAGCTGACAGGATTCCCCAGAGTGGGTGCGGAGATAAGAGACAAATGATCAGAAGCTCAAGGACATGTTAGCAGATTTAACACAATGTTTTGCCAAACATCGCTGAATCTTCCTTGAAGGCAGCTCTGATTCCTGGGATATAGTTATTTTCTCTGAGTAACTATTGAGCAGATTGGATCTAGGCTCATCACAGTCCAGGAGAAGGAGAGGTGGACTTTTAAAATGTTTATTTTGAGGAGCTTTGCAGAATAGATGCCATTTCTCTTTGTAGGGGAATAGTATCACAACAAGGGATTATTCATTTAAAATGACAATGGGGGGAGTGAAAATTTAGAGTTTTCCACTTAGCTGTGTACATACATCTATTGATGCTTCTGGACACATCTTCAGTGATGTTCCTGGAATCATCGGGTGTTTGGGGTCTTTCAACATCATACAACCTCCTCCAGGTGACCCAGCCGAGGCTGATCAGACCCCAGCTTGTGTCCAGATGGCTAGCTACTTATGACTCCATGGCTCCCCTCTTTTGAGCCACAGCCATCTTGAGGCCCTCTCTGCCGCATCGGTGGTACTGCAGATGACTCTCCTCTTCCTCTCTCCCTCGATGCCCAAAATGCTGAAGGCTCTAACTAAAGAATGGGCTACGAATCCCCTACAACCAACCTCCACTGGGAGACACCTCGCTGTCCATCCAGCCTGCTGACAGTTGCTGACCAGTCCTGCATACTTGGAGAGCTTCCTTTCAAAGGCCTCCTCCAAGCTATCTTCCCATGGGACTGTCAGCTCCAGCAGCACCACTTGCTTAGTAGACTCAGACACTAGGACAATGTCTGGTCGCAGGGTGGTGGCTGCGATATGGTTGGGGAACTTCAGCTGCCCTTCGAGGTCCACCAACAGCTGCCAGTCCCTTGCAGAGGTCAGAATGCCTGCAGATGTTCTTTTGGCAGGTATTGGCTGCTCCCCAGCTCTGACAAAGGCAATGGTCTGCTTGGAGGGTCGGGACCGCTTTGCCCACTCAACTCCTGCGCTGATGGCTTCAGTGATGGTCTTCAGGACCTGATCATGCCTCCACCTGTACCGTCCCTCACCAAGTGCCCTTGCACAGCCGCTGAGGATGTGCTCCAGGGTTCCTTGCTTGGAGCACTGTGGGCATGCAGATGACTCTGCCTTGCTCTATGTGTGCAGGTTTGATGGGCTTGGAAGCACATCGTACACTGCCTGGATGAGAGATTGGATGCGGTGTGGGTCGGCTTTCCAAAGATCAGCCTAGGTCACTTTCCTCTCAACCGCATTCTCCCATCTTGTCCAAGCTCCCTGTTGCTTCATTCCCACCGCCTTGCAGGCTCTCATCTCCTCCACTACTGCTCTCACCTCCTCCTGAACTAGACGACGCCTTTCCTTCCCTCTGGTGTCCATTTGGGGAGTTGGAAAGGATCCTAGCCCAGCTCGGCCTTGTGTGACCACTCCCACCAGCCTTCTGTGACACAGCCTCTGCCTCCTGAACAGCTTCCTCTGCCCTCCACTTCCTGCCAGTCCTTACTTGGATCCCTGCTCTAGCCACCTTTGGGTCACTTGAGTCCCTATACTGTAGCACTTCTCTGGCTCTTGTTGCCTTGAATTCTTTCTCCAAGGATTTGAAGGGCAGTTGCAGTTTGTTGTGGTGTCCATAGAGTGCGATGCTGCTCAGGCTCTTTGGCAGCCCCAGCCATCTCCTGAGGTGGTTGCTAACCCTCCTCTCTAAGATTTCAACTGTCGAGATCGGAACTGCGTAGACGAGGAGGGGCCATAGGATTCTGGGAAGAATGCCATGCTGATACACCCAGGCTTTAAACTTTCCACGTAGGCCAGACTTGTCCATAGATTTCATCCAGCCATCCAACTTGGTGAAGGTTGCCTGAATGGATGTTGTGCCCCTTAAAGAGCTGTCAAAAACTTTGCCTAAGCTCTTGACTGGCTTTTCTGTGATGCTGTAGTTTGGAGCAAAAAAAAACAAATTGCTGGAGGAACTCATTGGGTCAGGTAGCATCTGTTTGAATATATTGAAAGAAGTAGATACACGTGTTCAAGTGTTTAGAGTAAAAGGCAATAAAGAAGAAACCAGAATCAGGTTTAATATCACTGGCATATGTTGTGAAATTTGTTGACTTTAAAGCAGCAGTACAATTAAATACATGATAGATAAATATAGAGATAAAAACTGAATTACGGTAGGTAATTAGTTAGGTTAAAATAAGCGGTGCAAAAAAAAACAGAAATAAAAAAGTAGTGAGGTGGTGTTCATGGGTTCAATGTCCATCTAGAAATTGGATGAAATGAGGCCAACGTCACATCAGCCCTTACTGAATATAGGAGTCCACACGGACTACTCTCGTCTCCATTCTGGAGGAGACCTCATGCGTACTGTAGGATAGATTGAAAGAAGTACAAGTAAGTCACTGCTTCATGTACTGCTCGTTTATTTTTAAAGTCTAGATCTATTTTTTAATTAAGTGAAGTTAAATTCCACAGCTATAGTTGTGGGATTTGATCTGATGTCCTTGATCATTAGTTGAGGTCTCAGAACCAGAAATAATAGTAACATTACAAAACAGAAGGGGCCATTTGGCCCATTGCTTGTGTGCTAGTTAGCATTGTACTACCTCACAAAACCCCATATTCTAGGACTAAGTCCATAACCCTGAAGGTCAAAGCTCTTCAATGCCATATCCAAGTACCTTTTAAATATGATAAAGGATTTTGCCTTGGCCATTTTTTCAGGTAGTGAATTCCATTCCATGATTTGGGTGAAAGTTTATTTCCTCGGCAGTCTCTAATACTTCTATTAACTAATTGAAATCTATACTCCATGGGAAATAGAGTTTTCTTATTGACATTCATCTAGATCTTTTGTAATCCTTTGCACCTCTGGTAAATTTTTCCTCAGCCTCCTCTTCAAATCAAATAACTCTAGTTTATTGAATCATCATTGCTACAATTTCCCAGTACAGCAACACCTTTGTAAATCTTCTCTCACCCCTCCAGCACAGTCACGTCTTTCCTGTTATGTGGTGAACCTTATTAAGGATAATCAGGTAACTACAGGCTGGCGAGCTTGTCTTCATTTGTAAGGAAGTTGCTGGAGGAAGCTTGGGGGACAAGATCTACCATTACTTGGACAGTCAATGCCTAATCAAGAATTGTCAGCATGGTTTTGTGCGTGGGAGGTCATGCCTGAGGAATGTTTTGGAGCTTTTTGAAGCAGTAACCAAGAGGATAGATGAAGGTAGGACAGTGGACGTTGCCTATATGACAAGGTCCTACTCAGCAGGCTGATCTGGAGGTTAGGTCGCATGGGATACAAGGAAGCTACTGAGTTGGATTCAGAGTTGCCCAATGATAAGCAGGTGAGGAGAAGAGAAAAGGTAAGAGGAGAGCCAAAAGGGGGAGGGGGAGAAGTTAGAGAAATTAATGTTCATGCCCTCAGGTTGCAGACTACCCAGATGGAATATGAGGTGTTGCTCCTCCAACCTGAGAAAGGCCTGATCGTGGCACTAGAAGAGGTCATGGACTGACATGTAGGAATGGAAATGGGGGTAAAAGGCACTAATGGGAGTTAGATACAAGTGTCCAAACAGTAGTCAGGACGTGGGGTACAGATTACAACTGGAGTTAGAAAAGGTATGTAAAAAGGAATATGTTACGATGGGCTTTGGGGATTTCAATGTGCAGGTAGATTTGGAAATCAGGTTGGCTCCAGATCTCAGGAGGTGGCTTTTTAGTCCAGCTTGTCGTTGAGCCCACTAGGGAATAGGCAATTCTGGACTGAGTGTTGTGTAATGAACTACATTTGATTTAAGGAGCTCTATATTAAAGGCAATTTTAGGAGGCAGTGATCATAATATGATAGAATTCACCCTGTGGTTTGAGAGAGAGAAGCTAAAATCAGATGTATAGGTATTGCAGTGGAGTAAAGTGAATTACAGAGGCGTGAAAGAAGAGCTGGTTAAAGTTGATTGGAAACTGACACCAGCAGAGATGGTGGTAGAGCAGAAATGGCTGGAGTTTCTGGGGGAAATTCAGGAGGAACAGAATCACTTCATCCCAAAGAAGGGAAGATGAGGCAAATGTGGCTGACAATGGTAATCAAAGACGGCATGAAAGCAATTTAGAGGGCATATAATATAGCAAAAATTAGTGGGAAGTTTTAAATTCCAACAATCCAAAGTAATAAGGAGAGAAAAGATTAAATATGTCAGTAAGTTGGCCAATAATAGAAAGTAGGAAACCAGTTTTTTTAGATACTGGCTTTCACCTGCTGAGTTGCTGCCACAATTAGAAATGTACATTAACAAGCAGGTGTACAAGTGTACCTATAAAGCAACCACTGAGCTGTATATAAACAGGAAAAGAGAGGTGAGATGGATATTGGGCCTCTGGAAAATAACACTGGATAGGTAGTAATGGGGAACAAAGAAATGGCAGACAAACTCAATAAGTATTTTGCATTAGTGGGAGACACCAGCAGCATGCCAGAAATTCGAGGAAACAGGAAACAGATGTGTGTCTGGTTGCTGTTACTAAGGAGAAGATACTTGGGAAACTGGAAGATCTGAACGTAGATGAGTCAGTTGGACCGCAGGGTTCTGAAAGAGGTAGATGTTATGTTTTGTAGCTCTGACACACGAAGCTCATTCAAGAGAAAACAAGAAAGCTGGGAAATTGAAGTTGTGTTGATTCGTGCCTACTTGAAGCGAGATGTGTGTGTATCGCATACTTTCACAGCCACAAGTCTCATCAGCTAAATGGAATGACCCCCTCCCCTTTGACAGGAAAGATGCTATCCAACAATAGTGAGAAATGATTAAATCTTGAGGCCTGAATAGCATAACTTAAAATTTACTATGCTGTGGATGTCTGTATATAGTAGTTGTATTATAGAGTATACCGAGTACATAGTTAGAATGCATTCTATGAGTTGGAGTTTATAGCTAAGCACGAAAGAGTGTTGAATATTTAATATTTCAGTAATATTTGAGTAATCTTGTAAATATGTTGTTGATTAAGCATTGTTTGTTTGTTTAACTCATTAAGGCTTATATGTACTAATAAGTGATTTGCATATGTCATGACACTACCATGTGATACATGTACGTGCCTCGTTTAAAGTAATGATCCTGAGAATGAAAGGGTATGAGGAGCATTTAATAGCTCTGGCCTTGTACTCATTGGCGTTTAGAAGACTGGACTGCAATCTTATTGAAGCCGATTGAATATTGAAAGACCTAGATCGAACGTAAGTGGAGAGGATGTTTCCAATAGTGGGAGTGTCTAGCACCAAAGGATAAAGCCTCAGATTAGAAAGATGTCCCTCTAGAACAGAGGTGAGGAGACATTTCTTTAACCAGAGGGTGGTGAATCTGTGGAATTCATTGCCTCAGACACCAGGGAAGTCAAGTGATAGGCTATATTTAAAGGTATAGTTTATAGGTTCTTGATTGGTAAGGCCATCTATGGGGAGAAATCAAGAGAATGTGTTTGAGGGGGAAAATAAAGCCTCAAGGATCAACTTTATTCACCATATACATTTAAATGTATTAAGAATTTGCTATGGTCTACTAATCGGCTGTGACATGCAACGAAAACAGCATTCAACAATTGTAAAGAATTATATGAAAAATTAACTTGCGTGTTAAAGATTGGATATGGAATAAAATGTGCATATATATATATATATATATATATATATATAAATTCCAGCAAGTATTTACAATATAAACAGCAGTGTAAAAAGCTTCCACAGTGCAGAGTGATTAAATCAGTCATGATCGATGGCAGAACAGACTCGATGGGCTGAATGAGCTAATTCTGCTCCAAGGCTTTATTATGTTGCCTGCTCTTCTGAGGCAGTGAGAAGTGTATAACCCTTAATTAGACGGCCACTGTACTGCTACTCATGTTGGAAGATATTTGGTTCAAGTGTCAGTCTGCATGGAACAAAGCCTCCACTGAAAGCAGCGGTTTGGAAACAAACTGCCCATCCTTCAGAGACACAAGAGAGAAGGAAGGTACAAACTCTGGCCTCCGAGCAGCTCCCCTGCACTGAACTGGAGCTGGGACTCCTGCAACAGGTTGTCGGTGATCTCGAGGTCTTCCAATGAGCCCAGAAGATCGTCAGAATGAGGAATTGCCAAGTTGTGCCAAGATTGGGGCTTTACAGATGTTGGAGTTGATATATTATAAAAGGAAGAGAAAGAGAATGAAGAGAGCATGCACTGAAACAGCACCTTTGTGATCCTACTTGCATTTTCTTTGGCATACTCCGTAAAAACTCTGGAGTGCAGAATCACTTGAACTTCCACAATTCCTCCCTTGGATTTAGGATGGCTTGAATCACTTTCCTGTCAATGCAATATTTCTGAAACTTGGTTTCTGTGGTGATGTAGGAAATACAGTATACCAGCCAATTTTGATGTGCTGAGATCAGCAGTGAGATAAATTACACCCAGAGGTATGGCCCGAGTTTCATTTTCAGATGAATTGAAGAAATTAGGATTAGAATTTAGAATTTATTTAAATCTTACATCCATCCCACAATGTGAGGGAGTAAAAATCTTTGTGCTATGACTCTGTCGCGGTGTACAGACATGTGCATTTAGAAGTCTAATGGCTTGTAGCAAGAAGCCTGTTGGTCCTGGCTTTAAAGCTGCGGTAGCGTTTACCAGATGGAAGCAGCTGAAACAGTTTATGGTTGGGGTAACTGGTGTCCCTGATGATCTTCCAGGCCTTCGTTCTGCACCTGTTACCATAAACGTCCTCAATGGAAGGACGTTTGAAGACCAGCAGTTGCAGAAAAGCACGCATCTGTAAAGGCATGAAGATTCTGGTTTGTCTGCAATAGGGCAGCTCGTTCAAAATCATCACACCCATTCTGATATTTAGTTATGTTACGGAGGATGTGTTCCTCAACCCTATTTACCTCGACCTCAACGTGGAAGCTGTGGGACTGTCTCTGGTCGCTGTGCTTTGTGCCAGCGAGCTTCACCGCTGTTTGCCCCACTAATATGATAAACTGAGACTGAGGCTTTGGGCCTACCCTGGGGATTCGGATCTAAGGAATCAATTTGGTTCAGAATGCTGTGCTCGCTTCTACTGTTTGGATGATTTGTGTTTCCTTTTCTCTTTCTCTGCACACCGGGTGTTGGACTTTATGTTTAGTTGGGTTCTTTCAGGTTTCTTGCTTTGTGGCTGCCTGTACGCAGACAAATCTCAAGGTTGTATAATTTATACATTATTTGATGATAAATGTAATTGAATCTTTAGTATCTTCAATTCGCTTTTTAATCTTACCTAATAAAAATCTGTCCAACAAATTCTTGAGCAGCTGAACAAGCACAGTGCCTTGGAGGAGAACATTATAAATTAACACCCTTTCCACATTTACTGATGATAGTTATCTCTATGGCACCCCACATTGAGCACATTCGCTTTGTTGGCAACAAGCAGGATTTCCCATTTCCTACCATTTTAATTCCAGTGCCCATTCCCATTCCAACATAGTAGTCCATGGCTGCCTACTGCCACAAAGGAGCTACTCTCAGGTTGGAAGAGCAACACCCTCACATTCCATCTGCAGACATCCCACCCTGCAAAAACTTATTTCAGGGAGGTAGCACCATCAATTTGTGGCAGACTCCAGAAACTTCCGGGAGAGGTGGGATGTCTGCAGTAGAGTAGCTCCTTAACAGCTAGCCAGCTAGTTTAAATAACATTAGCTATGCTAATGAACGACTGACACCTGTTAATCTCACCTCAACATGTCTTTTACAATCTTAACCCACCATGGGCAATAGAAAAGTCACTGTTACAAACAGTGCAGCGAGCAACACGGTCATTATTTTTGACCCCTATTAGGCAGGAGTACACTTTAGTGTAATCTGGGGTGACGTACGTTTTATATTTTCTTTCTTGGGAACACTCTGCCATGGCTCTCTCTCTCTCTCGCTCTTTCTCGTGCTAAGCGTGCTCTCTCTCTCGCGCTCTCTCTTGCTCTCTCTCTCTCTCTCTCTCTCTCGCGCTCTCACTCGCTCTCTCTCGCAAAAATCGATTTCCGGGATATTATATATAATTTGCGGGCATCAAGGAGCCGCTATCAATATGCGGGAGACTCCTGGAACTTCCGGGAGAGGTGGTATGTCTGCATCTGGGTAGTCTCCAGCCTGACAGCATGGGCTTCGATTTCTCTAGCTTCCAGTAAATTCTACCCCTCTTCCCCTTCTCATTTATTCCATTCCACATTCTGGATCCCCTCTTACCCCTGCTTTTCACCCCACCTGTCTCTCACCTCCTTTTGATGCCCCTCCTCCTCCTTTTCTGCCATTGTCCACTCCCCTCTTCTCTGAGCTTCCTTCTTCTTCAACCCTTTGCCTTTTTCACCTATCAGTGCCCAGTTTCTCACTTCATCGCCCCCCCCATTCCCTCACCCAACTACCTACCCCCTCACTTGGTTTTACCTTCTAGTTTCTAACCCTTTCCCTCCCCTCATTTGGGCTTCTTCTCTCTTCCTTTCTAGTCCTGATGAAGGGTCTCGGCCCAAAGTGTTGACTCTCTATTTCTTTCCATGAATGCTGCCTGGCCTGCTGAGTTCCTCCAGCATTCTGTGTGTGTAAATCTGGATTTCCAGCATTTGCAGAATCCCTTGTGTCTACAACACCCCACCTCTCCAATCTGAATTATCTAGTTGCTTATCGTTCATAAGTATACAAGCAAAGACATTTTACAA
The DNA here is from genome assembly GCF_963921235.1 of Mobula hypostoma. Taxonomy (NCBI): domain Eukaryota; kingdom Metazoa; phylum Chordata; class Chondrichthyes; order Myliobatiformes; family Myliobatidae; genus Mobula; species Mobula hypostoma. Next base: position 141,871,256 of record NC_086098.1, read on the forward strand.
TTAATTATTGGGAAGATGAAAGTCAATTTACTGAAATGTCCATCCCTGACCACCTCTCCTCCTGGCACCTTTCTGAAACAAAAGCAGTTTGCAATCTTGGTTCCTATCTGAACCTGAAATAAACACTCAGTCACTAATACTACCTGCTTCCAATTCCTTATCCTTTGATGACTAAGGGGGAAGGTGTGGAATTAGATACAATCGTCGCTGTTTTTTCCCTGCGGAGGAGGGAGTGGGAATGTTTTGGGGCTTGTGAGTTCTGTTTCTTTTTCTTTGTTGGGCTGGGGAGGGGTGGGATTTGATGTATTTTATTTTAACAACTCCCATGTCTTTCTATATTCCATGTCTATCTGGAGAAGACAACTATCAGAGTTGTATTCCACATGCATACTTTGACAATGAAAGGAACTTTGGAACCATTTTCAACCTTTGTCTCCTCTCCCACTTGCTCACCTGCTGCTGAAGTGGTCATCCTTGTCTTCCATTACCTCTCGGCTGGACTCTTGCACACTATTGTTGGCCAGCCCCTTTCATTCTGCTTCTGAACCCAAAGCGACCTTAACATGCACCAAGTTCAATCTAACTGCCCCACCTCTCTTTGCTGTTGTACCATGACTTCGGTTTAATCCAGCCACTTCTTCTGAGCAAGAAGCTGCAAAAGATGGGTGTAGACAAATCTACTATCTCCTAGATTACTGACTACCTGACAGATAGACCCCAGTTTGTATGGCTGGATAGTTCTCTGTCTGAGGTGGCGGAGAGTGGCACTGGAGCCCCACAAGGGACTGTCCTGTCTCTGTTTCTGTTCACACTGTACACCTCAGACTTTCAGTACAAATCTGAGTCTTGTCACTTGCAGAAGCTCCCTGATGACTCTGCGGTGGTTGGGTGTATCAGGGATGGGCGGGTGTTGGAGTACAGAGGACTGGTGGACAAGTTTGTGGGGTGGTGCAGCAGGAATCACCTGCTCCTGAATGTGGCCAAAATCAGGGAGATGCTGATTGATTTTAGGAAGAAGAGGACTGTGAGGAGTCCTGTATACATTCTAGGAGAAGTTTTGGTCGTGGAGGAGTACAAATACTTGGGTGTTCACCTCAACAACAGACTTGACTGGAAAAACAAAACCAAGGCTGTTTACAAGAAGGGGATGAGCAGGCTCTGTTTTCTAAGGAAGCTGAGATCCTTCAATGTGTGCAGCAGGATGTTGGAGATCTTTTACAAGTCTGTTTTAGTGAGTGCAGTCTCCTTTGCTGTCTTATATTGGGGGAGCAGCATCGGTGCTGGTGATGGGAAAAGACTAAATAAACTCATCAAAAAAGCTGGATCCATCCTTGGCTACAACCCAGACTCTTTTGAGTTAGTGGTGGAGAGGAGGTCACTAAACAAACTGTTATCCGTTATGGACAATCAGGCGCATCCTCTCCATGACCTACTGAATGAGCTGCAGAGCACCCTTTCAGTTCTGCTGTCACAAGAAAAAATCTTTCCTAACGAAGGCAGTAAGCATAGACAACAGCTCATCTCTGTCTGACAGGAGAAATAGGAGAGTACACATCATAGTACAATAGTCTTTGTTTTATTATTTCACACATTATTATAGAAACATAGAAAACCTACAGCACAATACAGGCCCTTCGGCCCACAAAGTTGTGCTGAACAAGTCCCTACCTTAGAAATTACTAGGCTTACCTATAGCCCTCTATCTTCCTAAGCTCCATGTACCTATTCAAAAGTCTCTTAAAAGACCCTATTGTATCCACCTCCTCCACCGTTGCCGGCAGCCCATTCCATGCACTCACCACTCTCTGCCCCTGACATCTCCACTGTACCTACTCCCCAGCACCTTAAACCTGTGCCCTCTTGTGGCAACCATTTCAGCCCTGGGAAAAAGCCTCTGACTATCCGCACGATCAATGCCTCTCATCATCCTATACACCTCTATCAGGTCACCTTTCATCCTCCGTCATTCCAAGGAGAAAAGGCCGAGTTCACTCAACCTATTCTCATAAGGCATGCTCCCCAATCCAGGCAACATCCTTGTAAATCTCCTCTGCACCCTTTCCATGGCTTCCACATCCTTCTTATAGTGAGGCAACCAGAACTGAGCACAGTACTCCAAGTGGGGTCTGACCAGGGTCCTATATAGCTGCAACATTACCTCTTGGCTCCTCAATTCAATTCCATGATTAATGAAGGCCAATACACCGTACGCCTTCTTAACCACAGAGTCAATCTGCGCAGCTGCTTGGAGCGTCCTATGGACTCAGACCCCAAGATCGCTCTGATCCTCCACACTGCCAAGAGTCTTACCATTAATACTATATTCTGCCATCATATTTGACCTACCAAAATGAACCACTTCACACTTATCTGGGTTGAACACCATCTGCCACTTTTCAGCCCAGTTTTGCATCCTATCAATGTCCTGCTGTAACCTCTGACAGCCCTACACACCTCCAACCCTTGTGTCATCAGGAAACTTACTAACCCACTTCCTCATCCAGGTCATTTATAAAGATCACAAAGAGTAAGGGTCCCAGAACAGATCCCTGAGGCACACCGAACTTCATGCAGAATATGATCCGTCTACAACCACTCTTTGCCTTCTGTGGGCAAGCCAGTTCTGGATCCACAAAGCAATGTCCCCTTGGTTCCCATGCCTCCTTACTTTCTCAATAAGCCTTGCATGGGATACCTTATCAAATGTCTTGCTGAAATCCATATACACTACATCTACTACTCTTCCTTCATCAACGTGTTTAGTCACATACACAAAAAATTCAATCAGGCTCGTAAGGCATGACCTGCCCTTGACAAAGCCACGCTGACTATTCATAATCATATTATACCTCTCCAAATGTTCATAAATCCTGCCTTTCAGGATCTTCTCTATCAACTTACCAACCACTGAAGTAAATCTCACTGGTCTATAATTTCCTGGGCTGTTTCTACTCCCTTTCTTGAATAAAGGAACAACATCCGCAATCCTCCAATCCTCCGTAACCTCTCCCATCCCCATTGATGATTCAAAGTTCATCGCCAGAGGCACAGCAATCTCCTCCCTCGTCCCCCACAGTAGCCTGGGGTAAATCTCATCCGGTCCCAGTGACCTATCCGACTTGATGCTTTCCAAAAGCTCCAGCATATCCTCTTTCTTAATGTCTACATGCTCAAGCTTTTCCGTCTGCTGCAAGTCATCCCTACAATCGGCAAGATCCTTTTCCACAGTGAATACTGAAGTAAAGAATTCATTAAGTACCTCTGCTATTTCCTCTGGTTCCATACACACTTTCCCACTGTCACACTTGATAGGTCCTACTCTTTCACGTTTTATCCTCTTTCTCTTCACATACGTGTAGAATGCCTTGGGGTTTTCCTTAATGCTGCCCACCTAGGCCTTGTCATGGCTCCTTCTGGCTCTCCTAATTTCCTTTTTAAACTCCTTCCTGTTAGCCTTATAATCTTCTAGATCTCTAACATTACCTAGTTCTCTGAAACTTTTGTAAGCTTTTCTTTTCTTCTTGACTAGATTTATTATGGCCTTTGTACACCATGGTTCCTGTACCCTACCATAACTTCCCTCTCTCATTGGAATACATCTATGCAAAACTCCACACAAATATCCCCTGAACATAGAAACCATAGAAACATTACAGCACAGAAACAGGCCTTTTGGCCCTTCTTGGCTGTGCCGAACCATTTTACTGCCTAGTCCCACTGACTTGCACCTGGACCATATCCCTCCATACACCTCTCATCCATGTACCTGTCCAAGTTTTTCTTAAATGTTAAAAGTGAACCCACATTTACCACTTTATCTGGCAGCTCATTCCACACTCCCACCACTCTCTGTGTGAAGAAGCCCCCCCCAATGTTCCCTTTAATCTTTTCCGCCCTCACCCTTAACCCATGTCCTCTGTTTTTTTTCTCCCCTAGTCTCAGTGGAAAAAGACTGCTTGCATTCACTCTATCTATACCCATCATAATTTTATATACCTCTATCAAATCTCCCCTCATTCTTCTATTCTCCAGGGAATAAAATCCTAACCTATCCAACCTTTCTCTGTAACTGAGTTTCTCAAGTCTCGGCAACTTCCTTGTAAACCTTCTCTGCACTCTTTCAACCTTATTAACATCCTTCCTGTAATTTAGTGACCAAAACTGCACACAATGCTCAAAATTCGGCCTCACCAATGTCTTATACAACCTCACCTAAACATTCCAACCCCTATACTCAATACTTTGATTTATAAAGGCCAATGTAACAAAAGCTCTCTTTACGACCCTATCTACCTGTGATGCCACTGTTAGGGAATTTTGTATCTGTATTCTCAGATCCCTCTGTTCTACTGCACTCCTCAGTGCCTTATCATTTACCCTGTATGTTCTATCTTGGTTTGTCCTTCCAAAGTGCAATACCTCACATTTGTCTGTATTAAACTCTATCTGCCATTTTTCAGCCCATTTTTCCAGCTGGTCCAAATCCCTCTGCAAGCTTTGAAAACCTTCCTCACTGTCCAGTACTCCTCCAATCTTTGTATCATCAGCAAATTTGCTGATCCAATTTACCACATTATCGTCCAGATCATTGATATAATGACAAATAACAATGGACCCAGCACTGATCGCTGTGGCACACCACTAGTCACAGGCCTCCACTCAGAGAAGCAATTCTCTACCACGACTCTCTGGCTTCTTCCATTGAGCCAATGTCTAATCCAATTTACCACCTCTCCATGTATACCAAGCAACTGAATCCTCCTAACTAACCTCCCATGCGGGACCTTGTCAAAGGCCTTACTGAAGTCCATATAGACAACATCCACTGCCTTCCCTACATCCACTTTCCTGGTAACCTCCTGGAAAAAGTCTAATAGATTCGTTAAACATGACCTACCACACACAAAGCCATGTTGACTCTCCCTAATAAGTCCCTGTCTATCCAAATACTTGTAGATCCTATATCTTAGTACAACTTCCAATAATTTACCTACTACGGATGTCAAACTTACCGGCCTATAATTTCCCAGATTGCTTTTTGAGCCTTTTTTAAACATTTGCCACATTTCTTCCGTACTTTTCCCTGAGAACATCTGTTCCCAATTTAAGTTTCCAATTTCCTGCTTGATACTCTCATAATTCCCCCTACCCCAATTAAACGCTCTTCTAACTTGTCTATTCCTATCCCTCTCCAATGCTATGGTAAAGAAGATAGAATTGTGATCACTATCTCCAAAATGCTCTCCCTCTGAGACCTGACACCTGACCAGTTTCATTTCCCAATACCAAATCAAGTACAGTCTCTCCTCTTGTAGGCTTATCTACATATTGTGTCAAGAAATCTTCCTGAACACACCTAGCAAACTCCACCCCATCTAAACCCTTTGCTCTAGGGAGATACCAATCGAAATTTGGGAAATTAAAATCTCCCATCATGACAACTCTGTTATTATTACATCTTTCCAGGATCTGTCTCCCTATCTGCTCCTCGATGTCCCTGTTACTATTGGGCGGCCTATAAAAAACATCCAGTAAAGTTATTGACCCCTTCCTGTTCCTAACCTCCACCCACAGAGACTCCGTAGACAATCCCTCCATGATGTCTACCTTTTCTGCAGCCGTGATACTATCTCTGACCAACAGTGCCACGCCCCACCTCTTTTGCCTGCCTCCCTGTCCTTTCCGAAACATCTAAAACCCGGCACTTGAAGTAACCATTCCTGTGCCTGAGCCATCCAAGTCTCTGTAACGGCCACCACATCATCGTTCCAAGTATTGGTCCACGCTCTAAGCTCATCCGCTTTGTTCACAATACTGCTTGTGTTAAAATAGGCATATCTCAAACTGTCAGTCTGAGTGCGACCCTTCTCTATCACCTGCCTATCCTCCCTCACACACTGTCTACAAGCTTTGTCTATTTGTGAGCCAACCACCTGTTCCCCAGTCTCTTCAGTTTGGTTCCCACCACCCAAAACTTCTAGTTTAAACTCTCCCCAGTAGCCTTAGCAAACCTCCCCACCAGGATATTGGTTCTTTTTGTACAGGTCACACCTGACCCAAAAGAGGTCCTAATGATCCAGAAACCTGAATCTCTGCCCCCTGCTCCAATCCCTCAGACACGCATTTATTCTCCACCTCATTCTATTCCTATACCTACTGTCGCGTGACACAGGAAGTAATCCCGAGATTACTACTTTTAATCCCGAGATTACTACCTTTAATCCCCAGTCTCTTATTGTACGGTATTGCATATTGGTAAATTATTATTGTGTATATTATTACTATTGCAAAAGGCATTTTTAAATGTTGCTGCTGTAACAAAATAATTTCCCACTCAGGATCAATAAAGTAATTATTATTATTATTATTATTATTAAACAATGCATCAACATGAAAATTCCCAGCCTCTTCTATTCCCTTCAAGACATTGCCCTTTCCTATTCTTGAATCTCCTCCAATCTAAAATAACTCTGATCTTCCAATTTTGATTCCTTTATCCCAGATTTTAACTGCTTTGCTATTGACAGCTGCAAAGGTCTTAACTCATGGGGACTCTCTTCCTAACTCTCTGCCTTTCTTCCTTTTGGAAATACTTTAATTGCTCTGTATGTGGCTAGGTGTCAAATTCTCTCAGATAAATCTTCAACGAAGCGCAGGTTATGCTTAAAGGCCCTGTTTGATCTATCAGCAAGGCATCCTCCCCTGAATCTTCTGGCCCTTGCTAGAAAAGGTGGTACCCCTGTCAACAGTCGAGGCTCTTGAAAGAAAAATCAGCGGCTGCCTTTGAAGATGGCTGGGCCTCCCACGTAGCCTGAAAAGCAGTGCTCTGTAAAGAAAGAGGAATAAACTGCAGCTTCCTTTCAGCAGCCAGAATGAGGAGTTCATGGTTTCTGGTGCAAGATAATTGCTGCTGTACAGCGTTTCCAGTAACCCCATAATCCCACCAGCAGGAACTGAGGTCCAGACAGGCAGGAATCGAAAGACCCAGGATGCAGTGGAGATGGCTGAGTCACGTCTGAGGTGTAGGGATCTGGTAGGGAGAGTGGAGTCCGGTCAGGTGGGGCTGGGCAGCTTCCTTTCAACCCGCCTCAACAGGGCCCAGGGCAGGGAGAGACACAGACTGGTCCAGGAGAAGATGCGAGTAGCTGCCAAGTGCCTACCATTAGGATGGTATGAATGGGGCAGCAGGGAGTGTGGACAAAGTGGGAGCTGAAGTGGAGATCTCCTGGTTCAGCATCAGGCAGGCAGACCCCTGGTGTATCACGTTCATGATCGAGGCAGTGTACGGCATCCTGCCTAGTCCAGCAAATCTTTTTTGCTTGAGGCAAATGTGAGGCTCTGTCACGTCCTCTCTGCCCTGGAACACATCCTCGGTAGCTGCCTAAAAGCCCTGGGAGAAGGACACTACCACTGGCGCCATGACCAGCTGCTAAAGGCAGTGGCAGAAAGTATCTCCTTGGCCATTACCAACAGTAAGCTCCTCCTCCAACTGAGAAAACCCATAGCCTTTTTCAAAGCTGGAGATCAATGCCAGCCTTGGCCCAGATCACCAGCAGGCTTGCTCGCCCCAGTGCCTGGCTGGCAACTGGTGGTCGATCTTAGCAAAGAATTAAAGTTCCCTCACTTCATCGCATCATCATCCCTGAGGCCTGACATGGTCATAGAGTCAGAAACCTCAAAGTGGGCCGTCTTGGAGAACCGACAGTGCCTTTGATTGAGGAGGTGTTCATACCTAAGGAAGCCAAATACCAGAAGCTGGAAGAACAGGGCCAGAGACAGGTGTGGAGGGAGACAGATGCAAGCCTATAGCAGTGAGGCGTAGAAGTTTTGCTTGCTGCTCTCTATGCAGAACCTGCTCTCTCCTTGGCAAAACAGGTGGTACAATGAAGAGAGCCAGCAGGACCGTCACAGGGCACCACAGGGGACTGTCTTGTCTCCCTTTCTCTTCACCATTTACACCTCGGACTTCAACTACTACACAGTCTTGTCATCTTCAGAAGTTTCGGATGACTCTGCCATAGTTAGATGCATCAGCAAGGGAGATGAGGTTGAGTACAGGGCTACGGTAGGAAACTTTGTCACATGGTGTGAGCAGAATTATCTGCAGCTTAATGTGAAAAAGACTAAGGAGCTGGTGGTAGACCTGAGGAGAGCTAAGGTACCGGTGACCCCTGTTTCCATCCAGGGGGTCAGTGTGGACATGGTGGAGGATTACAAATACCTGGGGATACGAATTGACAATAAACTGGACTGGTCTAAGAACACTGAGGCTGTCGGCAAGAAGGGTCAGAGCCATCTCTATTTCCTGAGGAGACTGAGGTCCTTTAACATCTGCCGGACGATGCTGAGGATGTTCTACGAGTCTGTGGTGGCCAGTGCTATCATGTTTGCTGTTGTGTGCTGGGGCAGCAGGCTGAGGGTAGCAGACACCAACAGAATCAACAAACTCATTCGTACGGCCAGTGATGTTGTGGGGATGGAACTGGACTCTCTGATGGTGGTGTCTGAAAAGAGGATGCTGTCTAAGTTGCATGCCATCTTGGTCAATGTCTCCCATCCACTACATAACGTACTGGGTGGGCACAGGAGTACATTCAGCCAGAGACTCATTCCACCGAGATGCAGCACAGAGCGTCATAGGAAGTCATTCCTGTCTGTGGCTATCAAACTTTACAACTCCTCCCTTGGAGGGTCAGACACCCTGAGCCGATAGGCTGGTCCTGGACTTATTTCATAATTTACTGGCATAACTTACATATTACTATTTAACTATTAATGGTTCTATTACTATTTATTATTTATGGTGCAACTGTAATGAAAACCAATTTCCCCTGGGATCAATAAAGTATGACTATGACTATGACACAGAGGCTGCTGACGGTTATGGGTCAAGAGGTGTGACCTGTGGACCAAAACTGCTGAGACCAAATCCGGGGCTTGATCAACCCTGGCTGGGTCGCCTGGGCAAGTGTGTCTGAGGTTGAAGGACCCAAAACATCCAATGAACCCAGGTTGCATCACTGAGGATGTGTCCCAGTGCATCCTGGGATGTATGATTGGAGTACTGCGCGGATGCAACAGGAGGGCTCCTGTGCAGGTCCGACAAAGATTTTCAACGGGAAGCCCTTTATAAAAGAGGGGTACCGCCTAGTGGAGCGGTCGCCATCGGAGCAGTCTGAGGCAGAGTAGTAAGGCTTTGACGCAAACAGAGCTTCGGCGAGAACAGGCAGAGTCCAGATATGTTCATTCCTTATTTCTTATTCAGCTTCAGAGAGAGTAGGGGGTACATCTACAGTGCCAGTGTCTTGTTCTGGATGTCAGGTGTGGGATTTCCAGGAGACTCCCAGCCTGCTCGATGGCCACATCTGTGCCAGGTTCGTCAAGATGAGGCTCCTTAGTGACCGTGTTAGGGAACTGGAGCTGCAGCTCGATGACCTTCGGCTTGTTAGGGAAAGTGAAGCAGCGACAGACAGCAGCTACAGGGAGGTAGTCGCCCCAAGGCTACAGGAGACAGGTAAACAGGTGACCGCCAGGAGAGGAAAGGGAGGACGTCATATAGTGGACAGCACCCATGTGGCTGTCCCCCTTAACAATAAGTGCTCCACTTAGAGTGCTGTTGGCGGGGGAGGAGGAAGTCCTACCTGGGGTAAGCAACAACGACCATGCCTCTGGCACTGAGTCCGGCCCTGTGGCTCAGAAGGGTAAGGTACTGAAGAGGACGGCAACAGTAATAGGATCTCTATAGTCAGGGGGACAGACAGGGGATTCTGTGAAAGCAAAAAGAAAACATGGATGGTAGTTTGCCTCCCAGGTGCCAGGGTCCGAGATATTTCTGGATACATCCACAATATCCTGGAAAGGTGGAGGGGGGTGAGCGGCCAGAAGTCGTGGTACATTCTGATAACAATGACAAAGGCAGAAAAAAGGAGGAGATCCTGAAAAAAGAATACAGGGATTAGGAAGGAAGCTGAGAAACATGGCCTCAAGGGTACTAATCTCGGGATTGCTGCCTGTACCATGTGACAGTGCAGATAGGAATAGAATGAGGTGGCAGATACATTTGTGGCTGAAGAATTGGAGCAGGGGGCAAGGATTCAGATTTCTGGATAGTTGGGACCTCTTCAGGGGAAGGTGGGACCTGTACAAAAGGGATAGGTTGCACTGGAATCTGAGGTAGACCAATATTCTTGCGGGCAGATTTACTAGAGCTGTTGGGAGTGATTTAAACTAATATGGCAGGGGGATGGGAACCAGGATGATAGAGCTGAGGATGAGCCAACACGTTTACAAGTAGATGATGGATGTAACACAAACGTAAGAAAGGACAAGCCAATGACTGGGTACAAATGCAGACCGAGCAAAGTGTTAAATTGTACCACAGAGGCAAGATTCAAAAGGACGAAGAATGCAGGACTGAAGGTTCTGTACTTAAACTCGCATAGCATTCAGAATAACGTGGACGAACTCCTGGTGCAATTAGGGATTGGTCGGTATGACGATGTGGGCATCACTGAGTCGTGGCTGAAAGAAGGCCATAGTTGGGAGCTTAACATCAAAGGATATACTTTGTATCAAAAGGACAGGCAGGAAGGCGTAGCAGATAGTGTGACTCTGTTGGTAAGATGTGGAATTACCTCTTTAGAAAGAAGTGACATAGGGTCAGAGAATGTTGAATCTTTATGGGTAGGGTTAAGAAATTGCAAGGGTAAAAAAAACCATTATGCGAGTCATATATAGGCTTCCAAATAGTAGCCATGGGGATGAGATTGCAAAGGGAGTTGGAAAAGGCATGTAATAAGGGTAATGACACAATTGTAATGGGGGACTTCAATATTCAAGGGGATTGGGAACATCAGGTTGGTGTTTATTACAAGAGAGGGAATTTGTTGAATGCCTATGAGATGGCTTTTCAGAGCAGCTTGTGCTTGAGCCTACTCAGGGAAAGGCCATCTTAGACTGTGTGTTTTGTAATAACCCAGATCTTATTAGGGAGCTTAACATAAAGGAACCATTAGGAGACAGCGATCATAATATGATTGAATTGATACAGCAATTTGAGAGGGGGAAGCATAACTCACATGAATCTGTATTGCAATGGAATACAGGTAATTACAGAGGCAGGAGAGAGGAGCTTGCCCAGGTGGATTGGAGGAGGATACTGGCAGGGATGATGGCAAAGTAGAGATGGCTGAAGTTTCTGGGAATAGTTTACAAGGTGCAGGATAGATATGTCCCACAGAAGAAAAAGTTCTCATATGGCAGGGGTAGGCAATTGTGGCTGACAAAGGAAGTTAAGAACTGCATCAAAGCTAATGAAAGGGCATATAAGGTAGCAAAAGTGAGTAAGAAGTTGGATGATTGGGAAGTTTTCAAAATCCAACAAAAGGCAACACAAAAAGCCATAAGAAGGGAAAAATGAAATATGAGGGTAGACAAGCCGACATATAAAGCAGGATACCAAATGTTTTTTCAGTTATATAAAGAGTAAAAGGGAAGTGAGAGTTGATATTGGACCACTGGAAAATGATTCTGGTGAGGTAGTAATGGGGGACAAAGAAATGGCAGATGAACTGAATGGGTACTTTGCATCTGTCTTCACTGTGGAAGACACTAGCAGTGTGCCAGAGGTCCGTGAGTGTCAGGGAGCAGGAGTGAGTGCCATTGCTATTACAAAGGAAAAAGTGCTAGGCAAACTGAAAGGTCTTAAGGTGGATAAGTCACCTGGGCCAGATGGTCTACATCTCAGAGTCCTGAGAGAGGTTGCTAAGATGTCACACATGAGGCTGCTTAACAAGATAAAATCCCATGGTGTTACAGGAAAGATACTGGCATGGATAGCGGAATGGCTGACAGGCAGGAGGCAGTGAGTGGGAATAAAAGGGGCCTTTTCAAGTTGGCTGATGGTGACTAGTGGTGTTTCTCAGGGGTCAGTATTGGGACCGCTGCTTTTTATGTTGTTTGTCAATGATTTAGATAATGCAATTGATGGCTTTGTGGCAAATTTTGCAGATGATACAAAGATAGGTGGTGGATAGGTAGGGCTGAGGAAACAATGCAATTGCTGCAGGACTTAGGCAAATTGGAAGAGTGGGTAAAAATGTGGCAGATGGAATACAGTGTTGGGAAATGTATGATAATGCATTTTTGTAAAAGGACTATTATCTAAATGGGGAGAAGGTTCAAACACCAAAGATGCAGAGGGACTTAGGAGTCCTTGTGCAGGACTCCCAGAAGGTTAATTTACAGTTTGAGTCTGTGGTAAAGAAGGCAAATGCAACATTGCCATTTATTTCAAGGGAAATAGAATATTCGTCAGCAAGGAGATAATGCTGAGCCTTTATGAGACACTGGTCAGGTCGCACTTGAAGAGTATTGTCAACAGTTTTGGGCCTCATATCTCAGAAAGGATGTGTTGTCATTGGAGAGAGTCCAGAGGAGGTTCATGAGATGATTCTGGAAATGAAGGGGTTAACATATGAGGAGTGTTTGGCAGCTTTGGGCCTGTACTCACTGGAATGTAGAAAAATGCAGGGGTATCTCATTGAAAGCTATCGAGTGTTGAAAGGACTAGATTGGGTGGATGTGGAGAGGATGTTTTCTATGGTGGAGGTATCCAGAACTAGAGGGCACAGCCTCAAAATTGAGGGGCGACCCTTTAGAACAGAGGTAAGGTAAAATACATTTACAGAAAGCTAAGAGAGATGGAGGTTTAGCATTACCTAACTTTAGATTTTATTATTGGGCTATTAATATTCGACATATGAAATTTTGGTTACTTGACCGGGACATACTATTTATTCCTAAATGGGTAGCATTGGAATTACAATCTGTTCAGGGTTATACACTTGGTTCTATTTTAGGTTCCTCTCTTCCTTTTGATTCGAAACGTCTTAAGCAGGTCTCTAACCCGATAGTTAAATATGCTTTGCGCATTTGGTTTCAATTCAGAAAATTTTTTGATCTTAATCAATTCGGGTTAGCGATTCCTATTTTAGGTAACATATTTTTTCCTCCCTCTTTTACGGATCGCGCTTTTCAAACTTGGAAGACTAAGGGTATTTTACGGTTTTTGGATTTATTTTTAGATGGTTCCCTTATGTCTTTTGAACAATTATCTAATAAATATAACTTATCAAGAATACATTTTTTTAGATATTTACAAGTTAGAAATTTCCTAAGTACTATACTTACTTCCTTTCCAATGCTTCCTCCTATATATATTTTAGATTCGATAATTAACCTTAATCCATGTCAGAAAGGTGCATCGGCTATGATTTATAATATTATTATGAAACTTAGGAAAGCTCCATTTGATAAGATTAGGGTAGATTGGGAACAGGAATTGGGGCTTACCATTTCTGTGGATGATTGGGGGCAGATTTTACAATTAGTTAATACTTCCTCTATTTGTGCTAAACATTCCCTAATTCAATTTAAAGTGGTTCATAGAGCACATATGTCCAAAGATAAGTTAGCGCGTTTTTACTCGCATATTAATCCTTTCTGTGATAGATGTTCGGGGCAGATAGCCTCTTTAACTCATATGTTTTGGTCTTGCCCTACTTTGGAAACTTTTTGGAGAGATATTTTCAATATTATTTCTAAGGTATTAAATATAGATATCTCTCCTCACCCTATTACTGCTATCTTTGGACTACCTAAAATTTCTAGTAATCTTTCCCCTTCAGCCCGTAGAATGATTGCATTTCTTACTTTAATGGCGAAAAGATGTATTTTACAACATTGGAAAGAGCTTAATGCTCCAACTACCTTTTTTTGGTTTTCTCAGACGATTTTATGTTTGAATCTGGAGAAAATTAGAAGTAACCTTTATGATTCTTCATTTAAATTTGAACAGATTTGGGGACCTTTTATTCGATATTTTCATTTAATGTAATATTTACCCTTCTTGTTTTCTCTTCACTGTTTTAATGGAGGTCGGGATTGAGGACGTGATTTTAAGTTTAACTCTGTTTGGTTTCAAGTTAGCCCATTGCTTTGCTTTGCTTTTAGTTAGTTGCACGGTGGGTTTTTTTTTTGGGGTTTTTTTTTTCTTTTTTTCCATTGATATATATAAAATCTAGTATACTATTATGTTATCTTGGTTTCTTATGCTTAAATTACATTGTTTGTAGTATTTTCTTTTTGGTATTGTTATCTTTTGGAATTTTATTATACTTTAACATTGTATTAATGTTTATATGGCTTACCTTTTTTGTATACTTACTCAATAAAAAGATTTAAAAAGAAAGAAAGAATAGAACAGAGGTAAGGAGGATTGTTTTTAGCCAGAGAGTAGTGAGTCTGTGGAGTGCTCTGCCCCAGAGTGCAGTGGAGGCCAGGTCTGTGCATATATTTACAGTGGAAGTTGATTGTTTCCTGATTGGGCAGGGCATCAAAGGATATGGTGAGAAGGCAGGTGTATGGGGTTGAGTGGGATCGGGATCAGCCATGATGGAATGGCGGAGCAGACTTGATGGGCTGAATGGCCTAATTCTGCTCCTATACCTTATGGTCTTATGGTATCTCAGCATCATGATTACACAGAGGGGAGCTAAGGTGACGGGGGGGGGGGGGGCCAGTCGGATATAGAAAATAGACATAGACCAGCATCGCACAGGCCACTTGGCCCACATTGTTGTGCTGATTTTGATGCCAATTTATACTAAACGTCCTCTTCCTCTCTGTTATCCATTTCTTTCTATTCCTTTCATAGTTATGTCTGTCAAAACTCCACCAAATTACCTGCTTCCACTAATACCATACCAAGAATGGATTACAATTCCATGAATCCATTCCAAGCACCAACTACTCCCTGTGTTAAAAAATCTTTCCCCTTACCTCGCGTTTAAAATTCACCCCTCCACCCAAAAAGCTCATTTCTATCCTGGGAAAAGATTCTTCCTCTATTCCCCACTCTGGTTCCTTACCTCTTCTCACCTGCATATCACCTCCCCCCTGGGTCCCCTCCTCCTTCTCTTTCTCCTATGGTCCACTCCCCTCTCCTATCAGATTCCTTCTTCACCTGCCCTGTACCTGTTCCACCCACCTGGTTTCACCTATAACCGTCTAGCCATCCTCCTTCCCCTCCCCCTACCCTTTTATTCCGGCATCTTCCCGCTTCCTATCCAGCCCTGAAGAAGGGTCTTGGCCCGAAATGATGACTGCTTATCCATCTCCATAGATGCTGCCCGACCTGCTGAGTTCCTCCAACATTTTGTATGCGTTGCTCTGGATTTCCCGCGCATGAGGTAAACTATCACCGCAAACAATGAAGAGGCGAGCGAGGTGAGGCTGACTTGAGGGTGAAGGCATGTGGGTGCGATACAAAGTCAGAGCGAGGCTGAGGTATGGTTAAGGGGAAGTGGTCGGAGAAAGGTTGAGGCATGTTCCGGTCGGACATGGAGTTGGTGTGAGCGAAGCGGAAAAAAATGGGAGTGAGCAGATTCAGAGCCCGACCGCCTACAGCAGGAGTGAGAAGATTCAGAGCCCGTCCGCCTACACCAGGAGTGAGGAAATCCAGAGCCCGTCCACCTACACCAGGAGTGAGGAGATTCAGAGCCCGCCCGCCTACACCAGGAGTGAGGAGATCCAGAGCCCGCCCGCCTACACCAGGAGTGAGGAGATTCAGAGCCCGTCCGCCTACACCAGGAGTGAGGAGATTCAGAGCCCGCCCGCCTACACCAGGAGTGAGGAGATCCAGAGCCCGTCCGCCTACACCAGGAGTGAGGAGATCCAGAGCCCGCCCGCCTACACCAGGAGTGAGGAGATTCAGAGCCCGTCCGCCTACACCAGGAGTGAGGAGATCCAGAGCCCGCCCGCCTACACCAGGAGTGAGGAGATTCAGAGCCCGCCCGCCTACACCAGGAGTGAGGAGATTCAGAGCCCGTCCGCCTACACCAGGAGTGAGGAGATCCAGAGCCCGTCTGCCTACACCAGGAGTGAGGAGATTCAGAGCCCGTCCGCCTACACCAGGAGTGAGGAGATTCAGAACCCGTCCACCTACACCAGGAGTGAGGAGATCCAGAGCCCGCCTGCCTACACCAGGAGTGAGGAGATCCAGAGCCCGTCCGCCTACACCAGGAGTGAGGAGATTCAGAGCCCGTCCACCTACACCAGGAGTGAGGTTGGACTGATCTACGTGCCAGGCCAACTTAGACAGGCCAGGTAGGGGCCAGAATGTAGCGGTGGGGTCCTGGCCCAAAGCACATCGACACCATGGGGTGTGGGTTGTAGTGCAGGGCACAACCCAGTGCTTGGACAAGTTAAATGGACTGAAAAGGCTCTGTTGGGAGTGGAGGCCAGGGTTGGAACAGTTCTGTTCACTCAGGCTGTGTCCTGCTCCGTCTGGTCCAGGCTTCACGTCTGCGAGTGTCGTGACTTTTTGCCTCGCTGTGTGATGAACTGATAGTGAGGCTATGACCCTGCCCCGGCTACACGGGGCTTTGGATCTATGGACTCACTTTAGTTCTGAAAGCTGTTGCTTGCTTTTACTGTTTGCATGATTTTTTTTTGTTTTTTTTTTCTCTTTCTGCTCGTTGGGTGTTGGTCTTTTTAATCGCGTTCTTTCAGATTTCTTGTTTTGTGACTGGCTGTAAGCAGAGAAATCTCAAGGTTGTATGATCTATACATGCTTTGATAATAATTGTACAAACGTTTGTACTTTGAACTTTGTTCTGCATAATTCTTGTGAAAAGATTCTGACTGTCTACCTAACTATGCCTCTCATAACTTTAAAAACCTCTATTAGCCTTCCTGTCAGCCTCAGATGCTCCAGAGCAGTGTTTCCCAATCTCTTTATGGCATGGAGCAACAGTATTCAGCAAGGTATCCATGGATCCCAGGTCAGGAACCCCTGCTCTCTTGAGAACAACACAAGTTGTTTGTCCAACCTCACCTTGTAGCTTGTACCATGTAGTCCAGGCACCATCATAGCAAATCTCTTCTGCATCCACAGTCGTCCTGTAATGGGCTGTCCTGAAATGCACTCAATACTCCAAGTGTGACCTGACTAAAGATTTATATAGCAGCAGCATGATTTCCTATATTACACCCCAACCAATGAGGGGAAACATAGAAACATAGAAACATAGAAACATAGAAAATAGGTGCAGGAGTAGGCCATTCGGCCCTTCGAGCCTGCACCGCCATTTATTATGATCATGGCCGATCCTCCAACTCAGAACCCCGCCCCAGCCTTCCCTCCATACCCCCTGACCCCGTAGCCACAAGGGCCATATCTAACTCCCTCTTAAATATAGCCAATGAACTGGCCTCAACTGTTTCCTGTGGCAGAGAATTCCACAGATTCACCACTCTCTGTGTGAAGAAGTTTTTCCTAATCTCGGTCCTAAAAGGCTTCCCCTCTATCCTCAAACTGTGACCCCTCGTTCTGGACATTCCATTTAGCTCCTTTATCCACTTGCACAGCTACTTTCAGTGATCAAAAGGGCTGGACCCCAAGAGTTTTTTGCCCCTCAATGCTATTAAGGGGTCTCCCATTAACTGCATGCTTTCCAATGTGCAACACCTTGACTGGAAAGGTTGGTTATGGGTCGAATTGCGTCGGCGAGGCCCAGGCCTGAGAGCGTATTGAAGTGATAGGCATTAGAGCGAGGCCTATCACTTCGATACACGCTCAGGCCTGGCTCGTTTGAGAGCGAGGAACGACCTGCTGTTTGGCGGATTTAAACATCAGGGCCACATCGAAACTGCCAGGGTGTCGGGGCCAGTGGTGGGGGGGGGGTGGGGGGGGGCGGGGCGGGTGGCCAGGCCAGTGTTCAGCTCGCTGCTCCGTGAGGTTTACTTGTCTCTACGCTGAGCGGAGACTGTGGCCTGCAAACAGCGGGCTCGTAGACCGGCTGTGGTAATGAACTGGCTTCCTGGCCGTGGACCCACTTTCGTGAACTTCAGTTTGTAATGTTATTTGCTTACTTTTAATCGCTTGTACCACCTGTTTTTATCTTTCTGCACATTGGGTGCTTGACAGTCTTTTTTTAATGGGTTCTGTTGGGTTTCTTTGCTTTGTGGCCACCTGTAAGGAGGTGAATCTCAAGATATAGAAATACATACTTTGATAATAAATATACATTGAACTTTGAAATTGCCTGGATTAAATTCCATCTGCCACTTCTCTGCCTTTATCTGTAACCAATCTATATTCTGCTGGATTCTTTGACAGTTGTTTACACTGCTTAAACTGCAAGTTCATCTGCAAATTTGCTAATCCATTCATTTACATTTTCATCCAAATCACTGATATATACCATAAGCAAGAGAGGTGCCAGCACTGGTCATTGTGGAACATCACTGGTCACTAACTTCCTGCCAAGTCTCCAATCCTACTCTCTATCTTCTGTGGCAGATCAGTTCAGAATAGAAACATAGAAACATAGTAAATAGGTGCAGGAGTAGGCCATTCGGCCCTTCGAGCCTGCACCGCCATTCAGTATGATCATGGCTGATCATCCAACTCAGAACCCTGTACCTGCCTTCTCTCCGTACCCCCGATCCCTTTAGCCACACGGGCCATATCTAACACCCTCTTAAATATAGCCAATGAACTGGCCTCAACTGTTTCCTGTGGCAGAGAATTCCACAGATTCACCACTCTCTGTGTGAAGTAGTTTTTCCTAATCTCAGTCCTAAAAGGCTTCCCCTTTATCCTCAAACTGTGACCCCTCGTTCTGGACTTCCCCAACATCGGGAACAATCTTCCTGCATCTAGCCTGTCCAATACCTTTAGCATTTTATACGTTTAGGATTTAGAATTCAAGTTTGCAATCTTTTTCTTTATCTTCTGAATCAGCCTACCATGAGGGATCTTATCAAACATAAATAATGTCTATTGCCTTATTCTCATCAACCTCCTTTGTCACAGCCTCAGAAAGCTCTATCAAGTTTGTAAGGCACGCTATGCTCAGCACAAAGCTACGTTGTCCTGTCCCAAGACCGGAAGAAGCTGCAGAAGATCGTGAACACAGCCCAGCACATCACACAAACTAATCTTCTGTCCTTGGACTCATTTTACACCGCACACTGTCGGAGCAGTGCTGCCAGGATAATCAAGGACACGACCCACCCAGCCAACACACTTTTCGTCCCTCTTCTCTCCAGGAGAAGGCTCAGGAGCTTGAAGACTTGTACGGCCAGATTTGGGAACAGCTTCTTTCCAATTGCGATAAGACTGCTGAACGGATCTTGACCCGGATCTGGGCCATACCCTCCAAATATCCGGACCTGCCTCTTAGTCTTTTTTGCACTACCTTAGCTTCCCTTTTCTATTTTCTATTTATGATTTATAATTTTAATTTATATTATATTCACTATCGATTTGTACTCCAGGGAGCGTGAAGTGCAGAATCAAATATCGTTGTGATGATTGTACGCTCTAGTATCAGTTCTTTGGCGACAATAAAGTAATAAAGTAAAGTTGATTGTGCCTAGGTAGGCAATGGCTTTCCAAATGTGTGTCAATCTTATCCCTCAGTATTCTCTCCAATCGCTCCTCTATCACTGAGACTAACGGGCCTATAATTACCTAGATTATCCCTATTTCCTTTCTTGGGCAAAGGCACAAAGGGCAGAATTAGGCCATTTGGCTGATTGAGTCTGCTCCACCATTCCATCTTGGCTGATTTATCCCAGGTTATCCAAGGTTCCCTTACATTATCATACATGTCCTTACTCCTTACTGGAACATACTGATCCCAAATTCTGATCAGCTGGTCTTTAAGCAACTCCAACACATCATATGTTGATTTGTCTGACAGCAGCTTCTCCCAATCACTGCCCCTTGGCTCCTGTTATCTTCCCATAGCTTGCCCTTCCCCCACCTTAAGATCTGATTTTATCCTTACTCATAACTATGTTAAAACACAGTGATTTGTGGTCACTATTCCCAACATATCCACTATCTAGTCTGTCCCCTGGGCTGAATCATTTCCCAAAAGAAGGTCCACCATGTTCATACCTTTTCACATTCTGTTTCAAGAACCCTCCTTTGACGCACAAAAGAAATTCCTCTCATTTAAGCCTCTTGTATTAAGGATGTTCCAATTAATATCACAGGAGTTAAGGTTCTCTCCCCTCCCCTGTTTTTTTTCTGCAACTTTCCACAAGCTATTTACATATCCATTCCTCCACACCTCGGTGGCTATTGGGAGGCCTCCCTCTGCTCCTCCACACTACCAAGTAACCTGCCATTTACTTTGTACTCTGCCTTGGAGTTTGTCCTTCCAAAGTGTACCACCTCACACTTCTCCGGGTTGAACTCCATCTGCCACTTCTCAGCCCACTTCTGCATCCTATCAATGTCTCTCTGCAATCTTTGACAATCCTTTACACTATCTACAACACCACCAACCTTTGTGTCGTCTGCAAACTTGCCAACCCACCCTTCCACCCCCACATCCAGGTCGTTAATAAAAATCACGAAGAGTAGAGGTCCCAGAACAGATCCTTGTGGGACACCACTAGTCGCAATCCTCCAATCTGAATGTACTCTCTCCACCACGACCCTCTGCCTTCTGCAGGCAAGCCAATTCTGAATCCACCTGGCCAAACTTCCCTGGATCTCATGCCTTCTGACTTTCTGAATAAGCCTACCATGTGGAACCTTGTCAAATGCCTTACTAAAATCCATATAGATCACATCCACTGCACTACCCTCATCTATATGCCTGGTCACCTCCTCAAAGAACTCTATCAGGCTTGTTAGACACGATCTGCCCTTCACAAAGCCATGCTGACTGTCCCTGATCAGACCATGATTCTCTAAATGCCCATTGATCCTATCTCTAAGAATCTTTTCCAACAGCTTTCCCACCACAGACGTAAGGCTCACTGGTCTATAATTACCCAGACTATCCCTACTACCTTTTTTGAACAAGGGGACAACATTCACCTCCCTCCAATCCTCCGGTACCATTCCCGTGGACAACGAGGACATAAAGATCCTAGCCAGAGGCTCAGCAATCTCTTCTCTCGCCTCGTGGAGCAGCCTGGGGAATATTCCATCAGGCCCCAGGAACTTATCTGTCCTAATGTATTTTAACAACTCCAACACCTCCTCTCCCTTAATATCAACATGCTCCAGAACATCAACCTCACTCATATTGTCCTCACCATCACCAAGTTCCCTCTCATTGGTGAATACCGAAGAGAAGTATTCATTTGAGGACCTCGCTCACTTCCACAGCCTCCAGGCACATCTTCCCACCTTTATCTCTAATCAGTCGTACCTTCACTCCTGTCATCCTTTTTTTCTTCACATAATTGAAGACTGCCTTGGGGTTTTCTTTTACCCTACTCGCCAAGGCCTTCTCATGCCCCCTTCTTGCTCTTCTCAGCCCCTTCTTAAGCTCCTTTCTTGCTTCCCTATATTCCTCAATAGACCCATCTGATCCTTGCTTCCTAAACCGCATGTATGCTGCCTTCTTCCACCTGACTAGATTCTCCACCTCACTTGTCACCCATGGTTCCTTCACCCTACCATTCTTTATCTTCCTCACCGGGACAAATTTGTCCCTTACACCCCGCAAGAGATCTCTAAACATTGACCACATGTCCATAGTACATTTCCCTGCAAAAACATCATCCCAATTCACACCCGCAAGTTCTAGCCTTATAGCCTCATAATTTGCCCTTCCCCAATTAAAAATTTTCCTGTTCTCTCTGATTCTGTCCTTTTCCATGATAATGCTGAAGGCCAGGGAGGAAATATATATTTCCTGTTACTTGGTGTTCAAAGCAGAACTGAGGGTGAGTCTCACAATAAATTGATCCCTTTGATTGAGGATGTACAGATACAGTTCCTGGAGGGGAGGGTGGGTTCTGTGATGTGCTGAGTGTGATCGCAATTCTTTTGATTTTTTTGTAATTAAACAGTTGCCACAACAAGTGGCATTGCTTAGGATAAGGAAATTCTTTATTCTTGAAGTTGAAAGTCGATGACTGACTGTACTTTAGTTGATATTAATCTCTACTTTCCATCGTATGCTTTATCATTCACCTTCCTGCTCCCATCTACAAACATCTTGTATGTTCCGATTTAATGCCACATATCTACAGAATTATTATTGGCTGATTGTTAGTGTCATTTATACCATTGGCATTTGGTCCTTTTCTGTAACTGAAGTCTTTAAGCCAAAGATCCATTTAAAATCGGCGTCATTTTATTGCCTTACAGTAGTGATCATCAACCTTTTTAAGCCCAAGATCCGCTACCTCGACCTCAGTGAAAGGCAAGATCTACCTACTAAATCGTTGAGAGAAAAAAACAGCTCAGATTGTACTTCCAATTTGAGGCCTTTTATTCGGGCGAATAACTCAGTCCTAATTAACTCAGTTCTGACGAAGGATCTTGGCCCAAAACGTCGACTGTACCTCTTCCTGGAGATGCAGCCTGACCTGCTGCGTTCACCAGCAAATTTGATGTGTGTTGCTTGAATTTCCAGCATCTGCAGAATTCCTCGTGTCCCGGGATTTGACTGCCACTTTTGTCCGTTATTTGGGAGTGAGAAAGTTGGCAACCCTAGTGGGGTGTCTGTCAGTAAGTCAGCTCCTGTACTTAGATTTAATAATTTTCATCTGTGAAAATGCAATTTCACATAGTAGTGACCCGAAGTAGGCACTGACTTTCAGTGCTATAAAACTAACGTACAGACCGCGCATTGCTCGGCCCCATCAGTAGTAATTGCCACCAGTTTATGAATGGGGATGTCATTTCACGGACATATTTTTTAAACTCATTGTAAATATCCTCACCTCTCGTTCTTCACCCTTTCTATTAAATTGCTGAGAGCTATGCAGTCACAATGGAGACAATAGCTTTGTCACTCACATTGGCCCTGATTGAATGGTGGCTGACGAGAACAGTGCCAGTGACCCCGAGTTCAATTCTGCCACTGTCTATTAGGAGTTTGCATGTTCTCCCCGTGACCACGTGGGTTCTTTATCCCCAGATGCTCTGGTTTCTTCCTACAGTCCAAAGACGTACAGGTTAATTGGTCACGTGAGTGTAATTGGCTGGCACAAGCTCGTTAGGCCCGTGGGACCTGTTGCCACACTGTATTGCTAAATTAGTCAATAAAACTGAGAAGTGATCCACATTGATCAGGGTCCTGGCATGAATCTTCATTTTAAGGATGATAGTGTTGCGATATGATGGTGGAGGACCTTTATCTCCTAAATGTTGAGTCTAGGGCCCATCTTCTCATTCACCTTTATGAAGGAGTCAGAGATGATGAAGTCTGGTGTCTGACTGTGCACATGCATACTTTAAGTACTATCCGTCTACTGCAACCTATTGTCTAGAGTTCAAAGGGTTTTGGTTTTCTAGTGGAGGTAAGGGAGGTTGAACAGGTTTCAACGTTCTGTTAAATTAGTCCCACTCTAGAGGTGTGGGTGTCCATCTGAAGAGGTGCTACTAACAATGGCTTCATAATACCCTCCAAAATCACTGGATGGATAGATAAACTGAAGCTAACATCCTCTCCCAGCCCAAGGTGCTGATAATGCTCAACCAGTTCTAAAGAGCGGCCAATGTGCCCGAACTCAGGCTCCCAAAACACTACAGGTTTCCTCCGCCATCCGAAGGTAGAGCGTTCCTATGAAATGGTTCGTAAGCCGGAATGTCGTAAAGCGAAGAAGCAATTACCATTTATTTATATGGGAAAATTTTGTGAGCATTCGCAGATCCAAAAATAACCTACCAAATCATGCCAAATAACATATAAAACCTAAAATAACAGTAACATATAGTAAAAGCAGGAATGATATGATAAATACACAGCCTATATAAAGTAGAAATACTTTTCCACAATCATTACTGTACTGTTCTCCGTAGCGAAAATCTCACGCAAGTGCCGTCGGCAGAAAATCTCACACAAGCGCTGTTGGCAAAAACACGGCGCAAGCGCACTCCAGCAACCTTTAAGCTATGAAGCTGCCAAATCATACCAAATAACATATAAAAATACACAGCCCATATAAAGTAAAAATAATGTATGTACAGTGTAGTATCACTTACTGGAATTGGGAAGACAGCACAGAGCACACTGATGATGGTGTGTTAGACTGAGTTGTTGCAGGTTGGGGTGATGCAGTGGTCCCCACCCTCTGGGCCACCAACCGATACCGATCCACGAAGCATGCCGGGATGCAGCGGTATCCGGGAGACACACAGCACATTAAGAAAAAAGCTGAAACGAACATGTTAATTAATTAGGTGCCGCCCGGCACGTAATTGTCGGCCCAGATCAGTGCCGTTTTCCGATTGCGTCGTCTCTGATCTCGGCGGACAATTAGGTGTCGGGCGGCACCTAATTAATTAGCATGTTTATTTCGGCTTTTTTCTTAAAGATGTGCTGGGTGTCTCCCAGCTACTGCTGCATTCTCTGCGAATTGGTATCTGTCCGTGGCCTGGGTGTTGGGGTGGTGGGACACTGGGGTGTCATCTTGTCATCGTCTGTTTCCATTAGGGCAGGCAGGTCATCTTCTATCTCTGCCCACCTCGATGTCGAAGGTCGAGGTTCGTCGTCTGCTGTGGCTGATGTGGAAGGCTTGCTTGACTGCTGAGCCTCGCGCATTTTTCTATCACACAGTTCTTTGAAAGGACTCAAACCATCCTGCAAATATCCCCTAAACCGACATACCCTTTCAAAATTAAAGTCATACTTTATCATTACTCATTCGGTTTCAATAGTTATCCTTTTTTCTTCCAATTGCATCAGCTCCTCATCTATCAGATCTTGGTCATGGGATGCCAAAACCTTTTCAACATCATGTTCGTCAGCTTCCACAAGCCAAACTCACTTTGTCCTTAGTTCGTTCACCACGATCGAAAAGCTTAATTATGTCTAGTTTTACGTTAAGTGTAACACCCTTCTGAGCTCTCTTAAGCTTTTCTGATACCTTAGAACTCATCTTGCAAATGGGTGCTCACAGGCACGTGTTTAAGCAATACCGGTGAGAATGCAGTTCGGAATCCGGGGAGAGCGGCTGCTCGGGGCGCGCGTTGCCTTTTATCGCGTGCTGATTTTTTCACGCACTGATTTTTTATCGCACGCTGCTTTTTTTTTCGTAACAGTGAAAACCCCTTCTGAAAGCAAAAACAGGATACTAATGTAGGTCTTTCGTAACAGTGAGGTTTCGTAAAGCGAACGTTTGAAAAGCGGGGACACCTGTACTGACAAATGCTGGCTGAACAGCTGAGTGCTTCCTGCATTTGCCATTTGCCTCCTCAAACAAGCACTCTATTCCTCACTCCAATGGTACGAATTCCCAGAACAGGGGAAATGCTTCAAGGATGTGCTCAAGGTCTTCACAAAACATTATATGCCCCTTGCCAAGTCATCTTCCTGTCCCAAGAATCTCTTAGATAGGCACGTTGGTGATAGAAAAATCAAGAGCTTGTTGGAGGGAAGGATAGATTGACAAACATGAGAAAGTCTGCAGACGCTAGAAATCCAAAGCAACACACACAAAATGCTGGAGGAACTCAGCAGGTCAGGCAGCGTCTAGGGAAGTGGGCAGGCAGTTGACATTTAGGGCCAAGACCCTTCTTCAGGACTGAGAAAGAAGGGGGGAGGGGAGAAACCAGAATAAAAAAGGTGTGGGGGGGGGACAGGGGAAGGGAGAGCAACTCTGTTCAAACGACACTTGAAGTGAATTGCAGATGGCACAGAACTGATGTGGGAAAGAGTGGACGGGATTAGATTGATGTTAAAGTAGGCTTGAAGGTCGGTACAACACGGTGGACTGAAGGGTCAGGACTGTGCTGTAATGTTCTACGTTCGATACCAGATCTCCTCAAACTCCGAATGAAGTAGAGCTGTCAGTATGCCTTCTTTGTAATTGCATCAACCTCCGGTCAGTTTGGTAAATAAGGAAGTAATATTCTGATTATTTGTGCATATATATTGTTTTCACAATATTAGGAATTCTCAGACTGCCCTGACAATTAATGGAATATTTTTGGTGTTCTAAATTGGGATGAAGGTGAGGGGAAGAAATGTTTTGTAGATAACAATGGGGCATTTTATAAATGTAGCAGGAACTGAGTGATGGCAAAACTTCAGGCTTTGTAAACAGATTTGCATTGTCCTTCCTGTATCAGGTTGCAGCTGCCCAACACAAAAACACTCCTGTGTCTGCAAAAACAGTTAATGCTGTAACAATCAATTTTCAGATGAAGCAATGTCTAGACCAGAGCATACTGATAGCTCATGTGATTGTATGCATTTGTGTGTGTGTGTCTCTCTCTTTCTCTCTCTTTCTGTGTGTGTGTGCGCATGTGTGATCTCTTTGAAATGTTGCACCTCCTTCATTGATACCGTCCGAACGCCCCGAGTTCCAAAGTTCGAAGTAAAGTTATTATCAAAGTATATACATGTCACCATATACAGTTCCTGGGATTCATTTTCTTGCAGGCATGCTCAACAAATCTACAACGGAGTAAACATTCATCAAACCTTCAGATGTTGAACGTAATCAGGCAGGCCTCTGAGACCCAGGCAATGTCAGCAGCTGCAGGGATAAACAATGTTCTCAGTGCAGATATGAATGGGGAAGCATGATGACTTATAAGTTAAATACTTCATTTATGCAAATTGCTCAATTGCACTGTGCAGAAATGTATTGATTAACTTCCTAACTGTGCTTACATTAAGCAATTGTTAGACCTTAGACCATAATACAGAGGAACAGAATTAGGCCATTCAGCCCATCGCATCTGCTCCGTCATTCCATCACGGCTGATTTATTATCCCTCTCAACCCCATCCTCCTGCCTTCTCCCCATAAACTTTGACATTCTGACTAATCAAGAACCTATCAACCTCCACTTTAAACATATCCAGTGACTTGGCCTCCACAGCCATCTGCGGCTATAAATTCCATGGATTCACCATACTCCAGCCAAAGACGTTCCTTCTCGCCTCTGTCCTAAATGAACATCCTTCTATTCCGAGGCTGTGCCATCTGTTCCTGGGTGCTCCAAATGTAGGAAACATTCTCACCACATCCATTCTATCTTGATCTTTCAATATTCAAGAGGTTTCAATGAGAGCCCCCTCCCCACCCCTCATTCTTCTAAACTCAAGCAAGTACAGGCCCAGGGCAGGCAAATGCTACTCATGTGTTAACCCTTTCATTCTCGGGATCATTCTCGTGAACTGCCTCTGAACCCTCTCCAATGCCAGCACGTCCTTTTTTCAGATAAGGGGCCCAAAACCGCTCTCAATACTCCAAGTGCAGTCAGAACAATGCCTCATAAAGCTTCAGTTTCAGGTTCCTGGGTGTCAAGATCTCTGAGGATCTAAACTGGTCCCATAGTCATAGTCATAGTCATACTTTATCGATCCCGGGAGAAAATGGTTTTCGTTACAGTTGCACCATAAATAATAAATAGTAATAGAACCATAAATAGTTATTTAATAGTAATATGTAAATTATGCCAGTAAATTATGAAATGAGTCCAGGACCAGCCTATCGGCTCAGGGTGTCTGACTGTCCAAGGGAGCAGCTGTAAAGTTTGATGGCCACAGGCAGGAATGACTTCCTATGACGCTCTGTGCTGCATCTCGCAGGAACATATCAATGTAGTAATAAAGAAGGCAAGACCGCGGCTATACTTTATTCAGAGTTTGAAGAGATTTGGCATGTCAACAAATACACTCAAAAACTTCTATAGTTGTACCATGGAGAGCATTCTGACAGGCTGCATCACTGTCTGGTATGGAGGGGCTACTGCACAGGACCGAAAAAAGCTGCAGAAGGTTGTAAATCTAGTCAGCTGTATCTTGGATACTAGCCTACAAAGTACCCTTTCAGGAGCGATATCTCAGAAAGGCAGCGTCCATTATTAAGGACCTCCAGCACCCAGGGCATGCCCTTTTCTCACTGTTACCATCAGATAGGAGATACAGAAGCCTGAAGGCACACACTCAGCGATTCAGGAACAGCTTCCTCCCCTCTGTCATCCGATTCCTAAATGAACGTTGAATCTTTGGACACTACCTCACTTTTTTTTAATATACAGTATTTCTGTTTTTGCACGGTTTTTAATCTATTCAATATACATAATTGATTTACCTTTTTATTTATTTTTAAATTTTTATTTAATTTATTATTATTGTTTTTCTCTGCTAGATTATGCATTGCATTGAACTGCTGTTGCTAAGTCAACAAATTTCACGTCACATGCTGGTTATAATACACCTGATTCTGATTCTGAGCTTCGCATTGTGGCTGCCCTCAAAAGATACCAAATATACTCTGCATTGCTTAACTTTGGTTTGTTCATATTAGGTTTCCTTTAAGAACTAGTGATTAGTTTTCCTTTAAGAACTAGTGATTAGTTTTCCAATTTGCAGTGAGTGAGTAGGTGTTGTTACGTACCCCGTAACTGGGTTGCCAAACCAGCAGAAATGGACCACTTAGTTGGAGTCTGGATTACTGGAACTAAGAAAGTTTTATTAAAGAAATAAGTAACATAGTACTCTAAATGTAAGGATATACATGCAACAGGTTAGCAATGATAAAACACACATGTACGCAGAACTAGGATAATAGGAATCAATCAAGCTCTATCGCAGTCTAGGGGTAAAATGATCAGTCTCAAGTGACGCAGAGTTCAGTTCAGCTCAGTACAGTTCACAGTAATCGCTGCTGTGCCGTTGGAGAGAGAGAGAGAGAGAGAGAATATGCAAATTTCCTGATTCAAAACAGACCTTTGATGTTCCTCGCAGTTAGCTTTCGGGCAAACCCTTTTACTGTCTTCTGAGGTCACCGACTGTGACCCTTCCGTTCCGGATACGATCATCCTTCCACAGTGAACCCGGCACCCAGGCAAGGGCGGACACACACACCAGGTTCCCGCCGATCTTACCTTTTCACCCTGTGCGTCTATGGTCGGTCCCGCGATCAGTCCTCCAAAACTCTCACCAACTTGTTGGGGCACACTGCACTTCCAGGGTCTCATTATCTGGTGATCTCGTGGTGTCTGTCTTGCCTTAGCGAAGCTGTTCCTTTTATCCCCCTGTTGGGATATTGCCTGTCCATCAAACTTCAAACAGTTCAGGTTCAAAGCAACCGGTTTGACAATACTCGGAACTGTGTCTCTTTTCGTTAATCTCTCTCATCTCTCATTAACATTTGTCTCTCTTATCAGCATCAATCTTCTGATAACTTGGTCTTTTGTCACAGTGTACAGGGCAAGTTCGGCCTGTTTCTGTGAAATGTGATTTCACATATGGATTCCATCTTGGTCTCAAGCCCTGATTGGCACACTGAAGCCTGATCGAGGAGGCCATTTTAGAAACTGTTCATTCATTATGCTCTGCTTGGAAGAGAGAAATGGAGTTCAAGGTTTCAGGCCAGAGACCTCATACTTCCTTGAAACCTACTTAAATATAGGTAGCTAAAACAGAGAAGTTATACAGAATCTTCTTCCAAGTTTGAAGGGCAGTGCAGTCATTGCTGTTAGCACTATTAGAGTTTTCTATCAGTTTCTCCTCATTGTGTCTGACTTTGTTTGGCACTTTGTGACCGTAGTTGTGGGAAGTCAGCTGGTTCAGGGGTGTCCAAGGTGTTGGCTTGATAGAACAATCTGAACGGTCTGCTTTAGCACGATGTCCCAGCTCGTATATTGTATGCCTTGTCTGGTGCCTTATCTACCAGTCCCATTACACTTAGCAACCCCTGGGCATGCACTTCAATATCCCTCTGCACCTCGGCTCTTTTAAGTACTCTGTCCTGCATCATGTGCTCCTTCATGTTGCTTCTCCTCTCCAGGTCCATGTATCTATATTGCCTTGCATTGAATAATCATTTGAGATGTGTGTCCGTGGAATGAGCCTTTTGATCTCTTCCCACAGCCTATGTTCCGCACTACCTCTGAAAGTGGGCATTTTGCTTTCAACAACAAATATCTCAATCATGGCCTCTATACCAAAGTTCAAGTTATTGGCACATATTTGAAAAAACAAGGGACCTGGAGGTGAGTTCTGTTTTCCCTTCATGACCTAGTTTGATTGCCAATCGCCTTCACACTTTGGTCCTAGAATGTTGATCCTCCGCCATTGTGAAAAAGTTCACCTACTCCGTCTACATTCTTCATGAATAAGTACCTCCTTTAAATCACATTGGAATATTCTCTGTTCCAACAAAAGCAACCTCACTTTCATCTTTCTATTCCCACAGTTAAAGTCAAAAAGGCTGTTTAAATCTTTGGAATGGTCTGTCCCAGTGGTTATGTACAGTGTCCCTGATAGAGTTAGAGAGCTATGTGTTGTGGCTGTGAACAAAGTCAGCACAGGGACATTGAAGCTTGTGGATATCGAAGTCTATATTCAGCATTCAAGACATTCTTGGAAGAAGAAGCCAGCCTGACCCAATATTACATGCATTTTTATGTGCTAAAGATCAAAAGTAACAGCGGGAAAATTCCACAGATACAATGTATCTACAATGCTTCCTTTGAATTACATATAATTTTCAAACACCTTCTTCACACCCTCACTCCGGACACCCAAAGTGAGTGTTAATCAGCATTATCCCTCTCTATCTGCATTCTGCATATGCAGACATCCTGGTATTTGCTGGTTTGTAATCAACCCCATTCTGTAGCTCCAGGGAGACTATTGTTCAGAGGTGCATTTCAAATTCAGTCTACAATCCATATTCAAATTTGAAGATTAGTTGCTGTTGAGATTATATTTGCTATATACCCTAACTCCAGAACATGGACTAACACAATATATCAGGGATGCCAGGTCTTTAGTCTCAACTTATCCATTCTGAGCAAATTCCGCAACTGATCTAGCCTCATTTCCAATGTTCATTTATTATCAAAGTATACAACTCTGAAATTCTTCTTCTCCAGATAGCCATGAATCTAAGAAAGAAAAAGAACTGCTGCACGATCATCAACTCCCAAATTCTAACCCTCTCCACACAAAAAAGTGAACAGAAATGGAACAGAGACATCAACCCCCAAATCCCCCTCTCCCACACATAAAAAAAACCTGAGAAAGATTGGGCATAAAACATAGAATATAAAAACAGTAAGACTGATGAAAAAGGTCCGTAGTCTAAAATACAGAAAGCCTGAGTAACATTCTCCGGGCACAGCGGCAGCTTCCTTTTCCAGCTGCAGAGCAATCCCATCAGCAATGAAAAAGCAGTCTCCCCTCTCCTGTAGCAGAGCAATACCACCAGTGATTCAAAGGCAGTCTCCCCTCTCCTATAGCAGAGCGATCCCACCAGTCATCCAGAATCAGAATCAGGTTTATTAGCACCAGCATGTGACGTGAAATTTGTTAACTTAGCAGCAGCAGTTCAATACAATACATAATCTAGCAGAGAAAAACAATAATAATAAATAAAATAAAAAATTAACAATAAATAAACAAGTAAATCAATTACGCATATTGAATAGATTTAAAAAACGTGCAAAAACAAAAATACTGTATATTAAAAAAAAAGTGAGGTAGTGTCCAAAGATTCATCTGATGGACATGCCAAATCTCTTCAAACTCCTAATAAAGTGTCGTTGCTGTCTTGTCTTCTTTATAACTACTTCGATATGTTGGGACCAGGTTAAATCCTCAGAGATCTTGACACCTGGGAATTTGAAGCTGCTCACTCTCTCCACTTCTGATCCCTCTGTGAGGATTGGTATGTGTTCCTTCATCTTACCCTTCCTGAAGTTCACAATCAGCTCTTTCGTCTTACTGACATTGAGTGCCAGGTTGCTGCTGTGGCACCACTCCACTAGTTGGCATATCTCAGCAAATTTATAGATGGTATTTGAGCTATGCCTAGCCACACAGTCATGTGTATATAGAGAGTAGAGCAGTGGGCTAAGCACACACCCCTGAGGTGCACCAATGTTGATCGTCAGTGAGGATGAGATGTTATCATCAATCTGCACAGATCGTGGTCTTCCAGTTAGGAAGTCGAGGATCCAATTGCAGAGAGAGGTACAGAGGCCCAGGTTCTGCAACATCTCAGTCAGGATTGTGGGAATGATGGTATTAAATGCTGAGCTGTAGTCGATGAACAGCATCCTGACATAGGTGTTTGTGTTGTCCAGGTGGTCTAAAGCCGTGTGGACAGCCAAAGGCTGTCTCCCCTCTTCGGCTGCAGAACAATCCCACCAGCGATCAAAAGGCAGTCTCCCCTCTTCAGTAGCAGAGCGATCCCACCAGTAATCCACAGGCAGGTAGCTGGCACTCACCTTCTGCATTTGCCTCGATGCTTCATCTGCATTTAACCCATATTCCTCCAAAGCAGGGGTTCCCAAACCTTCTTTATGCCTTTGATGCCTTTGGCAGTCTGGAGAAGCCTATGGACCCTTACTCAGAATAATATATTTAAATATATAAAATAAAGTACATAGGGTTCTGAAATAAATCAATTATATTGAAATACAGTTATAAAATATTTTTTAAAATAATTTTTGAGATAGTAATATGCTTCTTTATTAACATATAAAATAACAAGACTATATATTTAAAGTATAGGCAAGTTATAATTAAATTCTGTTTTTTAAAGACACACCAGTGTGAAGGCTGTTGTTGCTTGAATAAGAACATTAAACTGTGGGGTGGTCTTTGACAAAGCAACACCACTGTCATGTTGGACTCCCAATTGATTTTGATTTTTTGCTTTAATGGCTACAGGTGTTGAAAACTCTGATTTGCAATGATAATGTGGCTGCAAATGAAATTAAAGCTTCCATAGCTCGCTTTACAAGGCATCTCTAAAGGACCTCAGCGAGTTCCGTGTTCGCCACGATGCAGAACTTTTCTTCCGCCGACTCCGTCTCCGAGCCTACTTCTTCGGCAAGGACTCTTCCACCCCCACCGCTGACCCCTTCTCCCATCTTCAACCCTCCTCTTCTTCATGGACACCCCGCTCTGGTCTTCTGCCTGCTCTGGATCTCTTTATTGCCAACTGCCGATGGGACATCAACTGTGTCGACTTCACCGCACCTTGTCCCCATTCCAACCTCACTCCTTCGGAACGCTCTGCTCTCCACTCCCTCCACACTAATCCTAACATTATTATTAAACCCGCTGATAAAGGGGGTGCTGTTGTAGTCTGGCCTACTGACCTCTACCTTGCCGAGGCACAGCGACAACTCGTGGATACCTCCTCTTATTTACCCCTCGATCGTGACCCCACTAAGGAGCACCAGGCCATTGTCTCCCACACTATCAACGACTTTATCCGCTCAGGGGATCTCCCATCCACTGCTACCAACCTTATAGTTCCCATACCCCGCACTTCCCGTTTCTACCTCCTACCCAAGATCCACAAACCTGCCTGTCCTGGCCGACCTATTGTCTCAGCTTGCTCCTGCCCCACCGAACTCGTTTCTGCATACCTTGACACGGTTTTATCACCCCTTGTTCAATCACTTCCGACCTATGTTCGTGACACTTCTCACGCTCTTAAACTTTTCGATGATTTTAAGTTCCCTGGCCCCCACCGCTTTATTTTCACCATGGATGTCCAGTCCTTATATACTCCCATCCCCCATCAGGAAGGTCTCAAAGCTCTACGCTTCTTTTTGGATTCCAGACCTAATCAGTTCCCCTCTACCACCACTCTGCTCCGTCTAGCGGAATTAGTCCTTACTCTTAATGATTTCTCCTTTTGCTCCTCCCATTTCCTCCAAACTAAAGGTGTAGCTATGGGCACCCGTATGGGTCCTAGCTATGCCTGCCTTTTTGTTGGGTTTGTGGAACAATCTATGTTCCGTGCCTATTCTGGTATCTGTCCCCCACTTTTCCTTCGCTACATTGACGACTGCATTGGCGCTGCTTCCTGCACGCATGCAGAACTCGTTGACTTTATTAACTTTGCCTCCAACTTTCACCCTGCCCTCAAGTTTACCTGGTCCATTTCCGACACCTCCCTCCCCTTTCTAGATCTTTCTGTCTCTGTCTCTGGAGACAGCTTATCCACTGATGTCTACTATAAGCCTACTGACTCTCACAGCTATCTGGACTATTCCTCTTCTCACCCTGTCTCTTGCAAAAACGCCATCCCCTTCTCGCAATTCCTCCGTCTCCGCCACATCTGCTCTCAGGATGAGGCTTTTCATTCTAGGACGAGGGTGATGTCTTCATTTTTTAAAGAAAGGGGCTTCCCTTCCTCCACTATCAACTCTGCTCTTAAACGCATCTCCCCCATTTCACGTACATCTGCTCTCACTCCATCCTCCCACCACCCCACTAGGAATAGGGTTCCCCTGGTCCTCACCTACCACCCCACCAGCCTCCGGGTCCAACATATTATTCTCCGTAACTTCCGCCACCTCCAACGGGATCCCACCACTAAGCACATCTTTCCCTCCCCCCCTCTCTCTGCATTCCGCAGGGATTGCTCCCTACACAACTCCCTTGTCCATTCGTCCCCCCCATCCCTCCCCACTGATCTCCCTCCTGGCACTTATCCGTGTAAGCGGAACAAGTGCTACACATGCCCTTACACTTCCTCCCTTACCAACATTCAGGGCCCCAAACAGTCCTTCCAGGTGAGGCATCACTTCACCTGTGAGTCGACTGGGGTGATATACTGCGTCCGGTGCTCCTGATGTGGCCTTTTATATATTGGTGAGACCCGACGCAGACTGGGAGACCGCTTTGCTGAACATCTACGCTCTGTCCGCCAGAGAAAGCAGGATCTCCCAGTGGCCACACATTTTAATTCCACATCCCATTCCCATTCTGACAAGTCTATCCACGGCCTCCTCTACTGTAAAGATGAAGCCACACTCAGGTTGGAGGAACAACACCTTATATTCCGTCTGGGTAGCCTCCAACCTGATGGCATGAACATCGACTTCTCTAACTTCCGCTAGGCCCCACCTCCCCCTCGTACCCAGCTGTACTCATTTTTATGCACACATTCTTTCTCTCACTCTCCTTTTTCTCCCTCTGTCCCTCTGAATATACCTCTTGCCCATCCTCTGGGTCACCCCCCCCATCTTTCTTCCCGGACCTCCTGTCCCATGATCCTCTCGTATCCCCTTTTGCCTATCACCTGTCCAGCTCTCGGCTCTATCCCTCCCCCTCCTGTCTTCTCCTATCATTTTGCATCTCCCCCTCCCCCTCCAGCTTTCAAATCCCTTACTCACTCTTCCTTCAGTTAGTCCTGACGAAGGGTCTCGGCCTGAAACGTCGACTGCGCCTCTTCCTATAGATGCTGCCTGGCCTGCTGCGTTCACCAGAAACTTTGATGTGTGTTGCTATCTCTAAAGGAACACTAGGATTCTCCAAAGAGTTTTAAGTTAAACTCCGATTGTAGTAAGTTTTTTGTCCTAAGATCAATGAGTTCATCTTTGGCTGGATCAACACCTTTGTTACAGTTGATATCAGAAAGAAAAGGACCCTGAGGAACCTAGCCACAGATCTCCCAGGGGTCCATGGGCCACAAGTTAAGAATCTTTGGTCTAAGCCCTTCCCAAGCAGGTACCTGTCCAAATATCTTTTAAGTGCCATAATTGTTCCTACCTCTACCTCTGGCAGCTTCAGATTAATTAATTTATTATGTGTGCATCAAAACATACAGTGAACTCTGTCATGTGAGTAAACAGTCAACTTAGGCAAAGAATGTGCTGGGGGCAGCCTGTAGTATTGTCACAAACTTGAACAACTGCCTGTATGAAAAGGTCACCTATCACGTCCATTTTAAGCCTTTCCCCCTCACGTTGAATCTACACCAACTAGAGTTTTTTTAAGGTTGAGACTGATAATATTTTTTGACATTAAGGACTCACAGGGACAAGACAAAACCAGAAGCCCAGAAGCATATGCTGCTGAGAGAGATAAACAGAAAATGCTGGCAATCCTCAGCAGGTTGGAAAGTATTGGTCAAAATGTTATCGAAGACCAGAAAGGAAAGAGAAACCACTGAGGGTGGACAAGGCAAAAGAGACAAATAGGAGTCCCACCAGAGAGTGGGAAGATTCTCTTTAGGACATGCATTCATTGTCATTGCATAGAATTGACCGTGAACTCAACAGTAAAGGAGAGCTGAGTGATTCCAGCATTTCATGCTTTAAATTTTTGCTCCACTTCGGGAGAACACATTCTTCAAATTTACCCTTTCAAACCTATTAATTCTTTATCGCAGGTGGCGGAGTGGAGAGATCTGTCTCTACCAAAGGAGGTGTGGGGCACTCCTTCATTCTGCTAACCTGCACCTCACCTTTGGGCAAGGTGTAGCATCTGCTTAGCAACACCGTCTCGCTCCCCCGTCCCAGATCAGGGTCATGCGAAGGTAGGGGAGCAGCTGATGCACATCACAAGTCCTGGTTATGCAACCACTGACGCCAGGCAGACAATCTCTGAGGTGTACTGATAATGGCTGGGGTCAGCTGTCTTGTAAAGACACTGCCCAGAAGGCGCCAATGGCAATTCACTTCTGTAGAAGAACTTGCCAAGAACAATCCTGG
Source organism: Mobula hypostoma (assembly GCF_963921235.1). Taxonomy (NCBI): domain Eukaryota; kingdom Metazoa; phylum Chordata; class Chondrichthyes; order Myliobatiformes; family Myliobatidae; genus Mobula; species Mobula hypostoma. The sequence continues at coordinate 141,907,727 of NC_086098.1, forward strand.
TCATGGGGCCATGATCACCTTTGTCATACGACAGGGCACATAATGATGCTTTAAGTTTATGAGAGAGAACCAGTACCTTGAAAAGACAGTGACAACTATATAGGAACAATAAAGAATTAGACTGAAGATAGGAGATTTTAAGTTTAACTCTGTTTGGTTTCAAGTTAGCCCATTGCTTTGCTTTGCTTTTAGTTAGTTGCACGGTGGGTTTTTTTTTGGGTTTTTTTTTCTTTTTTTCCATTGATATATATATAAAATTTAGTATACTATTATGTTATCTTGGTTTTTTATGTTTAAATTACATTGTTTGTAGTATTTTTTTTGGTATTGATACCTTCTGGAATTTTATTATATTTTAACATTGTATTAATGTTTATATGCTTTACCTTTTTGTATACTTATTCAATAAAAAGATTTAAAAAGAAAAAGGAAACCATTTGTTGCCATCAGTGAAGCTGATAATAAGGAAAAATAAAACATTTGATGAAGCCACTGTCCCACTTTCAATTGTGTACACTCCTCAGCTGTTAAACTATTGACAAAGCAAGCCATGCTGAGCATCAATTAATTCCCACCGCAGGCTGGTGGAAAAAAAATTATATCAGCATCCGTCAATTAAATAAACCTTTGCTCGCAGCCACTAACAATATTAAGACTCTCACAGCTGAAGCATCAATGAATAATCATTATAAAAGAATCCCCTGGCATTGGAAGAAATGTAATTAAAGCCGCTGGTTCAGAAAAGAACATTAAAATTGGTCATTTGGAGTGACTGAATGCTTAAAGTTCAGAATTTAACCTTTCTACCCAGACCGGTGTGTGGCAACTGCAAGTTAACCAAAAGGTCTTTTTGAAGTTAGTAAAAGGTGACAAAATGCTTGGAGATATGGATGAGTATCTTGAGTGGTTACATCAGTGTATACTCTAGGTGATTATAACATGACCATGAAGTTGCTGGATTATCAGCCCGATTCAGGGTCACTGATCCAGAGACACAAGTCTGGGGAATTTAAGCTATCAAGTTTCCAAAAAATTCTCACAAAAACCCATCTGGGAAGAAAAGCTTGTTGAATTTCCTCGATCTGGTGTCTACTGATCCAAAAGCAGGTTCAAGAGCAGTGACATCCCTTCAACCGTTCAGTTCTTGAAGCAACAGAAACAACCCAAGTCACCACATGGCAGCAGCACCATGAGCACTTTGCATTACAACAGACTAAATTACAATGCCTAATTTATGCTGCTTATTTAATGCTGTGTGCCTGTGAAGTTTCTCATTGCAACTGTGCACGCATGTACTTATGCATATAAATTTGACTGCATCCAAACTCTACGTGGCTGGCTCCTAACTGTCCTTTTGGTTAAGGAGCAAATACTGGAGACTCAAGAAATACCGGCACTCCCGGCAATTGGGAGAATGAACCAAAAACTCTACTTGATCATGATAGAAAATTGAAGCAAGGAAACAACTGCAGCCATTGATTTGCTGTGTTTGACCCCTCTTGTTGATGCCTGTGCTCCAGAGAGTTAAGGCTGATTTATACTTGTGCGTCAAATGTACGCCGTAGATATGGCGTAGCAGCGTACCCTATGCTATACCCTACGCCAGCCCTACACCGTAGCCTAACATGCACCTCTCCCAAAATGTAACTACGTGTTGCGGCGTCGCAGACCGCAACAACTGTGATTGGTCCGCTTGGTAGCATCACATTTCCTCCTACGCTGCAATAGCTTCCCATTGGGCGACTGAAGGGCAGGGAAGGAACTCTGGTTACAATGCTTTCCATAAAGCTTTACAGACCTCCGAAATTATGGAGGACCCTGTGCCCGACGCCAGTTTGTAACTAGCTGCTACAGCCTGTTGACTTCCACCTGAAGCTAAAACTCGAATGGTGATTGCCAGTCTCTGAGAATACCGTGTGTACACTGACGCAAAATAACTGGTTGGAGACAATGAACTAAATCGTCAAATCTACCTGCCGACATTGGAAAATATCTGAAATGCATTTCCTCGTCCTTATCTCTCAGTGGCCGGACAAGCACAGAAAGTTCACCCTCCTTCAGTTTCAGTCGCCATTGTTTGAAGTTTGAGTTTCTTCTTGTTGAATTTCAACACGAAGAAACTCAACACAGTGGCATAGAAACCCAACTGCCAACTAACGTTTTGGCGGTGAATTGCAGAGCGACACACACCAACGCACGAGTATAAATGCTCACAACGGTGTAGCCCACTTGCGTAGGCTATGGCGTAAGCTAGTACACACAAGTATAAATCAGCCTTTAGGGTGGTTCCCTGCATTCATTCTTTAAATGAGATTCTTGAGCAGGAGTCCTTAACCTGGGGTCAAAAAGCAAGGGGTCCATGGATCAATTCCAGGGGTCAGTGAACTTGATTGGAAAAGAATTGACACCTTTATTTTCACTAACCTCTGACTGAAACTTAGCATTTCCTTCAATTATGAATGTAGGCAACAAACCACAGTAGTATTAGCAGAACCTGTGGCTTTGTCACCGAAAGAAATCACAGGTATTTTCATATCGCATTACAGTTGTTCAAATACCTCAAATAATCTTTTATGGCTCAGCGATCACTATTTCAAAATTACAGTAGTTATCAGACCTGCTGTTAGGTTGAACGTGATCAGTCTTCCTCTCTGCATACGCTTGTGTGAGGTAGCTGGCCAACTATCGGGCAGCCCTGCGCCTAGTAGTCGTTTAGCCACCAAATGGTGAAGTCACGTATTTTCCCATTTGTGACCCAGACATCCACGTTGCTCTCTGTCGTTCCCTATCTACAAATGCATGTTGAATAGTGTACAGGAGCTGAGTCATTCACACTGATAAGTCTTTAAAAGATAAGATTTAATTTTACCTTATATATATTTTAAATTTATAGTCTTGTTATTTAATGTGTTAATAAAAGCACATACTATATCAGAAATTTTAAAAATATTTTGATAACTGTATTTCATATAATTGGTTTCTTTAATAATCTTATGTACTTTTATTTTTTATTCTGAGATGGGGTCCCTAGGCTTCAGCGGACTGCCAAAGGGTCTCATGGCATTGAAAAGGTTAAGAACCCCTTTCCTAGGGCAATCCACATGCCCAAGTCAGCCACGAATTCCCTGCTCTCCTCCCGGAGAAAACGGCTTGAACAGTTCCCCTAATTATGATTTTTCAGCCCGAGTGACAGTAACGTAAATCTCTGCTATTAACCTGTCAGCCTTAATCTGCACTGTTCACTTCCACAACTTGATCTGCCATTACGAATTTTGTTTTTTACACAAAAGAAAATTCTGAGAGTCAGCTCAGGGTAACAGCTAATAAGATACAGAATGGGCGTCACAGTTAGTGCCGTGCCGTCACGGTTCCAGAGGTCAGAGACCAATCCCGGTGCCATTCTGTAAGTAGCTTGTATGTCCTCCCCGTGGAATGCGTGGGACTCTCATGGGTGCTTCGGTTTCCTCCCACAGTCCGATGAGGTACGGGGTTGGTTAAACTAGTCATTGTAAATTGTGCCGTGATTAGGTTAGGGTTAATCAAGGTCCTGGGGTTGCTGGGGCAGTGTGGCCTGAAGGGCCGGATGGGGCCTACTCTGCGCTGTATCACTAAATAAATAAGTAACATTCAGACTGATAGTTTGAACAACTTGTCGAGACAGAGGCTTCCAAAACGGGCCTTAGCTCAGTGGTGGCACACCTGCGCTGTGCCAGGATGTAGTATACCATCTGGGCCGACTGCACAGGTATGCTGTGAGATCCAGCTGCACTGGCTGATGAAACGTGAAAGGAAGCAAATGAAAATGTGAACAGTTTGCTGATTTTTCTGCAATATGCAGGTTCCCTCCAGTTTGGTGAGATCACACGTTGGGTACGATGTGTAATTTAGTTTTCCTTCCTCATGAACAACCTACTTGCTGCAGAGGCAACGGACAAAGGGTTCTTAGGAAGAACCCGGGCATTAGAGGGCTGTCCTAGGAGGTTAAGTTAAGTAGAAAGGACTTACGTTTCCTACAGTAAAATTCCAAAATGCTGGTAATCCGGTGATAAACCTGAAACATTATTTCTATTTGACCCTCTCTATGGATGCTGCCTGACCTGCTGAGTAATGCTGGCATTTTCTCTTATCGGATTTATAGCCTCTGGGCTGCTTACTTTTTCATATTTTCTGGACCTTAGGTGATCCTGCAGACGTAGATTAAGCCATTGACAGGCTAAACACTGTGAAGTTGTTTCTTCAGAGTGTGGAATCACAATTTAGGACTTGAGGTTTGGGAGTCAGAAATTTGGGTGTTGAGGTGAAATTTCTATACCTACAGATTGCGAATATTTGGAATTCGACAACTTGGAGCGCCTTGGTTATTCAGTTGTTGAATATATGAAGATTGAAATTTGTAGATTTTTCTACGAGAGGAACCAGAGATGAAGGGATTGCGCAGAAAAGTGGCTAACATTCAGAATTCAAAACAGGCTTGAAGGCAGCCTAGGCTATCCTTACTATCTCCTTTGTTTCTTCCTTTCAGATTCAGACTTGGAACTATTTATCAAAACTGACTGTGAAATGCATCATTTGCGCTAACAACCAATACACCTAAGGATATGTGGGGAGCAGCCCATAAGTGTTGCCACACATTCCAGCGGACTCTCGGGAATCGGGCCTCAAACCTTCAATTCTTGGCCCAGACTCACAGGCATCGAGCCCCCAACTTTCAGTTCCTGGTCTGGACTTGTAGGCAAAGAGCCTCCAACCTTCATTTCCTGGTCTGGACTCACAGGTTTCGGGCCACCGACCTCTGGACAAGACAACCCTCAGGGGGCTTCGACCTTTGAGCTTTTGCCAGCTTGAGTATTTGACCTTCATGCTTCTACCTCCTGATCCCAAGCTCTGGACTTTGACCTTTGGTTTTGCCCTCTCAACTTACCAACCTCGGTATTGAGCCCAGGACTTGCTGATCACAGTTTTGATCATCAGGGTCTCCACCCAGGACTTAGTATTAATGGGTTTGACCTTCAGGCCTTGACTTCCAAACTTGCACCGACCTCTGACCCCAGTGAACACAGGCTCTTGTATAAGCCTCTGATCCAAGAGTCATCAACCTGGCAGCCACTGGTATCCTCAGCACCTGCCAGCACGAGCTCTGAGAGTGCTGACATTCAAGTGTGGAGCACTCTGACCTGAACTCTGAACCCCAAACACCGGCTTTTGCCTCTGACCTCTAACTTTCTCTCGTCCCTATCACTGAACCACAGCCTAATCCAAGGCATCGGGAAGGCCTCTCATCCTTTGAACTGGCCTGCCCTACAGCTCCAGAGACACGGTTAGCATGACGTCATTACAGCTTGGCGCATCAGAGTTCAATTCCAGCACTGTCTGAAAGGAGTTTGCACGTTCTCCCTGTGACCACGTGAGTTTCCTCCGGGTGCTCCGGTTTCCTCCCACAGTCCAAAGACGTACCGGTTAGTAGGTTAATTGGTCATTGTCCTGTGATTAGGCTAGGGTTAAATAGGAGGGTTGCTGGGTGGTGTGGCTTATTGGGTCGGAAAGGCCTGTTCCACACTCTATTTCTAAATAAATAAAATAAAAGTACTATCTTATAGTAGACCAGGGGTTCCCAAACCTTTTGATGCTATGGACCCCTGCTGAGGGGTCTGTGAACCCCAGTTTGGGACTCCTGTGCAGACTGATTTCAAGGGAAGATCCTCAGAGATGAGAATGCTCTTTTCAACACACTGGGGTTATTAAGAATTTAGGTTTTTATTTTCCATTGATACTGCTGATGACTACATTAGGTGAAAACTGTGCATCTCAGTGAATAATCCTCTGACGTCTTTGGGCCTCTAAAAATTAGGGCCTCTGAAAATTAAGGCCTTTAAAACTGTAGGAAATAAAATAGAAACGTTGGGCAGCTCAGGAAGCATTGCAGAGCCAAAGAACGATATTATCACAGAGCAATTCAGCGTATCATGTCCAGGTTTACCATCAAACACTCATCTGTGCTAATCTTATTCTCCAGCACTGGTCTGTAGCAATTGGTCTCCAGATGTGTTAAAATATGTGAATCTCTACCTCTACCACCCACTCTTGCAGTACATTCGAGCTTCCAAACACCCTCTGGGTGAAAGAAATTTTCCCTTAGAATTAACCCAAACCATCGACTCATTACCTCTAGTTTTTAGACACCTCTGATGTGGGATGATGTTTCCTACTATTTATACTGTCTCCCTCAATCATGCTTGCCCTCACTCTCCTCTGCTCTAAATCCAACCTTATCCAGTCTTTCCTTAGAGCTGAAATGCCCTCTCACTGGCAACATCTTCTCGGCATACTCACGTGCAATAACACCCTCCCGATAGTGTGGCAATTAGAAATATCCATAGTATTCTAATCATCTCCTGTTCAATGTTTCATAGAGTTGGACCATAACCAACCTACTCGGATATTCTATGTCAAATCCAGATATCCCTTGTGCCTCTTCACCACTTTATCTGCCTAAACTGCACCTTCAGGAATTCTTAGACTTGCACACCGAGGACCACCTGGTCTTCCATAGTCCCGGAGGCTCTGCCATTAACTGTGTAGGTCTTACCCTGACTGGCCCTCCGAGAGTGCATTGCTGCCTGCTTGGCAGGATTAACTGCCACCTACCATAGCACAGCCCATTTTATCAACATCGATGCTGTCCTCGAGGCCATGGCTATTCTCACTCTCCCACAACCCCATATTTTTCATATCCTCTGTGAATTTATTAATCCTTTCTTTGACATTCCCTGGCAATCATCGCTTTTGTACAGCACTAGACAAAGGCATCCAATCACAGAAAAAAAACCTCCACCATAGATGCTGCCTGACCTGCTGAGTTCCTCCAGCATTTTGTGTGTGTTGCTCTGGATTTCCAGTATCTGCAGAATTCCTCGTTTCCCATAGGATGTTTCCCATCCTATCTGTTTCTGTCCTAATGCTACGATACCTCCTTCCTGATGGTATGGGGGGGTCAAAGAGATTCTGAGTCAATTAGGAGGGATCATTGACAATGCTAAGGGCCCTGCCTACGCATTGCTCCTGATAAATATCTCGGATGGATGGAAGAGAGATTTTGATGATTCCCTCAGCAGTCCTCACAAAACTTTGTAGAGACTTCGGTCAGATGGCTCACAATTCCCGTACCAGACGGCGATGCAGCTGCTCAGGACACTCTCAGCGGTGCTCCAGTAAAAATTGGTTAGAATGGGGGTGGGGTGGGGCAGGAGTCTCGCTCACCTCAATCTCTTCAGGAAGTGGTGACACTGCCATGCTTTCTTGACTAAAGAGGTGGTGTTGAGGGACCAGGCGTGATTGTCCATTATGTACACTTCCAGAAACTTGGTGTTCCCAACACTGTCCGTGGAGAAGCTCTGTGTACGTTCAGTGAGGAGTGGTCAGCCTACACCTTGCTAAAGTCCACCATCATCTCTCTAGTCTTGCCACGTTGTTGTGTTTGCGTCATTCTACCAGCCACTCCACCCCCTCTGTGCGCTGTCTACCCTGCCGTTGTTCATGAGGTCAACCACTGTTGTGTCATCAGCGAACCTGATGATTTTGTTTGAGCCAGATCTAGCGGTACAGTCATGCGTCAACAGCGTAAGCAGCAGCGTGCTGAGCAGGCAGTCCTGGGGGTGGGGGGTGGGGCGCAGCGTGAGATGTTGCTGTCAATACGGACCAACTGTTCTTTCTGTCAAGAATTCTAAGATCCAGTTACAGGGAGAGGGGATAAGACCCAATGAGGACAGTTCAGCCACCAGCTTCTGAGGGATGATTACATTAGCAGGAAGACAATGCGGTCCATAACCCACTGCTCAAAGCACTTCATTACTATTGAGGTCAATGCCACTGGATGGTCGTTGGTAAGGCAGGCTACCGTCAGCCTCTTGGGCACTGGGATGATGGTGGCTGTCTTGAAGCCTGGGGGGATAGTGGGGCTGTTCCAGAGAGGTGCTAGAACCTCTGTTAACTGGGCCGCACAGTCCGTCAGCACCCGACCAGGTATGTTATCAGACCCCGCAGCTTTACCCTGGCTTGACCCTAGCTACGGGTTTTCCTCACATCAGCTGTGGCTAGACGGAGTGCCTGCTCCTCGGGATGGGGGTCAGGGTGTCCTTCCTCACTGGCACATTGGTCTGTGCATAGAAGACATTCGCCCTATCAGGAAGAGAAGCGTCACAGTCGTTGACACTCAGAGTGGATTTGTAGTCCGTTATGACCTGAATACTCTGCCACATGCACCTCCTGTCTCTGGTGTCATAGAAACGGCTGTGTCTTCTTTGTGAATAATCCTGTTTTGCCTTCCTGATGACACAGGAGAGCGTAGCTCTTGAATTGAATTGATTTTATTACTTACATCCTTCATATACAAGAGGAGTAAAAATCTTTATGTTACGTCTCTGACTAAATGTGCAATGAGCAATTTATAGTAATTTGTAATAAATAGTATGTACAACAGGACAGTCAATATAACATAGAAATACAGTTGTATTAGTGTGAATTAATCAGTCTGATGGCTTGGTTGAAGAAGCTGTCCTGGAGTCCGTTGATCCTGGCTTTTATGTTGTGGTACTGCTTCCCGGATGGTAGCAGCTGGAATAGATTGTGGATGGGGTGACTAGGGTCCCCAGTGATCCTTCGGGCCCTTTTTACACATCTATCTTTGTGAACCTCCTGATCTACAGTTGCGCTTGGTGCTAAAACTGAAGGCAGCATCCCGATCTCTTAGCAGAGCACCGGCCATAGCTTCTGATCTGCCTTCGCACAGATGTGCTTAATAACAGTGATGTCCTCAACGCACTCCTCTATATAGCCAGTCACAGATCGTGCATAGCTATCACTGTCAATGTGAGGCTCGTTGGTAGCCACCTCCCTGAACGTGGTCCAGTCTGTTTTTAAAACTGTCCTGGAATGCCGAGGTTGCTCCTTCTGGCCAGATCTTTATCTCCCTTTGAATGTGTTTGACTCATGTTATCAGTGATCTGTGTGCAAGAGCTCACGTAGTAGATAAGAAGTCAGAGAATCCAAGGTGGGGCAGGGACAGCCTTGTGTGCACCAGGGACGCTGATATAAACCAGGTCTAATATGTTCTCACCTCTGTGAGCAAAGTCAACATGCCAGTGAAATTCAGGCAGGGCTGTTTGTAAGCTAGCATGGTTGAAGTTGCCAGAAGCAATGAAAAAAACATCAGGGAGTGTGGCTTGGAGGTCACTGAAAGTGCCACAGAGCTCATGCATTAACTGGACTGCACGGTAGCATAGTGGTTAGCACAATGCTTTACAGTAACAGTGACCTGGGTTCAATTCACGCCACTGCCTGTAAGGTAGTTTGTACGTTCTCCCCGTGACCACGTGGGTTTCCTCCGGGTGCTCCGGTTTCCTCCCACAGTCCAGAGATGTACTGGTTGGTAGGTTAATTGATCATTGTAAACTGTCCCGAGATTAGGTTTAGATTAAATTAGGGCGGCATGGCTCAAAGGGTTGGAAAGGGCTGTTTCACGCTGCATGCCAATGAATAAATGAGCTCTCTGGGTGATGGTGCTGTGGGGGTGGGGCTGTATACAGCCACTATGACAATGACAGCACACTCTTTTGGTGAATAGAAGAGCCTGCACTTCAGCATTACCAGAGGTGAACAATGAATACCGAATACCGAAGCACACACCCCTTCTTATTTACATAGATGTGCACCCCTCCCCCACTTCCACGGGTCATACCAGTGACCCGTGTCCGAAAAGACACGAAGCCCTCTCGCCGGATGGCTGCTTCAGGGGTGGTATCCTGGAGCGCAGCAGTCCCAGCTCACGCTAATTCAGTCGCCAGCGCAGGTAATGAAGTTTAATTTCTGGCAACAAGAGGATTATTTGTTGCCAGAGGACCAATTTTTATCTTTCTCCATGACCATCTTTACACTTAGCGATGGTTCATGACCTAAGCAACCTGATTATTATAATATTTATATGCTAACACAATAATTTTTAACGAGGAACTGTTCGGCATTGTTGGACACATAAAAAAAATGAATGCTGATAAAAATATGTGAGGTGGTAATTCGCAGTAAAACTATTTTGGCTTATTAAAACATCCAATTGCTTTTTTAATGCCCCAGCCATTTAATCTTAAAACCTGTTTTGCATTCTGTTAGAAATAATGAATTGTATATTTTTACTGCATTCAACATCAGACTGCCACTGCCAAAATATTTTGTTTTTGATTTGCACTTTGAATCTTAACAATAGTTTTCAGCTTTCCAGCATATTTTAATATTGTGATTGTTAGCCTTAGTGTTTTAGACCACACTCATATTAGCATGTAATTTTCATCACCTGTAAAGATACCTACATCAGAAGATCGTTTATTGATTAGAATTCTGCTGTCAATACTATTATCCCAAGCAAGCTCATTGCCGAATCTCTGGACCTAGTGAATTAATGCTTCTCTCTGAAATTGGATCCTTGACTTTCCCACCAGCAGACTGCAAGTGGTAAGGACAGGCAGAAACAACCCTGCGACGATTATTCCAAACACTGATGCCCACAACTCTTCTCCCTGTGCACTCATGACAGCCTGGCCAGATTCTGCTCTATCCCCCATCTAAATTTGCAGACAATATCACAGTAGTGGGCTGCATCTCATAAAAGGAGGAGATAGGGGAGAGGGGAGAAGAGAGAGCGACATGCTCTCTTAATGACATGGTGTCCAAACAACAACCTTTCCCTCAGTGTAAATAAAACACAAGAACTGGTCATTGACTTCAAAAAAGGGGGCAGTGCACATGCTCCTGACTACACTAATGGTGTGTTTGAGAGAGTTGAGACCTTTAAGTTCCTTGGTATAAACATCTCCAAAAGAGGGAATGTTGTTTCCACCTATTTCCTCCCAGTTTCCTACTTCATCCCCCCTCCCCACCCACCTGGCTTCATCTAGCCCCTTCTAGTTTGCTTGTACTCTTCCTCTTCCCACACCTTTATGTTCTGCCGTCTTCATCCTTCCTTTCCAGTCCTGATGAAGGGTCTCAGACCAAAAAAATTGACCCCTTGTTCATTTCCATAGATGGCTCCTGACCTGCTGAATTCCTCCAGCAATTTGTGTCTGTTGCTCTGGATTTCCAGCACCTGCAGAACCTCTTGTGTTGGTTGCAGGTCAGGCAGCATCTGTGGAAATGAATAGGCAATCAATGTTTTGGGAAAGGAAGGGAGCAGAAACCAGAATAAGAAGGTGTGAGGAGGGGAAGGAGTACAAGCTGGCAAATGATAGATTGAGACCAGATGAGGTGGAAAATTGGTGGGAGGGGTGAAGTAAGAAGCTGGGAGATGATAGGTGGAAAAGGTAAAAGGGCAGAAGAAGAAAGAATTAAATAGAAGAGGACAGTTGACCACAGAAGAAAGGGAAGGTGTTATGACAGTGGGAGGATGGTGTAAGGGCAGATGTGTAGGAAATGGAGGAGATGTAGGTCACGGCAGCATTGATGGGGGTGAAAAGGATATCGCATTCTTTGAAAAAAGAGCTCATCTCAGACATTCTAGAATTGAAAGCATCATCTGAGAACAGATGTAGCAGAGACGGAGGAACTGAGAAAAGGAAATTGCATTTTTACAAGTGACAGAGTGGGAAGAGGATTAGTCAAGCCAGCTGTGAGAACCAGGGTATAAAAGATATCAGAAGATCAAAGATTGAGACAGAGAGATCAATAGACGGGTCCAGAGATAGAGAATTGTGCTGTTTTGCGATTGTGTCTGTATTTATTGTTGTATTTATGTAGAAAGGTAACACCACATTAATGGGGCTATATTACAGACCACCCAACAGTCCTAGGGATTTAGAGGAACAAATTTGTAAAGAGATTGCTGACTGTTGAAAGAAACATAAGGTTGTCATAGTAGGTGATTTTAACTTTCCACATATTGACTGGGAATCCCATACTGTTAAAGGACTGGACGGGATAGGGTTTGTCAAATGTGTTCAGGAAAGTTTCCTTCATTAGTATGTAGAAGTCGCAATGAGAGAGCATGCAATACTGGATCTGCTATTAGGGAAGGAGACAGAAGTTTGTGTGGGGGAACACTTTGCATATTGTAACCACAATGCCATTAGTTTCAAAGAGATAGGTCTGATACAAGGGTTGATTTCTAAATTTCTAAATTGGAGAAAGGCTAATTTGGATGGTATCAGAAATGATCAGGGAAATGTGGAGTGGGGCAGGCTATTTTCTGGCAAAGGCGTACTAGGAAAATCTGAGAGTACAAAGCTTGTATGTACCTGTCAGAATAAAAGGTAAAGTTAACAAGTGCAGGGAACCTTGGTTTTCAAGAGATATTGAGGCCCTGGTTAAGAGAAAAAAGAGGTGCATAGCAGGTATAGGCAAGTAGAAATAAATGAAGTGCTTATGGAGTACGAGAAATACAGAGAACACTTAAGAAAGAAATCAGGAAGGCTATAAGAAGGCATGAAGTCGCTCTAGCAGAGAAGGTGAAGGAGAATCCTAAGGGATTTTACAGGTATGTTAAAAGCAAAAGGATTGCTTGGGACAAATTTGGCCCTCTAGAAATCCATGTGTGGAGTCAAAACAGATGGGAGAGATCATAAGTGCATTTTTTTGCATCTGTATCTACTCAGGAGTGAGACGAAGTGACATCAACTTCATTGACCCTGTACAGAGGAGGAGGTGTTTGCTGCCCTGAGGCAAATCAGAATGGATAAATCCCCAGGGCCTGACAAGTTGTTCGCCTGGACCCTGTGGGAGGCAAGTGCAGAAATTGCCGGTGCCCTAGCAGCAATATTTAAAACATCCTTAGCAACAGGAGAGGTACCAGAGGACTGAAGGATAGCCAATGTTGTTCAGCTGTTTAAAAAATGCTCTAAACACAAACTAGGAAATTATAGGCCAGTGAGTCTGACATCAGTTGTGGGAAAGTTATTGGAAGGTATTCTAAGAGACTGGCTATAAGTATTTGGATAGACATGGACTAATTAAGGATAGTCAGCTTGGCTTCCTGCATGGTAGGTCATGTCTAACCAATCTTATAGAGTTTTTTGAGGAAGTTACCAGGAAAGTGGATGAAGAGAAGGCAGTGGATGTGTCTACATGGACTTTAGTAATGCATTTGACAAGGTCCCACATGGGAGGCTGGTCAAGAAGGTTCAGTTGTTGGGCATTCAAAATGAGGAATTAAATTGGCTTAGACATTGGTTTTCTGGGAGAAGCCAGAGAGTGGTAGGAAATGGTTGTCTCTCTGACTGAAGGTCAGTGATTAGTGGTATGCCAGAGGGAACGATACTGGGTCCTTTGTTGTTTGTCATCTATACGAATAGTCTGGGTGAAAATGTGGTTAACTGGAGCAGCAAATTTGTGGACACTTGGCCAAGTGGTTAAGGCATTGGACTAGCGACCTGAAGGTCGTGAGTTCGAGCCCCAGCCGAGGGAACGCGCTGTGTCCTTGAGCAAGGCACTTAATCACACGTTGCTCTGCAACGACACTGGTGCCAAGCTGTATGGGTCCTAATGCCCTTCCCTTGGACAACATCGGTGTCGTGGAGAGAGGAGACTTGCAGCATTGGCAACTGCTGGTCTTCCATACAACCTTGCCCAGGCCTGCGCCCTGGAGAGTGAAGACTTTCCAGGAGCAGATCCATGGTCTCACAAGACTAACGGATGCCTTAAAAAAAGTTTGTGGATGACATCAAGACTCGGGAAGTAGTGGACAACGAGGAAGACTATCTTGGTTTGCAGAGAGTTCTGCATCAGCTGGAAATATGAGCTGAAAAAATGCAGATGGAATTTAATGCAGACAAGTGCGAGGTGTTGCCCTTCAGTAGGACCAGTCAGGGTAGGTCTCACACAATGAATGGTAGGGCACTGAGGAGTGCGGTAGAACAAAGTGATCTGGGAATACAGGTCCATAATTCATTGAAAGTGATGTCACAGGTAGATAGGGTCGTAAAGAAAACTTTAGGCATGTTGGCCTTCATAAATCAATGTATTGAGTACAGAAGATGGGATTTTATGTTGAGGTTGTATAAGATGTTTGTGAGGCTAAATTTGGAATATTGTGTGGAATTTTGGTCACCTACCTACAGGAAAGATGTAAACAAGGTTAAAAGAGTGCAGAGAAAATTTACAAGTTAGTTGCTTGGTCTGGAGGACCTGAGTTATAAGGAAAGATTGAGTAGGTTAGGACTGTATTCTTTTAAACAGAGAAGATTGAGAGGAGATTTGATTGAGGTATATAAATTCATGAGGGGTGTAGATAGGGAAAATGCAAGCACTCTTCTGCCACTGAGACTGGGTGGGACTACAACCAGAGGTCAAGGCTTAAGGGTGAAAGGTGAGAAATTAAGGAGATCATGAGGGGAAACTTCTTCACTCAGAGAGTCGTGTGAGTGTAGAATGAGCTGCCAGTACAAAATGGTCCATGCGAGCTCGATTTCAGCATTTAAGAGAAGTTTGGATAGGCGCATGGGTAGTAGGGATATGGAGAGCTGCGATCCCAGTGCATGTCATTGGGAGAAGGCAGTTTAAATGTCTTTCAGCATGGATTAGATGGGCTGAAGGGCCTGTTTCTGTGCTGTACTTCTCTATGACTCTATGAGAGTGAAGAATATTATTGTAACCTAGAAAGTAAACTAATCTGAAGCTAAGGAAAGCCACGTACTGTTTTTACCCTTCTTGTACATATTTTATTCAAGCTTATTTTTGAAATAAAATATACTCATGAATCACAAAACCTCATCCACATCTATCTTACATTTAGACTTGGTTTTTCCAAAGCCCTGGTGGCCTATCTTCTTCTTTGCCTCTTCCGTAAATATCAGCTCATTTCAATGTTTGTTATCTGTTAAGTTGAAGAGCTTCCTGATTAGCCAGTACTCCAATGTTTTCTGACCTACAAGTGCATCTGTTTAAGTCAAGTCTTAAAATAAAAACTCTGTCCTTCAAAATGTCACCAATCCCTGTGTCTGTAGTCGTATCCCCCAGCCCCAAATCACCTGAGATGTCTGTTATCCTATTAAATTAATGTCAAAATAAAATTTATACCAGAGTATAAACATATCATCATATACAATTCTGAGATCCTTTTTCCTGCGGGCATACTCAGCAAATCTATAGAATAGTAACTGTAAACAGGATCAATGAAAGCGCAAGAGCACAGAGGACAACAAACTGTGGAAATGCAAATATAGATAAATAGCAACAAATAATGGGAGCATGGAAGACCAAGTCCTTAAAGTGAGACAATTGGTTGTGGGAACATCTCAATAGATGAGTGTAGGTAGCCTCTATTGTTCAAGAGCCTGATGGTTGAAGGATAGTACCTGTTCTTGAACCTGGTGGTGCGAGTCCTGAGGCACTTGTACCTTCTACCCGATGGTAAAAGTGAGAAAAGAGTGGGTGGTGAGGATCTTTGATGGATGCTCTTTCCTACAACAGTGTTTCTTGTAGATGTGCTCAAAGTTTGGGAGGGCTTTACCCATGAAAAACTGGGATGAATCCACTACCATTTGTAGAATCTTTCACTCAGAGGCTTTGGTGTTCCACAACCCAAATTGCTGGAGGAACTCAGCAAATCAAGCAGCATCTATGAAGAGGAATAAACAGTCAACATTTTGCGCTGTGACCCACCATCAGGATTAGAAAGAAGGAGGAATACCTAGAATAAGAAGGTGGGGGAAATGGAAGGAGTACAAGCTGGCAGGCGATAGGTGAAACCAGATGAGGAAGAAGGTAGGTGAGTGGAAGAGGGGGAATAAAGTAGGAAGCTGAGTGGTGATTGGTGGAAAAGGTAAAGGGCTGAAGAAGAAGGAATCTGATAGGTGAGGTTAGTGGACATTGGGAGAAAGGGAAGGAGGAGGGGCAGCAGATGGAGGTGATGGACAGGTGAAGGAGAAGAGATGGGAACCAGAATGTGGAATGGAAAAAGGAGAAGGAGGGAGGGGGAAATTACCAGAAGTTAGAGAAATTGATGTTCATGCCATCAGTTTGGCGGCTACACAGAAAGAATATGAGGTATTGCCCCTCTAATCTGAGTGATGCATCTTAGTGGGAGTAGAGAAGGCCATGGAAATGGCACTGGGATGTTGAATTGAAATGAGTGGCCACTGAGAAATACTGCATTTTGTGGTGGACTGAGTGAGGGCCTCACCAATGTAGAGGAGGCTGCACTGGATATGACAGATGACCATGAGAGACTCGCAGGTGAAGCATCGCCTCACCTAGAAGGACTGTTTGGGGTCCTGAATGGTGGTGAGGGTGGGGATGAAGGGACAGGTGTAAAACCTGTGCTGCTTGCAAGGTTAAATGCTGGGGGAACTGAGGGGAGGGAAGAGTGTACCATGCAGTCATGCGGTGAGTAATCCCTACGGGAAGTGGAGAGTGAGGGGGCAGGGGAAGATGTGCTTAATGGTAGGATAGTTACAGGTGCCAGAAATTACTGAGAGTGGCGTGCTGGATGCAGAGGCTCATGGGATGGTAGGTAAGGACAAGGAGATCCCATTCCTGTTTGGAGGTGAGGGATGGTGTGAGGGCAGATGTGCAGGAAATGGTAGAGGAGTGGGTGAGGGAAGCATCGACTGAGGTGAAGGGGAACCCTGTTCTTTGAAAAAGGAGGACATCTCAGGCATGCTAGAATGGAAAGACTCGCCCTGAGAAGAGACCCAGCAGAAACAGAGGAACTGAGAAAAGGGGATAGGATTTTTAAAAGTGACAGGATGGAAGAGATATGGTCAAGATAACTGTGAGCCAGCAAAAGTGGAAGCTCCCGGTGGCCACACATTTCAATCTGACTTTCCATTCCCATTCTGGGAATGGTCCAAGGCCTCATTTACTGTCACAATGAGGCCACACTCAGGTTGGAGGAGAAATGCTTCAAATTCCATCTAGATAGTCATCCTGATGGCATAAAAATATTTTTTTCTAATTTCAGAATCAGAATCAGGTTAATTTTACAGCAACAGTACAATGAAATACATGATAAATAAATATAGAGATAAAAACTGAATTACATGAAGTATATATATATATATATATATGCCTATTAAATAAGTTAAAATGTAGTGAAAGAAAAGTAGTGAGGTAGTGTTTTTGGGTTCATAACTTCCAGTAATTTCTCCCTCCTTCCCTAGCTCCCTTTTTTCTTTCCCCATTCTGGTTTCCCTCTCTCCCTTCTCTTCTCCTCACCTGGATCATCACCTCCAACTGGTGCCCCCCCTCCTTCCCTTTCTCACAAGGTCCACTGTCCTCTCCTATCAAATTGCTCCTTCTTCAGCCCTTTCCCTCTTCCACCTGTCACATCCCAGCTTCTTATTTCATCCACCCTCATCCAACCAATCACTTTCCCCCCTCACCCGTTTCACCTATCACCTGCTAACCTGTACTCCTTCCCCTACTCCCACCTTCTTATTCTGGTTTCTGCCCCCTTCCTCTCCAAAACTGATGAGGCATCTTCTCCAGACCTTTGATTATTTATTCCCATAGATGCTGAATGATTTGTTGATTGAGCATTTTGTCTGTGATGCTCGAGATTTACAACAAGTGCAGAATCTCTTGTGTTAGCCTGTTAATGTGGCTCGTAATCATCTACAGATTTCATCACTTCTGCTTTGGCCTTGCTGTTGTGGCTGTAAACTCTGGAATATGCTCCCTTTCCCTCCAGGTTCTTCCCTGCAATGTCTTGCAAAGATAAATGTACGTATCTCCATATTTTTCATGGCACAGGGTAGATGGAACAGGTTCTGCAGCTCGCAGAGAGCCGCCGATATACAGTACGCTGGTGCCATCTTAAAAAGGCCGTACTCTTTTCTCGCTGCTGCCATCAAGTAGGAGGTACAAGTGCCTCAGGACTCACACCACCAGTTTCAAGAACAGATACGACCCCTCAACCATCATGCTCTTGAAGGAAAGAGGATAAAGGATCGGATTCCAGTTCTTACAGTCTCGCTCCAAGTAAGAAGTGGAATTTGATTGTAAACAAGGTGGGACAGCGGTAACCTGATTGGATGAGGACTAGCCAATCAGGAGGGATGGACGATGGGGGTATGAATACCACCAGACTGTACATGTTGTACATGCCCAGGGATCATCCTTGATGAAGATGGCAGAGTCTGTCATCAGAATATTGGTTAAAATTGATACTGAACCCAGCAGGAAGCCTGAGAAGAGTTTAAAAGAGGATAACTACAACTCATTCTATTTCTGGTGTTCACACAACCAAAGATCTCACTTTAAAGGCTCCTTATCTTGTTACTTCATACTCTCGTTATTTATTGCTATTTATTTATATTTGCATTTGCACAGTTTGCTGTTCATTGATCCTGTTTACAGTTACTGTTCTATAGATTTTCTGAGTATGCCCGCAGGAAAAAAGAATCGCAGGGTTGTATGTGATGACATATATACTCTGATAATAAGTTTTACTTTGACTTTACATAGATGGAGGCCATTTGGCCTATCAGATTTGTTCTGATACTCACAACAAACCCATCAATCATATTCCTCCAATTAACTCCTAGGAACTTGTTCTCTCTCACATTTACAACAATTCCTCTATTTCTGTTGACTCCTATCTACGCACTAAGGGCAATGTACAGCAGTCAGTTAACCAATCAATCAGCACATCCTCAGATTGTGGGAGGAAGCTGGAGTACTCGGAGAAGTCATGTAGTCACAGGGAGGTAGTCCGCTAAGGAATCTCCAGGGGTCAGAATTGAACTGGGCCATTGGACCTGAAAGGCAGCATCTTAACCCCATGCCAGCGTGCAAGTCATTCTAGCTGACTGTATTATTACAATAACAATAGAGAGGTATAGCACAGAAACATATTGTTCAGCCCATGGAGTCCATTATGACTATCGTTCACTCATTTACTCTAATCTTCTGCCGATCCATTTTACTTTCCTCGTATTCTCATCAGCTCTGTCCAGATTCTAACTCTCACCCTACTGCCAGGGGTAATTTATTGTGGTTAAGCAACTTGCTAAGCTGTACATTTTTTCAGGTGGATGTAGGAGGAGCTGGAGCATCCGCAAGAAACCCTGAGGTTGGTTGGGACTACAACTAGAGGTCATGGGTCAAGGGTGAAAGGTAAAAGCTTAAGGAGTCTTTACTCAGAGGGTGGTGAGAGTGTGGAAGGAGCTGCCAGTAGGAGTGGTTCATGTGAGCTCGATTTCAACATTTAAGAGAAGTTTGGGTAGGTACATCAATGGGAGATGTATGAAATGCTATGGTCCACGTGCAGGTCGATGGGAGTATACAGTTTAAATGGTTCGGCATGGACTAGATGGGCTGAAGGACCTGTTTCTGTGCTGTACTTTTCTATGACTCCATGACTGTAAATGCACATGCAAACTGCACACAGGCCGCATCAGACTTCAGGACCAAGCCCAGGCTGCAGGAACTGTGTGACGGTAATATTAGTAACTGTGCTACTGAACTATCTAATCTATAAATGATGGCTCATGTAAAATTCACAGCTAAACTCATGTCCTGCATATTTATTTGAAAGGAGAACAATAGGCGTTTGGAACCTTCCCTGCATTTGACAGCTATTGCGGTCATGAATAGAGTCATGAAAGGTCTATTACTCTGAAGGAGGTTATTCGGTTGAGACCCAAGAGACTGGAGATGCTGGAATCTGAAGCAACACATGCAGTCTGCTGGAAGAAACCCGCTGCTCGAGCAGCAACAGTTGGGGGAAGGAATTGTCGACGTCTCAGGCTGAAAGCCCACATCGGGACTGAGAATGGAGAGGTGAGATGGCCAGCGTGGAGAGGAGAAAGGGAGCGGCAAGAAAGGATTCAGAGGTGAGTGGTGTACTGAGGAGGGGGGCGTGATGACAGGCAGGTTAGTGCCGCGTAGGGGAGGTGAGCGAAGGAACAGATGGAAGATGGTGGAAGGTGAATTCAGTCCATTGTGTTTGCTTTCCAGCTCTTTTTTTAAATTTTTATTTCAAAATATACTTTATTCAAAAATAAATATATACAATAAACCATTCAATAACTTACCATCTTTTTCATACGTTTCCATTATACTCAGTACATATCCGTATTTATAGCCACCCACATGGCACTCCGATAGTTCAGCTTACCATATCATTGTTGAGGGGTATACTCCCCGCCCTCTGACCCCTCCCACTCCCACGGGTGGAGAAACCTATACTGTGGTCCTTCCCCACCGGGCCCTTGCGGTGGCTGCACCGAGTTTCAGTGCATTCCTCAGCACGTACTCCTGCAGCCGAGAATGTGCCAGTCGGCAGCATTCTCCCACGGACATCTCCATGTGCTGGTAGATCATGAAGTTTCGGGCCGACCAAAGAGCGTCTTTCACCGAGTTGATGATCTGCCAGCAGCACCGGATGTTGGTCTCCGTGTGAGTCCCCGGGAACAGCCCGTAGATCAGAAAGTCCTCTGTTACGCAGCTGCTGGGGATAAAACGTGACACTAGCCCGTCCATCCTCCTCCACACCCTCTTTGCGAACTGGCAGTGTGCAAAGAGGTGGGTCACAGACTCCTCCTCACTGCAGTCCTCCCGTGAGCAGTAGGGTGTAGAGACGACGTACCGGGTGTACAGGAGGGCTCTGACTGGGAAGGCCCCTCTCACCGCCAGCCAGGCGAGGTCTTGGTGCCTGTTGGTTAGATCTGGCGATGAGGCATTTTGCCAGATGAACTGGACAGTCTGCTCAGGGAACCACCCCACTGTGTCCATCACGTCCTTCTCCTGCAGTGTCCAAGCTGACCAGGCAGGCGTCCACCCCCCTGTCCTGCACGTAGGCGATGGTGTCCCTCAGCAGCGCGAGGCTGTCTGAGATCTTCCTGCCCGGTACAGCACAGGTTTGGTCCGGTTCCAGCTCTTAGTTTTCTGTATTCCTGGAGATCAGGAATCTTCAAGAATCCATGCAAGTACCTTTTAAATATAAATGTAAGGGGTTTCTTCTTTTATGTTACTGTGTATGTTAATCAAAATGGCCTCTTTGTTATGTTAATCTTTTATGCTACTGCGTATGTTAATTAAAATGGCTTCTTTGTTAATGTTAAATGCTGATAAAGTCTCTAACTAGCACTTTGCTTGGGTTATAATATAGATAACAGAGTAAATGAACCAATGAATGTCCATGTTATTCTTTCTTGGGGTGATATGCTGTCTCATATGGCTGGCAACCGGGGGTTTTGGCGGGGAGTTGGAGGAGAGACCGGGAGGACGACGGACGTACTGGGGTTTTGGCGGGGAGTTGGAGGAGAGACCGGGAGGACGACGGATGTACGGGGAGTGCTCTGGTCGATCACTCCGGGCGGGGAGTTGGAGGAGAGACTGGGAGGATGACGGACCTACTGGGGTTTTGGTGGGGAGTTGGAGGAGAGACCAGGAGGACTATGGACGTATGGGGAGTGCTCTGGTCGATCACTCCGGGTGGGGAGTTGGAGGAGAGACCGGGAGGACGACGGACATACTGGGGTTTTGGCGGGGAGTTGGAGGAGAGACCGGGAGGACGACGGACGTACTGGGGTTTTGGCGGGGAGTTGGAGGAGAGACCGGGAGGATGACGGACGTACTGGGGTTTTGGCGGGGAGTTGGAGGAGAGACCGGGAGGAAGACGGACATACGGGGAGTGCTCTGGTCGATCACTCCGGGCGGGGAGTTGGAGGAGAGACCGGGAGGAAGACGGACATACGGGGAGTGCTCTGGTCGATCACTCCGGGCGGGGAGTTGGAGGAGAGACCGGGAGGACGACGGACGTACTGGGGTTTTGGCGGGGAGTTGGAGGAGAGACCGGGAGGACGACGGATGTACGGGGAGTGCTCTGGTCGATCACTCCGGGCGGGGAGTTGGAGGAGAGACCGGGAGGACGACGGACGTACTGGGGTTTTGGCGGGGAGTTGGAGGAGAGACCGGGAGGAAGACGGACGTACGGGGAGTGCTCTGGTCGATCACTCTGGGCGGGGAGTTGGAGGAGAGACCGGGAGGAAGATGGACGTACGGAGGGTGCTCTGGTTGATCACTCCGGGCAGGGAGTTGGAGGAAAGACCGGGAGGACGACGGACGTACTGGGGTTTTGGCGGGGAGTTGGAGGAAAGACCGGGAGGACGACGGATGTACTGGGGTTTTGGCAGGGAGTTGGAGGAAAGACCGGGAGGACGACGGACGTATGGGGAGTGCTCTGGTCGATCACTCCGGGCGGGGAGTTGGAGGAGAGACCGGGAGGAAGATGGACGTACGGAGAGTGCTCTGGTTGATCACTCCGGGCAGGGAGTTGGAGGAAAGACCGGGAGGACGACGGACGTACTGGGGTTTTGGCGGGGAGTTGGAGGAGAGACCGGAAGGATGACGGACGTACGGGGAGTGTTCTGGTTGATCACTCCAGGTTGTCCCGGGCTGCGAGTCGAAGGGGTCCGAGTGGATCGCAGAGGGAAGGAAGGAGGTCCCGAGCTCCAACGTGTGCACAAAGAAATTGAACTTTGATAAGTCCGGTGCCTTTTCCATTCCTTTTTGTATTGTACCTCTATGTGCCTCATAGATTTAGTAATATCAATAAAGTGTAATTGGTAAAAGGTACAGTGTGTGCTGGCTGATGATTGATGTTTGAACCGAATCAGGTGGCATTTGTACAGCAACCGACGTAACCGGGAGACAAGGACGGGGTTTCCCTAGATAAATACCAGCCAATATAGCTGAGCATTACATAAGTTTCTTCCTCTAATGCAGTTCCGACAATGACTTTGAGAACTATCAGGGTACCTTATTTTCTCAGTTCTCCTCTAAACCTTTAAATTACCTTTAATCTATCAAATAGAAATTTAACCAAATATTTCCAGGATTCGAGGGCAGGATTTTATTCCTCAAAGTCCAAAGTCAAAGTAAATTCATTATCAAAATAAATTTATTGCCACCATATACAACCCGAGATTTGTCTTCTTGTGGGCATTCACACTAACTACGAACAATCACAATAGAATTAGTGAAAAACTGTCAACAACAAGATGGACAGACAGCCAATGTGCAAAAGACAACAAACTGCAAATACAAACAAAAAGAAGTGTGCTCTTTGGAGGGTAGGAGTCTGAGCGGTGATCTTATAGAGGTGTATAAAATCATGAGGGGCATAAATAGGGTGCCTGCACATATTTCCCTCCCACCCCCCAGGAAAGGAATCAGGAACTGAGAGGCATAGGTTTAAGGTGAAAGGGCCTGAGGGTCAACTTCTTCACAGAGGTTAATATTGAACAAACTGGCAGAAGGAGCAGTTAGGACAGCCATAATAACATTGAACATGGACAGTTATATAAATCGGTTTATAAATGAGTACTAGAGGGATGTGTCCAACCACTGGCAAATGAAGCTAGCTTAGCTGGGCACCTTGTGTGGGCACGGACGAGTTGGGCCAAAGGCCTGTTTCTGTGCCTAATGACCTTATCTCTTTAGGACCAAAAGATACAGGAGCAGAATTAGGCCAATTGGCCCATTGAGTCTGCTCTGCCATTTCACCATGACTGATCCATTTCCCTCTCAGTCCCTATCTCCTGCCCTCTCCCCATAACCCTTCATGCCCTGACTAATCCAGAATCTATCAATGTACGCACCCGCCTGCGACTTGACCTCCACAGCCGCCTGTGGCAACGAATTCCTCAGATTCACCACCTTCTGGCTGAAGAAGGTGCTCCTCGGCTCCATTCTAAATGGACATCCCTCTATCCTGAGCGTGTGTGCTCTGGCACAGTGAACATACACTGGCCCATAATATTGTTGAAAGCCATCGTTTGCTGTCATCACACCATTAAACTGGCAGAAGCTGTTGAAATGTCCACGCAATTGAATAAATGAGGTCACTGTTAGTGTTCTCCTGCTCCTTGACAGAGCCACTTCTCTTGTGCAGCAGCAGGAGTCAAGGAGCCACTGAGAATTTCACACATTTACCATCTAGTCCAACTGTGAAGCAATCTGTACTATTGCTCGGGGATCCCATGACGCTGCTTTTGTTGGATGCCAGGTACCCCGGCTGCACGTACAGCTGACAGAAACTGTCAGTGCACGAGGAGAAAGCTCTATGCCAGCCCCCCTCCTCACTCCCCCGACCTGTTCGTACCGGAGGGCAGCCCTCCTCGAGGGTGAAGAGTGCTGCTTTCTTTGAGGCTGCAGAATTCCACGCCAACACGTGCAAGATATTTGCACTCAGGATCACTCTCCTGCCTCCGGTAACAATGACCTGGAAAGGTATGCCACAAGGGAACATGGTCCCGTAGTATGTCACTTTGAAGGTACAAATACTACGGGAAGCAGTACTAATGTTCTTACTGATTGTGCACGTCCCTCGTACATATTGTACCTTGGGAGTTCAATTTTGTGTCTACAACAGAATAAAAATAGTGATTATTTTTCTTCCTACCCTTCCAAGTTGCAGCTAAATTTTCATAGAAGCTGTGTCTTACTATGTGTATAACAATGACAAAGGACGTAGCTCAACTTTTCCTTACTGAAAATAACATGTCCTGACATACCACTGGTTTTATTATGTACGTAAGTAACACAGACAAAGTGCTGGAAGAACTCAGCAGGGCAGGCAGCATCTGTGGAAAAGAGTAAGCCGTCTATGTGCTGGGCCGAGATCCTTCTTCAGGACAGATTGCTCTTTCCCATAGATGCTGTCTGACCTGCTGAGTTCGTCCAGCTTTCTGAATGCATTCCTTTGGATTTCCAGCATCTGCAGACTTTCTCAAATTTGTGATTTACTACGTAGATATTTTTATTATAGGTTAAGCCAGCTGAGACTTAGAAATTAGAAAGAGGCAAGGAGCAACATCTGCCTGTTCCAGCCTGTCAACCGTTCAAGGTATATCTGTCCTTACTTATTTAAGAAGCCTAAACCTCTACAGAACACTTTGAGTATAGCTTTACCAAGGTTTTAAGTAATTGTACCTGCATCCTTGCTCCTCTATGTGCAAGTCCTCTTGTAATGAAGACTAACCTACCACTTACCTAAGTGCTGAACTTTTTGGAGGATTATGGACAATTTCCACCAATGTTTTCTGACCTTGGCAATTTTTTACTGTATCCAGACTGACACCACATCTTGATTCTCTAAGCCGGCATCCTTCCTGCAACTGCTCAGATTTCATCCTTTGTTAACAGTACCTACCCATCTCCTGTTCCTTCTTGCTTATGATTCCTAAATATTGGATATCCCTGAATGTTTAGCTCCCAGCCATGGTTACTACGGTGATTGGTTAACGGGGACAATGGTGACCGCAGCTGAGAGATATGAAGGATCTTCATTTAACACAGCGGATCTTCATTCAACGCGGCAGATCTTCTGGAAAATCTATTTCTCCTCTCCCAATACAAAGCAGTACAGTGCTATTTTATAGTTTTTAAAACTTAATGACTACAATAAATAGCTAACTAGTTTCAACAGCTATTATTATCTACTTTAACATTTTGAAGGCAGACAGGCTTTTCAGAATTACTTATTTACAAAGGGATCATATTCCAACTGGTAGAATTCCTTTGAATACTCAATGAAACAATGCCCATAGTCTTTTTCCCGGGGAAAGGGAATTAAAAGAATAAGATTGGTAAGATTAGTCAAAGTTGCTGGTGAACGCAGCAGGCCAAGCAGCATCTATAGGAAGAGGTGCAGTCGACGTTTCAGGCCGAGACCCTTCATCAGGACTAACTGAAGGAAGAGTGAGTAAGGGATTTGGCTCCTCCCATTTCCTCCAAACTAAAGGTGTAGCTATGGGCACCCGTATGGGTCCTAGCTATGCCTGCCTTTTTGTTGGGTTTGTGGAACAATCTATGTTCCGTGCCTATTCTGGTATCTGTCCCCCACTTTTCCTTCGCTACATCGATGACTGCATTGGCGCTGCTTCCTGCACGCATGCAGAACTCGTTGACTTTATTAACTTTGCCTCCAACTTTCACCCTGCCCTCAAGTTTACCTGGTCCATTTCCGACACCTCCATCCCCTTTCTAGATCTTTCTGTCTCTGTCTCTGGAGACAGCTTATCCACTGATGTCTACTATAAGCCTACTGACTCTCACAGCTATCTGGACTATTCCTCTTCTCACCCTGTCTCTTGAAAAAATGCCATCCCCTTCTCGCAATTCCTCCGTCTCCGCCGCATCTGCTCTCAGGATGAGGCTTTTCATTCTAGGACGAGGGAGATGTCTTCCTTTTTTAAAGAAAGGGGCTTTCCTTTCTCCACTATCAACTCTGCTCTTAAACGTATCTCCCCCATTTCACGTACATCTGCTCTCACTCCATCCTCCCGCCACCCCACTAGGAATAGGGTTCCCCTGGTCCTCACCTACCACCCCACCAGCATCTGGGTCCCACATATTATTCTCTGTAACTTCTGCCGCCTCCAACGGGATCCCACCACTAAGCACATCTTTCCCTCCCCCCCCCCCGCATTCCGCAGGGATCGCTCCCTACACAACTCCCTTGTCCATTCGTCCCCCCCATCCCTCCCCACTGATCTCCCTCCTGGCACTTATCCATGTAAGCGGAACAAGTGCTACACATGCCCTTACACTTCCTCCCTTACCACCATTCAGGGCCCCAAACAGTCCTTCCAGGTGAGGCATCACTTCACCTGTGAGTCGACTGGGGTGATATACTGCGTCCGGTGCTCCCGATGTGGCCTTTTATATATTGGTGAGACCCGACGCAGACTGGGAGACCGCTTTGCTGAACATCTACGCTCTGTCCGCCAGAGAAAGCAGGATCTCCCAGTGGCCACACATTTCAATTCCACATCCCATTCCCATTCTGACATGTCTGTCCACGGTTTCCTCTACTGTGGAGATGAAGCCACACTCAGGTTGGAGGAACAACACCTTATATTCCGTCTGGGTAGCCTCCAACCTGATGGCATGAACATCGACTTCTCTAACTTCCGCTAAGGCCCCACCTCCCCCTCGTACCCCAGCTGTTACTCATTTTTATGCACACATTCTTTCTCTCACTCTCCTTTTTCTCCCTCTGTCCCTCTGAATATACCTCTTGCCCATCCTCTGGGTCACCGCCCCCTCCTTGTCTTTCTTCCCGGACCTTCTGTCCCATGATCCTCTCGTATCCCCTTTTGCCTATCACCTGTCCAGCTCTCGGCTCTATCCCTCCCCCTCCTGTCTTCTCCTATCATTTTGGATCTCCCCCTCCCCCTCCAACTTTCAAATCCCTTACTCACTCTTCCTTCAGTTAGTCCTGACGAAGGGTCTCGGCCTGAAACGTCGACTGCACCTCTTCCTATAGATGCTGCTTGGCCTGCTGCGTTCACCAGCAACTTTGATGTATGTTGCTTGAATTTCCAGCATCTGCAGATTTCCTGTTGTTTGGTAAGATTAGCCTTATTTTTCACATGTACGTTGAAACATCAAAACAGACAGTGAAATGTGTCGTTTGCATTAAATCAATTCAGCGAGGATTATGTTGGAGCAGCCCATAAGTGTCCATAAGAACATGATATATATGAGCAGCAATGGTCATTCAACCCATCGAGTGCTCTGCCATTTGATCATGTCTGATTTATTATCCCTCTCAACCCCATTCTCTTGCCTTCTCCCCGTGACCACTGACGTCCTGACTAATCAAGAACCTGTCAACTTTAAATATGCCCAATGAATTTGCCTCCACATCCGTCTATGACAATGAATTCCACTAAAGGGACACATTTATATCCTGAGGCTACGCCCACTGGACCTAGACATCTCACTCAATGGTATTTCTAACATTAGAGATGGCCAAACATATTTCTGTCTAACCTTAAGCACACCCTCTGGCACCTCCAGTTTAAATTCCATGTGGAATATTTTAGAGGATCAAGAACTAAATGCCCCAGATAAACCATACACTGTAGACTTCATTCAGAGCAATTGTAGATCCTCTGTGCCAGAAGCTGATGCATAGTTGGTTCGTGCTGAGAGGCATGGACTTGTGTCGCCATGCTTCCACTGCCAACAGGGCATGCCCACAAATTGCCAGCCTTAATCGTAATGCCTGGAATATGTGGGAAAACTGGAGCACCCGGGGCGATACCCACAAAGACATGGGGAGAACATACAAACTCCTTACAGGCAGCATCAGGAATCGAACCCCGATCGGTCATTGCTGGTACACTCATCACTACACTATGCTTCTGTGCCACCCTAAAAACTAGAGGGCATAGGTTAGAGGTAAGAGGGACCCGGGATCAACTTTTTCACTGTGTATATCGAGCGAGCTACTGGGGAGAATAGTTGAGACAGGTACAATATCAGCATTTAAACAACACCTACATGATTAGAAAGAGTTAGAGTAGGGATGCCCAACCCGGGCTTCACGGACCCCTCGGTTAATGGTAGGCGTAAAAAAAAGTTGTGAAGCCCTGGACTTTAGAGGTACATGGACCAAATTGGCATTAGCTTAAGAGCGCACATTGGTTGCATGGTCATCTTGGAAGAGTTGGGCCATAGGGCTGGTGTCTGACCTGTGTTACTCTATGATACTATGATTCTAAATACAGTCGACTGGCTTGAGAGAGGCACGGGCTGGGAGAGTGCAAATTCCAGACAGCCCGGATGTATGCTTTTTGTTACAGTGTTGAGGGATGTCTCCTTGAAGGTGCAGACTGCAAGAACAAAACAAAAAGTGACAACACAGTCATGTCCAGCACAGTGCGTTAAGTGCCATTTAACCATGTGCTAATATAGACCACACAAATTCAGTGAGTGCCAATTACCTACATGAATGGAATATCTATTGCAATGGTACAGAAGCTGAATGTATCATACCTGACATTTCAATAGCACTAAAGTGCCAGTAATTAATGCATTCTACTTTCATATAATTCTATATCTCTGGAATGTTCTCCAGCAGTCACCCTGTTGACATGTCTCTCTATTCACAATTGTACTGTATCCATTCACATCTATTTATGCTGTTGATCATTACAAAGCTTCTCACATTTGATTCAGTGCACTTAGATTTGTCCTACTATTTATTCCATGGTCCTATATCCTCTGCTATTAGCTTCTTTCTCCCACCTCCCACCTCTCGGGGATGCCATGGTAGTGTAGCGCTTAGTGTGACAATATTACAGCTCGAAGCATCAGAAGTCAGATTTCAATTCCAGCTTCTTTTGCAAGGAAGTCTGCACATTCTTCCTGTGAGTGCATGGGACTCCTCTGGGTGTTCCGGTCTCCTCTCAGAGTCCAAAGACGTACCGGTTAGTAGACTGACCAGTCATTGAAAACAGTCCTGTGATTAGGCTAGGGATAAATCGGTGGGTAGCTGGGTGGTGTGTCTCAGTGGATCTGATGGGCCTCTACTATGTATCCCTCTACTGCTACGATGAGACCACGCTCAGGTTGAAGAAGCAACATCTCATATTCCACCTGAGTAGTCTCCAGCCTGATGGCATGAACATTGATTTCTGTAGTTCCTTGAAATTTCTTCCCCTTCCTCTTCTCTCTTATTTTCCTATTCTGTATTCTGGCTCCCCTCTTACCCATTCTCTTCTCCTCACTTGCCTATCACCTCTGGGTCCCCTCCTCCTTCCCCTTCTCCCATGATCCACTCTCCTCTCCATCAGATTCCTTTTTCTACAGCCCTTGACCTCCAGCCTCTTACTTCATTGCCCTCTCCCCCCACCCACACACCTCCTCCCTCACTTGATTTCAAAGGATTGAAAGTACATGTATAAATTATACAACCTTGCCATTCATCTGCTTACAGGCAGCCACAAGACAAGAAACCCAAAAGAACCCCGTTACAAAAAAGAAATTTCTAAAGGCGCCAACCTTGGGGGCATTAGAGGATGCCAGGAAATCAGAATTGGCAACTGTTGCCAAACGGTTGAATCTTTTTAAGGGGAAGCCAACAATGAGGAGAGTGGAGGTGCACAGAGCTATCATTGAGTATTATGTATCAGTGAACAGAGCAGCAGACACCCCTGCCGAAATCCAGACGAAAACACACAGAGGGGGATCACAAAGCCGAGGAAAGAGGACCGGGTCGAGACAACAGAGACTTTTGGAGAAGAGGAGTTCGGTGGGTAATACCATTCCGGCTGACTGGAAGTGCACTGAGAGCAGTAAGTGGCGTAAAGGAATTGGGTGCTTACTGTTCTGGCTAACAACGGACGGTGCAATCCGGAGTATATTACGATCGAGGAATGTGTTTGCAGATTGGATACTGAACTTTTTACTGTTGGACTTCGGCCACATTCTACCGTGATACAACACTTGGCGGCACGGGAGGTCGTTCCTGCCTGTGGCCATTGAACGTGCAGCCCCTCCCGTGGAGGGTCAGACACCCTAAGCCAATAGACTGGTCCTGGACTTATTTTCCATCTGACATAGTTTGCATTCTGTTGTTTGATTGTTGGGATTTTTTGTATTGCTATATTTAGGCTCTATTCTCGGTTGGTGCGGCTGTAATGAAACCAAATTTCCCTCTATCTATCTAAAGGTGTGTTTCCCCAAGGGGAGCTGGAGGTAGTATCTATGGGCAAACCTGGTGGAGAGGCGGTGCAGCTGCAGATGGAAAAATTGAGACTAGAGCATGAGTTCCGAATAAAGCAGTTGGAACGAAAAGAGAGAGACAGACAGTTGGAACGAGGAGAGAGAGACAGGCAGTTAGAATGAGAAGAGAGAGACAGACAGTTGGAACGAGGAGAGAGAGACAGGCAGTTAGAACGAGAAGAGAGAATAAGGCAGCTGGAACGAGAAGAGAAGCAGTTAGAACGGGAAGAGAGAGAGAGGCAGAAGGAAAGGGAATTTGAGCTGGAGAAGTTAAGGATGATGCTAGCGCAGGGCCCCATGCTGAACCAAGGTGGAGGGTTCAGGGCGACCCAGGAGGTTAGGCTGGTTCCCCCATTTGAGGAGGCCGATGTTGATCGGTACTTCCTACATTTTGAAAAAGTCGCTGCAAGTCAGGACTGGCCGAGGGATAAGTGGGCTGTTTTGCTTCAGAGCGTACTTAAAGGGAAAGCCCAACAAGCTTACTCGGTCGGCATTGTCCGCAGAAGATGCCCAGAGGTATGATGTGGTGAAAGAGGCTATACTCAGGATTTATGAGTTGGTCCCGGAGGCATACCGGCAGAGGTTCCGGAATGTGAGGAAGCAGTGGGGCCACACGTATTTAGAGTTTGCCCGTGAGATGTAGGTGTATTGTGAGCGTTGGTGCACCTCGAAAGGGGTCAGTGGGAATTATGACAGACTGCTCCAGCTAATACTGATTGAGCAATTTAAAGGTTGTGTCCCTGAAGGTATGAGGCCCTTTCTAGATGAGAAAGAGGCAGAAACCTTAGCCGCAACTGCTAAGTTAGCGGATGAGTACACATTAACACACAAAACGAAGATTACCCTGAGTAAAAGCTACCAGAAGGGTAGTCGAGAGGGTGGAGAGAGTCCACCGGAAAAGCCAGAAAGTAAACTGGGGACTAGTGAGAAGGATAAGGAAGACAGGAAGCAGTTTGGTAGGAAGTCTCCTGGGGTCATATGCTATAATTGTGGGAAAGCCGGTCACTTTGCGTCCAGGTGCTTTGCCCTAAAGAAGGAGACGGGGAAAGGAAAAACGACGACTCCGACTGGCTGTATTGAGCTGGCAAACAAACCACTAGGGGAGGAGAGGTCTGATAGAGTTCAGGAAGGGCGCGAGAAGTTTATTTTGGCCGGATTGGTGTTGGTGAAGGAGGGGTCAAACCCAGTTCCAGTACGGATCTGGAGAGACACTGGAGCTTGTCAGTCATTGATCTTAAGGAGCGTGTTAGACTTTAGTTCAGAGACCGAGACTGGGGAGGTCAGGGTGATAAAAGGCATTGGGAAAGGGACTGAAGCAGTACCTTTGAACCAGATACACCTAAAAAGCGACTTGGTCTCTGGACCGGTCACGATAGGGGTGAGGCCCGAACTACCGATGGAAGACGTGGAGGTCTTATTCGGTAATGATCTTGCAGGCGGAGATGTGTACCCAGCAGTAAAACTGACAAGCAAACCTGCCAGGATTGAAGACCCGCCCATAGACTCACAGGTTTATCCCGTTTGCGTAGTGACTTGGCACATGTCCAGAAAGGCTGCCAAAGGGAATGTAGATTTAGCTGAGACTTTTTTACCAACCTTGTACCAGGGGGGTTAGAAAGTGAGAAGAAGGAGCGTAGTGGAGCGGAAGGAAGTGAGGGAGTTGAGGTAGATTTACCATTAGTGAGGAAGAAATTTATACAGGCACAGGAATGGGACGAGGAGCTGATGGTTTTGATGGAGACAGCTCTCTCTGAAGCAGAATTAAAAAGGGAGCCAGTGGGCTATTATGTGAAGGAGGGAATACTAATGAGGAAATGGAGACCAAGTACCGTGCCCGCATATGAGGAATGGGGGGTGGTACACCAGGTGGTAGTGCCGAAAATTTATAGGGACGAGATTTTTAACCTGGCCCACAAGATACCCCTCGGTGGACATTTTGCGGTGAAGAAGACAGTTGATAGAATAATGGAAGAGTTTTACTGGCCGAACATGAGGAAGGATATTGTTGAATATTGTAGGCAATGTCATTTATGTCAGGTGGTAGGAAAGCCAAATCAGGTCCTGCCAAAAGCGCCCCTTCGACCGATACCCGCTTTTGGGGAACCTTTTTCCCGAATAATTGTGGATTTCATCGGTCCCCTGCCCAGAACTGCGAGTGGGTGAGAGTATGCAATGACTATGATGTGCGCCGCCACAAGGTTTCCGGAGGCGGTGCCCCTGGCAGGCGTCAAGGCTCCCGCAGTGGTAAAGGCACTTGTGAAATTTTTCACTACAGTGGGGCTGCCCAGGGAAATCCAATCAGATCAGGGGAGTGTCTTCACATCTCACACATTGGATGTTGGATGAGATGGGAGCAAAGCAGATTTTGGCCTCCGTGTACCACCCAAAGTCCCAAGGGGCGTTGGAAAGATTCCACGCAACATTAAAGACCATGATTAAAATTTACTGTCAAGAGAACGCTAGGGGCTGGGATGATGCCTTGCCTCTTCTGCTATTTGCTGTAAGGGACACGGTTCAGGAGTCATTGGGGTTGAGCCCATTCGAGCTCGTCTTCGGTCATCGCCCAGAGGTCCCCTGACCTTACTGAAAGAGCAATGGTCCAGTCCGGCAGTACAAGTCAATGTGATTGACTATGTTTTAAAATTTCGTGAGAGGTTTAAAAGGATCTGTGACCTTGCCAAAGAAAAACTACGACACTCCCAAACTAAAATGAAACAATGGTATGATAGGCGTGCCAGCGAACAAGTGTTTCAAGTGGGTGATCGGGCCTTAGTTCTGTTTCCAGTGGTAACCAACCCCCTCCAGGCGAGATTCCACAGTCCGTACAAAGTGATTAAAAAGATGGACTCTTTGAACTACGTTATTGAAACGCCAGACAGGCCCACACAATTGGTGCCCATTGAAATGCCCACACAATTGGTGCATATTAACATGTTAAAAGCTTACCACGATCAGAGAGCAGATCTAGTTGGTGTTATCACGAAAATTAATGAGACTGGGGTGTCAAATGACAAGGGGAAAACCCATCTTGAAAAGATAAATATGGTGCCGACCCGATTGGAGAACTCTATTGCTCTGGCTAATTTTGCTGATAAGGTCTCTCACCTAACCCCCGAATGGAGCGAGCCGCTGATAAAGCTAATTAATCGGCAGGCCGATGTGTGTCCCGATGTCCCGAGGCGATGCAAAGGGATGGTGCATGATGTTGTTGTCACCTCAGACCAGCCTATTAAACAACACCCCTATAGGATGAACTTGGAGAAGGACAAGCTGGTGGAGAAAGAAATTGAACACATGCTAGCCACAGATATTATTAGGCCATCCAAATCGGAACGGGCGTCCCCCTGTGTGGTTGTCCTGAAAGTCGATGGGAGCATATGATTCTGTACAGGTTACAGAAAAGTGAACGCCATCACAAAAACTGATGCTTATCCCATCCCAAGGGCAGCCGATTGCATCGATAAAGTGGGGAGAGCTAAGTACATCACAAAGATCAATTTGCTAAAAGGGTACTGGTGCATTCCTTTAACCGACCGGGCTAGAGAAATCTCAACATTTGTCACTCCATCCGGGTTATACGAGTATAATGTTTTACCCTTTGGCATGAAAAACGCCGCAGGGACCTTCCAGAGGATGATTAATTCAGTGATAAAAGGGTTAAAGAACGCAGAAGCGTATATTGACGATTTAGTGGTCTGGAGTGACATGTGGGAGGAGCACATTGTGGCAGTAGAGGAGCTGTTTAAACGGCTGTCTGAAGCCAACCTGATAGTGAACCTCGCAAAAAGTGAATTCGGCCACGCAAAGGTCACTTATCTGGGATTTGTGGTAGGACAGGGGCAGCTGGCACCGATGCAGGCTAAGGTGCAGGCTATCTCTGAAGTCCCCACCCCGACAGACAAGAGAGCCCTGAGAAGGTTCTTGGGGATGGTGGGGTACTATCGGAAGTTTTGCAAAAACTTTGCGGATATTACCCTCCCTCTTACTAAGCTCTTGCCAAAGAATGCAAAGTTTGTGTGGGATGACCTTTGTCAACAGGCCTACGAGAGTCTGAAGGCGATTCTGTGTCACTATACTGTGCTGAATGCGCCTTACTTTTCAAAACCCTTCTCCCTAGCAACAGATGCTAGCGACGAAACAGCCGGGGCGGTGTTGTTGCAGACAGACAAAGAGGGGGGTTGATCACCCAGTAGCTTATTTTTCTAAGAAAATTAATATCCATCAGAGAAATTATTCCACTGTGGAGAAGGAATTACTGGCCATCATAGTAGCATTACAACATTTTGAGGTTTATATTTGTCCGGCACGGAAACCACTGATAACTTACACTGATCACAACCCATTCGTGTTTTTGGCCACTATAAAGAATAAAAACAAAAGGTTACTAAGTTGGAGCCTGATCTTACAGGAATTTGATATTAAAATAAAACATATAAAAGGAACGGGCAATGTGATTGCTGACTGTCTGTCAAGGTGTTGAAACTTGAAGTTCTCTGTATTAGCTGAATAGCTGATGACTACCTGCATATTAGTGTGTATCCAATAATGTGCATTCATGCCCATGATTTTTACCCCGGTAAAAATCCTTTGAAGGGTAGGGGTGTGACGCCAAACAAAGCTATCGGACGATTGATGCTAATGAGAGAGATAAGAGAGACAATGGAGAAACGTTCAAAGTGCTAATAAGAGAGGAGAGAGGGATTAACGGAAAAGCAGCACAATTCAGAATATTGACAGACCGGTTGCTTTGAACCTGAACTGTTTGAATTTTGATGGACAGGTGATACCCAGCAGGGGGATAAAAAGAACAGGTTCGCTAAGGCACGGGACACCACGAGACCACGAGATAACGAGACCCTGGAAAGAGCAGTATGCCCCCACAAGTTGGTGAAAGTTTGGAGGTCCAGTTCATGGGAACCGACCATGGGCTCACAGGGTGTAAAGGTACGATCGGTGGGAGCCTGGTGTGTGTGTCTGCCCTTGCCTGGGTGCCGGGTTAGCCACAGAAGAACGATCATATCCGGAATGGAGGGGTCACAGTCGGTGACCACGGCGGAATAGAAGACATCAAAAAGGGTCTGCCCAAAACCAACTGTGAAGACATCAAAGGTCTGACTGAACCAAATTGCATCCCACCCCCCTCTCTCCAACCGCACAACAGCGATTACTGCGAACTGTACTAAGCTGAACTGAACTCTGCGTCACTTAAGACTGATGATTTTACCCCTAGACTGTGATAGAGCTTGGTTGATCCCTATTACCCTAGTTCTGTGTACATGTGTGTATTATTATTGCTAACCTGTTGCATTTATATCCTTACAATTAGAGTACTGTGTTACTTATTTCTTTAATAAAACTTGATTAGTTCCTAGTAATCCAGACTCCAACAAGTGGTCCATTTCTGCTGGTTTGGCAACCCAGTTACGGAGTACGTAACAGAGTAAGAAGGTGGGGAGGTGGGGAAGAGCTGGGAAGCTGATTGGTGAAAGATGTAAAGGGTGGGAGAAGGGCAAATCTGATAGGAGAGGACAGAAGACCATGTATATATTGCATACATTTTTCTGACATTAAGTGTACCTATTGAAAGAGAAAGGGGAGGAGCACCAGAGGGAGGTGATGGGCAGGTAAGGAGATAGTTTGAGAGAGGGAAATAGGAATAAAGAAGGAGAGGAGAGGGGCCAATTACCAGAAATTCGAGCCATCAGGTTGGAGGCCACCCAGCTGGAATATAAAGTGTTGCTGCTCCAGCTTGAGTGTGGCTTCATTGTGGCAGTAGTGTAGGCCATGGACTGATACGTTGGAATAGGAATGGGAAGTAGAATTGAAACTATTGGATGGAGAGAAGGTACTCAGTGAGTGGTCTCCCAATCCATGTTGAGTTTCATCGATACATAGCAGGCCAGACGGAGGCAGTAGAGGACCCCAACAGACTCACAGGTGAAATGTTGCCTCACCTGGAAGGACTGTTTGGGGCCCTGAATGGTAGTGAGAGAGGTGGTGTAGGGGCAGGTGTAGCACTTGTTCTGCTTACAAGGATAAGTACCAAGAGGGAGATCAGTGGGGAGGGAATGAGTGAACAAGGGAGTTCCATAGGGATTGACTCCTGTGGAAAGTGGAAATTGGGAGAAGGGAAAGATGTGCTTGCCGGTGGGAACCCATTAGAAATGGCGGACGTTACAGAGAATTATGTGCTGGACACGGAGGACTTCTCTTCTTCTTTTTCAGACCTGATGAAAGGTCTCGGCTTGAAACATCTACTGTTTATTCTTTTCTATAGATGCTGCCTGACTTGCTGAGTTCCACCAGCATTCTGTGTTTTTAGGACCCGGATTTCAGACAGGAACAGTCTGCTTACCATGAAATCCTTCTGAGAAAGCAGTTAACTGAAAGCAGCATCTCCGCAGCTTCCGCCATTTTGAATGGGACCCTCCCACCAGACACATTTTTAACTCCCCCATTCCCCACTCTCCGCTTTCCACAGGGATAGCTCTTTCCACGATTACCTTATCCATTTGCCCTTTCCCACTGATCTCCCTCCTGGCATTTATCCCCGCAAGTGGAAAAACCATGACAACTGCACCTACACCTCCTTCTTCACCTCCCTTCAGGGCCCCAAGCAGTCCTTCCAGGTGAGGCAATGTTCCTTCTGTGAGTCTGTTATGGTCACTTATTGTATTGGTGGTTCCCAGTTCGGCTTCCAACGTAGGCACAACGTAAATTGGGGACCGCTTTGTTGAGTATCCTCAAGCAGGATTTCCTGGTGGCCAACCATTTTAGTTCCAATCAGTCCATGGCCTCCTCTGTGGCCATAATGAGACCACTCTCAGGTTCAGAGAGTAAAACCTCATATTCTGTCTGAGTAGCCTCCAATCTGATGGCATGAACACTGATTTCTCTAACTTTCTGTGATTTCTTCTCCTTCCCCTTCTCTTTTTTTTCTATTCTCTATTCTGGCTCCCTTCTCGCCCCTTCTCTTCTCCTCAGCTGCCTATCACCTCCCTCTGGTGCCCCTCCTCTTTCCCTCTCTCCCATGATCCAGGCTTCTCTCTCAGCAGATTCCTCCTCTTTCAGCCCTTTTACCTTTTCCACCTCTCAACCATCAGATTTTCACTTTCCCCCCACCTTCCCCATCACCTGGTTTCATCTTTCACTTGCCAGCTTTGCACTCCTTCCCATCACTCCCCACCTTCTTATTCTGTCCGCTTCCTTTCCTGGCCCGATGAAGGGCCTTAGCCTGAAATGTCGTCTGTTTGTTCATTTCTGTAGATGCTGCCTGGCCTGCTGAGTTCCTCCAGCATTTTGTGTGTGTTATTCTGGATTCGCAGCGTCTGCAGAATCCCGTGTATGTACTACTTGGAACAGAATAGTCACCAGTTTTGAATTCACCGGTATTGGGTCACATGAGATGTTAACGATCTGCGTGGTGGAATCGATGGCTGTGTGGACAAGTCTGAGGAAGATACAAAAATAGGTGGAGGTACAGGTAGCGTGGAGGAAGCAGGGAATCTGCAAAAAGAATTAGACAGATTAGAAGAATGGCCAAAGAAGTGGCAGGTGGAATCCAGTGTAAGGAAGTGGTAGAAGGAATAAAGACGATAAGACAAAGGAGCAGAAGTCGGCCATTCAGCCAATCGAGTCTTCTCCGCCATTTTATCATGAGCTGATCCATTCTCCCATTTAGTCCCACTCCCCTGCCTTCTCACCATAACCTTTGATGCCCTGGCTACTCAGATACCTATCAATCTCTGCCTTACATATACCCAATGACTTGGTCTCCATTGCCGCCCGTGGCAACAAATTCTATAGATTCACCACCCTCTGGCGAAAAAAATTTCTTCGCATTTCTGTTCTGAATGGGCGCCCTTCAATCCTTAAGTCATGCCCTCTCGTACTAGACTCCCCCAACATGGGAAACAACTTTGCCACATCCACTCTGTCTATGCCTTTCAACATTTGAAATGATTCTGTGAAGTCTCCCCTCATTCTTCTAAACTCCAAGGAATACAGTCCAAGAGCGGACAAACGTTCCTCATATGTTAATCCTCTCATTCCTGGAATCATTCTAGTGAATCTTCTCTGTACCCTCTCCAACGTCAGCACATCCTTTCTTAAATAAGGAGACCAAAACTGTCCACAGTACTCCGAGTGAGGTCTCACCAGCGCCTTATAGAGCCTCAACATCACATCCCTGCTCCTATACTCTATTCCTCTAGAAATGAATGCCAACATTGCATTCGCCTTCTTCACTACTGACTCAACCTGGAGGTTAACCTTAAGGGTATCCTGTACGAGGACTCCCAAGTCCCGTTGCATCTCAGAACTTTGAATTCTCTCCCCACTTAAATAATAGTCTGCCCGTTTATTTCTTCTGCCAAAGGCATAGTCTATTTTCAAAAGGGGGAGCAAATTCAGAAATTGGAGGTCCAAGGGGATTGGCAGCCCATGTGGAGGATTCCCTAAAGGTTAACTTGCATGTTGGGTTAGTGGTAAGGCAATGTAAATAAGTAAATGCAAGTTAGCATTCATTTTGAGAGGACTAGAAGATGTTATTCTGGGGTTTTGTAAGACATTGGTCAGACCATATTTGCAGTATTGTGAGTGGTTTTGGGCACCATATCAAAGAAAGGATGGAGAGAGTCCAGAGGTTTATGAGAATGATCCCAGGAATGAAAGGGTTAACATATGACAGCTGTTTGACTCTGGCCCAGTATTTGCTGGAGTTTAGGAGAATGAGATACGTATCTCATTGAAACCTATCAAATATTGAAAGTGCCAGATAGAGAGGGCATTGTGAAGACATTAGTGGGAGGACTCTGTACAAGGATGTCTCTTTGGTACAGAGATAAGGAGGAATTTATTTAGAGGGAGGTTAGGTGAACCTCTGAAATTCATTGCTGCAAATGGTTGTGGAGGCCAAGTCATTGGGTTTATTTAAAGTGGGGGTTGCTGGGTTCTTGATTTGTAGAGGCATCAAAGTTAATGGGGAGAAGGCAGGAAAATGAGATTGAGAGGGAAATATGTCAGCCATAATCTAATGGTGGAGCAGATTTGATGGGCCAAATAGCCTAATTCTTCTCCTACAGTTCTGTGCAATAGTCTTAGGCACATATATATGCCTTGGGTGCCTAAGACTTTCGCACAGTACTGTATTTGTCAATGTGGAGCAGAGAGTGAGTTTGTACATTTGTCGGGAGTAAAAGATGTTGAGAATGTGGAGGGTGATGTGCCATGGGAAGAGTGTGGTACAGGTGGCAGAGAAAGAGTGCCAGATGATGCGGTAGCAGACGTACCCAGCCCTGAGACGCCAGACAAGATTATCTGACTCCAAACAAATGGCTTATTGATCATTACAGAATGTCTCTCTGGTGCTTCCTGCTCCCTTCTTCTTTTCCCAACCATGATTCCCCTCTCCCTGCTCTCTTGCCACTCTTGGTTCACAATAGAGACCCCAGAATCGAGTTTATCATCACTCACATAAGTCATCAAATTTGTTTTTTTTAACACCAACAGTACAGTTCAATATTTAAAATTACGACAGTACTGTGCAAAAACCTTAAGTACCTTAGCTATATACATGTGCTGCAGACTTTTGCACAGTACTGTAAGTCTTGTGGTCTTAATCTATTGAAACGAAATGAACCACTTGAATAAGCAGGAATTTTACGCCGTGTACTTCGGCTTAATTACTATTTAGTAAATTGTCTGGCTCTAAAGTGCATGCCTGTGGGTTGTAACACTCACAGAAGTTCCAAAACATCTGATTCTAAAAAAAGGAAATGATTTGTGATGTTTTATATTCTGAGATACAATTATTTAGCTTGCTACAAAAATGTAGTCAAAGACTACATTTACCCGTTGATTCAAGTTGCTAAAACTACAGATAACTCAAATGCTGGGGGTGGCAAGCGATAACTTGTGATCTTGTATTGCTCTGTAAATCTGTAACCTCCCTGCATCTCCCCCAGCTAAGGGAGTTAGACTTTTTCTAGTTTCCAAATACTGCGATCTGCAAAATGAAAAGATGGTAGAAGCAAGTTTAAGCTTGAAAGGGAATAGGACACATACTGAAGGGGGAAATCTTTAGAGGCCTCTGGAGGAATGTCAGGAGTGCTGAGAACAAATGACACCCTTATTTATAGTCATAAAGTTATACAGCATAGAAACAGGCCCTTCAGCCCATTACATCTATGCTGTTGATCACACCTATCTCACTTGCCAGTGTTAAATCCTTTTAGATTAGATTAGATTAGATTCAACTTTATTGTCATTGTACCGAGTACAGATACAAAGCCAATGAAATGCATTTAACATCTGACCAGAAATGCAAAGAATAGTGTTATTTACAAAATAACTGCGAATAAAAAGTAAGTGCTACAGCACACAAATATAAAAGTACTGAGACAGTCCAATATGGGTGCAATACTGCTTAGCACTGTGATGAGAGGTTCAGCAGTGTCACACCCTCAGGGAAGAAGCTCTTCCTGTGCCTGCTGGTGTGGGAGCGGAGGTTCCTGTAGCGCCTACCGGATGGGAGGAGAGTAAAAAGTCCATGGTTAGGGTGAGATGCATCCCTGATAATGCTTTTCACCCTGCCCAGGCAGTGTTTATGGTAGATGTTCTCAATGGTGGGCAATTGGGTGCCAATAATCCACTGGGCAGTTCTCACCACATGCTGGTAAGATACAAATAAAAAGTCTAAAAGTTTTAAAAGTTCAAAATAAATTTATTATCAAAGTACATATATGTCACCATACAACTCTGAGATTAATTTTCTTATTGGCATACTCAGTAAATCCGTCATAAAATAACAGGCATATTAGTATCAATGAAAAGCTGTGTCAACCTGGGCATTCAACCAGAGTGTAAAAGACAACAAACTGTACAAATACAAAAAGAAAGAAATAATAACAATAAACATCAAGAACATGAGATGAAGGGTCCTTGAAAGTGAGTCCATTGGTTGTGGGAATATTTCAATGATGGAGCAAGTGAAGTTATCCCCTTTTGGTTCAAGAGCCTGATGGTTGAGGGGTAGTAACTGTTCCTGACCCTGGTGATGTGAGTCCTGAGGCTCCTGTATCTTCTTCCCGATGGCAGCAGTGAGAAGAGAGCATGTCCTGGGTGGTGGGGATCCCAGGTTACGGATGCTGATTTCCTGCAACAACAGTTTGTGTAGATGTGCTCAATGGTGGGGAGCACTTTATTTTTGAAGGATTGGGCCATATCCACTACTTTCTGTAGATACAATTAAAATGCTGGGTTATTTCAATGCCCTTTTGCTCAACCTGAAAGGTTGACTGTCCATTTCCCTCCACAGATGTTGCCTAACCACTGAGTTCCTTCAGCATTTTGTTTGCTACTCCAGATTCCAGTATCTGCAGTCCCTAACGTCTCCCTCTATGAACTGCTCATTCAAGTTCCTATCAAATGCTTCCTAACTGTTGTCATTATTCCTGCCTCCACCACGACCCCCTCCCCAGCGGCTCATTCAGATCTCCGCTGGGCTGCAGCCAGTGTGAGAGCTCATGCTCTGGTGATG
Source organism: Mobula hypostoma (assembly GCF_963921235.1). Classification (NCBI taxonomy): domain Eukaryota; kingdom Metazoa; phylum Chordata; class Chondrichthyes; order Myliobatiformes; family Myliobatidae; genus Mobula; species Mobula hypostoma. The sequence goes on from NC_086098.1 coordinate 141,949,767, forward strand.
CAGCGCAAGGCGCACAGTTTAAAAAGAGCTCAGGTGCTTGTCGGTTCTTTACTAGCAGGCTGCAATCAATGCTAGAGGTCGTTCGTTGGTGACACAGCGTGAGGTTTACAAAAAGCTCGGGTGCTTTTTGGCTCCCTTTCAGCGGGCTGCAATCAGAATGAGGCCAATAAAAAGAAGGGAGTGTAAGTGGAGCAATCACAGTTGGGCGGGCAGTGTTAGAGCGGTCCGGCGTTGGCACAACTAGCTTGGGTGTAAACAGGCTCGGGTGGAAGGATTTATTCAGAATGGGGCAATGGGCAAAGACGTGGCAGATGGAACATAGAGTAGGGAAGTACATGGTCGTGAACTTTGGCAGAAGGAATAATGTCCATATTAGAGATCAATATCAGAATGGGGTTTATCATAGAAAACATAGAAACATAGAAAATAGGTGCAGGAGTAGGCCATTCGGCCCTTCGAGCCTGCACCGTCATTTATTATGATCATGGCTGATCATCCAACTCAGAACCCCGCCCCAGCCTTCCCTCCATACCCCTGACCCCCGTAGCCACAAGGGCCATATCTAACTCCCTCTTAAATATAGCCAATGAACTGGCCTCAACTGTTTCCTGTGGCAGAGAATTCCACAGATTCACCACTCTCTGTGTGAAGAAGTTTTTCCTAATCTCGGTCCTAAAAGGCTTCCCCTCTATCCTCAAACTGTGGCCCCTCGTTCTGGACTTCCCCAACATCGGGAACAATCTTCCTGCATCTAGCCTGTCCAATCCCTTTAGGATCTTATACGTTTCAATCAGATCCCCCCTCAATCTTCTAAATTCCAACGAGTACAAGCCCAGTTCATCCAGTCTTTCTTCATATGAAAGTCCTTCCATCCCAGGAATCTATCTGGTGAACCTTCTTTGTACTCCCTGTAAGGCAAGGATGTCTTTCCTCAGATTAGGGGACCAAAACTGCACACAATACTCCAGGTGTTGTCTCACCAAGGCCTTGTACAACTGCAGTAGTACCTCCCTGCTCCTGTACTCCAATCCTCTCGCTATAAATGCCAGCATACCATTCGCCTTTTTCACCGCCTGCTGTACCTGCATGCCCACTTTCAATGACTGGTGTATAATGACACCCAGGTCTCGTTGCACCTCCCCTTTTCCTAATCGGCCACCATTCAGATAATAATCTGTTTTCCTATTTTTCCTATCATCACTCACATATGTCATGAAATTAATTTTTTTTGGCAGCAGTACAGTGCAATACTTAAAATTACTACAGTACTCTGCAAAAGTCTCACACACAAACACACAAACACACACACACACATACACACACATTTATAAATGTGTGCCTAAGGCTTTTTGTTTGAGGAGAGGTGTGATAGATGCAGATTGGGAAAAGGCTACGGATTGTGGGGAAAGAGAACATATCAGCAAATGCTGGATCTGCAAAGGGTGGGAGATAGTCTATTTTTTAATGAGTTAAGGATCGGAGCAGTACTTGCGTCTCAAGGATATGATGGCCCATATAAAATGGGAAATTAGAGAAAGATGTGAGATAAAACCAGGACTGTGAGATCTGTAGAGGAAGTTGTTCATGGGTACTGGGAGAGGGAAGGAGAGCAGCATCACCAAGGTACATCAGACTAGGAACTGGCGATTTCAGAAGACCATGTGGAAGAGAACAGAAGCCAAAAGCTGCCATTTCTGTCTGGGATAGCAATGAACAGGTTTAGCAGTTCATTCTGGGGCTGACGGTGCAGCTAGTTCTAGCTATAAGTGGCCAAACCAGTTTGTGTCATAAATCCACTTCAATCCACCTGCTGGCTCCTGACACAACTCAAACGGAAGAGTGTCATTCAACTTTTTTGTGAGTACCTATCAATTTACATCAAATTTATTGTTTGATGTAAAGGTGCTGTCAGAGTCCTGTATCTATTATCCATCTGTATTGTGTTTTGTGGCTTATTTATTAATGGCAACCTTTCATGTAGTTTGGAGCATTGTACAAACAAATGAGTATAGTTACATATTCACACTTGAGGTTAGTTAGTGGTTAGCTCGAGGAATTGTGCCAAGAGGAATGATGTTTTGTTTTGTTGACCGCTTAAATACACTAACTTTGCCTATTGAGACGTTATTGGAATGCTAACTTAGTTATTTCACTAATTGGAATGTTATTAGACTGCTGATTTCGCTTAGTTACATTACTCAATTGTAATATCACTATTAGACCATTAGATTTATTATTTTTTATTGTTACAAGATCATTCGTCTTTGCTGGATTCATAATAAGAGTTCAAAAGTACCTTTTTAGATTTGGAAATTTGCTATTTGGAAACGCATCATACAGTGTCAATTGCCTTGGCCTAGTCTCTTAGTGGTTTTGGTTTGTTTTTGAGTAACCACTACAAATATGGTGAGGTAGATGTACAATTGACTTACAGCAGCATCTCAGGCAGGTAAGTACAGATAGCCCGCAGAAATTAAATCCAGAATCAGATACAGGTTTATTATCACCGGCATGTGATGTGAAATTTGTTAACTTAGCAGCAGCAGTTCAATGCAATACATAATATAGAAGAAAAAAATGATAAATAAATAAGTAAATCAATTACAGTATATGTATATTGAATGGATTAAGGATTGTGCAAAAAACAGAAATACTGTGTCCAAAGGTTCAACATCCATTTAGGAATCAAATGGCAGAGGGGAAGAAGCTGTTCCTGAATCGCTGAGTGTGTGCCTCCAGGCTTCTGTACCTCCTACCTGATGATAACAGTGAGAAAAGGGCATGCCCGGGGTGCTAGGGGTCCTTAATAATGGACGCTGCCTTCCTGAGATACCGCTCCTTGAAGATGTCCTGGGCTAGTACCCAAGATGGAGCTGACTAGATTTACAACCCTCTGCAGCTTCTTTTGGTCCTGTGCAGTAGAACCAACATAGCAGAAAGTGATGCAGCCTGTCAGAATACATGGTACAACTATAGAAGTTTTTGAATGTTCAAGATTGTACAAGATAGTGAAAAGAGAGTAAAAAGAAACCATGCAGACAAGACTAAATGAAGAAACAATCAGACACAAGTCCATGGTAGTGCAAGAGTTGGTCTGTAGTTTTCTATTCCTATTGTGTTCTATTTTAAAATGTATTTATAAAGATGCGGGCATTTATCACCTGCAGTGCCTATAAAAAGTATTCACCCCTCCCTCGTAAGTTTTCATGTTTTATTGTTTTACCACATTGAATCACAATGGATTAATTTGGCTTTTTGAACTCTGATCAACAGAAAAGGCTCTTTCATGACAAAGTGAAAACAAATTGGTCTAAATTTATTACAATTAATAAACACAAATAATTGATTGCATAAGTATTTACCCCTTTCAAGTCAGTATTTAGTAGATATACCTCTTGCAGCAATCCAGCCTTGAGTCTGAGTGGATAGGTCTCTATCAGCATTGCATATTTGGACTCTGCAATTTTCCCCATTCTTCTTTAAAGAACTGTTCAAGCTCTGTCAGATCGCATGGGGATCATGAATGAACAGCCCTTTTCAAGTCAAGCTACAAATTCTCAATTGGATTGAGGTCTGGGCTCTAACGCGGCCACTCCAGGACATTAACTTTGTTGTTTTTAAGCCTTTCCTGTGTAGCTTTGGCTTTATGCTTGGGGTCATTGTCTTTCTGGAAAGCAAATCTGCTCCCAAGTCGCTGTTTTCTTGCAGTCTACATCAGGTTTTCCTCCAGAATTTCCCTGCATTTTGCTGCATTCATTTTACCAGTGATGATTTGGTGTGTCATATCAAAGGGGGCAAATACTTATGCAATCAATTATTTTGTGTTTTATATTTGTAATTAATTTAAATCACTTTGTAGAGATCTGTTTTCACTTTGACACGAAAGAGACTCTTTCTGTTGATCAGTGTCAAAATAGCCAAATTAAATCCACTGTGAATCATTGTTATAAAACGATAAAACATGAAAACTTCCAAGTGGGGGGGGTGTGAATACTTTTTACAGGTACTGTATGTCTAATTGCCGATGAATATTATGTGGTGCTTATGAATATTGCTTGAGTAGAAAATAATCCCCTGAGTAAATTTGCATATATGAATATGCAAATTTACTCAGGGGATTATTTTCTGCTTTCATGCAAATGACTTGGAGCAGGAACAGGTAGAGGTTTTGACAATAACGGCAGTGACTATTCCGAGAACAAGTTGTCGGGCTGGTTGTTCAGCCCAACAACTTGTGAACGTGGAACTGAGCCACAAACCATACAACAACTCCTGCAATGCCCATCGCTAGAGGAAGGCCCTGTACTTGCCGAATTGAACAACAAAGCGCAAAAATGTGTCCAGTTCTGGCTGGGCCATGTACAGACTGTTCGTGGACACGATAAGAAGAAGATTCTGAGAATGCAGGTTGCACAAACCTCGATAATAGAGCCGCAGTGTGTGGACGTCACTTGTGTTCAATGGTTCAACGGTTCAAATTAATATCAGAGAATGTGTATGAGATACAAGTTCTTTCTCTTCAAAGACATCTACAAAACAGAAGAAAAACCCCAAAGAATGAATGATAGGAAAATGTTAGAACCCCAAAGCCTCCCCCCTCCATGCACAAGCATCAGCCCTCCTCCACCATGCAAGGAATAGCAAAGCCTACAGAGAACATGATCATGCACAGTAAGAAGCCAAACTCCAAGATCTGCTCACTTTCACTGTCGCATATAAGAGAATTGGTCTTACACTCAACATCTAGCTGACAAAAGCTTGCATTGAACTGTCCCACTGGGCTACATGGTTCGGAGTGAGACTCCGGAGAACAAAGTGTGCTTCACATATCGAGGCAGCCACCTTTCAAAGAAGGCACGTGGGGAGGAAGGAATTTGCCGCGATCTTCAATGCACCGGTATAGCCTTTGGCTGATTGGGGAGAAGGCTGCTTGAAACGACCAAGATCTCAGAGATGGCCTAAAGCTCACAGTTCACAGGGCAACAGAGATCTTCACCCTGCCCCTTGCTCCTGAGCCCTGGACCACCTACAGCTGGCACCTCAGGGCAATAGATCTCAGAAACATTGTTGTGAGTCAGTTTGAGAAGTAGGAACACTTCTTATGAAGATAAATGCAAAGTGTAGTTCAAAGTCAGTTATATTGCCATGTGCACAGTACCTGCACACACAGATGCAGTAGGAAACATACTTGTGGCAGCATCACAGGCATGTAGCATCAGTTAAGTAACATTCCCAAAAATAACACAATCTCTCTGGTGCAAAGTGGTCATTGTGTTAGTAAACTCTTGAGCTGGTTAGTTCAAGACCTGAATGGTCGAAGGGAACTAGCTGTTCCTGAACCTGGTGTTATGGACTTCAGGCTTCTGTGCCTCTTGCCTAATGGCAGCTGCAAGAAGACGGTGTGGCCCAGATAGTAGGTATCTTTGATAGATGTTGCGTCTTGAGGCAGCGCCTCCTGTAGATACCCCCAATGGTGGGGAGTGATGTGTATGTAATGCATTGGGTAGAGTCCACTACTCTCTGCCTAGGAAGATTCTAGAAGCATGAATAACAGCCTCTCAAAATGAAAGCTTGAGAGAAGGCCATGGGGCCCCTCATGACCATGAAAGGCTTTTCAATTAAAGCTCCCTTCTAATCCCTACCATTTCACATCTCTGCATCTTTCATATCATTTCCAAATAACTCCTCAGATATTTTTATTATACCATCAGTCTCGTGCTCTCACTACAGTAAGTATAAACAGCTGATGAAGTTGTGAGATGTTGAAAACATCTTAATTTCCAGTCTAGAAAGAGTCTGACATGTAAGGATTAAAAGTCATGACCAATGGAAATACAGTTGTTGTCCTATCCTTAGGATGCAGTTGATGCCATGTGACAGCCAAAACGTTCCGAATGAAGGATATCCTAATTATCCATCAATGAGGCTGGATTGAATAACACCTACTGCTTCTCTCGTTCTCCCCTCCCTCTCTCGTTCTCCCCCTCCCCCTCCCTCCTCCCTTCTCTTTCTCCCCCTCTCCCTTTCTCTCTAAAGATGCATGGAATCCAAGTTTAGATTCAGAATTGGCTTGCCCATAAAAGACAGAGTAAGGGTGGAAGGTAGCTCTCCTGGCAGGAGGTCCATTACCAGGGTTGTTCTGCAAAGATCGGTACTGGGAACTCTATTGTCTACGATATACTGTACATCAAGTGATTTGGATTAAATGTAAGTGGGTAGATTAGCAAGTTTGTGGATGCTGGGGACAGTATAAAGGACTATCAATGAATACAGGTCAGTTACAGATATAGGCAGAGAAGTGGCTGATGAAGTTTACTCAAGCAAGTCTGAGGTGTTGTACTTTGGGAGGTCAAGTGAAGTGAGAAAGCATGCAGTTAATTTTAGACCCCTTAATAGTGTTGAGCTACTTGGGGATCTTGGGGTCCTAGTTCATAGTTCACTGAAAGTGGATGATACGGTAAAGAAAGCACACTACAAGTTTGCCTTCATTGGCGGGGGCGTTGAGTATAAGAATAAGGAAGTCACGCTGTAGTAGTATAAAACTTTGGTTAAACCACACTTGGAGTATTGCGTACAATTCTGTTTGCCCCCAAGACAGGACGAAGGTGAAAACTCTGGAGAGGTTGCAAGAGAGATTTAACAGGATGGTGACTGGATTAGAAGTTTAGAGGAAAGTTTAGACAAGTGCAGATGACTCTCAAGAGAGTGACACACACAAAGTGCAGGAGGAACTCAGCAGGCCAGGCGGCATCTATGGAAAAGAGTAAACCATTGACATTTTGGGCAGAGACCTTTCCCAAAACATCGATTGTGTACTCTTTTCCATAGATGCTGCCTGACCTGCTGAGTTTCTCTAGCATTTTGTGTGTGCTGCTTGGATCTCCAGCACCTGCAGATTTTCTTGTCTCAAGAGAGTGATGGAGGCTGAGGCGGTGGGGGGGTGGGGGCTTGATAGAGATTTTTAAATTTGAGAGGCATAGAGCAGAGGACGTACTTTTTAAGATTGGTGGGGGGTGGGGTGGAGTTTAAAGGAGACATGAGGGGCAAATTTTATAGACAGAGATTGATAGGTGACAAAATGGGTTACGAGGATTCAAACCAGGATTCGAATGTACCTCTTCCTATAGCTACTGCCTGGCCTGCTGCGTTCCACCAGCATTTTGTGTGTGTTGCTTGAATTTCCAGCATCTGCAGATTTCCTCGTGTTACCAGGATTAGTATTGGAACCAAGCTGATTGGTGGAGTTTAAGAGGCTTTTCAACATGTGAATATGAAGAGGATGGAGGAACACGCAGCAGGAGGATGATGTTTAGCATTAATCATCACCAAGATCAGTGCAACAACATGGAGTGCAGTGCAGTAATATGTTCATTGGTTAATGTTTATGTAGCTACGTGACTTCCAAACTCGTATACTCTATCTTTCCTTACTCCCATGCCCATCCTTTCAGTTTATCTGCTGTTGAATCCTGTCAGGAATTAGACCAAAATTCCTTAAGTAACCACCACATTGGTATCTTGAACAACTATAGAAATTATAGTAAGAATCATAGTAACAGGTAGAAGCAATCGACTGGTAATCAACCTGTAAGAGAGGTCTGCAAATAGCGCTCGTTGGAGGATACTTCCTGCTGTTGAACGTACAACATTTGAAGAGTTAGAGAATTCTCACCGCAATTTTCAACTTCAAGAGCGAATTTCAAGTTAAGGAAGTGTATTGGTCGTAGTGTTTAACCTCAAAAGTATTGACATCAGTACCCAGTCCGTACTGCGGTAGTGATGATGTGGACTTCTGCTCTGCATAAATCTGACAGGTGTTCTGTTGCATGAGTCAAGTATTGAAGCTGCCACAGTTTGCTCCATCAATGCATATGTATCCTATGAGCACAGATCAAATGCTCCTCATCCCAATTTCTCAACTGATTGCAGTGACTTGCCCTTCACAATTCCTGTTGTTCAACATACTATTGACATGAGGCAGGGTTTGCCCTTTCCTACGACTATAGAAACATCATTCAATGGAGGACAAATAATGGGAAATGTAATTGAACAAGCTCTTATCTGAAGTGCTCTTTCTTTCCAATAAAATGAGGAAATTTTAAAAACTTTTTTTCAATTGCTTAATACTGCTGAGTTTCTCCTGACGCTTGTTTTTACAGTCATTTAAATATTGATTGTGTCAGGTAGTTTCTGTCAGTGCAGAATAAAAGCCTAGAATTGCTGGCTTAAGGGAACTAAAGAGAAAATAACTCAATTGTACTTAAGTGATATTAGATTTGAAGAATGGAGACTTCTCACCTCAGTTTTCAAGATTAATATAGCAAATATACAGAAAGTTGTTGAAAACAAATTTCCTGCTTTGGCAATTAATTTATTCTGACAAACTTTCTCTTGTTTATGACGTGCCATATTAAACAGAGGAGTGATTTCATTGTTTTCCACGATACCTGTGTGAGTGTTGTCATGGGGCTGGAGCAGGAAGTTACAATTGAGCAATACCTTTTTATTACATGCCAGGTGTTTATCTGAAGACAATTTCTTTCCACTGATTGCGTCACCAGAAAGGACAATGGTTGCAACCTAAAAATTAATGACTGCTCATTCAAATAAAGGATTCAAAGAGGTTCTATGATATTCTTGTCTGGAGAATAACAATTCAGAAGATAGTCCCACGTTATTACTTTTATAAATATATAGGTAACTCAAGTTATATGTAACCTTCTCACCGGGCTCATATACCAACATAGCTTGTTAGCTACCTGTGCCAACAGCCACCTGACACAACAGTGAGAAGGCCACCTTCCATAAACAATATACATTTAGGATTGGTATGATTTGGGGTTCAACCAAACAGGAATGTTGTGATGTTCCAATTAAAGAAACCTCGATTTGAGCGAATGCTGTGTAAATACTGCCCATGCACAACTATCGATCAGCAAGAAACAACAGATCGTACACTGCACAAAACACTTCTTGCAACAGGACCCTCCTAACCACGACATCCTGCGGCATCATCCCTTCCGCCAAAAAAAAACCCAAACCAGCCCACTGTCGGGCACCAATCTCTCTCTGCCCTGCGCTCTCTAGAACTTCCTCCAGATCCCACCATCCTGATTGGCTGACACAACGGTTCTAAACTGAACCGTGGGGCTACTTATCGTTGGCCGATGCCAAAACATTCTACCAGCAGGACACACTGCTTTAGCAGAAAACTGCTAAGATTAAATAACTGCAGCATAGCAGTAGAAATCTTATCCAGGGTATTACACATACATAATTAATAGTGGGATGGAAACTTCTTGAACATGCTGTATAAGCTTCATAACACTCATTAGAAGGTTATATTGCATATCCAAGAAGTTTACGAAGGTTATATCTTCATGACAGTGGATGTTAGAGAACAGGAAGGACTGTGCAAATGTGGGAATGGTATTTATATGTAGTACCCTGCTTTATTAATACAGTTATGCTGTTGGGTATTTTATTTCTTGCAGCCCTCAAAATGCAAAGCTATATACAATTGTACCTGTAATTATATTATACAATTGGCTGTTTCATTTTGCTGTTTAAAATAAAAATACAGTTGATTAAGTTAGACTTGTTGAATTAGCTAATAGGATTTGTCTTAACATTTTGATGAAGAGAGCGCAGGAAGGAAGTTTTGAGAGAGAAGGAGAAAGACGGTGAATAGAAACAGACAATGAATATAACAAAAGAACACGATGAAATGCTCGCAGAAAAAAATTGTCAGAAAATCCTCATGTCACGGGGAATGCGCAGATAACTTTTAATGAGCCAGCTGCTACATGACGTTGGAGGAGGTTTGACTCATTTTTCCTTGGAAGTTGCGTCAATATATTTTTTTGCTTGGACTAGATCTTCAGCACAGAAACATTTTGGTACCATGAATAAATGAAGTGAAGTGAACTGGATTGATTACGTGAAAAAATTAGCCCCCAATGATTATGTACATGATATAGACTAATTTATATGTAAAGGGCCCTTTTCTTTAGTTTGTTTGTTATAATTTAAAATATTCTGTCAATACAATTTCATGCTAAGTTTGTACTGGTGTGAGCTAAATTATTGCTTCCTGGCAAATGGAAAGTTTGCACTGGTGTCAGCATTCATATAAGCAATATGATTTCAGACAGGCGGGAGGAGAAGATGGCAGTGCGATGCAGCGCGCGCAGCTCTCCGGTGAAATGATACCGTGGACAATTCTGATTTGATGGAGACAGACGTGAAAGCACAGAGGAACATCTGGAGAAATTTCTGAAATGCTGGTTCGCTGCCGCTGCTACTGTGTGAGCGAGAATCTCCGGAGGGAAGGCCCCAAAATCCCCGGCTTTGCCTGCTGCTGGCGACCGAGGCTGAGGTCGGAGCGTTCGGATAGAGATGGTGCTCGGTACTCAGTGTCGGAGGGCTGATCGGAGTTCGAAGTTTTCTGATGACTCAGAGTCAGACTGTGGTCGGGTATGGCAGGGAGAGTTTTCTTCCTTCTCCTGTCTGTGTGAGATGTGGGACTTTCGAGAGACTTTGAACTTTTTTACTGTGCCATGGCCTGTTCTTCATCAAGTTATTGTATTGTTGCACTGTTGTAACTATATGTTATAATTATGTGGTTTTTGTTAGTTTTTCAGTCTTGGTCTGTCCTGTGTTTCTCTGATATCACACCGGAGGAATATTGTATCATTTCTTAATGCATGCATTACTAAATGACAATAAAATAGGACTGCGTGTCCTCATAATCTAATCTAATCTAATCTAGTTTTATTTTTCCCTTAGAAGAAACGTTCAAACCTTTATGATGTGTGTTTACCCAGATCTTATCCACCCTAGACCTGTTTATTTATGGGTAATGGCCATTTCATCGCTATTCCTCATGCATTGTAGAGTAATGCGGCTGTTAAGCTTGCATTCACAGTAATAGCTAACTCATTATGAGCCTACGGTGAGAGGGTTACGTATACCAGTTACAAGGAGAGTTCCACCAATCTTCCAATGGAGCTACGGCAAGAAGCTTGTAATATCCAACTTGTGGTCTAACTGGAAGTTGTAATAACGTGCTTGAAACAGCCTGATAACCACAAGCATAGGTGCTCGAAGAAAATGGCTTTGTGGCTATTGGTGTCACATCCATAGATTCGGCAGCACAGCAGAAACGGCAATCGTGCTTGTGAATATGCACTTGTCAGCTAATTATTATTTCATTGTGATGGTGTTTAACTTCATTCTATTTGTCGCAGTGCTTGTTGCGACTTGAACAAAGCACAGCCTCGTTTCACTGCCTGCTTGCATTCGGACTTGCCTGAGAAAATTGGGCTGTCGACTCAACTGACTCTGAAGACTCAAACAACAGGAATTCTGCAGATGCTGGAAATTCAAGCAACACACATAAAAGTTGCTGGTGAACGCAGCAAACCAGGCAGCATCTGTAGGAAGAGGTGCAGTCGACGTTTCAGGCCGGGACCCTTTGTCAGGACTAACTGAAGGAAGAGTAAGGATTTAAAAGTTGGAGGGGGAGGGGGAGATCCAAAATGATAGGAGAAGACAGGAGGGGGAGGGATAGAGCCGAGAGCTGGACAGGTGATAGGCAAAAGGGATACGAGAGGATCATGGGACAGGAGGTCCGGGAAGAAAGATAAGGCGGGGGGGGTAACCCAGAGGATGGGCAAGGGGTATATTCAGAGGGACAGAGGGAGAAAAAGGAGAGTGAGAGAAAGAATGTGTGTGTAAAAATAAGTAACAGATGGGGTACGAGGGGGAGGTGGGGCATTAGCGGAAGTTAGAGAAGTCGATGTTCATGCCATCAGGTTGGAGGCTACCCAGACGGAATATAAGGTGTTGTTCCTCCAACCTGAGTGGCCACTCAGGTTGGAGGAACAACACCTTATAGTCACACTCAGGTTGGAGGAACAACACCTTATAGTCACACTCAGGTTGGAGGAACAACACCTTATATTCCATCTGGGTAGCCTCCAACCTGATGGCATGAACATCGACTTCTCTAACTTCCGCTAATGCCCCACCTCCCCCTCGTACCCCATCTGTTACTTATTTTTACACACACATTCTTTCTCTCACTCTCCTTTTTCTCCCTCTGTCCCTCTGAATATACCCCTTGCCCATCCTCTGGGTTACCCCCCCTCCTTGTCTTTCTTCCCGGACCTCCTGTCCCATGATCCTCTCGTATCCCTTTTGCCTATCACCTGTCCAGCTCTTGGCTCTATCCCTCCCCCTCCTGTCTTCTCTTATCATTTTGGATCTCCCCCTCCCCCTCCAACTTTCAAATCCCTTACTCACTCTTCCTTCAGTTAGTCCTGACGAAGGGTCTTGGCCTGAAACGTCGAATGCACCTCTTCCTAGAGATACTGCCTGGCCTGCTGCGTTCACCAGCAACTTTTATGTGACTCTGAAGACTAGCGGTATTCGTTTTATATTTATTTATTCCTTTCAGCCGCAGTGCTGGCTCTTGTGTTCCATTTGAGGATTTTAGATTTTTTAGATTATGGAGACACCTAGTCTTTTATTGTCATTTAGTAATGCATGCATTAAGAAATGATACAATATTTCCTCCGGTGTGATATCACAAAACACAGGACAGACCAAGACTGAAAAAACTGACAAAACCTCATAATTATAACATACAGTTACAACAGTGCAACAATAGCATAACTTGATGAAGAAGTCCATGAGCACAGTAAAAGTTCAAAGTCTCTCAAATGTCTCATATCTCACTCAGACGAGAGAAAGAAGAAAAACCCTCCCTGCCATGCCGACCACGATCCGACTCTGAGTCATCCGAAAACTTCGAGCTCTGATCAGTTCTCCGACACCGAGTACTGAGCGCCATCTCTGTCCGAATGATTTGACCTCAACTTCAGTCGCCAACAGCAGGCAAAGCTGGGGATTTTGAGGCCTAACCTCTGAAAGAATCCTGACCACGCAGTAACGACAGCAGCAAACGAGCGTTTCAGAAATTTCTCCAGATGTTCCTCTGTGCTTTCACGTCCATTCTCCATCAAATCAGAATTGTCCACGGCCCCTATTTAACAGATACGATATCATTTTTCACCGGAGGGCTGCGCACGCGCAGGCGCGCTGCTCTCTCTCCTCCCGCCTATTTAACTACCCTATTGGCTTAGCGTTTATTGCTTTCTCTCCCCTCTAAATCTGTTCGCTTTAAAGTCTATGAACTATTAACCCGCTTTGGTGTCTCTCGCTCAGCACTTGGGCCATACACGAACGCAGTGACAAACGGTCTCACGTATTGTCCATCTTTCCATCCTGTTAGTGCGGGTCCTGTTTTGCCCATTCTTCCACCCTTTCACCACAGGGTCTGCTGGAGCGGGTCACTAGGACAGCTGCTGAAACACGCCCATCTACAGACACAATTAACCAGCAGCTCATTAACCATGGTTAGCACCGAAAGGTGAATGGACATTTCAGGAAATTCATATAAAAGTACTGGTGGGAATGTTCCAAATGTTTTTTTTTCATGCCTCGAACAGGGAAGTAAAAGCAAAGTCAATGTCAAGTTTATATGCACAAGTACACCTATGCACAGGTGGAATGGAAAATTTTCTTGCAACGTCCTGACAGGCATGTTGTGTAATATTTACAGCATTCACAAGAAAAATAACCTTTCATTTCTCCCATTTTTATGATGTTAAAACAGCCCAGGTCTTTTTTTTAGTTTAGTTGATTAATTCTGTTTAGATTAGTTTTCTGGGGGGAGGGTTATTGTTTTCTCCTTTTCATGATTTTTGTCTAGTTATTTCTCTTTGTTCTGTATTATTCATTGATATCCTTTATGATTGGGAGTTTTGTCAATCAATTTTTTAGTTCTATAACTACTCATGTTAATTATAACAATGGATTCCCAATAACTTTGTATTACTACTGTGTCATGTTTATATTTTGTGAAACTAATAAAAAGATCGAAAAAGAAAGAAAGAAAGAAAAATAACCAACACAAATTAAGTACAGGTGAATTAGAACAAAAAAAAACACAAAGCCTATTTTAGTGCAAAGTGATCAAAGTGCTCATAGTGTTTCTAAGCTCGAGTGATTAGGGTTGTGTTGATAGTTTCGAGAGCCATATGGTTCCTCAGATCCTTAACCTGGAGCTAGCTGAGCACGTTTTTGGTTTAGAAGCACGTTGGGTAAAGAAGCTTGGATGGTGAATTCATAGTGTTGCTTTGGGACAGCTTTTGGAAAAATATTTCATGGAGCCAAAAGAAGTCAAGGCAGTTTCAGATCTTGTGTAATAAAATGGAATGAATTTATGACGTGAGGGATTAGTTAGTCACCCCAGTAAGGAATTTTCTAGAGAAAAGTTATTGCAGTATGATAGAGCCGGCGATGGATAGGGACACCGTTCCGTAATAAACTGGTCTTGATGAGAAATAATCTCAGTTATGCAGGTATGCATCTGAATAAGCTAAAAGAAAAGTAGACTAATTTATTTGCCACACAATACTGTATATTTCAAACCTCAAAAAACAAACATTTCATTCATAAATAAACACTCCGGAAAAGTGTAATCCACCTTTAATGAAGAAGGATAACATTGAGTTAACGATTTGGTCATATAATCTTCGAAAGAAAGTATTAAGAAGGGTGGCAGTACTATATAGGAAGCAGCAGTGGATTATGATAGTGAATCAGCATAAAAGGACCAAAACCTTCGACAAACATATAAAAATAAGAGAGCATACTCCTATAGAGACAAAAGTTGGTGACGCAAAGCAAACTCCTGGAAAGAATTAGTGGATCAAGCAGCATCTGCGGACGTGATGGGATGGTTAACACTTTGGGATGAGATCCCGTATCAGGACTGTAAATGTAGAGGGAAGATTGCCAGGGAGATGTGGACCTTTGCCTCAAGTATATCATCCTTCACGATTTTCACCAACTCCGAAAGTATTCCCATCCCAATCATATCTTCCCCTTTTCCCACCTTTCTGCTTCCCATCAGGGACTGCTCTGCACCTCCTTCAAACTAGAGTGGCAACATCTTGGGTAGCCTATGCATCGGTGTAAGCATTGCATTTTACATTTTTGGGTAGCCCATTCTTCCTGGGCGCCTTCCCCACTCCCACCAGTTGCCCCAGCTTCTCTCTATAAACACTTTTCCATCTTTTCCCTCTTATTACCAAGAGCCTTCACTGTCCCCAACCTGGTTTCATCTGCCCGCCATCCTTCCCTTACCTGGTTCCATCAATCTCCTATCAGTCTCTGTTTCAACCCTACACCTTCCTCCTGCCCAGTTTCTTTCTGGCATCTGTTTCCACCCATCACCCAATGCTCCCCTCTCTCCACCCCCACCTGATCTTGCTTGTCTTTTATTCTCCTCTCAACTGGCTCTACCTGTCACCTACCAGCCTCTATTTTATTCTTTACTTTCAGTTCTTTATACCATCTTTCCTCTACACTCAGTCCTGACGTGGAGTCTTGATTAGCAAGTTTGACTATCCCTTTGCCTCCACTGAGTTCCTCCAGCAGTGTTGTGATTTTCCCTGGATTTTAGAATTTGCAGTCTCTTACGTCCTGGTGAAATTATTACTGGGAATAAAAAAAATGTGGTGATCCCTCAGGTAAAAACTTTGCACCTGTCCTACCTGCAGGGAAATAATAAATGTGGGAGAAGCAGAGAATAACCAGAGGTTGAATGATAATGAGAAGCAATTATTAATGTCACTTGAGAGAAGATACTGGAAGAATTAAGGAGACTATAACCTCTTGGACCTGTTAGTCAGCATCTCAAGATGAAAATAAAGATATAACCACAGAGAAAATTAAAAAAATGCATTAAAATTGCTTGGGTTTTGGAACAGCATCATCAGACTGTTAAATAGAAAATAGACTTGACAGTCTAGGTTCAGATGAAAGGTACCTCTTTTCACAGATACAGTTTGACCTGCTGCAGATTTCCAACATTTTCTGCTTTTAATTTTAGTCTTAAATTTGTTATCAGAAATATTCTAGATTATTATTATGGGCTTATTGGAGTTCACTTAATAAATCAATATATAATTAGATTTCCACTGAGGCTTATGAAAAGAATAATCATGATAGTTTCCTGAGGATGGACTTAAGGGAACGAGTGGATTTATGGGAGACGCAAGGAACTGCAGATTCTGAAGTATGGAGTACCAAATTTTCCTTTTTGTATTTGCAGTTTGTTGTCTGTTCAACTCCGGTTGAACGCCCGAGTTGGTGTGGTCTTTCATTGATTCTATTATGGTTATTATTCTATTATGCATTTATTGAGTATGTCCACAAGGAAATGAATCTCAGGATTATATAGGGTGACGTACATGTACTTTGTTAATAGACTTACCTTGAATTTAGGAGTTCGATTTAGGAGGAAGTTTGAAAATCTGGTTGAGTAGTGCCTCAGCAACACTCTCACTCAACATCAGCAAAAATGATTGACTACATGAGGATGAAGTTGGACACCCATGAGCCAGTCTCCATTAGGGGATCGGAAGTGGAGAGGGTCAGAACCTATAAATTCCTCGGCTTTATGATATCAGAGGACCTGTCCCGGGACCAGTCATCATAAAGAAGTTACGGCAGCTCCCCCACTTTCTTAGAAGTTTACTTAAATTTGGCATACCACCAAAAACTTTGGCGATCTTTTATTGATATACATCGGAGAGTACCCTGACCGGATAGAATCATATCTAGTATGGAAACACCAATGCCCAACAACAGAAAAGTCGACAGAAAATGGTTCATACAGCCCAGTTTTTCATAGGCAAACCCAGCCCACCATGAAGCACATTTCAAATCAAATCAAGTTTAATTATCATTCAAACCACACATGGATACGGCAGAGTGAGACAGCATCCCTCTGGGACCAAGGTGCAAAAACATACATGGGGAAGGGAGAGGGGAGGGCAGGGGAAGCACCAAAGAATCATTCTGTAATGATCAATAAACCATTTTGTTTGGAATCAGATGAGCTTACCTGGTGACTCAGAGCTGAGTGTGTTGGCACGCATGCCACACCCTTCCCAAGTACTCCTGTTTTGCCACTCGTCCTGCACCCCTCCCACGGGCAATTCACACTCTCCATTCCCAACATCCTTTGCTCCACCAGATCTACAAACTTGCTCTCCGCTCCACGTTGACAAATACAGTACTGTTCAAAAGTCTTAGATACCCTAGTTATATATACATATAAAAATATCCTCCTTCAAGCCCTGGCATTTCTCCAGCTTCTCATATTCTTTTTTCCTGATGTTAGTGCCATACTGTCATTTGGGATTGCCACATCTATTACCATTGATTTCTTCTGTTCCTTGTACAGGATTACGACGTCTGGTTGGTTGGCCAGTAGCTGCTTATCAGTCTGTACTTGGAAGTCCTCACAGGATCTTAGCTCTGTCATTCTCCAATACCTTCTCAGGTGTTTGAAAGAGCAAATGGAAAGCATGATTAAAGCCAGAGTAATCCCGGTGGTGATAGGAGCACTTAGAACTGTGACACCTGGACTAGGAGAGTGGCTCCAACAAATCCCGGGAACAACATCCGAGATCTCGGTCCAGCAGAGCACACCACTAGGGATGGCAAGGATGCTACACTAAATCCTCAAGTTCCTTGGGCTCAGGTAGAGGACCCACGATTGAGGGAAAAATGTGAGAAAAAAAAATATATCCCAAAGATTCTTGCACAGTACTGTATCTGTAGCCATATTGCAACAAGTGTAATTATTTGCGTTGGCTGACAAAAGTAGACTTTCCTGTGTCACCTCCACCTCCAGAATAAAAACACCAAAGTCTGCACGGACAAATGTTTTTGATGTAGCTGGTCTGAAAGGTGTTTTTGCCATCAGGGCAGCCAAAGTGAGGGGTATGTAAGTGCTCCTTGCCTCACCTCGACGTTGGCAATGGTTGAGCAGGATTCCATTGGCTCAGTGTGAAAATACTCAGCTGTCTCTGTTGCTGAAGGAGTCAGAGACGGAGAAATTGGCAGACTGTCTCTTTAGGGCAGCATGGTGCTATGATAAACCTCTCACTCAGTGCCTTAGCTCTCCAGCGGAATACAACAACAGCCTCTCTCAGTTTTCAGCACGATAAATATATTCATTCATATTCTCTCTCTCTCTCTCCCCCTTCTGCTTCCCTCCCCCCATTGCTCCTGTAACATTACTTATCTGATACTATGTACCTGTGATACCCCTGCAAGTAAGGTTTTTATTCCACCTGTGCATATGACAATAAACCTGTGCCCTCTAATTCTACACTCTTTTGTCCTGGGATACAGATCCTGACTAAATGTCTGTTCTATGCCTCTTACAACTTTATAAACCACTATAAGTTGTGTCCTCAGCTTCCTAAATCCCACTGAGAATAAACTGATACTGTCGAATCTCTCTGTATAACTGTGCCATTGCAGGTGACAGATTGGTGAATTGCTTGTGAACTTTCTCTGTTGCTACCACGTTCTCCCTTGAGGTGTGATATCCAAACCTGTATACTATACTCAAGATGTCTACAATCTGATACTCACTGTCTCAGCCTATTGAAGGCAAAAATATTAAGTGCATTTTTCGCTACCCTTTCTTACTGTGTTACATTTTCAAGGAGCACCCTAAGGTCTCTTTGCTAAAGTCCCTGCCATTTACTCAAAGTGTCATTTGAGCACCCGAAGGGCATTGCCTCACACTTGACTGCATTACGTTTCATCTGTTTTGGACTATATGCTGGCTAGGTCACTGTGAAATGCAGTTAATATCTAACCATGTGTTTGCTGGACTGCAGTCACACACATCTCACGTCTGATAGCAATGCTGCCATTTTATAACAGTAAGTACTTATCAGGTTACTTACGAAGAATTAAAAAAAAATTATTATGAACAAAGGAGCTTGTTAGCAAAGCAGAAAAAAAGATGGGATGCTGGTTCGATTGCACCTTATTTGTTTACTGGGGGATGAGAAGTTCCTTCGTGATCGAATGCATAGTCAAAATAACCGCACCAGCAGAGAATGCCTCTCCCTTGTATTCCATTGTGAAAGTGGCTTTATTTTTCATTAACGCTTGCACCATGACAAAAACCTATGTCACAGGGAAAGTCATTCAGCTTAAGACTCGTCAGTTCAGCCAATAAATTGGTGGGATTAGCCACAGGGCCCATCTGGCATATTATTCCCATTGCTTGAACTATAACGTGGGTAAACCTTTCTGGTAACATAAAGATATTCTAAACATTGACTCATCTTTTCCACTGATGCTGCCCAACCTGCTGAGATCCTCCAGCGTATTGTGAGTGTTGCTAAAGATATTCTGGCATGAGTGGCCACTTTATTAGGTACACCCGACTGTAAATGCAAGTGTCTGATCAGCCAATCCTGTGGCAGCAACTCAGTGCATAAGAGCATGCAGACAAGGTCGAGAGGTTCAGATGTTGTTCAGACCAAACATCAGAATGGGGAAGAAATATGATCGAAGTGACTTTGATCGAAGAATGGTTGTTAGTGCCTGGCGGGGTGGCCTGATTATCTCAGAAACTGCTGATCCCCTGGGATGTTTTACACACAACAGTCTGTAGAGTTTACAGAGGAGTTAGAGGTGCAAAAAAATAAAAATCATCCAGTGTGCTGCAGTTCTGTGGGCAAAAACACTTTGTTTATAAAAGACACAAATACAAGAAAACCTGCAGATGCTGGAAGTTCAAGCAACACACACAAAGTGCTGGTGGAACGTTGTCTGGCCTGCTGCGTTCCACCTGTATTTTGTGTATGTTGTTCATACAAGAGGTCAGAGGAGACAGGGCAGACTGGTTCAAGCTGATGGTAAGGCAACAGTGGCTCAAATAACTGTGTGTTACAACAGTGGTGTGCAGTAGAGCATCTCTGAATACACAATACGTTGAACCTTGAAGTCGATAGGCTCCGACAGCAATATACCATGAACATACACTCAGAAGGCAATAACTGATGAAGTGTTTGTCAGCTCCCTTTTTGGAACACAGAGCTGCCCCGTCAAGCATCCCATGCCTCAGCCGTGCTGGAGTCTGAAGGGCCAACATAGTCAATTTCAAGTCAAGTCATGTGTACAAGCACGATGAGAGGCAGGTGCAATGAAAAGCTTGCTTTCAGAAGCACTACAGGCACGTAGGCACAGACAACACACAGAATTTAAATTATACATAAATTACACAAGACAGTGAAGGGAAGGCGGAAAGAACCAACTTCGCAAGGATGCGTGACAAGACGGAATTCGAAGTTGTGCAAGAGGTGGTCCGTAGCGTTCTGTTGCTGAGGTGGAACTGGGGCTGTGCAGATTGGTTCAAGAACAGTACTTGCAGGAAGGGAGCTGTTCCTGAACTTGGTGGTGAACGACTTCAGGCTTCTGTATCTTCTGCCTAATGGCAGCAGAGAGAAGTGGGCTTGACCTGGGTAGTGGAGATCCTTAATGACGGACACCACCGTCTTGAGGCAGAATGGTATTGGTAATGGTTTATTGTTGTCACATGTACAGTACACTACCAGTGAAACACTAATCGTGCATGTACTTCATGCACATCAAAATCATTACACAGTGCATTGAGGTAAGTAAAGGCATCCGTTAGTCTTGCGAGACCATGGATCTGCGCCTGGAAAGTCTTCACTCTCCAGGGTGCAGGCCTGGTCAAGGTTGTATGAAAGACCAGCAGTTGCCCATGCTGCAAGTCCCCCTCTCCACGACACCAATGTTGTCCAAGGGAAGGGCATTAGGACCCATACAGCTTGGCACCAGTGTCGTCGCAGAGCAATGTGTAGTTAAGTGCCTTGTTCAAGGACACAACACGTTCCCTCGGCTGGGGCTCAAACTCACGACCTTCAGGTCGCTAGTCCAATGCCTTAACCACTTGGCCACGTGCCCACACAATGAGGTAGAACAAGATAAAACAATAACAATGCAGAATAAAGTGTAACAGCTGAAGAGAGACTACAGTGCAGGTAAGCGATAAAGTGCTAAATTACTATACTGGCAAGACATCCGTTCAAGGGTCTGATAACAACAGATAGAAGCTGTCCTCGAGCCTCGTATGTGCCTTTAGGCTTTTCCATCTTCTGCCCAATGGGCGGGGGCAAAAGAGAGAACGGCTGGGGGTGCAGTCTCTGTTTATGCAGTCTGCTTTGCTGAGGAGGTTAGGAGTCTATAGAAGGCAGACAGAATCTATAGAAGGGAGGCTGACTTCTGCGTTGTGCTGAACTGTTGCCACAATCCTTTTTAGGAGCAGTTGCGATACCAAGCGGATATGCATCCAGAGGGAGTGCCTTCTATGGTGCATTGATAAAAATTGGTACGTGTTGACAGGGTCGTACCCAGTTTTTTTTAGCCTTCTGAGGAACTAAGGGTGGTGGTGAGCTTTGTGGGCCATGACAGATTATTGGTAACGTTCTCCCCTTGGAAGATTGGGAGTACAGAGAAAATTTACAAGGCTGCTGCTGGGGCTTGAGTTCCTGAGTGACAGGGAAAGGTTGAATACATTAGGACTTTATTTCTTGGAGCATAGGAGAATGATGAGAGATTTGGTGGAGGTATACAAAACTATGAGGGGTATAGATAGGGTAACTGCAAGTAGGGTGAGACTAGAACTAGAGGTCATAGGTTTAGGGCGAAAGATGAAATAATTAAGGGAAACCCTGAAGGGAAACTTCTTCACTCAGAGGGTGGTATACGTTTTGAATGAGCTGCCAGCACAAGTGGTGGAGGTGGGTTTGATTCTGAACATTTAAGAGAAATTTGGATAGGTATGAAGGACTGAGCACCATGTGTGTGTCAATGGGACAAGGCAGAATTTCAGACTAGATGTTCTGAATGGCCTGTTTCTGTGCTGTGGTCCTTCATGACTCTAAAACTCTATGATGTGGCCAGGGACACCATATGATCCAGATGGTTTCCACGAGTTCACCCCGCAAAAGACTGATCTTATATCTGTGAAGGTAACAGTAGATTTGGGGGGCACTGCAGGCTGTTGGGGTGGATGCTGGTATACCCATTCCCTTCTGTCCTAAATGAGCAGGGAATGTGTGAAGCTCAGCGGGAAGGGATGTTGGTGATGTTGCCCCATTTCATTTTGGAACCCATTACAGTATGCAAGCCCTGCCACAACTGACAGCTGGTCTGAGACTCATACCGCCTCTCAGCGTCTCTGGTAGCTTTTCGGCGGCCATATCTTGATTTCTTGTGAAGGTCAGCGTGGCCTGACTTGAACGCTGTAGACCTAGACTTCGGAGGACAGTGGATCTTCTGGTTCTTCCATGATTTCTGGTTTGAGCACACCCAGCTTGTCACCTTTGGTAGATGGCCCTCACTGCTGATGTGGTTGATAGGGTTGCCAACTGTCCCGTATATTGGGCTAAATTGGTTTGTCCCATATGGGACCGCCCTTGTCCCACATTTCCCCCGTTAAGGTGGAGCGTTCCTATGAAACCGTTTGTAAGCTGAAATGGCGTTATGCGAAGAAGCAATTACCATTAATTTATATGGGAAAAATTTTTGAACGTTCCCATACCCAAAAAACAACCTACCAAATCATACCAAATAACACATAAAACCTAAAATAACACTAACATATAGTAAAAGTAGGAATGATACGATAAATACACAGCCTATATAAAGTAGAAATAATGTATGTACAGTGTAGTTTCACAACAGAATTGGGAAGATTAAACCAAAACCGATTTGTAGAAAAAAAATCGGCACGTACACGCATGCGCACACAGGTGCCCGTGCAAGGCTTCACGGTCATGGTAGTGTTTCTCGGGGTAAACACAAGTGTCCTGTATTTGACTGCTACTTTTGTCCCTTATTTGGGAGTGAGAAAGTTGGCAACCCTAATGGTTGAGGATGTTGTTGACATACCTATCCAGGGTTTCAGCTGAATCTTTGAACACGGTCCAGCCTACCATATCAAAGCAGCTGTGTAGAATCTCATCTGTCTCCTTGGACGAGCACCACACAACTTCCTGCCCTGGATTCTCCTGTTACAGATTCTGTTTGCATGCAGGGAGTAGGTGGTGTGGACAGGGGGTGGCTTGGCAGGCATCTTTAATGGCTGTATAGTAATAGTCAAGGGTGTTTGGGCCACTGGTAGAATGAATTTGGTAAAGCACTCTTGAAGGAAGCCTGTTTTAAGTCGCTGACAATGATTTAAAGGGCTTCAGGGTGCCCATTTCATAACCTGTTTGAGTACAGGCTTCATTTCTATCCGAGGTGGGATATAGACTGCCATCGGGATAGTTGAAGTTAAACTCTTGTGGCAGGTAGCATTGCTGACACTTTGCCATTAGATTTTTCAGACAAGATGAGCAGTAGCTCATCGGGACTGCCATGTCAGAGCACCACGAGGAGCTGGTTAGGAAGCAGGCCCCTCTGCACTGAACTTAGCCAAGGCTGCTGTCTGGTCCATATGGTGAACTGAGGAGCTCTCAGGCTGAAAGGTGCATTCAGGTGAAGCAGGTATAAGCCATGTTTTAATGAGACATAACAAACGGCAGATGACCTCATCAGTCATCTCGAAGCCCACCGAACCAAATGGACTCAAGTCAGACTCAACCTGTGGTACTGTCTGAAAAAGGAAGATGAAGAACCAAAGACCTGCGTGGTCTGTTACTGTTTCTCTCACTCTCCTGAAGGAGGATTTCAGTTCCAGTTGTATTCCAATGGCCCTGGTACAAATAAAATAATATCAACAAGTTGTGTCAAAACAGACCTTCATTGATATTTTAATAGACCTTCTGCATTACTGTTACTTCCTTTGATATGATATTCATTAATAGTAGATGTCAGCGTTGTTTCCCTGGCTGAAGGCTGCAGCAATGAGAGGAGACTCTTAGAGTTACAGAGTCACAGGAAAGTACAGCACAGAAACAGGCCCTTCAACTGATCAGTCTGTGCTGAACCATTTAACCATTTAAACTGTCTAGTCCCATCAACCTGCACCCAGACCATAGCCGTCCATTCCACTCCCATCTGTGTACCTACCCAAACTTCTCTGACATGTTAAAATCAAACCCACGTCCACCACTTACGCTGGCAACTCGTTCCACCCTCTCACCACCTTCTGAGGGAAGAAGTTTCCCCTCATGTGCCCCTTAAATGTTTCACCTTTCACCCTTAACCCATGACCTCAGTGGAAAAAGCCTGCTTGCATTCGCCCCATCTATACCCCTCGTAATTTTGTATACTTCTATCAAATTCCATCTCAGTCTTCTACATTCTGGGGAATAAAGTTCTAACCTGTTCAATCTTTCCTTATAACTCAGGTTCTCCAGTCCCAGCAACATCCTTGTAAACTTTCTCTGCACTTTTTCAATCTTATTTACATCTCTCCTGTCGGTAGGTGACCAAAGCTGCATGCAATACTCCAAATTAGGCCTCGCCAGCATCTTAACCTACTTCAACATAACATCCCAATAATGAACCCATGGCTGGAAGCTGTACTAAGTACGTTGCTGTGGCTGCAATCCATCCATTTGAAACTTAAATCACAGACCTGGAGGTTGGTCATGGTTTAAGTAAACAGATAAACAGTCAGCACCTCATGAATAAAATACAGAAGTATGCATGTTACAGCCTTACGTCCACCTGCACTGCACTTTCTCTGCAACTGTGACACTATATTCTCACCTGCCTATCATCTTCCGCTGGGTCCGCTCCTTCAGATTCCTTCCTCTACCTCTGCTGAGTTCCTCCAGCATTTTGTGTGTGTAGCCCTGGATTCCGTTACAGTATTTTCCCCGTACTGATACGGTGAAGTGGTGTGGTACAGGTGGTGCATTGAAAGGGCAGCGTGCTGGCGTGGCGGTTAGCACCATCACTTTACAGCATCAGTAATCACCGACTGGGGTTCGATTCCTGCCGCTGTCTGCAAGAAATCTCTATGTTCTCTCCATGACAGCATGGGTTTCCTCAGGGTGCTGTGGTTTCCACTCACAATTCGGCTTAGGGTGAGCACTTTGTGTGCGTCCTACGGTTGTGCTGGAAGTGTGGCCGCTCTTGTGAGCTGCCCTCAGCACAATCCTTGCCGATCTGATTTGATGCAAATGACACATTTCACTCTACGTTTCGACACTTTGGTGTCCATGTGACAAACAAAGCTAATCTCTTATCTTGTACGCGACAAAAAAATAAATCAATTCCCAGATAGATTATGAGGACACACAGTCCTCTTTTATTGTCATTTAGTAATGCATGCATTAAGAAATGATACAATATTTCCTCCGGTGTGATATCACAAAACACAGGACAGACCAAGACTGAAAAAACTGACAAAACCACATAATTATAACATATAGTTACCAAGAGTGTAACAATACCATAAGTTGATGAAGAAGTCCATGAGCATAGTAAAGTTCAAAGTTTCTCAAATGTCCCACATCTCACGCAGACGGGAGAAGGAAGAAAAACTCTCCCTGCCATGCTGACCACAATCCGACTCTGAGTCATCCGAAAACTTTGAGCTCTGATCAGTTCTCCGACACCGAGTACTGAGCGCCATCTCTGTCCGAATGATTTGACCTCAACTTCAGTCGCCAACAGCAGGCAAAGCTGGGGACTTTGAGGCCTAACCTCCGAAAGATTCCCGACCACGCAGTAACGACAGCAGCAAACGAGCGTTTCAGAAATTTCTCCAGATGTTCCTCTGTGCTTTCACGTCCATTCTCCATCACCGCTTCTAGCTGCGTTGATCCACGGGCATTCGCATTCCATGACCCCTCACACACATTATCACTTTCACCTTTGTCACACTTTCTAATGACAAACACTGAAGGATTGTTTTCTGATATTTGTGGTCACAAGATTGAGCGTGTGTGCCACGGTCGAGTCAGGATGATTTGCAACCACCTTCGGCTTGAAGGGCCAATTAGATGACCCATTTCAACTTCCTCCTGCAATTCTGGTAAAGATCTGGAAATGTGTACATCACTTGCTCAAGGCAGTGTAACAGGAAGGGTGGTGAAAGAATGCATTTAGAATGCTGACCTTCATCATTCCAGATACTAATTATACGTGTTGGTACATTATGTTGCATGTACCCTGCCCTGTTTTCCATTAATGACCAGCTCTTTAGTTTTGGTGACGTTGAAGGGAAAGTTGTTCCCTTGACACCATATCACAAAGTTCTCTGCCTCCTTCCAGTAATAAGTATTCGTAATTCAAAAGTAATACACCCTATCCTCAATAGATGTGGGGGATACATTCCTCACAGTCGACGCATAATGTGAAATTGCATAATGTGAATAATTATTTAAGTGGAGAAAATAGGGATGCGTTCCAGACGGCTGCCTAATTATGTTTTATCTGTAATTTATTCACATTTTTATACCAATACGACTCAAAAGCAGTACCACAAGACAACATTTGTATTATATTTCATCAATTTAAGGTAATATTCAATGTAATAAATCATAGAAAGTTAACATCCGAGGGTGTACAGTACTCACCAACAGTGGCAGGTGTGTTCGCTCCAGGAGATGAGTGGTTGTTGTGGTGTCGGGCAGCTTTACACGGATAAGGTGGATGGTTGTGGTCGTCAGGATCATATCAAGCACAGCAAGGGGTGAAGGAAGACTCACAGAACTCTTAGAACTGCCGGCAGCAGGAGATGACACCGCATTTGAAGAAAGTGGTGAGGGTTGTTTGCTAGGCAGCATTTTGTTTTCCAGCATAAATTTGCTTGTAGGGAAGAAGGGTTGATGGCAGGGAACGACTGAAATGCTGACTCTGTTCTAAACTTGGGTCCATGTCCATCACTATTTGTGCCAAATGTTCTGACTTCCACCATTCCCTCACCATTGGTAAACTCCTGGGATTTTCAAAATCGTCTGTTGCTTGCAGCATCTGAGAGATGGTTCGCCATAAAAAAAAATACGTATGCCTTGAAAGTGGATTACACCTTGGTCAAGTGGTTGAATCAGCGATGTTGTGTTAGGCGGCAGGAAATGCACTGATATGTTAGGATGAATGCTGTCCAAATGTTTAGGATGGGCTGGCGCATTGTCAAGCAACAAAAGAACTTTAAAGGCAAGATTCTGTTCCCGGTAATAGGGTCCCAGAGCTGTGTTACCTTCAGCTGATGTCACGCTGTTTATAATTTCCAACATCTTTTCAAGTGTTAAAGCGGTTCTCTGCGCGCTCGGCTGATGGCCCAGGACATGACATTGGATGCTTAGGAGGCATAGTTAAATATTTCAAGCACAAAATCGCTGCACCGTGGGTAAAACCAACAGAAGTTTAAGAACACAAGATCGCGCATCCACATCTTGCCAACACCAATCAGAGACTGGCGGGAGTGAGATTGTGAGGCGCGCGCACCCCACTTGTATCGGTGGGAAAGAGGTGCTTCTCGTCCCAACAGTGAGACTGTGAGGCGTGCTCACGTGACTTGTATTGGCGGGAAAGCAGTGCTCCTCGCATAACTGTGAGCTTTGGATGCATATATGGAGATGTTGGTAGAAATAGGTTCCTCGTATAAACGTGAATCTGCGTTGTCTGAAGACGCATATAACGAGGATAGGGTGTATGTTTATGGACTGCTCAGCTTAACGGCACATATGAACTCCCATAAACAAACAACTGGCCAAGGATGCAAAGGATGCAAACTCACGTTGACTGTACTTCTTCCTATAGATGTTGCCTGGCCAGCTGCGTTCCACCAGCATTTTGTGTGTGTTATCTTGGCTAAGGATGGTCATTTCTAGAAATCCCAACACAAAACATCCCAATAATTTCTCCTGTTCCAAAGAGCTGATTATAGACTACAGCAGGAAGAACCTGGAGGTCCACTAGTCAGTACTCATTCAGGGTTTGCACAAATTCAGCATGTCATCAAAAACTTTGACAAATTTCTATATACGTACGGTGGAGAGTAGCCTGTCTGGTTTTACTACGGCCTGGTAGGAAACGCCAGTTCTGGGCAATGGAGAAGTCTACAGAAAGTGGTAGGTTCAGCTAAGTCCATCACAGACAAAGTCCTCCCCACCACTGGGTATATTTACATGGAGCACTGTCCCAAGAAAGCAGGCATCCATCATCGAAAACCCCAGCATCCAGCCATGTTCTCTTTTCACTACTACCATCGGGCAAGAGGTACAGAAGCTTTAGGTCCTTCACCAGCAGGTTTGGGAAGTTATTACCCTACAACCAGTGGGCTCCTGAACTATTTGGATAATTTAACTCAACTCTGAACTGGTTCTACAACCTACAGACTCACTTTCAAGGACTCTTTACCACTCATGTTCTCAATATTATATTTTTATTTGCATAATTTGTCTGCATTTGCACATTGGCTGTTTGTCAGTCTTTGCTAATGTATAGTTTTTCATAAATTCTGTTGAATTTCCTGTAAATGCCTGTAAGAAAAATGAATTTCAAGGTAGTATATGGTCAAATATACGCACTTTGATAATAAGTATTACTTTGACTTTAGTCCAACCATGGAGACACTATGTCCAAGAAAGCACACCAGTCTCTCACTTCCTCAGAAGGCTAAGCATGTCTCTGTTGACCCTCACAAGTTTTACAGATGCACCATAGATAGCATCATATCTCATTGTGGTATAGTAACTGCTCTGCCTTCGACTGCAAGAACTGTGCACATGGCCCAGTCTATTATGCAAACCAGCCACTTACACTTCCTGCTGCCTTGGGAATGCAGCCAACATAATAAGTAACCCCTTCCACACCAGTCATTCTATTTTCTTCTCTACCATTGGATAGAAGATACAAAACAACACATGCAAAATGCTGGAGGAACTCAGCAGGTCGGGCAGCATCTATGGAAATGAACAAACAGTTGATGTTTCAGGCCGAGACACTTCTTCAAGACTGGAAAGGAAGGGGAAAGACGGCAGAGCAAGGAGGGCAACAGCTTGGGAACATGCACCAGCAGGTTCAGGGACAGAATCTATCGCACTGTAATGTCGGACCTCTTGTATGGTATAGAGGTGAACGTCGACTCAGACCATGAGAGGCCTGCATCGGGCATTTTCATGCCTTACAAGGCGCAGATTGGAAGTCTGTGTGGGGCGCCACTCTTTGCACAAACACTAGAGCAATGTGTGGTTAAGTGCCTTGCTCAAGGACACAAACACACTGCCACAACTGAGGCTCGAACTAGCGACCTTCAGATCACTAGACGAATGCCTTAACCACCTGGCCACGTGTCCAACACAAATGTATGGTAGAGGGAACTCTTAATCTCTCAATCTACTTCACCATGACTGTTGCATTAGCATTTTATTGGTCCGCCCGCACCAGACTCTTTCTGTAACTCTTTTCTTAGTACATCTGATAACAATAAACAGTTACCAACTACATGCCCATACTTGGACTGGCTTAGCTCGAAAAGCAAGTCATCTCCACAATGATCCCAAGGCCCAGAGTCACCGGGCAGATGTTTGTTTATGGAAGTTCATGTGTGTGCTATCACTGTGCAGATCTCAAACACATACTACTTGGGAATTTCCGCTGCATGTTCAGCCATTAGACTTCAGTTCGGCACCTAAATGGTGAAAGAATCCAGTTCAGTACAGCTCATCCCCTCTGGGCAAACCAGTGATTCACAGTGTTTGGATAACTATCACCTGCCAAAGTTTTTCAAGTGAGTCCCCAACTGCCTCATTTTGTTGAACACTATCTTACCTCCAGCCCAACCCCAATGATCACAAGTTACTTAAGTAAACCAAATTTGATGTTGAGAAACTTCCTCCCTTATGTAGTCTGGGGTAACACATTCTGTTATAGACAAGAACGGAGTGGTTTCAGTCCTTGAGACAGACGTTAAGAGCTAGAATTATTGCTAGATGGATTTCTCAAAAGAGCTATTTCAAAACCACTGTACAGACTTCTCCTAAACTTACTGTCCACTGGTGCCTTAATTAAAATGCATAATCTATTTTCATAAGGCTGTTGTCCTTGAGGATAAACCTCACCTCAATCTTTATTGGCTTTATCTGGTTATCCTGCTAAATTATAATCCCTCACACTAATTTCTCTTCTGACAGCCTGGTACTTGGCTGCAATTTAACAGTTTAGTCGTTGATCTCTTTTCCTGTTCCTGGGCACAGATCAGCTGTCATGCACACATGAGGCATCAGTCATCAGAAGTATGAGCAACTGATGAGCCTAGGCACTTACAGCAAGTTGTTTTGATTCTGAAATGCCCTGCCTAGTGGCGTCAAGTGGGGGAGCAGAGTGTTGCAGATTCTCCATTAGGTAGGTGGAGTGGACAATGGGGAGTAACTGTATTGGGTGGCTTAAAAATATTGAGGTGTAAATTTAACCTGTGAAGATGACATAGGAAGAGGCCAGAGAATGTACTTTTAGTAAATTAGATTAGATTAGATTAGATTAGATTCAACTTTATTGTCATTGTGCCAAGTACAGATACAAAGCCAATGAAATGCATTTAGCATCTGACCAGAAATGCAAAGAATAGTGTTATTTACAAAATAACTGCGAATAAAAAAGTTCTACAGCACACAAATATAAAAGTACTGAGACAGTACAATATGGATGCAATACTGCTTAGCACTGTGATGTGAGGTTCAGCAGTGTCACAGCCTCAGACAAATGCTTTACTGCAGGATGCTGAGGTACAGATAGGGAATTAGTTGCATTCTGCAGCACAAAGACAATCTCTTCAATCCAAAAACTCTTCACAGGCTCATTACCTTTTCTTAGTTTGGGATATTTTAATGGTTAGTCTCCATACCCAACAAGTGCAGTCATGCTTTGAATATCCTAGTTTTTCCACTGGGAACTTGCACCTAAAATGTTCGGGGCACCGCTGGGTAAAACAAATGTAAAAAGGTCATTAGGTCAAAAAGACTGACATCGATTTAAAATCTCGGAATGATAGAGTAGAGCAGGTCCCATTCCATTTGCTTTTCAATGGTTATTTCATGTTTTGATTTCTTACGAATCGTTGCATGGAACATAGAACAGTACAGCAGAGGGAAAAGGTCCTTTGGGCCAAACGCTGTGCTGAACCAACTAAATTAGTAAACAAATGAATCAGAATCCGTTGTAATATTACTGACATACGCCGTGAAATTTGTTGTTTTGCAGCGGCAATTCATTGCAATACATCATAATAAAAAACGATAAATTAAAACAAGAAACACAGTGTGTGTGTGTGTGTGTGTGTGTGTATATGTGTATATAAATCAATTAAATAACCAGTACAAAAAAGAGAGCAAAAAATGAGCCCTGACGAAGGGTCTCGGCCTGAAACGTCGACTATACCTCTTCCTAGAGATGCTGCCTGGCCTGCTGCGTTCACCAGCAATTTTGATGTGTGTTGGTGGAGCAAAACATATAGTGAGGTTCTGTGAGAAATCTGATGGCAGAGGGGAAGAAGCTGTTCTTGAAACATTGAATGTGTGTCTTCAGGCTTCTGTACCTCCTTCTTGATGGCAGCAACGAGAAGAGGGTCTGTCTGGGTGATAGGGGACCTTAATGATGGATGGCACATTTTTGAGGCATCGCCTTTTGAAGGTGTCCTCGATGCTGGGAAGGCTAGTGCCCATGATGGAGTGACGGAGTTTGCAACTTTCTGCTCTTTTTCCAGTCCTGTGTCATGCCCATACCAGACAGTGATGCAAATTGTTATAATACTCTCCAAGGTACACCTGTAGAAATTTGTAAGTGCCCTTGGTGACACACAAAGTCTCCCTAATCTACTGTTGTGCCTTCTTTGTAACTGCATCAATATGTTAGGCACGGGACACTGTAGAGTTTCAGGTATGTTGACACTCAAGAGCTTGAAACTGCTCACCATTTCCACTGCTGATCACTCGATGAGTTCCTTCCTGCAGTCCACAATCAGTTCCTTGGTCTTACTGACACTGAGTGCAAGGTTGTTGTTGCCACACCACTCAACCAGCTGATCTATCTCACTCCTGTATGCTTTGTTGAGACCATCTGAAATTCTGCCAGCAATAGTCACCGGCAAATTTATAGATGATGTGTGAGCTGAGCCTGCTACACAGTTGTGTGTAAGGACAGTAGAGTAGTGGGTTAAGCACATCACTGAGGTGCATCAGTATTGATGGTCCACGAAGAGGAGATGTTATTTCTGATCTGCACTGACTGTGATTTCCCGGTGAGGAAGTCAACGATGCAGTTGCAAAGGGAAGTACAGAGGCCCAGGTTGTTGTGCTTGTTGATCAGAACAGAAAGTATGATTGAGTTGAACGCTGAGCTGTAATCAATAAACAGCAGCCTGACGTAGGCACTGCTGTTGCCTGGGTGATCCAAGGCCAGGTGGTGAGCTGGTGGGATTGCAGTCACGGTTGATCTCTTGTGGCGATTGCAGTGAGTCCAGCTCCTTGCTTAGCAGGAGTTGACTCTGGCCATCACCAACCTCTCAAAGCACTCCTTCGCAGCAGATGTGATGCAGCTGGGTGATAGTCACTGAGGCAGCTCTCCTTGTTAGCAGTATAATCATTGTCCTTTCAAAGGAAGTGCAAACCTCTGCAGCAATGAGAGATTGAAGGTGCTCTCGAACACTTCCGCCGATTGATTGGCACAGGTTTTCAGTGCCCTACCGTCACAAAGGTTCACCTCCTTGAAAAATATTCTGATGTCGGCTTCTTGAGACGGAGACCCCAGGGTCACTGGATGCAGCAGAGATTCACATGGATGTAGCTTTATACTCTCTTTCAAAGCGTGCATAAAAAGGCGTTGAATTTTATGAAGGCATCACTGCTTTTCATGATGTTAGGTTTTGCCTTGTAGGAGGTAACGACCTGCAAACCCTGTCAGAGCTGGAGTGCATCCAATTCCGTCTGTAACTTCAGTCAGCATTGTTGTTTTGTTCTTAAAGTAGCCTTCCGTAGGCCATACCTGGACTTCTTGTTTAGTTCTGGATCACTGGTCTTGAATGCCACAGATCTGAAGCATTACAAGCTTAACTATTTCATGAACATATACACAGTATGACTCCACTGTGGACAGACCCAAGCCCGGCTATGACAGGAAGAGGGTTTGGTATGGGGTTAGCAACCCCGCCCCGTAAAAACCCAGAGCTACAGAAACACCAGCTGAAGCTCCAAAGACCTCATCCCCGGGAGAGAAAGGATCTTCACCTAGAAGATATAAGAAAATGGGCAACTTGAAAGACTGGCCCAGGACGTTGGACTCTGGCAAGCTGCCATCGGTGGCCTATGGCCTACCAGTCCTCAGCAAACTACGAGTCTCCTGGTTCATCCACAGCTTTTGGTTCGGGAATGTCCAGTATGTTCTCCAAGGCACACACTCGTCCACACAGGTGTGACAACCGAGGCGTATTCATTCAGAGTCGAGGTGAATCCCTGAATGTTGTCCAGTCTATTGACCCAAGCAGTCCTGTAAGCGCTCCTCCACCTCCCTCGACCACACCTTTTTGGTCTTCACCCCTGGTGCTATGGTGTCTAGTCTCTGCCTGTAAACTGGAATTAGAAGTACAGTCAGGCGAGTGGGTGTGGGATGGCACAGGAAGCATTTTTGCTTAGCTAAACTAATTCTTCCCACTTACACAATATCCATATCCTTCAAACTCCCCCACATACATGTGCCTACCTAAACAGCTCTTATAAGTCCTGAATGTATCTGCCACTACCACCTCCATAGGTAGCTCCCACTCTCTGTCAAGAATTTATCCCTCTCATCTCCTTTGAACTTAATCTCTCTCATCATAGATTTATGTGCTCTGGTATTAGACATTTCAACCCTGGGGAAAAGAATGAAACCGTATATTTCTTTTGTTGATTTCTTTCTCTCCTCATGTTCTTTCTACGTTTTACCATATTTTCAACTCCTAGTGGATTCATAGCAATTTGAAAGGGAATAGTTCTCTCTCTGAAGCCAGCTCCACTTGTTTGTCATTGTTTTGCCTGCTGTACACATAATCATAATTCTCACAAGATAGAAAACACTCAGAGCAATCCCGTTCTCCCACTTACTTCCTGTCATTGCTCACCTGCTCATCATTTTCACCCCGATTCTCCTACAACCCTCTTAGACAAAGGAGCAATTTACAGGAATTCAATCAGTTTGTCTTTGCTTTGTGGAAGTAAACCAGTGTATAGGGAAGAACAGAGGGATCCTGCAAATTCCACACAGTCAACACCGGATGCCAGAATCAAACTCATTTTCTCTGAAACAGTAGCTCTAACTATCCACACACTATACTCCTTCTCATGGCTACCATCAGGCAGGAGATACAGGAGCCTGAAGGCACACATTCAATTATATATATAATATATATACAGTGCCTATAAGAAGTATTTACCCACCCCCTGTAAATTTTCATGTTTTATTGTTTTACAACAATTAATCATAGTGGACTTACTTAGGCTTTTTTTTTGACTCGATGGGCTGAATGGCCTAATTCTGCTCCTGTATCTTATGGCCTTATGGACACTGGTTAAGAGAAAAGGACTCTTTCTTGTCAAGGTGAAAACAGATCTCTACAAAGTGATCTAAATTAATTACAAATATAAAACACAAAATAATTGATTGCACAAGTATTCACCCCCCCCCCCCACTTTAATACGACACATCAAATCATCACTGGTGCAGCCGATCGGTTTTAGAAGTCACATAATCAGTTAAATGGAGATATGTATTTGCAGACGTGTGTGCAGTCACTGTTTCAATTGACTGTAGTAAAAGTGCACCTGCATCTGGAAAGTCCAACTGATGGACAGCCAGTATCTTTGCAGAAACTGTATCTTGAAGACAAAAGAATGCTCCAAACAACTCCATGAAAAAGTTATTGAAGAGCACAAGTCAGGCGATGGATACAAGATATTTTCCAAGTCACTGAGTATGCTGTGGAGATGCTTCACTGCAGCAGGCCCTGAAAGGCTTGTGCAGGTAGAGTGAATGAATGCAGCAAAATACAGGGAAATCCTGGAGGAAGACCTGATGCAGTCTGCAAGAAAACCGTGACTTGGAAGATTTGTTTTCCAGCAAGACAATGACCCCAAACATAAAGCCAAAGTTACACAGGAATGGCTTAAAAACAACAAAGTTAATGTCCTGGAGTGGCTAAGTCAGAGTTCAGTCCTCAAACCAATTGAGGATTTGTGGCTGGACTTAAAAAGGCCTGTTCACTTACAATCCCCATGCAATCTGACAGAGCTTGAGCAGTTTTGTAAAGAAGAATGGGGAAAAATTGCAGTTTCCAGAGTTGCAAAGCTGATAGTGACCTATCCACACTGACTCAAGGCTGTAATTGTTGCCAAAGGTGCATCTACTAAATACTGACTTGAAGGGGATGAACACTTACGCAATCAATTATTTTGTGTTTTATATTTGTAATTAATTTAGATCAATGTGTTTTCACTTTTGACACAAAAGATTCTTATCTGTTGATCAGTGTAAAAAAAACCAAATTAAATCCACCGTGATTCAATGTTGTAAACCAATAAACCATGAAAATGCAATAAATCTATAGATTCACAGAATCAGTGAAGGACCACAGCAACGTGTGTGTTGTACCAGTGTGCAAAAGGTAAAAATCTGCGCAAGTACAAGAAGAGAGAAATAATAAATAAACAAACAAACAAACAAACAAATAAATAAATAATATCCACAACATGAGACGAAGAGTCCTTGAAAGTGAGTCCATTGGTTGTGGGAACATTTCAATGATGGGGTGTGAAGTTGAGTGGTTATCCCCTTTGGTCGAAGGGGTAATAATTATTCCTGAAGCTGATAGTGTGATTTTGAGGCTCCTGTAGCTTCTTCCTAATGGCAGCAGTGGGAAGAAAGAATGTGACAATCAAAACGTTTCTTAAGTGTCTGTAATCTGTCTGCCTCTACCACCACCCCTGGCAGTGTATCCCACACACCCACAACCCTCTATGTGTGGAAAAAAGTACCTCTGAAATCCTTACTATATCTACCTCCAAACACCATAAAGTTTTGCTTCTCGTTTAGCCATTTCCGCCCACTCCAGAGACCACCCTTCTTGTCATTTCTTCTCTGGTCCTAGAGCCACACTTCCTAACCTGCTCTCTTGACATCTCCCCTACAGTCAGCATTAGCAATGCTGCCATCACAAGGCTCGGTGTAAGCCCCTGCTCTGCTTGCTGTATGGCTAAGTAAAACTCCAATGTCAGATTTAAGTTTGCTGATGACAGCGAATCAAAAGTGGTGTCAAATTGGCACGTAAGAGGGAGATGGAAGGCCAGGTTGAATGGTGCCACAACCACTCTCTTAATGTCAGCAGGAAAAAAGGGTTGAGTATTGACTGCAGGAGGAGGACACCGGAAGTCCATAAGCCAGTCCTTATTGGGAGATTGAAGGGGGAGAGGGCAAGTACTTTAAATTCCTTGGCATTATCACATCAGTGGGTATGGCCTGGGACCAATGTGTGAGTGCCATTGCAAAGAAGGCAAAAGCGCGCTCTACTTTCTCAGAAGTTTTCAAAGAGTCAGATTCTCTTCTAAAACTTTGACAACTGTCTGTAGATTCACAGTGGAGAGTATCCTGATGAGTTGCCTTACACCCTGGTATGGAAACATTGATGTCCAGGAATGGAAAAGTTTCTGGAGAGTGGTGAACACAGTCCAGTCCATTGCAGGCAAAGCCCCCTGCCCCGCCATCACTGAGCACACCTACAAGCAGCACTGCCACAAGAAAGCAGCATCCATCATCAAGGACCCCCACCATCCAGGTCATGTTCTCTTTTTGCTACTAGCATCAGGAAGGAGGTCCAGAAGCCTTAGATCCCACACCAGCAGGTTTACTCTGTAACCATCAGGCTCCTGAACCAGTGTAGATAACTTCACTCACCTCAAAGCTCAACTGATTCCCAGTCCTGATGAAGGGTCTCAGCCTGAAACGTCGACTGTTTATTCTTTTCCATAGATGCTGCCTGGTCTGCTGAGTTCTTCCAGCATTTTGTGTGTGTTGCTTTGGATTTCCAGCATCTGCCGATTTGCTCCTGTTTATGATTGGACTTCAATCTACAGACTCACTTTCAAGGGCTCTACAACTCATGCTCTCAGTATGATCTATTCATTTATTTGCACAAGTTATACATTTGCACATTGATTTTTTTTGCTGGTCTTTGTTTACGTATAGTTTTCATAATTTCTATTGTATTTATTTTTCTGAAAATGCCTGCAAGAAAATGAATCTGAAGGTGGCATATAAATACATAATTTGACGATAAATGTACTGTGAATTTTGACTTTGACTTTGATATCATTTGGAAGTGCTTGAAGTAAAACCCTGGTAACCCAATATCCCATTGTTTGGATTTCCTGATCTGTCAGCTTACTCACAGGGGCTCTGTTTCTGATGGTCTCTCCAAACTTATTGAGGCCGTGTTTCCCATGGTCCCTTTAAGTAAACTAATGGTTGCTTTAAACCAGACATCCCAGCTCTCCTGGAAGTTCCGGGAGTCTCCCGCATATTAATAGTGGCTTCCTGATGCCCGCAAATTATATACAATATCACAGAAATCAATTTTTTTGAGAGCCAGCGAGAGAAAGCAAGAGAGGGAGCGAGAGAGCAAGCAAGCGAGGGAGGGAGCG
This sequence comes from Mobula hypostoma, assembly GCF_963921235.1. Lineage (NCBI taxonomy): Eukaryota > Metazoa > Chordata > Chondrichthyes > Myliobatiformes > Myliobatidae > Mobula > Mobula hypostoma. Next base: position 141,987,310 of record NC_086098.1, read on the forward strand.
AGAGAGAGAGAGCAAGTGAGAGAGCGAGAGACAGCGAGAGAGCGAGAGAGAGAGCGAGAGAGAGAGAGAGCGAGAGAGCGAGAGAGAGCGAGAGAGCTAGAGAGAGAGAGCAAGTGAGAGAGCGAGAGAGAGCGAGAGCGAGCAAGCGAGCGAGAGAGCGAGAGAGAGAGCGAGAGCGAGCGAGAGAGAGCGAGAGAGAGAGAGAGCAAGCGAGAGCGCTTGACAGCGAGCGAGCGACCACGAGAGACAGAGAGACCACGCCATGGCAGAGTGTTCCAAAAAAAAACGTATGTCACCCCAGACTACACTAAAGTGTACCCCTGCCTAATAGGGGTCAAAAATAATGACTGTGTTGCTCGCTACACTGTTTGCAACAGTGACTTTTCTGTTGCCTATGGTGGGTTAAGACTGTAAAAGATGTGTTGAGGTGAGTTTAACAGGTATCATTTGTTCATTAGCATAGCTAACATTATTTAAACTAGCTGATTAGCTGCTAAGGAGCTACTCTATTGCAGACATCCCACCTCTCCCGGAAGTCTCCCGCAAATTGATGGTGCTACCTCCCTGAAATGAGTTTTTGCAGGGTGGGATGTCTGCTTTAAACACATGTAGGCCGTGTTCCCTACAATCCCTTCTCTGTGGCAGTGTTCCCTGTATTCCCTTTAGATCCTGTTCCCTGCCTTCCCTTTCAACAAACAGAAGCTCTCTTTCCTGCACCCCCTTTAAATACACCAGGGCCCTGTTCCTCACACTTTTGAATGTGGTGGGGCTCCGTTCCATACTCTGCTTAAATACATCATTACCTGGCTCCCATGCTCCTTTTAAGCCCTATCTCTTTCTCTCCCTTCAAATATAACGGGACCTTACTTTGCACTCTTCAGGCCTTCAGGCCTACTTCCGTTCTCCAGTTAAGTATTTAGGGGCCTTTTATCCCCCCCCCACAGTCTTTAAAGTGATCAGATTCACTGGAAAATCTATGAGTAACACCTACACAGCGAAGTGAATTGAAAGAGCATTGGTATATTAGTAGAAGATTTCCAGATTTTACTGTATTGCTTCCACCGTAGATGTCACCAGCAGTGGCTGATCTCCCCATGTTCACCTTCTGCTTTTGCAGTTTCTGTATTCAATGTCCCTGCCTTGCTGCTTCTCTCCAGAAACTGTCTTTCAGCTGATCATTTGACCAGATTACTTGCTCTGGACGCTTGAATGCCACGAAGGGCAAGGGCACCATTGCCTGCAGTCTTGTCTGGGTCACACACCATCTTGGCCTGGAAGTATATCACCATTCCTTCATCATTGCTTGGTCTAAACCTTGGAAATTCTCACACAGGCCAGAAGGGGTGCAGCAGTTCACGGAGCAGCTGACAGCCGCCTTCTCAAAGACAGCCATGGATAGGTAGCAAATATGAGCTTGGCTTTAATAAATATATTAAGAAAAAAAATCAGCAAACTATTGTGGGGAGCAGTTCACAAAACTGGCAACTTACCACAACATTGCAAATTCTCTTCGTTGTGTATAACTTTGTCCAGTGTCGTGCGATCCCGATTGTAGTGCCTCCCTTCAGAATTCCTCACTGTGCCCAAGCCTCATACCCCCCCTCAACCAGAGCCAGCTCTCAGAAACGCCCTCTACGCCCCACCACACTGTGGGACGAAGAGGTTTCCTGTCTCGGCTGCTTGTGCACACCCTGTCCACTTCTCTCCTTTGTCGGCTGTCCAGTCCGGTCAAGGTAGCCCACTCCAGCATCTACAGGTCAGATGGCTCCCCCAGTGGAGTTATACTCCTTAACATAGGGACCTCTGGTGGAGAAGACTAACAGAGCTTAAAACAAGTTTGTAAACTCCGAGACTCTCTGTCACCTCGGGACCCTGGACAGGTTCCATGTACATGTGGAAAGCATGAGTTTACAGCCCCTATCGGAGTATTTAAAGAGGTTGCTCCTCGAGTTCTGGCTTCACTTTCAGCCCTGGTGACCTGGTGCAGAAGTGGGCAGTTCAATTAGAAAACCACTTTTCAGGTCTGCTCCGGGGCCTGGCTGTGGTAGTTATTCAGAGACACAGGCTATCTTGAGTATCTGCCCAAATTAGAGTGGGACGGGGGGAGGGGGAACACAATGTCTGTTGGTCCACGGGAGATCCTGGGTAGACCAGTGTGCAACGGAGATGCCAGAGTCCGTCCTGGACTGCGATAACGATATCTGTGGTTGATGTTTTAGAAGGTTATTTCAAGGCAATAATGAACACACTCAAAATTGTTTGATCAATCACTGTGCATTACAGCACTGGCATTTAGAACAGTAATGAATGTCCCTCATCTGTCTGTTATACAGTCACACACAGATATAGAAGAATTCTTCATTGCTGTTTCCGTAAGAATTTTGTTTTACCAGTCAGGGTTAGTTCTGAGCTGAACCCGCGAACCTGGAGGACCGGTGGACCGCTCATAGTCTGGCCTCTACCCTTTGACCTACTTGGCACAAATGACCCTACCAAGAGGCAATGCACATGACCCTGACTCCAGCCAACATATCTGTATGAATCATTGAGGCATGCAAACCTCCGAACCCTATGATAAGGTTGCAGTCCTCTTGGAGGAAATTGTTTGTTAAAGGCCACACAAAAAAAGGGGAATCACCAACACTAATGAATAAAAAGCAGTGAGAACAGATCACATGCCTACTTCTCCATGAAACGAACTGCAGGGAAACTTTGACAATGGAACAAACAAGGCACTGATGACAGAGAATTCCTTTTGAAGACATGCAATAATGGCATCTCATTAACTCACTCACTTCCCCCAGATCTCCAGGCAGGGTACTGAACACTGCTGGAACATTAAAGCATGTGAAGATTAAAATCTGTCAAAGTGTTTTAAATTGTCCCATTCTGCATTTGCAAAAGCACTCTCCTGTAAGATGATTCCACAGATGCCCACTCCATCTAAAGCTAACTTGCTTTTCTATTCTACGGATGTGAGTAGTGTGCAGAGACGTTTTCAGGGTATGCTAGAAATTGTAAAATGACATTGCCTGCTTTACCTACTGATATTACATCTAAATTGGTTAGTTTAGTTCCCTGATGCCTGGCTTTGTCTCTCATGAGAAGACGTAGGCTCTGGACCTTGGGACTGAGGGGAAACTCCAACAAGGGGAAAGGAGGAGCAAAGACATTGAGCTTCACATCTTTTCAACCGGCTGTGTTGGAGGTGAGCGCAGCAGTCAGTGCTGGCTACCAGGACTAGAAGACAGGAAACAAAATAGAATTTTATGGCTGAATTAATAAAAACAAATAAATATCATGTCATTTTACTAATGTCTGGATCAGTGTGAAAAGATGACTTAACTTCCTAAACAGACTTAAAATCTGAAAGATACTTTGAATTCTGAAAGGGGGTGTGGGTGGAGGCAAACCTGATTAAACTTGACTGTAAAAAAAGAAGAAAAATGTAAGTGATTCTCCTTCCCCAAATGGATCAGGAGCTTTCCAGTTCTGAGCCAGTTTTTGGAATTCTGCCACCTTCATCAATTTTGTATTGGTGTGGTATACAACAGCATCGAGGGACTCATCTGTTCCCTTGGTCAGATCAAAGCGGTGTAGGCAGCTCACCGAGACGTTGGCTTCATTTCAACGCTGCTGGAAGACAGCCTTTTTCTCTGCTGTCACATGGGAATGGAGCAAAGATTGCAGAACCTACCGGCACATCAGAATTTATCAGGCAGCCATCCCCCTTGCCAGCTATCAGTTCAATTTCACAGTGTTTGCTAATCACATTTAAGCATGCATTAATTACCCACATTATGTTAGGAACCATAGCTTTATTAAATTATCTTTTTAAAGTTTTTGAATCATGACAGATTGTTTTATCCGTCTTGCGTCACTTCAAAACAGCAGTTCTCTGTTTCTCAGGGACCCTAAAGGTTTGATCACAGACTTCTGAATCAATTTCTAGGATCTTGGCAAGACACTGCAAGGGACTCACTGCCTCAAGAATTAATTAAAATGCACATTAATAATTAACTTCAGGTTTTCAGAATGCATAAAAAGAGCCACAGTGTTTTCCCTGGGTGCAGTTTGTATATAACTGGATTAGGCTCCTGCCAATACTTTGGTTGCTTGCATCAGTACAAGTGGGAAGCCAATTAACTTGGCTACCGGAACAGCCTGGTGTGTTTTTCTTTTATTAACCCTGAAAATGTTTCTGTATTGCAACTCATTACAGAGTTGAAGGATAAGGACAACATGCGCATCCGTGACTGCTGATTATTGGAACAACATCAGCCTCAGTGTGTTCATATAAGTCATTGGATGATCAAATCATTACAACATAGAAGGTGACCATTCAGTCCAGCAAGTCGATGTTAGCTCTCTGCTGAGAAACCGACTCAGCACATTCCTTAAAACTGTCTTATTAGTCTTGCAAATGGTTTCCCACTCAATGTCTACCCATATTCTTCTTTGTTTCTACAGTCCTTGTAAACAAGTCAGAAGCTCATAAGAAGGATATTAGGCATCTGTTAGTCTTGCGAGACCATGGATTTGCGCCTGGAAAGTCTTCACTCTCCAGGGCGCAGGCCTGGACAAGGTTGTATAGAAGACCGGCAGTTGCCCATGCTGCAAGTCTCCCCTCTCCATGACACCGATGTTGTCCAAGGGAAGGGCATTAGGACCCATACAGCTTGGCATCGGTGTCGTCGCAGAACACTGTGTGGTTAAGCGCCTTGCTCAAGGACACAACACATTCCCTCAGCTGGGGCTCGAACTCACTTCAGGTAGCTAGTCCAATGCCTTGGCCACGTGCCCACACGTAGATATGCACCATGTTATAGAGAAGCTCAACTCTGAAACAGGCCCTTTGACCCATTTAGTCCATCCTGAAGCCATTTAAACTGCCTACTCCCATCGGCCTGCACCGGGACCATAGCTGTCCGTATCCCTACTACCCACCTACCTATCCAACCTTCGATTAAATGCTGAAATTGAGCTCTCATGCACCACCTGTGCTGGCAGATCATTTCACACTCTTTGTGTGAAGACGTTTCCCCTCACATTCCCCTTAATCTTCTCACCTTTCAGCCTTAACCCATGACATCTGGTTGTAGTCCCACCTAACTTCAGTGGAAAAAGCCTGCTTGCAATTACCCTATCTATACCCCTCATAATTTTGTGTTCTTCTATCAAACCTCCTCTCAATCTTCTACACTCTAAGGAATACAGTCCTAACCTGTTCAATCTTTCCTTATAACTTGGGTCCTCCAGACTTGAAAACATCCTTGTAAATTTTCTCTGTACTCTTTCAACCTTCTTTACATCTCTCCTGTAGGTAGGTGACCAAAACTGCACACAATACTCCAAATTAGGCCTTCCTAGCGTCTTATACAACTTCAATTTAACATCCCATCTCCTGTACTCAATACATTGATTCATGAAGGCCAATGTGCCAACAGCTTTCTTTACAACCCTATCTACCTGTGACACCACTTTCAATGAATTATGGACCTGTATTCCCAGATCCCTTTGTTCTACCATACTCCTCTGTGCCCTACTGTTCATTGTGTAAGGCTTACCCTGATTGGTCCTACCAAAGTGCAAAACCTCACACTTATCTGCATTAAATTCCATCTGCCATTTGCAGCCCATTTTTCCAGCTGGTGCAGATTGCTTTGCAAGCCATGATGGTCTTCCTCACTGTCCACTACACCCCCAATCTTGCTGTGATCTGCAAATGTTCTGATCTAATTAGCCACGTTATCATCCAGATCATTGCTATAGATGACAAACAACAAAGGACTCAGAACTGACTCCTGCAGTACACCATTAGTCACAGGCCTCTAGTCTGAGAGGCAACTATCTACTACCACGCTCCGGCTTCTCCCATAAAGTCAGTCTAATCAAATTTACTACCTCATCCTGAATACCGATCGACTGAATCTTCTTGAACAGCCTCCCATGTGGGACCTTGTCAAATGTCTTACCAAAGCCCATTTAAGACAACATCCACTGCCTTGCCTTCATCCACTTTCCTGGCAACTTCTTGAAAATCTCAGTAGGATTGGAGACATGACCTACCATGCAAGAAGCCAGGCTGACTATCCCTAATCAGTCCATGGCTATCCAAATACTTATGTATCCAGTCCCCTAGAGTACCTTCCTTTAACTTTCCCAAAACTGATGTCAGACTCACTGGCCTATAATTTCCTAGTTTAAGTTTAGAGCATTTTTTACATAGCAGAACAACATTGGCTATCCTCCAGTCCTCTGGTACCTCTCCTGTTGCTAAGGATGTTTTAAATATCTCTGCACAGGGTCCAAGGCCTTGGGGATTTATCTACCCTGATTTCCCTCAGGGTAGTAAACACCTCCTCCTCTCTAATCTGAACAGGGTTCATGAAGTGGATGCCACTTTGCCTCACTTCTATAGACTCTGTATCTGTCTCCTAAGTAAATACTGATGCAAAAAATTCATTTAAGATTTCCCTCATCTGTTTTGGCTCCACACATGGATTACCATTCTGATCTTCCTGAGGGCCAGTTTTGTCCCTAGCAATCCTTTTGCTCTTGGCATACCTGTAGAGTCCCTTAGGATTCTCCTTCACCTTGTCTGCTAGGGCAGTTTCATGCCTTCTTTTAGCTTTCCTGATATTTTTCTCAAGTGTTCTCTTGCATTTCTTGTACTCCATAAGCACCTCATTTGTTCCTACCTGCCTATATCTGCTATGCACCTCCCTTTTTCTCTTAACCAGCTCTTCAATATCTCTTGAAACCCAAGTTTCCCTGCACTTGTTATCTTTACATTTTATTCTGACAGGCACATACAAGCTTTGTACTCTCAGAATTTCATTTTTGAAGGTCTCCCACTTTCCACGTACAGAAAACAGCCTGTCCCAATCCACATTTGCCAGATAATTTTTGATACCAGTTTAGACTCTTGACCTGTGGACTAGACCTATCTTTTTGCATATTTACTTTGAAACCGATGGCATTGTGGTCACTGGATGCAAAGAGATCCCCTACGCAATCTTTTGTCACCTGCCCTGTCTCATTCCCTAATACCTGATCCAGCATCACACACTCTCTCATTGGGACTTCTATGTACTGGTGAAGGAAACTTCCCTGAAAACATTTGACAAACTCTATCCCATCTAGTCCTTTTGCAGTATGGGATTCCCAGTCAATATGTGGAAAGTTAAAATCACCTACAATAACTATTATGTTTGTTGTTGGCCAGTGTATTTATGGTGTGCTGATGAACTCATTACTGTTCTGCTCTATATTCTATGTTTTCAGTCTGTGTTAAAACTATTTTCGAGCATTGCCCTCGTATCTTTCATCCTTTATTTTAAGCATAGCCCTCAGTGCTAACTACTAATGAGACCAACTTACATTATCTGAATTGCGGTGATAATTGGTGCAATACTGTGAGACTATCTTACTGAGAGTGCCATTGGATTGCAGCATCGTGAACCTTTGCTTTATAGGCAGTATTGAATTCAGAGCACAGCCCTGCATAACTTGCTTGTATTCTGCAATCTTTATGTGAATTAAGACTCTTCCACATACTTCCCCCAGGGAACTGAATGAGTCCTCAGATTTTGATGCTGAAGTATTTACTATTTCTCGATTGACAGCCTAACAACCTAAGCTTTATATTCATTTACAGAAGTACAGTATAGTCAATACTGTGACTGCAAGAGTAGGTTGGAATCTGGATATTTTATAGTGAGTAACTTTCTTCCTTCATCCCTTCCATGATCCACATGGCACAAATAAAGAGCACTATGGAGCACTCTCGATCTGCTTCGATGAGCGCACTGGCAGCCATTCTCAAGAAGGTCGGGCCCAGCTGGGTTAAAGCAGGTAATTTGATTGTGGCACAGTGTGCCTGACAGACAACTGAGCCCAGGGGCAGAGCAACGACGGACGCCCGTGTAGAGACAGAAACAAAAGTTTATTCATAGGAATTCCAACAGAACAAGTGGCAAAACCGAGTGACGCCGTGAGACAAATCATTCTTGAAATACAAGGATCCCGCGACAAATGCTAACTGGGAGTCTGCTTTAAATAAGCACCGTGCACTGAAAACCCGTGTCAATCACAATAAACCACAAGATTAAACAGAAAGCACGTGGGCTTAACAACTCTAGATAAGACAACAATTAACAAATACAGGTGCACAAACCTGCAGGGCTCAGGACAGATTTTCACTCTGTCCAGCACCCTAAATGTTAATTCTTTCCAACACTGTGCACTGAGGCCGTAGCATATCCCATCTACAAAATGCACTGCTTTTGCTCACTCAGGTTACTCAGACAGCATCACCCAAACCTGTGAACTCCATCACCAAGGTGAATAAGGACAGTCGGTGCTTGGGAACACCATCAATCGGAGATTTTCCATCCAAGTTGCACACCATCCTGAACTTGGAAATATATAAATCCATTCCTGATCTTTTATAATTGCACTATTAGGTCATAATCCTGGAACACTCTACCAAATGGCTCTATAGGATTGCCTTCAGAAGATGTATTGCAACTTGGTTCACCACTCTCTTGAACAGGGCATTTAATGGGTTATAAATCTTAGCCTTGCCAGCAGTGTGCAAGTCTCAAAAGGAACCGATTTAAATCAAAAGTGTATTTGTGTCAAGTTTCCTTGGTGGATTTAATTAGGAATAGGAAACTTTGTGCAGACAGACAACCACCAATCTCCTTTGTGAATTCCTGTCTCTACCTTTTTTTATTTCAGCACTTTTATTAGCCAGACATGTTATTTTTTTATTTTAGTTATTGAGAGACAGTGCGGAGTAGGCCCTTTTGACCATTTGAGCCACACTGCGTAGCAATCACCGAATTTAACCCTAACCTAATCACGGGACAATTTTCAATGATCAGTTAATGTACCAACTGGTTCAGCTTTGGACTGTGGGAGGAAACCGGAAGCACCTGGACAAAACCTGCGCAGTTATGGGGAGAACGTACAAACTCCTACAGGAAGAGGCAGGAATTGAACCTGCGTCACTGGTACAGTAAAGCGTTGTGCTAACCACTAAGCGACCATGCCACCCATGTTTTTCATCTCATGTTAATGTATTAAAATTTTGCAAAGAACAATGACATTTTTTTCCAACTCTTTCAACATCTCCTTTGAAAAACAGCTAAGGTCACAGAATTTCACTGCCAGTTTCATTTTTTTCTTTGACTCTGAGAGAAAATAAACTGGGAATAGAATAAACCACGTGACCCCTTGAGTCTCCAATGAATTGCCTTGCAACTAATTACTTTGCAAATCATATTAAATAAATCCAAACGAGGTTGAATTTAAATTTGTGTAAAATCGCAGTGAGAATGTCGGCAGGTTTATTAAAGAAATTTTGAGGTACAGCATGTTACACAAAGTTAAAGATTTACTGGTGCATTTCCTAGATACAACATTTCACCAACATAACATCATAAGACGTGAGAGAAGAAACAGGCCACTTGGCCCATTGAGTCTGCTCTGCCATGGCGGATTTAACATCCCTCTCAACCCCATTCTCCTGCCTGTTCCCCGTAACCTCTGACACCCTGACTAACCAATGCCTTATAAAGCCTCAGCATCACATCCTTGCTCTTATTTTCCAGTCCTCTTGAAAAGAATGCTAACATTGCATTTGCCTCCCTTACCACTGACGCAATCTGCAAGTTAACCTTTAGGACAAGTTAACAAGGACTCCTAAGACGCTTGACTCACTCGCGGGTTAGGTTTCTTAATCCCTTTGCTCCTCTCAATTTTGAATTTTAGAAAATAGTCTATGCTTTTATTCCCTCTACACCACCTATCTTTTAGGCTGTAACAAAATTGGCCACAAAGCCATCAGTTCCGTCATCCAAATCATTGACATGTAACGTAAATAGAAGCGGTCCTAATACCAACCCCTGCGGAACAACAGTACTCAATGGCAGCCAACAAAATAGGCCCCTTGTATTCCCACTTTTCACCTCCTGCCAGTTAGCCAATCTTTCATCCATGCTGGTATCTTTCCTGTAATACCATGGGTTCTTATCTTGTAAGCAGCCTCATGTACGACACCTTGTCAAAGGCCTTCTGAAGATCCAAGTAAACAACATTCACTGATTCTCCTCTGTCTATCCTGCCTGTTATTTCCTCAAAGAATTCCAACAATTTTGTCAGGCAATAATTCCCCTTCAGGAAACCATGCTGGCTTTGGTCTATTTTATCATGAACTTCCAAGTACCTAGAAGCCTTGTCCTTGACGTTTTCCCAACCACTGAAGTCAGGCTGCCTGGCCTATAATTTCCTTTCTTCTAGCTCCTTTCCTTTTTCAAGAGTTGTGTGACATTTTAAAATTTCCAGTCCTCCAGAACCATTCCAGAATCTAGTCATTCTTGAAAGAACACCACTAGTGCTTCCACAATCTCTTCAGCTACCTCTTTCAGGACCCTGGGGTGTAGTCCATTTGGTCCTGGTGACTTATCTACTTTTAGACCTTTTAGCTTTGAAGCACATTGTCCTTAGTAATAACAACTACACTCATTTCTGCCCCCTGACACTTGAATTTTTGGCATACTGCTAATGTCTCCCACAGTGAAGACTGATGCAAAATACTTAATGAGTTCACCCGCCATTTATTTGTTCCCCCATTACTATCTCTAAGCATCATTTTCCAATGGTCCATTATCTACTCTCGCCTCTCTTTTACATTTTGTATACCTGAAAATCGTTTGGTATCCTCTTTGATATTATTGGCTAGCTTACCTTCATATTTAATCTTTTCTCTCCTTATGTTTTTTTTGTCTTCTGTTAGTTTTTAAAAGCTCCCCAATCCTCTAACTTCCCACTAGTTTTCACTATTTTATATGTCCTCTTTTTTTTTGCTTCTATGCTGTCTATGACTTCCATTGTCAGTCATGGTTGCCTCATCCTTCCTTTGGAATACTTCTTCTTTGGGATGTATCTGTCTTGCATTTTCCAAACTGCTCCCAGAAACTCCAGCCATTGCTGTTCTGCCATTGTCCCTGCTAGTGTTCCCTTTCAATCAACTTCAGTTAGCTCCTCTCTCATGCTCCTTCAATTCCCTTTACTCTGGTCCAATTCTTCAGCTCCCACTAATGGTGCTAGTGAGTGCTTCAAAGTTCCATCAACCAAAGCTCCACGATTATAGCACTACTGAATTCTTAGACAATATTACTCTAAATCCAGCAGCAGCAGAGTTAATAGCGGTGCTCAACAGTCTAGAGAGTGAACTAACATCAGGCCTAGTGGCAGCTACCTGGCCTGGGCAACTCAGTCAAGGGATTGGTGGATATAGACAGTGCATGACGAAGCAGACATGTGGCAAGAGAGCCGGGGCACTAGCTCGGCAAAGATCTAGCCTGATCAGGCTGGTGGTATCATCACTCTTCCTGGCTGATGTTCGCACATTAGAAAATAAAATGAACTCACTGAAGCTGAGAATGAATGCACAGGAAGAGATGAGAAACTGCTGCATTCTGGCTTTCACCAGAACATGGCTAAACAGCAACATGCCTGACTCGGTGTTTCAACTCTACGGGATGACCCTAATCTGTGCGGATAGGAACTGCTGCCAGGGAAATCCAAAGGAGCTGGATTCTGTGAGCACACAAGCAATGGAGGGTGCACCGACCCATCTGCAGTTAGCAGTCACTCTTCTGTGGGAATTAGCCATCTTACAATTATACGTTGGCTGCATTTCCTGCTCAGGGAGTTTACTGCTGTGTTCATTGCCATTGTCTACATCCCCTGAGCGTGAATGTCAAGAATGCACTGGGAGAGCTTTACAGCATCAGCAACTCTCTACAAAACCAGCACTGGCTGGGCTCTTCATGATTGCAGGAGACTTCAATCACACTAACCTGAGGGACATTTTACCCAAACTTCACCAACACGTCACCATGGTCACTAGAGGGGAAAACAGACTGGACCGTGTTTATACAAACAGACACGGTACTTACAAAGCCACCCAACGCCCTCATCTTGGCCCCTCTGACCACATCTCCATAATATTAATCTCAGCCTACCGAACCCTGCTGAAAATGGAGAAACCAGACAAGCAGACCATCACTGTATGGCCTAATGAGGCAATCTCTGTACTTCAGGACTGTTACGAACAGACGAACCATCAGTTGTTCCAGGAGGCTGCCACAAACAGAGAAGGCACAGACCTCGAGGAATATGCCTCACCTGTTACTGCCTCAGTAAGTGCGTAGACAGCATTGGTACCTCAAAAACAATCTTCTCGTGGCCTAATGTGCGCCTAATGTGGCCTAATGTGCAGATGTGCGCTCCGTACTAAAAGCCCGGGACACTGTCTTCAAATTTGGAGACAGAGCAGCTGAGGGAAACCTCATCTTTAGCAGAGACCACATACACACAAAGCATTCAGGAATATCGGTCCTTTAACCATCCCTGGCACGTGTGGCTGGGCATCGAGTGCATTAATGACTAAGCAAGGAAAAACAACGTTGACTGTACCAGTGATACCTCCCTCCCTGTTGCTCTAAGCAACTTTTATGCATGCTTCTAGGCGTGCAGCACAACACCAGCCATGGAAGCTGCCCCATTTCCAGGTGAGCAGCCACCGTCTGTAACAGAGGCAGACCTGAGAAGGACTCTGCAGGGTATCGATCTCATTAGGCTGCTGGGCCAGACAACGTCCTAGGACGAGGACTCACGGAGTGTGCACACCAGCTCACTGATGTCTTCACGGACATCTTCAGCACTACACTTATCCAGGCTGCTGTCGCCACAGGCTTCAAATCAGCCACCGTCATCCCTGTACCAAAGAACTCGACACCTTCAGAAATAAAACACTTCTGCCTGGTTGCATTGACGCCAATCATCATGAAGTGCTTTGAGCGACTGGTAATGGCACATATCAAAAGCTCCATTCCTGCTACATTAGACCCTGACCAATATGCTTACCAGCCGAATTGCTCAGCTACAGATGCCACAGCATCTGTCACACACCTGGCCCTGACACCTAGAAAAGAAGGACACTTACGCGGAACGCTGTTTCTGGATTTCAGTTCGGCATTCAACACTATTGTCCACAGACCTTGGTGAACAAACTCCAACTCCTCGGTCTAACTATACCATTGTCCAACGGGGAGTTGGACCTCCTAACCAACAGACCTCAGAGAGTCAGGATGCACAAGTGTTACCCCCCTCCCCAACGTTCTCATCACAGATGCCCTCAGGGCTGTGTGCTGAGCCCTCTGCTCACACACAGTAGCACAGCCAAGCACCTGAGTAAGCACGTTGTCAAGTTCGCTGATGACACAACCGACAAAGGAGATAGTTATCGACTTCAGGAGAAGCTGCACCATTCGCACCCCTCTTTACGTTGGCGGCACTGCGGTGGAAACTGTGAGCAGTTTCAAACTCCTGGGAGTGCGCATCTCGCTCAATCTCTCATGGTCCCGGGACAGGAAAGCTGACCAGCGCCTCTATTTTCTGAGGAGGCTGAAGAGAGCTGGACTTTGCACATCCACACTCACATCATTCTACAGATGTGTGATGGAGAGAATGCTAAAATGCTGTCTCACAGCATGGCACAGAAATGGAACCGTGGGTAGGAAGGCCCTACAGTGCATTATTCAAATTGCCCAAGGCATCACCAGCACCTGCCTACCTGCCATCAAAGACAATTATATAGAAAGGTGCAGATAAAGGCTAGTAACATCATGAAGGATCTCACTCACCCTGCTCGTGGACTGTTTGTCCCACTCCCATCAGGGAGGAGGCTATGTAGCATCCACGCTAGCACCCTCAGACACAGAGGTAGTTACTTCCCCCAAGCAGTGAGGTTGATTAATACATTAATACCTCGACCCACTAACCACCCTCCCCCAATCACCACTATTTTATCATTTCCTGTCAGAGCCACCTCCTGTACAAACAAACCTGTGCCTAGTGGCAATTTATGGACACACATGTATAGAAGCTAACTTACGTATTTACACTTATCGTGTTTTTTTCTATTATTGTGCTGTTTGTCTTCTTGTGTTTCTTGTTGTGCTGCATCAGACCCGGAGTAACAATTAATTCATTCTTCTTTACACCTGTGTCCTGGAAATGACATTAAACAATCTTGAAACTTGAATCTTGAGACCTACAGCACATGGTTTGGAGCTGTCAGGGCTTCTGCTATGGATCTGATCATTTAGTTTTTTTTCTTTCCCCTTTGGAGTTCTATCCCCCTATTTAACATTTCAAAGCATAACAGGAAGCTATTGTAAATTATCACTACTGATATACCTACACCAGATACAATGCCACGTTTTTGTCATTTTTGACTTTCAACATAATTTCTAAGGGATGCCGTTAAGGGAGTGGATACATGTGACATTTCTGACATTTCCTATGGACTGTGAAGTTCATCTGATGCGCTAGTGAAGGGCAAGAGGAGGCTCAGGCAACAAAAGACAGGATGATGATATCAAACCCAACTAGAAATGTATAGGAAACAGGGGGTAAATCAGGTGCTTGAGGAGTATAAGAAGTGCAAGAAAATACTTAAGAAAGAAATCAGGAGGGCAAAAAGAAGACATGAGGTTGCCTTGGCAGTCAAAGTGAAGGATAATCCAAAGAGCTTTTACAAGTATATTAAGAGCAAAAGGATTGTAAGGGATAAAATTGGTCCTCTTGAAAATCAGAGTGGTCGGCTTTGTGCGGAACCAAAGGAAATGGGGGAGATCTTAAATAGGTTTTTTGCGTCTGTATTTACTAAGGAAGCTGGCATGAAATCTATGGAATTGAGGGAATCAAGTAGTAAGACCATGGAAACTGTACAGATTGAAAAGGAGGAGGTGCTTGCTGTCTTGAGGAAAATTAAAGTGGATAAATCCCCGGGACCTGACAGGGTGTTCCCTCGGACCTTGAAGGAGACTAGTGTTGAAATTGCGGGGGGCCTGGCAGAAATATTTAAAATGTCGCTGTCTACGGGTGAAGTGCCGGAGGATTGGAGAGTGGCTCATGTTGTTCCGTTGTTTAAAAAAGAATCGAAAAGTAATCTGGGAAATTATAGGCCAATGAGTTTAACGTCAGTAGTAGCTAAGTTATTGGAGGGAGTACTAAGAGACAGAATCTACAAGCATTTGGATAGACAGGGGCTTATTAGGGAGAGTCAACATGGCTTTGTGCGTGGTAGGTCATGTTTGACCAATCTGTTGGAGTTTTTCGAGGAGGTTACCAGGAAAGTGGATGAAGGGAAGGCAGTGGATATTGTCTACATGGACTTCAGTAAGGCCTTTGACAAGGTCCCGCATGGGAGGTTAGTTAGGAAAATTCAGTCGCTAGGTATACATGGAGAGGTGGTAAATTGGATTAGACATTGGCTCGATGGAAGAAGCCAGAGAGTCGTAGTAGAGAATTGCTTCTCTGAGTGGAGGCCTGTGACTAGTGGTGTGCCACAGGGATCAGTGCTGGGTCCATTGTTATTTGTCATCTATATCAATGATCTGGATGATAATGTGGTAAATTGGATCAGCAAGTTTGCTGATGATACAAAGATTGGAGGTGTAGTAGACAGTGAGGAAGGTTTTCAGAGCCTGCAGAGGGACTTGGACCAGCTGGAAAAATGGGCTGAAAAATGGCAGATGGAGTTTAATACTGACAAGTGTGAGGTACTGCATGTTGGAAGGACAAACCAACGTAGAACATACAGGGTTAATGGTAAGGCACTGAGGAGTGCAGTGGAACAGAGGGATCTGGGAATACAGATACAAAATTCCCTAAAAGTGTCGTCACAGGTAGATAGGGTCGTAAAGAGAGCTTTTGGTACATTGGCCTTTATTAATCAAAGTATTGAGTATAAGAGCTGGAATGCTATGATGAGGTTGTATAAGGCATTGGTGAGGCCGAATCTGGAGTATTGTGTTCAGTTTTGGTCACCAAATTACAGGAAGGATATAAATAAGGTTGAAAGAGTGCAGAGAAGGTTTACAAGGATGTTGCCGGGACTTGAGAAACTCAGTTACAGAGAAAGGTTGAATAGGTTAGGACTTTATTCCCTGGAGCGTAGAAGAATGAGGGGAGATTTGATAGAGGTATATAAAATTATGATGGGTATAGATAGAGTGAATGCAAGCAGGCTTTTTCCACTGAGGCAAGGGGAGAAAAAAATCAGAGGACATGGGTTAAGGGTGAGGGGGGAAAAGTTTAAAGGGAACATTGGGGGGGCTTCTTCACACAGAGAGTGGTGGGAGTATGGAATGAGCTGCCAGACGAGGTGGTAAATGCGGGTTCTTTTTTAACATTTAAGAATAAATTGGACAGATACATGGATGGGAGGTGTATGGAGGGATATGGTCCGTGTGCAGGTCAGTGGGACTAGACAGAAAATGGTTCGGCACAGCCAAGAAGGGCCAAAGGGCCTGTTTCTGTGCTGTAGTTTCTATGGTTCTATAGTAACAAAAGGAGAACACAGAGAGATGTGATCAAAGGAACAACATCAAAAAGCTTTTGCTTTTTGAAAAGGTACCAGGAATAGACAGATCCAACCTAATTATTCCTTTTTTTGGATGTTAATGTGTGAAGTTTGTTTTCTTCATGGCACATGATGGAATGCGTGTGCCTATTACAGAAATGTTGCCATTTATTAAGCTCAAAATATGCAGTATGACAATGTCTTCACAAGATATTAATATCTGCTGCCTGCTTTTGCAGATTAAATATGATAAAATACCAAAGAAAGAAGCTTCAAAGAGCTACTAAGTTGTTTGTTCCAAAGCTGCACAGGGCCCTCCTCCTCCGTTACAGTAAACAAATGAACTTGTGTGTGTCCACGAGGCAGAAAAGTGGTTCAATCTGTGAAGGGCGGTTCAGAGGATCACACAGTGGTATATCAAACAATCCACTGGAGGAACTCAGGAGACCAAGCAGCCTCTGTGGCAGGAAAGGAATAGCCCAAAATATTGGGAAACCCGTGAGGACTTCTGATGCAGTTTTGACTGAAACAGCAACATTTCCTTTCCTCTCATTTATGCTGCTTGACTCATTGAGTTTCCCCAGCAGATTGTTTATTGCTTCAGCTTTCGGTACCTTGTCCACAGACTAGTAAGTGCGTTAAATACTGCAACTTAGATCTCACCTAGCTAGTCATTTTCCAAAAGCAAAATTCAGTGATGTTGTTTTAAATATATAAAACTGTGATAAATTCCAGCAATCTGGAGAACAGTGAAGAGAACTTGCACTATCAATTGCCAGAACTCATGAAATACTCGGTAGGGTCAGCTCCAGTCCAAAGGTCAGGGATACATGTTCCGCTGTCTTTTTAAATTCACCTGTGGGCTGTGGTCTATGTGTGCAAGGCCAGCAATGATCTGTTCTTAACTAATCTGGAGAAAGTCATATGCACAACACGCTGGAGGAACTCAGCAGGTCGGGCAGCATCCGTGGAAACGATCAGTCAATGTTTCAGGCCGGAACCCTTCGTCAGGACTGAAGAGGGAGGGGGGCAGGGGCCCTATAAAGAAGGTGGGGGGAGGGTGGGAAGGAGAAGGCTGGTAGGTGCCAGGTGAAAAACCAGTAAGGGGAAAGATCAAAGGGTGGGGCTCTTGATTCCCTGGTCCACACATCCCTCTTCACAGATCTCCCACCCGGCACTTATCCCTGCAAGCGTAAGTGCTACACCTGTCCCTACACCTCCTCTCTCACCACCATTCAGGGCCCCAAACAGTCCTCCCAGGTGAGGCAAGGACTCACACTCCCATTCGGTTATGTCCATACATGGCCTCCTCTACTGCCATGATGAGACCAAACTCAGGTTGGAGGAGCAAAACTTCATATACCTTCTGGGTAGTCTCCAGCCCCTTGGCATGAACATTGGATTCTCCAACTTCCGGTAATTCCCTCCCCCTCCCTTCCCCTATCCCAGTTTCACTCTGCCCCCTCCCCCAGCTGCCTACTACCTCCCTCATAGTTCTGCCTCCTTCTACTACCCATTGTGTTTTCCCCTATTCCTTCTTCACCTTTCCTGCCTACAACCTCCCTGCTTCCCCTCCCCCACCCCTTTATCTTTCCCCTTACTGGTTTTTCACCTGGAACCTACCAGCCTTCTCCTTCCCACCCTCCCCCCACCTTCTTTATAGGGCCCTTGCCCCCTCCCTCGTCAGTCCTGACGAAGGGTCTCGGCCCGAAACGTTGACTGTTTGTTTCCACGGATGCTGCCCGACCTGCTGAGTTCCTCCAGCGTGTTGTGAGTGATGCTTTGACCCCAGCATCTGCAGATTATTTTGTGTTCTGGAGAAAGTCATGGTAAGCTACCTTCTTTAACAGCTGCATTCTATATGATGATAACTTTCTAACTCTGAAAAGTTATTGAATTGAAAGTCCATCTCTGTTTCTCCTTCCACAGATGTTGTCTGACATATTGAGTACTTTCACCCATTTGAATTGAATTGAATTGACTTTATTACTTACATTGTTCAAGTACATGCGGAGTAAAATTCTTTACGTTACGTCTCCATTGAAATGTGCAATGTGCAATTATAGTAATTTATAATAAATATTATATACAACAGGATAGTTAATGTAACATAGAAACACAGTTGTGTCAGCATGAATTAAGCAGTCTGATGGCCTGGTGGAAGAAGCTGTCTCGGGGCCTGTTGGTCCTGGCTTTTATGCTGTGGTATCGTTTCCCGGATGGTAGCAGCTGGAACAATTTGGGGTTGGGGTGACTTGACTCTCCAATGATCCTTCGAGCCCTTTTTACACACCAGTCTTGGTAAAAGTCCTGAATAGTGGGAAGTTCACATCCACAGATTTGCTGGGCTGCCCGCACCACTCTCTGCAGAGTCCTGCGATTGAGGGAAGTACAGTTCCCATACCAGGCAGTGATGCAGCCAGTCAGGATGCTCTCAATTGTGCCCCATATCAAACTTCCAACCATCTGAGTTGAAAGAGCCACTGTTGTGCCTTTTCCACCACACAGCCGCTATGTACAGACCACATGAGATCCTTAGCGATGTTTATGCCGAGGAATTTGAAGCTGTTCACCCTCTAAATCCCAGATCCATTGATGTCAATAGGGGTTAGCCTGTCTCCATTCCTCCTGTAGTCCACAACCAGCTCCTTTGTTTCTGTGAATTTGAGGGAGAGGTTGTTTTCTTGACACCACTGTGTCAGGGTGATGACTTCTTCTCTGTAGGCTGCCTCATTATTATTTGAGATTAGGCCAATCAGTGTAGTGTCGTCAGCAAATTTAATTAGCAGGTTGGAGCTGTTGGTGGTGACACAGTCATGGGTATACAGAGAGTGAAGGAGGGGGCTTAGGACAGAGCCCTGAGGGGCACCTGTGTTAAGGGTCAGAGGGGCAGGGGTGAGGGAGCCCACTCTTACTACTTGCTGGCGATCTGACATGTGTGGTTTTATTTCAGGTTCCTTGCATTTACAGCACACAGAACCGAGCATGTGGAATGGCATCGGACTGGAACTGGCATTTTGGCCCACCTTGTGTCACAACCGCTGGCACTGCTGTGGAATCCAGGCACTCTCACAGGCAGGTAGCTGGAAGAAGTCAACAATCACATGTGGGAGAATGTGTAGAGTTCTCTTCATTTGGACTATGTAAGTATTTAGTGTGCATGCACACTCTCCCTGTTACGTGGGTGGAAACTGGTGGCGGCCCTCAGGTAGTGAACTGGGACATTGAAAGTTAGGTTGCTTAAACAAAACAAAAACGTGTCCTTGTTGTTTGTGCGTTAATGGTGGTAGCAGAGGATGGTTTCCAATTATAGGATCCCACCGGCATTTGACGAGAGCAAGCCTTAAGAAAGGTGGGAAAATGAAACTGGATTATGGACTCGTGTTACGGAAGTGGAGAAGATGAAGCAAGGCTTGGCAGCTGCATTGTTGCTTTCAGGAAGAGTGAGAGAAACTGCGATGAGAATTTCGGTAGAAGACTTGAACAAAGATGAGGGTATGAATATGCTAATAAATACTCTTGACTCTGGTTTTTCTGAAGGAAGAAAAGGATCGGATTTATGAGGCATAATCAGACTTTGACAAAATTTATAGAGACGATTCAAAAAATACGACTGATTACATTATTGATTTTGAACAGAAGTACATTCGCAAGTGTAAATACAAAATGGAATTTCAGGACGCTGTATTAGCTTTTAAATTGTTGGATACTGCGTACCTAGACATAAATGACAGACAGCTAGTGTTAACTGCTCGCACAGAACTTACGTTTGTATCTATGAAATCAACACTGAAGAGAATTTTTGGAGAAAAGGCCACTAAGACAACAGTCAGAATTAGTTTGAGTCAGGAAACAGCACACTTCACTGAGCAAAAACAAGAGTTTAGCAAGCATAGAACCCAGAGAGACCAGACAAGGGTACCATTACCTGGCACAAATCCAATAAACAAGTACGGTAGGAAATTGAAATGTGCGGTGTGTCAAAGTATTTACCACTGGGGAAGAAACTGTTCACACCGAACTGAACAAGTTAGGCTAACTGAAGAAAACAACAAATCTGAAGATGTAGAAAAGTGTCATATCACATTATTGGCGAAGGAATCACTTACTAATGCAGAGATATCTGAGGCAGAGATTTTGATGACAGAATCTCTAGGATCTGCTGTTACTGATGCAGCACGCACAAGCACAGTGTGTGGAAAGAAATGGCCTGAAAGCTACGTAAGTGCACTAATCCAGAATGAAGCACAGAAACTGGTGAACACAGATACACCTAGTAACAAAACATTCAAATTTGGAGATGGATCCCACCAAAAGAGTGAAAATTCCCACAAAAATAGAGCAGACAAAATGTTACATTGAAACGGAGGAGGTAGCAGTGAACATTCCATTACTCCTGAGTAAATCTTCCCTAAAGAAAGCAGGAGCAGTACTGGATGTGGAGAATGACCAAGCAATGATGTTTCAACATCAGTGTCTCTTGAGCTGACCAGCTCTGGACGTTACTGTGAGAACATTCTAAATAAAGTCATTACTGAGAACCAATGTGAGAATGAAGTACTGTCACACAAAACACGACCATAGATGAGAAATGCAAAGTGTTGCTCAAACTTCACAGTTTGGACATGCTTCAATTGGTAGACTTCAGAATTTGCTCAGGAGTTGAGGAAACAAAGGAACTTTCCATTCTAAAGTAGCTAATTGATAGCTGTGAGACATACCACTAGCCTGTGGTTGGTCTGCCTCTAGCATCTGAATACAATGGAACAGGAGTCGTAAACCTACATGGTATCTCCACATCATTGATGAGTTCACACATTTCGGTGCTGGTAGCATTGTAAGTACAAAGAGACCCTCAGAGGTCATAAAAGACTTCATCAATTCCTGGGATAAGTGTGCATGGCCCACTTTGTAAAGTATTCAGTGATAATGATGGTGAATTTAATAATGACGATTTCAGAGGTATGGCAGAGAACTTAACATTGAAACGAAGACAACAGCAGCGTACAGTCATCGGAGTAATGGACTTCTGGAGCGATGCAATCAAACGCTTACTGAAATAATGCTTAAGGTAAAAAAAGGCAATGGCAGTGATTGAAACACAGGCCTACACTGGGCCCTTATGGCTAAGAATACCATGTACAATATACGTGGCTATAGCCCGTATCAACTTGTGTTCAGCCAGAATCCAAACCTTCCCTCCGTACTGGTTGACAGACCACCTGCTCTAGAGCAACTACATGGAGTGAATGGTTTGGAAAATATACTTCAGCACTGCATGCATCAAGGAAGGTTTCACTGAAGCAGAGTGTCCAGAGAGAATTTAGAGAGCTCTGAGAACACAGTCCTACAGATGAAGTAGTGGACAAAGTGTATTACAAAAGAGCAGACAGAACAGAATGGAAAGGTCCAAGAGTTGTCATTGGTCAGGATGGGCTTGTGGTATTTGTGAGACATGGAGGTACATATTTCAGAGTGCATCATTCCAGACTATGTATAGCAGAAACTGAAGACCATCAGAACTCCATGGAGAATGACACAAAAAATTGAAAAGCAGTTACCTGGCACATGGTCACATAGAAGAACAAGCAGAACAGACATCATGTTTGATGCCTGCAACTTGGCATCCAGCACAAAAATTGCCACGAGTACAAACTTTACATGAGGCAAACAAGATAGTGCGCAGAATTCAATCTGAAAAAAGTAGTCTTGAAGTTTCACAGCTTGGGAAAGATTGCTCACTGGCACTCGTTGTCTTCAGTGATGTCTCACTTGGAAATCTTCCTGATGGAGGAACTTAAGGGGGACATTTTATTGTACTAATGGGAGAAGAGGGAAGATTTTCACCTCTCTATTGGCAATCAAAAAGGATCTGAAGATTTGTACGGAGTATGCTGGCAGGAGAAATCCTTGTAATGTTTGAAGGTATTGACAAAGCTGTTTTTCTGTTCACACTCTAATTTGAGCTTTACCATGGTGACCCAAAGAAGAAGAGTCTACAGATAACTTGTGTCACAGTCAACTACTCTTTGGTTGATGCCATCAAATCCACCAGGTCAGTTGCAGCATCTTCGTCTAGATATAAGCAGCATCAAAGAACTTATCCAAGCACAGAAAATTCATCACGTGCTATGGTCAACTAAAAAAGTAATGACTATGTGACTGCCCCACAAAGAAGGAAGCACCAGTTCTTGTGTTGTTAAAGAGACTTAGTGAAGACATTTGGTACCTGAGGAATTGTACTAATTTCAAGGGTTAGAATTCATTCCCATATCCCAACGGACATTTGAGTTGTCCTTAACATTTTATCAAATTTAACTTTTTAAATATATACAGAAAAGGGATGGGAGATTGTTGAGTTTGGCTCGTTTGGACTAGTTAAGTGTTTAGTACCCATGTGCAGTCTCCCTGTTATGCGAGTGTGCGTGGGTGGAGAGGGGGATTTGTGGGATGTAAAGGTGGCGACTCTCAGGTATTGAACTAAGATGTTAAAAGTAAAGTTGTTTAAACAAAAGAAAAACGAGTCTTAGTTGTCTGGGCATTAACAAATGCACACATTCCAGCCAGTCTGGGTTCCTTGGTAGTTGTATTTAACTCCCTTCACTTAATTTCAGTCTTGTCAAATCTTGACTGAAGCAATGACAATGCTTCCCTGCCTCCCTCATGTATCTGTCCAAACGTTGCTAACACATCGGCTTCCACCACCTCCCCTCCCAGTGAACTCCAGACACCTGCCACTCTCTGTACAACAAAACTTACTCCTTTCAACTTCTTTCCCCTTTGAAACTTTCCCTCATTCATATCTCTCCCGTATTTAACATTTCCACCCTGGGAAAAAGACTCCAACTGCCTACACTGTTTATGACTTTTATGATTTTTATGTACTTCTCTCAAGTTGCTCCTCAGCCCCCGCTCCAGACAGAGCAATCCAAGTTTGTCTAACTTCTCAGTATAGTTAAGTACAAGTACAGAGTTTCCTGAAATTGATGACATTGTTCGACAAGTTATCAAGAAGGTATGTGGCACATTTGGCTTCATCAATCAAGGTATTGATTTCAGGAGCCAGGACTCTCTGTTACAGCTTTGATAAAGTTGACTGTAACAGCACCTCTCACCTCTGTCTTCAGCTTGCTCGAAGATCTGTCTGTCAATCAGTACTGTATGAAAAGGAAGCATCCTTGAACGAAATACTGGCAAAGCCAAATCCACCACAAACAACTTAGCCACGGGAGGGGTGTGGGACAGGTGGCAGAGAAGGAGTGTCAGGGTTGGGGGTGTGTGGAGCAGGTGGAGACACCAGGCAAGGACATTTGATTCCAAACAAGTGGATTATTGATCATTACAATCCACCCCCTCTCCCTTCCCCTTTTCCCAACCATAATTCCCCTCTCCCTGCCCCTTTCCCGCTCTCAGTCCACAATAGAGACACATATCAGAATCAGATTTATCTTCATTTACATGTGTCATGAAATTTGTTTTTTTTTTGCAGTAGCACAGTACAATTACTACAGTACTGTGCAAAACAGTTGATAAGTTTAAGGGGAACATGAGGGGAAACTTCTTCACTCAGAAGGTGGTGAGAGTGTGGAACGAGCTGCCAGTGCAAGTGGTGCATGCAAGCTTGACTTCAACGATTAAGAGAAGTTTGGATAGGTACATGGGTGGCAGGCAGGCCGATGGGACCATGCAGTTTAAATGGTTCAGCCCAGACTAGATGGGCTGAAAGGCCCTTTTCTGTGCTGCACTTTTCTATGACTCTATATGTGCCTAAGGCTTTTGCACAGTACTGCATGTCTCGTTATTGTCTTGTGTTTATACCGGACAAGGTTTAAAGTCTCCTAGAGCTTTATGTACAGCAAGCCCAATACATTCACAAAAGTGAAGCCACATCACATCAGTGGTGTGAGACCTTCAGAGAACTAATGAGCAATGGGCAACAATGGATGGCTCAAAAATAGGGAGGTGCAGTAATTCTGAGGAGCATGCCCCATGTATATACTGTACAGTGTAATCGGAGGATAAAGAATGAGAAAACAGAATTCTGTACCCAGTAATATTGGGTTGGAGAAAGAGAACCCTGAACTCCCACAAAACCATATTACAGAAAAGCTATTTCCCTTCAACTCCAATAGTGCTTGGATTGTTCTGTTTCTTGTGTAGAGTAACATAATTAGTGGAAATGTATGCAATTCACAACAACCTACATTGAGTTGGGGTTTCACTTTAAGTGGTTGGTCTGACAAGATGACATAATTACATAAAGAGTTTTTACACCGCTTTGAGTTCAGTATTTGGGGTACAATAAATGAGTCGTTATGGTTTTTCCTAAATTTAAAACGCCTCTGTTGTTTTATTTGTCAAAACCTGCACCTGATCAAACCTGCGCAATCCTAGTCGCTGCCTCAGTATAGGAACGTTATGACAAATTTGACCACTTTCCATACAATGAACTAGGATGCTTTTGTTCGAATTGTATTCTTTTATAATTTTGTTCCTGTATAAATTGTTCCTTTTGTGTTCTCGCACTAATTTTGCAGAATGTGTGTTTGTTTTATACTGTTGTTGTGAATGCTGTGCATCGGCTGGCGTGTGCCCGTAACGTTGCTGCCAGTACGTTTACCATTGCCCACGTTGCATCCGTGTGACAAATAAGCTCAACTTTAACTCCGACTTTTTGCACACCTGGAGAGAATAATAAGGCCAACACCTGTAGCGACTGGAGCTCTATGTACGTTGCAGGGTGAGACAATGAGAGTGGTAAAAGAAAATGAGATTGTAATATCTGGAGAGTGAGCTGCTGGTCTCCTCTCTCGTTGTTGCAGGGGTGACCTCTCTCTCCCTCGATGGAGGGGGGGGGTTGGGAGAGTCTGTCTGAGATACCCAGTGCTGGGCTATGGACTGTAGCTTTTTATGGGCTCTAGATCAAGGTGCCTTTCGGGGGCTTTTGCTATTGCTTGCACGGTGGTGGGGAGGGGGAGATTGCTGCTTCTGCTGACGCAAATGTGGTGGGGGGGTTAATCTGCTGATGCTTGTCAGTGGGAATGGGAAGGGGAGGGCTTTGGGATTCTGGTGTCCTACCATTCATTCTATGGCGTTTCTTGCTTTCTGTCTGTGAAGAGTAAGAGTTTAAGGTTATATATTGTAGACATTCTCTGAAATTAAATTGAGTCATCTGAACCATATGAAAATCGAATTGCTATTGTCACATGTACCAAGGTAACTGTTTGGCATGCCATCTATATGTGTTATTTCAACGTAGGTCAGGGTCAGGGACTGTGATAAACTGTCACTTTCTTGACAACTTGTCTAACAATGTCATCGATTTCAGGTTCACTGGCCCTGCCTGAGCAGGCTACTGTCCGGGCAGACACGGAGGGCATCAGGGAGTTTGCAGCTTGCAGATTGTGGCTACCTCTGCTGCTTGCATAAGTTGTTGGTTTCAGTGGAACTACTCAAGGAAGAAAAAGGGATTGAGAATGTTTGATGTGTGGATGATGTATTTCAGAAGTACAGTAACTATGACGCCTCGAGTAGAGTTGGTGAAAATCTGGAATAGAAACAAAGAGCTGGGTACATTTGTAATAAAAGCATAAAGTTTTGGAAAAACTCAGCAGGTCAGGCAGTATCCGTGGAAGGAGAAATGGATTAACTGTTTGAAGTATAGTCCACTTTTTCTGACTCTTACTGTACTCAGGGCCTTGGTGTCCTCCCACTTCCTGTCCTCGATGTTATCAGTAACATCCTGTATGGTCCTTCTTCACTTTGAACACATAGGTCAAAATTCTCAGGAGTACATCTGGCACATTTTCAAGAAAACTTTGAATCTATTGCTATCTGACTGATAACCTCCTTTCTCAATGAAGTTAAATCTATTACTGCCCAAAAGTGTGGCATGGTAGATAGAGAGATAGATAGATAGATATACTTTATTAATCCCGAGGGAAATTTGGTTTCATTACAGCCGCACCAACCAAGAATAGAGCTTAAATACAGCAATACAAAAACCGCCAACAACCAAACAACAAAATGCAAACTATGTCAGATGGAAAATAAGTCCAGGACCAGTCTATTGGTTCAGGGTGTCTGACCCTCCACGGGAGGAGCTGCACGTTCGATGGCCACAGCAGGAACGACCTTCAATTTGTGGACAAAGCACCTTTAATTCAGCACATACAGTTCATTAATTCAAGTTATACTACAGATCCTACAAGCAAGACATTGGACTGCTGATGGTTGCCTGATTATTACAAGTTTTTTTTCTTGCAAAACTTTAAAGGTAGATCATTGTGTAATGACAAGTGACAGGTCAGAAGACTGCAAAAAGAAAAGGAAAGAAAAATTAGAGTGAGAAATTTCGAGCCAGAAATTTGAAAATTGATGGTAGGAGTTTAAAAAGAAAATATTTATTGGTACTGATACTCTATAAAGTGCGTCTAAGGAATTAAAAATGGAAAATAAGGAGCTGGCAGATATATTTTGCTTCAGTCTTTAATTCTGTTGGAGCTGTGGATTGAGGTTTCTGATAGGTACAATGGGATCAGTAAAGAAGAGGCTGAGGGTTCTATTTTCCAATATTACCTGGATTTGGGGATGTGATACACAGTACTGTACTTAAATTCCCAAAAGGCCTGTGATAAGGTGTCACAAAAATCAGTCATTTTAGAAAATAATAGTTCATGGTGTCGGAAGTAAGAGATTGCCATGATTAGATTGGCTCGCTAACAGAAACTATGGTAAAAGCATTCATCATTAAGGACCCTCATCATCTGGGACATGCCCTCTTCTCATTACTACCATCAGGGAGGAGGTACAGGAGCCTGAAGACTCACGCTCAATGTTTTAGGAACAGCTTTTTCCCCTCTGCCATCAAATTTCTGAACTGTCCATGAACCCATGAACACTACCTCACTATTTTGCAATAATTATGACTGTAAGGTGTAACACCTTCCCTGTACCACTCCCAAAATAAATCAAACCTGCGCAGGTAATAATCAACCTGATTTACTGGTTGGCTAGATGTAACAGGTGGCATGCCACAGGGGGTTTTACTGGGCCTTAACTATTACAATGTATATTCATGAAGTAGCAGGAGACTCTGAGTGCATGTTTAACAATGCTATTCATTTAGGATGGAATTGTTAGTTCTCTGGAATGTTGTCTGCCCTAGGAAACCTAGGATAATTAATGCATCAACAGATTCTTAAATCTACTTGAGATGCACTCAGTTTATACTCTGAGTCTGGGGTTCTTCGCCAAAAGTGTGACTGCAGCATATTGAGACCCACGTGCAATCTTTGACAAGTTGTGGAAAGCTGATTAAATATATCGTCAGTTAGTAGCTCAGATGCTGGTTTAATTATTTTTTTCGCTTGTGCATAACATATTCACACTTTTTCCGTTTGTCCCTAGGCTTACATATTCTCCTGAACAGATTTAAGCACTGTTATGGCGTGGGGTTCCTTGTTTTCTCGCTTCTAATTGTTTCAATGTTAAGTCGAGTTCTTGAGCTCCTAAAGTATAGGAATGCATTTTTTTATTGTTCATCTAATTGGGAAAATATTTTCCGTGTGAGGTCAGCCCAACTACCTCCAGCAGCTTCATCAATCACATGAGTCAGATGCGGAAAATGGTTTCAATAATTGCCCACGGTTGTGCAGAAGAAGCAGTTTACACCTGCAGCCAACCAAACTTACACAACGTTCAATTATGCACTGAGAAGTAGCAGGTTCTATTCACTTCACAGAAATGCTTGACAACATCCATATGCTTTAAGGAAGACTTTCATCTTCCCCCTACCTTCTCAGTCTTAAAGAAGGGTCTTAAAGAACGTTGACTATCTATTCACTTGCGTAGATTCTGCCTGACTTGCTGAGTTCCTCCAGTATTTTGTGTGTGTTGCTTTGGATTTCCAGCATGTACAGACTTTCTCATGTTTTTCAAAACCTAGAGTTGACTCTAAATGACATTAATATCATGGAGACAACTCCATCAACTTCCTATAATATCAGCCAGAAAGTTGCTGCTGTATGTCCTGTCCACAAAATGCATTGCAATGATTCTACTGAGTAGAGGCGCAATGTCTAAAAGAGGGAAATTATTCTGAACTTTGGCTAAATGCTAGCTAGGCCGTAGCTGGACATTGCATTAGGAAGGGCGTGAATGCTCCAGATGAGAGATTTGCTGAACACCTACGCTCTTTCCGCCAGAGAAAGCAGGATCTCCCAGTAGCCACACATTTTAATTCCACATCCCATTCCCATTCTGATATGGCTATCCACAGCCTCCTCTACTGTAAAGATGAAGCCACACTCAGGTTGGAGGAACAACACCTTATATTCCGCTGGGTAGCCTCCAACCTGGTGGCATGAATATTGACTTCTCTAACTTCCGCTAATGCCCCACCTCCCCCTCATACCCCATCCGTTATTTATTTATATACACACATTCTTTCTCTCTCCCTCCTTTTTCTCCCTCTGTCCCTCTGACTATACCCCTTGCCCATCCTCTGGGTTTCCCCTATCCCCCACCTTTTCCTTCTCCCTGGGCCTCCTGTCCCATGATCCTCTCATATCCCTTTTGCCAATCACCTGTCCAGCTCTTGGCTCCATCCCTCCCCCTCCTGTCTTCTCCTATCATTTTGGGTCTCCCACTTTCAAATTTCTTATGAGTTCTTCCTTCAGTCCTGACAGGGTCTCGGCCCGAAACGTCAACTGTACCTCTTCCTAGAGATGCTGCCTGGCCTGCTGCGTTCACCAGCAACGTTGACGTGTGTTGCTTGAATTTCCAGCATCTGCAGAATTCCTCGTGTTTACATTTTTAATTTCAGCAGAGAGGTTTTTTAGTTGAAATGAAGATGAGATATTTGATAGAAATAAAGAGCAGGGCTGGTTTAAACTGGGAAGACAGAAAGATAGTATAAGGACCAGGGATGCTGATTTAAAATTATGAACAAAACGTTCAAGAAGGATGTGAAGAGGCAGGAACTTGAAACTTGAAGACATCCAACTCCTTTTTGAATGCCATTTGAGTATGCAAACTGGCAGGGGCTTCATAGCAATATGGAAATGATGAGGAAGGGAGGTCAGGCTCAATAGTTCAATAGTTCCATTTGATATCAGAGAAATGTATGCGATATACATTCCGAAATTTCTGTTCTTTGCAGACAGCCACGAAAGCCAAAGAGAGCCCCAAAGAATGAGTGACAGTAAAAACGTTAGGACCCCAAAGCCCCTCCCCTTATGGCCCCCTCCCACGTACACGCAGCAGCAAAGCGACAAATCTCCCCCACCCCCACTTCCATCAGCAAAAAAAGCACCAGCACCTTCCGCTCACCAAGCAAGCAATAGCAAAGCCCCCAAGAAAGATCATGATCTGCACTATAACAAAAACTAATGCCAACATGACACCACTGTTTAATCCAGGTCTAACAGTGCAAGGCACGGTCACTGATGGCTATTAATCTAAAGAACTGAATCTGTACTGGCAAAGTGTGGTTACTAATTGGAGGAGTCAGCCACTAATGAGGTACAACAGGCATTGGAGTTTGGCCTGTTCTTTACCATCATTACTAGTAATGTATAGTCAACAGCTAGGCTTCATTTATCTACCAAACTCTTCAGAAACTTCCGTCAAATTGGTGAGACAAGCACACCTATCTCTGAAGCCACGTTGTGATTATCTGAAAGCCTTTCTCTGTGTATCTAAGTGGGCATAAAATGTAGTTCTAATAGCATTGGGGATTTTATGCACATTTCATTGAAGGGAGCAGCACCAACTGCGAAAGCAGCTGCTTTAAAAGCCAACAGAATGCTAGACTTAGTAAATGGCCTGAAGCAAGGAACGAGGAGGTAACGCTGAACTTTTATAAACACCACTTGCAAGATGACAAAAGAGGTTTGAGCACAGTAGGGCATTGCACCTGATTCCAGTGATGACATTTCAGCAAGTTCACCACAGCCCTGGAGACGGCGCTGAAGAGATTTATCAGAGCTGTACTGGGGTGAGGGACCTCAGTTACATGAACATTTAAGGAAGCCGCAACTGTTCTTTGAGCAAAGTTTTCTAAAGGGAGGTACAATACAGGAGCTATAATTGAGTTTAATGTCATTTTCTCAAGCACAGGTGGAATGTAAAAATTAACTTGCAGCAGCATCGCAAGCACAGAGCAACAGTTAAGCAGCATTCACAAGGAAAACATAGATTACCGTGGGTTCTAGTTATTTGGGCCAATGGTTAATCAGTGCAGCCGCTTACTTGGGCCAACTCTTAACGAACAAAAACTAATGCAGAAAATAGCAGGTAATTGGCCAATCCAGATGGCCATGGCAGATGGTCCGGGTGGACGAGATTTGCAGTGAGAAGGTGGTTCTGCAACACGACGTGGAGAGCGAAGGGCATGATGACACACAGAAGAAGTCATGGTCATCCACCCCAAACAGGGGAGACCCCAGTTGTGACATCTGCTTGTACCATTGGCCCTGGACCTCCGAGATTGAGGGAGTGAAATTGCCTCAGTGCAATGTCTTTTCCACTTCAAAAACTCTCTTCCTGTCACCACCATTACAACTACCAGTAGTAATGGTAGTGTTCTTACCTGGTTGAATGCTTCATTCAAATACATAATTTGTTGCTCAGTTCCACAGCTGTTTTTGTTTTTATACTCTTAAACTATTTCCATGAAAATTTGGCTAATTGGGGTGGCTGCTTAAAATTGGGCAAAAATATACTGATCCTGCTGCGTCCAAATTCACTGAAATCTACTGTATGTACAATTTTTACAAAAAAGAACATAATTACAACAAAAAAACACAAAGTCCATTTTAGTGCAAAGTGATCACAGTGATTATATAGTTTTTCTAAACTGAAGTTTAGGATTTTGCTAATTGTTTCAAGAACCCAATGGATGAAAGGAAGTAGCTGTTCTTGAACTTGGTGGTGTGTTTGGGACTTTCTGTATCACCCGTCTGCTGTTAGCTGTGAAAAGATGGCATTGCCTGGACGGTGGGGATATTTGATGGTAGGTGTGTCCTTCTAGATAAGGCGAATGCACAATCTTCTCCTGCAGAATGGGAATCAAAAACTGGAGGGTGTAGTGTTCCTCTTATGTTGTCATTGTACAATATGTTGGTGAGATCGCACCCAGAGTACAATGTTCAGTTTTGATCGCCCTGCTACAGCTGCTGACTCTCCGCACCGCCAATCTCCCTCAATGTAGATTGGTATATGTTACCCCTCCTTCCCCTTCCTGAAGTCAATAATCTTCTTTAGTTCTGCTTATGTTGAATGAGAAGTTGTTTTTGTGGCACTGCTCAACCAGGTGACCTATCTTGTTCCTGTAAGCTGGTTCATCCCCACTTGTGGTATGTCAAACAACAGTAGTGTCACTGGCAAATTTGAAGAAGACGTTAGAGCTGTGCTTAGTAACACAGTCACGTGTGTGTAGAAAGTAGAGCAGAGGGCTAAGCATACAACCTTGAGATGCACCTGTGTTAATGGTCAGCGAAGAGATGATTTTGCTTCCAGTCATCAGTGATAGAGGTGAGCTGATGAGGTAATTAAGAATCAGGTTAAAGAGGGAGGTACAGACTTCGTGGGGTGGAGTTACATCTCTGTCAAAGGAGGTGTAAGTTGCTCCTTCCCTCCACTAGTCTGCAGGTCACCCTTGGGCAAGGTATAGCACCTTCTTAGTCCCCAGTGAAGGTCACATGAAGCCATGGGAGCAGATGATGGATGGTTGTATGAGCAGCAGGTGCAGATCACAAGTCCTGGGTATGCGACCACTGACACCAGGCCGACAGCCTCTGAAGAGTATTGATAACGGCTGGGGTCATCCATTTTGTAAAGACACTGTCCAGAAGAAGGCAATGGCAAACAACTTCTGTAGAAAATTTGCCATTGAGACCATGATTGCCTAAGTCATACGACACGGCACATGATAATGATGCTAACAGAGGCCCAGGTCTTGAAGCATGATAATGAGCTTGCGTTGAACGCCAAGATGTAGTCGATGAACAGCATCCTGATGTACGGGTTCCTATTGTTCAGAGTGAAGAGCATCTGCTGTTGACCTGCTGTGGCTGTAGGCAAATTGGAGTGGATCCGGGTTGTCTCTGAGGCAAGAGTTGACTTGCACCATATCAAACCTTTCAAAGCACTTCATTCTGGTTGATGTAAGTGCCACTAGAAAGTAGTCATTGAGTTAGGCAGCCATGCTCTACTTCTGCACTGGTACAATGGATGCCTTTCTGAAGCACGCAGAGGCCACAGACCACAAAAGCAAGTGGTTGGATCTGTCCATAAGCTCTTAAGCCTATTGGTATGCACAGATATATAGTACTCGACCGGGCACATGATTTGGACCAGATGGCTTTCGTGGATTTAGCGTCTTAAAGGAAGCCCAGATATCAGCCTCAGAGACTGTAATAATAGGCTCATGTGGGCACGTCGTAGTTCTCCCAATCAAACCTGCATCCGGGAGTGATGGGTTGCTGCTAGTAAAGCTGCCTGATCTCATCATGTAGCAAGTTGTATTGTGCAAGAACTACCACACCTCTCAAGGGTCCATTTGTGATTCCTTTTTAGTACAGAATTCCCTCTTTACACTCACCATGGTCTTCTGGAGGTCGTACTTGGATCTTTTTATATGACTGTGGTTCGCCAGCCCTAAATACCACAGATCTAGCCTTTAGTGGATTACGTATCTCCTGGTTCATGCAGACCTGGAATGTTTTTCTGGGTGCATGCTGGTCCACGCGTGTACTGATGAAGTCAGTGTTATATTCACTCACTGTAGGTCTGCTGATGTCCCAGTCCACCAACTCAAAGCAATCTTGAATACACTTCTCCACTTTTCCTCTTCATAGTGCTGCCCTCCTTAGTTTCCATCTGCATGGAGGCAGAGATATGATTGTGTTAGACAGAGACTCCTTCAAGCCACCCTAACTAGAGTCTCCCGGTGTTCAGAATTCTGCAGCATTTTGACAACGTTTTTCCCTCTGTTACTACAATAAATAATCAGATGATACTTACTTGCAGTGTGTAACCTAAAGCAATTTGTAGTACGGTCAAGAATGCACCGTTTGAATGTGTAGCTTTTAATAAAGAATTTGATATACACTCACAAGAGAAAATCTGCATATGCTGGAATTTCAGTTCTACTTCCCATTTCCATTCCGACACGTCAGTCCATGATCTCCTCTGCTACCGTGATGAAGCCATACTCAGGCTGGAGGAGCAACACTTTATATTCCCTTTGGGTAGCCTCCAACCTGATGGCATGAACATCGATTTCTCGAACTTTCTGTAATTATACCACCCACCCCTTTTCCATTCCCCATCCCCTTTCCCTCTCTCACCTTATCTCCTTGCCTGCCCCTCGCTTCCCTCTGGTGCTTCTACACGTATTTCTTTTTCCTATGGCCTTCTGTCCTCTCCTGTCAGATTCCCCCTTCTCCAGTCCTGTATCTCTTTCACCAATCAACTTCCCAGCTCTTTATTTCACACCCTCCCTCTCTCCTAGTTTCACCTATCACCTACTACCTTGTACTTCTTCCTCCCCTCCCCCACCTTCTTAGTCTGACTTCTCATCCCTTTTTTTTCAGCCCAAAATGTCGACAGTTTACTCTTTTCCATAGATGCTGCCTGGCCTGCTGAGTTCCTCCGACATTTTGTGTGTGTGTAGGTTGGATCAGTATTAGGTACATCTGTACACCTGCTCGTAAGTGCAAATATCTAATCAGCCAATCATGTGGCAGCAACTCAATGCACAAAAGCATGCAGACATGGTCAAGAGGACATTGTTCAAACCAAACATCTGAATGGGAGGAGAAATGTGATCTAAGTGACTTTGACTGTGGAATGGTTGTTGGTGCCAGCCGGGGTGTTTTGGGTATCTCAGGCTACATCCACACTATGCCAGATAATTTTGAAAACGCCGGTTTCAAGTAAAAACAATAGGCGTACACACCAACCGTTTTTCAAAATATCTCTGTCCACATTAGGCGGATATTTGGGCGAATCTCCTCCTACTGGACATGCGCAGGACACACAGAAAACAAGCGAAGAGGAAACGATATACTTGGTGCGCGTTTGTCCAGTTACAGAGTAGAAAAACTTAAAAGCAATTGCTCTTGGCTCTCGGGCAGGAGGACTTAAAACTAAAAAAATAAATACTGGAGCGTATGGAGGCAACCAATAGGGAGTTCACGGACAGTACGACGCAGCTGACAACGAACATTGAAAAACTGACTAACTCTGTTGCATTAATAAAGCACCTTGCTAAATGTATAAAACACGTCTGCATCAGTGTTATCTTGTATTTCCATACAGTGTTACATTAGGCTGTTACACATCTATTGTCAGAGAAGTACTTGCATAAATAGGTAAACCCCCTTCATACAAGCAAGGACAGAAAACAGGGCAAAGTGAGTATAGTTATTTATTCAGTAAGCTATGGGTCAAAGTATTTGGTGAGTACATTTCTAATTCTTCTGGCTTCAGTTTTGTTGCCGTCTGTTCTGAAATAGTTAGGTTCTGCGAAGCGCAGAATCAAATATTGCTGTGATGATTGTACGCTCTAGTATCAATTCTTTGGCGACAATAAAGAAGTAATAATAATAAGAATAAGAAGAAGAAAACAATGAAATTCCGCGCTGTTGCCACCTGTTCCAGCACGTCATGACAGCGGTTTTAAAAAGCTCCGGTTACCCCGTACACACCGCAACGGATATTAGGCATTTTCAGATTTATTCACTCTGGAGACCGTTCCTGAAAACCTCCGTTTTCGGGGGCTGAAAATGCCGTTTCAGTGTGGACGGAAGGTCAAAACGAAGAGAAAAAGCTTCATTTTCAAAATTGTCCGGTGTAGTGTGGACGTAGCCTCAGAAAATGCTGCTCTCCTGGGATTTTCACACACAACAGTTTCTAGAGTTTTTACAGAGAATGGTGCAAGAAACAAAAACATCCAGTGAGCAGCAGTTCTGTGGGCGAAAACGCTTTGTTAATGGAAGAGCTCAGAGGAGAATGCCTGACAGGAAGGCGACAGTAACTCAAATAACCACACATTACAACAGTGGTGTGCAGAAGAGCAGCTCTGAATGCACGACATTTTAACATTGAAGTGGATGGGCTACAGCAGCAGAAGACCGCACCAGTTTCCAGTAATGAAGTGTGGCCACTTCATTAGGTACACTGAGTGTATGATACTGCATAGGCGCACATACATATATATAGCTAGGGTGCCTAAGGCTTTTGCACAGTACTGTATACAGTACTTAAAATAAAAACAAGAAGTTCATGACTATTTGGAAAGAACAGAACATTGGGTAGATCTTTGAAATTAGACAAAGATCCTAAAGATTAGCTTTATAAGCCACATGTACATCAAAATATAGAAACATACAGTGCAGTGCATCATTTTGTGTCAACGACTAGCACAGTCCGAGGATGTGCTGGGAGTTGTCCATAAGTGTTGCTGTGTTTCTGGCACCAATGCAGCATGCACGCAATTTACTGACCATAACCCATATGCCTTTGGGACGCGGGAGGGAACTGAGCACCCAGAGGAAACTCATGAAGTCAAGGGGAGAATATACAAACTCCTTACAGACAGTGGTGGGACTTGAACTCCGGTTGCTGATCACTGGTGCTGTAATAACATCATGCTAACTGCTGTGCTCCTATGCCGCCACTCCCCTTGCTTCCCATATGAAAATACTCTCGACCACGGGTTCCCAATCTGGGGTCCACAGACCAACTGCACCCACCCCTGGCACTCCTTTCCTGCCACCTGTCCACACCCCCCCACCTCCGCGGCACTCTCCCCTCACCATTCCCAACATCTTCTTCTCCCACCAGACTCGCCCTCCACTCCACGTTGACAAATACAGCACTGTGCAAAAGTCTTAGGCACCCTTTGTACACAGAACTGTATGAGCGTCAGAAGGAAAGTTAGAGTATCTGTTATCACATTACTAACTGCACATAGCATAATTTGGCCTCATTGTTTCATCCAAGTTCAGTCACTAACTGTACGTATGAAACATACCATTAAATTGTGCTGTGGGCCAGTTGCTGAATGCTTCATTCTTTATATTGCAATTTCAATCCTCTGAATGACAAACAAGCTGCTTTGCTTTTCTATCAGCATAATCGCCATAAAATGAATCAGAGAGAGAAAATCTCACATTATTGGTGCACCTGAACCTATCTGTCAGAACCATTTCAAAGTCTCACTCATACAGTGATCTGCTTCTGACGGATAGTAATTGTTGTAATCTAAAAATAATTCACTGCAACGACCAAGAGTGGGCAATGAAAGCTGAAATGAAATTATTCCCAAAATCAGAAAGTAGTGCTACAGATGGGTGATTAACAACTCTCTGTTTTGTGCACCTACAGGTAAGTCAATTTGGAAAATGCAGAATAGATATATCCTGAAGATGAGACAACTGTAATTGACAATGGAGATCAAAGACAGTATAAAGGCAAAAGAGAGGGCATATAACATAGCAAAAATTACTGGGAAGCTTTTAACAATTAACAGAAGGCAATTAAAAAAAAAACATAAGAAGAGAAAATATAAATATGAAGGCCAAAAATATCAGAGAGAATACCAACAGTTTTTTCAGCTATATAAAGAGTAAAAGAGAGGCTATTGAACCACGGGAAAGTGATCCTGGAGAGGTGGTAATGAGGGACAAAGAAATAATGGCTGAATTTAATAATTATTTTACATCACTCTTCACTGTGGAAGACCCTAGATCAATGCCAGAAATTCGAGAGTGTCAGCAGGAGAAGTGAGTGCAGTTGCCATTACTAAGGAGAAGGTGTTTGGGGAGCTGAAAGGCCTGAAGGTAAATAAGTCACCTGGACCGGATGGACTGCATCCCAGGGTTCAGAAAGAGGTAGTTGAAGGGGTTATGAAGGTATTAATAGTGACCTTTCAAGAATTAATAGATTCCTGAATGGTTCTGGAGCACTGGAAAATCGCAAATGTCACTCACTCTTTGAGAGGTGAGGGAAGCAGAGGAGAGGGAATTATAGGCCAGTTAGCCTGACCTCAGTGGTTGGGAAGATGTTGTAATTCAATATTAAGGATGAAGTTTTGGGGTACTTGGAGGCACAGGATAAAAGAGGCCAAAGTCGGTATTAATTCCTTAAGGGGAGGTCTTGCTTGACAGTACAGTGTGAGACTGGGACTGTTTTTTTCACATTATATGTCAACGATTTGGATGATGGAATTGATGGCTTTGTGGCCATGTTTGCTGACAATAGAAGGGTCGGTAGAGGCGTAGGCAGTCCTGAGGAAGCAGGGAATCTGCAGAAGGACTTGAACAGAAAATGGGCAAACGAGGGACAGATGGAATATAGTTTAGGGAAGTGTATTGTCAAGCACTTTGGTAGAAGGAATAGAAGCAGCGACTATTTTCTAAATAGGAAGAAAAGTCAAAAATCAAAGGTGCGAAGAGACTTGGGAGTCCTTGTGCAGGATTCCTTAATTGTCATTGAGTATATTTAAAGTGGAGATTGATAGGTTCTTGATTAGTCAGGGCATCAAAGGTTACTGGGAGAATCACAAACAGGAAAAAATCTGCAGAGTTGGGAATCAAAGTAATACACACATAATCTCTGTCTGCCAGATAAAGTGGGATCTCCTGGTGGTCACCCATTTCAATTCTACTACCCATTCCCATTCTGATATGTCAGTCCATGGCCTCCTCTACTGTCACGATGAGGCCACACTCAGGTTGGAGGAGGAACACCTTATATTCCATCTGAGTAGTCTCCAACCTGATGGCTTGAATCAGAATCAGAATCAGGCTTATTATCACCGGCATGTGATGTGAAATTTGTTAACTCAGCAGCAGCAGTTCAATGCAATACATAATCTAGCAGAGAGAGAAAATAATAATAATAAGTAAATAAGTAAACCAATTACAGTATACATACATTGATTAGATTAAAAATCCTGCAAAAAACAGAAATACTGTATATTAAAAAAAGTGAGGTACTGTCCAAGGGTTCAATGTCCATTTAGGAATCGGATGGCAGAGGGGAAGAAGTTGTTCCTGGAACATTAAATGTGTGCCTTCAGGCTTCTATATCTCCTACCTGATGGTAACAGTGAGAAAAGGGCATGCCCTGGGTGCTGGAGGTCCTTAATATGGACGCTGCCTTTCTGAGACACCGCTCCTTGAAGATGTCCTGGGTACTTTGTAGGCTAGTGCCCAAGATGGAGCTGACTAGATTTACAACTCTCTGAAGCTTCTTTTGGTCCTGTGTAGTAGCCACCCCATACCAATGATGCAGTCTGTCCGAATGCTCTCCATGGTACATCTATAGAAGTTTTTGAGTGTATTTGTTGACATACAAAATCTCTTCAAACTCCTAATGAAGTATAGCTGCTGTCTTGCCTTCTTTATAACTGCATCGATATGTTGGGACCAGGTTAGATCCCCAGAGATCTTGACACCCAGGAACTTGAAACTGCTCACTCTCTCCACTTCTGATCTCTCTATGAGGATTGGTATGTGTTCCTTCATCTTACCCTTCCTGAAGTCCACAATCAGCTCTTTCATCTTACTGACATTGAGTGCCAGGTTGTTGCTGCAGCACCATTCCACTAGTTGGCATATCTCACTCTGGTCACCACCTGAGATTCTACCAACAATGGTTGTATCGCCAGCAAACTTACAGATGGTATTTGAGCTATGCCTAGCCACACAGTCATGTGTATATAGAGAGTAGAGCAGTGGGCTAAGCACACACCCCTGAGATGCACCAATGTTGATCATCAGCGAGGAGGATATGTTATCTCCAATCCGCACAGATTGTGGTCTTCCGGTTAGGAAGTCGATCCAATTGCAAAGGGAGGTACAGAGGCCGAGGTTCTGCAGCTTCTCAATCAGGATTTCTTGAACTTATGGCAATTGCCCACCCTTCACCATTCCCCCATTCCCATTTCTCTCTCTCACCTTATCTTGTTACCTGCCTGTCTCCTCCCCCTATCCTTTCTTCCATGATCTTCTGTCCTCTACCATCATATTCCCCCTTCTCTGGCTCTTTATCTCTTCCACCAATCTCCATACTTCACCCCTCCTCCTCTCCCAGTTTTGCCTATCATCTACTACCTTGTACTTCTTTTACCTCCCTACCCACCTTCTTGCTCTGACTGCTCACCTCTTTTATTCCAGTCCTGATGAAGGGTTTCAGTTTGAAATATCGACTGTTTAATCCTTACCATAGATGCCGCCCGGCCTGCGAAGTTCCTCCAGCACTTTGTGCGTACTACTGGGAGAAGGCAGGAGAATGGGGCCGAGAGACTCAATGGGCCAAGAGGCCTAATTCTTCCCTTATGTCTTATGGTCTAACTCATTGAATACAGCTGCAAAAAGGTAACATGCAATCACCTCTGCTCAGTCAGAGTGCTGCCATGAGCTTAACCTTTCACCAGCCTATCACAGAACCAATTGTGAGGGACTGCAGGATTAATTATTGCCTGAACTGCTTCACTGACTATACCCTGATAAGGGCAAAGCTCCAACAACACTTTGAAGTCACCAGCCTCACCTCTACATCACCACTAGGAAGGACTTGTGCAATGTATTAATATGTGTTTCAGCCTTTTTCTGAAAATGTTTATCCCCACTTGCCAGGTTCTGAACAACTTGTGGTAAAAGTTGAAGAAGATTTCAAATGGGAGAGAGGTGTGTGAAGAATGCAATGTGTGGAAATTGCAGTTTAATGCAAAAAAGTGTAATGGCAACGAATTTGGTGAGAAGATTGAGAGTGCGTGGTATAACAGAAGAAGTTCAGTGGATGAACATGTTTCTGTGGTCTGTGCCCGTGTTTGAGTTTGCACACATGCGTGTGCAAGTTTATGTGCATATGCACATGTATTGTCCTGAATATGTTAGAATGTAGGATCATGGGCCAAAATACAAAAATAAGTATATTATGATAAAATATAGTCATCAATTTTGTTCACCAGACTTTTCTCTGTACAACAAGACCTGGACAGACATAATAGAAAGTGGCAAGTAACATTCATGCCACAATCGTGCGGGGCAATTATCATTTCTTAAAGGAAATAATCTGGCTGAGTACGGTATGTATGTTGTCGAATAGCATATCTATCATTGAGGAATCAAGTAGCTGGACAACTTTGACCTCTCGCTTCAGCAGTCTGAGGTAGCCACCTGCTTCAAGCAGGCTTTCATCATACCATTGCCCAAGGAGAACATGGTAAATTGCCTTAATGACTAACAAAGAATAACACTTACACTGTGAGGAAGTGCTTTGTGAAGTTGGTCATGAAGCATGTCAACTCCTGCCTCAGTGGTGACCTTCATCTCTCCAACTTGCCTATCATCAAAACAGGTCAACAGTAGATGCCATTTCATTGGCCCTTCACTTAGCCCTGGAACACCTGGATAGTGAATATTCATACATCAGGATGTTCTTCATTGAGTACAGCTCACTATTCAACACTATCATCCCCTCAAGACTCATCACAAAGCTCCAAAATCCGGACCTCAATACCACCCTTTGCAACTGGACCCTCAATTTGCTCACCCCAGTTTGTTTGGACTGGTAACAATATCTCTTCCGAAATCACTATCAGCACAGGTACACCACTGGCTGTATGCATAGCCTCCTGCTTTACTCGCTTTACCCGCACACCAATGATTATGTGGCTAAGTACAGCTCCGATGCCATATTTAAGTTTGTTGATGATATCACTGTTGTTGGCTGAATGAAAGGTGGTGATGAATGGGCAGGTGGGAGTGAGGGGGAGATTGAAAATCTGGTTGAATGGTGCCACAGCAAACCTGTCACTCTACTTCAGCAAAACCAAAAACCATTGACTACGGGAGGAAGAAGCCAAAGGTCCATGATCCAGTCCTCATCGGGGGATCAGAGCTGGAGGGGGCTAGCTCTCCCGAGAACTTGTCTGAACTCTGTGCCACACTACTGGAAGTGGTGAATCTGGAATACTTTGCCGCAGGCAGCTGCCAAGGCCAATACTTTATGTATATTTAAGGTGGAGGTTGATAGATTCTTTATCGGTCAGGGCATGAAGGGATATCGGGAGGAGGCAGGAGATTGGGGGCTGAGAGGAAAATTGGATCAGCCATGATGAAATGGCAGAGCAAACTCAACAGTCGAAGTGCCCTAATTCCACTCCTATACTTATGGTCTTATGGTCTTACAGTCTTTCCAGTGAAATATTAAACAGAAGCTGTGTCTGATCTCTCAGGATCATATCTCCAAGGAAACCAAGGCAGCATCCATCATTAAGGACCTCCATCACTCAGAACATGCTCACTTCTCATTGCCATGTCAAGTAGGAAGCACAGGAGCCTGAAGACACACACTTAACATTTCAGAAATAGCCCCTTCCTCTCTGCCATTCGATTTCTCTACAGGCAACGAACCTATGAACACATACTCAGTATTTTTTCCTTTTTTCTCTTTTTTTACACGACTTATTAATTTATCTTTATATCTTACTGTAATTTATAGTTTTAACTTTTTTGTATTGCAATGTAGTGCTGCCACAAAACAATAAATTTCATGACATATGCTGATGATATAACATCTGATTCTGAACCAAAAAAACGATTACCCAGCATTTCGACTGAGTAATTGATTGCTGTGTGTCCTTCCATGCAATATTAACGGCACTTCACAACCAGCGTTTCGTTGGCTGTGAACAATGTGGGACAGTTTGTGGTTCCTAAAAGTACGTTATAAATGCAAGCCTTACTGTTATTTAAATTTCATTTCATTTCATTGGAGCTTCAAACCTCTCTTGTCTTAATGGAGTTTCAATTAACCCTGAATGGCTGGTATAATTGAGTTTTAATATGCATTGTTGAGATATCTTTCCTATATTGCTCCAGCCTGCCTGTCTCTATAATAGCAGATAAGTTTCTTTCATGTGTTGGGTGACATGCTCTCAGAGCTTGGCATAGTCTATACAGATCATCTAAAGAAGGCTTCACGCAAGCTGGTAAACTCCTGTCAGCCCCAGTGCTCATTAGCTTTTGGAGGGTGATATCCTCCTTTCCCATCTCTGTGATGTCCTTGATAAAAAAATATAAGCTGTCAGCTGAAAGCAAAGGAACATGTAAACTGGGAGACAAACCAGGCACTTCTGATGCATTTTAAAGCAGACCTGATTTAAACAACAGAATAAAGCATTGAGAAGAAGGAAGAAGGAATTTGACTTGAAGCTTATGTACAGCTCAGGGTGAAATTTTTATATTAAAACTGAGATTGAAAACAGCTTGCTGTAAAAGCCTGATTGAGGGATCGATTGTCAAGTGACGCATGATAATTGAGTTCTGGCCCAGTTCAACTCACTGTCATAATTTCACAAAATAAGCTTGGCATTTGATTCCGCTGACTTCCAAGACCAACTTTGATGTCATCTTTTGTTGGAATTGAATAACCATGGCAACTGGAGATGAAATAACAGCTCACTGTGGCAGACAAATCAACACCTTTGAAAGCTGATGCTTCACGTATTCTCTGATTATGGATCTTCACAGTGAAACAAGGCTTTTCTTGGGAGAAGTTTAGCTGTTCAATTTTATATCTCAGATGGCTTTACTACAGTAATATTTCAACCCACTTCCAGGTCATGAATGATAGCCCTGTATCTTATTTGCGTCAGTCTTGTGCATGGAATTACCCATGTGATCAGATCCAAGCCTTATTATTAATAATTCAACAATGTAACTAAAGATATTTTTATCCCTCTTCAGCAACATTTGAGCCGTTACCTTGGTAACCTGATGCAAATCTTGACCATCCCAGTTTCAGAAATTAGAGTGAGGACTAATGGAGATGGGGA
Organism: Mobula hypostoma; assembly: GCF_963921235.1. NCBI lineage: Eukaryota > Metazoa > Chordata > Chondrichthyes > Myliobatiformes > Myliobatidae > Mobula > Mobula hypostoma. Next base: position 142,030,617 of record NC_086098.1, read on the forward strand.
AAGGGTGGGTGAGGACAAAGTGAATCTAATTTGCACTATGCAAAAACTCCTTCTTTTATAGATTATATGAGTCTTTGATTCATTAGTACTTCGTAAATTGACACCTGCACATGCTTTGAGTTAATAATTCATTTGCTTATAACGTAATTAAAAGTGCCAGTGGGGTTTTTGGGTTTTAGGAAAATCAAGAGATATGGGGTTAGTGTAAGAAATTGGTGCTAAGCTGTGATCTTAATGACTAGTGAAAGGACTTTTACTTCTCTTTCTTACATTCTTGGAGAAATGTGAGGGGGATCAGTTTGAGCAGAACCATTCATGAATGAGCTTTGTGCACACAGCTCACGCAAGATCTTGCGTGCTTTTTGAGATGCTGTGGCATTTTGTTTGTTTATTCATTTACTTATTGCAATACAGCTTGGAACAGATCTTTCCAGCCGCACTGCCCAGTAGCCCCTGATTTAATTCTAGCCTAATCACAGAACAATTTACAATAACTTGGACTTTGTGAGGAATCTGGAGCTGCTGGAGGAAACTGGCGCAGTCACAGGGAAAATGTACAAACTCCTTAAAGGCAGCTGTGGGATTTGAACCTGGGTTGATGGTACTGTAGAGCGTTGTGCTACTATGCCCCATTTCTGCCTGAGTAACTGTAGAAGTCCCAAGCAAAAGACTACGGATGATATCAGGAAACATGTGACAGTGATGATTCAGCAAAGTTATGGGACCGGGGGATGTTCAAAATTCAATGTAGATTTATTATCCGTGTGCATGTAGCATACAACCCTTAGGTTTGACTTCTTCAAACAGCCATGAAACAAGGAAACACCATGGAAGTCGTTCAAAGAAAGACATCAACCCTCACCCACTCACGCACACAAAAAAAAAACAAATCATGCAAACTACAACAAGAAGGAGCGAGCAAAAGCACATTATACAAAAATGTAACATCAAAAGAATCCAATTGAATTACAATCCAATCCGGAAACCAGAGACTCAGAACTTCAGTATTAACCTCTGCCAGCATCGAGGGAGAGAGAGAGAAGTCACTCGAACGCAGGGACCCTCCTTCAGGAGCAGTGAGTGAGGGGAGAGAGAGAGAGGCCACCACATGCAGGCATCTTCCATCATCGGCAGCGAGTGAGAGGTCGGTAGAAGGTGCTGAATGCTTGAACATCTTTTGCACTTGCCTCGACGTTGCAATCTTCATGGCCAACGTACTGAAGACGTGTGGACTGGAACCTGCTGGGCCTCTAGCCAAATGTCCCAGTGGAATTGCCATTCCCCACTGCCCCCGTGGTCCACTGTCCTCTCCTGTCAGATTTCTTTTTCCTCAACCCTTTATCTATTCCACCTCGCACCTCCCAGCTTCTCACTTCACCTCCCCCTCCCCACACCCACCTACCTTCCCCCTCACCTGCCTTCACCTATCACCTGCTAGCTTGTACTCCTTCCCTCCCTTCCACCTTCTTATTCTGGCTTCTTCCACCTACCTTTTCAGTCCTGACATGAAATGTCGACTGTTTACCTGGTTTCCCCCGCCATCTGAAGGTAGAGCGTTCCTATGAAATGGTTTGTAAGCCGGAATGTCGTAAAGCGAAGAAGCAATTACCATTTATTTATATGGGAAAATTTTGTGAGCATTCGCAGACCCAAAAATAACCTACCAAATCATTCCAAATAACACATAAAACCTAAAATAACAGTAACATATAGTAAAAGCAGGAATGATATGATAAATACACAGCCTAGATAGAGTAGAAATATTTTTCCACAATCATTACTGAACTGTTCTCCGGAGCGAAAATCTCACGCAAGCGCTGTTGGCAAAAACATGGCGCAAGCGCTCTCTAGTAACCTTTTAGCTATGAAGCTGCCAAATCATACCAAACAACACGTAAAAATACACAGCCGATATAAAGTAGAAATAATGTATGTACAGTGTAGCATCACTTACAGGAATCGGGACAGCGCCGAGCACACTGATGATGGTGTGTTAGACTGAGTCGTCAGAGTTTGGGCGGTGCAGTGGCCCCCCACCCTCCAGGCCACCAACCGATACATTGCCGCGAAGAACACAGGGGTCCAGCGGTAGCCGGGAGGTACACAGCACATTTTTAAGAAAAAAAGCCGAAACAAACATGCTAATTAATTAGGTGCCACCCGTAATTGTCGGCCCAGATCAGTGCCGATTTCCGATTGCGTCGTCTCTGATCTGGGCTGACAATTACGGGTCGGCAGCACCTAATTAATTAGCATGTTTATTTTGGCTTTTTTCTTAAAGATGTGCTGTGTGCCTCCCGGCTACCTTTGCATTCTCCGCGAATCGGTATCTGTCCGTGGCCTGGGGGTTGGGGTGGTAGGACACTGGGGTGTCATCTCGTCGTCTGTTTCCATTAGAGCAGGCAGCTCATCTTCTTCTATGACTGCCCGCCTCGATGTCGAAGGTTGAGGTTCGTCGTCTGCTGTGGCTGATGTGGAAGGCTTGCTTGACTGCTGAGCCTCGCGTATTTTTCTATCACACAGTTCTTTAATAAGGACTCAAGCCATCCTGCAAATATCCTCTAAACTGATGTACCCTTTCAAAATTAAAGTTGTACTTTATCATTACTCATTCGGTTTCGATTGTTATCCTTCTTTCTTCCAATTGCATCAGCTCTTCATCTATCAGTTCTTGGTCATGAGATGCCAAGTGGTGGTGATGAGAGGGTGTACAGGAGTGAGATATGCCAACTAGCAGAGTGGTGCTGCAGTAACAACCTGACACTCAATGTCAGTAAGATGAAAGAGCTGATTGTGGACTTCAGGAAGGGTAAGATGAAGGAACACATACCAATCCTCACAGAGGGATCAGGAGTGGAGAGCGTGAGCAGTTTCAAGTTCTTGGGTGTCAAGATCTCTGAGGATCTAACCTGGTCCCAACATATCGATGCAGTTATAAAGAAGGCAAGACAGCGACTATACTTCATTAGGAGTTTGAAGAGATTTGGTATGTCAATAAATACACTCAAAACTTAAATAGATGTACCGTGGAGAGCATTCTGACAGGCTGCATCACTGTCCGGTATGGCGGAGGGGACTACTGCACAGGACTGAAAGAAGCTGCAGAGGGTTGTAAATTTAATTTGCTCCCTCTTGGATGCCAGTCTACAAAGTACCCAGGACATCTTCAGGGAGCGGTGTCTCAGAAAGGCAGTGTCCATTAATAAGGACCTCCAGCACCCAGGGCATGCCCTTTTCTCACTGTTGTCATCGGGTAGGAGGTACAGAAGCCTGAAGGCACACACTCAGCGATTCAGGAACAGCTTCTTCCCCTCTACCATCTGATTGCTAAATGGACATTGAACCCGTGAACACCACCTCACTTTTTTAATACATATTATCTCTGTTTTTTTTGCATAATTTTTAATCTATTCAATATACATATACTGTAATTGATTTACTTAATTATTATTTTTTTTCCCTTCTTCTTCTAATTAAGTATTGCATTGAGCTGCTGCTGCTCAGTTAACAAATTCCATGATACATGCTGGTGATGTTAAACCTGATTCTAATTTTAAATTAAGATGTTTTACATTGAATAACTTCAGGTTCCAGTGGTTCAGACACAATCATGTGACACCTCTCAAGCACTTCCTGTTCAAAGTTCATTTATGATCTACTATGTATACTATATAGAACCTTGAGACTCCTCACCATACTGGCAGCTACAAAACAAAGAAACCCAAAAGAACCCATTAAGAAAAAGTCCATCAAATACCCGATGCACAGAAAAAAAGCAAATCATGCAAACAATGAAAGTAAGCAAGTAACATTTAGAGCTGAATTTCACAAAAGCGAGTCCACACGATGAAGCCAATCACAGCTGATCCAGGAGCCCATTGGTTGCAGGCCACAGCCTCGGTTCAGTGCAGAGAAGTGCAAACTTCACCAAGCAGTGAGCTGAACACTGGATCATCGCTCTCTTCTGGTACTAACACTTTGACCTTTTCAATCTGGCCTGACACTTAATTCGGCTAAAGAAAGGGTTAATCCTCACTCTCGGGCCCAGGACCCACTGCATCAATTATAAATATACATTATAAGATTACCAGTAAAGGCTAAATGAATATACATTTGAAATTGTATTTTTACCATACAGCTTACTTGCACATTGAGAAGCAGGTGCAAAGTAAAGCAAATATTCCGGATACTTCCCTGCTGACTAAAACGATTTAAATATCTTATTTTCCATTTGGGAAGACTTCCTGTTTATTTTAATGACAGAAAGCCATCCCACCCATCTAGTGAGAAACTGCTGTTAAAGGATTGAGATTTAGCACTTACATGAGGGCAGTTAATCTGATTTCAGAAGCAGCAATAGTTCAATTCATTAAAATAAAATGCTGGGAAGAACACTGCTTTATCACAATCATCTCCCACTCTATGAATGAAACTTACTGAAAGTTATTTATATGTTAGGCTGACTTTACCTCCAATTAACGCTGGAATGAAGAGAATGAGTTATTCTCCCAGCTTGAACAAACAGGGCCTCATTTAGATTTGTGTCTTTGATCAAACCTAGCTGAAAATTAACCAAAGGCAAGTGGGCTGTTCTGAGCACTCTCTTTGTATTTTAAGAATTTTGTCATAGATTCATAAGTCCAATAATCTAAACAAAAGCAAATTGTTTGGACGTACCATCGTTATTTGGAAGCATACCACATTCTTTCATCATTATATAATCCAGAACATGGAGATCCCTTGCTTTAGATTCTTTCTGCCGAGGTACAGGTGCATCATAATCTCCACAACAGCAATTGCAGTGGTTCAAGAGAGCAGCTCCCTGCTCTCCTCTGTTATGAGTGTGTGAAACACTGGTCACTCACACATACCTATAAGAGAATGGAAACAATGTCACATTGTCCTTGCCAAAGTTAGAGGTCAAAGTCAACCTGCAGGATTAACTCTATTTAGTGCATTTTTAAAACATTTAGATGCCAACGTGTGCAAACACCAATCAGCTCCCTGATTTAAAATGAGGTAGGTTATCCATTAAATTTTTCATTGTCATGATTAAATGTTTATTGTTCTTCAATAAAGAACAAAGATTAGAAGTACAGTCATAACTCTAACCCAGTAAAAGGATATCTACAATACTGAATCATTTCTCTCTACACCAAAACCACCCCCCGCGCCCCCCCCCCCATACACCCATTAACTTGGGAAGGGAGCAAATATCTCTCCACTGTTCAAATGGCTGATATGGAAAACATCAGGAGTAATAAGATGTGATTTTATTAAAACATATAAGATGGGGGTGGGGAGGCAGGTGTAGGGTGGCTAAGGAAATATTAGTAATCTGTGTGCCTGGAGAATATTTACCCTCATGGAGTGATAATTATTCTCTATCCAAGACAAAGGGCCTTTAAAAAAATTTTTCCCATCTCAGCCTTGAAAACACAGCAGACGACACTTCTGCTTCTCATAAACAGGAGTCAGTCTTCAGTTCTTTGTGCAAATGGCAAGCAATAATCAGTTTGTAGTCAAAAGGACAGCTTTGCAAACAAGCGCTGTCTACAGAATAGATTTGCTTAAGAGACAACGGGTTCTTTAATTTGGCTTGTTTCAAATTAGACATTGCTAGCTAAATTGTTTAGTTCAAGGACGCTTGCAAAGCAGATTGATGCTATCACATAGCATTTCAAGTAGCTGATCTGTTAATAGTCGGAAGGCCTTGGTATGCAAAGAGTCAACTAACTTCACAGCATTAACCGTGGGGACCTGGGATCTCTGTCTCCAGAAGCTTTTAGAGCATTTGAGTTAAAAGGTTGATTGAGGCCCTCTGTTGATGGTGGGCGACCATGAATGTTGCGTCCTAGCCGTCTATGTCAGACACAAGCTAGTAGGCAAGCCAGGGCAGTACGGTACGGAGAGCAAGCTATCGTCCATGTGGCAGGCTCCCTCTCTCCACGCATTTGATGAATCCAAAGGAACAACAGAGACCGACACAGTTTGGCACCAGTAGCATTGCAGGAGTTGCCTGACATCATTAAACTCAACATAATAGTTCGGGACTTCAGCTCCAGGTTATTCCTTGCGGTTTACTCCCAAAGCCTTCCCACCCATGAGTAGGTATAGCTGCAAGACAGTGGAGGCTTGAGATCGGAGTTTTCCTTCTGCCAACCATGACCGATGAACTCCATCTGCCCAAAGCAACTGGTTTTAAGGCGCTTGTAACCCGCCTTGCTCCTTGTAGAAATGGTTCCACCAGGTTTAGTAGCTAAGCCACACATGAAAGCCAGGAGTTGAACTTGGTTTTCAGTGACTACTGTATCTGAGACACAAACCATTGAGAGCATTTAATAGGCAGTGGGAGCTTATCCCCGCTATGTCCCCCCGGCTATAACAACCTTAAAAACCAGTTAAAAGGCATCTGAAAAAAATATGACATGTGTGTGAAGTCACCCAAGTGGCAGAAAAACAGTGGAAATGTAGAGAGTGGTCCAGACATTAGGAATGGTCCAAGAACATCAAGAAGAATGACAGAAAGACAGGGTGAATTAGAATCCATTCCTCTTCCCTTGATTTCTGCAACAGACAATTTGTATGTCTGCATATTGTGATGTCTTAAGTTTATGTGCCGTGTCGTATGATGTAGGCAATCATGGTTGTTCTTGATTGTACTTGGCAAAGTTTTCTGCAGAAGTGGTTTGCCATTGCCTCCTTCTGGACAGTGTCTTTACAAGACATTTATCAATATTCTTCAGAGATTGTCTACCTGGTGTCAGTGATCACATAACCAGGACGTGATATGCACCAGCTGCTCATATGACCATCCACTGCTGGCTCCCATGGCTTCCTGTGACCCTGATCTGGTGGGGGGGGGACTAAGCAGGGGCTACACCTTGCCCAAGGGAGACCTGCAGGCTAACAGAGGGAAGGAGCATCTTCCACCTCCTTTGGTAGAGACATATCTCCACCCTGCCAGTCACCCTTGCATGTTTTGATGTAATGTGGTAATGAAATGATCTGCATTAATGGTTTGCAAAGCAAAGCTTTCCACTTTACCTCCGTACATGTCACAATAATAAATCAATTCACCGGTTTAATGGTTCATACTTAATGTCCCAGTCAGGGTGCAGCCTTGAGCCCCACAGTTCACAGCTCACCCCAGCCTGCCGACTAACAGCCCTTGCAGACAACCACTCCACACAGAGCACGGGCACTTTGCTGTTGGATTTGCACCATCTCTTATCACAACACAAAGGCAGCAATGAGCGTTAGATTAGGATTAGAATTATATACTTTGAATTGAATTGACTTTATTTCTTACATCCTTCATATACAAAAATCTTTACGTTACATCTCTGTCTAAATGAACAATGTGCAATTTATAATAGATATTATGTACAACGGGACAGTCAATATAACATAGAAATACAGTGGTGTCAGTATGAGTTCATCAGTCTGATGGCCTGGTGGAAGAAGCTGTCCCAGAGCCTGTCAGTCCTGGCTTTTATGCTGCGGTACCGTTTCCCGGATGGTAGCAGCTGGAACAGTTTGTGGTTGGGGTGACTCAGGTCTCCAATGATCCTTCGGGCCTTTTTTACACATCTGTCTTTGTAAGTGTCCCGAATAGTGGGAGGATCGCATCTACAGACGTGCTGGGCTGTCCGCACGGCTCCCTGCAGAGTCCTGCAATAGAGCGAAGACTGATTCTGTTAGTGGGAACATATCCCGAGCAGTAAGTGAGGTGTAGATGTGGTGGGACGTGGTACAGTGTGCGTTCCACTTTCTGGGAAATTCTAATGCACTGTGATCAGAGTGGCTTTCAGATAATGAACAGTTATCTCTTGTTTAAAAGATTTTATTTATTTATTCATTCCCAGGAAGTGGACGGCACAAGCAAACCAGCAGTTATCATTCATCTATTGACACTTGAAGTCAGTGGTTCAGTAACATATTTCAGAGGGCAGTGTCAGAAGCACATTAGTAGGAGAGGAGTCACATGCAGACTGGATCAATTGCACATTTCCTTCCTTGAAGAACGTTAATAAATGAGAGCTCAATGGTTTTGTGCCTACCATCATGGACACTGAACTCCTAACCCAGAATTATTTTATTACTTGTATTTTCCCCGGGTGCTTTGAAGGGATTTAGATCTATTGTGGATCAATAGGCCTGTCCTTATTCCAATAATTTAACCATTCCCTGAAGCAAGTGAGAGCAGTTAGTATCCAATAACTTCTGTTACTCCCTATCCTTCTCCTCCAACATGTTCCAGAAATACTACAGTTCTGTGCAAAAGTCCAAGACCCATATATATATATTCAGGGAGCCAAAGACTTTTGCGCAGTTCTGTATGTTGGCTAAAATAGGGATGTGGTTGGGAAACAGAAATAAGAATACTTAACCTCACTACTTTTTTTTTCTCTTTTGGCACTACTTATTTAATTTAACTTTTAAAAATATATATACTTCTTACTGTAACTTAGATTTTATTATTATTTATTGCGATGTAACACCAAATTTCATGACCTGCCAGTGATGTTAAACCTGATTTTATTTCTGATTGTGGTTCTGATCAGCTCAGTAGTGTTATTTGGTAACTGGAAAGACATTATATACAGTATGGTGCAAAAGTCTTCGGCTCCCTTGCTTTATATACATGTGCCTAAGACATTTGCCCAGTCCTGTATGTAACCCCTGTAAATGCGTCATTATTGGAAACATTCTGCGAGCCCTTTTCTCTTCCAGCTGTCCCTCAGCCAGTTTTCAGCACCTTTTCTGTTTTAACTTCTGCCTGATCTAGCAGCAGATTAGTCTGTTGGGGCAATGTTCATCTCACATATTAAGCCTCTAATGCAGAGGTGCTGCAAATGCAGAAACAGTGCATATCCACAGGAACTAACCACCGCATGCACGCTGGCGAGGCTAATGTTTGTTGCAGGGTTAATGTATGAGCTAGCAATAACATTCAAAGGAAATTGTCCTCTTTTATGCTGAGACCCTAAGCCAGGAGTTCCCAACCCCATGGTTAATGGGAGGGGCCAATGGTTGGGCTCCCCTGACCAGAGTCATTGGTAATTGGCTCATTATTGTCACATGTACCAGGGTACAGAGTGCAGAAGGGAACAAACTGAGCAAATACAAAAAGAAAGAAATACTAATAATAAATAAATAAGCAGTAAATAAACACAAATAAACTCCTCTCGGACTTCCAGCCGGTTCTAATCGATACCTGTACCCGGCCGGAAGTCCAAGAAGAGTTTATTTGTCATGTGTGCACTAGATCCTCTATCAATCAATAAACCGTGATGGGAAGATTGGAGATAAGGTCACCAGTTCAAAACTGTTGTCTACCAAACAGACATCGCTTCCAATTCCATGCACCTGGGGATCTGGGGTGGAGGCTGCTGCACAGAACGATGCCCTGTAACAAGTTCCTCAGTTTGTACATGGATCTCCCAGCTGCATGTCACTTCTGCAGGCTGGGGGAGGCTGTGTACCACATGTACATGGAGTGTGCAAGGCTGCAGCCCCTTTTAGCGTGTCTGTGAGGGCTGCTTCTCGCCTTCTGGTTACATTTCCGCCCCACCCTATTTATATACGGTCATCCAATAAGGAGGGGGGCATAGAGGGATGAGGATGTCTTTGTCAACTTGCTCCTGGGACGGGCAAAAACAGCTATCCATGGATCCTGGAAATGGGTGGTAAAGTGATCTGCCTGGCAGTGTTTAGGGGATTTAGGGGGTATGTCCGTGCCTGGGTAACCATTGAGAGGGAGCACGCACTGTCCACGGCAACCATAGAGGCATTCCAGGACCACTGGGCTCCGCAAAGAGCCCAGTGGTCCTGGAATGGACTACTCTGCAACCCCATCTCCCTCAGATCCCACTGTCAGCTCCTGGGCCCTCAGAGGGTCCATCTTCCTCTCACCCCAACCCTCCCCTCTCCACTGACACCCCCAGCCGCCCCCCCTCCTCCCTCTGATCCCAGCTGTCATCTGTGCTGGGTCTTTACCATCCCCTCCGAACTTCAACTGTCCGAGGCAGAGCGCTGTGTCCTCAATAAGGGCCTCACCTTTGTCCCCCTTCGCCCACACCTCAGCGTGTTCCGCGTTCGCCATGATGCGGAATTCTTCTTCCGCCGTCTCCGTCTCCGAGCCTACTTCTTCGGCAAGGACTCTCCCATCCCCACCGATGACCCCTTCTCCCGTCTTCAACCCTCCTCCTCTTCATGGACACCCCGCTCTGGTCTTCTGCCTGCTCTGGATCTCTTTATTGCCAACTGCCGACGGGACATCAACCGTCTCGACTTCACTGCATCTTGTTCCCATTCCAACCTTACTCCTTCGGAACGCTCTGCTCTCCACTCCCTCCGCACTAATCCTAACCTTACTATAAAAACCGCCGATAAGGGGGGTGCTGTTGTAGTCTGGTGTACTGACCTCTACCTTGCCAAGGCACAGCGACAACTCACGGATACCTCCTCTTATTTACCCCTCGATCGTGACCCCACTAAGGAGCACCAGGCCATTGTCTCCCACACCATCACTGACTTTATCCGCTCAGGGGATCTCCCATCCACTGCTGCCAACCTTATAGTTCCCACACCTCGCACTTCCCGTTTCTACCTCCTACCCAAGATCCACAAACCTGCCTGTCCTGGCCAACCTATTGTCTCAGCTTGCTCCTGCCCCACCAAACTCGTTTCTGCATACGTCGACACTGTTTTATCACCCCTTGTTCAATCCCTTCCTACCTACGTTCGTGACACTTCTCACGCTCTTAAACTTTTCGATGATTTTAGGTTCCCTGGCCCCTACCGCTTTACTTTCACCATGGATGTCCAGTCCCTATATACTTCCATTCCCCATCAGGAAGGTCTCAAAGCTCTAAGCTTCTTTTTGGACTCCAGACCTAACCAGTTCCCCTCTACCACCACTCTGCTCCATCTAGCGGAATTAGTCCTTACTCTTAACAATTTCTCCTTTGGCTCCTCCCACTTCCTCCAAACTAAAGGTGTAGCTATGGGCACCCGTATGGGTCCTAGCTATGCCTACCTTTTTGTTGGCTTCGTGGAACAATCTATGTTCCGTGCCTATTCTAGTATCTGTCCCCCACTTTTCCTTCGCTACATCGACAACTGCATTGGCGCTGCTTCCTGCACACATGCTGAGCTTGTTGACTTCATTAACTTTGCCTCCTACTTTCACCCTGCCCTCAAGTTTACCTGGTCCATTTCCGACACCTCCCTCCCCTTTCTAGATCTTTCTGTCTCTATCTTAAAAGACAGCTTATCTACTGATGTCTACTATAAGCCTACTGACTCTCACAGCTACCTGGACTATTCCTCTTTCCACCCTGTCTCTCGCAAAAATTCCATCCCCTTCTCGCAATTCCTCCGTCTCTGCCGCATCTGCTCTCAGGATGAGGCTTTTCATTCCAGGATGAGGGAGATGTCCTCCTTTTTTAAAGAAAGGAGCTTCCCTTCCTCCACTATCAACTCTGCTCTCAAACGCATATCCCCCATTTCACGTACATCTGCTCTCACTCCATCCTCCCGCCACCCCACTAGGAATAGGGTTCCCCTGGTCCTCACCTACCACCCCACCAGCCTCCGGGTCCAACATATTATTCTCCGTAACTTCCGCCACCTCCAACGGGATCCCACCACTAAACACATCTTTCCCTCCCCCCCCCTCTGCTTTCTGCAGGGATCGCTCCCTACGCGACTCTCTTGTCCATTCGTACCCCCATCCCTCCCCACCGATCTCCCTCCTGGCACTTATCCTTGTAAGCGGAACAAGTGTTACACATGCTCTTACACTTCCTCCCTTACCACCATTCCGGGCCCCAGACAGTCCTTCCCGGTGAGGCGACACTTCACCTGTGAGTTGGCTGGGGTGATATGGTGCATCCGGTGCTCCCGATGTGGCCTTCTATATATTGGCGAGACCCGACGCAGACTGGGAGATCGTTTCGCTGAACACCTACGCTCTGTCCGCCAGAGAAAGCAGGATCTCCCAGTGGCCACACATTTTAATTCCACGTCCCATTCCCATTCTGATATGTCTATCCACGGCCTCCTCTACTGTAAAGATGAAGCCACACTCAGGTTGGAGGAACAACATCTTATATTCCGTCCAACCTGATGGCATGAACATTGACTTCTCAGACTTCCGCTAAATGCCCCACCTACCCCTCGTACCCCATCTGTTATTTATTTATATACATACATTCTTTTTCTCTCTCTCCTTTTTCTCCCTCTGTCCCTCTCACTATACCCCTTGTCCATCCTCTGGGTTCCCCCCCCCCCTTTTCTTTCTCCCTGGGCCTCCTGTCCCATAATCCTCTCATATCCCTTTTGCCAATCAACTGTCCAGCTCTTGGCTCCATCCTTCCCCCTCCCGTCTTCTCCTATCATTTTGGATCTCCCCCTCCCCCTCCCACTTTCAAATCTCTTACTAACTCTTCCTTCAGTTAGTCCTGACGAAGGGTCTCGGCCCGAAAGGTCGACTGTACCTCTTCCTAGAGATGCTGCCTGGCCTGCTGTGTTCACCAGCAATTTTTATGTGTGTTGCTTGAAATTCCAGCATCTGCAGAATTCCTTGTGTTTGGGCTCTGCAAAGGATTAGCACCATCATTGATAGAGATGGAAACATTTTAGTTTAATGTCATTTGTCTAGTAGTTGTGTAGTAATTATGTTAGTCACTAATTTGTATATGTTGTAGCAGTGAATTTGTAAAAAAAATGTGTTGATAAACTTATTGCATTGACTCCTGTATTTTGGCTCAGTTGTGAAAGAAGTATTTCATGTTTATGAAGGAGCAGTCTTCCTTCATCATCATGAACAAATGGAAATTTTCAAACACCCACTAAGTGGTGAACAGCTGCTAAGCTTTTGATAGTTTATTGTTGTGTATTTAATATGGCAGTCATATTTTTCTGGTAAGATGGTGGCACCTTCAGATACTGGAGTCTCTCAGGGGCCAACCAAAGGTGCCTTTTACTTTGTTGAGTGTGTTTTTTATGATTGCAAGATGGTGCTGGGCTCCAGGAGCTTCGGGTGTTGCGGGTGTACCCATCAGTGAGCTGTTCATTGATTGGGGGAGCCAGCCGGGGTGTCCATGGTGTCGAAGGAGCTGGGCTGAGTTCAGAGGAACAGGCTTGGGTGCAGATCCTGTTGCTGTTGACATGTCATTCAGAGTCTTGGATGACATATACATGTTTTTTTTTGCGTGGGTATGATATTTTGCTCACTATTTTCAATATGTTGTGTATATATTGCATCTTGGCCCGCAAAGAAAACTATTTTGTTTAGCTGTATTCATACATGGATGAATGATAACTAAATTTGAATTTGAATATTGTTAATATATTGTTTGATGAAGCATTTGCTGTGTCACGTACCCCATGACAGGTTAAAGGTTAGATAGATTATTAGATTAGATTAGATTGAGGACACTCAGTCCTCGTTTATTGTCATTTAGAAATGCATGCACTAAAAAATGATACAATGTTCCTCCAGAATGATATCACAAGAAACACAAGACAAACCAAGACTGAAACTGACAAAACCACATAATTATAACATACAGTTACAACAGTGCAAAGCAATACCGTAATTTGATAAAGAGCAGACCATGGGCACGGTAAAAAAAAGTCTCATAGTTCCGATAGCCTCATCATCTCAGGCAGTCGGTAGAAGGGAGGAACTCTCCCTGCCATGAACCTCCAAGCGCCGCAAACTTGCCGATGCAGCACCATTGGAAGCACCTGACTGCAGCGGACTCTGAGTTCGTCCGAAAACTTCGAGCCTCCAACATCGAGCACCGAGCACCATTCTCTGCTGAGCACTTCAACCCCGCCCAGGCCGCCGAATAACAAGCGAAGACAAGGACTCGGGACCTTCCCCTCCAGAGATTCTGGGTCACACAGAAGCAGCAGCAGCGAAGCAGGCATTTCAGAAGTTTCACCAGATGTTCCTCCATGCTGTCACGTCTGTCTCCATCAAATCAGGATTGTGCACGGCACCCTACTTGACAAATAACAGACATCACCACTGGAGTGGCCGCTGCGAGCTGCGTCGCGCCGCCATCTTCTCTTCCCACCGGACGGATACAGCAGAAATGGAAAACACTTTGAAGTCCAGTATTGCTATTAACTAACACACGTCAAAGTTGCTGGTGAACGCAGCAGGCCAGGCAGCATCTCTAGGAAGAGGTACAGTCGATGTTTCAGGCCGAGACCCTTCGTTCACCAGCAACTTTGATGTGTGTTGCTTGAATTTCCAGGATCTGCAGAATTCCTGTTGTTTGCTATTAACTAACTGTATTTATTAGTAACTACACAGTACAGTAATATAAATGCAGATATATCAAATAGGTTAGAAATGATTATATATATAAGTAAGCGTGGAAATATATGTAAACCAAGCTTCTTCAAGTCTAGGGGCAAATAGCTAGTCTTACAATGATGAGTAAAGTTCAGTTTAGTTCATGGTATTGAGTTGAGTAGTGATGGAGAGAAAGAGAGAGGGAGAGATTTGAGACTTCAGGTGAGCTGACGTCGTCGATCTTCCCGTTGTCCTCCGAAATCCTTTAGAAGTCATCGACTGTGACCACCACAAAGGGGACCAATCTTCTGTGGTGGAATTAACAACTCAGGCGAGGGTTGGACACATGAATAACTCCCCACCGGTCACACCTTTCTCACACTGCGAGAGCCACTGATTGATCCGCCCGATCGATCCTCCAAAACCCATCTTTTCTGTGGGAACAATGAAGCTCATTCAGTGTCCAAAACCATGTATCTACTCAAGTCTATCAGCTGACCTTCTATTTATCTCACCACGCTGAACACCAACTGCCCATCAAGAAGCTCCTCCTTCCTCTCTTCCTGCAAACTCGTTCCAGTTGCAGAAAACTAGTAAGAGTCATTTAACAATACTGTCTTTCATTGATTGAATCCATGTTGACTCTGAGCATGTGTTTCTCTGGGTCTGTAACTGTCCTTGTAAAAAGTAAACATGCTGCAGAGAAGTCATAACATCGATTGTCCATCAAATAACGCCGCCCTCGGTCACCATGGCAACCCACAAGCTGCTCGGTGCCCTCTCTCTCTGAACTCAGCAGAAATCCAAAGTTAGTCTCAGTTTTTTCTCATGCCTTAAAGTGACAGTCCACAAAAAATATGAACCTCAGGAGTTCATAACACCATTTCAAAGTAGTCTTCGCCTCTCTCTTTCTCTTAATAACAAGGTGTCTGGTGTTGAACAACTCTCTCTCTCTCTTTTTAAAGGTATAGTCCATAAAAATATGACCCCTAGGGGTACATAACAGCTGTCATGTGAATAAAGTCACTGCAGAGAAATACTGGTAGATATAAAGTAGTCTCTTTATTTGACAAAATGAGACACAGTAGGCATTATATTGAGACACTTTTCAGAGGAGGAGGCCTGCTCAACCCTATGCTACATGACATTTTATGTGTGTAATGCCCTGGGTAAAATTTTTACTGCTATGCTGTGAGGTATTTTTATTTTAGCAGATTTCTGTAAAGTAATGCGTCCTATTAGTAAGAGTGTTTTGGCTTCAGCTAAAGATGAGGAGCCATGTTGCCCAAATTAGGACTGTTGTGTCAGTCAATCAGGACTGCCTGGGTATGTGTTGTAATTTTCTGCCAGTGGGATGTGAGAGAATTCTAGAGAGTTGGGTGGGATAAGATTTCTGAAGGACAGTAGTCTGGTTTGAAGTCTCATGGTGGGAGCTGTGGAGCGGAGCACAAGGGAAGATGCCTCAGAATGCCATTCAAAGTAGAGACCCTGTTGTCAGAAGTGCTTCGTGCAGACAAATGGCTCCAAGGAGGAGGTGCCAGTACTCCTGAGTTAACCAGTTCATTCAAGATGGTCTTTGAGGGAAGTTTAAACCGTGGCTGATGTCTTTCATGAAGAATGTGGGTTCAATGTTTGAGTACAGTGATACATCCGACTACTTGCAAAATGAGCTCCAATGTTTATGTGCACATTTGGACTGGCTTAACTGAAATGGGCCCTTTTCTCCTTCTTTTCTTTTCCTGTTAACTATGTGATAAAGTTGAAAATTGGTAGATATGCTGTCTTTATAATTTTATGCTGGTGTACGATTTGTCATTTCTTGGTAACCGACAACTGTGTGTGAGCAGTATTTACATATTATTTGCTACAATCAATGTGCCTGAATTGGAACATCCCAACTGACCTGTTTGGTGAAACCTGAGATTATACTAAACCTAGACATATATGATTTATGAAAGGTGGCATTCTCACCGCTGAGTCACGTGACTGTTAGCAGAGTTGGGTAACGAACTGAGTTTGAGTACGCGTCCCGGTGACAGGGTTACTTGTGCTAAAGATCAAAGGACAATTCCATATTTACAATGCATCCACAATGCTTCCTTTGAACCACACACAAACTTCACAACTCCCGCTTTGCTCCCACACCATAAACACCTAAATGTATTTTTATCAGCATTGTCTGGTCTTCCCGTTAACTTGTGACTCATGGTTTTTAGAAACTCATTGTTCAGAGCTACATTTAAAATTTAATTTACAATCTGTATTCATATTTGAAGATTGGTGGCTGAAGTTACTTGCTATATGTGCTAACCCCAAAAACACCCTAACAGTTCTCCTGTTGGCCCTCCCCAGACAAAAGTAAATTTGTGACAGAAAACTTGAAGAGGATCTACTCAAATAGGGCAGCAAAAATGCCCTGCTTTGGAATTTCCCAAATTACATTATGTGTACCTACATTTACCCTATCAGCCCTACTGGCTACCTGCAAGATGCTAAGCAGAGAAGTTATTCCAGAAATTTGAACAACAGTCTTTAAAAATGCAGCTTTGTCATTTGTATGGCTGTTGCCTCCTTCCCCGCTGGCCGATTGCAGTTTAATCACTTTCTTCGTCTTCACCCTTCATTCCCAGATAGCTAAAACTCTCACTTTCCAGCGGCACCAGCAAGGTAAATGTATCAGGCTCACAAGCCTTCTCGTTGATGTTCAGGAAGGAGTTGAGGTGGTCCCTATTTGAATGAATGCAGGACATGTCCCCCGTGGTAACCCCTTCTGAACTGTCCAGTCGATCGCTGGCCTGTCTGCTGAAAGGGCCCAGCTCATTTGTATTCACTCTGCATTCAGGCTGGAGGTGACTGCCCTCAGATGCCACGTGCAATTTCTTCCCTTTCTCAGTCTGCCATGCCATTGGAGTTATGGAAGCTGCTGTCTCTGTTGTAACTTAAATCCCTCCCCATCTATTTTCTCCCCATATCTTCTATATTCTGTGCTAGACAACTAACCATCTACCTTCAGCAAGCAGCCTTCATTACAGAGTACCATTACTATTACTCATTAACATGCTATTCTTGGCTTCCTGTCACGCTCTGTCAGTGTCCTCTGCCTTTGCGTTTGCTGTTGGTCCGCTTCCATCAACTGCGGTCAGGTCTGGTGTTCATCTCTTAGGTTCTCCGTAATTACACTGTTACTAGGTACACTTGATCTCCCACTTTGTCTGTGGGGGCAATGCTCTTCCCCCCTCTCATCCCAGCTCTCATCCATGCCAGTTGCCGCTGGAACCCCAGTCCCTCCTTTCCTGCAATCGCTTGCCTCTCAGGTCCCACCACCAGCTCTTGGGTCCTCAGAGACTCCATCCTCCTCTCACCCCTCCTTCCCTGAATTCCCCAACCCTCCTCTCTCCTCAGATACTACCAACCCTCTTCCCCCCTCGGATCCCAGCTGTCATCTGTGCCGGGTCCTCCGACCTTTACAGAACATTCTGTCCTCAGTAAGGGCCTCACCTCTGCCCCCCTGCCCCCATACTTCAGTGAGTTCCACACCCACATGATGCTGAGCTCTTCTTCCGTTGTCTCCGTCTTCATGCCTACGTCATTGGCAAGGACTCTCCAGCCCGCACCAATAACCCATTCTCCCGTCTTCAGCCGTCCTCCTTTTCCTGGACACCCTTCTCTGGTCTTCTGCCTGATCTGGATCTTTTCATTGCTAACTGCTGATGAGCTATCAACCGTCTTGAGTTTACCACTCCTCTCTCCAATTCTAACCTTACCCCTTCCAAACGCCTTGCTTTCCACTCTCTCTGCACTGATCCTAAGCTCACCATCAAATCTACACTAAAGTGGGAGCGGGGGGTGGTTGCTGTAGTAAACTGGTGGACTGGCCTCTACCTTACTGAGGCCAGGTGACAATTGTCAGATGCCTTCTCTTACTTACCCTTTGAACAGGACCCCACTAAGGAGCACCAGACCATTGTCTCCCACACCATCACTGACCTTATTAACTTTGGAAATCTCCCATCCACTATCACCAACCTTATAGTTCCCTTACCCTGCACCACCTGTTTCTACCACCGACCCAAGATCCACAAACCTGACTGTCCAGGCAGACCCATTGTTTCTGCTTCTACCTGCCACACCCAATATGTATCTGCATGCCTTGGCTGTTTTATCCCCCGGTTCAGTGCCTTTCTATCTACATCCATGATACTTCACATGCTCTTGATCTTTTCAATGTCTTCAAGTTCCCTGCCCCCAGTCATCTCATTTTCACTATGGATGTCCTGTCTCGATACAGCTCCAAACCCCATCAGGAAGGCCTCAAAGCTCTTCGTTTCTTTCTGAACACCAAACCCGACCTGTTCCCCTCCACCACCACTCTCCTCAGTCTGGCAGAACTTGTCCTCACTCTCAATGATCTCTCCTTTGGTTCTTCCAGTTCCTTCAAACCAAATGTGTAGCAATGGGTACTCACATGGGTGCCAGCCATGTCTGCCTTTTTGTTGGCTATGTGGTACAGTCTACGTTCCAAGCCTACACCGGCATCACTTTGCAACTTTAGCTACGCTACATTGACAACAACATTGGGGCTACTTCCTGCTCCAACGCTGAGCTCAACTTTGCCTCCAACTTCCACCCTGCCCTCAAGTTTACCTGAACTATCCATTTCCGACACCTCCCTCCCCTTTCTTGACCTCTCTGTCTCAATCTCTGGAGGCAGTTTATCTACTGATCTCTTTTATAAACTCACTGATTCTCACAGCTACCTGGACTATGCCTCTTCCCACCCTGGCAATTGCAAAAATGCCATCCCCTCTCTCAGTTCCTCTGTCTCCATCACATTTTCATTCCAGAACTAATGAAATATCCTCCTTCTTCAAAGCAAGGGGTTTTCCTTCTTCCACCTTCAGCTCTGCCCTCACCCACATCTCTTCCATTTCGCACCTATCTGCCCTCACACCATGCACCCTCCATTCCACCAGGGATAGGGTTCCTCTTGTCCTCACCTACCAGCCCACCAGCCTCTGTGTCCAGCACATAATTCTCTGTAACTTCCACCACCTCCAACGGGATCCCACCACCAAGCACATCTTGTGTACACATCAAGACCTGGGCCTCAATACCACCTTGTGCAATTGGATCCTGGATTTCCTCATTTGTAGACCCCATTCAGTTTGAATTGGAAAAAACATCCTCTACAGAATCTCCATCAGCACAGGAGCACCACAGTGATGTTTACCTAGCCTCTTGCTCTATTTGCTTTACACCTGTGACTGTGTGGCTTAGTACTGATCCAACACCATATACAAGTTTGCTGGTGCCACCACTGTTGTTGGCCGTATCAAAGGTGGTGGTAAATCAGCATATAGGAGGGAGATTGAAACTTTGGCTGAGTGGTGTAATAACAACAACCTCTCACTCAATGTCAATAGGACTAAGGAGCTAATTGTAGACTTCAGGAGAGGGAAACCAGAGGTCCATGAGCCAGTAATCATTGAAGGATCAGAGGTGGAGAGGGTCAGTAACTTTAAATTCCTGGTGTCACTATCTCAGAGGAACTGTCCTGGACCCATCACGTAAATATAATTGTGAAGAAAGCACAGCAGTACCTCTACTTCCTCAGGAGTCTGCGGAGGATCAGCATGTTATCAAAAACCATGGCAAGCTTCTATAGATGTGTGGTGGAAAGTGTGCTGACTGGCTGCACTATGGCCTGATATGGGAACGCTAAAGTCTTTGAGTGGAAAATCCTACAAAAGGTAATGGATTTGAGCCTGTACATCATGGGTAAAACCCTCTCAAACATTGAGTATATCTACATGAAATGTTGCCATAGGAAAGCAGCATCCATTGTCAGAGATCCTCATCACCCAGGCCATGGTCTTTTCTCACTGCTGCATCAGGTAGAAGATACAAGAGTCTCAAGATGTGCACCGCCAGGTTCAAAAACATCTGGAGGGTTATGGGCTGAGTGCAGGTCGGTGGGATTAGGTGAGAGTAAGAGTTCGGCACGGACTAGAAGGGCCAAGATGGCCTGTTTCCGTGCTGTAATTGTTATATGGTTATATGGTTATATTTACTACCCCTCAACCATCGGACTCCTTAACAAAAGGGGATAACTACACTCAATTAAGGAGTCTTTTATCTTGTTATTTCATGCTCATTATTTGTTGCTATTTATTTACATCTGCATTTCCACAGTTTGTTTACAGTTCCTGATGTTTACAGTTTATGGGTCATGCTTACCGTTACTGTTCTATAGATCTGCTAAGTACGCCAGCAGAAAAAAAAATCTCCAGGTTGTAGGCAATAACAGACTATAACTTTTACTTTGAACTTTGAAATCCCAATCCTTTCTGCTTTCAGCTGGGATCGCTCCCTACGCAACTCCCTTGTCCATTCATCCCTCCCCACTGATCTCCCTCCTGGCACTTATCCTTGCAAGGGAACAAGTGCCACAGCTGCCCCTACACCTCCTCCCTCACTACCATCCAGGGCCCTAAACAGTCCTTCCAGGTGAGGCGACACTTCACCTGTGAGTCTGTTGGGGTCATCTACTGTATCAAGTAATTGCCCCCCACCTTCACCATTCCGCATTCCCATTTTCCTCTCTCACCTTGTCTCCTTACCTGTCCAACACCTCCCTCTAGTGCTCCTCCCCCTTCCCTTTCATCCATAGCCTTATGTCCACACCCATCAGATTCCCCCTTCTCCAGCCCTTTATCTCTTTCACCAGTCGACTTCCCAGCTCTTTACTTCACCCCTCCTGGTTTCACCTATCACCTACTAAAACCAGAATCAGGTTTGTTAACCGAGCAGAAGCAGAACAATGCAAGACCTTGTGAACAGGTTTGCTAAAGCTTTTGGGAATGGCTTAACCTAATAATGCAGGGCGATGGGAACGAGTATGACAGAGCTGAGGATGAGCCAGCAGGTTTACAAGTGGACATCGGGTGTAATACAAATGTAAGGACGGACAAGCCAATGATTGGGTACAAATGCAGACAGCGCAAAGAGTTAAATTGTACCACAGAGACAAAATTCAACAGGGCAGATAATGCAGGACTGACAGTGCTGTATTTAAATGTGCGTAGCGTTTGGAATAAGGTGGACGAATTCATGGCACAGTTAGAGATTGGTCGGTATGACGTTGTGGGCATTGCTGAGTCATGGATGAAAGAAGGTCATAGTTGGGAGCTTAACACCAAAGGATATGCTTTATATCTATAGAAGTTTTCTAGTGTTTTAGTTGACAAACCAATCTCTTCAAAACTCCTAATGAAATATAGCCACTGTCTTGCGTTCTTTATAACTGCATCGATATGTTGGGACCAGGTTAGATCCCTAGAGATCTTGACACCCAGGAACTTGAAATTGCTCACTCTCTCCACTTCTGATTCCTCTATAAGGATTGGTTTGTGTTCCCTTATCTTACTCTTCCTGAAGTCCACACCAGCCCTTTCATCTTACTGGCATTGAGTGCAAGGTTGCTGCTGCGACACCACTCAGCTAGCTGGTATATCTTGCTCCTGTACGCCCTCTCATCTCCATCTGAGATTCTACCAACAATGGTTGTATCATCAGCAAATTTATAGATAGCATTTAAGCTATGCCTAGCCACACAGTCATGGGTATAGAGGGAGTAGAGCAGTGGACTAAGCACACACCCCTGAGGAGAGCCAGTGTTGTTCATCAGTGAGGGGGAGATGTTATCACCAATCCACACAGATTGTGGTCTTTCGGTTAGGATCCAATTGCAGAGGGAAATACAGAGGCCCAGGCTTTGCAGCATATCAATCAGGATTGTGGAAATGATGATGTTAAATGCTGAGCTGTAGTCAATTAACAGCATTCTGACATAGGCGTTTGCATTGTCCAGGTGATCTAAGGCCGAGTGAAGAGCCACTGAGATTGCATCTGTTGTAGACCTACTGTGGTGATAGGCAGACTGCAGTGGGTCCAGGTCCTTGCTGAGACAGGATTTCATTCTAGCCAAGACCAACCTCTCAAAGCATTTCATCAGCGTAGATGTGAGTACTACTGGACAATAGTCGTTAAAGCAGCTCACACTGCTCTTCTTAGACACTGGTGTAATTGTTGCCTTTTTGAAGCAGGTGGGAATTTCCAACCATATCAGTGAGAGGTTGAAAGCATCCTTGAATACTCTTGCCAGTTGGGTGGTACAAGTTTCCAGAAGCTTACTAGGTACCCCATCGGGGCCTGTTGCCTTGCGAGGGGTCGCCCTCCTTAAAGACAGCCTAGCATCAGCCTCTGAGAATGAGATCACAAGGAAGTGGCAGACGAGTTGAGCAGGTACTTTGGATCTGTCTTCACTAGGGAAGACACAAACAATCTCCCAGATGTAATAGTGGCTAAAGGACCTAGGGTAATGGATGAATTGAAGGAAATTTATATTAGGCAGGAAATGATGTTAGATAGGCTGTTGGGTCTGAAGGCTGATAAGTCCCCGGGACCTGATTGTCTGCATCCCAGGGTGCTTAAGGAGGTGACTTTAGAAATCGTGGACACATTGGTAATCATTTTCCAATGTTCTATAGGTTCAGAATCAGTTCCTGTGGATTGGAGGATGGCTAATATTGTCCCTCTCTTCAAGAAGGGAGGGAGAGAGATAACAGGGAATTATAGACCGGTTAGCCTGATGTCGGTGATGGGAAAGATGCTGGAGTCAAGAGAAAAGATGAAATTACTACACATCTGGATAGTAGTAACAGGATTAGTCCGAGTCAGCATGGATTTACGAAGGGGAAATCGTGCTTGACTAATCTTCTGGAATTTTTTGAGGATGTAACTATGAAAATGGACAAGCGAGAGCCAGTGGATGTAGTGTACCTGGACTTTCAGAAAACCTTTGATTGTCATGGTCCGGTCTATGAAGTCCGTAATCTGGTTCACGGTCAGGTCCAATGACCCTTGCTCCAGGTTTTCCTGTCTACCCTGCTTCTGTTCTTGTTGAGCTCTAATTGAGGCAGCTGATGCTTGTTGGGTCTGGCTGCATAAATACCTTCAGAGACCAGGGCGTGGCTGCAGGATTGTTCTTGTCCTTACTCCTTGTATCCCTTCCTCTGCCTTCTGTTTCCTTGCCTGAAGCTTTGCCTGTCTTGCCGGTAACTCTCGCCTCGCCTGAAGTTCTTGTTTCGCCTTGTATTGCCTGAAGCCTTGCCTGGTCTTGCTGGTAACTCTCGCTTCATCTCGCCTTCAGTCTTGTCCTGGAGCCACCCCGTACCTAGCTCCATTCCTGTCCCTTTCCTCCGCCGGGTAAGTCAGGTTGTCTTGCCATTACCCTACGGTTGGTTCTGTCCCTTCCTAACCCTTGCCTCCGTCGGGTAAGCCAGGCCGTATTGCCGTTACCTATGGTTGGTTCTGTCCCCTCCTGTCCCTTGCCTCTGTCGGGTAAGCCAGGCCATCTTGCCGTTACCTGCGGTTGGTTCTGTCCCTTCCTGTCCCTTGCCTCCGTCGCGTGGTGATCCGCACCCTGCCCAGGAGGAGCCTCCAGCCTCCTGCCAAGCCTCGCCTCAAGTCTCCAGCCTCCTGCCTCCTGCCAAGCCTTGCCTCATCTCCAGCCTCCTGCCTCCTGTCAAGCCTCTCCTCAAGTCTCCAGCATCCTGCCAAGCCTCGCCTCAAGTCTTCAGCCTCCAGCCTCCTGCCAAGCCTCGCCTCAAGTCCCTAGTCTCAAGTCTGAAGACTCCAGCCTTGTCCTGCCTGCCCGACAAGCCTCGTCCTTGCCTAGTTCTGGGGTCCGAGCCAGAGGCAAGGCCCAGGTACTGGGTCCTTGTCCAGTCTCTGGCTCGGAGTCCAAGCCCGGGCTCCTAGCTCTCTTGTCCAGTCCTGTTCCGGGTTCCCGGTTTTCGTGTCCATGTCCTTGCCCTCACACAGTATCCTACTTCTATCCCTAGTACTTCAGTGTCTGTGTCTTGCACTTGGGTCCGTTCCCAGCCACAGCCTTATGACATTGATAAAGTCCCACATAGGAGATTAGTGGGCAAAATTAGGGCACATGGCATTGGGGGCAGAGTACTGACATGGACTGAAAATTGACTGGCTGACAGAAAACAAAGAGTAGCGATTAACAGCTCCCTTTTGGAATGGCAGGCGGTGACCAGTGGGGTACCGCAGGGTTCAGTGCTGGGACCGCAGCTGTTTACAATATATATTAATGATTTAGATGAGGGAATTAAAAGTAACATTAGCAAATTTGCTGATGACACAAAGCTAGGTGGCAGTGTGAAATGTGAGGAGGATGTTATGAGAATGCAGGGTGACTTGGACAGGCTGGGTGAGTGGGCAGATGCATGGCAAATGCAGTTTAATGTGGATAAATGCGAGGTTATCCACTTTGGTGGTAAGAATGGGAAGGCAGATTATTATCTAAATGGAGTCAAGTTAGGAAAAGGGGAAGTACAATGAGATCTAGGTGTTCTTGTAGATCAGTCACTGAAAGCAAGCATGCAAGTATAGCAGGCAGTGAAGAAAGCTAATGGCATGCTGGCCTTCATAACAAGGGGAATTGAGTATAAGAGCAAAGAGGTCCTTCTGCAGCTGTACAGGGCCCTGGTGAGACCACACCTGGAGTACTGTGTGCAGTTTTGGTCTCCAAATTTGAGGAAGAACATTCTTGCTATTGAGGGAGTGCAGCGTAGGTTCACCAAGGTTAATTCCTGGGATGGCGGGACTGTCATATTTCGAAAGATTGGAGCGATTGGGCTTGTATACTCTGGAATTTAGAAGGCTGAGAGGGGATCTTATTGAAACATATAAGATTATTAAGGGATTGGACACACTAGAGGCAGGAAGCTTGTTCCCACTGATGGGTAAGTCCAGAACCAGAGGCCACAGTTTAAGAATTAGGGGTAGGTCATTTAGATCGGAGTTGAGGAAAAACTTTTTCACCCAGAGAGTGGTGGATATATGGAATGCTCTGTCCCAGAAGGCTGTGGAGGCCAGGTCTCTGGATGCTTTCAAAAAAGAGATGGATAGAGCTCTTAAAGATAGCGGAATCAAAAGTTATGGGGATAAGGCAGGAACTGGATACTGATTGTGGATGATCAGCTATGATCACAGTGAATGGCGGTGCTGGCTCGAAGGGCCGAGTGGCCTACTCCTGCACCTATTGTCTATTGTCTATTGGTCTCCGGGTGCAGCAGGGATCTTCACTGCTGTAGTTATATTCTCCCTTTCAAAGCGTGCATAGAAGGTGTTGAGTTCATCTGGTAGTGAAGCAGCACTGCCACTCATGCTATTGGGCTTTGCTTTGTAGAAAGTAATGTCTTGCAAATCCTGCCAGAGTTGTCGTACTTCCGATGTCATCTTCAGCCTTGCTCGGAATTGTCTCTGCGCTCATGAAATAGGCCCCTACAAGTCATACCTTGTTCTCTTGCACAGACCTGGGTCACCAGAGTTAAATACCACTGACCTGGCCCTCAGCAGATGATGAACCTTCTGGTTCATCCACGGATTTTGGTTTGGTAATGTACAGCAAGTCTTCACATGCACACATGTCCTGTAGGCACTCCTGTGCTTCCCTTGTCCAAACTTTCTTGGTCCTCACTACTGGTGCTGCAGTCTTCAGTCTCTGCCTATACTCAGGGAGTAGAAGTACAGCCCGGTGATCAGACTTTCTGAAGTATTGGCATGGGGAAGCACGGTAGGCATTCTTGATGGTGGTTTAACAGTGGTCTGGTGTGTTGCTTCCTCTGGTACTACAAGCAATTTCTTGATGGTAATTATTTAGTGACATTTTCAAGCTGGCCTGGTTAAAATCCCACAATATGATGGTGAAGGTGTCAGGGTATGCTGTTTCATGCATGTTGATCATATTGCTCAGATCATCCAGAGCCTGTTCGATATTAGCCTGAGGTAGAATATACACTGCTACCAAAATGATCGCAGAAATCTCCTGCGGCAGGTAAAATGGACAGCACTTACTTGTGGGATATTCCAGGTCTAGTGACATCACTGATACGTTTGTGCTCCAAGAGGAGATGATTAGAACTTGTACATCTTCCTCCCCTTCCCCCCACCTTCTTACCCTGACTTCTCCTCTCTTTCTTTCCAGTCCCGATGAAAGGTCCCAGCCCAAAACGTCAAATGTTTACTCCTTTCCATAGAAGCTGCCTGGCCTGCTGAGTTCCTCCAGCATTTTGTACGTGTGCGTCTTTGATTTCCAGCATCTGCAGACTGTCACTTGTTTGTGAAGGGGCGGCGGGAGTCGTACGCTTTAACCTGAGTGCAGTGTTTCCACTTGCTGCCTTGTCCAGTCTGCACACAGACACAAGTGACATTTGCTGAAAGTGCCATCTGTGGTCCTCTCCATCTGGGAGCAAACTCTGCCTTTTAAGGCAGCACCCTCACCATGCGTTGGTCACCTGGGTGTGGGAGGACTCTCTCCTTTCCCTCCGGCTCTCTCTGATCAGCAATGTGCTGCTATTAATCCGCTTGGTCCCCCATCCCTTGTTTTGCTTGGTCTTGTCTCTCCTCCTTGCTTGGGGCTGCTGTCTCTCCGTGGGCCTTGTTAGTTGCTTTGCTGGTCACACACGTTCGTTGTCCCCGTACTTGTACATGTTAGTTCTCTTCTTGAATCTGTGATCTCAGTGTGTCTATTCCCAGGATCGTACAGCAAGGGTAGATCAGTTATTGATACTGATGACCGCAATATCCACTAGCAGTTCACATTGCTGGTCCCCTAATAAGCATCTTGTGTACATCCAAGGATGACCAACACTGGCAACCTCACCTGCTCTATGATCTGCTCAGCAGCCAAATAGGAAAGAAAGGACACAGCTGTGGATTCTGCCTGCTTTGGTGAGTGACTCTCACACTTTCCTCTCTTTCCAGGACACTGTCCTCAACCCTGACCGAGGAGCCACTGCTGCAACAGGCCATCTCCTTTACCCTCCCACGTCTATTCCAGCGGTTCCTTGCTACGTGCCCTGGCTGCCGGCACACAAAGCAAGTTCTCTGTGATATCACAGCAGCCATGTCCATTACAGCCACTCTACAACTTCTCTTCCCCCTCTGGCCCACAATACTATCGTAGAGAAGTTCAATCCCACCACTATTCCCACATCTAAAACTCCCTGGTGGGCAGAGCTCAGGCATTCCTTCAGCATTTTCAGGAAAACTGGGTCATCCCTCCCTGGATTATCCAACCCTGAATACTCCTCATACACTTGATATTTACGTTCAGCACATTCCATGGCTGGCCACTATTGCTCAGTTGGATTCTCCTAATTTTCCTGACTTGTGCTTTTCAATAACCTTTTCCTGGAGTTGCCTGGCATGTTCTTTTGTCCTCATGGTGTAGTTTTTGCCAGGATACTGACTCACCAGCAGTTCTACCTTCCCGATACAGGTGTATTTTTACTAGAATCAATTGAAACACCTTGACTGTACACAGGTCTCCAAAAATAGATCTCCACTTAACTAATTATGTGACTTCTAAAACCAATAGGCTGCTCTGGTGACGATTTGATGTGTCTTATGCAATCAATTATTTTGTGTTTTATATTTAGATTAGATTAGAGTAGATTATGAGGCTACGCAGTCCTCTTTTATTGTCATTTAGTAATACATGCATTAAGAAATGATACAATGTTCCTCCAGTATGATATCACAGAAACACAAGACAAACCAAGACTGAAAAAACTGACAAAACCACGTAATTATAACATATAGTTACAACAGTGCAAAGCAATATTGTAATTTGATAAAGAACAGACCATGGGCACAGTAAAAAAAAGTCTCAAAGTCTCTCGAAAGTCCCATCATCTCACGCAGATGGTAGAAGGAAGAAAACTCTCCCTGCCATGAACCTCCAGCGCCGCAAACTTGCCGATGCAGCACCCTGGAAGCACCCGACCTCAGCCGACTTTTGAGTCCGTCCAAAAACTTTGAGCCTCTGACCAACCCTCTGACACCGAGCACCGAGCACCATCTCTGCCGAGTGCTTTGATCCCGGCCCCGGCACCAGGCAATAGGCAAAGCCGAGGATTTGGGGCCTTCCCCTCCAGAGATTCTCGATCACACAGTAGCAGCGGCAGTGAAGCAGGCAGTTCAGAAGTTTCTCCAGATGTTCCTCCATGCTTCTCACGTCTGTCTCCATCAAATCAGGATGGTGCACGGCATCCTACTTACAAATACGATATCATTTCGGAGTGGCTGCGCGCGCTGCGTCGCATCGCCATCTTCTCCTCCCCTCATTTGTAATGAATTTAGATCACTTTAAATCATATTTGTAATTAATTTAGATCACTTTATGGAGATCTGTTTTCACATTGACATAAAAGAGTCTTTTCTGTTGATCAGTGTCAAAAATGCCAAATTAAATCCACCGTGATTCAATGTTGTAAAACAATAAAACAGGAAAACTTCCAAGGGGCTGAGTACTTTTTATAGGCACTGTACTTTCTGCATGCCCATGATTGCTGGAGAAAGGTTATCTGACTGTCAATCTCGAAATAATTGGTTCCCAAACAGAAAAAAAATGAATGCCACTGGCCTATAGTAAAAGACGTATGTATCAGCCTGTGAAAACCTGCATTAATGGATTGCAGAACACAATGGGATATCCTTCAACAACTTGTTAAAATTTAACATAGATATGTGAACGTTTTCCTTGTCTGCCTGGTCACTGCCTATGCTGTAAATTTCAGACAGGACTTGTGGGATAGGATTCTAACCTTGATGGTGACCTTGCAGATTGTAACACTTTAACCAGGAGGGACCCATGGTATAGCATTTAAATTAGTAAACACGTATGCATGGGCTGGTGACTTATTAATGGGTCAGGTCACTGGTCGCGCCTGGTACAAGCTAAATTGGGTGCCTTAGCCTGTTTCACTAAGAGTGGTCAGTCGTTAAGCTTTGCCTGTCCAGTGTGTAATTATGGTACCAAGAGTGAAGAGTTGCCATGGGGTTTCTGCCTGTGAGTCTGAGGGCATTTCGAGATCGGGGCACATTTCTCCTTTGTGGGCAGCAATGTTATTATTTGCTGCCAGATGAAGCGTGAAGCAGGTCATTTGCAAGGCATTAGGATTGTGGCTCATTAGGAGTTCATAACCTACAACCTAATAAATTAACTGTGCTTTTTGCAATAGTTCCTCAAAATATTCATGGTATTTCTGTGTCTGACCAACATGTTATTGCATTTGTTACATTGATAGCTAGGAGGGCCATTTTGTTGAAGTGGAAGGATACATTAGCTCCCACTTTGTCACAATGGTTCTCTCAAGTGATGCTGTGTCTTAGTTTGGAGAAAATTAGAAGTCGAACCTTTGAACCTTTATTTGATTTTGAGAAAAGATGGGGCTCATTTGCTCGTTATTATCATTTGAGTTAATTGATATAATTTTTCCACGATCTAATTGTAAATTCTTTTAGTATATTTTCTTTTCTTGCTGGCGGTTTGAGGTTTATTTTTAGAAGCTTTTTGTATGACGCATGGTTCTGGGGTTCTCTTTTTTTTTTCTCACTTTTCCGCTCAGTAGGTTTTTTTTGTTATCACAAAATTTTGTTTTCAATCTTTAAGATGATGGTTTTTTTTTGAGGCATTGTAAGTATTGTTATTTCGATGTACTCATGTTATTTTTCCTATATATATATATATATATATATATATACAATAAAAAGATTTGAAAAGAAAAAAAAAGAAAGAAAGGAGTTCATAACCTTCAACTCTTTCACTGGAACAAAGTATGCAAATTCAGTGAACGCTCCAGGCTTCATTTAATTTGCAGTTGCCAATGTAGAACAGAGTTCTACACCTCTACGTTATTTACCCTGCCTGCATTACCAAGTGGTAGGCATAACAGTGGTTTTAGGGGTTAGCACAAGTAGCAATTAACTATTGAATTGAATTGACTTTATTTCTTACATTCTTCACATACTTGAGGAGTAAAAATCTTTGTTACGTCTCCATCTAAATATGGAATGTGCAATCATAGTCATTTATAATAATTTATAATAAATAGAACTGTCAATGTAATATAGAGTACACTCAAATCAGAGTGAGTTCATCAGTCTGATGGCCAGGTGGAAGAAGCTGTCCCGGAGACTGTTGGTCCTGGCTTTTATGCTGCAGTACCACTTCCCCGATGGTATCAGCTAGAACAGTTTGTGGTTGGGGTGACGGTGACTTGGGTCCCCAATGATCCTAAGGGCTCTTTTTGCACACCTGTCCTTGTAAATGTCCTGAATCATGGGAAGTTCACAACTACAGATGCGCTGGGCTGTCTGCACCATTCTCTGCAGAGTCCTGCGATTAAGGGAGGTACAGTTCCCATACCAGTCAGGATGCTCTCAATTGGTCACTAGCATTCGGATTTGAATATGCATTGAAGATTAAATTTAAAATGGATACCAGACAGACCAGGAAGCAGGCACTTAACTAACTATCTACGTGTGCATGAATCCAATCAACATCCTGTTGCATGGATACGACTGTAATTAACGCTTATTTTGGGTGTGAACGTGGAACGATCCAGGCATTTGAAACCGTTCCATCTTTAGTTCAAGAGGGCAATGTAAATGTCGTTATTTTGAATTGTCCTAAATTTTCTTTGATCATTAGCACATAAAATATTGGGTAGCACTGGGCCAGGCAGACCTTTTCCCCAGCAAGGTTCTTCACGTGATGTCTGCTGTATCTTGTTTTGCGGAATAAAGAGGCTGCTTCATGTCTACCAGTACTTCTCTCCAGTGACTTCATTCATGCAACAACAGTGGGAAATAGAAGATAAACTGATTCGGACTGTCTGTTCCAAACAATACAAACTTTCTCTGCTATCACCATTGATCCTTTTGATGAAGGGATTGTTTTCTGAGGAAGGATTGAGCACATAAGGTTTTTATTCACTGGAGTTTAGAAGAATGTGAGCTGATTTCATTGAGATCTTTAAACTTCTGAAGAAGTTTGATGAGGAGGTTGCTGATAGGTTAATTCCCTGATGATGTAATCCAGAAAATAGGCAACATGTTCTGAGTTAAACCTTAGCCAATAGAGATGGGAGGCATTTCTCCTCTCCATCAGCCTTTGGAACTCTCATCTTTGAAGGATATTAGATATTTCTAAGCTAGAGGCACATAGATATGTAGTAAGCAAGGGGGTGAAAAATAACCATATTTAGATGTGTAAGTGGGTTGATTATTATTGAATGGTGGATTAGGCAGTCACCCTGGGGCAAAGTGTAGTACCTGTTTAGCCCCCTGATCAAGGTCACATGAAGCCATGGGAGCAGGTGGTGGACGACCTTGTGAGCAGCTGGTGCATATCACAAGTCCTGGTTATGCGACCACTCACGCCAAGCAGACCATCTCTGATGAGTACTGGTAATGGCTGGGGATTACCCATCTTGTAGAGACACTGAAGTTACTGCCCAGAAGAAGGCAATGGCAAACCGCTTCTGTAGAATAATTTGCCAGGAATAATCATGGTCAAAGACCATGACTGCCCACATCAAGGCACATAATGGTGTTGATGGTGGATTAGGTGCAAGAGGTTGTGTGGATTGAGCCTCTCTTGTTTCTAATCCATATGTTTGCACATATGTATAGTTAGAGAGCGATGAGTCACCAATCAAAATGGAAATTCTTCTTTTGGAGTATTACAAATCTTTAGAATTGTGCTCTGGAGAGCTGTGGAGGGTATATTGGATATATTTAAGACAGACCTTTGATCTCAAGAGGAAATCAACGATAAGGAAACAGGCAGAAAGCTGGAGCTGAAACACAAATCAGATCAACCATGATCTTATTCAGTGAGGAAGCAGGTCAAGTCAAGTCAATTTTATTGTCATTTCAACCATAACTGCTGGTACAGTACACAGTGAAAACGAAACAACGACCCTGCAGGACCCTGGTGCTACATGAAATGACACAAAACTGCACTAGACTATGTGAGACAACAGAAAACTACATTAGACTTCAGATCTACACGGGACTACATAAAGTGCACAAAACAGTGCAAGACAGTACAATAATTAATAAACAAGACAATAGGCACAGTAAAGGACAAATTACAATATAATAATAAATGATCTAAATGTAAATGTTTTAGCAGGAATTGAGAAAGAAATGAGCAAAAATTGCAAAGGGAGTGGAGTGTTCAGTTGAGTGTATGCGTGTGTGTGTGTGTGTGTGTGTGTGTGTGTGTGTGTGTGTGTGTGTGTGTGTGTGTGTGTGTGTGTGTGTGTGTGTGTGTGTGAGTGTGTGTGTGTGTGTGTGTGAGTGCATGTGTGTGTGTGTGTGAGTGTGTGTGTGAGTGTGTGTGTGTGTGTCTGTGTGTGTGTGTGAGTGTGTGTGTGTGTGTGTGTGTGTGTGTGTGTGTGTGTGTGTGTGTGTGTGTGTGTGTGTGTGTGTGTGTGTGTGTGTGTGTGTGTGTGTGTGTGTGTGTGTGTGTGTGTGTGTGTGCAAGGAGCTGCTGATTTACTCCTTCTCCCATTACTTTTGTTCCTATCCATTTAACCTTTAGGTTTTATGGGGTCTGTGAAAACTGGCCTCCTGCAGTTAATAATAAATTTGCTGTCAAAGTTGTGTACAACTTTTAAATGTTTGTGTTTTTTTTTAATTGGATGTTTTTTCCCCACCAGTTGTGGTACCCAGAGCAGAGAGGGGAGGAGCCAAAACTTTTGAAAAGTTTATCTGGTTGACTGATTTGCCACATACTTTTTTCAATACAAAGAAGGTAGGGTCAGGCAGACTGGACATTGTGAGTCTGGGACGGTGAAGGAGTGGCTAAAGTGCTGTTGCAGGAGTGATGGCTTCAGATTTATGGATCATTAGGCTCTCTTTAGAAGATGAAGATACATGGGATCAAAAGTGAATTGCAAAGTTTGGATTCAGAACTGACTTGCCCATAGAAGACAGAGAGTAGGGCTGGAAAGCTGTCATTCTGGGTGGAGGTCCGTGACCAGTGGTGCTCCGCAGATATTGATGCTGGGACCTCCATTTGAGATTACTCATCAATGATTCGGATGAAAATATAGATAGATGGATTAAAAAGTTTGTAGACGACGCCTAGATTGCTGGAAATGTGGGCAGTATAAAGGACTATTAAAAGAATACTGTAGGATATAGATCAGTTATGGATGTGAGCAGATGGAGTTTAATCTGGGCAGATGTGAGGCTTGGGAGGTCAAATAGGAGGAAAAAGAATACAGTCAATAGTAGTCCCCTCAATAGCATTAAGGTAGAGGGGGATCTTGGGGTTCAGGTCTATAGTTCAGTGAAAATTGCTACTTAAGTAGATAAATTGGTACAGGTTGCTTACCTTCATTGTTAGGGGTGTTGAGTAAAAGTCCCAATGTATGGAGCAAGCCAAGTTATTGAAAGGAGAAAACTTACTTCAAACTCCACAAATTAAACACAAGCAGGATTCTCAAGCAATTATAGTGGAGTGAAAAGGTCAGGAACTTCACAACTGTATTCAGCTTTGTAAGCTGGTTACAATTAAACTGAAATCTCTACTGGTAACATTGATTTCATTCTTGAAACCAATGTAGAAACTTGGTTTAAAAAACAAGATACGAGCAGGGATCAAAGTGAGTCGTGGAGGCATCGGCTAACTCAAGCTCAACACCGTTCGGGATAAAGCAACGGGGTAATTTAGCACCTGATCCACGAGCCTTAACCTCATCTTGTGACTTCTGTGCAAATCAAACACTCCAATTGCTCAGGCATAGTTTTATAGGTTCTTGGTGATGTATTTTGGGGACAGCTTGGGAAGTTAGGGGTCAGGTTAAGGTAGGGCCAGGGATGAGGGGACTGGGAGGTCAGGGCCAGTAAGTGAAGAATTAGGGGTAGGAGCTGAAGGTTCCAAGATGAAGGCCAACGATCCCTGAAGACAGAGGTCTGAGGGCAGAGGTCGAAGAACAATGAATCTCAGGACTGGGGGTCCAAGGCTGGTCGGCAGGTCCTGAGTTCAAAGCCGTGTGGTTGGTGAGTTTGGAGTTTGGAGGCATGATGTCTGTGTCCCCTGGAGGTGGTCTGTCCTGGGGTCGGCAGCCTCTGTGCGTGTGAAAAGGGGTTTGCTTTGCCGTTGGAGCTTGTTGTATGTTGGCTGTACGTTGTTCTGCTGGACGTTAAGGCTCTGCTATGTTGGCACCGGAATGGTTGGTGATACTTGTAGTTTGCTGCAAACGCATACCCAGATTGCGTTGGTTGCCCATGCAAATGACACGTTTCTCTGAATGCTTCAATGTACGTGTCATTAATGAATTAAATTAATATAAGCAATGGCTCATCCAGGCCTCTCCCAAACATGTAGTCTCTGCAACCAAGAACAACCAGGCCACTCCCACAACACCTGCTAAACACATTGTCTCTACAACCAAACACAACCAGGGCTGTTAGAACACATGAACACCACCCCCAGTTAATTTCTCTCCAAGGCGTGCATGTGTGAGGTGAGGTGAGGGCCTCCATTGGTCAGAGTTGACCATTGGTATTGTGTCCTAGCTGTCCAGATATGCAAGGCTGGGTAGTACGACATGGAGAGAAAACTGTTGCCCATGTAGCAAGCTCCCCCTCCCCACGCTGCTGATGAACCCAAAGGAACAGCAGGGACCGATACAGTTTGGTACCAGCAGCATGGCAGGAGTTGCCGGTCAGTGTTGAACTCAAAGTAGGACTGCCTTAGGGACTCCAGTTCCGGATTTTTCCCTTGGGCTTTACTCCCGAAGCCTTCCCCATGAGTGGGTACAGCCACAAGGCCTCGGGGGTTTGAGATCAGAGTTTTCCCGCTCCTAGATGAGCTGCCAACCATGGCTGACGAGTCCCATCTGCCCGAAGTGATTGGGTTTAAGGTGCCAGTAACCCGCCTTTGCCCCTTCTCCTGTCAGTAACAGCAGTTCTATCAGACTTAGTAGCTAAAGCCACACGTGAAGGCCAGGAGCTGGACTTGGTTGTCAGAGGCTACTTGAGGCACACACCATTGGGAGCATTTAATAGGTAGTGGGAGCTTCTCCCCACTACCAACCTCGGTTGTAACAATCTTAAGGAACCAAGACATACATGTACCATTTTGGATAATATGTCAACCATCCTTCATTGTCAAAGAGTATAAATGCTGAAACTTCCCATCTTTGGATGTGCCTTTGTCAGGGGGCTACAGTAATTCAGGACAGTGGCTCATCATGTCTCAGGGGCAGTAGTTCCTGGTACTGACATTCACTTAAATGAATGAGGTAAAAGAAGTAGATGTTATAATCAAGAGTACCTGCAAACACTTATGAAAGTCAAAGTGAGTGCTTTATTAAAAACAAACATGATATAATTTGAAACACTAAAAGGTCTTAAATACAAGTAAGGACCAAGCAACACACACAAAAAATGCTAGCCCTGATGAGGGGTCTCAGCCCAAAACGTCGACTGTACCTCTTCCTATAGATGCTGCCTGGCCTGCTGCATTCATCAGCACTTTTTGTGTGTGTTGCTCGAATTTCCAGCATCTGCACATTTCCTCGTGTTTGCGTTTTTCAAAAAAAAAGTAAAGACCAAGGTTGGATAGAGGAGAACTTCGTCTTCCTGAGTTCCAGACGTGAGAGGGACTGAAAAATAAATAATTGCACAAATTGAGTGTTAGTCCTGACCAGAATCAGTGATGAAAAAGATGTTACAGTGAACAAGATAAGAAAGCATGCATGGTTGGATTTCCCGGTAGAATTGTACAGATGATAAAGCAGGACTTTACAAAAGAGCAAGTAGAGGATGTCCTCCCCATATGGAATGCATTGGGTTTCTCCGGGTCCTCCAGTTTCCTCCCAGTGTTCAGAGACATACCGGGTGGGTTAATTGGTCATTGTAAGTTGTCCTGTGATTAGGTTAGGGTCAATCGGGTTTGTCTGAGGTTTCTGGGGTGGGACTTTCATACGCACCTTTCACACGTTTCAACCCATTCATTTTAATGCTTTGGCAGTCATCTGTGTGTGCACGCTGTTCTTGTTTCCATACTTTGCACACAAGGCTGTAAACTGAGAATTCAAAGAGAAATCTGCTACCTGCGCCTACACTTCTCAGAAATGCTTTTAATTAGCCGATATGGATGGCTCTCAGCGTCCCCGTGTAAGACTATCAATTAGAAAGGTACAAAATGCGGCTAAATGAGGTGAGTTATTCTGCTGCTTGTTTTCCATAGTTCTCCTTGATATCTTCTTCAGTACAGAAATGAAGTGCAATTGCAGCCACTTGCAATTAACCCTCTCTATTAAGCAGTTGTCACCTTTGCCTGCCTTTAAGTTTTATTGCATTAAAATGTAGTCTGAATTGTGAATAGTGGAAGTGTTTTATAAATAAGACCTGGTCCACAAAGAGAAGTGGTATTCAATCATACAGTCTTCAAAAAGGCCAGATGTGCTAATTGGTTGCCAGTCAAGACGTTAATACGAATTTATTAGCCGGTGAATAAAATAAGGGGGCAGGGAGTTCCTTCTCAAGCTCAAGTTTGAGTTCAAGTTTAATAGTCATTCAACCATACATGAATACAGCCAAACAAAACTGCGTTACTCCAGGGCCAAGGGGCAAAGCACAGTAGTGACAGTCATACTCAGCACAAGTCACATATAGCACATATAAAGCAGTAATAAAATACAGCCACACAACCAGATGTAGTCCATGTCCCTGAGCCCATGACTTGCAGCAGTCGAAGGTCGAACAGCTTGTCATCTGCCAAGCGAACACTGGGGGCAGCACTGACTCCAGCATGGACGCTGTGCTGTGCTGCCTCCGGGACTCTGATGGGACCATCGAATTCGACGTCTTCCCCGGACAGCTGAAAACAGGCAACACCGCGTCTGGAGGCCTGGTCCTCGCTATGACAGAGGCTACTCAACTCCCTCGCCATCTGCCAATGAACCAGTGAAGAGGATCGCTCGCTGTCAGACTGTGCGCTTCCTTCACACAATCTCGTTTTGCTGTTCTTGCGTGTATGTTGGTTGTGTGTTGTCCTGCCTCTCTGTCGCAGGCAGCATCACGGTCCACACCAAGTCCAGCTCTTTCAGTTTCTCTACCAGTGGGATAAACCTGCAGTACTTTAAGTTCTTAATGCCCAGTAGGGTCTTGCAATCATAAAAAATATAGTTAAAAAAGACTAAAACACCTTTGGTTGACCCTATAGAAGCCAATGCCTTCGAGCACACCGCCATCTTACTGGAAGATTAAAGGTAAATTATTATTTAAGCCTAAGGTGTAATACAGTGTCTACTTGTGAGCACAGAATCACATGAAGATGTGCTGTCACCAGGGAGATTAATGAGATGGTGCCGGGTTTCTCTCTGAAAGGATACCTACCTGGTTCAATAGTTCCATTTAATATTAGAGAATGTATACAGTATACAACCTGAAATTCTTACTCTTCACAGACATCGTCGAAACAGAAAAACCGCAAAGAATGAATGACAGGAAAAAACGTAAGAACCCCGAAGCTCCCACCCCCCTCCCAAGCACAAGCAGCTCCCCCTCTCCCTCCCCCCCACTTATTCTAGCATAAAGCATCAGCATTCCCACCACCCACAATACCAGCAACAGCAAAGCCCCCAAAGAGAGACCATGGTCCACAGTCCATCAGAAGCTACATGCTCACTCCAACATTTGTACATCCCACAGTCTCTCTCCTCTCTCTCTCTCACTAACAAGGGAGAGACAGATATCACTCCATCCACTGTGAGGGTGGAAACAAACAGTTGCTGTTTCGATGTTACAGTCACAATCTAAGGCATCCCTTTTTATTTCGAGTTCCTCTACTTGAGAGGTTGGGGGTTGTTTTCTTAGAAACAGGGGCAACTGGAAGGAAGGGATTGAGGCTTATAAAATCAGCAGAGGTGAACATAAAGAGAATACGAAGAACCTATTTCATGCAGCAGAGAAGTCAGTTATGGGGGCCGGAGGGGTTTTCAAAGCAAAATATTGCAAATGCTGGAAAATTGTCATAAAAGTGAAAATGGTGCAAATGTTTAGCAAGCCCGGTAGCATCTGTCTGGGATAGGACCAAGAGTTAATGTTTCAGATCAATGAGCTTGCTTTTTCCTGGAGAAATTTGTTTGATTTAACTGGAAAAAGTTGCTAAAGTTTATGTTTCCTCCACTCTTTATCCAGATACTGCTTTCTAAGTAAGCCTTTGGAAAAGTCAAGGCCCTGAAATGTTTCTCCCTCTAAGGAGGGGGGTCCAACCTTTATGTGCCATTAACTGAGAGGTCTGTAGACCACTGCTCTACAGACACCATCTGACCTGCTGGGTACTTCCGACGTTTTCTGCCATAAACACGCTGTCGATGGAAATATTAACATGGTGGTGAGAAATGTTCTTTTACACTGAGGTACTGGAACTCACAGTCAAAAGTCAGAGTCAGAAACTCTCAACACATTTGCAAAACTGTTGGACACGTACTTGAAGTGTTGCAAGCTGCAGGGTAACAGACCAAGCAGAATAAATTTAGATAGCTCTTTTCCAGCCGGTCTGGACTCATTACTTTCTTTTAATTGTTGCCTTTTCATCTATTCCAAGTCTTATTTTTGGTTGACCCTGCTTCTGACTTCCCCTCAGGCTCCCATTTCCTGTTCTGGAGGAAGAAACGTGCTGCGGACAATCGTGTTGCTACTGGCAATCCATTATCCCATCAACCTGCTCCTGGTGTTCACTAATTTTAAAGAATTGCTTCTTTGTCAAAAGAATTCTCCAAGGGCTGGAAGTTACATTATTATTGTTTCCATCAAATTAACAACATGACTGGTTTTTCAGTTTGGTTTTAAGAATGAAAACAGCAATCTTGCAAAGAAGGCACGCGTTCCAGAGACAACGAATAAACCCTACAGATTGCCGGGTGGCAAAAGTAGCCGCACTATTTAACAGAGGATGTATAGAAAATAGGAAAACATGATTTGTGGCAGGGAGACAATTTAAAGACGATCTGAGGGGAAGGATATATAGATTATACAGCAAGAGGAAGTCGTAGAAGTGGGTACCATTACAATCTTTAAAAAACATGACTGGAAAGGTTTAGGTATAGGAAAGTATTTTTCTGGGGCTTTGACCAGTGCCTAATTGGGAGATCAGAAGTTGGAGAGGAAGGTATTTCACCCAGGCTGGCTAATGGAGTATAAAAAGGCGGCAACTTGCAGTTTGTTTGGAGATCTGACCGTTTGGGATTAGCAGGGACAAATTAAGGGAAGGCAGGGACAGCTGCTGTGCCCATTGTCGGAGTGGACGCACTTAGAGTGGTGATTTTGAAACTTCACCTCTTCGAGGCTTCAGTCAGAGAAGCCAAGAAAGAAAAGCTGGAGGTAGAATTTCCCCCCACCTTTACATTTGCTCAGCTAGGACAGTAGAGAGGCCAGATAAGGATAGTTCTCTTGCGGGATGTGGGAAGGCAGGGAGACCTCCAGTATCCTTGATGACTACAACTGCGAGAAGTGCATCCAGCTACAGCTTCTAATAATTAGATTAGATTATGAGGACATGCAGTCCTCTTTTATTGTCATTTAGTAATGCATGCATTAAGAAATGATACAATGTTCCTCCAGTATGATATCACAGAAACACAAGACAAACCAAGACTGAAAAAACTGACAAAAACCACATAATTATAACATATAGTTACAACAGTGCAAAGCAATATCGTAATTTGATAAAGAACAAATCATGGGCACGGTAAAAAAAGCCTCAAAGTCTCTCGAAAGTCCCATCATCTCACGCAAATGGTAGAAGGAAGAAAAACTCTCCCTGCCATGAACCTCCAGTACTGCAAACTTGCCGATGCAGCACCCTGAAAGCACCCGACCACAGTCCGACTCCGAGTCCGTCCAAAAACTTCGAGCCTCCAACCAGTTCTCCGACACTGAGAACCGAGCACCATCTCTGCCGAGCGCTTCGACCCCGGCCCCGGCCGCCAAGCAATAGGCAAAGCCGAGGATTTGGGGCCTTCCCCCCTGGAGATTCTCGATCGCACAGTAGCAGCGGCAGCGAAGCGGGCATTTCAGAAGTTTCTCCAGATGTTCCTCCGTGGTTCTCACGTCTGTCTTCAGCAAATCAGGATTGTGCATGGTACCTACTTACAAATACAACATCATTTTGGAGCGGCCGCACGTGCTGTATCGTGCCACTATCTTCTCCTCCCCTCCATGTTAAGGAGCTGGAGCTGGAACTGGGTGAAGTCTGGATCATTCGGGAGGCTGAAGGGGTGATGGATAGGACATATAGAGAGGTGTTTACACCCAAGGTGCAGCACACAGGAAACTGGGTGACAGTCAGGAAGGGGAAAGGGGTTAAGGAGCCAGTGGCCATCCCCCCTCAACACTTTGGATACTGTGGCAGGGGATGACCTACAGAAGAAAGTCACAGCGGTCAGATCTCTGGCACCGAGTCTGGTTCTGTGACACGGAAGGGAAAGAGGGAGAAGAGGCATTCTGTGATGACAGGGAACTTGTTAGTTAGGGGAACAGAAAGGAGGTTCTGCGGGTGAGAATGAGATCCCCAAATGGCTCCCAGATGCTAGGGTGTGGGAAATCTTGGATGGAGTCCTCAGCATACTCAAATGGGAGGGTGAACAGACAGAGGTTGTGGTCCATGTAGGTACTAATGACTAGGAGTGGCGAGGTTCTGCATAGAGAGTTCAGGGAGTTAAAGGGCAGGACCTCCAGGGTTGTGAGCTCAGGATTGCTACCCAGGCCACGTGCTAGTGAGGCCAGAACTAGAAAGATTATACAGTTTAACATGTGGCCAAGGAGTTGGTGTACGAGGGAGGGCATAAGATTTTTGGATCATTGGGCAATCTTCCAGAGAAATCAGAGAAGGGACAGTTTGCATCTGAACTGGAGGTATTTCTGTGAGACTTGGTAGAAAGGTATTCTTGATGGCCAAGCCTACTCCGTGGAGATGTTGTCCACCTGGGGGAAAATCTTTCCAGAAGAAAGTATAACCCATTCTTTCCTCTGTTAAAGAGCCTTTATCCAGGACCCTGGTCTCACTCAGGGCAGCAATGTTGATGTTGTAGCACCTCAGCAGCGATCAAGGCTGCTCTCCGGTGAGGTCTGTCAGAGATGCCATACGAGTCCAGGGGAATCCTTACATTCCATGTTGCCAGTTTTAGGTTATTTTGTTTCTTATTTTGACTGCAGTATGGAATAACCCGATAGGCACGGTAACCTATCCAGGTGAGTGACTGAATGGGCAATTTTTAGGCTACCTTTCCTAGGCCCTTCCCCAATTGGGGTAAGCAGTGCGGTCCCTAAATAGGGCTGCTCAGTCGCACAGGGGTCTGCTGAAAACAGCTGCTAGTGACCAAATACCCTCTGTCAGTGCCGTGCAGGGTTCTGACTAGGAGCTCCCAGTCCATTCGTACCTGCTCCCGTTGCCAGAAACCCCATCGCCTGGACGAACTGCTTGAACTTCCTCCTATCCACAACCCCAGTCTACCACCAACCTTCCAGGAGGTTCTATCAGCTGCAGCTGTCCATTCCCTTAAGAACAACAAGTCCCCCGACACTGACAGTATCCCAGCTGAGTTACTGAAGAAACGAGGGTACATGTCTATGCACACCCTCTACCAGTACATCATCAAGGCCTGGACTGATGAGAACATCCCACAGCAATGGAGAAATCGCTGTCATTTATAAAAACAAAGGTGACAAGGCCATCTGTGGCAATAATAGGGCATATCACTCCTCTCTGTTGCTGGGAAGGTCCTGGCTAAAGTGATGCTTCAGAGACTCATTAGCAACATCACCGAGTCAATGCTGCCTGAATCGCAGTGTGGATTTAGGAAGAACAGGAGCACAATCGACATGATCTTCACAGCCCGGCAGCTTCAGGAAAAGTGCCGGGAGCAACATCAGGACCTGTTTATGTCCTTTGTCGACCTCTCCAAAGCATTCAACACTGTGCAAATAGAGCTCTTATGGGATGTCCTCCTCAGATTTGGCTGTGCCAATAAATTTGTTAACATCCTCCACCAGTTCCACGATGGGATGACTGCTCAAGTGTCCATAGGAGGACAAGAGTCCGAGCCCTTCCTTGTACACACAGGGGTGAGGCAGGGGTGTGTACTAGCGCCAGTACTCTTTAACATCTTCCTCTTGTGTGTTACTAAGCTTCTCCACAACGAGATTGAAGACAGCAGCGGTGTGGCAGTGGATGTCAGATTAGATGACAACCTCTTTGACATCAGGAGACTCCGTGCGACCACCAAACTCCGAAGGGAGCGGGTCCTGGAGCTGCAGTATGCAGACGACTGTGCTCTTGTGGCCCATACTCCGAAGGATCTCCAGACTGTCCTTGCTGTGGCGGTGAGAGCGTACAGCAGGATGGGGCTGACTGTCAATACCACCTAGACAGAAGTGGTTTGCCAATGGAGTACCAGTGTCCCACCCACTCTACCTGCCTTCACCGTTGGTAATGAAAAGCTGTCAGTAGTGCCATCTTTCAAATATCTGGGGAGCATTCTCTCTGAGGCTAGTGGCATTGACAACGACATCCAAAGCCACATTAAACAGGCATCAGCTGCCTTTGGGAGACTTTGGCGTAGAATCCTTCAGAATAGGAGCCTTTGTCCCTCCACAGAGGTCACCGTATACCAACTGGTCTGCGTCAACACCTTCCTTTATAGCTGTGAAGCTTGGGTAATCTACAGCCGTCACATTAAGTCCTAGGAGCGCTTCCACATAAGCTGCTTTCAGCACATCCTGGGAATTACCTGGCGTGAGCGGGTGCCTCACACTGAAATACTTGTAAAGACCAACTGCAGGAGTATTGACGCCATTATCACCCAGCGTCAGCTGCAGTGGCTGGGGCATGTGATAAGGATGCCCTCATGTCGGCTACCCCGCAGAGTGTTATACAGCCAGCTACATCATGGTCGACGCTCAGCTGGAGGGCCGAAGAAGCACTATAAGGGTCAGATGAAGAATGCTTTAAGGAAGTGCAAGATCAGACCCGAGGACCTGGAGGATGCTGCTGCTGACCATACCACTTGGCAACAGCTGTGTAGGGACGGGGATCGTATTCTGGAGATGGGAAGAACAACCAGAAGACAACAGAAAAGAGCCAGGAGAAATGCAGCCATGGTTGCCACCACTACCATATATACATGTCCCACCTGCAATAGAGCTTGTGGGTCCAGGAGAGGACTGTATAGTCATCACCGTTAAAAGTGTGGACGTCGTCATTGGATTTCGATGGACAACCGAAGAAGAAGAAGGATGTCAGATGTGAGAAGTCCGGGAGACTCCCAGCCTCCCGGATGGCTACGTCTGCAGCAGGTGTGTCGAGCTGCAGCTCCTTAGGGACCGTGTTAGGGAACTGAAGCTGCAGTTCGATGACCTTCGGCTGGTCAGGGAGAGTGAGGATGTGATAGAGAGGAGTTATAAGCAAGACGTCACACGGGGGCCTGGGGAGACAGATAAGTGGATAACAGTGAAGAGAAGGAAGGGCAAGAGTCAGATATTAGCGAGTACATCAGTGGCTGTCCCCCTTAGCAATAAGTACTTCTGTTTGAGTACTGTTGGGGAGACGGCCTACCTGGGGAAGCAACAGTGGCCACACCTCTGGCACAGAGACTGGCCCTGTGGCTCAGAAGGGTAGGGAAAGGAAGAAGGGAACTCTATAGTTAGGGGGTCAGACAGGTGATTCTGTGGATGCAGGAAAGAAACACAGATGGCTGTTTGGCTCCCAGGTGCCAGTGTCCGGGATGTTTCTGATCGCGTCCACAATATCCTGATGTGGGAAGGCAAACAGACAGAGGTCGTGGTACATATTGGTACCTACAACATAGGTAGGAAAAGGGAGGAGGTCCTGAAAACAGACACAGAGAGTTAGGAAGGAAGTTGAGAAGCAGTTCCTCAAAGGTAGTAATCTCAGGATTACTGCCTGTGCCACACGACAGTGAGTATAGGAATAGAGTGAGATGGAGGATAAATGCGTGGCTGAGGGATTGGAGCAGGGGGCAGGGATTCAGATTTCTGGATCAGTGGGACCTCTTTTGGGGTAGGTACAATCCGTACAAAAAGAATGGGTTGCACTTGAATCCCAGGGGGACCAATATCCTGGGGGAAAGGTTCGCTAAGGCTACCGGGGAGTTTTTAAATGAGAATTGCTGGGCGGATGGGAACCGAACTGAAGTAACGGAGGAAGGGGTGGTTGGCTCACAAATAGAGAAAACTTGGAGATAGTGCGAGAGGGTGGATAGGCAGGTGATAGAGAAGGGATACGCTCAGACCGATGGTTTGAGATGTGCCTATTTTAAAGCAAGAAGCATCATGAACAAAGCTTTTGAAAATCCAAATACACAACATCCACAGCCTCTCCCTTGTCAATCTTATTCGAGAATACCTCAAAAAATTCCAATAGGTTGGTGAGGCAGGATCTTCCCTTCATGAAACCATGCTGGCTTCGGCCTATCTTGTCATGCACCTCAAGGTATTTCATAACCTCGTCCTTGAGGATTGACTCCAATATCTTTCCAACTACTGATGTCAGACTAATAGGTCTGTAATTTTCTTTTTGCTGCCTCCTTCCTTTCTTTATTAGCGGAACTACATTTGTGACCTTCCAGTCCTCCGGAACTATGCCAGAGTCTATTGATTCCTGGAAGATCATTTCCAATGCTTCCACAATCTCCAAAGCCACCTCCTTCAGAACCTTTGGGTGCACC
Organism: Mobula hypostoma; assembly: GCF_963921235.1. NCBI lineage: Eukaryota > Metazoa > Chordata > Chondrichthyes > Myliobatiformes > Myliobatidae > Mobula > Mobula hypostoma. Next base: position 142,075,578 of record NC_086098.1, read on the forward strand.
TCATCCGGACCGGGAGACTTATCTATTCTTTGTCCACTTAGCTTCCCATGCACTTTCTCTCTAGTAATCTTGACTGTACCTAATTCTATTCCCTGATACCTCTGGCTATCAGATATATCCAGGCTACCAGCTTATCCAAGGTAGTGAGCTTGCAGGCCTTTGAAAACTGACCAACAATTGCCATGACGATGGTCTTCCTCTTAGATGGTGGAAGACCTGTGACAAAGTCCATGGAGATGTGTGCCCATGGTCTGACCAGAACTGGTCAAGGGTGGAGAAGATCTTGAGGTTGGGCATGGGGCTCCTTGTTCACATGCCTGCACATATTGTTGAGTCTCTTTTCATTCTGGGCCACCAATACCTTCTCTTGATGAACTCGAAAGTTCTGGCAATCCTTGGATGAGTGGTCATTCTCGATGTATGTCCCCACTGGAATACCTGGGACCATCCCCTTGCGCCTGGGCTTTGCAAACAAGTTAACCAATTCCCCAACGAACTGGCACTACCACCTTGGTTTGGAGTAAAATGGACGTAGGCTGCTCCCCTCTTTCGGGTTCGTCGAACTGACAAGGCAAAGCATTGGTTATCTGATTCTTTGACCCCTGATCGATAGGTCAGAACAAAGTGAAAATAGTTATAGAAAAGAGACCACCAGGCCTGCTTGGAATTCAGTCTCTTGGCCTCCTGAATATAAGGTTATTATGGTCTGTCCAGACAATAAAATGGTTCTTGGCCTCCTCAAACCAGTGACGCCATTCCTCCAAGTCCACCTTAACTATGAGTAGCTTCCAACTTCCGATATCATGGTTTCTCTCAGTCAGGGATATCCGTCTGAAGAAAAATGCACATGGGCTCAGTTTACTGTCCTAAGGTGACCAATGAGGCAATTCTGCACCCACTCTGATGTCTGAGGTATGTACCTCCATGATTAAAAGAAGGTCCAGGCTACATTTAAGCCATGACGGGAGCTGATGAGAACCATTGGTTGAGCTCTGCCAAAGCAGCCTCCACTTCAGTAGTCCAGACAAAAGGGCCTGTGGACTTCTTAGTTAGAGTGGTCAACGAAGCTGCCACTGAGCTGAAGTTCCTGATGAACTTCTGGCAAAAGCTGGCAAATCCCAGGAATCATTGTACTTGTTTGATTCTGGATAGTTGTAGCATCTCTGACTGCCTGAGTCTTGGTAGGGTCCATCTTGAGATTGCCATTTGGAGATGATGAAACACAAAAATGAAATGGTTGTTGTGTGAAATTCGGATAAAGGCGTACTTATGGGTTGTATCCTGGAGCACGTCATTTATAAAGGCCTACAAAACTGCTGGAACGTTCACGAGACTGAAGGGCATAACCAGGTACTCATAGAGCCCCGTCGATGTATTGAATGCAGTTTTCCACTCCTTTAGCGGACCAGATTGTATGCACTCCACAAGTCCAGTTTTGTAAATATTCTTGTCCCTTGGAGAATCAGAATCTTGAAGCCAGTATTCATGAGTGGGAGGGGGTAATGATTCTTGGTCCTTAGGGTTGGGAGTTATGACTGCTTCCATCACAGTTCTCCTGATGGCTGTTGCCTCAGGCATTTGGCCAGCCCATGACCTGTCTCACCACAGTAACAGCAGCAGCCCTGACTCTGACACCGAGACTTCTCATTGGCGGAGAGCCTCATGTAGCCAACCTGCATGGGCTCAGCAGAGTCCTGAGCAGGAGACGGCCTGGTCCTGGTCTGGTGTGCTGATCCTACTTCAGCTTCTTGATGTAACCCCACTTACACTCAGCCAGACGATTATCAAGGCAGTTGGACTGCTCGATCAAGACCTCAAAGTCTCCTGATGTCTCTCCCAAGGCGAGGGCATCCTTCAGTTTGTCCCAGAGTCCATGGCAGTACAGAGTCGCCAAGGCTCCCTGTTCCAGCTACTCTCTTGAGCCAAAGTCCAAAACTCAATAGCGCAGTCGGCCTCTGACTGACGTCTCTGAAGCATCTTCATTAGACAATCCGAATCTTGGCTTGTTCCGGTGGTACAATGGAACATCTTCCTCACGGCTGCCATGAACTCCTCCGAATCCGAACAAATCTCTGACTTTCGTTCCCAGTACGCTGTGGCCCAGGTGAGGGCTCTCCCGGTCAGGAGAATCACGAAGGCCACTTTTCCCGCACACCGGAAGGAACCGGGATGGCTGGAGTTCGAACACCAATGAGTATTGAGTGAGGAAACGGAAACAAGAACCCAGTTCACCGTCGAATCTCTCCAGGGGCGGAAGATGTCAGGCTCCTCAGAGCGGCCGATAGCCCCACACAGGTGACTCCGTCTTCCTCTTTGTGATAGTTGACACACGGCGACCTGGAGGTCGTGTATCTCCGGGCTCTGTCTCGAAATCCTCCCGCTGTGGCTGCCTCTGGGTCCGCGTTGGTTCTATCATGGCGTGACGAGAGACCTTGACGAGGATGGTAGGTCCTGAATGCTGGAGTGTCTGAGGCTAGGATCGAGACATGGTTTGAGACTGAAGTTAGAACTGAGCACTAAACAAGACACTAGATGATAACCCAAGTTGAGCCTACGATTGAACCTCCTTAAATACTGAAATCCTGGCACAAAGACATGGCAGCCAATTAGCAGGATGGTCCTGAATCCTTAAAAGGGCCAGGCCAGCCATCCATACTCTGGAGTCAGAGTGTCAGAATTGCAGAAGCTGACACGGTCGGGTGTGTATCATGTCACATCTACTTGAAGAATTCCTGCCACCTTCTTCCAATGCAGGTGATTCATCCACGAAAGAGGAAAGGTTAGACCAGGAGTGAATTGCATCACCCGCATCCATTAGCTTCATGCATCTGTAAGAGAGTGACCACAGCTTTGATGAAGGCATCATAGTCCCACTGAGCTCCAGCAGAAGCAAGCCTATTATCAGTGCCTTAATGGTGTGAAATTTGTTGCTTTGTGACAGCAGTACAGTGAGGAGGCATAAAATTACAATAAATTACAAAAGAATCTGTGCAACCAAAAGGTTAATGGGGTAGTTTTTGTGAGTTCATAGAACCCTTAGACATATGATGTCAGCGGGAGAAACAGTTTCTGAACCATTGAGTGATGGTTAAAATGAGAAGAAGGCTGTTATGAGCTCATCGTGCCTGTGTGGGGCACCAGAGAGAGTATTGTGCTCCGAGGTTTATAGACACCTGAACTGGTTAATTGTTGTTTAATGACAGTTTTTTTTATTGTTTAGAGTTCCTTGCGTTTTTCTTGAGTGACTCAGGACATTGCCTCAAGATTCAGGGGAGAAGATTTAGGACGGAGATGAGGAGAAACTGTTTTCCCCAGAGAGTGGTGAATCTGTGGAGTTCTCTGCCCAGGGAAGCAGTTCAGGCTTCTTCAGTAAATATATTTAAGAAACAGTTAGATAAGTTTTTACATAGAAAGGGAATTAAGGGTTATGGGGAAAAGGCAGATAGATGGAGCTGAGTTTACGGACAGATCAGCCATGATGTTATTGAATGGCGGGACAGGCTCGATGGGCCAGATGGCCTAGTCCTGGTCCTATTTTCTTATGTTCTTATGTTCTCATAATGTGGTCTCATGGTACCTTCTGTTTAAGCTTGTTAAGTTTATCTTGTTAATGGTATCATTTAAGATGATGCCTGATTAGCACTACTGGCAGGGTCCTTGTTTTGAGAATGATTAGGCTCAGGGTGTCGCTCAGCTGAGCCACCAGTGTTCTGTTGGAATTGTGAATAAGCTCTTGTCACCTTCTCTATACTGAAGCCTGTCTTTCCTCTGCACTTGGATTCCGGTACTGCCTGCACACATCGTGACAGGGCCAGTCCTGGATGGTCAGGGTCCTTAGTGATGAATGCCACCCTCCTGAGGCACCAGCTCTCGAAGCTACCCTCAGTTGTGTAGAGCCTGCGATGGAGATGTCAGAGACTATGACACTCTGCGGCCTCTTGCAATCCTGTTCATCGGAGCCCCCATACCAGGTTGCTATGCAACCAGCCAGAAAGCTCTCCACTATACAGGCGTAGCAATCTGCCAGTCTTTGATGACATACCAAATCTCCTCAGACTCCTTAACAGACACTCATATTTTAGGCCAGGATAGATCCTCTGAGATGTTGACACCCAGAAACTTAAAGCTGCTGACCCTTCAGCGAGAGCTGGTGTTCTCCCAGCTTTCCATTCCGCAAGTCCACAGCAAATTCCTTGGCTTTGCTGACTTGCCGATGTTGTGACACCACCCAACCAGCCGATCTCACTCCTGTAGGCTTCCTCATGAGAGCTTACCAACAGCATTGAATTTGTAGACGGTGCTGAGCTGTGCTTAGCCACACAGTCGTGAGTGCAGAGAGGGTAGAACGATAGGTTAGCAGAAATCCTGGAGGTGTGCCTGGCTTGGTAATCAAATCTGTTCACTCAAGATCATACAGTGTGCTGGAAGAGCTCAGCAGGTCAAGCAGCAGCTGGGAGATGAAAGGAATTCTCGTCATTTCAGGTTGAAACTCTGCACCCAGACTCTATTCTCCCTAAGAACGTGGCGCAAACCATCAAGTTCCTCCAGCAGGTTGTTTGTTGCCTCAGATTCCAGCATCTGCAGTCTCCTGTGTCCACTAAATCCACTAACTCTTTTTGTAAGGAGGTCCAATTTAAACTGCCCTCCTTTATAATCATGCTTTTCATTGATCTGACTTCAGCAGGAAATAAACCCTACAGTGGAAATTGATTATTCCTGAGAAGTATTGACCTGGCAGTTTATTATGCCACTATGCTGCACGTTCACAGAAAATATTTTGTTTGTACACAGCACGCATTGCTGCCTCTCAATTCCCTAAACCCCACCCATAATAAACAGATACATGAAGGTTACTGACAAATGAAGCAGAAAACGACTTTTTCAACTTGGGATGTTTTCACAGAAAGTGCCTCACGCTGGCCTGGTGCCAGCTAGACGGTTGAGAGTACACTAGACGTTGCACTATCCTTTTTGAAATCTTTGAAGACCTGATGTAAACGTCAGTATTTGTACAGCACGCGGACACTATGAAAATATTATTTAGAAATGATGTTTTTCAATTTTTTAATGATTTAGAAATGTAGAAAACCTACAGCACAATACAGGCCGCTCGGCTCACAAAGCTGTGCCGAACATGTCCTTATCTTAAAAATTACCTAGTGTTACCCATAGCCCTCTATTTTTCTAAGCTCCATGTACCTATGCAGGAGTCTCTTAAAAGACCCTATTGTATCTGCCTCCCCCACTGTCACCGGCAGCCCATTCCACGCACTCACCACTGTCTGCATAAAAAAAAACTTACCCCTGACATCTCCTCTGTACCTACTTCCAAGCATCTTAAAACTGTGCCCTCTCGTGTTAGATATTTCAGCCCCAGGAAAAAAACTCTGACTATCCACATGATCAATGCTTCTCATCATCTTAGACACCTCAATCAGGTCACTTCTCATCCTCCGTCGCTCCAAGAAGAAAAGGCCGAGTTCACTCAACCTATTCTAGAAACATAGAAACATAGAAACCTACAGCACAATACAGGCCCTTCGGCCCACAAAGCTGTGCCGAACATGTCCCTACCTTAGAAATTACTAGGCTTACCTATAGCCCTCTATTTTTCTAAGCTCCATGTACCTAATAAGGCATGCTCCCCAATCCAGGCAACATCCTTGTAAATCTCCTTTGTACCATTTCTATAGTTTCCACATCCTTCCTGTAGTGAGATGACCAGAACTGAGCACAGTACTCCAAGTGGGGTCTGATCAGGGTCCTATATAGCTGCAACATTACCTCTTGGCTCCTAAATTCAATCCCACGATTGATAAAGGCCAATGCCTTCTTAACCACAGAGTCAACCTGCGCAGCAGCTTTGAGTGTCCTATGGACTCGGACCCCAAGATCCCTCTGATCCTCCATACTGCCAAATGTCTTACCATTAATACTATATTCTGCCATCATATTTGACCTACCAAAATGAATCACCTCACACTTGTCTGTGTTGAATTCCATCTGCCACTTCTCAGCCCAGTTTTGCATCCGATCAATGTAACCTCCGACAGCCCTCCACACTATCCACAACACCCCCAACCTTGGTGTCATCAGCAGATTTACTAACCCATCCCTCTATTTCCTCATCCAGGTCATTTATAAAAATCATGAAAAGTAGGGGTCCCTGAACAGATCCTTGAGGCACACCACTTGTCACTGACCTCCATGCAGAATATGACCCATCTACAACTACTCTTTGTCTTCTGTGGGCAAGCCAATTCTGGATCCACAAAGCAATCTCCCCTTGGATCCCATGCCTCCTTACTTTCTCAATAAGCCCTGCATGGGGTACCTTATCAAATGCCTTGCTGAAATCCATAAACACTACATTCACTGCTCTTCCTCCATCAATGTGTTTAGCCACATCCTCAAAAAATTAAATCAGGCTCATAAGGAACAATCTGCCTTTGACAAAGCCATGCTGACTATTCCTAATCATATTATACCTATCTAAATGTTCATAAATCCTGCCTCTCAGGATCTTTTCCATCAACTTACCAACCACTGAAGTAAGACTCACTAGTCTATAATTTCCTGGGCTATCTCTACTCCCTTTTCTTAAATAAGGGAACAACATCTGCAACTCTCCAATCCTCTGGAACCTCTCCTGTCCCCATTGATGATGCAAAGATCATCACCAGAGGCTCAGCAATTTCCTCCCTCGCCTCCCACAGTAGCCTGGGGTATATCTCATCCGGTCCCAGTGACTTATCCAACTTGATGCTTTCCAAAAGCTCCAGCATATCATCTTTCTTAGTATCTATATTCTGAAGGTTTTCAGTCTGCTGTAAGTCATCCCTACAATCGCCAAGATCCTTTTCTGTAGTGAATACTGAACCAAATTACTCATTAAGTACCTCTGCTATCTTCTCTGGTTCCATACACACTTTTCCACTGTCACATTTGATTGGTCCTATTCTCTCACGTTTTATCTTCTTACTCTTCACATACTTGCAGAATGCCTTGGGGTTTTCTTTAATCCTGTCCATCAAGGCCTTCTCATGGCACCTTCTGCCTCTCCTAATTTCATTCTTAATCTCCTTCCTGCTAGCCTTATAATCCTCTAGATCTCTATCATTACTTAGTTTTTTGAACCTTTCATAAGCTTTTCTTTTCTTCTTGACTAGATTTACAAGAGCATTGAGGATCCACAACATCAGGCAGGAGATGAAAGCGCTGAAGTCCCAATACAAGGAGGCAGGAGAAGAGGAGCGCATTGGCTTGGCCCAGCTGATGTGCATGCTACGAAAGAAGATCAGGGTCCTCCGCCGGGCAGAGTGGCATCGGAGGTGGCGTCGTGAAAGGGCCCAAAAACGTGCAGCCTTTATCGCCAACCCCTTCAAGTTCACCAAGGAGATGCTGGGGGAGAAGCGCAGTGGGAAACTGGCCTGTTTGTAGAAAGACATAGACCGACATCTGAAGAAGATATATAATGATCCTGAAAGAGAGCAGGAGTTGGGAGAGTGCAACATCCTAATAGACCCACCTGAACCGGATGTGCAGTTCGACATGTCAGAGCTGCAACTAAAGGAAGTCAGAGAGGTTGTCCGCAAAGCAAGGGCAAGCTCGGCTCCAGGACCAAGCACCACCTCCTACAAAGTGTACAAGAACTGCCCCAAACTCCTGCTGCGTCTGTGGAAGATCCTGACAATATTCTGGAGAAGGGGGAAGATCCCAGAACAGTGGAGAGTGGCTGAAGGGGTGTGGATCCCGAAGGAGGAAAATGCCACCCAGATAGATCAGTTTCGCATCATCTCCCTGCTGTGTGTTGAGGCAAAGATCTTCTTCAGTGCAGTTTCCAACCGGTTGTGCACCTACCTAGCAAAGAACGCCTATATTGATACATCAGTCCAGAAGGGTGGCATTTCAAGGATGCCGGGCTGTCTGGAGCACGTTGGTGTGGTGACACAGCTCATCAGGGAGGCCAGAGAGAACAAGGGCAACCTGTCAGTGTTGTGGCTCGACCTGGCAGATGCACATGGCTCCATTCCGCACAAGCTGGTTCAGCTCACACTGACCAAATATCACATCCCCAGCAGAATCAGAGACCTTATCGCTGATTATTACAGCAACTTCAGGATGAGGGTCTCTTCAGGAGCAATTACATCAACCTGGCACAAGGTGGAGGTTGGCATCATCACAGGGTGCACTATCTCAGTGACACTGTTCTCCCTAGCCATGAACATGCTCACTAAGTCTGCTGAACCAGAGTGCAGAGGGCCCAGAATGAATTCCGCTCAATGGCAACCACCTATCAGGGCATTCATGGATGACCTCACAGTCACCACAGAATCAGTTCCAGGCTGCCGGAGGATTCTGCAAGGGCTCGAAAAGCTGGTGGAGTGGGCCCGGATGTGTTTCAAACCTGCCAAATCAAGATCGATGGTGTTGACGAAAGGGAAGGTGGAGAACAAGTTCCGGTTCAGCATCGCAGGCACAGCCATCCCAACCATCACAGAAAAGCCAGTCAAGAGCTTAGGCAAAGTTTTTGACAGCTCTTTAAGGGACACAACATCCACTCAGGCAACCTGCACCGAGTTGGATGGCTGGCTGAAATCTGTGGACAAGTCTGGCCTACCTGGGAAGTTTAAAGCCTGGGTGTATCAGCATGGCATTCTTCCCAGAATCCTGCAGCCCCTCCTCGTCTATGCAGTTCCGATCTCGACCGTCGAAACCTTAGAGAGGAGGGTTAGCAACCACCTCAGGAGATGGCTGGGGCTGCCAAAGAGCCTGGGCAGCATCGCACTCTATGGACACCACAACAAACTGCAACTGCCCTTCAAATCCTTGGAGGAAGAATTCAAGGTAACAAGAGCCAGAGAATTGCTACAGTATAGGGACTCAAGTGACCTGAAGGTGGCTAGAGCAGGGATCCAAGTAAGTACTGGCAGGAAGTGGAGGGCAGAGGAAGCTGTTCAGGAGGCAGAGGCTGTGTCACAGAAGGCTGGTGGGAGTGGTCACACAAGGCCGAGCTGGTCTAGGATCCTTTCCAACTCCCCAAATGGACACCAGAGGGAAGGAAAGGCGTCGTCTAGTTCAGGAGGAGGTGAGGGCAGTAGTGGAGGAGATGAGAGCCTGCAAGGCGGTGGGAATGAAGCAACAGGGAGCTTGGACAAGATGAGAGAATGCAGTTGAGAGGAAAGTGACCTGGGCTGATCTTTGGAAAGCCGAACCACACCGCATCCAGTTTCTCATCCAGGCAGTGTACGATGTGCTTCCAAGCCCATCAAACCTGCACACATGGGGCAAGGCAGAGTCATCTGCATGCCACTGTGCCCCAAGCGAGGAACCCTGAAGCACATCCTCAGCGGCTGTGCAAGGGCACTTGGTGAGGGACGGTACAGGTGGAGGCATGATCAGGTCCTGAAAACCATCGCTGAAGCCATCAGCGCAGGAGTTGAGTGGGCGAAGTGGTTCCAACCCTCCAAGCAGACCATTGCCTTTGTCAGAGCTGGGGAGCAGCCAATACCTGCCAAAAGAACATCTGCAGGCATTCTGACCTCTGCAAGGGACTGGCAGCTGTTGGTGGACCTCGAAGGGTAGCTGAAGTTCCCCAACCATATCGCAGCCACCACCCTGCGACCAGACATTGTCCTAGTGTCTGAGTCTACTAAGCAAGTGGTGCTGTTGGAGCTGACAGTCCCATGGGAAGATAGCTTGGAGGAGGCCTTTGAAAGGAAGCTCTCCAAGTATGCAGGACTGGTCAGCAGCTGTCAGCAGGCTGGATGGAGAGCGAGGTGTCTCCCAGTGGAGGTTGGTTGTAGGGGATTCGTAGCCCGTTCTTTAGATAGAGCCTTCAGCATTTTGGGCATCGAGGAAGAGGAGAGCCATCCGCAGTACCACTGATGCGGCAGAGAGGGCCTCAAGATGGCTGTGGCTCAAAAGAGGGGAGCCATGGAGTCATAAGTAGCTAGCCATCTGGACACAAGCTGGGGTCTGATCAGCCCCGGCTGGGTCACCTGGAGGAGGTTGTATGATGTTGAAAGACCTGAAATACCCGATGATTCCAGGAACATCACTGAAGATGTGTCCAGAAGCATCAGTAGATGTATGTACACAACAGCCTTTGTATACCATGGTTCCTGTACCCTACCATCCTTTCCCTGTCTCATTGGAACGTACTATGCAAAACTCTAGGCCAATATCCCCTGAACATTTGCCACATTTCTTCCGTACATTTCCCTGAGAACATCTGTTCCCAATTTATGTTTCCAAGTTCCTGCCTGATAGCCTCATATTTCCCCTTACTCCAATTAAAGGCTTTTCTAATTCATCTGTTCCTATCCCTCTCCAATGCTATGGTAAAGGAGATAGAATTATGATCACTATATCCAAAATGCTCTCCCACTGAGAGATCTGATGCCTGACCAGGTTCATTTCCCAATATCAGATCAAGTACAGCCTCTCCTCTTGTAGGCTTATCTACATATTGTGTCAAGAAACCTTCCTGAACACAACTAACAAACTCTACCCCATCTAAACCCCTTGCTCTAGGAAGATGCCAATCAATATTTGGGAAATTAAAATCTCCCACCACAACAACTCTGTTATTATTACACCCTTCCAGAATCTGTCTCCCTATCTGCTCCTCAATGTCCCCATTACTATTGGGAAGTCTATGAAAAACACCCAGTAGAGTTATTGACCCCTTCCTGTTGTTAACGTCCACCCACAGAGACTCCATAGACAATCCCTCCATGATGTCTACCTTTTCTGCAGCCGTGATACTATGTCTGATCAACAGTGTCACACCCCCACCTCTTTTGCCTCCCTTCCTGTCCTTTCTGAAATGCCTAAAGGCTGGCACTCGAAGTAACCATTCCTGCCCCTGAGCCATCCAAATCTCTGTAATGGCCACAACATCATAGTTCCAAGTACTGATCCACACTTTAAGCTCATATGCTTTACTCTTAATACTCTTTGCATTAAAATAGACACATCTCAAACCTTTGGTCTGAGTGCGTCCCTTCTCTATCATCTGCCTATCCTCCCTCTTGCACTGTCTCCAAGCTTTTGCTGTTTGTGAGCCAACCACCTCTTCCTCCATCTCCTCAGTTCTGTTCCCATGCCCCAGCAATTCTAGTTTAAACTCTCCCCAATAGCTTTAACAAACCTCCCTGCCAGGATATTGGTCCCCCTGGGATTCAAGTGCAACCCTTCCTTTTTATACAGGTCACATCTGCCCCAAAAAAGGTCCCAAGGATCCAGAAATTTGAATCCCTGCCCCCTGCTCCAATCCCTCAGCCACGTATTTATCCTCCACCTCGTTCTTTTCCTATACTCACTGTCACATGACACAGGCAGTAATCCCGAGATTACTAGCTTTGAGATCCTGCTTCTCAACTTCCTTCCTAACTTCCTATATTTATATTAGAAAACTTTGAACGTTCTTTTAAAAACGTTTCAGACTAGAGATGCTTTAGGAAAGAGGGGTGCCAGTGGATACCCTTCTCAAGGAATAGCCAGGGGTACCCCCATGGGCCCAGGCTATGTCTACCTTTTTATTGGCCATGTAGAACAGTCCATATTCCAAGCCTTCCCCAGTAATGCTCCCTAGCTTTTCTACAATATATTGACAACTGCATTGGTGCTGTTTCATGCACCCATGCTGAGTTCGTCAATTTCATCCACTTTGCCTTCAGCTTCCACCTTGCCCTTAAATTCTACTGGTCCATCTCTGACACCTCTGCCTCCTTTCTCGATCTCTTTGTCTCCGTCTCTGGAGACAGAGTGTTAGTCAACATCTTTTATAAAGCTGAATCTCATGGCTTCCCGTAAAAATACAATTCCTCTTTCTCATTTCCTTCATTTCCATCTCATCTGTCGCCAGGATGAGGCTTTCCTCTCCAGGATATCAGAGATGCCCTTCTTTTTCAAAGAAGGGTTTTCCTTCCGCTACCATTGGCACTTCTCTCACCCACGTCTCTTCCATTTCCTGGACATCTGCCCTCACACCATCTTCCTGCCACCTTAACAGGGATAGAGTCCCTCTTGACCTCACCTAACACCCCATGGGCCTTTGCATCTAATACATCATTATCCACAACTACCATCATCTTCATTGGGGTCCCACCACCAAACACATCTTTACTTGCCCCCCCTCTCAGCTTTCTGCAGGGATCACTCCCTCCATCATCCCTTGTCCATTCGTTCCACCCCAGTAATCCCCCTCTTGGCACACCTCCTTGCAAATGGCAAAAATGCTACACCTCCTTCTTTACCTCCATTCAGGCTGCAAACAGCCCTTCAGCGGCGAGATTGTGGGAGTCGTCCTTCGTGTCCAGTCTCCAGTTGTATGCAAACAAAAACTTTGTAAACGTTTGCTACGTGTTCTTTTCTGATTCAGCTCAGGGTGTACTTTGCATTTGTGTTCACAAAGGAGATGACACACGTGCTCAAGGTCACAAGGAAACACTTTATTAGAAGTAACACAAAGGCAATACAGAAAGAAAACCAAATCTCTACAGCAGGAAGTAGCCTCACAGCAATCAAAATAATACTGCGGAATGCCGACAGACTTTTTCTTTTCCCCTCTCTCCCTTCCTCCCTCTCCCCCTTCCCCCTCTCCCCCTCTCCCCCTTCCCCCTCTTCACCCCTCCCCTTCCCCTCCTCTCCCCTCCCCTCTCCCCCTCCCCTCCCCATCCCCTCCTCCCCCTCCTCCCCCTCCTCCCCTCTCCCCCTCCCCCTCCCCTTCCCCTCTCCCTCCTCCTCTCCCCCTCTCCCTTCCCCCTCCCTCCTCTTCCCCTCCCTCTACCCCCTCCCCCCTTTGACATCCTCTGACTCTCTTGATGTACTGTTCTCTATCTTATCACCCATCAGCAGCCAAGCCCTAACCTAGAGCAAAACTCCCTCCTCTTGCAACAGGAAGTTGCCACGTTTATACCCTTCCAAACCCCTAACACTGGTACGTTTCCATGCATTTGGTACCAGCACCTGCACAGTGACCTCGCCTTCCCGTGAAAAACATGTTTTTCACCCTCTCCCTCTGTTATGGCTATAGACTTGTACTCCCTTGACTTCATCAAAACATTGCCGTGAACTGGCACTCGTGCTTTCCAAAACAATCCCTCTCCAAGCTGACACTCTGTCTTACAGACTCCCATTTTATGTTAGCATATACTAAGGAGAAATCACATTCACTTTTTCCTTACAATATGGCCTCCTATACACAGTCCCAATGTAAATTGGAGTACAGTTTTATTGAGCACTTCCGCACCGCCACTCCATCTAACAAAAGCAAAATTTCCTGGTAGCCAACCATCTTAATTCCCATTCCTATTCTCATTCCCACATGCCAGTCCTCGGTGTCCTCTTCTGCCGCACACGCTGCTCACACGTGCCGACACGGCCACGCCCCCGAGCAACACATCATCAGGTCCGCTGATGACACGATAGTGGAGGGGCTCATCACCTACAGTGATGAGACAGCCTACGGGGAGGAGGAGGTGGAAGAGTCCGAGGCAAGATGCCAGGCAAATAACAAGACAAAGGAGATGGTTATCGACTCCAGGAAAACCCACACCACTCACACCCACCACCCCCCCACCCCCCGCCTTTACATCGGCCGCACTGCTGTTAAAACTCTGAGCAGCTTCAAAGTCCTGGGAGTGCTTGTCACACACAGCCCTCAGGGTCCTGGGAACAGTCAAGAAGCTCACCGATGCCCCTACTTTCTGAGGCGGCTGAAGAGAGCTGGACTATGCACGTCTTTACTCGCATCGTTCTACAGATGCAGAGTACAGAGCATCCGAACAAGCTGCATCACTGCTTGCTACATAAACTGCACAGCGGCAGACAGGAAGGCTCTACAACGAGTAGTCAAAACTGCCCAAGACATTAGTGGCACCAGCCTACCTGCCATCAAGGATGTATCTGCAGAAAGGTGCTGGAAAAGGGCCAGTAACATCGTGAAGGATCACGCACACCCTGCTCATGGACTGTCTGTACCATTCCCATCAGGGAGGAGGCTATGTAGCATCCACACCATGAATACCAGGCTCACAAACAATTACTTTCCCCATGCAGAAAGGCTGATCAACACTTTCACCACTACTCTGTTATTTCCCATTGGTCACCTGACGTACAACCTTTATGGACGTACAATCAATCTATGCATATAAGCTATCCTATGTATTGATATTTATTCTGTTTTTATATTATTGCGTTCTTTATCTTTTGTGTTTTTTGTGCTGCATTGTCTCCAGAGTAACGATTATTTTGTTCTCTTTACACTTGTGAACAGGAAATAACATTGAACAATCCTGAAGCTTGAATTAATAACAAAACAATGAATACATGTAAATAAGTAACAGGATTCATCTTCTTCCTTAAGGAAAGTCCATAATTATTGTCACTAATTAATTAATCAATGATAATCTCTACTGAAAATTGCCTTGACACACAGAGAAATTTTTGGAAGGTTATCATGAATTTAGGCACACACTCAAAAAAAGGTTCAGCACACCTCTCCAAGCAATAACGTTTTGTATGTAAATCATGACTGGCTGGAAAGATGGTGAATCTACATACTTTCACAAAGGTGGATGTGGAGACAAGCCTTCAAAGCTAAGCGAAGGAGAATCATGAAGTCTATTAGTTATTACACCTGCAAGTCACCCATAATCTCTAAGGCTGAGTTGAAAAGTCAAGAGGTTATGTTGCAACTTTACGAAACTCTGGTTAGGCCACATCTGGAGTATGGCGTACATTTCAAAACAGTCCCGCTATAGGAAGGGTGTTGAGGCTTTGAAGAGGGTGCAGAAGACGCTGCCTGGTTTAGAGGGTATGTGCTGTCACGAGAGTATCACAGTATCAACCCTGTTTCCCAGGGTTGAAATCTCTAATACCAGAGGGCATGCTTGTAGCTGAAAGGGGGTAGATTCAAAAGGAGTAAGAGGGGTAAGTATTTTACTCAGAGAATCGCGGATGCCTGGAATGTGCTGCCTGGTGTGGTGGTAGAGGCAAATACATAAGAGGCTTTTAAAAGACATTTGGAGAGGCACGTGAATGTAAGGAAGATGAAGGGATATGGAAATGGTGTAGGTAGGAGAGAATAGTGTTTAGGGGTTTTTGATTTGCTTTTTAGCTGGTTCAGCACAACATTGTGGGCTGAACGTCCAGTTCATGTTCTGTATTGTTCTATGTTCTATGTTTCCATAAAGTTTTCAAGTTACCTTATCATTAGGTAACTGCTGACAGCCTTTCATAGAAACATAGAAACATAGAAAATAGGTGCAGGAGTAGGCCATTCGGCCCTTCGAGCCTGCACCGCCATTCAGTATGATCATGGCTGATCCTCCAACTCAGAACCCCGCCCCAGCCTTCCCTCCATACCCCCTGATCCCTGTAGCCACAAGGGCCATATCTAACTCCCTCTTAAATATAACCAATGAACTGGCCTCAACTGTTTCCTGTGGCAGAGAATTCCACAGATTCACCACTCTCTGTGTGAAGAAGTTTTTCCTAATCTCGGTCCTAAAAGGCTTCCCCTCTATCCTCAAAGTGTGACCCCTCGTTCTGGACTTCCCCAACATTGGGAACAATCTTCCTGCATCTAGCCTGTCCAATCCCTTTAGGATTTTATACGTTTCAATCAGATCCCCCCTCAATCTTCTAAATTCCAACGAGTACAAGCCCAGTTCATTCAGTCTTTCTTCATATGAAAGTCCTGCCATCCCAGGAATCAATCTGGTGAACCTTCTTTGTACTCCCTCTATGGCAAGGATGTCTTTCCTCAGATTAGGGGACCAAAACTGCACACAATACTCCAGATGTGGTCTCACCAAGGCCTTGTACAACTGCAGTAGTACCTCCCTGCTCCTGTACTCCAATCCTCTTGCTATAAATGCCAGCATACCATTCGCCTTTTTCACCGCCTGCTGTACCTGCATGCCCACTTTCAATTACTGGTGTATAATGACACCCAGGTCTCGTTGCACCTCCCCTTTTCCTAATCGGCCACCATTCAGATAATAATCTGTTTTTCTATTTTTGCCACCAAAGTGGATAACTTCACATTTATCCACATTAAATTGCATCTGCCATGAATTTGCCCACTCACCCAACCTATCCAAGTCACCCTGCATCCTCTTAGCATCCTCCTCACAGCTAACACTGCCACCCAGCTTCGTGTCATCCGCAAACTTGGAGATGCTGCATTTAATTCCCTCATCCAAGTCATTAATATATATTGTAAACAACTGGGGTCCCAGCGCTGAGCCTTGCGGTACCCCACTAGTCACTGCCTGCCATTCTGAAAAGGTCCCGTTTATTCCCACTCTTTGCTTCCTGTCTGCTAACCAATTCTCCACCCACACCAATACCTTACCCCCAATACCATGTGCTTTAAGTTTGCACACTAATCTCCTGTGTGGGACCTTGTCAAAAGCCTTTTGAAAATCCAAATATACCACATCCACTGGTTCTCCCCTATCCACTCTACTAGTTACATCCTCAAAAAATTCTATGAGATTCGTCAGACATGATTTTCCTTTCACAAATCCATGCTGACTTTGTCTGATCATTTCACCACTTTCCAAATGTGCTGTTATCACATCCTTGATAACTGACTCCAGCAGTTTCCCCACCACCGACGTTAGGCTAACCGGTCTATAATTCCCCTGTTTCTCTCTCCCTCCTTTTTTAAAAAGTGGAGTTACATTAGCCACCCTCCAATCCTCAGGAACTAGTCCAGAATCTAACGAGCTTTGAAAAATTATCACTAATGCATCCACTATTTCTTGGGCTACTTCCTTAAGCACTCTAGGATGCAGACCATCTGGCCCTGGGGATTTATCTGCCTTCAATCCCTCCAATTTACCTAACACCACTTCCCTACTAACATGTATTTCGCTCAGTTCCTCCATCTCACTGGACCCTCTGTCCCCTACTATTTCTGGAAGATTATTTATGTCCTCCTTAGTGAAGACAGAACCAAAGTAATTATTCAATTGGTCTGCCATGTCCTTGCTTCCCATAATCAATTCACCTGTTTCTGTCTGTAGGGGACCTACATTTGTCTTTACCAGTCTTTTCCTTTTTACATATCTATAAAAGCTTTTACAGTCAGTTTTTATGTTCCCTGCCAGTTTTCTCTCATAATCTTTTTTCCCCTTCCTAATTAAGCCCTTTGTCCTCCTCTGCTGAACTCTGAATTTCTCCCAGTCCTCAGGTGAGCCACTTTCTCTGGCTAATTTGTATGCTTCTTCTTTGGAATTGATACCATCCCTAATTTCTCTTGTCAGCCACGGGTGCACTACCTTCCTTGATTTATTTTTTTGCCAAACTGGGATGAACAATTGTTGTAGTTCATCCATGCAACCTTTAAATGCTTGCCATTGCATATCCACCGTTAATCCTTGAAGTGTCATTTGCCAGTCTATCTTAGCTAATTCACGTCTCATACCTTCAAAGTTACCCCTCCTTAAGTTCAGAACCTTTGTTTCTGAATTAACTATGTCACTCTCCATCTTAATGAAGAATTCCACCATATTATGGTCACTCTTACCCAAGGGGCCTCTCACGACAAGATCGCTAATTAACCCTTCCTCATTGCTCAAAACCCAGTCCAGAATAGCCTGCTCTCTAGTTGGTTCCTCGACATGTTGGTTCAAAAAACCACCCCACATACATTCCAAGAATTTCAGGAGCATGGTATCAGTTAAAAATGATAATTGTTTACAGCAGAGATTATCCCTGCAATTAAAATACAATTGTATTACCTACAGTCTTTTGTTTGCCTCGTCAGTACAGATTGACAGTCAATGACATTAAATGGTTATATCAGCCTGGCTTTGCAGGTAAAAGTTTGGCCAGCATCCAGCTGTTTCTAGCTGGCTTGGATTAGAACTGAGTATTTTCCTGCACAATACAGACGGATGATACAGCTGTCGAGTTAAAATGAGATCGTCGTGACTGAGAGGAGAATACACGATTTGTTTCACCACCAAGTTTCATGGGTGGCTTCAAGATGGCGCCTCTGATGGGACAGTTTAGTCTGATATTTTATATTTGATGGTAATGATAACGCCAAGGAATTTAAAGTTACTGACCCTCTCCACCTCTGACACCTCGATGCGGACTGGCTGATGGACTTTCAGTTTTTTCCTCCTGAAGTCAATAATCAACTCTCTGATGCTGAGTAAGAGGTTGTTGTTATGGAACCATTCAACCAGATTTTCAATCTTCCTCCCATACGCTGAGTCTTCACCACCTTAGAGACATACTTAGTCTCGCAGTCATAAGTATAAAGTGAGTAGAGCAGGGGACTAAGCACCCAGCCCTGTGCTGACAGAGACAGTGGAGGGGATGTTGTTGCCAATCCAGACTGACTGGGATCTTCAAGCAAGGAAATCAAAGATCCATTTGCACAAGGAGCTCCTGAGACCTAGGTCTAGGAGCTTACTGATTAGTGTCAAGGAGATGATAGTGTTGAGTAGATCCGTAGTCAATGAAGATCATCCTGAAGTATGTATCTTCACTGTCCAGATGTTCCAGGTTTGAGTGAGGAGCCAATGAAATGGTCTTTGCTGATGATCTGTTGTGACAGTAGGCAAAATGGGGTGGATCCAAGATAATCCTCAGGCAGGAGTTGATATGCTCTCAAAGTGCTTCATCACTGTGGATGTAATTGCTACCGGGTGAAAGACCTTCAGGCAGGTTACCACATCCTTTCTGGGCACTGGTATGATTGAAACGTTGACTGTACCTCTTCCTAGAGATGCTGCCTGGCCTGCTGCGCTCACCAGCAACTTTGATGTGTGTTGCTTGAGACAGGTGGTTCCTGTTTTCCTTTTTCTTTTTTTTCCCCATCTCAAAGTATTATGTATGGCATGGTCTATTGACATGGCATACAGACAAAAGCTTTTCACTGTGACTCAGTACATTGGGACGACAATAAACCAGTACCAAGATGGCTTACACCCATCTGGATGAGCCAGGCATCACTATTAGGATTATGTTCTTTGATTTCTCCAATGCTTATAACACCATATGACCTGCTTTACTAGGGAGTAACGTTCACTGAGATGCAGGTGGATGCTCCACTACTGTCCTGGATTACAGACTCCCTGTCCAGACGGCCACGTATGTGAGGTTACAGAGATGTGAATCGGATACTGTGGTTAGCCGCACAGGGGTACCTCAGAGGACTGTCCTGTCCTCCTTCCTGTTCACCGTCTACACCTTGGAGTTCAGATACAACTCTGAGCTCTGCCACCTGTAGAAGTTTTCAGATGATTAAGCAGTTGCGGGCTGTTTCAGCTGGGGTCAAGAGGTTCAGTACAGAAGAGTGGTGGACAACTTTGTTGAGTGCTGTGGGCTAAATCACCAGCAGCTCAACATCACTAAGACAAAGGAGATGTTGATGGACTTCAGGAAGGTGAAAATACCCTGCATTCCCATCTCCATCAAGAAAACAGATGTGGAAGTCGTCTGGGACTACAAATACGTGGGAAATCACTTGGACAATAAACTGGACTGGGCTGAAAATACAGGGGCTCTGTACAAGAAGGGACAGAGCTGACTGTACTTCCTGAGGAGGCTCCGGTCATTCAATGTCTGCAGTACTAAGCTGCAGATGTCCTATGACTCAGTGGTGGCCAGCATTCTATTCTACGCTGTCGTCTGCTGGGTCGGCAGGGTGAGAGCAGCTGAGGCCAAAATGATCGATAAGCTCGTCAGGAAGGCTGGCTCTGTTCTGGGGATGGAAGTGGATCCCCTGGTGGTTGTGTCTGAGAGAGGATGTGGCAGAAGCTATGGAGCATTATGGCAATCCCTCTCACCCCCTCCATGACATACCGGACAAACAGAGGAGCATCTTTAGTAACAGACTGACTCCGCTGAGGTGCACCACTGAACCCCACAGGAGATCCTTTCTCCCTGTGGCAATGAGACTCCACAACTCCTCCTCCTTAAGTGTATAAGTATATGGTTTCATTACACATCTGTATTTTGCATTATTACTTTTTAATGCACATTTTGTTTTTTTTTTGTACCTCAATGCTTGTATTTTGTAATTTAAAGTATACATTTCTTTAAAGTATACAACGGCTTTCTGAGAGGCGGGACTGCGCAGGCGTGTGACGTCGGGCAGTGCAGCGCGGCAGATTTAAAAGGAACAGAGCCTCAGAGAGCGGGCAGCGTAGTTTGCGGGCAGCAGAGTGAGCCGGGAGCAGAGTGAAGACTTAAGGGCTTCGGCTCACCGGGCTTAGGCGGAAGCGGGCGAGGCGAGGAAGGTTTGACATTCATTTTCTGTTGCTATTTGAGGAGAGGGGCATTATGACTGTGAGGGCAGTTTGCTGTTCTCGGTGTCGGATGTGGGAGGCCCTGGAGTCTCCAAGCCTCCCGGACGTCTACATCTGCGCCAAGTGCATTGAGATGCAGCTCCTAAGGGACCGCGTTACGGAACTGGAGCTGCAGCTTGATGACCTTCGTCTGGTCAGGGAGAGCGAGGAGGTGATAGAGAGGAGTGGAAGGCAGGTGGTCACGCCGGGGCCACGGGAGGCAGACAAGTGGGTCACGGTTAGGAGGGGGAAGGGGAAAAGGCAGGTGATGGGGAGTACCCCGGCGGCTGTGCCCCTTAACAACAGGTACTCCTGTTTGAGTACTGTTGGGGGGGACAGCTTACCCGGGGGAAGCGACAGTGGCCCTGCCTCCGGCACAGAGTCTGGCCCTGTAGCTCAGAAGGGTAGGGCAAGGAAGAGGAGGGCAGTT
This sequence comes from Mobula hypostoma, assembly GCF_963921235.1. NCBI lineage: Eukaryota > Metazoa > Chordata > Chondrichthyes > Myliobatiformes > Myliobatidae > Mobula > Mobula hypostoma. Next base: position 142,096,332 of record NC_086098.1, read on the forward strand.
GTGATAGGGGACTCGATAGTAAGGGGGTCAGATAGGCGATTCTGTGGACGCAGTCCAGAGACTCGGATGGTAGTTTGCCTCCCTGGTGCCAGGGTCCGGGATATTTCTGATCGTGTCCAAGATATCCTGAAGTGGGAGGGTGAAGAGCCAGAGGTCCTGGTACATATAGGTACCAATGACATAGGTAGGAAAAGGGATGAGGTCCTGAAAGAAGAATATAGGGAGCTAGGAAGGGAGTTGAGAAAAAGGACCGCAAAGGTAGTAATCTCGGGATTACTGCCTGTGCCACGCGACAGTGAGAGTAGGAATGCGATGAGGTGGAGGATAAATGCGTGGCTGAGGGATTGGAGCAGGGGGCAGGGATTCAAGTTTTTGGATCATTGGGACCTCTTTTGGCGCAGGTGTGACCTGTACAAAAAGGACGGGTTACACTTAAATCCTAGGGGGACCAATAACCTGGCAGGGAGATTAGCGGGGGCTACTGAGGTGACTTTAAACTAGAATGGTTGGGGGGTGGGAATCAAATTAAAGCGGCTAGGTGTGAGGAGGTTAGTTCACAACAGAGGGATGGGAACCAGTGCAGAGAGACAGAGGGGTGTAAAGTGAGCGTAGAAGCAAAAAGTACAAAGGGGAAAAGTAAAAGTGGCAGGCCGACAAATCCAGGGCAAGCATTAAAAAGGGCTAAGAGAGTTGTAAAAGAGCGCCTGAAGGCTTTATGTGTCAATGCAAGGAGCATTCGTAATAAGGTGGATGAATTGAAAGTGCAGATTGTTATTAATGATTATGATATAGTTGGGATCACAGAGACATGGCTCCAGGGTGACCAGGGATGGGAGCTCAACGTTCAGGGATATTCAATATTCAGGAGGGATAGACATGAAGGAAGGGGAGGTGGGGTGGCGTTGCTGGTTAAAAAAGAGATTAACGCAATAGAAAGGAAGGACATAAGCCGGGAAGATGTGGAATCGATATGGGTAGAGCTGCGTAACACTAAGGGGCAGAAGACGCTGGTGGGAGTTGTGTACAGGCCACCTAACAGTAGTAGTGAGGTCGGAGATGGTATTAAACAGGAAATTAGAAATGTGTGCAATAAAGGAACAGCAGTTATAATGGGTGACTTCAATCTACATGTAGACTGGGTGAACCAAATTGGTAAAGGTGCTGAGGAAGAGGATTTCTTGGAATGTATGCGGGATGGTTTTTTGAACCAACATGTCGAGGAACCGACTAGAGAGCAGGCTATTCTGGACTGGGTTTTGAGCAATGAGGAAGGGTTAATTAGCGATCTTGTTGTGAGAGGCCCCTTGGGTAAGAGTGACCATAATATGGTGGAATTCTTCATTAACATGGAGAGTGACGTAGTTAATTCAGAAACAAAGGTTCTGAACTTAAAGAGGGGTAACTTTGAAGGTATGAGACGTGAATTAGCTAAGATAGACTGGCAAATGACACTTCAAGGATTGACGGTGGATATGCAATGGCAAGCATTTAAAGGTTGCATGGATGAACTACAACAATTGTTCATCCCAGTTTGGCAAAAGAATAAATCAAGGAAGGTAGTGCACCCGTGGCTGACAAGAGAAATTAGGGATAGTATCAATTCCAAAGAAGTAGCATACAAATTAGCCAGAGAAAGTGGCTCACCTGAGGACTGGGAGAAATTCAGAGTTCAGCAGAGGAGGACAAAGGGTTTAATTAGGAAGGGGAAAAAAGATTATGAGAGAAAACTGGCAGAGAACATAAAAACGGACTGTAAAAGCTTTTATAGATATGTAAAAAGGAAAAGACTGATAAAGACAAATGTAGGTCCCCTGCAAACAGAAACAGGTGAATTGATTATGGGGAGCAAGGACATGGCAGACCAATTGAATAATTACTTTGGTTCTGTCTTCACTAAGGACATAAATAATCTTCCAGAAATAGTAAGGGACAGAGGGTCCAGTGAGATGGAGGAACTGAGCGAAATACATGTTAGTAGGGAAGTGGTGTTAGGTAAATTGAAGGGATTGAAGGCAGATAAACCCCCAGGGCCAGATGGTCTGCATCCTAGAGTGCTTAAGGAAGTGGCCCAAGAAATAGTGGATGCATTAGTGATAATTTTTCAAAACTCGTTAGATTCTGGACTAGTTCCTGAGGATTGGAGGGTGGCTAAAGTAACCCCACTTTTTAAAAAAGGAGGGAGAGAGAAACCGGGGAATTATAGGCCGGTTAGCCTAACGTCGGTGGTGGGGAAACTGCTGGAGTCAGTTATCAAGGATGTGATAACAGCACATTTGGAAAGCGGTGAAATGATCGGACAAAGTCAGCATGGATTTGTGAAAGGAAAATCATGTCTGACGAATCTCATAGAATTTTTTGAGGATGTAACTAGTAGAGTGGATAGGGGAGAACCAGTGGATGTGGTATATTTGGATTTTCAAAAGGCTTTTGACAAGGTCCCACACAGGAGATTAGTGTGCAAACTTAAAGCACACGGTATTGGGGGTAAGGTATTGGTGTGGGTGGAGAATTGGTTAGCAGACAGGAAGCAAAGAGTGGGAATAAACGGGACCTTTTCAGAATGGCAGGCGGTGACTAGTGGGGTACCGCAAGGCTCAGTGCTGGGACCCCAGTTGTTTACAATATATATTAATGACTTGGATGAGGGAATTAAATGCAGCATCTCCAAGTTTGCGGATGACACAAAGCTGGGTGGCAGTGTTAGCAGTGAGGAGGATGCTAAGAGGATGCAGGGTGACTTGGATAGGTTGGGTGAGTGGGCAAACTCATGGCAGATGCAATTTAATGTGGATAAATGTGAAGTTATCCACTTTGGTGGCAAAAATAGGAAAACAGATTATTATCTGAATGGTGGCCGATTAGGAAAAGGGGAGGTGCAACGAGACCTGGGTGTCATTATACACCAGTCATTGAAAGTGGGCATGCAGGTACAGCAGGCGGTGAAAAAGGCGAACGGTATGCTGGCATTTATAGCGAGAGGATTGGAGTACAGGAGCAGGGAGGTACTACTGCAGTTGTACAAGGCCTTGGTGAGACCACACCTGGAGTATTGTGTGCAGTTTTGGTCCCCTAATCTGAGGAAAGACATCTTTGCCATAGAGGGAGTACAAAGAAGGTTCACCAGATTGATTCCTGGGATGGCAGGTCTTTCATATGAAGAAAGACTGGATGAACTGGGCTTGTACTCGTTGGAATTTAGAAGATTGAGGGGGGATCTGATTGAAACGTATAAGATCCTAAAGGGATTGGACAGGCTAGATGCGGGAAGATTGTTCCCGATGTTGGGGAGGTCTAGAACGAGGGGTCACAGTTTGAGGATAGAGGGGAAGCCTTTTAGGACCGAGGTTAGGAAAAACTTCTTCACACAGAGAGTGGTGAATCTGTGGAATTCTCTGCCACAGCAAACTGTTGAGGCCAGTTCATTAGCTATGTTTAAAAGGAAGTTAGATATGGCCCTTGTGGCTACAGGGGTCAGGGGGTATGGAGGGAAGGCTGGATTCTGAGTTGGATGATCAGCCATGATCATAATAAATGGCGGTGCAGGCTCGAAGGGCCGAATGGCCTACTCCTGCACCTATTTTCTATGTTTCTATGTTTCTATGTTTCTGACTAAGCAACCTTTCAACAATAGTTTCCTTCCAGATGAATAAAGTTTTATCTTATCTCATATCAATACTAAAACTACAAAAAGCAGTGGAGGCCAAGTCACCACTGAATGTATGTTAAAAAAGTTTCATACAATACTGTGCAGAGGTCTTAAGCACATATATATAGCCAGGGTGCCTGAGATGTTTGCACAGTACTGTAGCAATTTTATGTATTGCACTGTACCTCTGGTACAAAAAAAGACAAATTTCATGACATCTGTGAGTGATGATAAACCTAATTCCAATATGGATATCTATTGCGGACAGAGAATGGGAAAGGGAAATCATGGTTGGGAAAAGGGGAAGGGAGAGGGGAGGGAGTGGGAAGCACCAGAGAGACATTCTGTAATGATCAATAAACTAATTGTTTGGAATCAAGTGAACCCGCCTGGTGTCTCAGGGCTGGGTGTGTCTACACCCGCCCCCGGCACTCCTTCACTGCCACCCCTCCCGCAGCGCTCCACCCTCACCATTTCCAACATCCTTCGCTCCCAACACATTTACAAACTCGCTGTCTGCCCCACGTTGACAAATACCGTACTGCGCAAAAGTCTGAGGCACTCTAGCTACGTATATTTGTGCTCAAGACTTTTGCACCAGAACGGCAGATTTCCGAACATATGTTGTCAGAAGGTAGAGGGAATCATGGAGTGTACAGCACAGAGGCAGCCTCCTTGGCCTATGCCATCCACTCCAACCAAGCTGACAGCTTGAGTGAGTTCCATTTCTCTGCGTTAGGCCCATATCCCTCTAACCTTCTCTTATCCAAGCATCTGTCCATATGCTTTATAAACCTTATCATTGTGCTGGCTCTCCCACTTCCTCTGGCAGCTCATTCTGTGCACGCACCAGAACAGGGAGGAGGTGACAGCTGATTCCTCATGGATCTGACAGATAGCAGAACAGATGCAGAGGGCCAAACAACTCGCTCCGTTTCTTTTCCCATGTGGTCACTGGGCAGCATTCCTGTCCGACAAACTCCGGCCAATGAGTGAGAGCCCACTCGACACTAAGCAACTGCCCCACAGAGTACTTAGCTGGGAGAGTTAGCTTTACCGAGTTAGCACAACAGGCCCGAGAAAATTCTTCCTACAGATGCGCAGTAGAGCACGTTCTAACAAGCTGCATCACTGCAGGCTGCAGAATCTGCACTGCAGGGGACAGGAAGGCTCTACAATAGTTAGTCAAAACGGCCCAACGCATCACCAGCACCAGCCCACATGCCATCAAACACATATATACAGAAAGGTGCCGGAAAAAGGCCAGTATCATCATGAAGGATCCCACCCACCCTGCTCATGGACTGTTTGTCCCCTCCTATCAGAGAGGAGGCTACATAGCATCCACACCAGGACCACCAGACTCAAAAACAGTTAATTTCCCCAAGCAGTAAGGCTGATCAACACCACCTCCCACTAACCCACCCCTCCAGCACTACTTTATTTCCCGTCAGCCACCTCATGTACAGCCACTCCTGTGCCTAGTGTCACTTACAATCAATCTATGTGTATAAGCTATCTTACCAGGGGTGATTGATAAGTTCATGGCCTAGGGTAGAAGGAGTCAGTTTTAGAAAACCTAGCACATTTATTTTTCAACATAGTCCCCTCCTACATGTACACACTTAGTCCAGCGGTCGTGGAGCATACGGATCTCTTCTTTGTAGAAGTGGTCCACAACAAGGGTGATTGATAAGTTCGTGGCCTAAGGTAGAAGGAGATGAGTTATACAGCTCTCGTTACATGCACATACAGTTCAACTCTTTGAGTGAAAATGCAGAAAGTTTGAAGTTAATAACTCATCTCCTTCTACCTTAGGCCACGAACTTATCAATCACCCCTCGTATGTATTTATGGTAATTGTGTTTTTAAGATTATTTTTCTGTTCTATATTTAACAGTGTTTTATTTGGGGTGCATTGGACTCAGAGTAACAATAATTTTGTTCTGCTTTACACTTGTGTATTGGAAATGACATTAAGCAACCTTGAATCTTGAAATACTCCAATCAGCCACTGAGACCACAGCTGAAACATGGACTGCACCCGCTGGGGGTGGCAATTGAGCGAAACTTCATCAGCATTGGCGTGTGGTATCTGACAGCCCTGTGCCATTACTTTCCCTCTGCTTGCTCACAGCGTTATTGGCAGCCTTTCAAGTGGTTGCATGCAGGTGATTGGTTGGTGACGTTTCTCTGGGAGTGTTTATGTAACCATTCTCTTATCATTCGATTATGAAGCCACCATATACAGTATATGGCTGCAATTATGAAGCCTCAGTAGACACGTGAGTGGGTTATCTTCCTTCCACGGACATGATTGAGACAGAATCCCAGATATACTTTACTTTATACTTTATACTTTATCGTCGCCAAACAATTGATACTACAGCGTACAATCATCACAGCAATATTTGATTCTGCACTTCGCGCTCCCTGGAGTACAAATCGATAGTAAATATTAAAAATTTAAATTATAAATCATAAATAGAAAATAGAAAAGGGAAAGTAAGGTAGTACAAAAAAAACGGAGAGGCAGGTCCGGATATTTGGAGGGTACGGCCCAGATCTGGGTCAGGATCCGTTCAGCAGTCTTATCACAGTTGGAAAGAAGCTGTTCCCAAATCTGGCTGTATGAGTCTTCAAGCTCCTGAGCCTTCTCCCAGAGGGAAAAGGGACAAGAAGTGTGTGGGCTGGGTGGGTCATGTTCATGATTATCCTGGCAGCACTGCTCCGACAGCGTGCGGTGTAAAGTGAGTCCAAGGACGGAAGATTGGTTTGTGTGATGTGCTGGACCGTGTTCACGATCTTCTGCAGCTTCTTCCGGTCTTGGACAGGACAACTTCCATACCAGGTTGTGATGCACCCTAGAAGAATGATTTCTATGGTGCATCTATAGAAATTAGTGAGGGTTTTAAGGGACAGGCCAAATTTCTTTAGCTTTGTCAGGAAGTAAAGGCACTGGTGGGCCTTCTTGGCAGTGGACTCTGCTTGGTTGGACCAAGTCAGGTCATTTGTGATATTGACCCCGAGAAACTTAAAGCTCACCTCAGCTTAAAGAACACCTCAGCACCTCAACTTCAGTAAGTTTTGTACACATAATTTCTTCTTTCTTATTATGATATAGAAGGAGGCCATTCATCCCATCATGTAAATTCTGAACAATTCCATCAGTTCTGCTTCCTAGCCATGCAACCTATTCATCCTACAACCACACTGATTCTTTTTTGCCACAAAAGGGTGGTTCATAGTGGCTCGTCACTCAATCAGCAGGTCTTTTGGATGTGAGAGAAGTCAGATGTATTTATAGTTAATCCACATGGTCACGTTCAGAATGTACAGAGACAGCTCCCAAGATCAGGATTGGTCCCCAGTGCCTGAGACGAGGAGGCATCTGTGCCAGCTGCTGTCCTTGGTAAAGATATTGCAGTGGACTGACAATTATATCTGCACTGTATTTTTAAGCAATTCTCCCTGGTTCTTTCTGGTTGGCCAAACTTGGGTTGTTTTCTCTGGAGTGGCAAAGACTGAGAGTAGACCTGATAGAATTGAGAGGCTCTTAGATAGGCACTTGAAGGTGCTGAGAATGAAGGCATATGGACCCGAAGCAGACAGGAAGTGGGTGGCAGGGTGGGGAGACGTTTCTACAAAAGGAAGTGTAAGGCGTTGCTTCCTTCTGCTAGCCTGCAAGTCTCCCCTAGGCAAGGCGTAGCATCAGCTTAGTCATGTGAAGCCACTGGAGCAAGTGGTGGATGGTTGTATGAGTAGCTGGTGCACATCACAAGTCCTGGTTATGCCATCATTAACGCCTGGCAGGCAGTCTCTGAAGAGTATTGATAATGGCTAGGGTCACCCACCTTGCAAAGACCCTGCCCAGAACAAAGCAATGGCAAACCACTTCTGTAGAAAAGTTTGCCAAGAATGGAAAATGGAAAGACCATGATCGTCTATATCATTCGACCTGGCACATGATGAACGAGCAGACAGAAAGGAATAGGTGTTCTAGCTCAATTAGTTCTAAGCTATTTAGTAAGCTCAATGGCCAGTTTCTGTGCTGTGCTGTGTTCTGTTCCATAAGGAAGAAGTTGATGCCCACATGGAAAAAAACATTATTTTCCATATATATAACCACATAACAATTACAGCACGGAAACAGGCCATCTCGGCTCTTCTAGTCTGTGCCGAACTCTTACCGTATCCTAGTCCCACCAACCTGCACTCAGCCCATAACCCTCCATTCCTTTTCTGTCCATATATCTATCCAATTTAACTTTAAACGACAACATGGAACCTGCCTCAACCACTTCTGCTGGAAGCTTGTTCCACACAGCTACCACTCTCTGAGTAAAGAAGTTCCCCCTCATGTTACCCCTAAACTTTTGCCCTTTAACTCTCAACTCATGTCCTCTTGTTTGAATCTCCCCCACTCTCAATGGAAAAAGTCTAACCATGTCAACTCTATCGATCCCCCTCATAATTTTAAATACCTCTATCAAGTCCCCCCTCAACCTTCTACGCTCCAGAGAATAAAGACCCAACTTGTTCAACCTTTCTCTGTAACTTAGGAGGTGAAACCCAGGCAACATTTTGGTAAACCTCCTCTGTACTCTCTCAATTTTATTGACATCTTTCCTATAATTCGGTGACCAGAACTGTACACAATAGATCTCACAATATGCTGGAGGAACCCAGCAGGTCAAGTAACAGCTCTGGACGGGCATAAACAGTCGACAATTTGGCCAAGACCCTTCATCAGAGCCAAAGTTCATGTGGTTGGTTTAGGTGAACACGTCAATGTACGATGAGAGTTTGAGCCTTTGGATTTTAAAACAAGTGACAATCATTTTGAAAATCACAAGATTCTGAGGGGCCTAGTCTAGCAGGGTGAATGCAGAGGACTATTTCCATTAGTGGGGCTATCTAGAACTAGAGCATATACTTTCAGAATGAATGTCTCTTTTTTCCTGAAGGAGATCAGAGGAAATGTTGCTTCATGAAGTTTTGGAGTGGTCTATCCCAGGAAGGCATGGAATCAGAGGCCTTGTACATGTCTATCGTATTGTCTTGTGTTATTTTCACACGTACCAAGATACAGTGTCACGGTTTTGTTTTGTGTGCCTTTCAGGCGGTGTAATCCATAAGGAATCCAAGGTTGTAAAAAGATAATATAATGCACAATATAGTTTTACAGCTACAGAGAAAAAAACACCACAGACAGATAAATAAAGAGTACAGGTCACGGCAAGGCAGATTGGCAGATCGAGAACTCATCTTCAGTTTATTAGAGGCCTATTTAAGAGTCTGACAACAGCAGGATAGAAGATGTCCTTGAGTCTATTGTTACGTGCTCTCTGGATTTTGTATTTCCTGGCCGATGGAAGGGGGAGAAGAGAGAATAGCTGGGGAGGCAGTTCGCTGCTTTCATGAGGCAGTGTGAAGTATATTCAGGACAGAGCAACGGACACTTGAACTGAAACAGGATCAAGTGTTATGGGGTTAGAACAAGAAAGTGATCTTGAGCTCGGATCAGCCAAAGTCTTATTGAATACTGGAGCATGTTCAGGAGCTAATTGGCATACTCCCAATCTATTTCTTACATTCTTGTTTTAGCCAATGGAGAAATGCCAGAGACATTTGCTATTAATATAACCGCCCTGTAATTCTCAGCCTGGAATGAATTCACAGTGACAGGTTTGCACTACAAGTGAGATAGATGTAAGGAATGTGACAGTTTCTCTGTGCCATTGTAGGTTTGGCACTTCATCAGAACTCGGTGTTCTGAAACCCATTAGGGCTATGTCAGCAGACATAGAAACTGCCCATGTGAGACCCCTCACCACCGCTCTTTTAGCCTAGTGCCTCAGACTGAAGAATTAAAGGTAGTAATGCACTGCTCTGTTTTGTCACTTCAAAATAGCAAACTAATCCAAAGAAGACCCTGGAGTTGGGGAAGGCTCGTCTAACTTTGAGTGAAGTGCACTTGGATCATGTGGTAGTGTGACAATGTATGCAATACACGTATTTATACATATAACTTGTAACAACTTATTTAAATGAGGAAGAATGCTTAATCAACCAATATGTATATGCAAGAATGCATTGTAAAAAGTGTGAGTATAAAAGAGAATATTTATCAACTAATTGTTCAAAAGACATCAGTCTATCTTCTTTAAATAAATCCAGAAAAGAATTAATACCTTTATTTTTCCAAAGTAAAAAAATTGGATCACTAAAAGAAGGCTTAAAAAAGTAATTTTGATAGATTAAACTGCAAATTTTAAATTCTTTAAGATTAAAAAAATTACGGAACTGGAGCCAAGTTTGTAAAGAATGCTTAATCACAGGGTATAAATTTAAATTAGCAACTTTAGCTAATTGTATAGGTAAAGCAGCTCCCAATAACGAGGTTAAATAAAACTGTTTCACAGCTTTCAATTCCAGATCTACCCAAAGTGGCTGATTGTTCTTATCAACCCAGCGTAACCAAAAGGACATATATCGCACATTAACATCCTTAAATTAGGCAAAGCGAGACCTTCATCCTTTTTCAACTTCTGTAAGTGACATTTACTAATTCTTGGTCTTTTATTATTCCAAATAAAAGATAAAACAATAGAATCAATCCGATCAAAAAAACTTCTTAGTCAGAAAAACAGGGATATTCTGAAACAAATATAAAAATTTTGGTAAAATCATCATTTTACCTATATGGATGCGACCAACAAGTGAAAATGTAAATTGCAGGAATACTCAAATACTACTAAAATATTAAATACAAAACACATACCACATAGATTTTACAAGTTGTCTCTATGTTGGGCAGAGTGTTACTGATTCACACCTATAACCTTCCAATCATCTCCATCCCAGGCCTGTTGAAAGGGAGAAGAATGGGAACATTGAGAGTCAGTATCAAGTCACTCTGCGAGTGAGAGACCGTTCATATAGTTATAAACTGGACAAAAGCATAATATGCTGGACATATCCAGTGGGTCAGTTAGCATCTATAGTAAGAAAAGAAAATTTATGGTCAGCCGAAAGATCCTTCAGATACAGAGCCTTCGACCTGAAAAGTTAACTCTCTTCTCCTCCCACAGATGCTGCCCAGCGTACTGAACGTTTCCAACATTTTCTGTTTTTTTTTAAAGACTTACAACATCAGGAGTCCTTCTTAAAATTTTCTTTCCACTTTTTGTCATAACCGGGAGAGGAAGAAGAAGCTTATTAGTAGCAGAAAATGTGGCAATGGGGGCGGATAAAACAAAGTAAATTCTGTGGTAAGTTGAGGCCAAGATTGCCGTGGTATTTGACAATGAAGTGTAATGTGTTGCCAATGGCACAGCAGGGTTTACTAATGAAGAGAGAAAAAAGGCAGTAAAAAAATTAACTAATATTGCGCACAGTAAAAAGTAGATTTTTTTGATTCACAGAGGTAGAAAGTTAACTGAAGTTTACATTTTTGGTATTAAATCTGGTAAACTGCAATATGCTCAGACATAAGATGAGGTGTTGTTGCTTGATCCTCATTACAGATAGACAGTTGATTCCAAAGGAAATTACAATGTCACAGTAATTACAAGTGGTAGATATATAAATGATTAGAAGAGGAGTAAGAAAGAATAAAAAACAAGTTACCTCAAACAGCCTAACAGGAGCAGGGGTCATCATTTCCCCAGCTATAGGTTGACTCATTATAGAGTCTAATGTCCGAGGATAAGAAAGGCCTCATAACACTCTTTGGAGCAGTGCAGTTGTCTTAGTCTATTATTAAAAGTGCTCCTCTGTTCAGCCAAGGTGGCATGCAGAGGGTGAGAAACATTGTCCAGAATTGCAGGATTTTCTGTAGGGTCCTTTATTCTACCACAGCCTCTGGTGTGTCCAGTTTGACTTTGATGACAGAGCAGCCTTTTTAGTCAGTTTATTGAGCCTGTTGACATCACCTGTGTTGATACCACTGCCCCAGCATGCCACTGCATAGAAGATTGTACTGGCGACAACAGACTGGTAGAACGAGAGTCCTACACACTGCAAAGGACCTCAGTCTCCTCAGGAAGTAGAGGTGACTCTGACCCTTCTTGTAGACAGCCTCTGTGTTGGGGCTCCACCCAAGCCTGCCATCCAGGTTCACCCCCAGGTACTTGTAGGTCCTCCCCACATCCATGTCCTCACCATCAATAGTAACAGGGAGCAGTGCAGGCTTAGTCTTCCTAAAGTCCATCACCATCTCCTTTGTCTCACTGATATTGAGCTGCAGATGAATCAGCTTGCACCATTTGACAACGTCCTCACCAGGGCCCTGTGTTCATCCTTCCATCCTTCCTTTATACACCCAGCTATTGCTGAATCATCAGAGAATTTCTGCAGATGACATGACTCAGTGTTACAGTATATCTAAAGTCTGAGGTATACAGGGTGAACAGGAAGGGAACCAATACAGTGCCTTGTGGAGCCCAAGTGCTGCTTATAGCCATGTCTGACACACAGCTCTGAAGCTGCACAAACTGTGGTCTGCCACTCAAGTAGTCCATTATCCAGGATACAATGGAAGTGCCAACCTGCATTGAATGGAGCTTTTCCCCCAGTAATGAGGGCTGGGGATTAGAAGGCTAGGGTAGGAGTGTGATGGAGGATTAAAGTTACTGGAACACGAAGTTCAAGGTCATTCCTGCAGACTAAATGCAGGTGCTTCATAAAGAACTCAGCTCATCTGCCTTTAGTCCTTCCAGCACTGAGAAAGCAACGTTGTTGCTCACCTGGAAAGACCAGTTTCTGGTCTAAGATGGCACCTGTGAAACACAGTGAGGACTTACTGGCAGCAAACAAAACTATAAATTATTGTATTAATCACTTTTTCTCAGATACGAAGCTGCAATCAATAACCTGTAGCTTCCCTTTCGGAGTTGAACTTTTGAACCGCCTGTATGACCTGGTGCTTTTGTGAGTCAAATGCCTTGAAGGTGCAGGAGGATTGCGGCATGGCGTGCACGCGCCAAGTCAAGGAGGCGGGGCCCCCTGCCCGAGAGCAGGGGAATGAGCCCATGTTTGGCCATTGGTGGAGCGGTCTTGGAGGCAATTCGATCCAGCAGAATCGAGGCGAGGCAGGATAGGGGCGGCTGAGCCTGGGCCCAGGCCCGAGAGCATATTGAAATGGCAGGGCCCAGGTCCGAGAGTGAGAAACGACCTGAAGTTTGGCTGATTTAAGCGCCCTGCCTGATTTAGAAGGCCAGGGTGTCAGGGCCAGAGGAGAGGTTCAGTTCACTGCTCCACGAGGTTTACTCGTCTCTACACTGAACTGAGGCTGTGGCCTGCAACTAGCGGGCTCCTGCATAGGCTGCAGTGATGACTGGATTCGTAGCTGTGGACTCACTTATTTGATCTTCAGTTCTGAATGTTATTTGCTTCCTGTTATTATTTGTACAATTTGTTTCATTTCTGCACATTGGGTGTTTGACAGTTTTATTTTTTAATGGGCTCTATTGAGTTTTGTTGTTTTGTGACTGCCTGTAAGGAGGCAAATCTCAAGCTGTATATAGTATACAGGAGTGTTGTTCCTTTCCGCACCTTGTGGTGCTTTGGGAGGCATCCCTGTTGTTTCTTTAGCATTTTTGTCTTTTTTCACAGGGCCAAATTGCCAGCTCGACACTCAACCCAGCTCGGATGGAAAGCGTGCAAGGAGTCATCCGGATTTGAACCCGGGACCACTCACCCTGAAGTCTGATGCTGATGCCACTACAGCTGACCTATGTAGTATACAGTAGATACTTCTACCTTCCCCTCTATCTTTTCTAAAACATCGAAACCCTGAGACATTATGAACCCATTGCTCTCCCTCTCATTGAGTGGAGTCAATCCTGCCATTTGCCAAGTGTGTCCATATTCCAGACTCAATTTTATCCTAACAACAGGAATTCTGCAGATGCTGGAAATTCAAGCAACACACATCAAAGTTGCTGGTGAATGCAGCAGGCCAGGCAGCATCTCTAGGAAGAGGTGCAGTCGACGTTTCAGGCCGAGACCCTTCGTCAGGACTAACTGAAAGAAAAGCTAGTAAGAGATTTTAAAGTGGGAGGGGGAGGGGGAGATCCAAAATGACAGGAGAAGACAGGAGGGGGAGGGATGGAGCCAAGAGCTGGACAGGTGATTGGCAAAAGGGATACGAGAGGATCATGGGACAGGAGGCCCGGGGAGAAAGACAAGGCGGGGGGAAAACCAGAGGATGGGCAAGGAGTATAGTCAGAGGGACAGAGGGAGAAAAAGGAGAGTGAGAGAAAGAATGTGTGTATAAAAATAAATAACAGATGGGGTACGAGGGGGAGGTGGGGCCTTAGCGGAAGTTAGAGAAGTCGATGTTCATGCCATCAGGTTGGAGGCTACCCAGACGGAATATAAGGTGTTGTTCCTCCAAGCTGAGTGTGGCTTCATCTTTACAGTAGAGGAGGCCGTGGATAGACATGTCAGAATGGGAATGGGATGTGGAATTAAAATGTGTGGCCACTGGGAGATCCTGCTTTCTCTGGTGGACAGAGCATAGGTGTTCAGCAAAGCGGTGCCCCAGTCTGCGTCGGGTCTCGCCAATATATAGAAGGCCACATTGGGAGCACTGGACGCAGTATATCATCCCAGCCGACTCACAGGTGAAGTGTTGCCTCACCTGGAAAGACTGTCTAGGGCCCTGAATGGTGGTAAGGGAGGAAGTGTAAGGGCATGTGTAGCACTTGTTCCGCTTACAAGGATAAGTGCCAGGAGGGAGATCAGTGGGGAGGGATGGGGGGGACGAATGGACAAGGGAGTTGTGTAGGGAGCGATCCCTGCGGAAAGCAGAGGGGGGGAGGGAAAGATGTGCTTAGTGGTAGGATCCCGTTGGAGGTGGCGGAACTTACGGAGAATAATATGTTGAACCCGGAGGCTGGTGGGGTGGTAGGTGAGGACCAGGGGAACCCTATTCCTAGTGGGGTGGCGGGAGGATGGAGTGAGAGCAGATGTGTGTGAAATGGGGAAGATGCGTTTGAGAGCGGAGTTGATAGTGGAGGAAGGGAAGCCCCTTTCTTTAAAAAAGGAGGACATCTCCCTCGTCCTGGAATGAAAAGCCTCAGCCTGAGAGCAGATGCGGCGGAGATAGAGGAATTGCGAGAAGGGGATGGCATTTTTGCAAGAGACAGGGTGAGAAGAGGAATAGTCCAGATAGCTGTGAGAGTCAGTAGGTTTATAGTAGACATCAGTGGATAAGCTGTCTCCAGAGACAGAGACAGAAAGATTTAGAAAGGGGAGGGAGGTGTCGGAAATGGACCAGGTAAACTTGAGGGCAGGGTGAAAGTTGGAGGCAAAATTAATAAAGTCAATGAGCTCAGCATACGTGTAGGAAGCAGCGCCAATGCAGTCGTCGATGTAGCGAAGGAAAAGTGGGGGACAGATATCAAAATAGGCACGGAACATAGATTGTTCCACAAAGCCATCAAAAAGGCAGGCATAGCTAGGACCCATATGGGTGCCCATAACTACACCTTTAGTTTGGAGGAAGTGGGAGGAGACAAAGGAGAAATTATTAAGAGTAAGGACTAGTTCCGCTAGACGGAGCAGAGTGGTGGTAGAGGGGAACTGATTGGGTTCCCCTGATCCTCACCTACCACCCCACCAGCATCCGGGTCCAACATATTATTCTTCGTAACTTCCGCCACCTCCAACGGGATCCCACCACTAAGCACATCTCTCCCTCCCCCCCCTCTGCTTTCCGCAGGGATCGCTCCCTACGCGACTCCCTTGTCCATTCGTCCCCCCCATCCCTCCCCACTGATCTCCCTCCTGGCACTTATCCTTGTAAGCGGAACAAGTGCTACACATGCCCTTACACTTCCTCCCTTACCACCATTCAGGGCCTCAGACAGTCCTTCCCGGTGAGGCAACACTTCACCTGTGAGTCGGCTGGGGTGATATACTGTGTCCGGTGCTCCCGATGTGGCCTTTTATATATTGGTGAGACCCGACGCAGACTGGGGCACCGCTTTGCTGAACATCTACGCTCTGTCCGCCAGAGAAAGCAGGATCTCCCAGTGGCCACACATTTTAATTCCACATCCCATTCCCATTCTGACATGTCTATCCACGGCCTCCTCTACTGTAAAGATGAAGCCACACTCAGCTTGGAGGAACAACACCTTATATTCCGTCTGGGTAGCCTCCAACCTGATGGCATGAACATCGACTTCTCTAACTTCCGCTAATGCCCCACCTCCCCCTCGTACCCCATCCGTTATTTATTTTTAGACGCACATTCTTTCTCTCACTCTCCTTTTTCTCCCTCTGTCCCTCTGACTATACTCCTTGCTCATCCTTTGGTTCCCCCCCACCCCCCTGTCTTTCTCCCCGGACCTCCTGTCCCATGATCTTCTCATATCCCTTTTGCCAATCACCTGTCCAGCTCTTGGCTCCATCCCTCCCCCTCCTGTCTTCTCCTATCATTTTGGATCTCCCCCTCCCCCTCCCACTATCAAATCTCTTACTAACTCTTCCTTCAGTTAGTCCTGACGAAGGGTCTCGGCCTGAAACGTCGACTGTACCTCTTCCTAGAGATGCTGCCTGGCCTGCTGCGTTCACCAGCAACTTTGATGTCAATTTTATCCTATTTCAATTCTGCAAATAGATTATGGAAAGATGGCAAGGTGGTGACATATGATGTCTGCAGATAGACTTAGGCAGATTAGGAGAAATGTGCAAAGAAATGGCAGATGTAATGCATTGTAGGGAAGTGTATGCTCATGCACTTTGATCGAAGGAATAAAGCATAGTATCTTTTCTAAACAGGAAGAAAATTCAGAAATCAGAGGTGCAAGATTCCAGAAAGGTTAACTTGCATGTTGAGGCAGTGGTAAGGAAGGCAATTGCAATGTTAGCATTCATTTGGAGAGGATTAGAATGTAAAATCAGTAAAAATAGGCAGGAGCAAAGTAATAGATATGATGGGGATGGCTAATTGAAGCATATGTATTTTAATGCTAGGGGCAAAGATGATGAACTTAGAGCATGGATCAGTACATGGAACTATGATGTTGTGGCCATTACAGAGACTTGGATAAGAGTGGGAGAGCAATGTGTGTATAACATCCCAGGGTCTTGATGTTTTAGAAAAGGTGGAGGGGGAGGTAAAAGAGGAGGTGAGGAGTTGCATCACTAATTAGGGACAATATCACAGCTGCATTCAGTGGGGACATGATGGAGGGCTTGTCTACTGAGTCTATATGGGTAGAACTCAAAATTAGGAAGGGTGTAATCACAATGATGGGGTTGGTATGACAGACCCCAGCCCCCATAAGCCACCAAGACGTTGAGGAACAGATATGCAGGCAGATTAAGGAAAGGTGTGAAGCAATATGATTGTTCATGGTAGACTTTAACTTCCCTGGAATCTTTGGAGTGCTAGAGGCTTAGATGGGGTAGAATTTGTTAGGTGCATCCAGGAAGGTTTCTTGAATCAATATGTGGTTGGTCCAACAAGAAGAGGAGCTGTGCTGGACCTGGTGTTGGGTAATGAGCCTGGGCAATTGACCAAACTTTCAGTGGGTTGACAGTTAGGGAACAGTGACCACAACTCCTTAAGTTTTAAGATAGCTATAGACAAGGATAAGTACGGACCTTGTGGGAGAGTATTAAATTGGAACAGTGCAAATTGGGCAGGAACTAGGGATAGTTAATTGGGAACAGTTGTTTTTGGGCAAATCCACATCTGACATGTGGAGCGTGTTTAAAGATCAACTGCACAGAGTATAAGAGTATGTTCCGATCAGAAGGAAGGTCAAAGGTGGCAAGGTAAGAGAACCTTGAATGCTGAGAGAGGGGATGAATTTGGTCAAGGAAAAATGGAAAAGTATGTAAAGCTTTGGAATCTAGGATCAAACAGATCTCTTCAGCATTATAATGAAGCAAAAAAAAAGAGCTCAAGAAGGGAATTAAGAAAGGCAGGAGTGGCCATGAAAAGTCCTTGGCAAGTAGGATTAAAGAAAATCCCAAGGCATTCTGTACATACATCAAGAGCAATAGGATAATTAGGTAGAGGGTAGGACCACTCGAGGACAAAGGGGGGATCATTTGCTTGGATGCGGAGGATGTGAGTGAAAGCCTTAATGTGTACTTTACAATAGCATTTACCAAGAGGAAGGATGTGGAGGACAGGGAGATCTGCGCTGAGCATAATGATATGCTAGGGCATTTTAAAGTCACAGAGCCATAGAAAGGTACAGCACAGAAGCAGGCCCTTCGGCCCCTCTAGTCCATGCCAAACCACTTAAGTTTCCTACTGCCATGGGCCAGTATTGGGACCAGAACCCTCCATACCTTACCATCCAATGTACCTATCCAAGCTTCTCTTAAATGTTGAGATCAAGCTCACATGCACCACTTGTGCTGGCAGCTCATTTCACATCCTCATGATCATCCAAGTGAGGAAGTTTCCTCTCATGTTCCCCTTAAACTTTTCTCCTTTCACCCTCAACCCATGACCTCTGTTTGTAGTCCTACCCAACTTCAGTGGAAAAAGCTACTTCCATTAACCCTATTTATACCCCTCATAATCTTGAATATTTTGAGGTAAAAGAGGAAGGAGTGTTGTGTTTCTTAAAGAGAGGCAAGAGAAGCAATTATTGGGGCCTTGACCAATACCTTCGTGTCCTCTCTAGCCACAGGTGAAGTTCCAGAGGACTGGCAAGTAGCTAAAGTTCCATTATTCGGGAAGGGAACCAGGGATAACCCTGGAAAGAATAGCCTACTGAGTCTCATATCAGTGTTTGGGAAGATGCTAGAGACAATTCTTAGGGAGAGGATTTATGAGTATTTGGAAAACCATGGCCTAATTAGGGAGAGCCAGCATGGCTTTGTGCAGGGCAAGTCACATCTCACTAACTTGATGGAGTTTTTCGACGAGGTAATGAGGGTAATTGATGAAGGCAGAGCTGTGGATGTGGTCTACATGGATTTTAGTGAGGTGTTGGACAAGGTCTGTCATGGGAGGCTCATCCGGAAGATTAAGATGCATGGGATCCATGGTAAGTGGCTGTTTGGATTCAGTATTGACAGAAGGTAGTGATTGAAGGGACTTATTCCAGCTGGAAGTCTGTGGTTAGTGGTGGTCTGCAGGGATCTGTACTGGGATCGCTGCTGTTTGTGGTGTATTTTATTTAGCAGTACAGTGCAGAGTAGCCCTCCTAGCCCTTTGAGCCACAATGTGCAACCCCCAACAAATCCAATCAACCCTATCCTAACCACGGGACAATTGACAATGACCAATTAAACTACCCGGTGCGTCACTGGAATGTGGGAGGAAACTGGAGCACCCGAGGTGAACACACAGATTCCACGGAGAGGCCGTACAGACTCCTTACAGAATGGCACCAGGATAGAACACTGAACTCCCGAACACACCGAACTGTTACAGGATCGCTCCAACGGCCACGCTCCGTATATAAGTGACCCAGATGAAAATGTGGGTAAGTAAGTTTGCAAATGAAATGGAAGTTGGTGATGCTGTGGACAGCCTAGAAGACTGACAAAAAATACAAGAAGATATAAATCAGTTGCAGATATTGGCGGAGAAATAGTAAATGAAGTTTAAGCTGCCCAAATGTGAAGGGCTGCACCTCAGTAGGTCAAATGTAAAGAGAAAGTTCACTATTAAGGCAGAACCCTTAACAGTGTTGTTGAGCAAAGGGTTCAGGTTCATAGCTCGCTGAAATGGCTACATAGGTTGATAGGGTGTTTCAGATGGCATATAGCATCCTTGCCTTTATTAGCTGAGGCATTGCGTTCAAAAGTGAGGAAGTTATGCTGCAGATTTATAAGACTATAATTAGGCTGCATCTGGTCGCCCCATTATAGGAAGGATGTCGAGGGCTTGGAGATGGTACAGAAGAGGTTCACCAGATCGCTGCCTGGATTGGAGGACGTGTGCTATATTGAGAGGTTGAACAAACGGGTTGTTTCCTCTGGGGCAGCGGAGGCTGAGGGGAGATCTGATAGAGGTTTACAAGATTATGAGAGGCAGAGATAGAGTAGACAGTTTTTTCCCAAGGATTGAAACATCTGAGGGGCATGCATTTAAGGTGAGGGGGTAATTTCAAAGAAGATGTGAGGAGCAAGTTTTTTTATACAGAGAGTTGTGGGTGCCAGGAAAAGCACTCTCTGGGGTGGCACTAGAGGCAGGATCATTATAGATTTTTAAGAGATGCTTAGATAGGCACATGAATGTGTCGGGCTTTCACTATACTAGGTGGACTGTTAACTGTTGATCGCTTACTACCAAAATGGCTTCTCTGAAGTGTTATATTAAAATGGCTTCTCGTAATGTTAACTGCTGAGCAAGGGGTTCTCTGTAACTGCAATATTTGGGTTATACAGGGAGATAATGGAAATTGTATTCGTTTGTTAGCCAATAGAAGTCATGTTCTGTTATCTTGTATATGTGTGCTGAGTTGAGGAGCGCGGGCTTTTCCGGGAGGTGAGTGGAGAGGATGGACGTGTGAGGAACGGACGGCGGTTCCTGGGCGGCGGACACCGAACCTCGGGGGTTCGGAGGGTGGCCGGAGTCTTGGAAGGACGTTGTGGATGGAATTGGAGGCGTGAGCTCCAACGTATTAAAATATTATGTGCACAAGACTGATAAGTTACTTATGTGGCACCTTTTCTTGTAGTTGTTTCTACTAACCCAGCACCCAAAAATTTGCTATAAAGTATAATTCTTTGCTCGCACTTTGTATATTGTTTCATATTTGTGTCATGGCTGATCATTAGGTGACTCACACCTTATCCACACCAAAGCAATTGTACTGTTTGGTGGGGTTGACTACTATTCACCTTAGGCAACGGGGGGTCAGTGGGGCAAAGACCCTTGTGAGGAAAATGGAAGGATATAGACAATGTGTAGGCAAAATAGATTAGTTTAGTTAGCTATATGCCACACACAAAAATGCTGGAGAAACTTTGCAGGACAGGTGGCATCTATGAAAATGAATAAACAGTAGCTATTTATACAGTAGCCGTGGAACTAAGATGTTGCTGGTGGGCGGCTTCTTTGAGCTCATTTGCGAAACAGCTTAATTTCTTTTCTTTACTCTCTTTTTTTCTTTTCAAGGTGGTTGAGGTTCCGTCAGAGTCCATGATCCACAGCCGCATTCAAACTGCAGTTCTTCACAGCGGGTGAGTTCCTGCTTACTGACCAGCCATTTTTGATAGCTGAACCATTGAACCATCAAACCATCGATATTTTGGGCCGAAACCCTTCATCGGGACTGGGAAGGAAGGGGAAAAACACCAGAATAAATAGGTGGCGGGAGGGGGAGGACGACAAACTCAACGGTGATAGGAGAAGCTAGGTGGGAGGCAAGATAAAGGGCTGGAGAAGAAGGAATCTGATAGGAGAGAGGAGTGGAACGTGGGAGAAAGGGAAAAAGGAGAAGTACCGGGGGAAATGTAGGCAGGTGAGAAGAAGTAAGAGTTCAAGAAGAGGGAAGTGGGAAGGGAAAAGAAAATAAAAAAGTTTTATTTAGCCATTTGATTATTAATTTAATTGGTTCAGCTCAACATTGCGGGCCAAAGGGTGTGTTCCTGTGCAGTACTGTTCCATGATGTTTTTCTTTAAATGTGTTCCATGGTTTTCTTTGTTTTGTGGCTGTCTGGGGGGAAGACGAAACTCTAGATTGTATACTGCATACAGACTTTGATAATAAAAGTACTTTGATTTTTGAAAGAAAGGATGTCATGCTAAGGCTTTAGTCAGACCTTACTTGGAGTATTTTTTTGGGTCCCTTACTTAAGAAAGGATGTGCTACATTAGGAAGGGTCTAGAAGCAGTTCACAAGAATGATCCCAGGAATGGAAAGGTTAATGTATGAGTAGCTTTTGATAACTCTGTGCCTGAACTCACTGGAGCTTAGAGGAATCGGGGGTGGGGGGGGGGGGAAGATCTCATTGAAACTTATTGAATATTGAAAGGCCCAGGTAGAGAGGACATGGAGGGTGGACCAGAGGGCACAGCCCCAGAACAGAAGGCTGTCCCTTTAGAACAGGGATGAGGAGGAATTTCTTTAGGTGAATCTGTGGAATTCAATGCCACAGATGGCTGTGGAGGCCAAGTCATTGGGTATATTTAAAATGGAGGTTGGTAGGTTCTGGACTAGTAAGGGTGTCAAAGGTTATGGGGAGAAGGCAGGAGAATGTCGTTGAGAGGGATCATAAATCAGCGGTGGTTCAGTGGTGGAGCAGAGTCGATGGGCTAAATGGGTGTAATTCTGCTCCCATGTCTTATAGTCTTATGTTTTATGTGGAGTTCCTGATTGCAAGCCATTTTAATTCCCCTCCCCTTTTCCATACTGACTTGTCTGCCCTCAGTCTCCTCTGCTACCAGAGTGGGGTCAAATGCAAACTAAAGAAACTGCACCTCGTATTCTACAAGCGAATGGCATGAGTGTTGAATTATTCTCCACTTTCAGGTGACATGCTTTCTTTCTGTCTGTTTCTCTACCTTCCTGATTTACCCATTTTCTCCTGCACACTCCTGACTCTACCTCTTTCCACCTAACATGCTGTCCATCTTTGGGTTTTCTCACCCACCTCTACCGAACTACATCTGCCCATCAACCCTCTCACTCTGACTTCACTCTTCCCACTGTTCCTATGCTCAATCTTCCTTTCCCATTATCTACAGCCCTTTGTTGCCTCAACCTAACAGCATCTGTCGCTTTTCCTGCCCTTCCCTCCATCTGCAATTCACCCCTCCTCAAATAGATCCACCTACCGCTTGCCATCAAATGCTTGACCCTTCCCCTCACCTCTTTCTACTGGCCATCTCCCCATCTCTCAGCTCAGATGAAGGATCTCAACCCAGAAGAGCACAGGATCCCTCCACAGGGTCCACCAGACCCTCTTTGCTTTCTTTTCCACATTCTAGCATCTACAGTCTCCTTTGTCTCCAGAAACTGTCTGTGTGTGGAAAAGCAAGGACTGATTAGAGAAAATCAACATGGCTTTGTGTGTGGGAAATTGTGTTTGACAATTTTGACTGAGCATTTTGAAGAGATAACCAGGGGATTGTTGAAGACAGGGTGGCAGATGTTGTCTACATGGACTTCAGCGAGGCTTTTGGCAAGGTAATGCCTGCTGGGCTGGTGAGGAAGGTTCGAGCACATGGGATCCAGAGTGAGTAGCCAATTGGCTTGGTGGAAAGAATCAGAGAGTGGTAGTGTGGGGCTAGTTCTCAGGTTGGAGGCCTGTGACTAGTGATGTGCTGCAGGACCCGGTGCTAGGTCCCAGATTGTTTGCCTTGTTCATTCATTTTGGGTGAGAATGTAACTAGCATGATTAGCAACTTGCAAATGACAGCAAAAGTGAAAGGCACAATGGAATCTAGTTGAGGGATTCCCAACCTTTTTTATGCCATAGACCCCTACCATTAACCGAGGGGTTGAGAACCCCTGATCTACATCAACTAGGAAAGTGAGCAAAGGAGTGACAGGTGGAATTTAATTTAGCCAGGTATGGAGTGATGCATTTTAGAAAGTTAAACCCATTCAGGATATAAAGAGTGAATGGCTGTGCCCTGGGGAGTCCAGTAGAACAGAAAGAACTGGAGGCACGTGGTTCCCTGAAAGTGGTGACACAGGCAGGGTGGTGAGGAAGGCTTAGGGTATGTTTGCCTTCATCACTTAGGGAACTGAGTAAAAGGGTTTGGATGCCATGTTACAGCTTTATTAGATGTTGGTGAGATTTCATCTGGAATATTGGTGCAGGTCATTGTACAGTAAAAATTCACGAGGGTTTCTCTGGGATTCCAGGACTTGAGTTATGAAGGGAGACTGGATAGCCTGAGACTGTTTTCCCTGGAGCAGGTGAGGTTGGGGGATAACCTTACAGAGGGTCATAAAATCATGAGGGGAATAGATGGCGTAGATGGTCTCAGGATAAGGGATTCTAAAACTAGAGGTCATAAGTTTAAAGTGAGAAAACGATTTAAAGGGATATGCAGGGCAACATTTTTCACAGGGAGTAGTGGGCAGATGGAATGAGCTTCCAGAGGAACTGGTATTTAAAAGACATTTGGACAGGTAGATGGATAGGAAAGATTTAGAGTGATATAGAACCAGATCAAGAAGGTAGCTTGGTTGGCATAGATGAGTTGGGCAGTAGGTCCTCTTTGTGTGCTGTATAACTCTCTAACTCTACGACTCTGCTCTGCTGTCTTCAACCTTTCTGCTCAGTGAGATTTAACCACTGTACTTTGCTGGATTTAACTTGCGTGATCTATAGGATTTAATCTGTGTTAATTGGCTGGATTTATTATGTCTATGTTACTGGATTTAATCCGTGTACTCTGTGTGTCCTGTTGGATTTAAGCTGCGTGCCACTCTCTTTCTCAAGAAACTCAAAGATGTCGCGTTACATGTTTTGGAATGAAATAAATGGAAGTCAAGGGTTTACATCGTTCAGTGACTTTATGGACTAAACAAAACAATTTGTCAGCTACCGGGAGCCAGTGACTGGTTTACCCTTACTCGACATTTGGCACTAGTAATAAAATAGACAATGTAATGACTTGTTAGCTAAGTTTCAGAAGGGGTCAGTCAATCAAAATGAGAACAGACAGTACTGTACTGCAATGAATAGAATGAAAAGATTGTTTGCTATCCAGAATCTGTAATTTATTAAGAGGATTACAATATTACTATAAAATCTAACATTAAAGTTCAAGGAGTTCACCAACACCACTTTAATTTTTAAAAATATTACACAATGACTTGTTTCCTAAATGTGCTGCATATTGTTATGATGTTGGAAAAGTGGCAGTCAATTCGCAAACAGGGAAGTTCAATTCAAGAAATACGATGCTGGTCCGATGTTGGTAGATATTACTGGAGTCGAACGAGGGAGAAGTCTTTGGCAGGACACCTGGGGATTAACTTCCTGCATCCACTTCAAGAAAGGACTGTCACCAGCTTCTGCAGGACCATGACCCGGTGGGGACCAGTGTCACAGAGTCAAAGGTTCACAGTGCATTGATCAGTTTACAATAGAGAACTCAGTTTAGAACAGAGTGTGCAGGCAATTTAAGCTGTAGGAGATCCTCCTGCTACCAGGTTCACAGCCCTCTGCTGGTCAATACTTTGAATATAATCGATGCAGCAGGTCTAACACTTACTGAGAAAAGATGAGAAGGACATCAATAAGCTATTTTTAAAAGTAGCAACGTTCTTTCATGACTATTTAAATCCAGATTTTCATTTGATTGAGTTGAGATACTTGCCTACTATGGTGGTGTTTGGACTTCAGCCTTCAGGTCAATTGGCCTCATGTCATGCAATTCCAGCTTCCTACCTGCTACAGCTATCTACAAGCTAATTTCACATTATTATTAATTGAAACTACTTTGAACAGGACAAGAAACCTGCAGCCCAGGTCACAATAAAGCGGGGGTGTTGAGTCAGGTGCCATGGTTTATAATTCAGACCCAGAGCTTGTGTTCGTTTAGGCTTCAGTGGAAGTGGGAATGTTTGGAATTTTTTTTTGACGACTGCATTGGGTGTTACTGAGTCCAGGCGAGGCAAAGAATATACAGGCTACAGACTGATGAGAAAAAGGTGCAGGGTAGATCTCAGTAGGGACCGAAATGTTTCAGACACTCTCCATGAGTAGTTGTCTGTGCGAGCAGTGATGCATTTTAGGTTTAAGTCAGCACTGACAGAACCTAAGTACATACCTTGGCTTCAGGAAGAAGATTTATGACAGGTTGAATTTGCCCGTAGAATAAATTAGAAGAAATGAAACACATCAAGTAACTTTAAAGTTTTTATTTTAAACAAAGGCAAGGTGAAACAAGTGTACATTTTATGGAGAAGTTCATTTTTTACCCAGAGAAGATGATTTTAATGAATTGTTTTCATTTCTTCTCAGTTCTCAGGCTGATATTCCTTTGGTATACATTTTACTACTTTTGGGTGAGAAAGCATGCCCTCAGGAACATGGAGTTAGTAGCAGACCACTCAGCCCATTTGGTTTGTGCTTGAACAGTACCAACTAACTTTGCTCCACTTTTTGAGTCTCCCTGACCCAACAAGTGTCTTTAATGTAGATAAACAAATAAGCAAAGTGGGTGAAAAGGGTTCATTTCTGTTCTATATCTCTCTATGACTTTATGCCAAGACCTCAGTCCCTGAAAACTCCAATTGTCTCAGCATCACTGACTACTGGGGGAGAAAAAGATTTCCATATTTCTTCTATACTATACCCATGAAAGATACTTCCTTTTTTCCCACAAGAATATCTGGTTCTGGTGTCAGGTTCTTGATCCCTGCATCACAGGCCCTCAGGCTGGTCAATGGTTTGAATTCGATCAGACAGCAGGGCTGACATGTGCTGAGGAAAGGTGTGAAGGACACCAATACGCTCCTTTTTTAAAGTGGCAGCCAGCTCTATCACGGCTCTTTAAATCCAGACATTGTTCGGTTGAATTTGTTATTGTATTTGAACTTCAGCCTTCAGATCAATTGGTCAGGTCTTTGGCTATTGGTCTAACATCTTACCAAATAGATTTAGATTTGCATCCAAGTTCCTGTTAGATTTGTATCTAACTTCTCAAATAATTTTAATACAAACCTCCAAAGATCATTCCGAGATTGGCTATAATTAAGGGAATTCAAAACATACTGTATGTAACATTGATTAAGACTCCAGGCAACTCTCAGAATTACAATTTTTTTTTGGCAAATCACCTAGAGTGATGTAGAAACCAGGAGATTTGGGGTTTCAGTGATAACCTCACAGGACAGAGCAGTCTTGGGACAGATACCTGCCAGAACCCTGAGTGCAGGAAGTCAAGATTCTCTGTCACCTCAGAGTTGGAAAGCAGTAATCTTCCAAAACACTGCCCTTTGAATAATTCACCATAAACACTCACAGGGAGACTGGGGAATAGGACCTAAGGATATGTGTCTTCCCTCTGCTTCTCCCTAAAGCTGGCCAGACACATCTGCCATCACTTGCTCTGTTCTCTAGGTCAAGCATGGGTGTCCAGCGCAGAGTACCAATGGTAACAACAGCAGTGTATCTCATTGTTAGAGATGGTGACCAGCTTCTGAAGCCTTGATTGCCTCTGCTGTGTAGTGCAGGAGTGCTCACTCAGTAGTTTAGCTGCAGTTAATGGAGTGCACTATATTTGATAACTGTCTCTCACCAGCTGAGGCAATCTATGGCCTTAAGAGGGTAGCTATCAAGGGAAGAGAAGGAATTTAGCACTGAAGCAGTAAGTACATAGAGAGACATTTCTATGTTGATGATGGTTTTAAATCATTTTCTAATGCAGAAGGAGCAATTAAAGCAGGGCAAGACATGTTGGTGCAGTCTAATCTCACACAGCACAAGATCGCATCCGACAGTGTTGAGATCATGCAACATTTCCCATCTGAAGATCTGGCCAAAGGTCTATGGAATCTCAGTCATGGACCGGACCTCGCTCCTATGCAGTGCAGTCTGGGCCTCAGATGGGACCTTGTTACCGACACCTTCTAGGTCACTAATACTGAAAGACCGTTTATGTGTCGTGGTGTGCTATCGAATATCCGCAGTCCGTTTGACCCGCTTGGATTTGCTACTCCAGTCAGTATCCAGGGTTGCCTCATGTTAAGAAAGTTGGCCTCAGACACTTCTGCACGGGATGTCCCACTCCCAGCGAGAACACAAACTGTGGTAGCAGAGCTATTCTTCCCTTTAGGATCTTAAAGGTTTGAAGGTTCCAAGAACCTACACAACAAATCCGCTATCTGCAGCTCAAAGGAAAGAGGTCTGCATCTTCTGGGATGCATCAATTAAAGCTATTGCTGCTGAAGGTCACAGACGCTGCTGGATGTAGTGAAGTTGGATCCATCCTGGGCAAGGTAAAGCTTGCTCCCAAGCCAAAGCTCACCTCAGAGATAATTCACAAAATCATTATTCCAAGTAAACATCATGTCACTTCTCTGCTCATTAGATTAACCACAAGCAGATATACCATCAAGGCTGGCACTTTCAAAGCGAGAATGGTTAAAAGCTGTGTGAAATAAGACTGTTTTCAAGAGCAGTTTCTGAGATTATCCTAGTTTTGCAAAAGACTTAGTGGAATGATCATTTGACTTTTACTTTCAGTAGTTGAGTTTGACATCCTATGGATGTCACGTGGGATGTGTTCTGGCCTCTAGAGGCCCAGTTTGCTTTGTATGAACATCACTTCCTGTGTGTAAGCTGTTTTTTAATATAATCTCCTGTGTGAGTTAATTTGCATTCGATCTGAAGCCTACAGTGGAAACACATCTATTTCCATTCCATCCTTAATTGCCCTTGAAACAGTAATATTGCTTCACAAGCAAGATCTCATTAAAAACCGGAAAGAAAACTTCAGTCTCAGATGATTTTTGGGAAGGTGTTTAACTCACTGCATCACTGTGCACATGCACACGAGGGCAGCAGAATGCCCAACACCCTAATTATCAATAGCGAGTGATTCCACCACACTGTTTGCTCAGCACCAGACAATGGAGAGTGAGGAGAGGAAAACATCTTTGAGTTCTTTCACCCAACGTGAACTTGTGATTCAAAGCCATCAGTTTAGGCCTCTGAGTCAGAAATGAACCAGGGCAGGGTGGAACCTGAAAGTTCTGGTTGTACTATAATTCTAATCAAACCTATTACCAAATTCAAGAACTGTGACTCAACACATCCCTCTGAAACTGGATCCTTGACTTCCTGACCAAGAGACTTGCAATCAGCGGGGAAAAGCAGCAAAAACCTCTGCCACAAATATTCTCTCTACACTGGTGCTCCACAGGGTTGCATCCTCAACCTCCTACTCCACTCCCTGTTGTCCTGTGGGGGGGGGGGGCATATTTTCTGGTTGAAAGCCGCTTCCGTCGCAATTGGTTACTTTAAAACCTGCGGCTGCTCTTTCCGTTGGCTGTCCTGTGTGCCATGGCGCCTCGGGGATGTAAAGAATAGCATGTGTGAGAGATTCTCTGTCTCCTTTTGTCCCTGGAACCATTGGGAAGGCTCGTTCAGTGCATACTTGTAACCAAGTATTTCTTTATTGAATATTTATTTAGTAGTTTGTGTAATCTGTTGGGACTTAAATTTTGGTCGTTTTTTTTTACTGTTTGTAAATAAATGGTTAATATACTTATTCACTATCAGTGTTTTCTGTCTCACTCGCGAACTGCTTCAACGTTACACCTATACCCTCAGGACTGCAGGCCAGATTTTGTTCTAACTCCATCTTTGAGTTTGCAGATGATGTCACCGTCCTGGGCTGCAGCTTCAGTTTAGGAGCCAAGACGTAATGTTACATGTTATATAGGACCCTGGTTCGACCCCACTTGGAGTATGTGCTTGGTTCTGGTCGCCTCACTACAGGAAGGATGTGGAAGCCATAGAAAGGGTGGAGAGGAGATTTACAGGGGTGTTTCCTGGTTTAGAGGGAATGCCTTATGAGAATAGGTTGAGTGAACTTGGCCTTTTCTCCTTGGAGAGGCGGAGGATGAGAGGTGACGCGATAGAGGTGTATAAGATGATGAGACGCATTGATCGTGTGGATAGTCAGAGGCTTTCTCCCAGGGCTGAAATGTCTAACATGAGAGGGCACAGTTTTAAGGTGCTTGGAAGTAGGTACAGAGGAGATGTCAGGTATAAGCTTTTTACGCAGAGAGTGGTGAATGTGTGGAATGGACTGCTGGCAATGGTGGTGGAGGCGGATACGATAGGGTTGTTTAAGAAACATCTGGATAGGTATATGGAGCTTAGAAAAATAAAGGGCTATGGGGAAGCTTAGGTAAATTCGTAGGTAAGGACATGTGCAGCACAGCTTTGTGTGCCGGAGGACCTGTATTGTGCTGTAGGCTTTCTATGTTTCTATGTTTCTATCTCAAATAATAATGTCAGAGCCCAGGAAGGAGATAGACAGCTTAGTTAGTTTACTGTCATGACAACAAACACCAAGCCAGAAAACAAAAGAACTGGCGGTTGACTTCAGAAAGGAGGGCGGTGCACATTCCCCTGTCTGTATGAACTGTCCTGAGGTTGAAAGCTACAAGGTCCTAGGAATGAATATCATTAATAACCAGTCTTGGACCAATCATACATACACCATGGCCAAGAAAGCACACCAACAGCACTACTTCCTCGGGAAGCTAAAGAGATCTGGCATGCCCTCACCTCTCCTTACAAATTTTTATTGAAGCACCATTGAAAGTATCCTGCTTGGATGCACCATGGTCTGTTATATCAACTCATAAACACAAGAGATCCAGCAGATACTGGATGTCCGGAGCAACATGCACAAAATGCTGGAGGAGCTCAGCAGGTCAGACAGTATTTATGGACAGGAGTAAACAGTCCATGTTTCTGGCTGAGACCGTTCGTCAGGGCTGGAAGGAAGGGGGAAGAAACCAGGACAAAAAGTGGGGGGGGAGAGGAAGGTGTACAAGATGGCAGGTGATAGGTGAATCCAGGTGAGGGGCATTGTGGGTAGGTGGGGGCTGGTGGGATGAAGTGAGAAGCCGGGAGGTGATAGGTGCCGCCACTGTCGGTAAGGAGTTTGTACGTTCTCCCCGTGACCGCATGGGTTTCCTCCGGGTGCTCCAGTTTCCTCCCACAGTCCAAAGATGTACTGGTTGATAGGTTAATTGGTCATTGTAAATTGTCCCGTGATTAGGCTAGGATTAAATTGGTTGCTAGGCAGCATGACTCGAAGGGCTGGAAAGGCCTGTTCCATGTTGTATCACAACAAATAAATGAATAAGCAGATAGGTAGATAGATAAATAAATAGTAGGTAAAGGGCAGAAGAACAAGGAATCTGATAGGAGAGGAGAGTGGATGTTGGGAGAAAGGGAAGGAGGAGGGGCATCTGAGGGAGGAGAAGAGTAAGAGGCGAGTGAGAATGGGGAAATGGGAAAAAGAGAGGTGGGGGGTGGAGAGAAATGACCAGAAGTCAGAGAAATCAATACTCCTGTAATCAGGTCGGAGGCACCCAGAAGGTGTTGTTCCTCCAACCTGAGAGTGGCCTCATTGTGGTAGTCATGGAGGCCATGGACTGACATGTTGGATTGGGAATGGGAAGTAGAAATAAAGTGGGTGGCCGCGGGAAAAGCTGACTGTTTTGGTGGATGGAGTGAATGTGGAGTGGCAACTTCTCAGACTGTGACTACAAGAAACGGCAGAGTTGTAGACACAGCTCAGCACATCACAGAAACCAGCCATCGCTGAAGGAATTCTCCAGCCGTCCCTGAATACACTCCACAGCCGTCCCTGAGGGAACCCTTGCCTACACTTCCTGCTGCCCAAGTAAAGCTGCAGCAAACCAAAGACTCAACCACCCTGGGCATTCTCTCTACTCCCCTCTCCCACTGCACAGACCAGATAAAAGCTTGAAGTCACACACCACCAGCATCAGTTCAATTCTCGCTTGACCATACACGAATACTCATGAATGCGGACAAATGACACAGCGTTACTATAGGGTCATGGTGCAAAAGCACCTTGCCAACGGTCAGACACAGTAAGCACACACAAGATCACGATCACGGAATAGGAGCCCCGAGGTCCCACCTCCCCCACTCCACACGCCACGGCTTCATACATACAAGGCAATAAACACATATAAAATACAATGATGCAGAAATATAGATTTAGATATATAGATAGATAGATGTATACAGATTAGGCCAGACCCCTCCAGCCTACCAATGTCATCTGTTGACTGGCACCCAATGCTTGCTAGGCCACACCGTGGGTTTGAGGCTCTGTCCTCACATATACAAGCATATATAGAATATTAGTAAAAACACAACGAGACAAATGTGTGTGTGTGTGTGTGTGTGTGTGTGTGTGTAGTCCAGCCCCCTCAGTCCATTTTAAATCTTCATTCGCCACAGAAGTGCTACGCTGACCCCGGTAGAGTGCGATGGCTCCAACGCCTCTCCTCTGGCGGCTGAAAAGCAGGCTACCCCACAGCTTGAGGCCCAAGTCCATTGAGTGTCGCTAAAAGGAAATCTGCAGTCGGCCACAACTGAACTTGTCTGCTGTTCCTGTCAAGGACAGTAACAAGGTTATGGAATGACCCCCGAGCAAGATAAAATAGACTCTTGACCTCACAGTCCCCCTTTGTTGTGGCCTTGCATCTTATTGTATTGCAGTATTGCATAACTGGATAAACGTAACATTTCAGTACTCTGAGGCGGGTTGTCATGCCTAGTTTAGTGTTGGTCAGTATACTCTTCATTCTTGTAAAGGTGTCTTTTGCCATCCCTATTCTTGTTTTGATGTCCAAATTGCACCTGCCATCTGATGTCACCCAGCTTCCTAAGTAGCAAAGGTTCTGTACTTGTTTTATGTCTTCCCCGTTTATTCTCAGCCTGCAGGTAGGATTCTCCTTCTTTTTGGATATCAACATACATTCTATCTTTTTGCAATTGATAGATAGACCCATTTTTGCACTTTCTTCAACAATAATATCAATTAAGTTTTCTAGTTCTTACTCCGTACTTGCAATTAACACAGTGACATATATAAAAACTGATGATAACTTCAATTTGAACTTTGAGCTTGGAACAGTTTACTTTTTTGTTGCAGAGAGACTCAGGGGAGATGTAATAGAACACTTGATTGCGTGTTACCTGGGGTTGCTTAGGTGATAATCTATTGGTGAAGTTATCTAGTTGGTAGGTTAATGAAGTATGTTAAAGAGAAAGAGAGAGAACATGAACGAATCAATGTAAGGGCACTGAAATCCCATAGTGTAGGAAATGCCTAGCATATTGGACCATGTCAGGGGACAGCAATGTCAGTTTTCAGGCACCTCCCTATACAGCACATCCAAAATGCTATAACCGTCCATTGAACATCACAAGGTTCCATCTGGAAGTTTGGTCCAAAAGGTTAGAACCAATGGGATACAAGGCAAATTGACAAAATGGATCCATAATTAACTTGTTGATATAAACAGAGGACTATGGTAGACGACGGTGACTGGGAATGTGTGTTCTGTGGTGTATCACAGGCTGGGTCACTTCTTGCACATCTTATTTGGATATACCCACAGCCCATATATATTTATTTGCTAAGTATAAATTCTGCTTTGAAAATTATCATTGATCCTGCTGATTATGTTACCCAGGCTTCTTTTGGTGCTGTATTACACAATAGCATGCCATTGAGTACACTTCCTCCTTCTTTCCACCCTGACATCTACATTCTTAAATGTGTCATCCCTCCCGCTCACGGCAACAGTTTCTGTTGCCTTACCCTTAACAACTCATCATTTCCACAAAGCAGGATTTGTCCCAACCCCAAAGAGTCTCGCAGATCATCTGCTCCCAGCAGTTCATAAACTAGAACCGCAAACTAGTTTTAGCACAAATACATGTGAACACATTTGTAGCAAATATTTCATCAGACTTCTCCTCTCACAGAAAATTCATGTACACATGATTTATATGTGAAACTTTTCTACAAGGAAGTTTCTAAGAATTATCTGACACAGTGCGTTTCTGGAAAATCGATATAGGTTTTCCTCAATTAACCCACAGCGTATGTTTCTATCTCAAATTTGCTTCACAGTTGACAACTCATTTCCTTTTTGTCCACCTCAAAATCTTTTACAGAGCACATTTACCTCATCCCCATTTTACTTTCTTATATCTGTGGACAGACTGGGGTTCAGCGGGACCATGAAGGGGATGAAGCAGGGCTTAGCCAAGTGGCAGAGGGGTCTGAGTTTCAGGTGGGCACGAGTGATAGACCAGGGGAGACCTCGCCATGTAGACCACAAGTATCCCAAGGAGCGTCTAAACCTGAAGTAGATGACGGGGTAAGGAGGTCTCAAAGAATCAGGAGCCCCCCAGACAGGCTGGCCTATGTAGCACCGGGGGGAACAGAGTGTGGCACCTATTGCCCTGGTGAGCTATGTCACTGCCATTTACACCTGGGTTGGACTTCGTGCTTTGTATGAAGGGGTGGCAAATTATCTCAATGTCATGAGGACATGATTAATTTTGGTAGGGGGAGAGTGTAACACCCTGGGAAAGGTTTCACTGCTAACAGAATGGTCTTTCTGTAGAAGCAGTGTTTGGGTTATAGTTAGAGATAATGGGTGCTCTGGAATGTGAGCCATCCAATGAAAAGAGTATGTTTTCTGTGTTGTGTGCCTGAAACCGGTATGAGCTGGGTCTTTAGTTTGGTGGGATGTGAAGGGAGAAGACGGTGGAGAGAAGAAGTCGTAGGACTGAACCCAGAGCGGGACCATGATCCGATGAATTCCAGGAGATCAAAGGAGGATCGGCGAAGGGGAAACGGTGAGCTCCAACTTGTGCACATCAGACTGGTCCGTTAAAATGGGCCTTTTTCTTTTTTTTGTTTTTTCTTTACTAACCCTTTGGTCAAATTAAGAATTATAAAGCTAAATCATTTTATTGTATGTGGAGTACTGTCTGTAATTTTGAGGTACTGATTTGTAACAGGGTGACGAATCACGCAGCATCCACAGAAACATGAAGTTTCAGGATGGGTTTGCGCCTCAGTCTCACACGCCTGGTGGGGCCGGAGATTCTCTTCCTTTAGAGTTACGCGGCCAACCGAACCATAGTGTTTTATTACTTCTTAGCTATTTCTGAATGTTTTTTTTTTGTCTTGTTTATATTCTTTTGTGTTATCCTCCCTAAGTTATTCAGTTGAAATCACACTCTATTTTACTGACTTTATTTGCCTCTGGAGTTTTAAGTTGTTCCGACTTTTCTGTGTGAAAATATCTGAGAGCATTATCGTCTTGTCCTGTTTGCCTCTAATTGAATGCCTCTTGATTTGCCAACTTCCTCACTCCCAAATAAGGGACAAAAGTAGCAGTCAAATACGGGACACTTGTGTTTACCCCAAGAAAGACTATGATGATGAGGGCTTGCGGGGGCACGTGTGTGCGCTCATACGTGTTGTTCGCACACGTGATATGTGCATGCATGTACATGTCGATTTTTTTCTACATATAGGTTTTGGCTTAATCTTCCTGTTTCTGTTAAGTGAAACTACACTGCACATACATTATTTCTATTTTATATAGGCTGTGTATTTATCATATAATTCCTGCTTTTACTATATGTTAGTGTTATTTTAGGTTTTATGTGTTATTGGTATGACAACTCATTTCCTTTTGTCCAACTCAAAATATTTTACAGAGCACATTTACCTTACCCCCATTTTACTTTCTTATATCTGTGGACAGACTGGGGTTCAGCCGGACCATGAAGGGGATGAAGCAGGGCTTAGCCAAGTGGCAGAGGGGTCTGAGTTTCAGGTGGGCACGAGTGATAGACCAGGGGAGACCTCGCCATGTAGACCACAAGTATCCCAAGGAGCATCTAAACCTGAAGTAGATGATGGGGTAAGGAGGTCTCAAAGAATCAGGAGCCCCCCAGACAGGCTGGCCTATGTAGCACCAGGGGGAATAGAGTGTGGCACCTATTGCCCTGGTGAGCTATGTCACTGCCATTTACACCTGGGTTGGACTTCGTGCTTTGTATGAAGGGGTGGCAAATTATCTCAATGTCATAAGAACATGATTAATTTTGGTAGGGGGAGAGTGTAACACCCTGGGAAAGGTTTCACTGCTAATGTAATGGTCTTTCTGTAGAAGCAGTGTTTGGGTTATAGTTAGAGATAATGGGTGCTCTGGAATGTGAGCCATCCAATGAAGAGAGTATGTTTTCTGTGTTGTGTGCCTGACACCGGTGTGAGCTGGGTCTTTAGTTTGGTGGGAGGTGAAGGGAGAAGACGCTGGAGAGAAGAGGTTGTAGGACTGAACCCGGAGTGAGACCATGATCCGATGAATTCTGGAAGATTGAAGGAGGATCGGCGAAGGGGAAACGGTGAGCTCCAACTTGTGCACCATCAGACTGTTCCGTTAAAATGGGCCTTTTTCTTTTTTTTTGTTTTTTCTTTACTAACTCTTTGGTCAAATTAAGGATCATAAAGCTAAATCATTTAATTGTATGTGGAGTACTGTGTGTTATTTTGTGGTACTGATTTGTGACAGGGTAACGAATCACGCAGCATCCACACAAACAGGAGGTTTTGGGGTCGGCTCGCGCCTCAGTCTCACATGCCTGGTGGGGCCGGAGATTCTCTTCCTTCAGAGTTACGCGGCCGACGGAACCAGAGTGTTTCATTACTTCTTAGCTATTTCTGAATGTTTTTTTTGTCTTATTTATATTCTTTTGTGTTATCCTCTCTAAGTTATTCAGTTGAAGTCACACTCTATTTATTTGCCTCTGGAGCTTTAAGTTGTTCCGACTTTTCTGTGTGAAAATATCTGAGAGCCTTATCGTCTTGTCCTGATTTCATCTAATTGAATGCTACTTGATTTGCCAACTTTCTCACTCCCAAATAAGGGACAAAAGTAGCAGTCAAATACGGGACACTTATGTTTACCCTGAGAAAGACTATGATGACCATGAGGGCTTGCGGGGGCACGTGTGTGTGCTCATACGTGTCGTTCGCACACGTGACGTGCGCATGCGTGTACATTCCGATTTTTTTCTACATATCGGTCTTGGCTTAATCTTTCTGTTAAGTGAAACTACACTGTACATACATTATTTCTACTTTATCTAGGCTGTGTATTTATCATATAATTCCTGCTTTTACTATATGTTAGTGTTATTTTAGGTTTTATGTGCTATTTGGTATGATTTGGTAGGTTATTTTTTCGGTCTGGGAATGCTCAGAAGGTTTTCCCATATAAATTAATGGTAATTGCTTCTGCGCTTTACGCCATTTTGGCTTACGAACGGTTTCATAGGAACCCTCTACCTTAGTGGGGGAAATACGGGACAAGGGCGGTCCCGTATGGGACAAACCAATTTAGCCCAATATACGGGAGAGCTGGCAACCTTATTTGCCAGCTCCCTTTCCATTGAAACTACTCTTCTCTCATTTACTTTCCAGCCAAGTACCTTTGTCTGCTTATTTATTTATTGAGATACAGTGGAGAGTAAGACCTTCTGACTCTTTCAGCCACACCACTCAGCAATCCCTGATTTAATTCTGGCCTAATCCCAGGAGAATTTACAATGACCAATTAACCTACAAACCGGTAGGTCTTTGGACAGTGGAGGAAACCAGAGCACCTGGAAGAAACCCATACAGTCACGGGGAGAATGTACAAACTCCTTACAGACAGTGGCGGGAATTTTGATGATTTTACTACCTAATTTTCATATCAAGCCTTACATTACCATATTTGCTCTATTTGATACTGTGCCTCAATTTCTAGAACTCAATTCAATATCAGTTTTAATTACTGAACTAAAATCATACTAATGCAGAATCCAGCCTTAGGAAGGTTGGAAAAACTGGAGGGAAATGGGCAGTCAGTGTTATGGATGGAGATCCTTCATCGATCTTGCTTGTTGAAGAGGGAAACCTGTCTCTCTGACTGCAGATTTAGAACAGCCCTAGAAAATGGCCACTTGTTGCATTAAAGGCAGACAGACAACCTGGCATTGGCGTGGACTTTGGACTCAATAAAGACTGAGTTCAGCCAGTGTACTCCTCTTTTAGTAAATTATGGGCTTATTGGGGGAGTTGCCAACCACAGCCTCACATTGCTATATATTCAAGGAATGAACGCTTTTAGGCGGTGTTAGAGATTTCCACATCATGTTCTCCAATTTCCTGTCTTCCTCCTTATACTTTGTCTTGTTAAGCAATCCCCTTTTCATCCCTTTTACAGAGGAGGGTTTTTTTTTCTGTGATTAGAGCATCATATACTTGCAATCCTTTAATATTTTATGATTTACAGTCAACAGCTTCAGATTAGATCATAATGATCTCAATCCAGAGACTACTCGAGCCCCTGTGGTACCCACTAATCCCAGAAATCCCCCCGTGTACCATGGAGTTAAGCAATCCCTCGGAATTACTTCCACGCCAGTCTCATGTGTTCTAAGGTGGCTAGTGAGACCAATGTGGGAATCCCACAGCATCCAGCAACCTCATGATCTCTGTCACAGAGGCTGATGTCCAAACATCCTTCAAAAGGATAAACCCTCACAAGCCATCAGGCCCTAACTGTGTACCTGGCAGGGTACCGAAAACCTACACGAATTAACTGGCTGGAGTGTTCAAGGACTTCTTCAATGTTTCACTGCTACAGGCAGAGGTTCTCACCTGCTTCAAAATGGCAGCAATTATACTGGTGTCCAAGAAGAGCAGGTCGAGCTACCTCAGTTACTATTGATCAATAGCACTCACATTTACCGTAGTGATGTGGTTCGAGAGATTGGTTATGGCTAGAAATAACCTCTGCCTGAGAAAGAACCCGGAATTACTGCAATTTGTCCACTACTAAAATTGGTCAGCAGCGGACACAATCTCACTTGCTCTCCACTCTGCTTTGGAGTATCTAGGCAATAGCAAAACGTACTGTATATCGGGCTGCTGGTTATCAATTACAGTTCAGCGTTCCATACCATGATCCCCATCTATTAATCATCAAGCTTCAAAATCTGGGCCCCTGTACCTCTTTCTGCAACTAGATCCTCAACTTCCTTATCGGAGACCACAGTTAGTACAAATTGGTAATAGCATCTCCTCTTCACAGACAATCAATGCAGGTGCACTTTAGGGGTGCATGCTTAGCCCACTCCTCTACTTTTTTCACACCCGTGACTGTGTGGCTAGGCACAGCTCAAAGGGCATCTCAAAAATTTGCAGGTGATACAATTGTTGTTGGCAGAATCTCAGATGGTGATGAAGAGTCATACAGGAGTGAGATAGATCAGCTGATTAAGTGGTGTCACAACAACAACCTTGCACTCACCATGAGCAAGACCAAGGAAGTGACTGTGGACTTCAGGAAGGAGAAGTTGGGAGAACACACACGAGCCATCATCGAGGGGTCATCGGTGGAAAGTGTGGGCAGTTTCAAGTTCCTATGTGCCAATGTTTCGGTAGATCTATCCTGGGCCCAGGACACTGATGCAATCACAAAGAAGGCATGCTGATGACTTTGTTTTGATAGGAGCTTGAGGAGTTTTGGTACGTCACCAAAGACTTGCAAATGTCTACATGCACAACACGCTGGAGGAACTCAGCAGGTCGGGCAGCATCTGTGGAAACGAACAGTCAACGTTTCCGGCCAAGACCCTTCGTCAGGACTGAAGCGGGAGGGGGCAGGGGCCCTATAAAGCAGTTGTGGGGAGGGTGGGACGGAGAAGGCCGGTAGTTGCCAGGTGAAAAACCAGTAAGGGGAAAGATACAGTAGTGGGGGAGGGGAAGCAGGGAGGGGATAGGTAGGAAAGGTGAAGAAGGAATAGGGGAAAGCGCAATGGGTAGTAGAAGGAGGCAGAACCAAGAGGGAGGTGATAGGCAGCTGGAGGAGGGGGCAGAGTGAACCTGGGATGGGGGAAGGGAGGGGGAGGGAATTACCGGAAGTTGGGGAATTCAATGTTCATGCCAAGGGGCTGGAGACTACCTAGACGGTATATTAGGTAATGAACCTGGATGCATTCTGACTGTAGGTCAGAAATATACATGCCCCCTTCTTGGCTGTTTCAGTACAGTAAAACCAATGGCATTCAACATGCTATGGTTCAGGTTGTTTGTAGGACTGTTTTCCGAGCCCAGAGGTTTGGTCACAAAAGTTTCATCACCATCTGAGGCGATGTCATCAGTGTCCAATTGAGTGTTGTTTCTGCCGGGTGCACGCGTTTATTTTGGTCCGGCTCGTTGTTCTGGTTGGACTGCTGTCACGCTGGTTGCTCATCTCCGTTGGGTCCCGGCCAAGTGGGTAACTGAGTGATCTCCGCTAGCCCGTATATCTGATTATCGGTCGCTGTGAGCGTTTGTTCCTAGGCTGTCTGCAGCTCACCCCTTGGCCCAAATCCTGCTGATGCTTCGGTTGGTAAATCGTATCCAGTTCAATATGCTTGTTCATAGAGACTTCCACTGAGAAGCAAGCTTCTAAAAATTCTTTTGATCTCCTGTTTTTGCCAGGAGTTTTGTAGTTTCCCAAAAGAGTTTCCTTCTTAGTCTTCATGTACTGAGATGAGTGGCAGAGGATCGTGTCTTCTTACGGCTAGCTGATGTTCGTGTCGTCTCCTGGATAGTTTCCTTCCTGAGTGTCCTACATAGGGTTTGGGGCAGTCTCCACATTGGATTTGGTTCAGGCGTTTATTGTAGGATTAATTTCATCTGGTTGTATCAGCCTACTCCTGACCGTCAGTAAAGTAGTGGAGCATGTTGTTTTTTTTATCACGATAGAGTAGGAAGATTATCTGTCCCTCTAGATAAGTACTGACTCTCAGCAGACCAATCCCATCAGTCCCTTGTTATTTCCCTGTATCTTATTGTCTCTCACCTGCCTACCATCATCCTTTCATT
Organism: Mobula hypostoma; assembly: GCF_963921235.1. Lineage (NCBI taxonomy): Eukaryota > Metazoa > Chordata > Chondrichthyes > Myliobatiformes > Myliobatidae > Mobula > Mobula hypostoma. Next base: position 142,136,396 of record NC_086098.1, read on the forward strand.
CATTTGTCACAGCGGGTTATTTACAGAGGCTGAATAACCTACCAGTTTGCGTTTGGGATGTGGTTGGAAACTGGGATCCACAGGGTCACAGGGAGAAGTTGCGAACTCCCCCCCAGACACTACTGTGGGTCAGGACTGAACCCAGGTCACTGGAGGTGCAAGGAAGCTGCATTACTTTCTGCGCCATGTTGCTAACTGTGCCATCAAGTATCAGTTACTTAGTGAAAACCTGCTAATTGACACTAAGTTTGACCACCCTCTGAATCTTATCGCAGCTTTTGAAATCACAAGACCATAAGACATAGGAGAAGACTTAGGCCAGTCAGCCTATCGAGTCTTTACGTCAAGATCGTTAATAAGATCTGGGTTATCACACAACATGCCGGTGATAATAAGCCTGAATCTGATGACACAACACCCAGTCTAAGATAGCCTTTCCCGAATAGGCTCTAGTACAAGCTGCTTTAAAAAGCCATCTCTTGCAATCCGACACCAACCTAATTTTTCTAATCCACTCGCCTGTTAAGTCCCTCATTACAATTGTGTCATTACCCTTTCTTATATGCTTTTCCAATCTCTCTTTGCAATTTCAACTCTACATCTTGGCTACTATTTGGAGGCCTATATATGATTCCCAAAATGGTTTTTAACCCTTGCTGTTTCTTAACTCCACCCACAAAGATTCCACATTCTCTGATCTTATGTCACCTTTTCCTAAAGATGTAATTCCATCTCTTACCAACAGAGCCACACCACCGCCTATGCCTTCCTGCCTGTCCTTTCAATACAAAGCATATCCTTTGATGTTAAGCTCCCAACTATGGTCTTCTTTCTGCCGTAACAGTGATGCCCACAACGTCATACTGACCAATCTCTAATTGCTCCACGAGTTCATTCACCTTATTCTGAATGCTACATGTGTTTAAGTACAGAACCTTCAGTCCTGCATTCTTTGCCCTTTTGAATTTTGCCTCTGTGGTACAATTGAACTCTTTACTCTGTCTGCATTTGTATCCAATCATTGGCTTGTCCTTCCTTACATTCATGTTATACTTATTATCTACTTGTAAACGTGTTGGCTCATCCTCAGCTCTATCATTCTGGCTCTCATCCCCCTGCTATGTTAGTTTAAACCTCTCCCAACAGCTCTAGTAAATCTGCCTGCGAGAATGCAGGTCCCCCTCAGGTTCAATTGCAACCCATCCCTTTTGTACAGGCCCCACCTGCCCCAGAAAAGGTCCCAATTATTCGGAAATCTGAATCCCTGCCCCCTGCTCCAATTCTTCAGCCACAAATTTATATCTGCCACCTCATTCTATTTCCATCATCACTCTTGTATGGCACAGGCAGCAATCCTGAGATTACTACCTTTGAGGTCTTGCTTCTCAGCTTCTTTCCTAACTTCCCATATTCTTCTTTCAGGAACTCTTCCCTTTTTCTTTGGGGAACGAAAGGTGGGAAAAAGACCCAAGTTCCTGAGGTGAGATAAGAATGACAGAGATCTGACACAAAGGTTTGTTTGTTCATTATGTGCCTTGTCATATGATGTGACCAGTCATGGTCTTTCCATGATCATGATTGTTCTTGGCAATTTTTTCTATAGAAGTGGTTTGCCATTGTCTTCTTCTGGGCAGAGTCTTTACAAGATTGGTAACCCCAGCCATTATCAATACTCTTCAGAGACTGTCTGTCTGACGTCAGCGGTCACATAATCAGCACATGTAATATGCACCAGCTGCTCATACGACCATCCACCACCTGCTCCCAAGGCTTTGCCTGACCCTGTTCATGGCTAAGCAGGTGCTACACCTTGCCAAAAGGTGCCCTGCAGACTAGCAAAGGGAAGAAGAGCCTTACACCTCCTTTGTTAGAGACATATCTCCACCCCGTCTTCCTGACACAAAGATTGCGCTTGATTAAAAATGCCTTTAAGGAACTTTAGTAAGATTGAAAATTGTGGAAACTCTGCACTGGCTTGCCAGATCTCACACAAAAAGTAGGTGCTGTGATCATTGGAGACCAATTATCCCATTCTCATGCTGTTGGTGTGGACAATGTTCAAGATCTGATTATCTTCAGCTGATGTCCTCTCCACCATGACATCAGAAGTGTGGACGTTGGCTGATAGCTGATCAGTAGCCAGTTCTAATCGTTACTCCTCAGATAACGAAGCAATTCTGCCCACGTTCAGCAAGATCTGCGTGTTGAAGCATAAGCAGTAGCACCCGAGTGTTGAATATTGAGCACATTCGAGTGCTGAATATTATTTGCAAATAATATAGCAAATACGAACACATGATAATACGAGCAAGAAACAAGACACTAAAGAGACTTCAGTAGCTGGAATTTGGACCAACAATCTGGCGGAGGATTTCAATGGGTTGAGCAGCATCTGTGGGAGAAAAGGAACTGTCCATGTTTCAGGTCAAGCCTTGCATCAGGATAGTTCCTTTCCTGCCACAAACCACGTGTCGTTCCACACACTGAGGTCCTCTGGCAGATTGGTTGTAGGCTGCCAGATTCCTCAGACTTGCTCTCCCTTTCAAGATCTACATTGGGTTCAACTTTCCTCTTCTATACCAGTTCATATGACCCTGTTTCCCCTAGTCTCTCAATTATTTATCCACCTTCACCTTAAATGGAATTCCAAAGATTCATCACACTCGGCAAAAAGTCCCTGTCTGATCTCTTTCAGCTAACAAGTGGCTGCTTAAATGGCAAACGTGCACTTAATATCTTTTGGAAAAAGGAAGAGAAGGAAACCAAAGTCCAAACCTAGTTTCTTCTCCACCTTGCTTGGGATGAACCCCATCCTCACCACATTCTACAGAGGTTGTATTGAGAGCATTCTGAGCAGCTGCATCACTGCCCGGTTCGGAAATTGCACCATCTCAGATCGCAAGACCCTGCAGCAGATAGTGAGGTCAGCTGAGAAGATCATCGAGGTCTCCCTTCCCGCCATTACAGACATTTACACCATACGTTGCATCCGTAAAGCAAACAGCATTATGAAGGACCCCACGCACCCCTCATACAAACTCTTCTCCCTCCTGCCATCTGGCAAAAGGCACCGAAGCACTCGGGCTGTCAAGACCAGACTATGTAATAGTTTCTTCCGCCAAGTCATCAAACTCCTCAATACCCAGAGCCTGGACCCACACCAACTTACTGCCCTCTACTGTGCCTATTGTCTTGTTTATTATTTATTGTAATGCCTGCACTGTTTTGTGAACTTTATGCAGTCCTGGGTAAGTCTGTAGTCTAGTGTAGTTTTGTGTTGTTTTTTACGTAGTTCAGTGTAGTTTTTGTATTGTTCATGTAGCACCATGGTCCTGAAAAACATTGTCTCGTTTTTACTATGTACTGTACCAGCAGTCATGGTCGAAATGACAATAAAAAGTGACTTGACTTGACTTGACTTGAACAGTGTGCTGCTTTTGTTTGTGGCATAGGAGGATAACCAGTTACTATGGACACTGTCTCTGTTGCTTCCAGACCAAAGCAGATTCAACATATGTGGGGTTGCAATGTTCTAGCAGAGATCAGATTGCAGTACCAATGCAGTCATTGTTGTTTTCTACAAACATTTCATCATAATCTTTGAGCAAAGGTTGTCGATAACCCTTGCACCTGAGAAGGATAGCTTGGCTGCACTGAATGGGGCCTAGGTTCACTGGGGGTTGTAAAAGGATTATGTGAAAGATAGTTCCTGCTGTAACAAGGGTGCCTGGTCTCCCAGGGAGTAGTCAGCCTAGTAATTAGGGCAGGATGGTGACAAGTGAAACTCGATGCTCTCATTTGATTTACATTCACCATGGGAACAATCAGCATATCTGAGTACACCAGCCATTATTTGACTCAATAACATTTACCCAATTAAAGAAGTTTATAATCTGTTGAGTATATGGCATTTATAAAGATATTGATTGACTATTGTTTGCCAATCAACAAGGAACTTCTGTATTTGCACAGGACACCTGTGATACATTTGTGAAGGTCAGTATGCTTTTATGATAATCGGATATCAGTTAGCTTCAGTATAATTACTATCAAAATGTATTAAGCTATGATTTTTTTTGCACCCAATCAAATTCCAAATATCTTCTTTAAAGACACCAGGAGTATCTATGAATTCAATAAATCTGAGCAATTTTCAGTGCTTATTGTGATCCTTGATGTGTTAGGGGCGGGTCACTACCTTTCATGGACATAGTAATTTAGAATATCAGTCATCTGCAACAACTTGATCTAAGAAGTTTAATAGGACAGTGTAGGTGTTCACAAGAGCTCAAAAATTATATGCCAAGGAGTTGTTTCTTTATTTTTCTTCACACTAACCTTTCCCTGACAGCGTTCATTCATTCATTATGCGCCATGTCTTATGACGTGGGTGATCATGGTCTTTCCATGACCATGATAGTTCTTGGAAAGTTTTTTCTACAGAAGGAGTTGGCTGTTACCTTCTTCTGGGCAGTGTCTACACAAGACGGGTAACTCCAACCATTATCAACACTCCTCAGGGAATGTCTGCCTGGCGCCAGTGGTCGCATAACCAGGACTTGTGGTATGCATCAGCTTCTCAGACGACCATCCACCACCTGCTCTCATGGCTTCATCAGACCCTGCTTGGGGGGGCTAAGCAGGTGCTACACCTTGTCCGAGGGTGACCTGCAGGATAGCAGAAGGAAGGAGCGCCTTTTGCCTCCATTGGTAGAGACGTATCTCCATCCCGCCACCCTCCTGACAGTGTGCTATTCCTAAATAATGATTTACCCCTTCACCAACTAATGTTGGCAGAACATCAGAATGATTGAAAATGCTGAAAGGAAAATTAATCTGCAACACGCAGCACCCTGTTTTCAACCAAATCTCAATTTGCCGCTCCCCAGCATATGCGTTACTTGTCCTTGAGTGATGGTTGGGAGCAGGCGAGGAGATAGGTCCCAGAAACCTCTGCAAAGTCCTATCTTTCTGTGGCTAAAATAGGAGTCAGGAGATGATTGGTAGTAATCCCTCTTAATGAGTTACAGGGATAGGCTGAATAGGTTAACTCGCAGGTGCGCAAGAGAAAGAGGGAGATCTCATAGAGGTGTACAAAATTAGGTGGGCTATAGATAGACTAAATGCTTGCAGGCTCTCCTCCTCCCCCCCACCCCCACCCCAGGTTGGGTGAGACTAGAACTGGAGGTCATAGGTTTCATGCAAAAGGTGAATGATTTAAGAGGAATCGGAAGGGGAAAATCTTCACTCAGAGGTTGTGCAAATATGGAACAAACTATCAGTGGAAGAGAAGTTGATCATGATTAAATGCAGGTTCATTCGCACCATTTAAGAGATGCTTGGGTACATGGATGAGAAAACCATGGTCTGCGTGTAGGTCGATGGGACTAGGCAGAAAAGTGAGCTGGCACTGACTAGATGGACCAAAGGGCATATTATGTGCTGTATTGCTTTTTGGCTCTATGAGATAATGCAGTAATGACCTATAAAAGCTCCAATCATTAAGTGGTTCAAGTCCAATTTGCATTGAGAGGCCGACGTTAACATGCTCTTTGGGTCTTTATTTCAACTTTAATCTTGGCTCCAACCACACTGGGTGCTAGTTACAGGTGACGTACAATCCTCTCCTCAGAGCAGTAAGCAGAGATGTTGCTCCATCCATAAGACCATACGACACAGGAGCAGAATTAGGCCATCTGGTCCATGAAGTCTGCTCCACCCTTCAATCATGGCTGATCCTTTTTTAATCTCCTCCTCAACCCCAGTTCCCAGCCTTCTCCCCATAACCTTTGATGGCATGTCCAATCAAGAACCTATCCCATATACTGGACAGGCTCAAGGAAATGGAGGAAGGATATCCCTGAGTGTTCTTATCAGTAATATACTCCCAAAATAACGGGTTCCAACAGATTTACTATAGACATTAATTAACCATATATGCAATGGACATAATTATGATAAAGGTTTATGAATATTTGTTGAAACAATCAAAAATGTTACAGATGAAACTCAGTGTACATGTTGTTCAAACCTTATCTCTATCAAAACACTCTTGTTATAACCCAGTCTTATCCCATCCACTTCTGAATGCATGTGTTCATCTGAAGCATTATTCAGAAAATGTGGTGAGGTCTTGGCATTCAAAAAGAACTGAAGGGCAGTACTTCCTTGACACATCCATCTAGACCTCCGTCGTGGTCCAAATAGAGGCTCTGATGCTGAAACTTGCAGGGAAAATTGCTCGTCTCCAAAGACTAATCCTAACTGGAGTGAAGATGAGCAAGGCCATGATATAATCACTGAGGTTATGGATGTCATAGATACTGACATTTTTGCTAATATTCATGTTATTGAAATTTTCAAGAGAAATACTTTTGTTTTAATTCGGCGTTTCCCTATTTTTAACCTACTTGGCCTCCTTGCTGTGCCAAAAGGCAGAGTTAACTATTAATTTTCTTTTTAAAGAGAGGGAAAGGGCAATATGTATTGTTATTTAAATTATGAAACAAAGTTATTTTATCAATTGTTAATTCAGTTCAGCATTTGTGTTTGTGAATCTATAGTTTTATGCTTACTGTTCCTGGAAACTGTTCATTACACAGACTGTATGCAAGTTGGAAATACAGCCATGAACCAAGTTCTTACATGGCAGAGACACCTGCAGGTCAGTCACAGCTGTCCAATCCATCTCTGCAGATCAGTCACAGCTGTCCAATCCAACCTGTGCATACATGCTTTGCCCGAGTACTGTTTCTCTTGGCGCTTTTCTCCCTTGTTTGCTTAATTTTGTTCCCATTGTTTGATGTTGGACTGTTGCAGACCTCAGAGTCTCACACACACCTTTCAACATCTACATGCGTAACAGGTTGATGATCTTGCCTTAGCTATACATTCGGTTGTCACTAACATCACTGAGCCCACTCTAAACAGGAATGTGATCATGAGCGAAGGCTTCAGGAATTGGGGGATCAATCTAGATACCAATAAAACAACAGCTCCTGCTTTTGAAATTGGTAACCGAAATGGCAATAAAAAGCTTGAGTGCATATTTCCACAACAGCAATGTGAAGTGAAAGCAGATGCCGGTATGGTGAATTGATCTGAAATTAGTCAAAGCAATCAGCACAATAGCATTGAATTGGCAATACAACCATTATGGTAAGAAACACAAATTACTTTCATCCCTCCTTCTGTCCGCTCTGGAGCCACACGCATATTCTCCTGTAAGGCAATTTCAATTCTGCTGAAAAGCCAAATGGGGCTCATGGGAGCTCATAAATAAGATCCAGGCCAGAGCTGTTGATCTCCCACAAGGCTCATGCCCCTTTCTAAATCACTTTGCACAAACCATGGCAGATGCGGCCAACTGGACAAGCGCGTCTCCAATAATTGACTGCGGTGATCAGGAACTGGCCATGGACCACACTACGCTGCAGTGTACAATTCATCAACGTGAAGGAGGTGATATGATCTGCCTCTGATACAATTACCTGGGTTCAAGATGACAGTGTAAAATTATAGTTGCTGCTCTGCATTTACAGCAGCTCCCAGAGCGATCATTGAAAATTCACTGCTAGTTTGTGCCCTTCTCTGAGTAATGAGTGCATAGCAAACTTTACAGCCTCTATTCCCCATCTATGCTTCTTTCTGTAGAACATGCTATCAGGTAATTAACACTCTGAAATACATTTTCATAAGTGCATTTCAATTAGGTTTTCTCTCTAAACCACCCGCTGCTTTACAGTTCTCTTTGCATCAACCTGCCAAGTCTTAACTTGACACTGGCTAATAAACAAATTCCCCTGCAATATCTTGCTCCTACCAGCCTCAATTCCCCGTAGCTCAGTATACTCACTGGGCCTGTGACTGCTCGCTCCCTGGGGCATCACCTTCGTTGTTCGTAGCACATTTTAATGCTCGCTTCCTACCCTGCTTCTGGCAACCCCTGCCATTCAGTCCCCAGACTCTCTCCCACATCCTGTGAAAAATGCCATGCAGAATGTCCCAGAGAACTGACGTAATAAGATTAAAAGATATATAATGATACATTAGCATTATTATCAACAATAATAATATAAGACAATCCATAAAAACCACCTGGATATAATAATATAGGATAAACAAGCAAGAACAACTTACTTCATAGATAGAGCCATTCCAAACACACATAACATACAAAAATCAGAAGGTGAAAAACACCAGAAATATGCTGAATTAAAAGAGGAAATTGTAAGACTATGGAACATGAACAGGGTATACATTGTCCCAATAGTAATATCTACAACTGGTATCATCCCAAAGGCACTACGCATTAGCATTAAGCAGTTAGGTCTACACAGCAATATTTATATAAATCTCTAAAAAGCCCCAATTCTAAATGCTGCTAGAATATTCTGAAAGACCTTCATTATGTTGTATGAGCTGATCAGGCTTGAAGATGGGGTTACTTGCTACATATCATCCCATGCAAAGTTGCCTGGGTCCTACTCACGCAAGCAGTCTCCCCAATTTCACAGCTGTTTGCTTTATGTCTGAATCAAGCTTATAAATGTACGAAGTCAAATGTAAGATCTTCACTTGTAAGAAAGCACAACATACACAGAACTGTGGAGTCATAGAGAGGGAAAAACAGTCTCTTTGCCCCAGTGCATTTACCTGAAAAAGGATATCATTCTACCTCCATATCTCTGAGCTATGCTACATCTATTTGTCCAATTTGCTGAGGATTGAAGAGCATTACTTATTAAATTAACAGTTTTTCTTCTCACACATTGTGTTTAACTAAACTAACCACTATTCTTGTACAAGTAGGGTAGAAAGACACGTTGCTCACAGACATAAAGACAGAAGAGACTGTAGATGCTGAAATCTGGAACATAAAGCCTGATATCTGAAGAGTAGCAACTGTTCCTGAGCTTAGCAGTGCTCATCAGGAACCCCCACCACCCAGGACATGCTCTCTTTTCACTGCTGCCATCAGGATGAAGGTACGGGATCCTCAGAACTCACACCACCAGGTTCAGGAACAGTTACTACCACTCAACCATCAGGTTCTTGAACCAAAGGGGATAACTTCACCTGCCCCATGACTGAAATGTTCCCACAACCAAAGGAGTCACTTTCAAGGACTCTTCATCTCACGTCCTCAATATACAAGCCTGAGATTCATTTTCTTGCAAGCTTACTCGATAAATCCTCACAGAATAATAACCATAATAAAATCAATGAAAGACCACTTCAACTTGAGTATTCAACCAGTGTGCAAAAGACAAAAAAACTGTGCAGATACAAAAAGAAAGAAATAATAATAATAATAATAATAAATAAATAAGCAATAAAGATTGGGAACATGAGATGAAGAGTCCGTGAAAGTGAGTCCATAGGTTGTGGGAACATTTCATTGATGGGACAAGTGAAGTTGAGTGAAGTTATCCCCTGCCATCAGGAAAATGGAAGTTTTGCACACAGCGAGCGGTGGGTGCTCGGAATATATTACCAGGATGTTGGTGGAGGTAAATACAATAGAGACATTTAATAGTCTCTTAGGTAGGCACATGCTGTGTTGAAAATGGAGGGATATGTGCAGGAAGAGGGGATTATCATTCCGTTTCATTAGCTTGGTTAGTTTGGCAGAACATTGTAAGCTGAAGGGTCTGTCCTGTGTTCCATTGCTCTATGTTGACAGTTGCACTCTCTCTTTTTTTACAGCCAAATCATGAAGTAACTGCTGTAGAAACCCTAAAGCCAGTTTGGGCTTTACGGTTCAGTCTGTCAGTGTTTGATGAATGCCTTCTCTACTCGGAGCGTGACCTGTGAGAACAAATACCGTGATCCCGGTGAGCATCTGCTCGATTTGTTCTCTTACCAACAATATTATAGTTTTAAAAACAATTGTTCTCCTCTGATGGGGCAGAGTTTCCTTTTAGCATAACAACCATCACGTCCATGTTGGTAAACAGACAGGTGAATGGGAGAGAGAAAGCTAAAGTCACAGTGCATAGAAAAAAAGGTCAGGCATGTGCGCACGCACACACACACACACACACACACACAATGACAACAGTCTGGTTTACATCGAACTGCCTGTTGTTCACAGGCAGTTTTTGTTCACAGCATGAGATTTTGCAGATGTTGTCACTTTCGATTAGAGATACAGTGGGAACAATTTCACAAGCTGACAGGGGCATTGTGTTGCTGATCTTTTTCTGATCTTGTGCACAGTGGAATTGAAGTCACTGAAACCACCACTGGAATAATCACTATTTAATTAATTAACGGTATCCATCAGAGTTCGCACTGCCATCTGTAACAAGTCTGTACCCCATGACCATGTGGGCATCCTCCCACAGTCCAAGGGTGTAGGTTAATTGGTCATTGTAAATTTTCTTGTGTTTAGGCGCGGGTTAAACTGGGGTTGCTAGGTGGTGTGGCACAAAGGGCCGGAAGGCCCTATTCTACGCTGCGTCTTAATAAATAAATTATTATCGACTGAACATCTCAGAATATTGGCCCAATAGTGTGCACCGTGATCATAGCCAAACTCTCAGCTGCAAACTGAAAAGTTATTCTGCGTGGTACTGATGGAACGACACACGAAACTATTCGCAGGCTCAATTCTGCCTGCCAAAGCTCATTTTTAGTCAATGATTTAACACCTTCAGAGAAGCAGCAGTCAGATGTCTTTTATGGGAGCATGTTGACATGTCCACGTGATTTTCTGTCAGCACTGATTCACCACGTGATATCTATCATATTCTAATCACAATGCTTCACCAAAGGTGTTTACTAATTCCCATAACAAGGATGACACTCTCAGTGCTTGCCTGCATTATGTTTCCCAGCACTTCTCTCAGTGCTGTGTTTCAGTCTGGGGTTTGATCTGCTACTTTGTCCCAGTTATGCTCACCAACACTGCCAGGCTGTTTTTCGCTGCTTTCTACTTTTCCTGTGCTTTTTGAGGCATCTGATTTTCTTTTTGACAATTAGAAATCTTACCCTTAGGGGCACCATCTTACAAACGGTTTATACATAGAAACATAGAAAATAGGTGCAGGAGTAGGCCATTCGGCCCTTTGAGCCTGCACCGCCATTTATTATGATAAAGCTGATCCTCCAACTCAGAACCCTGCCCCAGCCTTCCCTCCATACCCCCTGATCCCCATAGCCACAAGGGCCATATCTAACTCCCTCTTAAATATAGCCAATGAACTGGCCTCAACTGTTTCCTGTGGCAGAGAATTCCACAGATTCACCACTCTCTGTGTGAAGAAGTTTTTCCTAATCTCGGTCCTAAAAGGCTTCCCCTCTATCCTCAAACTGTGGCCCCTCGTTCTGGACTTCCCCAACATCGGGAACAATCTTCCTGCATCTAGCCTGTCCAATCCCTTTAGGATCTTATATGTTTCAATCAGATCCCCCCTCAATCTTCTAAATTCCAACGAGTACAAGCCCAGTTCATCCAGTCTTTCTTCATATGAAAGTCCTGCCATCCCAGGAATCAATCTGGTGAACCTTCTTTGTACTCCCTCTATGGCAAGGATGTCTTTCCTCAGATTAGGGGACCAAAACTGCTCACAATACTCCAGGTGTGGTCTCACCAAGGCCTTGTACAACTGCAGTAGTACCTCCCTGCTCCTGTACTCCAATCCTCTCGCTATAAATGCCAGCATACCATTCGCCTTTTTCACCGCCTGCTGTACCTGCATGCCCACTTTCAATGACTGGTGTATAACGACACCCAGGTCTCGTTGCACCTCCCCTTTTCCTAATCGGCCACCATTCAGATAATAATCTGTTTTCCTATTTTTGCCACCAAAGTGGATAACTTCACATTTATCCACATTAAATTGCATCTGCCATGAATTTGCCCACTCACCCAACCTATCCAAGTCACCCTGCATCCTCTTAGCATCCTCCTCACAGCTAACACTGCCACCCAGCTTCGTGTCATCCGCAAACTTGGAGATGCTGCATTTAATTCCCTCATCCAAGTCATTAATATATATTGTAAACAACTGGGGTCCCAGCACTGAGCCTTGCGGTACCCCACTAGTCACCGCCTGCCATTCTGAAAAGGTCCCGTTTATTCCCACTCTTTGCTTCCTGTCTGCTAACCAATTCTCCACCCACACCAATACCTTACCCCCAATACCGTGTGCTTTAAGTTTGCACACTAATCTCCTGTGTGAGCCTTTTGAAAATCCAAATATACCACATCCACTGGTTCTCCCCTATCCACTCTACTAGTTACATCCTCAAAAAATTCTATGAGATTCGTCAGACATGATTTTCCTTTCACAAATCCATGCTGACTTTGTCCGATCATTTCACCGCTTTCCAAATGTGCTGCTATCACATCCTTGATAACTGACTCCAGCAGTTTCCCCACCACCGACGTTAGGCTAACCGGTCTATAATTCCCCGGTTTCTCTCTCCCTCCTTTTTTAAAAAGTGGAGTTACATTAGCCACCCTCCAATCCTCAGGAACTAGTCCAGAATCTAACGAGCTTTGAAAAATTATCACTAATGCATCCACTATTTCTTGGGCTACTTCCTTAAGCACTCTAGGATGCAGACCATCTGGCCCTGGGGATTTATCTGCCTTCAATCCCTTCAATTTACCTAACACCACTTCCCTACTAACATGTATTTCGCTCAGTTCCTCCATCTCACTGGACCCTCTGTCCCCTACTATTTCTGGAAGATTATTTATGTCCTCCTTAGTGAAGACAGAACCAAAGTAATTATTCAATTGGTCTGCCATGTCCTTGCTCCCCATAATCAATTCACCTGTTTCTGTCTGCAGGGGATCTACATTTCTGATCACAAAAGCAAATGCTTCATCAGGTTTGCCCACACATTGCTGGTTAAAGTGTTAACAATTAAATATTACATTCATTCCCTCATCTCTCCCACCCGCCCTTTGCTCTGCCAGAACACCAACAGCTGTGTAATCTCTAAAGAGAAGGACGATAAGGAAATAAATTGACCCTCGACAATTTTGATCTATTTTGCAAAGAAAGCATTCCATCGAGATTCATCACGGATAGGTACGGCAACTACTCTGCCCATCACCACAACAGGACCATTTCTGCTTGGCTGACAGTGACTAGTGGTGTTCTGCAGGGGTCATTTTTGGGACGACTTCTTTTCATGTTTTATATCAATGATCTGAATGACGGAATTGATGGCTTTATGCCAAGTTTGCAGACGATACAAAGAATGATGGAGGGGCAGGTAGTGATGAGGATGCCAGGAGACTGCAGAAGGATTTGGACAGATTAGGAGAATGGGCAAAGAGGTAGCAGATGAAATACAGTGCAAGGAATTGTACCATCATACACTTTGGTAGAAGGAATAAAGATGTAGACTATTTTCTAAATGGGGAGAAAACTCAGAAATCATAAGTGTAAATGGACTTGGGAGTCCTCGTACAGGATTTCTTAAAGGTTAACTTGCAGGTTGAGTCAGTGGTAAGGAAGGCAAGTGCAATGTTAGCATTTTCAAGGAGACTAGAAAAGAAAAGCAATGGTGTAATGCCAAGGCTTTATAAGGCATTGGTCAAACTGCACATTGAGTATTGTGACCATTTTGGGCTCCTTATCTAAGAAAGGATGAGCTGGCATTGGAGAGGGTTCAGAGAAGGTTCATGAGAATGATCCCAGGAATGAAAGGGTTAATATACGAGGAGTATTTGATGGCTCTGGGCTTGTACTCACTAGAGTTTAGAAGAATGAGGGGGAATCTTATTGAAACCTATCGAATATTGAAAGACCTGGATAGAGAGGATGTTTCTGTAGTGGAGGAGACTTGGTCCAGAGGAACAGCCTCAGAATACCAACAAGTTCGTTTAGAACAGAGATGAGGTGGAATTTCTTCAACCAGATGGTGGTAAATCTGTGGAATTCATTGCCACAGACAGCTGTGCAGGCCAAATCTCTGGGTGTATTTAAAGAGTAGGTTAACATAGAACGTCATGGACCAGTACAGCACCCGAACAGGCCCCTCAACCCACAATCAGCCAAAAACCTAAAAAGTAAATTTTTAAAAGCCCAAAAACTCATCTCTCCTACCTACACAATGTCCATAGCCCGGGCGATGAAAACTGTATGCAATACTCCAGATGTGGCATAACCAGAGTTTTATAAAGTTGCAACGTAACCTCTTGACTTTTGAACTCAATGCCTCGACTAATAAAAGCAAGTATTCCATCAGGTTTCTTAACCACCCCATCGACCTGTGTAACCACTTTCACGGAGCTATGAACTAGGATGTAAGATCGCTCTGCTCAGCAACACTATTGAGGATCTGGACCTCAATAGTACTGTCTCCTTGCATTTGCCCAACCAAAATGCATTACCTCACATTTATCTGGGCTAAACTCCACCTGTTATTCTTCTGCCCATACGTACAACTGAGCTATATCGCGCTGCATTCTTTGCTAGTCTTCTACACTATCCACAATCCCACCAGTCTACAGTCAAGGTTGATAGGTTTTTGATTAGTAATGGCATCAAAGGTTAAGTGGAGAAAGCAGAAGATAGGGCTAAAAGGGATAAGAAACCAGCCAAGATGGAATGGCAGAACAGATTTGATGGGCTGAATGGCATTTCACTCCTATGTCTTATGTCATTATGGTCTAAACTGAAGAGAGTTAGGGACACAGCTCAGCACATCACGGAACCAAAAAAGACAAACATTTTAGAAAGGGATCAGAACTTAACTTTCGGTAACATGGAGACACAATTGAAAAGGGTGATGAATACAAGACTGAAGGTGTTTTCTGTCAACACACACAGTACATGGAATAAGATAGACAGTCTTGTACAGTTAGAGATTGGCAGGTATGACATTATGGGTGTCACTGAGCTGTGGCTGAAAGAAGATCATATTTGGAAACTTAACATCTAAGGATATGCATTTTATTGAAAGGACAGACAGACGGGGTGGGGTGGCTCTGTTGGTAAAAAAATTTTGCCAAATCCTTAGAAAGAGTTGACATGGGTAGGAAGATGTCAAATCCTTGTGAGTAGAGTTCAGAAACTGCAAGGTTAAAAAGACCCTGATGGGAGTTATATAAAGGCCTCTGAGTAGCAGCCGGGATGTGGGATACAAATTAAAACAAGCTTTAATTTGTATCCCTTTTGAAAGGCATTTCAGAAGGGCAATGGTACAATGGTCATGGGGGATTTCAATATGGAGCTATTTTTGGAAAACCAGGTTGGTGCTTGAATTTGTAGAATGGCTACGAGCAGCTTGTGTTGAAACCATTAGGGAAAAGGCAGTTCTAGATTGGACGTTGTGCAATGAACCAGATTTGATTCAGAAGCTTAAGGTATAGGAACCCTTAGGAGACAGTGATTATAATGTGATAGAATGCATCCTGCAATTGGAGAGGGAGAAGTTAAAATCAGATGTATCAGTATTACAGTGGAATGAAGGGAACTGCAGAGGTGTGAGAGAAGCGCTGATCAAAATGGATTAGAAGGAATGACAGCAGTGCAGCAATGGCTGAAGTTTCTGGGAACAACTCAGAAGGGCTTGGATAGATTGTCCTAAAGAAGTACCAATTTTCTCGAGGGAGGATAAGGCAACTATGCCTGACAAGGGAAATCTAACGCAGCACGAAAGCGAAAGAGAGGGCATGTAATACAGCAATGATTCATAGGAAGCTAGAGGATTGGGAAGCTTTTAAAAACCAACAGAAAGCGACTAAAAAAGCAATAAGGAGAAAAAAGATGAAATATATAGGTAACCTAGCAAGTAAAATGACAGAGGATACCAGAAGCTTTTTCAGATATATAAAGAGTAAAAGCCAGGCAAGAGTAGATATCGGACTGCTGGAAAATGATGCTGGAGAGGTAGCAATAGGGGAATAAAGAAATGGCAGACAAATTTAATAAGTATTTTGCATCAGTCTTCATTGTAGAAGACACTGGTAATTTGCCAGAAATTGAATAGTGTCATGGGGCCGTTGCTATTGTAAGTTTTTACAAATAAAATGACGCAAGTGTTTTTTGTTTGATAAAAACTGTAGCAACTCAATTATTAAACATGAAAAACTGAACACAAAGCACGGTAAAAACCTTTTATGTAATTACCTCGTCATGTCAGACCAGCCTCTTAAAGCGATCCCCAACCCAATGTCGGTGGTTGTGGATTCTGTACATTTCCACCAATTACGTTACCCTCCACAGCTACCCGCCCCTGCCCCTCAGAGTTCACTAAAACCGAAATTGTGAGCCAGTCCGGAGCTCGGAGGAGCTGTCTGGCTCAAGTCCTGTGTTCGATAGGTGGAGGAACAGCAGGTGCCTCTGACTTGTCCAGACTGTGTTGACAATGTTCACGGTCATGTTGTGACGGCAGGGGAATGGTAGCAGAACTCCCCAAATCTTGGTGAGCCGATTTAAGGCGATCTACCAAAACACGTTCAGGTTTACCCCGCCCCCTTGTCTATGATAAAAGTCTTTTCTCCCCATTCCAAATGTGGAACAGCCATCATAATAGCCCTAAGGGGATGTTGATGTGCATCATGGCAGATTAAAACAAATGAGGGGGAACATAGGTCAACAGGAACACAAGAGTGCTGTAAGCCATGATGGGAGGCAGGAATAGGTGCAAAGGAATTGAATTTACTGAGGAGGGTGGAATGCTGTTGAGAGGCTGACCAGGCGGTCGTGGAATAAAATCACCTGGCACATGTAATGGCTGCCTGTATACCAATCCCGCCACAGATGTCTGCAGGTCCTCTTTTGGAGCTGTTCTGAGCTCCAAGCAGGACCCACAGGACACGATGATACCAACACTCATCTGCCAGGGAAGCCTTGAGAGCAGCCTTTAAGGAACGGTGAAGCATGCTCAATGGGCCTTTGGATTATGGGTGATTAAACATGGTGTGATGTAGCCTAGCACCAAGGTTCCAGACCATCGCAGCCCAGAGATCTGATATGAATTGGGGACTGTGGTCAGAAGGAAATATCAGATGGGGTGCCAAACGGAGCAACCAGGTGATGAGCACCTGAGCCACGTCTGCAGCCATTGTCACTGCTAGAAGGATGACCTTTGGCCAAATGGACGTGCGATGCACCATGGTAAGGAGGTGCATGAAACCGTAGGGGGGGGATGGGGATAAGATCAAACTGTCGCTCAAGCCCCTCAAAAGGTGCCAATGGCATCTGGACAGACAGTTCGTTTTTGCCCACTGGCATTGCACACAAACTGCAGTCCAATCACACACGTCCTTTCTAAAGCCGTGCCATATTAACCTCCGTGCAAACAGCTTCTGTGAGGCCTTCCTGCCCGGATGTGAGAGGCCATGACTGGAGTTAAAAAACAGTCCTCCTCCAGATTGCAAGCACTATGGGGCGAGGGTGACTGGCTGAAATATTGCACAGGAAAGAAATTCCAGCATCCCCAAACTTACTGTCAGCCAACTGTAGGCCTGTGACTGCTCTTCAGTAAGCCTGGACCTCTGGGTCAGTACTTTGGTCAGCTGCCATGCTGGCATACTCAATCCTTATATATATGGCCAAAATGGCTGGCACGAGAGGCAATCAGCCACAGCATTATTTCCCCCCGATATGTTGTATATCCATTGTAAGCTCTGGTATGTAGGGCAGCTGGTGCTGCTGCCATGCAGACCAAGAGTCTGTTATTTTGGCCATCACATGCACGAGATGTTTGTGGTCAATGAATACTGTGAAATGGCGACCCTCTGGAAGAAAAAGAAAATGGTGGACAGCCAGCTAGAGACCGAGAAGCTCACGGTCCAACGTGCTGTACTTCCTTTCGGGGAGACGGAGCTGCCGGCTGAAGAAGGTGAGCAGCTGCCATAGGCCTCCAACTAACTGTCTATGCACAGCACCCGCAGCATAGTCTGGAGCATCCCCACTCTTCTTTACAAAACTGCTCAAGCTCTGGTAGATTGCATGGGGATCATGAGTGAGTCCAGCCACAAATTCTCATTTGAATTGAGGTCTGGACTCTGACTTGGCCACTCCAGGACAATAAATTTGTTGTTTTTAAGCCATTCCTGTGTAGCTTTGGCTTTATGCTAGCGGTCACTGTCTTACTGGAAAAGAAATCTTCTCCCAAGTTGCAGTTCTCTTGCAGACTGCATCAGGTTTTCCTCCAGGATCTTGCTGTATTTTACTGCACTCATTTTACCCTCTACCTTCACAAGCCTTCCAGGGCCCACTGCGGTGCAACATCCCCACAGCGTGACGTAGCCACCATCATGCTTCATGGTAAAGATGGTGCGTTTTTGATGATGTGCAGTGTTTGGCTTATGCCAAACATAGCGTTGAGTCTGATGGCCAAAAAGAACCTTCTTCCAGCTAACTTCAGACTCTCTCACATGCCTTCTGGCAAACTCTAGCTGAGATTTCATATGAGTTTTTTTCAACACTGGCGTTCTCTTTGCCACTCTCCCATAAAGCTGCAACTGATGGGGCACCCAGGCAACAATTGTTGTACGTGCACTTTCTCCCATCTCAGACGCTGAAGCTTGTAACTTCTCCAGAGTTGTCATCGATCTCTTCGGGGTCTCCCTCACTAGTCTCCTTCTTGCACAGTCACTCAGTTTTTGAGAACAACCTGCTTTGGGCAGATTTACAGCTGTGCCATATTCTTTCCATTTCAAATTAAATCCACTGTGTTTCAATATTGTAGAACAAAAAACATGAAAATTTCCAAGGGGGTAAATACTTTCTATAGGCACTGTATTTCATCCAGGTGAACAAAAAGAAAATATAAGTCTTTTAATATAGAGTCCTGTCATAAGGAAGCTGGCTAGGAATGGACCCAAGTGCAAGACACAGACAATGATGTACTAGGGACGGGACGAGGATACAGAGCGATGGCAAGGACATGGACAGGAAAACCAGGAACCTGGAACAGGACTGGACAAGAGCTAGGAGCCCGGGCTTGGACTCCGAGCCAGAGACTGGACAAGGACCTAGTACCTGGGTCTTGCCTCTGGCTTGGACCCCAGAACTAGGCAAGGACGAGGCTTGGCAGGCTGGCAGGATGAGGCTGGAGTCTTCAGGCTTGAGGCTAGAGGCTAGAGACTTGGCTTGGCTTGCCAAGAGGCTAGAGGCTAGAGACTTGCCAAGAGGATAGAGGCTAGAGGCCTGGCAGGAGGCTGGCGTATTCAGGCCTGAGGCCTGACAGGAGGCTGGAGACTTGAGGCTAGGCTTGGCAGGAGACTTGAGACTTGAGACTGGAGGCGAGGCTGGAGGCAAGAGACTTGAGACTGGAGGCGAGGCTGGAGGCAGGAGACTTGAGGCGAGGTGAGGGTTGAGGCTGGAGGCAGGAGACTTGAGGCTCCTCCTGGGCAGGGCGCGGTACACCGGGGCAGGGCACGGTACTCCTGGGCAAGGCATGGATCATCACCCGACAGAGGCAAGGGACAGGAAGGGACAGAATCAACCCCAGGTAACAGCAAGATGGCCTGGCTTACCTGGGCAAAGGCAAGGGACAGGAAGGGAGCTAGGTGCAGGGTGGCTCCAGGACAAGATCACAGGCAAGATGAGGCAAGAGTTACCGGCAAGGCTTCAGGCGAGGAAACAGAAGGCAGAGGAAGGGATACAAGGAGTAAGGACAAGAACAATCCAGCAGCCACGCCCTGCTCTCTGGAGGTATTTCTGCAGCCAGACCCAACAAGCATCAGCTGCTTCAATTAGCTCAACAAGAGGAGAAACAGGGTAGACAGGAAAACCTGGAACAGGGTTGATCGACCGGACCGTAAACCGGAATACGGACCTCACGGACCGGACCATGACAAGTCCATCAACTGTTACATTTTTGCTACGCTTTTCAAACCAAACAGCATGCACAGAAACTCAAAGAGGCCATAAAGAGTTACCACAGCCATTTTGGTAATGTCCTCAGAGCATACAGGTACTGGATGGTAGCCCCTAAATAGATCATCTTTGGAAAAAATTAACTTTCCATCTAAACATGTTGAAATGTCCTAATGTGTGGGATCAGGTAATTAACGGCGGTGGTGTCCTCGTTAAGGCATTGGTAATCTCCACAGGGGCGGCAAGCACCATCGGACTTTAGGACCATGGGGGGGGGGCAATCTCAGGAGCAATTGGACAAACGTACAATGCCAGGACCTCCCATGTTGACCTACTCAGCCTTTGTGGTTGCCAGCTTTTCTGTGCCCAGTCTACACACGCAGGCATGGACTGTGGGAATGTGGTGCTCGACCCCATGTTTTGTGACTGTCATGGAGAATGTGGGCTTGGTGAGGTTTGGGATTTCTCCCAGCAGTCAAGTAAACTCACATGCGGTGGTGCATCTGCTTGACAGAGTCACTGTGGGGGACTTACTGAGGGAGCTGGGTACCGATCCAAAGTCCTTCATATCCAGAAGGAGGTGGTTCTTAAGTTCAGCTAATAGTCGTTGGGCACACAGGAAACCTGCACTGAGCAGAGGTCTAGCCACTTTAGCCAGGACCAAGTTCCATGTGTAACGTCACCCACTAAAGCAGAGCATCTCCTGTCGTGTCTCGTAGGTCTGGATCTTGCTGCCATTGGCAGCCTCCAGCAAGGTTTCATCACAGACCATGCTAGCAGCACACTTACTTCAGCACCCATGTCACACAGGAAGCATCGCCCTGAAAGGGTGCCCGTTATGAGCAGTAGGTGACCCTGGCTCCTGGAACCCACAGTGCTTACTGATCTCTGATGTCCCGATGTGCTGGCACTGTCGCAGCTGCAAGGCGGTCGCACTACCTAGTGTTTGTACCAAAACGAGCGCAGTAAATACACAGGCCCAGTGTCATCTGTTTCACAACAGCGGGCGTCCCTATGTTGGGAGAGCAACTCTCGCAGCTGTGGAGTTACTGAGCGACACTACTACATAGAAATATTTAGTGATGCTGGTGGAGATCTCTCACAGAGCGAATTGGGCCTTGGCTTGTACAAACCAAGCAGCAACATTTTCCTCCTAAGACTCCAGCAGTTTCAAAGTGACCGTGTTGGTGAACATGTTCAATAACTCTGGAATGGTCCTATAGCATCGGGGTCACCAATGTATGTTGTCAGATGTTAACTTTAAGAAAAGCCATAGCAACTCAATAAATTGAACACCAAAAACTGAACACAAAGCAAAGAAAAATCCTTTACATGATTACCTCATCACGTCAGACCAGTCTCTTAAAATGAACCCCAACCCAATGTTGGTGGTTGTGAATTCCGTACGTTTCCACTAACTACATTACCCTACACTATTTCTGAGAAGAAGGTGCTTGGGAAGCTGCAAGGACTGAAAATAGATAAGTCAAACTGGACTAGATGGGCTTACACCCCAGTGTACTGAAAGAGAAAGCTGAAGAGATTACGGAGACAGTAATAGTGATCTTTCAAGAATCACTAGATTCTGGAATGGTTCCGGAAGACTGCAAAATTACAAATGTCACTCCACCCTTTAAGAAGGGACGGTGGCAAAAGAAAGGAAACTATAAGTCAGTTACCCTGACTTCACTGGTTGAGAAGATTTTGGAGTCCATTATTAAGGAGGGGGTTTTGGAGGTACATGGTAAAATAGGCCAAATTCATTATGGTTTCCTTAATGGGAATCTTGCCTGACAAATCTTTTGGAATTTTTGAGGAAATAACAGGCAGGATAGAAAAAGGAGAGTCAGTGGATATTATTTACTTGGATTTTCCGAAGGCCTTTGACAAGGTGCCACACATGAGGCTGTTAAACAAGAGCCCATGGTATTACAGGAAAGATTCTAGCATGGATGGAAGATTGGCTGACTGGAAGGAAGTAAAGAGTGGGAATTAATCTGGTTGGCTTCTGGTGTCTAGTGGTGTTTACAGGGGCCTTTATTTGGATTGCTTTTTTCATGTGATATGTCAAGGACTTGGATGATGGAATTAACCACAGACAATACAAAGATAGATAGATGGGCAGGCAATATTCAGGAAGCAGGGGCCTACAGAAGGACTTAGACAGATTAGGAGAATTGGCAAAGAAGTGACAAATGGAATACAGTGCCAGGAAGTGTATGGCTATGCACTTTGGAATAAATGAATAAAGAAATATATGTGTAGTCTATCTTCTAAAGTAGAGAGCAAATTCAGAAATCTGAGGTACAAAGGGAATTAAAAGTCTTCATGTGTGTCTCCCTAACGGTTAACTTGCAGGTTGAGTTGGTGGTAAGGGAGAAAAATGCAATGTTACTATTCATTTCGAGAGGACTAGGATATAAAAGCAAAGGTGTGATGCCAAGGCTTTTTAAGACACTGGTCAGACAGAACATGGACTATAATGGGCAGTTCTGGGCCACCTATCTAAGAAAGAATATGCTGGCACCAGAAAGGATCCAGAGGAGGTTCACGAGAATGACTCCAGGAATGAAAGGGTTAATGTATGAGAAGAGTTTGATGGCTCTGATCCTGTACTCACTGGAGTTTAGAAGAATGCAGAGTGGGGGGGTTATTGAAACCTGTCACATATCGAAAGGGCTAGATAGAGTGGACATGGAAAAGATATTTCCTTTAGTGGGGGAGTCTGGGACAAGAGGGCACAGCCTCAGAATAGAAGGAAGTCCCTTTAGAACAGATGAGGAGGAATTTCCTTAGCTTAAGCGTGGTAAATCTGTGCAATTCATTGCCACAGATGGCTCTGAGGGCTAAGTCCTTGGATATATTTAAAGTGGATGTTGATGGGGCATCAAATGTTACAGGTACAAAGCAGGAGAATTGGGTTGAGAGGGACAATGAATCACCCATGAAGAAATGGTGAGGCAGACTTCATAGACCAAATAGCCTAAGTCTGCTTCTATATCTTATGGAGACCAGCCTCCCACCCATGGACTACAAATATCTCTTGGTGCCTCAGTAAAGCAGTCAGCATAGTCATCGTTCCCTGTGACCCCAGACATTCCTCCTTCTTCCACATCCCATCAGGTAGCAGGTACAAAATTCTGAAAGCATATACCACCAGGCTCAAGGATAAGACTATTGAACAGTTTCCTCATATGCTAATATGGATTCTTGACCTCACAACCTCTCCTGTTATAGGCTTCCACCTTACTGTACATCTGCACTGCAATTTTCTACAAGCGTAACATTTTATTCTGCATTCAGTTATTGCTTTCCCTTGTACAGACTCAATGTACTTTGTAATGAAGTGATCTGTATGGATGTCATGAATAAGGAGTTTTCACGGCACCCTCATAAATGTAAGAATAATATACCAATTCCATTCAGTTCATTTCAATTCAATTCAATTCAGAAGATTCTTCTCCACCCACCTCTCTTGATCTGATCAATGGCATTTCTCCTGCATCTGGTTGATACTTCATATCTGGTTAATCCCTAACCCTTGCCTGCCATCTCTGTAGACACAAACAACAGGAATTCTGCAGATGCTGGAAATTCAAGCAACATACATCAAAGTTGCTGGTGAACGCAGCAGGCCAAGCAGCATCTATAGGAAGAGGCGCAGTCGACGTTTCAGGCCGAGACTCTTCGTCAGGACTAACTGAAGGAAGAGTGAGTAAGGGATTTGAAAGCTGGAGGGGGAGGGGGAGATGCAAAATGATAGGGGAAGACAGGAGGGGGAGGGATAGAGCCGAGAGCTGGACAGGTGATAGGCAAAAGGGGATACGAGAGGATCATGGGACAGGAGGTCCGGGAAGAAAGACAGGGGGGGGGTGACCCAGAGGATGGGCAAGAGGTATATTCAGAGGGACAGAGGGAGAAAAAGGAGAGTGAGAGAAAGAATGTGTGCATAAAAATGAGTAACAGATGGGGTACGAGGGGGAGGTGGGGCCTTAGCGGAAGTTAGAGAAGTCGATATTCATGCCATCAGGTTGGAGGCTACCCAGACGGAATATAAGGTGTTGTTCCTCCAACCTGAGTGTGGCTTCATCTTTACAGTAGAGGAGGCCGTGGATAGACATGTCAGAATGGGAATGGGATGTGGAATTAAAATGTGTGGCCACTGGGAGATCCTGCTTTCTCTGGCGGACAGAGCGTAGATGTTCAGCAAAGCGGTCTCCCAGTCTGCGTCGGGTCTCACCAATATATAAAAGGCCACATCGGGAGCACCGGACGCAGTATATCACCCCAGTCGACTCACAGGTGAAATGATGCCTCACCTGGAAGGACTGTTTGGGGCCCTGAATGGTGGTAAGGGAGGAAGTGTAAGGGCATGTATAGCACTTGTTCCGCTTACACGGATAAGTGCCAGGAGGGAGATCAGTGGGGAGGGATGGGGGGGGACGAATGGACAAGGGAGTTGTGTAGGGAGCGATCCCTGCGGAATGCAGAGAGAGGCAGGGAGGGAAAGATGTGCTTAGTGGTGGGATCCCGTTGGAGGTGGCGGAAGTTACGGAGAATAATATGTTGGACCCGGAGGCTGGTGGGGTGGTAGGTGAGGACCAGGGGAACCCTATTCCTAGTGGGGTGGTGGGAGGATGGAGTGAGAGCAGATGTACGTGAAATGGGGGAGATGCGTTTAAGAGCAGAGTTGATAGTGGAGGAAGGGAAGCCCCTTTCTTTAAAAAATGAAGACATCTCCCTCGTCCTAGAATGAAAAGCCTCATCCTGAGAGCAGATGCGGCGGAGACGGAGGAATTGTGAGAAGGGGATGGCATTTTTGCAAGAGACAGGGTGAGAAGAGGAATAGTCCAGATAGCTGTGAGAGTCAGTAGGCTTATAGTAGACATCAGTGGATAAGCTGTCTCCAGAGACAGAGACAGAAAGATCTAGAAAGGGGAGGGAGGTGTCGGAAATGGACCAGGTAAACTTGAGGGCAGGGTGAAAGTTAGAGGCAAAGTTAATAAAGTCAACGAGTTCTGCATGCGTGCAGGAAGCAGCGCCAATGCAGTCGTCGATGTAGCGAAGGAAAAGTGGGGGACAGATACCAGAATAGGCACGGAACATAGATTGTTCCACAAACCCAACAAAAAGGCAGGCATAGCTAGGACCCATATGGGTGCCCATAGCTACACCTTTAGTTTGGAGGAAATGGGAGGAGCAAAAGGAGAAATTATTAAGAGTAATACCTTGCCGAGGCACAGCGACAACTCGCGGATACCTCCTCTTATTTACCCCTCGATCGTGACCCCACTAAGGAGCACCAGGCCATTGTTTCCCACACTATCACCGACTTTATCCGCTCAGGGGATCTCCCATCTACTGCTACCAACCTTATATTTCCCACACCCCACACTTCCCGTTTCTACCTCCTACCCAAGATCCACAAATCTGCCTGTCCTGGCCGACCTATTGTCTCAGCTTGCTCCTGCCCCACCGAACTCGTTTCTGCATACCTCGACACGGTTTTATCACCCCTTGTTCAATCCCTTCCGACCTATGTTCGTGACACTTCTCACGCTCTTAAACTTTACGACGATTTTAAGTTCCCTGGCCCCCACCGCTTTATTTTCACCATGGATGTCCAGTCCTTATATACTCCCATCCCCCATCAGGAAGGTCTCAAAGCTCTACGCTTCTTTTTGGATTCCAGACCTAATCAGTTCCCCTCTACCACCACTCTGCTCCGTCTAGCGGAATTAGTCCTTACTCTTAATAATTTCTCCTTTTGCTCCTCCCATTTCCTCCAAACTAAAGGTGTAGCTATGGGCACCCGTATGGGTCCTAGCTATGCCTGCCTTTTTGTTGGCTTTGTGGAACAATCTATGTTCCGTGCCTATTCTGGTATCTGTCCCCCACTTTTCCTTTGCTACATCGACGACTGCATTGGTGCTGCTTCCTGCACGCATGCAGAACTCGTTGACTTTATTAACTTTGCCTCCAACTTTCACCCTGCCCTCAAGTTTACCTGGTCCATTTCCGACACCTCCCTCCCCTTTCTAGATCTTTCTGTCTCTGTCTCTGGAGACAGCTTATCCACTGATGTCTACTATAAGCCTACTGACTCTCACAGCTATCTGGACTATTCCTCTTCTCACCCTGTCTCTTGCAAAAACGCCATCCCCTTCTCGCAATTCCTCCGTCTCCGCCACATCTGCTCTCAGGATGAGGCTTTTCATTCTAGGACGAGGGAGATGTCTTCATTTTTTAAAGAAAGGGGCTTCCCTTCTTCCACTATCAACTCTGCTCTTAAACGCATCTCCCCCATTTCACGTACATCTGCTCTCACTCCATCCTCCCACCACCCCACTAGGAATAGGGTTCCCCTGGTCCTCACCTACCACCCCACCAGCCTCCGGGTCCAACATATTATTCTCCGTAACTTCCGCCACCCCCAACGGGATCCCACCACTAAGCACATCTTTCCCTCCCCGCCTCTCTCTGCATTCCGCAGAGATCGCTCCCTACACAACTCCCTTGTCCATTCGTCCCCCCCATCCCTCCCCACTGATCTCCCTCCTGGCACTTATCCTTGTAAGCGGAACAAGTGCTATACATGCCCTTACACTTCCTCCCTTACTACCATTCAGGGCCCCAAACAGTCCTTCCAGGTGAGGCATCATTTCACCTGTGAGTCGACTGGGGTGATATACTGCGTCCGGTGCTCCCGATGTGGCCTTTTATATATTGGTGAGACCCGATGCAGACTGGGAGACCGCTTTGCTGAACATCTACGCTCTGTCCGCCAGAGAAAGCAGGATCTCCCAGTGGCCACACATTTTAATTCCACATCCCATTCCCATTCTGACATGTCTATCCACGGCCTCCTCTACTGTAAAGATGAAGCCACACTCAGGTTGGAGGAACAACACCTTATATTCCGTCTGGGTAGCCTCCAACCTGATGGCATGAACATCGACTTCTCTAACTTCCGCTAGGCCCCACCTCCCCCTCGTACCCCACCTGTTACTCATTTTTATGCACACATTCTTTCTCTCACTCTCCTTTTTCTCCCTCTGTCCCTCTGAATATACCTCTTGCCCATCCTCTGGGTCACCACCCCCCCCCTTGTCTTTCTTCCCGGACCTCCTGTCCCATGATCCTCTCGTATCCCCTTTTGCCTATCACCTGTCCAGCTCTCGGCTCTATCCCTCCCCCTCCTGTCTTCCCCTATCATTTTGGATCTCCCCCTCCCCCTCCAGCTTTCAAATCCCTTACTCACTCTTCCTTCAGTTAGTCCTGACGAAGGGTCTTGGCCTGAAACGTTGACTGCGCCTCTTCCTATAGATGCTGCTTGGCCTGCTGCGTTCACCAGCAACTTTGATCTCTGTAGACAGATTGGTTCATTACTGGTGAGCCCCCGTTGTGATGGGGTGAAGTGTGTGGTTAGTGGGAGATTGTTTTCCCAGCAAAATCCTTGCATTAAGATTTTCCATTTAGTGCTGCACACTACCTGCATATACGAGGGGTGATTGATAAGTTTGTGGCCTAAGGTAGAAGGCGGGGGGAACTCAGACCATGAAAGGCCTGCGTCGGGTATTTTCATGCCTTACAAG
This sequence comes from Mobula hypostoma, assembly GCF_963921235.1. Classification (NCBI taxonomy): domain Eukaryota; kingdom Metazoa; phylum Chordata; class Chondrichthyes; order Myliobatiformes; family Myliobatidae; genus Mobula; species Mobula hypostoma. The sequence continues at coordinate 142,163,793 of NC_086098.1, forward strand.
GTGCAGATTGGAAGTCTGCGTGGGGCACCACTCCTTGCACAGACTAGAGTCTTGCTCAAGGACACAAACACGCTGCCAAAGCTGAGGCTCAAACTAGTGACCTTCAAATCACTAGACGAACGTCTTAACCACTTGGCCACGTGCCCAACACATGGCCATGGTAGAAGGAGATGAGTTATTAACTTCAGTCTTTCTGCGTAATCACTCAAAGAGTTGACCTGCACATAACGAGAGCTGTGTAACTCATCTCCTTCTACCTTAGGCCACGAATTTATCAATCACCCCTGCTGTGGACCACTTCTACAAAGAAGGGATCCGTATGCTCCACGACCGCTGGACTAAGTGTGTACATGTAGCAGGGGACTATGTTGAAAAACAAATGTGCTAGGTTTTCTAAAATTGACTCCTTCTACCTTAGGCCACGAACTTATCAATCACCCCTTCGTACATCAAGAAATGTGAGTTGAAAAAAAGACCCCAAAAATCAGCACATAATTTCCATGAAGGACAATTTTTATTCCATGGTGGATTACTGCACACATCATAATATTTGATATTGTATTTATTATCACAGGTTGAGTAACCCTTATTCAAAATTTCAAAATCCAAAATCCTTCACAATCCAAAAATTTTTTGAGCATTGTCACATGATGTCACAAATGGAAAATTTCTCAAGGTGCTGGGAAGGTTCCCAGGCGATGTGCAGATCTCTAAGCACCACAGAAAGCTCTGAGAAGTGACCTCACATATGTAATGAACAGAAGTTAATAAAAGATCAAACAACACTGTCTAAAGCAAAAAATGGAGATCTGAATCATATATTGAAAGAGTGGACTCATCTGTGTTGGAGTGAGCATCTGCCACTTAATGCATGTAGATCATGAAACAGCAAAGATCCATCACAATGGACTGAAAATTGAAGGTAAGTGTATATATATTCAGCAGACTGGTTGCAGAAATTTAAGAAAAGACATGGCATTAAATTTTTAAAGATCTGTGATGATAACGTATCTGAGCAGCAAAGAGATGTATTGTTGTGTTTGCCAAGATCATTACTAATGAAAATCTAACAAGCTGAACGGCTGCATCAGTATGTGTGTGTGATCAGCAAGCGTAAGACAAAGACTGCTTACCGGTAGCACATCAATTCAAAGTCGAAATGGTGGTGATCCCAAGCTATCCCATTAAATATTCGAAAATCAAAAAAAACCCTCAAAATCAGAAACACTTCTAGCCCCAAGCATTTCAGATAAGGCGTACTCAACCAGAATCATGATTAATCTGTGAACTTCATGCAGACAAGAAATTCCACTGCACCCTGATAAATCACTGATCCAAATCTGAACCTTTGGGTAGCAAACTGTGAATTCCTTCGAAGTACATTTCTATAATCCAAACTGCTACAACATGGTGGGAGGGCGTCACCTGTGCTTATCATAATGACATTTATTGACCTTGTTCACAAATTCTTTGATGTTGGATTGTTCAGAATGAACGAAAGGAGTCATATAAATCCAAGTTCCTACTCTTTTTCACACAGCTCAAGCTGATCACAAAGGAACTCTCTGCTCTGGCTCTTGTGAGACGCAAAGTTGTCTCCAATTTTATGGTTCAATTGCGGCTGCTTTTATAATCGCAATCCAGATTCCTGCGACTTTCTGAAAGGCTATAGAGACAGACAGCTGCACCACCTGAAGTTACGAGATCATCACATGTATCCCATTCATAAAATCTTGGGCAGATAGGTCACCAGCGGCAACATTCGCTCTGTATGGCATTCCAGATAATATCTCCTTTCTCTGCTTGTGATCCATGCTTTGTTGTAAACATAGCAGGTACCAATGATCCCTTTTCTGTCTACTTACCTGATGAACAGATAAACATTGGAATGAAGGAAATCAGTTTCTATGGCAGCATTTGTCCCCTTGTCAGGGACTCTCTCTCTCTGGCATCTGTCTGAAAATGAACCTTGGTCACATGTTAGAATCAACACTTTTGTCACTAAGCCCAGCAATTTCCACTGCTACCAAGTTTCACTCATCTCCACGTTAACTCTAGACTTGATGATTCTAAAGCATGTACCTTGAATCACCCAGAACTGCTACCCACAGCTTGACTTGTAAAGTCTCATTCACTTATCAGTCCATCAGAAACTGCTTGTTCACACCAACATTTCAACATCCCACAGTAACAAGGGAGAGACAGATATCACTCTGTCCACAGCGAGAGCAGAGACAAACAGTCACTGTTCAATGCTACAGTCAGTCTGAAGCGTTGATTTTTTATTGAGTTCCCCGATAAAATCGTAGTCTATATGGATCTCAGCAAGGCATTTGGTAAGGTACCCCATGCAAGGCTTATTGAGAAAGTAAGGAGGCATGGGATCCAAGGGGACATTGCTTTGTGGATCCAGAACTGGCTTGCCCACAGAAAGCAAAGAGTGGTTGTAGATGGGTCATATTCTGCATGGAGGCCGGTGACCAGTGGTGTGCCTCAGGGATCTGTTCTGGGATCCTTACTCTTCATAATTTTTATAAATGACCTGGATGAGGAAGTGGAGGGATGGGTTCGTAAGTTTGCTGATGACACAAAGGTTGGGGGTGTTGTGGATAGTGTGGAGGGCTGTCAGAGGTTACAGCGGGACATTGATAGGATGAAAAACTGGGCTGAGAAGTGGCAGATGGAGTTCAACCCAGATAAGTGTGAAGTGGTTCATTTTGGTAGGTCAAATATGATGGCAGAATATAGTATTAATGGTAAGACTCTTGGCAGTGTGGAGGATCAGAGGGATCTCGGGGTACGAGTCCATAGGACGCTCAAAGCTGCTACACAGGTTGACTCTGTGGTTATGAAGGCATACAGTGCATTGGCCTTCATCAATCGTGGAATTGAATTTAGGAGCCAAGAGGTAATGCTGCATCTACGTATATAGGACCCTGGTCAGACCCTACTTGGAGTACTGTGCTCAGTTCTGGTTGCCTCACTGCAGGAAGGAAGTGGAAGCCATAGAAAGGGTGCAGAGGAGATTTACAAGGATGTTGCCTGGAATGGGGAGCATGCCTTATGAAAATAGGTTGAGTGAACTCGGCCTTTTCTCCTTGGAGCGAAGGAGGATGAGAGGTGACCTGATAGAGGTGTATATGATGATGAGAGGCATTGGTCGTGTGGATAGTCAGAGGCCTTTTCCCAGGGCTGAAATGGTTGCCACAAAAGGACACAGGTTTAAGGTGCTGGGGAGTAGGTACGGGGAGATGTCAGGGGTAAGTTTTTTACTCAGAGTTGTGAGTGCGTAGAATGGGCTGCTGGCGACAGTGGTGGAGACCGATACGATAGGGTCTTTTAAGAGACTTTTGGATAGGTACATGGAGCTTAGAAAAATAGAGGGCTATAGGTAAGTCTAGTAATTTCTAAGGTAGGGACATGTTCGGCGCAACTTTGTGGGCCGAAGGGCCTGTATTGTGCTGTAGGTTTTCTTTGTTTCTATGTTTCTATGAGAATCAGCAACAAATTCTCATTCACTGGAGAGAGAGAGAGAGAGAGAGAGAGAGAGTTAGTTAGTTAGTTAGTTAGTTTGATCACCAAGTGCAGAGGCCTCCGACAGTCACTCTTGCTGTCTTCGATGTTCCGGCTCCTGATACTTGTCTATTCACAACACCTGCATAGATTCGTGTCCATAAGGTCGTGCAAGGCTGCACCCTGAATGCGCCCGACTTCAACCTGGACATATCGAAAACACGTCCGATTGGTGAGCTCCAAGCACGGGAGCCCACTATCGTGCAGAACCACAGTTTGAGTACCATTGTGAATCAAAGACCCCGATAGGACCCCAGCCACCCTGAAAATGAAAGCAGAGACATTAGAAGAGGAAGAAGTTAACCGTTTCACTGATGGGCTGGGAGAAGTTGCCATTTGCCACCATCTTCAGCTCTACCCCATTTAATCTACTTTCTTAATTAGACTGAAGCAAATCTAATTTTTCATTCTTTATATCAATTGAAGTTACAGTTTAAATCTAATCTGTACAACCAAAGATGTGTGTGTGTGTGTGTGTGTGTGTGTTGGGGGGGATGGGGGTTGCTGAGCAATTCACATTCTCAAATTCTACGTCCGTCCCCTACAGAATTCCTGAGACAACTCTGATGCAAGAATTTGCAAATATATTGAAAAATTAAATTGCTTTCCCATAACCCCATTAACATCCAGTGTACTTCATTGAGAGGTCCTAAAAAAATAACTCTGACCTACATAAGGAACTATTAAAGATTCAAAGTACATTTATTATCAAAGAATGTAGACAGTATAAAATCCTAAGATTCATCTTCCTGCAGTCAGGCACAAAGGAAAGAAACACCATGGATCTCCTTCAAAGAAAATATCAAAAGCCCAATGCGCAAAAAAAGAGAACAATTCACGCAAGGAACAAAAAAAAAACAAGCAAATAACACACAGAATACTAAACATCAAACTTCAGGGTCCCTGAATTAGTCCAGGATTGCTGATTTTAGATCAGTTCAGCTCAATTTAGCAGTGTGTTGTTTGTTGACTGCTGGCCGCAGAGCCAGTCTGCCCCAAATAAAATTGTGCAAAAAGAAGCAATCAGAAATCAGAAACATATATAATATGAACTGCAGAGTCGTCTGCAAATAAGTCCAATCAACAAACGGTGTCGATCAAGCCCTGAATGGAAGCTTGGCTGTAAAGGTGCAAGGAAAGTGAAGGCATAGAATCTATAGACTGCAGTATCCAGAGTAAACTACCAACGGGAGAACAATTAAATTTGGGAATAACAAGAGTCAAGAGTTTGAAGAATTAAATGTCATTGATGCTATTTTCTAGTGTTTTCACAGCACTCCCATGACATGATGGTGAATATGAAGAATTTTCAGTGGTAAAATAGCTGTGCATAGAGAAATAATAGAGGATCTTCAATCTGTGAGTTAGTTCAGTTTCACTTTCTCCATTGTTACTGCATGACTTGTTTCTAGCACCATCTATTCATTTTTATTTCAGATCAGAGTCATAGACAAGTACAGCACAGAGACAGGCCCTTCAGCCCATCTAGTCCATGCTGAACCATTTAAGCTGCCTAGTTCCATTGACCTGCACCGGGACCATGGCCCTCCATATCCCTACTATCCATGTATCTATCCAAACTTCCCTTTAACGTTGAAATCCAGCTTGCATGCACCACTAACAGCATCATCTGCAGTTTCTATGAACTTTTACCCCATTTCCAGTACTGAGTATAAAAATTACACAATTATCATTGAATTAAAATTGCATACTAAAGGAAATATACTGCCTATTTTACCTTTTAACACATTGACAGCATCATCCAATCAGTTTCACTCTCCTGCCCTTTATCCATAGTACTGTAAGCTGCTCCTTTATAAATATTTATTCAATTCTCTTTTCTTTCAGTTATTATTGTGTCTGTTTCTATCACCCTTCCCTTCAGTGTGTTTCAGATCATAAAATATTGCTGCAGCAACAAAATCTCTCCTCATCTTCTTACTTGCCATTCTCTTTAAAGGCAGTGAAATTTTAATTCCAACCAGGTTTTCAAACTGAAGCAAACTAATGAATTTATCTCAAATTAAATTAGAGTCGAAGGAGCAGAGTAATTGGCAAATACCAACACGTAAAATAATCAAGGGTATATGTAGTGACTGTCCCAGAGGATTTCATTTACTTTTTCAGTGACTTCTGAAAAGCTGGAAGGTTTTTTGTAATCAGAACAGTGGTTCAGTGGGGAACTCGAGCTGCGGCTTTTATGTTGAATAGAATTTGTGTCGCAGCACATTTCACAGGTTTGAGCCTTTGCTGATCAATCTTAGAATGAGTGGCTGTGTCATTTCAGTGTACATTTTAAAATAGGACAATCCTTTTCAAATGTGACGGGATTAAACTGTACAAATACAAAACGATAATACTGCACAGCCAAGATGGATCTCTGATTGTCTGCATTTATTCAGTGGCTGAACCTAACAGGTCACACCCTTTGGGATTCAAGTTCCAATTGGCACGCTATTTGTTTCAATGAAATTAATTTTAACACATTATCAACACAGAAAAACACATTATAAAGTTGGTAGCCACTTAATTTTTGTATGCGCGTAGAAAAGCAAAGGGTGAAACTTCACAAAGGTTTCAAACTGCTGCTGCTGTTCCAGGTTTAAATTGGACGAGAGATGAAAATGGGAGCATTGGTGAGAGTGCGTGTGGAGAAACTAGAGAGGATGCAGAAACCATTCACCAGGGTGTTTCCAGGGTTGGAGAGCCTGAGTTATAATGAGAGAATGGGTTCCTCAATGAAGGGGGCTGAGTGGTGACCTTACAGAGAGGTCCATCAAATTATAAGGGTCAGATACAAGGTGTATCCACATAGTCTTTTTCCCCCAGAGTAGTTGAGTAACAAAAAAGGGTACGTAGGTAAACAGAGATAGGGGAAAGATTGAAAGTGGAGCAAGGGCAGGCTGTTCACACCAAGAGTGGTGTGCATATGGAACGAGTTACCAGAGGAAGTGATAGAAGTGGTTTCATTTTCAAATGTTTAAAAGACGTTTCAACAGGCTGTGGGTAGGAAAGATTTGGAGGTTTACTGGCCAAATGGAGGTAAATGGAACTAACTCGGAAAGATGGCTTTCTCGACAAGGATGAGATGAGTTAAAGGGCCTGATTTCATACTGCACAGTTCCAGGGTTAGTGTAAATGGATGCTTGATGTTGTGTGTGGACTTAATGGAGTGAACAGTATGTTTCCGTCCATTATGGTGAATGTCAGGGCATGCTCAACTCAAGTTGCACGCTGGCAGTTCCCAGCCCAGCCTTACCACTGCCCTTAACAATCGTTCCATTCTTCCTCTTCTATCATGCCCCTAGCTCTCTGATATTCACTAATGGATGAACAAAAAATAAATCTCAACAAGTTTACACCACTTAATAGGACCTTATTGAATGATAGGAAGGGTTTAGAGAGACGTGGTCAAATCAGGTGGACTGAGGTGAGAATCTTGGGTGAGCATGGACAAGTTGGGCCAAATGGCCTGGTTCTATGCCGCATGACTCGGTGACTGTGTGACTCTAAGAGAACATAGAACAGCACAGCACACTACATGCCCTTCTGCTCACCATGTTGTGCGGCCTTTGAACCTACTCCAATTTCCACTTAACCCCTCCAACCCACATAGCCCTCCATTTTTCTTACATCCATGTCCCTGTATAAAAGTCTCTTAAATGTCCCTGATGCATCTGCCTCGACCACCACCCCTCTGCAGTGTGTTCCATTCACATAGCCCTCTCAGTGTAAAAATATCTACCTCAGACACTCCTCTAATACGTTCCCCCAATGACCTTAAAATTACATCCTATTGTACTAGGCATTGCCACCCTGAGAGAAAGACACTGGCTGCCAACTCTGTCCATGTCTTTTCTCATACCATACAATACACCTCTATCAAGTCACCTTTCACCCTCCGTCACTCCAAAGAGAAGAGCCCGAGCTGGCTCAAACTTTTGTTATAAGACATTCTCTCTCATCCTGACAGGTAACCCTCCTCTGCACCTGCTCCAGAACTTCCATAACCTTCTTATTATGAGGTGACCAGAAATGAACACAAAACTCCAAGTGTGGTCTAACCAGAGTTTTCTAGAGCTGCAGCATTATCTCACGGCTCTTGACTTCAATCTCCCAACTAACGCACCCTATGCCTTCTTAAATCCCGTATCACCCTCCTCAGCGACTTTGAGGGATCAATGGACATGGACCCCATGATCCCTCTTTTCCTCCACACTGCTAAGAGTCCTACCATTAAACATATTCTGTCCTCAAGTTTGATCTTCCAAAGTGTAACATTTCACATGTTTCCAAATTGGATGACATCTGCTTTTCCTTAGCCCAGTTCTGCATCCCATCAAAGTCCCACTGTATCCTACAACAACCTTCTACACTATCCACAACACCACCGACCTTTGTGTCATCTGCAAACAGCACACTATCTTGCAGAACACCACTGGGCATCAGCACCTATGGCAGAATATGTTCTGTCTTCTACCACTCTCTGCCCTGTGAGCAAGCCTATTCTGATTCCATACAGCCAAGTCTCCCTGGACCTTGTGCCTGCAGACTTACTGCATAAGCTTACCATGGGGAACCATGACAAGTGCCTTACTAAAATCCATATACTGGTCTGGTGGTTGTCCATCGTGCCCAACAGTGACAGGAAACCTGTGCAGGAGAGCTCTTAAAGTGGGAAAGCAGTTCCACTGGAGCAGTGCCACTCTCTCGAGCTCAGAAGTCTTCGCCCAGTGGTCTTGTCCAATAGTTTGCCAACCAAACTTTTAAAATCGTGATCGCATTGGAGCCAATGCATTCATTCAGAGGTCATGGGTATATCAGGCAAGACTAGCATTTATTGACCGTTGCTACCCAACCTAATAAAGGTAGCGGAAGGCTGCCTTCCTGGGCCCTTGTTGTCCATTTGGTGTTGATTTCCAATGAAGTTGTTACAGAGAGAGCAGCAGGATTTTGTCCCAGCAGTAATTTGAAGTGGCAAGGGATATCGGGGGGCCTCAGTGTAATATCTGAAAGAAACGTGGAGGTGGTGTTCAGGCTCTGAGAATGTCGAAGCAACAGGACCCGGGCCATAGAGCAAGGAACAAGCTGATATTTGGATGATCTAAGTGCTGGGCCAGGTAGATTGAAAAGGCAGGGTGTCGGGACCGGGGGCGAAGGTCCGTGATGTTTACTCTGCTCTTCGCTGCACAGAGACCGATACTGTGGGCCTGCTTCAGCTGCTCCGGGCTACGTACCTGCGGGCTCCGCGATGCCTGTAAGGAGGCAAATCCCAAGGTTGTATAATGTATACATACTTTGATACTGAATGTACTTTGAACTTCGATGCTACCTCTGATAATGCAGCACTCACCCTGTACAAAAGGGGTAGTCTAACTTTCATGCTCAACTCCAATGAAGTGGCCTTAAAATAGAAATAGAGATTTAGAGATGGGAGTGCTACCAACTGAGCCGTGACTGGCAGTAAAGATGAGAACATCTCATTTGATTCAATGGAACGACAATTCATTTCCAAGGCTGTTCTTTTCTCCATGAGTCTCCCCCACGCACTCAGTGTTTCTCGGGTTCAAATTTGTTTGAGCTAACTGAACAGCTGATACTGTCTTCTGCTTCCAAAACTACACTTCAAAAACAAAGAACAATCTGCAATAGTTAATATATTGAAAGTTTTCACAAGTTACTGAAGGCAAATGCAACTTGATTGGAAACAGCTGCAGACTGAATTGTAGATTAGTCCCTGTGTGGGTCTTGATGTAACAGAGAAACAAAAGAAATGTGATTCAATTACATTTGAGAGATGTTACTGTTGTCTCCTGAAAAAATGCTTGAATGAGCCCAGTTCAGGGCCACGGTGACCTGACACCCACTTTGGACATGCCAGAGCAGAACACCAGCAAGAGGCTGAGGTGAGTCATCCTGTGCCTAGCTGGGAAACCACACTTACTGAGACCCCTGCTCTGAAATCCTGCTCCTGACTGCTTTGTTCTGTAGGCCTGTAGCCTCCCCTGCCCTCTCCACTCTGCTGTCTGCCTAGATGCTGCTCCTCGACAGATGTTTCTGCCCCTCAAGACCAAACAGAACATCTACATGCTTGTAGAATCAAGGAAGCAATTATTTAGTCAAAACACCATCCCAAGCTCAGTTCAGTGAAATAGTCATCAAATGTACCGTTGAACATAACCACTATAGATTTATTCAATTATTTAGAAATACAGAGGTCCTTCTGGCCCTTCGAGCTGTACTGCCCCGGCACCCCCAGCAACCACAATTTAACCCTAACCTAATCACAGCACAACTTACAATGACCAATTAACCCACCAGGACTGTGGCAGGAAACCAGAGCACCTGGGGTTAATGCACATATTCCACGGGGAGAACTTCTTACAGTGTATGCCAGGATTGGACTCAGAACTTTTGGCACCCTGAACTGTAACTGCAACAATACCACGATGTCCCATTGTCTGATAGCTCATTAAATCCGACCAGTTACCTTAGTGGAGGAAAGCGCTATTTTTAAGTATTCGTTCTGACACACTGTGATGGTTTGCTATGGCTGGGTTTCAGATCCAATAAATCGTGAGCAAATTTTGCAAACAGTTCGTTATTCTAGCGCAAGGCTCGACAAGGTAGTGCAGAAGGAAAGTAGGATATTGACTATCATTAGCAATGGGATAAAATATAAAAGCTGGGAGTTCATAGTAAAACATTGTAAATCACAAACATGATAAAATCTGCAGATACTGGAAATCCAAAGCAACACATGGAAAATGCTGGAGGTCAGACAGCATCTGTGGAAAAGAGTTAACGGTTAACGTTTTGGGTCCTGTTGGCCCGAAACGCCAACTGTTTACTCTTTCCCACAGATGCTGCTCGGCCAACTGAATTCCTCCATCTTGTGCATGTTGCTTTATAAAACGCCGGTTCGACCACAGTTGTGGTCACTACACTATGGAATTGTACTGGAGATGAGTTGCCTGGATTAACCATTAACCAGCCATTTACAGTAATCCTGCACTAAACTCATTTTTAATGCCCTCCATATTCCATAGTTACAGACATATTAGGAGCAATTTAGAGTGGTGGTAAAGGTTCTGAAGAGAATTATTGGGCTAGAAAAACCTTCGCTATGCTCTATGACCCATCTAACTTTATCATTATTCTGTTAATTATGGGAATTACGATACAACTGAAAGCCTTGCTGAACTAGTTCAGAATCAACCACAGGGTGATAGATAAACTATTAACCTGCTCATCATTAAGATGTGAGAAATCCCACAATCTCATAGGGAGAGCGTGAAAATTCCACGCAGACAGCATCTGAGGTCAGGAGCAAATTTGGGACTAGAACTGGAGGTCATGGATTAAGGGTGATAAGTGAAATAAGTAAGGGGAACTACCTTCACTCACAGGGTGGTGAGAGTGTGGAACGAGGGGCCAGTGGATGCCAGCTTGATTTCAACATTTAAGGGACGTTTGGATAACTGTGTGGATAGGAGGGATATGGAGGCCTATGGTCCAGGTGCAGGTCGATGGGACTAGGCAGAGCAGTAGTTTGGCATGGACTAGATGGGACGAAGGGCCTGTTTCTGTGCTATAATGCTCCATGACTCTATGGATCTGTGACACAGCAGCTCCGCCACCTGTGCCATTGTGTTCTTCAAGGAAGTCTCAGAACTTCAGATTAAGTTATTAGAACTATTCTTTAAGCCCCTAACTGTACATGCAAGTATTGTGAGTGATTTAATGGTTGCCTATGCCTTGACTTCAGCTGACTGAAAAGCTTGTCTCACTGTAGAATCTGAACTAAAATAAGGTTTATTATCACAAATGTGTATTATGAAATGTGTTGAGTGGCAGCAGCACAGTGCAAGACATACAAGTTACTATAAATTGTAATAAATAATTAGTTCCAAACAGGAAAGATGATGTACTGTTCGTGTGTCTGTGAACCTTTCTGAAAAACTCATGGCAGAGGGGAAGCAGCTGTCCCTAAAACATTAGGAATGGGTCTTTCGGCTTCTGTACCACCTCCCTGATTGCAGTATCAAGAAGGCACAAAGCTACCTATTGAATGCACTTTATTTATCCGTGAAAGGTAGCATCTGCAGAGAGAAATACAGAGGGAATGTAGTTTTGCAATGACTATCATCACTTTTTCACGGCCTGGGTGCAAATATATAGCTCCAGGACTTGTGTAAACCATCTGGAGCATTCTCCACGTGGATGGCTTGCAAGTGGGATGTGGTCAAGACCGATTAGAAAATAAAATCTTTGACAGTTGACTGATACACAAAATGTCGGAGGAGCCCACCAGGTCAGTCAGCATTTATGGAGAGGAATAAAAAGTTAATGTTTTGGGCCAAGACCCTTCATCAAGACTGGAAAGGAAAGGAGAAGATGTCAGAATAAGAAGGCAGGGGAAGGGGAAGGTGTACAAGCTGGGAGGTGATAGGTGAAGCCAGGTGAGGGGCGAGGTGGGTGGGTGGGGGAGGGGAGATGAAGCAAGAAGCAGGGTGATGATAGGTGGAAAAGGGAAAGTGTTGAAGAAGAAGGAGTTTGATAGAAGAGAGTGGACCATGGGAGAAAGGGAGGGAGGAGGGGAAACCAAAGGGTGAAGAGAAGAGAAGGGGTAAGAGGGAAGCCGGAATAGGGAATGGATAAAGAGAGAAGGAGGAAGGAAGAGAAATCAATGTTTATACCATTAGGTTGGAGGCTACCCAGACAGAATATGAGGTGCTGTGTCAGGCCTGCATAGGCAGGCACCTCCCAGTCTCCACCCAGTGCACAGGATTCATCTGCCACTAGTCTCTAATTCCTCACCTGCAACCTATTTAAACCCTGCTGTCATCCATGATCCTTGTTCACTCATACAAACCAGGCAGCCTCAGCCAGTTACTCCCAGCCTTCACTTACCTTGTTACCTGTGAGTTCAGTATCTGTTCTCTCATATTTTGTGTCCCCTCCTGGCTTGTTATTTTGCAGTGTATCATTGAAGTGATCACTCAGCTAAATTATCTCTGCTGCTCTACCCTTGGGTCAAGCCTCCAGGCAGGATGTGTGAACCTCGATTAACTCGCAGAGTTTGCTCACCTAAACACAAGTACACAACCCAGAAGCAGCAGGAAACCATTGACCATCTGATCACCACTCTCCCTACCAAGCCTACTTCTCACCCCTTCCGCATCACGGCCATTGATGGACGTCCCTTGGGGTCTGGGATGGTCAGAGCACGAGCACAGTCTATGCACATGAGCATCGGAGAGCACCAGGATTCCGTCCAATTCCTCTTCATTGACTCATCCGACATTCCGCTTATCTTAGGCTACCCCTGGCTCTCCACTTATAGCCCTCAATTTGCCTGGTCACCCGGTTCTCTGCTGTGTTGGGGACCCACCTGCCTGCAACCTCAATTGACCTTGCCCCGTAAATCTATGGAGGTAAAAGAAACCCTCGACTTCGCCAAACTCCCACAGCAATACCATGATCTAACCACTGTCTTCAGTAAAAGGTAAGCCAGCACCCTGCCACCTCACTGTGTGATTGACCATCTCCCGAGCACTTCTCCTCCCCAAGGCCATCTGTTCTTTCACTCCTCTTCTGAGATGCAAACCATGAATGACTATACAGTACAGCAAAGCACTACAGCATGGCCTCACTTGATCATCCTCCTGCTGAGAGCAAACCACCATCAGCGCCTGTTGTAGCATGGATGAAATCAGTGGAGAGACAGAGTCACTGGTAGATACAAAGCAGCTCCTTTATTCGACACAACAAGGTACAGCAGGCATCATACGGTGGAGACGCTCTCAGTAGAAAGATCTGCTAGCCCAATGTGGGCTCGATATTTATATGCTAAACACAAAAGTCAATCACTACTTACAAAACATCACATCTTCTGATTTCATCCTTTCCTCCTGACGCCAACATGTCTGGGTTGGTACTCACAGCCTTTAGGAGTGCAAGACAAATCCACAATACATTTATTTGGTATTTTACATGCTAACATAGAGGAAATTAATATTTATAAAGTATAGATAATACTGTCTTCAAAACTGCAGCATCTGGTCAAACTATGGTGTCCGCAGCGTCTGGTATTCACAGCTTTTGGGAAATGCATTGCTGTGAACTCAATCCACAGTACTTTGTCAAATAGAAAGCTGGTGGCCAGAGTCATTCAAGTGTAAATGAATCAGCTACCCAAACACTCACTCTAACAGTGCCCAGCCAGTCTACTCTGACCTGGGGACCATGTCTGGCTGTCCACCCGGAATCTGCCCCTGTGCAGCAACTCCAACAAGCTCTTGTCCCAGTTAATTGGCCCTGCAAGATTACCAGTTGCATGAACCAGTCACTTACTGTCTCCTGCTTCCACCATCCCTCAGGATTACACTTACCTTCTACGTGTCCTGCCTTCATCTTGCTTGTGGACCATTCAATCCACCTGACACCCTGCACCTTCGGAACCTAGGATGGTGGAACTGTGCACGGTTCATCCATTGGTGAATTCACATCTTTGTGGATAGGCAGTGGAGTTCCTGGTTGACTGGGAAGAGTACGCCCTGGAAGAGAGATCCTGAGTGCCGACCAGTCAGATCTTTGATCCGTTGCTCAGATGAGATCCATTGGACCCGCCCAGATTGTCCTGGGCTATCAGGGCCCAATCGCAGAGCAGAGGGGTCCTGTCAGGCCTGCACATGCAGGTTTCTCCCAATTCCCACCCAGCTAACAGGAGTCACTGCCACTTGTTTTCTGCTCATCACTGGCAGCCTATTTAAACCCAGCTCTCTCCCACAATCCTTGTTCACCCATTGAACCAGCCAGTCTCAACCTAAAATTCAGCTACCTCGTTGCCTGTGAGGTTGGTATCTGTCCTCTCTTGCTTCGTGGCTCCTTGTGGCTTGCTACTTCACAATTTATTATTAAAGTTATCCTTCAGCTAATTCGTCTCCACTGATCTGCTTTTGGGTCAAACCTCCTCTACATTCCCTGACATGTTGCTCCTCCAAGCTGAGGGTGACCTCATCGTGGCTCTGGACTGACATATCGGAATGGGAAGTTGAATTAAAAAGGGTGGGCACCAGGAAGTCCTGTCTAATACAAATGGTACAAATGTGCTTGGCAAAGCAGTCCCGAGTACAAGTCGGATCTCACTGAAGTAGGGGAGGTCACACTGCGAGAACCAGAATCAGTAGGTGACCACCAACAAACTTGCGTGAGAAGCATTGCTTCAGCTGGGAGGACTGTTGGAAGGAGGAGGTTTGGGAGCAGGTGTATCGCTAGTCGCACTTGCAGGGAGAAGTGCTAGGAGGAAGATCAGTGGGGAGGGATGAATGGACAAGGGAGTCATGGAAAGCTCGATAACAATAAACTCAACTTGATTTAAAAATCACATTGAAAATGTCGGTATTTTTAGGACTGGAACCATTGTAAGCCAGTTTTGAATGAGTTAATGAACACAGGAGAGATGAGTCAATGGGTCTTTGTGAGAATCAGGATAGGGTAGCAAAGTTTTGAGTGTTAATACCTTTTTAATTTCTGCAAGATGTCACCTATGAGTTTTAAACTATTCCAGGGATCCAAAGGAACCACATTGATGAGTCAATTCCCTACTTTTACCCATTGGAGAACATACGACATAGGAATAGAATTGGGCTATTTGACCCATCCAGTCTCTCTGCCATTTTATAATGGCTGATTTTTAAACCATTTTTCCTGCCTTCTCCCAGTAATCTTTTCACCCATTTACCAATCAAGAATCTATCTTTCTCTGCCTTAAATGCACCCAATTCCTCAGCACTCTGTGGCAACAAATTCCATAGATTCACCATCCTTTGGCTGAAGAAATTTCTCCTAATCTCTGTTCTAAAGAAACTTTTATCCTGAGGCTGCACTTTCAGATCTTAGAATCATTCTCTCCATATCCACTCTATCCAGGCCTTTCAGTATTCAGTAAGTTTCCATGAGATCTTCCCTCATTCTTCTGAAAACCATAAAATGCTCCACACACTTTACTCCTTCATTTCCCAGATCATTCTTGTGAACCTCCTATGGATCCTCTCCAGCTTCCCTAAGAAGCAGAGCCCAAAATTGCTCACAATATTCCAAATGTAGTCTGACCATTGCCTTATGAAACCTCAGCATTACATCGTTGCATTTATATTCTGTCCTCTCGAAATCAATGCACACATTGCATTTGCTTTCCTTAACACTGACTCAATCTGCAAGCTAACCTTCAAGGAATCCTCAACTCCGATTTCCAGTCCCTTTGCATCTTTACCCCGCAAGAGCTGTATCTCCATCGACCTAGTACCTCACAGGTATTTTTCACAGTACTGTAGGAGCAGATTTTTTTAGAAAAGGGTTTCTGATTTATTATGAGCATTTTAATATGATCAGTACAACAGATTTTGTTTAATAATGTTAGTGCATTAACTCTATGAACCCTATATGCCTAGATAGCAAAGCCTGTCCGTCATTCATGTCTCCAAACAATACTAACTGCAGAAATTGGTCTGAAACGGGGCAATATAGGAAAATTGTAGAATGCAAAGATCAGAGTACTGTGTGTTGGAAGTGAAACATGCTAACAAAACATGGTACCTGAAACAAGTAAACTAAATTAACCAGGACCATACTAATGAAACAAAAGAACCAAAGGAAATAACTCAGGAGCAGAACACTGATCAAGAGTTGGAGAGAATAAAGGAGGGATTAAAATATTCCAGGGACATTTTGATTGAACTAAGACATCTGTCACAGAACACTTCGAGCCAATGTGCTGGAAAGGTCAACTCTGAACCTTTAGAAATGTACAGTACTGGGCAAAAGTCTTAGGCATATATAGATAGATAGGTAGATAGATAGATAGATACATAGGGTGCCTAAGAATTTTGCACAGTAGCGTATTTGTCAATGTGGAGTAGAGAATGAGTTTGTCAATCTGGCGGGAGCAAAGGATGTTAGGAATGGCGAGGGTAGAGTGCAGCAGGAGTGGCAGAGGAGTGCTGAGGCAAGCGGTGGCATGGGCACAGGCGCATCCATCATTGGGACACTAGGCAAAGTCATTTGATTCCAAACGATTAGGTTATTGATCATTACAGAATGCACCTCCATTGTTTCCTGCTCTTTCCCTCTCCCTTCCCAATCCCCTCTCCCTGCCCCATTCCTATGCTCAGTCCACAAAAGAGACCCATATCAGAATCAGGTTTATCATCACTCACATATATCATTAAATTTGTTTCTTTTTTTTTTGCAGCAGTAGTACACTGCAATACATGAGCTAATAGAGGGAATGTCAGTGAGAGCTTCAAAGCTAGAGATCATAACTTTTGAAGTTTTAAGCTTGTAAAGGTGAAGGGTGTTAATAGATCAGAAATTAAGATCCTGAAATGGGAGAAAGTTGATTTCGATATGATAAGACAGCAGCTGAGAAATTGGAGTGGAAGTATTTACTTGTAGGCAAGTCTACAGGCGAGAAGAGGGATTCATCCAAAAGTAAAATGGTGATAATTCAGGATCAAAATCAGGTTTAATATCATCGGCATATGTCGTGAAATTTGTTAACTTCATGGCAGCAGTACAATGAAATGCATGATAAATATAGAGAAAAAAACTGAATTACACTTAGTATAGGCAGTATATGTCTATTAAATAGTTCAGTTAAAATAAGTAATATAAAGAAAAACAAATAAATAAGTACTGGGCTCAATGTCCATTTAGGAATCGGATGACAGAGGGGTAGAAGCTGTTTCTGAGTCGCTGAGTGTGTGCCTTCAGGCTTCTGTACCTTCATCCCTACAGTAACAATGAGAAGAGGGCATATTCTGGGCGGTGAGGGTTCTTAATAATGGATGCTGCCTTCCTTGAAGATGTCTTGGATACAATGGAGGTTGGTACCCATGATAAAGCTGACTAATTCTACAAACTTCTGTAACTTAATTAAATCTTATGCAGTGTTCCCCCCCCCCACATACCAGATGGTGATGCAGCCTGTCAGAATGCTCTCCACAGTACATTTGTAGAAGTTTTCGAGAGTTTTAGTTGACAAACCAAGTCTCCTCAAACTCCTAACGAAATATAGCCTCTGACTTGCCTTCTTTATAGTTGCATCAATGTGTTGTGTCCAGGTTAGGTTCTCAGAGATATTTTGCACCCAGGAACTTGAAATTGCCCTCTCTCTCTCTCTACTTCTGATCCCTGTACGAGGATTGGTTTGTGTTCCCTCATCTTACCGTTCCTGAAGTCCACAATCAGCTCTTTGGTCTTGCCGACATTGAGTGCAAAGTTGCTGCTGCGATACTACTCAACTAGCTGGCATACCTCGCTGTTTTACGCCCTTTCATCACCATCTGAGATTCTGCCAACAATGGTTGTATCATCAGCAAATTTATCGATGGTATTTGAGCTGTGCTTAGCCACACAGTCATGGGGTTAGAGAGAGTAGAGCAGTGGCCTAAGCACACACCCTGTGGAGAACCAGTACTAATTGTCAGCGAGGTGGAGATGTTATTTCCAATCCACACAGTTTGTGGTCTTCTGGTTAGGAAGTTGAGGATCCAGTTGCGGAGGGAGGTACAGAGGTTTAGGTTCTGTAGCTTATTGATCAGGACTGTAGGAAATATGGTGTTAAACGCTGAGCTATAATCTAAACAGCATATATAGAGCACAGCAAGTGAAAGAGAGACCATTCCATAGTCATTTGGAGAAGGAGCATGTGGGCATTTGAGGAACAGACAATGACTATTGTTTTTGTTCATTGTTTGTGCTGGACACCTATAAGTTCCTATAAAGTCAGTAAGTCCCTTGTAATCAACCTACTAGTACCTACAGTAGATTATTATACACTGTCTTCATTATTCATGTACTTACTGTAGGAAGTCCACCCATACCTTCACTTCACGTTTTACAGAGACACTAAAAGGGTGGAAATGTATTTGTAAATTTGATCTGCTGTGTGCTTGCAATGTGTGACTGGCCAGAGTCTGGACCGTGAGCCAGGCAAGCAGCAGGAGCCATTGCTCAGGGGTTCCCAAACCAGGGCCCATGGACCCCTTGCTGGAGCCCATGGCATAAAAAACATTGGGAAGTCCTGGTCTAGAGTATGGGCCCAATGTGTAGCTAGAGCTGCATTTGGAGTTTTGTGGACTGACAGAAGCTAAAACTTACATAATTACCTGTGGCGTCACTGCCAGCAACCTAAGTGGCACCAGCTTTTATTACCCACGGTAAGCCCATAACTTGATTTTGACTGCCTGTACACTCAGACTCCATTTCCTATGTCAGATCAACACTGACCTGCAGTTTC
Source organism: Mobula hypostoma (assembly GCF_963921235.1). NCBI lineage: Eukaryota > Metazoa > Chordata > Chondrichthyes > Myliobatiformes > Myliobatidae > Mobula > Mobula hypostoma. The sequence continues at coordinate 142,182,670 of NC_086098.1, forward strand.
ACAGAGTGGCACTTGTTCGTTACCCGATTATATGTAAAATCGCAGGCTCACAATAAAATGTTCTCAAATGCTCCCACAGTTATATCCGTTATTACCTATTTTAAATTTAATCTGTAATTTACATTGTCAGTGTAAATAACATTATTCTTGAAATCAGATACTGAAAGAATTTACATTCCATTATGATCCAAATCCTTCTTAAAATAAGAACAGTCACCTAACTAATGTACTGAACTGTACTGAAATATGCATTTTGTGTTTTCAAGCTTATTTTTGTTGCTGTTTCCATGATTTATCTTTGCATGTGTGGGGTGTGGGGTGTGGGGGTAGGGGGGTTGATGTTTGATGTTTTTCCTTGAACAGGTTGGTTCTATAGTTCTTTTTTGTGTTGTGACCGTCTGTGGGGAAAACGAATTTCAGGGTTTTATACTTCATACATACTGTGATAATAAATATACTTTGAACTACTACCCAATGTGCTTAGCTTTCAATCACCAGCAAACCAGTGGAGACTGTCACTGACTGTGCTATCAAGTGATACTTAACTCACAGACAAGCAGATCACCAGCGGCGACCTTGGCCATTGCCCGGACCATTCAGCTCCAAACCTCATTACAACCTTGATCCATTTCAGAAGCAGAATGAAAGTCACTGCCCTTAACATGAAGGAACTCTGGTAGGATTAAAATCAATGGCCATCACAGAGAAAATACTCCAATAATTGAAGATGTACCTTGCACAGAGGAAGATGATGGCAGGCCCATCGTGCCACCCCCAGGATATCACTGCAGGATTTCCTTAGGTGGAGTCTCATCTTCGGCTACTTCATCAATAACTTCTTTCCCTGAGGTCAGAAGTGGGAATAGTTGCAGACGAGTGCACAATTCCTCTTGCAACCCATCAAATGAAGACAACATGCAGGTGCAAGTGTCAAGAAAAAAAAAGTCACAGCAAGCAATGAACATCTACAACATTATGATGACTTTGATCACATTGCACTAAAATGGACCCTGTTTTTTGTGTACTCTCTCTTGTAAAAATTGTTTAACTTGTTTCTCTTATGGAATGGTGCTGATATGATCTTAAATGCTACTGCAAGTTAAGATTTTCATAGCACCAGTACATATGGGGAATGTCGACTCAGACCATAAGAGGCCTGCGTCGGGCATTTTCATGCCTTACAAGGTGCAGATTGAAAGTCTATGTGGGGCGTCACTCCTCGAACAGACTAGAGCAATGTGTGGTTAAGTGCCTTGCTCAAGGACACAAACACGCTGCCACAGCTGAGGCTCGAACTAGCGACCTTGAGATAACTAGACGAACGCCTTAACCACTTGGCCACATGCCTAACACAAGTACATATGACACAAATTCATCTTTGACTGTAATCACCCAGCCTTGACATTTGATGGTGAGACCATTGTTGAATCCCACACCATTGATATTCTGGGGGAAAATCAACAACCAGAGACTCAAATGGACCACATAAATGCTCTGATGAGGGGCCAGGTCAGAGGCTGGGTATATCACCTCCTGACACCTCAAAGAGCTTTGATTGGTTGTATCATGGTTTGATATGAGGCGCCAATGCACAGGATTGGAAAAAGTAGCAGAAGGTTATTGACTCAGCAAGTTCCATCATGAATGCTAGAATCCTCACCATTGAGGATATCTTCAAAAGGCAATGCCTCAAGGGCATGCCCTCATCTCATTACCGCAGCAGGGAAGAACTACAGGAGCCTGAAGACGTACTCTCAATGTATTTGGAAAAGTTTCTTGCCCTCCTCCATCAGATTTTTGAACGGTCCATCAACAGCACCACACTACCTTGAGTATTGTGAGTGGTTTTGGGCCCCTCATCTAAGAAAAGATGTGCTGGTATTGGAGAGGGTTCAGAAGAGGTCCAGGAGGATGATTCTGGGAATGAAAGGGTTATCATACGAGGAACGTTTGATAGTTCTGGGTCCGTACTCGCTGGAATTTAGAAGAATGAGGAGGGATCTCATTGAAACCTTTTGAGTGTTGAAAGGCTTAGACAGAATAGATGTGGAAAGGATGCTTCCCATGGTAGGGGAGTCTAGGACAAAGAGGGCACAGCCTCAGAATAGAGGGTCGTCCATTTAAAACAGAGATGCAGAGAAATTTCTTTAGCTAGAGGGTAGTGAATTTGTGGAATTTATTACCACAGACAGCTGTGGAGGCTAGATCCTTGGGGGTATTTAAGGCAGAGATTGATAGGTTCTTGACTGGACATGGTATCAAAGGTTATGGGGAAAAAAGCTGGGGAATGGGGTTGAGGAGGGGAAAAAATAATCAGCCATGATTAAATGGCAGAGTCAACTTCATGTGCCAAATGGTCTAATTCTGCTCCAACGTCTTATGGTGTTAATGATGCAGGCTGTCGGAGAAAGCTATAGAGGTGGATACAATTACAAGGTTTAATAGATATTTGCAAAGTACCTGGCTACGAATCGTTTAGAGACAAAAGGGCCAAATGCAGATATATGGGACAAGCTCAGATATAATGGACAGGTTAACAGTGCTGTATAACTCCGCAATTCTATACTAGGAATGTTTGTGTAGGAGAGACGATGATTTTGGTTTACGAATCCTTACACGAGCTTTGTGCAGATCGATGGGACTAGTCAGTTTACGATGAATCGACAAGGACTAGGTGTTTCTGTACTGTAGTTTTCTATGTCTCCATGGATGCTGAGCCAGCAACGTAAAAAGATCTCAACACCACTCAGAATAAATCAGCCTGCTTGATAGGCTCCCTGTAGGATTTTGAGAGTAAAGCATGCGAGAGTCGCATTTTGTGAAAAAAAATCATGCAAGAGATGTTTTATCTGCTCAACAAAAGCTGCAGCCCTTTACTTCCATTATGACCAAACCAAAAGCAAGCACATTACACTGACGTCACTGCGTCAGACACAGTTTCTTAAAAGTGAACACAACAACTGAATGACAGCGTTTGTGAAGTACAGTGCCTATAAAAAGTATTCACCCCCCACCCTTAGAAGTTTTCATGTTTTACTGTTGTACAATATTGAATCACTGTGGATTTAATTTGGCTTTTTTTCGGACACCAATCAACAGAAAACGACTTTTTTGTGTCAAGGTGAAAACAGATCTCGACAAAGTAATCAAAGTTAATTATAAATATGAAACACAAAATAATTGATTGCACAAGTATTCACCCACCCACCTCAAGTCAGTATTTAAAAAAGTCAGCCTTCAGTCTGTGTGAATAGGTCTCTACAAGTTTGCACATTTGGATACTGCAATTTTTCTCCATTCTTCTTTACAAAACTAGTCAAGCTCTGTTAGATTGCATGGGGAACGTGAGTGAACAGCCCCTTTCAAGTCTAGTCACATATCTTTGATTGGATTGAGGTCTGGACTTTGACTTGGCCACTCCAGGACATTAATTTTGTTGTTTTTAAGCCTTTCCTGTGTAGCCTTGGCTTTATGCTTGGGGTCATTGCCTTGTTGGAAAGCAAATCTTTTCCCAAGTCACAGCTCTCTTGCAAACTGCATCAGGCTTTCCTCCAGGATTTCCCTATATCTTGCTGCATTCATTTTACCCTCTCCCTTCACAAGCCTTCCAGGGCCTGCTGCAGTGAAGCATCCCCACAGCATGATGCAGCCACCACCATGCTTCATGGTAGGGATGGAGTGATTTTGATGATGTGTGATGTTCGACTTATGCCAAACATAGTGTTGCGTCTGATGGCCAGAAAGCTCAATTTTGGTTTGATCAGACCATAGAACCTTCTTCCAGCTGACTTCAGAGTCTCCCACGTGCCTTCTGTCAAACACTAGCTGGGATTTCATGCGAGTTATTTTCAACAGTGGATTTTTCTTTGCCACTCTCCCATAAAGCTGTAACTGGTGAAGCACCTGGGCAACAGTTGTTGTATGCACAGTCTCTCCCATTTCAACCACCGAAGCTTATAATTGCTCCAGCGTCATCATAGGTCTCTTGGTGGCCTCCCTCACTAGTCCCCTTCTTGCACGGCCACTCAATTTTTGAGGATGGCCTGCTCTGGGCAGATTTACAGCTGTGCCATATTCTTTCCATTACGGTACTCCAAGGGATATTCAGTAACTTGTAAATTTTCTTGTAACTATCTCCTGACTTGTGCTTTTCAATAACCTTTTTGCCCAGTTGTTTGGAGTGTTCTTTTGTCTTCATGGTGTAGTTTTTGCCAGGATACTGACTCACCAGCAGATGGACCTTCCTGATAAAGGTGTATTTTTTTCTGCAATTACTTGAAACACCTTCACTGCACACAGGTGATCTCCATTTAACTAATTATGTGACTTCTAAAACCAATTGACTGCACCAGTGACAATTTGGTGTGTCACGTTAAAGGTGGGTGAACACTTATGCAATCACTTATTTTGTGTTTTATATTTGTAATTAATTTAGATCACTTTGCAGAGATCTGTTTTCACTTTGACATGAAAGAGTCTTTTTCTGTTGATCTATGTCAAAAAAGCCAAACTAATTTCATTGTGATTCAATGTTGTAAAACAATAAAGTATGAAAATTTCCAAGGGGAGAGGCGTGAACACTTTTTTATAAGTACTGTATGTAGAACAGTGTTATTATGAACAATACGTATAATCTGTCACCCATAATATTACCCTACATCCCTGCCAGCCACATAAACATTCATTTTCACCAGCACGCTGCACAGTGCCTGCAGTGTACGCACCTACAAAATACACAGCATCTTCTCACCCAAAGCCTCCAACTCCTCTGCCAAGGGCCAGGGCAGCAGGTTCACCGAGCATCACCACTGGCAGGTTCCTTTCCAACCTGCTCTGCGCCATGTCTTAGAAGTATATCAGCGGCCATTCATCATTGCTGAGTCTGGAGCTTTAACTCCCTGCTCGATCGCACTGTCCGATGGCCTACAGCAGTTTGAAAGGGAGGCATACAACGGGCTTTCCTCAGGACTACAACAAAATGCTGTTTTCGCCTTGCACCACCTCAGTGCACTGATATGATTCAATATTCTCTATGAATGGCAAAGAAGATAAAGGTTTGCACTGTATGTTGGTACATTTGGTAATAATAAGGCAATTTACCACTCTAATTTTTTGTCGTTGGCAAACCTATGTTATATCTTGAGCTAACTTACTGCTCTAAAAAGAATCCTGCTAACAATATTCTACTAACCTGGAACTGACCTATTTATTCCCACTCATTGGTTACCTATAGTTTACAAAAATATCCTTATGCTAACGTACTGTACATTGCTCTCAATACCATGACCCATATTTTCAGAACATCCACATATTTACTCTGCTACTTCCATTCTCAAGCAACTCCAGAGATCTGTAAAACATGACATTCATTTTTTTAAAACTATATTAACGCTGCATCATTAAGTCAGGGTATCAAGAGTCTTCAGTTATGGTGGCATTTATTTTTCATGGTGAGGTCCAGGTACAATGAAAAACTTACTTGCAGCAGCATCATATGGTATAGACAACATACAAAATATAAATTATGCATAATCATAAGTAAAATTGCACCATAGAGTAAAAAAAAGACCTTTGGAGTATACAGGCCTCTCCCTCACATGTTCTACCAATCTGTTGTCACCAGTACAATCTTCTATGCAGTGCTGTGCTGGGGCAATGGCATCAACACAGGTGATGACAACAGGCTCAATGAGTTGATTAGAAAGGCTGGCTCTGTTATAGGAGTCAAACTGGGCACACTGAAGGCTGTGGTAGAACAAAGGACTCTACGGAAGATCCTGGCAATTCTGGACAATGTCTCTCGCCCTCTGCGTGCCACCTTGGCTGAACAGAGGAGCACTTTTGATTATAGACTAAGACAACTGTGCCTTTTCCCCATAACTCTTAGTTCCCCTACAATGCAAAAATCTATCTAGCCTTGTCTTAAATATATTTACTGAGGTAGCCTCCGCTGCTTCATTGGGCAGAGAATTCCACAGATTCACCACTCTCTGGGAAAAGCTGTTCCTCCTCATCTCCATCCTAAATCTACTACCCCGAATCTTGAGGCTACGTCCTGTAGCTCTAGTCTCATCTACCAGTGGATACACCTTTCCTGCCTCTATCTTATCTATCCCTTTCATAATTTTATATGTTTCTATAAGATCTCCTCTCATTCTTCTGAATTCCAGAGAGTACAGTCCCAGGTGACTCAATCTCTCCTCATAGTCTAAGCTCTCATCTCTGGAATCAACCTGCTGAACCTCCTCTGCACCGTCTCCAAAGCCAGTATATCCTTCCTCAAGTAAGGAGACCAGAACTGCTCGGAGTACTCCAGATGTGACCTCACCGGTATCCTGTACAGTTGCAGCATAACCTCCCTGCTCTTAAATTCAATCCCTCTAGCAATGAAGGCCAACATCCCACTTGTCTTCTTGATAGCCTGCTGCACTGGCAAACCAACCTTTTGTGATTCTTGCACAAGCTTTCCCCAAGTCTCTCTGCACAGCAGCATGCTGCAATTTTTTTAACAGTCAAATAATAATTTGCTCTTCCAGTATTCCTTCCAAAGTGGATGACATCTCACTTACCAGCATTGTACTCCATCTGCCAGACCTTTGCCCATTCACTTATCCTATCTATATCTCTTTGCAGTCTCCGTATCTTCTGCACAATTTGCTTTTCCACTTAATTTAGTGTCATCAGCAAACTTAGATACACTCTGTCCCCTCTTTCAGATCGTTAATGTGTATCATGAGCAGTTGCAGATCCAGCACTAACCCCTGCGGCACACCACTCACCACTGTTTCCCAACTCTCTGTTTTCTATTAGTCAACCAATCCTCTATCCATGCTAATACATCATCCCAACCCTATGCATCCTTATCTTATGGATAAGTCTTTTATGTGGCACCTCGTCGGACGCCTTCTGGAAATCCAAGTAAATAACGTCCACCTGTGTCCCTCTATCCACTGCGCTTGTTATATCCTCAAGGAACTCCAGTAAGTTTGTCAACCAGGAACGCCTTTGCTGAATCCATTTTGTATCTGCCTGATGAATCTATTTCTTTCCAGATGCCTTGCTATTTCTTTCTTAATGATAGCTTCACGCATTTCCCCAACTACAGACGGTAAACTAACTGGCTTGTAGTTACCTGCCTTTTGCCTACATCCTTTTTTGAACAGTGCCGTGACATTCGCCATCTTCCAATCCACGGGGACCTGCCCAGAGTCCAGAGAATTTTGGTAAATCATCACCAAAGCCTCTACTATAACTTCTGCCATTTCTTTCAATACCCTGGGATACATTGCATCAGAACCAGGGGACTTATCTACCTTCGGGCCCACAAGTTTGCTCAGCACTACCTCTTTAATGATAGTTATTGTATCAAGGTCCTCACCTCCCATCGCATCCATAACATCGCTCTTTAGCATGTTAGATGTGTCCTCCACAGTGAAGACCAACATGTGTAGACTATAAGACACAAGATATAGGAGCAGAATTAGGCCATTCAGCCCACTGAGTCTGCTCTGTGAAGATGTAGGACGAAGAGACTATGGTTGATAAGAGAGATGGAACATTTAGTCAAAAGGAAGAGGAAGGCATACTTCAGGTTTAGGAAGCAAGGATATGACAGGACTCTTGAGAGTTATAAGCTAGCCAGGAAGGAGCTTTAGAAGGGACTTTTCAGAGCTAGAAGGGGACATGAGAAAGCCTTGTTGAGTAGGATTAGGGTTAACCGAAAGGTACTCCACACATACAGTTGTGAAGAACAGGAGGATGACTAGATTTAGGGTAGGACTGATCAGGGATGAAAGAAAACATGTGCCGGGTGTGGATGAGGTAGGGGACATCCTTAATGGATGTTTTGGTTCAATGTTCTCCAGTGAGTGCGCAATTGACAAAAGTGAGGTCAGCATAGGACAGGCTAATGTGCTGGAGCATGTTTAGGTAAAGACAGAGTCAGTGTTGGAACATTTGAAAAGCATTAGGATAGATAAGGACACGGGGCTGGACAGGATATATTCCACATTACTTGGGGAATAAAGGAAAGATACGGTTGCTGCATTAGCAATGATCTTTGTGTCCTCACTGAACACAGGCGTGGTACCTAAAGATTGGGAGATTGCAAATGTTATCCATTTGTTCAAGACTTGAGACATGATAGAGGTGTATAAGGTGATAAGTGTCATAGATACAGCAGACAGCCAGCACTTTTTTCCCCGAGGTGGCATTGGCTAACATGAGAAGACATACCTTTAAAGTGATTGGAGGATGATGTCAGAGGAAATTTTTTTCCACAGAGAGTGGCAAGTGCACGGAGGACACTGCTGGGAGTTGGGCAGAGGCAGATGAATTAGGGACATTTAAGAGACTCTTGAATAGGCACATGGGTGAAAGAAGAAAGGAGAGCTATGTATGAAGGAAGGGTTAGATGGATCTAGGAGTAGGGTGAAAGATTGGTGCAACATTTTGGGCTGAGGAGCCTGTACTGTGCGGTAATGTTCTACAATCTATTAATGACTTAACGTTCTTTATTTTATTAGAGCTTTGATTCCAGCTCAGTTTTACTGCCAAATATTTGTTGAGGCCAATCATTTAAACAAACAGCTATTCCTTTGTACTCCATTACAATGGAGTACACATGTTGGCTCTGACCATTTTTTATTTTCTTTGCACTCTTCTTATTTGTAGTAGACCTTGCAATGGTTTTACATATTTCCTGCTAATTAACTCGCATAATCTATTTTCTCCCATTCTGTTATTTCACCAGTCCTTCCTAAAACTCTCCCTATCTCACAACCTGCAACTTTACAGCATTACAAGATTCCTATTTTAATCAATTACCAACCTTAACCTCAAAAGCAACACACACAAAATGCTGGAGGATCTCAGCAGGTCAGGCAGCAACTGTGGAGGGGAATAAAAAGATGATGTTACAGGACGAGCCTCCAAGAGGACCACGACCATGTTGTAGTTAGGAGGCTTGCGTGCCTCAATGACCCAGACAGCTATGTCGGCTGGAGTCAGGGCCTTATGCTTTGGCTTATATAGGGTCACTCATGCCAATTAGGTCAAAGGGTATAGGTCAGACTATGAGTGGTCCACTGAACTGCCAGGTTTGGAGATTCAGCTCAGGGCTAACAACCCTGACTGGTAAAACAAAGTTGTTACAGAAACAGCGAAAAAGAATCCTTCTACATCTGGGTCTGAGTCTCCACCCGGGACGTGCGTGACTGACAGTAGTGAATCCAAGAGGAAGCTACTGACATGATGAAGGAAGCCCTGAACACCACCAGAGATGGACCTTCATTGCTGCCCCAAACACCAGCAGCATAACAGGCAGTAAGCAAGGAAGAGGACTAGCTAGGAGGTAATAGGTGAAGCCAGGTGGGTGGAAATGGTAAATAGCTGGAGGGGAAGGAATCTGACAGGAGGAAAGAGTGGACAATGGGAGATAGGGAAGAAAGAGGGAGCAACAGGGGGAGGTAGGTGAAGAGAAGAGGCAAGACACCAGAGTGGGGAATAAAAGAAGAGGGAAGGAGGAGGTGAAAAAACTACTAGAAAGAGAAATCGATTGCTATCGGGTTGGAGGCTACCTAGATGGAATATGAGGTTCTGCTCCTCCACCCAGAGAGTGACTTCAATGTGGCAAAAGAGGAGGGCATGGACCAGCTTGTCGGTATGGGAATGGGGAGAGGAATCAAAATGGTTGTCCACTGGGAAATTCCACCTTTGGCTGATGGAGTTGAGGTGCTCAACAAAGCAGTCCTCCAATTTATGTCAGATCTCACCCATGTAGGGGAGATCGCATCAGGAGCACTGAATAGCAGCAGATTTGCAGGTGAGGTGTTGCCTCACCTGTAAGGACTGCTTGCGACTCTGAGTGGAGGTGGTGAACTTGCAGGTGTAGCATTTCTGCCACTTGCAGCAATATGTGCGGGGGGGGGAGATTAGTGGGGAGAGATGAGTGGACAAGGGAACCACAGAGGGAGTGATCCCTGTGGAAAGCAGAGAGTGGGGAAGGGGCAGGTAAAGAAGTGCTTGGTGGTAGGATCCCGCTGAAGATGGCAGAATTTGTGGAGAATGATCTGCTGGATATGGAGGCTCATGGGGCGGTGTGTGGGGACAGGAGGAACTCCAATCCTGTTAAGGCAGCAGGAAGATCTGGGAAATGGAGGTGATGCGGGTGAGGGCAGAATCAATGGTGGAGGAAGGGAAACCCCATTCTTTGAAGAAGTGGGGCATCTCTGACAACTTGGAAAGGAAAGACTCATCTTGGAAACAGATGCAGTTGAGACAAAGGAACTGACAAAAGGGAATAGCATTTTACAGGAGACCAGCAGATCGGGCAGCATTTACGGAAAGGAATAAACAGTCAAAGTTTCAAGCAGAGACCCTTCACTTTCCACGTCCATGCTGATCATCAAGTGCCCATCTGTACTGATACCATTTACAAGCACTTGGTCACACATGTCTTTGCCTTGGCAAGTCCAGTGATGGTCTATTTATTTCCCAAATGTCACGAGACCACTGTTTCACTGCTGCTTGTGTGTTTGGGGGGGGGGGTGCTTTGGGGTTCTAACGTTTAATTGTTATTCATTCTTTGGGGCACTCTTCTGTTTTTGTGGATGTTTGTGAAGAAAAAGAATTTCAGGATGCATAGTATGTGCATTTCTCTGACATTAAATGTACCTATTCAAACTAAAGTAGTTTGAAATTCTAACCACCCTCTGGTGCAAAAATTCTTCTTCACATCCTCCCAAAAAACCTTATCTCACCGTAATCATTTGCCTTCTAGTTTTAGACTTTTCTATTAGAAAATGTTTCTTACTCTCTATCCCCTATGCCCTTAAAATTCTATATAGCACTATCAGATCTCCCCTTGGCCCCCTCTGTCCCATGGAAAACAAACCTAGCCTACTATCCCTCTCTTTAGCAGTGAAACATTCCATCTCAGACAACATCCAGGTGAATCTCTTCTGCACACTCTCCAGTGCAATCACATCCTTTCTATAGTTTGGCAATCCAAACTGTTCACAGAGATTAAGAAACAGGTATTAAAACCTCTTAATCTATTGGCAAACTTTTTGATTTAATTTTCCAACCTCCCTGGCCAATTTGCATTCTTTCCTACACAATTTGCTGGCCCAACTTCAAGGCAGTCTAAAATTCTACTATATTTTGCTGGAACAGCTGTTGGAGGAAAACAAAAACAGAAAATGTTGGCAGCACTTAGTGGGTCAGAAAGAGAAATGGAGCTTATGTTTCAGATTGAAAGTTCTTCATAGAACTGCAGAAGAGAGAAAGCAAGTCAGTTTTAAGCTGGAGAGAGGACAGAGGACGGGTGGAAAGAATAAATGTAATCTCTTTAATTTCAGTTGAAGGAAAACTCTGATGTTTGCCCTCATGTCTACACCTGAGATGCTGATGGGCTCTTGCTATAAGCAGTATGTTCAGCTGTTTTCTTTTAATAATATTAATGGAGTTAAAGTAAGAATCATAATCAGGTTTATTATCACCAACATACATCCTGAAATTTACTGTATTTTGGAGGTACAATATAATAAATAAAAAATTACTACAATTTATAATAAGAAGTACTATATATATATATATATAAATGCAAAAAGAGAGGGAAATAGTGGGTTCATGGACGGTTCAGAAATCTGATGGTGGAGGGCAGGAACCTGTTCCTAAAACATTGTGTGTGTGTCTTCAGGCTATTGTACCACCTCCCTGATGATAATAATGGGAAGAGGGCACGTCCTGGGTGGTGAGGATTCTTAAGGTTGGATGCCACCTTGTTGAGGCATCGTTGTTGGAAGATATCCACGATCATGGGGAGACTAGTGACCATAATGAACTGGTTGAGTTTACAACCCTCAGCAGCTTTTTCTGATCCCGTGTATTGGCATCTCCATATACCAGATGGTGCTGTAACCATTCAGAATTTTCTCCATAGTACATTTGTGGAAATTTGCTACAGTCTTTTTTGAGATATCAAATACTGTTAAGCTCTTAATGAATTATAGCCACGAGCATACCTTCTTTATAATTCCATCAATATGTTGCCCTCAAGATAGATCTTCACAGATGTTGACACTCAGGAGCTTGAACCTGCTCACTCTCTCCACTGCTGATCCCTGTGTTATTATGTGTGTACATAATGAAGAACTTCAGTTCCCAGTGGTTCACCTGGAAGTGACCATAAGTGACGTTGGTGAACAGACCGGCTCATGGCGGCTGGAGGTCCAGATTAAAATGTGGTGAAGCTGAAGCCATGACTATAATTTTCTGTGCATAAAATAGTTCTAGCATTTATGCCAAGCCAAGTTAGTCTTTGTTAAAAAAACAAACATAACATGGTGACAGAAGTCAGCATGAGGTCTAATTATGAAGCATAACTGAATACAATGAGCAGCTAAGAAAGAGACACTATTACTGATGGAGAGAAGCTGATGGCAAGCGAACATGCTGTCTTGAAGTTCACCAAAAAATTGACATGCGAGAAGCCCAAAAAGTTCTGTTATGAATAACTGAAGTCCACTAGCACCTATGCAGTTTACTGGCAATCTAGTGGACAATTGGAAACCTTTCAGACAGTGATTCAATATACTTTTAATGGCAAGCAGAGCCAGATGTGTGAAGGAGAAAATAAAAGCATTTATCTTTCTACACATAATGGGTGAAAATGCTTTGGACATCTACAACAGCTTTCAAATTTATGAGACAGACTTGACATTGGACACTCTGATGACAAAGTTTGAGGAGTATTTTGTCCCAAGTAAAAACATCATGTTTGAGAGATACAAGTTCTTCTCCAGCGAACAGAAACAATGTGTTAACTTTGACCTATACTGTGAGTTTGGAGACTCGAGAGACTCACTAGTCAGAGACAAAATAGTCTGTGGAATCCTAGATAATGGGCTGAGAGAAAGATTGCTCCATTAAATAGATTTAACGTTGGAAAAAGCTGTGAATATGTGTAGGGCAGCGGAGACTACACAAGCACATGCTAAGGAGCTGTACAGAGCAGAAACAACAACACATACTGTGAAAACAGAGGGGCAGAGCACAAGGCATTTCACAAAGCAACCGCAAACCAAAGAGATAGGCTCAAAAGTAAATGCAGCAAATGTGGAGCTAGGCACATGCCAAATAAGTGTCCTGCTTATGGAAAGTCCTGCAATAATTGTGGGAAGACAAATCATTTCACTAAGTTCTGCAAGGCTACCAAGGGAAAGGTGTACACGGTTGCTGAGGAAATGGAGGAAGTTGTTGTAGATTCTCTACAAACTGCGGGTCCTGGTAAAACAGGATGATTGTACCAGTGACTGTGAATGAGATGGTAATTCCATTCAAGCTTGTCACTGGAGCCCAGATGAATCTGTTGTCTATGGATAATTACAAGACTCTCAAAGTAAAGAGCAAGATTTAACCAATGAAGTTCAAAGTGACTGGCTATGCTGGAGAGAAGGTTCCAATAAAAGGAGGCTCTATAGTGACCTTCAAGCACAAGGGGCAGCACCTGAAAGCACTGCTACTGTTTTATAGAAAAGAGAGAACAGCCAATCTTAGGTCTGAGTGCGTGTGAAAAGCACAACCTGGTAAAGAGTTTTCATAGTGGCTTCACAGGCCAAAGATGACCATGCAACGCTCAAGGAAGAGTATGCAGATATCTCTGAGGGGCTGGGATATTTACCTGAGGTAAATCAAGAAACTCATAACAGCATCCATATGTGGTTGTGCAAGAGAAGCACAAGAACTCCACCTTCCGTAGACATCTGTATCAGCTACACCAGCATGACAGTCGGGATGCCAGTGCCGAACAGAGTGATCATGATAAAGAAATTTCCAGTCTTGCTTCCACATCATGCAGCTATGGTCAAAATCTGTTTCTTATCGACTTCCAGTTACAGACTGGAGATCAAAGTAATCCCACGACCCTCAGCGAAGTTAAAGAGGAAAAATAAAAAGGAAGATGGGGAGAACACACAATCCCCAATGTCAGAACAACATCACCAGTTCAACATAAACCAACAAGAACAGTTGCTATCTATGAAGAGCAGCCAACAGAAGGAGCTCTGTGAATCAGTTGGAACTCGTACAAAGACTCACTGATCACATGGATGTAGTCCCGGGCTCCATTACGAAGCAGGTAGAGCAAACAATGGCCACACAGCAAGAACAAGATCACAGCAAATGAAAGCAAGACGTCTGTGGAAACTGAAAGGGATCAATAAACCACCACAAAGATGGATTGAGAATGGTTGAGTGAATAGGGACTGTATTTGCTTATTACGAATGAAGCTAATATAAATATCATTGTTGGAAAGCATTATTGTGTCTTGCAGGTAGATGAAGACATACTATTGCGTTTGTTTTCTTTAAAAAGGGGGATGTGTTATTACATGTGCACATATTAAAGAACTTCAGTTCCCAGTGTGCCATACGGGTGTTTCACCTGGAACTGGAAGTAACATTGGTGAACAGGCATGCTCTTGGTGGCTGGAATTCCGGAGTAAAATGTGATCGAGCTGAAGCCAAGACTGTAGTATTCTGTAAATAAAAATAATTCTAACACTGTTAGCCATGCAAGTTTGTCTTTGTTAAAGAACAAATATAACAATCCCTCAATAAGGACTGGTGTGTGTGTTCCCTCAGCTTCCCCTTCCTGAAGTCCACAATCAATTCCTTGGTCTTTCTGATGTTGAGCACAATGTTGTTGTTGCAACACCACTCAACAAGTCAATTTATCTCACTCCTATACGCCTCATCATCACCACCTGAGATTCTGCCAACAACACAAAAGGTTGGTTTGCAGGTGCAGCAGGTTATCAAGGCAGCAAATGGAATATTGGCCTTCATTCCTAGAGGGATTGAATTTAAGAGCAGGGAGGTAATGCTGCAACTGTGCAGGGTACTGGTGACACCGCAACTGGAGTACTGTGTGCAGTTTTGGTTGCCTTACTTGAGGAAGGATATACTGGCTTTGGAGGCGGTGTACAGGAGATTCACCAGGTCGATTCCTGAGATGAGGGGGTTAGACTGTGAGGAGAGATTGAGTCACCTGGGACTGTACTCCCTGGAATTCAGAAGAATGAGATGAGGTCTTATAGAAACATATACAATTATGAAAGGGATAGATAAGATAGAGGCAGGAAAGTTGTTTCCACTGGTAGGTGAGATTAGAACTAGGGGACATAACCTCAAGATTCGGGGGAGTAGATTTGGGATGGAGATGAGGAGGAACTGCTTCTTCCAGAGAGTGGTGAATCTGTGGAATTATCTGCCCAATGAAGCAGTGGAGGCTATCTCAGCAAATATATTTAAGACAAGGTTGGATAGATTTTTGCATAGTAGGAGAATTAAGGGTTATGGGGAAAAGGCAGGTAGGTGGAGATGAGTTCATGGTCAGATCAGCCATGATCTTATTGAATGGTGCAGCAGGCTCGACAGGCCAGATAGCCTACTCCTGCTTCTATTTCTTATGTTCCTGTACGTTCTTAACAGTGGTGTCAAATTTATAGATGGTGTTTGAGCTGTGCCTAACCCCATAGTCATGCACGTGGAGAGAGTAGAGCAGTGGGCTAAGCACACATCCTTGAAGTGTGACGGTGTGGATTGTCAATGAAGATATGTTATTTCTATTCCGCACTGACTGTTGCCTCTCGATGAGAAAGTCAATGGTTCAATTGCAGAGGTAGGTACAGAAGGCCAGATTTGTAGCTCGTTGATTAGTACTGAGGGGATGATGGTGTTCAATGCTGAGCAGCTTGACAGAAGGTATTGCTGTTACTGTGGTAAACCATATATATATGTTGTAACTGGGTTACCTGTCTGGACACGCCCCTCTGCTGACTGCCCCTGTGGCTCCTCCCACAGACCCCTGAATAAAGGCGATTTCGCCATTACTCCTCCTCCTCAGTCCAGGGGCAGACATTCGGCATGCTGGAGGTCACATTTTACTGCGAATAAAAGCCTTTCAGTATTTACCCAATTTCCAGACTTTTGGAGTTATTGATGGTGCATCAATTTTACTCACAGTAATTTGAAAGCATGGAACGCACCCTCAGACCCGACAAGTTAGATCTCGACCCGCAAACGCCTGAAGCTGGAAACGCTTTTGAACTCTGGCTGGCCTGCTTTGAATCGTACCTAGAGGCGATTGAAGAGACCGACTTCACAGCGAAGTGCAGAGTTCTACTCTCCAGGGTCAGTCCACGGGTCTACTCGCTGATCAGAGACCAGCCGAGCTACGACAGCACGATGAGCGCACTAAAAGGACAATACCTGTGGACGGTAAACACCATCTACATGCGGCATCACATAGCGACACGGCACCAGCGGCCCGGGGAATCGAGTGCTGAGTTTGTCCGGGCACTACAGATGCTCGTGCAGACCTGTGACTGCCAGGGGCTGACAGCAGGACAGCATGCAGAGCTCCTAGTGAGAGACGCCTTCGTCACGGGGACCAGGTCAGTGTATGTGCACCAGCGGCTGCTGGAAAAAGCTGATCTTACCTTACGTTCGGCGATCGAGTTGGCCGACACGCTGGAGGCCGCTCTGCACAACTCTGAGGCTCTCCAGGCACGCAATCCCCCGATGGCCTTGTGGGCGCTGCAGACCCCGCAACCCGCCGGCGAATCGACCTTGGCTGCTGCCAGTTGTGAGTCCGTGAAGTGCTACTTCTGCGGACTCGAAGCACTCCTGGAAATGCTGCCCGGCCCGACAAGCTACCTGCTCCAGCTGCGGAAAGAAGGGTCACTTCACCAAGGTCTGTGAGTCCAAACCGCGAGCGGGATCGAGCAGTGCCACGTGCGAGACATGGGGGTCGCCATCTTCCCTCCACGCCGCCACCACGTGCGAGACATGGGGGCGGCCATCTTGGTCGGTGCCCCCTCCCACCGCCTACGACCAACGGATGCTCACGGGGCACCCCACCGCGCCAGAGCAAGACAGTGACTCAACCCTGGCCTCCGTGACCCTCGATCAAAGCGCCCCCCACCAGTTTGCAAGGTCAATGATGGACATCCTGGTGGAGGGGCGCAGGACAAGCTGCCTGTTTGACACAGGCAGCACGGAAAGTTTTATCCACCTGGACGCGGTGCAGCATTGCAGACTCGCGACATGGCCGGTAAGTCAGAGGGTCACCATGGCTTCCGGGTCGCATACAACAGGCATGCGGGGGGGGTTGTGTAGCGATGCTAGTGGTGCAGGGCACAGAATATCGAGACTTTACGTTACCGGTCATGCCTCAACTGTGTGCCCCTGTGCTATTGGGGCTCGACTTCCAGAGCCACCTGAAAAGCGTGACAATGCAGTATGACGGGCCCCTCCCACCAATTACTGTCGTAAATCCCCAGTTTTGTAGGGATACGACACATACCCCACTACTGACCACCCACACACACCAACCCGCACATCCCACCCAACACCATGCCAACAGCCGCACTACCGACACTACTTGCGGCCTCTTCACCCTCAGGATCCCTCCCCCACCACTGTTCACCAACCTGACCCCCGACTGTAAACCCGTGACAACTAAAAGCAGGAGGTACAGCGCGGGGGACAGAGCATTAAGTCGGAGGTGCAGCGGCTGCTCAGGGAGGGAATCATTGAGGCAAGAACAAGTCCTTGGAGGGCGCAGGTGGTCGTTGTTCGGAACGGGGAGAAGAATAGGATGGTCGTGGACTATAGCCAGACCATCAATAGGGTCACGCAGCTCGACGCGTACCCTCTACCCCGCATCGCGGATATGGTCAATCAGATAACACAGTACAGGGTGTACTCGACCATAGACCTAAAATTCACTTACCATCAGCTCCCCATCCGGCGGGAGGACCGCCTTTATACCGCCTTCGAGGCGGACGGCAGGCTTTATCACTTCCTGCGCGTCCCCTTCGGTGTCACGAATGGTGTATCTGTCTTCCAGAGGGCAATGGACCGGATGGTGGACCAATGCCAACTGAAGGCCACGTTCCCATATCTGGATAACATCACCATCTGTGGTCACGACTGGCAGGATCACGACAACAACCTCCAAGAATTTCTCCAAGCGGCCAAAGCTCTCAATCTCACCTATAACAAGGACAAGTGTGTGTTCGGGACCACCCGACTTGCTATCCTTGGGTGAGTTGCGGAGAATGGAATCATTGGCCCTGACCCCGACCGTATGCGCTCCCTGTTGGGACTCCCTCTTCCCAACACCCTCAGAGCCCTCAAAAGGTGCCTGGACTTCTTTTCATATTACGCCCAATGGGTCTCTAACTATGCAGACAAGGCCCGCCCCCTGGTCAAGTCCACCACATTCCCCCTCTCTGCCGAGGCCCACACGGCCTTCAACCGCATAAAAGGGGACATTGCCAAAGCAGCAATGCATGCGGTGGATGAGGCCATTCCCTTCCAAGTAGAGAGTGACGCCTCTGACTTCACACTGGCTGCTACTCTCAACCAGGCGGGAAGACTGGTGGCGTTCTTCTCCCGTACCCTTCAAGGCCCTGAAATTCTGCACTCCGGGATGGAGAAAGAGGCCCAGGCCATAGTGGAAGCTTTTAGGCACTGGAGGCACTATCTCGCTGGCAAAAAGTTCACCCTGCTAACTGACCAGTGCTCAGTTGCATTCATGTTTAGTAACCAACAGCAGGGCAAAATCAAAAATGATATAATTCTGAGGTGGAGAATTGAACTCTCCACCTTAACTATGACATCATGTACAGGCCTGGGAAGCTCAACTGGCCCTCCGATGCCCTAGCCCAGGGAACGTGCGCCAGCGCACAGATCGACCAGCTATACGCCCTACATGTAGATCTTTTCCACCCGGGGGTCACCCGGCTTTTCCACTTCGTGAAAGCCCGGAACCTGCCTTACTCCCTTGAGGAGATCAGGACGATGACCAGGGACTGCCAAGTCTGCACAGTGTGCAAACCACACTTCTACCAACCCGAAAGGGCACAACTCATCAAGGCCACCCGCCCCTTTGAGCGACTGAGTGTTGACTTTAAGGGCCCCCTTCCCTCCAGCGACCGCAATGTGTACTTTCTTAACGTTATCGACGAGTACTTGCGGTTCCCCTTCGCCATCCCCTGCCCCAACGCCACTACCACATCAGATATAAAAGCCCTGTGCAAGCTCTTCACTCTGTTCAGATACCCATGCTATATCCACAGTGACAGAGGGTCCTCGTTTATGAGTGACGAGCTGCGCCAATATCTACTGGCTAGGGTATTGCAACTAGTAGGACCACGAGCTATAATCCCCGGGGGAGTGGACAGGTAGAGAAGGAGAATGGCACGGTGTGGAAAGCCATACTCTTAGCCCTCAGGTCAAAGGGACTGCCGGTCTCCCGCTGGCAGGAGGTCCTTCCCGAGGCACTCCACTCCATCCGCTCCCTGTTATGCATGTCCACCAATGCCACCCCTCATGAGCGACTCTTTTCTTTTCCCAGAAAGTCGTCCACTGGGACCACCCTACCAACTTGGCTGACGTCCCCGGGGCCAGTGCTGCTCTGGAAACACGCGAGGAGCAATAAGTACTCCCTGATGGTCGAGAGGGTTCACTTACTTCATGCCAACCCCCAGTGTGCCTACGTGGTTTTACCTGATGTGCGGAAGGACACAGTCTCCATCCGCGACCTGGCGCCCGCAGGAGCACCGGGCCCCTACCCCGAACACTCCATGGTGACTATTGACCCCGTACCCACTGATGTATGTACCCACGAGACACCACGCACTCCAAGCCCTACACAGACACCACATGACACTCCCATACCGGGCGCGACGCACACGCATGAGGGATTACCGACGCCTAACGTGCTGGCACCTGAAGTCAGGCCGGAGCCAGCACAACCGCCATCGCCGGTGCAATCACCACCGGTGCTACATCGATCACAGCGACGGACTCGACCGCCTGATAGACTTAACCTGTAAATATACTTCTTGTAAATATTGTCAGTCACTTCACCCTGCGGGACTCTTTTTTTTTTAGAAAAAAAAGGAGGGGTGAATGTGGTAAACCATATATGTTGTAACTGGGTTACCTGTCTGGACACACCCCTCTGCTGACTGCCCCTGTGGCTTCTCCCACAGACCCCTGAATAAAGGCGATTTCGCCATTGCTCCTTCTCCTCAGTCCAGGGGCAGACACTCAGCATGCTGGAGGTCACATTTTACTGCTGATAAAAGCCTTTCAGTGTTTACCCTACTTCCAGCCTTTTGGAGTTTTTGATGGTGCATCAGTGGCCCAGCTGGTCGATAGGAGAGTGAAGAGCCAGTGAGATTGAGGCTGTCGGGAAAATGCAGCAGGTCAAGGCTGAAGTGGCTTATGGAGACCACAGAAGATGGATCGTTCACTCAACTCTACTTGAAGAAGGTGCCAAACACCACAGCTTTGTTTATTCTGCTTTCTCTGTCTTCAGCCATCCAGGATGTGAATGCTTATGGAGCATGAGTGTTTAGTTGTGTACAATTCGCAATCAGTCACAGCAGAATTGCATTCATCTAAACCTATCTGCAGTGTGCTTCTTCTGTTTAGCATCCTTGCTGTTCTCTACATAGAATCACCTGGCTAGCATCTTATTCTCAGATATACTTGATCTTGCTCTTTGCCTGCAGGTAGACATTACTCATTGTACCAGAATTAGTTCACTGGATTAATGGTACTGGTAGAGTGGGGAATATAGCTCACAGTGAGGTAATAGATTGTGGGGGAACACAACACAATGGAGGGCACTTGTGACGTGAAGGCAGGATTTGGTCCCCACAAGGACTGCTCTTCTATCATGGACACATGCATCTGGGACAAGAAGAGTGGTGAAAGCAAACTTCTTCAGGTTATTACTCTCAAGTTAACTGAAGATACAAAAAAATGCAAATGAAAAAGGAGAATGCTTAGCAGATCATGCAGGTCTCGTGAAAAGCGAAACAGTTAATGTTTCATGCTGAGTGGGTAAGAGATTTGCAAGCACTTCCGCTCAGTTCACCAGGGGAACCCTGAGCTTTCAATAGTTTGTCTCGTTAGAGACTCACTTCCACTTCAGTGGACTGACTTGCACTCTGACATTGTGTGCTGTAGCCTACTGCATTGCAATAATGATGTTCCACAACAGCTTTAAAGCCAGCATTGCATGTTCCGTATGGTGACGTACCAACCTTCGGGACTCAGAGTCATTGAGAGATACGTGACAGCATAACACAGACTATCACAAGAACCATACGCCCCTCCAGAGAACAATGCACCAAGTACTGGAATAGCTCAGCGGGTCAGACAGCATCTATGGAGGGAAATGGATAATTGAAGTCCTTCACCTGGTCGAAGTGCTTCATCTGAACTCAAAGAGATGAATCCAGCCTCTGCAGTCTCTTGTGTCTCCTCTCCTTCGCCTCTGTCTCCACTTCCCACTGCCTTAGAATAGCACCCAGCACAATCAAAGCCCCCTCCCATCCTGATCATTCTCACTCCTCCCCACCTTCCATTGGTCTGAAGATACACAAGTTTGAAGACATGCTTGGCCAGGTCACGGATAACTGCTTTCTGACTCTAGTAGCACTCTTGAATGGACCTCTTGTATCCCAAGATCCCCTATCTCGGCCTTAGTGAAAGGCAAGGTCGACCTACTAAATCGTTTAGTCACACGCATGCGCACCGGGCAGAAAAGACCGGAAGTAAAACCCTGCAACCCGGAAAAAACCTCTCTTTACAAATGGCTTTCCATAGCACGAGTATTGCTATATTACCATTATCTTAATTAGTATTACTTATTTTCATAATGCTCACATTACAACACCTTTAATTCTATGTTACATTATTTAATTTTATTTCAACATAAAAAATAAATGAATAAAAATTGACTATTGCACTCAGTGTAATAACTGGGGCTGAATACCTTCTGCTAGTTCCCTGAAATTTGGCTCATAACTACTGACAGCCAGTTTAAGACAGTCTGTGAGGTGTCTGTTAATAAGACAGCTCCTGTACTTAGATTTCATAATTTTCATCTGTTGCAGCACAGCACCCTCACAAACCTCCTGACAGACTGAATATTTGAATGGACAGCTTCCTTTGTTAGACTGAACGTTGAATCTGCCACGGTTTTCAGGTGTTTTGTATTGGTAAGCTGTTACTGAGACACTAGTACAGTATAAGTTTCAGAGGTACGCAAGATAATGACACCACTGTTTTTTGTTTCCCAGTTATTTACATTTGGGGAATGTTGGAATTTAAAGGGGGAGAAATGTTGTAATGTGAACATTATAAAGATAAGTTAATACAAATTAGGATAAAGGTAATATAGCAATACTCCTGCTACACGGCTACGGAAAGCTGTTTGTAAAGAGTGACTGCTTCCGGGTTGCGGGGTTTTACTTCCGGTGTTTTCTACCGTGGTGCAAGGCGGCCGGGGGGTGCTATACACACATACACACCGGGCAGAAAGAACGGAACTAAAACCCCGCAACCCGGAAACAATCTCTCTTTACAAACAGCTTTCAGTAGCTGGAGTATTGCTATATTACCCTTATCCTAATTAGTACTACTTAATTTTTAATGCTCACATTACAACAGTATTTGTGTATTTATTTATTTTTCAGTTTTTTTCGGGACCTCTTGGGAAAGTCTCAAAGATCGACCGGTTGGTGACCACTATGTTAAAGCTTTTCCCTTTTTATCTCTGAATGTTATTTTGTTCAGCATGACCTCAGAACAAATGACGTTTTCCCACTGTACCTTGGTACATGTGACAATAATAAACCAACTACATCACGAAAATGTGCCTTGCAGACCATCGAGTCCATGTCAACCATCAATCGCTCATTTAAAAAAATATATTATTTATTGAGATTCATCATGGAACATGCCCTTCCAGCCCATCAAGTCACACTTCCCAGCAATCCCCCAATTTAATCCTAGTTTAATCGCAGGACAATTTACAATGACCAACTAACCTACTAAACCAGCAAGTCTTTGGACTGTGGGAGGAAACTGCGGCACCCAGAGGAAACACACGTGGTCACGGGAAGAACATAGAAAATCCTTACAGGCAGCAGCTGTAAATGAACCCGAGTTGCTGGCAGTGTAAAGCATTGCGCTAGCCACTGTGCTGCCATGCTACCCTCCCACTTCCCCACACTCTGATCAAGTTTCTCCTAGATTGCACCCTTCACCTGAACTCGAGGAGAAGACTTACAGTGGCCAATTAACTTACCAACCCACACATCTTTGGGAAGCCGGCGTTCGACTGAGTGATAAGGCAAAACCCTGGTAAGTGGAGCTTAATGTTGGGCAGTTGAGGTCATGTACTTTGATAATGAGAATAAAAATGCAGATTATTATCTAAAATGGGCAAAAACACATTTCTACTGCTTGAATAAGTTTGCAGGGAGGTCCAAGAAGTATTTGGGAATGCAAATGGCATGCTGGCCTTTACTGTAAAGCGGTTGGAGTTTAAGCAGAGAGGTTTTGTTACGGGTGCACAGTCCACATCTAGATAGATAGATACTTCATTGATCCCAAAGGGATTGCAGTGTTCAGAAGCATTACAAGCGCACAGATATAAATATTAGAAGTATAAAGAATACAAAATAAGTTACCTCAAAGAGTCTAACGGGGGGGGGGGGGGTTATCACTTCCCTGGCTATAGGTTAACTCATTATAGACCCTAATGGCTGAGGGTAAGAATGACCTCATATAGCACTCTATGGAGCAGCATAGTTGTCTTAGTCTATTACTAAAAGTGCTCCTCTATTCAGCCAAGGCGGCATGCAGAGGGTGAGAAACATTGTTCAGAATTGCCAGGATTTTCCGTAGGGTCCTTTGTTCTACCACAGCCCCCAGTGTGTCCAGTTTGACTCCTATAACAGCCAGCCTTTCTAATCAGTTTATTGAGTCTGTTGGCATCACCCGTGTTGATGCCATTATCCCAGCACAGCACAGAAGACTGTACTGGTAGAACATGTGAAGAAGAGGCCCGCACACTCCAAAGGACCTCAGTCTCCTCAGGAAGTAGAGGTGACTCTGGCCCTTCTAGTACACAGCGTCTGTGTTGGTGCTCCACCCAAGTCTGTCATCCAAGTGCACCCCCAGGTACTGTGCACCCCACAATTTTTGGCCCTCACCTGAAAAAGGATGTTGTTGTTCATCCATTGTTGTTGTCGATGAAGAACTCGACACATGATGATGGTGTCGAGACTAGCGCTTGATTTGGATTTAAGTGAGGGGAAGTTGCACAGCATCAGCCTCACTGTCTCTTCCCAGTTCCCATCTGGATCCAATGGCAAGACAGAAGTCGAGACTGCTGGAGATGGGACTAGGCGCAGTGGATGACCAGGAGGTCTTCTGTGTTGTGTCGTGCTCTATACATTGCACGACGCTTGCAGAGACCGCCTTCTTGACCGTTGGACCTTCCATTGGTCTCATCGGCTCAATCTGCCGGAGTCTGTCTTCACCATGCTGGGACAGACAAGAAGTGTTTAAGAAAAAGGATACAATAGCATTGGAGGCAGACCAAAAGAGGTTAATTCCAGTTTAATTCCTAGGATGAGAAGGTTATCCTACCAAGAAAAAGCTAGACAGATTGGGTCTATATTCTATGAGGTTTAGAAGAATGAGAAATGACCTTTTTGAAACATAGAGGAGCCTAAGGGGACGACAGGGTAGATGCTGAGATTAGGGAAGAGTCACAAAGAGGGGGGCACAACTATAAAGTTAGGGCAGTCACTTAAAACTGACGTGCATAGTGATTTCTCCTCTCAGAGGATAGTGAATCTCTGGAAATCTGTACAGATCATTAGATCTACTTAACATAAAGATGGAGAAATATTTTAAAGATCAAGGAACTGATGGTTATGTGGGAACTGGCACTAAAGAGAAGCCGAGGCCAGCATAGATCACCATGATCAGGAGGTTGAGGTCAGGACTCATCTGGGTCTCTGCCGTACCACTCTGCTACTCACTCAATATTGGATTCAACAATTTCAGCTAACACGCTTTTTCTGGTTTTATCTGATCTGGTCAGTTCTGTAAAAAGGTTATCCATCTGTAAAACTAACTTAAGCAATGTGAGACCATAAGATGCAGAAGTAGGATTAGGACATAAAATATAGGGGGTAAATTAGGCCATTCAGCCCATCAAATCTGATCTGCCATCAATTATGGCTAATTGTTTCCCAACTCCATTCTCTTGCCTTCTACCTGTAACCCTTAACCCCTTTATTAATCAATAATCTATCAATCTCTGCCTTAAATACTCATAGTAACTTGGCCTCCACAGCCCTTTATGATGAATTCCACAGATTCACCACCCGTTGGATAGAGAAATTCCTACTCATCTCACTTTATTCTGAATCTGTACCCCTGGCTCCTGGACTCTCCTGCTAATTGTATCATTTCTTAATGCATGTATGCATTTCTAAATGACAATAAAAGAGGACTGAGTGCTCTCATAATCTAAAAAATAATGGAAGCTCCTCTTCACATCCACTCTATCTGGGCCCAGATACAGTCAATCAAACAGCACAGCTCAGATCTGCTTTATAAAAGAAAGGGTCAAATAATCTCCACTGGAAATGGTGCTTTGTTCTTTTAGGGTACTAAAGCAAGTAAGCATTCATCCACAGACAGAATCAGCAAGTTTACTGATCTCAGTGGATCAGCCAAACAGATCAGGGATTCATCCACGTTAACTTTCTTCACACTGTTCATCAATGAAGGCCATGATGTACCTTTTAGTTTGGACCAGAGTGTCTGAAATTCTCTTCCTTCTCATTATTTAACAATGCACCTACTTCATTACAGCTGAAAGTAACAATCAGTCAATAGAATATATAAAACACAACACTGCTTTCTCAAAAGGAACCTTGTAACCGTTCTAATGTGGATGATTAAGAATCATTTTAAACAGATAAATAATTACTGCTTACTAGAGAAATGGGTTTCAGAATGGTTTCTAAGGTATTGCTATGCATCTCAAGTGCTCTATGGTGATTACTGAAACTCAAGCACCATCAAATCAATGTTTGTATATATTACAAGCTGTACTCTAAATTAATACTAATATATTTGATGAAGCACAGCATTAATGTGCCCTAAGCTAGCCAGTATGTTTGTATAGTATTATTTCATCCACTACATTAAAACCATGATGTAGCATTTGGGGATGGATGCCTTCAGAGGCCTGTCTTTCCTCAGGTGTTCAATTGTTCTCACAGTGGCCTGGCTGACACAAATCCCTTGATCAAGATTACTAAACACAGAAGCAGAAAACCTGCAGGCCAGGAAATGTCCTTGGAGAGACAAGCAGAGTTGATATTTCAAGTCAAATATCCTTCAACTGATGGTTGTCACCAATTAAAATGAAGAACCACGAGGGAAACGATCTCCAGATTACTCCCAGTGCCATGTGCTATAATGAGTCCAGGAATAGAAAGATAGGGCAGATGACTGTGTGGCTGAGGAGGTGGTGCAAGGGGCAGGAATTCAAGTTCTTGGATCATTGGGATCTCTTCCATCTTCGAGGTGAACCTGTGTAAGAGGGATGCACTTGAACAGTAGAGGTACCAATACCCAGGTGGGAATATTTGCTTTTGCCACCAGGGAGAGTTTAAATTAGATTGGTAGGTCCATGGAATTCAAGAAAGTGAAGCCAGAGAGAAGACTGGGCTACATGCAACAATCAAAGAGTTCAAGCTTAGCAATCAGGATAGCCACATTTACAGTAAAAGGGTAGATAGGAGCCGTGCTTTAAATTGCATCTGTTTCAATGCATTTAGCTTGGTGGACAAAATGCAGGCATTGATTGTCTCTAGCAACTGGGATATTGCGTTCATAACAGATACTTGGCTGAGGGAAGAGCAAGACTGGCAGCTCAATGTTCTGAGATACTGATGCCGTAGGAACAAGAAAAGGTGGAAGGTTGTTGCCTTTTTGATTAGAGAGGAGATAGCAGCACTGCGCAAAGATGGTATTCTTGAGGATATTGATGATATCTAATGAGGATATTTGAGTAGAACTTAGAAATAAGAAGGTGATGATCTCACCGGTACTCTATATTATAGCAACCCACCCCACCCCCCCAATTTATTCAGTGAGAACTTGAGGAGCAGAAGTGTTAAGCATTTCCGTACAGTTATGAGAATAGTAGGGCAATGCTAGTGTGAGATTTCAATTTCCCCAGTATCGACTGGACCACCCAGAGTGCAAAGGGCCACGATTACATAGAATTTGTGTAGAGCATCCCAGACAATTTTCTCACACAAATTGAGGGGGATTTACTCAGGAAGGAGAATCGCTGGATCTCCTCTGAGAGAATGGGGCAGGCCAAATAAACGAAGTGGCATTTGAGAATTTGTGTCAAGTGATCCAATTCCATTAGTTTAAAAATAGTTATGGAAAAAAATAGAACAGGTCCACAGGTTAAAATCCTGAACTGGAGCAGGGCCAACATTGAGAGCATCCAGCAGGATCTAGCTGAGGTGAACTGGATGACTCCATTTAAAGGCAAAGGCAAGTGGGAGCCTTTGAAAAGGGTCTTATTAAAAATCTAGGAAACATGTGCCTTTTAGGGTGAGGGATAGACATACCAACTTCAGGGAACCCTTGCTGATGAGAGATAGAGGTTCAGATCATGAAAATGAAGTGAGGTTTTAGGCAGCTGTATACAAAGAATCCCTCGATGAAAAAAGTTTAAGAGCAGGCTTAAGAAGGAAATCAGGAAGAGAGAAAAGAGATTGTAAGGTGAATTTGGTAGGCAGAGTTAAATATATTCCGAAAGAGGTTCTTCAGTAATATTAATGGTAAAAGGTGACTAGGGAGGGACTGGGTACTCTTGAAAACAATCAGGGCTGCCTATGTGTGGAGTCACAGGAAATGGCTGAGATTTTTAATGTCTATTTCTCTTTGCTATCTACTAAGGAGAATATCGTGGATATGTGGCTAAAAGGTAGTGAGTTTTTGGGTTGTGTGCATATTATGAGGAAGGAGATATTTGCAGCCTTGAAGCATGTTAAGGTGGACACATCCTCAGGGGGTGACCAAATGCACCTCTGGACCTTATTAGGAGTCTAGGGAAGAAATCACAGATACCCTTATAGAGGTGCTCATTTTGTCGTTAGCCATTGGTGAAGTTCCAGAAGACTGGAGGGCAGCTAATGTTACTCCACTGTTCAAGCTGAGTAGCAAGGACAGCCCAGGGAACTACAGGTTGGTGCATTTTATTTCCATCGTAGGGAAGTTACCGGAAGGAAGATCTACCATCACTTGGATAGTCAAGGCCTGATCAGGAATCGTCAACATAGTTTTGTGCATGGGAAGGCATGTCTGATGCATCTTTTGGAGTTTTTTGAAGAGGTAACAAAGAGGGGATAGATGAAGGTAGGACAGTACATTTGTACATTCAGTGGCCACTTTATTAGGTATACTTGTAATGCAGATATCTAATTAACTAATCACGTGGCAGTAACTCAATGCATAAAAGTATGCAGACATGGTCAAGAGGTTCAGTTGTTGTTCAGACCAAACATCAGAATGGGGAAGAAATGCGATCCAAGTGACTTTGACTGTGATATGATTGCTAGTGCCAGATGAGGTTACAATGAATTGCAAAGAGATCTTGATCAGTTAGGGAGATGGGCTGAGAAATGGCAAATAGATTTCAACTTAGAAAGGTATAAAGTGATAAATATTGGACAGGGCACTGCTGAATGCTGTGGAACAGACAGACCTGGGAGTACACGTGTACAGCTTCTGAAAGTGGCCACACAAGTACACAGGTTAGCAAAGTAGGCATTTAGCATTTTGGCCTTCATCAGACAGGGCACCAAGTTTAGGAGCAGGGACATTATGTTGCTGTTCTACAAATCGTTGATGAGGCCATATTGTATCCAGTTTAGATCTCTTATAGGAAAGATGTTGTCAGCTGAAGAGGGTATGGAGGAGATTTATGAGCATGTTCCATGGACTAGAGGGCCTGAGTTATGGGGGGAGGTTGGCCATACTGGATTTTTAGTCCCTAGTGCACAGGAGAATGAGGGGTGAGCTTGTATAAGATAATGAGGTCAAAAGTGACATAAAGTAGATGGTCTTTTCCCCAGGTTTTGGAAGCCCAAAACTAGAAGACAAAAATACAAGAGTGGAGGGATATAAAAGAGTTCTGAGACATAACCTCTTTGCACAGAGGGGAGTGAGTACCTGGAATGAGCTGCCAGAGGAATTGATGGAGGTGAGTACAATTCCAACAGTTGGATAGATACATGAAGGGGAAGGGTTTGAAGGGCCATACGCTGAATGTGGACAACTGGGACCAGCAGGAAAAATAATGTGGTCTGCATAGACATAGTGGGCCGAAGGGCCTGTTTCTGTACTGCATTACTCTATGTCAGAAACAGTGGTTTGGATTAGCCTGGACCCAGCCCGCTACCCCTGTCACCTGCCCAGATGCAGGTTCCCTATTGACTGATTCTGTACATGTAAGAGGCATCCTACAAGGCAGAGCAAGCTCTGGGCAGTGGTACACCCTGATATCCTGCCTCTGGAACATCCAACCAACCTTCACTTTAGAGGTGGTCTGAAACGCCTCTGGTACCAGAAATACACAATGCAGTTCAAATTGATACACAACAAAATTCCTCTAACCTGGCACGCGTAGAACATTTCTTTAAGAAAAATGCTCCAGCAAGCTTTAAATTCACTTCTGATAGATGCAGAATAATACTTTTTCCAGTGAACCCAGTAAGTTTCAAGGCAGCATAACTTCATGAGTTTAAAGATGAGAGAAACAGTGGAGGGATGGGAGAACAGGAATCAAAATCAGAATCAGGTTTACCAGCATTTGTCGTGAATTTTGTTAACTTTGCGGCAGCAGTAAAATGCAATACATAATAAATATAGAAAAATGAATCAGAGCAAGCAAATATATGTATGTTAAATAGTTAAATTAAATAAAAAAGTAATGAGGTAGAGTTCAGCACTTCAGGGTAACAGTGAGCATGGCAAATGTCACTTGGTGAGCCACTGGAATTTCTAGAGTCAATAGACAATAGGTGCAGGAGTAGGCCATTTGGCCCTTTGAGCCAGCACCGCCATTCACTGTGATCATGGCTGATCATCCACAATCAGTACCCCATTCCTACCTCCTTCCCATATCCCTTGACTCCACTATCTTTAAGAGCTCTATCCAACTCTTTCTTGAAAGCATCCAGAGAATTGACCTCCACTGCCTTCTGGGGCAGAGCATTCCACAGATCCACAACTCTCTGGGTGAAAAAGTTTTTCCTCAACTCCGTTCTAAATGGCCTATCTCTTATTCTTAAAATGTGGCCTCTGGTTCTGGACTCCCCCTACATCAGGAACCTGTTTCCTGCCTCTCGCATGTCCAATCCCTTAATAATCTTATATGTCTCAATCAGATCCCCTCTCATCCTTCTAAATTCCAGTGTATACAAGCCCAGTAGCTCCAATCTTTCAACATGACATTCCTGCCATCCCTGGAATTAACCCAGTGAACCTACGCTGCACTCCCTCCATAGCAAGAATGTCCTTCCTCAAATTTGGAGACCAAAACTGCACACAATACTCCAGGTGGGGTCTCACCAGGGCCTTGTACAACTGCAGAACGACCTCTTTGCTCCTATACTCAACTCCCCTTGTTATGAAGGCCAACATGCCACCAGCTTTCTGCACTGTCTGCTGTACCTGTATGCTTACTTTCAGTGACTGATGAACAAGGACACCCAGATCTCATTGTACTTCCACTTTTCCTAACTTGACACCATTCAGATAGTAATCTGCCTTCCTGTTCTTGCCACCAAAGTGGATAACCCCACATTTATCCACATTATCTGCAACCGCCCACTCACCCAACCTGTCCAAGTTACCCTGCATTCATTCTCATAACATCCTCCTCACATTTCACACTGTCACCCAGCTTTGTGTCATCTGCAAATTTGCTAATGTTACTTTTAATCCCTTCATCTAAATCATTAATGTATATTGTAAATAGCTGTGGTCCCAGCACTGAGCCTTGCGGTACCCCACTACTCACTGCCTGCCATTCTGAAAAGGACCCATTAATCCCTACTCTACTGAGTCAGACCAGCTCAGCCTGGAACACCGACTGGTTTGTCATTTCCATAGATGGTGTCTGACCTGCTGAGTTCCTCCAGCATTTTGTGTGTGTTTTAGGGGGTTATCAAAGTTTTGCTGTAAATATAAACAGTCATTTAGCTTTGTTTGCCTTCTCTTTACACTCAACTGCTTAGGCATTACGCGATTCTTCTGATTTTTTTTTTAAACAGTATTTAAAAATCAAACAGATAAAGAGACTGTAGATGCTGGAATCTGCAGAAACAATCTGCCCAACGAACTCAGGGAGTTGAGCAGCATCTGTGGGGGGGGGGGGGGAGGAATGGTTAGTGTTTCAGAACCTGATGCAGGCCTTCCAATCTGAAACGGTAACAATTTCTTTCCTCCCTACATATGTTTCAGAATCAGCTGAGTTTCTCCAGCAGATTGTTTGCAGTTGCTGGGATGTATATGTGATGGACTTGGAGCTGCTTTTCGTATGACTGAAACACTGACAAGAGCAACCACTCTGTAAGTCTGCCCGAGTTTGTTCGTAAAATTGTGCTTTAAAAACAACGGTAATGCCCATCCGTATGTACACACCCCATTTCCAGAAAAGTTGTGATATTTTCCAAAATGCAATAAAAACAAAAATCTGTGATATGTTAATTCACGTGAACCTTTATTTAACTGTCAAGAGTACAAAGAAAAGATTTTCAATGGTTTTATTGATCAACTTAATTGTATTTCGTAAATATACACAAATTTAGAATTTGATGGCTGCAACACACTCAACAAAAGTTGGGACAGAGTTAAAATAAGATTGAAAAGTGCACAGAATATTCATGTAACACCGGTTTGGAAGACTCCACATTAAGCAAGCTAATTGGTAGCAGGTGAGGTATCATGACTGGGTATAAAAGTAGCATCCATCAAAAGCTCAGCCTTTGCAAGCAAGGATGGGTCGTGGCTCACCCCTTTGTGCCAAAATTTGTGAGAGAATTGTTAGTCAGTTCAAACGGAACATTTCTCAACGCAAGATTGCAGAGAATTTAGGTCTTTCAACGTCTACAGTATGTAATATTGTGAAAAGATTCAGAGAATTCAGAGACATCTCAGTGCGTAAAAGGCAAGGTCGGAAACCACTGCTGAATGCGCGTGATCTTCCAGCCCTCAGGCGGCACTGCCTAAGAAACCGTCATGCTACTGTGACAATTATAGCCACCTAGGCTCGGGAGTACTTTGGAAAACCTTCAGAAAACCATTGTCACTCAACACAGTCCATCGCTGCATCCAGAAATGCAACTTGAAATGGTATTACGCAAGGAGGATCAACTCTATGCAGAAATGCCAGCAAGTTCTCTGGGCCTGAGCTCATCTCAGATGGACTGAAAGACTGTGGAACCGTGTGCTGTGGTCAGATGTGTCCACATTTCAGCTAGTTTTCGGAAAAAACGGGCGTCGAGTTCTCCGTGCCAAAGATGAAAATGACCATTCAGATTGTTATCAGTGAAAGGTGCAAAAGCCAGCATCTGTGATGGTATGGGAGTGCATCAGTGCCCACAACATGGGTGAGTTGCATGTGTGATTAGGATTTTAGAGAGACATATGTTGCCATCAAGGTGACGTCTCTTCCTGGGACGTCCATGCTTATTTCAGCAGGACAATGCCAGACCACATTCTGCACGGGCTACAACAGCGTGGCTTTGTAGACACAGAGTGCGTGTGCTTGACTGGCCTGCTGCCAGTCCAGATCTATCTCCTATTGAAAATGTGGCGCATCATAAAGAGGAGAATCAGACAACGGAGACCACGGACTGTTGAGCAGCTGAAGTCTTATATCAAGCAAGAATGGACAAAATTTCCAATTGCAAATCTAGTACAATTAGTATCCTCAGTTCCAAAATGATTAAAAAGTGTTATTAAAAGGAAAAGTGATGTTGTGGCGACCCACTTTCTAGCACACACGAACTGGCTCACAACAACACGCGCAGGCAGAGGGCCGGCCCCAAAAAGGGCGCAAGGCCATCTTCACCAGCAGGGGGAAAATCCCGCACACGGAAAGGGTCTGGGAATATGCATTCCCCACGGTAGTCCCGCCCATGGAGGGCGGGAACGGGAAGGCTTTAAAGCAGGCCACGAAGTTTGAATAAATCTCTTTCATCACAACTCCAACTCACCGACTCCGTGTGGTTGTTCTAGTGCTGTGTGTAGCACACCGCTACAATGTAACACAATGGTAAACATGCCTCTGTCCCAACTTTTGTTGAGTGTGTTGCAGCCATCAAATTCTAAATTTGTGTATGTTTATAAAATACAATTAAGTTGGTCAGTAAAACTATTGAAAATCTTTTCTTTGTACTTTTGTCAGTTAAATAAAGGTTCACGTGAATTAACATATCACAGATTTTTGTTTTTATTGCATTTTGGAAAATATCCCAACTTTTCTGGAAATGGGGTTTGTATAAAGACACTACTTACGTACTTGATTTGTTGCCAAGCTTCTGACAGTTGTTGGCCCCAAGTGATCTTTTCTGGTGTGTTATTGCATACCAGTGTATAATAGCAGATTTTATGCTTGCAGTCAGCTTCCAGATCCAGGTGTAGTGTTCGAAGGGAACTAGTATATTTGAAAGGAAAAAGTTCGAAGGGCTACGTGGAGAAGACAGGGAATGGGACTGAGAATTTCTCCTACGTAGACCATGGTAGACTCGCCAGATGGGACCTTTCTGCAATGCAACCATTCCATCCATGATTTCAGGAATCTTCAAGTGTCACCATATAGTTACCTTGCATTTTCCTTTATTGGTAAGAACCTGTTTTCTTCCTTCTATTGTACATAGCCCGGATAATCACTCTCCTGAATAAAACTGCAATGATTTTCCTGCCTCTGCCTCTTCTCTTCAAATCCTCACAGACCAAAATAAACTACCAAAATAGAGTTCAATTTGAAATTCCTCTGCAGGAAATATAACACCTTAAACTTGGATATCCCATTATTAGGTTCAGTCTCTTCCTCAGCTTTGCTGTTGGGGGTGAAGAGGAATAAGAGAAAGAGGGGAAGGAGGGAAAGGCGGATGGGAGGGAGGGAGAGAAGGTGGGGGAGAGAGGGGGAAGAGCAAGGATAGGGAGGACAGAGAGAGAGAGGAGAATGAATATGTATGGACACTCCATGGCAAAAATCTCTGCAGAATGAGATGTTTTGGAAAATGTTTCCATTTGTTTTTATGACGGCAGCATAAGGTTTGAAAAGGTAGATACTTTTTAAAACTGTTAAGCATTAACAAATGTGTAGAACTCCTGTAAATGCTTAACAGTTTTTAAAACTTTTTAGTGGAAGCTTATCAGTTCTTTATTAGTCAGGGCATCAAAGGTTACGGGGAGAAACAATGCCAAAAGGCTTTTGATCAGGTGAAGAATATGCTGACGTCTTTATATCCCATCCATGTTCAAGCAGTGTACTCAGTGCTCTATGGCAGCTAAGGGTCCAAGTAATGCGATCCACAACCGTGGCCTCAGGCTTTCAGATGTCGGAAACAAGTACACAGTTACTTTGCTGGCCCAATCAACCTTCCTTGTCCTGATTGACACCTACTCCAAGCAGTCAGGAGTATTACCTATGAAGTCCTTGACGACAGAGGCCACCATTCAGCAAATGCTGCAGATCTTTAGCCATCTTTGGATGTCAGATGTTTCTGACAATGGCACTCAATTCAATTCACAGCAGTTTGCTGCATTCTGACAGAACAGTGGAATTATCCATTCATCCCCAAGCAGAGAGGTTTGTGAATACTTTTAAATGATACTCTATCGTCGCCAAACAATTGGTACTAGAACGTACAATCATCACAGCGATATTTGATTCTGCACTTCACACTCCCTGGATTACAAATATTAAATATTAAAGATATTAAAAGTAGTTAAAATTAGTACATATTAAAAAAAATTATAAATCATAAATAGAAAATAGAAAAATGGCAAGTAAGGTAGTGCAAAAAAAACTGAGAGGCAGGTCTGGATATTTGGATTGCTTCTGAAGTCAAGAGGGAGCATTGCTCGAGGCTCTCAATACATTTCTGCTGACATTGAATTACAGCCCATCCAGGGTTCCAGGGAAAGTTCCAGCTGAAGTGGTTTTAAGGAGGAAACTGCGCAATGCTACACACACTGCTGCCGTAGTGTCCAGCATCTGAGACAGTAGGTGGTCACGCGCACAAAGGCAGCCACACAGATCTTGGTCGACGGGCGAAGTCATTCAAGTCCAA
Organism: Mobula hypostoma; assembly: GCF_963921235.1. NCBI lineage: Eukaryota > Metazoa > Chordata > Chondrichthyes > Myliobatiformes > Myliobatidae > Mobula > Mobula hypostoma. The sequence continues at coordinate 142,217,967 of NC_086098.1, forward strand.
ATCTGCAGTGTGGCCCAGACAGTATTGCAATAGACAAGACCACTTGGATACCAGGCCAGATTGTCAAATGAATGGGTAAAGTCTTCTACTAAGTTGTCATAGATGACATTGGCACATCAACCAGTTGTGGCCACGTGGTCTCCACGGTATAACAGGTTCATCCGGCAGATCATCTAAACGCAGAACTGGACCGTTGTCTTCTTCTGGAAGGGTTCTTTTTCGCCCAACCAAACCAAGCACCAGCACAGCCGCAAGCAACATCATGACAAGAAAGTGATAGCCTGCAACCACTACAAAGGGTTGATCACTAGCACAAGCTGGTTGTTCCAATCCAAATCAACATTCAACTAAAATCCTGTTGGTAATCATCAAGAGGGAGGAGTTATGGCAAGCTGAAACAACCAACGCGTTTTGGTCAACTGACGAACAATCCCAGGTTGACTTTTGCTGATTGATTGTTATTCCTAACAACATCTCCAAAATTCTTGGGTAAGCTGCTTAAATAGTCGTCGTTAAGATTTTTGTAGCTATGTAGTTTTACTGAATAAATGTTTATTTTCTGTTCGAGCTTTGTTCCATCTCCTGGTTTAGGATCTCATTAGTTATAGGCGAGTGAATACAAAAAAATGTTAACATTTTTAAAAAAGTCTGTCCAACTGCCTTTGCTCAGAGCAAATTTTACAATTGACGGCATGCAAATGAGATGAAACTGAAACTTGAGGAAAAAAATATTAAAATTGGCACAGTTTACACCAACTTTTTCTTGTGCAGTTAAAGGACTAATCACCTTTGAACTTTGGAGCTTAGATTTAAAATACATTGACTGGTTTTACAGTTGACTCAGAATTACAAGAATTTTAATGTCAAAGTGTGGATAAATTTGAATTAATATCTGCATTTCTGGGATGACTGATTCCAGCTTATCCACTCTGTATAAACACCAACATTCAACTAACTTATGTTGTAATATCAGAAAAATATTTACACAATATACCCTAATGCAAATTTAATTCTTTTTCTTTCTCAATCTCATTAGTTTCATAATAATAAACATACCATGGTAATGGTGCGGTTATTGGGAATACATTGTTATAATTAGCATAAGTAATTATAGAGCCAGTTGACACTTAAATAATAAAACTCCCAATCAAATAGGATACAGATAAACAAGATAAAACAAGGAAAAATATCTAAAATGCAAATTTAATTCATCCATTCAAAATTCTGCTTAGATTATGGTAAAAAATTAACAATATTTAGAAATGATTACTTTGTAATGTTTACATTTTTGAAGGATTATTATTTATACAGTGTCTTTCACAACATAGGATATTCTAAAATACTGTCAAAGTGCAGTGCCTACTGGAGAAATCCTGCAAATAACAAGGATATCCAATGGTATATCTGTTTTAACGATATTGACCCGGAGACTGGAGAGAACCCCTCCACTTTTCTGCAATTAAATGTAAATAATCCTGATTCCTCTGTATAACTGCCCACATCTTTGGCTTGCTCCTTAAATCCCCACCATCTAAAGAGCCAACCTTCAGCCAATTCCATTCACTCAAGGAGCTGACAGCACTTGATACAGACTGCAAAGGCTATGGGATCAGCTAACATCTCAGCTGTAGTACTGAAGGCCTGTGTCTCAGAACTAGCTGCATATTTATCAAGCTAGTTCTGAGGCATGGCATTTATACAATAACATGGAAGATTTCCCATGAATGTCCTAACAAGAAGAAGCAGGACAATGTCAATTGGCTAATTACAACCTAATCACACTCATTCATCAGCAAAATTTAATTAAAATCTTCTGATTTGTTTCCAATTGTTGTTAATGTTCTTTAAAAGGATTGGGTGCTTTCTCTGTGTATTCAGTCCTTCTGGATGAGAAACTAGTTACCTTCACTCCAGTTCTGAGTACTGGAATACCAGAGTGTGAATTCTTTCATCACAGGACTGTTGTTGTACATCAGCTATCATACTCCTGACGGAGAAAAATCTTGGTCTAAATATTTATGTGGTCTCACACACATATTCATACATTTGAAGCGGAAATACTTTGATGCATAGAGCAGGCATGCAAGATGTTACCCACATCCACTTCTTTCCTGCTTCAGTCTCCCCTTTATGTCAGGATGCTGTTCATTGACTATAGCTCAGCATTTAACACCATCATTCCCACAATACTGATTGAGAAGTTACAGAACCTGGGCCTCCGTACCTCCCTTTGCAATTAGATCCTCAACTTCCAATCTGTGCGGATTGGTGATAACATATCATCCTCGTTGACGATCAATACTGTTGCACCTCAGGGGTGTGTGCCTAGTTCACTGCTCTACTCTCTCTATACCCATGACTGTGTGGCTAGGCATAGGTCAAATACCATCTATAAATTTGCTGATGATACAACCATTGTTGATAGAATTTCAGATGGAGATGAGAGGGTGTACAGGACCGAGATACACCAACTGGTGGAGTGGTATCACAGCAACAAACTTGCACTCAACGTCAGTAAGACGAAAGAGCTGATTGTGGACTTCAGGAAGGGTAAGATGAAGGAACACATACCAATCCTCATGGGGGATCAGAAGTGGAGAGATTACACAGTTTCAAGATCTCTGAGGACCTAACCTGATCCCAACATATCAATGCAGTTATAAAGAAGGCAAGACAGCAATTATACTTCATTAGGAGTTTGAAGAGATTTAGTATGTCAACAAATACACTCAAAAACTTCTATAGATGTACCGTAGAGAGCATTCTGACAGGCTGCATCACTGAGTGGTATGGGGGGGCTATTGCACAGGACCGAAAGAAGCTGCAGAGGGTTGTAAATTCAGTTGGCTCCATCTTGGGTACTGGCCTACAAAGTACCCAGAACATCTTCAAGGAGCGGTGTCTCTGAAAGGCAGCGTCCATTATTAAGGACTTCCAGCACCCAGGGCATGCCCTTTTCTCACTGTTACCATTAGGTAGGTGCTACAGAAGCCTGAAGGCACACACTCAGCAATTCAGGGACAGCTTCTTCCCCTCTGCCATCCGATTCCTAAATGGACATTGAATCCGTGAACACTACCTCACTTCCTAAATATATATTATTTCTGTTTTTGCACAATTTATAATCTATTCAATATACGTATACTGTAATTTATTTATTATTATTTTTCTTCTTCTATATTATGTATTGCATTGAACTGCTGCTGCTACGTTAACAAATTTCACGACACATGCCAGTGATAATAAACCTGATTCGGATTCAGATTCTCTGCTATCTTCAATCATCTCCTTTACTCTTGCCTGTCAATTCACCCAGTCACCTCTTCCCAGAGTGTGGCCACTCATAACCATTCTCATTCACACTCATCATCATCCAGTCTTATATATTGGTCATAAAATGCTGAGGCATGTGCTGTCTTTCAAAACACAGGGCCTGTGACTCCAGTACTGCCTTTCAAACTTAGGGGGTTAGAATGGAAAATGGTTTGGTTTCCAGGGTCTGCTTTACCAGAAAAAAAACATACACAGCAGAATGAAAGCCCAAAGATCAGTACCATCAGAAATGTGGTGCCAAGAAAAGGGCAAGGAGTTCACTGCTGATAAGTCAGACAAGGCATAACCACCCATGGTCCCATACCACTCAGAACCAAAGACGAGTATATATCCTCAGGAATACAAAGCGTCAAAGCCAAATGGAAGCAATGCTTCAATACAACAGTTGAAGGTGTGTCATTGTTGAATCCAACTCATAAGATTTCAAGAAAATGCCCAGAGTTTGCACTGGGATCTTCAAGTTTGTCTCAGGCTTCAATGTGACTTTGGCTGATCATACTGCTCAGATCTCACCTCTTCTTCTGTGTCAGGATTCAAAAAGACATGGGAGAATTAGGCTATTTGGTCCACTGATTCTGCTCTGCCATTTCATCCTGGCTGATTTATTATCCTTCTCAAACCCATTCTCCTGCCTTCTCCCTGTAAACTTTTTACTGTTGAAGAACCTACTAACCTCCCCTGTAAATATACACATTGACTTCTACAGACTTTTTAAAATATACCCAATGACTTCTAGTGACTCTGTTTTAAATATACCCAGTGACTCTAGCTCTGAGTAGTGGAAGATACCCAAGTGGCCTCCACAACTGTATGCACAGATGGACCACACTCTGGCTAAAGAAATTCCTCATCTTTGTACGAAAGGGATGTCCTTCTATTCTGAGACTGTACCCTCTGTTCCTAGACTCACCTACCACAGGAACTATTCTCTCCACATCCACTTCCCCATTGGCCTCAATGCTCTGATCTTTCAAAAATGTATCCACCTCTTCTCTCAATATCCCCAGTGATCTAGTCTCCACAACTCACCAAAGTAGAGAATCGAGAATTTCCCATTTTGCAAAGAAATTCCTTCAGACCTTAGTTTTAAGAGTCCACCCTGCTTCTAGCCCACCACAAACACTCCACACTCCCAATCTTGTAACCACGTCCTTTCAATCATCCTGAATGTTCTGAAAGGGTACTTCTCAAAAGTCAAGCACAAACTATCCTCCCCACTATTTCATTCTTACAAACAGGCAAGCCACCTATAGCATGAAAAATCCTTACTTGTATTCCCTCAAACAGACTGCTTCCCATTGCTTGGTGAATTCTGTTGAAATTGACATGCAGTTTTAGACCATGCAGATTATGAGCTATTATTTCAATGGACTGATATTTAGAAGTACTCTTCTGTTTGAACAATAGCATGCATTAGTGCATTAGTGCATACTACAGGAGAGACGCCATCTTTTCTTTCTTGTATCAAACTTTTAATCATAATGCCATGAATGCACTTTGAAAATTAAAATGCTCGCTTATAGCGAGAGGATTCGAGTACAGGAGCAGGGAGGTACTACTGCAGTTGTACAAGGCCTGGAGTATTGTGTGCAGTTTTGGTCCCCTAATCTGAGGAAAGACATCTTTGCCATAGAGGGAGTACAAAGAAGGTTCACCAGATTGATTCCTGGGATGGCAGGTCTTTCATATGAAGAAAGACTGGATGAACTGGGCTTGTACTCGTTGGAATTTAGAAGATTGAGGGGGGATCTGATTGAAACGTATAAGATCCTAAAGGGATTGGACAGGCTAGATGCAGGAAGATTGTTCCCGATGTTGGGGAGGTCTAGAACGAGGGGTCACAGTTTGAGGATAGAGGGGAAGCCTTTTAGGACCGAGGTTAGGAAAAACTTCTTCACACAGAGAGTGGTGAATCTGTGGAATTCTCTGCCACAGCAAACTGTTGAGGCCAGTTCATTAGCTATGTTTAAAAGGAAGTTAGATATGGCCCTTGTGGCTACAGGGGTCAGGGGGTATGGAGGGAAGGCTGGGTTCTGAGTTGGATGATCAGCCATGATCATAATAAATGGCGGTGCAGGCTCGAAGGGCCGAATGGCCTACTCCTGCACCTATTTTCTATGTTTCTATGTTTCTACCATTCCACCAGTGCTCCTAATTTTTTTTTAATTGAACAGCATGGCCTGATCAGAGACCATCACAATTCTTGATAGGGTAGACAGACACAATGGCCATATGGGAATTGGCACTAAATAACTATCTTTCCAGTGATACACAAATCTAAAAAAAAAAGGAGAAGAAAATAATAATCGTGTGCACCCCAGAACTGCTCAGCTGTCGTGATTTAGGCAGGAGTACCGCTTTGACAAAGCCTCCAAAAGAGGAAATAGAAAATAAGCTGATAAAACAGAAAGGTAGAAGTACATCTGGATAAGATGCATTGTACTATTCTTTGATACATTATTAAAATGTATAAGATCCAGTTTTAGCTTCACAGTTGAAAGTCCTTCCCAAACATTTATGGTTTAAGCCACAGTGCTTTTGGAAAAAATATCAGGAGACACCAACTGAACTCTGAGGTTTAACAAGATCACTACAATTATTTAACAGTGCCTGGAGATTGAGAAGTGGAAAATTCATTTGTTGTTCAAACCATTTGGCAACAGTCAGCAGTTGCTTATCACAGAAGGCCCGTCCAATGAACTGAAGGCTAAGTGGCAGTCCTCTTCCTGACAATGTGGCAGGAACAGCTATAGCTGGCAAACCTGAAATGAAAAATTATGATAAAGTAAGGTAGAGCTTCCACTAATAGGAAAACAAAGTTGACTTCTGACACAAGACTCTTAAATTCTTTCCCTTCTTTGCTTTGCTACATTCTTGATGATAAAGTCAGTGTGGGTAAAATATATGGAACAGACTGGAAAGGGAATAAGAAAGCTCTTAATTTTCAGACCACAAAAACCATATTCACCACTTAATTAATTTAAATCAGGAAAAATATACCACTCACACTCCTTTTTCACTGGTGGCACAACAGTAAAAATTGCTAACAGTTTCAAACTCCTGCAAGTGCACATCTCCTACAATCTTTCATGGTCCAAAAACACATCCTCCACAGTAAAGAAAGCTCACCAAAGCCTGTACTTTGTGGAGAATGAAGAGAGTTGATCTACGTACATCAATACTCATGACCTTCTATAGATGCATCACTGAGAGCATCCCAACATGCTGCATCACTGTGTGCTACAGAAATTGCACTGTGGTGGACAGAAGAGCTCTACAGTGGGTCATTAAAATTGCAACTCTACATCTACCCTGTACAACCCCATAAGGATTTTGTACTTTTCAGTGAGATTACTGCTCAGTCTTCTAAACTCAAGGAAGTATATATCTCCTGATATGACAAAACCACCATCCTAGGAATCAACCTCACTAAGTTTACCAGACTCTTCTATGTAGGGGAAGATTGGACTTCTACACAATATTCTAGTGTTCCGCATATTTGAAGCACAGTGCCTCTATGTATGGATTAAGATCTCCATACTTTTTGACTTTAACTTTTTCACTGGACCTACAAGTTAATTTTTAATTATTATGTTTCTCTGTACATCAACAATGATCAATTGTTCACCATTAAAAAAAAATCACTTCTACAGTACTGTGCAAAAGTCTTAGCTTGGTCCAGGTGTCAATTTTAACTGGCGTTTTGATGACAAACTCTGCCATCTTTATCGGGCATGATGCCTAGACATGTCTAGGCCAGTGGAATATATACTCAACTCCCGTTGTCCGTCCCTCCTGATTGGTTACTCCTTAACCAATCAGGTTTCCTCTGTCCCACTTTGTTTAAAATCAGATTCCGCTTCTTACTTAGAGTGAGACGTTCGTCTTTGTAGAAATTCTTATTCTCTAGTCTTATTTCAATGGCTTCCTTCACCAAGCAGTCCCAAAAGCCATTGGTATGGCACTGCATGTGCTACATTCCAGCGTGCACCCCATCTTGCCGATATACACTGCACCACATTGAGAAGGGATCTTGTAAGCACTAGCCGCCCTGAGTTTTTGACCTGCATAAGCTATAATTTGAGCTTCCTTACAGGTATGTGGATGGTATTTTCTAGTATTTCTTCAGGATTCTGGCGATTTTTCCAGAACCTGTGGAAATATAGAGAAGACAAGCAGTAGCAATGGTTCCTCCTTGTTGTTAGTTTTCCTGGTCTTTCCGTCAGTCCTTTTAAAGGCCCGACTGATTTCCTTTGCCTTGTAGCCATTCTGAAAGAACATTGCACGTAATCATCTTATCTCCTCATGTAGACTCTCCGGGTCCGAAATAGCTTTTGCACGGTTAATCAAAGTACAAAGAACCGCTCTATGTTGGAGGCGTGATGGTGGCTGTCATTGATGAGGTACAAGTCCATGCATGTGGGCTACCAATAGATGCCATGTCCGAGGCTACCATCTAGTATGTTCAAGAACAAGAGGCAATCATTCTTCTCCATCGTAAATGTTTGAATGTATACTGTTCAGATGGTCATGGAACTGTTGGAGTGGCTAGAGTCCATGTGGCCACACTACTAAGGGTGATGAACTCAGTATTCTCTCCTCAAAGTCCTCCATGTAGAAATTAGCAATGGTGCCACTCAGTCCAATTGTTCATAGTAGTTCCCCTTACAGAGGAAGTACATCGATATAAAGATGTGTTCAAAAAGGTCAACAATACACTTTAACAAACCTTGATTGCAGGAGGATCAAAGTGTCCTTAATGGGAACCCTTGTGAAAAGGGACACCATGGCAACACTGATCATTATATCCTCTGGGACTTGTACCTCAACAATGACAGCCACCATCACACCTCCCAATATACAGAAATTCTTTCTTCTTTGATTAACAGTGTGAAAACTCTTTTGGATCCAGAGAGTCTCCACGAGGAAAGAAGATGATTACGCATGACATTCCTACAAAATGGCTTCAAGGCAAAGGAAATCAATCAGGTCCTTAAAAGGGCCAATGCAAAAACCAGGAAACTTAACAACGTGGAGGAGCCTGTTTTTCCTATATTTCCACGGTTTCTGGAAGGATTGCCAGGATCCTAAAGAAATACTGGATTAATACCATCCACAAATTCATAAGGAAGCTCAAGTCACAGCATACGCAGGTCAAAGATGAGCTGGGACTCAGGCTGGCTGGCGTTTACAGGATTCTCTGTGAATGTGGAGGAGTGTATATCGGTCAGACAGGGCACATGGTGGAAAACTGCATCAAAGAGCATAGGATGTGTATCTGCTTAGGTTACCCAGAAAGATCTGTGGTAGCAGAACATTACATACAAAGTGACCACAGCATTGACTTCGACAGCACAAAACTACCCTGCTGCGCCAATGGCTTTTGGGATCGCCTAGTGAAGGAAGCCATTGAAATAAGACTAGAGAATAAAAGTTCAAACAAAGACAAAGGTCTCGCTCCAAGTAAGAACTAGAGTACAATTTTAAACAAGGTGGAGCAACAGAAACCTGACTGGTTGAGGACTAACCAATCAGGAGTGACAGACGATAGTTGAGCATACATGCAACCAGACTGGACATGCCTAGGCATCATCCCTGATGAAGACGGCAGAGTTTATCATCGAAACAGTGGTTAAAATTGATATCTGGACCCGGCTGGAAGCCTGAGAAGAGTTTATGTGTCGTATACACCGGGAAAGCACTAGATCCTTTTTCTTAGGCACACACACACACATATATATATATATATATATATATATAGCTAGAGTTCCTAAGACTTTCGCACAGTACTGTAGTAATTTTACATACGGCACTGTACTGGTGTCAAAAATTTTATGACATATGTGAGTGATGATAAACCTGATTCTGATATGGTCTCCATTGTGGACTGATTATGTAATGATCAATAACCAGTTGTTTGGAATCAAATGACTTTGCCTAGTGTCTCAGGCTGGGTGTGTGTAACCCATGTCACCCCACCGCCCCCCATCTCTGACACTCCTCCTCTGCCACCTGTCCCATGCTCCCCCTACTGAGCTCCATCCTTGCCATTCCCAACATCCTTTGCTCCCACCAGATTTACAAACTTACTGTCCACTCCACATTGACAAAAACAGTCAATACGTGTTTAGTTTCATCTTACAGTAAGACATCATTTGGATGAACAGAAAGGAGCAGAGACCAGCCTGAGGAACAAAACTGGGATTTACTGTCTCCCCTGCTGATGACAGTATAAAGGTAACAACTGCCTATGAGTGCATCAGAGAGAGAGTACATAGGACATTCTCCAGGATGCTACCAAGATTGGAGGGTTTTAGTTATGGGGAAAGATTAGCTAGACTGGGTTTGTTTTTCTGGAGTGAAAGGACAAGGCTAAGTGATGATCATAGATGATAAAAGATTGAGCGGCATATATAGGGTAGTTAGCATCTTTTCCCCAATATAGGGATATCAAAAGTAGAGGACATACTTTTTAGGAGACTTAAGGACTTTTTTTTAAAAACATAGAGAGTGCTGATAACTGCAAAGCACTGACAGAGGAGGTGGTGGAATCAGATATTATTGCTAAATTTTGGAGGCATTAGGCAGATACTTAAACAGGAAAGACAGAAAGATACAGTCCTAATGTGGACAATAGAATTGGTATAGGTGGGTAAAAAGGTTGGCATAGATATGATGGCTCCTGAATTGGCTGCTGGTTTCATTTCAGGAGTCACTTTTATGAACTTCAGTTCTGAATACTATTTGCTTACTTTTATTGTTTACACAATAAAAGTACATTGGGTGTTTGATGGTTTTGTTTTTTTTTAAATGGGCTCTACTGGGATTCTTTGTTTTGTGCCTGCCTGTATACATACATTGATAATAAATGTACTTTAAATTTAACTGAGGGGCCCAATTGTGTGCTGTGTAGCGACGACCATAATTTGAAGTCAGTGCTGTCCATGCTGTACTTGGAAGTCCACATTTAATGTTTTCTTTACTTCCTGTGTCTCTAACAGGCTTTGGAATTTTTGAGACTTCGACTCTTCTAATTAACTATCCATATAACTTTAAAACAAAATGCTTGGTACCATGGCACAGCAGGCAGTGATGCATCTCACAGAAACCTGGGTTCAATCCTGTCTCTGTGAAGCTTGCATGTTCTCTCTGTGACCTTGTAACTTTTACCTGAGTATCCTTGGTACCCCGCCCCCAAACTAAAACATCCCAAAGACATGTTGATTAGTATTGGATACTATAAGTTGCCCCTCATGTAGGAGCATTGTAGGAGAAACAGAGGGTGGAAGGAGAATCAGGAGGAGGTCACTGGGAAATAACTGAGGAAACAGGATTGCTCTGAGAGGCAGCACAAGCTGATCAGGCTGAATAGCTTCCTTCTCTGTAATAAGGAAACATGGAAATGTTTCTGTTCTGTAATTCTATCCACATTAAAGGCTGAAATTATGTTGTTACAAATTGAAATTGGGTGGCAAGGTGGAGATACGTCTCTACCAAAGGAGGTGTAAGGCACTCCTTCCCTTCGCTAGCCTGCAGGTCACCCTTGGCCAGGGTGTAGCACCTGTTTAGCCCCCTGAAGCCATTGGAGCAGGTGGTGGATGAGACTACTGACAATAGGCAGGCAGTCTCTAAAGAGTATTGATAATGGCTGGGTCAAAGACGCTGTCCAAAAGAAGGCAATGGCAAACCACTTCTGTAGAAAAATTTGCCAAGAACAATCATGGTCATCATGATCGCCTATGTCAGCGGTCCCCAACCACCGAGCCGCAAAGCATGTGCTACCGGGCTGTGAGGAAACGATATGATTTGGCGATATGAGTCAGCTGCACCTTTCCTCATTCCCTGTCACGCGCACTGTTGAGCTTAAACGCACGCGAGGTCATTACCCGCGCGTCATCCATGTCAGCGCGGGAAGGAGATCAACTCCTCGAGCTTGCAAATGACGACGGGCTGAAAAGTATGTTTGACATAATATCTCTGCCAGCATTCCGGATCAAAGTCAAGGCTGAATATCCTGAGGCAGCCACGAAAGCACCGAAAACGTTGCTTCCATTTCCAATGTATCTCTGCAAGGAATGCAACGAAAACTAAATTGCGGAATAGACTGGACATAAGGAACCCCATTCGAGTATCTCTGTCTCCCATCACCCCTCGATGGGACCGTCTTGTTGCAGGAAAACAAGCCCAGGGCTCCCACTGATTCAGCGATATTGGTGTGTTGCAATGATTTTATATGTTCATACGGGGAAAATATGTGCTGTGTGTTTCATATCCAAACGTTACTTAAAATGTTATGATGCTATTGACTTACTTATATAACCATAGAACAATTACAGCACGGAAACAGGCCATCTCTGCCCCTCTAGTCCGTGCTGAACGCTACTCTCACCTAGTGCCACTGACCTGCACTCAGCCCATAACTCTCCATTCCTTTCCTGTCCATATACCTATCCAATTTTTCGTTAAATGATAATACCGAACCTGCCTCTACCACTTCTAATGGAAGTTCGTTCAACACGTACTTCAAGCTCCCCTGTCCTCCCTTGATAATTGACTTATCCATAGATGGAATCTTATCCCCTTTTTAAGTTTAAATTCAAGGATAAATACTATAAAAATGAATATTCTTCCTCGGTTATTATATCTTTTCCGTACTTTACTAGTGGAGGTGGATGATAATCAATTCAGGGAATGGGACAAATGGATTTCCCGCTTCATTTGGCAAGGAAGGAAACCTAGAATTCGATATAACACCTTACAGTTAGGGAAGGAAAGAGGAGGTATGGTTCTTCCTTGCCTGAGAAATTATTTTTATGCCTCACAGATAACCCCTCTGTTATATTGGTGTAATAGGGAATATAAGGCTAGATGGAAGGAAATAGAATTTGGATTAGTTGACAGTTTTCCTCTTCAGGCCTCAATAGCTGACAAAGGATTGATGGCCCAGTTGGAAAAATTTAATAATGCTTGGATAAATCTTACATTAAAAGTATGGCAGAAGGTGGTTAATTCATGTGGAATTAATAACATGCTAAAACTCTTTAGATGGTGTGCATATGATACCGAATTCCTTCCCAACAGAGGAGATAAAAGATTTGAGCTATGGATAAAGAAAGGTCTTACAACCTACCTCTCATTTATAGATAAAAGAGTATTACAAAGTTTCCAAATCCTGCAGGACAAACATGGCCTAGAACATAATGACTTTTTTAGGTACCTTCAAATACGAAACTATGTTAACCAGAGTTGTAGATATACAGACCTATCAACAGTAGAATTAGAATTTTTCAAGATTCTGAATTCGGCTTGCAGTTCAATACCTAGTAAATCAGTTTCTCGCCTATATAATGCACTCTCCCATGCTAAAAATGTAAATACACTGTATATTAAAGAGAAGTGGGAGAAAGAAGCGGGGTTGGTACTTTCAGAGGAGGCTTGGGGGAAAATCTGCAGCTTTCAATGGTCCTCGACTAATTCTTTGACTTGGAGAGAACATTGTTGAAAAAACATTATAAGATACTTCAAGACCCCATATCAGGAAAAATATAAAGATACAAATGTGATGTGTTGGAGAAGGTGCGGCTCCAAGGAGGCAAATCATTTTCATATTTTCTGGGATTGCCCTAAATTAAGTCTATTTTGGGAAGGTATTCATAGAACATTAGTTAAGGTACTTAGGTCCCAGATACCTCTGAACTTTGAGACGCTCTATTTGGGGCATGTATTGTTCCTTGAACAGAAGGAAGATATAAAGTTGCTGCAGGCCCTCTTAGCGGCAAGTAAGAAATCAATCACTAGAAAATGGCTAAATCCAATACCACCTACATTAGAAGATTGGCACGAAATTATCTTGGAAATATTTAAAATGGAAAAGTTGACTTACTCCCTGAGAACTCAAAAAGAAACATTTTATCAAATCTGGAATAAATGGATTGAATATATAACCCCAATGCGAGCAGACTTTAGATGACTCTCCTAATGATTTATATTGCTCTTCTCATCAACACAGTAATATTGCTAATGTAAGCACCCCTAGTCTAAATGTTTGTTTTTTTTTGGAAAATAGAGAATTAACACAAGTAAAGGGAAAGATTTGGGAAAGGGATAAAAAAAAAATGAAAAAATTAAGTAAATAAGTACATAGGGATTGGATAATTATGTCTGCGGGCAGGAACAAGCACGAACAAATTGGGATATAAACACCTACAATGGTTGGTATATAGGCTTGTATGCAACATTTTGGACCAGTGGAAGTGGTCCAGAAGGGTTGTATGGAAACTATTATTACCATTTTTCTTAACAACTAATTTCATTACTTAGCCTAATAGGTTAGATTTACCACAGTACATAATTATCTATTTAAATGTTTATTTTCCTTTTATATCATCTCAATGTGTACTTAAAAATGTATAAATAATTGTAGTTTTATACATATAAAAAAATGGAAAAGGTTATATGTGTGAAAAAAGTACATGATAATTGTGAATTCCTTATCCAAATAAAAATAAAATTAAAAAAAAAGATAATTGACTTATCACTATATTCATGCGAGGAAAATATGCGCTGTGTGTTTAATATTAAATTCGTTAGATAAACCCTTTTAGAAACGAAATTGAGTGTATTAGCAACTTATCACCTATATTCCGGTCGTGATTAACACCCCAGCGCCCCACAGAATCGCCAAAAACGATTTGTAGAGAAAATTCGGCACATTACATGTACGCGCATGCGCACTGGTGCACACGCATGGCCTCATGGTTATTGTAGTCTTTCTCGGGGTAAACCCAACGTATTTGACTGCTACTCTTGTCCGTTGGAAACCCTACCCCGCCCCCCGGATCAGCCGGTCCGCAAGAATATTGTCAATATTAAACCGGTCCGCGGTGCAAAAAAGGTTGGGGACCCCTGGCCTATGTCATGTGCCACAGCACATAATGATGACAATGATGGTGATACTGTGAAATACAATGTATAATAACACACTTGAGTTTTGTATTGTGTACAGAATCCATCTGAAGCCATTCCAGTCTAAACCACAGCAATACTTTTAGAATTTCAGCAGGAACGCTCCTTTCTTTGATAGAGATTTTTTTTCAACTTTGAAAGCTTTTACACAAAGAATACTGAAATGTTTCCTGAGAACAGGATTATCGGTAAATACATAACCAAGTAATGAGAGGTATAGTGCAAATACAAAAAAGCTCTCCATTTTCCATTATAAAGGATGCATCATATACCTGCTAGGTTCACTGGCTGTGTAAAAACATCCTCTTGTGCAGTCCTCGTCCGGTTATCTTCTTTGATAAACTCAAGATATGTGGAGGCATCACTTAGAGTTGTGGGTGTAAGAAGGACATCAACGCCTGATCTGAAAACCTTCAGAAAGTCATTTGCAATAAGGCGTCTCACTTTCTGGGCTTTAACAAAATAGTCATCGTAATTCCTAAGAAAAGACAAAAATAAGGGAAGAAAAATAAAGTATTCATCTTTAGTGTGAAAACAACTAAGAGAGCAGGACAATGTTTTAACAGTAAACATCTTTACAGGAACCAAGTCTTCTCTTATTGATAATGACAAAGCTAAATGGCAGCTAGAAATTGATCAAACTAAGTTAGAGGGCAGAGGAAGGGAGAGGCCTTGGTAAATTTAGTAAGAAGTAATGAACTAAACTCTGTTAGTGGCTCATTGTGTGCAAAGGTTTCATTCATAAAAAAACTTCAATAATCCACAGTCTGCTGATTTAGAAATTCCAATGGTTTAGTACCTGATCACTGTGTAAGATCTGCCATATTCCCTTCCATTCACTGAACTCCAGTTTCCACACTCTATTTCCACTCACTGGAGCCACAGATTCCACACTTTCTTTCCCACTCACCAACCCCGATGGCCACATCTAACTTCCTCACACCAGGACCTGGGAACTTAACTATTTATACAATTATTTAAAAAATTCTATTTAGAGTTACATCGCAGAACAGGACTTTCTGGTTCAACAAGTTATGATGCCCAACAACCCACCTATTTAACCCTACAGGACAATTTACAATGACCAATTAACCCACTAACCAGTACGTCTTTGGACTGTGGGAGGAAACCAGAGCATCTGGAGGAAAGCCATTATATACTGGATAACATCTAAAGTAATATCACTTTCTAACATTATGTGATAACTAATAGAAATGACATCCAATAGTTCAGAATAGCTAGTGCAGCATCACCACAGTGCCAAATTACTGGAATGTATTATAACATGAATCTTATATGATCAAGAGTGTATAATGGTTGAAGAGATAAACATGAAGCAGCTGCTAAGGTTTTAGATAAAGCCAAAGGCTTAATGTAATATGGCAGAGCCTATTAATGGAAACATCTGTTCATAAGTAAAATGTTGGATTCAATAAAATTAATATGATAGAAAAATCAGTGTATTAGACACAAACTCTGTGCGACTATAGTAAGACAGGTGGGGCAACAAGAATACTTTTCAATGAGTGACTGAACATGTTGAAAACTTAATACTACCTGGTGGCCTTGCTCTAAATTATGTTCCCGCAGTCAAGTCTTTGAGACAAGTGTTCAACCGAAGAAGACTTAACATATAAATTTGGAGCACAGTGCAAATTAAAACATCAGTTTTCATTGAAAGAGGGTGTTCATGAAATGGCATCCAGCGTAATGAATGTGCTTGGAGAGACCCAATATAAGATAAACCACATTAAAGCCAAGAAAAATATAGTAAACTCAGCACATCAGCTGATTATTCAGTGTCTTACTGTTTTAGAAGAAAGTAATTGCCTGCCAGGATTCTTCCTCGAACCACGTCATTGAAGCCTTCATGCCTGGTTGCTGCATACATGGATTCTGTTGAATTTTCCACTTTACTGCGGTGCCCTTTAATTAAAAATATTCTAAATCAATTACAGAGGCTGAATGCCTAAGTATTTCATTTTGTCAAGTTCCAAGAATACCCTCAGAAGACTGCATTTAAATTGGAAGGTGAGAAAATAACATTAGTGGATAAGGGACATTATTGGTTTATATTTGTATGTCTGTCCATCATTTCTATATGCTTTCATAAGTCTACTTTCTAAGATCTGGAATTCTCATTCAAAACCTCTGACTTTCCACCCCTCATTCCTTTAAAACCTGTCTCATTAACTAAGATTTCATTGAGTTTTATTTTGCTTTGATTTTATTTTATCCCTGTGAAGTGCTTTATTATACTTTATGATATTAAGGATGCAGATGAATGCAAGTATTTATTGTAATAGAAGTGCAACATTGAATTACAAACGCAGAATATTATATTTCTAACACAGAATAGCCAATTTAACCCAAGTTGTATTATTTAATTTTAGTCTTAAAAAAACACAGAAAATTGATGGGTGAAAAGCATTGCGTGCATGTCTTGTAGTTTTCTAGCATTTTCTACATGAATTCACATCACATTCAGCTGTTACTGTTCAAGGTCGTGTTTCAAACTACACACAGCACACATTCATCACAATCGACCATTTAAGTCAATATATTCACAACCACTTAATTCCTTTGTTTCACTTTTGATTGCCAATGTGATCCGAACCTGCTTTATTTGATTACACCTTTACAACAGCTCCAGAGACCAGATTCCATGTGACTTACTCTATCCCACTGAGATTTGAGCAAGATTGAATTTCAACTTTGTAACTAAATGTATACCATCTGCTTTACTGCATAATTTTGTACCATTTTATATAGATTTTAAGGTCATTGCAAAGTTATTATCTTTTTAATATCAATTCCCATTTCAGCACATGTACTGTAAATGTTGATTATTTATTTATTTGACATACAGTGTGGAACAGGCCCTTCTGGCTTCATCGAGTTGTGCTGCCCAGCAATCCGCAATTTAACCCTAGCCTAAATCATGGGACAATTTACAATGACCAATTAACCTACCAACCGCTATGTCTTTGGACTGCGGAAGGAAACCCACACAGTCACGGGGAGAATGTACAAACTCTTTACAGGCAACGACGGGAAGTGAACCTGGGTCACTGGTACTGTAAAGCATTGTGCTAAGTACACTACCGTGTCCTTAATTGATGCTACCCACTTAATCAATTTCTTGGGTATCCATACAGTAGCCCCATACCATATTCCAGTCCATCGAAGCGAGCCATATTGGATGCTACTTCTGTAGTGCACAGGACATGATAGCACACATTTGAGTATTGGGTGTGAGGAACAGAGACTTCAACAACTCTGGCACCTGCGTTTTCAAACAGCTCAGCTGCCTTTGTCCACACTTTCAATGTTTCACTGGAAAGTCCAGGTGCATGATACTCCTTTTAAAAAAAAAGAAAGGTGTTGATTTAAATAAAAGTCCAATCTCCTGGGTCAGATTAGTGTAACTAAATTACAGGTTTAAAAAAGTTTATATTTAACATTTTCAAAAATAGAGAACCAGCTATTGGGAGAGTGTTTTCAAGGTTAATATGTAGCCTGATCCATTCCTGAAGACTTGAGGGGCATTATAACCAGAATAAATGAACTGTAAAACTGTATTTTCAAATCATGGTTTGAGGAAAGTTTTTAAAAAATTTCTCTTATTACATAGGAGTAGTCCCTGGTGGCCCACCAATTTCTTCTCTAATGTGGACAGACAAGTTCTCACTTGGGCTTCCCTCAGTCTCTCCCAAAAGCAGTCTTTCAGAAAAAAAATAATGTGAGAATCAATCAACAGAAGCAGAGCAAAGCAAAAGCAAATGGGGTAGGATCAGATCTGGAGACCATTTAACAGCTAGTAAAATGGTTCTATGGTGAACCCTGGTGTAGCATCATGCATCTAACCTGAACACAATATTACCTGGCTACTATGCAGCACAGCTTCACAAATTCCAAAACATAGTATTACAATGATCCACACCCATCTACTGCAGAAGTACACATCAGCCAAACTAAAAACATAAAAATGTAAGAAAATAGGAGCCGTCATGGGATACAAAGCCGCTCAAATTTGCCCCGCCATTCACTATGACCATGGCCGATATTCCACAAGCCTCATCTCCTCTCTTGTGCCAATTTCCCTTTCCTCTCATTTCCCTGCTTTTTCAAAAAAAAATGTATTTACTTCCTCTTTAAATTTCCTCAATGTTACAGCTGCAATTGCCTGGGCTACAAAATTCCACAGATTCACCATCCTCTGCGAAGAGTTCATACACACCTTAATTTTAATTGTCTACCCCCTAATTTTATAATTATGACTCATTTGAGTCTTTCCATTAGTAAAAGCATCTATTCTGCCCTGCACCATAAGATCACCCCTCCTACCCACAGGAATATGTAATATAAACCCACTTATTCTCAACACTGCATTGCATACTTACTCCAATGTGGAATAGACATATCAAAACCCAAACTTTATTACATAGCTAACAAGAATGAACCCACTAATAGTTGTGTATAATTAAATACACTCATACGCATTGGCACTGGAGTATCTAACTCAGAAAAGGCATTACACATTCACTGTGTGGCTGAACAGATCCCAACATGACAAATGATATGTATTAAATGCTACAATATTGACACAACAACAAAGCACCATTTATTCACAGACATAACAATGCAAACTGATATGACACTAACAATGTCCTCATACAATTACACTGGGTATTATAGCAACACACATCAAAGTTGCTGGTGAACGCAGCAGGCCAGGCAGCATCTCTAGGAAGAGGTACAGTCGACGTTTCAGGCCGAGACCCTTCGTCAGGACTAACTGAAGGAAGAGTGCGTAAGAGATTTGAAAGTTGGAGGGGGAGGGGGAGATCCAAAATGACAGGAGAAGACAGGAGGGGGAGGGATGGAGCCAAGAGCTGGACAGGTGATTGGCAAAAGGGATACGAGAGGATCATGGGACAGGAGGTCCGGGAAGAAAGACGGGGGGGGGGGGAACCAGAGGATGGGCAAGGGGTATATTCAGAGGGACAGAGGGAGAAAAAGGAGAGTGAGAGAAAGAATGTGTGTATAAAAATAAATAACAGATGGGGTACGAGGGGGAGGTGGGGCATTAGCAGAAGTTAGAGAAGTCGATATTCATACCATCAGGTTGGAGGCTACCCAGATGGAATATAAGATGTTGTTCCTCCAACCTGAGTGTGGCTTCATCTTTACAGTAGAGGAGGCCGTGGATAGACATGTCAGAATGGGAATGGGATGTGGAATTAAAATGTGTGGCCACTGGGAGATCCTGCTTTCTCTGGCGGACAGAGCGTAGGTGTTCAGAAAGCAGTCTCCCAGTCTGCGTCGGGTCTCGCCAATATATAAAAGGCCACATCGGGAGCACCGGACGCAGTATATCACCCCAGCCAACTCACAGGTGAAGTGTCGCCTCACCTGGAAGGACTGTTTGGGGCCCTGAATGGTGGTAAGGGAGGAAGTGTAAGGGCATGTTTAGCACTTGTTCCGCTTACACGGATAAATGCCAGGAGGGAGATCAGTGGGGAGGGATGGGGGGGACGAATGGACAAGGGAGTCGCATAGGGAGCGATCCCTGCGGAAAGCAGAGGGGGGGGGAGGGAAGGATGTGCTTAGTGGTGGGATCCCGTTGCAGGTGGCGGAAGTTACGGAGAATAATATGTTGGACCCAGAGGCTGGTGGGGTGGAAGGTGAGGACCAGGGGAACCCTATTCCTAGTGTGGTGGCGGGAGGATGGGGTGAGAGCAGATGTACGTGAAATGGGGGAGATGCATTTAAGAGCAGAGTTGATAGTGGAGGAAGGGAAGCCCCTTTCTTTAAAAAAGGAGGACATCTCCCTCGTCCTAGAATGAAAAGCCTCATCCTGAGAGCAGATGCGGCGGAGACGGAGGAATTGCGAAAAGGGGATGGCGTTTTTGCAAGAGACAGGGTGAGAAGAGGAATAGTCCAGATAGCTGTGAGAGTCAGTAGGCTTATAGTAGACATCAGTGGATAAGCTGTCTCCAGAGACAGAGACAGTAAGATCTAGAAAGGGGAGGGAGGTGTCGGAAATGGACCAGGTAAACTTGAGGGGAGGGTGAAAGTTGGAAGCAAAGTTAATAAAGTCAACGAGCTCTGCATGTGTGCAGGAAGCAGCGCCAATGCAGTCGTCGATGTAGCGTAGGAAAAGTGGAGGACAGATACCAGAATAGGCACGGAACATAGATTGTTCCACAAAGCCAACAAAAAGGCAGGCATAGCTAGCACTTTGGTGGTGCTAATAAAGCAATGTGTTTATAGATATACAGTGGCATGCTAAAGTTTGGGTACCCCGGTCAAAATTTCTGTTACTGTGAATAGCTAAGCGAGTAAAAGATGAACTGATTTCCAAAAGGCATAAAGTTAAAGATGACACATTTCTTTAATATCTTAAGCAAGAAAACTTTTTTATTTCCATCTTTTACAGTTTCAAAATAACAAAAAAGGAAAAGGGCACGAAGCAAAAGTTTGGGTACCCTGCATGGCAGTACTTAGTAACACCCCCTTTGGCAAGTATCACAGCTTGTAAACGCTTTTTGTAGCCAGCTAAGAGTCTTTCAATTCTTGTTTGGGGGATTTTCACCCATTCTTCCTTGCAAAAGGCTTCTAGTTCTGTGAGATTCTTGGGCCGTCTTGCATGCACTGCTCTTTTGAGGTCTATCCACAGATTCTCGATGGTGTTTAGGTCGGGGGACTGTGAGGGCCATGGCAAAACCTTCAGCTTGCGCCTCTTGAGGTAGTCCATTGTGGATTTTGAGGTGTGTTTAGGGTCATTATCCTGTTGTAGAAGCCATCCTCTTTTCATCTTTGGCTTTTTTACGGATGGTGTGATGTTTGCTTCCAAAATTTGCTGGTATTTAATTAAATTCATTCTTCCCTCTACCGGTAAATGTTCCCCGTGCCACTGGCTGCAACACAAGCCCAAAGCATGATCGATCCACCCCTGTGCTTAACAGTTGGAGAGGTGTTCTTTTGGATCAGCAAATTTGCTGATGATACAAAGATTGGAGGTGCAGTAGACAGTGAGGAAGGTTTTCAGAGCCTGCAGAGGGACTTAGACCAGCTGGAAAAATGGGCTGAAAAATGGCAGATGGAGTTTAATACAGACAAGTGTGAGGTATTGCACATTGGAAGGACAAACTAAGGTAGAACATACAGGGTTAATGGTAAGGCACTGAGGAGTGTAGTAGAACAGAGGGATCTGGAAATACAGATACAAAATTCCCTAAAAGTGGTGTCACAGGTAGATAGGGTCGTAAAGAGAGCTTTTGGTACATTGGCCTTTATTAATCAAAGTATTGAGTATAAAAGCTGGAATGTTATGATGAGGTTGTATAAGGCATTGGTGAGGCCGAATCTGGAGTATTGTGTTCAGTTTTGGTCACCAAATTACAGGAAGGATATAAATAAGGTTGAAAGAGGGCAGAGAAGGTTTACAAGGATGTTGCCAGGACTTGAGAAACTCAGTTACAGAGAAAGGTTGAATAGGTTAGGACTTTATTCCCTGGAGCATAGAAGAATGAGCGGAGATTTGATAGAGGTATATAAAATTATGATGGGTATAGATAGAGTGAATGCAAGCAGGCTTTTTCCACTGAGGCAAGGGGAGAAAAAAACCAGAGGACATGGGTTAAGGGTGAGGGGGGAAAAGTTTAAAGGGAACATTAGGGGGGGCTTCTTCACACAGAGAGTGGTGGGAGTATAGAATGAGCTGCTAGATGAGGTGGTAAATGCGGGTTCTTTTTTAACATTTAAGAACAAATTGGACAGATACATGGATGGGAGGTGTATGGAGGGATGTGGTCCGTGTGCAGGTCAGTGGGACTAGGCAGAAAATGGTTCGGCACAGCCAAGAAGGGCCAAAAGGCCCGTTTCTGTGCTGTAGTTTCTATGGTTTTCATGAAATTCTGCACCCTTTTTTCTCCAAACATACCTTTGCTCATTGCGGCCAAAAAGTTCGATTCAAAAGGTTCAAAGGAACATCTAAACAAGCCTGACGCATTTTGGAAACAAGTCCTGTGGACTGACGAAGTTAAGATAGAACTTTCTGGCTGCAATGAGCAAAGGTATGTTTGGAGAAAAAAGGGTGCAGAATTTCATGAAAAGAACCCCTCTCCAATTGTTAAGCACGGGGGTGGATCAATCATGCTTTGGGCTTGTGTTGCAGCCAGCGGCACGAGGAACATTTACTGGTAGAGGGAAGAATGAATTCAATTAAATACCAGCAAATTCTGGAAGCAAACATCACACCGTTTGTAAAAAAGCCGAGGATGAAAAGAGGATGGCTTCTACAACAGGACAATGATCCTAAGCGCACCTCAAAATCCACAATGGACTACCTCAAGAGGCGCAAGCTGAAGGTTTTGCCATGGCCCTCACAGTCCCCTGACCTAAACACCATCGAGAATCTGTGGATAGACCTCAAAAGAGCAGTGCATGCAAGATGGCCCAAGAATCTCACAGAACTAGAAGCCTTTTGCAAGGAAGAATGAGCGAAAATCCCCCAAACAAGGATTGAAAGACTCTTAGCTAGCTACAAAAAGCATTTACAAGCTGTGATACTTGCCAAAGGGGGTGTTACTAAGTACTGCCATGCAGGGTGCCCAAACTTTTGCTTCAGGCCCTTTTCCTTTTTTGTTATTTTGAAGCTGTAAAAGATGGAAATAAAAAAATTTTCTTTCTTAAAATATTAAAGAAATGTGTCATCTTTAACCTTATGCCTTTTGGAAATCAGTTTATCTTTTACTCCTTTAGCTACTCACAGTAACAGAAATTTTGACCGGGGTGCCCAAACTTCTGCATGCCACTGTATTTGTTCAGCTACTGAACAATGATGAGAAACAAAATGCATAGTCAATGTATCTATTTTAAAATGCACTTAAATTGCTAGTAATAATGATAATTAAACATACTCCCATTCATTCCCACATAATACTATGAAAACCACATGAGGATCATATTCTTGATTAAGGAAGCTCTTGGAACAATATATAATATTTTACTTCTCTCTCAGTAAAGCTAGTAACATGAAAATAAAATCTGTTTTTGTTTTCTTTTAATTATACTGGAGGGTAATGTTAAAAAAACAAATAAATCCTACAACCAGGTATCAATGGCTGTAACCTTTTTAACCAGATGGTGAATATTTACACAGACAGCAGTCCCATTTTCTGCTGCTGTCATCTGCAATAATTTCAGGCAGCCTGACAATCCCCATTCAGGGCAGGGATGGAATTGCTGGGAGTGTCAATATTTGCACTAAGGAGTTGTAAATATTTGCTGAAGACATTTTGAAAAGCTGTTGAGTTAATTAAGATAAATTATGGTATCAGAATTTAGAAATGTCGAAAGATGAAGGCCATGGGAGATGGGGGAAGTGGTGAAGTGGACACTTCATCAGTTAATTCTGTCAAAAATGTTGTGCAGTTAACTCATATGGGTTTTGGTGCTCTACATCGTCACAAAAGCATGAGGGCCACTGGCTTCAACACACACAGTGTGATCATACTGCATTCTTTGGACTATCTTCCTAGTACCCATCTGCTGCAGTTCTCACTCACTCTCAGCTCTCCCTCCCTTCACTTGACTCTTTCATTCCAACCTTTCTCTGCCTTCTTTCCTCTTCAGTATGTGAACTGAAGCGGTATTATTACCCTCCAGTATTATTAAAACAGATGACAGATTTAATTTTCATGTTACTAGCATAAGGAAAGCAACCTGAAGGATAATGGCTGTGTGCATCTCTTTCTCTGTGTAATGTGTATATATAGATATATGTATCCATATCCATATGTAGATAATGATATACAGCATTGCTGTGTATAAATGTGAGAGATCAGAGTGTGCTTCTTTCAACTCCTCTGTCTTCAGCCTGTCCCACCTCTTTGCTGGTTTCTCCCCAATTGTTCAATTGTCAGCCCTTTTCTTTCTTTTCTTCTCTCTCTCTCTCTCTCTCTCTCTCAAAAACTGATGCCACCGTTTCAGGATTATTTCCAGATTTTCAGTCACTTGAAACCCCAACCATCCAGCTTTATTGCCTGAAGCCTGTGGCCTAACCAACATCATCCAGACCTTTCCCAGAAAACCTCAGGAGTTTATTCAGCCGGCTGCCTGATGCTACCCAATGTCAGCAGATTGTGATCTGCCATTGCTCCAAAAAAATGGGCTGGAGGGTGCCCGTATATGAATTCCCAACCAACCGAGGTGGATTCACCTGACCATTATGGTGGGTATGACAATACCTCACCTCCCACACTTCCCTAAACTCACAGGGTCTCTGATTTCTCCACATGGCCCTTAAATTCATGAGTTTACCAACTCTTACACTGCCCCTAAATGCAGACAGTCTCTTGTATCCCATGTTGGCTTCAAATCTTTAGACTGCTATGCTACCTTTTCAACCATGGGCCTGGGTCTTTGCTACTGACTTTCAACCAATCAGCCTGCTTGACCGGAAAATATTTCTTTCCATCAGAATGATGAACCAAATTAAGGTGGCAGCTCAAAGGAAGACGACAGCCATCGGAAAAAAGGGGTGACAAGAAAAGGAAAAAAGGGGTGACAAGAAAAGGACAAAACGGCTGAGTGTTTGCTGGTAAGTATGAGCCCGATAAGAAGAACTTTGGGAAAGCCCAAGCTCCTTGGTCCCACAGCAGTCAGGTACAAAGATGAGTTGATGGTCCTATGCTCCTTAAGGAAAATAAAGCATCACTTCAAGACAGTCCTGAGTTTTGAGGCTCGTAACTGATGCCACTGATGAATCCATCCTCAATGCTCTGAAAGGGAATCTCACATAGGCAACTTCAAAGTGAACCCTCAACAATCCCCAACAACATATCCCCAAAGAACATAGAGAAATCATTATGCAAACAAGATCAACAATTCTGCAGGATGAGATGGCGTACTAATGCAAGTCTGATGGTACAAAGTACAAAATATGTTCCCGCAGGTGCCGCATTACAAAAAACTCCACTGAACTTTAGATCTGCCAACACTGCTACAATCTTTAACAAGGGAGATGTTGGAGTGCAGGAATGATCAAGGTATTGCTTTGCTCTATAGGCCATATTCTCTTAACTATTTATTTTCCTTTGCTAAGTGAATCCTGCCAGAACAACAGTGAGGCTTCAAGACCATCCCATGGGCAACCAACATAACCTTTGTTGCTGCCAAATCTAGGTTAAGTATAGGGAAGAAAGTAAGGACATGTTCATGGCCTTCATTTATTTCACAAAGGTATTTGACTCTGTCCTCCATGAAGATGTGTGGACGGTGCTGGCCAGATCTGACTTCCGCAAAAGTTAGGGCCTCATCACAATCAGATAAGTGCAAATTTACTGCAATAGATGGAAGTTCTATTGGAATTGGCCTCCAAATGTCGATATGATGTTACTTCAGTGCGTTATCAGTCATTGAGATAAATACTGTTAGGCTCTCTTTAACATCGGGAATAGTGTGACAACACAGATAAAAACTTAGCCAAAAATTAGACATCACGTTTCTTGTCAGAGGCAATAATTTTGATTTATAATGAGACGAAAGATGGTCAATAGCAAATCAAATGTGAAGGGCACATTCGTCATGACATTTGTAATTTAATTGCAGAAAAATGGGACAAAGCAAAGTACTGTTAATGGCCCAACATTGTCCTCATCTGAAGTCAGTCCTTCTGGCCTCACTAAAGACGGCCTCTCCACTGCAATTGATTGGCAGCTTTTAAAATTTTCATCCACGAGAATATTGGTGTTCAAGGCATCCTTTACAGATCTTCAATATACCACTGACTGAATGAGGTGCTGAATATTTTTGTACAACATCAAGGGCTGCCAAGTCCATTAAGTCGATGCTTTCTAACGGTTTAATCCCATTCAACCATCAATTTCCCTATAATCTGTTCTCCCCACTTTCCCACCAGATTCTACCATTTATTTATACACTAGGGGTAATTTACAGTGGCCAATTAATTTATCAATATTTATGTCTTAGGAAACCTTCACAAGGCAGTTACATACTGTATATAGTGCATTATCAGAGTTACATACAGGCCTCCAAACAGTAGCCATTTGTGGGTTAAAAATTACACAGGAGGTAGAAAACCCATTTTAAAAAAGGGCAATGCTATGAAGGCCAAGGGAGATTTCAATATGCAGGTAAATTGGGAAAATCAGGTTGGTGCTGGATCACAAGATAAGGAATTCATGGGATGTCTATGAGATAGCTTTTTAGAGCAGCTTGTGGTCAAGCCCAATAGGGAAATTCTGGATTGACTGTTGTGCAACGAAGTACATTTGATTAGGGAGCTTAAGGTAAAGGAACCGTTAGGAAGCAGTGATTATAATATGATAGTATTCACCCAGTATGAGAGGGAGAATCTAAGATTAGATGTATTGGTATCACAGTTGAGTAAAGGTAAGTTTAGAGGCACGTTGAGGATCTGGCCAAAGTTGATTGGAAGGGGACACTAGCAGGGATGATGGAGGAGCAACAATGGCTGGAGCTTCTGGGAGTGCTGGGGCGTGACACTTTACAGCTGGCAATAGGGGGCTCAATTCCTACTGCTGTCTGCAAGGTATTTGCATGTTCTCTCTATGACTGCGAGGATTTTTTCCGAGCACTCATTTCCTCCTACATTCCAAATATATACCGGAATGACTAGAAAGCTAAGGCATGTTATAAGCATGGCAATGTTATAAGCATGGCAGTTATAGGGAAGTACAGCACAGAAACAGGCCCTTTGGTCCATTTAGTCCATGCCAAAACTATTTAAGCTGCCTACTCCGAATGACCTGCACTAGCACCATACCCCTCCATATCCATGTACCTATCCAAACTTCCCTTAAATGTTGAAATCGAGCTCACATGCACCACTTGTGCTTGCAGATCATTCTACATTCGCACGATCCTCTGAGTGAAGTTTCCCCTCATGTTCCCCTTAAACTTCTCACCTTTCAACCTTAACCCATGACCTCTGAATGGGTCCCACCCATTCTCAGTGGAAAAAGTCTGCATTTGTCAGTATTAAATTCCATCTGCCTTTTTCCAACCCATTTTTCCAGCCGATGCACATCCTTCTGCAAGCCATGATAGCCTTTCTCACTGTTCACTACACCCCCAATCTAGATGTCATCAGCAAACTTGTTGATCTAGTTAACCGCATTATTATCCAGATCATTGATATAGATGACAAACAACAAAGGACTCTGCACTAATTCCTACGGCACATCACTAGTCACAGGCCTCTAGTCAAAGAGGCAACCACCTATTACTACTCTCTGGCTTCTCCCACGAAATCAATGTCTAATCCAAATTACTACCTCATCCTGAATGCCAAGTGACTGAACCTTCTTGACCAGCCTCCCATATGGGACCTTGTCAAATGCCTTACCAAAGTCCATGTAGACAACATCCACTGTCTTGCCTTCATCCACTTTCCTGGTAACTTCCTGGAAAAACTCTAAAACATTGGTTAGACATGACCTACTACACATGAAGCCATGCTGACTATTCTAAGCCAGTCCATGTCTATCCAAATACTTATATATCCGGTCCCTTAGAATACCTTCCAATAACTTTCCCACAACTGATGTCAGACTCATTGGTCTATAATTACCTGGTTTCTGTTCGGAGCCTTTTTTTAAACAGCGCAACAACATTGGCTATCCTCCAATCCCCTGGTATCTCTTCTATCGTTAAGGATGTTTTAAATATCGCTGCTGGAACCTTGGCAATTTCTGCACTTGCTTCCCACAGTGTCCGAGGGAACACCTTGTCAGGCCCTGGGGATTTATCCACCCTGATTTGTCTCAGGGTAATAAACATCTCCTCCTCTGTAATCTGTACAGGGTCCATAAAATTGATGCCACTTTGCCTCACTCCGTATCCCGTCTCCTGAGTAAATGTAGATACAAAGAATGCATCCATGAACTATGTTGGTCGTTGATGCTTTTGGTGTATTTCAGTGTATGTTTCGATGTACATATGATAAATAAAGCTAATCTTTAATTAGTAAGACTTTGACTAGTTCATCCCAGTGAAGAAGCATTCTAAAGGATGAGTCAACTGTCACTGACAACAGTGGCCAAAGACAGCATAAAAACAATAGAGCCAAAATCAGTGGGAACACAGAGGACTGGGAAACAATTAAAAACCAGCAGAAGGCAACTAAAAGAGCAATAAGGAGAGAAAAGATGAAACTGCTACCAATAATATAACATAGGATACCAAACGTTCTTTTGAGATATATTAAGAGAAAAAGAGAGGCGAGAGTGGATATCAGACCACTGGAAGATGATGCTGGAGAGGTAGTAATGGGGGAACAAAGAAATGGCGGACTAACTGAATGACTATTTTGTGTTAGTCTTTACTGTGGAAGACACCAGCAGCTTGCCAGAAATTTCAGAAAAATGTGCAGTCACCATTACCAAGAAGGTGCTTAAGAAGCTGACAAGTCTGAAGGCAGATAAGACATCTGGACTAAATGGACTACACTCCAGTGTTCTGAAAGAGCCAGCTGAAGAGGTTCTGGAGGCATTAGTGACCTTCCAAGAATTATTAGATTCTTGCAAACTGCAAATGTCACTCCACTCTTTTAAGAAGGAAGGTGGACAAAAGACAAGAAATCTTAGGCCAGTTGGTCTAACTTCAGTGGTTGTCAAGATGTTGGAGTCCATTATTAAGGGTGAGGTTTCAGGATACTTGGAGGCACACGGTAAAACAGGCCAAATAGTTTCCTTGGGGGGAAATTTTGCCTGATAAATCTATTGGAATTTTCTGAAGAAATAACAGAAAGGGTAGACAAAGGAGAGTTAATGTATGTTCAAGCAACACACACAAAGTGCTGGAGGAACATAGCAGGCCAGTGAAATTGGGATGGGGGAAGGGAGGGGGAGGGAATTACCAGAAGTTGGAGAATTCAATGTTCATGCCAAGGGGCTGGAGACTACCCAGACGGAATATGAGGTGTTGGTCCTCCAACCTGAGTCTGGCCTCATCATGGCAGTAGAGGAGGCCATGTGTGGACACATCTGAATGGGAATGTGAAGCAGAGTTGAAATGGGTGGCAACTGGGAGATCCTGTCTGTTGTAGCAGACGGAGCGGAGGTTCCACCTCCTTCTACTACCCATTGTGCTTTCCCCTATTCTTTCTTTACATTTCCTGCCTATCCCTCCCTGCTTCCCCTCCCCCACCCCTTTATCTTTCCCCTTACTGGTTTTTCACCTGGCACCTACCAGCCTTCTCCTTCTCACCCTCCCCCCACCTTCTTTATAGGGCCCTTGTCCCCTCCCTCTTCAGTCCTGATGAAGGGTCTCGGCCCGAAACGTTGATTGTTCGTTTCCACAGATGCTGCCCGACCTGCTGAGTTCCTCCAACGTTTTGTGCGTGTTACAAGACAGTAGGTGATAAGTGAAACTGGGAGAGGGGAAGGGGTGAAGTACAGAGCTGGCAAATGGATTGGCAAAAGAGATACAGGGCTGGAGAAGGGGGAACATGACTGGAGAGGACAGAAAGCCATGGAAGAACGGGAACAAGGAGGAGTACCAGAGTGAGGTGAGGGGGGCAATTAGCGGAAATTTGAGAAATCGAACTTCATGTCATGAGGTTGGAGGCTACCCAGACGGAATACAAGGTGTTGCTCCTCCAACCTGAGTGTGGCCTCATCATAGCTGGATAGGAGGCCACGGACTGACATATCGGAATGGAAATGGGAATTAAAATGGGTAGCCACTGGGAGATCCCGCAAACACTGAGAATAATGGGGGCCTTCTCTGGTTGGCTGCTGGTGACTGGTCTTGAAGAAGAGTCTTGGCTCAAAATGTTGACTGTTTATTAACTTCCATAGATGCTGCCTGACCTGCTGAGTTCCTCCATCATTTTGTGTTTGTCGCTGGTGCTTCATGGTGTTGGGCCCTCCGCTGTTCATGTTATATGTTAATGATCTGGATGATGGAATTGCTAGCTCTGTGGCCAAGTTTGCAGACCGTACAAAGATAGGTGGAGAGGCAGGTAGTGTTGAAAAGAGGTTCTAGAGGAAGTTTATCAGAATGATCTCAGGAATGAAAGGGTTAACATACGAGGAGTGTTTGATGGCTCTGGGTTTGTACTTGCTGGAGTTTAGAAGAATGAGTGGGTGTCCCATTGAAACTTAATATTGAAAGGTCTAGATAGAGCGGACATGTAGAGGATGTTTCCTATATTGCAGGAGTCTAGGACCAGAGGGCACAGCCTCAGAATAGTCCTGAAAGGTT
Source organism: Mobula hypostoma (assembly GCF_963921235.1). Taxonomy (NCBI): domain Eukaryota; kingdom Metazoa; phylum Chordata; class Chondrichthyes; order Myliobatiformes; family Myliobatidae; genus Mobula; species Mobula hypostoma. Next base: position 142,248,525 of record NC_086098.1, read on the forward strand.
TGTGCCCAAAATGTTGACTGTGTTTTCCTTTCCATAGATGCTGCCTGACTGGCTGAGTTTCTTCAGTATTTTGTGTGCGTTGCTCAGAATAGAGATGCCCCTTTAGAACAAAGGTGAGGAGTAATTTCTTTAGCCAGAGGATGGTGAATCTGTGGAATTCATTGCCACAGACCACTGTGAAGGCCAAGTCATTGGGTATATTTAATTTAATGTTGATAGGATCTTGATTACTAAGGCTGTCACAGGTTATGGTGAGAAGGCAGGAGAATGGTGTTGATAAATCAGCAATGATCAAATGGCCAGGCAGACTCTATGGGCCAAATGGCCTAATTCTTATATCTAAGCAGTCAAAGGGAGAACATGCGAACTTCATATAGTCAGCACCCAAGATTGGTAAGGATCCTGGATCACCACAATGGTGATGCAGTGGTTCTATTAGTAGCTCCACAGTGCAGCCTCCTTTTTAAACCTGTAGGGACCAGAAGAGAAGTTTGCTTGATGGTGAACTTTCACTCAAGACCTGGCTTCAATTCCAATTCATGGTGACAGGAAAGTTTCGTGTCACTGGATGGAATGGAATTAGGTAGCATCCACAAATATGGTGTTATTTCACCTAATACAAATTGGCAATCTACTTCAGAGGGAAATGATTACAACATTTGTAAATTCTCAATGCCTGGTGTCATTCTCGATGCAGGGTCTCAACCTGAAACACTGACCATCCCTTTGCCTTCATAGAGCCTGAATGATCTGCTGAGTTCCTCCAATAGTTTGCTCGTTTTGCTTGTGCTATATTCTATAACCCACAACTGCCTGTAACAAGTTTGTATGTTCTCACCGTGACCACGTGGGTTTCCTCCTGCAGTCCAAAGATGTACTGGTTCATAGATTAATTGGTCACGTAAATTGTTCTGTGATTGGGCTGGGGTTAAGTTGGGGGTTGTTGGATGTCAAAGCTTTAAGGGCCAGAAGAACCAATTCCGCGCTGTAGCTCAATAGGTAAATAAATAAAATTTCTATTACTATGAAATGTTCTGCAAATTTCATGCAATCTTTTCTATCATCCTATTGTAATACCTTCCTTTGATTTGTACTTTGTAGGTGACAAAGTGCCGTGCTGTGAAACAAATTAGCTGCTTTTTTTGTTTAATTTCTAACAGTTAGTTTACAAAAACCCAAGTATTTATAGGACTCACCTTTGGAATTCCAACACACAGATTTCTTACATCGATCTCATCAGGTAACTCAAAGGGTTTGAATGGATCTTGTACAGTGGTGGAGTCTTTGGGATCATGGCCAGCAAGCACACCTAATGCAAGATTTATAGACAAGTTAATGGAATCATATTCCAATGCCGGCAGTCATACAGTAAATATAGAAGACTGCGTCCATTGATCTTATGTCTGAATGCTCCTCACGTTTTTACAAACCTCCATGATGTTATTCCTTGGGCTATACTCCAAGGAACAAGTCTCAACCTATCTTGTCTCTCCTTATAACTTAAGCCTTCCAGTCCAGTTAACATTATTCATGAGATGCTGAGATCACTAGCAAGGTATGAAATGAGAAGGAAGTATTCCAGTGACATGATAACTACGTTACTTCCCAACCTTCTGCCTGTTCCATTACCAAGTGAAGTATTACCCTTGGCTTGCAGTGATAAGACATCTGACTTACTCAAACTTATGTGCCATTTTTAAGTAGTTTGTCACCAATCTTCCATTCTAGGCACGACAGGCTTGATACAAACTTAAACTTATAATTTAGGCCAGTAGTTAAACGCAAAGCTGAGGGAATGTTTGCATTTTGGAGTTAAGTATGTGCCTGTCACTCTTATTACACCCCATAAATGCTTGAAAAACAGCAGGGTGCTTAATGTTCCCCTGCATGCAAGATTTATATAACAAACAGTGCAAATGGGATAAATAAATTCAACTCAGGAAACTGGTAATTAAAAAAGTAAACAGATTTAAAAGCAGCACATAGTTTAGTAGCTAGTTTATTGAAGAGTGGAGTAATAACCTTCAAAAGTAACCCATAAAAATTTGATTAAAAGGTTTCCAAATTTGGCCATAATTGCACAAATAGGCATATGAGTTGTTTAAAGATGAGAGATTAAATAATTCATATGTTTGCAATCAATCATTTTGTAACATTATTTAATCATAATCAATAAAAATTCAGCCAAGCTTTTGAAATGTTATTTCACAGCATTGATTGTGCCTGGCCCACTCTCATTTCATTTCAAAAGTCACTGAAATAAATACAAACATGAAGAGTGTTTGGAGATGCTAGTTATGTAACCTACCAAATACAGTGCTTACATCGTCTACACATCTGCTCATAATGCCAGGAACATCCATAGAATTGACCAACGGTATGAGGCCATGGCGAGACAGCAATCCGTAAGTACTCTTAAAGCCAACAATCCCACAATGCGCTGCAGGATTACGCGTGGAACCACCTGTATCTGAACCTAAAGAACTGGAATAAATGTTAGGTGATTAATACTTTGCCTTTTAATTGATTCAATTAATTATATTAAAATATTAACCATTCACCATTGAAGAATTTCTGATAAAAGAAAGTAAACTGCAACAAAACTAGTAAATGAGAAAATAAAATAAAACAGATAAAACCAAGTTTTATAAAATTTGTAAAGAGGCCAGAAAAGACTTGAAAATTAGACAATGTATAATTTGAACAACTGTTGGTTCTAACATAGCCTGATCATAATCCTATCACTGAAACTGCTTAGAGATTACAAACAGGTAGCTCAGGATGGCTATATCATTATCTTAAGAATAGTGATAAGGTCTGCTGCATCAATAACTCATTCAGTGTGGACAAATAAATATCCATTACATATTCATAGATCTTTCTGGTAAGAATATGTGACTTGTAGTGTTGCATACAATGAGCAATACGGAATGTGACAGGATCAAAGTTGTCGAAGATTGCTTATATATGTAAATGGACCACGTAGAAACAAGACAGGTAAATTGGTTTATTATTGTCACATGGTACAAGGTACAGACTTACATACCACTCATACAGATCAGTTCATTACAACAGTACATTGTACAGATTGTATCAAAAGATACAAGGTAGGCAGAGGGTGGTGGGGTGACTGTTAGTAAAACATGAAATCAAACCCTTTAGAAAGAGGTGACATAGGATAGGAAGATGTAGAGTCCTTGTGAGTAGAGTTAGGAAACTACAAGGATAAAATTCCTCTTGGGAGTTGTATACAGACCTCTGAACAGTAGCCAGGATGTGGGATATAAATTACAACAGAAAATAGAAAAGGCATGTACAAAGGACAATGTTACAATAGTTGTGGGAATATGCAGGTAGATTGGGAAAATCAAGTTGGTGCTGGATCCCAAGAGAGGAAATTTGCAGAGGATTGGAGGATACCCAATGCTGTTACATTGTTTAAAACAGGCTCTAAGATTAAGTCAGGAAATTATAGGCCAGTGAACCTGACATTATTAGTGGGCAAGTCATTGGAAGGTATTCTGTGGGTCCGAAAATGGAAGTATTTGGATAGACAGGGACTGATTAGGGATAGCCAATGTGGCTTGTACATGGTTGTTTGTGTCTAATCAATCTCAGAGTTTTTCGAAGAAGGTAAGGCAGTGGAAGTTGCCCACAAGGCACTTGACAAGGTCCTGCACAGGAAACTGATCCAGAAGGTTTGTCACTCGGCACTCAAGATGCTGTAGTAAATTGGATTTTACATTGGTTTCTTGGGAGAAGCCAGAGATTGGTGGTAGATAGTTGCTTCCCTGACTGGAGGCTTGCGACTATTGGTGTTGTTGTTTGCCCTCAGTCATCTATATCAACGAACTGGGAGATAATGTATACTGGAAGTATGGTAGAACAGAGGAATATGGGAATACAGATCTACAATTCCCTGAAAGTGGTATTACAGGTAGTTAGAGTCATAAAGCCTTCATAATCAAGGTATTGATTACAGGGGTTGGGATGTTATGTTGAAGTTATATAAGAGGTTGGTGAGGCTTAGTTCGGAGTAATGTGTGCAATTCTGGTCACCTTTTTACATGAAAGATGTCAATAAGATTGAAAGAGTACAGAGAAAATTTACAAGGATGTTGCCAGGACTTGCAGGAGCTGATTTGCAAGGATAGGTTGAATAGATTAGGACTTTATTCCCTGAAGCACAGAAGAATAAGGGGAGGTGTGATAGAGATATACAAAATTATGGGGGATATAGTTAAGGCAAATGCAAGCAGACTTCTTCCACTGAGGTTGGGTGAGACTAGAACATGGGTTAAGATTGAAAGGTAAAATGTTTAAGGTGAACTTCCGGGGAATTTCTCCACGATGAGGATGGTGGGAGTGTGGAACAAACTGTCAGCAGAAGTTGTGGACACAGGTTCAATTTCAACATTTAAGAGAAATTAGGATGGAAGTGGTATGGAGGGCTATGGTCCGGGTGCAGATCAATGGGACTAGGCAGATTAATAGTTCGGCATGGACTAGATGGGCTGAAGGGCTTCATAGTGTTCTATGACTTTGTCAAGAGTCAATGAGTGATAGTTACTAAGGGACGTTACCTTGCTTTTCTTAGGTACCAGGAGGACAGTGGTTTCTTAAATAAGGTGGGAAGCTCATACTGAAGCAGGAAGGGATTAGAAATGCCTGCAAATACCCTCACTAGCAGATCTGTGCAGATTAGAAATGTAGCACTGGATAAATGATAAATAAGTCTGCTGCATTCCTAAGCATGCTGATAAAAAACATATTGTAGGTTTAACAGCTGGTCTGGTCAGAAGATTTACTCATTCTGTTTTATTGATGATTTTGAAGTTCTTTTATTTCCAATTTAGCACTGCATTAAAAATCCACACCTTGATACTGAGGAACAGAAACTCAAGGAAAGAAAATAATACAGGAATACTCACGCAAAGCATGTCAGTGAAGCAACAGCTACTGCACTACCGCCAGAGCTGCCACCGGATACTACCCAGTTGGAGTCTTCCACATCACCATCTTCAACATGCCGTTCTCTATATTGTTCAGAATATCCCCACGGATTCCTTACTGGCCCATAGATGCTATCAACACTTCCACTCCTAGGAAATTGGAATGATTTACAGTGACAGTATTAAGTGCAGCAGCACATCATAGTTAACATTTCTGTGGTTTATTAAGCCTGGAACCTGTCAATTCCAACTGAGACATAACAGAATAAATTATAGCTGTAATGATTACAATGTCTTTAGTACAGTTAACCTAATAGATTATATCACAGTCTACAAGAAATGTCTTTGGGGAGAAAAGTTTATGCAGTGACAAGAAGACGATTGCACAAGGTAGATCAGTTGTGAAGTTTCCACAAGCACCACTAGTTTATTCTCGACATCAGAAACCATCTTGATAGAGTTTTAAGAGTATAAAATGTCGCAAAACTACCTATTTCTTAAATATTGTGTAGTCGTATCAAAAAATAGTCTAGGTGAAATGTAATATCAAAAGAGGAACTGTAATCCAAAAGAGGGATGTTTTTGTACATGGTTTTAAGGAACATACAGGTTCATGAAATACTAATCATCATATAACCAAGAGAAAAAGGATAATGTGTGAGTTTATATCTTTGGGCATTGGTTCTTGTTGGCCTAGTGAATTCAAGAAAAATAATTTGTACTTGGATCTTTCATCTGAGTGCCAAAAGCTCTACTGCTGTCTTAAGTTAGCTGCATTAAACATCTCAGTGTTCCTCTGACGAATCTATGCCCTAACTTGAAAGGATCAATACAAAAATTCCAGATGTAAAGCTAATGTAAAATACAAGTCTAGTACTGGTGCCATTGATATTTGACACCAACCCTATCTGCTTATTATGGATGCTGTTCATAATTTTCTGATGAATGTTGTTTAAAGAAATGCTGAGAACAACAGCAGATAAATTCCTGCTCCTGAGGCTGAAATTATAGAGTTAGTAAATTACATTCCAAAAAGTTTCTGCACATTTCTGCCTGCAGGTTAAAGTACAAACTCTTCTCATCATGAATTTAGCTTTCTTCCTGTTACTGGCTTGCTTTCTGAAAGGTTTGCTGGAGAATCACACATACATTGTTATATTCCAAACGGGGAGGGAGGGAACGTCGACTTAGACCATGAGAGGCCTGCGTCGGGCATTTTCATGCCTTACAAGGTGCAGATTGGAAGTCTGTGGGGCGCCACTCCTCACACAGACACCAGAGCAATGTGTGGATAAGTGCCTTGCTCAAGCACACAAACATGCTGCCACAGCTGAGGCTTGAACTAGCGACCTTGAGATCACTAGACGAACGCCTTAACCACTTGGCCACATGTCCAAATGGGAATGCGTGTAAAAAGTTTTGAAAGGAATGGCAAAACATCCTAAAGGAAGCTTTCAGTCAGGTAACCAAGGTGTGAAATCTTCTTACCCCATTGCAAATTCATCGAGATTGGTCTTTCCCATCAATACAGCACCTTGGTCCAGTAACCGCTGCACTACTGTGGCATTAAAAGGTGGAACATAACCTGGAAACAACAACATTGCCTTATTAGATACAATATGAGGCTATGCATTATTTGTAAAACTAGAGTGAGTGGAAGCTATAGAATCAAATATAACTGCTTAAAGAATGATTTAAGTCTGTGAACTGCTCTGTTAGTGGAGCAATTGGTGAGCTGATCAAATCTGAATCCATTAAGCTAAAAGCATAAAGCAAAGGCTTAAAAGCTGTAAGAAATGTTGCTGCAATTTGTGAGATGAGTTAATTTGTGTGACTGAAGTCAGATAAAGTCACCTTAACATCAATGGATGTAAAATGAACAGAAAACACTGCCATGTAATGAGAAAGATTAATTAATAGTTAAGGGAACTTGAGGAAATGTTGATCATAACATGGTAAGATTTTTTTATAGAAATTGTAAAGTTCTTTAGTTCGAGTTGCAGCCAGGGTCACAAAAGCAGTCTATGAGGGGGATGAGGTTTAAGATGACTTGAGTACACTGGGAATCTGCAGTCAAAAATATTACAGTAAACAAAGAAAAGTTAGTATTAGTTATTGAATAATTAACAAAACATACAAATCCCTTTCAGGCACAAAAACATCTGAAAATTCAGCCATGGGAAATAAGAGAAATTATAAATATCATTACAGTAAAGGAAAACCCTTATAAATGTTCCCCCAAAAAAATACAGCAAGCTTGAAGATCGAGAAAATTTCATAATTCAAGAGAACCAAGGTATTTATGAGTAAAAGGAATGTAGAAATATATGATAACTGAGCAAGAAACATATCATAAGAATTTCTATAGGCATAAAAAAAGGGAAAAAAATAAAGTTAATGTGGATTCCCAGGAGCAATTGTATTGGGGAATAAGGAGTTTGCCGAGAATTTGAACAAATGCTTGGTGTTAATCTTTGAAGAAGATAAAGAGATTATCTCTGTAATAGTGGAGCAGCGCAGGCCTAGAGGGAATGAGAGCACAAAGAAACAGGTAGAAAAAAAGATCAGGAATAAGTAGGTCATTTTTGGGTTTAGCAGTTGTAACTAGCAGTGTGCTACAGGATGTGTGCTGAGGCCTCAGCTTTTCAGTCAATGATTTAGATGAAAGGATCAAAGAGAATGCATCCAGATTTACTGATGACAGAAAGACATGTTGAAGTGTGGGAATGAGAAGAGGATGAAGAGAGACTTCATGATGGATGGAGACACATTAAATGCATGAATAAAGACATGGCAGATGAAATACAATGTGGAAAAATGCAAGACCATCCACTCTGGTAAAACATTATAGAAGTACTGAGTTTTCTTTGAAAGGTTTGTGGTGTTCAGAGAGATTGGAGTGTCAATGCATATAAGTTATTAAGTTAACATTTAGGTACAGCATGCAAATAGAAATCAAATGGCACGATGATATTTATTGCAATAAGGTTTGAGTATAAGAGTAGGAATCAGGGATGAATTACACAAGACATTGATGGGATTGTGTTGGAAATACCATACATATCCAGCTTTCCTATCTAAGAAAGGTTGTATTTGCAAATGAGGGAGTATAGAAAAAGTTCATCAGCTTGAAACCTGGAATAGTTGTAAAACGACTAACTAAACAGAATGGCCTTGTACTTTCTTGAGTTTATAAGAATGAATGGAGCTTTACACAGTGTATGAAGGGATAATGCTTCCTTTGGCCATAATGTCTAAAAAGAGGGAGTACAGACTCAAAATGCAGGGTCAGGAATTCAAAACAGGGTGGAAAAGCAATTGCTTCTCCATGACAATAGTGAATCCTTGTAAATTGTCTACCAAAGATGCTATGGAGACAATCACTGAGTATATTCAAGAAAAGGCAGGTAGAGTTTTAGATGTTAAGAGAATCAAGGAATAGTAGTAAAGTAGTGCTGTGAAAGATCAACCACCACTTTAATGAATGGCAAAGCAGGCACGATGGGAAGAATGGTCTACTTTTTCTTACTTTCTTAAATCAGTTCCATTAGACAGACAAGCTTTATTTATTTATTTGACATACAGCGCAGAGAAGGCCCTTCCGCCTTCAAGCTGTGATGCCCAGCAATCCCCCAACTTAATCCTAGCCTAATCACGGGACAATTTACAATGACCAATCAACCTACCAACTGGTACATCATTAGACTGTGGGACGAAACCCACATGGTCACTGGGAGAACGTACAAACTCCTTACAGGCAGTGGTTGAAATTGAACTCGAATCGCTGGCACTGTACAGCACTGTGCTAACCACTGTGCTACCATGCTGCTTAAAATGTACAGTGGCATGCAAAAAAGTTTGGGCACCCCTGGTCAAAATTTCTGTTACTGTGAATAGCTAAGCGAGTAAAAGATGAACTGATTTCCAAAAGGCATAAAGTTAAAGATACACATTTCTTTAATATTTTAAGCAAGAAAGCTTTTTATTATTTCCATCTTTTACAATTTCAAAATAACAAAAAAGGAAAAGGGCCCAAAGCAAAAGTTTGGGCACCTGCATGGCAGTACTTAGTAACACCCCCTTTGGCAAGTATCACAGCTTGTAAACGCTTTTTGTAGCCAGCTAAGAGTCAGCTAGGCTTCCTGTCCCATGATCCTCTCATATCCCTTTTGCCAATCAACTTTCCAGCTCTTAGCTCCATCCCTCCCCCTCCTGTCTTCTCCTATCATTTTGGATCTCCCCCTCCCACTTTCAAATCTCTTACTATCTCTTCTTTCAGTTAATCCTGACGAAGGGTCTCGGCCCAAAACGTCGACTGTACCTCCTCCTATAGATGCTGCCTGGCCTGCTGCATTCACCAGCAATTTTTGTAAGAGTCTTTCAATTCTTGTTTGGGGGAGTTTCGCCCATTCTTGCTTGCAAAAGGCTTCTAGTTCTGTGAGATTCTTGGGCCATCTTGCATGCACTGCTCTTTTGAGGTCTATCCACAGATTCTTGATGATGTTCAGGTCAGGGGACTGTGAGGGCCATGGCAAAACCTTCAGCTTGCGCCTCTTGAGGTAGTCCATTGTGGATTTTGAGGTGTGTTTAAGATCATTATCCTATTGTAGAAGCCATCCTATTTTCATCTTCTGCTTTTTTAGAGATGGTGTGATGTTTGCTTCCAGAATTTGCTGGTATTTAATTGAATTCATTCTTCCCTCTACCAGTAAATGTTCCCCGTGCCACTGGCTGCAACACAAGCCCAAAGCATGATCAATCCACCTCCGTGCTTTACAGTTGGAGAGGGGTTCTTTTCATGAAATTCTGCGCCCTTTTTTCTCCAAACACAAGGCCAGAAAGTTCTATTTTAACTGAATCAGTCCATAGGACTTGTTTCCAAAATGCATCAGGCTTGTTTAGATGTTCCTTTGAACCTTTTGAATAGAACTTTTTGGCTGCAATGAGCAAAGGTATGTTTGGAGAAAAAAGGGTGCAGAATTTCATGATTTCACACGGTCTGTAAAAAAGCTGCAGATGAAAAGAGGATGGCTTCTACAACAGGATAATGACCCTAAACACACCTCAAAATCCACAATGGACTACCTCGAGGCGCAAGCTGAAGGGTTTGCCATGGCTCTCTCAGTCCCCTGACTTAAACATCATTGAGAATCTGTGGATAGGCCTCAAAAGAGCAGTGCATGCAAGACGGCCCAAGAATCTCACAGAACTAGAAGCCTTTTGCAAGGAAGAATGGGCAGAAATCCCCCAAACAAGAATTGAAGGACTCTTAGCTGGCTACAGAAAGCATTTACAAGCTGTGATACTTGCCAAAGGGGGTGGTACTAAGTACTGCCATGCAGGGTGCCCAACTTTTGCTTCGGGCCCTTTCCCTTTTTTGTTATTTGGAAACTGTAAAAGATGGAAATAAAAATGTTTTCTTGCTTAAAATATTAAAGAAATATGTCACCTTTAACTTTATGCCTTTTGGAAATCAGTTCATCTTTTACTCGCTTAGCTATTCACAATAACAGAAATTCTGACCAGGGGTGCCCAAACTTTTGCATACCACTGTATAACTTAAAATTTATCATGCTTTCAACATTTCAGTCCATCCTTCTGTTAAACAATCTGTTAACTTGGGATTTCTTTAGATTATCTCCACATCTCAGAATATAATTAAAGGAAACTTTCAGCCTACCTTTTAGATTCAGTATTTAAAGTCTAGTATCTCAAGACAGTTGAGAAACAATTCTGAACTCTTAAGTGAAATTACTACAGAATGAATGAGATAGTCACAGGATTTATTTATTGTAGTATGTCTGACATATTTTATACTTTGAAAGGCTATGCATTAAGTCATTAGCTAAGCATCAACTTAACTGAATATAGTTCATTGCAGAAAAGGTTAATAACTTGGACTGATAAAGAACTTTATTACAGTTTGAAAAAAGTAATAGCTTCTCACCAGTTCAAAAATTCAGAAATGACTCTAATTTGATCATACTTAAACTGAGCTCAATCTTAGCTGCATGACAGTGGAGTTCTGCACTAATGATGTTTCTCAGTTATTGGGAGGATTGGGTAACAAAAGGAGAAATTTTCATAATAAATAAAGGCAATGATATTCATTCAGTCTCATTGATAGCCAGCAGCTGTGGGTAAGAACAATGCAAACCCAACTATGACACAACCCTCTTCCGCTCCCCCCCCCAACCCCCGCCATTTCTTCTGCAAATATTGACTTGCTCATTACTGGTTGGCAGCAGTTTATAAGCACATCTGGAGGGCTATGAAATTTGCCTCAATACCTGAAGTGGTGGGTCGCGGTAGAAAGAAAGCAAGCCCAGATTTCTTTTGGAGGAATCAACTGCAGCTATTTTTCAGAATATTTCCAACCTTCCTTCACAATTTTTTTTTAGCTCATATACCAACTATCACTGGGGAACTCTGGGCTTTTGGCAGTAACATTCTTGAATGAGTCACTAGGACTAGTACAGAGTTGACAGATCACATGTGTTAACCCATGTCTCGGCAAGCTACAGCAATTAAATGCTTTCAGGTGTCTGAAATAGCACTTGGTAAGAACTGAAAAGTTTAGAAAACAGATTTAAAAATTACATGCAACAGCTCCTTTCAACATTTCTTTGTTAGAAATAGAGGGTTGTTTCAAATCCTGGCTCACTGTTTTCTCCTTATTAATCTTCACAGTGTAAAACAGCAGTACTTTATCCTTCTACAGAATAGAATTCGTCAAATTGGAAGCTGTGAATATTTGTTGGGACATTTGGATCAGGATAATAAACTGTTTAACATTATGAGCTTTTCCATCTCCTGACTGGCTAACACCTGACATTCTGCTCACTGTAGCTCCATAAAGCTGAAGTCACAATGTTTTAAGAAACCAGTAGTTAAGTATAATATTTCCGGAACAATAGCCAAAAAATTCTGTTACTGTTGTTGCGTAAATGAAGTCACTGGAGATGATTGCTGGTAGATACAAACCAGCTTCTTTATTTTTCCAAAACGAGGTACAGCAGGCATCGGTCAAAAGGTCTGGCTGGTCCAAAATGGGGCTCGATCTTTTATGTGCCAAACATTAAAGGACAACTCCATATTTACAATGTATGGACAGTGCCTTCTTTGAAACTACATACAACCTTCACACCTCCTGATTCACATCCCCACCACAGACATACAAATGAATTTTAATCAGCATTGTCTGGACTGGGATTCATAGCTTTTCGGAACCTGCTGTTCAGAGCTGCACTGCAAATTAAATGCACAATACATTTTCAGATGTGAAGACTGGTAGCCACAGTCAATTGTTAAATGTACAAGCTCTAAACTGAAAAAAAATCACTCTGACAGTTACAAATATGACTGATGGACTTCGTAGTGTTAAATTGTTAGCTGCAACGTTCTGAATAACAGGTAATTTCTAGAAAGCAAATACTGCTCAGTAGAACGTTGGTAAATCAAATATAGTAATGTACTAACTCTTAAGGACAGATTGTGAACAGAATATTCAACCACAAAGAATACTTAAGACATTGAGATTTACATATCTATTAAAATTGATTCATTGATGCCATATTTTCCTCCCACTGCTTATTTCAATTTGATTGCTTTAAATGGATTCAAATTGACTTTTAAAAATCTTTACCTTTTAACATATTTGATGCACATGTCGTCTCAATACCATCAGTGCTGAAGTTATCTTTAACAGCAACTGGAACTCCATCTAATGGACCTAAAGGATTTCCTGAGTGCATATTAATAAATAATGTTAATACAATGAAACACAGAGTACCTGGACAAAAATCATTATTTATCGAAGTTAAGAAACAAATATTAGAAGATGCCTTAAGCACAACAGCTGAAAGCAGCAGTTCCTTTTTTCCTGACTGATTAGTAGGGCGTGGAAACAGAAAAGTAGGTGATTCAGCCCTTCACAGTTAATGTACTATAAAATACAATAAAAATCCTCTGTTTCAGCACTGTATTCCCAATCTCTCCCTTACCCAAATCCACCTCCTTTTTAAATAAATTCAGAAACATGTGCTCCGCTGCCATCTGTGGTAAAGAATTCCACAGCTTCATCACTCTGAATAAACATTTCCTTCATCTCAGAGCTAAATATCTTACCCAATATCCTAACCCCTATCAGAGGAAACATCCTCCCTGCATTACACCTGCCAGATTTTATATATTGTTCTCCTTACTCAAGAAAGGATTTTTTTTTTTTTTTACTTCTGAGGGAGTTTAACCAAGCTTGGTTGGACTGATTCCTATGATGCAAAACTGTCATACAAGAGGAGATTTGGTTAACTTTGTGTTCATTAATGTTTAGAAGAATGAAATTAAGTCATCAAGTTTATTTCCACATGCACAAGCAGGTTTTAAATGTGACTGTAGCTCACTGACTTGATTCTTCTACACTTTAATAAACCTATCCAAAGTTAACCAAAACTCTCCCTTTGCAGTTCTCCATCCTATGAATCAGCCTGATCAACCATTGTTAAACTTCCACTGTGGTAAATACATCCTTCTTGGGGAAAGAGAGCAAACCCACATGTTACTCCAGGTGTGGTCCGCCAAGGCTCTGTGCAACAGTATCCTTGCTCCTATACTCAAGATATCATGTAATGAAGGAAAACATCAATTTGCCTTAACTGCATGTTTACTATTAGCAATTGGTGTACGGGGATACTTAGATCCCCTTGTAGATCAACACTTACCAGTTTATTGGTATTTAAATAATACACTGCCTTTCCAATATTCCTATTGAACTGAATAACTTCACACTTATCCATGTTATTCTGCAGTTGCCAATTACTCAACTTGTCCAAATTGCCTTGAAGCCTCTTGGATTTTCTTGCAAAACCCCGAACCAGTGTGGCATCATTGGCAAATATAGAATTATATTTAGTTCCCTCAGCTAAAAAAAATGATGTACTTTGTTAATAGCTGGGGCCCAAATACCAATTACTGCAGTACCCTATGACAAACACCTGTCACCCAAAACTAGTTCCTTTTATTCCTACTCTGAAACTTCTGTCAATAAATTTCAATAATACAAGCATATGACCCCCTCAAAACACAGGCTTTCCTTTGGCACACTAACATTTTAAATTATAATTTATCTAATGCCTTCTGAAAATTTAAATGTACTACTTAAAGTGGTTTCTAATATATTCTACTAATTACATCTACCTAAAACAATGGTAGATTTGTCAGACACGATTTCTCTATCATAAAATCTATTTTGACTTTATCTAATCCACCTGATGTCCTGTTATCACAATATTTATAATTTTCAACCAGCATTTTTCCCACTTCAAGTTTAGCCTTTATTAATTTGTATTTCAGTTTTTCCTCTCTCCTGTCTTAAATATTGGGGTTACATTTTCCACCCTCTACTCTGCAGAAATCCAAGGCAGCTTAGAAGGTGACACCCAATGCACCCATTATTTCTATAGCTACTCTTTTTGATATTTAGGATGCAGATCATCAGCTCATGGTGATTTTTAGTGTGGTTAATTTCTTTAGAACTTTTTTTGACTGATTCTAAGTTCCTTAAATTCTTCCTTTCACTCTTTTCTTGTTTCCTTAGTAATTTCTGGGAGGTTACTTGTGTCCTCTTCCGTGAAGACAAATTAAACTATATAGTTAATTGTTCCGCTATTTCTTTATTTCCGATTATAAATTTCCCAATTTCTGGCTGCAAGGCACTTGCATCTGTCTCCATAAATCATTTTCTCTCTACACAACTTTATTAAAGCTTTAACAGCCCACTTATGGTTCTAATCACAAACAAGAAAATATGCATTTGCTGGAAATCCAAGCAACACACACAAAGTGCTAGAGGAACTCAGCAGGCCAGGCATCTATGGAAGAGTACAGTCAATGTCTCCGGCTGAGACCCTTCAGCAGGACTGGTGAAGGGTCTTGGCTCGAAATGTTGACTGTACTCTTATCCATAGATGCTGCCTGGCCTGCTGAGTTCCTCCAGCATTTTATGTTTGTGTCACTTATGATTCTAGTAAGTTTATTCTCACATGATCTTTAGTTACTGGCATTCCAGCTTTTTGCTTAAAAGAATGAACAGTTGCGGCTTCAAGCCTCACAACAGGACTGAAGGTTCAAATACAGTTACAGTGAGCACTACATTAGTGGTGCTTCTAAGCTTTGATGAAGTTCTGCCTGCCTTTTCATAACCATGTGAAAGATAACTGTGTGAATAAAATTTTGTGTAGTGTAATTAGAAGATGCTGTTTTTTTTTCCTGCTGCTTCGGTCAACATTTCTTTCAGAACTAACACTACAAAAAAAAATTATCCAGTTAATTGTCTCCTGGGACCGTTACACTTGCAAATGAAAAACAGGGCTGTGTTTGAAAAGTAATTAACTCGACTGATCTTCTGACATAAAAGTTACAACACAAAGGAGCTTTTCTCTCTTCTGACATTCCTGCATTTCATCTGTAGTTATTTTAAGAATATGTAAAATTAGTATTAATGATAAAAGTCTCAATTGCTAGTAAATAAATTGACTAGAAACAAAAGTATCAAATATCCTGATGAAGGATCTCGGCGTGAAATGTTGACTGTTCACTCTTTTCCATAGATGCTGCCTGGCCTACTGAGTTCATCTAGCATTTTGCACATGAACCTTTTATTTTGACAAGCACGGTCAAAGAAAACAAAGTGAAAATTAAAATTGCACTCAGTCAAACATCGATAAAGTGAAAGTATGGCTTGTTCCAAAAACATAAGACGGTACGTTTTGAAAGGTTAAAATCAAGTGTATATAAAAGAAATATTCATGCAATCAAGTTGGGGATAAATTTTGAAATTACCTCTCCGCAGTCTGTTCTCTGCATCTGCAGCCTGTTTCAGGGCTTGCTCCTCAGTGACAGTAATATAGGCATTCAAAACTTTTGTTTTCCTGATTAAAGACAGACATCTCTGGCATAGTTCAGTCGGACTAATTTGCCCTTGCCTTAAAGCCAGGGAAACCTAAAATTTTAATAAGAATACATGTTAATAGGCTACATTAACCTTACATATTAACATGGATAGGATAAGAAAACACCATCTAAAAGCTTAATTTTCTTCTATCCAATAAGGTTTCATAGCAGCCATTTCCCAAAAGGCTTTTATTTAAGCCCCCAGCATTTTGTATATACAAAAAAAAATTTTGAAGTGGAGAATTTTAGATTTCTTAAAAAGGGGGAAATTGGCAATGAGGCCCATCATTTAGACACAGAGATAGAAGAGTACAGCACAAGAAAAGGCCATTCAGCCCACAATGTTGTGCCAAACCACCTAGAAAGCAAATTAAAAACACCCAAACACTAACCCCTTTTACCTATACAATATCTATATCTCTCCATCTTCCTCTCATCCATGTGCCTATCTAAATGTCTCTGCCTCTACCACCATACCAGGCAGCACATTCCAGGCATCGACCACTCTCTGAGTAAAAAGCTTACCTCTCACAACCCCTTCAAAACCTTCAATGCATACCCTCTGGTGTTACACATTTCAACTCTCAGAAACCAGATACTCCTTGTCTATCTATCTATTCCAATCATAATCTTATAAACCTCTGTCAGATCTCCTCAGCCTCCACCTGCTCCGAAGAAAACAACCCAAGGTTATCCAGCCTCTCATGCCAGCGCATGCCTTCTAAACCAGGCAAAACAAGCCCATAACAAATCCAGCAGCTTGTATATTTTGTTGCATAATAACAACCTTGAGTGTACTTAATGATGATGCATTCACGTTTCTAAAGGAGAATTCCCAGCCATTTGAAATTTTAAAAAACTGCAGCTCATAACATGAGATGAAGCCTTAAGAGTTCTAGATTCTCCAGGTAGGAGAAATAACCTTTACACATCAATCCTGTCAGTTGCTTACAGATTCTTATGCTGCAATGAAATTACACTTGTTTTGTAAACCTCTGCTAGTATGGACCACTCTCAGTTTCTCATCGAAGGATAATTCCCCAACCCAGAAAGCAAGCAAGTGAAGCAGTACTGCCTTCTGCGGACACAGAACTTGACTCTATGTGATCGCATACAATTCTGAAAATGGGTACTCATAAAATCTCTGTACAATTGTGGGGAAAGCGTTAGAGGAGGGGAAGTGGGAAGAGATGTTGGACTGGAGGAATACTAGGGCAGTGAGAGATTTTCTCGTTCGGTGTCAGCACGGGGAAGCGCAATTGCTGCGAGCGGCTGAATCAGCCCAGCGACGATTAGGTGAAGAGCGGCGGAGTGTGGACGCTCACCTCCCGCAGATTCCAGCCTCTCATAGTCATCATTCACCTTCTCACCAACCGGTTACTATGACCGCCGCCATGCAGGTTTTTTTTTGTCAGGAACCCGTCAACAACGGCTCTGCTGATTCGACGCGGCCCGTAGGAAGTGGCGTGTGATTGGATGTCTGTTGGAGGTCACTGAGGTCGAGGAAGTGGGTACAGGAAGCTTGGCATTTGGGAAAGTGGTACGACCAAGAGAGATGTAGAAATTATTACTCAGTGTAGACACTGAACACGGTTATCGGCATTGCACTACACTTGGAACTTGTGGGCTTCTGTATCATATGTAAAGTCTGCTGCGAAAGTCTATTGTTGGGGATTTCAGTTTAGGAAAAGGATTAGACAAGTGGTTGTGTAAGCGATCATTGGTAAATGAAGGGTTTGATATACCTGTAGTTTCACAGTTTGGTTATGTCCCTCATCATGTTGCATTCTGTGAGTAGAAAAGTTGGTAGTGGATCTTTAGGCACGTCAGCAAGAATCGGAGTAAGTGTTTTAATCCAGGGTTTTTGTAAAAAGATTACCACTTCTTCATGCAAGCAGACAGTAATGCCAGCCTGGGTAATAGATAAATATGGGAATAACAGTATGCTGCGTTTGACAAAAAATTCTCTCTTTCCAATCATACACTACCCCAATGAAGTTATAATAAAAGTTCATGCTTCCAGCTTAAATCCTATTGACATTTCCATGAGAAGTAAGTTCATGTTTTTGTGTGAAGTTAAAAATGCTAATTATCTTTAAATGGTTTATGTTACAAATGTGCCTATTATTGTAAATTTGGATATGGGGAAACTTCGAATATTTTGGGGTGGGTCTGTTTTATACTTTCAAAATATTTTAATATTTTGGCAAATCTTGGTAATGTGAGTAGATCCATACAGTATGTGTAAGCAAACTATGTGTATCAATATAGTTAATGTTTGCCAGTATAATTTGTAAATGATCAATGTTTTTCATGAAGGTGATTGCTGTTGTTATTTTTCCAGTTTCTGTTCTTGTTTGTGGCTTGTCAGGTAAAAAAACAGACAATCCAACAAAGCGTTAAAATAGTGCTTGCAGCTCACCTTTTCTCTCATCTCTGTTTGCCACCAAGCCAACTAACTGAACATTAATGAAAGCCTGAGCGTGAAGGTAGTTTGGGGCTGATGCAATTACTGATGTGTAGGGAGATTGATGGCCCATGGAGTATTGCAAGGATTGGAAAGTGCTGAATTGTAATTGAGTATTTTCATAAAACTGAACTTGTTTCAATTTTTAACATTTCTGAGAGTGGCCGTGTTTTATTGTTATGATAAAAGTTCCTCATTGAGAAATAATCTTTGCTGTAGATTTCTTTTGTCGTTTTCTCCCTAACTCCACACTGCCTTGCCTGATAGGCAAGCAATAATATGATAATGATCACAATTCAGCTGCAGAACTGTTATTAATCTATAAAATAGCTAATATAAATCTGACTGAATATGATGTATACCTAAGAGAGTACAATATAGTCACAGAATTAAAAAAAAAGCAAGGAAGCAGGCCTTTCAGCCCATCTGGACCATGCTGGCCACAGCATCCTCCCTGCTAGTCCTGGTTGTATGCACTCAGGTGATAACTCTTGAAGCCTCTCTCCTCCATGTACCTATCCAAGTGCTTTCTCAGTGTTGCAGTTGCATCTTCCTCAAACACTTCCTCTGGCAGCTCATCCAAGTACACACTACCCTCTGTGTAAATAAGTTACCTCTCAGTTCTCTTTTAAATCTCTCCCTTCTTATCTTTTGCCCGCCAGTTTTAGACTCCCCAACCCTGAGGAAAAGGCTATGACCGTCCATCTTATGGATACCTTCGTGATTTTATAAATTTCCACGAGGTCACCCCTCATTTTCCTCCTTCCAGAGAATAAAAACGCAGTGCGGTCAACCTCTCTCAAAAACTCGGACTCCTCTGTAATCCTTTTCTGCTTCCTCTCCAGCTTGACGATATTTATCCTATAACAGAGTGCCAAAACTAGGCACAATCTTGCAAGTATAACCTCACTAACGACTTGCATAATTACAGCATAAAATCTCTACTCCTAAACTCATCACCCTGACTGATGAAGACCAGCATGCTTAACACCTTCCTCACCACCTTGAGTATTCACGTGACCACTTTTAGTGAACTGTGCACTTGTACTCCCAGAGTCCCTCCATGACACCTGTCAATGCCCTGCCGTATGCTCTGCAAGTCCGACCCTGGTTTGACTGTCCAAAATGCATTACCTCACATTATTCTAAGCTGAAATCCATTTGCCATTCCTCAGCCCATCTCCCTAACTGATGAAGATCTCTGTATTCATTATAGAGGTCTTCATCATTATCAACAAGATCCCCTTCCCCACATGAATTTAGTATCGTCAACAAACTTGCTAATTTTGCCATGTACGTTCAAATCCAAATGATTACGCACAAAATGAATAACAGCAGACCCACCACTGTCTCCTGAGGGATCCCAATTCTGAATCCACCTGGCCAACTCCCCTGAATCCCATGTGACCTAATCTTCCAGGTCAACCTGACCTGCAGGACCTTGTCAAAGGCCTTACTGAAGTCCACCTAGACAACATCCACATTCCCACCTTCATATACAGTATCCCCTTAGTTACCACTTTGGAAAACTCCCAAGAGATTTGTCAGACATGACCTCTCACGCACAAAACCATGCTGACTATCCCTGATTAGGCCTTCATTATCCGAGTGATAGTAGACCTGGTCTCTCAGATTTCCTTTTAATACCTTCCCCAACAACTGAAGTCAGGCTCAGTGGCCTGTCCTTGCACAATGGAACAACTTTAGCTCCTTCTTGGCTTTGAATCAAGTTGGTATTTTTTGCTATCTGAAATTTCAGAAATTGTATTTAGATTTTTCTGGATTTCGGATAGAGAGGCTGGGCTGCTGTAAAAAGTGAGTGATGTCATCGTAACATGGTGTCCTTTATTACCGGGATTGTGTAGGCAACTCCCAAGTCAGATTGTAACTCTGCTCTTCAAATCCTGTAACACTCTTCCCGAAATAGTCGTGTTACAGTAAGCAAGGTTCTGCTAGTGCTTTGTAAGGTGAGAGTCAAATGGCTCTACAAGCTTACTGCTGGCTTTGGGATAGAAAGCTCATCTAGGGCGAATTCTACTCAGTGTTTCATTTCTCTTACTAATGTTACAACGTGGAGGGAAGGAGGAGCCTTGCTCTGTCTTTGTAGTATCTCAAGGTTGTTTGTATTGGACGATATTGTTTAAATTGTAAATACTGATTGAACAAGCAGGAAGACAGAAACTCTCTTCCACAGTTGATAATTGAACTCAGTTCAATTGTTAATTTCAAATCTGAGGATGATAGATCTGTAGTTAGTGAAAGCTACATAGTAATTATGAGTGCAAAAGAGTTCAGGCCAGATGTGACTTCATTGAATAACACACAAGGAGTAAAATGACCAATTGCTGTTCTTGCACTCAGTGGAAACTTGAAAAAAATTCATTCCCTGTGTTGAAAAAGAGAATAATGTCTGCAGCTGTCACTTCTTCTCTCTCCACCCTTCTCTCTAATCCATGTGTCAGTTTTGGTCTTAATGCTTCCTCTGTGCTGCGTCAGTGGTTTCATTAAACAGTCTCAATTCAAACCTATAAGATTAATAGGATAACTTAATTTTCAGAAAAAAAAAACAATTTTGACACTTGATTCAAACTATGTCATGCTAGTGTTGTGTTTAACGTTGTTCCAATGCCTTTTGGTGAAAGAGTCTGATTACTGATGGAAATTTTGTTTTACTTTTCCTACAATGAAATCTTAATTTGCATCATAATTGCAAGTGATGCCGGGGGTTTTATTGAGTCTCTTTGCCATCACCAACAGTCTGCATGTTTGTTGTGTCTTAAAGATGGTTATGGTGCTACTGTGCTAAGAATGAAACGTGACCCCTTACATTTAAAATCTGCTGGGAGTGAATTTCCTTTGATTTTGGGTCGTGATGTCTCTGGTGTCATCATGGAAACTGGACTGGATGTATCTTATTTTAAACCTGGAGATCAGGTAGCTGTTGGATTTTGTTTCTTGATATGCCTGAGAGAAGGTTGTGTCTGAACACATTAAATGATGGTTATATTTTTCTTGACCTACATTATAAAAGGGATATGAGGGAAAGAGAGAACTTGCATTTACATAGTGCCTTTCATGACCTCTAGATGTCACAAGACTGCTTCACACCAAATGAAATACGTTTTCACTGCGGGTTACTCAAACAGCAATGAGAAAATAACTATTCAATCTGTTTCAGTGAAGAAGGTTTTAAATGAATATCATTTAACACTCCTTATATGATAAGTTTTTCATTTTTAGAATCATTTTCATGAACCTGCTTTGAACCCTCTGCACTATTGGCACATCCTTTCTTAGATAAAGTGCCCAAAACTGCTCACAATGCTACAAGTAAGGCATCACCCATGCCTTATAAAGCCTCAGCAATACATCCTTGCTTTTATATTCTAGTCCTCTTGAAATGAATGCTAGCATTACACTTGCCTACCTCACCACAGGCTCAACCTGCATGTTAACCTTTAGGGAAACCTGTACAAGGACTCCCAAGTCCCTTTGCACCTTGAACTTTTGAAATTTCTCCCCATTTGGAAAATAGCCTACACTCTATTCCTTCTACCAAAGAGCAGGACCGTGCAGTTCCCGACACTGTATTTCATCTGCCTCTTCTTTGCCCATTTTCCCGATCTGCCTAAGTCCTCCTGCAGACTCCCTGCTTCCTCAACACCACCTGCCCCCTCCACCTACATTTGTATTGTCCACAAACTTGGCCACAAAGCCATCAATTCTTACTGCCAAATCGTTGACATTCAACGTCAAGAGAAGCGGTCTCAATGCCGACCCCTGTGGAGCACCACTTGTCACCAGCAGCCACTCAGAAACGGCTCCCTTTATCCCCACTCGTTGCCTCCTCTTTGATTATGCTGGCTGCTTAACTGAGGTAACGAGAAGTGTAGACAGAGTCCATGGAGAAGAGTCTGGTTTCCATCATGTGCTGAGCTGTGTCCACAACTTTGCAAAGCAGTTACTCTACCAAACCATGGTGCATCTGGAAGACTACCTTCTATGGTACGTTGATAAAAATTAGTGAACTTTAGCGGGGACATGACAAAATCCTTTAATGAGGAAGTAGAAGTGCTGTTGAGCTTTCTTATTCATGGCTTCTATATAGTTGGACCAGGACAGGTAGTGTTCACTACCAGGAACTTGAAGCTCTCAACCTTCTTGACCTCAGCACAGTTGACGTAAAAGCATGTGCAACTGCCCCACCCCACCCCACAACTTCCTGAAGTCAATGACCAACTCTTTTGTTTTGCTGACATTAAGGGATAGGCTGCGTCATGACTCCACATTATTAGTGTATCTTCTTCCTCATCGTTATTTGAGATACTGACTCCTACAGTGGTATAACTTGCAAATTTGTGGGTGGAGTTAGGACAGAATGGTCACACAGTCATGAGTGTAGAGGGAATCGAGTGTGGAGCTGAGCACGCAGCCTTGCGGGGCACTGGTATTGAAAATAATAGTTGTAGAGGTGGTGCTGCCTATCCTTACTGATTGCAGTCTATTGGTCAGGAACTCGAGGGTCCAGTTGCAAAGGGAGGTGTTGAGTCCCAGACCTGGGAGACCGGAGATGATTTTGTTTGGTAGAATAGTATTGAAGGCGGAGCTGTGGTCAATAAGTAATAGTCTAATACAGGTGACTTTATTGTCCAGATGCTCCAGAGATGAGTGTAGGACCAGGGAGATGATGTTCACCATTGGCCTTTTTCAGCAGTAAGAGTATTGCAGATGGTCCAGGTTGTCTGGGAGGCTGGAGTTAATGTGTGCCATGGCCAGTCTCTCAAAGCACTTCCTGATGCACCATTAAAGCACGTTATCTGAAGTATCAGGACAATAGTAGTCTTCTTAAAGAATGTCTGAACTTTATATCGAAGCAGACCCTCACACAGGACCTAAGGACACAACCAAGGACACCATCGGGGGCCATGCTGGAAATCTGAAATAAAGGCAGAAAGTATTTGAAAGACCTGAGTTAGTTTATACAAATGGTGAGACAGTTAATGTTTCTGGTCAATCACACACTGACATGAATGGTGGAATTAGGAATGGGTGTAATCCATTAGCACTGTTCTGATGAACAGACTTCAACTTGAAAGATTAATTCTGTTTTTCCTTACACAGACACTGTCTGGACTACTGAGTTTTTCCCAGTATGTTCTGCTCTTATTTTCAGATTCCCAGTTTCAAGTCAAGAGTTTGGGTGATGGAGTAGGCTCTGTGAATATTTGGAAAACATTTTGTAAGTGGTGCACACTGTACTGAGGATGGTATATACTAAGTGTAACAATACTTGTAAGATGCTTTGGGACATCTTGATGTCATGAAAGGCTGAACAAAAATGGTTTCACTTTACAGATTTTAGTGTCGTAAAATATTTGCTGTCTTTGGCCTTTGGATATGTTCTGGTTTGTCATCATGGGCATACATACCCAGGGTATAAATGGTGGGAAAATGAACCTTTTGCAGAAGCACAGGGCGTGACAATTTCTCTGTCAATTACAGATGTCTGTTTCTGCCTCATTATGCTTGTCAAAGCTTCGCTCTGTTAATGGAATTATGGCATCGTGAGTTGTCACTGATAATTTTCACAGAATCTCACAAATGCATTTTCAGGTAGATTATTTGCTTCTGTTTCAGGTATGGGCAGCTGTTCCGCCCTGGAAACAGGGAACATTGGCAGAATTTGTGGTAGCAAGTGCGAATGAGGTAAGCTGAGAGAGCAGATGATCGATTTGTTGTGTGGAATGGACATGTATACACAGAGTGGTCTCTATAGTGCCTAAAGAGTGAGCACTGAGTGAATGTTCCTGGTCTTCTGCTGCTGTAGTCCATCCACTTCAAGGTTTGATGTGTTGTGCCTTCAGAGACATTTTTCCGCACAACACCGTAACTATTTCAGTTACTGTTGCTTTCCTGTCAGATTGAACTAGTCTAGCCATTCTCCTCTGACCTCTTTCATTAACAAGACATTTCAGCCACAGAACTGCCGCTCACTGGATTTAAAAAAAACACACACCATTCTCTGTAAACGTGCGTGAAAATCCCAGATCAGCAACCTTACCGTCTGGCATCAACAATCATTCCACGGTCAAAGTCACATAGATCACGTTTCTTCCCCACTCTTGATGTTCGGTCTGAACAACAACTGAACCTCTTGACTACGCCTGCATGCTTCAATGCATGAATTGGTGCCACGTGATTGGCTGATTAGATACCTGCATTAACGAGCAGGTGTACAGATGTACCTAATAAAGTGACTCACCATTTAATGGCTTGTAGTTCTCACCCAACAGTTATGCAATCGTAAAGGCTCCAGGATATACTGAAAGGCCCGGGCAGATCTTGTTGGCCCAACTCTGTCAGCTCATGCTCACATGTACCTGGCCATGATGCAGAGTGTGTACCTTTCTGGCCTGAAGCACCTTGGACTCTGAGCAATAACAGAGCCACCAATCCCCAAAACTCCCTTGAAAGGTGAAACGCCTGGCAGCACCCCATCTCCAGCTCTGAATTCCCAAACTTTTCATGAAGTTTAAATGGATCAAACATTTTCAAAATAAAAAGTAACGGTACCTAAAAATTAAAAAGCTAAAATTAAAAACTATGCAAAAATTACTTAAAAATGAACTTGTCTTGTCCTTTGCTGCCTTGTGTGCAATTCTACAATCCCTACTGTAGTCTGCAGACTCAAGTCTAACCTGGTTCTGTGTGGAACACTGCCAATTACCAGCAAAATCTGGGACAATTTACAAGAATGTAATAGGGCATCTGATCCTGTGATGATTTGAGCTGGGAGATTTCCCCTGAGGCTGACACTAATCTACATCTGTGGCCTTTAATTGGCATGGCTGTTTCATTTTAAACTCCAAGGTAGAGTTTGTGTAACAACTACAGTTCCACTAATTAAACACAATCATTAGTAATCTGAACAATGCAATAGGTAGAGAATTTATATATTCTGCTGGTTGATGTTGAAATGTATTTGGTTGGGATACTGTAGAGCATACGGTGAAAACAGAATTAAAGCTGAAAGGCTTGACAGACACAGACACACACACACACACACACACACACACACACACACACACACACGCGCTACCTCCCTGTAGTTTGGGGAGATGACCCTTTGCCCCAGTTCACTTGGTACAATGACACTTCAGTTGAAACACTTTAATCGATTTTGTCTGATCTGTGGAGTTCCTCCAGCATTTTGTGTGTGTTGCTGTGGATTTCCAGCATCTGTACAATCTTTCATGTTTAAAACTTGGTTCGCTCTTCTCACCAGAGGGTTTGTTCTCATTAGGTGTCCCATAAGCCGAAAGCTCTCAGTCACAGCCAAGCTGCAGCTTTACCCTATGTGGCTCTGACAACATGGTCGGCCCTGGTGAACACCGGAGGACTGAACAAAGATAACTGCAGAGGGAAACGGTAATGTTGGCTTCATTCTTTGTATGTGGCAAATGGCGTGTCTCCTGCTGCTTTTGGAACATAGAGCTGAGAGCGTAGTAGGACATTACAAGCAAATCCATTGCAGGTAGAGCCCACCCACCACTGACCACATCTACAATGAGTGCTGTAGCTGGAAAGTAGTGTCCATTATGAAGGACTCCCCCCCCCCCCCCGCCACCCCCTCCACCACCATCCAGGCCATGATCCCTTCTTGCTGCTGCCATCAGGAAGGAGGTACAGTCCCACACTACTAGGTTCAGGATAGTTATTACCCCTCAACCATCAGGCCCTTGAACCAGAGTGGAAAACTTCACTCACCCCAACAGTGGACTGATTCCACGACCTATGCACTCACTTTCAAGCAGTCTACAACTCATGTTCTCAATATCTTTATTTATTTATTATTCTGTCCTTTTTGTTTTTTTTTTGTATTTGCACAATTTGTTGTCTTTTGCATATTAGTTATTTGTCCGCTTTTGTTTTGTGCAGTTCTTCATTGGTTGCTTTGTGTGTCTTTGTACAATGGATTCTGGTTAATGAGGACACATCAGGACCACTACATTTTGGCTGAATTAAATGGCTGCCCCAATTAGCCAACATTTCATGGAAATAGTTAAAAAGATATTAAAAAGACAAACTACTGTTTAACTGTACAAAAATTATGTATTTAAATGAAAGACAGAACAAATTAAAACACTATCAATACTACCACAGTACTGTTAGACTGTGTATTAGTTCCTAATAGTTAACAAAGTAACGTGTTCTTTCGATTGACAGTGAATGAGCAAGCACAGACCTAGTGCAGATGACAGACTGCCTTCACATAATGCTATTGATGATTGCATCCTCCAAGTCTTCATTCTCATTGTAACATTCAAGATGATTGTTGATTTTATTACGTCAGCAAGTTAGGAGCTTCAAATTCTTTGTAGGACCTAACTTGTTGAGGTAGTGAAATTGTTTCATTTTCACACTGCCTCTTTCTGGCATCTCCAAGCCTGAATGCTGGAATCCGCAGTGAGCAAAGCAGTTCTGAATTGTTTTACTTCTTACTTATTGCCAACTATCAGTGACAACAATCGCTGCTTTTTGAACCCACAATGGACGCTATTAAAAAACACTTCGCTCTAAGCGACCATACCAGTGCAAGTGTCTGACGCTAGTTAGAAACTGTTCGGCAATAGTCTCCTGTCCCAGTTAAGCAGCATAGTGTTCCAAATAGATGAAGGGAATCCTGGCTCTTTTCTCTATTTATTTTTGTTCTTTGAGTTGTACCAAATAAGAGGCTGTCCTGATTAACCGATGGCCCAGTTAACTGGAATCGGTTAATTGGTTATTTCCTGTGAATGCCTGCAAGAAAATTAATCTCGGAGTAGTATATGATGATATATATGGACTTTGATGATAAGTTTATTTTGAACTTTTGAACTTTGAATATGGATTATCAGCTGGGTTGTGAAGTGAAAGATAATTTAACAGAGGATATGGATAATTTAAGGTCTGACCTCAAGGTAGCACTTAAATTCATCTGACAATATGTGTTGCAGGTGGACAACTTGGTGGGGGTGTTGCTGTCTTTTATAGATTCTCGCAGTACAACCAAGGCCATTTGGCCCATCATTGCTTCTGCTGCCCAATTCCTCCTGCATCTCCGATATTTCTTTCAGAGACTTGCAACTGGAAACCAGCCAGTAGGCATCTTTGAGCTCTAGATAACTGTGTGGCTCGCAGACCAAGGGGCTAAGAAGCCCCTTTGAGCCCCTGCTGTACTCGCTTTACACCTATGACTGTGTGGGTAAGTACAGCTCCAACACCATATTCAAGTTTGCTGATGACACCACTGTTGTG
Organism: Mobula hypostoma; assembly: GCF_963921235.1. Classification (NCBI taxonomy): domain Eukaryota; kingdom Metazoa; phylum Chordata; class Chondrichthyes; order Myliobatiformes; family Myliobatidae; genus Mobula; species Mobula hypostoma. The sequence goes on from NC_086098.1 coordinate 142,276,191, forward strand.
GACCATATCAGAGATGGTGATGAATACAGGAAGGAGACTGAAAACTTGGCTGAGTGGTGTCATAATAACAACCACTCACTCATTGTTAGCAAGACCAAGGAATTGATTGTGGACTTCAGGAAAGGGAAACCAAAGATCCATGAACCAGTCCTCATCGGAGGGTCAGAGGTGGAGAAGGTCAATAACTTTAAATCCCTGGCTGTCACTATCTTAGAGGACCTGTCCTGGACCCATCATATAAATGTAATTGAAAAGAAAGCACGACAGTGCCTCTACTTCCTTAGGACTCTGCAAGGATTCTCATGTTATCAAAAACCTTGACAAACTTCTATAGATGTCAAATAAACTCTTCTTGGGCTACCAGCTGGGTACATGTGTTGATTATAACAGACGTTTCAATACCAAACTCTGCCATCTTCATCAGGGATGATGCCTGGCCATGTCCAGACCAGTGGTATTTATACCTCCTCCTGATTGGTTAGCTCTCATCCAATCAGGTTTCCACTCTCCCACCTTGTTTACAATTGAAATCTAGTTCTCACTGAGAGTGAGACCTTCATCTTGGTAAAAATTCTTTTCCTCTGGTTTTATTTCAATGGCTTCCTTTACCAGGCAGCCACAAAAACCATTGGTGTGGTATGGTAGTTTTGTATTGTTGAAGTCAAACCTATGGCAGTTGCAAATGCAATCTTCTGCCACCACCGATTTCTCTGGGTAACCCAAATGGATATACGTCCTGTGCTCCTTAATACGCATTTCCACCGTGCGTCCTGTCTGGACGTTCTAATACAACGGAAACCGGATGGTAGCCTTGGACATGGTGTCTATGGGAAACGCACTCACATGGACTTGTACCTCAACAATACCAGCCTCCGTCGTGCCTCCCAGATATAGATCAGTTATTTCTACTTTGATTAACCATGTGAAAACTATTTCAGATCTAGAGAGTCTCCCTGAGGAAATAAGATGATTACACACAGTGTTCCTACAGAATGGTACAAGATGAAGGACATCAATGGAGCCCTTGAAAGAACCAATGGAAAAACCAGGAAACCTAAAAATATGGAGGAATCTGTTGCTACTGCCTGTCTTCCCTATACTTCCTTGGTTTCTGGAAGGATTGCCAAGATCTGGAGGAAATACCAAATTAATACTATCCACAAACCTGTAAAGAAGCTCATGCAGGTCAAAGATGACCTGGGACTCGGGGTGGCTGGCATTTACGGGATTCCCTGTGAATGCGGAGCAGTGTATATCATCTAAATGGGACGCACGATGGAAACACATATCAAGGAGCATAGGAGGCGTACCTGTTTGGGTTACCCAGAGAAATTGACAGTAGCAGAACATTGCATTCACAATGGCCATAGTAGTGACCTCAATGGCACAAAACTACTGTGCCTCATCAATACTTTATACTATACTTTATACTTTATTGTCGCCAAACAATTGATACTAGAATGTACAATCATCACAGCGACATTTGATTCTGCGTTTCCCACTCCCTGGATTACAAATCTATAGTAAATATTAAAAATTTAAATTATAAATCATAAATACAAAATAGAAAAGTAAGGTAGTGCAAAAAAAAACCAAGAGGCAGGTCCGGATATTTGGAGGGTATGGACCAGATCTGGGTCAGGGTCTGTTCAGTAGTCTTATCACAGTTGGAAAGAAGCTGTTCCCAAATCTGGCTGTATGAGTCTTCAAGCTCCTGAGCCTTTTCCCGGTGGCAAAGTGAGTCCAAGGACGGAAGATTGGTTTGTGTGATGTGCTGCGCCGTGTTCACGATCTTCTGCAGCTTCTTCCGGTCTTGGACAGGACAGCTTCCATACCAATGGAAGTATTTATTTTATTTTATTTATTTATCTTATTTCAATGGCTTTTGAGACTGCCTGGTAAAGGAAGCCATTGAAATGAACTAGAGGAAAAGTATTTTAACAAAGATGAAGGTCTCACTTTAAGTAAGAACTGGAATTTGATTTGTAAACAAGGTGGGAAAGCAGAAAACTGATTGGATGAGGACTAATCAATCGGGTGGGGGAATGGGCTACGGGGGGTATGAGTACCATCGAACTAGATATCCTGGGCATCATCCCTGATGAAGATGGTGGAGTTTGTCATCGAAATGTTGGTTATAGTCATAGGCATAGTCATAGTCATAGTCATACTTTATTGATCCCGGGGGAAATTGGTTTTCGTTACAGTTGCACCATAAATAATTAAATAGTAATAAAACCATAAATAATTAAATAGTGATATGTAAATTATGCCAGGAAATAAGTCCAGGACCAGCGTATTGGCTCAGGGTGTCTGACCCTCCAAGGGAGGAGTTGTAAAGTTTGATGGCCACAGGCAGGAATGACTTCCTATGATGCTCTGTGTTGCATCTCGGTAGAATGAGTCTCTGGCTGAATGTACTCCTGTGCCCAACCAGTACATTATGTAGTGGATGGGAGACATTGTCCAAGATGGCATGCAACTTGGCTAGCATCCTCTTTTCAGACACCACCATCAGAGAGTCCAGTTCCATCCCCACAACATCACTGGCCTTACGAATGAGTTTGTTGATACTGTTGGTGTCTGCTACCCTCAGCCTGCTGCCCCAGCACACAACAGCAAACATGATCGCCCTGGCCACCACAGACTCGTAGAACATCCTCAGCATTGTCCGGCAGATGTTAAAGGACCTCAGTCTGCTCAGGAAATAGAGACGGCTCTCACCCTTCTTGTAGACAGCCTCAGTGTTCTTTGACCAGTCCAGTTTATTGTCAATTCATATCCCCAGGTATTTGTAATCCTCCACCATGTCCACACTGACCCCGCTGGATGGAAACAGAGGTCACCGGTACCTTAGCTCTCCTCAGGTCTACCACCAGCTCCTTAGTCTTTTCCACTCTAAGCTGCAGATAATTCTGCTCACACCATGTGACAAAGTTTCCTACCGTAGCCCTGTACTCAGCCTCATCTCCCTTGCTGATGCATCCAACTATGGCAGAGTCATCCGAAAACTTCTGAAGATGACAAGACTCTGTGCAGTAGTTGAAGTCCGAGGTGTAAATGGTGAAGAGAAAGGGAGACAAGACAGTCCCCTGTGGAGCCCCGGTGCTGCTGATCACTCTGTCGGACACACAGTGTTGCAAGCACACGTACTGTGGTCTGCCAGTCAGGTAATCAAGAATCCATGACACCAGGGGAGCATCCACCTGCATCGCTGTCAGCTTCTCCCTCAGCAGAGCAGGGCGGATGGTGTTGAATGCACTGGAGAAGTCAAAAAACATGACCTTCACAGTGCTCGCTGGCTTGTCCAGGTGGGCGTAGGCACGGTTCAGCAGGTAGACGATGGCATCCTCAACTCCTAGTTGGGCTGGTAGGCGAACTGGAGGGGATCTAAGTGTGGCCTGACCATAGGCTGGAGCAGCTCCAGAACAAGTCTCTCCAGGGTCATCATGATGTGGGAGGTCAATGCCACTGGTCTGTAGTCATTGAGGCCGCTGGGGCCCGGCATCATCGGCACAGGGACGAGGCAGGACGTCTTCCACAATACAAGAACCCTCTGGAACCTCAGGCTCAGGTTGAAGACATGGCGAAGTACTCCACAAAGCTGAGGGGCACAGGCTTTGAGCACCCTGGTACTGACACCATCGATTATAATCGATACCTGTACCTGGCTGGAAGCCCAAGAAGAGTTTATTTGTCATGTACGCTGGGAAAGCACCGGATCCTTTTTCTATAGATGTGTGGTGGAAAGTGTGTTGACTGGCTGCTTTACACCCTGGTATGGGAACACCAATGCCTTTGAGTGTAAAATCCTACAAAAGGTAGTGGATTTGGCCCAGGCCGTGCTCTTTTCTCGCTGCTGTCATCAGGTAGAAGGTACAAGTGCCTCAGGATTTGCACCACCAGATTCAAGAATAGTTACTACCCCTCAATCATCAGGCTCCTGAACAAAAAAAGTTAACTATACTCATCTGTTGAGATGTTCCCACAACCAATGATCTCACTTTAAGGTGTTACTTCATGGTTTAATTATTTATTCCTATTTATTTATTTTTGCATTTGCACAGTTTGTTATCTTCAATGCTCTTGCTCTTTCAATGATCCTGTTTAGTTACTATTCTATGGATTTCCTGAGTATGCCTGGAGGAAAAGGAATCTCAGGGTTGTATGTGGTGACATGCATGTACTCTGAAAATAAATTGTTACTTTGATCTTTTGAAGATGAGTGCAAATAAAAATAATACTGAGAACATGAATTATAAAGAGTCTTTGGAAGTGATTCTGAATTACAGACTCCATTTCAAGGTCTCTTTGCAACTCATGTTTTCAGTAGTGTTTTTATTTGCACTTTTTGTCGTCTTTTGCACATCAGTCTTTGTCGGGTTATGTATAGTTTTTTCAAAAAAATCTATTGTATTTCCTTTTTCCTGTCAATGCCTGCAAGAAAATGAATCTCAGAGTAGTATATGGTAAGATGTATGTACTTTAAAGAGTAATGGAACTATAGAGCACTCCAGTACAGAAACAGGCCCTTTGGCCCAACTAGTCTGTACTGAACCATTAATCTGCCTAGTCCTGTTGACGTGCACCCAGACCATAGCCCTCCATATCCTTCCCATCCATGTACCTATCCAAATTTCCAAATTTCTCGTGAGTGTTGAAATCATACTCACATCCACCACTTCCACTAGCACCTTGTTCCACACTCAGTACTCTCATTTTGAAGTTCCCCCTCAACATTTCACCTTCACACTGAACCCATGACCTCCAGTTCTAGTCTCATGCAACCTCAGTGTAAAAAGCCTGCTTGCATTTACCCTATTTCATAATTTTGTAGAGCAAGTCTCCTTTCATTCTCCTACACTAGGGAATGAAGACCTCACATATTCAGCCTCTCCCTATGATTCAGGTCGACAAGTTCCAGCAATATCCTTGAAAATTTTCTCGGCATTTTTTTAATCTTATTGATATTTTTCCTGTAGGTATGCGATTGAAACTGTACACAGGACTCCAAATTAACTTCAACATAACATACAAATGCCTGTACTCAATACTTTGATTTATGAAGGCCAATGTGCCAAAAGCTCTCTATGACCCTATCTACCTGTGATGCCACTTCCAATGAATTATGGATCTGTATTCCCAGACCCTTCTGTTCTACTGCGCTGTTCAGTGCCCTACTGCTCATCATGTAAGTCCTAGCCTGGTTTGTCCTCCCAAAGTGCAACACCTCACACTTGTCTGCATTAAATTCCATCTGCCATTTTCCCAGCTGGTCCATATCCCGACACAAGCTTTGATAGCCTTCCTTGCTGTCCACTACACTTCCAAACTTGGTGCCATCTGCAAACTTGCTGATCTACTTTACCACTTTATCACCCAGATCATTGGTGTAGATAACAAGCAACAATAAACCCAGCGCCGATCCCTGTGGCGCACCACCAGTCACAGTCCTCCAGTCAGAGAGGCACCCGTCTACTACCACTCTCTGGTTTCTCTGCAAAGCCAATGTCTAATCCAATTTACTGCCTCAGCATGAATCCCAAGTAACTGTATCTTCTTGAACCATCTACCATGTGGGGATTTATCAAAGGTCTTGGTAAACTCCATGCAGACAACTTCCACTGCCTTTCTTTCATTAACTTTCCTGGTAACTTCCTCAAAAAACTCTATAAGATTGGTTAGACAGGACCTACCACTCACAAATTTGTGTTGACTAATCAGTCTCTCTCTATTCAAATACTTTAAATATCAGGTATCTTGGAATACCTTCTGAGAACTTACCCGCTACTGATGTCAGGCTCACTGGCTTATAATTTCCCAGTTTATTCTCAGAGCCTTTCTTAAACAACAAAATAACATTAGCTGTCCTCCAATCCTCCAGCACCTCACCCATGGCTAAATACCTCAGCTAGGGCTCCTGCAATTTCTGCACTAGCCTCCCCCAAGATTCAAGGGAATACCTTGTCAGGTCCTGGAGATTTATCCATTTTAATTTGACTCAAGATACCAAGTACCTTTTCCTCTTTAATCTCTATACGGTCCATGACTTCACTGCTGTTTTGCCTCACTTCTATAGATTCTGTGTTCAGCTCCCGAGTAAATACTGATGCAAAAAATCCACTTAAGATCTTCCTCATCTCTTGCGGCTCCACATATAGATTACCATAAGCAGCCACTATGATCTCGATGGGAACTGATTATGCCCCTTGCTATCTATTTGCTGTCAATATATCTGTGGATGTCCTTGTGATTCTCCTTCAGCTTGTCTGCTAGATCAACCTCATGCCTTGTATCAGTCCTCCTGATTTCCTTCTTAAGTGTTCTCTTGCATCTCTTATACTCCTCAAGTACCTCATTTGTTCTTTGCTGTTCATATGTGCTATGTACCTCCTTCTTCTTAACCAAGGCCTCAATACCTCTCAAAAACCAAGATTATTTAAACCTGTTTTAATTGCCTTTAATTTTGATAGGAACATAAAACTCTTATACTCTCAAAATTTCACTTTTGAAGGCTTCCCACTAATGGTATTAAGATCCTAGATCCAAAGTGTTACCCTACACCCTTGCCTTTCTCGTTCCCTAATAGGAGATCCAGTGTTGCTCCCTCTATATAAAGATTAAGGAAACTTTCCTGAACACATTTGACAGATTCTGTTCCATACAACCCTTTTACAGTAGTATCGGCGTCTCAGTCAATATGTGGAAAGTTAAAATCACCTACTCTCACAACCCTCATGTTTCTTGCAACAGTCTGTGATCTCGCTACAAATTTGCTCCATTAAACCCTGCTGACTATTGGGTGGTCTATAATATAATCCCATTAACATGGTCATGCCTTTCTTATTCCATGATTCCACCCATAGAGCCTTAGAACGTGAGCTCTCCAGTCTGTCCTGCCTGAGCATTGCCATGCCTTTTCCCTGGCCAGTAATGCCACCACTCGTTCTTTTATCCCTCCCACTCTATCACGTCTAAAACAACAGAACCCTGAAACATTGAGTTGTCAGTCCTGCTCCTCCTCCAACCAATGGCTACAATTTCGTAATTCCAGGTGCTGATCTGTGCCTTAAGCTCATCCGTCTTTCTGCCACGCTCAACCTTTCTTTTCTTGTCTTTTTATGTCGGCTTAGCATCATCCTTTCCACTATCCAGCCTAGCATTCCCATTGCTCTGACTGTGCAAAAAAAAAGCAAAGAAACTACATGAAAAATCTACCTACAGCCGCTGCCTCTTGCTGAAGCCCCAACCACCCCCCCCCCCCACTCTAACACTGGTCCACTCCCACAATGGCCGCTCCACTTAAACCTAACTTCTTCTTGTTGGAGCTTACCCCACGATCTGTGGTGCACAGAATGTCTCGACTGCCCTGCTCTTTTTTTAAAACATATGATAATAAATTTACTTTGAACTTCAATGGATTTCAACAACTTTGAAACAGATTCAAGCATCAGAGTACACTATATAGTTTTGAACAACATGTTGCTTTTGTACTGTTACGCAGGCAGTGATGCTTTGGTTAACATCCATCATCCTCTGGTTTATGTGTGTATTGGCTTGGGAGTAGGAGACAGTAAATGGATCTGATTGATCTCTGTACTTCCTAGCTACTACAATCATCCGGGCAAGATTATGCCCAAGAGAATCCTTTGAAATTAGATGCAGGCCAGTAATTGCCTGAATTGGGTAAAGTGGAAAAATTACATTAAAATGTAGTTTAGATATTAGATTAGATTAGATTATGAGGACACTCAGTCCTCTTTTATTGTCATTTAGTTATGCATGCATTAAGAAATGATACAATATTCCTCCAGTGTGATATCACAGAAACACAGGACAGACAAAGACTGAAAAACTGACAAAAAACACATAATTATAACATATAGTTATAAACAGTGCAAGCAATACCATAATTTGATGAAGAACAGACCATGGGCATGGTGAAAAAAAAGTCTCAAAGTCTCTCAAAAGTCCCAGCATCTCACGCAGACGGTAGAAGGAAGAAAACTCTCTCTGCCATGAGTTTCCAGCGCCGCAAACTTGCCGATGCAGCATCCTGGAAGCACCCAACCACAGTCCGACTCTGAGTCCGTCCGAAAACTTCGAGCCTCCGACCAGCCCTCCGACACCGAGCACCGAGCATTATCTCTGCCGAGCGCTTCAACCCCGGCCCCGGCCGCTAGCAACAGTCAAAGCCTGGGGCCTTCCCCTCCGGAGATTCTTGATCGCACAGTAGCAGCGGCAGCGAACCGGGCATTTCAGAAGTTTCTCCAGATGTTCCTCCATGCTTCTCACATCTGTCTCCATCAAATCAGAATTGTGCATGGCATCCTACTTACAAATACAGATATCATTCACCGGAGAGGCCACGCGCGCTGCGTTGCACCGCCATCTTCTCCTCCCTCCTACTTATTTGAGAATTGTCTCAGTATTGCAGGTAAATAAAGTTGCAATAATCTACACTTTAGTATTTAATAAAAAAAAATTTTGCTGTGTATTTAATAGTACTCCAAAATCAACATAGTTTCACTTTATCTCTGCCAGAAAACAGTTCCTTTTCAATGATTATTGTTGAAATGATAGAACTAAATGTATTATTACACACGTTAGTAAACCTTGTACCAAAACCACACAAAGCAGTAGCATTTAAGATATGGTTCAAGTGCAGAATAAAGGAAGAGCTGGATAGACGTTGCAGAACATTTAAAGTCTAGTTTTTTTTTAACTGTAGAGTTACTACTTTAAATCCTCTTGAGGTCATTTTGAAGTTTCTTGACAATTCTCTCCTTACTCCCATCTCACCTCTGTTTATTTTCTAAATATTCACTTCTGGTACAGAATTTTATATGTTGGGAATGTGAAATTATAAAACTTAATCCCACCAAAATTATAAAATATAATCCCACTAATTCAGAGTCAGCAGTTGTTGATATTTTTCCCAATATGTGTGAATTAAGGACTGCCTTAGAAACAGCTTAGCCACAAAACAATATTTTTCTCAATTATCAGTATTCAGAAATTAACTAGAAATTTAATCTAATCTCTGAATTGAAATGTAATCTACTACTCTGAACTGACTCTATGACCAACAGACTCACTTTCAAGAAGTCTTTGCAACTCATGTTCTCAGTATTTTTAAAATTTGTTGTTTGTCTTCTTTTGCACATTGGTTGTTTGTAGTCTTTGTCTGTTCATGTATGGTTTTTCATGATTTTTTTTTTGTTTTCCCGTAAATACCTGCAAGAAAATGAATCTCAAGGTAGTATATGGAAACTTTGGTAATTTTGAAATATCTTTAACAATTCTTCATGTTTTTGTGTAACTGGGAGGTTCATAAGTGATTACTGCAAACATTTTGAACACAATACAATTTCATGCAAGACCATTAATATTCAAGAGCTCCTGAAATGTTGAATGTGTGGTTTATTGGTTTTTGTAATGTTTTTGAAACTTCCTCAATATAGGGTTTTGATCCTTGGAGGATCAGGAGGAATCGGTACCTTTGCTATTCAGGTAAGGGAATGTACTGTATGTTATTAACTTGTTTTATTTATTCTCAATTCTGATTCTTAATGATTGTACTTATTATATTCTAGTTAAATTAATTGAATCATTTAATCATACAGCATGGTAACATGCCATTCAGCCCAACTTGTCCAAACCTTATCAATCTCATCTCCCAGCACTTGATTGATTACCTTCTATGCCAAAACAAATTCTAGAGCTCATAGAGACACTTCTTAAATGTAAGTGATCGTGTCTCATGAATGTCACTGAGTTTTTTGAAGAGGTGACCAGAAGATTCATGATTCAAAGCCTGTGACCTGTGTTGTAAAGGTTGGTGCTGTGTCTCTGGTTGTTTGCCACCTGTCTTAGCAATTTGGCAGAGAGTATAGTTGACAAGATGTGTAAGTTTGCAGATGACACCAAAATTGGTGGTGTGTGGACAGTGAAGATGATTACCTAAGACTACAACAAGATTTAGATCAACTGGGAAAGTGGGCACAATAATGGCAGATGGAATTTGACTCAGACAGGTGTGAAGTGTTGCATTTCGGGAAGTTAAACCAGGACAGGGCTTGCATAGTAAATGGCAGGGCCCTGGAGAGTACTGTGGAACAAAGGTACCTAGGGGTACCACTACAAATTTCCTGAAAGTCGCAACACAGGTAGACAAAGTGATAATGAATGTGTTTGGCATGTTTGCCTTCATTGTTCAGGGCTCTGAGTACAGCTGCTGGGACGTCTGTGTAGCAGCTTTATAAGTTGTTGGCAAGACCACACTTGGAGTGTTGTATGCAGTTGTGATTGCCCAGCTAAAGGAAGGATTTGATTGAGCTAGAGAGGGTGCAGAAAAGATTCATAAGCTCATTGCTGGTACTCGAGCTAGAGTTATAAGGAGAAACTGGACAGGCTGGAGTAAAGGAGGCTGAGGAGTGACCTGATGGGGGTTCATAAATTCATAAGGGTCGTACTGTAGATAGTGGCGCATGGCCAAGTGGTTAGGGCGTTGGGCTCACGATCTGAAGGTCGTGGGTTCGAGTCTCGGCCAGGGCAGCGTGTTGTGTCTTTGAGCAAGGCACTTAACCACACACTGCTCCAGTCCACCCAGCTGAAAATGGGTACCGGCAAATGCTGGGGGTTAACCTCGCGATAGACTGGCATCCTATCCAATGGGGAGTCTCGTACTCTCAGTCACTTCACGCCACAGAAACCGGCATAAGCACTGGCCTGATGGGCCACAAAGGCTCGGGACAGACTTTAACTTTAACTAATACTGTAGATAAGGTGGGATGGTCACGTTTGTTTTCTGCAGGGTAGTGTAAAGTCAGAGTGCACAGATTTAAGGTGAGAGAGGAAAGATTGCGCTGATAAAGGTGACCCTGCGAGACACATGATGTCCTACAGGCAGCAAACAAAACTATTAATTACACATTATGATCACTGCAATCGGTAGGCTGTAATTTTCCGATGGGAGGTGTGCTTTTGAATGGTCCGCACGACCTGGTGTTTGTGGTATTCTGAAGGATTTGGCGAACTGGACTCTTGTAAATGGCTACGGCGGCCACTGCTGGAGCAGACTCGGGGCTAGATCGAACCGGTGGGCCTAGGCTAGAGAGTGAAAAATGAACTGATTTCTGACCGACTTAAGTGCTGAGCCAGATGAAAAAGATCAAGGCATCAAGGTGGAGGGCGAAGGTCAGCCGAACGCTGTGTGAGTGTACTTGCCTCAGTGCTAAACTGACTCTACAGCTGTGGCCTGCAGTCATCAGGCTCCTAAACCGGCTTCATTCGCCTCAGCACTGAACTGGCTCCATGACTGTGAACTCACTTTCATGGACCCTGTGGTTCATGCTCTCTGTGTTATTTGTTTACTTTTTTATTATTTGCATGATGTGTTCTTTTTATCACACATTATGTGTTCTTACTGTCTTTGTTGTGTGGGGTTTCTTAACGAATTTGCTTTTGTTTTGTGGCTGCCTGCTAGAAGATGAATCTCAAGGTTGTATATAATATTATGCGCATACTTTGATAATAACTGTACTCCGAATTTTGATTTAAAGGGGACTTGAGTGGTACGCTTTCACTCAGAGAATGGTGGATAAATGAAACAAGCTGCCAGAGAAAGTGGTATAGGCATGAACACTTACACTGTGTTAAAAAAAACATTTGCACAGGTATAGGGATAAGAATGATTTAGAGCGATATGGTCAAGATACATGCAGATGGGATTGACTCAGGTAATCATCTTGATTGGCATAAACAAATTGAGCTGAAGGCCCTGTTTCCATGCTGTATGACTTGCTGACTTGAAATGCTGTCAGCGACTCAGTTTAAACCACTCTCTCGAGCACTGCACTCCAGGTACCATAAGTCTATAAGATATACGAGCAAAATTAGGCCATTTGGCTCTATGAGTCTGTTCCACCATTTGATCGTGGCTGATCCATTTCCCTGTCAAACCCATTCTTTTGCCTCCTCTCTATAACCTTTCACAACCTGACTAATCAAGAACCTATCAACCACCACCTTAAATACACCCAGTCACCTGGGCTCCACAGTTGCATGTGGCAATGAATTCCACAGATTCATCACTCTCTGGCTAAAGAAATTCCTCCTCATTTCCATTCTAAATGCACATCCCTCTATTCTGAGGCTGAGCCCTCCAGTCCTAAACTCCCCCACCATAGGAGGCATACTTTCCACATCCACTGTATCTAGGCCTTTCAACATTTGATAGGTTTCAATGAGACTCCCCTTTTTCTTCTAAATTCCAGTGAGTAAATGCCCAGAGCCATCAATTGCTCCTCATTCGATAACCCTTTCATTCTCGGAATCATCCTTTCAGCCCTCTCCAATGCCAGGACATATTTTCTTAAATAAGGTGCCCAGAACTGCTCACAATACTCCAAGTGAGGCCTCACCAGTGCTTTATAAGGTCTCAGTATTACATCTGTGCTTTTATTTGTTCTACCAAAGTGCATGGCCATATACTCCCTGACACTGTATTCCTTCTGAAACTTCTTTGCCCATTCTCCTAATCTATCTAAGTCCTGCTGCAGCCTCCCTGTTTCCTCAAAACTTCCTGTCCCTCCACCGATCTATGTATCATCTGCAAACTTGGCAATAAAACCATCGATTCCATCATCCAAATTATTGACATACAACATAAAAAGAAATGGTCCCAACACCAACTCACGTGGAACAACACTAGTCACCATCAGCCAATCAGAAAAAGCTCCCTTTATTCCCACTCTTTGCCTCCTGCCGATCAGCCACTGCTTTATCCATACTAGAATCTTTCCTGTAATACCATGGGCTTGTAGCTTGTTAATCAGCTTCATGTGCAGCACCTTGTTAAAGGCCTTCTGAAAATCCAAGTACACAACATCCACCGATTTTCCTCTGTCTATCCTGCTTGTTATTTCTTCAAAGAATTTCAATAGATTTATCAGGCAATATTTTCCCTTGAGGAATCCATGCTGACTTTGCCTAATTTATTATGTGTCTCCAAGTACCTTGAAACCACATCCATAACAATTGACTCCAACATCTTCTCAGCAACAGAGGTCAAGCTAACTGGTCTAGAATTTCCTTTCTTCTGTCACCCTCCATTCTTGGGACCATGCTAGAATTTATTGATTCTTGAAAGATCATTATTAATGCCTGCACAGTCTCTTCAGCTATCTCTTTCAGAACCTGGGGTGTAGTTCATTTGGTTCAGGTGACTTATCTACCTTTAGACCTTTCAGTTTCCCAAGCTGCTTCTCCCTAGTAATGGCATCTACACTCACTTCTCTCCCGTGACACTCTCGAACATCCAGTATATTTCAAGTGTCTTCCTCAGTGAAGACGATGCAAATTACATATTCAGTTCGTCTGCCATTTCCTTGCCCCCCATTACTACATCATAATTTTCCAGCACTTCAATGTCTATTCTCGCCTCTCTTTTACTTTTTATATATTTGAAAAAACCTATCCTTGTATAGACCACAAACATGGCCACAAAGCCATCAATTCCATCATCCAAATCTGTGGCATATAATATGAATTCTTCATATTCCCTCTAAATATTTTGCCCCTTACCTTAAATCTGTGCTTTCTAGTTTCATCTACCTCTGATATTGAAGAAACGTTTCCTGCAGTTTCTACTTGACTATATCCCTCACAGTTCTTTCTGTCTTCCAACCATAATAATTACGTCTTACCTTTCATCTTCCCCTCCTCTTTCTCTCAACTTTGTACATCTTGTTTTTTTGTTTTCCCACATCCTTTTCTTTGGACATGTTCATATCAAACCAGACTTCTCCCTCACTATTTTAATGCTTCCCTGATACAAGTGCAGTGTCTCTCAATTTCTTTGCTTTCATCAGCCTTTCCTCCCTTTCAGTTCAGTCTCCCTTTTTGATTTTGCTTCAGTAAAGCATGTCCTCACTCAGTTCAAAAGTCAAAGGTGAAAAGGTTCTTCCAGACCTTTTCCTTTAGCTTCACTGATGCCTAAATATTGTGTAAAATATTTCATGGTTATCCATGTTGAAGGCACATTGTAAATTTAATATAGTAGCGAAGTTAGAATGGAACAAAAGCATTTTTTGTGCTATTTCTTTTGCATAATTTAGTTTTGTTTGGATCAAAATCACTTCTATTCCCCTGACTCCTCTGTGTTTTGATCTTTCAGTACAACAGGCCATCTGGGGTTGGAACAGCTTCATGTTTTTCTCAGTATTGATGCAGAACTCATTAATAGTCCCTGGTGTCAAGCCATAGAAAATTAATGAGTACCAATCCTGGCTGGTGAAATGGAAATGAACCTGCCTAATGGTTATTTATCATATATAATCCACTCAAACGAAATGTGTTGTCGTTACTTAATGTTGCATAAACTGATTTTAATTTAGTTTAATTGGAGCTATTTTCTGCGAGTTCTGAGTTGTTTTTTTCACCATTTCAAGCTTTTTGTTTGTTATCATATGTTTGTTATATTTGTGGTAGTATTATTTCATTAATCCTCACCTATTATTCGAGCTGTGCTTTGCTGTCTGTTCAGTCAGAGAAGACAGGCAGGACTGGTACTTCGTAAAACACTATTTGTTTGTCATATCTGGTGTAAGGGGCGTATCTGGTATACAAACAGAGAATCGAGGGACATTTTAACTCCTCGGACCCCCAGCGCATGTGGCATGGCATACAGGTCATTCCAGACTTCAAACCACGTAGTACTGTGCCCCCTTTCAGCTCTGCTTCCCTCCCTGATGAGCTTAATTACTTCTACGCTCGCTTTGACCGAGAGAACAAGGAGGTCACCCTCAAAGCGGATCTCCCACCTGGTGAACTGCCTCTCTCACTTTCCACCTCCGATGTTTGCACCACCCTGACCAGGGTGAATGTACGGAAGGCAGCTGGTCCGGATGGAATACCTGGCCGTGTGCTCAGAGTCTGTGCAGGGCAGTTGGCCGGGGTCTTTATGGACATTTTCAATCTGTCACTGGCCCAGGCAGTCATCCCCACAAGCTTCAAGATTGCCACCATCGTGCCAGTGCCGACGCATTCCACTGCTACGGGCCTGAATGACTTCCGCCCAGTTGCACTCATCCCCATCATTACAAAGTGCTTTGAGAGACTGGTTCTTTCACATCTGAAATCCTGTCTGTCCACTACCCTGGATCCCCACCAATTTGCCTATCGCACCAATAGGTCAATGGAGGACGCCATCTCCACGGCACTTCACTCTGCCCTGACCCACCTGGACAGCCCCAACTCTTACGTCAGAATGCTGTTCATTGACTTTAGTTCGGCATTCAATACTGTGATCCCCTCCAAGCTGATCAACAAACTTCGCCAGCTTGGTATCAGCTCATCCCTCTGCAATTGGACCTTGGACTTACTGACTAACAGACTCCAATCAGTTAAGTTAGACAACCTCTCCTCCTCCACTCTCACCCTGAACACCGGCGTGCCTCAAGGCTGTGTGCTGAGCCCTTTTCTGTACTCCCTTTTACCTATGACTGTGTTCCTATACATGTTTCTAACTCCATAATCAAGTTCGCAGAGGACACCACGGTGGTTGGCCTGATCAGAGGGGATGACGAGACAGCCTACAGGGATGAGGTCCAGCATCTGGCCACGTGGTGTGCCGATAACAACCTGGCCCTTAACACTCAGAAGACCAAGGAGATCATTGTGGACTTCAGGCATGCCAGGAGCCACACTCACGTCCCCATATACATCAGCAGAGCTGTAGTGGACCGTGTATCAAGCTTCAAATTCCTTGGTGTCCACATTTCCAAGGATCTCACCTGGTCCCTGAACTCCTCCATCCTGATCAAAAAGGCGCATCAGTGCCTTTATTTCCTGCGGAGCATCAAGAAAGCTCACCTCTGTCCCAGGATACTGATGGACTTTTACCACTGTACCATTGAGAGCATACTCACCAACTGCATCTCAGTGTGGTGTGGCAATTGTCCCATATTGGACCGCAAAGCACTCCAGCGTGTGGTGAAAACTGCCCAGCGGATTATCGGCACCCAATTGCCCACCATTGAGAACATCTACCATAAACGCTGCCTGGGCAGTGGGCAGGACGAAAAGCATTATCAAGGATGCATCTCACCCTACCCATGGACTTTTTACTCTCCTCCCATCTAGTAGATGCTACAGGAGCCTCCGCTCCCGCACCAGCAGGCACAGGAAGAGCTTCTTCCCTGAGTCTGTGACCCTGCTGTACCTCACATCACAGCGCTAAGCAGTATTGCACCCATATTGGACTGTCTCAGTACTTTTATATTTGTGTGCTGTAGCACTTACCTTTTATTTGCAGTTATTTATTGTAAATAACACTATTCTTTGCATTTCTGGTTTGATGCTAACTGCATTTCATTGGCTTTGTATCTGTACTCGGTACAATGACAATAAAGTTGAATCTAATCTATTCTAATCTAATCTAATCTAATCGCCTGTTCCTAAACTGTTTTCCTAGTTGTGATGCCTTAACAGTGTAAACCCTGAGCTCCAAGATTCCCTCCGTATATTCTTCTGCCCCATTAAGGGCCTCCCATCCCTCAGTTATCTTTATTTATTTATCTCTGCCACTCGCTGCAGGTTGGGAACTTTGTGACTGGGAAATGTTAATGCGGAGCTCATATTGGTCACTGTCGACGTATAGCTCATTCGCTGAAAGAGTATGTACAGAACACATATATGGTTTAGATTTCATTTTAATTCATCCTCTGTCTGAATCGTGGAATCATATAGTGCAGAAGATGCCCTTTGTGTCTATGTCAGTCAGTGTCCACACTGCCACTGATTAATCCCAGATCCCCATCAATCTTTGCCATGCTATATTTGTGCAGCTAACCTTTGAGGAACAGAAGCTTGAAGTCCCACTCAGCCCTGGGTTTAAGGGAAGCTACTTCGGTTACTTAACCAACCTGCTCAGCCCTATTCACTACTTCAGTATAGCAACAGTATGACTATTTTGCACTGTAGTAGTTCATTTTCTTTGTCTAATTCTGTTCTTTCTCATATGATTTTGTATAATTGATGTTTAATTTATGATTTTCTTGTGAATCTTGGGCATCTGATGTTATGCTTTTGATGCTGTATGTAGATGTTTTTTGTTGCCCCTGTGCATATGTGTACTTTTACATGTGGGGAAAAATAGATTTTTCAACTTTTACTTTTTGGCTCTTATTCTTTCCTCATTGCCGTGTAATATTCCCCCAACTGTTTTTATCATTCTCTTTTGAATATCCTTGCACCATCCTTTTCAGGCATTTTCCAAATGGCTCAATGATTGTCCATTCAAACTACTAACTACATTTGTATGGCCTTATTCGCTCAGCAGACACTTGGGAAGAAATGATGCCTCCAGCACTGGACAGTAATTGTTCCACTGACTTACTTTAAACTGCGAACCTCACCTGCAGCTATCCCCAACCCCATCTGTCCCTTCCTTCTGCAGTGAATGTGTTAGATAAAATTACAGTGATGGATACATCACGGCTCCTTAAATTGAAGTACTTTTGGACTCACTGATAGAAAATTATTTGCCTAATCAAACCAGTGATCAGACTCTGTATACAGTATATAGTGGTCATGTCCGGTATCGGGTCTCATCATTTCCTTTGGAATTTTCCTCCTATGTAGCTTTTGAAAGCCTGGGGAGCCCATGTGACTACTACCTGTTCAGCAGATGCTTTCTCCCTCTTAAAAGATTTGGGTGCCGATCACGTCATTGATTATAGAGCTCGGAGTGTGGAGAAGCAGCTCAAGGATCTGGAACTGTAAGTGCTTTGCTGTCGTAATCATGAAATTGGAAACGTTCTGCTGACCTGCGCAGTTGACTCTTTGGTCGGTACACTCAGCAATCCACACCGTGTCAGAGGCAGAGCCTCGAACCCTGAACCTGAAGTGTGATGTTCTGAGTTTATGCAGAATAATACTATCAAACTGTAGGAAGTGAATGCGCAGGCTGGAATTGGTCCTGGAGAATCCTGTTGGTGCATTCTGCAGTCTCACTATGCTGCCACTCTCCACCACTCTAACCACTGCCCACGTTCCACCATTAACCCTTCCTTAGGAAGGAAGCTAAACAGTCATGCACCTCAACGAGCATTGCTGGAAACCAGTGCAACAGATATGGCACAGTGAGGGAACTTTGAAAATGTGTTGTTTGGGGAAGGATAGAGTGCTGAGGGATGTGAAATTACCTTTTCAGGAACTGTGCCTGCATCAACAATACTGTGCCATATATGTGGTTTACTTGCAAACAACAGGAATTCTGTAGATGCTGGAAATTCAAGCAACATACATCAAAGTTGCTGGTGAACGCAGCAGACCAAGCAGCATCTACGAAGGGTCTCGGCCTGAAACGTCGACTGCGCCTCTTCCTATAGATGCTGCTTGGCCTGCTGCGTTCACCAGCAACTTTGATGTATGTGGTTTACTTTAGGTGTTCTCTTTTCATCTTGTCCGTCCTATCCACAACAAGAGACTTCTTGTGAAACTCTTCTTTTGCCCATTACGTGGCTGGTGGTTAGGCCAGCAATGAAGGTCCTCCATCTCTGCTGGTGTTCACAGCTTCCTTCACTGTGTCAGTAGCTTCCTCTCAGTTTTCACTACTGTCAGTCTTGCAAATTCCGGGTGGAGATCAGGAATACTGTTGCATTCAGATGTAGGAGGACTCTTCATTTCTGTTTCTGTAACAATTTTGTTTTACCAGTCAGGGTTGTTAGCCCTGAGCTGAACCCCTGAACCCAGAGGACCGGTAGACAACTCTTAGTCTGTCCCCTACCTTTTTAGTCTTTCTCCTACCCTTTGACCTGTCTGGCACGGGTGCCCCTACCAAGAGCCAAAGCATAAAGCCCTGACTCCAGCCAACATAGCTCTCTGGGTCATCAAGGCATGCAAGTCTCCAAACCCTGACACGGTAGTGGTCTTCTTGGAGGTTCTTGTGAACTAGTGTACCACTGTTCCTACTTTGGGAGCTAGAAGAAGTTATACCATCAAAGTCTGAGCAATTTTTGCATTCTCTTCTGAGGCATCTTTGTTTGGAAGCAGACAACCCTCGGTCTTTGTCTGTGTATCCTACCAACTGGTGTCCGTTGTACACAACAGACATTTGGTGCTTGCAGAGTTTGATCTGAGTTGAGGGTAGTATTTCTGCATCGTTCCTCACTGTGCCCCATTCTTTGCAGGGGCTTCCAGCGATGCTAACTGAGGTGCATGAACGTTTATCTTCCTTCCCAAGGAAGGGTTAGTGTTGGAATGTGCACAGGTGCTGGATAGCTGTCATGGAGAGCTGCTCTTGACAAATTCTGACAAGAAGGCACAAGAGATTAGAGATGCTGGAATCTAGAGCAACAAATAGTCTGCTGCAGAACTCATGGGTTAAACATGAGGGTGTAGTGGGGGGGGGAGGAAATGATTTTTGTTTTGGGTAGAAACCCTGTATCAGACTTGAAATGCCTATGATTCCTTCCTCTCACAGATGCAGCTCGACTCACTGGGTCACTGCAGCAGCTTGTCCAAGTTAGGGTTTTGTTGATAATATTTTGTACTGGCATGAAAATGGTATTGATGATTGGAATTTATTTACGTGCAGTGATTAGATTTTCTATCCCTTTATCTCATTACTTTTCTACCAGAAGGTGCATGTATGTCTTGTGCTCCTATGAACATATCTTTTTATGTTAGGGCTGTAGTTCAGGTTGCAGATTTTGAAGATGTAGGTTTGCTCCTTGGAGAAAGAAGGGCAGATAATATGTTTTCACCCTCC
Organism: Mobula hypostoma; assembly: GCF_963921235.1. Classification (NCBI taxonomy): domain Eukaryota; kingdom Metazoa; phylum Chordata; class Chondrichthyes; order Myliobatiformes; family Myliobatidae; genus Mobula; species Mobula hypostoma. The sequence continues at coordinate 142,295,968 of NC_086098.1, forward strand.
TGTGCGTGTCAGGAGTTAAGCCAGTGACAAGGGTAAACCATTCCTCTCTTGGCAGATTAAAGATTAGCTTTATTTATTAGATGTGTATTGAAACATACAGTGAAATGTGCTGTTTGCATGCAGAGTGTACAGGGGGCAACCCACAGGTGTGGACGGGCTATATTCCTCAATGTAGTATGCCCACGAGTTACAAACCCTAACTCGTACATCTTTGGAATGTGGGAGGAAATGAGAGCTCCTGGAGGACACCCATGTGGTCATGGGGCCAACTTCCAAACTCTTTACAGTGGGAATTGAACCCCAGGTCTTGCAGCTAGCGCTGTAAAGCGTCACTCTAAGCGATAAAGAGATGCAGAGTGGTGAGGACCCATTCCTTTCTCTGCTGACAGCGCAGTACTGAAATGGACTGTCCGTAACCATCGCATCATTAGAGTTAGGTTTTGGAACGTGTATCTGTGCCATCATTTGGAGATCTTTTCTATTATCTGAGTCTGCCCCAACCTCAGCTCATCTGCCAGTGAAACCTCTCCAAACTCGAATGTTACAACATATTTCTGGTCAATGATCCTTATTTCACCCTCTGGAAACTTAAGGTCAGCTACAATGTGTTATCTCCCTTCACCCATCACCTCTGTACCTGCTCACCTGCACTAATCCTGGTTAAGCGATGCCAAGAACTCAAAATTCTTTGCCTTATTTTCACTTCTCTTTACCTCTGTAATGCTGCCCTCACCCGTTTCCTCCATTTCCTGGACATCCACGCTCACCCCATCTTCCCACTGCCTTAACAGGAATAGAGTTCCTCTTGTTTTAATCTACCAACACGCGGGCTTCCACATCCAACACATCATTCTCTGCAACTTCCACCGTCTCCAAAGGGATCCTACCTCTAAACACATCTTTACCTCCTACCCGATTCTCTGCTTTCGGCGGGGATTGCTCCCTCCGTAATTCCCTTGTCCGGTAATTATCCCTGCAAATGGCCAAAGTGCTCCACTTGCCCATTTACCTCCTCCCTCACCTCCATTCAGAGCCCCAAACTATCCTTCCAGGTGTGGCAGCACTTCACCTGTAAATCTGTTGGGATTGCCTATTGTATCCGGTGCCCCCAGTGTGGCCTCCTCTACGTTGGTGAGACCTGTCATAAATTGGGGAATCCCTTTGTTGAGCTGCATCTGCCAAAAGCAGAACTTCCGGGCAGCCAAACATTTTAATTCCTTTTCCTGTTCCTGTTCCGACAAGTTGATGCATGGCCTCCTGTTCTGCCACGATGAGGCCACTCTCAGGATGGAGGAGCAACAGCTCTTATTTTGTCTGGGTAGCCTCCAACCTGATGGCATGTACATCGATTTCTTCTTCCAGTAATTTTTTTGTCTCCCCTTCTCCCTTCTATTGCCCACTCTGGCCACTTAACTTTTCTCACCTGCCTATCACCTCGCCCTGCTGACCTGCTTTCTCCCCTTTCTCCTATGGTCCACTCTCCTCTCCTATCAAATGCCTTCGACTGTTTTTTTAAATTCCGTAGATATTGCCTGACCTGCTGAGTTCCTCCAGCATTTCGTGTGCGTTGCTTTGGATTTGCAGCATCTGCAGAATCCCTTGTGTCAGGAATCTCCAGCAGCGTTGTTATCACTGTTTCACTAATTCAGTCCTCTTAAGTTTTCCTCAGTTTAATTTCTCCATCCTCATCAGTTGGAGGGGGAGGTCTGCAGCAATGGTGAGTGAGCCTCTCTTCAACAAAGTATCCCTCTTTTGGGAGATCTCTTGGCATTGACTCCTAGCATAAATTCTGCTAAATGACCCTGTTTTGAAGGTACAGATCCAAGTCCCATTTAATATAGGATGCTAGTAGCAACCCTCTCCACTCCTTTGAACCCTACTTCTGTTGCTTTCAGTGGGAACGTATAGATGTGTTTTCCCAGGATTATCATAACCATGTGTCTCTTGTCCAGGTTTGACTTTATCTTGGATAATGTGGGTGGACAGACAGAGCAGTGGGCACTGAACCTGCTGAAGCCGTGGTCGGGAGCTACGTACGTAACATTGGTGACACCATTCATGCTCAATATGGATCGACTTGGAATTGCTGATGGAATGTTTCGCTCAGGGGCCACCATAGGCAGCAAAGTCCTAAAGGTAAAGTTATTTTCGGAAATATGCCTCACTGTACGGACTTGAGCACAGAATATGTGCTGACTCTCCAATACTTCCTGCAACTGTGACCACATTTCTTTTTAAATCTTTTTATTGAATAAGTATACAAAAAGGTAAGCCATATAAACATTAATACAATGTTAAAATATAATAAAATTCCAGAAGGTATCAATACCAAAAAAAAATACTACAAACAATGTAATTTAAACATAAGAAACCAAGATAACATAATAGTATACTAAATTTTATATATATCAATAGAAAAAAAGAAAAAAAAAACCCCCAAAAAAACCCACCGTGCAACTAACTAAAAGCAAAGCAAAGCAATGGGCTAACTTGAAACCAAACAGAGTTAAACTTAAAATCACGTCCTCAATCCCGACCTCCATTAAAAACAGTGAAAAAAAAACAAGAAGGGTATATATTACATTAAATGAAAATATCGAATAAAAGGTCCCCAAATCTGTTCAAACTGTGACCACATTTCTAAAGCACTTTATTGGCTGTAAGGTGCTCTCTGAGATGCTGTGCTGATGTAAGCCACATGCAGTCTGAAGCTGTGCAAAGGGAAATGCTAAAGTGACAGTAGCAGAATGAATAATGGTGGCAGAATTAGATCTGTCTTCAAGGTGAAGGTTTGGGTAGCTTCTATTCCAGCAGAATCTCCAGCATCAACAGTCCACCAGTACTTAAGGTCAGAATAGGGATACGTACTGTAGAGCAGTGCTCCTCAGCGGGCTGAGAAAGCAAAAGCCTCAAATGGACCAGCCTGATTCGTTGAATACTGCATCTGCTTTGGACCTCAGCAGCACTACAAGGAATTTGGTAGTATGCATATAGGAGAGAATAGAACAGAACTTTATTGTCATTGCCCAAGACACCGAGACTGCGGTGCTACTCCAGTCTGTGCAAAGCAGATATTTACAATGCATGCTGTATGGCTTAATTTGAATTTGCTCTGTTCCTTACTTAACTCCTGAATGTCAGGCTTTACTGTGTGGTGAGGTTGTAAGTCGAATCCAGTATTGGATAGGCAGTGGCTTACTTAGTATTATAGAGTCATACAGCATGGAAGCAGGTCCTCTGGTCTACCAAATCCACTCCTAATTGCACTAATCTACACTAATACCGTTTTATTTACCCCATATTTTCATCAGCTTCCTCCAGATTCTTGCCATTTGCACAAATACCCACAGCCTACCCATGCAGATGTGTTTGGGATGTGGGAAGAAACTGTAGCACTGCACCGTCACCTGGAGAGTGTATGTGCTACACACAGGTAGTGTGTAAGGTATCAGCTGTAGCAGCTCTGCCACCTGGTGGCTGTCGTCTGTTCATTTCAGAGACACAGTCCGGTAACAGTCCCCTCTGGCCCAATGAGTCTGTGCTGCCTTATTATAACATGTATCTTCTGTCTGGGCAGCATCCTGGTAAAATTCTGCTACACACTTTCCACATTCTTCCTATTTTGGAGCGACCAGAACTGCACACAAACAAGTGAGGTCTGACTGAAGTTTTAGAAAACTGCAGCTTGACTTCCTTACTCGTATATTAATCCCATGAAGCTCCTTTTTCACCACCTCAAAAAACTTGCTTAAGTTTGTAAGGTGTAACCTGCCTGCACAAAGTTATGCTGACTTTCCTTAAGCAGTCAATGCCTTTTCAAATGTGCATACATGCTACCCCCCAGCTTCCTCTCCAGTAGCTTCCCTGTCTGGATGCATCTCAGCTAGATGTGAGTCACTCTGTCTGTGACTGCAGGAAGCTTGCAGAGAGTTGTAGACACAACCCAGCACGTTATGGAAATCAGCCGTCCCATGAACTCCTGTCAACACTTCTCACTGTCTTGGTAATACAGCCAGTATAATAAAAGGCCCGCTCGCTGCAGCCAGACTCTCTTCTCATCCCTCCCATCAGGCAGAAGATACAAAAGCTTGAAAGCACATTCCACTAGGCTCAAAGACTGCTTCTATCCCGCTGTTGTAAGAGTATTGAATGACTCCTTAATACCATAAGATGGACTCCTGAGCTTACAATCTCCTCGTTAAGACCTTGCATCTTATTGTCTACCTGCACTGCACTTTCTGTGTAACTGTTACACTATTGTAATGAATTAATCTGTATGAACAGTATGCAAATGTTTATCACTTTACCAAAGTTCAAACTAAATTTATGATCAAAGTGTGTATATGTCAGCATATACAACCCTGAGATTAATTTTCTTGCGGGTATTCACAGTAAAGACAAGAAACACAATAGAATCAATGAAAGACTGCCCCACAGGACTGACAAGCAATAAATGTGTAAAAGACAGCAAAATGCAAATACTGAATAAATAAGCAATAAATATCATGAAGAGTGCTTGAAAATGAGTCCATAGGTTGTGGGAACAGTTCAGTGATGGAGTGAGTGAAGTTATCCCCACTAGTTCAAGAGCCTGATGGTTGGGGGGTAATAGCTGTTCTGAACCTGGTAGTGAGAGTTCTGAGGCTTTTTCCTGATGGCAGCAGAGAGAAGAAAGCATGGCCTAGATGTTGGGGGTCCTTGATGATGGATGCTGCTTTCCTGCAACAGTGCTTCGTGTAGGTATGCTCAATGCTGTGGATGACTTTACCCGAGATGGATTAGGCTGTATCTACTGCTTTTTGTAGGCTTTTCCTTCCAAGGGCATTGGTGTTTCCGTAGCAGGCTGTGATGCAGCCAATCAATATACTCTTCACCTCACATAAATACTTCAGATGACCTTGGTACACATGATAATGATCAGCCAATTCACCAATACTCTACAACTGAAGTGAGGCTCAGTGGCCTATTATTACCTGGATTATCCCTATTTCTTTTTGTGAACAAAAGCACAACATCTGCTGCTCTCCAATCCCCTGGGACCCCGCCTGTTGCTCTTCAAGACACAAAGACCTTTGTCAAAGCCTCAGCAATCCCATCACTTGCTTCTTTCAATATTCTGGGATAAATGCCATCGGGCCATGGGTACATATCCACTTCAATGTTTTTTGGAGGACCCAGCACTACCTACTCCTTGATCTCAAAATGTCCCAGCAAGTTAGTAAACCCCACTCTGTTTTTGTTGTCCTCCCATTTCTCCTCAGTGAATACAGATGTGAAGTACTCACTTGGCACTTTAGCCTCTTGCTCCGAATCCAATCAGGAGTTCTCTCCTTAATCCTTGACTGGACCTACCCTCTCCTTAGTTATTCTCTTTTTCTTAATATAAGAATCAAATGCCTTGGGATTCTCCTTGATCCTGCTCACCAAGGACATTTCATGATCCGCTTTGGCTTCCACACTTTCCTGCTGTCTTTATATTCTACAAGGGCCCAGTCTGAACTTAGCTTCCTAGATCTATGTATACTTCTTCTTCCTGACTAAATTAAGGACCTCCTGGGTTGTCCAAGGTTCCCTTACCTTACCATCCTTGTTCTTAGCAGAAGATGCCAATCCTGAACTTGAACCTGCTTGTCTTTACTAACAACCTCCACATGTCAGATGTGGACTTGCCTGACAGCAGGTGCTTCCAGTCAGTGCCCCTTAGTTTCTGTTCTATCCTGTTGTAATGCTCCATCCCTGAACTTAGTATCTTCCTGCAAGATCTGATTTTACCTTTACTCGTGATTAATGAGTTTTGGTCACTATTCCCAAAATGTTCACCCACTCTCAGGTCTGTCACCTGGCCTGGATCATTTCTTAAAACCAGGTCTAGTATTTTTTTTCCACATATTATTTCAAGGGCCCTTCTTGGATGCACTGAAGAAATTCTACCCCATCTTAGATTTATTAAGGAAGTTCTGTTTAATGCTGGGGAAGTTAAATCTTCCCCCTCTGTGACAACTTTGTTGTTTATGTGCCTTTTCAGAATCTGTGTACATTTCTGTTACTCTACCTCTCAGTGGCTATTGGAAGGCCTGTAGTATAATCCCATCAGCGTAATTGCAACTATTCTACTTCAGATCTTTGCCCAAATCACCTCTGTGAATGGGTCTTCTCTGAGTACTATGATGACACTCTTCCTTATCATAAACATAAGAAACTCTACAGATGCTGGAAATCCAAAGGAACACAAAAAATGCTGGAGGAACTCAGCAAGTCAGGCAGCATCTATGGAAATGAATAAACAGTCAATGTTTTGGTGCGAGACCCTTCTTCAGGATTGAAAACAAAGGGGAAAGATGCCAGAATAAAATGATAGGGTCAGGAGAAGGGAATAGCTAGAAGGTGATAGGTGAAGCCAGGTGGGTGGGAAAAGGCTGGAGAGGAAGGAATCTGACAGGAGAGGAGAGTAGACCGTGAGAGAAAGGGAAGGAGGAAGGGACCCAGGGAGAGATGATAGCCAGGTGAGAAGAGCTAAGGGGTCAGATTGGGGAACAGAAGAGCGAAGGGGGAGGGAGGGATTTTTTAACAGAAGGTGAAATCAGTGTTCATGCCATCAAGTTGGAGGGTCCCCAAACGGAATATGAGGTGTTGCTTCTCCACCCCGAGGATGGCCACATCATGTCACAGGAGGAGGCCATGGACCTGACATATCGAAAGGGAATAGGAATAGGAATTAAAGTGGTTGGCCACTGGGGAATTACTCTGTTGGTGGATGGAGTGGAGGTGCTCGACAGAGTGGTTCCCTAATCTACGGTGAGTCTCACCAATGCAGAGGTGACCACACTGGATAAGGTAGACAACCCCAACAGATTTGCAGGTGAAGTATTGCCTCACCTGGAGGTGAGGGAGGAGGTGATTCTCCCTCACTAGTTGTGCAACTCTCCACCTCTTTTAACCCCACCCCCCAATAATGTCTAAAGCAATGAAGCCCAGGAACGATGAGGTGCCAGTCCTGTCCCTCACGCAACCAGGTCTCTGTAATGGAAGCAACGTTGTCATTCCATGTACTGATCCTGGCTGTTAAAGTTCAGCCTCCTTACCCATAATACTCCTAACGGTGAAATCAACGCAATTCAGCCATCAGTCTCACCATGTTTAATAAGGTACCTCGTGCTTTCCCTTACTTGTCATACCACCTTTCTTGCCCGCAAGCATACCGCCCTGTTTCCCTGCTGCTGTGGTTCCCATCCCCCTGTCAGTCTAGTTCAAACCCCCCCGAGCAGCACCAGCAAACCACCCAGAGAAGATCTTGTTTCTCCTCCGATCTTGCCCTGGAAGAGAGTCCAATAATCCGTAAATCTGAAGCCCACCCTCCTACATCAACTCCTGAGCTATGTACTGAACTCCATGTAGCATGGGTAGTAATCCTCAGACCTTTTTCTCTTTCTACCTAGCTCTCTGAAACCTCTTTGCGGGACGGCATCCCTGCCCCCAGCTATGTCACCAAACCACAACGTCTGGCCGCTCACCCTCCCCTCTCAGAGTGTCATGTACTTCGGTAGAAAATAAAGGTGCAAAGAATATGTGGTTAAATGGTGAGAGTTTTAAAAATGCTTCCATTCAGAGGGACCTGGTTGTCCTTGTTCACAAGCTATTAAAAGTTAAAATGAAAGTACAGCAATTGATTAAAAATACAAATGATACAAAAAAAAACCAAACTGCTGAAGGTTCTCAGGGGGTACAAAGGCATCTGTGGGGGTAGGGGGAAGAATTGACAATGGTTCAGTTCGAGAGCCAGCATTAGAATTTAGAGTGGCAAGAGAAGATGGCCAGTTTAAAGAGAAAAGCAGGAGGGATGAGGCTGGATCGGGTAGATCCTCGGTGGCTGGGAAAGGGTGCAGAATGATGGGCAGATGGATGTGTTTTGTGGGAGGGAAAGGGTGCGTTGGGAGATGGAAGCAGGTGGATAATAGGTGGAAGTGGACAAGGGGCGAGAAAGGGCGGATAAGACTCGGTGGGGGTGGGGAGACTGAAGGTGGAGACAGCGGGGTGACCAAGTGGGGAATATAAAGGGCTGTCAGTGCTGGAATTTGATAATGGGAACTATTAAGGAAGATATGAAGGCAGATGCAGGAGGGGATCCAGTGGGTGACTTTTGTGGGTAGTAGGTGGATGGAATCAGGAGGAAGAAATAAGGGAGACATAAATAGGTCAAGGAAAGGTTCTGGGGCGGGGGAGTGGAGTATGATTAAGGGAATAAAAATGTGAGAACAGGAGACAGATCAGAAGGAGAGAGTTGCGGGGAGTGGTTTGGTGGGAAGGAGAAATATGAGAGTGAAGGTCACCTGAAACTGAGTTGCAGACTGCCCAGGCAGAATATGAGATGTTGTTTCTCTATTTTGCATTGGGTCTCGCTCTGGCATTGGAGATGGGAAAATTGGTGTGGAAATGAGAAAGGGAGGTGAAATGACATGCAACTGAGAGCTCCAGATGTCCGTTGCCGTCAGAGAACGTGCTTGGCAAAGCAGTCACCAAGTTTGTGTTTGCTGTCACCAATGTGGAGAAAGCCACATTGCGCGTGCAGTAGACTGGAGGATGTGCATGGGAATCTTTGTCTCACCTGGAGGTGCTGTTTGCTGGTAAGGGAGGAGACGTAGGGACAGGTGTTACACCTGCTGCTCTTGGTGGGTAAAGTGCCAATGGACAGGTAGAGGTAGGTGGAGAAGGATGAACAGATTAGGGAGTTAAGAGAATGGTCCCTGCAGAAGATGAAAGGAGTCTGATATTGTAGTTTGTCATTACAAATACTTGTGTGTCTGGAGGAAACAGATAGCACCCCAGAGTTTTCTTCTTTTAGCGCACTTAGAGTCATCACCCAATCACACAGTTTACTTAGCACTTCCCACATTACCTTATTCTGCAAAAACTGCTGAAAGACATAACCTGCATTCATAGAACATAGAAAGATATTGCAAAGCACAAACCAAAGTATTATTCATAAGGTAGGCTGTGGTAGCTGCCTTTATTCACACAAGTTAACGCATCAAAATCTGAAAATATACCAGTTAATTTGAGGTCGGTATTCACTGGTTCCCTCCATTTATGTTAGAGAGTTTTGACAGCCAAGCAAACATACAATCTATACTCACTAATTAATGCCTTTACAAAGGCATTTGTTGTTGTCAACACCTCTGCAGTATCCACCACAAGTGGGACTTCCTGGTGGACAAACGTTTTAATTCCAGTTCCTATTCTTGTTCTGACATGTTGGACCGTAGCCGCCTCTTGTGCCAAGGTGAGGCTATCCTTAGGGTGGAGGACCAACATCTTATATTCTGTCTGGTCACCCTCCAACATGATGGCATGAATATCGATTTCTCTTTCCGATGAACAAATTACTCCCACCCCCTTCCTCAGTTTTCCATTCTGACCTTTCACTTCTTCTCACCTGCCTATGACTTCCCCCTGGGTCCCCTCCTCCTCCCCTTTCTCCTGCAGTCTACTCTCCACTCCCATCATATTTTTTCTTCTCCAGTCGTTGACCCTTCCCACCCACCTGGCTTCACCTATCACCTTCCAGCTAGCCTCTTTCCCTGACCCCCTCTTTTCAATTCAGGCATCTCCCCCCTTCCTTCTCAGTCCTGAAGAAGGGACTCAGACTGAAATGTCAACTTTACTCTTTTCCACAGATGCTGCCTGACCTGCTGAGTTACCCCAGCATTGTGTGTGTGTTGCTGCAATTATCTGGAGAAGTGTAGAACCAGTTCCTCAGTAAATTAGAGGCCTTGCTTATTTTTATTCTGTTGTCTCTGAAGTACTTGGATGAGCTAAATAGGTTCATCATGGCACTGAGTCCTGTCCTAACAGGTTTAGAAGTATTGTTAATGGAGATAACTGGAGGGTCTGCATCCTGTTATAACATTTTCCGTCTTCTTCCTTGTAGCATATGAGCAAAGGCGTTCACTATCGCTGGGCTTTTTTTGCCCCGAGTGGTCCAACTCTGGATGAAATAACAAAGCTTGTAGAGGAAAAAAAGGTAGGTCTGGATGAAGGAAACAATGCCCCAATATTAGAGAAACTTTGCACACCCTGCAATCCATTGTCTTTGCTGAAATGGAGGTTTCTTCCTTTCTCACTCTATCAGCAGTCTGTTCCCTCATTACCCCATGTACTTATCTAACCTACCCTCAATGTTGTTTATCTCACCACCCTCTGTGGTGGCAAATTCTCATTTCATCACCTTGTGGGTAAATAATTTGATCTATTAGCAATGAGGATATTGCTCTGGCCCCCAACTCTGAGCTTTGCTGTGAATGAAATCATCTTCTCCTCATTTAACTTGTCATAATTTTTAAAACCATCCATCCAGTAGGTTAACCCTCTCTCTAGGACAAACGCATTTTCTGGTTCCTTTACTACCATCTGGCTGCAGGTGAATTTCTTGCATTTTGCAGGACTCAGAAATTGTACAACGATTTGCATCTTTCAAAAGACAAAAGCTACTTGTGATTCTTTGATGTGTAGCTTTAATTTCTGCTCCCTTTAACACCCTTTAGCATCCCTTTAAGCTTACTGCAATAGATATTGTATGTTATTAGAACTGATTGCCTTATTGGTTGAGAGAGGTAAGTTCCTAGGGCACTGAGACATTATACCACACCACCCACCGCCGTCTCCCCCCATCAGGATTTAGGATGAGTATTTTAAATCCTTCACCCACTGGCAGTCTTGGGCAATGCCGCCACCCATTGGTTCAGCCTGGTAAAAGTGCTTCAGCTGCAGACTGGAGATCAACTTTTGAACCTTCTGACTCCAATGGGACTATACATCTACCCGAGTTAAGTGGAGCACAGGAAAAACATCTATAGACTACTGTGATGTTTACTGGTGATTGTACACTATTCAATTCCTGTTACTCCTCAGCAAATAAAGCAGCCCATGTCATATGTAGCAAGACCAAGATGGCATTCAGACTTGGGCTGATAAGTAATAAGTACTACTTCTGCCATAAAAACTCCAAGAAATGACCATCCGCAGAACAAGAGAATATATTCACTTATCTTTGTCTTCAGTTTAATTGCTATTGCATCGGTATCTAAAGGAATGCCATTGATGGACACTCAACTGGACCAGCCAGATTTTTCTTTTTACTATATATGTCAATTACGTTATATGGTTTTGTGGCCAAGTTTGCAGGCAATATGAAGATAGGTAGAGGGGCAGATAGCATTGAAGAAGCAGAGCGGCTGCAGAAGGATTTAGACAGATTAGGAGAATGGGCAGAGAAGTGGCAGATGGAAAATGGAGTCAGGAAGTGTACAGTCATGCACTTTGGAAGAAGGAACAAAAGCATAGACCATTTTCTAAACAGACAGAAAGTTCAAAAATCAAAGGTGTAAAGACCCTTGTGAGTCCTTGTGCAGGATTCCTAAAAGTTTAATTTGCAAGTTGAATCAGTGGTGAGGAAGGCAAATGCAATGTGAGCATTTGTTTCGAGAGGACTAGAATATAAAAACAAGACAGTAATGCTGAGGTTTGATAAGTCACTGGTGAGGCCTCACTTGGAGTATTATGAGCAGTTTTGGGCTCCTTATCTAAGAAAGGATGTTCTGACATTGGAGGGGGTTCAAAGGAGGTTCATGAAAATGATTCCGGGAATGTAAGTCTTATCATATGAGGAACGCTTAATGGCTCTGGGTCTGTACTCACTGGAATTCAGAAGAATGTGGGTAGGCTGGGATCTATTGAAACCTATCGAATGTTGAAAAGCCTAGATAGAGTGGATGTGGAGGGGATGTTTCCTATGGCGGAGGAGTCTAGGACCAGAGGGCACAACCTCAGAGTAGACAGACGTTCACTTACAACAGAGAACAAAAGGAATTTCATTAGCCAGAGGGTGGTGAATTCATTGCCACAGGTGGCGTGGAGGCCAGGTCATTGGGTGTATTTATGGCGGAGGTTGATAGCTTCTTGAGAAGTCAGCCTGTGAAAGGATGCAGCGAGAAGGCATGAGAATGGGGTTGAGAGGGAAATGGTGGAGCAGACTCGATGGGCCAAATGGCCTAATTCTGCTCCGATGTCTTATGGTTTTGTATAGGTACAGTAGCTACAAGGGCAGGTGAGAAATAGGATCACATTTAGCAAATAACTTGCTTCTGATGCCCCAAGGTGTTTCTACTGCACATACGACACACATCAGGAGTGTAGTCGAATAGTTGTATGAATGCATGCAGTGTCTTCAATAGTCAGACAACTCAGTACCCTCCAGGACAAAGCGGTTAACCTGACTGGCATTTTGTCACTCCACTGACAACCATCCATTGCCTCCATCACGAGCTGTAATGTCTACCATCTACAAATGTGCTGCACTTGCTCACCCGGGCTAACTTGACAGCATCTCATACTCTCACTGCCAAGGACAAGGGCAGTAGGGGCATTGCAACACCACCACTTGCAGATCCACTCCCAGCTGCATGTCGCTCTGACTTGTAAATATACAGTACTGTGCAAAAGTCTGAGGCACATGTATGTAGCTAGGGTGCCTAAGACATCAGTCTCCATTGTGGACTGAGAGTGGGAAGGTGATAGGGAGAGGGGAATCATAGTTGGGATAAGGGGAAGGGGGGGGAGCAGGAAGCAATAATTTTGTAATAATCCATAAACCAATTTTTGGAATCATTGAGCTTGCCTGGTGTCTCAGGGCTGGGTGTGTTAGCACCTGTGTCACTCCCTACCACTGGCACTCCTCCTCTGCCACCTGTCCCACAGCCCTCCACCCTCGTCATTCCCAACATCAATTGCTCCTGCTGGTTTTACAAACTTGCTCTCAACTCCACATTGACAAATACAGTATTGTGCAAAAGTCTTAGGCACCCTGGCTATATAATATATATATGGTTAAGACTTTTCCACAGAACTGTATCACCAGTTCTTCATTGTTGCTGAACCTGAATTCTGGAACTCCCTGCCCATTGGCACAGCGGGAATGCTTCCTTCAGGAGGACTATAGCAGTTCAAGAAGGGAGGGAGGGAACACCGACTCAGACCATGAGAGGCCTGCGTCGGGCATTTTCATGCCTTACAAGGCGCAGATTGGAAGTCTGTGGGGCGCCACTCCTCGCACAGACACTAGAGCAATGTGTGGTTAAGTGCCCTGCTCAAGGACACAAACACGCTGCCACAGCTGAGGCTTGAACTAGTGACCTTCAGATCACTAGACGAACGCCTTAACCACTTGGCCACGTGTCCAACAAGAAGATGGCCTATTAACACATTCTAAGGCATTTAAGGATGGACAATAGATATTGCACTTGACAATGATGCCCAAATATTGAAAATGAATATTTTAAAAAGTAGTTTCTCCTGAGACAGCACCATTCATCCTTATAATATACCTTCTGGATTAATCATTCAACCATTAGGCTCTTGAACAAATTGAGGATAATTACACTCATCTATTGAGAAATTCCCATAACCAAAGATCTCACTTAAAGAACTCTTTATCTTGTGATTTCATGCTCTTCTTATTTATTGCTATTTATTTTTAGATGCATTTCAATAGCTTGTTGTCTTCTATGCTCTTGCTTTCATTGATCCTGTTTACAGTTACTGTTCTATTGATTTGCTGAGTATGGCCACAAGGCAAAGAATCTCAGGATTGTATGTGGCGATAAGTACATACTCTGATAATAGAGTTCACTTTAAACTTTGGAGCTTTGAGTTGCTCCTCTCTGTCTTGATGCATTGCTCTTTTCATTTTCCTTTTACTTATTTCAAACTTTGTTCAAGGAAAAAATATGGTGAAAAATTTAGACTAGTGTGTAACTTGGAAGGTTATTTAGAGATTATGATGCTTCAATGCACTTGCTAATTGGCAGAGATTGCAGTTTTGTAAGGTGTTGGTGAGTTATAGCAGTGCACAGCATAGATGGTGGACACTTCGCAGCCATAATGTGCTGGGCCTCTTGGACCTCAGTTCCACTCACTTTCATCACTCAACTTCCATTTAGTTGTTGGAGAGTTTTCAGTTTGGTTAATTCCTGAACAACACCAGGACAATGAAAGGATAGCAATGAATGAAGTGAATGTATTGTGTTCAGAGGGACTTGCTGTATGAGATGAACACAGTGAAAATTCCATTCAGCAGTTTCAAAAACCTCTACGTTGCATAATTGCTTTAAAATAGACCAGTGAGGGGTAAATTGTGTTGAGTAACTGCATAACTGAAATGAGCCAGCATTTGAGTCATGTGCCATCTCTCATTGTTCTGGATTACAGTTCAGTTCAGGATGTTAATGGCTGCTTTTGGGCTTGGCTTGTTTACTTAGTTTATACAGGATTTTGATTCAGATTCAGATTAATTTATCACATGTGCCTCGAAGTGCACAGAAAAAAACGCATTGTTTGTGTCAACAACCAATACAATTTGAACAGGATGTGCTGGGGGCTTTGGCGCCAACATAGCTTGTCCAGCATGCTTGGCAGGCCAACACAAAACAGAACACAACAAGCATCAAGAAACAACAACAGCAAAACAAGCCCCTTTCCTCCCTCCCACTGATCCACACACGCAGACAGTCGTCCGCTCTTAGAGCAGGTCTCCAGACCTCCAGTCTCCAGCCTTTGCCCAGCGGAACTTCTGATCAACTTTCAGGCTTTGATCTTCTGTTTCCACCCCCAGACTAGCCAACAACGGAACCCCAACTCCAAAGCTCAAACGCCAGGCTCTCTGACTGACTGATCCCAGGAACCACTGACCTCAGACAGCCCAACATCCACATATGTCTTTTATACCCCCCCTCCGCGTCGCTGGCCTTCGAACGTTGACTTATTGCAGACATATTGCTAATGAAAATTGGATTGGCAATTGCAGAAGTGAAACATAGCACTGATTTGTTGCTGTCCACTATCCAGTTATTCTTACATACAGACAGGTGCCTAATGTTTCGAGCAGGTGTTGCATTCACTGATGCTATTTCTTCTGCTCCAATCCTTTCTTCACTTTTCTTTTATTCTATCTCATTTAAGTACAAAGCAGGATAAGTACCTAGAGCAATAGGTAGGAGACAATTGGCAAAAATATAAGAGGGAAGATTTTTTTTCTAAATGCAGCATATTGTCATGATTTTGGACGTTATTCCTAGGACTTGGTTGGGAAAGGATGGAATGGCAGTTCTAAAATGCACTTGGTTAATAGGTTTTAAACATAGGAGAGACATGGGGCCAGAAGGTAGGTAACTAGATACAGTACTATGCACAAGCTTGGGTGCCTAAGAATTTTGCACAGTACTGTAGTAATTTTATATATTGCACTGTACTGCTACTGCAAACAAAAACAAATTTACTGACATATGTGAGTTATGATAAACCTGATTCTGATATGGGTCTCTATTGTGGACTGAGAGTGGGGAGAGGGGAATCATGGTTGAGAAAAGGGGAAGGGAGAGGAGAGGAGAGGAGAGGAGAGGGAGTGGGAAGCACCAGAGAGACATTCTGTAATGACCAATAAACGAGTTGTTTGGAATCAAATGACCTTGCCTGGTGTCTCAGGGCTGGGTGTGTCTACACCTGCCCCACCAACTCCACTCCTGGCATGACTCTGCCACCTCTCCCACACCCCTCCCCCAGCACTCCACCCTCGCTATTCCCAGCATCCTTTGCTCCCGCCAGACTTACAAACTTGCTCTCCGCTCCACGTTGGCATACAGAACTGTGCAAAAGTCTTACGCACCCTAGCTATGTCTATGTGCCTAAGACTTTTGCACGGTACTGCAGATGACTGTTCTACACTGGCCACCAGGCCTCCTGTGTGAACCTGAAAAATGACCCTTACACATTGGGAGTGGTTTGGGCTTGATTTCTGATTGTACAGTCGGTGGGTCCATTTACTTTGTAAGGCTGGAAAGGTTGTGGATGCTGCAGCAATGGACAAAGGAAGTGGTGAAAGGACTCAGCAGATCAAGCAGCATCCATGGAGTGTGTTCACACTTTGGATGCAGGGTCTCAGTACCAATTGTTGACCGACACGCTTTGCCTCTGTAGACACCGCAAACTCGCTGAGCTTTTCCAGTGTTCCCTTTGTTCGTTTTGGATTCCAGCACCTGCAGTCTCTTTTGTCCAGAGACTTTGTTGTTAGTCAGGCTGTGGAATGGCCATTGGCCCTCGGCAGCTGAGGAACTCACCACTAACAAGCCAGTCGTTTCGCCATGCCCAGAATCTTTGATCAAACAATATTCACCTAGTCCCATTAAAGTGGCTGCTCCCAGAAAAGCATCATCCTGTGCTCTGTGCAGAGGGTCTTTTTCTCTCTCCTTGGTTCCCCATTGTTACTGGACCTGTCAAACTACACTGAATTACAGTAGGTTCTGGCCCACTGCAGACACTGGGTTAGAGGTCACTGGTATGGGTCTTGGTTCTATAGTCACAACCTGCGGTCTGATCTCAGCTGGTCTGAATGTGAAGAGTATACTTACTGAGACAGGTTGTCCTGAATTTCAACATCTGGTCTGGGTGGTCACAGGACCACACAATGAAAGAGTCACTCCCTAGAAAGCATTGACGGCTAATCAACTCTCTGATATTCAACAATATCAGATTTTAAAGGAAGTAAAGACCAAATTTTATCTTCAATGTTTAAAACCAGCTTTATACCTAATCTGAAGCATTGCACCTTTTGGCTGTTCTGCACCTTTCAGTGGTATAAATGAGCAAAACATCTGAAATAATCATTGGGTGTGTTGGAGGCTCTGAGAAGGAGAGTTTGTGAATCTGGGGCCATAGCTACAAGATAGAGGGATGTCATTTAAAACTGGGGTCTGGAGAAATTTATTTCTCAGTGGAAAGTGGATGCCTGAAATTCTGCGTCTGTGGGCCTGATCATTAATATAATTTAAGATGGAGATAGATAAATAATTGAAAGATTGAGGAATTGAGTGTTCTGGGCAACTGGCAAAGGGGTTGAGGCCGGTGTTGATCTGCCATGATCAGGGGAGGCTGTCTCACTCCTATATTCTTGTTTTCCTGCTTTGCTGCCTGTCAAAACTGCCAAGCAATTTGAATGTCTGAATATCTCCAGTAATACAGTGAGGAAGGCTGCCAAAGCTTACAGCAGGATGTGGATTAGCTGGAAAAATGGGCTGAAAAATGGCAGATGGAATTTAATGCAGAGAAGTGTGAGGTGTTGCAATTGTGGGAGTACCAACCAAAGTAGGGCTTACATGGTTAGTGGTCGGGCACTGATGAGTGTGGTAGAACAGAGGGATCTGGGAATACAGATCCATAATTCCTTGAAAGCAGTGTCACAGGTAGATAAGGTCATCAAGAGAGGTTTTGGCACGTTGGTCTTCATAAATCAGAGAACTGAGTACAGCAGTTGGGATGTTATGTTGAAGTTGGAAAAGACATTGGTGAGACCAAATTTGGAGTATCGTGTGCAGTCACCCACCTACAGGGAAAATATCAATAAGATTGAAAGAGTGCAGAGAAAATTTACAAGGATGTTGCTGGGACTTGGACCTGATGTTTTAGGAAAGGTTGAATAGGTTAGAACTTTATTCTCTAGAGCATCAGAGAATGAGGAGAGCTTTGATAGAGGTATACAAAATGATGAGGCGCATAGATAGTGGTAAATGCAAGCAGGCTTTTTCTATTGAGGTTGGCTGAGACTAGAACTAGAGGTCATGGGCTAAGGGTGGAAGGTGAAATATTTAAGGGGAACATGGGGGGAACCTTCTTCACTCAGAGGGTGGTGGGAGGACGCACAGAACGATGTGCCAGTGAGGAAGGTCCCCCTTCCCCCCTGAGCAGCACACACTCTATCTGTCATGACAGATGAGAGAAAGACCCTAGCCAGGGTCAACCCACGTAAAGCTCTGGGGCCTGGTAACATACCTGGTCGGGTGCCGAGGGATTGTGCAGCCCAATTAACAGAGGTTCTAACAGACACCTTCAACATCCTTCTGGAACAGTCCACTGTCCCTGTAGACTTCAAGGTGCCCACTATCATTCTGCCCAAGAGGGTGACAGTAACTTGCCTTAATGACTACTATCCAGCGGTACTGACCTCAACAATGACAAAGGCTGGTTTGGATCATATTAAATTCCATCTTCCTGTTACGTTGAACACTTTCCAGATCACTTATCACTCAAAACGATCCACTGATGGTGCCGTAGCCTCTGCCCTCCACTTTCTCCTGTCTCGCCTGGAAATGGGCCTCGCATGCCACGGTTTTGTTTATCGACTTCAGCTTGGCATTTCATAGAATCATCCCTCAGAAGCTGGTGGGTGAACTGTCCACATTGGGTCTCAGCACCTCTCTCTGTAACTGGAGCTTGGATTTCTTGACAGAAGGGCCCCAGTCCGTGTTGGCAGCTGTATCTCTAGCTCCATTACGCTGTGCATTAGTTACCCCCCCCCCCCAACCAGGCTGTGTGCTCAGCCGCTGCTCCTCATACTGCTGGCACATGACTGCACTGCATGATGTAGCTCAAACTGAATCATCAAGTTCTCTGATGACACAACAGTGGTTGTCATCATCGACGACGCTGAGACGGCGTACATAGAGGAGGAAGAGCGGCTGGAATAATGGTGTGAGCACAACAACTTGAGTCTCAACGTGGACAAGACCAAAGAGGTAATTGTGGACTTTAGAAAGGTGCAGCGTGACCACTCACTGCACATAACTGCTCTTCTCTGGAGAGAGTTAGGAGCACCGTTTCTGGGTGTGCACATAATGGATAATCTCACCTTCTCCCTCAACTGGTGAAGAAAACACAGCAACGTCTCCACTTGCTAAGGAGATTGAGGTGAGCAAATCTTCCCCCCCACCTTCATTCTAACCAATTTATGCAGGAGCACCCTCGACAGTCTCCAGACCAGCTGCATCATCTTCTGGTACAAGAATTGTGAGGCATCTGACCACAGGTCCCTACAAAGGATTGTGAAGACTGTGAAGAGGATCATCAGCGTCTCTCTTCCACCCATTAGAGGTATTTATCAGGAGCACAGTGTATGTAGGGTACTTAGCGTTATCAATGATCCCTTTCATCCATCCCACAATCTCTTTGACCCTCGACCATCAGGCAGGAGGTATTCTTGCATTATGACAAGGACTGTTAGGATGAAAAACAGCTCCTTCCCCCAGGCCATAAGACTACTGAACTCCCTGCCATTACCTAGATATCATCATGTATGAAGTGCCAGCTCCGTCATACTGTTTACTTTTTAACGTACAGTGCCCTAAAAAGTACTTACTGCCCTGGAAGTTTTCATGTTTTATTGTTTTACAACATTGAATCACAGTGGACTTAATTTGACTTTTTTGGCACTGATCAACAGAAAAACACTTTTTTGTTTCAAAGTGAAAACAGAGCTCTACAAAGTAATCTAAATTAATTTCAAATATAAAACACAAAATAATTGATTATACAAGTATTTGCCCCTTTAAGTCAGTATTTAGTAGATGCACCTTTGGCAGCAATTACAGCCTTGAATCTATGTGGATAGGTCTCTTATCAGCTTTGCACATCTGGACACTGCAATTGTTCCCCATTCTTCTTTACAAATCTGCTCAAGCTCTTTCAGATTGTATGGGGATCATGAGTGAACAGCCCTTTTCAAGTCCAGCCACAGATTCCCAATTGGATTGAGGTCTGGACCCTGACTTGGCCACTCCAGGACATTAACTTTGGTGTTTTTAAGCCATTCCTGTGCAGCTTTGGCTTTATGCTTGGAACCATTGTCTTGCTGGAAAACAAATAGTCTACCAAATTACAGTTCTTTTGCAGAGTGCATCAGGCTTTCCTCCAGGATTTTCCTGTATTTTGCTGCATTCATTTTACCTTCCCTTCACAAGTCTTCCAGGGTCTGCTGCATTGAAGCATCCCCACAGCATGATGCAGCCACCACCATGCTTCACAGTAGGGATAGTATGCTTTCGATGATGTGCAGTGTTTGGCTTGCACCAAATGCAGCCTTTCGTCTGATGGTTGAAAAGCTCAATTTTGGTTTCATCAGACTATAGAACCTTCTTCCAGCTGACCTCAGTGTCTCCCACATGCCTTCTAGCAAACTCCAGCTGAGGGTTCATGTCAGTTTTTTTCAACAGTGTCTTTCTCTTTGCCACTCTCCCATAAAGCTATGACTGGTGAATTACCTGGGCAACAGTTGTTGTATGTGCAGTCTCTCCCACCTCAGACACTGAAGCTTGTAACTCCTGCAGAGTTGTTATAGGACTCTTGGTGGCCTCCCTCACTAGTCCTCTTCTTGCACGGTCACCCAGTTTTTGATGATGGCCTGCTCTAGGCAGGTTTATAACTGTGCCATATTCTTTCCATTCCTTAATGATTGACTTAACCGTACTCCAAGGGATATTCAGAGACTTGGAAATTTTCTTATCTCTGTCTCCTGACTTGTGCTTTTCAATAACCTTTTTATGGAGTTGCTTGGAGTGTTCTTTTGTCTTCATTGTGTAGTTTTCGCCAGGATGCAGTTTCAACAGCAGTTGGACCTTCCGGATACAGGTGTATTTTACTACAATCAATTGAAACACCTTGACTGCACACAGTGACCTCCATTTAATTAATTATGTGACTTTTAAAACCAATTGGCTGCACCACTGATGATTTGGTGTGTCATATTAAAGGGGGTGAATACTTATATACAATCAATTATTTTGTGTTGTATATTTGTAATTAATTTAGATCACTTTATAGAAATCTATTTTCACTTTGACACAAAAGAGTCTTTTTCTGTTGATCAGTGTAAAAAAAAAGCCACATTAAATCCACTGTGATTCAGTGTTGTAAAACAATAAAACATAACAACTTCCAAGGGGGGTGAATACTTTTTGTAGGCACTGTATACACACCTTATTATTTGTTAATTTATTTGTGATATTACTTTGTGTTGTATATGTGAGCTACATTACTGCATTGTGCATCTTGGTCCGGAGAAACGTCATTTTGTTTGCTGGTATATATGTGTACGGTTGAATGACAGTAAACTTGAACTTGAGTGTGGAACGAGCTTCCAGGAAAGTGGTGGATGCAAGTTTGATTGGAACATTTGAGAGAAGTTTGAATATGTACATGGATCGGAAGGGTAAGGAGGGGAGGTGCAGGTTGTTGGGACTAGGCAGAATAACAGTTTGGCACTGACTAGATGGGCAGAAAGGCCTGTTTTTGCATTGTAGTGCTCTATAACTGTATGACTCTGAAGTGTTAAAAGAATCACAGTTTTAACTAACAACTTTTCATCAAAACTGATTGGAATCATGGCCTGGTTTCGTCTAACTTAATGTGAATGTCAAATGAAATGCCCTGGAGAGTTTCTTCATGAAAAGAAATCATTAAATGAACTTATCTCATTTATGAGTGATGTGTTGTGCAGCTTACTGCAACTAACAGCTCTTGTTCCAATAGGTGGCAATACAGTCCTTACTGAACAGCAGCTAATAACCCTGTGTAACGTTAACACTTGCTCTTTCCTCACGCCTGTTGTGCCTTTCTTTCACTTTCTTTATCTTCTCTCGTCTTTCCCTCCCTCTCCCTTCTCTGGTCTTTCCCTCCCACTTCCTTCAACAACCTTTCTCTCCCTCTCTTCTCATCTTTTCCTACTTCTCTCTCTTCTCTTATCTTTTCATCACTCTCCCTTCTCCTGTGTTTCCCTCCCTCGCTCTTCTCTTGTCTTTCCCTTCCTCTCCTTTCTCTTTTCCTTGTTTTCTCTTCTGTCTTTCCCTCCATCTTCTGTCTCTTGCCTCTTTGGCTCTGTTTCCCCACCCCTTCCCTATCCTTCCTCCTCTTCCCCACCCCCATCAGAACCATCATTTTGTCAGCCTGTGTGAAGCAAGACCCTTTCGGTATACAGGGTGGGTTACAACATGAGTCACCAGAGGTAGGAAGGAGAGCATGTTCCTTCATCAGTTGTGCTGCCCATGCATTTCTGCCTAGTGATATGAAATGAAAATCTACTGAGCCTTCCCATGTGATCTTTCTCGGGTAGATGAACAGGTGATCTTGAAAACACTTTCAGAAGCCCACTACCAGCATCCCAGTTGGCCTCCTTTAAGAGCCACTGTGGACATTGGCATTCAGAAAAGCCGGCTCATGGGTGAGGGAAATCCAGGTCAGAGTGTCGGTAGGCTGCTCGACTGCTGCATACTGTCCCTGATTCTACCTCTGGCCAATTTTTGTACTGTGCAGCTTTGAAATGGAGTAGGATTGTGGATGATATCCTTTTGTCTCACCCAGTATTGCACAGGCAATTATGCTTCAGTGGCCTGGGACCTATATATCACAGTAGCACAGTGACCTCTGTGTGTAGGCTATCACTGCAGCACGGTAAAGTCCCAAAAACCTAATTGATCAACCCAGGGAATATTCTAGTAACCTTTGCTACAGCCCCTACATGCAAATAACAAAGTAGTCAAAGTAACAATTTATTATCAGAGTACATACATGTCACCACATACAACCCCGAGATTCTTTTTCTGTGGGCATACTTAGCAAATCTATAGAACAGTAACCGTAAACTGTGAACATCAGGAACTGTTAACTGTAAAAAAAAAGTGCAAATGCAGATATAAATAAATAGCAATAAATACATAAAATAACAATATAACATAGTCTTTAAATGAGTGTCCCCTTTTGTTCAGGAGCCTGATGGTTGGGGGGTAGTATCTGTTCTTGAACCTGGTGGTGAGCCCCGAGGCTTTTGTACCTTCTACCTGATGGCAGCAGCGAGAAAAGAGCATGGCCTGGGTGGTGAGGATCTTTGATGATGAATGCTGCTTTTCTATGGTAACGTTTCATATAGATGTGCTCTGTGGTTGGGAGGGTTTTACACATGATGTACTGGGCCAAATCCACTACCTTTTGTAGGATTTTCTGCGCAAAGGCATTGGTGTTTCCATACCAGGCCAAAATACAGCCAGTCAGCACACTTTTCACCACACATTTATAGAAGTTTGCCAAGGTTTTTGATGACCTATTGAACCTCCCCAGACTCCTGAGGAAGTAGAGGTGCTGTTGTGCTTTCTTCGCAATAATATTTATATGATGGGTCCAGGACAGGTCCTCTGAGATAGTGACACCCAGGAATTTAAAATTTCTGACTCTTTCCACTTCCAATCCTCCAATGAGTACTGGCTCATGGGCCTCTGGTTTCCCTTACCTGACGTCTACTATCAGTTCCTTGGTCTTATTGACATTGAGCGAGAGGTTGTTGTTATTACACCACTCAGCCAAGTTTTCACCCTTGATTCATCACCCCCTTTGATACAGCCCATAACCATGGTGTTGTCAGCAAACTTGTATATGGTGTTGGAGCTGTACTTAGCCACTCAGACATAAGTGTAAAGCGAGTCGAGCAGGGGACTAATCCCTGCGCTGCTCCTGTGCTGATGGAGATTGTGGAGGAGATGTTTTTGCCAATCCAGACTGACTGGGGTCTAGAAGTGAGTTAATCCAGGATCCAATAGCACAAGGGGGTATTGAGGCCCAGGTCTTGGAGTTTATTGAATAGTTTTGAGGAGACGATGGTGCTAAATGGCTAAAGAGCATCCTGATGTATGCATCTTTGCTGTCCAGATGTCCCAGGGTTGGAAACATAGAAAACCTTCAGCCCACAAAATCGTGTCGAACACGTCCCTACCTTAGAAATTACTAGACTTCCCCAATGTCCTCTATTTTTCTAAGCTCCATGTACCTATCTAAAAGTCTCTTAAAAGACCCTATCGTATCCGCCTCCACCACCGTTGCCAGCAGCCCATTCCATGCACTCACAACTCTCTGAGTAAAAAACTTACCCCTGACATCTCCTCTGAACCTACTCCCCAGCACCTTAGACCTGTGTCCTCTTGTGGCAACCATGTCAGCCCTGGGAAAAAGCCTCTGACTATCCACACGTTCAATGCCTCTCATCATCTTATGTGAAGAGCCAATAAGATAGCATCTGCTGTAGACCTGCTGCTTCGGTAGGCGAATTGTAGCGGATCCTTGTCACCATTCAGACAGGATTCAGACTTGGATGCCGCTTTCAGAGACCAGACCTATACGCTATATTTCAGGTGGTATTTAACCAGGGCTTTCTATAACTGGAGCAAGAGACTTGTAGAGAGGCATATTCCAGATCATAGGCACCTGGTGGATTGATAGGTGTCCTATGATCACGGGTATGTGGTGTTTCAATGTGGAGACATGTGTCTCTTCAGTTACATCTTTTCTTAGCCTGGCTTTGTCTTTTCCACAATTTGATTTGCACTGTTAATCAGACTTTTTGATGGTTTTAAGTTTTGATGGAGTCCCTGATCTCAAATCTAAATTGTTTATGTGAACAATGGTGTGATGTTATCCCTGGGTTGGAGGGCAATGGGGAAGAGGATGGGACAGGACTCAGAACATACTGTTCAGAGAAGTTCTTGTTCTTTTACCCAACTTCCTCTCATCACTGCTTCTGATGTTTGTGTACAATTATTCCACTAGTAGCATTCTGGCATGTTCTCAAATGCTTGTTTGAGAGAACATAATTGTGACATCTGCTATATTTTTTATCACTAGTACTTTACTTGCGACAAAATCATTGTGCTTTTGGTTTCTTTCTTAAGAAATTGAAGACAATTTCTGTGAACATCATTGCCTTGCTGAATTTAGGCCGTCTTTCTAAGGGACATTGGATGAAACCCTGCCAGTCTTCCCTGGTTGATAGCCTTGTGTTAGACTTTGTTCATGAGTGGCATTTTTGTAGAAAAAGTATTTTTCCTGTATTTTTTTTCAACAGTGAAGCTACTATCATCACCTGCATGCTCGCCACCAGTAAAGAGAGCAGGAATTGAGGCTCAGTGCAACCCAGTGCAGGCAAATGTTTGATCAGCACATTGTTGTCCATTGCTTTAATGCTATCCAATCTATCAACTAGCTCTCCACGAGTGTAAACAGCAGTTGGCATGTGCATGTTCTATTTGCACCATAAGATATAGGAGCAGAATTAGGCCATTCGGCCCATTGAGTCTGTCCTGCCATTCCATCATGTCTGATTTATTAACCCTCTCAACCCCATTCTCCTGCCTTCTCCACGTAACCTTCGACACCCTTATTAATCTAAAACCTATCAACTTCTGCTTTAAATATAGCCAATGACTTGGCTTCCATATCTGTCTGTGGAAATGAATTCCGCAGATTCACCGCCATTCTGGCTAAAGAAATCCCTTCTTATCTCTTTTGTAAAGGGAGATCCATGCATTTTGAGGCTGTGCCCTCTGGTCCTAGCCCATCATGATGGAAAACATCCTTTCCACATCTACTCTATCTAGGCCTTTCAAAATTCGTTACATTTCATTGAGATCCCCCTCATTCTACCTAACTCCAGTGAGTGCAAGCCCAGAGTCATATGTTAACCCTTTCATTTCTGGAATAATTCTCATGAACCTCCTCTGGAATCTCTCCAATGCCAGAAAATCTTTTCTTCGAAAAGGGGCCGAATCTTCTCACAGTACTCTGTGTGGTCTGACCAATGCCTTATAAAGACTCAGTATTACATCCTTGCTCTTATATTCTAGCCCTCTCGAAATGAATGCTAACATTGCATTTGTCTTCCTTATCACTGACTCCACCTGCAAATCGACCCTTAGGGAATCCTGCCCAAGGACTCCCAAGTCGCTTTGTATCTCTGATTTCATCTGGTCCAGGTGACTTATCCACCTTCTGGACTTCTCCTTGGTAATAGCATCTACACTTATTTCTGCTCCTGACACTCTCAAATTTCTGGCATACTGCTAATGTCTTCTATAGTGAAGACTAATACAAAATACTTGTAAGGTTCTTCTGCCATTTCTTTTTCCTCCATTACTAACTCTCTAGTGTAATTTTCCAGCAGTCCGATGGCATGAACATCGATTTCTTGAATTTCAGGTAATGGCACCCGCACCCAATCACAATTCTCCATTCCCATTTCCCTCTCTCTCCTTACCTGCCCATCACCTCCTTACCTTCTTCTGATGCTCCCACCACTTCCCTTTCTTCCATGGCCTTCTGTCCTCTCATATCAGGTTCCCCCTTCTCCAACCCTTTGTCTTTTTCACCAATCCACTTCCCAGCTCTTTACTTCACCCCTTGCCCCCAGTTTCACCTATCACCTTGTATTTCATCCTCTCCTCCCCCCACCTTCTTACTCTGACTTCATCTTTTTTTTCTCCAGTTCTGATGAAGTCCTGAAATGTCTACTGTACTCTTTTCCATGGATGCTGCCTGGCCTACTGAGTTCTTCCAGCGTTTTGTGTGTGTGTGTGTGTGTTGCTTAGATTTCCAGCTTCTGCAGATCTTCTCGTTTATGATAATAATGCAAGTTAAATAATGAAATGTTAGAAAAATATTACATTCCATAAGATGGTCTCGACCTCATAATCTATCCTGTTATGGCCTTTCATCTTATTGTCTTGCCCGCACTTTCCCTGTAACACTTTGGTCTGCATTTTGATACTGTTTTCTCTTGTACCACTTCAAGGCACAGTCCTATTGAATTAATCTCCATGGATGGCGTGCAAAACAAAAGTTTTTCACCGTACCTCCGTACATGTGACAATAATGAATCAATTTACCCAATTTATTGTGGCAATAGGAGCTCTGCATGACAGGACATCCAGGCAGAATATCAACATTTAGTATTTAATTATCAAGGTAAAGATTTGAAAGTTCTAATAGCCATTTTTGTCAGCTGGATTAATAATATGTACTGGGACAGGTATAAACCACAATAGAGCTGAATTCGTGAAGCAACACCATGCCTATTGGTGACTGTCGTCCAGTGTTGAGAAACCAACAAGAGATGTACTCAGTGGCCACTTTATTACGTCCACTTGCTCATTAACGCAGCTACCTAAATAGTCAATCATGTGGCAGCAACTCAGTGCATAAGAGCATGCAGATATGGTCAGGAGGCTCAGCTGTTGTTCAGACCAAACATCAGAATGGGGAAGGAATGTGATCTAAGTGACTTTGACTATGAAATGCAGGGAGGTTCAGGTATCTCAGAAACTGCTGATCTGCTGGGATTTTCACACACAACAGCCTATAAAGTTTACAGAGAATGGTGTAAGAAGCAAAAACATACAGTTAGCGGCAATTCTGTGGGCAAAACTGCCTCATTAATAAGAGAGGTCAGAAGAAAATGACCATGTAACCTAATCTAGAAGCTGCCAAGAATTTCCCTACCGTACAACCCTCTATTTTTCTAAGCTCTATGTACCTATCCAAGAGTCTCTGGGAAGACCCCATTGTTTCCAGTCTGGTTCAATCTGACAGAACGGCGACAGTAACTCTAATAATCATGCATTACAGCAAAGGTGTGCAGAAGGGCATCTCTGAACGCAGAAGTCGAACCTTGAAGTGGATGGGCTACAGCAGCAGAAGACCAGAAACGTACACTCAGTGGCCACTTTATTAGGTACAGGTGTCTAAAAGGAGGAGGAGAAGATGGTCGCGCGACGCAGCTAGCGCGGCTACTCCGGTGAATCATATCTGTAATCTGTCAAGTAGGGTGCCGTGCACAATCCTGATTTGATGGAGACAGACGTGAGAGCACAGAGGAACATCTGGAGAAACTTCTGAAATGCCTTTTTTGCTGCCGCTATTACTGTGTGATCCTGAATCTCTGGAGGGGAAGGCCCCGAATCCTCGGCTTTGCTTGTTGCTCGGTGGCCGGGACGGGGTCAAGGCGCTCGGCAGAGATGGTGCTTGGTGTTCGGTGTCGAAGGGCTGGTTGGAGGCTCGAAGTTTTTGGACGGACTCAGAGTCGGCTACGGTTGGGTGCTTCCAATGTATCAACAGTTGTCGGTGCCTGGAGGTTTATGGCAGAGAGAGTTTCTCCCTTCTGCCACCTGCTATCGGGGACTATCAGGAGTCGATCGGAACTTTGAGACTTTTTTTTACTGTTCCCATGGTCTGCTCTTTAACAAATTATGGTATTGCTTTGCACTGCTGTAACTATATGTTATAATTATGTGGTTTTGTCAGTGTTAGTCTTTGGTTTATCCTGTTTTTTTTTGTGATATCACTGTGGAGGAACATTGTATCATTTCTTAATGCATGCATGCATTTCTAAATGACAGTAAAAGAGGACTGATGATCAATAATCTAATCTAATAAAATGGCCATTAAGGGTACATCCATTACTTTATGGGACGACGTATACGTTGCCCAAACCAGATGCATCCTTACAGCCCCAATTCCCAGTTGTTACTGGCTTGATGCCTTGATCTCCTGAAGCAAATCTGGCAAAATATTTGTTTCAGGAAAGCACTGCATGGACCCAATGATAAAAGATGAGCTTTATATTCAAGCTTTAGCCTACTTTTTTGTTGTGCAGTTATTTTGTTGGTTCAAGGCAGTGAATAATTGCCAGAGGTAATTCCTTTATACTTTCTCTCTTGTGTTTCAGATCCGACCAGCTGTTGAGCAGCTCTTCCCATTTTCTGAAGTACCCCAGGCTTTCCTAAAAATGGAACGAGGCCATGCACGAGGGAAGACTGTAATCAACAGGAGTGGAGAATGAGTCATTTTATTTTGCAGTTTTTGCATAAGCATTTCAAAACAACAAACACAGTAGTACTGTTGCTGATTGTAGCAACTATGTACTGTACAGTGAAAAGGAAATAAAATATTGTCCATTTTTCATATACCAAAATAACTGTAAATAAGATGGTTATACAAGTATTTATCCAAGTTTACGTCACAAACAAATGTTGAAATAGTTGAGTTGATAAAAATGAGGAAGAGGATAATAAACGTACCATCATACCCAATATTAAAGATAATACAGCCCCCAGTTCAGTTGTTAAAGTACAAAAAGGAATGTATGAATGATTAAAAGGTTACAAAACCTTTAAGCTGAAAGTGTTTATGATGATCCTTGATGCAATTTATCAAACAATACCATCATTTGAACATCCACTGTCTCCGTAACGTAGAAGGAATTGCTGGGCCTGCCCATAACATCTCACAACATCCTACAAAGATACTAGTACCATGTTAAATTGTCTTCAGCTGGTCAATATGAAATTTACTTTTTAAAGTCTATATATTTGCAAGTTGTGGCTGTGTTGTCCAGCAACTGTATCTCAGTTGTTGAAAAGCTTTTCAATGAAAACGATAAAAGGGTTGGATTTTAAATTGAACCCAAGTTCAAAATTCAGCCACAAAGTGAAAGTCATAATAAGGAACTAGAACCACTTGTAAAAAAAACGGTTCTTAAAACTTTAACATCAATTCCATTTTCAATTTTGTTCCCAAAAAACTAGAACCATCACAGTAGCAATATGTGCAGAGCAAGTCAAGCATCTGTCTCTCACACTAAAAATACATCCTGAACTTTTAATGGTTTGTACAAGCCAAGGTAGCACAAAAACAGTTACAAACATCCAATATTACGGATATTCAATTCTGCATGTGTACCCTCATATTTATGACCCACCATCAACAGCAATTACAATGTCAAGAGGGGATCATTGCAAAACTTCATCCCAATGCATTAATTCACAAGAGAAGTTATTATACCCATTTCCTGAAGAGATTTCCAGTGTTCAGTAAAACCAATGAGCAAGGTTAGTCAATTATAAATAGTATTTAAAAATATTTCAGCATATTTTGCACCAGGAATGAGATTTTCTCAGTTAAACAGAAACAGCCAGTTACCAACACATGAACTAAATGTAAGAATGCTTAAGACCTTACAAAGATTATAATGTAACAAAAAGCAGATGGCAGTTGTTACTGAATTTGAAAATATAACATTGCACTGACAGTAGACAACTTATATGCACAGTGTTTAGAAAGTGCTTCACGATTTTTCATTTCTGTTTCCACCCTGAAAGAGTCAAACGATATCCAGGTCCCACCTCTGTGTTGGCCGAACCTCATCAAATTTGCTGAGAATAGCATGATTCTTGTCGTAATGCTGACCCCCTTGAAAAAAAGATTACACCTTTTAAGGCATATTGACATAATGTTACTACTTAACCTTTCAGCAGTGAGCACCTGCTTACAGAAGAGCCAAGTTTTCATTGTGACTAAAATCTTGTGAATGCTTCTGCATCCTTGATTTTTCTCCCAGCCACTGATGCCTTGTGCAGCACATTTGGATTTTCTTATGTGCTAATGGGCTTCCAGCTTCTCAGTGGCAGGTGTGAAGAAAAGAAAAATTGACAGGATTGTGGCTAAAATTCTCTTTATTTTTAGTAGATGCAAATCTGAAGGGTCGTAGATTACACTGGAACACCATCTTGCATGCCATCTCTGAAAATTACATTATGCAAAAAAAGATATGAATTCTATTCCCATCTTAGGGTACACCAGATGGACATTTCCTGCTCTCCAGGTTGAGATTTCTCACTGAAAAAGGTAATACTGATTTAAGTGAAAGCAGATGAAGAGTCATTTATGTGCTGAAATATATATCCTGTGATCGCACTGACTATAAACTAAGCATTTTATAAGGATTTCCACATTAATTGCACCCCCTCTCCCAGTAATTCATTTAATGCCTTTCCTGAAGTTAGATACTGACATACTCCTAATGAAAGGAAAGAATGACATATTTAATTTAACTAAATCTCACAATACAATGACTGTATTTGGTTAATGATTAATAAAACAAATCATATCAACACATTCCTTAAACTAACAAACTATGCACTATACCTACAAAACAGTCACCTATAGGGAACACCATCACTCCCTACTTTAAAAAAAAATCACCTATCTGACATTGGTTTGTGTTTTAACATAGAACCTGCATAAATACTCTGCAGCTCCGTCCAAACTGGTGTCCAAAGGATGGAAGGGAGAGTATTATTGCCTTGGGTTCACATTGCTAATGCAAATATCATTAAGCGTTGCAGAGGAATGTACTGACAAGAGCATGAGAATTAGAAAATGGATCAACTCCTCACCTTTTATGTCGATAACCAAGTCAGTCCTAATACAATTCCATATGACTCCATTGGAATCGATGCTCCAGATGTGAATGTCTTTACTGTGGAGTATTGAAATCCCCAGTCTTGAACCTATACCAAGCAAGCTTCCTGTTATATCCAAACAATAATCTTCACCCATCTGTGGCCAGAGAAAGGAAGGGAACAGTTTCAATCAATTCCATCCAAATAAAGGGAGAGTCACTGAATATGAATGAAATACACAAATGAAGTACTGATCGGTTGCATACGCAGTTTGAAATGGCTCATGACTTTGTGATATAAATTGGACTATTTTCGTCTCAGAGGAACACTGTTCAGAACTTAAAATGATGAAGGACCGTGGTCCAAAAAGTTGACTGTTCATTTCCCTCCTTTGATGCTGACTTCCTCCAGCATTTTGTGTGTGTGTGTGTGTGTGTGTGTGTGTGTGTGTGTGTTCCTTAAAATGAAGCTCTACTACCCCTGGGAGATCTGACTGGGCATCTTCAGACCTCACTGAAGACTGCTTCAACACACTTCAAAGTCTACAGCAGGGTTTCCCAATCTTCTTTATGCCATGGACCAACACCATTAAGCAAGGAGTCTGTGGATCCCACGTTGGGAATCCCTGCTCTAGAGAGTGAGCTAGAGTAAGTGAGAGCTTCTATTTTTAACCCGGTGAAATGATCACTTATTGAGTGTCTTCTCGGTGGTGACACCACTGGCAGTACTCTATTACTGGAGGTATTGTTAGGGCCAGGATTATTTATCTAGGATGGAATCAGAATCAGGTTTAGGGTGATGATGAGGATGGCTGGTTCTTCACTTGTGAAGAAGGGGTTTTAAAATAATTGGAATATGTCATATAATTTGTTAACTTAGCGGCAGCAGTATGATGCAAAACACGATAATACAGGAGAGAAAAACTCAATTACAGTATTGATTTACCTATAGATGGGTAAGGGACTTTAGGACAGGAAGCAAAGATATTACCATGCCAACTGTTAAATCTCTCTCTCTCTCCCTCTATCTCTCTCTCTCTCTCTCTCTCTCACTCACTACCGGACCTCCCTCCCATGAGCAATGTGCATCACAATAGTGGAGCTAACAGATGTACTGTCTCACAGCTACAGCGATCTGCGTTCAACTATGATCTCCAGTGATATTTGTGCTTCCTCTCTCTCACTGCATGGTTTTTCTTGGGTGCTCTCGTTTCCTCCTGCATCCTAAGGACACGCAGATTGGTAGGTTAATTGGTCACAGTTAATCACTATTATTCTGTGGGTGAGTAGTAGAATTGCTTAGGATGTGGGGAGAATAAAAAGGGAACACCCTGGATTAGTCTGAAAGGGTGCTTGATGGTAAGTGTGGACGATGTGAGCCAAAAGAAGTTTCAATGTTCTATAAACTTCTTCCAAATAACTGACAGGAATAGAGAAAAATATTCAAATATTGATGTGATACTATGTGATCTTCATTTTTACAAATAACTTAATCCTTGAAAATACAAAGGACACAGCAGAGCATGTGGTGTGGCAAAGTTGTATACATACTACATAATCAGAATCAGGTTTAATATCATCGGCATATGTCGCGAAATTTGTTAACTTTACGGCAGCAGGGCAAGGAAATACATGATAAATAAATGAATTACAGTAAGTGTATACAATATATGCCTATTAAGTTAAAAGAAGTAGTGCAAAGAATAAAAAAGGATTGAGGTAGTGTTCACGGGTTCAATGTCCATTTAGGAATCGGATGGCAGAGGGGAAGAAGCTGTTCCTGAATCGCTGAGTGTGTGCCTTCAGGCTTCTGTACCTCCTTCCTGATGGTAACAGTGTGAAGAGGGCACATCCTGGGTGGTGGGGGTCCTTACTGATGCACGCCGCCTTCCTAAGGCTCTGCTCCATGAAGGAGTCTTGGATACTACAGAGGCTAGCACCCACGATGGGGCTGACTAATGTTACAATTTACTTCAATCCTATGCAGTAGCACCTCCCCCCATACCAGACAGTGATGCAGCCTGTCAGAATGCTCTCCACAGTACCTTTGTAAAGTTTTTGAGTGTTTTAGTGAACAAACCAAATCCCCTCGAACTCCTAATGAAATATAGCTGCTGCCTTGCCTTCCTTATAGATAATAAATAATAAAAGCACATTGAACTTTGTAGAAAAGGTGAAAAAAATTATCACGAAGCAGAAAAGCTACAGTGTGAGATGTTTGAAAAAAAATGCACGTAATTATTTTTAACATCAGCTTTTTTTTAAACGAACTATCAAGGTATCAGGACATTACAAGGAAGAAAGGGAAAAATTTGATTGATTTACTAAAGGTAGGAAGGGGATAGAAGTTGAAGACACAGAATGAATGCAGCGCATTATCAAGACACAC
The DNA here is from genome assembly GCF_963921235.1 of Mobula hypostoma. NCBI lineage: Eukaryota > Metazoa > Chordata > Chondrichthyes > Myliobatiformes > Myliobatidae > Mobula > Mobula hypostoma. Next base: position 142,329,282 of record NC_086098.1, read on the forward strand.
CATCTAGCAAGTGGACCAGTGTAACATGCAGCCACAGTATCAAAATTCATGTTGCTTATTAAATAAACATTCAGAACATAAGAGGCTCCACGGGGATATCAGAGCAACACACAAAATGCTGGAGGAACTCAGCAGGTTAGGCAGCATCTATTGAAATGAATAAACAGTCGACATTTTGGGACAAGACCCTTCTTCAGGACTGAGGTTATAAAACGTTTTAAACTATGCCTCACTGTCATTGAAGTTTGAAGCCAAAGAGTGATTCTGTTCTGACAGCTACATGAACAATGCAGCTTCTTTTTCTCTCTCACTGGGAACGGTACAAGGACAATCCTTTCTCATCTAAAAATATCAAATGCTTTATTCATTAAACAAATACAGAGATGAGGGATTGATAAAAGCACAAATGGATGGGACAGGGATTAAAGAGATAAAATTAAACTGATAAAACATTGAGAATATGCTTTAATAATTAACCAAAGAGTATTTGGAAACCTTTGCCTGATCATAAAAGCTGCCTGATGCATATTTTAATCAAATGCATCGCTACTTTAAATTTAAGTTTTATTTCTCGGAATCAACATCCTAAGTACCTTGCTTTTAATGTACCCCTCCTGGTAGAACCAGATTTGATCATCCATTCCGGTTTCTTCCAAAGCCTGTATTCGAATCATTTTCACATCAGTCAGTTCTCCAGTCAAAGTCAAGAATGCTCCAGTACCTCTGTTTCGTACCCTGAAGTATGCTCGCCTCTGTGAAGAAAACAGATTATCTGCATAAATTATTTGGTTTAAGACGGTGCTACTTACTGGTTTGAATGACAACTTACCAGTGACCAACTAAACAAAAAAAAACAACTAAATACTTTGTTATTCCCACTTTTAATGGTGTGTAACCACTGCAACAGTGGCCTGTGGCTTCTCTGTCGGAGTTGAGCTGAATCACTTGAACAATCGAGCATTTTTGCTGTGTGGCTGGAGTCTCGCTGGGGAAGGATGGTTCTGGATGGGGAAGGATGGTTCTCCCTGGGGAAGGATGGTTCTGGATGGGGAAAGGAGGTTCTGGATGGGAAAGGGTGGTTCTTGCTGTTGGAAGTTTGTTTCTTCCAGAATATGATTCTTTATTAGTAACCCACAGTACATATGAATATAAAGAACACAAAAACAACCAAACCACGTTTTTGCAGTACCATGTTCTTGATCATTCTATCATTTCTGCGCATGCTCAGAAACTCTTTCCAATCACGAGCTTACACGTCATATCTCCACACTTCCTGGGGAAGGATGGTTTTCGCTGGGGAAGGATGGTTCTCGCGGGGAAGGATGGTTTTCGCTGGGGAAGGATGGTTCTCGCTGGGGAAGGATGGTTCTCGCTGGGGAAGGATGGTTACAGCATGTTGGGGCTGGAGCTGCTGGAGCAGACTTGGAGGCAATTTGATGTGGCAGAGCCAAGGTGAGGTGTGGAAAAGGTCTGAAGTTTTTATCGACTTAAGAATCGATCTGAATTGGAAAATTCGGTACTGGCTGTATTGTGGCAATGGAGCCTGAGACTGTGAGTGAGGAACGACCTGAGGTTTAGATGACTTAGGTGCTGGCCAAGATTGAAATGGTCGTGGTGTCAGGGTCAGAGGTGAGAGACAGCCCGTTCGGCTCGTGGCTCTGCAGGGTTTGCTACACTCAGGCTGTGGCCTGCAATGAGTGGATTTGTGAATCAGCTGCAGCAATGCCTGGTGGGTGAAAATCAGCTCTGAATGCTGTTTGCTTGCTTTATTGTCTGCACAATTTGTTTTTTGTGTTTTCCTCTCTCTGCACCTTGTGTGTTTGACAGTCCTTCTTTTGGGAGACAAATCTCAAGGTTGTATAAATTACATATACTTTGATAATAAATGCACTCTAAACTTTGAAATGTTCCTCAGTTCTTTTTTTAAACACTTGCAATGTTGTAAGTTTAAACTACAATGTTGATTATGCATTAGTTTATGCCATGTGGATACTTGTATCTTCTGCAGTTAAACTAACCAGAAATAACTGAGAAGAGGTAGGCCAAAGAGTTCCTAACATGTACCAATTAGTAACTGACCTACATTTTCTTTTAAAAATGCTGTTCCAGACAATCCCACTGCTCTAATTGACAAAACTCTTACCTATAAGTTCCATTGTCTTATACAATACAGTAGTTAAAGAAATTTAGCCAAGAAACAGGCCCTTTGGCCCATCGAGTAGTTGTTACCCATCAACCACCCACTAGCACTAATCCAATATTAATCCCAGTTTTTATTCTTCCCACAATTCTCAGTTCTCTCCCAGAATCTACTTTTGCACTTGCAGCAATTTACAGCGGACAATTATTTCCAATAATTGGGTGGAAACCAGGGGACCCCACAGATACCCAAAGAAAGAGAGAACGTGCAAACTCTACACAAATGGCTCCTGAGTTCTGACCTGCAAGGAGACCAATGCTGTAAGGAGCACTGTAAGCCCCTGGCTCTCAGCTAAGGAATTCCTGATCATCTCTCTGGTACACAGAACAGCAAATCAGCAAAGTCTAAGTTTTTATAAGGGGGAAAAGGAAAAGGTACTGTGAATGCAAAATCAGTCCGAAAGCAGCTGACACCAGCACCCTGCTGATGGAATGCTGCATTTGAGGCATTCAAAGCCTTAGGTAGCCAAATATTTCCAATTTTTAAAAAAAACTGCAGGACTGAAAACAGCGAGGAAAGGATTGAAATTTGTAATTAAAACAAAAGTGAAGACACTCTAGATGAGACTTTTGAAGAGGGTGGTCACACCCAGAGTACAGGCTTTGGACAGTAGATGGGTGACCACCAGAACATAAGAAATAGAAGCAGGAGTCGGCCATCTGGCCCATCGAGCCTGCTCCACCATTCAATAAGATCATGGCTGATCTGGCCATAGACTCATCTCCACCTACCTGCCTTTTCCCCAGAAACTTAATTCCCCTACCATGCAAAATCTATCCAACCTTGTCTTAAACGTATTTATTGCTTCATTGGGCTCCTCCTCATCTCCATCCTAAATCTCCTCCCCCGAATGTTGAGGCTATGTCTCCTTGTTCTAGTCTCTCCTACCAGTGGAAACAACTTTCCTGCCCCTATCTTACCTAACTTTTTCATAATTTTATATGTTTTATAAGACCTCCTTTCATTCTTCTGAATTCCAGCGAGTACAGTCCCAGGCGACTCAATCGCTCCTCAAAGTTTAACCCCTTCATCTCTAGAATCAACCTGGTGAACCTCCTCAGCAGTATAAAGCCAATATATCTTGCCTCAAGTAGGGAGACCAAAACTGCACGCAGTACTCCAGGTGCGGCCTCACCAGTACCCTGTACAGTTGCAGCATAACCTCCCCGCTCTTAAATACATAGTCATAGTCAGACTTTATTGATCCCGGGGGAAATTCAATCCTTCTAGCAATGAAGGCCAGCCTTCCATTTGCCTTCTTGGCAGCCTGCTGCACCTGCAAACCAACCTTTTATGATTCATGCACAAGCAGCAGGAGAGGTAAGGGGATTAAAAAATCAGCACAGGGTTCCCCTATGGCCATTCCCCTCAGCAATAAGTATATATCTTTGGATACTGCTAGTGGGGGCGGGGGGGGGGTGTGTGATCCATCAGGGTACAGCTGCAGCCTGGCTAGTGGCACTGTGGCCGGCTGTGAGGCTCAGCAGGTAAGGGGAAAGTCAGCAAGTGCGGTAGTGATAAAGGATTCAATAGTTGGGGAGACAGATACGAGATTCTATGGCCATTTTAGAGACACCAGGATAGTGTGTTGCCTCCTGCGTGCTGGGTCCAGGACGTATCGGAGCAGCTGCAGGATATTCTCAAGGGGGAGGGTGGACAGCCAGAGGTTGTGGGGCATATTGGCACCAATGACACGGGCAGAAAAGGGTAAGAGGTCCTATGCAGTGAATATGTAGAATTAGAAAAGAGGCTGAAGAGATGGACCTTCAAGGTTGTAATCTCTGGAATACACCTGTGCCACAGGCTCATGTAGGTAGGAGTGGGTTGATAGCACAGATGAATGGGTGGCTGAGGAGATAGAGCAGGGGGCAGGGTTTCAAGTTCTTGGATCGTTGGAACTTTTTCTGGGGAAGGGGTGACCTGTACAAGTGGGACGGGTTGCACCTGAACTGGAGGGGAACCGATATCCTGACCGTTAGGTTCGCTAATGCTACACGGGAGGATTTAAACTGGGTTTGCAGGGGCTGGGAACCAAAGCGCCAAGTCAGTAAAGTGAAGGATTAGACAGGTAGGTAGTGTCAGGAAAAGTACTGAAAGGCAAAATTGAAACAACAGGTATGATGCGTCAGATAGTCTGAAGTGTGTATATTTTAATGCCAGGAGTATTATGGGTAAAGGTGATGAACTTAGAGCACGGATCAGTACATGGAATTACGATGTTGTAGCCATTACTAAAACTTGGTAGAGAGGGGGTAGGAATGGGTGATTAATGCACCAGGTTTTCAAAGATTTAGAAAAGGTAGATGAGGAGGTAGAAGAGAGTGGTGGGGTGATGAGTTGCACTACTGATCAGGGACAATATCACACTTGCAGTCAGGAGACATAATGGAGGGATCAGACACTGAGTCCATTTGGGTGGAACTCAGGAATAGGAAGGGTGCAATCACACTGATGGGATTGTACTACAGACCATTCCCCCACCCCCCATTAGCCACTGGGACATTGAGGAACAGATATGTAAACAGATTAAGGAAATGTGTAAAATAATAGGGTTGTTGTCCTGGGGGATTTCATCTTCCCTAATATAAACTGGGACCTTCTCAATGCAAGGGGTTTAGATGGGGCAGAATTTGTTAAGTGTATCCAGGAGGGTCTATGAAATCAATATGTGGGGGTCCAACAAGAGGAGGGTCTGTACTGGACCTGGTGTTGGGTGATGAGCCTGGCCAGGTGACCATTCAGTGGGTGAGCAGTTAGAGAACAGTGACCACAACTCCTTAACTTTCAGGATAGCTGTAGGTTCTTGTGGGAGAGTTTTAAATTGGAATAAGGCAAATTATTTGAGGGCATGAGGCAGGAACTAAGAAGAGTTAACTGGGAACACCTGCTTTCCAGCAAGTCCACATTAGACATGTGGAGGATGTTTAAAGATTAATTGCACAGATTACAGGAAAGGTATGTTCCTGTTAGAAGGAGGGACAGGGATGGAAAGATAAGAAAACCTTGGCTGTCCAGAGAGGTGATGAATTTAGTCAAGAAGAAAAAGAAAAAGTATGTAAAGCTTTGGAAGTTGGGGTCAAATGGAGTACATGAGGATTATGAAGAAGCTGGAAAATAACTAAAGAAGGGAATGAGGAAAGCCAGGAGGGGCCATGCAAAATCCTTGGCAAATAAGATTAAGATGAATCCCAAGGTATTCTATACATACATCAAGAACAAGGGGATAACTAGGGACAGGGCAAGACCACTCAAGGATAAAGGGGGGAAACATTTGTTTGGATGCAGAGAATGTGAGTGAGGTACTTAATGAGGACTTTGTTTCAGTATTTACCAAGGAAAAGAACGTGGAGGGCCAGGAGATCAGTGCTGAGTGTACAAATACATGAGGGCGGTGAAGGAGGAGGAAGTGTTGGACCTCCTAGGGAGTATTAAGGTGGGTAAGTCCCTAGGGCCTGATAAGATTTAGCCCAGGTTATTGAGGAGGCAAGAGATGAGATTGCCAGTATTTTTGTGTCCTCTCTAGGCATAGGCAAGGTCCTGGAGGATTGGCAAGTGGTTAATGTTGTACGTTTATTTCAGAAGGGAACAAGGGAAAATCCTGGAAACTATAGACCGGCGAGTCTCACATCAGTTGTAGGGAAATTGCTGGAGAAAATTCATAGGGATAGGATACAGTATATGAGCATATGGAAACCCTTGGTCCAATTAGGGAGAGCCAATATGGCTTTGCGTGTGGCAGGTCATGTCTTTCCAACTTGATTGAGTTTTTTGCCAAGCTGATGAGAGATATTGATGAAGGTAGGGCAGTGTTTGACAAAGTCCCTCACGGGAGGCTAATCCAGAAGAATAAGATGCATGGGGTCTCCAGCGAATTGACTGTTTGGACTCAGAACTGGCTTGCACATAGAAGGCAGAGGGTAGTGGTTGAAGAGGTTTACCAGGATGCTGCCTGGATTAGAGGGCATGAGCTATCATGAGAGGCTTTACAAACTTGGTTAGTTTTCTCTGAAGCGTTGGAGGCTGAGGGGAGATCTGATAGAGGTTGATAAGATTAAGAGAGGCATAGATAGATAAGACAGGGAATATCTTTTTCCCAGGGTAGAACTGTTTCATAGCGGAGGACATTCATTGAAGGTCAGAGGGTGTAGGTTCAAAGGGGATATGAGGGGTAAGTTTTTTTCCACAGTGGTGGATGTCTGGAATGCACTGTCTGGTATGGTGGTGGAGGCAAATGCATTAGAGGCTTTTAAGAGACATTTAGATAGGCACATGAATGTGAGGAAGATGGACAGATATGGAGGAATTAGTTATTGGGGGGTTTTGATTTGCTTTTTAGCTGGTTCAGCACAACATTGTGGGCTGAAGGGCCTGTCCCCGTGCTGTACTGTTCTCAGATCAGTGGAATTCATTACCACAGGTGGCTGTGGAGGCCATGTCATCGGGTACATTTAAGGCAGAGGTTGATAGGTTCTTGATTAGTCAGGACATGAAAGAGGGAGAAGGCAGGAGATTGGGGCTGAAAGATAAATGGATCAGCACAATGAAATAGTGGAGCAGAATTGATGGGCCAAATGGCCTAATTCTGCTCCTATGTGGTTTAAAATGATTGAATTACATATTGATTTAATGCAAGGAAAACAAAAAAATCTTAATTTTGAAAATACATTTTTTCATTTCCTGAAGAATCTGTTTGGGGTTGTGTTTGAAAATGTATTTTAACCCCTGAAGAGATCAGGCATTTCCCTTCCTATTGAAAATTCATTAATCTACAAGAGAATCAGTTTTCTTTTCTTCATTAGTGTTTCAACTACTTTTGATTGGATGGGCATCAGTGATGATGTCCCAGAAACATTATTCAAAAGTTCACACGACAAATCTTTATAGCCACATGTCCTGACCTGAATTAGCGGACGCAGAGAACCGATCACATGCCATCCAGTGTGCTGATGCCAATTGGGTATCTGACTGGCCTGTAGCAATATCTGTCGACCTCTGAAGTTACTGCCTTCGTAAACAACCCACCTGTTTTTCATTTAAAAAAGACAAAATATATTTTGCACATTTACAAAATACAAAATACCTGCAGAATATTACACTAATATTGAGTATTACCTGAAAAACCTAAAGTTCTGCAGACAGAGGTTACTTCAGTAAAACATTACGGATCCATTAAGATTGTGATACTGCGTTGATTTCTAAATTGGTTTAAAGACACACTGAAGAGTCACAACATAAAATGATCCACCTTCGAGCATTTTAATGAGGTGACAAGACAATGTTTTTCCCTTTAGGAAGACTAACAGGCAGAGCAACCAAAAAGTACTGGACCAGCTCAGAATGACACAACATCAGAAAAGCAGATGTGTTTCACACTAGAACATTCCAGCTGGCTACGAGTTGTAATAAAAGCGAAAATGCTGGAAACACTCAGCAGGTCAGACTGCATCTGTGGGAACAGACCACACTCCTTAAGGATTGGCAGCAACACCTCTGCTACAATTATTCTCAACACTGGTGCTCCAGAGTATTGTGGCCCTATTCTACTCCCTGTACACGCGACTGAATGAGAAGATTTTGCTCTAATTTTTAACATTTATTTTATTTAGAGCTGCAGCACACAATAGGCCCTCTGGCCCTTCAAGCCACACCGCCCAGCAAATCCCAATTAAACCCCAGCCCAGTTAGGGGACAATTTACAGTGACCAACTAACCTCCCAACCGGTACGCCTTTGGACTGTGGAAGAAAACCAGAACACCCAAAGGAGACCCACATGGTCAGCATAAGACCATTAGACCACAAGACATAGGAGCAAATGAGACCATTCAGCCCATTGTGTCTGTTCCGCCATTCCATCATGGCTTATCCTGGATCCCACTCAACCTCATATATCTACCTTCTCGCCACATCTTTTGATGCCCTGACTGATCAGGAGATGATCAATTTCCACCTTAAATATACACATGAACTTGGCCTCCACTGCAGTCTGTGGCAGAGAATTCCACAGATTTACTACCCTCTGGCTAAAAAAAATTCCTCCTTACCTGTTTTAAAGGGTCACCTCTCAATTTTGAGACTGTGCCCTCTAGCTCAGGATACCCCCACCAATGGAAACATCCTCTCTACATCCACCCTACTTAGTCCTTTCAACATTCAGTAGGTTTCAAGGAGATTCCCCCACATTCTTCTAAATTCCAGCAGTACAGGCCCAAAGCTGCCAAACGCTCCCCATATGTTAACCCCTTCGTTCCTGGAATCATCCTCGTGAATCTCCTCTGGACTCTCTCCAATGACAACACATCCTTTTTGAGATATGGGGCCCAAAACTGTTGAAAATACTCCAAGTGTGTCCTGACTAGTGTCTTATAAAGGCTAAACATTATTTTCTTGCTTTTATATTCTATTCCCCTTGAAATTAATGCCAACATTGCATTTGCCTTCTTTACCACAGACTCAACCTGTAAATTAACCTTCTGGGAGTCTTGCATGAGGACTCCCAAGTCCCTTTGCACCTCTGATGTTTGAACCTTCTCCCCATTTAGATGTTGTTCCTTTTATCAAAATGCATTGTAATACATTTCCCAATAATGTATATGATGGGAAGGACGTACAAACTCGTAACAGAGGATGCTGGGACAAGTGGACAAGAGAGCCATGTAGGGATCGATCCCTGTGGAAAGAGGATCCTGTATATTGGAGAGACTCAACGTAGGTTGGGAAACCATTCTGGTGAGCACCTTTGCTCTGTCCACCAAAAAAGCAGGATCTCCCAGTGACCACTCACTTCAAGACTACTTCCCATTCCCATTCCAAGATGTCAGTCCATGGCCTACTTGACTGTTGCAATGAGGCCACACTCAGCTTGGAGGAACAACACCTTACATTCCACCTGGGCAGCTTCCAACCTGACGGCATAAACATCAATTTCTCAAATTTCCAGTAATTGCCACCCCCTCTCCTTTATCATTCCTCATTCCTGTTTCCCTCTTTCAGCTTATTTTCTTACCCGCCCATCACCTCCCTCTAGTGCCCCTCCCCCTTCCCTTTCTTCCATGGACTTCTGTCCTCTCCTATCCCTTCTCCAGCCCTTTATCTCTTTCACCAATCAACTTCCCAGCTCTTTTCTTCACCCCCTTTCCCCCTCATTTTCACCTATCACTGGCCACTTTGTATTTCTCCCTCCCCTTCCCAGCCTTCTTACGCTGCCTCCTCCCCTTCCTTTCCTGTCCTGTTTACTCTATTCCATAGATGTTCCCTGGCCTGCTGAGTTCCTCCAGCATTATGTGTGTGTGGCTCGGGATTTCCAGCATCTGCAGAATCTCCTGTATTTGAAATTGGTAGAGTTGTGAGGAGGGTTGTCAAAGAATACAGCAAGGTACATTATCAGTTGGAAATTTGGGCAAAGGATGGCAGATGGTGTTCAATCCCAACAAGTCTGAAGTGATGCATTTTGGCAGGTCAAATGCAAGGAGAAAGTATACAGTAAATGGCAAGTACAAGTTCATGTTAAAGTTAAAGTCTGTCCCGAGCCTTGTGGCCCATCAGGCCAGTGCTTATGCCGGTTTCTGTGGCGTGAAGTGACTGAGAGTACGAGACACCCCCCCGGATAGGATGCCAGTCTATTGCAAGGTTAACCCCCAGCATTTGCCGGTACCCATTTTCAGCTGGGTGGACTGGAGCAGTGTGTGGTTAAGTGCCTCGCTCAAAGACACAACACGCTGCCTTGGCCGAGACTCAAACCCACAACCTTCAGAGTGTGAGCCCAACGCCCTAACCACTTGGCCATGCGCCACATAAGTTCAAGTTCATAGCTCCCCGAAATTGGCAACACCTCTGTCTTGAATGGTAAAGAAACTGTATCGTATGCTTACATTCATTGATCAGGGCACGAAATATAACAATTGCAAATCATGTTGCATTGAGGTCAGGCCACATTTAGAGTATTATGGAGACAGAAGATGTTTCAAATACTGGAATCTGGAGCAACAAACAATCCCTCATAAACCACTGAGTTCCTTCAGCAGATTGTTTCTTTGGAGTATTGTGTGTAGTTCCAGTCAATTCATTACAGGAAAGATGTGCAGGCTTCAGAGAGGGTGCCTTGAGTCTATTAGCTATAATGAGATGTTGGACAAACCAGAGACATTTGTGTCAGAAGCTGAGGGGGTGCGACCTGATAGCAGTACAATTACAAATAGTATAGATAATGGAGTGTTTTTCCCAGGGTAGAAATGTCAAATACGGAGAGCATAATGTTAAGGTAAGAGAGGAAGAGTCTAAAAGCGATGTTCAAGGCAATATTCGTTTTAAAAAGCACAAGAAGAGATAGGTACCTGGAACACATTACCAATGGAGCTGTTAGAAGCAGATAAGGTAGCAATGCTCAAGAGATCTTTAGGCAGACATATGATTTTTAATGCTTCAGACACAACTGGGAAAACCCTGTCAGATGGTTGGCGCAGAGTTAGTGAATTTTGTTCAAGAGACTCTTCCCAAGCATCAAAAATGCAAATTTACATCCAACTTGCCATCTTCAAGAAATGTAATTTACACATACAGTGATTCATGTTGCCTCAAAAACAGGCATTTTATTCAAATCTAGTTAGCATATTAGGTAACTGGATCATTTGAATTTGTTTTATTTAATTTTTAAAACCAATTTAAAGATAAAGATAAATATTGTATATAAATAATAAATGCACAATCCAGATAACTTTTTTCTAATATCATAGTAGATCATTCCCTTGCATCAAAAGTTTTGGAGCAGCTTTTCTTTTACTTACGTTCCACCATTAACTTTGAGTGAAGAAACACGAGTATTATATCCTTCTAATTTCAGATTCAACACTTCCGAGTTCAACTCAACTCTCTTTCCTTCAAATTTCTCTCGCATAAAGAGTATTATGCCTGGCATTGAGAAACACTGAAAACAAGAAAAAAATACTTTTCATAGGAAGAGGGAGAAAAGGCAATTACAGCTATTAAGAACAACTAGGAAGGTGTTGCTGGAACAAATACAGTGTATGGACTGACTGGCCATGACAGCGAGCAATTACAGAGCGCTGTGGACATTGCTCAGCCCATCATAAGATCCAGCCTCCCCTCCATGGATTTTGTCTTCACCTCCCATTGCTCCAGGAAAGTAGCCAACAGAAACAAAGACCCCTCCTACCTTGGGCATTTTCTCTTCTTCCCCCCCCCTTGGGGGAACGTTGACTCCGACCATGAGTGGCCTGCGTCGGGCATTTTAATGCTTTACAAGGCGCAGATTGGAAGACTGTGTGGGGCACCATTCCTCACACAGGCTAGAGCAATGTGTGGTTAAGTGCCTTGCTCAAGGACACAAACACGCTGCCACAGCTGAGGCTCGAACTAGTGACCTTCAGATCACTAGACGAACGCCTTAACCACTTGGCCACGTGCCCTTTGCATTAGGCAGAAAATACAAAAGGTTGTAAACATGCAACACCAGGCTCAAAGACAGTTTCTATCCCATTATATGATCATTGAAAGGACCTCTTTTCAATTAAGTTTATCTCATAACTTCACAATTTATGTTGTAAGGCCCTTGCACCTCATTGTTTGACTACTCTGCACTTTCTCTGTAACTGGAACATTACACTTTGCATTTTGTAGTACTCAAGTATATTATGTATTGACATTATCTGTATATATCACATAGAAAACAAAATTGTATTTATTTTATCTTATTTTGATATACAGAGAGGAATAGGTCCTTCTGGCCCTTTGATCCGCACCACCCAGCCACCTCTGACAGCCCCAATTTAACACTAAGCTGATCACAGGACAATTTACAATGACCAATTAGCCTATCGGGAACGTCTCTGGACTGTGGGTGGAAACTGGAGCACCTGGAGAAAACCCATGCATTCCACGGGGAGGACGTACAGAGACTCCATACAGAGGATGCTGGAATTGAACACCAAATTCTGAAGCCCTGAGCTGTAAGGTGGCATTAACCACTGGGCTACTATGGTGCCCCATATGGTATCGTGTGTATTGTATCTCACTACACGTGATAATGATAAGCCAATTACCAATTACAATTATTTTTGATTAGTGTCAGAAAGGTCGACAGCATTTTTGAAAATAACATAAGGGATCGCTACCTTTATAAACAAATCGTACACAAGGAGATTATAGTATAATTTTCTAAGAACACTGGTGGTTCATAATATAAATCACCAATATTTAAAGCTAACAGAGATTTATGAGAATGATCCTGAAGTCAAAAGATGAGCTATTTGGAAACCCTGAATAAAATAGACTTATTTGCCTTCACAGAAAGCTTAAAGGAAAGCATGAATTTTACAAAATAGTGATGGGTTTTCTACTGGCAATAGGGTCAGTAACAAGACCTCAGAAACTGGCAGGAAGAATAACAGATAATATCATGAGAGAATGAAATTATACAGCAATTGCTTTAACATTGTGAATTGGGAAATGAAAACATATTTAATAAGAACTTCTAAAAAGAATACTTGGTGAATGCGTGGGAGAAAGCTCATAGGAAAATGGAGACAGAGCAGAAGGGTTAGACAGTGGATATATTTTTCAACAGAAAAATAACTCAGACATAATAGGATTCTGAGCTATGGGTTTCTCTCTTAGTTTCTTATCACATCACTCATGAAATCTCCTTAGAGGAGTCAAAATAGACAGTTAACAATCACATATAGTATCACAATCTAATCAGCTATTCAGCCTTGAAAATGAAATAACACATATTATATATAACAGTTCAGGATGTTCCGATACAGGAGTTATAGGCGCTAAATGTAAAAGTTGTAATTTCGGAAATTATCTTTCCACACATTTAGAGAAGAAATTTTTAAAGCTTTACATAAAAGGACTTGAGTTCCACCAGTGCCAATCACGTTTTTGGAAGATAACATCATTGTTTGAGAAGAAGGCAATGACAAACCACTTCTGTAAAAAACTTTGCCAAGAGCGATCATGGTCAAGACTACGATCACCCACGTCATACGACTTGGCACGTGAAGATGATGGTGTTTACTGTTTGACTTGCTGAAGCACAAAGAACAAATTGGGATCTAATATTGTGACCATCTGCTGATGCAGAAAGAACATGAAAAAACACCAGCATGAGTTACGTATCCTTCAGCTTCTAAAAGAAACTTGGGCTGTTAGACATATCAACAGCATCTGAAATTTCTCAACTGGAAGTTAAATATTTAAGGGATACTTACAAAGTTTACTGTCCTTGCGGATTTGATACACGTATCAACTATACAGCCCATAGCTGCCAAGTCAGGGTAAGTTCCTTCCTCAAGTACGTATTGTCTCCCAGTGAAATTCTCTGCATCAAAAACTACCCAGCTGCAAAGAAACACAAACCATGAATCAACTAGTTTAGCCTGCCTTCTGACCAGAAAGGTTCAAAGTATTACAGTTATTTCAAAAGTCAGGCTCATGGGGGGATTTCAGTATGCAGGTAGATTGGGAAAATCAGGTCGGTACTGGATCCCAAGAGAGAGAACCTGCAGAGTTCCTACAAGGTGGCTTTTTAGAGCAGCTAAAATAGGGGATCAGCTATTCTGGATTGGGCGTTGTATAATGAACTGGATTTCCGGAGACACGATGCAGAAAAGGCTCTTCCAGTCCTTTGAGTTGTGCTGCCCAAGAATCCCTCGATTTAACCCTAGCCCTAATCACGGGACAATTTACAACGTCCAATTAACCTACCATCCACTATGTCTTTGGACTCTGTGAGGAAACCCGAGCACCTGGAGGAAACCCACATGGTCTTGGGGAGAACATACAAACTCCTTACAGGCAGTGTCAGGAAATGAACTCAGGTCTCTAGTACTGTAAAGCACTGTGCCAGGGAAGCTATGGTAAAGGAACCCTTAGGAAGCAGTGATCATAATATGATAGACTGCAGTTTGAGAGGGAGAGGTTAAAGTCAGATGTATCAGTATTATAGTAGAGTAACGGGAATTACAGAAGCATGAGAGAGGAGCTGGCCAAAGTTGTTTGGAAGGGGACACTAGCAGGGATGATGGCAGAACATCAATGGCTGGTGTTTCTGGGAGCAATTGGGAAGGAGTAGGATAGATACATCCCAAAGAAGAAGTATTCAAAATGCAGGATGAGGAAAACATGGAAGTCAAAAGCAACATAAAAGCGAAAGAGAGGACATATAATACAGCAAGAATTAGTGGGAAGTTAGGGGACTGGGAAACTTCCAAAAACTCGTAGAAGGCAACTAAAAAAAAAATAGGGAAAAGTTGAAATATGAAGGTAAGACAGCCAATAATCTCAAAGAGGATACCAAAATGTCTTTCAGACATATAAAATTTAAATTCAGGTTAGAGTAGATATCGGACCACTAGAAAATGATGCTGGAGAGGTAGTAATGGGGGACAAGGAAATAGCAGATGAACTAAGTAAGTATTTTGCATCAGTCTTCACTGTGGAAGACACCAGGAGTATGCCGGAAGTTCAAGAGTGTCAGAGGGCAGAAGTGAGTGCAATTGCTATTGCTAGGGAGAAGCTGCACGGGAAGCTGAAAGGTCTGAAAGTAGATAAGTTACATGGACCTGATGGACTACACCAAGAATTCTGAGAGAGTTGAAAAGATTGTGGAGCCATTAGTAATGGTCTTTCGAGAAGCACTAGATTCTGGAATGCTTCCAGAGGACTGGAAAATTGCAAATGTCACTCTACACTTCAAGGGAGGGAGGCAGAAGAAAGGAAATTATAGACCAGTTAGCTTGACCTCAGAGACTGGAAAGATGTTGGAGTCTATTGTTAAAGATGAGATCTCAGGGTACTAAGAGGCACAAGATAAAATAGGCCAACGTCAGCGTAGTTTCCTGTGGGGAAATTCTGGCCTGACATATCTGTTGGAATTCTTTGAGGAAATAACAAGCAGGATAGAGGAAGGAGAATCAGAAGATATGGTGTCCTTGGATTTTCAGAAGGCATTTGATCAAGTGCCATGAGGTTGTTGAACAAGACAAGAGTACATGGAATTATACAAAGGATGCTGGCATGGATAGCACATTGGCTGATTGGCAGGAGGCAAAGCGTGGGAATAAAGAGATTCTTATCTAGTTGGCTGGCAGTGACTAGTGGTGTTACACTAGGGGTCAGTGTTGGACATGCTCCTTTTTACGTACGTGTCAATGATTTGGATGACTATTGATGGCTTTGTAGCCAAGTTTGCAGATGATAGAAAGATAGGTGGAGGGGCAAGTAGTGTGAGGAAGCAGGGAGTCTGCAGATGACTTTGACACCTTAGGAGACTGAGCAAAAATATGGCAGATGGAACACAGTGTTGGGAAGCGTATAGTCGTGCACTTTGGTAGAAGGAATAAAAGTGTAGATTACTTTTAAACATTCAAAAATCCGAGGTGCAAAGGTAATTGGGAGTCCTTGTGCAGGATTCCCTAAAGGTTAGTCTGCAGGTTGAGTCAGTAGTGAGGTAGGCAAATACAATGCTGGCAATCATTTCAAGAAGATTAGAATACAAAAGCAGAAAGGATGAGCTGACATTGGAGAGGTTTACGAAAATGATCCCAGGAATGGAAGGATTACATATGAGGAGAGTCTGATGCCTCTGGGCCTCTACTTGCTGGCATTTAGAAGAATGGGGTGGGGGGGGGTGAGGTTATCTCATTGAAACTTGTTGAATGTTGGGAGACCCTAGGTAGAGTAGATGTGGAGAGGATGTTTCCAATGGTGGGGGAATCAGGGATCAGAGGGTGCAGCCTCAGAATAGAGGGAGGTTCATTTATATGGAGATTTAGCCATAGAGTGGTGAACTGTGGATTTCATTGCTGTGGAGGCCAGGTAAATGGGTGTATTTGAAGTGGAAGTTGATAGTTGCTTGATTAATAAGGATGTCAAAAGTTACATTTAGAATGGATGAATAGGGTCTGGAGGGATAATAAATCAGCCATGATGGAATGGCGGAGCAGACTCGATGAGCCAAATAGCCTAATTCTGCTCCCATGTCTTATGGTTTCTTTGAAGAGCAGGTCAAAGTACTCCCACCGTGCTGCTGGATAGGGAAATGCAGGGTTTCAACTCACTAACTGTGAAGGGCTTATGATACGCTCAGGATATAGGCAACAGAGGGAAATCTACCCTTAATGGTGTTAGACTCCTCCTGCTGTCTTGACCTTCATGATGGTATAAATTGTAGGTTTGGAGGGAGCTGCTGGAGTAATCTGGACTAGTAACTGCAATGCATTTAATATCATTTACACCCTTCACTCATTTCACTGGGGTGTGCAGGCAGCTTGGATGCAGTGTGGACAATCTAAGTATTGTTCCTTACTGCCTCATGGAAAAAGTCTGCTGGACCACCTTTAGTTATTAGTTATACTCTTGACTTCACCTCACCTCTCGATAGAAATCATCCTGCAACTTCTGCACATTCACAAACCCAACTTATTTCAATAGAACATAAGATTTTTAATTTGTTTAGTGAAATCCAGAGGGGGTGAGAATAACAGCAAAAGTAATAGGAACAGAGTTAAGCCATTTGACCCAAGTCTGTTCTGGCATTCAATCAAGGCCAATTTATTATCCCTCTCAACCCCATTCTCCTTCCTTCACCCCATAACCTTAGACACCCTGACTAATCAAGGACCTTTCAACCTCCACTTTAAATGTACTCCATGACTTGGCCTCCACAGCCACCTGTGGCAATGAATTCCACAGAATCAGCACCCTCTGGCTAAAAAAGGTTTTCTTCATCCATGTTCTAAATGGAAGTCCCTCCATTCCGAGGCTGTGCCCTCTGGTTCTATAACCCACCTCGCCACCTGTAGGAAACATGCTCTCCACATCTATTTTGGCCTTTCAATATCGGATAAGTTTCAGTGAGATCTCCCATCATTCTTCTAAACTCCAGTGAGTATAGGTTCAGAGCCATCAATCACTACTCCTACGTTAACCCTTTCATTCCTGTGATAATTTTCATTTCATTCTTGTAACAGATCATACAATGGACATTTTGCACTAAACGTCATCACACAGTATTTACTGTCAACTATTGAACTGAGGAAGCAAAATTCTTACATCACTGATCAATGTCTTGCAAGCTGAGGGTCTCAAAACAGGAGTTCACAAAAGCATTCTGCTTCATTTTTTTTATATTTTCCAATTATAATGAACAGAGCTTTCTCATTTACTGAAACAAAATGATAGGTATTGTTTTTTGGAATAGTAAGGTAGCTTTAGCTTAAAATAGGGCATCAAGAGGGAGTGTCAAAATTTAACCACAAAAAGGATAGGTGTTAAAAACCATAAAAGATATTGAAATAGACTACAATATTCTATTTAACTGACTATCAGTTTAAAGAACTGCCACTGTAATCCATAACTACCCCATTAGGCCTTTATATTTTCAAGATCTAGATTAATTTGCTCACCTGCCACTTAGAACTTCACAGGACTTGGATGAAAAGCCATCAGGAAATTGGACTGCATCCATGTCGAAGATTTGTACGCTTCCTTGAAATTCAGGCTCAGAAAAGAATTTCACCTGCTCACAATAAATCACATAAAACACATACAATATGCTTAAAAATATGATACAGAGCTAATGCTGTGTAAAATTTACAATTTCAATATATCAACAATCTTATTTGCTTTAAACTATAAATAACATGGACTGTAAAAATGGTCTGAAAGAAATTACAATCATAATTGAGCAAATCCCCATGGCAATTTAGCTCAGACTCTCAAGATCCCTTAATAATTCCTTCGACAGAACAAGTTAATGAAAACATGGAACTTTATTCTTTACCTTAAATTTAGACAGTTCGCTATCCACTGCATCCTGAAATTTAAAAAAAGGCACAGATTATGAAGATTTACCAGAGAACATCACTGAACCATATATCACTCCCAAAGAAAGATAATAACTACTTACCTAGCTAATAAGATGCTCTTAACCTATAAGCCCAGTTAAAAGTACAGATTGTTTAAGGTCTTTAAGGTCCAAGCTAATGTACAAAATCTTATTATTTCAATTTGAAATTCATAGGATTCCAGACACATTTTTAGCTTCTTACCATCATTTCATTAATCACTGCCAAATGGCCTAAGTTATTTTTATTTAAAATGAATTAAACTCAGGATCGGATACTAAAGGAATTCTTCTGTGGCTCTTAGCATCAGATGAAATCTCCTTGTCTCCAGTTGCTTCAGTTATCCAGGACTGTGTTGGATTCTGTTGTTTAAATCCAAGGTTCTTTTAGAAGTCAGAGACGAGGCATAAAGCTGGCTGCTTCATGTTTGTTTTATTAAGAGCTGATAGAACAAAGGGAAGTTGAAACGAAAAAGGGATGGAAATCTGATACTTGAAAGAGAAGAGAAACTAAAGATGGTGCCTAGCATAACATAGCTACCTTGACACTCAAAGGTAAGAAAAAAATCCATTCTAATTTATAGACAATAATAATCCAATTAGAAAATACTTAGTCAATACTGCAGTAAGAACCGAACAACGAGAAAATACTTATTCACTTAATGCAAAGCACCCAGAACTTCCCAGAATTATACTTCGTATAACGGCTAGAGACATATTAAACAATATGTATATTATAACAACTAGGAATCATAGTAAGGAGTTACTTGTTTATAAGTAATTACATAATATGCAAGAAGATAATTAACTGCAAAGAAAAATGACAATGAAACAGTTAATCCAACAAATGCAGTTGTACAAATATGGCAGAACTGTTGAGATTTGGCCTGCTCTGATACTTATAAAACCTTAGCTCCATCCACAGCATGCTGCCTCCACTGTTTGGTCTTCTGCAAGTTGGCCGTTCAATCTAAGTATATCTGGTGCTGTTACTGGAATAATCCTCTCTAATTCTCACTGAATCTAGGCTAGTTCCTTGGATTTATGGCGAACAGTAAAAGTAGAGCAAACAACAAACAGTCTGCCAGAGGAACTTGGCAGGCTGAGCAGCATCTGTGAGAGGAAAGAAATTGCCAATGTCTCGGGTTGGATCCTTGCCTCAGGACCAAGAGCGCCAGCATAAAAAGGACAAGGGAAGAGGTGAGGAGCTGGTGATTGGTGGATTGAGAAGGGGTGTAGGATGGCGCAGGCAGACTGCACCAGGTGGGGGGGCTAGGGTGGATTTGGGAGACAAAGCAGGCAAAGAGGGAAAGAAAAACCAGGTGGGTGGAGAAAAGTATGAAGGTGAGAAACAGTTGCTGGAGAGAGATAAACAAAACTCTAAAGGTTACCAGTGCTAAGTACCAAAGCAGATGATGGGAACCATTAGGGGAGAGGTGAATAGCAATTGGTACCAGAACCAAACCCATGTTTTTTGCTCCAGATTCCAGCATCTGGATCTTCTTGAGTCTCCAGTAGAGAAAAGCCGAGCTTCAATCACATAGTCATGTGGCACAGAAATAGACCCTACAACCAACCCAGTCTATGCCAACCATCCATTACGCCCATCTACCCACATTTCCATGAAATGCCCTCTGATAATTCAATTTACCTACACCTTCAAGGTATTTTGAGACAGGCAAACAACCCAACAATCTTCAGCTTTGGATTTTAATCCAAAGCTAGTGCTTTTGTTTTTTATCCAGGGAATTTTCTCACTCAACTTCTTTGTCTCCCTATCTTCCCTTTTGATGCTCTTTAAAACCTGTCTCATCTGTTCCAGTACCTCTAGATGTAAGGTTACAGAATGTTTAGGAATGAAATTCTATTCTTGTTCATGGTAACCTTAGGTACCCAGTCTGTACATTTTAGTTGAAATCTAAATCTTAACTATTGGGCATTGTGTGAGCATCTCACTGAGAGTAAACCAGAAAAGGCTCCCTTTACTTCCACTCTTTGCCTCCTACCAATCAGCCGATCTTCTATCCACACTGGTTTCTTTCCTGCAATACCATGGGCTTTTATACTGTTTAGCAGCCTCATGTGCAACACCTTGTCAAAGGCCTTCTAAAAATCCAAGTAAACAACATCCACTGACTCTCCTTTGTTTATCCTGCCTGCTATTTCCTCAAAGAATTCCAACGGGTTTGCCAGGCAAGATTTCCCCTCAAAGAAACAATACTGCCTCCACCCTATTTTATCGTGTGCCTCCACATGCCCCAAAAGTGGATCCTTAATAGTTGGCTCTAAGATCTTGCCAACCACTGAAGTCAGGCAAAGTGACCTATAATTCCCTGTCTTTTGCCTCACCCCTTCTTAAAGGGTTGAATAACAGCCCTCAGGAACCATTCCAGAATCTAGCGATTCTTGAAAGATCACTACAAATGCCTCCACACTCTCTTCAGAGTTTTTAGAACCCTGGGTGGAGGGTCCAGATGACTTATCTACTTTCAGACCTTTCAGCTTCCTGAGCACCTTCTTCATAGTGAAAGCAACTACACTTACTTCTGCCCTGACACTTTCGGATTTCTGGCAAGATGTTGGTGTCTTCCACAGCAAAGACTGATACAAAATATTTATTCAGTTCATCTGCCATTTACTTGTTCTCCATTACCGTCTCTAGCAACATTTTTGAGCGGTCCGATGTCCACTCTTACCTTTCCTTTATTCTTCATAATATCTAAAAAAAAACTTTTCGTATCCTCTTTTATATTATTGGCTGGCTTAACTTTATATTTCATCTTTTCTCTCTTTATTGCTTTTTTAGTTGCCTTTTTTTTGGCTATATAAAAACCTCCCAATCCTCTAGCTTCCCACAAATTTTTGCTACATTGTATGCCCTCTCTTTTGCTTGTCAGCTATGGTTACTTCACCTTCCCTTTAGAATGCTTCTTCTTTTGGATGAACTGATAGAACCTCTTCCGAATTATTCCCTGGAACTGCAGTCATTGCTAATCTGCCATCATCCCTGCTAGTGTTCCCTTCCAATGAATTGGGCCAGCTCCTCTCTCATACCTCTGCAGTTACCTATATGCAACAGTAATTCCAATACACCTGATTTTTTCTTCTCCTCAAACTGCAGGGTGAATTCTATCATATTATGGTTACTGCCTCATAAGGATCCTGGGCCCCGAAGGGTTCCTTTTCTGTGAAGCTGGAGAATATCAAGGTGGAATATGAGGTATGGTTCCTCTAAAACACATCGCACCTCAATGTCACAGCCTGGATTAGAATACCTTTAAGTTATTATCACGGTCTGTTCAATTCCTGGATCAAACTTAAATAAGCAAGAGATTAACTCAAATACCCACCACTACAACAGGCTGAACTGAAGCGATGGTACAATTTCTTGCTCCCCAGTCTTCGAAGGTAGTGTATAGCCCCTTTTCAAGAATGTACTGTTCTCCTGTGAAATCAGAATTCTCGTATGCAACCCAGCTGCAAATTAAACAGAGAACAGACTGGTTACTTCTACTGAGCTTTATAAATAGAGTTGTATTAAAGTGGAACCGTTGAGTGTGACTCCTAGGAGTTCACTGCTGAAATAAAAAAGCAGCACGGAAAGAACGATGGGTTTCAACAGCCAGCTGAGGCTTGTATATTGGGACCTGAGGACTTTTAAACCCAGGCTAATTTCATACAATACTGTGCAAAAGTCTTAGGCACCGTATTGCTAGGGAGATATGTAGCTAGGGAGCCTATTACTTTTACACCGTAGTCAATGTAGAGTGGAGAATGAGTTTGTAAATCTGGTGGGAGCAAAGGATGCCGGGAAACGTGAGGGTGGGGCACCACAGGAGTGGCTGTGGGACAGATGGCAGAGAAGGAGTGCCGGGTGGTGACGCAGGTATAGACACACCCATCCCTGAGGCACCAGGCACACATTAGAGATACCTATCAGAATCAGGTTTATCATCATTCTCTCTCTGGCTATCCATCCCATAGGATGATGATGGTTCCTTTCAGTCAGTTAGTAGGGTAACTACCCCACTCCTCAGAAAGGAACAGCGTGTGGGTGAATGGATTTTAGGTGAGTTGGGAGTTGCACAGGTCCAGACCCACCCCTCTCGACATCCCCTCCCGGATCCAGCGGCATTGTGGGAAGTTCTGTTGCAGTGGATGGCCAGACCAAGCTCCGAAGCAAGGGATGCCCTTTCCGCACTTCACGGCACGTGTTTGCTAGACGGCCGTTGACCCTACGAGAGGGTTCATCCGCCCTTTGACAGGTCTTGTCTTTCGTCCTGCAGGGTGTCTAGCCACCCTCCTCACCAAGCAAACCTGGTGGGGG
Organism: Mobula hypostoma; assembly: GCF_963921235.1. Taxonomy (NCBI): domain Eukaryota; kingdom Metazoa; phylum Chordata; class Chondrichthyes; order Myliobatiformes; family Myliobatidae; genus Mobula; species Mobula hypostoma. Next base: position 142,351,675 of record NC_086098.1, read on the forward strand.
AGCCGGTTTAGTCGCCGACCACCCGACCATGCGACAGGTAGTACTGGGTTACATGGTACCAGTAGCACTCAGATGAGTGACATGACAAGATCATCACTCACAGATGTCATGACATTTGTTTTTTTTCTGTGGCAGCAGTACAGTGCAACACATAAAATAACTACAGTACTGTGCAAAAGTCTTAGACACACTAGCTATAAAAAGTATTTCCCCCACCCCCTGGAAGTTTTTATGTTTTATTGTTTTACAACATTGAATCACAGTGGATTGAATTTGGGTTTTTTTTTGACGCTGATCAACAGAAAAAGACTCTTTTGTGTCAAAGTGAAAGAACATCTCCACAAACTGATCTAAATTAATTACAAATATAAAGCACAAAGTAATTGATTGCATAAGTATTCATCCCCTTTAATATGAGACCCCAAATCATCACGGGTGTAGCAATTGGTTTTAGAAGTCACATAATTAGTTAAATGGAGATCAGTTTTTGGAGACCTGTGTGCAGTCAAGGTGTTTCAATTGATGGTAGTAAAAATACACCTGTATCTGGAAGGTCCAGCTGCTGATGAGTCAGTATCCTGGCAAAAACGACACCATGAAGACAAAGAAGCACTTCAAGCAACTCTGAGAAAAGGTTATTGAAAAACATAAATCAGGAGACGGAGACAAGAACATTTTCAAGTCACTGAATATCCCTTGGAGTACAGTGAAGTCGATCATCAAGAAATGGAAAGAATATGGCACAGCCGTAAATCTGCCTAGAGCAGGCTGACCTCAAAAACTGAGAGACTGTGCAAGAAGGGGACTAGTGAGGGAGGCCACCAAGAGACCCATGACAGCTCTGGAGGAGTTACAAAAGCTTCAGAGAGTGCGCATACAGCAACTGTTGCCTGGGTGCTTCACCAGTTGCAGTTTTAAGGGAGAGTGGCAAAGAGAAAGCCACTGTTGAAAAACACTCACATGAAACCTTGGCTAGAGTTTACCAGAAGGCATGTGGGGGATTCTGAAGTCAGCTGGAAGAAGGCTCTATGGTCTGATGAAACTAAAATTGAATTTTTTGGCCATCAGACTAAATTCTATCTTTGGCTTACATACATCATCGGAAAGACACCATCTCTACCATGAAGCATGATGGTGACTGCATCACATTGTGATGCTTCACTGCAGCGGGCCCTGAAAGGCTTGTGAAGGTGGAGGGTAAAATGAATGCAGCAAAATACTGGGAAATCCTGGAGGAAAACCTGATGCAGTTTGCAAGAGAACTGCAACTTGGGAGAAGATGTGTTTTCCAGCAAGACAATGACCCCAAGCATAAAGCCAAAGCTGCACAGGAATGGCTTAAAAACAACAAAATTAATGTCCTGGAGTGGCTGCGTTAGAGTCCAGACCTCGATCCAATTGGGAATCTGTGGCTGGACTTGAAAAGGGCTGTTCACTCATGATCCCCATACAATCTGAAAGAGCTTGAACAGTTCTGTAAAGAGAATGGGGAAACTTTGCAGTGTCCAGATGTGCAATGCTGATAGAGACCTATCCACACTGACTCAAGGCTGTAATTGCTGCCAAAGGTGCATCAACTAAATACTGACTTGAAGGGGATGAACACTTACGCAATCAATTATCTTGTGTTTTATATTTGTAATTAATTTAGATCACTTTGTAGAGATCTGTTGTCACGTTGCCACGAAAGAGTCTTCTTCTGTTGATCAGTGTCAAAAAAGCCAAATTAAATCCCCTGTGATTCAACGTTGTAAAACAATAAAACATGAAAACTTCTGTGGGGGGGAGTAAATAGTTTTAATAGGCACTGTACGTGCCTCAGACGTTTGCATAGTACTGTAGCTTGTGACTAACCTTGCAGATTCCATGTCTCCACTGCCAACTTCTATGAATTTAAACCAATCTCTGGTTGTTATCTATGGTCTTACATTGTAAGCTTACAACCCTTCCTCCAGTTAACTATTTCCTTTTTAAAACATTTTTTTTTAAATTGCAGAGATTTCTTCACTTTTAACAAAGGATATTCAGATATGGCATGTGGATGTCACCGATAAGTTCAGAATTTATTGTTGATTTCCAATTGGTCCTTAAACAGAACAGCTTGCTGGGTTATTTCAAAGGACAATTAAAAGTTAACACTTCGGTGATTTTGCAATCTCGCATGGGCCAGACCAGGTAACCAGGGACAGACGTTACAATGAAGGACGTACACTCCGTGGCCACTTTATGAGATGCCTCCAGCATCGAATAAAATGTCCACCGAGTGTATGTTCATGGTCTTCTGCTGTGGTAGCCCATCCACTTTGAGGTTCAACGAATTGTGCATTCAGAGATGCTCTTTTGCACCCTACTGTTGTAACCTGTGGTTAATTGAGTTACTGTCGACTTCCTGTCAGCTTGAACAAGTCTGACCAGTCTCCTCTGCGCTCTCATTGACAAGGCATTTGCACCTACAGAACTGCTACTCATTGGATGTTTTTTTTTTGTTTGATTTTTGCTTCATTCTCTGTAAATTCGACAGACCGTGGTGTGTGAAAATCTCAGGAGGTCCGCAGGTTCTAAAGTACTCAAACCACCCCATCTGGCACCAACAATCATTCCACTTAGATCACATTTCATCCCCATTCTGATATTTGGTCTGAACAATAACTGAACCTCGTGATCATGCCAGCATGCTTCTATGCATTGAGTTGCTGCCACAGGATTGGCTGATTAGATATTTGCATTAACAAGCTGGTGAACAGATATACCCAATACAGTGGGCACTGAGTGTAGGTATGCCAGTAGTTTCATGCTCACTGTTAATACTGCTGTTTATTTTTTTTGCTTCTGTACTACCTCAGTGTATCTGTCTGGATGGCATGCAAATAAAAGCTTTTTGCTGTGCATGCGACAAAAACAAACCAATTACTTGCCTCCTTTTCTCCACCTTATCATGCAACAAAGGATCGAGAACAACGTGTGAGTTGTAACTTATCCACGAGATGACTGAAGACTGCAAACTCCTTGATCCAACCCCAGTCCATAGTACTCGAGTACAAGCGACTCTCCTGCTAGATCTATTTTACAGCAAGTCACCAGAAGATTTCTACACACAGGTAAATTGCAGATTGATTTTTCCTTCTCACCATTAAAGGCACATAAAAAAGTACAAACTGCCAGTCTTAATTATGAGCCAAAAATCAGGAAAACAAAAGTACAAAGAAATATGTTGATTTCTGACTCACAGGAAGAGCGCAAATCAACATTAATTGGGTTGTGACTCACTAAGCTAGGAATCTAATTTACTCTTTTAACGGTGACATTGTCAAGGATTCATTTACTATCTCTGCCTAATGTAAGGATGCCTTTTCCTTGAGGTATTGTTCTGTGGTGCTTACACCTTTGCAAAGCAACACACACAAAATGCATGAGGAACTCAGCAGGTTGGGCAGTGTCAATGGAAATGAATAAACAGCAGAAGTTTCGGGTCAAAACCCCCCTTCAGGACTGGAAAGGAAGGGGGAAGGCACCAGAATAAAAAGGTGGGGGGAGGGGAAGGAGGACAGGTAGAAGGTGGTAGGTGTAGCCAGGTGGGTAGGAAAGATGAAGGGCTGGAGAAGAAGGAATCTGATAGGAGAGGGGAGTGGACCATGGGAGAAAGGGAAGGAGGAGTGGAGCCAGGGGGAGGACACACTTACAATACTGTTATGTGCTATCAGGATATCAGTCCAGTGTGGAAGGAAAAAGTGAATAATATCACCTCAAATTATACAGGCAAGAGCAATATGGAACCATACAGGAAACAACTCAAATAGGATTTCTCGTGACTGGATTAATATCTCTTATGAACTTCAGAGCATTCATACAGTCAGAGAAGTAGATAAAAAATGTGCAGGGTTCCCTAAAGGTTAATTTGCAGGGTGAGTCTGTGGTGAGGAAGGCAAATGCAATGTTAGCATTCATTCCAGAAGGACTAGAATATAAAAGTAAGGATGTATCATTGAGAATTTATAAAGCACCGTTGAGGCCTCGCTTGGAGTACTGTGAGCAGTTTTGGGCCCTTTAGCTTAGAAAGGATATGCTGAAACTGGAGAGGGTTCAAAGGAGGTTCACGAAAATGATTCCAGGATTGAAAGGCTTGTCATATGAAGAGCATTTGATGACTCTGGGCTTGTATTCACTGGAATTCAGAAGAATGAGGGGTGACTTAATTGAAACCTATCGAATGGTGAAAGGCCTTGATAGAATGGACGTGAGAGGATGTTTCCTATGGTGGGAGAGTCCAAAACCAGAGGACACAGCCTCAGAATAGAGGGGCACCCTTTTAGAACAGAGATGAGGAGGAATTTCTTAAGCCAGAGAGCGGTGAATCTGTGCAATTCTTTGTAACAGGCAGCTGTGGAGGCTAAGCCTTTATATACATTTATTTAAGGCAGAGATTGATAGATTCCTGATTGGTCAGGACATGAAGGGATTTGGGGGTGGGGGAAGGCAGTAGATTGGGGCTGAGAGGGAAAATGGAGCGGCCATGATGAAATGGTGGAGCAGACTTGATGGGCCAAATGGCCTAATTCTGCTCCTGTATCTAAGGGTCTAAATACAGCAGAGAAACAGGCACTTTGGTTACTGAGTCTACGACAATCATCAGTCACCTACTCCCACTAATCCTCTATTAATCCCATCTCTTTCTCTCCCCACCCAGACTGTACTGCTCCCCTGCATTCTAGGAACAATTTACCCAAAAGCCCACACATGTTGTGAGAAGAAACTGCAGCATCCAGAGAGAAAACAGAGTGTCACAGGGAAAATGTGCAATCCTGGGCCGAGGATTGAGCCAGGACTCTGACAGCAGCTCGGCTAGTCTTTCCAGTGCACCGCCCATCAACAAACACTATTGCATACATAACACTCAATGACTAGAAACACCCAACCGTGCAAGGTTAATTAAAACGTGCTGTATTTCTCTACGACTTTGTGAAATCTGCCATTGCTACTATCAGTAGGATTCAAGAAGAGGAGGAGAGAGGAGGGGGTAAACAGAACAATCGTCCCCCTGAGATTAAAAGTGAGGTCCTGGGAAATGCAAATTTCACCTTGGCTTCATCGACCCCTCTCAGTAAAGATAAATATCCATAAAGAAATTCACACGGCTTCTGGTCTTCCAAGGAAAAGAAAGCTGGAAGATCAAGACCTCAAGCAAGCACGATGCATATAGTCTACCAAGTATCAGCAATCTCTGCCCTTCAAAATGTTTCTAAGATATTTATTACAGTAAAAGTAATAACTTAATGCGTTCAGAACTTTAATGGTGCCAAATGAGCAGATTTTCTTAACTATTTATTCATAAGTTATATTAATGTTACTAATATTGCTTGGGAGGGTGACATAGTGAAGATACGTCTCTACCAAAGGAGGTGTAAGGTGCTCCTTCCCTCCACTAGCCTGCAGGTCACCCCTGGAGAAGGTGTAGCACCTGCTTAGTGCCCTGATCAGGGTTGCATGAAGCCATGGGTGCAGGTGGTGAATGGTCGTAAGAGCAGCAGAGGCATATCACAAGTCCTGGTTACATGGCCGCTGATGTTAGGCAGACAATCTCTGAGGAGTATGGTTGGGGTTGCCTGCCTTGTAAAGACCCTGCCAAGAAGAAGACAATGGCAAACCATTTTTGTAGAAAAATTTGCCAAGAACAATCATGGTAACATGCTAAGTAGTTGTAGGGTGACAAGACCCTGCTTTGTCCTTACAAGTGTCCACAACACACCTCCCCCTTTCACACGTAAGCTTTATTATTCTTTCGACTTTCCATCTGCAGGGGAGAAAAAGCACTTCATGTTAAAGAACATCTTCAACATTTAATCTGAAGATCTATCTTCCTACAATGTGTTATGGTATTCTAATTTTGTCCAAAGGCAACCAATGAGGTCACAGCAAAAGGCTGGGTAACTCTAGTTCACTGAAAGATGTCAGGGGTGGCTGACTTCCGGGTCATCAAGGGAATGGTGGCGTAAGGAAAAGGTCTCTCGACAAAAAAGAAGGTAAACTGCCCCAAAATTGAATTTAGACAAATACTTAATATTGCATAACTATATTAATAAAAAGGGCAAGGATGATGTCTAAGAACAAGAATAAAAAGTCCGCTTCGAAGGCTGATAAACATAAAGAGATGCAGCAAGGCGACGGGCCTAGCTCCCCCACGGCAAGCCAGGACGGAGATAATGAGGGGGAATCGGTGACTCTGTCTTTGATTCTCGGAGAGATTCGCGAGTTCCGACAAGATAACAGATATTAAAGGAGAAATAGTAAAAACTAACTCGCGGATAGATGAAGCCGAAGCGAGGATTGTTGGAATTGAAGAGAAGCTACAAAACACCGAGGAAGTGATAGCAGAAATGCTGAAGCTACAAGACCAGCTCCAGTGGAAACTAATAGATCAAGAAGGCCACTCGAGAAGGGAAAATGTGAGGATCTACGGAGTTCCCGAAGGAACCGAAGGTAAACCCGGATTGATGATTCCCTTCGCGGAGAAGCTGCTTAGAGAGAACCTTGATATACCGGCCGCAAAAGACCTACAGATAGAAAGGGCTCACCGCGCGTTGGCACCACAGCCTCCGGCAGGCGCCCAGCCCAGATCGATTCTGATCAGATTTCTCAGTTACAGAACGAAGGAAGAGGTGCTTAAAAGAGCATGGCAAAAGAAAGGTTTCATGTGGAACAACTGCAAAATCAGTTTAGACCACGACTATGCACCGGGGATTCTTGCCAGACGGAAGGAATATACGGAAACACGGAGAGTCCTGAAAGAAAACAACATCAGATTCCAGACCCTGTATCCAGCTCGGCTGAGAGTCTTTTACGACGAAGGGACAAAAACTTACGCTACGGTGGAGGAGGCAACGTTGGACCTGGCGGACCGGGGACTACCTATTAAAGTTATCACCCAACCGGAGTCGCTACTGGAGAGGATTCGGCAGAAGTCGTGGCAGTTAGTGGGGCGAGGACGCTCCACTCGAACCAGAGTGTCAAACTACAAGGAAAAGCTGCAAATATTCAGACACGAATGTACAGAGAATACAGATTAATTAAGAGAAATGACTGAAAAGAGTAAATCGGACTTAAAAGTAAAATGAAAACTGGTAACTGAAAATAAACTAGGCGGAATAACTTGAATGATAGCAATATGGTCGAGACATAAATAGGAGAAAATTCTCTATGATTATTCAAACTGCTGAGGGCCCTCTAACACAGGGTGAAGATAGAGGTTATCCCTCTGAACTGAGGCGGGTCGGTGCTCAGGCCTCACTGTGGGAAGTCGGGAAAAATTTTCAAATGTTATACGTTCAGAAATGTCTAGGGTGTGGTTATATGTCTTGGTTTACTGTTGAGAAGGGATTGCTAACTGTTTGGTTAGAAAAGGAGAGTGCTTTTTTTCTACTAGAGAAAAATGCAAACTGAATTGGTAAAAATAATTTCCTATAATGTTAATGGGGTTTTGAATCCAATTAAAAGAAATAAGATTATGTCTAAATTGAAAAAGAGAGGGCACAAATAGCTTTCCTCCAGGAAACACATATGAGCCAATCTGAACATGGAAAATTAAAAAGAATGGGCTTTAAGCATGTATTTTATTCATCATATAAACTGAGTCACAAAAGAGGGGTAGCTACTTTAATATCAAGTACTCTTAATTATGAACATATTTCAGAGACTAGAGACAAAGAAGGACGGTTTGTAAAAATCACAGGAAGAATAGAAGGTACAGAAATAACATTGCTGAATGTTTATGCTCCTCCAGGTAGTGAATGGTCATTTTATAGACACATTTTTGACCTAATGGTCAGTTCTCGAGGGGTAGTAATTTGTGGAGGGGATTTTAATATTAGATTAAATCCTATATTAGATTCTTCAAGAATAGTTACTCAGAATAAACCTCTGACTCGGAAAGTGAATTCATTGATGGAGGAGTTGGGAATTATAAATGTCTGGAGGGAATTACACCCTACTAGTAAAGATTATACATATTACTCTTTCCCTCATTCAGCCTATTCAAGGATAGACTATTTCTTTATCTTTAATACAGATAGACTCAGGATAAAAAACTGTAATATTGCAACAATTGATCTGTCGGATCATAGCCCAGTCTCTATGTCTCTAATCCTGGAAAGGAAAATGAGGAAAACACTATGGAGGCTAAACTCACATATACTCAATAACCCGAAAGTAATGGAGAGATTAAGGGGAGAAATCAAAGAATATCTAGACCTTAATGACACGGGAGAAACATCACCAGTGATTTTATGGGATACATTGAAAGCTGTACTGAGAGGGAAAATTATTTCCATTACTACTCACATGAAAAAAATCAATGCACAAAAATTAGCAGACCTTCAAGATTAAAACAACTTCAAGTTGGAGATAGCAACAAAAGTAATTCAAATCGAAAACAGGAAATTAGGAAATTGCAAAGTGAAATTGATGATATTTATACGTTGGAAACTCAAAGAAATTTTCTTTACCTGAGACAAAAGAATTATGAAGCAGGAGGTAAATCAGCTAGATTATTAGCATATAAATTACGAAAACAACAAGCAGACAATACAATTCATAAAATAAAGAATCCAAAGACAAAGCTTGTGGAGAGTACAATAGGGAAAATTCAAGAGAGTTTTGAAACATATTATCGAGAGCTGTACTCCCAACCCCGGGCCCCCAGTGAGCCCTATATAGACAGTGTATTGAATTTTTTAGATCTACCTAAACTTACAGATTTACAAAATGAAAGTTTATTAGAACCAGTAACTGTCAAAGAACTGAACGTGGCCATCTCTAGGTTAAAGGCTGGAAAGTCCCCGGGTTCTGATGGGTTTACCTCAGAGTGGTACAAGTCCCTGAAGACACAGTTAGCCCCATTACTACTTAAGACCTTTAATTGGATCTTGCAGAGAGGAGAAACTCCACCTTCCTGGAGAGAAGCGATTATTTCAGTTATTCCTAAAGAGGGTAAAGATAAACTAGAATGTGGCAATTATCGGCCAATTAGTGTTCTTAATTTAGATTACAAACTATTTACATCTATATTAGCGCGCAGATTGGAAAAGCTTTTACCTGGCCTAATCCATTTAGACCAGACTGGATTTATTCAACAAAGACAAACACAGGACAACATAAGGAGAACTCTGCACATATTAGAACAGGTTAATAAGAACGAGACAGAGACAATGGTAGTAGGATTGGACGCGGAGAAAGCTTTTGATTCGGTTAGTTGGGCATTCCTATACAGAGTGTTAGGAAGATTCGGCTTTCAAGAAAGGTTTATTAAAGTAATTCAGACTCTATATGACAGCCCTACAGCCCGAATTAAGATAAATGGGGACCTCTCTGACTCCTTCATTTTAGAGAGAGGCACTAGACAGGGATGCCCAATTTCTCCTCTACTTTTTGCGCTATATATTGAACCACTTGCCCAACTAATAAGACAGAGCGAAATCGTAAAAGGTATCAAGGTGGCAGGGATTGAACAGAAAGTGGCGTTATTCGCAGATGATGTTTTGGTCTATCTGAGTGAACCAGAAAAATCATTTATAGGATTGTTTACACTGTTGGATGACTTTGGAAAAATATCAGGTTATAAAATAAATGTAAAGAAAACGCAGGTTATGTCCCTAAATTATACACCATCCAAAAAATTGCAGGATACATATGATCTTAAGTGGGAAGCTAAATCATTAAAATATTTAGGAATAACACTGCCGAAGGATCTTTCAACACTGTCACAGGTAAATTATGGGCCATTAATCTCAGAGATAAAAGCAGATATGCATAGATGGAATCTTATCCCCTTTTTAAGTTTAAATTCAAGGATAAATACTATAAAAATGAATATTCTTCCTCGGTTATTATATCTTTTCCGTACTTTACTAGTGGAGGTGGATGATAATCAATTCAGGGAATGGGACAAATGGATTTCCCGCTTCATTTGGCAAGGAAGGAAACCTAGAATTCGATATAACACCTTACAGTTAGGGAAGGAAGGAGGAGGTATGGTTCTTCCTTGCCTGAGAAATTATTTTTATGCCTCACAGATAACCCCTCTGTTATATTGGTGTAATAGGGAATATAAGGCTAGATGGAAGGAAATAGAATTTGGATTAGTTGACAGTTTTCCTCTTCAGGCCTCAATAGCTGACAAAGGATTGATGGCCCAGTTGGAAAAATTTAATAATGCTTGGATAAATCTTACATTAAAAGTATGGCAGAAGGTGGTTAATTCATGTGGAATTAATAGCATGTTAAAACTCTTTAGATGGTGTGCATATGATACCGAATTCCTTCCCAACAGAGGAGATAAAAGATTTGAGCTATGGATAAAGAAAGGTCTTACAACCTACCTCTCATTTATAGATAAAAGAGTATTACAAAGTTTCCAAATCCTGCAGGACAAACATGGCCTAGAACATAATGACTTTTTTAGGTACCTTCAAATACGAAACTATGTTAACCAGAGTTGTAGATATACAGACCTATCAACAGTAGAATTAGAATTTTTCAAGATTCTGAATTCGGCTTGCAGTTCAATACCTAGTAAATCAGTTTCTCGCCTATATAATGCACTCTCCCATGCTAAAAATGTAAATACACTGTATATTAAAGAGAAGTGGGAGAAAGAAGAGGGGTTGGTACTTTCAGAGGAGGCTTGGGGGAAAATCTGTAGCTTTCAATGGTCCTCGACTAATTCTTTGACTTGGAGAGAACATTGTTGGAAAAACATTATAAGATACTTCAAGACCCCATATCAGGAAAAATATAAAGATACAAATGTGATGTGTTGGAGAAGGTGCGGCTCCAAGGAGGCAAATCATTTTCATATTTTCTGGGATTGCCCTAAATTAAGTTTATTTTGGGAAGGTATTCATAGAACATTAGTTAAGGTATTTAGGTCCCAGATACCTCTGAACTTTGAGACGCTCTATTTGGGGCATGTATTGTTCCTTGAACAGAAGGAAGATATAAAGTTGCTGCAGGCCCTCTTAGCGGCAAGTAAGAAATCAATCACTAGAAAATGGCTAAATCCAATACCACCTACATTAGAAGATTGGTACGAAATTATCTTGGAAATATTTAAAATGGAAAAGTTGACTTACTCCCTGAGAACTCAAAAAGAAACATTTTATCAAATCTGGAATAAATGGATTGAATATATAACCCCAATGCGAGCAGACTTTAGATGACTCTCCTAATGATTTATATTGCTCTTCTCATCAACACAGTAATATTGCTAACATAAGCACCCCTAGTCTAAATGTTTGTTTTTTTTTGGAAAATAGAGAATTAACACAAGTAAAGGGAAAGATTTGGGAAAGGGATAAAAAAAATGAAAAAATTAAGTAAATAAGTACGTAGGGAGTGGATAATTATGTCTGCGGGCAGGAACTAGCAGGAACAAATTGGGATATAAACACCTACAATGGTTGGTATATAGGCTTGTATGCAACATTTTGGACCAGTGGAAATGGTCCAGAAGGGTTGTATGGAAACTATTATTACCATTTTTCTTAACAACTAATTTCATTACTTAGCCTAATAGGTTAGATTTACCACAGTACATAATTATCTATTTAAATGTTTATTTTCCTTTTATATCATCTCAATGTGTAGTTAAGAATGTATAAATAATTGTAGTTTTATACATATAAAAAAATGGAAAAGGTTATATGTGTGAAAAAAGTACATGATAATTGTGAATTCCTTATCCAAATAAAAATAAAATTTAAAAAAAAGAAAGATGTCAGGGGTCAAAATTTGTCTCACAGCACCATGACAAAAGTCAAGAATGCCATTTAGAAATAGACCATCGCCCAACAACTGCAGAACACTGAATTCTTCCCAAGAGAATTTTCCCCCTCATCTCTTGGTCAATAAAGCTCACACTGGAATATAAAATAATGCACTCCAAATCCAAATCCAAAAGCGAGATCCAAAAGTTTGAACACTTAATTGATTACTGATAACGTACATTTGTGCTGATGAAACAATGATCCAATCCTATGTATTTCAGTCAAATTCAAGGACAATGGGACCAGTACCTACTTTATTTCTGGTAATGTACATATTTACATGGACATCTTTCACAACTTCAAATCTCAAACCAACCCCAAATTCATTATAGCAAATGAAGCATGTTCAAAATGTACTGTACTACATTACAGTATACTCTGTTAGTATAATGATATAGTTATAAAGAAGGCAAGACAGTGGTTATACTTTACTAGGAGTTTGAAGAGATTTGGCATGTCAACAAATACACTCAAAAACTTCTACAGATGTACCGTGGAGAGCATTCTGACAGGCTGCATCACTGTCTGGTATGGCGGGGCTACTGCACAGGACCAAAAGAAGCTGCAGAGCGTTGTAAATCTAGTCAGCTCCATCTTGGGTACTAGCCTACAAAGTACCCAGGACATTTTCAAGGAGCGGTGTCTCAGAAAGGCAGCGTTGAATTATTAAGGACCTCCAGCACCCAGGGCATGCCCTTTTCTCACTGTTACCATCAGGTAGGTGGTACAGAAGCCTGAAGGCACACACTCAGCGATTCAGGAACAGCTTCTTCCCCTCTGCCATCCAATTCCTAAATGGACATTGAACCCTTGGACACTACCTCACTTTCTTTTTAATATACAGTATTTCTGTTATTTTGCACGATTTTTAATCTATTCAATATACGTATACTGCAATTAATTTACTTGTTTATTATTATTATTATTTTTATGTTTTTTTTCTCTTCTATATTATGTATTGCAGTGAACTGCTGCTGCTAAGTTAACAAATTTCACGTCACATGCGGTGATGATAAACCTGATTCTGATTCTGATATTGACAGGATTGCCTTCTCAAAGTGGCAATCACCTATAGGTTAATAATACTAAGTTGCCGAAACCATCATTGGAGTGAAATTACTGAGCTGTATTGACTGAATTCTTCAAATACTCATTTTGTTTTAATTGCAGGAGAAAAACTGAACTTTTGGCTATTTGTTTTAGTGTGCTTAAGTTAGACTTACGTTCCACTGAGAACATTTATGGACATTGTCCTCAATCCGTAGTCAGTCTCTTCCAAGACGGGGACAGGCCCTAGTACTTCAATGCTTGCACTTTTTTCAGAAAAGTTTGTGTCACTGTACATTATCATGGCTGGATTTGACAAGTCCTATGTATTAAATGAGGGGAAAAAAAACAGGATTTAACCCGATAGAGAATACTACCTCCAATATGAACAATAAATCATAAAAATAAGATTTTAAAAACCACAGATTTTGCAAAGTGGGCAAGAAAAATGGACAACAACCTTGAATATGGCAAGTTCATTGTTTATTTGGCTGATTATAGTGAATAATATCAGAACATTCTAAATCCTTCTGTGTGCCTGTTGACCATGGCTTGTGATTGAGCAATGCATCAATTTTATTATCATCACACTTATTTTTAAATATCCACAGTGCTGCCTTTTTCTGTAACTTCTGCCAGCCTCAGTCATTTGAGATGCTTGAACTCCACTGACTTTTACAACACAGAACAGTACAGCACAATATAAGCCCTTCAGCCTAAGATACTGTGTTGACATTTTGACTTACACTAAATTCTCCTGCAGAACTCTCTTTTTCTTTCATCCATGCGCCCACCTAAGAGTTTCTTAAAAGTCCCTATTTTATCAACCTCTACCACCAACCTACCTCTGAAGTCCACCCTGCCCCCATACTCTCCTCTAATCACCTTAAGTTATGCCCTCTCGAATTAGCCATTTCTACCCTAGGAAAAAAATGCTGGCTCTCTACTCTGTCACTGCCTCTTATCATCTTATACACCTCTATCAAGTCAACCCTCATCCTCCTTTGCTCCAAATAAAAAGCCCCAGCTCACTCAACCTTTCAGTAAAAGACAAACGTGCTCCCTAATCCAGGTAGCATCTTGCTAAATCTCCTAGGCACCCTCTCGGAAACCTTCTCATCATTCTGATAATGAGGCAGCCAGAATTGAACGCAATACTGCAAGCGTGATGTAATCGTAGCTTTATAGACTATAAACAGCTGTACATCTTTGAATTTAACTGATGGAACTATACATAGTCATGTCTTCAACTATCCAAGCCCTAGGTTAAGAAATTCTCTCTTTACCTCACTCCCAACTTTCAAGATACTCTTCAGCACCTATCCCTGAACGATTTTGGTTATCTGTCAAACTATCTGCATGGCTTCAATATATTTCCTTTGATAAAGCTCCAGTGAAGCACCTCTGGACACTTTCATTACAATTAAGGTGCTCTATATAAAAGGATGTAATTGCTGCTCATTATCAACAAGTTCTTTACTTCATGGGTCACCTTCCTCCAGGTACAACTGAACTAGACATCAGCACTCATACTCTTCTCAGGACGAGGCACAGACAAGGGACATTCTTCTTCCACAAGTCATTTTCTGGGATACTTTTTGGTGGGGGAGGTGACTGCAGGTTGGTATAAAGAAAGCAAACAATTGCAAGTATATTTTATTTAAGGTCACAAGTTCTGTTCATTTGCAATTATATACATTCAAACAAGGAGTACTCACAACATGGATAAACCGCAAAGACTGTAGGTGTCTGTTGTAGCCTCCCCATTCATTCCATGCTCTGTACTGTCCTTCCTCAAGTGCATACTGATGACCTCGAAACCCTGGTTTCTCATAACCAACCCAACTAGGAGAGTTTGTAAACACGGGACAAAAGTCAAGTCATTCATGTGTCAACAAGTAGCACAAAAATAGTTATTTATTAAGTGAAGTAAGTGTCCCTGTCAAATGCAAAATTCAGAAATACAATTGACAATCTTGTAAAGCATGCCATAAAATACCTGCCAATTAGAATGCTAATAACGCACAAAAAAGGGTGAGTGCCTGTTGCATTTCTGAGCTTGACATGCCTATTACTTTTGCTCTATGTGCTCACATCAAAATCTGCAGACATTTAAGGATTTGCCTTTGCAATGTGTTCCACTACAAAATATTATCACAGAACACTACAGCACAGAAATAGGTCCTTCAGCCCATCTAGTCTGTGGCAAATCATTAATCTGCCTAGTCCTGGCAACCTGCACCCGGACCGTAGCCCTCTGTACCTCTCCCATCCATGCACCAACCCAAACTTCTCTTAAGTGTTCAAATTGACCCCATATCCACCACATGCACTGTCAGCTCACTCCACTCCCTCTCCACCCTCTGAGTGAAGAAGCTCCCCCTCATGTTCCCCTGAAGCACTTTACCTTTCACCCTTAATCCATGACCTCCAGTTGCACTGTCACCCAACCTCAGTGTAAAAAGCCTGCTTGCACTTACTCTATCTATACCCGTCATCATTTTGTATAGCTCTATCAAATCTCACTCAATCTTCTACGTTCCAGGGAATAGAGTCCTAACTTATTCAATCTTTCCCTAAAACTCAGGTCCTTGAGTTGCAACAACATCCTTGTACATTTTCTCTGCAATCTCTCAATCTTATTGACATCTTTTCTGTAGGTAAGTAACCAACAATGCACACACTACTCCAAATTAGGTCTCACCCATGTTTTACACATCTCCTGTACTCAAGACATTGATTTATGAAGGCCAAAGTGCCAAAAGCTTTCTTCACAACCCTATCTACAAACGTACCTGTGACACCACTTTCAAGGAATTATGGATCTATATTCCAAGATCTCTCTGTTTTACCACACTCCTCAGTGCCCAACAGCTTACTATGCAGACCGACCCTGGTGGTCCTCCCAAATGCAACATCTTGTACTTGTCTGTATTAAATTATAGTCGGCCCTCAGTATCCACGGGGGATTGGTTCCGGGACCCCCTGCGGATACCAAAATTCGCGGGTGTTCAAGTCCCTTATATAAAATGGCGTAATATTTGCATATAACCTACGCACATCCTCCCGTATACTTTAAATCATCTCTAGATTACTTATAATACCTAATACAAATATAAATGCTATATAAATAGTTGTTATACTGTATTGTTTAGGGAATAATGACAAGAAAACAAAAGTCCGTACACATTCAGTACAGATGCAACTATCGCAGCTCTTGTGGGAACGCTGATGGTGCCTCAGCGAAAACAGCATTCAGCGCTTGTTTTGCGCGAGCTGTTATAGAGGCAGTGCGCACGCCGTAGCTTTGAACTGCGTGAGATTTTCGCTACAATTGACAGTGCTGCAGTGATTGCAGAAAAGTATGACTTTAATTTTGAAAGGGCACCTAGGTTTAGGGCAGGTTTGCAGGATGCTTTGGGTGCTAACAAGGAACTGTATGATAGAAAATTGCGTGAACCTTCTAGTGTGTTTGCTGTCTTTCCGATTCCGGTAAGTGAAACTAAACTGTACATACATTATTTCTACTTTATATAGGCTGTGTATTTATCATATCATTCCTGCTTTTACTATATGTGAGCATTATTTTAGGTTTTATGTGTTATTTGGTATGATTTGGTAGGTTCTTTTTTGGCTCTGGGAACGCTCAAAAATTTTTCCCATATAAATGAATGGAAATTGCTTCTTTGCTTTACGCCATTTCCGCTCTACTTTCGGATAGTGGGGGAAACCTGTACTGTATTTTCGATCCGCGGATACGGAGGGCCGACTGTACATCTACATTTTTCAGCTGAGTTTTCCGGCTGGTCCAGATCTCGCTGCAAGCTTTGATAGTCTTCCTCGCTGTCCACTATACCCCCAATCTTGGAGTCATCTACACATTTGTTGATCAATTTTACCATATTATCATCCAAATCGTTGATACAGATGACAGGCCAACGATGGACCCAGCCTGCAACACACCACTAGTCACAGACCTGCAGTCAGAGAGGCAACCATCTACTACCACTCTCTGGCTTCTCCCACAAAGTCAATGTCTAATCCAATTTACTATCTCACCTTGAAATCCGATCAACTGAGCCTTCATGACCAACCTCCCATATGGGACCCTGTCAAAGGCCTTGCTAAATTCCATGTAGACAACATTCACTACCTTGCCTTCCATCAACTTTCCTGGTAGCTTCCTCAAAAAACTCTAAGATTGGTGACACATGACCTACCACGCACAAACCATGTTGAATATCCCTAATCAGTCCCTGTCCACCCAAATACTTATATATGTAGTACCAGAGGGCACAGCCTCAGAAAACAGGGACATCCATTTAGAATGGATATGAGGAGGAATTTCTTTAGCCAGAGGGCGCTGAATCTGTGGAATTCATTGCCACAGGGGGCTGTGGAGGCCAAGTCACTGGGTACATCTAAGGTTAAGGTTGATAGGTTCTTGATTAGTCATTGCATGAAAGGTTACGGGGAGAAAGCAGGAGACTGGGGCTGAGAAGGAAATGGATCAGCCATGATGAAATTGCGGAGCAGACCTAATGGGCCAAATTGCCTAACTCTGCATCTGTATCTTATGGTCTTATCCAGTCCCTTTGAATACCATTCAATAACTTTCCCACTACTGATGTCAGGCTCAATGGCCTAACTTTTCCTGGCTTATTCTTAGAGTCATTCCTAGACAATGGAAAAACATTAGCTCTCCTCTAATCCTCTGGTATCTCACCTGTGGCTAAGGATGTTTTAATTATCTCTGCTAGGGACCTGCAATTTCTGCACTAGCCTCCGAGGGAATATCTTGTCAGGCCCTGGGTATTCATTCACCCTAATTTTCTTCAAGACAGCAAACACCTCCTCCTCCGTAATCTTTATAGGGTCCACGACCTCACTTCTATAGACTCGGTGTCTGTCTCCTGAGTAAATACAGATGCAAAAAAATCCAGATAGTACTGCCTCATCTCCTTCGGTTCCACGCTTAGATTATAACTCTGATCAGCCAGAGCACCTATTTCATCCCTTGCTATCCTTTTGCTCTGAATATATCTGTAGAAGCCCTTAGGATTATCTTTCACCTTGTCTGCTGGAGAAGCCTCACACTTTCTTTCAGCCCTTCTACTTTCCTTAAGTGTCCTCGTGGATTTCTTATCCTCAAGTACTTCATTTGTTCCTACCTGCCTACATCTGCAATGTATTGTACCGCCTCCTTTTTCCTTGTTATTGCCACTTACAGATGGAAGCTGCAGACTATAATTCGGAAATCTTGAGGACTCCCTTCCCAGCTTGAAGAGGAACACGAGAAATAAAAGGCAACTAATTTAAAAGCAAACGGAAAATGAGAAGCAAACAGGAGAGACACACAGAGATGACACTATTAATGAGAGACACTAGGTAAGAGAGGCACTGCTTGCATCATTTTTGAAGGAGCCACACTCGGGAGAGGGCAGCATCGGGAGAGGAAGAGAAGGCAGGATCCGGAGAGGAAGGGAGGGCAGGATCCGGAGAGGAAGGGAGGGCAGGATCCGGAGAGGAAGGGAGGGCACGATCTGGAGAGGAAGGGAGGGCACGATCCAGAGAGGAAGGGAGGGCAGGATCCGGAGAGGAAGGGAGGGCAGGATCCAGAGAGGAAGGGAGGGCAGGATCCAGAGAGGAAGGGAGGGCAGGACCTGGAGAGGAAGAGAGGGCAGGATCCGGAGAGGAAGAGAGGGCAGGATCTGGAGATGAAGAGAGGGCAGGATCCGGAGAGGAAGAGAGGGCAGGATCTGGAGATGAAGGGAGGGCAGGATCTGGAGATGAGGAGAACAGCTCAGTGGCTCAGAGTTGGAACACACAAAACAATTGAAAAAAACTGCTCTCATGAATAACCACAGATAAGAATGAAACAAGATAAATACAAACAAGTTCACTATATAACAATCACGATGTCCCCTTTCCCCATCATAGAAACATAGAAACATAGAAAATAGGTGCAGGAGTAGGCCATTCGGCCCTTTGAGCCTGCACCGCCATTTATTATGATCATGGCTGATCATCCAACTCAGAACCCAGCCTTCCCTCCATACCCCCTGACCCCTGTAGCCACAAGGGCCATATCTAACTTCCTTTTAAACATATTATTAAACATATTTAATCATGATTTACATGAGGCAACACACACATTTACATCTACATGGGTAAATGTGCACTGAGGGTAATGCATAATTTAAATGACAGCATTACTCAGCTGGAATTTCTGTTTTGCTAAGTGTTGTATTACGAGGATAAGGGCAAGGTGACACACCAAGAATGATTTATACCTCAGATACAAATTTCAAAAGCATACAGAAGTTCCAATGCATGCAACTTCAAATTCTTGTCAAATTCAAAATACCTTACACAAGATTCCATGTGCAATACTTACAGCTTTATACAAGCTTATTGCTCTTTTTTTTTATAAACCCCATCAACCAAAATACCTTTCATAAGACTGATAATATCTCATTTACATCTGCTACTATCCAAGATCTTCCACTCTCCCCTCCTATTAGATTCCTTTCTTGGCCCTTTATCACTTCCACCTATCCCCACAGAGCTTCTTACTTCATCCCCTCTCCCCCACCCACCCGTCTCCCCCCCGAACTGGCTTTACCTATCACCTGCCAGCTTGTACTCCTATCCCTCCCCCACCCACCCGTCTCCCCACCAAACTGGCTTTACCTATCACCTGCCAGCTTGTACTCCTATCCCTCCCCCACCCACCCGTCTCCCCACCAAACTGGCTTTACCTATCACCTGCCAGCTTGTACTCCTATCCCTCCCCCACCCACCCGTCTCCCCACCAAACTGGCTTTACCTATCACCTGCCAGCTTGTACTCCTATCCCTCCCCCACCCACCCGTCTCCCCACCAAACTGGCTTTACCTATCACCTGCCAGCTTGTACTCCTATCCCTCCCCCACCCACCCGTCTCCCCACCAAACTGGCTTTACCTATCACCTGCCAGCTTGTACTCCTATCCCTCCCCCACCCACCCGTCTCCCCCCCGAACTGGCTTTACCTATCACCTGCCAGCTTGTACTCCTATCCCTCCCCCACCCACCCGTCTCCCCACCAAACTGGCTTTACCTATCACCTGCCAGCTTGTACTCCTATCCCTCACCATCTCCAGCCTTCTTATTCTGCCTTCTGCCGCCTTCCGTTCCAGTCTTGATGAAGGGTCTGGGCCCGAAGTGCTGGCTGTTTACTCGCCTTCATAGCTGCTGCCTGAATTGCTGAGTTCTTCCAGTATTTTGTGTGGGCTGCTTAAAGAGGTTCCAGCCTTCGCAGAATCTCTTGTGTTTATGACAACAAATCATTCCTCTGAAACTCTGCTTGTGCACAATAGTTTATTCTCTGATTGAAAATAACTTATTGATAACCTCCTGCCAACAGTCTCCTTTACTCCAATGTCAACATATTTTAAGTGCCTGAAGAACTTTTATTTCTATTAAGTTAGTTGCCTTGTTTATACAAATGTTCAAAGAGAAATGGTAAATGTAAATAGATCATTTTCCATTTAATGGATGAAATCACTTGCTACTCAACTCCATAATCAGTCTATGGCTGCATTACCAAACCTGGGGTCCTCGACCCCCCTTGCTTAACGGTGCTGGTCTATGGCATAAACCCTTGCTATAGACCATATAACTAGCATATTACACTGCATTTTATATCATGGACTTGTTGACCAGTAAGGTTAGATTATCAAAGAGAAATCTACTAGGAAATTTAGTACAATGTTTAAGCCAAATTAGGAAAATGAACAGGTGCAATATTTCCATCAGGTTTAATTACTTTTATTATATACCCCTCAGATAATTTGTGATAGTAAGATTCAAGCTGCAAGCAAAACAGAGATTTAGTACTAGTCAGTGTTTAAATACAACTTACAATCCTCCTAAGACCTGCATTGATCCAATATTTGCAAACGGATACGTGTGGCACAAAGCCGACACTTCATCATCTTCAGTGAAGCTGAATACATCTGTTGTTATTTCCAGCTGTTTGCCTTCAAACAATGGTTTTTCATATATGATTACCTGCAACAACAAATGCCTAAATGAGGGAAATGAACATTTTCTTGCATTTATTGCAGATGTTCATTTACTGAACACTGACTTACTGCCCATTACGCTGCTGGTGTTTAGGGCAGCAATGAAGGTCCTCCACCTCTGTCTGTATAGAAGGATTCTTCACTGCTGTTTCCATTACAATTGTCTGTAGACCACTCAGGGTTGTTAGCACCGAAATAAACCTCCGAATCTGGAGGACCAGTGGAGCACACTTAGTCTGGACTCTACCTTTTGACCTGTTTGGCATGGGTGACTCTATGAAGCACCAAAGCAAAAGGCCCAGACTCCAGCCCACGTAGTTCTCCGGGTCACTGAGGCACGCAAGCCTCCAAACACTATGGTGAGGTCGTGGTCTTCGTAGAGGGCTGAACACGGAAGCACAACATTAAACACCAGCAGCAAAGCTACCTGAGTATGGTCACAGATTCCTAAGGCAGTGGCAACAGGATTTGCTCTGAAATTTGTACTGACTGATTGTTTCAACTAACTCTGTGTGTCAAATGTCTTTTAATCTCGATTTTGTTTACACAATTTATTCTTCAACCCTAATCAAGTTTAGGACATGCTCCAAGTATATAATCCATAACTCACACAAATTTAACATATCATAACTCCATAGCAAGCAAGTTAGCATTGGGAAACACCAAAAAAAACTCTTCTAAAAAATTCTTTTTAAAATCAAAAATATTAAAATGAAGGGTGCAGTGACACTTAATCATTCCAAACAGCACAGAACAGGAGAATATGCATCAGGAAAGGGGCGATGAGGCCATCGAGGGATAACAAGTAAACTGCTAGTGGGTGTGGAAGCAAATTCAATAACCTCCAACGGAG
The DNA here is from genome assembly GCF_963921235.1 of Mobula hypostoma. Taxonomy (NCBI): domain Eukaryota; kingdom Metazoa; phylum Chordata; class Chondrichthyes; order Myliobatiformes; family Myliobatidae; genus Mobula; species Mobula hypostoma. The sequence goes on from NC_086098.1 coordinate 142,373,456, forward strand.
ACTGAATTCAGAGGATACAAAGGGCTTGTACACAGTATTGTTGTGTTTAAATATGCTTCATGTGCCAGTTTTAGGAATTTGAGATGCTGTCTATGAATCAGTAAATGCAATAAAATGGCCTTTGAACCTTGAAGGGTCATACTTAAGGAAATAAAAGAGTGCAATTTGGATCTGTCAACTACAGCACTGAAGTAAAAACAACCAACATTCTGATACGTCGGGCAAATGGACCAAGAGGTGACAGAGAAGCACTGACCAAGTGAAAAATAAAAAAAACTGCAAACAATTGACAGATAAAATAAAATTTTAAAAATGCTGAAAATAATTAGCAGATCAGGCCTAAACTATAGGAGGAGAAATGGTGTTAGCATTTCAGGTTGAATTACCAAGCTTTCTACAACTGGTAGCAGCTGTTACAAATGCATAGATTTAAGTGCTCTGACATGGAGCCAGCAGGCCGAGGGCTTGGTTCTTCAGTCAACTCAGTGTTTCAGTTATGTTTTCCTTATGAGTCCTGCTTACTGACTGTTCAGTTCTTGTGCTGATGCTGCAGGGTTTTCATTGCAACTGTGCTTACATCACTTGGGCATATGTCACTAAACTTGACTGTGAATTCTCATGCCTGTCACTATATGGAGAGAAACTGGCAAGGGTACAAAGCTCCATGTTGCTAATAAATCTGGAAAATGTCAAGGATTAGGGTAGGATACTTGATAAGAGAATTCTTTTTTTTAATTGAGATACAGCGTGGAATGGGCCCTTTTGGCCGTTCGAGCCACGCTCCCCAGCACCCCACCAATTTAACCCTAGCCCAAGCACGGGACAGTTTACAATGACTAATTAGCCCACCAACCAGTGCATCTTTGGAGTGTGGGAGGAAACCCGAGCACCCGGAGGAAACCCACGCAGTCATGGGGAGAAGGTACAAACTCCTTACAGACAGCAACGGGAACTGAACCCGGGTTACTGGTACTATAAAGTGTTCTGCTTATCACTACCTTGCCATAACATTAGGCACACCAAGTGTGAAACACCTTCTTAAAAAAGGAATGAAAAATGTTTTTGAGCTCAAATAACAAAATACCAATTACTGTATACAACAATCTAGTGTTGGCGCGTGGCCAAGTGGTTAAGGCATTCGTCTAGTCATCTGAAGGTCGCTAGTTTGAGCCTTGGCTGAGGCAGCATGTTGTGTCCTTGAGCAAGGCACTTAACCACACATTGCTCTGCGATGACACCAGTGCCAAGCTGTATGGGTCCTAATGCCCTTCCCTTGGACAACATCGGTGGCATGGAGAGGGGAGACTTGCAGCATGGGCAACTGCCAGTCTTCCATATAACCCTGCCCAGGCCTGCGCCCTGGAAACCTTCCAAAGCACAAATCCATGGTCTCATGAGACTAACGAATGCCTATATATAATGCAATCTAGATACAAGACTTAACAAAATTATGGGAGACTGTACTGCCAGAAAATCTTACCTTATGTTCATGAAGGTTTTCTACTTTTAATGCACCCTGCAAAAGAAGTATTACTTTTTTTTTAATATTTGTCTTCTTCTTGGTAAAATAGTAACAGATCAACTCTTCAAAGGTACCGAAATGTAAACCTTTCTTAACTAATGAATTAATGGGACAATAAACAGAAAAACAAATATTTTGAGAACTGAAGTCAAAGGTTGGTATGATTAAAAATATCACATTGGCATTACAAGTTTCCAGAGAGGTACTGTATACTGATCAGATACTCTGAAGTAACCATGCCAAATATCACTGTTTTCCCTTGAGTTTTTTTATGCAGATAAGCTGAAAAAAATATAAATGCAAATGAGAAATTTAGGTAAATATCATTTAAATGAAGAGGGAACACTTCCTAAAACACCCCCACAGAAAATACCGCATATTTATATTCATCTCAGGCCAATATTTATTGATCGTTTTCAGTTATCCCTTAGATGGCAGAGAAAATATAAAACCATATAGTAGAAATACATTAAGGGACATCTAAGATCAGGTTCACAGCATTCTTAAGGGAGGGTCAGCAGCCAGAAGTCCTGGGACATACTGGTACCAACAACATAGGTAAGAAAAGGGATGAGCAAATATAGGGAGCTTGGTAGAAAGCTGAAAAGTAGGACTTCGAGGATAGTAGTCTCTGGACTACTGCCTGTGCCACAGGTCAGTGTGAGTAAGCACAGGATATGGTAGATAAATGTGTTGTTCAAGAATTGCTTCAGAGGTTAGCAGGGCGACTAGAGTGAGGGTAGGAATGACCATGGATAAAAGGGGAAACGTGTCCCTAGAGTCAGAGCAGATAGGGGAGGGCAGGTTTCATATTATGTTTCAGTGTTCACCAGTGACGAATGTAAAGACAGCATAAAAGAGCCTGACATACTCGAACACATTTATATTAAGAAAGAGGATGTGCTGGAACTTTTGAAAAACATTATGATATATAGGTCCCTGGAGCCAGATAGGATAAACCCCAGCTTCGTATGGAAAATGAGGGAAAAGATTACTGCGGCTTTGGTGATGATGTTAATTTATTTACAGGTATAGCACCATAACAGGTCCATCCAGCCTGACGAGCCCGTGCCACCCAATTAACTTATCAAACATGTGAGCAATTAACTTGTCAACCCGTATGTATTTGGAACAGGAGAAACTGGTGGAAACGCATGCGGAGAGAGGGAGAAAGTTGTTGAAGGTTACAACCAGTCTGAAAAGTGGTAGATGGAGTTCAATCCTGTAAAGTGTAAAGTGATACACTTTGGAAGGTAGAACTTTAAGTTAGAGTTCAGGGTTAATGGCAGGATTCTTAGCAATGCTGAGGAACACTGGAATTTCGGGGTCCACATCCATAGCTCCTGCAATTTCCATGCAAGTTGATCAAGTGGTGAAGAAGGCATATTGTGTGTTGGCCTTAGTCATGGGGAATTAAGTTCAAGAGCCTTCAGGTAATGTTGGAGTTCTATAAAACTCTGGTTAGACCACACTTGGAGTATTGTGTTCAGTTCTGGTCACCTCATTATAGGAAAGATGTGAAAGCTCTAGAGAGGGCGCAGAGTAGATTTACCAGGATGCTGCCTGTATTAGAGACCGAGAAAGGTTGAGCAAGCCAAGGCAATTCTCTTTGGAGAAAAGGAGGATGAATGTTGACTTGATCAAGGTATATAAAGTGATCAGAGGCATTGATAGAGTGAACAGCCAACACCTTTCTCCCAGGGCAGAAATGCCTAATACAAGGGGGCATAATTTTAAGGTGATTGGAGGAAAGAATAGGCGGGATGTCATAGGTATTTTTTTTTAACACAGAGTGTTCCTCCAATGCACTGCCAGAGTAGGTAGCAGAGGTGGAGCCATTAGAGACATTCAACAGACTCTTAGTTAGGCACAGGACAAAAGAAAAATGGAGGGAAGTATTAGATTGATCCTGGAATAGGTTAAAAAGGTCAGTATAACATTGTTGGCCTGCACTGTTGTATGTTTTATGTTCTAAAAGAAAGCTTCCGATTGTACTTTTTATTCAAAGGTTTATTTTAGCCCTCATTCTAGTAGAGGAATTGATCCTCGTAAATGACTTTGTTGCTAGAGCTGGAAAAGATGCATTCTTCCAGGTTAGTACATTTGCAGATGATACAATGATTGGTGGTGTTGTGGATAGTGTAGAAGACTGATGAAGGATGCAATAGAATATAGATCACTTGCAGATACGGGCAGAAGAATGGCAGATGGAGTTTAACCTGGCCAAATGTGAAGTGTTGCATGTTGGTAGGACAAATGTAAAGAGGCAGCATTCTGTTAATGACAAAACCATTAACAGTGTTGATGAGCAGAGGGATCTTGGGGTCCAAGTTTATAGTTTACTGGCTACACGGTTTGATAAGGTGGTTCAGAAGACATGTGGCATGCTTGCCTTTATTTGTCGAGGCACTGAGTTCAGAAGTGAAGTGCTAATGGTGCAGCTTTATAAAACTCCACTCTGGTTAGGCCACATCTGCGTACAGTTCTAGTCACCCATTATAAGAAGGATGTTGAGGAATTCGAGGGTGAAGAAGAGGTTTACCAGGATGCTGCTTGGATTAGAGGGCACGTGTTATATTGAGAGGCTGGACAAACTTGGGTTGTTTTCTCCGGAGTGGCAGAGGTCAAGGGGAGATTTTACAAAGGTTTATAAGATTATGAGAGGTAGCGATAGAATAGACAGATGGTATCTTTCTCTCAGGGTCAACATGTCTAATACCAGAGGCCATGAAACTGGGAGGGGGACGGATGAAGTAAAGAGCAGGGAAGTTGATTGGTGATAAAGGATCAGGGCTGGCGAAGGGAGAATCTAATGGGAGAAGTCAGAAGGCCATGGAAGAAAGGGGGGAGGAGCATCAGAGGAAGGCATATGCGGCAGAAGAGGGGATGGGGAATGGTGAAGGGGGTGAGGGGCATGACTGGAAGTTTGAGAAATCGATGTTCATGTCGTCAGGTTGGAGGCTACCCAGAAGAAATATAAGGTGTTGTTCCTCCAACCTGACTGTGGACTCATCTTGACAGTTGAGGAGGCCATGGATTGACATATCAGAATGGGAATGGGAAGTGGAATTAAAATGGGTGGCCATGGGGTGATACCAGTTCTTCTAGTGGATGGAGTGTAGGTGCTTGCCGAAGCAGTTTCCCAATCTACATCCGGTCTCACTGATATACAGGAGGCCACACAGGGAGCATCGGACACAGTATATGACCCCAAAAGACTCATAGGTGAAGTGTCGCCTCACCTGGAAGGGGCCCTGAATGGTAGTGAGGGAGAAGGTGTAGGGTGATGCCTCTCTTCTTCGTCACCATTCCCCAACCCTAACCCCTCTCTCACCTTATCTCCTTGCCTGCCCATCACCTCCCTCCATTTGTCCTCCCCACTTTTCTTTCTTCCATGGCCTTCTGTCTTTTCTCTAAGATTCCCCCTACTCCAGTCCTGTATCTCTTTCACCAATTAACTTCCCAGCTCTTTACTTCATCCATCCCGGTTTCACCTATCACCTTCTGTTTTTCTCCCCCTTCCTCCCACCTTTTAAATCTGCCCTTCATCTTTTTTTCTTCAGTCCTGATGACAGGTCTCGGCCCGAAATGTGGACTGTACTTTTTTTCCATAGGTGCTGTCTGGCCTGCTGAGTTCCTCCAGCATTTCATGTCTATTGTTTGGATTTCCAGCATCTGCAGACTGTCTCTTGTTTGTAGTTCAGTTGGCCATTTGATTATTAATTTATTTGGTTTAGCACTATATTGTGGGCAGAAGGGCCTGTTCCTGTGCTGTACTGTTCTAGGTTCTGGAAGGCAATTGTCAAGGAGGGAGTGGGGAAACTTAATTACAGTGGACTGATAAAAGGAAAGTAAGGAAACATGTTTCAACTCAGTTCACTCAACTAGGAAACAGTGCATGTGTATATCAAATAGTAATACCAGACAAATGAGTTCTTTACCCTAAGACCATAAGACGTAGGAGAAGAATTAGGCCTTTTGGCCCATCGAGTCTGCTCCACCATTTCATCATGGCCGATCCATTTTTCCTCTCAGCCCCAATCTCCTGGCTTCCTTCACCACACATTACCCACCCCCCACCCCCCCCCACCCCGCCGTATCCCTTCATGTTCTGACCAATCAAGTATCTACTCACCTCTGGCAATGCACACCACAGATTCACCACTCACTGACTTAAGAAATTCCTCCTCATCATCTCCTTTCTAAAATGATGCCCTTCTATTCTGTGGCTGTGTCCACTGGTCTTATAGTATTCTACCACAGGAAACACCCTCTCCACATTCACTCCATCAAAGCCTTTCACCATTCAATAAGTTTCAATTAGGTCACCCCTCATTCTTCTGAATCCAGTGAAAACAGGCCCAGAGCCTTCAAACACTCTTCGTATGACAAGCCACTCAATCCTGGAATCATTTTTGTGAACCTCCTTTCAAGCCTCTCCGGTTTCAGCACACCCTTTCGAAGATAAGGTGCTCACAATACTCCAAGTGAGGCCTCACCAGTGCTTTATAAAGTCTCAAAGTATATCCTTGCTTTTATACTCTAGTCCTCCTGAAATGAATGCCAACACCACAAACTCAACCTGTAAAATAACCATCAGGGAATCCTAATACTGTTTGAATTTATTTTTAGGTATGTAGATTCAAATAGGATTAAATTGCTATCATTCATTGAGCTGGGTGCCCTCTGCAGAATACAACCCAGCAAATCTCAGACTTTTTAATTCAATTTTCAAATGGAATATCACCATGTAAAAAGACAACTAGCTACTCTGGTCATTTTGCACTGTTTTAAATATCAGTATTCAAGTATATTCACATTTCAGATAAGCTTCTTTGTATATACCATTTTTAATGGTCTTAGCGAGCCGATGTATGGATCCGTAGCTTCCCAAGATTCTGGACATGGATACTGACCAGGTTCCACAATGTAAGAATTTCCTTGATAAAAGGGCTCTTCGAAGAGCAGCCATCTGTGAAAGAAATACAAAAATGTCAAGAGTCTGGCTACAGCTTTTCCAAAGAAAGCAAAATCTTGAATTACTGAAAACTCGTTGGTAATCTTGACTGGAATGAAACAATCACAAACAAGAGAAAAGCTGCAGTTGCTGGAAATCCGAGCAACACACACACACACACACACAAAATGCTGGAGGAACTCAGCAGGTCAGGCAGCGTCTATGGAAAAGAGTACAGTTGAAGTTTCGGGCTGAGACCCTTCATTGGGGCCTCAGCCCGAAACATACAGACTATTTACTCTTTTCCATAGATGCCGCCTGGCCTGCCGAGTTCCTCCAGCATTTTGTGTTTGTGTGTTGCTTGGAATAAAACAATGATACATTGAGAATTGTTGCATTTTATTGACACACAGGAGAATCTATTTGGATATCTGACATTCCTTCATTTGTCCTTTTTTGACTTTCTACCATCAGACAGAAGACTCTGATGCATAAAGACAAGAACAGTCAGGATGAGAAACAGCTTCTTCCCTCAAACCATTGGGCTTCTGAACTCCCAGCTGCATCGCATTCGAAGTGTCACTGGATAATTTGTATTGTACCCTACAAGACTTAATTTATGCACTTTACTTTGTTTATCTATGTGTAATTCACTTGGTGGATTTAATTCTTATTTTCTTAAGTTATTGTGTGTTACGTGCACTACAGTGCTTTACTCCTGGAGAAACATTGTCTCATTTGGCAATACACATGTACAAAGCTAAATGATAACCAACTGGATTGACTTGACGCAACTTGAGTGTATATCAGGTCCGAGAAAAATAATTGTGCTGTTCTCACACCATCACTTTTTACCAACAGCTCTGGAAATGCCAGTTATTTCCCTTCAATTAATCCTTTATTCTTTACACAGTTGCGTGCACTTAGTAATTTCTCTGCATTCAGTACCAATCAAGATTGCAAAAGTTGTGTTAAAGTTACTATTGTCCAACCAATTCAACTAACAAAAATAAAACTAATTTAGACATGCAATTTTCAAATACTCTTCCCAAAAGGAGGATAATGAGAGGGCTCACATTCTCTACAGAGTAAGATTTGTGGAAGAACTGCTCACATTGGTGTTAAGAAAAGAAAACTTCTAAATTTTTTTTTATCCAAAGGTTGATTTTAGTTTCTTTAACTAATGGAGCTCGATGTAAAATTGATCCAATGGTTATGTACAAGAAAACTATTATATTGGAAATTGCAATGGCAATTAATTAACATCAGTTCTAGAAACTTAGCATCCAACAAACTTTGCACCTAACCAATATTCCAAGCCTCCAACATGATGAGCCAAAACATACATACAATCTGCTGCTTCACAAATCTGCTCAGGAATAAAATTAAAACCTGACTTGACCACAATTTATGCTTGCCCGAGGGTGCATGAATTCTTTTGATACCCAAGTCCGAACAACATATACTTGGATTACATGCAGCTTGCCATGTTGTTAAACTAACAAATAAAATTGGGACAAAATGCCAAGCCTCAAACAGGCATTTAGTAGCTAACATGTTTGACTAGCTTGTTTGACTTGTTTTCCAACTAAGGTGTTTCTTCCCGGTTATGCCAAAGTTCTCCCAGATAACATCAGATGCTACTTAAGGGAACGACAAGATCAGAAAACGAAGTTAACTGTCTGACCAATAATTAATGCCACAAAATCTCGGTGCTTAGGGCACGCTACAGTGTCCATCGAAAAGTAGTGGGAGAAATGAGGACACAGCATTGAAATAAAGAATTAGCACGATCACATTGAATCAAAGGACAGCAGATACCTGGGAACACCACCACTTGGAAATCCCCCTCCAAGTCATTCAGCATCCTGACTTGGAAACCTATTGCCGTTCCTTCATTGTCGCTGGGTCAAGATCATGGAATTCCCTCACTAACAGCACTGAGGGTGTACCTACACCTCAGGGACTGCAGGGGTTCAAGAAGGCAGATCATCACCACCTTCTCAAGGGCAGCTAGGGATGGGCAATAAATGCTGACTTAGCTGGCAACGCCCACATCCCATAAATAAATAAATAGATAGATAGATAGATAGATAAATAAAAGGGTGAAATATTCTTCTACATTTCTACATACTAGACAACGTCCATTGGCAGGAACTGGAAGCATATAATACTGTGACTAAAGATTATGAGTGAAACAAAGTAGCTGTAATTTCTAAAAACACATTTTTTAGAGGAAATCAGCTTGTCAGGCAATGTTGCTGAGGGGAAATGGACAATTGATATTTCAGTTTGAGACCCGTCATCTGGATGACAATTTCTGGTACATTTCACATCATTCCAAAAAGTTAACCGCGAGATTCCTGTCATTGGTCATCTTTGTAACCCTAAAATCAGACGTGCATGGAATGATATCATACACTGTGTAATGTGTCCTTTGGGGTAATAATTTGCATGTTGCTCTTGATCAGATTATGAACAGATGGACTGAGTATATTCAGGAATTGTTTGAAGACGATTGAGGCGAAAAACCAGAAATTAAAAAGAACATTGAAACTCCAAGTATTTTAAAATCTGAAGTTTGTAATGCAATAAATAAGATGCAATAAGGAAAGGCAAGGCAGCAGGTCCTGATGAATTAGTAGAAACCATAGAAAAACTACAGCACAGAAACAGGCCTTTTGGCCCTTCTTGGCTGTGCCGAACTATTTTCTGCCTAGTCCCACTGACCTGCACACGGACCATATCCCTCCATACACCTCCCATCCATGTATCTGTCCAATTTATTATTAAATGTTAAAAAAAAAACATTTACCACCTCGTCAGGCAGCTCATTCCATACTACCACCACTCTGTGTGAAGAAGCCCCCCCAATGTTCCCTTTAAACTTTTCCCCCCTCACCCTTAACCCATGTCCTCTGGTTTTTTTCTCCCCTTGCCTCAGTGGAAAAAGCCTGCTTGCGTTCACTCTATCTATACCCATCATAATTTTATATACCTCAAATCAAATCTCCCCTCATTCTTCTACGCTCCAGGGAATAAAGTCCTAACCTATTCAACCTTTCTCTGTAACTGAGTTTCTCAAGTCCCGGCAACATCCTTGTAAACCTTCTCTGCACTCTTTCAACCTTATTAATATCCTTCCTGTAATTTGGTGACCAAAACTGAACACAATACTCCAGATTCGGCCTCACCAATGCCTTATACAACCTCATCATAACGTTCCAGCTCTTATACTCAATACTTTGATTAATAAAGGCCAATGTACCAAAAGCTCTCTTTACAACCCTATCTACCTGTGACACCACTTTTAGGGAATTTTGTATCTGTATTCCCAGATCCCTCTGTTATACTGCACTCCACAGTGCCTTACCATTAACCCTGTATGTTCTACCTTGGTTTGTCCTTCCAAACTGCAATACACTTGTCTGTATTAAACTCCATCTGCCATTTTTCAGCCCATTTTTCCAACTGGTCCAAGTCCCTCTGCAGGCTCTGAAAACCTTCCTCACTAGTAATAGAACAAATTATTACCCTTGAAGATTATGGAATTGAAAAACTTACTGATTTAATTAATGACATTTATGAGACTGGAATAATACCAGAAGAGATGAAAAAATCAGTATTTATCACTCTTCCTAACAAACCTGGAGCAATAGAATGTGAATTACATAGGACCATAAGTTTAATGAGTCATATCACTAAGATACTTCTAAGAATTTTGATGACAAGAGCTAAAAGTAAGATACAAGCTGAAATAGGTAAAGAACAATGTGCAAACACGAGGAATTCTGCAGATGCTGGAAATTCAGGCAACACACATCAAAGTTGCTGGTGAACGCAGCAGGTCAGGCAGCATCGCTAGGAAGAGGTACAGTCGACATTTCAGCCCGAAACCCTTCATCAGGACTAACTGAAGAAAGAGCTAGTAAGAGATTTAAAAGTGGGAGGGGGAGGGGGAGATCCAAAATGATAGGAGAAGACAGGAGGGGGAGGGATGGAGACAAGAGCTGGACAGGTGATTGGCAAAAGGAGTATGAGAGGATCATGGGATAGGAGGCACAGGAAGAAGGAAAAGTGGGGGGGGGGGATCCAGAAGATGGGCAAGGGGTATAGTCAGAGAGACAGAGGGAGAAAAAGGAGAGTGAGAGAAAGAATGTGTGTATATAAATAAATAACGGATGGGGTATGAGGGGGAGGTGGGGCATTAGCAGAAGTTAGAGAAGTCAATGTTCATGCCATCAGGTTGGAGGCTACCAAGACAGAACATAAGGTGTTGATCCTCCAACCTGAGTGTGGCTTCATCTTTACAGTAGAGGAGGCCGTGGATAGAAATGTCAGAATTGGAACGGGATGTGGAATTAAAATGTGTGGCCACTGGGAGATCCTGCTTTCTCTGGCGGACAGAGCATAGGTGTTCAGCAAAACGATCTCCCAGTCTGCGTCGGGTCTTGCCAATACATAGAAGGCCACATCGGGAGCACCGGATGCAGTATATAACCCCAGCCGACTCACAGGTGAAGTGTCGCCTCACCTGGAAGGACTGTCTGGGGCCCTGAATGTTGGTAAGGGAGGAAGTGTAAGGGCATGTGTAGCACTTGTTCCGCTTACAAGGATAAGTGCCAGGAGGGAGATCAGTGGGGAGAGATGGGGGGGACGAATGGACGAGGGAGTCGTGTAGGAAGCGATCCCTGTGGAAAGCAGAGACGGTGGGTGGGGAGGGGAGGGAAAGATGTGCTTATTGGTGGGATCCTGTTGGAGGTGGCGGAAGTTACAGAGAATAATGTGTTGGACCCAGAGGCTGGTTGGGTGGTAGGTGAGGACCGGGGGAACCCTATTACTATTGGGGTTGCGTGAGGATGGAGTGAGAGCAGATGCGCGTGAAATGGGGGAGATGCGTTTGAGAGCAGAGTTGATGGTGGAGGAAGGGAAGCCCCTTTCTTTAAAAAAGGAGGACATCTCCCTCGTCCTGGAATGAAAAGCCTCATCCTGAGAGCAGATGCGGCGGAGACGGAGGAATTGCGAGAAGGGGATGGCATTTTTACAAGAGACAGGGTGAGAAGAGGAATAGACCAAATAGCTGTGAGAGTCACAGAAAGAAAGAACAATGTGGTTTTGTGAAAGACAAAGGTACAAGAAACGCGATATTGATGTTAAGGCTGCTATCAGAACAAGCTATTCAAGTGCAAAAAGATTTGTTTGTTTGCTTTATCGACTACACAAAAGCATTTGATAAAGTGAAACACAACAAGTTCTTTGAAATATTACAAGAAACTCTAGATCTGGATTCAAAAGACCTCCGCCTAATCAGAAATCTGTACTGGGAACAAACTGCCGCTGTAAGAATAGATGGAGAAGTGAGTCAGTTTATGAAAATCAAGAGAGGCATTAGACAAGGGTGTGTTTTCTCCCCTGATTTGTTTAGTGTGTACAGTGAAACAATATTACAAAAAAAATAAGAGACATCTTGGGAATCAAAGTTTGCGGTGAAAACATCAATAATTTCAGATATGTGGATGACATTGTTAATTGCAAGTATGGAGGAAGAACTACAAAACATAATTGATATAGTTGTTGAAGAAAGTGCAAAAATGGGTCTATCTATCAATTACAAAAAGACAGAATGTATGGTGATATCCAAAAAAAGGAGAATCCTATCTGCAGGCTGAGAATAAATGGGGAAGACATAAAACAAGTATAGAACTTTTGCTACTTAGGAAGCTGGGTGACATCAGATGGCAGGTGCGACATGGACATCAGAAGAAGAATAGGGATGGCAAAAGACACCTTTACGAGAATGAAGAGTATACTGACCAATACTAAACTAGGCATGACAATCCGCCTCAGAACACTGAAATGTTACGTTTATCCAGTTATGTTATATGGCTCAGAATGATGGACAATATCTAGTAACATGAGGAAATGAATTGAAGCAGCAGAGATGTGGTTTTTGAGGAGGATGCAAAGAATATCATGGATGAAACGAATATCTAACGAAGATGTCATGAACAGAGCAAGCACAAAAAGAGAAATAATGTATGAAATCATGAAAAGACAACGTAACTTCATTGGACATGTGATTAGGAAAGAGGAGTTAGAATGCACGGTAATTATGAGGAAGATTGAAGGGAAGAAAGCAAGAGGAAGACAAAGACAAATGATGATGGACACAACAGCCAGAGAACTGGAAGTGAATGCCAATGAATTGATCCACTTGACTCGAAACAGGAGTGTGTGGGCCATGGCAGTCAAAGCTCAAACTGGGCATGGCACCTGATGATGATGATGATGATGTTGCTCTTGACCTGCAAGATATATACCTTTATCACCCTGATTTCCTGAGCAATCCTTACAATTTACATGGGTCCACAAATTCCCCTGAACCAACGTTGCTGCTGAACCCAACCCTCTCCAACATACTCCTGATCTCTTGATTCACAGACTAGCTTCATACACGCCCCACTCTTAAACAAATTTCTGGCTTCTGAAGCACACCTAACCACAGTGATCACTCCCGTCTTTCAGAGGCCACAGACTACCAGGAAGATTTCAAATAAACGTGAGAGCTCTGTAGATCCTTTGGTATCTTTTTCTGTCATATTTTCATATTTTCTTGACAATGAAAGCAGCCACCGAGCTCTTCATTTATGCATTTGTGCTTTCTCATCGGCTCCGTGACTATGCTTGGCTGGAATGCTGACAAGCAAGGTATTTCTGAATAACAGCGCAAGTAATTTCCTCTGAACACTTTCATGTCTTTTTCCCAAATAATCTATTCTCTCTCAGATGTCCATCAACTTCCCCCTGGTTCTCTTGGCACCCAGGTACTTTGGGGACAAGTTACACGGGTCAGTTACCCCGCCAGCATGCCTTCGATATTACTTAGCAGGGTGTCTCTAACAGGGAAATAAACACCAAAGTATATCAGACAAGGCATGAAGCAAAAAGATTGCACAAGATGTTTTGTTTGTTGGTTGCTGTGGCTAAATACAGAAACACACCAAACCTGCAGTGTGGCCTCTGAGTTTTATGGACAAGCTTTTGACAGTACGAAGCAAGTTTATCACTGTATCACATTCCATCACATTCAAGAACAAGTCAGGAAGGAAAATGCCACTGAGAAAGAGACCATTTGGGAAGGATAAAGGTACTATTTGGGAAGACGTCACAATTTACTGATGCTTCAGCATAGAGCCCTCCACACATGCACAACATAGATATTAACAATGGGCAGATGTTCTGCACAAAGGATCTTCAAACTAAAACTGTCATGAAGCCTCTGCTTCCACAGCTTCATAACTTGACAGTATTTCTATCATTCTCTGTGCTTATTTCAGATTTCTAACAACTGCTGTTTTTTTTAAATTTTCAAAATAAATTTGCTTCCTTGAAGCTTCTACATAACATCAAACAAACATAAAGGTGACCAACTTGAGTTGGAAACTATCACCCACCAAATGCTGGGGGGAGCTCATGTTTGGCTGGAACGCCGACAAGCAGGGTATTTCTGAGTAACTGTGCAAATAATTTCCTCTGAAAGCAGCAGCTTATCCAGACACTACATACTTAGTCTCAAGGGAAGAAGGGCTCAGTTCACCGAGTTTACAGGTTAATAGAAGAGAAGAGAAGATGAAAGTGATTATCTATCAATGTAGAATGACATCAAAAGGACAGAGAAGCGGAGAGGTGCAGAGAGAGTGGAAGGATTGGGGGTGGTGCAGGTTAGACTCAGGCGGCGAGGGCAAATAGAAAGGGAGGGAGGTGTATGGGCACAGAGAGAGGGAGTGCACAGGCAGAGGGAAAGGGGGCGCACAGGCAGAGAAAGAGGTCAGCGCGTCAGCAGAGAGTGAGGGGGGGAGCGCAGTTACAGAGAGAGAGGCTGCCGTGCATGCAGAGGGAGAGGCACCACGCGGGCAGAAGGAGGGGTCACGCGGGCAGAGAGAGGAGTCACACAGCCAGAGAGTGGAGGGCACGCATGCACAGAGTGGTAGGATAGACATTTCATTCTTTATCTTACTTTACTTACTTATTCCCTTTGATGCGGCTCTCGTCTATGGATTTGGAGGGGGGGGGGTGTGGTAGGAATGGACCACATCAGATAAATTACAAGAACGCTCAAGAGTGCATATGGGCAGTTAACCATACAGTGAATCAATCGGGCCAACTATGCCCAGAGGGCTGGTCGCACCAACACCGTAAATTGCCCAGCATGTCCCATAGCTGACATGACTGTGTAAAGACCCTACTACTTCATTGAAGTTCTGGCTCCACACACGTGTAACAGGCACACAGGCAGATGGAGAGAGGGCAAGCAGTGGGGGAGTGGGGGAGAGAGAGAGGGGGGGGAGGGGGAGGGGGAGGGGGAGGGGGGAGGGGAGAGGGAATGAAAAAGAGTTATATGGCTTTAAACCTATCTATATCATCAAGTTCTGATTGACCCAATGCTGAAAAGTAATGGACCAGATATAAATTGTAGTTGACAAAATTCTAAGAACTCAACACTGAAAGGGTATAGTACAAAATATAAACGCATTACAATTTTAAAATCCCATTGAAATGTTCAGTGGCATGTGAAATCATTTTGATTAGCCCAAAATGTTAATGAATAAAATGATAAAAAAGAGGCAAATTATGTGTAATTAGCCACATTATATTTTGCCAGGCCATGATGTGATCAAACTGTTAATATTCAAGAAATAATTCATTCAATAAATTTGTAGTACTTGGCAGCAACATGCCATTTGAGCGTCATAGGAAGTCATTCCTGCTTGTGGCCCTCCCTTGAAGGGTCAGACACCCTGAGCCAATAGGCTGGTCCTGGACTTAATTCCTGGCATAATTTACATATTGCTATTTAATTATTTACGGTTTTATTACTATTTAATTATTTATGGTGCAACTGTAATGAAAACCAATTTCCCTTGGGATCAATAAAGTATGACTATGACTATTTGTTGGCACTGTATTCCAATCAGCTTCCCTCAAGCTGGAGACTGGTACACTTCCATTCTTATCTGATATTATGTGCAAACAACTGTATCATGGCACTTCCACAATGGATTATTTACAAAACATTAACATTTTAATTAGCCCTTGATCCACTTTATAACAATTGATTATCAACATACTTTCCTCTTCAATTGACTCCTTCCTTTTGCTCAACCTGGCATTGGAGCTGGTGCATGCTGCACTCTTAGAAACCTGGGGCAACAAAGCTGCTAGAGGAGGCCCAGGCATTACCTGTGAAGGGAAATGGACTGTCCACAGTTTGGTTTAGACCCTCCGCCCAGAATAACTCAGTTCAGGAGAAGGATCTTGACACAAATGACACTTCATTTCCCTCCACACATGCTGCCCAGCCCATAGAGTTCTTCCAAGATATTGCTTGTTGCTCCAGATTCTAGCATCCGCAGTCCCTTGAGTCTCTACTCTTAGATACCTGATGTTTACATTTGAGTCATCCAGTGCAGAGACCTTGCACGTTGTGTGAAACCAGTGGATGAGCTATATTGTGTTCCATCTTAGCAAAGTAAACCACCTATTTATATAAACAAACATGGACATCTAAAACTTTGACAAACTTTTATAGCTGTGCGGCAGAGAGTATATTGACTCGTTGTATCACAGCCTACTATGGACACACCAATGCCCTTGAATAGAAAATCCAGTCCATCACGGGTAAAGCCCTCCCCACCATTGAGCACATCTACATGAAGCGTTGTTGCGGAAAGCAGCATCTATAACCTGGGACCCCCACCACCCAAGCCATGCTCCCTTCTCGCTGCTGCCATCAGGAAGAAGGTACAGGAGCCTCAGGACTCACCACCACAAAAGCTGAACATACATACGTCCACCTTACCTCCTAAAGATAGGAGATTACTTTATTGTTATTCTCCAACATCCTTATGTGAACTTTGACATTAGTCTCTTCCATGTAGTCATCATACTGCATTTAATATTGCAGTAATATTTGAGTAATCTTGTCAATATATTGTTTGATTGAGAATTCTTTGTGGTGTACATAATTCATTATGGTTATTGATAGATAGATAGATCCTTTATTGATCCCCCACAGGGAATTATAGTGTCACAGTAGATTTACAAGTGCACAGATAGACAAATATATAAAATTAGAAGAGAAGTTAGAAAGAATAAAAAATAATTTACCTCAAAGAGTCTAACTGGAGGGGTCATCACTTCCTCGGCTATAGGTTGGCTAATTATAGAGTCTAATGTAGCGCTCTTTGGAGCAGCACAGTTGTCTTAGTCTATTACTAAAAGTGCTCCTCTGTTTAGCCAAGGTGGCATGCAGAGGGTGAGAAACATTGTCCAGAATTGCCAGGATTTTCCATAGGGTCCTTTCTTCTACCACAGACTCCAGTGTGTCCAGTTTGACTGCTATAACAGAGCTAGCCTTTCTAATCAGTTTATTGAGCCTGTTGTCATCACCCATGTTGATGCCACTGCCCCAGTACACCACTGCATAGAAGATTTTACTGGTGACAACAGACTGGTAGAACATGTGAAGGAGAGTCATGCACACACCAAAGGATTTCAGTCTCCTCAGGAAGCAGAGGCAACTCTAGCCCTTCTTGTACACAGCCTCTGTGTTGGTGCTCCACTCAAGTCTGACATCCAGGTTCACCCCCAGGTACTTGTAGGTCCTCACCATCAATAGTAACAGGAAACAGAGTGGGCTTAGTCTTCCTAAAGTCCATCACCACCTCCTTTATCTTACTGATGTTGAGCTGCAGATGATTCAGCTTGCACCATTTGACAAAGTCCTCCACCAGGGCCCTGTGTTCATCATCCCATCCTCCCTTGATACACCAAACTATTGCTGAGTCATCAGAGAATTCCTGCAGTTGACATGACTCAGTGTTGTATCTAAAGTCTGAGGTACGCAGGGTTAACAGGAAGGGAGCCAATGCAGCCCCCTGTGGGATATAAATACGTGAACTACGTATGTCATCACATCAACACGTGATACGTGCATGCCTTGCTTAAAGTAAAACAGGAGAGTCAGGCTCACATTTCAGATTCCTCAAGATTCAAGGTTCAAAGATTCAAGATTCAAAAAACTTTATTGTCATTCTAACCATACATCAGCTCTGCAGGGCAGAATGAGATCGCGTTTCTCAGGGGCAGTGCAATCATAACATAACAAACGCAACACTAAATAATAAACATAACAATAAATAGTAAAACGCAACAGCCACATGTCAGTTAAAATCAAGTTATAAGTGTCCAATGCAAGTTAAAAGTGTCCAAAGCAGAGTCAGGTAGAGCAGCTATTTAGCAGTCTGACTGCCTGTGGGAGGAAGCTGTTTAGTAGCCTTGTGGTTTTAGTTTTGATGCCCCTGTAACGTTTGCCTGATGGCAGAAGAACAAACAGTTTATGGAGAGGGTGTGAGGGGTCTTTAATGATGTACCGTGTTTTCCGGAGGCATCGACTCTGAAAGAGGTCTTAGACAGAAGGTAGGGAGACCCCAATAACCTTCTCTGCTCCCCTAACCACCCTCTGCAAGGCTTTTCTGTCGACAGGACTGCAGCTGGAGTACCAGGTTGTGATGCAAAAGGTCAGCACACTCTCAACCACGCCTCTGTAGAATGTAGTTAAGATGTTAGTGGGGAGTGATGCTTGTTTAAGCTTCCTCAGAAAGTGCAATCTCTGCT
The DNA here is from genome assembly GCF_963921235.1 of Mobula hypostoma. NCBI lineage: Eukaryota > Metazoa > Chordata > Chondrichthyes > Myliobatiformes > Myliobatidae > Mobula > Mobula hypostoma. Next base: position 142,391,611 of record NC_086098.1, read on the forward strand.
GGGCCCGTTTCGCAATCCCAGTGGTGTTCCTGGACCAGGTGAGATTGTCCGAGATCTGCACCCCAAGGAACTTGATGTTTTCCCCTCTTGTGTCTCTTGTGTCTTCCTTTGAACTAGCTTAATGTTTCGAAGTTACAAAACATAACAGTTATAACTAGCAAGACTGAAGTGGGACTAATTTAACTCAACACCTCAATTGTACCTTTGTTGCATGTACCAAGGCTCAGTGAAAAGCTTGGTTTTGCGTGCCATCCGTACATGTTTTTAAAATTTTATTTATTTATTCAGATACGGCACAGAATAGGCCCTTCCGGTCCTTCCAGCCGCACCGGCCAGCGACGCCCAATCTCGTCTTCTCACGGGACAACGTACAATGATCAATTAGCCTACCAACCGGCACGTCTTTGGACTGTTGGAGGAAACCGGAGCACCCGGCGGAAACCCAGGTCACTGGTACTGTAAAGCATCGTGCTAACCACTATGTTACCGTGCACTGGGGTAGTAAACATGGAAACAATAAAGCAGAGTAAACCATTACAGTTAAGCAGAAGGGGCAGTGCAAGCAGACAATAAGATACAAGGCTATAAAAGGGAGGCTGTGAGCTTATTATTGTTCATGATCTTTAGACTCGTAAATACACAGCAGGGAAACAGGCCCTTTGTCCCAACTGAGATGCCTATTTACACTAATCCCATTTTCTTGCACTTGGTCCACATTATTCGAAACCTTACCTACCCAGCTGCCTGTCCAAATGCCTCTTAAACATTGCAGTTTAGCCTACCTTTACCATCTCCTCTGGATCACTTGGACTTATCTGAGGAAAATTCCATTAGCCCTTGCCCTCCTCCACAGTTGACGTAGATCTTGTTGTGACCTTAGACAACCTTCTCCACTGTCCATTATATTTCATATCTTTACCAATCATGCCATCAACACTCTCTTCCCAGTCATGTTAATAAACATGATCAATAATAGACCTAGCTAAAATCCCTGTGGCACACCACTGGTTACAGGTTTTCAATCTGAAAAGCAATCCTCCAAAGGCAACTCATAATAAGCAGCATTACATAATCATCTACATAAAATATTTTCTGCAGATGCTGGAAATCCAGAGGAACACATTAACACAAAATTGATGGAGGAGCTCAGCAGCAGGGGAAGCAGCTAATCCTGATGAGGGGTCGTGGACCAAAGCATCGACTGTTTATTTATTTCCATAGATGCTGCCTGGCCTGCTGAGTTCCTCCAGCGTTTTGTGTCTGTGTGTGTTACATTGCAGTTCTCACATGCAGTCATGTGCAGGACATTTAATTGTAAATTATGTCATCAGTTCAATATTAACAATGATCAGAATTTAAATATTCTGCTTACGTGCTCGAAATTACTTCAAGGGATAATGTTGGTTCCAGGATCCCAAATGTCGCTATCTCCTCCATTTCATCAAAGTATGTTGTTCTTCTTCCCAAACCATCCAGCTCTGTACATAAACTTATTTCAGGCAAACACCATTCCTGGAAGGTTACACATTAAATCTTTGATTAATCAAGTTCTCTGTTTGGAAGTTACAAAAATACTACTCCCAAAAGATCTTTTATTACATGTTCTTTTCGAATAATTACCAACATTATAAAATATTGCCAGAGTACAAAAATCCATGTAACACTTACTGCCTTTTCTGCTTTATTATTAAAGGCTTGTTAATAAATGTTGTCATGAAATGCTTCTGAATTTACACTTTTAATCTCATAGCTGAGGAACTTCAAGTATACTTCTGTATCACAATCAGGTTTAATATCACAGGCATATGCTATGAAATATGTTGTTTTGTGGCAGCAGTACATTGAAAGACATGATTAAAAAACGATAACTTACAATAATAAATATATTTTTAAAAATTAATTAAATAAATAGCACAAAAAGTGAGCTATAAAATTATTGAAGCACTAAACTTGGGCTTATTGTCCATTCAGAAATCTGATGGCAGAGGGAAAGAAGCAGTTCTTAAAGCATTGAGTGTGTGTTTTCAGCCTCCTGTACCTTCTCCCTGACGGTAGCAATGAGAAGAGGGCACGTCCTCGGTGATGGAGGTTCTAAATGACACATGCCACCTTTTTGAGGCATCGCCTTTTGAAGATGTCTTTGATGCCCTTAGCTGAGTTTGCAACTTTCTGCAGCTTTTTCCAGTCCTGTACAGTTACCCCTCCATACTAGCAAGTGAGGCAACTGTTGGAATGCTCTCCACGGTACATCTGTAGAAATTTGTGGGAGTCTTTGGTGTCAAATCAAGTCTGCTCAAAATCCTGATGAAATATGGCTGCTGCCATGCCTTCTTGGTAACTGCATCAATATATTTTGCCCATGATAGATCTTCAGGGATGTTGACACCCAAGAACTTCAAAAAGTCCACCCTTCCCACTGTTGATCCTTGAATGAGGACTGGTGTGTGCTCTCCCTTGACTTCCCCTTCCACCATCAATTCCGTGGTTTTACTGACGTTGAGTGTAAGGTTGTTGATGCGACACCACTCAACAAGCTGATCTATCTCGCTCCTGTGCACCTCATCACCATCAGTAATTTTGCCAATGGTAGTTGTGCAGTTGGCAAACTTATGGATGGCATTTGAGCTCTGCCTAGCTACACAGTCATGGGTGTAGAGAGAATAGAACAGCGGACTAAGCTTGCAACCTTGTGGTGCACCAGTGTTGATTGTCAGTGAGGAGGAGATGTTATTTCCAATCTGCACTGACTATGGTCTCCAGATGAGGAAATCAAGGAACCAGTTTCAGAGGGAGGTACAGAGGCCCAGGATTTGGAGCTTGTTGATTAGAACTGAGCATACGATGGCATTGAATGCCAAGCTGTAATCAACAGACAATAGCCTGACATAGGTATTGCTATTGTCCAGGTTACCCAACGCCAGTGAAATATAGACCTATTATGGTGATAAGCAAATTGCAAAGGGGTCCAGGTCCTGGCATAGGCAGGAGTTTATTCTTGCCGTGATTAACTCCTCAAATCACTTCATCATAGTAGATGTGAGGTCACTAGGCAATAATCATTGAGGCAGGTCACCCTACTCTTCTTGGGCACTAGTATGACTGTCATACTGCAGCAGTGAGAGGTTGAAGATGCTCTTGAACACTCCTGCCAGTTGGTTGGGATAGGTTTTCAGTGCCCTACCGCGTATACCATCAGGGCCTGAAGCATTGCCAGGGTTCATACTCTCAGAAGATGTTCTGATGTCTGAGGCAGAGATCACAGGATTGCCAGTTGCTGCAGGGATTCACGCAGGTGTAGTTTTATTTTTCCTTTCAAAGTGTGCATCGAAGATATTGAACTCATCTGGGAGTGAAGTGTCATAGTCATTCATGATGTAAGGTTTCACCGCGTAGGATGTAATGGCCTGCAAACCCTGCCAGAGCTGACGTGCATCCAATTCTGTCTCTAACCTTAACTGGAATTGATTTTTCACTCTTAAAATAGCCTTCCATAGGTTGTACCTAGACTTCTTGTAGGGTCCTGGATCACGTCTTGAATACCATAGATCTAGCCCTCAGCAGACTCCGAAACTGTTTAACATCTGCTTCCTTTTTCACCTTTTCCTTAATCATCAGCCAACGCAAATAAACATGTACATTTTCTTCTACCAACCACATCTGCATCTCAATCTACAAACACTAACAATTGTATTGTCTCGCATTCTTTATTTCTCTTTCACAGGTTATGTAAAGCTTTAGGTTTATTTTCCCTGGGGGAACATGCAATATCGAGACGAAAGACCTTTAACAATCCCTCATTCACAGTTACACCAATTAATAGGTCCTAATCTTATGAAGTCATAGAAACACATAGGAAATGCAGCCCAGTCTGTCCAGGTCAGTTGAGTAAGAGCTCCACAGCTTAATCCCATGACCACACATTCCTCTGAACCTTTCTATCCAAATATCTTTTACATTCTGTAAATGTACCTGCTTGTAATTATAATATTGTATCACTAACGTCTCAAGTTATTACAAATATTCAAGAGAATGACAGCTCAGTTCATTAAGATGAAGTTAGTGGAGACAAGACTCGGCACAAATGCAGATATATCCAATAACCAGAGTTATTTTTTACAACTTAATTCATTGTTTTCTAAATTTATTCCTACCTCCACTGAATCCACCTTTTTCACTTTATAGTCAGTTTCAGTGTTTTTTGACAATATTTTTCCAATTAAATATTTATCATGTTAGTCCCTTTCTTACCTATCCACAATTTTACCATTGTTGATTCTCCCCCTTCTTTCCTACTATTTCTTTCTACCTACATGCATTCATAATAAACATCAACACTTTGTTTTACTATTGAATTATTTCAATAGTAAAGGCTTGCCAATACCATCATTTATTGTCCAGACCTAATTCTCACTGAACTGTGGAGGCAGGTAGAAGTCAAATGAGTTGCCAGGTCACAGGTCAAATATAGACTAGAATGGGGAATGAAAGCAAGCTTCCTATTTTGTTTAAGGATATTAAGTGAACTAGTTCTAATTACAGCCTGGCGGTGGCTTCATTGTAAAAAGAGAAACTGCTGGGACTACTCAGTAAGTCAAGGAGTATTTGTGGGAAGAGAAACAGGGCTAACACTTCAGCATGAAGATCCTTCAGCAGAACATAGGAGGAGGCAAAACAAGCCTGCTCAACTGTGAGGGGGGGGGGCAATTAGATACCCGGCATATGCGGTCTATTTTCAATAGTTTCATGGTTGGCATCATGAACTTGTTCTCATTCCAAGTTACTTTCGTTTTTATTCAAAATCAATTCCCTAGCTGCCTTAATGAGACTTAAACTCATGGCTCTGAATCACTGGCTGTTATTACAACAATATAGCTGGTACTTCCCCTTTATATAAATAAAAACAGAGTTCCTACTTATCTTTTCATGCAACTTTTCTGTTGCATTTTAGTTAGCACAACTCTGTCTTCATCATATACTCATATGGCCTGTCTGGAATTAGAGAAAAACTCATCTTACTTCTCTTACCCTCAGAGTCCACAGAAGGTATCTATGCCTTTAAAATTAAGCATTCCCCACAGGCCAAAACTTGCACAACCCAGATGTACAGTACTATCAACAACTTACTACTAAATTGTTGAAGAAATTGTTAGCTCCTTTTTCTACCTCCAAAGTAATTTGGTTATTACTTTGACTAAAATAATTATGAAGGAGACCTACTTTAGTTATTCTTCTTATCGATCCAATAACAGATTCATTACAGGTCGATGTATCGCCTTCATTCTCCTCCCTTCTCCAAATATCTGTCAGCTCCACTATACCTTCCTCCAAAGCGACTCTGCCACCTTCAAAGTTTGGTTTCTCATAAAGAAGCCAACTGTTTGGGGAAAAAATGAAATTAATTTGGAATATTATTACTAATATTGTCAAAATCAGTCACATTATTACTTTGTAATTCTACTTGTATTGTGATGCATTTCAGCTCATTTTGGTCTATTTCTGTGGTATTTAGAATCCATGTTTCAAACCAAAGACATGAGTTCATCTTGTTTACACTTTGCCATTGATTCAAAGACAGCCAGTACCTCACCGTTACTTGGCACTTAAATGCACCTCTCATACACAAAAGGAAGAATTCTTGATCTCACTATCTGCTTTGTTGTGGCTCTTCTTCTGCATATTGTACATTCACTGCATTTTTCTGTATAATAGATTTTTCTGAATTACTTTCCTTTTACTATCTTGATGTAGTTACGTTTCTAATGATTTGACTGGATGGCATGTAAACAAAAGTTTTTCACTGTACATGTGACAATAATCAATATTATCAATATGTTGAGAATTCACAGCCACTCATGCATTTACAATCAAGTTGTGCCAAAGCAAATCAAAACCATTTTCAGTCAATGCTGTTATCATCATGGAACCATCCCACATTAAATATAGCAGCCAATTGAATTTGCTTCTGTAAATGCAATAAAACTATCTTGGCATTTCAGTGAGCACACATTACAGAACAGGAGCAGAATTAGGCAATTCAAACCATCATTCGGTCATGGCTAATTTATTTTCCCTCTCAAAACTATTCTCCTGTCTTTTCCCCATAACCTTTGACGCACTTACTAATCAACAACCTTTCAACCTCCACACTGAATATACCCAATAACTTGGCTGCCACAGCGGACTGTAGCCAGGAATTCCACCAATTCACCACTTTCTAGCTTAAAAAAAAATCCTCCCCATTTCTGATCTAAAGGGACATCCTATTTGGAGGCTGTGCCCTCTGATTGTAGACTCCCCCACTATTGGAAACATCCTTTCCACGTGCACTTTAGCCAGTCCTTTCAAAATTCAGTATGTTTCAGTGAGATCCCCCTCATTCTTCTCAAGCAAGTACAGACCCAGAGTCATCAAATGGTCCTCAGACATTAACTTTTTCATTCCCAAGATCATTCTTGTAAACCTCCTCTGGATGCTCTCCAATGCCAGCGCACCCTTTCCTAGACACAGGCCTCAAAATTGCTGACACTACTCTAAATGTTTTCTGGTCAACTTCTTGTAAAGACTCAGCACTACATCCGTGCTTTTATATTCTAGTCCCCTCAAAGCTATCTCAAAGGCATTCTACAAAATCCTTCTCTTGGGATCCAGTACCAACCTGATTTTCCTAATCTACCTGCGTATTTCCGGAATGATGGCGAAACATCCGTATGCAGTGGCTTCTACAGAACCAACCAAAGGTGTTACTGTCTTTTAAAGTGTATTTTTAACAATTGCAAGACCCAGCTGGACATTAAGAACCCCATCACCAATTTGCCTGTTGGTGGATACATTGAAGGAGCCGGTCTTGGTGAGGACTGTGCTGCAGTCACCGCGTGAAGGCGGTGTGCAGTCTAACAGCAAGTGATTGCCTTAATCGCAAGACTCTATTGGACACTGGTGAATGGCAGTAGGGGAACTGCACGATTTCAGTTGTGGCGAGGACTAGGCCTTAAGCCACAGTGTCACCTGTTTGCAGCCATCCAGGGGAGAGACGGCGCAGTTGGTGCACTCCATGGGAGCGGCGGAGGTGGCTGGAGGGTGTCAGTTTTGCCCTCTATGTTCACTCAGCAGAGACAAGCAGTATTGTGTCTGACTGCAGACTGCTGCAACATACATGGACTCAGGGACTTGGGCTATATTTTTTGTGTCAGTACTTTACTGTTATTTTATATGTGCTAGATGTGCTTTGTCCTTGACCCTGGAGTAACGTTGTTTCATTTGGCTACATTCATGAGTATTCATGTATGGTTGAATGAAAATTAAACTTGAACTTGATATTGAAATTCCCTATGAGCATCGTAGCATTGCCTTTATTACATGCCGTTATACCTGTGGATTTCTTGCTGCTCTGTAAGCTCATCTGCCTTATTTTGTACACTGCGTGCATTCAATTAAAACACTTTCAGTTCAGTCTTTATTTCACCTTCCTTTGTAGTTTTGTCTCTATATTGCTTGAAGTTAAATTCTAATCCCTGTCAAAACTTTGTTTTATTCTTTGTCCTTCAGCAACTTTGCCTGCACTTTCTTTCTCTTTTACTTCATCCATGCTCTTCCAAACTGTTGAATCCCCCCCCCAGTATTTAGTTCTACAGCCCTTGTTATGTGCTTCACTGGAACCCTGGTCCCAGCACGGCTCAGGTGGAGCTTGCCCTTCTCGACGACTCCTCCAATTTTTCCCTTTGCTCCCTCTCCAGCTCTTCCTCCATCAACTCTAATATAGTTTGCTTGTTTCTTATGTGCTGCATTGTATGACATGGGCAATCGTGGTCTTTCCATAACCATGATTGTTCCTGGTAAATTTTTCTACAGGTGTTTTGTCATTGCCTTCTTCTGGGCAGTGTCTTTACAAGACAGGTAACCCCAGCCATTATCAATACTCTTCAGAGACTGTCTGCCTGGCATCAGTGGTCGCATAACCAGGACTTGTGATATCACCAGCTGCTCATACGACCATCCACCACCTGCTCCCGTGGCTTCACAAGACCCTGATCAGGGGGCTAAGCAGGTGCTACATCTTGCCCAAGGGTGACCTACAGGCTAGCAGAAGGAAGGAGTGTTGTACTTCTCCTTTGGTAGAGACCCCACCACCTGGAAGTTACTATAGTGAAGCACCCAAATGTAAACATGTCTTACCAGCCTCTTACTACTCTAATAGAAATTTCAGAGGACAACTTTAAGGACGTAGCATCTTGAACATCATGAAAGTATTCAGAAGCTTCTCCATTAAGTCTGGGCTCACTATAGATGACAATCTGAAAAATACAGAAGAGTTTAAACACCTTGCCTTCTGTTTCAGCAACAAACTACTGAATTCAATATTTGCAAATGTTTCCTACCTTTCCAGGTCTAGAGTTTAATCTTACATTTTCCTTTTCAGGTATCTGTTAATAAAATTTTTAAATAGTTAGATTTTTTTTTTGTTGCATATATTCTAACATTTCATTATCTGTTGAACACGCTTTGAAGGGAATTCCAGCCACTGACCATTCTAATTCAATGTGCAATTTTGGCGTGATATTTTATGAATCAACATATAGAATGGCAGCTGATCACAACACTGAAAAAATTACAATTACTATGAAATGGACTCTTGGATGGAAGTTAACGAAAATAATGTGGGAATTTTCCAGCTCCCACAAACAATATGATGATTATTTTGTACTCGAAGGGACAAATGTTGCCCTAGGTACCGGGAGAAAGATGCTTTGTTATTTTCCAAAACTGAACAACTGGATCAAATCCCAGCCGTGCTGTTGAACATTCAAACAGCCATGAATATTGAATTGCCTTTATCAGTCTTGTCATCTGAAATAAAGCTTTGTTTTGAAAATCATTTGTTCAAGCAAAGTGAACATAACTGGCAAGATCAGGATTCGTTACAATTTCAGGGCTGGGATGCTGAATGACTACAGTTTAATACCTTCCTCTTTTTTCTTTCATTTTGCTTATTACCACACCATTCCTGTTATCTTGCCAAGATAGTCAGTCTCACAGACCATTTGATCACAAGCATCGTAGCTACACCTTAATACTGATTTTAAACACACACACACCCCTACCATCACTAGAAGGCAATGACCACAATTTCATACAACAGGCAATGAGAAATTATACTTTCAAATCTGTAACGGAATATATTGAACTGTCCAGTAGTGACCAGACTAATTTCTCAATCGGAAAACTTCACTTTCACCATGCTTTTCTAGCATGCGGTAGGAAGTTGGCCTGCAAAACCACACATCTCAAACATTTGCCAAATGGGTGGAGATGGCCTACAATACAGTAACAGATGGGCACTAAAAGCACCAAGTTCAACTTAAAAATTAAAAACCTCAATTCAATTTATATCAAGTTAACTAAGACGACTGATGAACGGAATGAAAGTTTGGCCAGCAAAACTGAGGCCTATGAAATAGAGGAGCATCAGTAAGGATGTGGCGAATGGACTAAAAACCTCGTTGTGGTAATAATAATAATTCCGAGTGGGAAATTATTTTGCAACATTTAAAAAACACCTAGCAATAATAATCAATAATAATAAATATATTAATAATAATTAATAAAGTAACAAAGTAAATTTTAATTTATCAATGTGCAATAATAACATATGAAATAATAAAACAGATTCTATTGTACTATGGTGTGTGTTCTTCTGTCAACACAGAGATGAACAGGCTCCCAGTTGGGAATGGAGAATGGAGAATGGTGGACAGATGTGTCACCCAGCTGTCAGCACCGAGGTGCTACTCCCTTTTCAAACTGCCTGGGTAAAATGTCAAAGTGTGCAAATGACAGAAAATGTGAAGGTGTGGTAAACAGTCAAGAAGAGAGTAACAGGTTGCAAGCAGATATTGATATGCAGATGGAAAATAATTCACACTGGTGTGAAATGATACACTCTGGCTTAGAGTAAGGAGATACTGTAACGCTGACTCATAGCTCTAAAAGACATGCAGGAGTAGAGGGATTGGGATGCAATTATTTTTCAGTTAATGAAATGTATGCATTCTGCAAAATACAGTCGTCACTTTATTAGCTACCTTCCTATTTCACTCATCTCTTTTCCCACATTGTATTTTTCTGAAAAATAATGATTTTTGAAAGATACTCTAGCACTATAAATCCCAAGCATAAAAAAATGAACATGAATGATCACCATTTTAAGGTCATAACACTGAAGCAAGACATCAATGTAAATTCTATCTAATTTAAGATGCCAGACATTTATCCCCAAAAGTAAACCTTACCTCAGTGTCCAGTTGATTGGGAAAATCACTCTTGGGAGTAAACAGGTCGGTACCGAATAAGCTTGGAGGGTTTTGATCACGATGCAGAAAATCCAGCCCCTGGAATGTGAGTTCACTAACTGGTTCACTTGTGTTCACACTAGCCCCAAAATTTGTATTAATTTCGAAGAGATTCGGTTTCAAATTAGGGATGGTTGAACCATTTTCCGTATACTTTTCTGATACAGAAAGAGAATTACTTTCATTTTCAGAGGTATGGGATTTCAAGCATTTTTCTGTGTCAGCTGGTAATGGGATTTCTGAAGCGGTTGTATTTGACAAATCACATTCAAGTTCTTTATCAGTATAATTTTTCTGTAATGATGGAGAGGTAGCATCAGATGTCTCAGGTTCAGTTAATAAACTGGATGTTTGGCCAAGTGTCTTTCCCATCTCTAAACGTGATCTCTTGTTGTCAGATGCAGAGGCAAGATCATCCTGCACACGATCATGTTTTTTAAATAGCGGCTTCTTATTAGTTAGAGTTTTAAAGAGCAAGCTTTGCTCTGCTGATGCACGCTTAATTACTTTCGATTTGGTTTCTATTTGTTGCATTTTGAGGAGACTGGAGGGAGCTTCACCTTGTCGGATACTTTTTTTCATTAAGCCAAACTTAAATGTACTCGGGTCAAATTTCTTCTCCTTTTTTGGTGAAATTTGATCTTCCTGGATTGGTGGCATGGCGAACGGTGGTGCTAAAGGCACCTTAGGAACCCGCTGCCTTTTTTGGACTTGAATGGGATTGCCATATCGACGAATTGTTTCTGTAAAGCTATCCATGTCAGAAGAGCTGTCCAAGCTACTGCCTTCATTGAACGAAACAGTGATTTCACTTTCTTGCTGGGAAATTGAGCCTGCCGGTTCTATAGTGGTCGTAAAGCCATTTGTTGTTGACTGCAGGTCCACGTTCACTTTATCTGTACATGTATCAATGACAATGGAAGATTCCTTTACAATAGCTTTGCCTGGGTGTGATACTTCTATACTTTGTGCATTTGTCAGTGCACCGACCTCTGTCCTTTCCCCAAATGCCGCTGTTGCAAAGGGATCTTTTTCTCCGCATAAATTTCTTGCAGATGCCTCCAAATTCAAAGCTGAGTTTGCACTCTTTGATTCCACCTCCCGATGTATTTTAGGTGTGCTTGATAAGAGGGGCAGGCCAAACTTGCTGGGTGTCCTGTCTGAACTACCATTTTGCTCCAAAGAACCCCCATTCTGGTCAGATGCTGCAGTTCCAGGTGGTTGTACACTCTGGGAAGAGGCTGTGCTATTTTTATCAATACCCCTGTTTTCTAATATGGATCGGTCTTGGACAAGTTTTGTTTCAGTTGGGCCCAATTTTGTGTCACCACCGCTATTAGCAGGGACAATTGCATGCTCAGTGGTAGAGGTTTGTAAATGAACGGATGCATCGTTTGCCTCACTCTCTCCAAGTGGCAAGTTGACCATCCCTTGATTAATCGGTCGATTACTGTCAGCACTGATCAACATATCTGACACTTCTACACTCTGAGGTGATGTCTTCATTTTTTCATTTTCTCTTTGGACTGTCTGTCGGGAAGCTAACCCTGCAGGCAATCTGCCTTCTAAGCTTTCCTGCTGCTCAAGAACAGTATCTGGATTCCCGTCATTTTCCATTTCAGACGCAGCACTTTCAAAGATTTGTCTCGACTCAGGGGATGCATTTGTTTTGCGGTTGGTAACTTGCTCCTTAGAAAACCCCACTGATTCCTCGTTGCTAATTTCAGCCTTCATAGTTTCAAGAGCTTGTGTATTTTGAAATGATTCTGCCTTTGTTATTTCAGAGTCATTACTTTGAATTGTTGGAGTGATCTGTTGTAAAGGCAGTGCAGACTCCAGTTTTACTTTACTGGACCCTGATTCAATGTCACCAGCAGCATTTGCTACAGTATCAGTCTTAATTTTAGGGGCCTGATCACACACATGTGTCGTGTCATTCACTTGCAAAGCTGGGGCAGCTTCCCCTGGTAATGTGCCTGATCTTTGATCATTAAAACAGTTTGCTTGTGCTTCATTCTGTGTTTTGGGTATTTCAACACTTTGAGGTGAGCTATCCTTTGCCTCAGATTTTCTCAAATTCAACTTTACAGGCACGGCATCATCAGTTGCTGCAGTACCCAAGGATTTCTGCTGTTCAATAACACTATTTGTTGTTGTACACTTTTCTGCCTCGGACATACTGCTTTTAATAGTTTGTGGAGGCTCAAGGGATCCATTCTTTGTTTCAGAGTTATCAGTTTGCTCATTAGAACTCCTTGCCGATGCTTTGTCAACTACAGCCTCCGTGGTTTTCAGTGCTTGCGCAGTTTGGAGAGACGTTTTCTCTTTCGGTTCCGAACCATGATTGTGGAGCATGGACACATTCTGCTGCGAAGGGAAATCAGGGCCTATTTCTGCTTCAGTAGATCTTGGTTTGCTGTCAGTAATAACACCTGCAGAGATGTCAGTGTTAATTTCAGACGTTTGTTCACATAAAGATGAAGCAAGACCTGTGTCTTTTACCTTATGCTCTGAGCCCACTGGGTCCACTTGCAAAGGTAAGACACCATCACCTGCAAGTGCATCTGATACCGTATCCTCTTTCTCAGTCAAATTCACTTTGACACCTGATGCTGAACCACTTATTTTCTTAGTTTCTTTTGCCTGCGTCTGTAATGAACTTAACTTGATAGCTGAGTCAGTTTCAGCTGCTGAAGTATCCAGGCATTCTTGTTGCTCAATAGTACAGCTGGCATTTGTGTCTGTCTTGATTTCAGATTCAGCTTTTCCAGACATTTCTTTGGGCCGAGGAAGTGAGTCCTGTGCTTTGCAGTCACTAACGTGCAATGCTGGCGCACGCTGTTGAGCAAGCTTACCCGTGTCAGTAGGCCTCTCATCAGCAGCTTTCACAGGGCCTTTCTCCTCAAGTTCCGACATGATGGTTTCAGAAGCCTGTGACAAAGCTACATCGTCTGCTGACGGAGACGTTGGTAGACGCTGCTGTGCAGATGCCACAGTTCTGACTACTACATTACCTGACCTCTTCCCTTGATTAAGATCATGGCTTGCATTCTTGTCCTTATCAGACAATAAAGTTGTGGGTGCTTCCACATTCTGTGGTGCTGCTGGGTCTAGAGGACACTTGGCTGTATCTATCTGGTCCTGATTTTTCTTAAAACTTTGTGAGGAGACTCCTTTCTCAACTTCAGATAAACTCATTTCAGAAGTTTGCATATCCACAGAAGGTGACTGACTTTTCACATCACTGTGTCCACACAACCCTGAAGGCACTCTGTCAACTGGGCAGCTTTCCTCTGATCCATCAGTATCCATCGCATAAAAGGACTTTAAAGGTGCAGCTTCAACAGGGACACCTGCAGTCTTCTCTCCTTCAATTCTGTGCACTCTGTCAGAAATATGCTGTGCATCATCAGCTTTTACTTTGGATATTTCATCGGTCTGAGGTCTTGCGTCTGCCTTGACTCCAGTAGCTGCCTCAGCATTCTTGGAAGTGTGTGGCTGTCTTTTACCGATTATAGTTAAAGTGCCATCTATCCGCCTGGCAGATTTGTTTTGTAGTTGAATCTTTAGACTCCCGACACACGTTTTATTTGAGGCAGGAGCTAAGGGCAGATTTTTAGTGGTGCAGAAGTCAACTTTGTGGTGGCTTGTGGCATTTTTTTTAGGTAGAGTAATTCTAATGGTCTCCTCTTCCTCAGTTCTGATTTCAGTGCAGCTCCTCAGCTGGCTTGATTTGATCTGGGCATCCGATTCCCCTTCCTTTTCATTTGATGGACTGCCAAGGGAAACAGAGCAATGTCAAAAGTAGCTTGCTCAATATTCTAAATAAAAATCTACATAGATTCGGAGAAGGTCATGGATTCAGACTGTCTCTCAGGGAAGCCTTCTCCTTCTACTTAAGGGGATGAAGACCCAAGGAAGGAATACTTTTCCGTGCTTTTCCAAAAGTAGAAAACAATTCTCACAAAAGTCAGGGGTTCCCAAACCTTTTTCATGCCTTGGACCCTTGCCATTAACTGAGGGGTCCGAGAACCCCAGGTTAGGAACCGCTGGTCTAGGTTGGGATTTTTAAAAGCAATATCTCTCTCATGCCCAGACTGCCCCAGTAATGTTAGTTATGACAATCAATCCAGAGAGTGAATCGTTCTGGACTACTCACAAGCAATGAAACAGAAAAAATAAAGGTAATTTTGTTAATTGTTTGAATGTGGAAATAGAGCGCCCAACGGTAAAACTTCTGTTTGGTGCTGAGTGGTTACATTTACGAAGCGACCTTCTCAAACTCAGAATGTCACTAAGGACTACAAAGCCAATAGCATACTTTCGGAATTTACAGAAATGCCCTTATAAACAACATTCCAGCGATTGACAATTAACTAGGCTAGGGTTAAATTGGGGCGTTGGGGGGGGGGGTGGGTGGGATTGCAAGCAGTGCAGCTTGACTGGCCGGAAGAGCCAAAACCATACAGCATCTCCAAATAAATACAAAATAAATAAGTAAACTGCTGCAAAAGGGGAGTTGAGACTTAGGGCAGATCATCCATGCTCATATTGAGTGGCAGGATAGTGTTCCGACGTTCCACAGACGTATTAAGGACCCATTCCACACTGTATCTCAATAATTAAAATAAACAAATAAAAATCACACTGGCATGGAAATCACAGTGGTCTCCTCATTTATGGAAGGTTGCAAATATACTGGACGCAGTTCAGAGAAGGTTCAGTGTAGTGACGGCTGAAATGGGTCAGTTGTCCAACAAGGAACAATTAGACAGAATAGGATTTGGAACAGCGTGAAGTGGCTTGGCTGAATCAAAAATCCTAATAAGTCTTGTCAAGGTGGATGTAGAGAGGAAGTTTCATCTTTTGGGAGAAACTAGAAGTAGCAAACAAAGGGGTTAGTCACTTAAGACAGATGAGGTAAATACCTTCTCTCTGAATATTTTCAAGACAAGCTCTACATAAACAATGGGGTGAAATGTTTCGTGTGAAGGTGGAGTTCATGTTACCATCAGGCAGATCAACATCTCATTGAATGATGGAGGCAGTCTAGGAAGCCCCTCATTCATACGTTTGAACCAGCAACCAAAGGGCAACAGCGTCAGACACCCTGCTGGTAAAATATTTAACAAACCTTTGTTCTTTTGAAGAATTTTCCTATGGGTTTTTGAGAGACAGGAATCCAGTGAGCATTAGTTAAAGTGAAGTAATTGGCTCAGGATAATGCAAGTAATGTCCAAAACAAAGGAATGGAAAAAGACTGGAATTTAGTGCCTGAAGAACATCCTGGATATCCATTTCAACCACTACATTTTCTGAGAACTTTTTTTTTAAAGAGATATGGCAAGATGACAAGTCCTTCTGGTCCAATGACGCCATGCTACCTAATGAATCCTGCGTAACCTGTATGTTTTTGACATGTGGGAGGAAACCAGAGCACCCGGAGGAAACACAAGCAACCATGGGGAGAACATACAGTTTAAATTCCTTACAGCCAGTGGTGGAATTGAACCAGGATCGCTGGCAATCGAATAATGTTACACTAGGCACTTTGCCACTATGCCACCCTAACCAAGAGTTTGTCTTCTACAGGTGTCTAAAATCAGCAAGTAGTCATTTGCACCAAGCAACACACACAAAATGCTGGCAGAACTCAGCAGACCTGGCAGCAACTATGGGAAAGATGGGAACTATGGGAACTATGGGAACTATGCAGTTGACATTTCGGGCCAAGACCCTTCGGCAGGACTAGAGAAAAAATAAGCTGAGGAGTGGATTTAAAAGCTGGAGGGGGAGGGGTGAAGTAAAGAGCTATAAAGTTGGTTGGTGGAAGAGATACAGGGCTGGAGAAGGGGGAGTCTGATAGGAGAGGACAGAAGGCCATGGAAGAAAGAAAAGTGGGGGAGGAGCACCAGAGGGAGGCGATGGGTGCGCAAGGAGATAAGGTGAGAGAGGGAAAAGGGGATGGAGAATGGTGGAGGAGAGGTGGTGGGAAGCATTACCGGAAGTTCGAGAAATCCATGTTCAAGCCATCAGGTTGGAGGCTACCCAGATGGAATACAAGGTGTTGTTCCTCCATCCTAAGTTGCTACCTACATCTGTGACACTTCACACGCTCTGGATCTTTTCAATAGTTTCAGGTTCCCTGGCCCCCAGCACAATGGATGTCCAATCCCTATACACCTCCATTCCTCACCAGGAAGGCCCCAAAGCTCTCCGTTTCTTTCTGGACACCAGATCCAACCAGATCGCCTCCACTACTACTCTCCTCCCCCTAGTGGAACTTGTCCTCACAATAATTAATTTCTCCTTTGGCTCCTCCCACCTCCTTCAAACAAAAGGTGTAGCCATGGGCACTCGTACAGGTCCCAGCTATGGCTGCCTGTTTGTCGCTACATAGAGCAGTCTATGTCCAAGCCTACACTGACGACTGCCCCACAGTTCTCCTATGTTACATCGACAACTGCATTGGTGCTGCCTCCTGTACCATCCTGAACTCCTCGACTTCATTCACTTTGCCTCTGACCTCCACCCTGCACTCAAATTCACCTGGTCCATTTCCAACACCTCCCTCCCCTTTCTCAGTCTGTCTCTATCTCTGGAGACAGCTTATCCACCAATGTCTATTACTAACCCACAAACTCTCACAGCCACCTGGACTTTACCCCCTCCCACCCTGTTATTTGTAAAAACGCCATCCCCTTCTCTCAATTCTTCCGTCTCCAAAGGACCTGCTCTCAGGATGAGGCTTTTCATTTGAGAATGAAGATGTTCTCCTTCTTCAAAGAAAGGGATTCTTCTTCCTCCATCATCAACGCTGCCCTCACCTGCATCTCTTCTGTTTCACACACATCTGCTCTTACCCCATCCTCCCGCCACCCTCCCAGGGATAGGGTTCCTGTTGTCCTCATCTACCACCCCACCAGCCTTCGCGTCCAGCACATAATTCTCCGAAGCTTCCACCACCTCCAATGGAAGCCCACTACCAAGCACATCTTTCCCTACTCCCGCGACCCCTCCCCCACTTTCTGCTTTGGTGGGATCACACCCAACATGACTCGCTTGACCATTCAACCCTCCCTACTGATCTCCCTCCTGACACTTATCCATATCCTTGCAAGCAGAACAAGGGTACACCTGCCCCTACACCTCCTCCCTCACCACCATTCAGGGCCCCAAACAGTCCTTCCAGGTGAGGCAACACTTCACCTGTGGGTCTGTTAGGGTCATATACTGTGACCAGTGCTCCCACTGTGTCCTCCTGTATATTGATGAGAACCAACGTAGATTGGGAGACTGCTTCACCGAGCACCTATTCTCCATCCACCAGAAAAAGCGGGATCTCCCAGTGGCCACCCATTTTAATTCCACTTCCCATTCCCATTCCGATATGTCCATCCATGGCCTTCTCCACTGTCGCGATGAGACCACACTCTGGTTGGAGGAACAACACCTTATATTCCGACTGGGTAGCCTCCAACCTGAAGGCATGAACATCCATTTCTCAAACATCCAGTAATGCTCCCCACCCTTTCACCATTCCTCATCCCCTTTTCCCCCTCTCACCTTACCTCCTTGTCTGTTCATCGCCTTCCTCCGGTGCTCCTTCCGTCTTTTCTTTCTTCCATGGCCTTCTGTCCTCTTCTATTAGACTCCTCCTTCTCTAGCCCTGTACCTCTTTCACCATTCAACTTTCCAGCTTTTTACTTCACCCTTCCTCCTTCGGATTTCATCTATCACCTTGTGTTTCTCTCTCCTCTTCCCCCATCTTTTAAATCTACTCCTCAGCATTTTCTCTTCAGTCCTGCCAAAGGGTCTTGGCTTGAAACATTGACTGTACTTTTTCTCATAGATGCCGCCTGACCTGCTGAGTTCCTCCAGCATCTTGTGTGCGTTACTTGGATTTTCCAGCATCTGCAGATTTTCTCTTGTTAGTTTTTGTTAGTCATTTATACCAATCAGGTTTTAGCTAAGCAGACTTGATTTAGCCAACCAATAACTTAAAAGGGATGTTATGATTAAACATAAAACATCAGGACTGTTCTGATCTGCAATTGCATTTTTAACATAATGAATGAAAATACAGAACTATGTGATTGCTCAAAAGCAGCACATTCATCTCTCAAACTCGTTTACAAATAAATATTACATACAAGTCCTCCCAACTTACAAATGGCCGACTTTATGCACAGGACATAAATAAGCATTCAGGAGATCAGTGGGATTGATTTGCTGGCTGCTGTGTGGGGACTTGGTCCATGGCCACACTTCTGACCTGCAGACTGCTAAGATTACGAACAATTCATGGGAAGGGAAGCCTGCATAGCTGGGGACAATGCATACAGTAAAACTTTGATTATTCAGCATTCAATCATTTGGTTCAGCATCTGACTCAACGGGCAGTTTTTAACCACACTTTCTCCTGAGTCACCAGGGCCCCATTTCCCACACTCTTCAGCTTGCCTGGGCCTTGCTCCCAATGATTTCTTCCATTCTACAGGGCCCTGCTTCCCCTGCTCCCTTCCACCCACTACGGTCCTTCATCCCATTCTCCCTTTCTATTCGCCAACTAGAGCCTTGCTGCAAATGGTACCACTTAATATCAGAGAATCAATACAACATACAGCCTGAAATTCTTGCTCTTCACCAACACCCACAAAACAGAAGAGCACCCTAAAGAATGAGTGACAGTAAAAACGTTAGAACCCCAAAGCTCCGCGCCCCCACGCACAAGCAGCAGTAAAGCATCAGCTCTGCCCTCCCCCGCTCATTTCCATAAAAAGCACCAGCACCCACCAAGCAAGCAATAGCAAAGCCCCCAAGAGATACTATAATCTGCAGTCCAACAAAAACTAATTGTTCACCTAATTCAACATACCACAGGCTCTCTCGCTCTCTCCCTAACGAAGGGGCAGAGAGGTGTCACACAGCGAGAGGGGAGAAACAAGCAAAACAAACTCACTGATTTCTGGTGTTAAAGTCTGCCGCATGCATCCCCTCTCAACTAATGGTGATGCTAGTCCCACGCTCCCAGTCAACTCACCATGCTGATTCCTATCGATCAGGGTTCCATTCCACACACACCCTTTACGCTAGCTGGATTCACTGGGAAATGTATTACGAGACAACACAAGGAAAATCTGCTCGCCCAGCATCACGAAAGTCTAAGCTATGACAGATTACTGGAGCTTCAGTTATCCTACATGGCATAATAAAATTAATTTCTATCTGCATAACACATAAGGAGCTTACACTTGGGCAATACAATGACGAAACTTGGCCCCAGCACCAAAGCATCACTAAAGTTCACAGAGTTTGGCATTTACCAAAGGAAAAAAAGTGACGATAAGAATAAGCTGGATGGAAGAATAACCAACAATGCAGGTGCTAAAGAGGTGTAACGTGCCAAAAAGAGGAGTTACGGAAGCAGTGAGGGGTGTGCACCTCAATAGAATCGCTGTCACCAAAGAGACAGTGATGAGCAAATTAGTTGGCCTGAAGGTAGACAAGTCCCCTGGTCCTAATGCATCCTAGGGTACTGAAAGAAAGGGTGGAGGTTACAACAGCCATGTTTGTGATCATTTATCAAACTTTCCTGGACTCTGGATAGGCCCTGGCAGTTTGGAAGACAATGAATACATGCCACAGTTCGAAACAGGAAGTAAGCAAGAGGTGTGTAACTATGGGCCAGTAAGCTTAACGTTTGTAGTGAGGGAAATACTTGAAGCTAGCATTAAGGAAGAAAGAGTGGGACATCTGCATGCAATGGTTCCGTAGTGATGTGACAAGCATGGCGATATTACAGCTCGGGGCGTTCCGGAGTTCAGAGTTCAATTTCGGCACCATTCCCGAAGCAGCCTCTGTAACATCCTCTCTGTGGAATGCCTGGGTTTTCTCTGGGTGCTCCGGTTTAGAACCATAGAAACATAGAAAACCTACAGCACAATACAGGCCCTTCGGCCCACAAAGTTGTGCCGAACATGTCCCTACCTTAGAAATTACTAGGCTTACCCATAGCCCTCTATTCTTCTAAGCTCCATGTACCTATCCAAAAGTCTCTTAAAAGACCCTATCGTATCCGCCTCCACCACCGTTGCTGGCAGCCCATTCCACGCACTCACAACTCTCTGACCAAAAAACTTACCCCTGACATCTCCTCTGTACCTACTCCCCAGCACCTTAAACCTGTGTCCTCTTGTGGCAACCATTTCAGCTCTGGAAAAAAGTCTCTGACTATCCACACGATCAATACCTCTCATCATCTTATACACCTCTATCAGGTCACTTCTCATCCTCCGTCACTTCAAGGAAAAAAGGTCGAGTTCACTCAACCTGTTTTCATAAGGCATGCTTCCCAATCCAGGCAACATCCTTGTAAATCTCCTCTGCACCCTTTCTATGGTTTCCACATCCTTCCTGCAGTGAGGCGACCAGAACTGAGCACAGTACTCCAAGTGGGTTCTGACCAGGGTCCTATATAGCTGTAACATGAAGGTGCCGTGAAGGTGGGACCGATAAAGGTGGGAAGATGTGCCTGGAGGCTGTGGAAGTGAGCGAGGTCGTCAATGAATACTTCTCTTCGGTATTCACCAATGAGTCGGAACTTGATGATGGTGAGGACAATATGAGTGAGGTTGATATTCTGGAGCATGTTGATATTAAGGGAGAGGAAGTGTTGGAGTTGTTAAACTACATTAGGACAGGTAAGTCCCCGGGGCCTGACGGTAATATTCCCCAGGCTGCTCCACGAGGCGAGGGAAGAGATTGCTGAGCCTCTGGCTAGGATCTTTATGTCCTCGTTGTTCACAGGAATGGTACCGGAAGATTGGAGGGAGGCGAATGTTGTCCCCTTGTTCATAAAAGGTAGTAGGGATAGTCCGGGTAATTATAGACCAGTGAGCCTTACGTCTGTGGTGGGAAAGCTGTTGGAAAAGACTCTTAGAGATAGGATTTATGGGCATTTATAGAATCATGGTCTGATCAGGGACAGTCAGCATTGCTTTGTGAAGAGCAGATCGTGTCTAACAAGCCTGATAGAGTTCCTTGAGGAGGTGACCAGGCATATAGATGAGGGTAGTGCAGTGGATGTGATCTATATGGATTTTAGTAAGGCATTTGACAAGGTTCCACACGGTAGGCTTATTCAGAAAGTCAGAAGGCATGGGATCCAGGGAGGTTTGGCCAGCTGGATTCAGAATTGGCTTGCCTGCAGAAGGCAGAGGGTCGTGGTGGAGGGAGTACATTCAAATTGGAGGATTGTGACTAGTGGTATCCCACAAGGATCTGTTCTGGGACCTCTACTTTTTGTGATTTTTATTAACGACCTGGATGTGGGGATAGAGGGGTGGGTTGGCAAGTTTGCAGATGACACAAAGGTTGGTGGTGTTGTAGATAGTGTAGAGGATTGTCGAAGATTGCAGAGAGACACTGATAGGATGCAGAAGTGGGCTGAGAAGTGGCAGATGGAGTTCAACCCAGAGAAGTGTGAGGTGGTACACTTTGGAAGGACAAACTCCAAGGCAGAGTACAAAGTGAATGGCAGGATACTTGGTAGTGTGGAGGAGCAGAGGGAAACAACAGGAATTCTGCAGATGCTGGAAATTCAAGCAACACACATCAAAGTTGCTGGTGAACGCAGCAGGCAAGGCAGCATCTGTAGGAAGAGGTGCAGTCAACGTTTCAGGCCGAGACCCTTCGTCAAGACTAACTGAAGGAAGAGTGAGTAAGGGATTTGAAAGTTGGAGGGGGAGGGGGAGATCCAAAATGATAGGAGAAGACAGGAGGGGCAGGGATAGAGCCAAGAGCTGGACAGGTGATAGGCAAAAGGGGATACGAGAGGATCATGGGACAGGAGGTCCGGGAAGAAAGACAAGGGCGGGGGGGGGGACCCAGAGGATGGGCAAGAGGTACATTCAGAGGGACAGAGGGAGAAAAAGTAGAGTGAGAGAAAGAATGTGTGCATAAAAATGAGTAACAGATGGGGTACGAGGGGGAGTTTGGGCCTTAGCGGAAGTTAGAGAAGTCGATGTTCATACCATCAGGTTGGAGGCTACCCAGACGGAATATAAGGTGTTGTTCCTCCAACCTGAGTGTGGCTTCATCTTTACAGTAGAGGAGGCCGTGGATAGACATGTCAGAATGGGAATGGGATGTGGAATTAAAATGTGTGGCCACTGGGAGATCCTGCTTTCTCTGGTGGACAGAGCGTAGATGTTCAGCAAAGCGGTCTCCCAGTCTGCGTCGGGTCTCGCCAATATATAAAAGGCCACATCGGGAGCACCGGACGTAGTATATCACCCCAGTTGACTCACAGGTGAAGTGTTGCCTCACCTGGAAGGACTGTTTGGGGCCCTGAATGGTGGTAAGGGAGGAAGTGTAAGGGCATGTGTAGCACTTGTTCCGTTTACACGGATAAGTGCCAGGAGGGAGATCAGTGGGGAGGGATGGGAGGGATGAATGGACAAGGGAGTTGCATAGGGAGCGATCCCTGCGGAATGCAGAGAGAGGGGGGAGGGAAAGATGTGCTTAGTGGTGGGATCCCGTTGGAGGTGGCGGAAGTTACGGAGAATAATATGTTGGACCCGGAGGCTGGTGGGGTGATAGGTGAGGACAAGGGGAACCTTATTCCTAGTGGGGTGGCGGGAGGATGGAGTGAGAGCAGATGTACGTGAAATGGGGGAGATGCGTTTAAGAGCAGAGTTGATAGTGGAGGAAGGGAAGCCCCTTTCTTTAAAAAGGGAAGACATCTCCCTCGTCCTAGAATGAAAAGCCTCATCCTGAGAGCAGATGCGGCGGAGACGGAGGAATTGCGAGAAGGGGATGGCGTTTTTGCAAGAGACAGGGTGAGAAGAGGAATAGTCCAGATAGCTGTGACAGTCAGTAGGCTTATAGTAGACGTTAGTGGATAAGCTGTCTCCAGAGACAGAGACAGAAAGATCTAGAAAGGGGAGGGAGGTGTCGGAAATGGACCAGGTAAACTTGAGGGCAGGGTGAAAGTTGGAGGCAAAGTTAATAAAGTCAACGAGTTCTGCATGTGTGCAGGAAGCAGCGCCAATGCAGTCGTCGATGTAGCGAAGGAAAAGTGGAGGACAGATACCAGAATAGGCACGGAACATAGATTGTTCCACAAACCCAACAAAAAGGCAGGCATAGCTAGGACCCATACGGGTGCCCAAAGCTACACCTTTAGTTTGGAGGAAATGGGAGGAGCCAAAGGAGAAATTATTAAGAGTAAGGACTAATTCCGCTAGGCGGAGCAGAGTGGTGGTAGAGGGGAACTGATTAGGTCTGGAATCCAAAAAGAAGCGTAGAGCTTTGAGACCTTCCTGATGGGGGATGGAAGTATATAAGGACTGGACATCCATGGTGAAAATAAAGCGGTGGGGGCCAGGGAACTTAAAATCATCGAAAAGTTTAAGAGCGTGAGAAGTGTCACGAACATAGGTCGGAAGGGATTGAACAAGGGGTGATAAAAACGTGTCGAGGTATGCAGAAACGAGTTCGGTGGGGCAGGAGCAAGCTGAGACAATAGGTCGGCCAGGACAACCAGGTTTGTGGATCTTGGGTAGGAGGTAGAAACTGGAAGTGCGGGGTGTGGGAACTATAAGGTTGGTAGCAGTGGATGGGAGATCCCCTGAGCGGATAAAGTCGGTGATGGTGTGGGAGACAATGGCCTGGTGCTCCTTAGTGGGGTCACGATCGAGGGGTAAATAAGAGGAGGTATCTGCGAGTTGTCGCTGTGCCTCGGCAAGGTAGAGGTCAGTACGCCAGACTACAACAGCACCCCCCTTATCGGTGAGTTTAATAATAAAGTTAGGATTAGTGCGGAGGGAGTGGAGAGCAGAGCGTTCCGAAGGAGTGAGGTTGGAATGGGGACAAGGTGCGATGAAGTCGAGACAGTTGATGTCCCGTCGGCAATTAGCGATAAAGAGATCCAGAGCAGGCAGAAGACCAGAGCGGGGTGTCCATGAAAAAGAGGAGGGTTGAAGACGGGAGAAGGGGTCATCGGTGGGGGTGGAAGAGTCCTTGCCGAAGAAGTAGGCTCGGAGACGGAGACGCCGGAAGAAAAGTTCCGCATCATGGCGAACACGGAACTCAAAAGGAGCAGAGGGATCTGGGGGTACATGTCCACAGATCCCTGAAAGTTGCTTCACAGGTAGATAGGGTAGTTAAGAAAGCTTATGGGGTGTTAGCTTTCATAAGTTGAGGGATAGAGTTTAAGAGTCGCGATGTAATGATGCAGCTCTATAAAACTCTGGTTAGGCCACAATTGGAGTTCTATGTTCAGTTCTGGTCGCCTCACTATAGGAAGGATGTGGAAGCATTGGAAAGGGTACAGAGGAGATTTACCAGGATGCTGCCTGGTTTAGAGAGTATGCATTATGATCAGAGATTAAGGGAGCTAGGGCTTTACTCTTTGGAGAGAAGGAGGATGAGAGGAGACATGATAGAGGTGTACAAGATAATAAGAGGAATAGATAGAGTGGATAGCCAGCACCTCTTCCCCAGGGCACCACTGCTCAATACAAGAGAACATGGCTTTAAGGTAAGGGGTAGGCTGTTCAAGGGGCATATTAGAGGAAGGTTTTTTACTCAGAGAGTGGTTGGTGCATGGAATGTACTGCCTGAGTCAGTGGTGGAGGCAGATACGCTCGTGAAGTTTAAGAGACTACTAGACAGGTATATGGAGGAATTTAAGGTGGGGGGGAGTATATGGGAGGCAGGATTTGAGGGTCGGCGCAACATTGTGGGCCAAAGGGCCTGTACTGTGCTGTACTATTCCATGTTCTATGTTAACGTTACCTCTCAGCTCCTAAATTCAATTCCACGATTGACGAAAGCCAATACACCGTATGCCTTCTTAACCACAGAGTCAACCTGCGCAGCTGCTTTGAGCGTCCTATGGACTCAGACCCCAAGATCCCTCTGATCCTCCACACGGCCAAGAGTCTTACCATTAGTACTATATTCTGCCATCGTATTTGACCTACTAAAATGAACCACTTCACACTTACCTGGGTTGAACTCCATCTGCCACTTCTCAGCTCAGTTCTGCATCCTATCAATGCCCTGCTGTAACTTCTGACAGCCCTCCACACTATCCACAACACCTCCAACCGTTGTGTCATCAGCAAATTTACTAACCCATCCCTCCACTTCCTCATCCAGGTCATTTATAAAAATCACGAAGAGTAGGGGTCCCAGAACAGATCCCTGAGGCACACCACTGGTCACCGACCTCCAAGCAGAAAATAACCCGTCTACAACCGCTCTTTGCCTTCTGTGGGCAAGCCAGTTCTGGATCCACAAAGCAATGTCCCCTTGGATCCCATGCCTCCTTACTTTCTCAATAGGCCTTGCATGGGGTACCTTATCAAATGCCTTGCTGATATCCATATACACTACATCTACTGCTTTACCTTCCTCCCGCAGTCCAAAGAAGTAAGGGAGAATTTACAATGACCAATTAGCCTATCAATGACCCATCCCACATCTCACTATCTCCACTCTACATTCTTCCTCTCAACCTGAAATATTCACCTTTTTGTTCCACAGACGCTGCTTTACCTGCTGAGTTATTCCAGCAGTTTACTTTTTGCCTGGCGTTATAGTGAAACCATAGGATGATTTCAGTATTTTAACACCAATAAACTCCAGGGAAAGAAAAGATACACTTACAACCTTATTCTTGTCGTCACTGTGGAATGGAGTTCTGAAGTAATTACATTCTGGTGGTTACTTTTTCCTTTTGTGAAATTTATATTCTGAGTTTTCAGCCTTTCCACGTCAGCACGAGATTCCTCTGTAATCACACTGTGATGAACATCGCTGTTTCCCGCATTTTGTTGGGTGTCTCCACTTGATGTCTTTCCCGAAGAACCTATCTTTGGGGATTCCGCCTCATTATCTGGAGATGGACTGAAAAATGTCCTTTCAGAAGACTTCTTTCTTGATACAACTGGTTTGGAAGTAGCTTCTGCAGATCTCTCAGCAAGCAGAACAGATTCTGGTAATGCGTTACTGCAGACTAATGGCGGAGTGCCTTGCGTTGGTGACGGCAACAGTTTATCTGGGACTTCAGGGGACTGCTGTGTCAGCTTCACCTCATTTACGTCAGAGTCATTCTGTTTAAAGCTTTCTTCAATTGCATCAGTTTCTGCATTCCCAGTGTTCCTACCAGACTGATTAGATTTCATAGACCGTCTCCTTTTTCCCTTTTTTCCACCTTGTTTCCCATCAGAGGGTGACTTATCCATTTCAAAGGAATTAACCAGTGTTAATTCAATGCCTAACTCCAAACTATTTGACTTTCCCTCTGTACTTTTAGAAGTTTTTGCATTGGTATGAGAATTAGAAACAGGTTTATTGGTATTTGATTCTTCTCCTGATGGGTTATCTGCAGCGTGACTCTCAACTTTGAGTAACTGTGCTGGATCTTCACCAATGTGTGTTATGTAAGAGGACCTCGCCTTCTCCACTTCAGTTTTATTTGCTCCTGCTGCGAGATAGTCTTCCTTTGATGAACACTGTTGCTTTACCACGTCAGGTGTAAACTTCGTTTTTTCAGAAATACTGTGATTTCTGATGTCCTTTTTAAACTCTGGAAGTGTGGAATAGTTCAACTGTTTGTCGTCGTCTTCTTTCAATGGCTTTTCCAACCCTTTGAATTCCACACCAATGCTATTAATGGGCAATGAAACAGATGCTTCTGACAACTTTATACCGGAATCTACTTTGACTTTAGGTGGGTTTATGTCAATTTCAGCAACTTTGGCTACCTGTTCAATTCTCACAGTCTCAGATATTGACAAAATATATTCCTTTTTGGCTGGTAGATCTATACATTTCTCATCCCCTTCACAATCACACTGGCCTTCAGTAAGTCTGTCACTATTTACAAATTTGTTGTCATTCTTTGGTTGGGTGTGCTGGGATTTATTTTCATTGACAGAGGTGTCACTGTGTTCAGCAACTTCTCTCTCCTTTATAGTTCTGTCAATACGTTGCAAACTTGCATCTCCAGAACCAGACGTGAATGAAGGTTCCACCTTATTTGCCAATATATTTAACACATCACTTCCAACTTCTTTTGTTGGGTTACTATGCACAACTTCAATAGAGAACTGCCCTTTAAGACCTTTGGGCTTAGGGTCTCTGTTTGAGCTTTGCAGGCTGATATCAATTACTGAGACTTTCCGATTTTCAGACAAACTTGCAGACTGTTTACCTGGATCGCTTGAGACAGCAATTGGGCAACTTTCATCTGGAGAAGCTGAACATACCTCTGCTCGATTGTGGTCAAGGACATCAACCTCAGTCAGTCCTACACTCTCACGGTGTTTGGAAGATGCTGAATCCTGAATGTTACTCGAGTGTTGTCCAGGAGTGCTTAACTCTTTTGCTGCTGGAGTAGATTCCTCAACAGAATTACTTGGGCTTAAAGGCACTGCAGATGATGCTTTCAAACTTTTTTTCCTACCAGAAGTAAAAATCCCTCCCAAGTAATCCAGCACTTGGTTTCTTTTGCCCTCTTCTGCCTTTCCGGAGCTGGGAAAACGATTATTTTGAAACTAGAATGGAACAAGAAACAAGAGTTAGAGAAAACATAGGCCCAGAAACGGGGTAAGTACATTCCAACAAGGCAAACATTTTTTTTTTAAGTATAATCTATAGTAGAACTGTGTCATCTATACAACTGGAATGCAGAGGTACAACCAAAGGAATTGCATTGTTTTATGGTCAACGCACGGCATGCAGCATGTTGTTATCAATGAACGTACACTGAGCAAAGAAACAGCTGTAACTAGGCAACTGCAAGATAAATATGATGCAAAGCTCTGAAGACTCGCTGTTGCTTAATCTTTACAGTAGAGCACTGAGTGATTACTCTTCCCCTATTCGACTGTGGAAACACCGTGCTCCCTTGAAGGAGCAGCAGTATCTGCAGAATGCACCTGGCTCCAGGTGACCTCCACCCACAGCAAAAGCACTCGTCCATCCCGGACAACTTCCACCCATTCCTCCAGTGCGCGCTCCACTGCAGATGAGGATGTGTGAAGCAGTGTGCTTGTCTGCCTGCCAGTCAGCTAAGTACAGTAGGTAGTAAGACAGCAGACACCTGCGGGCAGGCAAACCAGAAACAAGGATTTTTCACGTTAAGCAAATCCTAACAAGGAAATCTCACATACGATCCTAACGGGCAATTTTCTGAAGGAACTCAATATGTCGAGCCGCACTGGGGAGGGCAGGGAGGGAATTCTCAGTGTTTGGAGTCCAAACCCTGGATCAGGTCTCTTGTATGCAATAAACATGAGAAAGTCTCCAGATGCCGGAAATCCAAAACAACACACAAAAAGTGCTGGAGGAACCCGGCCGGCCAGGCAGCATCTATGGAAATGAATAAACAGTCGACATTTCTGGGCAGACACTCTTCTTCAGGACTGGAAAGGAAAGGGGAAGACACCAGAATAAAAAGGTGGGAGGAGGGGAAGGAGGACAGGTAGAAAGTGATGGTGAAGCCAGGTGGGTGGGAAAGGTAAAGGACTCAAGAGGAAGGAATCTGATAGGACAGGAGAGTCTGGGCATTAGTGGGAGGTGATGGGCAGGTGAGAGGAGGTAAGAGAGAGTGGGGGATTGAAGAAGAGGGGAGGGGGAGGAAAATTATTTTCACTGGAAGGTGAAATTGATATTCATGCCATCAAGTTGGAGGCTACCCAGATGGAATATAAGGTGCTGCTCGGCCAACCTAAAGGTGGTCGCATCTTGGCACAAGAGGAGACCATGGACTGACATGCTGGAATGGGACTCAGAATTGAAATGTATATAATTGTACTTTTGAAAGTAGTAAGTTCCAAATAAAAGCAGAAAGCCAGGTCTATGCTGGAATTAGTCAACAATAAATAATAAGATGCCTTAAGCAGAAAGGCCCAATAATAGGTCGCTCTGTTATTCATTCAAATCACTGCTCAGCTCCATTTTGCTCTCCTATTCACATCTCTCTTTATTCTCTTAATAACCAGAACTACATCCAAACCTGTTTTAAATTAATTCTATGACTGAGCAGCCACTTTCTCCAGCGTACAGAATTGAGATTCACCAAATAGTATAGGGATTTCTCCTGGGAGCAAAGGGTGTTGGGAATGGCCAGGGTGGAGTGCTGTGGGAGGGGTGTGGGACAGGTGGCAGAAAAGGAGTGCCGGGGTGAGGGTTTGGTGCGGGTGTAGACACAGCCAGCCTTGAGACAGCAGGCAAGGTAATTTGATTCCACACAATTAGTTTATTGATCATTACCGAATATCTCTCTGGTGCTTCCCGGTCTCTCCCCCTCTCTTCCTCTTTTCCCAACCATGATGATTCCCCCTTTCCCTGCCCACTTCCTGCTCTCAGTCTATAACAGAGACCCATATCAGAATCAAGTTTATCATCTCTCACATACGTCATGAAATGTGTTTTTTTTTCTGTGGCAGCAGTACAGTGCAATACATAAAATTACTACAGTACTGTGCAAAAGTCTTAGGCACCCTAGCTATAGATATGTGCCTTAAACTTTTTCACAGTACTGTACACTATCTCTGTCTGGCAACCTTTTTCCATCAAATTTAATCAACGTCGATAAGTTATCTATACTAACTCCATTACAAAACTGTTTTAAACGTTTAGTGTCCAAAACTTTTCACCTGACTAAATTATTTTTAACTTGGTCGATAGGTACATCTAGAGGCACTCCTGAGATTTCATTCCAAAACCATCATCATTTAATATAACTCCTTGCTGTTACTTTCCTTCTTCCTACAGCTTGTAACCCCAAAGCCTTCTCACATTGCTTACTATCTTTACAAAATATTAAGAGTATCACATCTCTTCAAGGCTTTGTGTCTGCAATATCTCCTAATGGTTCTTTCATATCTTTAGTGAGTCTAACAAGATTGATATCAGAAACAGGTCCACATGTAAAACTTGACTAAACCTTAAACTCATCCTTCCTGCTTTTATTTAAATCCTGTCTACTGGCTTCATCACTGGACAATCTTCAATTGTCTGCTTACTTTTTCCATTTCCCAGAAGCCTACCATTCACATTCCTCTACGCAACTCCAATCACCCAATACCACCTCCTGTTCGTTCCTCCGCCTTCTCCGTCCACCCCCTCCTCCCTTCCAGAGAGCAACTCCCAACAGCAGGCTCAGTCCTTTGCTCCCACCCCACTCAGCTGTTCAGAGTCATCTGTGCTCGAGCACGCTGGTGCACCATGTGCCTGAGCGCGTCACCCCCCACTCACTCAGCCCCCAACTGAACCTCTTGTCCACATCTGCATGCTTTAATGCATTGAGTTGCTGCCTGATTCGCTGGTTTGATATTTCCATTAATGCCCCTGATAAAGTGGCCACCATATACTACCTTGAGATTTATTTTCTCGCAGGCATTCGCAGTAGAATGAAGAAATATGATAGAATCAATGAAAAAGTACACAAGAAACGAAAACTGACGAACAACCAACGTGCAAAAGAAGACAATCTGTGCAAATATAAATATGTCAAACAATACTGAGAACTTGAGTTGCAGAGTCTTTGAAAATAGATCCTCGGGTTGTGGAATCAGTGCAGAGTTGAGGAGAGTGAAGTTATCCACGCTTGTTCAGGAGATAAGAGTATAAACGTTAATGTTATTTTTTCCTGAACCTGGTGGTGTGGGACCTGATGCTGCTGTAGCTCGTTCCCAAGGGCAGCAGTGAGAAGTGAGCATGGCCTAGGTGGTGGGGATCCCTTGACGATGGATGCTGCTCTCTGCCGGGAGTGCTCTGGGTAGATGTGCTCAATGGACTGGGCTGCATCCACCACTTTTTATAGGCTTTTCTACTCTTGGGCATTGGTGCTCCCATACCAGTTCATGATGCAACCAGACTGGACCCTCTCCACTGTGCACCTACAGAAGCTTGTCAAAGTTTTTGATAGCGTGCCAGACCTGTGCAGGGAAGTAGAGGTACTGCTGAGTCTTCCTTGTAATGGAATTTACATGCCTGTCCCAGGAGAGATCCTCTGATAAGATAATGCCAAGGAATCCAAAAAGTTACTGACCCTCTCCACCTCTGTTCCCCTAATGAGAACTGGCTCATGGACACTTCCTTTCTTACTCCTGTTCTCAATCATCTGATGTTTGGTTTTGCTGATGTTGACTGAGTGGTTGTTGTTGTGGTACCATTCAACCAGATTTTCAATCTCCCTTCTGTATGCTGAATTGTCAACACCTCTGATATGGCCAACAACCGTGGTGTTGCTGGCAAACTTGAATATGGCATTAGTGCTGTGCTTAGCCACACAGTCATAAGTATAAAGCCAGTAGATCAGTGGGCTAAGCACTCAGCCTGCACTGACAGTTATTGTGGGGGAGATGTTGTTGCCAACCTGCACTAACTGGGGTCTACAAGTAAGGAAAATGAGGATCCAGTTGCACAAGGAGATGATGAGGCCCAGGACTTGGAGATTAATGATTAGCTCTGAGGGGATGATAGTGTTGAATGCTAAGCTACAGTCAATAAAAAGCAAACAGATGTGTACCTTCACCGTCCAGATGTTACAGATCTGAGTGAGAGGAGAACTAATGAAATAGAACCTGACGAAGGGTCTCGGCCTGAAACGTCGACTGCACCTCTTCCTACAGATGCTGCCTGGCCTGCTGCGTTCACCAGCAACTTTGATGTGTGTTGCTTAAATAGCACCTCCTGTTGACCTGTCGTGACAGCAGGCAAATTGGAGCAGATCCAAGTCACTCCTTGAGTAGGAACTGATGTGCTTCATGACCAACCTCTCCAAGCACTTCATCACAGTGGATGTCAGTGCTACTGGATGATAGTCACTGAGGCAGGTTACTCCAATGTTCTTGGGCACTGGTATAATTGCAGCCTGCTGGATGCAGGTGGGCACCTCAGACTGCTGAAGTGAGAGGATAAAGATGTCAGTAAACACTCCAGCCAGTCGATTACCACAGGTCTTTAGTACTTGGCCAGGTAGACTGTCTGGGTGGGATACTTTCCATGGGCTCACCCCCACCCCCCCCCATGGATGCTCTCACATTGGCCTCAAAGACCGAAATCACTGGGTTATCGTGGATGTGGAAGTTTGTGAAGCTTTAACAAAATGTTACATGATTGGAGTGTATTAGCTGTAAGGAGACTGGGCAAATCTGGATTGTCTTCTCTGGAGCATCGGAGACCGAAGGCTGACCTGACATAAGTATGTAAAATTTATGACAGGCATTAATAAGGTAGAGAGTCAATCTTTTTCCCCCAGCGTGGAAAGGTTAAATTCTGAAGAGCATAGGTTTAAGGTGAGAGGAGGACCGTTTAAAGGAGATGCTCAAAGCAAGTTTTTGTTTCACACTGAGCGTGGTGGCTGCCTGGAATACGTAGCCAGGAGAGTTGGTAGATGTAGACATGACAGTAATGCTGCAGGGGCATTTCGACACACCCACGAACGTGCAGGGAATACCGGAAACAGACCACATTCAGCAGTGGCATCAAGGCTGGAGCATAGATAACAGGCTTAAAGGGCCGGTTCCTCTGAATGACTGGTCTATTTTTATAACACAGGAAACAGTCATTTTGGCCAACTCAGTGTATCTAGATTCTAGCACTCCCATAGAAGACGAGTGGCAGTTTGCGATTGTCAATTAGTGAGACAGATCAGCTGATTGAGTGGTCTCGCAACAACAAACTTGCTCTCACTGTCGGTAAGACCAAGGAATGGACTGCAGGCTTCAGGAAGGGGAAGTCGAGGGAACACACACCAGTCCCATTGAGGGATCAGTATTGGAAAGAGTGAGCAGTTTCAAGGTCCAGGGTGTCAACATCTCTGAGGATCTATCCTGGGCCCAACGTATCGATGCAATTATGAAGAAGGCATGTCAACACCTATGTTTCAATTCGGAGTTTGAGGAGATTTATTAGGTCATCAAATACTCTAGCAAATTCTACAGATGTACCAAGGAGAGCATTCTCACTGGTGGCATCACCATCTAGTATGGAAGGGCTACTCCGCACAATCAGAAAAGGCTGGGGTAAGTTGTAAACTCAGCCAGCTCCATTATGAGGTCTTGCCTCCCCAGCATTGAGGACATCATCAAAAGGCGATACCTCAAAACGTGGTATCCATCAGTAAGGGCCCTCATCACCCAGGGCATGCCTCTACTTATTACTATCATCAACAAAGAAGTACAGGACCCTGAAGACACACACTCAACATTTTAAGAACAGCTTCTTCCCCTCCACCAACAGATCTCTGAATGGACATTGAATCCACCCATGAATGCCATCTCAATATTTTTGCTGTCTTTGTACACTACTTATTTAATTTAATTTTTTAAAAATATATTTCTTATTGTAATTTCTAGTTTTTGAAATATATATTGGACAGTACTGCAAGCAAAGAACAACAAACTTCATGACGTATCAGTCTGTGGTATCAGGCCTGAGTTTTGTCAATTTGCTTGCCTTTTGGAGCGTGCAGAGCAAACTGAAATCGTGACAGGGAAACATCCAATTCTCTGCACCAGCGCTCAGGCTGAACGACGGACTCAGGCTTCTCAATTTCTCCTCATGTCTCCGTACACCGTAACTACAAAATATGAAACCAGTCAAGGGAATCATTTCTCCTTGGCAGGCAGGCCAGACCTATGTGGTCTCACCAGGACAATCAGAGCAAGAAAGGACGCAGAGAAAATTTAAAAGGATGTTGCCACAACTAGAGGGTTTGAGTTACAAGCAAAGACTGAATTTCCTTGGACTTTTTTTCCCCCACAGAGTAAAGGATACTGAGGAGTGATGTTACAGAGCTACATATAATCATGAGTGGCATAGATAAGTTGGATTGTCACAGACTTTTCCCAGCATTGGGGAGTCCCAAAGTAGACAGCTGAGATTGAAGGTGAAAGGGGAAATATTTAAAAGGGATCCGAGGTGCACGTTTTCTACACTGAAGGTGGTGCATCTGTTGAATGAGCTGCCAGAGGAAGTGGTAAGTACAACTGCAACATTTTAAAAGGCATTTGGACAGTACATGATGAGAAAAGGTTTACTGTGATATGGATGAAATGCAGGAAAACGGCATCGCTCGGTTAGCATGGCCTTTTTCTGTGTTCTTTAACTCTGTAACTCTACCCGTTCATTCATGCATCTCTGGCAGGCCCCACTCCCAGCTTCACTCTCTGCCCACTGCTCCCAATCACACACCTGTTCATACTCCAGCCAAGAGGTGTAGTCCAAGTTCATCCCTTCCTGGTGAACGGGAACCATTGATCTTCTTGCTAGCGACAGCTCAGGCCTCTGACTGGACTATTCAGCAGACCGTGCCATCCATTGCTATTGGCAGAGCTGGTGGGTGGCACATTGGCACAGTGGTTCGAGCTGCCCCACAGGCCCAGTGCTGACCTCCACAGCTCAATATGTGGGGTTTGCACCCTTACCCCTGTGACTGCTTGGACTTAGGCTGGCTGCCCTGGCTTCTTCCCAAACGCAGGATGTTATGTTAATCAACCCCAATAAATTGCCTCTCATATGTAGATGAATGACAGAATTCTAGAGTTAATTGATGAGAATGTAGGGAGAGAAAAAAAATGGGTGAGTGTAGAGTTAATGCAAATGGAATTGAAGGTCAGCACGGGCTTGGTGGGTTGAATGGCCTCATGGTTTTACATCTTGAGGGGCACAGGTAATCAGCAAGCTTTTCACTGTTCCTCAGTGAAACTCCAATCCTTTATGAGGTCACCAGCAACTAAATACCGAAATATCAAAATCATTGTCCTCTCACCTCCCCTTTCGGATATTAAAGATGTAAAATAAAACTTTTGAGTACGTTGGTTCTTTATTGTCACATATACTGAGGCACTGTGAAAAATCTGTCTTGTGTACCATTCGTACACATCAATTCATGACAACTGTGCATTGAGGTAGCACAATGTGAAGTAAAAGAATGTAGAGAGTAACAGAGGAAGTGCAGCACAGGTAGGCAATAAGGTGCAAGGTTATAAGGAGGTAAATTGTGAGGACAAGAGTCCATCTTTTTCACCAGGGTGCCACGGCAACGTAGCGGTTAGCGTGATGTCATCATACCCCGGGCTGTCAGAGGTCAGAGCTCAATCTCGCCACATTCTGTAAGGACGCAAACACGGGGAAATCTGCAGATGCTGGAAGTTTAAGCAGCACACATTAAAAATGCTGGTGAACACAGCAGGCCAGGCAGCATCTGTAGGAAGAGGTACAGTCGACGTTTTGGGCCGAGACCCTTCGTCAGGACTAACTGAAAGAAGAGATAGTAAGAGATCTGAAAGTGGGAGGAGTCTGCACATTCTGTAAGGAATCTGTAATGTTCTCCTGTTTCCTCCTGCATTCCAAAGAGATAACTGGTTGGTAGCAGATTACTACTTAAATGGTAAAAGACTGCAGCACACTGCTGTGCAGAGGGACTTGGGAGTGCTTGTGCATGAATCACAAAAGGTTGGTTTGCCGGTGCAGCAGGCTATCAAGAAGGCAAATGGAATGCTGGCCTTCATTGCTAGAGGGATTGAATTTAAGAGTAGGGACGTTATGCTGCAACTATACAGGGTACTGGTAAGGCCACACCCTGGAGTACTGCGTGCAGTTCTGGTCTCCTTACCTGAGGAAGGATATACTGGAATTGGAGACAGTGCAGAGGAGATTCACCAGGTTGATTCCAGAGATGAGGGGGTTAGACTATGAGGAAAGACTGAGTTGCCTGGGACTGTACTCGCTGGAATTCAGAAGAATGAGAGGAGATCTTATAGAAACTTATAAGATTATGAAATGGATAGATAAGATAGAGGCAGGAAAGTTGTTTCCACTGGAAGGTGAGACTAGAACTAGGGGACATAGCCTCAAGCTTTGGGGGAGTAAATTTAGGACGGAGATGAGGAGGAACTGCTTTCCCCAGAGAGTGGTGAATCTGTGGAATTCTCTGCCCAATGAAGCAGTGGAGGCTACCTCAGTAAATATATTTAAGACAAGGTTGGATAGATTTTTGCCTAGTAGGGGAATTAAGGGTTATGGGGAAAAGGCAGGTAGGTGGAGATGAGTCCATGGTCAGATCAGCCATGATCTTATTGAATGGTGGAGAAGGCTCGACAGGCCAGATGGCCTACTCCTGCTCCTATTTCTTCTGGTCTTATGTTCTTAGTAGGTCAATTGGTCATTGTAAGTTGTTCTGTGATTAGGCTAGGCTTAAATTGGGGGTTGCTGGCGGCATGGGTAGAAGAGTCAGAAGGGCCTATTCCACACCATATCTCTAAATAAAACAGTAAGCGTAGCTTTTATCACAATAATCTACAGATAATTGGGAATGCAGTTGGGAATTCCAAAGACAAGTAGCAAAGAAATTCAATGTAACTAAGGCCAGAACAAAATCTGGATGCTGGCAGGTGACAGGTGAAGCAGATGAGGGGGCAGGTAGGTGGGAGGGGAAGGGGAGATGAAGTAAGAAGCTGGGAGGTGATAGGTGGAAAAGGTAAAGGGCTGAAGAAGATAAAATCTGATAGGAGAGGAGTGTGAACCATGGGAGATAGGGAAGGAGGAGGAGCACCAGGGTGAGGTGATGGGCAGGTGAGAAGAAGAAGGGAGCCAGAGTGGGGAATTAAAGAAGAGTGAGGGGAAGCGGAAAATTACCAAAAGTTAGAGAAATTGATGTTCATGTCTTTAGGTTGGAGGCTACCCAGACGGAATATGAGATGCTGGAATCGAAATTGGGGGCCACCAGAAAATCCTGCTCATTGTGGATGGAGCAAAGGTGGTCGACAAAGCGGTGCCCCGGTCTACACTGGGCTTCACCAATGCAAAGGAGGCTGCACTGAGAGCACCCGATACAGTAGATGAGCCCGACAGACTCGCAGGTGAAGCGTTGCCTCACCTGGAAGGACTATTTGAAGTCCGAATGGAGGTGAGGGAGGAGGTGAATGGGCAGGTGCAGCACTTCCTCTGTTTGCAGGGATAAGCATCTTCCAGCTTATACACCTTCCCCTCCCCCCACCTTCTCATTCTGAATTCTTCCCCCTCACATTTTTAAATGTAGCTTTTACAATCACAAGATCCTGCTGGGCGTCAAGAACTTGAAGTACTGCAGGTCTTCCCCAACAGTGAGTTGCTAGTTGACGGAGAAAGTGAAGGAGCTGGACCTGATATGGATCGTGCTGCTGCCTGCATCGAAGGAGTTGGCGCACAAAAGCGGTGTGAGGTCTAACAGTGAGTCATTGTCACTGTCACTTTTCTTGTCATCGCAAGACCCTGGTGGACATTGTTAACGTGGGATGCTGCAAGTCCGATTCACTGATTTATTGGCGGACGGAAGGGGTGGACGGTGGGGAGCTGCTTGCCCTCAGTCGGAGAGAGGACTATTCCTCAAGCTATGGTGCCACCTGTTTACAGCCTCCCAGAAGAGAGGCGTTGGAGTTGGTGGGCTCCAGCGGAGCGCCGAGGCAGTGTGGCGCCACACTCGAACTGGTATCGGTGCTGCCCCCAAGAGTTCGCTCAGCAGAAGACAAGCTGTATTGCATCCGAATGCAGACTGCTGTAACATACATGGACTCGGGGCCTTGGACTGTATACTGCATTTTTTTTTTGTGTGACTGTATTTTACTGATATCGTAAATGTGCTATCTGTGCCTTGTGCTGTGAATAATTGTTGGCACTGTGCTTAGCTCCTTGACCCCAGAGTAATGCTGTTTTGTTTGGCTGTTCATGGGTATTCATGTAAACTTGAACCTTCCAGTCCTGATAAAGGGTCTTGGGTCGAAATGTCATAGATGCTGCCTGACCTGCTCAGTTCCTCCAGCATTTTCTATGTGGTACTCTGGAGTTCCAGAATCTGTGTTATTAGTCTGTTATCTGTGTTTGGGATCATCAGAAAGGTAGATGAACTTACTTGCATGTGGCAGTTCCTATCTTTTACCCCAGGGGTTTCCAACCTGGTCTCCACAGACCTCTCAGTTAACGGTAGGGATCAATGGCATAGAAAAGGTTGGGAATCCCTGTTCTACCCCAAAGGCCAGTATGGAGGGACATACAAATAAAGAAAAATATTCTTACTCCAATTTAGGTGACAGAAGTGGTTAGTTATTTTTCCTGGAGCTTGTAAAAACCTTTCTCAGTTTTAATCATTTGTGCTCATTAAACTATCAGTAATTTACTTATCGAGGTACAATGCAAAATAAGCCCTCTGGCCTTTTAAGCTACGTTGCCCAGTAATCCCCCGACTCAATCCTAGCCTAATTATGGGACAATTTACAATGACCAGTTAACCTTCCAACTGGTACGTCTTTTGGATTGTGGGAGGGAACTGGAGCTCCCGGAGGAAACACATGCAGTCACGGGGAGAACGTACAAACTCCTTACAGACAGCGGCGGGAAATGAACCCAGGTCGCTGGCGCAGTAGAGCACTGTGCTGACCACTACGCTACCATGCCACTCCAAAATGAAACGAGAGAATTTTATCAAATCTGATTAACTACCCACACCAAGTACTGTGTTTTCATTTTTAAGTGTTAACTAACCCATATTCCCTGTTTTTAAGTTCAAGTTTATAATATTTACAGTTTCTCTTTTATTTTCCTTCTCAATCATATGCCTACAAAGCAGTCTTTCATTTTGTAACAAGGAGGTACTTGTTTGGAAATCTGAAGCAGATCATTTATTTTCACATTACGCTTCGATGGCTTGTCAATTTTAAGGGGGATAAAAGGTAACCATTAAGTTGCTTGGAAACTGGACAAAAAGTTGGGAGGAGGAGATTGTTACAGTTGGGCATGGATTGGTGAGCCAGCACCTGGAATGCTGTGCCCAGTTTTGGTACATCTTAGGAAAGAAATGATTTTGTACCATTGGAGGCAGTCCAAAGGAAATTTTCCAGGCCAGTTCTTGGGATGAGAGGGTTGCCCTATCAAGAGAAGCTTACTTTTTGGCTCTGTGCTTCCTGAAGCGTGGAAGATAAAGGGGTGAGCTTGTTTAATTCCGTAAGTTCCAAAGGGAGCTTGACAGCACAGATATTGAGATGTTTCCACCAGTGGGAGAGTCACAGACAATGTGGTGTGACTGCAAAGTAAGAGGCCAGTAATTTAAAATGGAGGTGCTTAGAAATATCTTCTTTCAGAGAGTAGCAAATCTCTGGAAATCACAGCCCAGTGGGTAGTAGAGGGTCATTAGATGTACTTAAGGTGGAGATAGATAAATATTTGAAAGATCGACAAAATAAGAGTTGTGGGGAAGTGGTACTGAAGGAGGAGTTGAAGTCAGCAATGGTCAAACATGATCATATTGAGTGGAGGCTAGGTGCGTTACTCCTGCTTCTATTTTCCTGTGTTTTCTTTTGTGCGGTCATCAAGCTCTGAAATTACTTGAACTTCTGATTTATGATCAAAATGGCGCTGGTGAACCACGGAGACTTTCTGAGGGCTACGTATATTGCTTATTCTTTTATTGTTATTCTTTTCTTTCTTTTTGTATTTGCACAGTTTGTTATCTTTTGCACATTGGTTGAACACCCAATCTGGTGTGTTCTTTCATTGATTCTGTTATGGTTATTATTCTATTATGGTTTTATTGAGTATGCCTGCAAGAAAATGAATCTCGGGGCTGTATACGGAGACATATATGTACTTTGATAATAAGTTTACCTTGAACTTTCTGGTGCATTCTCTGGGTACTTTTTCACCATGTCTGCTTAAGTAAAGAGAATTCTGGATCAGGAAACAAGATTGACCGCTAAAGACATTTTGAGATCACTGCAGCTACCTTGCAAACTACAAGGAAATTCTACAATGAAAATGTTTAATTGACTGCCCAACTTTTCTTTCTTTCATTTTCTCTACCCAGTTTGACAGATTCACACCATCTTCCCCTTTGTTATTCTTGTTCTTTTCACAATTATTGAAGCACAGTAGATAAGGAGATGCATTGTTGACCCCAGTATTCCCGAATGTTCATTCCATGCCTTTATCAGTTCACAGCACAAGATTCAATCCGGACAGTGAAAGCAAAATATTTTAAAAATATTGTAGTTGGTGAGTTGTACCTCTCCAGGAAGATCAGCCTGAATATGTTCTATGTTGGTCAGTGAACATATTGTACTAGTTATCAAGTGACCAAACACAATTTTGTGTTAGAGAGAAAGAAAGTGCAGTAAAACAATAATATAAGGGAACCACAATGAGTTAGATTGCGAGGTCAAGAATTCAGCTTTAACATATCAAGGTCCATTCAAGAGTCTGACAACAGCAGTACAGAAGTTGCCTTGAATTTGGTGGTACATGCTTTCAAGCTTTTGTACCCTCTGCCCAATGGGAGAGGAGAGAAGAGAGGATGACCAGGGTGGGAGATGTCCTTCATAATGTTGGTTGCTTTACCAAGGCAGTAGGATATGTAGATAGAGTTAACAGAAAAGAGGTTGGGTGGCATCTTCTACTTTAGCTTTCTGAGGAAGCTGAGATCTCTGGTGTGTCCTCTTAGCAATGGCGTCCATGTGGTTGGACGAGGACAATTTGTTTGTACTGAGGAACTTTCAATTCCCTACCATCTCCACCTCAGCATCATTGACACAGACAGAGGTGTGTGCTCTGCCTTGCTTGCTGAAGTTAATGATCAGTTATCT
The DNA here is from genome assembly GCF_963921235.1 of Mobula hypostoma. Classification (NCBI taxonomy): domain Eukaryota; kingdom Metazoa; phylum Chordata; class Chondrichthyes; order Myliobatiformes; family Myliobatidae; genus Mobula; species Mobula hypostoma. The sequence goes on from NC_086098.1 coordinate 142,432,598, forward strand.
TGTTTTGCTGACAAAAGGCTGTTTTTTCACACCATACTGCTAGGCTCTCAATCTCCTTCCTATTATTGTTTTGAGATCCAGCTTACAAAAACTGATCAGAATCAGATGTGCTATCACTGACAGATATGGTGTAATTTGATGTTTTGTGGCAGCAGTATAGTGTAATATATAAATATACTATAGATTACAATAAGTGTATATAAAAATTAAATATGTAATGCAAGGAAAGAGCAATGAATGGGTTCAATGTTCATTCAGAAATCTGATGCTGCAGAGGAAGAAGCTGTTCCTACACCATTGAGTGCATGTCTTAATGGTAGCAATAAGAAAAGGGCAGGTTCTTGGTGACATGGGTACTTAATGATGGATGCCGCCTTTTGAAGATGTCCTCGATGCTGGGGAGACGAGTGCCTATGATGGAGCTGGCTGAGTTTGCAACCTTCTGCAGCTTTTTCCGATCCTGTGCGGTGGCCCCTCCACTAGTTAGAATGCTCACCATAGTATATCAGTAGAAATCTGCTAGAGTTCTTGGTGACATACCAAATCTCCTCAAACTCCTCATGAAATGTAGTCCTTGGCATGCTTTCTTGATGATTACACCGATATTTTGGGCCCAGGATAGATATTCAGAGATATCGGCACCCAGGAACTTGAAACCGCTCACCTTTTCCACTTCTGAACCCTTGATGAGGATGGGTGTGTGTTCGATCGACTTCCCTTTTCTAAAGTCTACAGTCAATTCCTTGGTCTTACTGACGTTGAGGGCAGAGTTGTTCTTGCAACATCACTCAATTAGCTTATCTATCTCGCCTCTGTACATCTCCTCGTCACCATCAGAAAATCTGCCAACAATAGTTGTGTCATCAACATATTTATAGACGGGATTTACATCGTGCCTAGCCACACAGTCACGGGTGTGGAGAGAGCAGAGCACTGGGCTAAGCACACACCCCTGAGGTGTACCGGTGTTGATTGTTATCTGTTAGCTAAATGAGATCTACAGAAAATTACTTGATCCCATCAGGGTGGTAGTTATGGACAACAAGTCCAAAAAACCCTGGATGTAAAGGGATATCAAGTGTTGGATAAAGAAGAAGGAACATATGCCAGGTAGAAAGAACTAAAAACTGTTCAGGCACTTCAAAAATATAGAAAGTGTGGGGAGGAAAAAGTAATTTCAAAGGCAAAGATGGACACAAAATAACACCAAATGGAAAGATGAAAAATGGAGCATGAAATATCAAGATAAACAGTCCTTAAATGAGTGTAGCTATCCCCTTTTGCTCAGGAACCTGATGGTTGAGGGGTAGTAACTATTCTTGAACCTGGTGGTGTGAGTCCTGAGGCACCTGTACCTTCTACCTGATGGCAGCAGTGAGAAAAGGGCATGGCCTGGGTGGAGAGGGTCTTTGACAACTGATGCTGCTTTTCTAGGGCAACGTTTCATGTAAATGTGCTCAGTGGATGGTTTTATTGTGATTGGAGCAGGAGTTGAAATTTGACTGAACCTCTGAGGAACACAGATAGGGCAGAACGTGACAAAGAAATGTCTACAGATTAAATCAACTGTCAAAAGAATGCAAAATGGTGATAGAAATTTGTTCTTGGCCATATTGCCATAAACCTGTGTGCAGATGCATGTAATACACTACTTCCAAAATTCATTCCCTATAAATATAAGATGCAGAACAAATTTGTACCACTGGAATTCATCTGGAGCTGAGATAATCCACTTTGAATCCAAAAAAAAGAAATGGTAATATTTTCCGAACGGTGAGGAAATCGGAGTTATGAAACAGCCGGGATGTCTTGTATGTAAATAACTAAGTAATTCTTAAGGCAAGAACATAAAGTAACTAAAAGGGCAAATGGAATGATGTAACTCAAAGGCATAGAAAACAAAGGAGATGAAATATGCTTCAGCCCAGTGTATCTGTAAGATGTGAACTACCCCTATTCAGGACATTTACAGAGACAGGTGTGTAAAAAGGGCCCGAAGGATCATTGGAGACTCGAAAACACAAAATACTCTGCAGATGTTGGGGTTAAAGCAACATGCACAACACGCTGGAGGAACTCAGCAGGTTGGGCAGCATTAATGGAAACAAACAGTCAATGTTTCAGGCCGAGACCCTTCAACAGGACTCTCGAGTCCTGACAAAAGGTCTCAGCCCGAAACATTGACTGCTCATTTCCACGGATGCTGCCCAACCTGCTGAGTTCCTGCATTGGAGACTCGAGTCACCCCAACCACAAATTGTTGCAGCTACTATCATCCGGGAAACGGTACCCCAGCATAAAAGCCAGGACCAACAGGCTCCTCACTACGACCAAGGCCAAAGCCACGCAGCGCCGCCGCCATCAATCTCATCAGTAAACCAGTGAACCAGACTTGCAGCATTCCACATCACCAACGTCAAACAGGGTCTTGTGATCACGAGAAAAATGACTAAGACAATCAGTCACCGTTAGCCTGCCCATGGCCTGCACGCACCGACTCCAATGCTTCCCTATAACAGGCAACAACACAGCCCAGCCGCACCAAGTTGAGCGAGCTCCTTCAGTTTCTCTGCCAGCGAGAAACTCGCTGATGGGGTAGACCTGCGTACTTTAAGTTCTTAATATCCAGCAGGGTCTTGCAATCATAAAAAACTACCTTTAAAAAAGGACAATAACACCCTTGGTTGGCCCCCTAGAAGTCGCTGTGACTGAACACGCAGTTATCTTACTGGAGGAAATCATTGTGATACCAAAATTAAAGAGTTAAAATTCCAAGACGAGTGAGCATGGAAGCTTATATTTTTAAATGATGAAAACATTAGCTGAGTTACATAAAAGAAGATTATTTCCAGTGGGAGAATTTGAAAAAAGGCTACATAATGTTGTTGAAACTAGAACACTTAAAGGTTCAAAGGTTAATTTTATTGTCAATGTATGCACGTACTACAGAACTCTGATATATGTCTTCTCCAAATAGCCACGAAATACAGCAGGGCCATGGGAGTTGTTGAAAAAAAGGACATCAACTCGCGCCCTCCCCCCCCCCCGCGACTGGCATGAAAAAGAAAATGAAACGAAACTCACAAGCCCCTAAAACCCTCCCTTTCACTGAGGAAAGAAACAGAAGCACTTCTTTGCTTGCAGAGTATCAGAAACCTTCAGTCTTTTCGATGACAAAGACTCTAAATTTAAAGTCATTTGAAAATGTCTACAGTTGTTAATATGTACATTAATTTTCAGTAAGAGTATTAATGGATATGGCTGAATTACCAATCAGCCACTATCAGATATAGACCGAAGAAGGAATTACATAGCTTTCTATTTCACTCCCTAATACATTGTTTGAATGATTATTTCTCACATGTCTGCTTTGACAAAGTATCAGAGGAGGGTTTTATCTGGAGGAACCCATAACTCACCATATTTCCAGCATCTCTGAACAACAGGGAATTAAGAACTGTAAAAGTACTTACTTTTCCTCCTAAAAGCAGGAAAAATAAGGGCCACGGTACCATGCAATCAATCACCATTCCATATGAAATCTCACTTTGCAAGATGTTACTGATCAAACAACAGACTTTACACCATAGTCTCACTGAACTACAAAAAGGGTCTGGTGCACAGGAACCCCTCATCACCAATAATCATCAAACATTTTAAGGATGTACATGTATGCATCTTTTTTGTAATATGTGTGTTTACCAGCATTGCTCCATAAGCGATCAGTTGCATTACAAAATATATTCTTGACTTTCAAGAAAATGGCTGGAACCACTTCAAGAGTTAAATTCTGTCATAGCAAATCAGCTCTCTGGAATCCAGAGCTTACCAGTTGAATCTGCCCAGACACAAATCAATGAATACTGGAATATATATTATTATTGAACTTCTGAAACTGATATCCCAGTCAACTTCTAGCATTCAATACAATTTCAAAGTTCAGACAACATTTACTTTGTATCTCTTACTTACCATTTCTTAACAATCTGCTGTTCATATCAGTTTGCGTGGGCTTGTGAGCCTGAGGGTTTTGATGGGTTGGCTACACTGCACTCAACTGCTGTGTTACATGCAAAGCTTAGTGACACATACCTTATTATTCATATGCCCCACCCTTTGGGCTACAGTCCAATTGCCTCACTTTCCTTTTACATAGGAAGAGATCTTCTCAGCTTCAATTAATTTGCTAATAAAGAACAAGTTGAAAGGCAGAAAAAGTTTTACGTTTTTTTAAGATTCACTAAGGCTTATGCACACTCTCACTATATGCAACCATGAAACACACAAATACAGAAATGCATACGTACATGCACATATACTCGGTGAAGCACGCACACACACACACATAGATTCATGTCATTCATCAAAATCACTGAGAAGGAAGTCACGAGAAAAGCCTGTTGAGTCCCAATGATTTCAACAAGGGCTACTGAGGTTAATTTTAGCCCTTTGAATATCTTACTTTAATGCTCCTTGTTTCAACACACAGATTTTGCTCTCTGCTAATAATGTAAAATGCATAGCATTGGTTCAGCAATTAATTCCATTGAAGTAAATAGAACTTAATATTGGAAGGGGTGTGCATTTCATGGGTGATCTATTACTCATTTTACTCCATTAATCAGAGTAACATTATGCCGACTTATTACAAACAGATCTTCACTACAAATTGCTGAAACTGCCTAGCAACTTTGTAAATTCTTTTTATTAAAATGTCAAAAATAGAGACTTCTCAGCCCCTGCTTTTCACAGCATTGAGCAACAAACCATGAAATGGTAACACAGATTTTTAAAAAGTCAGGAGATATCTGTGTGCAATATAATCTTACATTGATTTGCATGCAATTTACTTTGCTGTTTTTTAAGGGAATATAGCAAAGAGGAAGTTTTGAATTGGTTACTATCCTGAAGCAAATGACACAGACATTAATCAAAATTCAATTTTACTGACACGGTGTTCTGTTTCTTGGGCACAACTTGGATTCGGGGCAGATTATAACCTTCCTTCAGTCTGTGTTCCAGTCTACCCAGCAGCCATTTTTTTTTCAAATAGCAAGCAGCAATGGGAAACTTTCTATTTCATAACTACAGGCTAACCCATGCAATTGAAAGATCAAGTGTACTATAAATTTCTGTAGTCAAGATGCATCTTATAGTGCTCACATTTTTTTTGTAAGTCTTGAAAGTGCATCTGCTGTTATCTATAGGCGACTCATACAATCGATTCAGTCTGGTATTCAAACAGCAAACACGAGGAAATCTGCAGAGGCTGGAAATTCAAGCAACACACACAAAATGCTGGTGGAACGCAGCAGGCCAGACAGCATCTATAGGACGAAGCACAGTCGACATTTCGGGCCAAGACCCTTCGTCAGGACTCCGGTCTCAGCCTGAAACGGCGACTGTGCTTCCTCCTATGGATGCTGTCTGGCCTGCTGCGTTCCACCAGCATTTTGTGTGTGTTGCTTGGTACAGTATTCAAACAGAATCTTTCTGTTGAGCAAGTATTTACATAATCCCTTTTATTTACATTTACATAATTTCTACCCTTGGGCTTTTGTTCCAGTCGTTTATCTGGTTAGCATGTTGTCATGTTGTTACTTGTATCCTGACTGAAGAAGCATCAATTTAATAATAAAAATCTTAATTTTCCAGTAAGCATGTAATTCTGTTTTTAGACACTCAGTGCTAAATATTGTCCGTTATACAAATTCGAAGTAGGAGTTGGCCACCTAGCACCTCGAGTCTGCTCCGCCATTTAATGAGATCATGCTTGCTGAGTGTAACCACAGCTTTACTTTACCATGGATAAAGCAGTGGCTGATTGGCAGGAGGCAAAGTGTGGGAATAAAGGCAGCCTTTTCTGTTTGGCTGCCAGTGACTAGTTGTGCTCCACAGGGGTTTGTGTTGGGACAATTTTTTTTATGGTGTATGTCGATGACTTGGATGACAGTATTGATGGCGTTGTTGCAAGGTTTGCGGACAGTACAAAGGTAGGTGGGGGTGGGGCAGGTGCTTTTGAGAAGTAGAGAGGCTATAGAAGGATTTGGACAAATGTAGCAGAATGGGTAATAAGTGGTAGATGGTTTATAGCGTCAGGAAGTGTATGGTCATCCACTTTGGTTGAAGAAATGAAGGAGCTGACTATTTTCTAAATGCAGAGAAAATTTTAAAAAACTGAGGCACAAAGGGACTTGGAAGTCCTTGTACAGATTCCCTCAAGGTTAATATGCAACTTGAGGCTGTGGTGAGGAAGGCAAATGTAATGTTAACATTCATTTCAAGAGGATGTGATGTTGAGACTTTATAAGCACTGGTGAGGCCTCACTTGGAGTACTATGTGCAGTTTTGGCTCTGTGTCTTAGGAAGGGTGTGCTGAAACTGGAGAGGGTTCAAAGGAGGTTCATGAAAATGATTCCAGGATTAAACAGCTTGATATATGAAGAGAGTTTGATGACTCTGGGCCTATATTCACTGGAATTTAAAAGAATGAGGGGTGATCTCATTAAAACCTATCGAATGGTAAAATGCCTCGATAGAATGGATGTGAAGAGGATGTTTCCTATGGTGGAAGAGTCAAAGACCAAAGGATACAGCCTCAGAATAGAGGCCTAGAATGAAGATGAGGAGGAATTTCTTTAGCCAGAGAGTAGTGAATCTATGGAATTCATTGCCACAGGCAGCTGTGGAGGCCAAGTCTTTATGTATATTTAAGGCAGAGGTTGATAGGTTCTTGATCGGTCAGGGCATGATGGGATATGGGGAGAAGGCAGAGAGGAAAAACGAATCAGCCATGATGAAATGGCGGAGCAGACTCGATGGGCCAAATCGCGTAATTCTGCTCCTTATATCCTATGGTCTTATCTACTCACTGGAAGCTTTCAACCCCTCATCAAATGTCTATACAACCAATGCTAAAATTATTCAATGACTTCTTAAGTATGAAGAAATAAGTATAGATGGCATGCACATGGTTAGCCAGAGGGCCTGTGTCTGTGCTGTGTGAATCTACTTATAGGACACTCTACACATTCCCAGGAGCCAACCTGCTTAGATGTCACTGTATTCCCTCCACCACAAGTACATCTTTCCTTCAGCAGACCTGTTCCCAATAGTCTAAATCAAGAGTTCCCAACCTGGGGTGCATGGACACCTTGGTCAATGGTAGGGGTCCATGGCGTAACCCTGGTCTAGGTGCAGTCCACCATGATCCTACATAATTTCTGGAAGGCATTGTAAACCTTATACTCAAATCACCTTGTACTACAAGCCAGTATTCCACTTTCCCTCTTTATTAGTTTGCAAATTAATGTTCAATGGCTTTGCTGCAAGGATTCCAGGGTGCCCCCAAGCACCAATATCTTTTAATCTCCCACCATAAAATAGCCTGCTTTTCTCATTTTTGTATGTAAGTGAACAGTTGAATGTTTTTTTCACGTTACATTCCTTTTGCCATATCTTTGCTCATTCACTTAACTTGTCTATATCCTGTCTCTACAATGACTTCACAACACACACAGCCACCCATGTTAACAAAACATGTACACTTGATTGTTCTACATCCTCCAATTTAAAGTGGAAGTATCAATTATCTCCATGCCATGACATCATGACATAATTGTCATGGGAGATCTGGTCAGAGGGACCCTATTTCCACACCAAGAAGTCCACAAACTGGAATGGTGCTCACCATTGGATGGAACAAGAACCAGATTGACCATTTAATGACCAATGGAATGTGGGGACGATCTTTGCAAGATGTAAAGGTGAAGAGAGGAGCAGATACAGGAACACACATAAAAGTTGCTGATGAACGCAGCAGGCCAGCCAGCATCTCTAGGAAGAGGTACAGCCAACTTTTTGGGCCAAGACCCTTCGTCAGGACTAACTGAAAGAAGAACTAGTAAGAGATTTGAAAGTGGGAGGGGGAGGGGGAGATCCAAAATGATAGGAGAAGACAGGAGGGGGAGGGATGGAGCCAAGAGCTGGACAGGTGATTGGCAAAAGGGATATGAGAGGATCATGGGACAAGAGGCCGAGGGAGAAAGAGAAGGGGGAGGGGGGAAGCCCAGAGGATGGGCAAGGGGTATAGTGAGAGGGACAGAGGGAGAAAAAGGAGAGAGAGAAAAAGAATGTGTGTATATAAATAAATAAATAACGGATGGGATACGAAGGGGAGGTGGGGCATTAGCGGAAGTTTGAGAAGTCAATGTTCATGCCACCAGGTTGGAGGCTACCCAGATGGAATATAAGGTGTTGTTCCTCCAACCTGAGTGTGGCTTCATCTTTACAGTAGAGGAGGCTGTGGATAGACATATCAGAATGGGAATGGAACGTGGAATTAAAATGTGTGGCCACTGGGAGATCCTGCTTTCTCTGGCGAACAGAGCAGATGCAGGAAGTGATCACTGAGAAGCACTGGGACTAGAACACATGGACAAAGACATTTTTGATGTTGAAAAGCTCGAGGACACCAGTGCAAGATCTGCCTTCACTATTCAGCTTAAGAACACGTCCTAGGCCTTGCAAGACCTTGACGAGGACCTTGACAGGATCGACACAATGTGGAAACAGATTTCCTCAGTCTTCATGGGGAGCAGTGAAGCTTCTCTAGGTTACAGAGCTGGAAAGAAGACAAAGAATAGATACAGCAGGAAACGCGGACAACCTTAGAAGAAAGGCGTAAAATTAAGGAAGTGTGTCAGATGCAAAGTCAATACGAATTAAGGAGAAACTTCAACTAGCATATACTGAAGCTACCAAGAAAGTGAAGAGTCTTGTTAGAAAGGATAAGAGAGTCTACATGGAAGACTTTTCAGAGGAGGCTGAAGCAGCAGCCAGTTGAGATGATCAGAGAAATATATATAAGATTTCAAGTTTGGTATGTGGAAAGTTCCAGGCCAGATCCAGTGAGAGATAAGAACAGTCTGCTTTTGACAACTGAGAAAGACCAAGAAGCATGATGGATGGAATATTACAGAGAATTACTGAATAGACCACCACCAAATGAAGAACCTGACATATAAGAGGCAGGAGAGGACCTAAGCATCAACATGGATCCACCCAAGAAAGAAGAGATTGTTGCTGTGATTAAATTATTAAAGAACAGCAAAGCAAAGTTCCAGGACCTGACAATTTGAAAGCCGAACCATTCAAAACTGTACCAAAATTTGCATTAGCCATCCTGCAACCACTGTTTACTATAATCTAGGAGTGGGGACAAGTACCCAAGAACTGGACAAAGGGAGTTATTGTTAGGATCCCCATGAAAGGAACACTAAGTGATTACAATGACTGGCGTGGCATCACACTTTGTCAGTGCCCAGCAAGATTTTCACCAACGTCAATGTTCAACTGTTTACAGATGCTGTCGATATGTGCTTGAGGAAAGGGCAAGCTGGCTTCAGGAGAAACAGAAGCTGTGTGCACCAGATCTTCACACTGCATAACATCATAGAACAGAGCACAGAGGGGCAGAGACAACTGCATGTGAATTTTGTGGACTTTGAAAAGACTTGTCCGTGACAATATAATGTGAGGGTATACGGAAAGAAACAGCGGGAGACTGGGACTGGAGGAATTCATCTGCTGGGACACAAATCTATTGCGTAAATGGTCTCCTTCTTTGTCTTAATAAATGGAGTCCAAGTGGCAGCAAGGTTGAGAAAATTTTGAGTGTTCAGATTTATTGGTAGAGGAAAAGCAGGAATGCGTCATCTGGATTCATGAAAAGAAGAATCTGCCTTGGACCCAATCTTTTTGCAGCCTTTCTTCTTCAGTGCATCTTTTATATTAGATTTTAAACTCAATTGCATCCACTTTATGCTTCCCTACAGCCATACAATAGTCTCTGATGCTGGAGATGACTGTCGCCAAAAGACTTATCTTGAGGGAATGGAAATCACCCTCTCTCCCTTCCTTCTGGAGATGGATGGCTGACATGATCTCAGTCATACAGATGAAGAGACTCAGGTTCTTGAGAACCAATTCAATTATAACATTTTCGGCTATCTGGGATCCATTTCTTGCCTACCTAGACGAGGCCAGGGGCAGATGAACAATTTCCCCCTAGCTAATCTCTCACGGCCCTCATTTAAGATTTAATGTTTAGCATTTTTGAGCACTCTGTATAACAGGCATCCCTCTAATGTTATGTCCCTTTTTTTCTTTTGCTTATTTTATTTATACTCAATATTGTTGATTTTATTGTTTTTTGAAAGTTTTGAAAATAAAGTATTTAAAAAAAAATTTTAGAAAAAAAAACTCAATTTCACTAGAGTCTTAAGAGAGCAGGGACAAAATGAGGAGCACCAACCCAGCGGGAGTACAACATCTGAATATTCAGCACATTCCAATATTTCAGGCAACTGATCAAGCCATTAAACCAGGGGTTCCCAACCCAGGGTCCACGGACCCCTGGGTTAATGGTAAGGGTCCATGGCATAAAAAAGGTTGGGAATCTCTGCATTAGACTGATTTAGTTGCCTCTTGGAAGAGTCGCCATTGTCTCAGATGACCACATCTACTGTTCCTTCAAATTTTGTCCGTTAAAATAAACTGCTTCATTTATCTTCCAGCCTTGGACCCCAGCAAAATTGCCTGAGGATTGCTGCATTTCCAGCTTTTAATCCCCTATAAGTAGTGGAAAACCAAGAACTCTTTGGAGACTTATATACATCAAAGAATCTTGTATTTATTGTCAGACCTCCCAGCTGCTATTTTGTATATACTGAAGGCTTTATCTGCCAATATTTTATACACATGGCCTGCTCCTTCAGTTCTGGTGGAAGGTCATGGTCCTGAAACATTTAACTCTCATTCCCTCTCTGCAGGTCTGTCTGACATGCTATTTCCAATACTTTGAATTTTTATTGCTGTTTCTTGATATTTGTTATTTTTACAATTATTTATAGTCAAGGCAATTGCTCATAAAAACAGTTATGCTTTTGATAAGATAACATTCATGATTTTATTAGTAATTATCAAGGTGACTAATTTAAATCCTGCAGATTCAGAACCATTCTGTTGATTTGATTTTTCTTGGTATTTAAAAACTGTTGCTCATTTTGTGCTTGATCATTACGGGGTGAAGTCAACACCTTTTTGCCCATTTCTGAAACGAGCAGTTTGCAGTGTTATTTCTGAAGGCACTTGAAGAGTCAGTCACATTGCTGTGGATATGGAGATGCATGAAGCACAGCAGATGTGCAGCAACACTCCAGCGAGCATGGTTGATACTCACTTCCAACTCCAGTGATAAATAGCTGAAAAATCCACCACTTGTGAACCTCTCATTTGTCATTTCCAGATTTCTGGATTACAGGTCCAGTAACATAAGTGCTTCATTACTATATTTACCAACTTGTGTAGAATGCAAAGGATAAGGGAAATAGAGCAAACCCATTTGCACCCTCCATTCAATAAGACCATAGATGTTCTATCATTGGCTTCCTTCCATTTTCCAATTTAAACTCTTAAACAATTTAACCTCGACTCCCCCCAGCTTAACAAAGATCCACAGAGAATGATGTAGATAATATAGCAGGTCTGCAGGCTTTGCACATAACTATTGGATCCAATAAACATATTCGTTAATATTTTATCCCAAGCACAGAACAACATGCCTGAATCTTCTGACAGCACACTACAAGCACAATGTCTAAACAGGTATCAGCATCCTCAAGTTTAAATCCACGCACATTAATTTGTCCTGGCAGTGCTCTGCTTAGCACAAGAGTATCAAGCGTTTCTGCACTGTTTGAAAGCAGATGGCCAGCTTAGTCCCAGTGGGTGAACGGGGACTTTTTCCACGCCATTTGACTCTCGGACTTCAAATAGGGTGATGAGAGCTGAGGGTGGTGTTTGACTGAGTCAACTGCCCAGGCGTGGGCAGTGATCGAATGGTATGTTAGCAAAGACTGTGACAAATTTCTATAGATGCATCACAGCCTGGGATGGAGTCTCCACTGCACAGGACTGCAAGAGGCTGCAGAGGGTTGTAGACTCTGCCATCTTCATCACGGATACAAGATCACCCCCCCCCCCCACCACCATCATCGAGGACAGCCTGAAGAGAGAGACGATGCCTCGAGAAGATGGTATCCATCACTAAGGACCCCTCATCATCAGGCACCTGCCCTTTTCGCTCTAGTACCATCGGGGAGGTGGTACAGGAGTCTAAAGACCTATTGATTCTGTCTTTGTCACAGTACAACAAATCTCATGTGATACGTCTATAAGAAGAAATGTGATTCTAAGAAATAAAGTATTATTAAACTCAGATATCGCCTGCCACTTGGGAAGGAATCCAAAGCTCTGTGGTTCCTAACAGTGCGACTGTTTGTCATTCCCACAGTCCAAGACTCCCCAGGTCAATGGAATAAGTCTGCAACTTTTCAAATATTCAATGCTCCCAGGCTAGGCTATGCATTATTATCATAATATGAGTGACTACCGGCATGTTTAGTGAAAGCAGGATATGATTCACCAGCAGCAATAAATTAAAATTAATTTAAGCAAATGCTATATGACAGCTTAATCCCAACTCACAACCTGCCCCAGCCCCTAGCCTCTCTCACTGCCCCCACACCACTACCCACCCCCATTACTTCTCACACTCATTCACCTGAATTTAGGCGAGTACTCGTGCAAGACATATCTTAGAATGCAGACATGGTATATCAGGGAAAAGAGCCACACTGAAACTAAAGTAATGAAGTGACTCCCTTCAAGTAAAAACAGGGTGTGGTTTAATAATATGAGCATCAAAATGCACAAGGAATTAGATGACTCTTGCATGCCTGGGCATTCTGGACAATAGTCCTGCAAACATGCTGTCAAGTCAATCCAGATGACTAAGGATACCAATCAAATAAAGGACTGCCAAGATCTGTAACTTAAGTACGTCGCACCAGCGAGCTGGAGCAAAAAAGAAATCGCTAAAAGATTTTCTACCAGTCTCTCAGTTCAGGCATGTTTGCTAAAGCTGACCATTTTACTGAAATGCTTCCTTCCAGAAAGGTTTGCAAAGATATCCTCTATCCTGGGCAGAGGGTATTAATCTCCTTTCAGAATTGGGTTGATGGTGACCTTAAAATCACCACAGATCCTGAGAGACCCCTTCTTCTTGGCTACTGGGACCAGTGACATTGCCTATGGGCTCCACTTAGCCTTGAAAACAATTCCTTCAGCCTTCATGCGATCTAGCTCACTGGCACAGATGGTATGAGGAACCAGAGAGGCTTTGCAAAGCCTGGCTGTGGCACTTTCATTTAACACAACTTTCCCCTAGATACGTTTGAGTTTTCCAGTGCCATCTTTCAACGCTGCTTTAAAAATAAAAGTAACTCACCACTTATTTTATTTCCTATTTTTTGCACCATTTAAATTAACAATTTTATATATATATACTTACTATAATCCAGTTTCTTTTTCTTATTATCCTGTATTGCATTTAACTTCTGTCGCAACCTAAACAATTTTCCCGACGTATGCCTGTCATATTAAAACCAGTTTCTGATTCTGGTCTCATCTAGTACCTTTCTTAAATCGCTTTCTGTTGACTCTCTTGCAGGAGATGTGGCATGCAAATGGTGGATGGATGCTTAATCGAGTTGTATTTGTCTCAGCCAATCACTCCACAATGCTGGCCTTCCTGTTTTTAACCACATGTGGCTTGTATGACTGGAATAACCAAACCGGTGTCCAATTCCATTTTGATTACTTCTGGTGTAAGCCATATTGCTTGTCCCTTGTTAGTTTTCACATTGTAAATCTCAGGGCTACCAGTCCTGTACCACTCTCATCATTATCAGATTTTCCATCAACAGCGTGCAAATTAGTGCTCTTTTTGAAACTTTAACAATGTTCAGATACCCTCTTTAATTCAGCCACATACACTGAAATGGTCCCATTCCTTTTGATTCCACTTATGAAACCTAAAGAGTTCTGCGGTCAACAGTAGTTTTGGTTCTGCATGTTCCTTCATTTCTTTCATTACATCAGCAAAGCTCATTTCTGCTGGTTTGGTTGATGCAGTCCAACTTTGAATCAACCTGATTGCCTTTAAACCCAATGCACTCAGCAAAACTGGTACTTGTTTCTCAATGGCTATTTCATTTGCTTTAAAATGCTGCTCAATTCATGCAGTATTCAAAATCCAGTTATCTCTTGTGCAATCAAACAAGTCAATCTTTCCAATGTAGCCAGACATTTCTGCTCTTACTTTTATTTATGATTATTATCAGCTGCTACTCTGTTTATAAAGCCGTGAATTTGTTTTATGCCTTTATTTTAACTGGACCGCTCTCCTTTCTGAAAAGACGCAAGCTGCGATATTTTTAAAACTCGAACATCTTGCTGCACTTCGACGGGTAGTTAGTCATCTCTGCTTCATTTGAAACTTCCTCATCTTACTGTTATGTTTTGTAACTCCAAAACATGAAACTAATTGAAAGCAAAAAGACAGGAGCCTAGCAGAACTTGTCTTAGCTTCATTTTTACTTTAAGCAAGGCGTGTCCTTAGCACATGGTAGCGTCATGATGTATGCAGTTCATATATTCTTACGAGCTATTTAATGAGTTATTTAAATGAACAAGAATCTTTAATCAAACAATCTATTTATGATATTACTCAAATATTACTGAAATATTAAATACACAACAGTATACAAGTAGCTGCAGTGTGTAGTGAGACAGTCAGGAAGGACAGGCAGAGAACAGGGCAAAATTGCAGTCAGTGGGATGAGCTGAAGTGTAACATGGGGCAAAATCAAAAAGGGTGATGAATACAGCACGGAAAATGTTATATTAGTATGCCCACAGTATACAGAATAAGGTCGATCATCTTGTAGCACAGTTACAGATAGGCAGATACGACGATGAGGTCATCACTGAGTCGTGGCTGAAAGATCATAGTTGAGAGCTTAACATCCTAGGATACACATTGTATCTTAGGGATAGGCAGGTAGGCAGAAGGAGTGTGGTGGCCCTGTGGTGAAAATTAAATCAAATTCTTAGAAAGAAGTGACATAGGATCAGAAGATATAGAATCCTTGTGGATGGAGTTAAGAAACTGCAAGGGTCAAAAAACCTGATGGGAGTTATATTGAAGCCAGCAAATAATTGCCCATATGTGGGAGACAAATTACAATGGGAGAATCAGAATCAGGTTTATTATCACCAGCACGTGACGTGAAATTTGTTAACTTAGCAGCAGCAGTTCAATGGAATACAAAATCTAGCAGAAAGAAAAAAATAGCTGAGTGTGTGAGATAAAAAAGACATGTAAAAAAGTTAATGTTATGGTAGTGATGGGGGATTTCAATACACAAGTAGATTAGAAAAATCGGATTGCTGATGCATCCCAAGACGTGAAATTTGTAGAGTGCCTATGAGATAGTTTTTTTAAAAAGAACTTCTTACAAGAGGAGCTTGTGGTTGAGCCCAAAAGGGAAAATGGTGTTTTGTAATGAAACAGATTGAATTAAGGAGCTTAAGGGAAAGGAACCCTTAGGGAAGAGTGATCATGTGATTTGATTCAACCTACAGTTTGAGAGGGAAAAGCTAAAGTCATTACTACAATAGAGCAAATGGATTTACAGAGGCACGAGATAGGAGCTGTGCAAAGTTGATTGGAAGGGTACACTAGCAGGGATGACGGTAAAACAGCAATAGCTGGAGTTTCTGGGGGAACTTGGAAGGCACAAGGAAGCCTGAGAAGAGTTTATTCATCATATGCACTGGGAAAGAACTAGATCCTTTTACACTTACCTCCACGGAGAGGAAGTTCACCGCAATATTGAATTAATGTATTAAAGAGAAGGCAAAGCTTCCTTGTTCTTTAGACTTCGTTCTGAGATGTTGGAACAAGGACATCATCCCTAAGTTTGTGAGATTGCATTCTGTGGTGGTTTCTCCAACAGCTAAATGCATCCTACGATGAGATAGCCAAGCATTGATTAGGGAGTGTATCCATTGCATTAGATCTGCTCTGAACATCAACGCGAACAGACTACTGTTTCTCTTGTCAGAGCTCTTCTCTCCTAGTGATTGGTCCACCGCTGTCCAAGATGAACTAGTTCACGAAGGAACATCGTGAGGCAGGTCAGGAAATAACAAGGACGGAGGTCTCGCTCCAAGTAAGAACTGGAATTCAATTATAAACAAGGTGGGACTGTGGAAACCTGATTGGATGAGGACTAACCAATCAGGAGGGATGGATGACGAAGGTATAAATACCACAAGACATGCCCAGACTAAATACTTTGTTCTTCAAATGTTTTTCTGGCAAGCGATCATCACAAGTAATAGTCTGTAGTTTTCTTTTGGACTTGGAGGCAATTCGATGTGGCAGAACCGAGGCCAGGCGAGGCGGCAGCCCCTTTGCAGGCAGCAGGGAAGACCCAAGGTTTGATCGATGCGGAGCCATGCCAAGCCGTAAAAGTCAGTTACAGGCTGAATTGAGCCAGAGAGGTCCAGGCACCAGAGCGGACTGGGCTACTGAACCCAATGTTTGGACAGTGATTTTGGCGCCAGGCCAATTTGAAAAGGTCAGGGTGTTGGGGCCCAAGGCAACGGGTGGGCTAAATCAGCTCCACGATTCGGCTCTGTGCTGAACTATGGGACTCTCTTTGCAGACTCCAGTTCAGAATGCTTTTTTGCTTCTAGTTATTGTTTGCATGATGTGTTTTTATTCTCCACAAACTGGGTGTTCGACAGTCTTTTTTTTAAATATATGGGTTCTTTTGGGTTTCTTTGTTTCGTTGCTGCCTGGTAGGAGATGAATCACAAGGCTGTACAATGAATACATAGTTGGATAATGCTTTGAACTTGGAATGGGATTGAGAAGGATAATAAATCAGCCATGATGGAATGGCAAAGCAGAACTAAGGGTCTGATTGGCCTAAATCTGCTCCTATGCCTTATTGCCTTATGGTCTAAGAACTCAGCTGGTTGAGTGATGGACTGAAGCAAGGTCTTGACTGAAATGTCAAACATCCCTTCAGCTGCACAGATTCTGCTTGAGCTGCTGAGGTGTTTCAGAAGTTTATTTTTTGCTCTTGTTTTCAAAACATACGAATAATTTGGAAGGCAAAGTCATGAAGTGTGCAGAATGTGAATAACTGATTCCACAGCTTGCAATTTATGTGGCATTTATTATTGTGACGAGAATACACATAAATTAAGATGTCTGCTGGCCTGGGCTAGCACCAGTGGCATCAGCAGTTGGTCTGCCACCTGTCCTCAGGGGAGGGAGAGATAAGGAACAATGGAGCAGCGTCTGGAGATGTTAATGAAGGAGCCATCAGTCTGGGTATTGTCTAGAGCGGCTCCCCCTTTGAACCCTGAACTGTTTGAAGTGATGGACAGGCGATACCCCAGCAGGGGGATAAAAGGGGACAGGTTCGCTAAGGTAGGAGACACACATGACACTCGAGGTAACGAGACCCTGGAGGCGGTGCGCCTCTCACGAGTCGGTGGGAAGCTCTTGAACAGCTGATCGGGGGATCAGCCTTAAACGCACAGGGTGGAAAGGTACGATCAGAAGGAACCCGGTGTGTGTCCACCCTTGCCTGGGTGCCGGGTTCACTGCAGAGGATCGACAGCATCTGGAGGAGGGGTTACAGTCGGTGACCTCAGGTGACATCACAAAGGACCCGCCCGAAAGCTGCTTGTGAGCAATATCGCAGGTCTGTGAGTGGAAGCCGTTTTGAATGATCAGTCGTTCTCGTTCTCTCTCTCCCTCCCCCCACGTTGTCCATCGCCATGGCAACGATTACGGCGAACTGAACTAAATTGAACTGGACTTTTGTGTCACTTTGAAATTGGTCATTTACCCCTAGACAACGATAGAGCTTGATTGATGCTGTTATCTTAATTCTGTGCACATGTGTGTTTATCATTGCTGAACTGTTGCATTTATTATCCTTTCGATTACTGTGTTGATTATTTCTTTAATAAAACTTTCTTAGTTCTAGTAATCCAGACTCCAACTGAGTGATCCATTTCTGCTGGTTTGGCAACCCAGTTACGGGGTACGTAACGTTATTTACTACAAAAATATTTCTTTCTCTCATCACTTTTCTAATTATAATACGCATTTTGTTTGCATGTCTGAGATATACTAAAACAGGGCAAGAATCATCTCTGCAACAGATATAAAATGCTGGTGAAACGCAGCAGGGCAGGCAGCATCTATAGGAAGAAGTACAGATGCTACCTGGCCTGCTGCATTCTACCAGCATTTTGTGTGTGTTGCTTGAATTTCCAGCATCTGCAGATTTCCTTTTGTTTGCATTTTTAAGAATCATCTCTATTGTACCTTAAGTGCTGGCTTTTTCAGTAAGAGGAGTTATAGATTTGCAATGTGAAATTTCTAATCAAGGCAATATCATTTTGAATCACATTTTCCAACAGATGCCTCTCTTCTGGGCTATCTGTCAAAGATAGCGCGACTGTCGGATTAATTTTTAATGTCTAACTGAAAGATTTATCAAAACTTATCAACCCACATGTTCACAACAAACTCTGTCATATTGAAAAGAGGCCTTTGAACGAACAGTGTGTTTTTCCACATTACATTCAAAAAATAAAGACATAACGTCAAAAGATGTTCCACCATGCCTAAGCTAGCTGTTAGAAAGACCATTTTTTTTTATTCAGAGCCCTGCTCATGTTTTCTGTTCAAATCTATATCTTGTTCCATTTTGATATATTATTGTATCTGCATTTTTAGGCCATGCATTGTATCAACTTAGAGAAAATAAAAACATATCTCCTTATGTAGCCCAATCACAAACAAGGGAAAATATGCAGATGCTGGAAATCCAAGCAAAATGCTTGAGGAACTCAGCAGGCCAGGCAGCATCATCAATCCCGATGAAGGGTCTCAGCCCGAAACATCAACTGTTGGACTCTTTTCCATAGATGCTGCCTGGCCTGCTGAGTTCCTCCAGCAATTCGTGTGTGTTCCTTATGTAGCATCTGTCTCTCAGACGATTGTTTTGAATCTGTCTCCTTTGGTTAATGACCCTCCTGTGTATAGAATTATAGTCTCTTCTTCCTTTGCAAAACCATGCACAACTGAGAGGCATTGATCATGTGGATAGCCAGATCCTTTTTTCCCCAGGGCTGAAATGGCTAACATGAGGGTGCATAGTTTTAAGGTACTTGGAAGCAGGTACAAGGGGGAAGTCGGAGGTAAGTTTTTCACACAGAGGTTGGTGGGTGCGTGGAATGCTGTGCCAGCGATGGTTAGAGCCGGATACCATAGGGTCTTTTAAGAGCCTCTTAGGTACATGGAGCTCAGAAAAATAGAGGACTGTGTGGCAGGAAAATTCTAGGCAGTTTCTAGAGTAGGTTACATGGTTGGCATAACATCCTGGACTGATAGGCCAGTAATGTGCTGTAGATTTCTATGTTTCTATGTAATTCTATTAAACCAGCCCTCAGCCATCTTTGTTGTCTTCTGTACTCTAAGTGACCTGTCACTGAGTCTTGTTATAATTACTATTCTATGGATCTGCTGAGTATGCCCGCAGGAAAAGGAATCACAGGGTTGTATGTGGTGAAATATATGTACTCTGATAATAAAACTTACTTTGATATTTTTCAAAGTGCATACCGATTTTCTCTAGTCACTATGTAATACACAAGTCCCTCCTCCTTGTACAGTGGCCCCTTGGTCATGACTTGGGGCCAGCACTTCAAGCTCTTCATTCAGTACTTCAATAATAAAGAACAGGTAGCGGTCAAAATAAAACAAAAAGCACTGGAAATACTCAACAGGTCGGGCTGTATTTGCTGGGAGGAAATGTAGCTAACCTTTCAGATCAATGACCTTTCATCAGAACGGCAAGCTTTAAAGAAGTAGGTATGTTTTAAGCTCCTGGAGCGGGAGGGTGATGGGGTAAGGGAAAAGAAGAGCTACACTGATGCTGTAGCCAATATAACACACCAACACCTCGACTTCTCAGAGGAGTAAAGAACTTCTGTATGTCCCAGATGACTCACCACTTTTTACAGGTGTACCTTTCCTTCCTGGATACATCACAGCTTACTAAGGTATCTGCTCTGCCCAAGACCACAAGAAACTTCAGAGAGCTGTGAGCACAGTCTAGTCCACCATGCAAATCAACCTACCCCCCCATTGACCCCACCTGCGCATCCCACTGCCTCGGTAAGTTATCCAATATCATCAAGGATACCTTCCTGATCCAGGTGATTCTCTCATGTCAGGCAGAAGATACAATGTTCTGAAAGCACATACCACCTTCTATCCTACTGTAACCAGACACTTGGACAGCCCTCTCAAACACCGAAGGTGAATTGTTGACTTCCCAGTCTCCCTTTTTGTAGCCCCTGCACTGCATTTGTTTCCTGCACTGCACTTCCTCTGTTATCGCTACACCTCATTCTGTTCCCTTTTCCAAGCTCAATGTATTGGGTGGCGGGATGGACATACGTCTCTACCAAAGGAGGTGTAGGGCACTCCATCCCTCTGCTAGCCTGCAGGTCACCCTTGGACTAGGTGTAGCCCCCCCCCCCCAAAGTCCTAGTTATGTGACCACTGATGTCAGGAAGACAATCTCTGAATTGATAATGATTGACATTGGCTGGGGTCATTCGTCTTGTAAAGACACTGCCCAGAAAAAAACAATGGCAAAGCACTTCTGTAGAAAAATTTACCAAGAACAACGTGGTTTGTTGGGCCGGAAGGGCCTATTTAACACTATACTGTATCTCTACATAAATAATAAATAAATAGATGGGCAGCAAAAAAGTAATTGATTACTCCAGATGTGGCCTAACATATAAAACAACCCGCATAACAATTGCTGGTGAACGCAGCAGGCCAGGCAGCATCTATAGGAAGAGGTACAGTCGACGTTTCGGGCCAAGACCCTTCGTCAAGACTAACTGAAGGAAGAGTTAGTAAGAGGTTTTAAGGTAAGAGGGGGAGGGGGAGATCCAAAATGATAGGGGAAGACAGGAGGGGGAGGGATGGAGCCAAGAGCTGGAAAGTTGATTGGCAAAAGGGATATGAGAGGATCATGGGATGGACGGGAGGCCTAGGGAGAAAGAAAGGGGGAGGGGGAAGCCCAGAGGATGTGCAAGGAGTATAGTGAGAGGGACAGAGGGAAAAAAAATTAATAATAATAATAAACAAATAAATAATGGATGGGGTACGAGGGGGAGGTGGAGCATTAACAGAAGTTAGAGAAGTCAATGCTCATGCCATCAGGTTGGAGGCTACCCAGACGGAATATAAGGTGTTGTTCCTCCAACCTGAGTGTGGCTTCATCTTGACAGTAGAGGAGAACTGCACTCGGTCTGCCAGAGAAAGCAGGATCTCCCAGTGGCCACACATTTTAATTCCACATCCCATCCCATTCACATTCTGATATGTCTATCCACGGCCTCCTCTACTGTAAAGATGAAGCCACACTCAGGTTGGAGGAACAACACCTTATATTCCATCTGGGAAGCCTCCAACCTGATGGCATGAACATCGACTTCTCTAACTTCTGTTAATGACCCACCTCCCCTTCGTACCCCATGCATTATTTATTTATTTATTTATTATTACTAATTTTTTTTCTCTCTCTCTCCTTTTTCTCCCTCTGTCCCCCTCACTATACTCCTTACCCATCTTCTGGGGTCCCCCCGCCCTTTTCTTTCTCCCTAGGCCTCCTGTCCCATGATCCTCTCATATCCCTTTTGCCAATCACCTGTCCAGCTCTTGGCTCCATCCCTCCCCCTCCTGTCTTCTCCTATCATTTCGGATCGCCCCCCCCCCTCTCAAATCTCTTATTAGCTCTTCTTTCAGTTAGTCCTGACGAAGGGTCTTGGCTCGAAACGTCGACTGTACTTCTTCCTATAGATGCTGCCTGGCCTGCTGCGTTCACTAGCAATTTTTATGTGTGTTGCTTGAAATTCCAGCATCTGCAGATTTCCTTTGTGTTAACATATAAAACTGCAGCTTGACTCTTGAACTCAAAGCCTCAATTAATAAAGATAAATTTTCTCAATTTTTGCTCATTTAAAATGATCTAAAATCAAAATTATCTGCTCCCTCTATAAAAGAAACACATGGACATAATATACCTATATACGTAACGAATAACTAACTTCAAAAGTATTAAACCTTTTAGTTGCTTTTTAGTCGAAAAGTAGTCAATTTTCAGCAGGCTTCAGTCATCAGAAGCAGTCGTTTGTTTTGATGAGCCAGCGCGAGCCTTAAAAAATGAGAACAAAGCCTTTTGGGACTTTCTGATTTATTGGGCAATTGGCAAAGGCCAATATAAAAAGGTTAGCTTTAAGCAGAGCAGCAGTTGTGGGAGCGGCCACTGTTGAAGTGGAGCAGTTTTAAAGTAGACGGCTTGAGGCTTAGGTGAGAAGAGGTAAAGGCTTAAGGTAAGTTTCTTCCTTTGTCTGTTATTGCATAGCTAGTTCAGTGGGAACTCGTCCAGGATCAACGGTGTGTTCTTCATGTCAGATATGGGAAATCTGGGAGACTGCCAGTCATCCTGATAACTACACCTGTGTGAGATGCATCCAGCTATAATTCCTTCTAAACTGTAAGAGAGAAATGGAACTACCATTGGATGACCAACAGTTCAATAGAGAGGAGGAGGAGGAAGAGATCAATATGATCTACTGAATGAGTGTCTCCCCTAAGTGGAAGAGTCAGGTAGCTAGGTGATGGTCAGGAGGGGGAAAGGTAATAGGCAGGTAGAGCAGGGTACCTCTGTGGCTGCTCCACTCAGTAACAAATATAGTGGATTTCACAACTGGGGCACTTTGAGCCCAGTACATTTTATCCCAATTAAGCGGCTGCCCCAATTATCTTAAGTTTCATGGAAATAGTTAAAAAGGTATAAAAAAAGCAATCTATCATTTAACTGAGTAATAAACTATGTATTTAAATGAAATACAGAACAAACTACAACGCCACCAACACTTCTACAGTACTATGAAACTGTTTAATAGTTCATATTGGTTACTGATGGAAGAATGCATCAGGTGAATGCATTCACTCTTAGATCCTTAAAGCATTTTCCCAATAACCAATCTTTTAATCAGTTCTTGATGTATTTCAACAGCACAACACAGTTATGTGATCTATTGCTTTCTTTGTACCTGATAGTGTTGTGCATTTATAGGAAAAGGAACCATCTGGCGTGGCACGATAAAAAAAGGCCTGTTTTACAGGCACAAAAGCTTTGAAGTAAGCCGAGGAGATTTGTAGATTTCCATGTTTCTACACTCACAGCATCAATACTACCTTTCTCGCATGTGCTTTCTTGAATTTAATGTGGTGCCTACAGTTCACTCCAGACAACCAGCCATCTGCCGAAGGGTTTCAGCCTAACACGTTGACTGTACTTTTTTCCATGGATGCTGCCTGGCCTGCTGAGTTCCTCCAGCATTTTGTGGGTGTTGCTGAGATTGCCAGCATCTGCAGATTTCCTCTCATTTGCAACCAGCTATCTGTTGTTTTAAAATCTTTGTGACCCAGCTTTTTAGCTAGCCTCTGACCTGTTTTTTTTTAACATTGGTTCACTGACATGCACATCTCATGCGGCTACAATGGAAAACCACTGACTTTGCCATTATGAAGACTTGGCTGTCGTAAAGACAGGAGTGACTGCTGGATGACGTTCCGGGGATTAGACGTTTCAAAAGGGACAGGGAGGGAGTGGGGGAGTGGCATTGCTAATCAGAGATAGTATCACAGCTGCAGAAAGGAGGATGTTGTGGAGGGATTGTCTACTGAATCAGTGTAGGCGAAAGTTAGAAATGGGAAGGAAGTAATAACTCTATTGGAAAGGACCTGCACTTTCTATGGTTTAAATTTATAGTTCAAAGTGCAACATGGGTTTTAATGCACCAACTTTAGTAGGAAGTCACAGCAAAGTCCTAGTATTCAACATTTCATTATAATTTCTTTGAGGTCCGAGGACAGTGTAAGCACTTTTGAATATTTTCTGACATAATCTGGCTCCTTCAACAAGGACAAAAGTATTATGTTTCAAAGGCAGGCGCAGAAAAAGACTGGCATGCTGACAATTCAATGAGAATCTAATGAAGCTACTTTATAATTTAATATAATTTACTTGCACAAACTGGCAGCTGGCACACCCTTTTGCATACAGTCGGCAGTTTGGTGGTGAGCGAACTTTAACGGTTGGCTGATGCACTGTAGGCAGAGGCAGTTCGGTATGCCTGTAGGGTGGAAACGAGGGAACGCAGTAAACAGGAAGTTGTGGACCAGGCAGGATGTAGAAGCAATTAAAAAGAGCTCCAGGCAAGTCCACTATTGTCCATGACCTCCTTGCCACGCTTTCAAATAAGTATATTTTTATGGGGCTTCCAGCCCGTTTTTCAATGATCACCAGGCGGAAAGCTTAGTTATGGCACTATCCAGAAAGCTGCAGGGTCTGGTCAGGGTCAGGGTCAGGTTTAGAGACAATGCCAATTTGATGTCTGGTATGCAAGACCAGGCTATTTAGGGTGGCCCAGTCTCACACACACAAACTCAAAGAGGTATTGCCCCCCATTCAATGATCTGTTCAAGGCAAACACCATGGAGTTCTCTTCCTCAATCTCCACCCCTCCGGTAGGCAGCGCACTTGACTTGACTTCCTAAGGTGGTGATGCACCGGATTGCAGCAGGGAACAAAAGATGCTATTGTCCTTTTTAAATGTTTTTTTTTACGATCGCAAGATTCAGCTCGACATTACGAACTTAGAATACTGCAGGTCTTCACTAACAGCGAGTTGCCCTTTGGCGGAGAAAAAGAAGGAGCTGGCTTCGTGCGGAACGTGCCAGCACGAACGCAGTGTGCAGTCTAACGGCGAATGATCGTCTTAGTCGCTTTTCTTGTGATTGCAAGACACTTTTGGGTATCATTAATGGGGGATGTGGCAAGTCTGATTCAATGATTTATTGGCAGACAACGGGGCGGATGGTAGGAGAGCTGCGTGGCCTCGGTCGGAAAAAGGACTAGGCCTCAAGCCATGGTGACTCCTGTTTACAGCCACCAGGAGAGAGGCATCAGAGCTGGAGTCAGTGCTGCCCCCCAATGCTCACTTAGTAGAAGACAAGCTGGATTGCAGTCTGCTGCAGATACTGCAATGTTCATGGACTAAGGGTCCAGACTATATTTTTTTTTGTGTGGCTGTATTTTACTGATATCTTACATGTGCTTGCTATCTTGTATGTGCTATGTGTGGTTTGTGCTGTGCGTGACTGTAAACTGTTTTGCAACTTGGCTCCAGAGTAACACTGTCTCGTTTGGCTATATTCATGGGTAGTCATGTATGAAGAATTAAAATTGAATTCAATTCAATTTCACTTCTCGGACAATTCCTAGAAATCAAAACAGCCTGCTTCTATTCTGAGTGTGGTTCTGTAATGGTGACTCAGGCCAAAATGGAAACTTTCAAGCAAATGAGGCAGGAGGTGGCTGATGAGGCAGACAGCCTTTTAGATTATGGGGTGATGCATTCAGTCTGCTGCTAACTCAGGATCTTTGTGAGCTTCTTCTACATGGTTAAAAAAGTTAAAGTCTGTCCCAAGCCTTGTGGCCCATCAGGCTGGTGCTTATGCCGGTTTCTGTAGTGTGAAGCGACTGAGAGTACAAAACTCTCCCCTGGATAGGATGCCAGTCTATCGCGAGGTTAACCCCCAGCATTTCCCGGTACTCATTTTCAGCTGGGTGGACTGGAGCAGTGTGTGGTTAAGTGCCTTGCTCAAAGACACAACATGCTGCCTTGGCCGAGACTCAAACCCACGACTTTCAGATCGTGAGCCCAACGCCCTAACCACTTGGCCACATGCCACACTTTTCTACATGGACACAAGACTATTAACGTCGCCCTGAATATTCCTTCTCAACTTCGAGCCATCATAGGCTGGAAATTTCCAGGAGACTGACAATTCACACACCATCAGCTACTCTCTACAACCATTAACATAGAAACATAGAAAACCTACAGCACAATACAGGCCCTTCAGCCCACAATGCTGTGCCAAACATGTACTTACTTTAGAAATTACCTAGGGAAATTACCCATTGCCCTCTATTTTTCTAAGCTCCATATACCTATCCAGGAGTCTCTTAAAAGACCCTATCGTATCTGCCTCCACCACTGTCACTGGCAGCCCATTCTACGCACTCACCACTCTGCGTAAAAAACTTACCCCTGACATCTCCTCTGTACCTGCTTCCAAGCACCTTAAAACTGTTCCCTCTCACACTAGCCATTTCAGCCCTGGGAAAAGGACTCAGACTATCCACATGATCAATGCCTCTCATCATCTTATACACCTCTATCAGGTCACCTCTCATCCTCCGTCGCTCCAAGGACGAAAGGCCGAGTTCACTCAACCTATTCTCATAAGGCATGCTCCCCAATCCAGGCAACATCCTTGTAAATCTCCTCTGCACCCTTTCTATGGCTTCCACATCCTTCCTGCAGCGAGGCGACCAGAACTGAGCACAGTACTCCAAGTGGGGTCTGACCAGGCTCTTATATAGCTGCAACGCTACCTCTCGGCTCTTAAACTCAATCCCACAATTGATGAAGGCCAATGCACCATATGCCTTCTTCACCACCGAGTCAACCTGCGCAACAGCTTTGAGTGTCCTATGGACAGGGACACCAAGATCCCTCTGATCCTCCACACTGCCAAGAGTCTTACCATTAATACTATATTCTGCCATCATGTTTGACCTACCAAACTGAACCATTGCGCACATCTGGGTTAAACTCGATCTGCAACTTCTCAGCCCAGTTTTGCATCCTATCAATGTCCCACAGTAACCTCTGACAACCCTCTACACCATCATCCACAACACCTCCAACCTTTGTGTCATCAACAAATTTACTAACCCATCTCTCTACTTCCTCATCCAGGTCATTTGTAAAATCACAAAGAGTAAGGGTCCCAGAACAGATCCCTGAGGTACACCACTAGTCACTGACCTCCTTGGAGAATATGACCCATCTACAACCACTCTTTGCCTTCTGTGGGCAAGCCAAATCTGGATCCACAAAGCAAAGTCCCCTCGGATCCCATGCCTCCTTACTTTCTCAATAAGCCTTGCATGGGGTACCTTATCAAATGCCTTGCTAAAATCCATATACACTGTAACTACAACTCTACCTTAATCAATGTGTTTAGTCACATCCTCAAAAAATTCAATCAGGCTCGTAAGGCACGACCTGCTTTTGGCAAAGCCATGCTGACTATTCCTAATCATATTATGCTTCTCCAAATGTTCATAAATCCTGCCTCTCAGGATCTTCTCCATCAACTTACCAACCACTGAAGTAAGACTCACTGGTCTATAATTTCCTGGGCTATTTCTACTCCCTTTCTTGAATAAGGGAACAACATCTGCAACTCTCCAATCCTCTGGAATCTCTCCCAGAGGTGATGATGCAAAGATCATCACCAGAGGCTCAGCTATCTCCTACCTTGCCTCCCACAGCAGCCTGGGTATATCTCGTCAGGTCCAGGTGACTTTTCCAACTTGATGCTTTCCAAAAGCTCCAGCATATCCTCTTTCCTAATATCTATATGCTTAAGCTATTCAGTCCACTGTAAGTCATCCCTACAATCACCAAGATCTTTTTCCATAGTGAATACTGAAGCAAAGTATTCATTAAGTACCTCCGCTCTCTCCTCTGGTTCCATGCACACTTTTCCACTGTCACACTTGATTGGTCCTAATCTCTCACGTCTTATCCTCTTGCTCTTCACATAACTGTAGAATGCCTTGGAGTTTTTCTTAATTCTGCTTGCCAAGTCCTTCTCAAGGCCCCTTCTGGCTCTCTTCATTTCATTCTTAAGCTCTTTCCTGCTAGCCTTATGATTCTCTGGATCTCTATCATTACCTAGTTTTTTTAAAACTTTTTGTAAGTTTTTCTTTTCTTCTTGACTAGATTTACAACAGCCTTAGGACATCTTGGTTCCTGTACCCTACCATCCTTTCTTAGTCTCATCGGAATGTACCTATGCAGAACTCCATGCAAATATCCCTTGAACATTTGCCACATTTCTGCCGTACATTTCCCTGAGAACATCTTCCCAACTTATGCTTCCGAGTTCCTGCCTGATAGCTTCATATTTCCCTTTACTCCAATTAAACGCTTTCCTAACTTGTCTGTTCCTATCCCTCTCCAATGCTATGGTAAAGGAGATAGAATTGTGATCACTATCTCCAAAATGCTCTCCCACTAAGAGACCTGACACCTGACCAGGTTCACTTCCCAATACCAAATCAAGTACAGCCTCTCCTCTTGTAGGCTTATCTACATATTGTATTGGAAAACCTTCTTGAACACACCTAACAAACTCCACCCCACCTAAACCCCTTGCTCTAGGGAGATACCAATCAATATCTCTGTTATTATACTTTATTGTCTCCAAACAATTGATACTGGAACGTACAATCATCACAGTGATATTTGATTCTGCGCTTCGCAGAATTGTATCTTTCCAGAATCTGTCTCCCTATCTGCTCCTCGATGTCCCTGTTACTATTAGGTGGTCTATCAAAAACACCCAATAGAGTTATTGACTCCTTCCTGTTCCTAACTTCCACCCACAGAGATTCAGTAGACAATCCGTTCATGACTTCTTCCTTTTCTGCAGCCGTGACACTCTCTCTGATCAATAGTGCCATGCCCCCACCTCTTTTGCCTCCCTCCCTGTCCTTTCTGGGACATCTAATGCCTGGCACTCGAAGTAACCATTCCTGCCCCTGAGCCATCCAAGTCTCTGTAATGGCCACAACATCATAGCTCCAAGCACTGATCCACACTCTAAGCTCATCACTTTGTTCATGACACTTCTTGCATTAAAATAGACACATCTCAAACCATCAGTCTGAGCATATCCCTTCTCTATCACCTGCCAATCCTCCTCCTCGCACTGTCTACAAGCTTTCTTCATTTGTGAGCCAACTGCCCCTTTCTCTGTCTCTTCAGTTCAGTTCCCACCCCCCAGCAGTTCTAGTTTAACTCTCCCCAACAGCCTTAGCAAACCTCCCCGCCAGGATATTAAGTTGAGAATTGACCTGCACAACACTAATGCTGAATCAGCAAATGAACACCATGGGTCACCTTTTGCCCTGCCATGGACTTGTTTCTGATGGTGTTTTAGACCATAAGATATAGGAGCAGAATTAGGCCATCTGGCATATCGAGTCTGCTCTGCTATTTCATCATTGCTGATCCGTTTTCTCTCTCAGCCGCAATCTCCTGCCTTCTCCCCCATCGCTTCATACCGACTAATCAAGAATCCCCCAACCTCTGCCTTAAATATACTCAATGACTGGGCATTCACAGATACCTGTGGCAACAAATTCTCCACTCTTTGGCTAAAGGTATTTTTCTACATCTCTGTTCTGAATGGACATCCCTCTATTCTGAGGCTGTAGACTCTTCCACTATAGGAAACATCCTCTCCACATCCACAATATTGAGGCCATTCAACAGTTTTCATTGACGTTACCCCTCATTCTTCTGAATTCCAGTGAGTTGAGGCCCAGAGCCATCAAAGGCTCCTCATATGGCCATCCTTTCAAACCTGGAATGATTGTCATGAACCTCCTTTGAACCCTCTTCAATGTTAGCATATCCTTTCTGGATAAGGGGCCCAGAACTGCTCACAGTTCTCCATGTGAGGGTTAGCAGTGCTTTATAAAACTTCAACATTACATCCTTGCTTTTATATTCCGTCCTCTCAAAATGAATACTGACATTGCATTTGCCTTCCTCACCACTGACTGAACCTGCAAAATCCCGCATGAAGACTCCCAAGTCCCTTTGCACCTATAATTTTTAAATTTTCTCTCCTTTTAGAAAATAGTCTACGCTTTTATTTCTTCTACCAAAGGGCATGACCATACACTTCCCAACACTGATTTCCATCTGCCACTTCCTTGCCCATTCTCCTAATCTAAGTCCTTCTATAGTTTCTCTACTCCACAAAATTACCTGCCGCCTTCCTATCTTTGTATCAACTCAAACTTGGCCACTAAGCCATCAATTCTGTCATTCAAGTCATTGACATATAATGTAAAATGCAGTCCAAACACAGATCCTTTGGAAAACCACTAGTCACCAGCAGCCAAACAGAAGAAGCTCCCTTTATTCCCATTCTTTGCCTCCTGCCAATCAGTCAATGCTTTATCCATGCTAGTGTCTTTGCTAGTATCCATGGGCTCTTAACTTGTTAAGTAGTTCAAAGTAAGAACTGGAATCTGATTTTAAGCGAGGTTGGACAGCAGAAACCTGATTGGTTGAGGACTAACCAATCAGGAAGGACGAACAATGGGAGTTGAGTATACAGTATATACCACTGGAATTGATGTGCCCAGGGACAGTGATTAGTGTTGGGAGCGCTTCTTTTTAGGTTATAATGTCAATGATTTGGATGACAGAATGACGGCTTTGTGGCCAAGTTTGCAGGCAATATGCATAAAGGTGGAGGGTCAGGTAGTACTGAGGAAGCAGGAAGTCTGCAGAAGGACTCAGACAGATTGAGAGAATGGGCAAAGAATTGACAAGTGGAATATAGTACAGGGAAGAGTATGGTCATGCACTTTCATAGAAGGAATAAGGTGTAGACTATTTTCTAAACAGGGAGAAAATTCAAAAATCAGAGGCGCAAAGGATCTTAGGAGTCCTTGTACAGGATTCCCTATAGATTAACTTACAGAAAACAGAGGTAAGGAAGGATTTCTGTAGCCAGAGGGTAGACAATCTGTAGAATTCATTGACACAGGAGGCCAAGTCAATGAGTATATTTAAAGCAGAGATTGATAGGTTCTTGATTAGACAATAAGGCCATAAGACATGGGAGCAGAATTAGGCCATCAGCCCCATTGAGATTGCTCCGCCATTTAATCATGGCTGATCCTTCTTTTTCT
Organism: Mobula hypostoma; assembly: GCF_963921235.1. Classification (NCBI taxonomy): domain Eukaryota; kingdom Metazoa; phylum Chordata; class Chondrichthyes; order Myliobatiformes; family Myliobatidae; genus Mobula; species Mobula hypostoma. Next base: position 142,463,548 of record NC_086098.1, read on the forward strand.
ATCTCCTCCTCAACTCTACTCCCCGGCCTTCTCCCGGTAAACTTTGATGCCATGTCCAATCAAGAACCTATCAATCTTTGCCTTAAATGCACCCAACGACTTGGCCTCCACAGATGCAAGTGGCAACAAATTCCACAAATTCACCACCCTTAGGCTAAAGAAATTTCTCCGCATCTCTGTTTTGAAAGGGCATCCCTCTATCCTGAGGCTGTGCTCTCTGGTCCTAGACTCTCCCATCATGCGAAACATCCTTTCCACTTCTACTCTGTTTAGGCCTTTCAACGTTCGAAAAGTTTTAATGAGATCCTCCCTCATCCTTCTGAATTCCATTGAGTATAGACCCAGAGCCATCAAACGCTGCTCGTATGATAACCTTCCTGGAATCATCCTCGTGAATCCTCTCCAATATCAACACATCGTTTCTAAGATAAGGGGCCCAAAACTGTTCACTGTACTCGAGGTGAGGCCTCACCAGTGCCCTACAAAGCCTCAGCTTCACATCCTTGCTCTTCTATTCTAGACCTCTTGAAATATGGCTATATGGTTATAAATGAATGAGAACATGTCATTTGTCTTCCTCACTACCGATTCAACCTGCAAGTTAACCTTCAGGGTGCTCCAAACAAGGACTCCCAAGTCACTCTGCGTCTCAGATTCCTGGATTTTCTCCCCGTTCAGAAAATAGTCCACATTTATTTCTGCTACCAAAGTGCATGACCATGCATTTTCCAACATTGTATTCATTTACCACTTTCTTGCCCATTCTCCTAAACTGTCTAAATCCTTCTGCATCCTACCTGTTTCCTCAACACTACCTGCCCCTCCACCAATCTTCATATTATCTGCAAACTTGGCAACAAAACCATCTATTCTATGATCTAAATCATTGATATACAGCATAAAAAGAAGTGGTCCCAATACTAATCCCTGCAAAACACCACTAGTCACTGGCAGCCAACCAGAAAAGGATCCTTTTATTCCCACTCACTGCCTCCTACCAATTAGCCAATGTTCTAACCATGCCAGTAACTTTCCTGTAATACCATGGGCTCTTACCTTGGTAAGCAGCCTCATGTGTGGCACCTTGTCAAAGGCCTTCTGAAAGTCCAAATATATATCAACTGTGTTCCCTTTATCCGTCCTACTTGTAATCTCCTCAAAGGATTCCAACAGGTTTGTCAGACAACACTTTCCTTTAACGAAACCATGCTGACTTTGTCCTATCTTGTCCAGTGTTACCAAGTACTCCATCACCTCATCCTTAACAATTGACTTTAACATCTTCCCAACCACTGAGGTCAGGCTAACTGGTCTATAATTTCCTTTCTGCTGCCTTCCTTCTTTCTTAAAGAGTGGAGTAACATTTGCAACTTTCCAGTCCTCTGGCACCATGCCAGAGTCCAACGATTTTTTTTGAAAGATCATTTCTAATGCCACCACAATCTCCAATGCTATCTCTTTGAGAACCATAGGATGCAGTTCATCCGGTCCGGGTGACTTATGTACCTTTAGATCTTTCAGCTTTTTGAGTACCTTCTTTCTTGTAACACTACCTACATCCACTTCTCTTCCTTCACACACATGGGTCACGGTTAGGAGGGGGAAGGGGAAAAGGCAGGTGATGGGGAGTACCCCGGCGGCTGTGCCCCTTAACAACAGGTACTCCTGTTTGAGTACTGTTGGGGGGGACAGCTTACCCGGGGGAAGCGACAGTGGCCCTGCCTCCGGCACAGAGTCTGGCCCTGTAGCTCAGAAGGGTAGGGCAAGGAAGAGGAGGGCAGTTGTGATAGGGGACTCGATAGTAAGGGGGTCAGATAGGCGATTCTATGGACGCAGTCCAGAGACTCGGACGGTAGTTTGCCTTCCTGGTGCCAGGGTCCGGGATATTTCTGATCGTGTCCAAGATATCCTGAAGTGGGAGGGTGAAGAGCCAGAGGTCCTGGTACATATAGGTACCAATGACATAGGTAGGAAAAGGGATGAGGTCCTGAAAGAAGAATATAGGGAGCTAGGAAGGGAGTTGAGAAAAAGGACCGCAAAGGTAGTAATCTCGGGATTACTGCCTGTGCCACGCGACAGTGAGAGTAGGAATGCGATGAGGTGGAGGATAAATGCGTGGCTGAGGGATTGGAGCAGGGGGCAGGGATTCAAGTTTTTGGATCATTGGGACCTCTTTTGGCACAGGTGTGACCTGTACAAAAAGGACGGGTTACACTTAAATCCTAGGGGGACCAATATCCTGGCAGGGAGATTAGCGGGGGCTACTGAGGTGACTTTAAACTAGAATGGTTGGGGGGTGGGAATCAAATTAAAGCGGCTAGGTGTGAGGAGGTTAGTTCACAACAGAGGGATGGGAACCAGTGCAGAGAGACAGAGGGGTGTAAAGTGAGCGTAGAAGCAAAAAGTACAAAGGGGAAAAGTAAAAGTGGCAGGCCGACAAATCCAGGGCAAGCATTAAAAAGGGCTAAGAGAGTTGTAAAAGAGCGCCTGAAGGCTTTATGTGTCAATGCAAGGAGCATTCGTAATAAGGTGGATGAATTGAAAGTGCAGATTGTTATTAATGATTATGATATAGTTGGGATCACAGAGACATGGCTCCAGGGTGACCAGGGATGGGAGCTCAACGTTCAGGGATATTCAATATTCAGGAGGGATAGACATGAAGGAAGGGGAGGTGGGGTGGCGTTGCTGGTTAAAAAAGAGATTAACGCAATAGAAAGGAAGGACATAAGCCGTGAAGATGTGGAATCGATATGGGTAGAGCTGCGTAACACTAAGGGGCAGAAGACGCTGGTGGGAGTTGTGTACAGGCCACCTAACAGTAGTAGTGAGGTCGGAGATGGTATTAAACAGGAAATTAGAAATGTGTGCAATAAAGGAACAGCAGTTATAATGGGTGACTTCAATCTACATGTAGACTGGGTGAACCAAATTGGTAAAGGTGCTGAGGAAGAGGATTTCTTGGAATGTATGCGGGATGGTTTTTTGAACCAACATGTCGAGGAACCGACTAGAGAGCAGGCTATTCTGGACTGGGTTTTGAGCAATGAGGAAGGGTTAATTAGCGATCTTGTTGTGAGAGGCCCCTTGGGTAAGAGTGACCATAATATGGTGGAATTCTTCATTAACATGGAGAGTGACGTAGTTAATTCAGAAACAAAGGTTCTGAACTTAAAGAGGGGTAACTTTGAAGGTATGAGACGTGAATTAGCTAAGATAGACTGGCAAATGACACTTCAAGGATTGACGGTGGATATGCAATGGCAGGCATTTAAAGGTTGCATGGATGAACTACAACAATTGTTCATCCCAGTTTGGCAAAAGAATAAATCAAGGAAGGTAGTGCACCCGTGGCTGACAAGAGAAATTAGGGATAGTATCAATTCCAAAGAAGTAGCATACAAATTAGCCAGAGAAAGTGGCTCACCTGAGGACTGGGAGAAATTCAGAGTTCAGCAGAGGAGGACAAAGGGCTTAATTAGGAAGGGGAAAAAAGATTATGAGAGAAAACTGGCAGAGAACATAAAAACGGACTGTAAAAGCTTTTATAGATATGTAAAAAGGAAAAGACTGATAAAGACAAATGTAGGTCCCCTGCAAACAGAAACAGGTGAATTGATTATGGGGAGCAAGGACATGGCAGACCAATTGAATAATTACTTTGGTTCTGTCTTCACTAAGGAGGACATAAATAATCTTCCAGAAATAGTAAGGGATAGAGGGTCCAGTGAGATGGAGGAACTGAGCGAAATACATGTTAGTAGGGAAGTGGTGTTAGGTAAATTGAAGGGATTGAAGGCAGATAAATCCCCGGGGCCAGATGGTCTGCATCCCAGAGTGCTTAAGGAAGTGGCCCAAGAAATAGTGGATGCATTAGTGATAATTTTTCAAAACTCGTTAGATTCTGGACTAGTTCCTGAGGATTGGAGGGTGGCTAATGTAACCCCACTTTTTAAAAAAGGAGGGAGAGAGAAACCGGGGAATTATAGGCCGGTTAGCCTAACGTCGGTGGTGGGGAAACTGCTGGAGTCAGTTATCAAGGATGTGATAACAGCACATTTGGAAAGCGGTGAAATGATCGGACAAAGTCAGCATGGATTTGTGAAAGGAAAATCATGTCTGACGAATCTCATAGAATTTTTTGAGGATGTAACTAGTAGAGTGGATAGGGGAGAACCAGTGGATGTGGTATATTTGGATTTTCAAAAGGCTTTTGACAAGGTCCCACATAGGAGATTAGTGTGCAAACTTAAAGCACACGGTATTGGGGGTAAGGTATTGGTGTGGGTGGAGAATTGGTTAGCAGACAGGAAGCAAAGAGTAGGAATAAACGGGACCTTTTCAGAATGGCAGGCGGTGACTAGTGGGGTACCGCAAGGCTCAGTGCTGGGACCCCAGTTGTTTACAATATATATTAATGACTTGGATGAGGGAATTAAATGCAGCATCTCCAAGTTTGCGGATGACACAAAGCTGGGTGGCAGTGTTAGCAGTGAGGAGGATGCTAAGAGGATGCAGGATGACTTGGATAGGTTGGGTGAGTGGGCAAACTCATGGCAGATGCAATTTAATGTGGATAAATGTGAAGTTATCCACTTTGGTGGCAAAAATAGGAAAACAGATTATTATCTGAATGGTGGCCGATTAGGAAAAGGGGAGGTGCAACGAGACCTGGGTGTCATTATACACCAGTCATTGAAAGTGGGCATGCAGGTACAGCAGGCGGTGAAAAAGGCGAACGGTATGCTGGCATTTATAGCGAGAGGATTCGAGTACAGGAGCAGGGAGGTACTACTGCAATTGTACAAGGCCTTGGTGAGACCACACCTGGAGTATTGTGTGCAGTTTTGGTCCCCTAATCTGAGGAAAGACATCTTTGCCATAGAGGGAGTACAAAGAAGGTTCACCAGATTGATTCCTGGGATGGCAGGTCTTTCATATGAAGAAAGACTGGATGAACTGGGCTTGTACTCGTTGGAATTTAGAAGATTGAGGGGGGATCTGATTGAAACGTATAAGATCCTAAAGGGATTGGACAGGCTAGATGCGGGAAGATTGTTCCCGATGTTGGGGAGGTCTAGAACGAGGGGTCACAGTTTGAGGATAGAGGGGAAGCCTTTTAGGACCGAGGTTAGGAAAAACTTCTTCACACAGAGAGTGGTGAATCTGTGGAATTCTCTGCCACAGCAAACTGTTGAGGCCAGTTCATTAGCTATGTTTAAAAGGAAGTTAGATATGGCCCTTGTGGCTACAGGGGTCAGGGGGTATGGAGGGAAGGCTGGGTTCTGAGTTGGATGATCAGCCATGATCATAATAAATGGCGGTGCAGGCTCGAAGGGCCGAATGGCCTACTCCTGCACCTATTTTCTATGTTTCTATGTTTCTATAACTTGATTAGTCAGGGCATCAAAGATTACGGGGAGAAGCCAGAAGAATGAGGTTGAGAGGGACAATAAATCAGCAATGATGGAATGGCAAAGCAGACTCGATGGGCTGAATGGTCTACTTCTGCTCCTATGTCTTACAGTCCAAAACTTGGAATGTTGACTTGGAAGAGGGTATGGACATTAGTTCCTGAATGGTGGAGCGCCTGGAGGAAACTCAAGCAGTCACGGAGAGAACATGCAAGTTCCCACAGACAGTGACGGAATGGAACTCGAGTTGCTGGCACTGTCATGGTGTTACGCTAGCCACTAGGCTACTGTGCCCGTCCCTTTATTTCCGATTTCCAGCAACTGCTGTGGCCGGTCTGAGCCCCAGCGTAGCCGTATTCTCACCGGTTTGGGTTTGTCTCCTTACTTCACGCGTGCTCCAGACAGGTGAGCTGTCACGAACAAGCCTACTCCGTCACACTCAATCTGTCCATACAAATCTATCGTTCAGTCACTGTTGGTTAGCACGTGTAAATGCTCCACACCCTCTCCTTTCTTCAAGTTAAAACGTGCCCACTTTCTGAACTTCCCCATATCTGATGAAGGATCATATTAGCTCAGTTTCCCTCTCCATAGGCTGAACTGTTGCATACTTCCAGCATTTTCGATTTCAGCTTTGTAGCATTTGCTCGTTGTTGATTTCTGACCACCAAATTGTACGGTTTCATACAGACTATTGATAACATTCTCATTCATCTACGGGCAGCCATCCCCTCAAATATATCAGGAACTGTGCGGGAATATGGGCTAAAGATGCCCAACAGGAAACATGAAAGATATGTAAAATAGTTCCTGTTTTTTTTAACTATTTCTAAGTTTTTCTTTCAATTAACTGAACTTTTCTATATTTTACAAAATTATAACTTTCTTAAGTACTTTAGTTTCAGTGTCTGAATGCCAGAGGTATTTGAAATCTATAAATTTCACCTTTGTCACTTTCCTGACAATATCTGGTGCAAACTTCATCTCTGTCAAAAACAGTCAGGGATATTTCATAGGCTGCCCTCTGGCAACCGAGCCCAAGTGATTCATCAGACCACTTCTTCAATTGATAGCACACATCTAGTAAGCCGGCACTCTGACAACAAACTACATCTATATGAGTACATTCATTTTGGGTACTAGCACAAGGGGGGTAGAGGGGGGGTAGAGGGGGGGAAGAGGGGGGGAAGAGGGGGGGGAAGAGGGGGGAAGAGGGGGGAAGAGGGGGGAAGAGGGGGGAAGAGGGGGGAAGAGGGGGGGAAGAGGGGGGAGAGGGGGGAAGAGGGGGGGGGGGGAAGAGGGGGAAGAGGGGGAAGAGGGGGAAGAGGGGGAAGAGGGGGGAAGAGGGGGGAAGAGGGGGAAGAGGGGGGAAGAGGGGGAAGAGGGGGGAAGAGGGAGGAGAGGGGGAGGGGAAGGGGAAGAGAGGGGAGGGGGAAGAGAGAGGGAGGGTGAAGAAGAGGGGGAGGGTGAAGAGAGGGGGAGGGTGAAGAGAGGGGAGGGTGAAGAGAGGGGAGGGTGAAGAGAGGGGAGGGTGAAGAGAGGGGAGGTGGAGGGAGGAAGTGGAGGGGAGGGGAGAGGCAAATAGGGGAGGGGAGAGGCAAATAGGGGAGGGGGAGAGAGGATAGGAGGGGAAGAAGGAGGGGAGAGGGAGGGGATGTATATTTAATATTTCAGTAGTATTTGAGTAATATTGTAAATATATTCTTGATTAAGCATTCTTGTTCATCTAAATAATTCATTACGGATTATATGTAAGAATAAGTGAGTTGCATACACCATAACACTACCATGTGATACATGCGCATCTCGCTTAAGGTAAACACCAACTAAGACTCACATCATTGCCTGGCCTGCTGCGTTCACCAGCAACATTTATGTGTTGCTTTCATTTCCACTCCCAACTTTTTGTTACGATTAGTTTTTTATATGTTTTGGAGTTACGAAACATAACAGTGGCAATGAATTATTTTTAAAACAAATTCAAGATTACTACCTACCTGCTGAAGCACAGTAAGATATTTATTTTTAAAAATCGCAGTGAGAAATGGTTGAGTTTTTAAAAAAAGCAGAGTAGTACATGTTCTTCGGAAGGAAAGACACTACTGAGTTTTTTTTAAAAAGACAAAATGAAAGAAATCACAGGTTCATAAACAGTGCATACCAGGTGATAATAATTGTTTTTAAAAAAAAGAGCAGAAGTGGCTAGCTACATTGGAAAGGTTGATGCCTTTGATTGACAACATTTATTTGGATTTTATATATTGAATGGATTGAGCAGTAGGAGAAACAAGTACCAAATTTGCTGAGTGCATTGGATTTAAACGCATATAATTTACTTTAAGTTTGACTGTTCCAACCAAACAAGCTGAAATGAGCTTTGCTAATATCATGAAAATAATGTGGGAAGATTTCGAACTGAAACTTCTAAACGCTTTAAGTTTCATAAGCGGAATCAAAAAGAAGGGGAGGCCATTTCATCTACATGGCTGAATTGAAGGTATTGTCTCAGCATTGACAGTTCAGTGATGGACTTAATGATGCACTGAGAGATCATTTTAGTTCTGGAATCTTATTAGAAAGCATCCTAAGACAGCTCCAAACTGAGGCACAACTTGCATTTAAAAGAGCAGTTGAAATTGCCTTATCGATGGAAACAGCAGGCACAGACAATGGAAACAGTATGCAGAGACAGAATTGAGTTGCAGTCAGGAATGAAAGCGAATGTGAACAAAATGTCAATGTCTAAACGAAAACCTACCTGGCCAAACAAATTGTGTTACTGTTGTGGCAAAGGCTCATAGACACCAGACTAATGCAGGTTTAAAAGAAAAAATTGCAGAATCTGCAACAAAGTAGGACACATACTGTATAAAGAGCATGTCAGGCAGACAAAATTCAATGGACTGCACTGGAAGAGAAAAACATATTAAGTCAAGTTGCAGTTTGATGAAGAGCACTAGTTTGCATGTTGTTGATGAAAAATCTGATAATGATGAGTGTGACACAGGATGAGTAGTTTTGAGATTTACAATGTGAAAACTAGCAAGAGGCAAGCAATATGGTGTACAGCAGAAGTGAACGGCAAATTAATTCATCCACCATTTGTATGCCATATCCCCTGCAATAGATTCAACTGAAAACGAATTAAGAAAGGTACTGGATGATGCCACAATTGTCTCCATGTTGTACACCATGAACTGTTGTCCAATAGAGGTCAAACAGGTATTGATGCCAACATCTGTGCCTCTGGTTGGAAAGCATATTGGACAAATGAAGAAACGAGCTGCTCAGAATAATCATGAAAGTGACGAAAGCAGTGGTCCGACTACAATAGTTTTTGTAGACAACATAAATGAGAAAGCTTCCAATATGTTAATCAGACATTTACCTGCAAAATGGGTCTTGGTTTTAAGCTGGAAGAAAGTTCAAGGAGGTTCAGGACAGTTGCATGCATTCGGCTTTTGTGAGTATGAAGAATCAAAACCTACTCTGCGTGCATTAAGGTTATTGCATGAACTTCAAAAAGCTGCTTGTAAAAGTTTTGTCTCACCTGCCAAACACAGTGATCCCTCCTCGTCAGGAAAAACGTTATCCCACAAGAGTAAGAAATCCTCCACAGCAATTAAATCTGAATGGGACAGTTTAAAATTTACTTTGCTGTGGATGTCGGTATAGTAGTTGTATTATATAGTATTCTGTGAATGCAATTGAATTTCATTCTCTATTGAGTTGGATTTCATAGCTAAGCAGGGAAGAGTGTTGTGTATTTAATATTTCAGTAATATTTGATTACTATTGCAAATATGCTGTTGATTAAGCATTCTTGTTTGTTTAAATACTTCATTACTGGTTATATGTAAAAATAAGTGAATTGCAAACATCCTTATCTACCACGTGATATGTACTTGTCTCAATTGGAGTAAACACAAACTGAGAATTGCATTAGTTTGGACTCAATCTTTTATTGTTTATTAGTTGTTTTATGTTTTGGAGAGAGAATGAGAGAATTTTTGTCCAGTTAAGCGGCTGCCCCAGTTAGCCGAAGATTCATGGAAACAGTTAAAAGGAATTGAAAAAACGCTTAAATAACAAAATACAAAATAAATTAGAATACTACCAATACCTCTACAGTATGATAAAACTGTGCATTAGTTCCTAATAGTTATCAATGAAGGAATTCAGCTGCTGTGTTCTGATGATTGACTGTAAATGAACAATATCAGTGCAGACACCTCATGCAGACAATGGACTGCCTTCATACAAAGCTTTCAATGAATGCATCCTCCAAATCTTCATTTTCTTTGTAACAACTAAGACGATGGTCAATATCTTCATTTTTGTCATTAGGTCCTACTTGTTGAAGTAGTGAAGCTGTTTCATTTTCACTCTCGCGCGTTTCTGGCATCTCCAAACCTAAATGCTACAAACCGCTGTGAGCAGAACAGTTCCAAATTGTCTTACTGCTTATTTCTCACCAACTGTCAGTGACAAAAATCACTGTGCTAGCAGCCACACAAGTTTATGGGCTGATGCTAGCTAGGAACTGTTCGGCAACAGTCTCCTGTCTCAAATAAGTGGCACAGTGTCCAACACCTCCAAGAGGACCACGGCCTACTAAGACAGGTGGAGTTGTGGATAATGAAGTAGGTTTTCAAAGCTTGCAGAGAGATTTAGGCCAGTTAGAAGAGTGGGCTGAAAGATGGCAGATGGAGTTTAATGCTGATAAATGTGAGGTGCTACATTTTGGTAGGATCAAAATAGGACATACATGGTAAATGGTAGGGCATTGAAGAATGCAGTAGAACAGAGGGATCCGGGAAGAATGGTGCATAGTTCCCTGAAGGTGAAATCTCATGTGGATAGGGTGGTGAAGAAAGCTTTTGGTATGCTGGCCTTTATAAATCAGAGCATTGAGTAAAGGAGTTGAGATGTAATGTTGAAATTGTACAAGGCATTGGTAAGGCCAAATTGGGAGTATTGTGTACAGTTCTGGTCACCGAATTATAGGAAAGATGTCAACAAAATTGAGAGAGTACAGAGAAGATTTACCAGAATGTTATCAGGGTTTCAGCACCTAAATTACAGAGAAAGGTTGAACAAGTTGGGTCTTTATTCTTTGGAACGTAGAAGGTTGAGGGGTGACTTGATAGAGGTATTTAAAATTATGAGGGGGATTGATAAAGTTGACATGGATAGGCTTTTTCCATTGAGAGTAGGGGAGATTCAAACAAGAGGACATGGGTTGAGAGTTAAAGGGCAAAAGTTTAGGGGTAACATGAGGGGGAACTTCTTTACTCAGAGTAGTAGCTGTGTGGAACGAGCTTCCAGCAGAAGTGGTTGAGGCAGGTTCAATATTGTCATTTAAAGTTAAATTGGACAGCTTTATGGACAGGAAAGGAATGGAGGGTTATGGGCTGAGTGCAGGTCGGTGGGACTAGGTGAGAGTAAGAGTTCGGCACAGACTAGATGGGCCGAGATGGCCTGTTTCTGTGCTGTACTTGTTATATGGTTATATATATGGTTAAAAGCCTGCTCCACACTGTATTACTCTATGACTCAATAACTAGAAGCAATTTAGGAACAGCACAACTTGGAAAATAATCACAAAATTCATGGGTGATATTTTATCTGTTTTTATATCTAAAATATCCCATCACGTGAACCTTTTAAAAATGGTTTCCTTTGATATAAATGTTTTATGATCTTACAAAAAATTTCCAATAGCTCAGTTGAATAGACTAATTCTGAACATCTCACAGTTTTATCATAAGAAAAGTCAGACGGTCAGTACTATGAAGCAAGACAACCAATAATTGATAAGGGGTAGCTGTGTTCCTTGTTTTATATGATACCTCCATTGCACGCATACAAACAACTCTCAATGGATTATGTGAATTTCTGTTGATGTTTCCTTTTCAATCCCAGACTGTATGAAACATGATGTTTTCCCTTCTCAATGTTTCCTGCATAAATTAATTGGTAATTCATTGAAAAAGGGCATGTTCTCAGAGACTGGGTTCCATGCCTAGTTTATAATGGCAAAAGACACAGCTGAATATTTTAAAAAAGAACATGACATGGAGAAATTTCCAAGCAATCCAAAGGTTATCAATTATTTTTTGGTCAAAAACAGAGTTCTCTGTTCATCAGTCTATCAGCATAATAATAATAATTGTAAACTCAGTTCTTGAAGGTGTACATCTTCTCATAATGCTGCTTCCCTTTATCATCACTGAACAGTACAGCGCAGAAACAGGCCCTTCGGCCCATCTGGTTTGTACCAAACCATTAATCTGCCTAGTCACTGGCAGCTCATTCCACACTCCCACCATCCTCTGATGAAGAACTTCCCCTGTAAAACTAACAAACCCACAAAAAGCATCAAAGATTCTATCAACACTCATTACTCTACCATCAGATAACTGCCTACATGCATGCAATTGTACATTGAATTGATGATTTACAGAAACGCATTTTCATTCAATTTAACTAAACACAAACTCACTGAGTGTTCCATTTCTTTTCACGGTAAAACTCTTCACATGGGCTGTCCTAACATTTGAGCGCAGGTTCTGTGCATGGATGTGGTGGAGCAAAGAGCCCCATTTCTATGCTGTGCGACCCTAACAAGTTCTGATAATTTCAGTGGAATGTTTCTCCACATAGACTTCATATCCACTTGGCCTCACACACTATTCTACTATTGCCATAGGAACATAATTTTCTCCATAATATGGTAATACTAGAAAGGCCAACTGCATGTAAAACCTATCAACCGTCTGGTACATATAGGATGCACTGTATGAGTTTACACGGACAGAATTTAGCTAGTTCTGCAATCTTCCAGGTATCTGTAAATTCAGAGGTTGTATTTGAGGACTGAGAAAGTGTAAATATTTAATTCTTGTTCAGCCGAGGGTAAAGTCTGTGGATGACATCATCGTCACTGGACTAATCACAAGAGGCGAGGAATGCAAGTAGCAGTAGCAGGAAGTAAAGCAGCTGATGAACTGGTGCAACCACAACGACTTGGAGATGAATGCCCTCAACACTATGGCAATGCCTATCCACTTCAGGAGGACTGTGTCCCCTCTGCACCCACTCACCATTACCAACTCTACAGTTAGAATACTCGGACGCTGAGCATCATTATTTCACAGGACCTCATGTGGGAGAATCACATCTCCTTCATTAACAGAAAGGCTCTGCAGAGAATATACTTTTTGCAACAGTTGGTAAAATTCCACCTTCCCTAGGAACGTACCTCCAACATGTTAAGCAGCCTCACATCAGCCATTACTCTCTGGTTTTGGTATAGCATCCTCTCACAATATTCAAATTTTATAGCCATCATGAAGGAGATACAGGAGCCTCAGGGCCCACAGGACCCACACTGCCAGGTTCAGGAGCAGTTACTACCCCTCAACCATCAAATTCCTGAACCAGAAGGGATAACTTCACTCAACTTCGCATGCCCCTCTTTGAAATGTTCCCACAGCCTTTGGACTCACTTTGAAGGACTCTTCATCTCACGTTCTCAAGAGATATTGCTTACTTATTTATTGTTGTTGTTATTATTTTGGTTTGTTCTTTTCATAATTGTACAAGTTGTTTTCTTTTGCACATTAGTCATTTGCCTGCCTTGTTGTGTGTGGTTTATCACCGATTCTATTGTGTTCCTTTGTATTTGCTGAGACTACCCGCAAGAACATCAATCTCAGGGTTGCATATGGTGACATATACGCAGAGTGCGTTGTTACTAAACTTACTTTGAACAATGAACTTCGAAGGTTACTGGCTGCCATCCACCATCACAATATCTGTCCAGGACAAGAAAAGTCGGCAGGAAAAATCATTGCAGACATGACCCATCCAGAAAACTGTTTTCCTTTCCCAAATGCTCCCTTCCAGAAAGCACTCTAGGGCCACTAAAACAAAAACTTCATGCCATTTTAAAAGTTTCTTCCCCCAGGCAGTTCACCTGATCAACCATTCTAGTTAGACCCCACACCCCACTACCTCAAAGATCAAACAATTTTTTTAAACTTTCGACATGGAGCACTGTGAGCAGTTTTAGGCCCCTTGTCTAAGAAAAGTTATTTTCTAAATGGGGAAAAAAAATTCAAAAGTCTGAGCTGCAAAGGGACTTGGTCCCTGTGCAAGATTCCCTGAAAGGTTGACTTGCAGGCTGAGTCAGTGTTTTGGGCTCCTTATTTAAGAAATGATGCGCTGTCATTGGAGACGGTCCAGAGGAGGTTCATGAGAATGATTCTGGGAATAAAAGGGTTAATGTGCAAGGAGCATTTGATAGCTCTGGGCCTGTACTCACTGAAGTTTAGAAGAATGAGGGGTGAATCTCATTGAAACCTATCAAATATTGAAAGGCCTAGATTGAGTGGATGCGGACAGGATGTTTGTTATAGTGGGGGAGTTTAGGACCAACGAGCACAGCTTTAGAATAGAGACACATCCCTTTAGAACAGAGATGAGGAAAACTTCTTGAGTCAGATGGTGGTAAGTTAGTGGAATTCATTGTCCAGACAGCTGTGGAGGCCAAATCATTGCTTATATTTAAAGTGGAGGTTGATAGGTTCTCAATTAGTCAGGGCATCAAAGGTCATGAGGAAAAGGCAGGAGGATGGGGTTGAGAGGGATAATAAATCAGCCATGATGGAATGGCGGAGCAGACCAAATTTGCTGAATGGCCTAATTCTGCTCCAAAGTCTTATGGTGGTGTAAGTTCCAGAAACAATAATCCGGGACAGAAACTGGAGTCATTTCAACGAGTGTGTGCCAGTACATAATCGTTAAATGCACACTATGTCGATGTAACAGTGAAAGCAGAAAGTAGGAGCAGGAATAGGTCATTCAATCCTTTAAGCATTCAATACAATCATGGCTTCATTATTCAAGGTCAGTCCCCAACCTAGCTTTTTCCCCATATCCCTGATCCTCCAACTATAGAAAAATATCTTGCAAATATTTAACAGTTTGGCTTCACCTGCTTTCTGTGATCTAGCATCAGGAGTAACAGTCTACCCCTAGTCCTGGACTTCTCAGGCACCAGGAACATCATTTCTGTCTCTACCCTGCAGCATCCTGTTAGAATTTCTTATCAATTTCTACAAGATACACTCTCAGTCTTCTCAGCTCAGCTGAATAAAAGCCAGGTAGAAACAACCTTGCTTCATAAGTCAGTCCTGCCATTCCTGGAATCACTGTGGCAAAAGCTCGCTGAACTCGCTCCATAGCAAGAACATCCATCCTCAGCAAATCTGCACACAGTGAGCAAGGTGCAGTCTCACCAAGGTCATGGGCAATTGCAGCCAGACCTTCTTGCCCCCATACTCAAACCTCTTGCCATGAAGACGAGCCTTCTTCTATCCGACAGTGTCAGCATGTTTGCCTTTAGTGATTGGTGCACGAGGATACGGAGGCCATCTTACTCCTCCCTCTTTCCCAATTTATCACCATGCCGATGAGAATCTGCCTTCCTGTTACTGCAGCCAATGTGGATAAACTCACAGTGATCTACATTTTACAGCACACGCCTGCTTCATCAACCTGTCCAAATCTATCTGGAGCTTCTATGCACCTAACTCTGTGTCATAAACAAATGTAATGCTACTACCTTTACACCCCACATTTAAATTAATGTGTTATACACAATATGGTTGATCTTTTTGATAAAATAATGGAGAACTGATAAACCGCTGCTTGGTGATCCAGGAGGAGGGGACATAAAAATGAAGGAAATGGGCAAAGCCTTTTTCTAAAAAGCAAGTGATTAAGGTTTGAAGTGGAGCTGGTTGAGATTCACTGGGGTGACGGATTGGAGCTGCATCTTTACCAAAAGAGGTGTAAGGCTCTCCTTCTCTCTGCAGGTCACCCCCTTGGGCAAGGTGTAGCACCTGCTTAGCCCCATGATCAGGGTCATGTGAAGCCATGGGAGCTGGTGGTGGATGGTCGTATGAGCAGCCAGTGCACGTTACTAGTCCTGGTTATGCGACCACTGATGCCAGGCAGGCAACCTCCGAAGAGTATTGATAATGGATGAGGCTTGCCTGTCTTGTAAAGACACGGCCCAGTAAAAGGAAATGGCAAACCACTTCTGTAGAAAAATTTGCCAAGAACAATCATGGTCATGTAAAGACCATAATTGCCCACGTCACATAACCAATGAATGAACAAACAAACAAACGAAGGATTCGTCAGGTTAAGTGGTGTGCTGTCTGGCATTTAGTTCATACTCCTGCATTACACAACTCTTTATGAACACAGCTATCTTTAAATGTGACATGAGCTTTTTTGTCTCTCACATCCTTTTGGTCGGGAGTCCTATTCTCCTCCCACCATTTAGCAGTAAAATGTCCCTTCAGAGGTCTTCTACCAACTACTTTAAATCTATGCTGTTTGACTTCTGATCTCTCCAGTAAGTGAAGGGCGTATTCAAATGATACTTTTGCTACAGGTAAAGTATTTTTTTAATCAAACATACAAATTGATAATAATTTTCCAAACCTGTAACAGTTCATTCACTCCAGAAAACAACCTTTTTCATGAAAATATATCAATTACACCTTAAGCAGAAAATGATGCATATTCTATTCACACTTACAGTAATGTGTAAACGTTTTAGGTACAGATATATAAAGCTAGGGTGCCTAAGACCTTTGCACAGAACTGTAGCAATTTTATGTATTGCACTGTACTGCTGCAGCAAAAAAAAATTTCATGTGAGTGACGATAAACCTGATTCTGATATGGGTCTCTTTTGTGGACTGAGAGTGGGAAGGGGGCAGGGAGAGGGGAATCATGGTTGGGAAAAGGGGAAGGGAAAGGGGAGGGAGACATTCTGTAATGATCAATAAACCAATTGTTTGGAATCAAACAACAGGAATTCTGCAGATGCTGGAAATTCAAGCAACATACATCAAAGTTGCTGGTGAACGCAGCAGGCCAGGCAGCATCTATAGGAAGAGGTGCAGTCGACGTTTCAGGCCGAGACCCTTCGTCAGGACTAACTGAAGGAAGAGTGAGTAAGGGATTTGAAAGTTGGAGGGGGAGGGGGAGATCCAAAATGCAAAGTGTGGTCGAAAAGTTGAAGAGCCGAAGAAATTACAGATGGGGAGCAGTGAGATTCTTCGGCTCTTCAACTTTTCGACCACACTTTGCATTTTGGATCTCCCCCTCCCCCTCCAACTTTCAAATCCCTTACTCACTCTTCCTTCAGTTAGTCCTGACGAAGGGTCTCGGCCTGAAACGTCGACTGCACCTCTTCCTATAGATGCTGCTTGGCCTGCTGCGTTCACCAGCAACTTTGATGTATGTTGTTTGGAATCAAATTACCTTGTCTGGTGTTGTAGGGCTGGGTGTGTCTGCACCCGTGCCAAACATCCCCACCCTGACACTCTTTCTCTGTACCACACCCCTCCCGTGGCACTCCACCCTCACCATTACCAACATCCTTTGTTCCTGCCAGATTTACAAACTTGCTCTCCAGTCCACACTGACAAATACAGTACTGTGCAAAAGTCTTAGGCACTCTAGCTATATATATGGGCTTAAGACTTTGGCACAGCACTGTAAGTCTTATCCCTAGCTTCTTTTAAAGAAACTTAGTTTATCCAATCTTTCCTTATAGCCAGAGTATTCCAATGCTAGCCACATCTTTCCAAATCTCTCTGTACCCTAGAGTGTCAACACATATCCTCAAATGTACTCAGTAACCCAGTTTGAGGCTTAAATAGTACTGTATGCAAACCTATCATAACCTCACTGCTACCTTGGCTAACAACGAAAGCATTCCTTTGCCTGCGTAACCATTTTTTTTTAGCTATCCTGTTAATTCTTTGCCTTTCTCTTTGTTCCTGAACACCACTCATTTAGGATTTCAGAGAATGAGAGAAGATCTGATATAAACATATGAAATTATGAAAAGGATAGATAAAATAGAGGCAGGGAAGTTGTTTTCACTGGTAGGTGAGACTAGAACTAGGGACATAGCATCAAGATTCGGGGGTGTAGATTTAGGACGAAGATGAAGAGGAACTGCTTTTCCCAAAGAGTGGTGAGTCTGTGGAAATATATTTAAGACAAGGTTGGATAGATTTTTGCATAGTAGAGGAATTAAGGGTTATGAGGGAAAGGCAGGTAGGTAGAAATGAGTCAATGGTCAGATCAGCCATGATCTTATTGAAGGCAGAGCAGGCTTGATGGGCCAGATGGTCTACTCCTGCTCCTATTTCTTACGTTCTTATCTTCTTACTCACTTCCTCAAGAATTCAAACATCAGTGGAAGAAGTAACAAATATTTCAGGTCCAGGGCCCTATTTAACAGAGTGATTTTGGGACCTTGATGATGTCTGAAATCAATACATTGTCATTCTCTGATCTGAACTACAGTGTGCTATTGTCTGAAATGGGCTTCTTTGTCATCCCGTTGTTTGACTTGAATACACAAGAAATCTCCCATTTATTCTGCACTCATTCCTGCTGAAGTCACACATGTTCCCTCCTCCCTCCTTCCCTCTCTCTCTCTCCCTCCCTCACTCTCTCTCCACTCTCTATCTTCCTCCTTCACTCTCTCTGCCCTCCTTCCCCCTCTTGTTCTCTCTCTCCCTCCTTTCCTCTCTCTCTCCCTCCTTCACTCTCTCTCCCCTCCTTCACTCGCTCTCTCCCTCTACACTCTCTCTCTCCCCCTCCTCCCCCTCTCCTCCTTCCCCCCTCTTTCTCTCTCTCCGTCCTCACTTCTATGTCTCTCTCTCTCCCGCTCCTTCTCACCATCCCCCCTCCCTGACGCAAGAATCTTCATGGGTAGTGCCACAATCTCAGATACACCCTGATCATATGTCAACTGAGGTCCATGCTCGTCAGGCCGCATTGGGTTACTGTAAGATGCCGACAGCAGAACGGGTGATGTTCACCTCATTATTCGTTTCCCTCTCCAGACAGCAAGCTTACAGTTGAATGTGATTCACTGTACACTGAAACTTACAAAATTGTAAAGGAATGATTAGTGTACAATTGTACTGTATTACACCCTCCATCACAAATATAAAATTGATGGGCAGGAAGTGACTTGCTGACACATCAAATTTCTCTTCTCCCAGCTAGGATCTCACCTAGACAGACTTTATTAAATACCACACCATTATATCCCTTCCCTCTTTTCCCTCCATCCTACTTCGTTGTCACAGTGTCCTTCTGCTAGAGGAAAAGAAGACAGAAAAACGGGAAAATCATTTATCAATTCCACCCTCACCTCAAAAGCAGTCGCAGAGTCCAGCTGGTGTTTTTACCTAGTTAAGAACTAATCCCAGCTCCCGTTTGTAGGGACGCTTAACTCACTTGAATTGCATTAATTGGCTCGGGCTATTTTTGGGCAAAATCTCACACGGTACAGAAGAGCTGAAACAACCCAAATCAAACGAAAGCTGTCAGTAAACTTGTTTATAACTTTCAGACAAAGTAGCCTCATAACTAAAAAGTACTGCAATAATCCAATTTCCAAATCTGCACAAGGTGAGTGATCAGAGCCAATCTTGAGTCGTGCAGCAATGTCAATAAGCAAATGTCCTCCTGGAAGTTTTTACATATATTACAGACACATTTTTTATTAGAAGAGTTTTGTTCCTACCGGTCTCCACAGATCCTTGCTCGACTGAGCAAGCAGCTGCAGAAATCCAGTAGAATATGCAAACAGTATCACCTGGCGCATGAGTCATAGCCACAATTAGCTGATAGGTTAATGGATACGTTGGGGCAGGGCTACCATACAGCAAACTAGGTGCCTTGTCTAAGCCTATCATGCTGTACAATGAGAAGGACATATACAGAAGCTAAAGGAAAAATAGTCAGCCGAGATAGAATAACAGACGAGACAGTGCAGATCCATGTCAAGTGATCCACAGGTGTTAATATTCTCTCTCTGTTTAAAAGTGCAAGTTTATGGTACTGATTGATAGATTTTATTCTATTATGCTGGAACTAAAGGACTGAAATTTATCTTGGCTGGTCGTGGAAAGTGAATCAGTTAGCCTATGCTCCGTTGGAAAAGAGGGAATTTGGCGGGGAACGCCATGACTCACCACTTCCTACTTTGTGCGACTAACCAAGATGAACATCACCCTGATTTTTATGAGTTGCTCCGGAGCTGACGCACTGCTCAATGCATCTGCGGTTGCTCAAGCAACACTTCTGCGCCAAGTCTGCTCGTGCTCTGAAATGGACAGCTACAGCACTTGCATGCAGTCATTTCATCAACGGCGTAGGAGCCCTGTGTCTGTCCTCTATTTGCTTTCTATTCTGTCTTGCACCTTTACTTTGTTTATTACGGCACCTAGTCACATTAGTGGGGGCGTGGTGAGAGCAAAAGCTCCTTGTTTATTTTGTGGTCGTTTGTAGCTTGGGCCGGCGGAGGCCATATCTTTGCTGACCACTTCATATTGGTGAGATAACAACTAACATTGCTGAGATAACGTTCAATAAACTCTTTGGAACAGTGATTTCATTGGAATTGAGGGTGTGACATCCAAGTATAACAACCCGGTGGCAGTCGCAGGCCAACTGCAATTGTTTTGATTTTGGATTCGTTTTTGCCACTACAAATGGCATGTTCTGGGTGCATTTACTCAAAGGTTTGGCTACACTTCACTGCAAGAGTTGTCCTCAATAATGACAAATCCTGGGTCATTATTGCAACTTGCCTTCCTATATTACCATATAACCATATAACAATTACAGCACGGAAACAGGCCATCTCAGCCCTTCTAGTCCGTGCCGAACGCTTACTCTCACCTAGTCCCAACTACCTGCACTCAGCCCACAACCCTCCAATTCCTTTCCTGTCCATATATCTATCACTTCTACTGGAAGCTCGTTCCACACAGCTACCACTCTCTGAGTAAAGAAGTTCCCCCTCGTGTTACCCCTAAACTTTTGCCCCTTAACTCTCAACTCATGTCCTCTTGTTTGAATCTCCCCTACTCTCAATGGAAAAAGCCTATCCACGTTAACTCTATCTATCCCCCTCATAATTTTAAATACCTCTATCAAGTCCACCCCTCAACCTTCTGCGCTCCAAAGAATAAAGACCTAACTTGTTCAACTTTTCTCTGTAACTTAGGTGCTGAAACCCAGGTAACATTCCAGTAAATCTCCTCTGTACTCTCTCTGTTCTCTCTATCCTCCAAATATTCCTTTACTATTTTTAAAAGACGGCCCTCTCTTTGACCCTGCAAACAAAATAGCACAAGGCCACTCCAGAGCGGCAGTTCTCCAGCTCGCTAGAGCAGTCCATCCTGTCATTCATGAAGCAACCATCTGCTTAACCTGAGATCGCCACAATGTAGGGATTGTGATGGCTAAATAAAGCACAACAAATGTGATTTCCTCAGTGGATACTTACTTACTGCCGTATGCCACTGGCGTTTAGGGCACCAGTGAGGATCTTCCATCTCTGTGAGGAAGGATTCTTTCCTGCTGTCTCCATATCGATTTTTTTGAGCAGTCAGGGATGTCAACCCTGAACTGAACCTCCGAACCTGGAGGACCAGTGGACCACGCTTAGTCCGGCCTCTACCTTTTGACCCTTTTGGCATGGGCGACTCTACCAGGAGAAAATGCTGAAGGCCCGTACTCCAGCCAACATAGCTCTCCAGGTCATTGAGTCAAGCAAGCCCCCAAACCCTGCGACGAGGCTGTGGTCCTCTTGGAGGCTCAGTGGGATAGTTGCCATGTCACTGAGCAGATGGAGTGCGGGGCCGGGGGGGGGGGGGGGATGGAGAAAGAGACTGAGTAAATAGCAGCCAAGACATTAATACCAGGAGGCTTCAGGCCCACTTCTGTCTGATACTGTGTCACCTGGCTTGGAAGTGGAATAACAATAGCTGCTCGGGAGATTCTGTTACAACAAGTTGCCAGGGATGGAGAGGGTTACGATCACGGGGAGGAGTGATCTCCCTGAGGGTATTTAGTCCGTGGCACTCAATGGGAGAGGTGCCAACAAACAGTGGCTCAGGGCCGGTCAAGGTCTTGCCGACGTACAGTGTAATCGTTATCACAGTGAGAGTCAATACTGTCAGCAGAGGAGTGCTGGAGCACACAACAGCACTGGCAGAATACTAATAGGAAGGTGCAGCGTAACACAGTGGGCGGAAGAGATTAGGTTTAGGTAAGGTAACTACTACTTGAAGCACATTTCCGACGTACGCATCTGGAATTGTGATACAGTACTGGGTTAACCGATTATGTAGATTCCATTATTACAAGTCTGACAGTGAACATCAAAGTAAATAAATTCTCCTCAGATAACGCAGCAAACCAGTCCCAGCATGAACCAGCACGTGAATGTTTTGTTTTCGTTGTGGGTAAACGTAACCCAAAAAGCGTGCAGCTTCCCTGTCTGTCAGTGTTTGTTAATTCATGTTTATCTTTACAGCGGTGTTGGGATGAAAGATTTTGAGAAACTATTTCACTTTCTTTGTTTCTGCTTCCCTCACCTACTAAAACTCCTGGTGTTATTATCCTGCTACATTGCCCCATAGTGGATGCTCTCTACCTTACCCTTCCCTCACGTTAGCATATTATTTTCCTTGTCACTTCCTTTGGAATTAATCTTCTTTCATTCTCTCCTCCGTTACCCCTTTTTGCTTCCTTTAGGCGGGGGCTGATGGAAGGTATGGTGCAGCGTTGCAAGGCAAGGAACCGCCAGCCACCACTGGCTCTGTCTAGATTTGGAGTCAGAGGGAGAGATACGGCACCAAGCAAGGTGCTGCAGCATAGCAGGACCACGGCAACCAAGAAGCACCCACTTACACTCATCTTGTGTTAATAGATGATATATTTTTCACCATCACCATTCCCAATCCCTTATTCAGACACATCCTCTAACACTCTACCTTCCCAGTGATGCGTTTCTCTTCTAATAACAGACCCACTACTTCTTCCTGCCACCCCACCCCCAGCACATAACTCCTTCAATTATATATTATACTGAAGGTGACCATTCATCCAAGTATGTACAACCAGGACCCTGGCAGAGACACTTAAATCATCCTTAGTGACAGGGGAGGTACTAGAGGACTGGAGGATAGCCAATGTTGATCCACTGTTTAAAAAAGGCTCTAAATATTAACCAGAAAATTATAGGCCGATGAGTCTGATATCAGTTGTCGGAAAGTTATTGGAAGGTATTCAAAGGGAGCAGATATAGAAGTATTTGGATAGACAGAGACTTATTATGGATAGTCAGCGTGGCTTCATGCATTGTAGATCATGTATAACCAATCTTGTTTTTGAAAGTTATCAGGAAAGTGGATGAAGGCAAAGAAGTGGATGGTGTCTATATGGACTTTAGTGAGGCATTTGACAAGGTCCCGTATGGGAGGCTGGTCAGGAAGGTTCAGTTGCTCAAAATTCAAGGTAAGGTAGTAAATTGTATTAGATATTGTTTTTGTGGGAGAAGCCAGTGAATGGTAGTAGAGGGTTGCCTCTCTGACTGGAGGCCTATGACAAATGGTGTGCCACACTGATTGGCACTGGGTCCTTTGTTGTTTGTCATCCGTATCAATGATCTGGGTGATAATGTGGTTAAAACTGGATCAGCAAACTTGTGGCTGACACCAGGATTGGGGGTGTAGTGGACAGTGAGGAAGGCTATCATGGCTTGCAGAGGGATCTGTATCAGCTGCAAAAAATCGACTGAAAAATGGCAGATGGAACTTTACACAGACAAGTGTGAGTTTTGCATTTTGGTAGGGCCAACCAGGGTAGGTCTCATACAGTGAATGGTAGGGCACCGAGGAGTGTGGTAGAACAAAGGGATCTGGGGGTACAGGTACATAGTTTGCTGAAAGTGGCATCACAGGTAGTTAGGGTTGCAAAGAAAGCATCTGGCACATTGGCCTTCATAAATCAATATATTGAGTACAAGAGATGGGATGTTATGTTGAAGATGTATAAGATGTTGTTGAAGCCTAATTTGGAGTATTGTGTGCAGTTTCAGTCACCTACCTAGAGGAAAAATGTAGACAAGGTTGGAAGAGTACAGAAAAAATTTACAAGGATGTTACCAGTTCTGGAAGACTTGAGTTATAAGGAAAGATTGAATAGGTTAGGCCTGTATGCTTTAGAACATAGAAGATTGAGAGGAGATTTGATAGAGGTATACAAAATTATGAGGAGTATGGATATGGTAAATGCACGTAGGCTTTTTCCTCCGAGGTTGGGTGAGATTATAATCTGAGGTCATGGGTTAAGGGTGAAAGGTGAGAAATTTAAGAGAACATGAGGGGAAACTTCTTCACCCAGAGGGTCATTAAAGTATGGAATAAACTGCCAGCACAAGTGGTGCATGCAGGCTTGATTTCAACATTTAAGAGAAGTTTGGATAGGTACATGGATGCTAGGAATATGGACGGCTATGGTCCCGGTGCAGGCTGATGGGAGGAGGCACTTTAAACGGTTTTGCCATGGACTAGATGGACTGAAGGACCTGTTTCTGTCATGTACTTCTCCATAACTATCTCAGGTACTGATTGACCAACTCGCAAACCTGTCTTCTTCCTTCCTCCCTAAGAATGGGTGGTCTTCAGGCGTTGTTAACCTTTGCTGATTTCTCTTCTTAGCCTCGGTCCTCTCTTACTTTGCTTACATTCAGAATTCAAGTTGTTTTAAAGAAACTTTACTAGGATGACAGAAAGAACGTTCTAAGTTCCATTCAATGGAACCGCATCATACTCAATGTCTGCGTCCATCTCATGGACGTTAGAAATTATATCTTTCAGATCTAAAGTTGATCTAACTAGAATTGATGAGTCAATGAGTCAACTTAGCTGACTTTAAAATTCAACTGCATTTTTTTTAAACCAAAATTAACGCGCAGATTCTTTTGAATCTTAACAGGTGCAACACATAGTGACTGATTGCATCACTAAAGTGGTGCACAGAATCTGGTGACTTTACTACCTGGCTCCTCTCCTCTTGGTGTGTAGCCATTCCACTTCAAGAGGCATGACTTAATATTCAATGGAAGTAAAACGCAAAATGTTTGTGGATGCCTACGGTGCACAAGTATAGTAATGTTCTTTGATCTTGAAGAACAAGAGCAGACATCTTAGTTTTTTAGGTAAAGGTTATAGATAAATGGATAGATACTTTATTGATCCCAAAGGAAATTACAGTGTCACAGTTGCACAGTGCACAGATATATAAATATTAGAAGAGAAGTAAGAAAGAATAAAAAACAAGTTATCTCAAACAGTCTAACAGGAGACAGGGAGGTCATCACTTCCCAGGCTATAGGTGACTTATTATAGAGCCTTTTAGCTGAGGATAAGAATGATCTCATACAGTGTTCTTTGGAGCAGTGCCGTTGTCTTAGTCCAGCGGTCCCCAAACACCGGGCCGCAGAGCATGTGCTACCGGGCCGCGAGGAAACGATATGATTTGGCGATATGAGTCAGCTGCACCTTTCCTCATTCCCTGTCACGCCCACTGTTGAGTCATTACGCATGCGAGGTCATTGCCCGCGCGTCATCCACGTCAGCGCGGGAAGAAGATCAACTCCTCGAGCTTCCAAATGACGGCGGGCTGAGAAGTATGTTTGACATAACATCTCTGCCGGCATTCTGGATCAAAGTCAAGGCTAAATATCCTGAGATAGCCACGAAAGCACTGAAAGCGTTGCTTCCATTTCAAACATATCTCTGCAATGAATGCAATGAAAACTAAATTGCGGAATAGACTGGACATAAGGAACCCCGTTCGAGTATCGCTGTCTCCCATCACCCCTCGATGGCACCATCTTGTTGCAGGGAAACAAGCCCAGGGCTCCCACTGATTCAGTAATACTGGTGCGTTGCAAAGATTTTATATGTTCATACGAGGAAAATATGTGCTGCGTGTTTAATATCCAAACGATACTTAAAATGTTATGATGCCATTGACTTATATAACTATATAACAATTACAGCACGGAAACAGGCCATCCCTGCCCTTCTAGTCCGTGCTGAACGCTACTCTCACCTAGTCCCACCAACCTGCACTCAGCCCATAACCCTCCATTCCTTTCCTGTCCATATACCTATCCAATTTTTCTTTAAATGATAATATCGAACCTGCCTCTACCACTTCTACTGGAAGTTCGTTCAACATTTACTTCAAGCTCCCCTGATAATTGACTTATCACTATACTCATGCAAGGAAAATATGCGCTGTGTGTTTAATATTAAATTCGTTAGATAAACCCTTTTAGAAACGAAATTGAGTGTATTAGCTAATTATCTATATTCTGGTCATGATTAACACCCACCCCCCGAACAGAATCACCAAAAACGATTTGTAGAAAAAAATCGTACACGCGCCCGCAAGTTACGCATGTGCACTAGTGCCCGTGCAAGGCTTCATGGTCATTGTAGTCTTTCTCAGGGAAACCCAACGTATTTGACTACTACTCTTGTCCACTAACAACCCTTACCTCTGTCCCCCCCACCACCAGGGTCGGCCGGTCCACAAGAATATTGACAATATGAAACCGGTCTGCAGTGCGAAAAAGGTTGGGGACCCCTGTCTTAGTCTATTATTAAAGGCGCCCCTCTGTTCAATCAAGATGGCATGCAGAGGGTGAGAAACATAGTCCAGAATTCCCAAGATTTTCCATAAGGCCTTTTGAATCTAGTGTTGGGCACGTGGCCAAGTGGTTAAGGCGTTAGTCTAGTTATCTCAAGGTCGCTAGTTTGAGCCTCAGCTGTGGCAGCAGTGTTTGTGCCCTTGAGCAAGGCACTTAATCACACATTGCTCTAGTCTGTGCAAGGAGTGGCACCCCACACAGACTTCCAATCTCTTCCTTGTAAGGCATGAAAATGCCTGACGCAGGCCTCTCATGGTCTGAGTCGACGTTCCCTCCCCTTCCCTCCCCCTTTTGTTCTACCACAGTCTCCAGTGGGTTCAGTTTGACTCCTATAACAGAGCCAGCCTTTCTTATCAGTTTATTGAGCCTATTGACATCACCTGTGTTGAGGCCATTGCCCCAACACAGCACAGCATAGAAGATTGTACTGGCGACAACAGACTGGTAGAGCACGTGAAGGAGAGGCCTACATTCCCCAAAGGACCTCAGACTCCTCAGGAAGTAGAGGTGACTCTGGCCCTTCTTGTAAACAGCCTCTGTGTTGGTGCTCCACTCAAGTCTGTCATCCAGGTCTTCACCACATCCATGTCCTCACCATCAATAGTAACAGGGAAGAGTGCAGGCTTAATCTTCTTAAAATCCATCACCATCTCCTTTGTAGTAAGGAGTTGGTGAGGTATCTTTCTGTGAAGAGCGGAGCAGGCTCATTCTGTGTTGTAAATATCCAGTATTGATTGCACAAATGAGCCGTGTTTAGTGTTGGAGACAGAAAAGACTGCAGTTGTTGGAAACTAGAGCCAAACACAATCTGCTGGAGGAAGTCAGCAATGGGTGGACAATGTTTCAAGCTGAGACCTTCCATCTAGATTGTTTAGCAATGTGTAGATTATGCTTGCTGAAAGCCCATCAATATTGAAAACTAGTCCCAACTCAGCCACAGAGGATTTTAAATTAATATTATCTCAAAAAATAAAATTGCCATTCATAATTTTCAAAATTAAGGAAAATTGTTGAGTGAAAAATGGATGCAACCAGAAGACCTTATTTCAACAATACCGTTGACCGAATGGTACTGGTATATGCTGGAAATTAGGTTTGATGTCTATTGGTCAAATTGATGAAATAAGAAACATTAAGGAACTCAGTTCACCAGATAAATATCATCAGACTCAAATGATATGAAACTGTCCAGATTGTTTGGAAAGTCTTTCAACACTTATTTCAATATTAGAAATTTGGAAGGAAAAATGCCATGATAAAAACAATTAATTTTGGTTTGTTGAAACGTTTTCAGTCAGTGGGGTAATCCCAAGGTGATAGACGCTCAGAATGAAAAACTAGTTGTTGAATATGACATGCACTTTGACACAGAAGTGTGACTATTTGATATTATACTTCTCCATAGCAACATAACTTCAGTGAATTATGGGTACAATTTGATATCATACCTCTCCATGGCAACATCATCTCGGTGAATTATGGGTACTATTTATATTATACCTCTCCATAGTAACATCATCTCAGTGAATTATGGGTACTATTTGATATTATACATTACATATGCAATAAATAACAGAATACTCGAATATTCAGCAGCATCTGGTACAGAGAAACTGCAGTAACATTTTGGGTTTGTGACCTTGCATGATAACAGTATTCAAAGCTTGAATAGCTCTGATTAGCAGTTGTTACTTGCCCATTGCTCTGAGAAAGGGTCATAGACTGAATCAGGAAACTGTTTTCTTCTCCACAGATGCCGTCTAACCTGCTAAACATTCCCCACTTTTCTTTCAGCTTTTCAGCAGCTGCAGTGTTTTGTCACAAGCATCCTAGTCATTTTAGAAACATATCCAGCTAACCATATTGCTCAAAGGCAGCCTCTACAATAAACTAAACATGCTTATGCCATCTTGGCACAATCTGATGGAAAATTACAGATGCCCAATGGAAACAAATACAATATAAGAAAACACGGCATGAATATCATTCAGGAAACACAAGGGATTAGTGTATCAACAGGCAAGTCACTATTGCATTGTGTAGTTTATGGGTAATATATAATAACAATAATAATAATTCATTGTTATAAAATTGGTGAACAGATGGGAAAGCAATCAGGTGAAAAAAAGAATAAATGTCTCTTTCTCTGATTGTTGCACTGTGATTAGTGGGAAACTGCAGGGATTGTGCTTGGGACCAGAACAGTGATTTGGCTGAGTGGACCAACTGTTATATACAGTATCTGTGTTTGCTGATGGTACAAAACCAGGAGGACTGTGAATAGAGGGTGGTGGGGTGGTGAAGTGGGGGATGGGGAGATGTAAAGTGCTTTCAGGGGGAATGGACACGCACAGTGTTATAAATAATCCACATTGGTGTACAGAAATGCAGGCAATTTTTTTAAAATAGCGACAAGGCAATTATGAAGGCAAATGAGACAAATGGTATACTGGTCTTTAAGAGTCAAATAGTCATAGAGCATCCTGCATGGAAACAGGCCCTTTGAGCCATCTATTCCATGCTAACCACTTACCCTAATCCTGTGTTAATCCCATTTTTTATTCCCACTTTTTTATCAATTTACAACCCTTCCCCTTCCAGAGTCAACTACTATACACTGGGCAAAATTTTCAGTAGACTGCATTACAAGAGGATTTGAATACAAGAATACGGATGTCTTAAACTAATTCTATAGACACTAAGTGATAGCGAAACCATTATAGTCTATCTTTTGTTGATTTTTTTTTACTTTAAAAAGCATAAACATGTCATAGGGGGACTGACACAAGGATGTACCAATTTGGTTCCGAGAATGGTAGGTCTGATATCTGATAAGAGATTGAGTCAGCTAGGTACCTGTGCTGTAGAGTTCAGCAGAACGACAGGTGAATAAAATTCACACAAGGTGGGTACTTCACTTGGGCTGAGATGTGTGGAACTAAGGTTCACAGATTTAAAGAGCATATTTAGGACTGAGATGAGGAAAAATGTATTCACTCAGATTGAGTTGAATCTTTTCATTCCTCCACCCTGGAGATGCAGTCATTGAGTTTATTCAAGATAGATGAAGGATTTCTGTATAATGTGAGAACTAGGGATACAAGGAAAATTCATGATAATTGAGCTGAGGAAAAGGATTGGCCTCAACAACCCATCACAGTTCTTTATCTTATGTTTGTGAAAGCACTTCTATCTAGGATAAGCAAAGTAAATAATATAGACCGCAGGACAACTGAGGTATCGTATAAGATCTAGTAGCAGAATTAGGCATTCAGCCCATCAAGTCTGCTGATTTATTATCCCTCTCAACCCCATTCTCCTGCCCTCACCCCGTAACCCTTCATGCCCTGATTATCAAGAACCTATCAACCTCTACCTTAAACATACCCAATGACTTGGCCTGCGCAGCCATCTGCGGCAATGAATTCCACAGATTCACCAGCCTCTGGCAAATTTCTCCTCACCTCTGTTCTAAATGGACGTCCCTCAATTCTGAGGGTGGACCTTCTGCTCCTAGACTGCTCCACTGTAGGAAACATCGTCTCCACATCCATTCTAACCAGATCTTTCAATATTCAATTGGTTTTAATTAAGATTCCACTCCCCCCACCCCCATTCTTCTAAACTCCAGTGAGTCCAGGCCCAGGGCCATCACAGGAAAAGAAAATGCTAATGTATGCATCTCATGTTTCTCTCTTGAAGATTTTGGCAGGTTAAATTAATGGTATTTTATTACAATCGTGAAGAGAACAAACAAACATTTGTATTCAATACTGAACATGATGTTATTTTCCTTACCTTGCTAGATTTTCCAGTTGGGCTTTTGGGGCTTTTTGGACTTTTGGGTTCCAGCTTTGTGCTCCGAATAGTGTCTGCTACCTGTTCATTGTTGTACACCACTTTAGAGTCCCATGTGACCTGTTCATCTTGATTGCAATCATCGGTTTGGACAGACCTGTAGCAGAGTAATAATATTGTTCCAAATCAAATGTTTGAGCCAAATACCCTTCAATGCTTCCTACGAAGATGCTACGGCAACTACGAAAGTGACATATTGACCATTGCAATTCCAACAGCAGGCTTACCTTATGAATGCGCTCAGTTCATTGTTTATGAGTAGTTTGTTGTTTCTGCTTTATTATTAGTGGCAGGGTGTTTAAGTAATTAAATCATGCTGCAGTTATATAAAACTTTCGTCAGACCATACTTGGAGTATTGAGTGTAGTTCTGGTCGCCCCGTTATAGAAAAGATGTGGAGATCGTGGAAAAGATGCAGACAAGGTTTACCTAGATCAGCAGTGGCCAACCTTTTACATTCCATGCATCAATTTTTTCATGCACGAGTTCAGATGCACCATACAACTCTTGTACCCCCATTCAATTCTTGTAAAGATAGGTTAACCCTTTTCCTTTCCGTGCGTAAAAAAATCGCATCTGAACCTGTGCGTGATAAAATTGACACATGGAATGTAAAAGTTTGGCCACCCTGACCTAGATGTAGCCTGCATCAGCGGGTATGAGCTCTGATGGACAAAATTGGGCTGTTCCCCTTTGACTGTTGATAACTTTAAGGAGGGATGTGATGGATAGGTTTTAAAAAATTATGGGAGGTATAGATAGAGCAGACAGTAAAAAAATTGTTCCCCAGGATAGAAATGTTGAACTCCACTGGATGTGCTTTTAATACTTGGGGGTGGGGGGGGGAGAGCTTAAAAGCAATCTGAGGGGCACTTTTTTTTTGCGGAGAGTGGTTGGTTGTCTGGATTGTTTTTCCAGAGGTAGCAGTGGAATCAAGCAGTTTAGAGAAATTTAGATAGACACATGAATATAAAGGGAATGGAGGGATGTGGGTGATAAATGGGACCATAAATCAGCATCAAGACTGGCACAATATTGTGGGCCAAGTGGCCTGCCTGATGCTGTACTGTTCCATGTTCCCTGTCTGATTCCATAACCTTTATTGTTTCCTGTTGAATTTTGTCACAGCAAGGCCAGATAAGGCTGTTTCCTCATCGGCTGATAAGGTGCAAATAAAACAGTTGAACAAAGTCCACGCCGGCATTGTACAAGCTGGATGGGATATTTTGCATGTTTTAATACATATCCTCACGGGTACATTGACAGTTCATGAAAGCAATGAAGACTCAGCAAAGTTCTAAGCACAACATTGAGTGCTTTGGACTGAGAAGGGTCTCCAAGAAAAGATGATAAAGCAGCAGAGGACAGGCTTTTTAATGGGACCAGCTGCTGAGGCTGAGTAGACCCCCTGGGCTTCTTACTTTGGGACAACTGTGCACCATACAAGTACTGCAGAAAAGTTTGAAGTTCAGTCACTTGATCTTCAAATTACTCACACCACTTCTAAGTACATTTTGTGGATGTGTGGATGTAATTTACCAAACCACACAAAGCAGCACACCTCGGCTGTGGAGAAGTCTGATCCTGGAGTTCAGCTGTGACTCAGTGAATAAGCCCATAGGCTCAATGCATCAGACTGAAATGGACAACGCTGCAGAAAAGGGAGATCTGAAATACTCTTGGAAAATACCCACAAACAAGAGCTCATGTTTCTGATTAGGCAACATCCAGTTGACCCGAAACATCAACTCTGGCTTTTTTCTCCATCCATGGTGCCTGACTTGCTGGATATCAGGAAAGGTTTTATTTCAATCTATTGTCTCACCTGTGTAAAGCAAACATTGGAACCACACTTGCATGCAAGAGATGGAGCCTTGTTAGGTTAACAGTCTGAATTTCTGGTTATAGCACAATTCAAGAAGAGACAATCTCGCTAC
The DNA here is from genome assembly GCF_963921235.1 of Mobula hypostoma. Lineage (NCBI taxonomy): Eukaryota > Metazoa > Chordata > Chondrichthyes > Myliobatiformes > Myliobatidae > Mobula > Mobula hypostoma. Next base: position 142,495,389 of record NC_086098.1, read on the forward strand.
TCTACCAATTGTCGATGACTGCTCTCTCTCTCTCACCAATGCATTAACTCTACTCATTGTCCTGAGGAGAAAGCAGTCCTAATGTTGTTGTAGCAAAATGTTATCTTTATTTTATTAAGGCTGCTTTCATTTGTAATTCTCCAACCTGATTAAACACAGAGAAAGAGACTTTACACACTCAGACAGATTATATTTACAGAGTCTGCGATGTTGTGAAAGACATGGCTTACAGTAAGTGTCAAAGCACTCATGTCCTCTCAAGTCAGAACGTGATGAATTCACCCCCACCCATGGATTTCAGTGCTCTCCACACCTCATTTCTTGGTGAGCCTGCCCTCACCTGTCAACTGCAGCTGCAGCTGCAGAATTTATCACCATGGATTTTCTTCCAGTCTCTCAGTGCCACCTCTGGAATTCTGAAAAGATCTAGCCTTGGCTCCCCTCAATCTCTCATCAGCTTCTCGCTATACCATCCTTTTTTACTTCAGCTCAACTTGTCACCACTTCTTCCCGGCTCCTCTGCGAGGCCAGGCTGTCTCGTCTGATAACCGTTACTGGAAGAGCAGAAATTTGCTCCATTTTGATATAGGACAGAACAAAGCCGTTGAGTCCCCGCTACAAGTTCCATTCTTTGTGCCTGGCTGAACCAGACTGCTCACAATCTTGCTGTTGTAATTGTGCCTGAGCTGAGTTGTCAGCTTGAAATCTTCTACAAATTCCGTCTGCAAGCCCATGTCATATTTGACCCCACGGTTTCAACTATACATCGGCACCTTCATCAAGACTGTCTACTGCCCCTGACAATGTAATCCAGCACTGCCCCTCTGAAATCTCCTTCCCATACCATGTCCAGACTTCAGTTTCAGGACGGCTCCCCATCTTTGTTTGACTTCCTGCATGGCTGACTTCCTCGTTAAACACCATGAAAGCAAGCATGTCATACACCTTGACCACTTTATCCGCTCTTGCATAGCCACTTTCAGTGAAATATGGGCCTGCACCCCAAGATCCCTCTGTACCCCAATGCTATTAAGGGGACTATCATCACCTGCAAAATTTTCCCTTCCATTTCAATATCGCAAATTGCAAAACCCCTCCTCCTTACCCTTCTTCCATAGTTCACTGTCCGCTCCTATTAGATTCCCATACCTTCAACCCTCTACCTCTCCCACCTATCACCTCCCAGCTTCTTCCTTCCCTCCCCACTTCCCCCTTACTTGGCTCTACTTATCACCTGCTAACTTGTATTCTTTTCCCTCCCCCCACCACCTTATTCTGGCTTCTACCCCCTTCCGTTGCAGTCTTGATAAAGGGCCTTGCTCTGAAATGTCGACTGTTTATTCCCCTCCTTAGCACTTTTTCCATCTTGAGCAAAGGCAAAGCATTTGCTATTCTAAACCCCTTCAGGATCTTGCCTGTTGCTCGTGAGAACACACAGATCCTCGTCAAAGTCCCAGTAATCTCCCCACTTGATTCCTTCAATATTCTGAGGAAAAACACCACCATGCTCTGGAGACATACAAGCCTTAATGCTTTCTAGAAGACCTACAGTACCTCCTCCTTAATCTCAAAATATCCCAGAACATAAGCACACCCCACTCTGTTTTCACTGTTCTCTAATATCTTCTCTTCAATAAATATCAACACAAAAGTACTCATTTAGTACCTCAAACACCTGCTCTGACTCCAAACACAAATTCCCTCCTTTATCCTTGAGTGGAGCTACCCACTCCCTCTCCTTGGTTATCAGAATCAGAACAAAGTTTATCATCACTAACATATGTTATGAAATTTGTTGTTTTATGACAGAGTATAGTGCAAGATGTAAAACATTAATGTGAGCTGCAATAAAAAAGTATAATTATTAAAGAGCGCAAAAGAAGAATGGAGAAGTAGTGTTCATGAGGTCATGGAACGCTCTGGAATCTGATGGCAGAGGGGAAGAAGCTGTTCCTAAAACGCTGAGAGTATGCATCTTCGGACTCCTGTATCTCCTCTTTTTCTTAGTATAGGTATCAAATTCCTTAGGATTATACTTGAGATCCTGCTCACCAAGGGCACTTCAAGATCACTTTTGGCTTCCTTCTTGGCTGCTTGAGCATTTTCCTGCTATCTTTACATTCCACAATGATTTTAGCTTCCTAAGCCCTACATATGCTTCCTGTTCCTTCCTGAATAAATTTTGGACCCCTGGGGTCATGCAAGGTTCTCTTACCTCACCGTCCTTGCCCTTACTCCGCAGCAGAACATGCCGATCCTGAGCTCTGATCAACTGGTCTTTACACAACTTCCACACATCAAGTGTGGACTCGACCGACAGCAGCTGCTCTCAATCAATGCCCCTTAGTTCCTGTTTTATCCTGTCATGATTCAGCCTCTCCCAATCTAATACCTTCCTACAAGATCCAGTTTTATCCTTACTCATAATCGTCTTAAAACATAAGGAGCTACGGTCGCTATTCCCAAAATGTTCAAGTCTGTCACATGGCTAGGCTCAATTCCCAAAACTAAGCCCAGTAACTTCTTCTGGAGTTTCCACGTACTGTTGCAACGGGGGAAGAAGCTGTTGCTCCCTTTTCAAGTAACCGCCGCCTCTAATTTGAGTTTCCACATCTGTTCTGGGAATCCTTCTCTTCGTGATTTTTATAAATGACCTGGATGAGGAAGTGGAGGGATGAGTTAGTAAATTTGCTGATGACATAAAGGTTGGGGGTGTTGTGGATAGTGTGGAGGGCTCTCAGAAGTTATAGCGGGACATTGATAGGATGCAAAACTGGACTGAGAAGTGGAAGATGGAGTTCAACCCAGATAAGTGTGAGGTGGTTCCTTTTGGTAGGTCAAATATGATGGCAGAATATAGCATTAATGGTAAGACTCTTGGCAGTATGGAGGATCAGAGGGATCTTGGGGTCCGAGTCCATAGGACACTCAAAGCTGCTGCGCAGATTGAGTCTGTGGTTAAGAAGGCATACGGTGTATTGGCCTTCATCTATCATGGGATTGAGTTTAAGAGCCAAGAGGTAATGTTACAGCTATATAAGACCCTGGTCAGACCCCACTTGGAGTACTGTGCTCATTTCTGGTCGCCTCACTACAGGAAGGATGTGGAAACCATAGAAAGGGTGCAGAGGAGATTTACAAGGATGTTGCCTGGATTGGGGAGCATGCCTTATGAGAATAGGTTGAGTGAACTTGGTCTTTTCTCCTTGGAGCAGCGGAGAATGACAGGTGACCTGATAGAAGGGCATAAGATGATGAGAGGCATTGATCGTGTGGATAGTCAGAGGCTTTTTCCCAGGGCTGAAATGGCTAACATGAAAGGACACAGTTTTAAGGTGCTTAGAAATAGGTACAGAGGAGATGTCAGGGGTAAGTTTTTTTACGCAGAGAGTGGTGAGTGCGTGGAATGGGCTGCTGGCAACAGTGGTGGAGGTGAATACAATAGGGTCTTTTAAGAGGCTCCTTTATAGGTACATGGAGTTTAGAAAAATAGAGGGCTATGGGTAACCCTGGGTAATTTATAAAGTACGTACGTGTTCGGCACAGCATTGTGGGCCGAAGGGCCTGTATTGTGCTGTAGGTTTTCTATGTTTCTAAGAACTGCACTTGGATGCACTGAAGAAATGCCACTCCATCTAAATGTTTCTTCTATTAAGGGAATACCAATGAATACTGAGGGAGTTAAAAGCCCCCTATTATGGCAAGTCTGTTGTTTCTGCATATTTCCATAATCTGTCTGCCTTTCTGTTCCTACACCTCTCAGCAGCTATGGGGGGCCGAGAGCATAATCCCCTCAGTATGACTGCACCTACCCATTTCAAAGCTTCACCCAAGTTGCCTCTGGTACGTCCTCTCTGGAGTATCATTGTGATATTTTCCCTTACCTGCAGTGTAACCCCTCCACTTCTTTTACCCCATTTTCTATCGCGTCTGAAACAGTGAGCAGCCATTCCTGCTCTTCACACGTCCACCTCTGTAACAGCAGCGACACTGAAATCCCACGTACTGAACCTCCTCACTCATAAAACTCCTGACATTGCAATTAATACACTCCAGTCCATCGTACCATCTTTAATTGCCTGTTCCTTGCTAGCCTTTCTTTCAGTCTTACCTGACATACCATTTTTCTTGCATTAAACCCTACCAGCTTGTTGTCTTGTTGCTGTGGTTGTTGTTCCTTTGCCGCACTAATTCAAACCCTCTTGAGTAGCACAAGCCAACCTTCCAGAAAGGATACCCTCCAGTTCAGATGTAAAAAAATCTTGTTTTTACAGCTTCCACGTGCCCTGGAAAACAGCCCAATGATCCATTAATCTGAAGCTCTCCTTCCTGCATCAGCTGATTAGCTGCAAATTGAACTGCACTTTTCATCTAATTATCACCTCATGAAGTAGCCTAAGTCATTTTAAACCACTTAATTTTCTTGCCGTTTAAGTAATTGACTTCAGGAAGAGAGGCAGCACTGAGGCTACATCCCTACTACGCCCGATAATTTTGAAAACAAAGCTTTTCTCTTCGTTTTGACCTTCCGTCCACACTGAAACAGCGTTTTCAGCCCCCGAAAACGGAGATTTTCAGAAACGGTCTCCAGAGTGAATAAATCTGAAAACGCCTAATATCCGTTGAAAGGTTGAGGGCTTCAAATACCAAGGAGTGCCCTGGTCCGACCAGCTAGGTCAAGAAAGCTCACCAACAACTCTACTTCCTCCGGAGGCTAAAGGAACTTGTTATGTCCCTGTCGAGCCCCACCATTTTCTACCGATGCGCCATTCAAAGCATCTTATCTGGATGTATCACCGCTTGGCACGTCAACTGCTCTGCCCACAAGAAACTGCAGAGTTGTGGACACAGCTTAATATAAGACAGAAACCAGACTCCCTGTAATGCTGAGGCTTTTAAGGCATTGGTCAGCCCGCACTTGGAGTATGGTGAGCAGTTTTAGGCCTCATAGCTAAGAAAGGAAGTGCTGACATTGGAGAGGGTCCAGAAGAGGTTTATGAGAATAATCCTGGCAATGAAAGGGTAAATGTATGAAGAGCGTTTCATGACTCTGGAAAGGTATTTGCTGGAGTTTAGAAGAATGAGAGAGGAGTGGAGAAGATGTGGGAGAGTCTGGAAACAGAGGGCACATCAGAATCGAAAGATTTCCCTTTAGAACACAGATGAGCAGGAATTTCTTCAGCCTTAAGGCTGATTTATTCTTGTGCGTTAAATGTATGCCGTACGTACGGCATAGCCGTGAACCCTACGCTGTATCTACACTGAACCCTACGCCGTAGCTGAACGCGCACCTCTCCCAAAATGTAACTACGCATCACGGCGTCGCAGACCGCAACAACTGTGATTGGTCCGCTTGGGAGCATCACATTTCCTCCTACGCTGCAATAGCTTCCCATTGGGCGAATGAAGGGCAGGGAAGCAACTCCGGCTGCAATGCTTTCCATAAAGCTTTACAGACCTCTTTTAAGTGACACTACACTGTACATACAGAAAATTCACCCTCCTTCAGTTTCAGTGTTGAAGTTTGAGTTTCTTCGTGTTGAGTTTCAACACGAAGAAACTCAACACAGTGGCTTAGAAACCCCACCGCCAACTAGCGTTTTGGCGGTGAATTGCAGAGCGACGCAGACACACCAACGCATAAGTATAAATGCTCACAACGGCGCGGCCCACTTCCATAGGCTACGGCGTAAGCTAGTACGCACAAGTATAAATCAGCCTTAAGGGTGCTGAACCTGTGGAATTCATTGCCAAAGACGGCTGTGGAGGCCAAGGCATTACGTATATTTAAAGCCGAGATTGATGGCTTCCTGATTAGTAAGAGCATCCAAAGTTACAGGGAGAAGGTAGGAAAATGGGATGGAGAAGGAAAATAAGCCAGCCGTGATCGAATGGCACAGCAGACTTGATGGGCCAAATGGCCTAATTTGCTTTTAAGTCTTATCTTAAGGACTCAGTATACTTACCGCTGCCTCGACAAGGCAGCCAGCATAATCGAAGTCCCCACCCACCCTGGGTATCCTTTGTTGTTCCCCCCCCCCCCAAATGGGCTGAAGATACAAAGAACTGAAAGCATGTACAGTACCATCAGGCTTCAGGACAGCTTCTACCTCACTGTTCCGAGACAATTGAACAGTTCCCTAGAACACTACGATGGATCTTGAACTCACAATGGACTTTGGTATGATCTTGCTCCTTATTGCCTACCTGACCTGCACTTTCCCTAAAGCAGTTACACTTTATTCTGCATTGTTATTGTTTTACCTTGTACTACCTCAATGCACTGTGTAATGACAGTATGCAAGACAAGTTTTCCACTATATTTTAGTACATATGACAATAATAAGCGTGACCCATTTCTAATTTCCACTCCATGACAATGCTGGGAGAGAGGCTATTTTAAGAAGATGGCAATGGATGCAAAGCCAGTTTCAATCTGAATTTCATACATGTTGTTAAACACAGATAGGGTCAAAGGAAAAGAGTTATGAACTAGGTCACAGGTCAGCCCTCTGGAGCTTTCTCTGAAACTCCTACTCCCTTCCCAGTTCCTGGTTTTGTGCAGATTTGTTCAGTTGGTAGATATTAACATACTGCTAATGCACAAGATGCCCTGCCACAGAAAATGACTGAAGTAAAGATGGTTTCATAGAATAAGGCACAATTAGATAACTAACTGAAGGAGAGGAAGTCAAGGGCTTCTGGCAGCAGGATAGATTTTGTCTCACTGGTACACTAGGGCAAATATCCTTACACACTACCTTCAATAATTCCACAATAAGATAGAATTAAGGAATTGTGTTATGTCAGAGGCTGAAACAAAAACCAGCTCTTCCTTATGTAATATTCAGTAGCCTGTGCCTTTATCGCTTCTTTTGATCTCCTGTTTACTGTTTCCAGTGAAGAAAAACATTAATTATTATTGAACATTACAAAACCTACTTGCCTTATTACTTCTTGATTTACAGAAATAATATCACAAGTATATATTGTACAGCTTTTAAACTAAGCCCTCCAGTTTCACTTTATTAATGTTCAGCTCTTTCATGAATTAACTATGACCTATTGTTTGTAGACAGCACTTTCCGGTGCAGACAATTCAAGATAAAAATGAGTTTTAGTAGAAGACTTCAGATCAAGGCACAACGACAGTTGAACCTTGTGATGTTTCGCCCTACTCCTCGTAACTCATGAAGGCACACTCCTCCAGTCTCTCCCACAATATCATTTATGGCAAAAAGTACAGCCAAGTATCACCAGGTTAACTCAAGAATATATAGTAATGGATTGGACTTAGATACACAAATTATAATTTCCAAGAGTTTGTTGATACATAACAATCAGTGATAAGACACCTGCACATGCAGTGTATAGAATAAGGTAAATGACCTCATGTGCAGGTAGAGATTGGCAGATATGACATTGTGGTTGAAAGAAGATCAAAGTTTGGAGTTTAATATCCAAGGATACACCTTGTATCGAAAGGACAGGCAGGTAGGCAAAGGGGCAGGGATACCTCTGTTGTAAAAATGAAATCGAATCCTTTGAAAGAGGTGACATGGGATCAGAAGATGTAGAAGCCTTGTGAGTAGAGTTAAGAAACTGCAAAGGTAAAAAGCCCCTGACTGGAATTATATACAAGCCTCTGAGCAGCATCCGGGATATGGGACATAAATTACAATATGAGATAGAAAGGGCATGCACAACGGCCAATGTTATGATAGTCATGAGGGATTTCAATATGCAGGTAGCTTGGGAAAAACAGGTTGGTGCTGGATCCCAAGAGAGGGAATTTGCAGATTGCCTACAAGATGGCCTCTTAGGGCAGCTTGTGGTTGAGCCCACTGGTGGAAAAGCAATTCTGGATAAGGTGAACCAGATTTGATTAGGAAGCTTAACATAAAGGAACCCTTAGGAGGTAGTGATCATAACGTGATAGAGTTCACCCTATAATTCGTGAAGGAGAAGGTAAAGTCAGATGTATCAGTATGACAGTGATGCATAAAGGGAATAATAAAGTTGATTGGAAGGGGACACTAGCAGGGATGATGGCAGAATAGCGATGGCTGGAGTTTCTGGGAGCAATTGGGAAGGTACAGGATAGAAATATCCCAAAGATGAAAAAGTAGTCTAAAGGCAGCATGATGCATCCATGGCTGACATGGGAAATCAAAGACAGCAGAAAAGCAGAAGTGAGGACATATAATATTAGCAAAATGCAGTAGGAAGTTAGATGATTGAGAAGCTTTTGAAAACCAACTTAAGGCAACTAAAAAAACCCATAAGGCAAAAGAAGATGAAATACGAAGGTGAGCTGGAGATTACCAAAAGATTTTTCAAATATATAAAGAGTAAAAGAGAGGTGAGAGTGGATATCAGACAGCTGCAAAATGACGCTGGAGAGGTAGCAATGGGAGACAAAGAAATGGTGGATGAAATTATTGAGTATTTTGAGTCAATTTTCACTGTGAAAGACACTAGCAGTATGCCAGACATTCGAGAGTGTCAGGGGGCAGAAGTGAGTGTAGCTGCTATTGCTAAGGAGAAGGAGCTTGGGAAGCTGAAAGCTCGGAAGGTAGTTAAGTCACCTGAAGCAGATGGACTATACCTCAAGGTTCCAAAAAAGATAGCTGAAGAGATTGAGGAGACATTAGTAATGATCTTTCAAGAATCACTAGATTCTGGAATGGTTCCGGAGGACTGGACAATTGCATATATCACTCCACTCTTTAAGAGAGGAAAGCAGAAGAAAGGAAGTTACACACATCAAAGTTGCTGGTGAACGCAGCAGGCCAGGCAGCATCTCTAAGAAGTGGTACAGTGGACGTTTCAGGCCGAGACCCTTCGTCAGGACTAACTGAAGGACGAGCTAGTACACTAGCTCTTCCTTCAGTTAGTCCTGACGAAGGGTCTTAGCCTGAAACGTCGACTGTACCTCTTCCTAGAGATGCTGCCTGGCCTGCTGCGGTCACCAGCAACTTTGATGTGTGTTGCTTGAATTTCCAGCATCTGCAGAATTCCTCGTGTTATACACCAGTTAGCCTGACTTCCATGGTTGGGAAGATGTTGGAACTCATTATTAAGGATTAAGTTTCAGGGTACTTGAAGGCAGATGATAAAATAGGTTAAAGTCAGCATAGTTTCCTTAAGGGGAAATCTTGCCTGACAAATCTGTTGGAATTCCTTGAGGAAATAACAGGCAGTAAAGACAAAGGAGAGTCAGTGAAAGATTTTCAGAAGGCCTTTGACAAGATGCCACACACAAGGTTGCTTAACAAGTTAAAAGCCCATGGTATTGCAGGAAAAATACTAGCATGGATAGAAGATTGGCTGACAAGCAGGTGGCAAAGAATGAAAATAAAGGGGGCCTTTTCTGATTGGCTGCTGATGACTAGTGGTGTTCCACAGGGACCATTTTTAGGACCACCTCTCTTCACATTATATGTCAATGATTTTGATGATGGAAGTGTTGACCTGTGGCCAGGTATGCAGACGATCTGAAGATAGATAGAGGGGCAGGTAGAGCTGAGGAAGCAAGGAGTCTATAGAAGGATTTAGATTGGGAGAATTAGCAAAGAGTGGCAAATCAAATACAGTATAGGGAAGTGATGCACTTTGGTAGATGGTATAAAGGCTTAGACTCTTTTCTTAATGGGGAGAAAATTCATAAATCAGAGGGTCAAAAGGATCTGGAAGTCCTTGTGCAGGAGTTCCAACTGGTTAACTTGCAGGTTCAGTCAGTGCTAAGGGAGGGAAATGCAATGTTAACATTAATTTCAAGGAGTCCACAATATATAAGAACAAAGATGTAATGCTGAGGCTTTATGAGATATTGGTCAGACGGCACTTGGGAGTATTGTTAGCAGCTTTGTGCCCTTTGGTGTGCTGGTGATGGAGATGGCCCAGAGGAGATTTACAAGAAAGAATCCAGGAATGAAACAGTTAACATATGAGGAATGTTTGATGCTCTGGGCCTGTACTTGCTGGAGTTTAGAAGAATAAGGGGAACACATTGAAACCTATGGAATATTGAAAGGTCTGGATGTGGGGAAGATTTTTCCTATGGTGGAGACCAGGGGGCAAAGCAGATTAGAGGGATGTCCATTTAGAACAGAGATGAGGAGAATTTCTTTAGCCAGATGTTGGTGAGTTTGTGGAATTCATTGCCACAGACGGCAATGCGGGCAAAGTCATTGAATATTTTAAAGTGAAGGTTAGTAGGTTCTGAATTAGTCAGGGCATCAAAGGTTACAGGGAGAAGGCAGGAGAGTGGTGTTGAGGGGAATAATAAATCAGCCATGATGGAATGGTACAGAAGACTTGACAGGCTGAATGACCTAATTCTGCTCCCATGTCTTATGAACTGTGACTTCCCCTCCAGCACATCCACAAAAGCTCTTGTTGATATCTCATCCAATTCCTACACCTCTGTATTCCCCTCCTCTCCACCATGGCAAAACAAAGATGGATTTCCACTGGTCATTAGCTTCTACCACACCAGGTTCACATTATCTCAAGTAACCACCCCCAGACAGATGTTCCCCTTCTGAGAATTTCATAGGATCCATTCTCTTTGGGATTCTCTGATCCATTTTTCTCATCCTCACACGCCACTTTCCCTTGCCATTACTGGGAATGCAACACCTGCCCTTTCACTTCTTCCCTTCCCACAATCCTAGGGCCCAACCAGTCTGTCCAGGTCAAAAAGCGATTGAACTTTTTCCAGTCCAGCACACTTCATTCAGAGGTCACAATGTGGTTCCTTCAACATTCAGAGCACCAAACACAGACTGGATGACCAACCTGCTGAGCAACTGCCTGTAGGTGTAACACCGAGGTTTCTAGTTTCACACCTGTAAGGGCAACACTGAAGTTCCTGCTGCCTGAACTCACCTGGGAGTGAAACTGCGAGGGACTGTGATCTCAATCTCCGAGGCTGACGTCAGAGCATCCTTCGGGGGGGGGGGGGGGTGAACCAACGGAAAGCATCTGTCCGAGACTGTGTACCTGGCTAAGTACTAAAGATCTGTGCTAATCAACTGGAGTGTTTACTGACATTCTTAACCCCTCGCTTCAGTAGTCTCTGGTACCCACCTGCTTCAAGCAGGCTCCAATCATACTGGTGCCCAAGAAGAACACAATAACCTGCCTCAGTGACTATCATCCAGTGACACTGACATCCACTGTGATGAAGTGCTTTGAGAGGCTGGTCATGAAGTATATCAACTCCTGCCTGAGGAGGGACATGAATCTGCTCCAATTTGCCTACCATCACAACAGGCCAACAGTAGATGTCACTTCACTGGTTCTCTACTTAGCTCTAGAACATCTAGGACAGCGCCGATGCATACATCAAGACGTTCTTCAGAATCAGAATTAATATCACCTGCACATGTCATGAAATTTGTTACTTTACAGAAGCAGTACAATGAAATACATGATAAATAAATACAGAGAAAAAGAATTACAGTAATATATAAACAAGAGAAAACCTGCAGATGCTGCAAATCCAAGCAACACAGACTCTTCAGTCCTGCTGAAGGGTCTCTTTCTGAAACATTGACTGTACTCATTTCCATTTATGCTGCCTGGCCTGCTGAGTTCCTCCAGCATCTTGTGTGTGCTACACACGCACGTCTATTAACTAGTTAAGTTAAAATAAGTTATGCAAAAAAAAAGTAGTGAGGTAGTGTCCCTCTGCAACTGGACCCTTGTGTTCCTAACTGACAGACCACAATCTGTGTGGATTAGAAGTAACATCTCCACCTCGCTGACGATGAGCACTGGTGCTCCACAGGGGTGTGTGCTTAGCCCACTGCTCTACTCTCTCTGTACCCATGACTATGGTTAAGCACAGCTCAAATGCCATCTATAAATCTGATGATGATACAACCATTGTTGGCAGAATTTCAGATAGTGACAAAAGGATGTACAGGAGCAAGATATACCAGTTAGTTGAGTGGTATCACAGCAACAACCTTGCACTCAACGTCAGCAAGACCAAAGAGCTGATTGTGGACTTCAGGAAGGGTATGACAAGGGAACACAAACCAATCCCCATACAGAGATCAGAAGTGGAGAGGGTGAGCAATTTCAAGTTCCTGTCAATATCTCTGAGGACACAGCATGCTGATGTATCTATAAAGAAAGCAAGGCAGCAGCTATATCTCATTAGGAGTTTGAGGAGAATTGGTTTGTCAATTAAAACACTCAAAAACATCTACAGATGTACCATAGACAGCAATGTGACTGACTGCATCACCATTTGGTGGATACAGTCCAGTTCATCACAGGGAAAGCCCTTCCCAACATTCAGCACATCTACAAGAGCTACCACAAGAAAGCAGCATCCAGAACTACCAGTCTCCAGGCCATGCTCTCTTTTGCCTGCTACCATCAGGAAGGAGGAACAGGAGCTTTGGTTGCACACCACCAGGTTCAGGAATAATTATTACCCTTCAACCATCAAGCTCCAGATCTAAGGTGGATAACTTGACTCACCTTGACAGTGAGCTGAAGACTAAACACAACCTACAGACTCACTTTCAAGAACTCTACAACTCATGTACTTAATATGATTTATTTAATTATTTGTATTTGTTTCTTTTTTGCATTTGCAGAGTTCGTCTTTTGCCATTGGTTGTTTGTCAGTCTTTGTGTGTAGTTTTTCATTGATTCTATTGCAATCCCTTGTTCTACTATGAATGCCTGCAAGAAAATGAATTTCAGATCACATGCACCTACTTTGGTAATAAATCTACTTTGAACTTTGCATTGAAGTCTCCATCCAAAGTTGCCCTTCTTGGTTTACTGTCTCCTGCACCATCGCCAATTTCAAAAGCACCTGCGAACCATAATCTGAATGCCTGCAAAGTGCTAATTTTGGTTCCAACAATGCAAATCAACAAGACTAATATTCTGACTCTTGGTGCTGGGGAGTAGCTTTTGACCCTGACTGCCACCTAGTGATCTCTGAGGAAAGGACACACGAAAAGCTGAGGGAACGCGACAGGTCAAGCAAGCAGCATTCCAAGGAGGGAAATGGACAGTCGACACCCTTCATCAGGTTTGAAAGATAGTGGGGAGATAGCCAGGATAAAAAGGTGAAGGGAAAGGATGGCACAAGAGCTGGCAAGTGATAACGGATCCAGGTGAGGTAGTGAGGGAGAGAACCATTGAAAGGACTGTGATGGGCAGATGGGGAGGGTGGAGGGGGTAAAGGGAAGACAGAGTGTGTACACAGAGAAGGAGTCACACTGTCTGAGCCCCATCTCAGTGATGTAGAACAGGGGTCCCCAACCTTTCTCGCACAACAGACCAATTTAATAGTGACGATATTCTTGCGGACCTGCCGACGGGGCTGGGGGGGGGGCGCGTTGTTCAGGTAGGGTTGCCAACTTTCTCACTCCCAAATAAGGGACAAAAGTAGCAGTCAAATACGGGACACTTGTGCTTACCCTGAGAAAGACTACCATGACCGTGAAACCTTGCGCGGGCACCTGTGTGCGCATGTGTACGTGCCGATTATTTTCTACAAATCAGTTTTGGCTTAATCTTCCCGATTCTGTTAAGTGAAACTACACTGTACATACATTATTTCTACTTTATATAGGCTGTGTATTTATCATATCATTCCTGCGTTTACTGTATGTTAGTGTTATTTTAGGTTTTATGTGTTATTGGTATGATTTGGTAGGTTATTCCTTGGGTCTGGGAACGCTCAAAAATTTTTCCCATATAAATTAATGGTAATTGCTTCTTTGCTTTACGCCATTTCAGCACGAAAGGTTTCATAGGAACGCTCTACCATAGCGAGGGAAATATGGGACAAGGGCGGTCCCGTATGGGACACACCAATTTAGCCCAACATTAGATTATGAGGTCACGCAGTCCTCTTTTATTGTCATTTAGTAATACAAGATGTCTCGGCTAATACGGGACAGTTGGCAACCCCATGTTCAAATTCAACAGTGCGTGACAGGGAATGAGGAAAGGTGCAGCTGACTCATATCGTTTCATATCGCCAAATCATATTGTTTTCTCGCAGCCCGGTAGCACATGCTTTGCGGCCCGGTGGTTGGGGACCACTGATGTAGAAGAGGCCACACCAGGAGAACCTGAAGCAATAAATAACATTGGGGATTTCCATGTGAAAGTTCCTCTCCTGGAAGGGCTGCCCATGACCCCTGGTGGCGGTGAAGGAGGAGGTGTTACACCTTGTGGTTTTGAGAGCCTGAAGAGGGAGAGGTCTGGGTGGGTGGGTTTAGCAGACCGAGGAGCCTCAAAGGGAGTGATATTTACTGGTGAGGGAGAGGGAAAAATTTTGCCGCGTAATGGGATTAATTGAAACTGGCGGAAGTTGTGGAGAATGATGTGCTGGATATGTAGGCTGATGAATTGGTAACTGAGGGCCAGGGGAACTCCACCCCTGTTCTGTCTGGAAACTGGACTGTGACTGGACAGCCACCTTGCCAAGCAGCTGAACTCTGGCTGCCTGAGTCTCCTGGTTACCGGCCATTTCAATTCTCCTCCTCATTCCCGCAAGCCAGTCCTCACCTTCCTCCACTGTCAAGATGAGACTAAATGCAAAGTAGGGGAACAGCACCTCAAATTCCACCTGGATAGTCTACACCGGCAGCATGAACAATGAATGCTCCAACTTCTAGAAATCTGCTTCCCCTCTGGGCCTTTCCTCTCTCTGCCAGATCTACCTGCACCCCACTACCCCGCATCTCTCCCCTCCACAACTCTCTCCACCTGCTCATTTGGGTAAGTGTGAAGTGGTTGGAGAAAGTTCCTCCCATTAGCCCTCGCACTTCTATGCCATGCTCTACCTTCCACTCCTATCAGATTCCATCATACTCAGGCCTTTGTCACCTCCACCAATTACCTTCCAGCTTCTGATGCAATTCCCTTTCTCCCATCCCACATCTGCCTATCAGCTCCTCATCTGGATCTGCCTCCTGCCCACCAGCTCTTGCACTGGCCCTCTCCTCCATTTTTTTAATATACTGGCAATCTCTCCTCTGTCTTCAAGAGGTCACTAGGTGGCAGTCAGGGGCAAAGCCTACTCCCCAGCAACAAGAGAACTGGAATATTGTGATCTTGATGACTCACAAAATTGACACTGGCAGGCTGCAAGGTTACGGTTGACAGGTGCTTTTGAAACTCAAAAGGGTGTTACTAGGGAGGTTCTTGCAGCACTCCTGGCTCAGTCCAGTGCTTTTTGTATACAAATCGAGCTGAGGTCTCGACTCAAAATTATCAGTTTGAGATGTGGACAAAACAGACAACTTCAGTAATGGGCTTGCGTTCATTGTTGTAATTTTCACATGTCTGTAGGCGCATTCAATCTGGTGGTAAAGAGGACAAAATTAGTTTAAGCTAAATAGGCACCTTCCATATCTTAAAAATAATCTGTACTACTAATCAGAGGTAGGCAGGAAATGTCTTCCAAGTGTATCCAATTTCAAGGGTGGCGATTAAAAATGCATTTCTGCAAACATTACATTCAAAACAGGTGCAGGAGGAAACAGACCAGCCACCTCTTTGATGGAGGGGAATGTTATTAAAACAATAATTAGAAACAGAATTAATGGTCGTTTGGGACAAGTGTGAATTGTTTGGAGAAAGCCAATGTGGTTTTGTGGTGGCATGTAAGGCAGAGCTGCGGTTAGTGTAAGACTTTACAGTGCCATTGCCCAGGCTCATTTCCCACCACTGCCCATAAAGAGCTTGTACATTTTCCCCACAACAGTGTGGGTTTCCTCCAGGTGCTCTGGTTTCTTCCCGCATCTCAAAGATGTGCCGGTTAGTGGATTGACCGCTGGAACTTGCCCCAAGGGTAAAACCATGGGGGTGGGTATTGGTGGGAATGTGGGGAGAATAAGATGGGATAAATTCAATTTTAGTGTAAATGGTTAGCAAGGATTCAAAACCTGTTTCTGTTTCACCTCTCTCTATCACCCTGAGACAGAATGTTGGATATCCTGCATCTTCTACAAAATCGTCACTTTGTACAAGAACAAAGGTGATAGGAGTGACTGAAACAACTACAGGGGTATCTCCCCCGAGTATTGTCGGCAAAGTCTTTGCTCGCGTAACTCTGGCACGTCTACAAACTCTGGCAGAACGGGTCTACCCTGAGTCCCAACGTGGTTTCCGTGCAAGGAGGTCAACTGTCGACATGATTTTCTCACTCCATTAACTCCAGGAGAAGTTCAGGGAACAACAGAAACCCCTCTATGTCATTTTCATCGACTTGACCAAGGCATTCGACTAGATGGGCTCTTTCAGATTCTCCTCAAGATCGGTTGTCCCCCGAAACGCCAAAGTATCATCAAGTCATTCATGAGGGCTACTCTTCAGTATAATGGCAGCTCATCAGAACCCTT
The DNA here is from genome assembly GCF_963921235.1 of Mobula hypostoma. Classification (NCBI taxonomy): domain Eukaryota; kingdom Metazoa; phylum Chordata; class Chondrichthyes; order Myliobatiformes; family Myliobatidae; genus Mobula; species Mobula hypostoma. The sequence goes on from NC_086098.1 coordinate 142,511,783, forward strand.
TGCTATTTGTAGTGGAGTTAAACAAGGATGCGTGTTGGCCTCAACATTACTCAGCATCTTCTTCTCTCTGCCATCGAAGCACACGTTCCGGACGTCGACAGAAGGCATCTATATGCACACCAGGTCTGATGGGCGGCTGTTCAACCCTGTGCGCCTGAGAGCAAGAACAAAGGTGCGAAAAATCTTAATACGTGATATGGTCTTTGTCAATGACACTGCTATAACCTCGCACATCAAACAGCAACTACAAACTCTCATGGACCACTTCTCTAAGGCATGCAAGGACTTCGGGCTTACCATCAGCCTAAGGAAAACAAATGTCCTTGTCCAGAACGTAGTGGAGACACCAGTCATTACCATCGACAATTACGATCTAGAAGTGATCCACGAGTTCACATACTTGGGGTCGACCATTAGCAACATTCTCTCCCTCAATGCTAAAATCAATAGGAGTATCGGCAAAGCAGCATCGATCCTTGCTCGACTCCCCTTGCGTGTCTGGGAGAATCCGAAACTCACTACAAAGACTAAGACTGCCCAGTACAATGCATGCGTTAACAGCACCCTCCTGTATGGTAGCGAGACTTGGACCATCTACTCCAAGCAGGAGAGGAAACTCAATAGTTTTCACCTGCGTAGCCTTCGCCGCATCCTCAGCATCACCTAGAGAGACAAAGTCCCAAACTTTGAGGTCCTCTCCCACGCTGGACTTACCACAACGTTCACACTTTTAAGACAACGCAGACTGCGCTGGCTGGGCCATGTCTGTCGTATGAAGGATGGTAGACTGCCGAAGGACATCCTTTACGGAGAACTAGCAACAGGCAAGGGGAACATTGGTAGACCCCAGCTTCGCTTCAAGGACCTCTGCAAGCGCGACAAGAAAGCCTTGAAAATCAACACAGAGTGCTGGGAGGATACAGCAGATAACTGCAACAAATGATGAAGTACTCTTCAGCAACACCTAAAGCAAGGCGGAAGAGTGAAACTGAGTCAGTTTGAGGAGCAGAGAGCTAAACGGAGAGCACAGCAGACAGTGGACAACAATTCCACGACACCCTACACATGCAGCAACATGTGGCAGAGCCTGCCATTCCAGGATTGGCCTCAATAGCCAAAGTCGATGCTGCTCGACAAACCAGTGACTACCAGAGGTGCAGAATCCATGGTCCACCATGACTAACGGAGGCCACACACACTACAGGCTAGCAAGAAACAAAAAAAAGTGAATTTATTTCACACCAAACTGATTGCAATTGAATATTCATCATAGTTTAAGTATTAGCCTCTTTTGTGTTATAGATGAAATCAATGTCAAGCAGTTAAGGAACAGTGGAAAAGATTGCTCACTGTGGAACTTAACTGAATTTGGCTGACGGTGAGCATCGCCTTGAGTACAAAAAAATTTAAAAATTTTTGCCAATCATTTTAACCTCAAAACAAGTCCGAAACAGTCACACCATGGCAACATAGCCAATGAAAAATGTAACCAGTTTATTTTAGTGCTTCACTTTATCAACAAACTTCCATTCTGTAAAGTAACATGTGCAGACTTGATTTCAGGTCAGTTGAACCTCAGCTTTGTGTAATGTGGCGGTTTAATGGGACGTTTTAGTCAAGAAAGTATGACAAACAGTTTTCAACTCTGACCCCTCTGCTTTAAAATACCCACCAACATTTGAACTGCCAACTCAATTTGATTGATATTACATTGACTTCAGATGCAAAGGTTGTTGGTTAACGCATCAGAATTGAACACATAAATCTCAAAAGGCCGCTAAACACCACAGGAGTTCTGCACTGCCAGAGATGGCTTGTTTCAGGCAATTGTTCAGGTGTATCAACAAAACTGTACAGCCAGGGATTAGACCACTGGCTATTGTATGGACACGCTCTGTCAAAGGGCTACTCAATTTCATCCAGGCTTTTTCCCTATGATTCTGAAAGTTGATGCTCATTGCTAATTGGTTTTGTGTGGAATCTGATTATCACTACTCTTACATACAATCAGAATCAGGTTTAATATCACTGGCATACGTCCTGAAATTTGTTATTCAGCAATACATTGCAAAACATAATAATAAGATTTGTAAATTACTGTAGTACAAGTATTTTTAAAGTTAAATTAAATAAGTAGTGCATAAAGAGCAAAAAAAGTAGTAAGGTAGTGTTCATGGGTTCAATGTCCATTCAGAAAACTGATGGAAGAGGGGATGAAGTTGTTCTTGAATCAGTGAGTGTGTGTCTTCACGCTCCTGTACCTCCTCCCTGATGGCAGCCATGAAAAGAGGGCATGCCCTAAGTGGTGGAGGCCCTTAACAATGAATACCACCTTTTTGAGGCATTACTCTGTGAGGATGTCCAGGATGCTGGGGAGGCTGGTGCCCATGATGGAGCTGACTGAATTCACAACTTTCTGCAGCTTATTTTGATCCTGTGCAGTAGCCCCTCACCATTGCCCCACCATATCAGACAGAGATGCAACTGGCTGGAATGCTCTCCATGGTACATCTATAGAAATTTACGATTGTCTATGGTGAGACACCAAATCTCCTCAAACTCCGAATGAAGTATAGCTGTTGACATGCCTTCTTTGTAACTGCATCGATATGTTGGGCCCAGGATGGATTGTCAGAGATATCGACATCTAGGAACTTGAAATTGCTCACCCTTTCCACTTCTGATCCCTCGACAAGGACAGGTGTGTGTTCCCTCATCTTAACTTTACTGAAGTCCACAATCAATACAATGTGTAATAGATGCCATAATCTCCCAACAGTGTCTCCTACTTTCTGGTTCTCTTGCTCAGTGTTTTAAAACTTCTTCTGTTTCCAGGCCCAATGGACAGGACATACTACCTCCTTATTTGTGATATCAGACATATCATTTGCTTTGACAGCCCCATAAGTTCTCAGCATTTTCTCCTCTCATCCCTGGTGCCATCCCTGCAAACCTGCTCTGAACTGTCCGCATGAGGGTCATCTTACCTGCAAAGTGTGGTGCCTGGAACTGAATTCAAAACTCCATCTGATGTCTAACCATTGATGTGTGAAAAAAAAATAGTATGGTTTATAATTTTTTTCTATTCAGTGGATTTGTTTATGAAGCCAACTATCCCCCTAAGCATTCTAGATTACCCTATCAGATTCTTTTTTAACCAAAGTACACTATTTCAAACATTCCAATTAAACTGTATTTGCCCTTTAACTGCCCCTTACACTAGTCTGTCCATATAATTATGAAGTTAGCCTGTCATTCATCATACATAGAACAGTACAGCATAGGAGGGCCACAATATTGTGCTGAATCAGCTAAAAATAAATAAATAAAACAAGAACTAATCCCTCTTACATAGACAACCCCAATATCCCTCCATCTTTCTCATATCCATGTGCCTATCCAAACGTCTCTTAAAAGCCTCTAATCCATTTGCCTGTACTACCACCATACCAGGCAGTGCATTGCAGGCATCTGAGTAAAAGCTTACCCCTCGCATCCCTTTTGAACCTACCCCCTTTCACCTTCAATGCGTGCCCTCATCATCGTCATTATGGGCCGGCTGAGAATTTCAGAAGTTCTAATCTGAGAATTTCTAATAAGCTCTTTAAAACATTTGCCTGTCTATCCCTTGATAGAACTCAACTGCTTATTGTTCTGCTCATTATTAACCACTTTGCTGAATTGGTTTTTAATGTGCAAAATATTAAATTAAATTCCTTTGTCCGAGTTACTTGCATACAAAGCAAAATAATCCTAATTTATGGGCACAGCTGAATACCCCTCTCCAGTGCATCTCTCCTTTTTCCCTTTTGTTCCAAACTCAATTCCAAACCAACACAACTTTGTCCAATTTACGTCACGCGTTTCCATTTTCGATACAAGTCCATGTCTGGTACTTAAAGATTCTTTAAAATTCATTCTATGCAATATCCAAAGCATTTTCTTTCTCGAAACTTTTTTGTTGTTTCTTTAAAGAACTAAATCGTATTAGTCAGACTACTTGACTTTAAAATATAATTCCAAAAATAAGCATGCATTTCCTTTCGAAGTCCTGGCCAATATTTCTAAGCAGATTGATCATCCAACTCATTTACTGCCCTTGGGATCTTGCAATACGCAAGTTGACTGCCAAGTTTGTTTGTCGGAAAATGTATTTCATCAGATGAGATTTGTTGTGATCTTTCACTTCACCTAATGTAGATTCTTTAATACTGAATAGATTTCCAGAAGAAATTACACATCTGTCACATGCAACAGTACAATAACATGTCAGAAATGGAGTACAGCCTAAAGGCTGATTTATACTTGAGCGTACTAGATTGCGCCGTAGCCTACACAAGTGGGCTACGCTGTTGTGAGCATTTATACTTGTGCGTTGGTGTGTCTGCGTCACTCTGCAATTCACCGCCAAAACGCTAGTTGGCGGTGGGGTTTCTATGCCACTGTGTTAAGTTTCTATGCCTTTGTGTTCTCAACACGAAGAAACTCAAACTTCAAACAATGGCGACTGAGACTGAAGGAGGGTGAATTTTCTGTGCTTGTCCGGCCACTGAGAGACATGGACGAGTAAATGCATTTCAAATATTTTCGGATGTCGGCAGGTAGATTTGACAATTTGGTTCATCGTCTCCTACCATTTATTTCACATCAGTGTCCGCACAGTATACTCAGAGACTGGCAATCACCATTCGAGTTTTAGCTTCAGGTAGAAGTCAACAGGCTGCAGCAGCTAGCTACAAACTGGCGTCAAGCACAGGGTCCCCCATAATTTCGGAGGTCTGTAAAGCTTTATGGAAAGCATTGCAGCCAGAGTTGCTTCCCTGCCCTTCAGTTGCCCAATGGGAGGCTATTGCAGCATAGCAGGAAATGCGATGCTACCAAGCGGACCAATCACAGTTGTTGCGGTATGCTACGCCGCGACGCATAGCTACATTTTGGGAGAGGCGCGTGTTAGGCTACGGCATAGGGTTCAGCGTAGATACAGTTTAGGGTTCACGGCTACGCCGTACCTACGGCGTACATTTGACACACAAATATAAATCAGCCTTAAGGCAACCAAAGTCCTGTGAAACCTGAATGTCTAGTTACACAATGAACAAAAGATGTAATGTGCATATATGAAGAAGGCCCTTCTAATCAATTACGTCTATGGATGAGGGCTTTGAGATCTGGCTGTCATTGGTAGTTAGATTTCAGAAATGCTCTTCTGAAGAGCTGTGCATTCATAGAGCCCATTCAGGCCACCTGGTGCATGCTGAACAAGATGTCTGTCTAACTTCGATGCATTTTGCCCGTATCCCTCGAAACCTTTCCAATCTGAATGCCTTTTAAATTCTGTTAATGTTCTCGCATTATCTGCTTTATCTGGAAGCTCATTCCATAGGTCCATCATCCTCTGGTGAAAATGTTGCTCTCCTCAGGCCTCTTTTAAATCTTTCCTCTCGCATCTGAAAGCCATGCTCCCTCGTGTTAGTTGCCTTTCTCTGGAAAAAGATAGTGCACATTAACCCCATCTAAGCCCCTCGTGAGGTCAGCCCTCAGTCTCCTATGCTCCAAGTAAAAAAGTCCTAGTCTGCCCAACCTCTCCCTGTCACTCAGGCCTCATGTCCTGGCAGCATCCTCATAAATCTTGGAACATCAGGTGCTAGAAACAGTTCTAATGGGGTTTTTTCCCAACGCTAAGGTAAACTGTTGTTGTTGTTGTATGAAAGGAATGAGTAATTGAAACAACATTAGTGTTATTTTAGTCAACGGCTTTATCCAATTTGTCCAAAGGAACCACCTTAGCATTTAAACAATACTAACATATGAACAATGAGGTTTCAAATTACATGGAGTAAAAAGTAAAGCAGCATGCCAACAGTATACATTGAAGGTAAATCTTTCTACTTCCTCCTGAACTAGAACAATGTTCAGCTGGGATAAACACAAATAGATCCATCTGCACCGAACAGCTTCTTTCTACATTCAGATTGGTACTTTGTGCAATTGGGTTCCTCGTGGGGCAGAAAATTGCGACACTAAGTTGTGAATTACACAGTTGCTCAGTCCTTGACTCAGAATAATAAATATTGTGTCACATCTGATTTCAAATGTGCTTTTGGCCTCCTTGAGTTTTGGAAATGAAAGGCTTGTAAATAAGTGATTTTAAAAAGACACTAAGCCGAATTGAAATGCTGGCCACCAAACATAGAGATCTGCCAGGCTGACACACACCCGAGAAAATCTGTTTAAAATCGTCCTCCCTGGCTTCTGCCCGAGTAAGCAAGGCCACGAGAAGCTGGAGATGACTCCCGATTAGCCCAGAGAGGGCTAAGAAGATTAAAAACAGTCCAAAATTAAACCATCCAACCACAAGACATTGGAGCAGAATTTGGCCTATTGGGTCTGCTCTGCGTTTGATCATAACGGATTTATTTTCCCTCTCAGCCCCATTCTCCTGCTTTCTCCCGTATAACTTTTGATGCGCTAATTAATCAAAAAGGGATTTTCAACTAGGCGAAAATAAATTCAGATAAATTTAATTATACCTCTCCAGAATGCTAACTCCATCATCTTCACCATTAAATGGATTTAGTAGTTAGGGGAAACAAGTGACTACAGATGCTGGACGTACATGGCGAGTCAGGCAGTATTTGCAGTGGGAAAAGTCACCACTTCAGGTCAACACCCTTCACCTGGGATCCGGCAGTGTACTTCAGGGGGTATACTTCCAGTCATTTGATTTAAGCATGCTCTGGAAGCTGTAGGGTTTGGTCCAACTACGTCCCTGGATCAGAAGAATTACTTCGAGATCATTTCATTCTTTTTACTCTTATACAATGTTTCTCTCTCAGTTCTCAAGACTGGAAACCATCAGCTTATCAAGGTGTTTTTCACAGCTAATGATTACTTCATTCTTTCTACCTCATACTTACATTCTGGATAGCATCTTCTGTGCCAGGTTATGAGTCCATTAGACAAGAGTAATACCTGTGAATTCTGACCTGCGGCAACACTGCCTGGTCATTTGAGAATATAAGCCTGCAGATCTCAATGTATGGAAAACGTTCAACAAGTTTCTAACAACAGCAAGATTCCTTCATCTTTCTTCCCTTAGGCTTGATGATTCCAATGTTCTTTCCTACTGTCCTTTGAACCACATTTTACAAAGCCATAGAAAGCTTTGCTGCCCAAACTAACTTAAATTGCACTGTCCTTTTCAACCAAAACCTGGACAGATGCTGACCCATTGTTCCTCCTGGGCAAGCAATTTTTCTTTATTTTCCAATGTTTTCATGTTATTCAGTCCCTTGGTGATAGCACTCCTTAACTATGTAATCTCCAGAGAAAGTTGAAGCAAAATGAGCCTTGGGACCTCAAGACATGGCTACCTGTGTTACAGCAATGAGCTGTAATTTTTAGATGGAAAACAGATGCAGCAGTGCATTATCACAGGGGTGCCCAACCTTCTTTGCACCGCGGACCAGTTTAATATTGACAATATTCTTGCGGACCGGCTGACCGGGGGTGGTGGGGGGTGGGGGTGTTCAAGTAGGGTTAAACTCACCTCAACATGTCTTTTATAGTTAGGGTTGCCAACTTTCTCACTCCCAGATAAGGGACAAAAGTAGCAGTCAAATCCCAGGTCACCTTACCCCAGGAAAGACTACCATGACCATGAAACCTTGCACGGGCACCTGTGTGCGCATGCGTGACGTGCGCGTGTGATGTGCGCATGCGCATACGTGCCGATTTTTCCCCATAGATCGGTTTTGCCTTCATCTTCCCGACTACACTGTACATACATTATTTCTACTTTATATAGGCTGTGTATTTAACATATCATTCCTGTTTTTACTATATGTTAGTGTTATTTTCGGTTTTATGTGTTATTTGGTATGACTTGTTAGGTTTTTTTTGGGTCTGGGAATGCTCAAAAATTTTTCCCACATAAATTAATGGTAATTGCTTCTTCGTTTCACACCATTTTGGCACGAAAGGTTTCATAGGAACGCTCTACTTTAGCAGGGGAAAACAGGACAAACCAATTTAGTCCAATATACAGGATGTCCCGGCAAATATGGGACAGTTGGCAACCCTATGTTCAAGTTCAACAGTGCATGACCGGAAATGAGGAAAGGTGCAACTGACTCATATTGTTTCCTCACGGCCCGGTAGCACATGCTTTGTGACCCGGTACCGGTCCAGTGGTTGGGGACCGCTGTGTTATCAGGTAGTGGGAAAGACCATGTTGTGATCTATAAACAAGGATAGGGGAAAGGCCATGGAGAGATCTGTAAACAAGGGTAGTGGGAAAGGCCTTGTTGGGATCTGTAAACAAGGGTAAGTGGAAAGGCCATGGAGAAATCTGTAAACAAGGGTAAGTGGAAAGGCCATGGAGAAATCTGTAAACAAGGGTAGGGGGGAAGGCCATGGAGAAATCTGTAAACAATGGTAGGGAGAAAGGCCTTGTTGGGATCTGTAAACGAGGGTTGGGGAAAAGGCCATGGAGAGATCTGTAAACAAGGGTAAGGCGATAGGCCATGTTGGGATCTGTAAACAAGGGTAGGTGAAAGGTCATGTTGGGATCTGTAAACAAGGGTAAGGCGATAGGCCATGTTGGGATCTGTAAACAAGGGTAGGGCGAAAGGCCATGTTGGGATCTGTAAACAAGGGTAGGGGGAAAAGGCCATGTTGGGATCTGTAAACAAGGGTAGGGGGAAAGGCCATGTTGGGATCTGTAAACAAGGGTAAGGCGAAAGGCCATGGAGAGATCTGTAAACAAGGGTAAGGCGAAAGGCCATGGAGAGATCTGTAAACAAGGGTAAGGCGATAGGCCATGTTGGGATCTGTAAACAAGGGTAGGGGGAAAGGCCATGTTGGGATCTGTAAACAAGGGTAGGGGGAAAGGCCATGTTGGGATCTGTAAACAAGGGTAAGGTGAAAGGCCATGGAGCGATCTGTAAACAAGGGTAAGACGAAAGGCCATGGAGAGATCTGTAAACAAGGGTAAGGCGATAGGCCATGTTGGGATCTGTAAACAAGGGTAAGGCGAAAGGCCATGGAGAGATCTGTAAACAAGGGTAAGGCGATAGGCCATGTTGGGATCTGTAAACAAGGGTAAGGCGAAAGGCCATGGAGAGATCTGTAAACAAGGGTAAAGCGATAGGCCATGTTGGGATCTGTAAACAATGGTAGGGGGAAAGGCCATGTTGGGATCTGTAAACAAGGGTAGGTGAAAGGTCATGTTGGGATCTGTAAACAAGGGTAGGGGGAAAGGCCATGTTGGGATCTGTAAACAAGGGTAGGGGGAAAGGCCATGTTGGGATCTATAAACAAGGGTAGGGGGAAAGGCCATGGAAAGATCTGTAAACAAAGGTAAAGGGAAAGGGCATGTTGGGATCTGTAAACAAGGATAAGGGGAAAAGCCATGTTGGGAACTGTAAACAAGGGTGATTTCTTTAACATTGAAGAAATTATAATGAAGCACTCTGTAGGTGGTACTGTTAATAAGTTTGGAGATGGCACTAAAATTGGCGATATCATGCAGAGTGAAGAATTTTACCAAAGATGACAATGGGATGTTGATGTAATGAACCAATGAGATAAGGAATGGCAGATGGAGGTTAATTCTTATAAATGCATTTTGGTAAGACAAACCAGGACACAGCAAATGGTAAGCTCCCGGGTGTGTTGTAGATAGAGGTGCACATTGAAAGTGATGACACATTAGGCAGGATCGTGAATACGACATTTGGCAAACTTGTCTTCATAAGTCAAAATATTGAAAACAGATGTACATGATGTTGATAAAGCACATTTCAAGTACTGTGTACTGTTCTAATTTTCCTGCCAAAGGAAAGATGTCACCAAACTAGAAATGATGCAAAAAAGATTCATGAGGATGTTACTGTAACTTGAGGGTTGTTGTAATGAAGGTTAGATAGGCTAAGACTCCTGGAAGAAGAAGTGGATACGGCCCAGTCCATCACAGGTGAAGCCCTCTCCACTACTGTGCACATCTACACACGCATTGTTGCAGGAAAGCAGCATCCATCATCAGGGACCCCCACCACATAGGACATGCTCTCTTCTCACTGCTGCCATCAGAAAGAAGACACAGGAGCCTGAGAACTCACACCACCTGGTTCGGGAACAGTTATTACCCCTCAATCATCAGGCTCTTGAACCAAAGGGGATAACTTCACTCAACTTCACTTACCCCATCATTGAACTCTTCCTACAACCTACAGACTCACTTTAAAGGACTTTTCATTTCATGCTCTTGATATTTATTGGTTCTTTATTTATTATTATTTCTTTCTTTTAATATTTGCATAGTTTGTGTTTTTTTAAAACACACTGGTTGAACTCCCAAGTAGATGTGGTTTTCCATTGACTCTATTATCGTTATTATTGTATTATAGATTTATTGATTATGCCCGCAAGAAAATGAATGTCAGGATTTTATATGGTATCATATATGTACCTAGATAATAAATTTACTTTGAACATCTGAGGCTGAGGAGTTATCTTACAGCTGTTTCTAAAATAATGAGGGGCATAGATAAGTTGAAGTATTTTTCCTCCAGGTGAAGGAAATCTAAATTAGAGGCCATGTATTTAATGTAAGAGGTGAAAGATTGAAACAGGATTGAGCAGCAACTTTTTCCACACAGAGGGTGGTGAGTATGTGGAATGAACTTCCAGAAGAAATGGTGGAAGCAGATAAAATAACAATGTTTAAAAGACAGGAAGGAAAGCTTGAAAGGAATATGGACCAAGTGCAGGGGAATGGGACTAGCTCTTCTGCTTTCCCTCTCTCAATACTCCAGGCTATAGTTTATCTGTTGCAACGTATCTGTTGGATTTCAGTCCCTGAACCGCACCAGAACTGGTTTATTAGAATCAAATCCCTTGATATTACTTTGTCAATACGCTCCTTGATTAAAAGGAAACAAGGAATCATTTCACTATTTACTTTCACTGAGGACCCAAATATTCTTTTGGCTTTTTTGCTTAACCATGTCACTAGTCCTTTTTTTGTTTTGGTATTGAAGCAGTGGCTCAAATTTGTGGCAAAAATGGCTTAATTAATTAATTCTTATTAGACTCCAGTGGCTATTAGACTCAGAAAGGCAAAATTAGAAACAGATGTTGGAAACACTCAGCAGGTGAGGCACCATCTCAGGGAGAAGAAAATTTCAGGTCGAAAACCTTTCATTTGAGCAACGCTGAAACAGATCCTCAATTTAAAATCTCAACTTTATGTTTCTCTCTCCATAGTTGCATCCTGGCTTGTTTGGACTACAGAATTATTTCAATATATTTATTTTTATTTCAACCAATCCCATCTCTGTAATTTCCTCCACACAAAGTTGGAGAAATGGCAAGTGAAGGTACGACTGCCGGTGTTGCTGCAATTAAATTTGGGGGCCCTCGTGAGGCCAGAATTGTAGCCTTGCTTCTCCATTGTTGCCTGATTTGTTGAGTTTTTCCAGCTTTTTCTGATTCTGTTTTGGACTTGCACCCCTTTTGCAATCTAATTAAAGAACTAGGCACACCTATTGTTTTTTCTCCAAAGTAACGTAGCAAAATCTAGTTATCTTGTGAATTGTTTCTTATTTTGCAGTGACACAGAAAGCATACAAAAAGTGAGACAGTTGGGCTGTTTGACTGATGTCGCAGCAACCTTCATTCTTCATCACCAAGACCAAGGAATTGATTGTGGACTTCATGAAAGGGGAAGTTGGGTGACACACAGTATTCCTCGTTGATGGGTTAACATTGGAAAAGGTGAACAGCTTCTGCTATTTAATGGATGAGCTTTAATTTTGCTGATAGCAGATATTACGAGAGACATGCTTGAAAAAGGTCGCCAGCGGAGGATTTTGGCTGGAAGACGTTGATGATGAATTACACAACGGATTGCAAACAGACTTGGAATTTATTTTTTCATACATGTCACTAAACCAGCATGGTGACCTGTCATACATGGTGCTCCATCTGTTGCGCAAGAAATCATCTTCCTAATTGAAAATACTTTTATCCTCAAAATACATTTTGAACTCTTTGTAGATTGATTCTCCATTGATATTTATTTCAAAACTTTTTACAAAGGAGTATCTCTTCATAAACTTCTCCATTTTTGATAAACCATACATATGCCATTAGCAATGCCTTGTTGTCTCACACAGTTGACTCATCCGGATGTATCCCAAATTATGTTTTTTGTAACTGTACATGGTTGATACTAAATGTCTTCACTCATTTCATCAATATGATGAGCTACAGAGATATTATTCAGAGGAATTTATTTTAAAATACTGGTATCCATTTTGAGAATAGCGGTGAGCACTTCTGATTCAGCAGGCATTATTAATCTTTCATCAATTGTATGAGATTTTCCACACTTTGCTATCATTTTGGAAATGTAGTAAGAAGCAATGAGACCACTATCAAGGTCTCGGCAAAGGACTTGAGTGTCAACACTTTTCAAGTGCTTCTTTCATCTTCTGGAACTGAGTAATACTATAAGTAGCCTTTTCAGGGTGTCTTTTACGGAAATGTTCCTGCAATCTTGATGTTTTCATGGCTTCATTAGACAGTACAGTATTACAAATAAGGTACATGAGGTGTCGCTGATCTAACGGGAATGGAATAAAATCGTACTCCAGGTATGTAACATTATATTGATGCAGTTTCTGTTTCCTAGCAGGATTAGAATTCAAGGTTTCACCCGCCTTTGGACTCGTAGAGATCGTGCGGTACATATTTATCCATCATTAACAGGGTTAAATTAAAATTTAAAATTAACACAAACTGGGAATGCCTATCAGATTTTGACAACTGCAGCGAGTTGACACGGATGGAGCGATGGTGGCGGCATGCAAAGGAACGGCGAGGCGAAGATGAAGACAATCACAACAGTGAAAATTACGTTGACAAGGATTCAGATTGGAATCTGAATGTTAGTCGGGATAGAGCTGGTGTTCGGCAAGCAACCTTCACTGTATTCCAGTTAGTGCGATTGACCAATCACACAAGGTCTCGTAATCCCCAAAGATGGTTCTTGATCGCACATATGAAGCCGAAGCCACTTTGAACACTTGGGGTTGGCAGGTTTACTGATTGGCTCTATTTCACCATTCATCATTTGGTTCTGGCCAGCGCTGTATCATTGCATGACCTGTTTTCTGTAGATCTGTACTGAAAGTTGAGAGGGTATACTTGACCTACCAACTGTTAAATTGCATGATCTTGTTCCATGCTGTGAGTCAAGAGGAAATGCTGGGCACTCTGGTTTCTAATTTATGCACCCCCAATAATGCCTGTTTGGTTTGTAAGGTCGGATGTGATTGCAGTGTTTCAGACGTGTTGTAACAACGCGTGCTCACTGCTTGCAGAGCTGTGCTCTTGTGTTTCAGTGCTTCAACTTTTGTTTTTGGAAGTGCCTGCTCTACTAACGATTAGTCAGGTCCTGTGCTTCAAGTTAGGGTGCCGCTCACCCCCTCCCCCCCGCCAAGAATCTTGAATGCCCTCCCCCCGACGATTTCCATTTCCCCTAACGCCTCCTGAGGACACGTATCACCCCTGTTGGGAATCATTACTCTGTGAAGTCTCCCCTCAGCCCCCAATATTGCAGAGAAAACAACCCAAGATATCCAGCCTCTTGTGATAGCACAGGGACGTCAAACTACTGGCCCACGGGATGATTTGGGGGAAAAGAAAGTATATTCACGACCATTTATTATGTATCTGTACGGCAGCCGCTCTCTCTCCCGCCGCTGTGTGTGCCGCCTGCTGTGCCAGCAGCTTGTTGTGTGTGCTTAGAAAACAATAGGCGGCAGTTAACCACCCGCTGTGCATAAGCACCCACCACCCCTGCACTGAAGACCACTAGGGCCCCACTTTTGTCGTCAGACACAGTATAAACACACAGAGTACTCAGGTAAGTAACACCTGTAGCAAGGCTGAGACTGTTTGCTGCTGTGGTTCAAAATGCTTTCCAAGAAAAGAAAAGTTGACATCGAAGGTCGGATATTCAATGATAATTGGAAAGATAGTTTTTTCTTCTGTGAGGTCAACAGCAGACCTGTGTGTCTGATATGCTCGCAACAAGTGGCTGTGGCAAAAGAGTACAATATCAAACGACACTATGAGACGTCACACGGAGAAAAATATGATAAGTACGCGGGACAACTCCGAACGCTAAAGGTAAACGAGCTTGAAGCATCTCTGAAAAAACAGCCATCCGTTTTCACCAAAAGTCGAGAGACTCATGATGGAGCTGTCAAGGCCAGCTATATTATTCCCAACAAAATAGCTGCTGCGTCGAAGCCATACTCAGAGGGGGAATTCATCAAAGCATGCATGCTGATGGCAGCTGAGCTGGTGTGCCCTGAGAAGAGACAGGCTCTTGGTAATATAAACTTGTCAAGAAATACTGTGGCAGAGAGAATCGGGGACCTTGCAGGAGATTTGAACAGTCAACTAAAAGATAAAGTGAAGTCATTTATTGTCTTTTCTATTGCAATTGATGAGAGCACCGACGTGACTGTTGTAGCTCAATTGGGAATATTTATTCGTGGTGTTGAAGCATCTTTGACCGTCACGAGCAGTTTGTGGAGATGATGCCCATGACAAACACCACAACGGCGAACGACGTTTTCTCCAGTCTCGTCGAGGCCTTGGACAGACTGGGGCTTGACTGGAGTCACACTGTCAGCGTGGCAACAGATGGCGCACCGTCCATGGTGGGGAAAAGGCAGGTGTTGTTACGAAAGTCAGAGAGAAAGTTCAGACAGGGAATCCACAGCAGGAATTCTGGAACTTTCATTGTATTATACACCAAGAGGCGTTATGTAGCTGGAGCCTGAGAATGGACAATGTCATGGATGTAGTAAGCAAAACGGTTAATTTTATTAGAGCCAAGGGATTCAACCATCGGCAATTTGACACTCCTTTGTCCAAAAGTAATATTGGACACGGCCTACCCTACCACACTGAAGTCCGCTGGTTGAGCAGAGGGGTTGTGCGCAAACGTTTTTTTCCCCAATTACGTGCGGAAATTGGACTATTCATGAACGAGAAAGGGAAGCCAGTGGCAGAGTTGGATGATCCAGACTGGCTTCATGATCTTGCATTTTTGGTGGATATAACAGAGTGCTTAAATGTGCTTAATGTTACTATGCAAGGCCGCAGCATTCGTGCCTCCCTGTGGGAGATGCAACTATCCCGGAGCAACCCAGCTCATTTCCCCTCTTTGCAGTCTGTGTGTCGCTCATGACAATATGGACAGGTACAATGACAAAACATCATGGCTGAAAGGTGAGGTTCAGAATCGTTTCCAAGTCTTCACTCAGCTCGAGAAGGAATTCTCACTATTTTGTTCGCCGCTTGCCGTCAACACTGCATCAGATGTGCCGGAGGAACTCCAAACAGAACTAATTGAAATTCAGTGTAACCCGGCTTTGAAATATAAATTTGAGACTGTGGGTCTGGACTCATTCTATCAATACCTGGGACCGACGTACCCCAAGATGACAGACTTTGCTTCAAAGATCCTTTGCATGTTCGGGACAACATATCTCTGTGAGCAGGCATTCTCCGTAATGAACATTGACAAATCCAAACTGCACTCGCTGCTGACACACAGACATCTAAATGACATTATGAAAATCACAACTACCCAGAAACTGGTCCCTGATGTTGACAGGCTGGTTAAAGCCAAGAGATGTCAGGTGTCTGGAAGCAGCAAGTGAAAACTGAGTGACACTCTTCGATGCACTACGACATGTAAGCAAAAAGCACTATGAAATATTGAGTGTCATAATATTGTGATTCATTCATTTTCTGACTATTCTATTATTGTAAATGTGATCACTTCAATAAAAGTTAGAGGCTAACTGTATTCATTGTCTGAGTTTGATTGCTGGAAGCAGGCTAATAAAAATTAGGTGCAGTTGTGTAGTCTACATTTACAATTTGTTTCATTAGGTCTACATCTGTATCTGCTAATGTTCAATTTCAAATGGTTTAATAATGGAAAAGGTATGGCTCCCAAAACAATCTTAGCCAAAATAGCATCGTTTTTTCTCTCTCTCATCACAACTTTCTTGTAGCCTACGACTATAAGTTAATACCAATCATAAAAATAATGCTTGCTAGGCAATCTTCTTCATAAGAAACGAAATTCGTAAAGTGAAACACCTTGTAGTAATAGCAGAGACTGAGACACATGAGAGCAGGTTAAAAGACGAAGGCAACGAAAGCTGTGGGAGCACGTGCGTGTGCGTTCGCGCGTGCACAACTGATCCGGCCCGCATGAAGTCGCATTTTGCCCAATCTGGCCCGTGACCTAAACTGAGTTTGACACCCCTGTGATAGCACATGCCCTCTAAACCAGGCAGCATCCCAGTAAACCTCTTCTGCACCCTCTCGAAAACCTCACCATCCTTTCTATAGTGGGGTGACCAGAACTGTATGCACTACTCCAGATGTGGCCTAACATAACCTCCTGACTTTTGAACACAATGACTTGCCTAATAAAAGCAAGCATTCCATAAGCCTTTTTAACCACTTATGTGTAGCCACTTTCACGGAGTTACGAATTGGATCCCAAGGTCTCTCTGCTCAACAACACTGTTAATGATGTTGCCCTCAACAGTGTACTGTCTCCTTGTATTTGCTCCACCAAGGTAAACACCTCACATTTATCTTGGATAACCTCCATCTGCCATTTCTCAGCCCATATCTGCAACTAATCTACATTGTGCTGCATTCCTTGCCAGTATAACACTGTCCATAACTCCACTGATTTTGGTATCATCCACAAATTTACTGACACACCCACCTACATTTTCATCCAGGTCATTTATATACATCACAAACAGCAGAAGTCCCAGCACAGATCCCTGTGGAACTCCACTAATTACAGATCTCCAGCTGGAGCAAGTCCCTTCAACCACTACCCTCTGTCTTCTATGTGTAAGCCAGAAATGAATCCAAACAGCCAATTTGTCGCAGACCCCATGCATCTTAATCTTCTGGACTGGACTCCCATGAGGGACTTTGTCAAAAGTCTTACTGAAATCCACGTAGACAACATCCACTGCCCTACCCTCATCAATCTCCCTAGTCACCTTGTCAAAAAACTCAATCAAGTGGGTGAGGCACAACCTGCCAGGCACAAAGCCAAGCTCGCTCGCCCTAATCAGGCCATGGGTTTCCAAATGCTCATATATCCTATCCCCAAAAATTTTCTCCAGCAATTTCCCTACAACTGACATGAGACTCGCAGGTCTATAGTTCCCAGGGTTTTCTCTTGTTCCCTTCTTAAAAAGAGGTACAACATTATCCACATGCCAGTCCTCCAGGACCTCGCCTTGCTAGACAAGACACAAAGATGCTGGTCAAGGGCTCACCAATCTCTTCTCTTGCCTTCTTCAATAATCAGAGATAAATCCCATCAGGCCCTGGGGACATCCACCTTAATACTCATTAGGATGGCCAACACTTCCTCCTCCTTGACCTCAAAATGCCCTAATATGTTTATACACTGCAATACATAAAATTACTACAGTACTGTGCAAAAGTCTTAGGTACCTGAGCTGTATATATGTGCCTAAGACTTTTGCACAGGACTGTACATATCATCCTACTGTGAAAAAGTTGCCCCTCAGGTTGCATGCATTAAGAAATGATACAATGTTCCTCCAGAGTGATATCACAGAAAAACAGGACAAACCAAAGACTAACACTGACAGAACCACATAATTATAACATATAGTCACAGCAGTGCAAAGCAATACCATAATTTGATAAAGAACAGACCATGGGCACGGTAAAAAAAAGTCTCAAGTCCCGATCGACTCCCGATAGTCCCCGATAGCAGGCGGCAAAAGGGAGCAACTCCCTGCCATAAGCCTCCAGGCACCGTCAACTGCCGATGCATTGGAAGCACCTGACCACAGCCGACACCGAGTCCATCCATCCGAAAACTTCGAGCCTCCGATCTTTCCCCTCTTCTGAGAAAAAGGCGTTAGCTACTCACCCCACCGATGCTGTACCATTTTATAAACCTCTGTTAGGTTACCACTCAGCCTCCTATGCTCCGGAGAAAAAGACCTATTCTGACCCACGTGTTTTCCGAAGGATAGCCGGAGGAATGCCTCTGAAATATGTGTTAATAAAAGGCATGCATCCACATTGTAAAAGTACCAAAATCTCTTAGGTTAGATTTTTAAAAATCCAAAAGGCAGGTAGGCACTATATTAATAAATTCAAGATATCCATGCTCCAGCATTCTCGACCTTACTTAAAATAATCAAAATCACCCATTAATAATTTGTATTTCACTCTGCTAATATCATGGAATTGTTGTTTTTCCTTGTTCTGTCTTGTCATACTATGTTGTCCTTCATTCACTTCTCACATTCAGGAAGACCATACAGTGACTATACTACCTTAAGCTCCCATATATTGATAGAGTTGCATTTATAGCAACCCTTCATCACTCTGTTCCACCTTTTCCAAGAACAACTGTGTTTACTTTAACTCTCATTTTCCTACATGAGTCAGAGCCACCTCCTATATGTAGACAGTCGGCTCACCAAGCCAAAAAGCTCTGGCTGGATCTCATCCATTCTGGGCCCTCGTCCTTTCACTTAACCATCGCTACACAGGAGATCATTGAGTCAACGCACGTCTATTTCCTCACTTATTTCTCTGAAATGCTAGAAGGTTCTTTTTTCCCCTCACATGCCCATCAACTCCCCTTTGATTATTTTGCCACCTACCCACACTGCAGCACCAATGAACCTACCAGTACACATCTGGGAAGCAACCAGAGCACCTGGGACACATTCACACTGGATTTGCTTGCAACAATATTTAAAAGTGTTTTAGCGATTTTTGAAAATGATTTGGTAATAATCGGCAGGCACTGAAAGCCTTTAGCAGTTTTGACAGATGGCAACACTGGTAGCTTGGATTTGCTGTCAGAGGTTGTTGTGGGTGAGGTCTATTTTGTTGCATCCATGGGAGACCTTGGCAGCATGAGAGTCTCATCACAAAGCTTCCCAGACAGTAGGATTACCTTTGCAGATTGAGATTGGATTTATCTCGCAGAGAGGGTTCCAGGGACTATTCTGTAAAACACAATCACTATAATGCCGTATTCTTGAGCAATTTTTGGCCAATCTGACCAAATTGACTATTTTTACCCGCAGTTATGACTTGAACCTTCCTGCAATCAACTGACTGCTTAGTAATAATTTGGTCATTTGAAAAGAAGTTAATCTTTTAAAAGCATTCATTATAAGCATCATAACTCAAAAACGGTATGCAATTTAGAAATAAATCTTGCGTCTCCCCATCTGTTCTAAAAAAGCCCAATGTAAACTCATGGAACAGCATCTCATCATCCCTCTAATTCCAAGGCAAGACCCTCACACTTAATTCAAAAATTTCAATTCAATTCAAGTTTAATTGTCATTCAACCATACATGAATACCCATGAATGTAGCCACACAAGAGTGTGCTGCTCTGAGACCAAGATGCAAAACACAATACCAACAGTCACTCACAGTACAAAGCACACACAGCACGTACAAGATAGCAAGCACATGTAGGATATCAGTAAAATACAGCCACGCAAAAAAAAATGGCCAGACCGAGTCCATGTATGCTGCAGAAATCTGCTGTTGACCACAATACAGCTTGACCTCTGTCAAGTGAACACTGGTGGGTGGGGGGAGGCAGCACAAACTCTAGCCTCTGGGTGCTGTGCCATACTGTCCCCGGCTCAAACATCAGCCTTTCTGGGTTATGTCAAAACTGGCCAATTCTGATAAAAATCAATCTGTAATACAAACTCTTTTTTCTTCTCTCCGTGATTCCACCTGCCCTACTGAGTATTTTGCAACATTCAATTTCAGATTTCCAGCAAATGCAATTTTTTATATCTCAGTTTTGTCATCTTCTTTCCCTCTCCACAAACCTCATTCATCTCCTTCCATTTTCACCTCCTTCAGATAGAACTGTTAGCCTTAGCCAGACTTTTCTCAGCAGAACTACCCTTTGCCTTAATCATTCACTCCATCAAAGATATTCCCTCTGAACTCTTCAGCTTAAAACACGTTCAATTTCGAAGTTAGTTTGATCAAAATCTGATTTTGTTTTACTGGCCACAGAAAGAGGCACAGGAATGGTAGTCAGCGGAAAAACTCCTCAGAAGGCGTAAAGGTCGTAGTTTAAGGGTAGGGGGTTTAGAGGGATCTAAGGAGGAAGATTTTCACCTAGAAGGTGTTTGGAATCTAGAATGCACAGCCTGAGTGAATGGTGAAGGCAGGTATCTCACAACATTTAAGAATTATCCTACAAGGCATAAGATTCTAATCACAAACGCGAGAAAATGTGCAGACGCTGGAATTCCAGAGCAACACACAGAAAATGCTGGAGGAACCAAGCAGGCCAGGCCGCATCCATGGAAAAGAGTAAGCAAGGAAACATGGAAAACCTACAGCACAATACAGGCCCTTCGGCCCACAACGCTGTGCCGAACCTGTACTTACTTTAGAAATTACCTAGAGTTACCCATAGCCCTCTATTTTTCTAAGCTCCATGTACCTATCCAGGAGTCATTTAAAAGACCCTATCCCTTCAGACATCGATCCGGACTTGAGGGAGATTTTCATCTGACCAGCGAAGGCTAGATATGAAACCAGACTCAGAGACACATTGCTGTCAAGTGGATCCAGTCTATGCAGAACAGTCAGGTGCAGTTTCTTCAGTGCAATATGCCAGACTGGAATCGTCGATTGTTAAACTGAGAAAATAGCTCTGGAGCTGCATTTCCCCATTAAACAGATGTTCACTGAAGTACTTGTTACACCTCACGAACAAAGCCACAATGGAATGGAATTTTATGAAATATTCATTTATGAATTCAGTAGGTTTCAATGAGATTGCCCTCATGCTTCTGAACTCCAGTGAGTACAGGCCCAAAGCCATCAAACACTTCTATGTTAACCCTTGCATTCCTGGAATCAATCACATAAATCTCTTCCAGTCCCTCTCCAATGCCAGCATATCCTTCCTTACATAAGGGGCCCAAAGCTGCTCACAATATTCCAAAGAGCTCAGACCCTTATAAAGCCTCAGCATTACGTTGTTTTTATATATATACTCATCATTGCAAAATTAATGCCAAAATTACATTTGTCTTCATTACTACTGGATCAACCGGTAACTTAACCTGTAGGAAATTCTGCTCTAGGGCTCTCAGGATGGTTGCACCTCTGATTTTTGAATTTACTTCCTGTTTAGAAAATAGCTTCCCCCTTTATTTATTCTACCAAAGCACATGACCATGCACTTCCTTACACTGCCACTTCTTTGCCCAGTCTACTAATTTGTCCAAGTCCTTTGCTTCCTCAATACTACCTGCCCCTCCACCTATGTTTGTGTCATCCACAAACTTGGGCACAAAGCCATCAATTCCATCATCCAGATCATTAACATACAGCATGAGAAGTGACAATCACAACACTGATCTCTGTGGGGCATTGGTAATCAACCAAAAAAGGCCTCTTTATTCACACTCTTTGCCTTTTCCATTCAGCCAACCTTCCATCCATGCTAGTATCTTTCCTTTAAACCATGGGTCTTATCTTGTTCAGCAGCCTCATGTGTGGTGTCTCAAAGGCCTTCTGAAAATCCAAGTACACAACATCCACTGACTGTCCTTTGTCTGTCCTGCTTGCTATTTCCTCAAAGAATTCCAACTGATTTATCAGGTACGATCTCCATTTAAGGAAACTATGCTAATTTTGGCCTATTTTACCACGTGTTTCCAAGCACCCTGAAACTTCATCCTTAATGATGAACTCCAACAACTTTCCAACCACGGAAGTCAGGCTAACTGGCCTATAATTTCCTTTCTTCGGCCTCCCTCCCTTTTTAAAGAATGCAATGATATTTGCAATTTTCCAGTCCTTCCAGAATTGAGTGATTCTTAAAAAATCATTCCCAATGCCTCCACACTCTCTTTAGCTACCTTTTTCAGAACCCAACACTAGGGTGTAGTCCATCTGGTCCAGGTGACTTAGCTACCTTCAGACCTTTCAGGTTCCCAAACACCTTCTCCTTGGTAATGGCGACTACCCTCTTGAATTTCTGACATGCTGCTGGTGTCTTCCACTGTGAAGATGGACTCAAAATACTCATTCAGTTTGTCTGCCAGTTCCACCTGTTTATGTCATACTGCTCTCACATCACAACTCCATTTTGAGCCCTTAGTTCATTCCCTTTCCACTTACGTCCATGACTCTTCGCATGATCTCCTCCACTTCGACAACTTTCGGTTCCCGGCCCTGACCGCCTCACTTTCACCGTGGATGTCCAGTCCCTATACCAGACATCCCACCCTGCAAAAACTCATTTCAGGGAGGTAGCACAATCAATTTGCAGGAGACTTCCGGGAGAGATGGGATGTCTGCAATAGAGTAGCTCCTTAGCAGCTGGCCAACTAGTTTAAATAACGTTAGCCATGCTAATGAACGAATGACACCTGTTAAACTCACCTCAACATGTCCTTTATAGTCTTAACCCACCATGGGCAATAGAGAAGTCACTGTTGCAAACAGTGCAGCGAGCAACACTGTCATTATTTTGACCCCTATTAGGCAGGGGTATACTTTAGTGTAGTCTGGGGTGACGTACGTTTTTTTTTTGGAACACTCTGCAATGGTGCGCGCTCTCTCTCTCTCTCGTGGTCGCTCGCATGCTCTCAAGCGCTCTCGCTTGCTTTCTTCCTCGCTCGCTCTCTCTCCCTCTCTCGTGGTCGCTCTCACGCTCTCTCTTGCTTTTCTCTCGCTCGCTCTGAAAAAAATTGATTTCTGTGATATTGTATATAATTTGCGGGCATCAGGGAGCCACTATTAACATGCGGGAGACTCCCGGAACTTCCAGGAGAGCTGGGATGTCTGCTATACTCTTCCAACCCCAACAGGAGGGATTCATCCAGGGCCCTCCACTTTATTTTTTGATAAAAATCCCAACCACCTCCCCTCCTTCACCACCCTCCTCTGTCTGGTGGACCTGGTACTGACTCTCAACAATTTCTCTTTCAGCTCTTCCCACCTTTTCCAGACGAAGAGTGTAGCCATGGGCACAGGGCTGAGCACCAGCTTTTCGTCAGCTACTTGGAACAATTCAGGTTTCACACCTACACCAATAATGCCCCCCACTCTTTCTCCACTACAACGGCAACTGCGTTAGTGCTGTTTCCTGTATCCATGTCAAACTTGTCATTTTTATCAATTTCATTGCCAACTTCATCTACATCTCACATTCACTTTGCTCACCTCCGACAGCTCTCTCCCCCTTCTTAAATCTCCCTGTCGACATCTCCAGAGGTAAATTATCTATCAACGTCTTTTTCAAGTCCACTGACTACCAGTTACCTTGACCACCCCACCCTGTCACTGACAAAAATGCTATTCTTTTCTCTCACTTCCTCTGTCTCTGCCACATCTATTCACACGCTAAGGTTTTGCTTTCCAGAACGTACGAGATGTCTTCTATTTTCAGAAATTGGGCTCCCCCTCCACTGCTACCAATACAGCCCTTAGCCACATCTCCTCCGTTTCCTACACGCCTGCCCTCACCCAATCCCACCCTCCTGACAAAACAGGGATAGGGTTCCCCTTATCCTCACCTACCACCCTACGAGCCTCCACATCCAAACGTATTATTCTCCACAACTTCCGTTATCCCTAACAGGATCCCACCACCAGGGACATCATCCCCTCCCTTGTCCTCTCTGCTTTCCACAGGGATCACTCTCTCCAACACACCAACAAGGGGTGAATAACCACAGAAATTCTAGATCTGATGGAACAAAGAAGGTTAATGAAGAATAATGAAGTACAATACAGAGAGCTAGCCAGACAGATCAGACAATTGTGTAATATTGCAAAGAAAGAATGGCTGAATCAAAAATGCAATGAAGTAGAAGGCCATATTAACAACAGCAAAGAAATGCACAAGAAAATTAAGGAAATTACTGGAATTAAGAAAACCTCCTCTACTGGATGCATAAGATCAGCAGACGGATCCATACTAACAGATCCAGATAAAGTATGTGAGAGGTGGATTTAGTATATAGGGCAGCTTTTTGAAGATAATAGAGGGGAACCCCCAGATATTAAACACCATAATTCTGGCCCACCTATAACCAAAGAAGAAATAACTAAAGCAATGAAAAGCATGAAACATGGTAAAGCCACAGGACCTGATGAAATTTCAGTGGAAATGATACAAGCCCTAGAAGATCTGGGCATAGATATTCTTTTTGAACTGTTTAATGGCATATATGAGTCTGGTGTATTGCCTGATGATCTCTTGAAGTCGGTATTTATAACTTTGCCAAAAATTCCTGGAACTATTAACCGCAAAAATTATAGAACAATCAGTCTTATGAGTCACATATAAAGATTTTGTTGAGAATTGTTCTGAGTCAAATTATAAACAAGTTAAGACCAGAAGTTGCAAACTGCAATATGGGTTTATTGAAGATAGAGGAACTAGGAACACAATTTTCATACTACGAATGCTTTCAGAAGAGGCAATTGAATATCAAAATGATGTCTTTTTATGTGTAAGGGGGTTTCGATTTTTATGTTACTGCGGAGGCTAATTAAAATGGCGTCTTTGTTATGTTAATCTGGGGAATGCAGCTTTGTTGTGTTAAACACTGAGAAAGTTTGCGCTAGCAGCTTGTTGTGGTTTAGAGGGTGATAAGAAATACGTTATTAACCAATTGGGATAGTTGTTATGGTCTTGGTGTATTTGAAGATAATGTATGCGCGGGGTTTGGGGGGAGAAGGCGGGAGAGCGAGACAGAGGATGGACGAGGTGCTGTGATGTCTGGTAACGGGGTCGGACCCCGAGCGGGACGTTCGGCGAGGAGACGGAGACGGACTCGTGTGGAGCGTCTGGTCGACCACCATTGTTGGTCCCAGGCAGCCGGTCGAGGTGGTCCGAGGGGGTCGCAGGGTGAAGAAGAAGGTCCTTGAGCTCCAACTGCTTTTGTGCACGAAGAGATTGAACTTTGATAAGTGTGGCGCCTTTTATTTTCCTTTTATATTTTATTCTCTTTTAATTATATAGTTCCAGTAATATCTATAAACTGTATATCATTTAATTGTATCTGGTGTATTGTCTGTTATTTGGGCGGGGTTGGGGTACCTCACACAGCATCCACACAAACGAATTACCCAGTTTGCTGGGGCTGAGGCTGTTTCCCTAGAGGACAGCGAGCCGAGCGACCCTGAGGGTGGCCAGGGGGGGCTACATATGTGTTACTGATTTCACTAAAGCATTCGACAAAGTGCAACATGAAAAATTATTTCAAATTCTCGCTAAACTAAACAGTGACGGAAAGGACCAACAACTGCTTCAAAAATTATATTGGAGTCAAATGGTGGCGGTAAAAATTGATGATAATATAAGCAGTTGGACTAACATTCAAAGAGCAGTTAGACAGGAATGCGTTGCCTTACCGGAATTATTTAATATCTATAGTGAAATGATTCTCAGAGAAATAGAAGGCCTAGATGGGATAAAAATTGGAGGTGTTAACATCAACAATATAAGATATGCTGACGATACCACCCTAATAGCAAGTGCTGCAGAAGACCTACAAATCCTCCTAGATAAAGTAGTACAAACAAGTGCAGATTTTGGTCCAACCATCAATTGTGTAAAAACCAAATGTATGGTAATATCAAAACAGCAGGATACTCCCAACTGCCAATTGTACATCGGGAACCAAGAGATTGAACAAAAGGCCAGCTTTAATTACCTTGGTAGCTTTATACCACAAGATGCTAGAAGTAAAGTAAAAATAAAAAGAAGAATTGCCATTGCCAAAACTAACTTCCAAAAAATAAACCCATTTTTACCAACAGACACATTTCTATGACAGCAAGGCTTAGGCTACTAAAATGTTACATCTGTTCGATCTTGCTGTATGCTTCCGAAACATGGACTATAACACCAGAACGCCAAAGAAACTTGGAAGCAACAGAAATGCGGTTTCTTAGAAGAATGTTGAAAATATCAAATAGAGATAGGGTAACTAATGAGACAGTACTCCAACATGCCCATACAAAGAGATCTTTAATGAGAACAGTAAATGAGAGGAAACTTAAATTCCTAGGCCATGTCATCAGAAAGGGAGAA
The DNA here is from genome assembly GCF_963921235.1 of Mobula hypostoma. Lineage (NCBI taxonomy): Eukaryota > Metazoa > Chordata > Chondrichthyes > Myliobatiformes > Myliobatidae > Mobula > Mobula hypostoma. Next base: position 142,538,015 of record NC_086098.1, read on the forward strand.
ATAGAATGCCTTACGTTACAAGGCTGTATGCCTGGGAAACGCGGAAGAGGAAGGCAAATAAGAAGATATATGGACACTGTGAAAGAACTAACAGATCTAAGTGTGCGAGATATCATTGACGCTGCTAGGGATCATTCGATGTGGAGAGCCATAATCACCCAAGCGTGTAACGTGCAAGGCGTATGAAGAAGAAGAAGAAGTTTGGATTAAACAGCTTAAGTTATAAGGAATATTGGATAGGCATGTCTGTTTTTCCTCAAACAAAGGAGGCTGAAAGGTGACATAGCAGATATTTAGAATCATAACAGACATAGAGAAATAATATGTTTCTCATGATATGAGTGTATGAAACTGGAAGGCACAAATTTATGGCGAGAGGGAGAAGATAAGTGGATCTGAGGGATAACTCTTTCACACAGAGTTGGTAGTATCTGGAATGAACTGGTGAGGCAGGGACAGTAAGATCATTTAAGACGCAACAGAGCAGTTACTTAAATGATCAGGGCATTGGGGAATATGGAGTTAATTCAGGTATACAGGCATGACGGTTGGGATTGTCATAGTGGTGTGTAACAGCTCACTTCTATGCTCTGTGACTCCACTATGTGAAACTGGTACGTCTTTGAGATTTCCCCATTGCTTTTTGCCGAAATCCAAGAGCTGCTGACCGGGATTTAAACTGCAAGCTTCTGCCTATTCCATCACAATCAAGTTAAGTAAACAGGGTAAAGCAAGCTTGTTATTTATGAACAAACATGTTCATGAAATACTGTAAAATTATTTAATTAGTTCTTATTTATGATGATTACTGATGATTACTGATTGATGATTATTGATTTGAAAACTATCAGGACCTAATGTGATGGATATTCATTTTCCAGGCTCCGAGAAGCTTATTGCTAACCTCAGCTTTCCAGCACACAGCATGATCTTTCCAAAGGGTTATAATTGTGATAAAGTTAAACTTCTAACCAACATTCCTTGCTCAGATTCTTGTTGTAAACACGTAAACGATGAGGTCTTGTAGGCCTATGTTGAATCAATGTAAAACAGCGGGCTTCTGTTAATTGGCCTGCATCAAACCAGACAACATTGGCTAAGTTATTTGCACCATTGTGACTGAGTTCAAGGAAGCTAGCAGACCAGATTGACTTCATCACTTAGCACATCAAACATGGTCACAGGTACATTTCAGCTTCAGTTTCCACGTTGAACAGACCTATTATTGATGCAGGCCTCCAAATTTACTTTCAAAGATAAATTTTAAGCTCTTCCCTAGTAAGCTGAATGGGACTGTTCTTTATACAATAGACCATTCGACCAGCTCGATGACATCAGAGCTGCTCTGCGTCAGATACCCAAATAAACTGAACTCTCACAGTAGGTATAGGAAAAGGGCACAGTTCTTGCCACGAGGTTGGTGTGTAGAGCTTTCATCCAGATCTCAAGAACTGTCCTTACACCATTGATGACAAATTCTGGGCCTAAGTGTTTCAATCTCTAATAATCATCAGCCAGCAATAAAATACATACGAATTCTAGTTTAAATACCTGTCTTCTCATGCCCTTCCTCCAAGATTGCTGACAAGGACAATGTAAAACTTAGCAAGATCCTAAACTCCAGAATGAAAATGGTAGCTACCTCTACTGTCCCTTTGATCAAGTCATAAATACTGTCAATGAAGTTGTGAGTCTTCATGTTCCTCCCACATTGTGACAGAATTTCAACTCCTTGGGGGAGAATAATTGGCAGAATAATCCTCTCACCCAGAACAATAGTGATCTGACAATGCTTCACTCAAGGATCACTGAGTCTCAATTCCCTGCATGTAATGGCATAAATTATACTTCTAAGCATTATTCTACATATTCTTCTCCTTTATTAGACTCTTTGAAATTTTCAGGGTTTTAACCATTCCAGGAGTCGGCAACCTTCTTGCCTCTGTGGGCCAAATCGTGTATTAATGAGCGGACAACACACATCAAAGTTGCTGGTGACGGTGGGCCAGATAAATACCATAAAAGATTGAAATATGGGAATTATCCATTTAAATACATCTGGTTATGTTTTACCTCAAATTAATGAATAATGCATGCTAGAAAATCACTTGTGCTTAACCAAGGATGCCAATTAGTAATCAAAGAACTCAGTTTAGTTGCAATTTATTTCAATCAAGGCATCTTTTGAATCTCTTAAAACGACACAAAGGATCTTTAAACATAAAACGTATGAACACGATGCATTGAATGGTGGTAAATTAAGTTTAATAAAAAGAAAATTTTAATGCAAACAGTCGATAAATCAATGTGAAACTTGATGCTGTTTGTTGCTTGAAAGCTTCTCAATATTGGGTGTCAGACCTGTTGCTAAGAGCAAGACATTATCCAGATGGGCATCAGTCACTCTTGTTCTCAAATGGTTCTTGGTGTGCTTCATTTTTGAAAATAATTGCTCACACAGATAAGTGCTGCCAAACAATGATGCCATCTTTTTTGCATGGTCCAGTAAGTTAGGATACTTCCCACGTGGGTGAATATATTTTCTATAGAAGTCAAGCACTGACACATCTTCAGAATGAAATTTTGATCTCAATATGTCGTCACACTGCATCTCAACCAATTCCATTTGAAAAAGTTCTGATGCAGTGCCCACTTTTTGAGACAGTACGTTTTGAGACTTCATAGCTTGCACGGGTATTCCCTTCATTTTCACTGCTTTTCTTGGCAAAAAATGACGTTTGTTTTCCAAAACTAGCCTTCATTCGCTCAACTTCATCTTTCCTTGCTTGCCCAGTAAACTTGTTAAAATTTCCACTATGGTGTGTCTCATAATATCGCCTGATATTTGCCACCTTCTTCACAGCAACATTTTCTAGGCAAATGAGACAAACTGGTTTCCCAGCTTGCTCGATGAAGAAGTAATCTAGTGTCCAAGTGGCTTTGAAATTTCGGCACACAGTGTCTACCTTCCCGTGTTTTGCATTCATTGCCATTGGAATTTTTTTCTTCGATTTTATTTCAAAATGCAAGTTATTCAACAAGTATCGTAGCACATGTAACTATCTGGATATTTAGCGTGGATTTCTTGTTAAAACACAGCAACGTTGCTTCTGTTCACAAATTTGAACGATCCCATCTGAAAACCTGCGCATGCATGGAGAGTATCTAATACAATCTAATAAGGCAATCTGACTTCCCGTCATTCGTATATACCAGTGTTTGGTTTGGAACAAAACGGAACCTGGGGCCAGTGTAACAAGACGCCATGCATGTCCATCAGTGTGGTCACGTGGAACAGTCAGAATAAGGAGAACAAATCACTCGCAGACCAGATAAGCATAGTATCCCAATATTTGCTCACAGGCCAGATCTGGCCCGCAGGCCGTAGGTTGCCTACCCCTGAACTACTCTTCGGCTCTGCAGATCTGGCCAGTGTAAGACTTATAAAAGATTTCAAAAGTTCTAAGTACAATAGTGATCACCAAGTCAGCAAAACCTTCACATGACTGTAAAATAATTCTCCCACTACACAATGAGCTCTGAAAGCAATTTGGTCTGTGTCAACCACTCGGAAAATTCAGTGATGAATTCTCACAGATAAATCAATGATTGTAAGATTGCATCTGAAGGAAGATGAACAAAATGTTGATGCATATTTATTTGCTCACAGTGCTGCTAATGCTTTCAGTTCACACAGGAGCACGCAAAAAAAGTCATTTTCAATTCCACACACTTAGCCCCATAAATGAAGGGAAAGGCGATTGGTACAGATAAGTAGTACGCATTGCACGGATAATGGCCTACTATGTCCATTATGACTATCAAGTACTCCTCTGTCTCAGCACTTTGTCCATTTGTTTCAACATCTTAGTAATTCAAGTAATAATCTAAATACTTCTCTTCTATTTTCACGCTGTCAGATTGATCCTGTCCCTCAGTTGCCTTTTTTTTCTGGTGCTTGCCCTTGTTGTCCTGTTTGAATAAAGGTACCAATGCTGCTATCCTCCACTCATTTGCCATCTCCTCTATGGCCAGCAAAGATTTAAAATTCTCTGGCTGCCATGTCCTTCCTGGGATCCAGCTCAGCAAGCCTGGGGGATTTATCCACCTTTAAGCCTGTGTTGGGAGGGTGGGTTAGGGTCAAAGGCAGACATGCGGGAAATGGGGGAGATGTGTCCAACAGCTGTATTGGGAGTCTTGTGGATTGATCCACCTTTAAGACATCTAATAACTCCACCTTTTCAATTATAGCATACTTTTACCCTGTACTGCTGAGACCAATCCGCTCGAAACCGCTCAACAACTTTTGTCCAAATACAAGCAAACAAAAAAGCTGAATTTCAAAAGTGGGAGTAAGAGTACTTGATTTCTTGGTAACGCTTGTCTTATGACCCATTAAGAGTCAAAGGAGAAATCCCTTCACTTGTTCATATCAAGGGGAGTGGACAGCTTTGAAACAGCTAACTGGTCAAATGGCTCCTTCTGTGCAGGATGGTTCAATAATTTATTCCCAGTCGTCACTAAGTATCTGCCAATAATGTTGCCAATTTAATATCTCCATTCATCCTTTGGGACAATCTGCTGCTGAGTTTACAAAATGGAAATCAGGCTCCAAACCACCCAATTTAAAGCAAAGGATCATGCTCCAACACATTGGCCTTCAAAGACGTCGAAACAGGGTAATCAACAAGAAAAAGAATTTCAGGATGTATATTGTATACATTTCTCTGACATTAAATGTACCTATTGAAAGACAAGCGGCACTGAACAGCAGGCTTTGGTTTACGGAGCCCAATCACCAACTCGGGACGTCTGAGCTGGAGATGCCTCCCTCCCAGACGCACAGAACAACTTCTACGCTCGTTTCAGGCGGAAAAAGACGTGGTGGCGAGGAAGACCACTCCTTCCCCCAATAACCAGGTGCCGTGTCTGACTGTGGCCGATGTACCCTGTGTAGGTTCAACCCACGGAAGGCTGCTGGACCAGACAATATTCCTGGCCGAGTGCTCAGAGGATATGCAGACCAGCTGGCAGATGTTCTCACTGACATCTTCAACATCTCCTTGAGCAGCGCCGTCGTCCCAACGTGCTTCAAGGCCACCACCACCGTCCCCGTGCCGAAGAAGTCTTCAGTGTCCTGCCTCAACGACTGGTGTCCCCTTGTACTCACATCTGTCATCATGAAGTGTTTCGAGAGGCTTGTCATGAGGCACATCAAGACCCTGCTGCCCCCCTCACTGGACCCCCTGCAGTTTGCGTATCGCACCAACTGCTCAACAGACGACACCATCACCCTCCACCTGGCCCTCACCCACCTGAACAAAAAAGACACGTACGTTCGAATGCTGTTCATAGATTTCAGTTCAGCATTCAACATAATCATTCCTCAGCACTTGATTGGAAAGCTGAGCCTGCTGGGCCTGAACACTTCCCTCTGCAACTGGATTCTAGACTTCCTGACTGGGAGACCTCAGTCAGTCCAGATCGGGAGCAGCATCTCCAACACCATCACACTGAGCACGGGGGCCCCCCAGGGCTGTGTGCTCAGTCCACTGCTGTTCACTCTGCTGACCCACGACTGTGCTGCAACACACAGCTCGAATTACACCATCAAGTTTGCTGATGACACAACCGTGGTGGATCTTATCAGCAAGAACGACGAGTCAGCATACAGAGAAGAAGTGCAGTGGCTGATGGACTGGTGCAGAGCCAATAACCTGTCTCTGAATGTGAACAAACCAAAAGAGATGGTTGTTGACTTCAGGAGAGCATGGAGCGACCACGCTGCGCTGAACATCGATGGCTCCTCTGTAGAGATCATTAAGAGCACCAAATTTCTTGGTGTTCACCTGGCAGAGAATCTCACCTGGTCCCTCAACACCAGCTCCATAGCCAAGAAAGCCCAGCAGCGCCTCTACTTTCTGCGAAGGCTGAGAAAAGTCCATCTCTCACCCCCCCCCCATCCTCACCACATTCTACAGAGGATGTATCGAGAGCATCCTGAGCAGCTGCATCACTGCCTGGTGCAGGAAATTGCACCATCTCGGATCGCAAGACCCTGCAGCGAATAGTGAGGTGAGCTGAAGGGATCATAGGGGTCTCTCTTCCCGCCATTACAGACATTTACACCACATGCTGCATCCGCAAAGCTAACAGCATTGTGAAGGACCCCACGCACCCCTCATACAAACTCTTCTCCCTCCTGCCATCTGGCAAAAGGTATCGAAGCATTTGGGCTCTCACGACCAGACTGTGTAACAGTTTCTTCCCCCAAGCCATCAGACCCCTCAATTCCCAGAGTCTAGACTGACACCAATACACACACACACACGCACACACACACACACACACACTCACTCACTCAGCTGAACACTACTCCATTCCCTTTGCAATTTTTGATCATTTCTTTCTCAATTCCTGCTAAAACATTGTTTACATTTACATCATTATTATATTGCAATTTGTTCTTTACTGTACCTATTGTCTTGATTATTAATTATTGTACTGTCTTGCACTGTTTTGTGCACTTTATGTAGTCCTGTGTTGGCCTGAAGTCTCGTGTAGTTTTGTGTTGTTTCATGTAGCACCATGGCCCTAGAAGATTGTTGTTTCGTTTTTACTGTGCACTGTACCAGCAGCTATGGTTGGAATGACAATAAAAACGACTTGACTTGATCTGATGTGGTAACAATATGCAGAGCTAAAGCAGACAGACCGGCCTTTCACATACCTGAAAGTGTTTCAGTCCGTTTAAGAGGCACTCAGATTGGTACCTGGGGATGTGGGGCTTAAATTGAATACAGGAAATTGGGACTAGCTGGGTGGACAATATGGTAGATATGGACAGGTTGGGATGAAGAATCTTAAGGTTGTATACCCTTGAGGTACGCTTGCTATGTTGCTGTATGACTCTATGGAAAGATCAAGCACTCCACTTCAGGAAAGTCATGATATACTCATCCATCCAGTTCAACAAGAAACCTCCAGTGATACAAATAAATGCAATTATTAATGTCCACATTTATCCCAGCAAGATTTAATTGTATTCTAAATATATACATGAACGCACATTTTAACCACACACTACATACCTATTAATAGAATTTGTCAAGATATCAAGTACATTACCAAAGTGCAGGTGTTTCCCTGCTTTTCGAACGTTCGCTTTACGAAACCTCACTGTTATGAAAGACCTACATTAGTTCCCTGTTTTCGCTAACAGAAGTGTTTTCACTGTTACAAAAAAAAGCAGCGCGCGATAAAAGGCAGCGCGTGCCACGAGCAGCCACTCTCCCCCAAATTTGGAACAGCATTCTCGCCGGCATTGTTTAAACACGTTCCTGTGAGCAGCCGTTTGCAAGATGAGTTCTAAGGTATCAGAAAAGCCTGAAAGAGCTGGTAAGGGTGTTATACTTAGCGTAAAAATTAAGTGTTTCAATCATGGTGAACGAAGTAAGGACAAAGTGAGTTTGGCTTGTGGAAGCTGACGAAGATGATGTTGAAGAGGTTTTGGCATCCCATGACCAAGAACTGATAGATGAAGAGCTGATGCAAATGGAAGAGGAAAGTATAACAATCGAAACTGAATGAATAATGATAAAGTATGACTTTAATTTTGAAAGGGTCCGTCGGTTTAGGGCGTATTTGCAAGATGGTTTGAGTCCTTACAAAGAACTGTATGATAGAAAAATGCGCAAGGCTAAACAGTCAAGTATACTGTACTGTCATTTTTCAAGCCTTCCACATCAGACGACGAACCTCAACCTTCAACATCGAAGCAGGCAGTCATAGGAGGAAATGAGCTGCCTGCCCTCATGGAAACAGACGACGATGAGATGACACCCCAGTGTCCCACCACCCCAACCCCCAGGCCCCAGACAGATACCGATTCGCGGAGATGCAGTGGTAGTCGGGAGACACTCAGCACATCTTTAAGAAAAAAAGCCGAAATAAACATGCTAATTAATTACGTGCCGGGCGGCACCTAATTAATTAGCATGTTTGTTTCGGCTTTTTTCTTAAAGATGTGCTGTGTGCCTCCCGGCTACCGCTGTACCCCTTCATGCTTCGTGGATCGGTATCGGTTTGCTGCCCGGAGGGTGGGGGCCACTGCACCACCCCAACCTGTGACAACTCAGCCTAACACACCACCATTAGTGTGCTCGGCAAGCTGACTTCCCGATTCCCGTAAGTGATACTACACTGTACATACATTATTTCTACTTTATATCGGCAGTGTATTTTTACATGTTATTTGGTATGATTTGGCAGCTTCATAGCTTAAAGGATACTGGAGAGCGCTTGCGCTGTGTTTCTGCGGAGAGTGCTTGCATGAGATTTTTGCTACGGAGAACAGTTCAGGCAATGATTGTGGAAAAGTACTTCTACTTTACATAGGCTGTGTCTGTGAACGCTCACAAAATTTTTCCATATAAATAAATGGTAATTGCTTCTTCGCTTTACGACATTCCGGCTTACGAACCGTTTCATAGGAACGCTCTACCTTCGGATGGTGGGGGAAACCTGTATGTATGTATTACACAACCTTGAGATTCATCTCCTTACAGGCAGCCACAAGACAAAGAATCCCAAAAAGAACACATAAAAAAGACCGTCAAACACCCAACATGCAGAGGGGAAATAAAACAAATTGTGCAAACAATAAAAGTAAGCAAATAGAATTCAGGAGGACAGTGAGTCTATAGACATGAAGCTCAGAGCAGCTGGAGCAGGCTTTGTTTGGAGTCTATTCCAAGAACACACTTCTTGCCAAACTTAAGCATCTTTCAGATTCATATAATTCTCTCATTCCGTGCTCAGCTTCGGGTTGTAACATTCTTGTGTACATTAATTATCATTTTTCTCAATATTGTCTGATCAGTGTTATATCATCTCTGAGCCTTTTCCCAGTACTTAAGTGCAGATTGGCAACTTTGAGAAATCACAATGGTTTGCTGAAAAATTCCTACAAATATGGTGAAGGTCAATGATATGTCCAAAAATAATTATTAGAGGGGAAGAGTACAATGAGATAGTTCTGATTCTACAATATTCCAATCAGTAATCAAAGGAGAAAGTATGAAAGATTAACAAATGTTTTCATCTTGGTGACATTTTTGCAATGATAATAATTTTCACACACCTTACTGAATTATGACAGGTGTTCCACATTCTGGAAAGAACTTATTCATTTCAGTCTAACCTCTTGCTCCAGGGTTCACAACTTGCGGTCCACAGACCCCTCGATTAATGGTAGGGGTCCAAGAAATTAAATAAAAGGTTCAAAACCCTTGCTCTAGCTAAAATTTGACATTTGGTGTTACATCTGCCCCTGCAAATTTTTTTTTTCAAGTTTTATCCAATTCCTTTGTCATCTGGCCTTTGTAAGAACACAGGAAGGAGGTGATTTAGCACATCAGCTCCCAGGGGAACAAAATAGGCTCAATCCCCTTTTTTTTCCTTACTTACCGCCCCCCCCCACCATGGGGGAGGGGAGGGGAACGTCAACTCAGACCTTGACAGGCCCCACCCCATCCCATGAGAAAGAATAAATTTGTAAATGAATATCTTTACAGGTGAACAAGGGGTCAGATGCACCATATCTTTCCATTGCTAACTTTTAGAAACATAGAAAACCTACAGCACAATACAGGCCCTTCAGCCCATAGAGTTGTGCTGAACATGTCCCTACCTTAGAAATTACTAGGCTTACCTATAGCCCTCTATTTGCTAAGCTCTATATACCTATCTAAAAGTCTCTTAAAAGACCCTATTGTATCCGCCTCCACCACCGTTGCCAGCAGCCCATTCCACGCACTCACCACTCTCTGAGTAAAAAAACTTACCCCTGACATCTCCTCTGTACCTACTCCCCAGCACCTTAAACCTGTGTCCTCTTGTGGCAACCATTTCAGCCATTTCTGAATCAGTTACTTTAAACAGCTGTTCTTTCTCAATAAGTTAATCTCTGGCTTCGTGGACATAGAGTTGTAGAGTCACACAGCAAGAAATGAGGCTTTTTATCCATGCTGACCACCAAATGCCCACCTTTGGAAATTCCATTTACCAACACTTGGTTCACAGCCAAGTCCACGCTTTGATAATTCAAGTGTTCACCATCTAAGTATCTTTTTCCACCACCACCATCGGTCGTGTATTCCAGATTCCAACGCGCGGCCTCTCTGGTGCTGAATATCTGTAATCTGTTAAGTAGGAGGCCGTGCACAATTCTGATTTGCTGGAGGCAGACGTGAGAGCACAGAGGAACATCTGGTGAAACTTCTGAAATGCCTGCTTTGCTGCTGCTGCTACTGTGTGATCCGAAATCTCCAGATGGGAAGGCCCCGAATCCTCGGCTTTGCCTGTTGCTTGGCGGCCAGGGCCGGAGTCGAAGCGCTCGGCAGAGATGGTGCTTGGTGCTTGGTGCTCGGTGTCGGAGGGCTGGTCGGAGGCTCGAAGTTTTCGGACGGACTCAGAGTCGGACTGTGGTCGGGTGCTTCCAGGATGCTGCATCGGCAAGTTTGCGGCGCTGGAAGCTCATGGCAGGGAGAGTTTCTTCCTTCTACCGTCTGCACGAGATGTCGGGGCTATCAGGACTTTGAGACTTTTTTTTAACCGTGCCCATGGTCTGCTCTTATCAAATTATGGTATTGCTTTGCACTGTTGTAACTATATGTTATAATTATGTGGTTTTGTCAATTTTAGTCTTGGTCTGTCTTGTATTTCTGTGATATCATACTGGAGGAACATTGTATCATTTTTTAATGCATGCATTTCTAAATGACAATAAATGAGGACTGAGTGTCCTCATAATCTAACTATCCTCTGAGTGTTTTTTTTTGCACTCTTAACTCTAATTCTATAGCCTCCAGTTTATTCATCTCTAAAGAGGAAAATTTCCCACTATCTGTCCATTTGTACATCTCTAACAGGTTCCCCACAGTTATCCGCATTCCAAGGGAAGCAGACCCAGTCTATCCAGTCTCTCTCATCAGTGAAACACTCCATCAAGTGATTCTGCTCTGCACTTTTTAGTCCCATCAGGTTACTAATCTCAAAATCAACTCACAAAAAAGCCTCATTCACATCCCAAGTCCAGCAGAAATCCAAGCCCATGTGAGAACAACTCTACAATTCCTGAGCAGTATGCACAACAGAAGCAGACCGTCTGGTGCCCTCCACAGATTGTAGCAGCATTCAGTACAATTAATATAGAATAGAGCAGCCGTTGACAACAAGGGACAGAGCAATTACTCAAATGTTCTACTCTCGAAACAAAACAAACTGCAGAAATCTGCAATAAACATGGAAAATGTCGGAAACACTCGAGGCCAAGCAGCATCTTTGCAGAGAGAAATGCAATTAATGTTTGTACTTCTTTCCTTGAGAGGAATTTTCAAAGCTCAACGCATACTATATACGACCTTGAGATTCGTCTCCTTACAGGCAGCCACAAAATAGAGAAACCTCCCATGAAAAAAACACCCAGAAAAAAAAACAAATCATGCAAACAATAATAGTAAGCAAATAACATTCGGTACTGAAGTTCACGAAAGTGAGTTCACAGCCACAAAGCCAGTCGTGGCTGATCCAGGAGCCTGCTAGTTGCAGGTTACATCTCAGCTCAGCACAGAGATGAGTGAACCTCGTGAGCAATGAACTAAACACCAGCCCAGCTCTCACATCCGGCCCCGACACCCTGCCCGGACCTTTTCAATCTGGCAAAAATATTGACTTCACCATTGTAACTTCAGCAGCATATCAATATACCGGAGAAACTGCAAGGCTGAACCAGGCCTTGAGCTGCCGTGCTGCCAAATTTATGAAAATGATCAAAAGGAATCACTTTGAAATTTCTGGTGCTCCCAGTGTGGTCCCCTATATATCGGTAAGACCTGACACAGATTGGGAGACCACTTCCTCGAGCACCTTTGCTCCATCTGTCACAAAAAGTGGGATTTCCCAGTGGCCACCCATTTCAATTCTACTTCCCATTCCCATTCTGACATGTCAGACCATGGCCTCCTCTACTGCCTCAATAAGGCCACACTCAGGTTGGAGGAGCAACACCTTATATTCCATCTGGGTAGCCTCCAACCTGATGGCATAAACATTGAATCTTGAACTTCTGGTAATTTCCCACCCCCACTCTTCACCATATCTCCTCACTTTATCTCCTTACCTGCCCATCATCTCCCTCTAGTGCTCCTCCCCCTTCCTGTTCTTCCATAGATTTCTGTCCTCTCGTACCAAATTCCCCCTTCTCCAGCCCTTTATCTCTTTCACCAATCGATGTTCTAGCTCTTTACTTCAACCCCGCCTCCTGTCCCAGATTCATCTATCACCTACCATCTTCTACTTCTTCCTCCCCTCCCCCCACCTTCATTGTCTGACTCCTTCCCCCTTCCTTTCCAATCCTGCTGAAGAGTCTCGGGCCAGACTGTTGACTGTTTACTCTTTTCCAGAGATGCCAAGTTTTTCCAGCGTTTTGTGTGTGATTTGGATTTCCAGCAACTGCAGATTTTCTCGTGATTTTGAAAATGAGATTTTGTACAAGAGATATACAGGGTCATGGGGTTTGATGGACCTAGTCTTTTTCCTACAGTAAGGGAATCTAAAAACAAGAGGGCATAGGTTTAAGGTGAGAGGAGAAAGATTTAAAAGAGGGCAACTTTTCTCACACATACAGTGCCTATAAAAAGTACTCACCCCCTTGGAAACTTTCGTGTTTTATCGTTTTACAACATTGAATCACAGTGGATTTGATATGGCATTTTTTTAAAACACTGATCAACAGAAAAGACTCCTTCATGTCAAAGTGAAAACAGATCTCTATCAAGTGATCTAAATTAGTTACAAATATAAAACAGAAAATAATGATTCACCCCTTTAATATGACACACCAAATCATCACGGGTGCAGCAATTGGTTTTAGAAGTCACATAATTAGTTAAATGAAAATCTGTTTTCAAGACCTGTGTGCAGTCAAGGTGTTTCAATTGATTGTAGTAAAATACACCTGTACCTGGAAGGTCCAACAGCTGGTGAGTCAGTGTCCTGGCAAAAACTACACCATGAAGACAAAAGGACACTCCAAACAACTTCACAAAAAGGTTATTGAAAAATACAAGCCAGGAGATAGATACAAGAAAATTTCCAAGTCACTGAATATCCCTTGGAGTACAGTTAAGTCAATCGTCAAGAAATGGAAAGAATATGGCACATCTGTAAACCTGCCTAGAGCAGGCCGCCCTCAAAAACTGGCTGACCGTGCAAGAAGGGGACTAATGAAGGAGGCCACCAAGAGACCGATGACAACCCTGGAGGAGTTACAAGCTTCAGTGGCTAAGATGGGGGAAACTGCACATACAACAACTGTTGCCTGGATGATTCACCAGTGGCAACTTTATGGGAAAGTGCCAAAGAGAAAGCCACTATGACTCAATAACTTCCAGATCCAGATTAACTACACAATACCAACTCGAGAAAATTTATGCATGACTTGAAAGGGAGAATAACACAACACCTGTGCAAACCTTACAACATTCAGTGGCACTGCAACCTCAGTCTCAGAGGCTAAGATCCAAATATCCTTCAGGAAGGTGAACCCCCACAAGGTATCAGGCGCTGGCGGTACTCCCGGCCATGTACTTAAAACCTGTGCTGACCATTTGGCTGGAGTATTCAAGGACACCTTCGACCTCTCACTGTTGAGGTCTGGGCTTCCCAGCTGCCTCAGATGGGCAGCAGTCACACCATTGCCCAAGAACAGGGTGTCTCACAGACTACGCTCAGTCGCACTCACATGTACTGTAATGAAGTGCTTCGAGAGGATGGTTATGGCTAGAAATAACTTCTGCCTGAGCCAGGGTCTGGATCTGTAACAACTCTACTGTGGATACAACCTCACTGGCTCTCCACTCCACTTTCGTTCACCTGGGCAAGTGCAAGATGTACGTCAGGCTACTGTTACTGATTACAGTTTCGTGTTCAACACCATCATCGCTTCAGTACTAATAGTTAAGCTTCAAAACCTCTGTCCCGACTCCTTCAATTGAATCCTCAGCCTCCTTACTGGGAGGCAGCAGTCAGAGCAGTTCAGTATTAACATCTCCTCCTTGCTGACAATCAACACAGGTCCACTTCAAAGATGAATGCTTAGCCCACTGCTCTACTCTCTCTACACTCAGGTACGGCTAGGCACAGCTCAGACATCACCTGCAAATTCACTGATGGCACCACTGCTGCTGGCAGGATCTCAGAACATCGTGAAGAGGCATAGAGGAGAGAGGCAGATCGGTTCGTTGAACGACATCACAACAATCTCACAAGTATTCAAAACCAAGATGCGTACAAACTTCTTTTTGCAGAAGGTGGTGAATATCTGGAATACACTATCCCAGAGAAATGTGGAGACTGCAACACTTAATAACAGAGATAAATACATTTCTGAAAGGTGATGGAAGAGAGTGCCATGGAAAACTCTCACACACAAGGGTGTAGATCAGTCATAGTCATATTGGATGGCAGCGCAGGCTTACAGGGCCAGGTGGTCTACCCACATTTTATTGCATTCTCCATGACTTGGTAGCTATTATTCCTTAATTTATGTCACCAAATTGCATATAAGTGTACAGGAGGATGATTCCGGGAATGAAGGGGTTAACATATGAGGAGCATTTGGCAGCTTTGGGTCTGTGCGCACTGGAATTTTGAAGTTTGCAAGGCGATCTTATTGAAACCTACCAAATGTTGAGAGGACAGACAGGGTGGATGTGGAGAGCATGTTTCCTGCGGTGGGGGTATCTAGAGCCAGAGGGGACAGCCTCAAAATTGAGGGGCAACCTTTTAAGAACAGAGGTAAGGAAGATTTTTTTTTAGCCAGAGAGTAGCAAATCTGTGGAACGCTCTGCCACAGGCTGAGATGGAGGCTAAGACCGTGGGTATATTTAAAGCAAAAGTTGATCATTTCCTGATCGGTCAGGGCTTCAAACGATATGGCAAGAAGGCAGGTGTATGGGATTGAGTGGGATCCGGGATCAGCCATGACGGAATGGCGGAGCAGACTCGACAGGCTGAATGGCCTAATTCTGTTCCCATGTTTTATGGTCTTAGGACACAATTTCTAAATTAGCAAATGACACCAAACTTGGAGATGAACTGTGAAAACAATAGTAACAGATTTCATGGAAATATAGACAGAACAGTAGAATAAATGGTAAAAATGGAAGATGAAATATAATATTGAGAAATTAGCCGTGTTACATTTTGGTAGGACAAATGAGAAGAGGGAGTACAAATCTAAGAGGTCTAGGGGTATACAGTACAGTGCAAAAGTCTTAGGCACTTATATATATCTAGGGTATCTAAGACTTTTGCACAGTACTGTATTTGTCAACATTGAGCAGAAAGCAAGTTTGTGAATCTGGGGGAGCAAAGGACGTTGGGAATGACAAGGGTGGAACACCACGGGTGTTGAGGGGTTATGGGACATGAGGCAGAGAAGGAGTGCCAGTCACCTGTGGTGTTCCACAGGGTCATTCTTAAGACCACTTCTTTTCTTTTATGTTAATAATTTGGATGTCAGAATTGATGGCTTTGTGGCCAAGTTTGCAGACGATGCAAAGGTCAGTAGAGGGGCAGGTGGTCTGGGAAATTGAAGTTAATGGTCAACAATGGAAGAACTGCAGGAATTGGAAGCTTAGCACTGGTCAACTTGGAGACCAGATTCAGAACATCTGTTCCAGCTTCAGACAGTGAACAGATGGCAGCCACTGAACAGGTTATGTAAGGCCTGTGTGATTTACCCAGCAAATTAGAATACAGGATTATAATCCATTATCCACCCATTCAGAATTTCTAATGGTTTGACATCTGGCTTACCAGTTTACGTTCCAACTCACTTGGGCCTTGGTCCTCACACTCCCATTCAACTCCCTGGAATTTTATTTCCTATGTACCTTCTTGAAGGTTCAAAGTTCAAAGTAAAATTCTTATCTAAGTACATATTTGTCACCAATCACAACCCTGAAATTCATTTTCTTGAATGGGTTACTTTGTCTGTGATTCCTTTAAACTTAGAATGCTCACTTGGAAAACTATCATAACATCTCATGAAGTGATTTTAAAAATGTTTGAATATTAATAAGGAATGTTTCAGAAAATCTGCTTGCCCAGCACCTTAGTCCTGACCATGGCAGATTAACTGAGTTTTATTGCCCAGAATTAGAGCTCCAGTTGTTGACAGATGAAACAGGTGTCCTGCAGTCTGTTCAGACACTATTTAGAAAGTAAATACGGAGACAATTTATAGCTCAGATTATAGCACATCCCAGACAGAGAGCTGAAAGTGATAGATGAGCAACACCTCATCAGCTTGTGCAGTATTAAGCCATAGTCCACTGGTTGAAAAATCCTACGACAACTGAATTTTTGTACAAACATCTTACCGTGTTCACTCACATGGTGAAATACAACCTCCCAGTGGCCATGTTATTAGGTACATCTTAGGAACTGCTGATCTCCTGGGACTTTCGTGCACAACACTCGCTAGAGTTTACAGAGTCTGGTGCAAGAAAGAAACATCCAGTGAGTGGTGGCAGTTCCTGTGGGCAAAAACACTTTGTTAATGAGAGCAGTCAGAGGAGAATGGCCAGATCGGTTCAAGCTGACAGGAAGGCGACAGTAACTCAAATAACCACTCATTACAACAGTGGTGTGCAGTGGAGCATCTCCGAATGCACGACATGTCGAACCTTGGAGTGGAGGGGCTACAGCATCAGAAGACCACCAGCGTACACTCGGTCGGCAGTTTATTAGGTGCAGGAGGTATCCAATAAAGTAGCCACTGAGTGTATATGGAACATGCTACCAGAGAAAGTGATCGAGGCAGGTACAATAACAACAATGAAATGATACTTAGGCGAGTGTATGAATAGGAAAGGTTTAGAAGGATATCTGTCAAATGTGGACAAATGGGACAAGTTTAGATGGGCACTTTGGTCAGGATGGATGAGTTGGGTCAAAAAGCCTGTCACTATGTGTACTGGGGCACCCATGTCTCTTTGAACACAACGATACCCTATCTCTGACCATATAAAATAGTCTGTATTTGTGTCTTCTTCCACTAATGTGAATAATCTCAAATATTCCCAAATCTGTTAACTAACCGGAAGCTAATTTGGATCAATATCACATCCCACATGGCTGCTTAGCAAGTGTGGAAATGATACATTCATTCCCCTTGGCCAAACCTTTGACATAGATTGTGGAGCCCAAGCACTAATCCTTATCAAATTCCACCAGCTCCATTCTATTCTTTGGGTTCTACATCAGTGTATTGCCCTCAATTCTACGTCAGTGTATCACCCTCAATTCTACGTCAGTGTATTACCTTCAATTACCAGCCTCTTGTGTCAAAAGCTTTACAGAATTCCAAATTCATTGCATCCTCTGCTTGTTCTCATAAATGAAATCAAAATGCCAAGACAGGGAACTTTCCCACCGAGGAGGCACCAGACATTTGCAATTCCACTATTTGGTAATGGAATGGAATGGAGAAAAACAACCTCCTATCAGAACCTGATTGACTTTTTTTTGTCCACTTGGTGAAGATGACAAACTGCTGAAGATCCTAAGTGACTCTTTGCTCCATAGAGGCTTATAAGGGCCCACACAGAGTCTGCTGGAGAAGGTGACGGCTCCTGTAAAGGCCACATAGATCATTCTGACTGTACTCAGTCTTGTTCTGGTCTGTCTGCACTTTCTGGTCTCTGCTACAGCGGAACAGTTTGGAGGTCTAAATGAGCAGTAAAAATCTCCTAAGAGATTGAAGACTTCGGAACAGAGAAATGCCACTCACGAATAGACCACTGCGTAGATGGGATGCTCTAGGGGAGCTGGTTCCTTAGATTCAGAATCAAAGAGCTCTCTGAAATCGAGTATGATCTTCTCCCAAGGGGTTGTCTATTGGTGAGCCCTCAGATGACTGTAAAGGCTGACCCAGGACCCGCATATTCTGGTGCAGTGTGAGCAAGAGTAAGTGGTGGCTGGGTCTTTTGATTGTTCAGCCTGCCACTTGTTCTCTGCATCACAGCAGAGGTCACTCTCATGCAGTGCAGCTCCCTCTCGACAGATTTCCTCCCAGTGTAATATCTTGCCAGTTTTGAGATGCACTGTTGAATTTCTTCAGGATTATTTTGATGCCATCTTTCAAGTGCTCCCCCTGCCCACCAGGGGCTCGCTGACCTGCCTTCAATTGAGAGTAAGGGCTCTGTTTGGAGAGGCGTGAGTTAGGCATCGGGGTGATACGACCTACCCATCGGAGCTGGTGTTGCTTTATCGTGGTGCGGATGCTGTGCACGTTGCTCTCCTCCAATACGCTGGTGTCAGTATGTCAGTCCATCCAGCTGGTTCTCAAAATCAGTCCTAAGGATCTTTGTCCAAGGGCTTTCAGGTGCTTACTGTAGGTGGTCCATGATTCAGCTCCATACAATAGTGTAGGAAGGATGACTGCTCTATAAACCAAAAGTTTTGTTCAGACCTAGAGGTCCTGCAGTAAAAGAGCTATGAAGCACAGATACAGGCTCTCCAATGAGTCCCAATTTTCTGTCTTCAGCCCATCCCTCAAAGTCATGCCCCTGCATGTAACTTCCAGGTGCTTCTAAATGATACTGTTCAACAGCTTTTGTTAAAGTAAAAGCTAAGTTTGCAGATGGTATGAAGATTGATGGAAAGGCAGCTGGTGTTGAGGAAGTGGGGAGTCTGCAGAAGGACTTAGATTAAGAGAATAGCGAAGAAGAGGCAGATGGAATATTGTGTAAGATCATGCACTTTGGTAGAAAGAATAAAGGCGTAGACTATATCTGAATTCGAAGCCATTTGCCAATGTGAAGTCCACTTATGATCAAGATCACCCTGTAATTTTAGATAACTTAGTAAACAAATTACTGAAAGTTAATATAGAGAATCAGCAAGCTACTAAAAAAGTAAATGTTATTCTGGTCCTTACTGTAGTACACATTTTACTGTAATTACAAAGAGACTTGGTGAGACTACACCTGGAATATGCTGCAGTTTTCGTCTCCTTATCTAAAGGCAGAGGTACTAGCTGCAGTGAACATTCACCAGAGTTGTTCTTGGGATGGCAGGGCTGCTGTATGAGAAGAGACTGAGTAGATGAGGGCTCGATTCTTCAGACTACAGGATAATGAGAGGGGACCTCAATGAAACATACAAAGGCTTTGATAAGTTCAATGTGGAAAAAATATTTCTCCTGTCTGAGGGAACTACATTTAGTAATTGGTAACTAGTTTATCTTCATTACACATACCGAGATACAGTGATAACCTGCTGTTTACATGACATTCAGACACATCATTCTATACATAATTATGGAATATATTGTAGAAGTATTGGGCAATATGGCAGTGTAGTGGTTTGCACAACGCTTTACAGTGCCAGCAACCCAGGTTCAATTCCCGTTGTCCTGTAAGGAGTTTGTACATTCTCCCCATGATCGCGTAGATTTCCTCCAGGTGCTCCGGTTTCCTTCCAAAGTCCGAATATGTACCGGTTGGTAGGTTAATTGGTCATTGTGGTTGGGCTAGGGCTCCTTTGGGGGTTGCTGAGCGCTGCGTCTCAGACGGGTGGAAAGGCCTATTCTGCGCTGTAGGTCAATACAATAATTTTTTTTAAAATATCGAAGTAGTACAAAGTAAAAACAAACAGATTATAGTGTTGCAGTAAAAGAGAAGCTCAGTGCAGGGTCACAAATAAGATGAAAAAGCAACGACGAGGCAGACGGAGAAAGCTCATCTTAAAGTATAATAGTGCAGTTCAATTCTTACAGTAATGGGACAGAAGCTTCCTTGAGCCTGGTGGTACATGTTCTCAAGCTGCTGAATCTTCAGCCTGATGGGAGAGAGGAGGGGGTGATTAAAGACAGAATGAGCAGAGTAGGAGGGATCTTTGATTATGTTGTGTAACGAGCTCTCCCGACTGTACAGGGAGTCAGAGAACATTTTGCTCCTACGTCTCCAGAGTACCTTAATTAGTTAATCGTTGTTTAACTGGTATTATTAACTGCGTTAACCTTGCTAAGTTTATTTGATAGGCTCGAGTTTGTGGGTTTTCTGTACCATTTAAGCGAACGTTCCTTTGGGCTTATCGTGGGGTCCTAGTTTTGGAGATCGTTCTGTCTCGCGGTGTCACTTGTTTAAGCCACCGATGTTCCTTTGGAATTCCATTGTGCCTGTTTACCGTCTCTACATAGGATTCTGTCTTTCCTCTGCACTTGGGTTCCATCGTGGCCAGCACACACTGTTACAGAGTTGGCCGCTTTCCCAGGTGTCAAGAGCCCATGGTGGGGAAGGCTGGTTTTCATGAGGGACTGGGCTGCATTCGCAACCTTTTGAAATTTTTGCAGTCTCGGACAAAGCTGTTGCCATACTAAGATGTGGTGCATCCGGGCAGGGTGCTTTCTATGGTGCATTTGCAAACTTTGTTGAGAGACGCCGGGAACATGCTGAATTTCCTTAGTCTTTGAGCAAGAGCGGGAAAAAAAAGTCCCAGCTGAGGTTTGCCAACGCTGGCTGGGGTTGCAGGCCATTACTTCTAACAAAGTGAAACCGAACATCATGAGTAGCTGTGATGCTTCTCTCCCAGATAAGCTCAAAGCCTTTTAAGCACACATTGAAAGGGAGAATAAAACTACATCTGTGTGAGTCACTGCAGCATCCGGGGACCCTGTGATCTCTGTCTCAAAACATCCTTCAAGAAGGTGAACCCTCGTAAGGAACCAGTCCCTGGTGATGTACCTGGAAGGGATGTGAAACCCTGTACCAACCAACTGACAGGGGCGTTCAAGCACATCTTCAATCACTCATTGCTGCAGTCAGAGGTCCCCACCTGCTTAAAGGGGTGACAATTATTCCAGTGTCCAAGAGGAGCAGGTTGAGCTTCCTGAACGACCACTGTCCAGTGGCACTCACATCTATTGTGATGAAGAGCTTTGAGAGGCTGGTCATGGCCAGAATCAAATCCTGCCTAAACAAGGATCTAGACCTGCTGCAATTTGCCTATCGCCACAATGGATCTACAGAGGATGCTCTCCACTTGCCCATGGATTACCTGGACAATGGTAATATCTATGTCAGGCTGCTCTTTCTTGGTTACAGCTCAGAGCTCAACATAATCATAGACTCAGTTTTAATCAAACCCCAAACCTGGGCCTCTGTACCTCTCTCTGCAACTGGATCCTTGACTTCATCAGGAGACCACAGTCAATGCGGATTGGAAATAACATCTCCTCCTCACTGACAATCAACACTGGTGCACCTCAAGGCTGTGTGCTTACCCCACCCTTTTACTCTCTCTACACCCATGACAGTGTGGCTGGGCACATCTCAAATCCCATCTATAAGTGTGACGATGACACAACAATTGTTGGCAGAATTTCAGATGGTGACGAGGAGACGTACAGGAGTGAGATAGATAAGCGGTTGAGTGGTGTTGCAACAACAACCTTGCACTCAAAGACAGTAAGACCAAGGAATTGGTTGTGGACTTCGGGAAGGGGATATCGAGGCAACACGAACAAGTCCTTATCAAGGGGATCAGCAGTAGAAAGGGTGAGCAGGTTCAAGTTCATTGATGTCAACATCTCTGAAGATCTATCCTGGGCCCAAATAATGATGCAATTACAAAGAAGGCACGACAGCAGCTATATTTTATTAATAGTTTAAGAAGACTTGATATGTCACCGAAGACATTTGCAAATTCCTACAGATCTACCATGGAGGGCATTCTAACTGGTTACACCATCATTTGGCACAGGGTCAGAAAAAGCTGCAGAAACTCAGCCAGCTCCATCATGGGTACTAGCCTTCCCAGCATAGAGGACACTTTCAAAAGGTGGTGCCTCAGAAAGACAGCATCCATAATTAATTAAGGACCCTCACCACCCAGGACATGCCCTCTTCTCTTTGCAACCATGTAGGTGGAGTTACAGAAGCCTGAAAACACATACTGAACAGCTTTTTCCCTTCTGCCAGCAGATTTCTGAATGGACATTGCGCCCATGAACACCACCTCAGTATTTTATTTTCTCTCTTTTTGAACTACTTATTTAATTTTTATATATACTCCCTGTTGTAATTTATAGTTGTTTTTAGTTTTAGGTATTCCAACATTATTATGTACAACAAATTTCATGACATATGCCAATGATATTAAACCTGATTCTGATGTTTGTGTGCATTCCAGGGTGTAATGTTCACATGGCTGGGCCAGGACAAATTATTGGAGAATTTGAAGCTCTCAATCATCTCTTCTCATTACTCCATGATATACTGCAACCCTCGTCATTGAGTGAATGACCAGCCCTCTTGTTTTGCTGACACTGAGCAAGAACTATGTGTCACAGTCAGAAAAGGCAAAAGTCATTTCAGTTTGGGACCAAAATAAGAAAGAAGTTCTTTCAAAGGGAGGTGAGCCTTTGGAATTCACTACTCAAGGCAGATGGAGATGAGCATTATTCAAAACTGAGATTATGTTTTCCAGTTTTAAAACATTAAACTAATTCAAAGGAAAACAAGAGAGTCCGCGGGTGCGAGTCTTAGTTCGTCTTTTACCTTAAGCGAAGCATACATAAATGATGTGAGAGTGTCATGACGTATGCAATTCATGTATTTATACATATAACATGTAATGAATTATTTAAACAAAAATATATAATACACACATGCTTATTCAAATATTACTGAAATATTAAATACACAACAGAGATGGATATATGCTCAGTGGTCACTTTATTGGGTACCTCCTGTTTCTCATCAAGTGGCCACTGAATGTATGTTGGTGGTCTTCTGCTGCTGTAGCCTGGCACCACAATCATTTAATTGTCAAAGTCTCTTAGATCACATTTCTTCTCTGTTCTGATGTTGGTCTGAACAGCTCAACCTCTTGACCATCTCCGCATGCTTTTATGTATTGAGTTACAGCCACATTACAGCTGATTAGATATTTGCATGAACAAAGTGCACAGGTGGACCCAATAAAGTTGCCACCAAGTGTATTTGTGGATATTGGAGTAACTAAAAGATATGGGACAGGTCAATAAAACAACGCAAAGATAGGTCATCAGCCACCATTTTATCAAATGGCAGATTAAGCCAAATACCTTCTCCAGCTTCTGGTTCTTTATGTTCTTACATTAAAATTTTATTAGACATAGTGAACAGACTAAATTGCATTGCTTGCCGTGCCATTTGTACAGAGCAATAAAAGGAAATATCTCTTTTGTGTCATCTTGCTATTGTCTTTAGGCAACTCAAGTAAGCTTCAATTGAACCTGTCATTTTTTAAATTTCAGTATGTTCCCTTGCTCTTAATTTGTTCTCCCCCTTCAGTTCCTTTGACCTATTTGTTACTGTCTATACAGCAAGCCCTCCGTCAGCTCTTTCAGACTTTCTCTTGCCTTCATATCCTCAGTGTCACTGCCTTCCTTGTTCCCTACTTTGAGCGGTTAAAAGAATCTCCTTTCCTCCCCACCAATACATTTCTTTTCCTCCTCCCTCTCATGACCAGCCAAACCTTGCACCCAAATCTTGAAGGGCAATTAAACAAATTTTGAAGCACAATTGGCATCACATCTACTCCTTATCTCACCACACTGCTAACACTACCCAGAACCAAATATTGGCTTCAACAATGTTTGCGTTGTTACAAATTGGGTTGATTTGCATATAGCACAACTTCTTCCTCACATCGCTTGCAGTGAAGCTATTTGACAAATGTAACCTGACTACAGTTTAGCACAACTCTTTACAGCACCAGCGACCCAGGTTCAATTCCTGCCGCTGTCTGTAAGGAGTTTGTACCAGCTCCCTGTGACCACGTGGGCTTCCTCCTGGTGCTCCAGCTTCCCCCCACAAACGTACCGGTTGGTAGGTTAATAAGGCATTGTAAATTGTCCTGTGATTAGGCTAGGGTTCAAGTTCAAGTTTAATTGTCATTCAGCCACACATGAATACAGCCAAACGAGACAGCGTTGCTCTGGGGCCAAGGGGCAAAACACAGTCCCAACAGTCACTCACAGCACAAGGCACATAGAACACATACAAGATGGCAGGCATATGCAAGATGTCAATAAAATACAGTCACACAAAAAAAATACAGTCCACGATGCTGAGTCCATGAACTGGGGGCCGCATCGACTCCAACCTGGAGGCCACAACGCACCTCCTCTGGTGGAGTGCACTGACTCAGACGCCTCTCTGCTGGGCAGCTGTAAACAGGCGACACCACGGCTTGAGGCCTAGTCCTGAATTTGACTGAGGCCATGCACTTCCCCTATCGTCCGCCAATAAATCAGTGATTCGAACTTGCAGGATTCCTCATTAACAATGTCCAGAGTCTAGCGATCACAAGAAGAGCAACCAGGACATTCGTTCTCAGTTACACTGCCCACCCCCTTCACGTATTGACTCCTCCGACGGCCCTATGTCACACTGGCAGAATGATTCGCCCCGGGCCCAGCTCCTTCAGTTTCTCTACCAGTGAGCAACTCGCCGATGGGGTAGACCTGCAGTGCTTTAAGTTATTGATCTCCAGCAGGGCTTGCGATTGCGAAAAAAAAGCGTTTAAAAAAGACAGTAGCACCTTTGGTTGACCCTGTAGAAGCCACTGCAATTGAATGTGCCACCAGCTCACCAGAAGGTTAAACTAGGGGTTGCTGGAGCACGGCTCGAAGAATTGGGAGGTCCGATTCCACACTGCATCACAATAAATAAATAATGGAGGCAGAAGAATTGCAGATACTGGATTCCAGCACCTGCAGCCCAATGTCACCCACCGCCCCCCCCCCACATCAGCTGCCAGCTTCTGTTGCCATTTCCTCTCTCTCTCCCCTACTCCTCCTCACCTGGATCCACTCATCACCTGCCAGCTCTTGCCCCAATCCTTTCCCCTCACCTCTTTATGTCGGCTATCCCCCCTCTATCTTTCAGTTAAGGTGATGGGGTTCGACCCCTAAACTTCACCAGCCCAGTTCCTGCTACAGATGCTGCCTGATCTGCTGCGTCCGCCAGACTTTTGGTTGTTAAGCTACTTGCAAGTTCAGCAGTCTCGATTTGAAGCGAAGTTACAATGACCCAGCGCTGATGACGGGTCCCGAAATGTCTCCTGCTTATTCATTTCCATTGACGCTACTGGCCTGTTGAGTTCCCCCAGCCTTTTGTGTGTGTCACTCTGGATTTCCAGCATCTGCAGAATGTCTTATGTTTAAATGTGCATGCCTGTTGACTTCATATTTACCAGGCACAACAATGCTTCAAAGCCAAGGCATGTGTTTGTATTGGCTGCTTACATTCCAGTATGTGTTAACTTAGAGACTCCGACTTTGCAATAAAATACCGAAACGGTGGACATCCACAAGTGTTGCCTGGACCCAGCTGTTACAAAAAGCAGAAGTTGCAACAAGCTGCCCAAACATTCACTCAGTGGCAGAGGTCCAGGTGCTTCAGCAGCAGCGCATGACATTGTCCTCTCGGTGTCACCTGCTGAGCCAGATGACGGTGCCCAGCAGCTGTTCACTTATCTGTTTGCATTCAGCTTGGCCAGCGGGGTGCTGCAAAACAACAAGCCAACACTCACCATTACCTCCTTCAGCATACTCAAGATCGTTCCTCATATACCATGTCGTATGACGTGGGCGATCTGATTGCCCTTGGCAAATTTTTCTACGGAAGTGGTTTGCCATTGCTTTCATCTGGGCAGTGTCTTTACAAGATGGGTGACCGCCCCCCCCCGACCCCCAGCCATTATCAATATTCTTTATAGAGATGTCTACCTGGCGTCACAGCTCGCATAACCAGGCTTGTGATGTGCACCAGCTGCTCATACGACCGTCCACCGCCCGCTACCACGGCTTCACCTGACCCTGATCCGGGGCGGGTGCTATTCCTTGCCCGAGGGTGACCTGCAGGCGAGCGGAGGGAAGGGGCGCTTTACATCTCCTTTGGTAAAGACGTATCTCCTCCTCGCCATCCATGATTTCTTTATCACTGTTTATTGATCAGATAACAGGCGCCACATTAGTTCAAGTTCAAGTTTAATTTTGGTAAGCTATCGGCGCGTTCAGACACCCAGTCACCGGGTGTAATACTTCATTCATGTCTTGTACGTCTTCGTTACGATCAGAAAACGCTGCTGGCTATTAAATATTCGGTGAACAGCAACTCCACCTCGCAGGTGAACTGCTGGGCCGCAGAGAAGCTCTGCAACTCGGGGCTGCTGCGCACGCCATTGACTGCTACAGTCATCCGCGGGAGACGCGGGTCAAAGGCGGTGTGCAAGAAAGCCAAGGAGGGTGAGGCAGACTGGGATCCGGGAGAGGTTCAAATGAGAGCCCTTCCGGCCAGTCCTCACTGGCAAACTTGGGTTCACTTGAAATAAACGGGACTGCCTGCGCCTGAGACTGAACCAGTGAGAGGAGAAAGACAACCGCACAACACACACAAAATCTGCAGATTTCCAGCATCTACAGATTTTTTTTTCTTGTTAAGGACAATTGCGCATTCATTCTCATGGGAAAAAAATGGCTTCGGGGAACCATCCTGGATGCTGTCATCCAGCGCGTTTCGGGCCGAGAGGATTTGCAACGATCTCAGACGGTATCTGTATTTCCGTAAATAAGAACTGGTGTGTGGATACTTCAGCGTCGGCACCCCTTTGTTCACCGATGATCGAGTTCGTTCTTGTGAAGTGCAGGCCGTCTTATTTACCGAGGAGTTAACTATAATTGTTCTGATAGCCGTATATATTCCTTCCTCTGCTAATGTCAACAGGGCACTGCATGAACTCTATAGTGACTTTCAAACCGAACTCTCCGACGGTATCTTCACTGTCGCTGGTGTCTTTAACCATGAGACCTCATAAACAGAGTTCCCGAAATTCCACCAGCATGCTGGGTTTGCTACCAGAGGTGAAAATACACTCGACCTGGTTTATGCGAACGTACCGAGCGCATTTCCCGGCCTCTCAGATCAATTATCTATTATGTTAATTCCAGCATAGAAACCGCTGATTAAACGGGCCAAATCAGTTCTAAAGGTGGTGAAAATACGAACTGGAGAATGTTCGGGAAGGCTGCTACCTTTGCAACAACGTTAACACTGAGGAATACGAGGATTCTGTGTACTGAGGACGTTACCATCACGAAACCTCACGCGAGTGAGGACCACGGCTTACTGCCGAGGTCCATGCGCTTCTGAGGGATCGGGATGCTGCCTTTCGTTTGGGGGACGCGACAGCTCTCTGGGAAGCAAGAACTGTGCTTTCCCGCTCCGTCTGGAAGAGACTATACAGGCATTTCTGTGATACCGAAGACAGGAGGCATATGTGGCAGGGGATTCAGAGGATCACAGACGGTGTCAGCGACCAGGATGCCTCACTCTCTCGCAGGCTGAATGTCTTTTTTTTCCCGCCCAGTTTGATGCACAAAACAAAGTGCTGGCGAGGAAGGCACCCCTCCCCTCAGGAGAGCAGACGCTCCGTCTGGCTGAAGCTGAGGTGAGGAAGACCCTGGTCAAAGTCAACCCAACCAAAGCTGTCGGGCTGGGTTCTGAAAGACTGCGCAGCCCAGCTGACGGAGGTGCTGATGGGTATATTGAACATCTCTCTGGGACAGTCCATTGTCCCCTCGGTTTTCAAGGTGGAAACCATCATTCCAGTGCCAAAGAAATCGTCAATAACCTGCTTAAATGACAATCGTCCGGTGGCATTAGTATCAACTATTATGAAATGCTTTGAGCTGCTGGTCATGGAGCACATTACGGCCTTTCTCCTGGCTGGCCACATTGGACACTTTCCAGTTTGCTTATTGCTCAAATTGATCCACTGAGGATGCCGTAGTTTCTGCCCACCTGGAAAATGGGGTCCCATATGCCAGGCTGCTGTTCATAGACTTCAGTTCGGCATTTAACACCATCATACCCCAAAAACTGGTGGGGAAACTGTCCTTAAAAACGCAAACACCAGAAAATCTGCAGATGCTGGAAATTCAAGCAACACAGACAAAATGCTGGTGTAACACAACAGGCTAGGCAGCATCTCTAGGAAGAGGTACAGTCGACGTTTCCAGCCGAGACCCCTCGTCAGGACTAACTGAAAGAAGAGATAGTAAGAGATTTGAGAGGGGGAGGGGGAGATCCGAAATGATAGAAGAAGACAGGAGGGAGAGGGATGGAGCCAAGAGCTGGACAGGTGATTGGCAAAAGGAAAACAAAGCTGGCGACACGGGACAAGAAAAGGAGGAGGGGAGCACCAGAGGAAGCTGGACAGCAGGCGCAAGGAGTGATTGTGAGAGGGAAAGAGAGAGAGAGAAAAAGTGGGGGGAATAATAATGAATAAATAAATAAAATAAGGGATGGGGTAAGAAGGGGAGGAGGGGCGAAGTTGGAGAAATCAACGTTCATGCCATCAGGTTGGAGGAACAACACCTTATATTCCGTCTGGGTAGCCTCCAACCTGATGGCATGAACAATGATTTCTCCAACTTCTGTTAATGCCCCTCCTCCCCTTCTTACCCCATCCCTTATTTTATTTATTCATTTATTTAGTATTTCTCCCTTTTTTCTCCTTTCTCTTTCCCTCTCACAATCACTCCTTGCACCTGCTCTCCATCTTCCTCTGGGGCTCCCCTCCCCCTTTCTTGTCCCGTGTCTCCAGCTTTGTTTCCCCTTTGCCAATCAACTTTCCAGCTCTTGGCTCCATCACTCCCCCACCTGTCTTCTGCTATCATTTCGGATCTCCCCCTCCCCCTTTCAAATCTCTTACTGTCTCTTCTTTCAGTTAGTCCTGATGAGGGGTCTCGGCGGGAAACGTCGACGGTACCTCTTCCTATAGATGCTGCCTGGCCTGGTGTGTTACACCAGCATTTTGTGTGTGTTGCAGGAAACTGTCCTTGCAGAGTCTCAACACCTCCCTCTGCAACTGGATCCTGGACTTCTTAGCAGAAAAGCCACACTCAGTCTGCGTGGAAAGCAACACCCCCAGTCTCACTACACTGAGCACTGGCACTCCCCAGGGCTGTGAGCTCAGCCCGCTGCCGTTCACACTGCTGGTGCATGACAGTGACATGGAATTCAGCCCAACTGAATCAATTTTGCGGATGACACAGCAGAGTTTGGCCTCGTCGACAACAATGACGAGGACAGAGGGGAAATGAAGCGACTGGTGGGCTGGTGTGAGAACAACAACCCAAGTCTGAATGTGGAGAAGGAGGAGGAAATGATTCTGGACTTTAAGAAGGTGCACATGAACCATCCCCTTCTGTGCATACATGACTCCTCTGCAGAGAAAGTTAAGTGCAGCAGGTTCCTGGGAGTTCACATCACTGACAGCCTCACCTGGTCCCTCATTATCACCTCCCTGAAGAAGGGACAGCAGAGCCTCCACCTCCTGAGGAGATTGAGGCAAGCGAGGCTCCCCCCACCCCCATCTAAACTGAACTTTTGAGCACCTTTGCGAGCGGCCTGACAAGGTGCACCCCCATCTGGTACGGGAGCAGTCGAGCGTCGGACCACAAGTCCTTACAAAGGACCGTGAGAACAGCTGAGAAGATCATAGGGGTCTCCCAACCATCCACTGGGGACATTTATCAGGAGCGCTACATACACAGGGCCCTTAGCTTATTAAAGATCCCACCCATCCATCCAGCGTCCTCTTTGACTTTCTGCCATCAGGCAGGAGACTCCGATGCATAAAAACAAGAACTGTCAGGATGGGAAACAGTTTCTTCCCTCAGGCCATTAAGCATCTGAACGCCTGGCTGCATTGTATTCAAAGTATCACCGTATAACTTGTACTGTACCCTACAATATTTGACTTGTGCGCTTTACTTTAACTATGCATTATTCATTTGTAGATTTAATTCTAACTTACTTTCCTAAGATATTGTGTGTTATGTAGATGGCTGTGCTTTACACCCTGGTCAGGAGAAACATTGTCTCGTTAGGCGGGGTGTGTGTGTATGTATATGTTAAATGACAATAAACTTGACGAGCATTGTCCTTCAACCGTACACATGAACACAGCCAAACGAAACAACGTTCCTCTGGGGCCAAGGTGTATAAAACACAGTAACAACAGTCACACACAGCACAAGGCACACGCAGCAAGTGCAATTTTGATAGCAGGAAAAAGAATTCAGTTACCAATAAAACAATATTTACAAAAAAAAATAATAGAGCCCAAGTCCCTGACTGTCATGACCGGTAGATTGCTGGTGCACTGTTCTTGTCCTGAAGCCATGTTTCTGCACCTGAGAAAGTACGGGGAAATTTTTATCACAATGTTGCCTGGAAAGGAATATTTCAGTAACTGGATAAAGTGAGTTTGTTTTCTGTGGGGCAGTGGAAGATAAAGAGGTACAGTATACAAAACAACAGGACGAGGAGTATACACAGCGTAGAGACAAGGGAACCCATCTCCACAGCGGAGGAGTCTAAACGCAAGAGGACAAAGATTTCAGGTAGCAATGAGGAGGACTTTTCCCACTCAGAACCTGGAATACATTGATTATGAGTGGACCAGAGGCAGCTTCCCTCACAATAGCTCAGTAGAATCCAGACGAGCACTTCACTCACCAGGGTTTAAAAGGCCAGATGCTGAGAGATGGGATCTTTTCAGATAATGGTCTGCATGGAATTGGTGAGCGAACAAGGCCACTTCTGTGATGTACTGCCCTGTAAAAAAAGGTCTTAGGCCTTTTTATAGCTAGGGTGCCTTAGAACTGTCCACAGTGCTGTATTTGTCAGCATGGAACGGAGAGCGAGTTTGCAAATCTGGAGGAGCGGAGGATGTTGGGAGTGGCAAGGGTGGAGCGCTGCAGGTGGCAGAGAAGGAGTGCCAGGGACGGGGGGGGAGGTGCTGCAGTTGCATACACACCCAGCCCTGAGATACCAGGGGAGGTAATTTGATTCCAAACAAATGGTTTATTAATCATTTGTCAGTACCTCCAGTTGAACTTTGTCTTTTTGTGTGTTTTCCTCCAGCCGTCAGTCTGTGTTTTTGTATTGCCATGTGCTGTTGTCTGTTTTCATGCTACATGTGCTCCTGTCACCGTTCCTGCTCTACTCCGGCCCCTGTATTACTGAGTACTCCACCTCTCACCTGTTTCTCATTAATACCTGCTTTGCTGCCACTTCTGTCTCATTGTTCTCCACCTATCACCTGCCTCTCTGTTTATTGTTCAGTGTGTTTTAGTCCTGTGTTTTCACCTGTCTGTTGCCAGATTGTGCCAGAGAGTTTTCCTGAGCCTTTCCAGCACTTGTATCTGTACTCTGTCCTTCTGAGTATCGACTCTGCCTGTTTCCCGATTCTGGTTTTTGGATTTCTCTGGATCTTTTGATCTCTGCCTGAACTTTGACGCCAACTTTGTTTGCACCTTGGGATTTGTTACTCAATTAGTATCACTGTGTGCACGGTACTGGGTCTGTGATTGGAGCCCTGCTCCAGCGTCCTGGCATCATTACAGAATGTTTCTCCAGTGCTTCCTGCTCCCTTCCTCTCTCTTCCCCTTCTCCCAATCATGATTCCCCTCTCCCTGCCCCCTTCCCACTCTCTGTCCATAACAGAGACCAATATCAGAGTCAGGTTTATCATCACTCACATATGTCATAGAGTCATTGAAAAGTACAGCACAGAAACAGGCCCTTCAGCCTGTCTAGTCCATGCCAATCCATTTAAACTGCCTACTCCCACTGACCTGTGCTGGGACCATAGCCCTCCATACCCCTGCAATCCACGTACCTATCCAAACTTCTCTTAAATGTTGAAATCGAGCTCACATGCACAACTTCAGCTACAGCTTCTTCCACTCTCACAACCTTCGGAATGAAGAATTTTCCCCTCATGCTCCCCTTAAACTTTCCACCTTTCACCCTTAACCCATAACCTCTATTTATAGTCCCACTCAATCTCAGTGCAAAAAGCCTGTTTTCCTATCTATACCCCTCATAATTTTGTATACCTCTATCAAATTCCCCCCTCAATCTTCTACGTTCTAAGGAATAAAGTCCTGACCTATTCAATCTTTTCTTATAAGTCAGGTCCTCCAGACTGGCAACATGCTTGTAAATTTTCTCTGTACTTTTTCAACCTTATTTACATCTTTCCAGTGACCAAATCTGCACAGAACATTCCAAGTTAGGCCTCACCAATGTCTTAAACAACTTCAACATAACAATCCCCTCTCCTGCACTCAATACTTTGATTTATGAAGGCCAATGTACCAAAAGCTTTCTTTAAGACCCTATCTACGTGTGGCACCAGTTTCAATGAATTATGGATCTGTATTCCCAGATCCCTTTGGTTCGACCACACTGCTCAGTGCCCGACCATTCACTGTGTAAGACCTACCCTGGTTGGTCTTACAGAAGTGTAAAACACCTCACACTTCTGCATTCGATCCCATCTGCCATATTTCAGCCCATTTTTCCAAATTGTCCAGATCCTGCTGCAAGTTTTAATAGTGTTTCCTTGCTGTCCACTACATTCCCAATCTTGGTGTCATCCACAAATTTGCTGATCCAGTTAACTACATTATCATCCAGATCATTAATATAGTCAAAGGAACAGAGCAACATTTTGTGGGTGCAATAGAGACGCCCGGATGGTATGTTACCTCCCTGGTGCCAGGATCAGGGATGTCTTGGATCATGTCCTTGGCATTCTCAAGGGGGACGAGCAGCCAGAACTCCTGGTACATATTGGCACCAATAATGTAGGTAGGCAAGTTGAGGAGGTCCTGAGGAGAAATTTTAGGGAGCTAGGTAGAAAGCTGAGAAACAGGACTTCCAGGGTAGTAATCTCTGGATTGTTGTCTGGGTCACATGCCAGTGAGGGTAAGAATAGGATGATTTGGCAGGTGAATGCGTGGCTGAGGAACTGGTGCAGGGGTTAGGGGTTCAGATTTATGGATCATTGGGATCTCTTCTGGGGAAGGTATGACCTATATACAAAAGTGTTGGGTTACACCTGAACCTGAGGGGGTCCAATATCCTTGCGGGCAGTTTGGGTAGAGTTGTTCAGGTGGGTTAAAACTAATTTGGCAGGGGGTTGGGAACCGGAGTGATAGTGCTGAAGATGAGGTAGTTGGTTTACAAACAGAGGCAATGTGTAGCGCAAATCCTAGGAGGCTGGTGATAGGGCAAAATTGCAGTCAATAGGATAAGTTGCAACACAAAAGGTGGACAAAATTGAAAAGGATGAATACAGGTTTGAAGGTGTTATATTTCAATGCGCGCAGCATATGGAATAAGGTCAAAGAACTTGTAGCACAGTCGCAGACTGGCAAGTACGATGTTACAGGTGTCACTCAATCATGGCTGAAAGAAGATCATCGTAGGAGCTTAATAGCCAAGGAGACACATTGTATCGAAAGGATAGGCAGGAAGGCAGAGGGGAGGCGTGGCCCTATTGGTAAAAACTGAAATCAAATCATTACAAAGAGGCAACATAGGATCAGAAGGTTTTGAATCATTGTGGATAGAGCAAAGGAACTGCAAGGGGAAAAAAGATCTTGATGGGAGTTGCCTACAAACTCCCAAACAGTAGTAAGGATGCAGTCTACAAGCTACAATGGTAGATAGAAAATGCATGCCAAAAGGAATTGGGAAGCATTTAAATACCAACAGAAGGCAACTAAAAAGGTCATTAAGAAGGTAAAGATGGAATACAAAAGTAAACTGGCCAATAATATTAAAGAGGATACCAAAGGATTCTTCAGATACTTAAAGTATAAAAGAGAAGAGAGAGTGAATATCGGACTGTTGGAAAATGATGCTGGAGAGGTAGTAAAGGGGGACAAGGAAATGATGGATGTGCTGAATAAGTATCTTGCATCAATCTTTAGTGTGGAAGACACTAGCAGTATGCCGGAAGCTCCAGATGTCAAGGGTCATGAAGTGTGTGAAGTTACCATTGCTAGGCAGAAGGTTCTTGGGAAGCTGAAAGGTCTAACGGTAGATAAGTCACCTGGACCAGATGGTATACACCCCAGGTTTTTGAAAGAGGTGGCTCAAGAGATTGTGGAGGCATTAGTAAAGATCTTTCAGGAGTCACTTGATTCCGGAATTGTTCCAGAAGACTGGAAAATTGCAAATATCACTCCACTCTTCAAGAAGGGAGTGAAGGAGAAGAAAGAAAATTATAGGCCAGTTAGTCTGACTTCAGTGGCTGGGAAGATGTTGGAGTCGATTGTTACCGATGTGGTTTTGGTGTACTTGGAGGTACATGATAAAATAGGCCATAGTCAGTATGGATTCTTCAAGGGAAAACCTTGCCTGGCAAATCTGTTGGAATTCTTTGAAGAAATAATAAGCGGGATAGACAAAGGAGAATCAGTTGATGTTGTGTACCTGGATTTTCAGAAGGTCTTTGACAAGGTGCCACACATGACACTGCTTAACAAGCTACAAGCCCATGGTATTACAGGGAAGATACCCGCATGGATATAGCAGCGGCTGATTTGCAGGAGGCAAAGAAAAGGAATAAGGTGAGCCTTTTCTGTTTGGTTGCCAGTGACTAGTGGTGTCCACAGGGGTCTGTGTTGAGACTGATTCTTCTTACGTTACATGTTAATGATTTGGATGATGGAATTGAGGGCTTTGTTGCAAAATTTGTAAGCGATACAAAGATATGTGGAAAGGCAGATAGGTTCGAGGAAATAGGGAAGCCACAGAAGGACAGACAGATTAGGAGATTGGGCAAAGAGGTGGCAGATAGAATATAGTGTTGGGAAGTGTATGGTTATAAATTTCGATAGAAGAAATGAAAGGGTTGACTATTTTCTAAATGGAGAGAAAATACAAAAATCTGAGGCGCAAAGGGATTTGGGAGTCCTTGTGCAGGATTCCCTAAACGTAAATTTGCAGGTTGAGGCTGTGGCAAGGAAGGCAAATGCAGTGTTAGCATTCCTTTCAAGTGGACTAGAATATAAAAGCAAGGATGTAATGTTGAGACTTCATAAGGCACTGGTGAGGCCTCACTTGGAGTACTGTGA
Organism: Mobula hypostoma; assembly: GCF_963921235.1. Lineage (NCBI taxonomy): Eukaryota > Metazoa > Chordata > Chondrichthyes > Myliobatiformes > Myliobatidae > Mobula > Mobula hypostoma. Next base: position 142,573,080 of record NC_086098.1, read on the forward strand.
GCACTTTGGGCCCCTTATCTTAAAAATGATGTGCTGAAACTGGAGAGAGTTTAAAGAAGGTTCACGAAAATCATTCCAGGATTAAATGGTGTGTCATATGAAGAGCGTATGATGTCTCTGGGCCTGTATTCACTGGAACTTAGAAAAATAAGAGGGGACCTAACTGAAACCTATCGAATGGAGAAAGGCCTTAATAGAGTAGATGTGGAAAGGATATTTCCTGTGGTGGGGGTGTCTAAGACTAAAGGACACAGCCTCAAAATAGAGGGATGTTCTTTCAGAACGGAGATAAGCAAGAATTTCTTTAGCTAGTGAGCGGTGAATCTGTGGAATTCATTGCCACATGCAGCAATGGAGGCAGAGCTTGATAGATTCTTAAATAATGTATATTTAAGGCAGAGCTTGATAGATTCTTGAATGGTCAGGGCATGAGGGGATACAGGGAGAAGGCCGAAGGTTGGGGGCAAGAAGAAAAATGGATCAACCATGATGAAATGGCAGAGCAGATTCGACAAGCCATTGGCCTAATTCTGCTCCTACATCTTATGGTCTTATATAGATGACAAACAACAATTGACCCAGCATTGATGCCTGTGGCAGTCCACTAGTCAAAGGCCTCCAGGCAGAGAGGCAACCGTCTGCTACCACTCTCTGGCTTCTCCCACAAAGCCAATGTCTAATCCAACTTACTACCTCATCTTGAATGCCGAGTGACTGAACCTTGTTGACCAACCTCCCATGTTGGACCTTGTGAAATGCCTTGCTGAAGTCCATGTAGACAATATCCACTGCCTTGCCTTCATCAACTTTCCTGGTAACTTCCTCAAAAAACTCTGCAAGATTAGTTTGACATGATCTACCACACACAAAGTCATGCTGACTATCCCTAATCAGCCCATATACTCAAATTATACAGTCCCTTAGAATATCTTACAATAACTTTCCCACCACTGATTGAGCCTTATAATTTCCTGGTTTTTTTAAGAGCCTATCTTAAACAGAACAACATTGGCTATCCTCCAAACTTCCAGTGCCTCCCCTGTTGTTAAGGATGATATAAATACTTCTGCTAGAGACCTTGCAAATTTTACGCTTGCCTCCCACAGGGTCCAAGGGAACACCTCGTCAGGCCTTGGGGATTTATCCACCCTAATTTGCCTCATCAGCGGACACCCCTTCCTCTGTGTCCTGTATAGGGTTCATGAAGTTAATGCAGCTAAGCTTCACTTCTTTCAACTCTGTGTTCTTCTGGAGTAAATGCAGATACATAAAAATCATTTAAGATCTTCCCCATCCCTTTTGGTCCACACATTCATTACCATTCTGATCTTCCAGAGGACCAATTTTGTCCCTTGCAATCCTTTTGCTCTTAACATATCTGTAGAATCCCTCAGGATTCTTCTTCACCTTGTCTGCTGGGGCCACTTCATGCCTTCTTGTAGACCTCCTCATTTCTTTCTTGTGTCCTCTTCCATTTCTCATCCTCATTGTTCCTACCTGCCTGTACCTGCTTTTTATTCTTCTTAACCAGGGCTTCATTATCTCTTGAAAACCAACATTCCCTAAACCCGTTGTCTTTACCTTTTATTCTGACAGGCACATACAAGCTTTGTATTCTCAAAATTTCACTTTTGTAGTCTTGCCACTTACCCAGTGCACCTTTGCCCAGAAAACAGCATGTCCCAATCCAGATTTGCCAGATCCTTTCTGATACCATCAAAACTGGCCTTTCTCCAATTTATAATGTCATGAAACTTGTTTTGTTGTGACAGCAGTACAGTGCAATACATAAAATTATTACAGTCCTATGTAATAGTCTTAGGCATCCTAGCTATATTATATATATATAGATGATTAACATATCTTGCATACGGCGATGTTCAGTTCATGGTAGCTTGTAGATCTTACTACTCAATTTTACAAAGTGTCATCAGTCGAATCAATGGGATAGTATATCAGATCTGATCTACTGTCACAACAGGTCAACAGCAAATGCCATTTCACTGGAACACCTGGACTCTGAAGATGAATACAGCAGGATGCTTTTCATTGACTACAGCTCAGCATTCAACACTACCATCCCCTCAGAATTAATCACAAAGCTCCGAGACCTGGGTCTCAACCACTCACTGTGCAACCAGATCCTTGAACGTGGATTACTGAGGACTTGTTCTTGCTGACAACGGCCATGCGCCATCAATTTACAAGACAAGTCACTCAGGGACTTGTGCTATTTATTTTTTTTGTGTGTAACTGTATGTTTACTGCTATCTTATATGTGTGCCTTGAGTTGGGTGTGACTGTTGGTACTGTTTTGCACTTTGGCCCAGGAGGAATGCTATCTCATTTGGTTGTATTCATGGTTGAATGACCATTTTAAACTTGAACTTGAACAGTAGTTAATGAATTGTGTAGCAGATGATTTAGGCTTTTGTACAAGATATTATCTGTGAATTACACAATGTATGTTAAATATGTTAGGTACAGTTTTGTTCAAGGAAGTAATAACCTCACAGTGACATACTGTCATTGATGGTGCCCTGTATGTGGTACAAGAATGTTGATGAGCAGAATGTCCTTCTCTTTAAAAAATTGCTCAACAACCTGAAATATTGACACCCCCTTCATATCTGTTTCTCGTCTCCCTGCAAATAACAACTCTTGAACCAACCTTCCCCATTCTCAGACATTTCATTTATCCATCTTTGAACAGAGTAATGACTGAGCAGAATCACTCTAATTATTTGGTCTGATGACTTATGCAAAACCATACTCAGAACCTCCCTTACTGCTGGCAGAATCAGTTCTTCTCCAGTTGTATGGGGCCTTCCAGATTTAGCAATGAGATACTGTATGAACCACATAAACCACAACAGCCCTTGCTCCAGGACCATAACTGTTCAACCATCTCCACAATCCCCTTTCCCTCTCTGAGTCCTTTAATGACAAAAAAAAATGTTAGTTATGTGACTACTGTCCTTCCCTCTCTTACCACCTCTCTCCTTCCTGTCCCTGTCATGGTCCATAATCTCTCCAACTTCCCTCATTACAGTAATACCAACCAATGCCACTTCTGCTGCCGCATGCAACTTCGGCCAACGAGTTCGTTGCTCGCTACGTGACGCCGCTTATGACATCTTGTTGTTGCCGTGGCTCGATTTAGCCCAATCTCTCCAAAGAAAAAAAACCTGCCGGACACCAGGGTTGAACCAGTTCAAGGTAACCCATTTCTTAAAATATGCCTGTAGTCCCCCAGCTGCCCTCTTGCTACCAAGCAACACCCCCCACCTCTTCATCTTCATTGCCTCCTTAGAAACTTCCAGCTCCCCCAGAGGGGTCGATATCACCCACTTTGATAACCAAGTCTAGAGTCTAGATACTAGTATTCCAGTGAAGCGCATCTAACTAACCATTGGAGGTTTCTTACTTTTGAATAATCCAGTAAAATTGATGATACTGGAGTCACCTGACTCCTGTATGTATTTAACCATTTTTTGAAAAGTTAGATTTCTGAATGCATGATGATCAAACATCATCTGCAACCTTCACTTGCTCCTCAACACTTGTTCTTTATGGCCCCACAATGTGACACAGTAAATTATGAATTAATATTCAAATTGTTTCATGCTAAAAGTATGCAAAACCCGAAACACATAACAAACAGGCTTTAACAACTGGACTGGGAAACAAGGAGAGCACAGCCAACCCCTGATCCTCTCCTTTGCCAGAGGTTCCCTGACATTGGTTGCTGGAGACACCAGCAGCTATGCCCCCGACCCCCGTTATCGCTCGAGACGCAACCTTGGCCGATTCCACCGTCTGAACAGTGCGGACTGGCGGCTTTCTGCGTTGTGTCATTAATCCGAGCTCCCACGGATGAAAAGCAACCAGTGACTGGATGTTCTGCTTTTTTATTTGGGACAGGGGAGGAGCGGGGGTCAAACTTTGGCCGAATGTTTGTATTTGAGTGGGAACGCTGGTAGATGTGGGGCGGGGGTCGATTCTATCAGCCCGTCCATATCCATAAATAGTAACTTGTTATTGTACATTTAAAAACAATTACTCACAGAGCACTGTAATAACTTCAGTCTTTGTGCCATATGTTAGTTATTGATCCAGTGACCTGGTTATCTGAGTTCAGTTTTAACCCGCCTGTTTATACATTAACAATATGCCGTAAGTAAAAACTCGTCCTCGCGCGGAAGAAGGTGGAAATGAACGGCAGCAGTTAGAATAACGCCTTTTACATATATATAAATGAAGCCGTGGCGTGATAAAGTCCCGGAAGAAACACGGGGAAAGAGGTAGAGTGGGGGGGGGGGGAGAAGAATTAGCTCACGTTACGATGTTTGTAGAGGTGAAATCGCGCCTGTCTCCTCCAGCCAGCAGCGGGGTGGTGGGCGTCCGAGACTTCTTCTGTCGCCAGGATCCCCAGCTTCTCTTCTTGTGGCTGGCAGCCTGCGAGTCCTTGCACCCGCCCTGGGCATCTTCCTCCTGGTCTCCGGTTGACTTGCTGCGTTGGAAGACCCGGCCGATTTTCTTTCTGAAGCCTTTCGGCGGCTGCTTCCCCGCCTGCGTCTTTTCCATGCCGAGGGCTGAGAGGTGGACGGTGGAAGTGTTTGGATGTGGGAGGGCCGATTCAGGGCCAGCCTGCACTGCCTGGGCTGACCCCCTGGTCAACTACAGTGGAGCCGGCTGAAAGAGCGCCTCGCTCACCTCACTGGCTTCATTGCCAGCCGAGCTGGTAATTGTTGCTCAAACAAACACAGCAACACCGTCCATCCGGTAGAGGGAGAGTTAACTTTCTAATTTCCCGGTTACCGCTGTTTTCCGATGCTCTCTTCCAACAGGTCTCCCTCAGGCTCACTAAACTGGAAAGTGCCGCCCCCATACGTCCGAGGGCTATAATAACAAAGATTAGGCCGTATGTTACTCTGTACACCTTGGCTTAGACTCAAAAGATTCATCCAAGAATGAGCACAGGTTTATTCCTTTAGGATAATTCGGTGAGCTACTGACACAATTAAGGATGAAAATAATAACACGTTTTAAAAATAGTGAGGTTTTCTCTTTCCAGTATTTTCCAGGCAGCGAATTCTAGATTCTAGATATATTTTAGTGGAAAAAATAGTTCCTCCCGCCCCATCCTCTATATGTGTCCCTGGGTTTGGCACTACACCGGAGGAAATGGGTCCTTCCTATTACTTTAAACCACCTTTCCAGCATTCTCCTCTAATCTGTTTTATCCAGTATGTTCTCATCACCACGAGGTTCAAGTCCTGGCTGAACCTTGCAACCAGCCTTTCAGTACAGTCAGTTCTTTACCGTAGGGGAGTGCCCAGAACCAATGTATGACTCAGGATGTAGTCTAGCGAGGAGCTAATACAGTTCCAGCATAACCCCGTACGCACAGGTAATAAGGAGAAGTGTTCCATGTGCATGCTTAAATCCTTATTGACCCATTGTGCTGCAAACGTCCCTCTGATCTTCCAGTCCAATCAATATCCTCCCATTTATTGTATATCCCTTGTCTCATTGAACCTTCTCAAGTGCACTGTCTCAGACCTATTAGGTGCACTGATTTTCAATTGGTTGACTTTTAATTGTGACCATTTTTTGTAATGTAGGAACCAACAACCATCCGGGGCCTAATACCTTGCAGCAGTGTGAAAATAGCCAACTAAGTCATTTCCCGGACGATAAGTGCAGGTCAGAGAGGTGGACATTTCATTAAGTGCCTTTGCATCTCTCCGATCCAAATGAGAGCAAAGTCAGCACTTTTGACAACACTGTCATTGCCAGGCTTCAGAGGAGAAACCCACAAAGATGTATGAGGTTGTATAGCAGACCATAGTCCTTGTGGGCATTGGCTGGCACCGTGCTTCTTGTCCCTGAAGCAAAGTCACACAGAGCACTAAATATCAGTTATGACTCATCCAGTCAGTCACATGATGCCAAAACCTTTGGTCTATATTCCCTTATACCAATGGCTCCCAACCTCCCAACGACATGGACCAATGCCATTAGACAAGGGGTCTGTGGACCCCAAGTTTGGAACCCTGCCTTACTTTTATCACCAGCTGGACAACAAAACAGACATTATGGCTGCATCAGAACATTATCACTGTGCATCCCCTGTCAGAAGATAGAAGGCTGAAAGGCTGGTTTACTACTCAGGAAGAATATGGCTGATCCTTCACCTCATTCGATCTGATCCACACGTCCTTTGATCCACATCGCCCACGGAATACTTTGTCTTTACAAGACAGGGACAGAACATCGATGCACTCGGTCCAGGATTTGCATTGATTCGGTAGGTAGTGAGAGAGTGAAGTGACCATCTAAATTTGCAAAGACGAGGAATGTGAATCTGAGCAGGAAATCACAACAGCATGAATTGTTTTCTGAAGGAGCTAACACATATTTAATGGTGGTGTTAGACATTGATGGTAGAGCCCCATTGGGAGTCAATATATTTTTCTAAAATATTAAAAGGGAGCACCTATAAAAAAGGGCACTGGAGATGATTCAACAAGCCTCAACCTCAAAGAAATACAATTCTGAAATAAAGGCAGAAAATGCTGGGAATAATTAATAGGTCACAGTGACAAAGAGAGATAAGAGAAAGAGTGAACATTAGTTAATGTTGATGGGCCTTCGTCAGGAACCTTACAATTTTTGGGCTCTTCAGCGTCTTTATAATCTGTAATAGATCAGGAATGGGATCTCTTCTGGTTTCACAGACCTGCAGGGATCAATAATGTAGATTCGAGATTGGATGCAATTTATGTTCCTTCTCCACCCCCTACCCCTCCAGTGGCACTAAAGCTATATTTTAGAATCAGATTCTTTGCACTGTAGTTGATTCCACTCTTACCTATAGAAGCAGACAAAGTCATTTGGGTCCAAGACCAATCAAGGCTGTCTCCCCACCTGCCCAAGCAGTCTCTCAGGATGATTGTCAGTGCCTCACAATCTCCAGCCTTGGTCTCTTTAGAACAGTGGGGCAAGTAGATTTGGCCCCTCCCTGAGGATGTTTTGGCTTAATCTTCACTTTGATGTTATAGTGTTACTGAAGCTTGTGGAATAAGTCATCTATGAAACTAATGGGAGTGACAAAGAGCTGTTGCAAAGATAGTGATGGATTGTCTATACTTAAGTAATGAGGATAAGCATCTGCAAAATGAATGGAATTTTTTTTCCTGGTAAGATGGTGGCACACTCGGACACACTGGCTTCTACAGAGTCAACCAAAGGTGTTATTGTCTTCTTTAAGGGTATTTTCTATGATTGCGAGACCCTGCTAGACATTAGGAACTTAAGGTACTGCAAGTCTACCCCATCTACCAGTTGCTCGCTGGCAGAGAAACTGAAGGCGATGGACTTGGTGCACACCATGATGCCACCCGTGACAGAGAGATATCTGTGCACAAAGGAGCTGTGCAGTCCAACAGCAAGTGATCATCTCAGTCACTTTTCTTGTGATCGCAAGGCCCCGTTGGACATTGGCGGTGTGGAATGCTGTAAGTCCAGTTCATTGGTTTATTGGCGGACAGCGGGTCAGACGCCAGGGGAGCTTTGTGGCCCCAGTCGTGGCAAGGACTGGGTCTCAGGCTGCAGAGCCGCTTGCTTGCGGCCACCCGGGGGGGGGGGGCGGCATCGGAGTTGGGCACTGTACAGCAGTGCTGGAGCCGGTGTGGCACGGCATCTATGCTGGAGTCCTTGCTGCCTTCCAGTGTTTGCTCGTCAGAAAACAGGCTGTATTGTGTTCTACTGCAGACTGCTGCAACATTCATGGTCTTAGGGACTTGGACTATTTTTTTTTGTGTGACTGTATTTTACTTCTATCTTATTTGTGCTTCATACTGTGTGTGACTGTTGATACTGTGTTTTGCACCTTCGCCCCAGAGGAACACTGTTTCATTTGGCTGTGTTTGTGGGTATTCATGTATGGTTGAATGATCCTTAAATCTGAACATGAACTTGAATATTTTAATCCTTTCCATTCAATACAACTACTAAATCCAGCAATTTTGCCTGATTTAACTCTGACTCTAGGCATGTGGGTTGTTAAGTACTTGGAGGAACCTGCCATCAAAATATTTGCGGTCTCTCAGGTCGGAACATTGACTGTTTATTCATTTCCATGGATGCTGCCTGACCTGCTGTGTTGCTCCAGCATTTTATGTGTGTTGCTCTGGATTTCCAGCATCTGTAGGATCTCTTGTGTTTATGATTTACAGTCTTTCCTTGTTTTCTGTTTCAGGCATCATGCCTGATTGTTTCCGTTTCTCACATGTTAGAACATAGAACATAGAAATGTACAGCACGTTTCAGGCCCTTCGGCCCACAATGTTGTGCCGACCATGTAACCTACTCTAGAAACTGCCTAAAATTTCCCTAGCTCATAGCCCTCTGTTTTTCTAAGCTCCAGGTACCTATCTAAGAGGCTTGTAATAGACCCTGTTGTATCCGCTTCCACCACGGCCACCAGCAGTGTTCTTTTACTTGCTCTGTTGAGATTCTCAGGGGTTCTATATCCTTTTCTCCAGCTCTCTCTTTACCCCTTGGCTTAATCATTTAGCTTCCTTTGGCATGAACGTACATTCATCCTGGTGAACTCCAGGTCCTTCCTCTGTGCGGGATTTAAAAACTAACATTTCCTCTTCTCATCTCTAATTTTTTTTTGTTATTCAGAGTTTCATCCAATCAATCTGACTGTGTGGAATCTGGCTATGTGGGAGTCCTAGATGCTCAGCATGTGGGAATACTGTCATTATCTGAAGTGTTGTCATGTAATTTACTTTGATCCATGATTGCTTGTTGATTTTAATATTGAAATCGGTCCTTCTGATTCAATTCAATTCAGGTTTAATTATCATTCAACCATACATGAATACTTATGAATACAGCCAAATGAAGTAAATGCTTAGAGGCCCCGTGCCCATTGAGTGAAGCCAAGAAAATCTGCAGTCAGCCACAACAGAGCTTGCCTTCTGCCGAGCAAAACCCTCGGAGGGCAGCACCGACTCTGTTTTGGATGCCACGCCACACTGAGCCTTGAGGCCTAGTCCCCACTATATCTGAGGTCAGGGAGCTTCCCCCACTCTCATCCCATAAATCACTGAATCAAACCTGTGGCATACCAGATCATGAATGTACAAAGTGGTCCTGCGATCACAAGTAAAGCAACCAAGGTGGCTACTCGCTGTTTGACTGTAAGCCTCCGTCGACTCGGGCGGCAGTACCTTGCACAGCTACTTCACTTTCTCCACCAGCGAGCAACTCACCGACGGTGTGGACCTGCAGTACTTTAAATTCTTAGTGTCCAGCAGGAACTTGCCATCTTTTGAAGTATGTTTAAGTAGAGCGGGAGCATCTTTTGTTGACCCCGTGGAAGCCCCTGTGACAATATGCTCTTAATGTCTCTAAGCAACGGATGACTTACTTTGAATGTGCATTGTCACGAATGAACATTTGCTTGAGATGAGCTCTGCTTCATCAAGCTTCTTTCATGCTCAAAGTAACAGAGCATCACATTTACCAATCACAGACCAGTTTGGTTTTCTGAATTATAACTTGTTTGCAGGAGTCTGTTGAAATTATATTTCCATCTTCACCCCATCCATTGAATGGTCTTCTAGAACAATGAGATGGACTCTTGCTCGCACAGTTTGGGTTGTTATAGACTTGAACCTTATTGTCTGCCTGCACTGCACTTCCTCTGTTACTGTGGCACTTTATTCTGTGTTCTGTTATTGCTTTCCTTTGTACAATCTCAATGCACTATTGGAATGAAGCAAATTTTCTCGCTGTATGTCGTGACAATTTTGGTGAGAGTGACCACAGCTCCCTTAGCTTCAGCATAGCTATGGAAAAGGATAAAAACAGACAAAATGGGAAAGTGCTTAACTGGGGAAGGGCTAACTATGAAGGAATGAGGCAGGAACTAGTGAGAGTAAATTGGAAACAGGTGTTCAAGGGTGAAAGCACCGAAGTAATGTGGAGGAAGTTTAGGGACCACTTATGCTGGGCTCAGGATAGGTTTGTCCCACTGAGACAAGGAAAAAATGGTAGGAAAGGGGAACCACGGCTGACGAAACACGTGAGGCAACTCGTCAAGAGAAAGAAGAAAGCATATGTTAGATATTAGAAGCAGGAAGCAGGAGGTGCTCATGAGAAATATAGGATAACCAGGAAGGAGCTTAAGAAAGGACTTAGGAGAACTCAAAGGAGACATGAGAAGGCCTTGGCATGTAGGATTAAGGAGAACCCCAAGGCGTTCTATGCATATGTGAAGAACAGAAGGATAACAAGAATGAAAGTGGGGCCGCTAAAGGATAAAGAAGGCAACATGTGCCTGGAGGCGGAGGAGGTTGGGGAGGTCCTAAATGAATACTTTGCTTCAGTATTCACAAGTGAAAAGGACCTTGATCAGAGTGAAGTCGAAATAAAACAGACCTGTGTGCTGGACAATATGGAGAATAAGGAAGAAGAAGTATTGGATCTTCTTAAAAACATCAAGATTGATAAGTCCCCAGGGTTGGACATGATGTACCCCAGGTTGCTGTGGGAAGTGAGAGAAGAGATCACCGGAGCAGAAGCTATGATCTTTGAATCCTCTTTGGCTGCAGGGGAGGTGCTGGAGGATTGGAGAATGGCAAATGTAGTTCCCTTGTTTGAAAAAGGTAATAGGGAGAATCCTGGGAACTATAGACTGGTGACTCTTACCTCGGTGGTCTGCAAACTATTAGAAAGGAATCTTAAGGATAGGTTCTACAAGCAGTTGGAGAAGTACAGTCTACTCAAGGACAGTCAACATGGCTTTGTGAAGGGAAGGTCATGCCTCATGAGCCCAATTGAGTTTTTTGAAGAGGTAACAAAAGAAATTGATGAGGGTAGGGTGGTAGATGTAGTCTACATGGATTTTAGTAGGCATTTGATAAGGTCTCCCACAAGAGACTCATCCAGAAATTCATGAAGCATGGGATCAGTGGAACCTTGGCTGTTTGAATAAAAAATTGGCTTACAGGAAGGAAGCAGAGGGTAGTAGTGGAAGGGAAAGTATTCTGCCTGGAGGTTGGTGACTAGTGGAGGGCCGCAGGGATCTGTCCTGGGACCCCTGCTCTTTGTGATTTTTATAAATGACCTGGACGAAGAGGTGGAAGGATGGGTGAGTAAGTTTGCAGATGACACAAAGATTGGAGGAGTTGTGGATGGAGCTGTAGGTTGTCGGAGGTTACAAGAGGATATAGACAGGATGCAGAGTTGGGCAGAAAAGTGGCAGATGGAGTTCAATCTGGATAAGTGTGAGGTGATGCATTTTGGAAGGACAAACCAGAAGGCTGAGTACAGGGTTAATGGTCGGTTACTTAAGAGTGTGGATGAACAGAGGGACCTTGTGGTTCAAATCCATACATCCCTCAAGGTCACTGCACAGGTTGATAGGATATTTAAGAAGGCCTTTGGGATGTGAGGCTTCATTAATAGGGGGACTGAGTTTCAAGAGTAGAGAGGCCATGTTGCAACTCTACAAATCTCTGGTGAGACCACAGTTACAGTATTGTGTTCAGTTCTGGTCACCTCATTATAGGAAGGATGTGGAAGCTATGGAGAGGGTGCGGAGGAGATTTACCAGGATGTTGCCTGGATTGGAAAACAAGTCTTATGAGGCAAGGTTAGCAGAGCTGGGACTTTTCTCTTTGGAGCATAGAAGGATGAGAGGGGACTTGATAGAGGTCTACAAGATTATGAGAGGCATAGAAAGGGTGGATAGCCAGTACCTGTTTCCCAGGGCACGAATAGCAAACACCAGAGGGCATATGTACAAAGTTAAGGGAGGGAAGTTTAGGGGAGACATCAGGGGTAAGTTTTTTTTTTACACAGAGTGTTGTGGGTGCCTGGAATGACTTGCCAGGGATGGTGGTGGAGGCTAAAACATTAGGGGTATTTAAGAGCCTCTTGGACAGGCACATGGTTGAAGGAAAAATCGAGGGTTATGGGGTAGTGTGGGTTTAGTACTTTTTTAAGGCACTCGGCACAATATCGTAGGGCCTGTACTGTGCTGTAGTACTCTAGTGTCTAGTGTGTTCTAGTGTCTAATTATAAACCAACTTATCTTGCCTACCTCATATGGTATGCATTGGCACACTTTCCCAACCTCTTTCTATTTTTCATATAGAAAGATGTGTTTTTAATTCCAGAAGTTATTGCATTTTGTTTCAATTTGTTAATTCATTGAATTGTTTCTGTGAGCTGACAAGATGGTCTGTATCATGTCCTTAAGGATGAATTTACTGATTTTATATATTCAATAAATCTTGACTGATTAGCATGTTATAGACATAAATTTCTCTTCCTCTGCAGAAACAACCTCTGTGTTTGGATATTTATGATGATACTTTAATGTTCTTTATTTGATGGTTAAAACCATCACTGACGTTGCCCTGCAAGAGGGGTAAATCTTGTGACTTTACAGGGGCATCTCGCTATCTTATCCGGGAGCAGTGTTCCAGTGAATTAAACAACCAAGCTTGTAGTGTGGAGTGAGAATTCATAGTCTGCAGAATAGTTCTCTAAACCAGGAGGTTGATACACCAACTAGGGAAAGGATTATACCTAGTACTCTATAATGGGAACGTCTCATTAAATTTATTGATAAGTCTGTAATTAAGGGGCCTTTAGCAAAGAGTTGTGGTTTCTGAATATTGAAATACGAGTTGGAGTCCATTAAAATTATATTTCTATCTTCGCACACCTATTGAATGGTGAGTGAAGATGGAAATATAATACTTACTCCTCACTACAAAGGTAATAAAGAAGGTTTTTGGCCTACTGGCCTTCATCACTCAGTATAGAAGTTGGGATGTTACGTTGCAGTTGTACAAGATGTTGGCAAGGCTGTGTTTGGAATATTGTGTTCAGCTTTGTTTACCCTGCTATAGGAAAGATACTTTTCAATTGGAAGGAGTGCACTGGAGATTTACAAGGATGTTGCTGGGACTTGAGGGTCTCACTTCTGGAGAGAGGTGAGCTGGTTGGGACTCTGCATTTGATGGTAAGAGAATGAAGGGTGATCTTATACAGATTATTATTAAAATTTTTGAGGGGCACGCATTGGCTAACTGCAGAGTCTTTTTCCCAGGGTCTGAGAATCAAGAAAGAAAGGGTAAAGGTAAGGGAGACAGATTTAATTGGATCCTGAGGTGCTACTTCTTCATCCAGGGAGTGGTCAGTATATGGAATGAGTTGCCAGAAGAAGTGGTGTAGACAGGTACAATAACAACATTTAAAAGACACCTGGACAGGTACATCAATAAAAAATGTTTAGAGTGATATAGGCCAAATATGAACAAATGGGTTGAGCTTAGAAAGGAACCTTGGTTATCATGGACCATTTGGGCTGGGGTCTATTCCTGAATGACTCTATGACTCTATGACTGTGATATTTTAAAACTTTATATCAAGTCTGAGTTCAATTTTGTAAAAACAGACTGCAAAATTACAATATAAGGTGTGGCAGTAGACAAACACTCAAAGAAATAATGCATGACTACAATAAAAGAATATATGCGTCTGTATCCCTTCAAGGCACAAAAAAAAGGAAAACTATGCCAAACACGAGCTGGTAAAGAGACTATCCGATTAAAGGAAACTGCTTAAGTCCTGATGCGGGGTCTCAACCCAAAGCATAAGTGCGCTGTATCTCAATAAATAGATAAATTATCCCTTTGCCTCCACGGATGCTGCTTGAATCACTGGGTTCTTCCATTAGTTTACTTTCTTGCCCATATTCCAGCATCTGCAGTTTGCTTGTGTCTCCAGAAGAATTATAACTTTGCCCAAAAGACCATCAAACCTAACAATTGCACGGGATTGCCTCATGGGTGTGTGCCCGATTCTCCCTCTATACTCATATCTGTGTGGATAGACAGAGCACAAACACCATCTATAAATTCACTGATGACACACTTTGTTGGCAGAATCTCAGATGGCAATGAGGAGGCGTACAGGAGTGAGATCGATTATTGGCTGGTTAAGTGGTGTAGCAACAACAATAGCCTTGTGATCAATGTCAACAAGACAAAGGGAATTATAGTCACTTCAGGAAGGAAAAGTTGTGAGACCACATACCAGTCTCATCAAGGGGTCAGCAGTGGAAAGGGTGAGCAGCTTCAAGTTCCTAGGCTTGAACATCCTAGAGGATTAATCCTAGGCTGAACATCTTGATACAATCACAAAGAAGACACACCAGTGTTTCCATTTCATTTGGAGTCGGAGGAGATTTAGAATGCTACTGAAGACTCCTCAGATTTCTACAGATGTACAATGGAGAGCATCCTGACTGTCTATACCACAGCCTTGTATGGAGCCTCCAATGCACAGCATCGAAAGAGCCACAACCCCCTGTCATCAAGGACATCGACATGAGACAATGCCTCAAGGAGGGATCATCTATCATCTAGAACCCTCACCATCTGGGATATGACCTGACCGTCATTGGGGAGGAGGTACAGGAGCTTGAAGACCCAGGCTCAACATTTTAAGAACAGCTTCTTCCCTTCCGCCATAAGATTTCTGAATGGTCCACAAACTCATGAGCACTGCTTCATTATTCATCTTTTGCATTATTTATTTATTTCGTGACTTATACTGATTTTTATGTCATGCACTGTACCGCTGCTACGAAACAACAAGTGTCACAACATTCGTCCACACAATAAAACTGCTTCTGTGTCTGATTCTGAATTAGAGAAGTTTCAGATTCAGTAGAGGTAGATCAAGGAGGCATTGATCAGTAAAGTGGAAAGTAGGAAGGTCTTCTACATTGGTGGAAAACATCGGCTATTTTCAAAGGAGAAATACAGAGGTACTGATTTCAATGTTCAGAGTAAATATATTATCGAAGTATGTATATGTCATCATATACTACCTTGAGATTCTTTTTCTTACGAGCAATTCACAGCAGATACAAGAAAAAAAATTAATAAAATATGCACACAAAGATGCCAAACACTGAATGTGCAAAACAAGCTGTACAAATACAAATAATAATAATAGTAAATAAGTAATAAATAATATTGAGAACAAGAGTTGTAGAGTCCTTGAAAGTGAGTCCATTGGTTGTAGAATCAATTCAGAGTTGAGGTGAGTGAAGTTGTCTAGGCTGGTCAGGACCCTGATAGTTGAAGGATGATAATTGTTTCTGAACCTGGTGGTGTGGGACCTGAGGCTCCTGTACCTCCTTCCTGATGGCAGCAGTGAGAAGAGAGCACAGCCTGGATGGTCAGGTGCTTGATGATGGACGCTGCTTTCTTGTGGCAGCAGCCCTTGATGTGCTGAATGGTGGAGAGGGCTTCTCCTGTGATGGAATGGGCAGTATTTTTATAGGATTTTCTGTTCCTGGGCGTTGGTGTTTCCATACTTGGACATGATGCAGCCAGCTAGGATACTCTCCACCGTACATCTGTAGAAGTCTGTCAAAGTTTTAGCTCACATGCCAAATCTGTGAAAGTTTTTATGAAAGCAGAGGTGCTGCCATGCCTTCTATATGATGACACTTGGTGCTGGTCCTTGGACAGATCCTCTGAAATGACTAATGCCAAGGAATTCAAAGGTACCTACCCTTTGCACCCCCTTTTACCTGATGAGGACTGGTTCATAGATCTCAGGTTTCCTCCTTCTGTTGTCAATAAGCAGCTCTTTGGTTTTGTTGACGTTAAGTGAGAGGTTGTTGTGGCACCATTCAGCCAGATTTCAGAGTGAATTAGTCCCAGTATTGATGAAGGAATGCTGATAAATTTCCAAGGCGAGATGCTGTTCAAGGGCGTGTGTGGGGAAAGGGACTATCTGTAGGTGATGGTATTCCCGTGTGCCTTCTTTTTTTAGATTAGATTATGAGGACACTCAGTCCTCGTTAATTGTCAGTTAGAAATGCATGCATTAAAAAATGATACAATGTTCCTCCAGAATGATATCACAAAAAAAAACAGGACAAACCAAGACTAAAACTGACAAAACCACATAATTGTAACATATAGTTACAACAATGCAAAGCAATACCATAATTTGATAAAGAACAGACCATGGGCACGGTAAAAAAAGTCTCGCGGTCCCGATCGACTCCTCACCTAACGCAGGCGGCAGAAGGGAGAAACTCTCCCTGCCATGAACCTCTAAGCACCGCCAACTTGCCGATGCATTGGAAGCTCCTGACTGCAGTGGACTCTGAGGCTGTCTGAAAACTTCGAGCTCTGACCAACCCCTCCGACCAGCCTCTCCGAGCACCATCCTCTGCCGAGTGCTTCAACCCCGCCCAGGCCGCCGAGCAACAAGCAAAGCCGAGGACTCGGAGCCTTCTCCGGAGATTCTGGACCACACAGTAGCAGCAGCAGTGAAGCAGGCATTTCAGAAGTTTCACCAGATGTTCCTCTGTGCTCTCACGTCCGTCTCCATTAAATCAGGATTGTGCACGGCACCCTACTTGACAGATAACAGACATCACCACCGAAGTGGCCGCTACGAGCTGCGTCGCGCCGCCATCTTCTCCTCCTTCTTCTTCTTGTGAAAGTTGCATGTTTGCCTGATGCTCTTGGTGTGTCCTAGATGAATAGCTGCAATGCATTTTGTCTATAGTACAGACTACAACCACTGCGTGCTGGTGGTGGTAGGAATGATCAGGGTGCCAATTAACTGGGCTGCTTTGTATTGAATGGTATTGTGCTTGTTGAGAGTTGTTGAGTCAGGCACACACTACAGGATATGTAGCATGTGTTCACTCTTTGGTGAAATATATTTATTTAGATGCACCAGATATGTTTCTAGTCAATGGGTATCCATAGGAGGATGAACATTGGGGTTGCAGTGATGGTAGTGCCACTAACTATCTGGAGCAAGTGATTAGGTCCATCTCTTTGGTCCTTCACTCAACCCTGGAACAGCTGGACAGCAAAACTGCATGCATCACAATGCTCTTTATCGACTACAGCATTCAATGCCATCATTCCATCAAAACTAACCCTTGACCTCAATATCTCCTTGTACAATTGGATCCATGATTTCCTCACTTGTAGACACCTGTCAGTTTGGATTGGCAACACCATCTCCTCCACGCTCTCCAGCAGCACAGGTGCACCACAGGGCTGTGTGCTTAGCCCCCTGTCTACTCACTTCACACCTATGACTGTGTGGCTAAGCACAGCTCCAACACCATATTCAAGTTTGCTGATGACACCACTGCTGTTGGCTATATCAAAGGTGGTGATGAATCAAAATACAGGAAGGAGATTGAAAATTTCATAACAACCTCTCACTCAATGTCAGCAAGACCACAGAACTGATTGTAGACTTCACGAGAGGGAAACCAGAAGCCCATGATCCAGTCTTTATCAGAGGATCAGAGGTGCAGGGGGTTAGCAATATTAAATACCTGGGTGTTACTGTTTCAGAGGATACTGATCCCAGCACGTAAGTGCAATTGCGAAGAAAGCATAGCAGCATCTCTACGTCCTTAGGGGCCAGCGGAAATTCGGTGTGGCATCTAAAACTTTGATGCGTAGTGGAAAGTGTATTGACTGGCTGCATCATGGCCTGGTTTGGAAATACCAATGTCTTTGAATGGAAAGTCCTACAAAAGGCAGTGGATTCAACCCAGAACCTCATGGGTAAAGCCCTCCCAACCACTGAGCACATTTAAATTAAATGCTATCGTAAGAAAGAAGCATCCGTGATCAGAAATCCCCACCACCCAGGCCATGCTCGTTTCTCGCTGCTGCCATCAGGTAGAAGGTACAAGAGCCTCAGCATTCCCACCACCAGGTTCAAGAACAGTTACTACCCCTCGACCATCAGGCTCTTGAACAAACTTTTACACTCACTTGCCCAACATTGAGATGTTCCCACAACCAATGATCTCACTTTAAGGAATCTTTATCTTGTTATCTCATGGATATTTGTATTTGCATTTGCACAGTTTGTTTTCATCTGCACTCTGGTTGATCTTTCATTGATCCTGTTATAGTTACTATCAGTATGGCTGCAGGAAAATGAATCAGGATTGTCTGTGGTGATACATGTGTACTTTGATAATAAAATTTACTTTGAACTTTACTTTTAACTCTCCTTTGTTAGATCGTGAATCTCAACAAGCCCTCTCATCCCAGGACTAAGGTGAGAAGAAGTTTTCAAGGCATTTGGTGAATGTTGACAATTCTCTTTGCTGGGGTGCTGTGGAGGCTCACTCATTTGATTTATTCAACGCCAAGATTGATAGCTTTCTGGCTATGAGAGGAATCAGCAATATTGGGAATAATGTCGGAAAGTAGACTTGTGGTGAGGCATGTTGTTGATTAATTGTAGGGCAGACTCAAAGGGCCAAATGTTTTTTATGTTCTCCTTTAAAATTCTTAGCTGCTTGTAGGAGCCCTTGTCTCAGAAGTGGACATAAGTATTGTAAGAGAGGACTATGCATGATATATTACCTGTGAGATACTAATCAAATTAACATTGGAAGTCGTATGAAATCATTGCCAGAATTTCATGGCAGTTACACCACACATCTCAATTATTTGACAATCATCTTGTCTGCAGCAGTGAGGCTATTAAGCAGAAGCATCAGTTAGTTTCTGGTACCAATCATCGTAATGCTCAAACAAATTCCCAGGGTGTGCAGTGCCACTTATCACTGCACAATGAACTACAGTACGTGATTTGTCGTAAATGAGGACCCATTTTAACAGTGCAAATGCCTTCAGAATGATTTATGATGATCCAGGACCAAACCATCCATGAATAATAAACCATTTTATTCATCTTTAATCTTTCACACCCAATTAACAATCCGGTAGATGGATTTCCATGTTACAACACTACATTGCATTGTTTTGTACATCAGCAGTCCGCCTGCTCAAAGGCTGCTTACTCCATTTCTTGCTGAGTCTGCACCTTGTGCTCCTGCTATCAAATTTGAAGTGCAAAGTGAGGCCAATCATGCCTGGGACAGTTTTAATAAAACGGCCACCTAGCCTAATCTCTTCCCGAGTTCTAAATCTGTAAATTTATAGGGCATGGTTCCAAGTACACATGTACGATGCCGGCATCAGGGAGCTCGTTATCGACTACAGCTTGGCATTCAATACTAAAATTCCCTCAAAACTAATCAATAAGCTCCAAGATCTTGACCTCCATCCCTCTTTGTCCAATTGGGTCCTCGATTTCCTCACTTGCAGATTCCAGTCAGTATAGATTGGCAACAACATCTCCATAGTCACCATTAGCACAGGTGCACCACAAGGCAGTGTGCTTAGCCCCCTGCCCTACTCACTTGATACTTATAACTACGTGACTAAGCGCAGTTCGAACGCCATGCTTACGTTTGCTGATGACACCACTGTTGCTGGCCAAATCAAAGGTGATGATGAGTCGGCATGCAGAAGGGAGACTGAAAATCTGGCTGAGTGGTGTCACAGCAACAACCTCTTAATCAATGTCAGCAAGACCAAGGAGCTGATTATTGACTTCAGGAGGAAGAAACTAGCATTCCTCATCGGGGGATCAGAGGTGGAGAGGGTCAGCAACTTTAAATTCCTCGGTGTTATCATTTCAGATAACCTGCCCTAGGCCCAGAACATAAGTGCATTTACAAAGAAAACACAGCAGCACCCCTACTTCCTTAGAGGTTTGCAAAGATTCTGCATGACGTCTAAAACTTCGAAGAAACTTCTGTAGATGTGTGATGGACAGCATATTGACTGGCAACCTCACAACCTGACATGGAAACACTAATGCCCTTGCATGGAAAATCCTACAAAAAGTAGTAGATATGGCCCAGTCCATCACGGGTAAAACCCTCCCCACCATTGAGCCCACCTACATGGAGTTTAGTTGCAGGAAAGCAGCATCCATCATCAAGGACCCTCTCTTCTCACTGCTGCCATCAGGAAGAAGGTACACGAGCCTCAGAACTCACACCACCAGGTTCAGGAACAGTTATTAGATGTTTAGATTATGTGAACACTCAGTCCTCTTTTATTGTCATTTAGAAATGCATACATACGTTAAGAAATGATACAATGTTTCTCCGGAGTGATATCACAGAAAACAGGACAGACCAAAGACTAACACTGACAGAACCACATAATTATAACATATAGTTACAGCAGTGCAAAGCAATACCATAATTTGATAAAGAACAGACCATGGGCACAGTGAAAAAGTCTCAAAGTCCCGAGTCAATCGACTCCCGAGTCCCTGATAGCAGGCGGCAAAAGGGAGAAACTCCCTGCCATAAACCTTCAGGCACCGTCAACTTGCCGATACCTTGGAAGCAGCCGACCACAGCCGACACTGAGTCCATCTGTCCGAAAACTCCGAGCTTCCGACCAGCCTCTCCGATACAGCCTCCCGAGCGCCATCCTCTGCTGAGCGCCTTCGACCTCTCCCCGGCCACTGAAACACGCAAAGCCGAGGATTTCAGGGCCTTCAGCTCCAGAGATTCCGGTTACCACACGGTAGTAGCGGCAGCGAAGCCCCTCAACTGTTAACTCTTGAACCACAGTGGATAACTTCACTCGCCTCAACACTGAACTGTTTTCACAACCTATAGATTCACTTTCAAGGACTCTTCATCTCATGTTCTTTTGATATTTATTGCTTGTTTATTTTATTTTCTTTTTGTATTTGCACGGTTTGTTGTCTTTTGCACACTGGTTGTCCATCCTGTTGGGTGCAGTCTTTCAACCAACACACATAAGAATTGCCGGTGAACACAGAAGGCCAGGCAGCATCTCTAGGAAGAGGTACAGCCGACGTTTCGGGCCAAGACCCTTCGTCAGGACTAACTGAAAGAAGAGCTAGTAAGAGATTTGAAAGTGGGAGGGGAAAGGGGAAACCTGAAATGATAGGAGAAGACTGGAGGGGGAGGGATGGAGCCAAGAGCTGGACAGGTGATGGGCAAAGGGGATATGAGAGGATCATGGGACAGGAGGCCGAGGGAGAAAGAAAAGGGGGAGGGGAAAGCCCAGAGGATGGGCAAGGGGTATAGTGAGAGGGACAGAGGGAGAAAAAGGAGAGAGAGAAAAAGAATGTGTGTATATAAATAAATAACGGATGGGATACGAGGAGGAGGTGGGGCATTAACGGAAGTTTGAGAAGTCAATGTTCATGCCATCAGGTTGGAGGCTACCCAGACAGAATATAAGGTGTTGTTCCTCCTTGATTTCATTATGGTTGTTGGAGTTACTGTGAATGACCACAAGAAAATGAACCTCAGGGCTGTATATGGTGACAGATAGGTACTTTGATAATAAATTTACTTGGAGTTTTTAATTTTGAATAACAATTTTTAAATGTTTTGCCCTGTGGCAAGGTCTAGGTGGGTCAGACCGAAGAAGCAGATTTGAGATTGCCGGAGGAGGGGGAAATCAGCTTAACCTGCCACCTGAGAGGCCGTGGTAGGAGGTGAACAGGTCTTCCTGAGGGCCAGTGGACTGAACAATGGATGGCCTCTCGGGCTGGATGACGGTCCATTTAATCCAGAACCACTCCACCATCAGACGCAGAGCTGAGCTCCTGATGACCCCCAATCCACACATCTGCCCCCCGTCCCCTCTTCACTCTTTACCTCAGAGTCAGCCAAGTGCAATCTGGGCACAGTGTTGCTGATGGTGCAGAATAGTGTGAAAGGGGAAGGCAACAATCAGGCAACAAACTTCGTGCCTGCACCAACTCGATACATTCCCTGATCCTGGAGAATGGTGACCTATTCATGTGAGGGACCTCTTTGCTTCTCCACCAAAAGAGTAGTGGACAAATCATGGGCTGTAGATATTCGGAGAAAATTCATATTTGAGAGGTAATGTGATAGAGGTGTACAAGATGATAGCAGGCACAGATAAAGTGGACAGCCAGAGACTTTCTTCCAGGGCAGAAATGGGGGTCTAATAAGGAAGCATAATTTTAAGGGCAGAGAT
This sequence comes from Mobula hypostoma, assembly GCF_963921235.1. Classification (NCBI taxonomy): domain Eukaryota; kingdom Metazoa; phylum Chordata; class Chondrichthyes; order Myliobatiformes; family Myliobatidae; genus Mobula; species Mobula hypostoma. Next base: position 142,595,048 of record NC_086098.1, read on the forward strand.
AGTTTTTAAACACAGAGTGGTAGGTTTATGGACTGTACTGCCAGGGGTGGTGGCAGAGACAGACACATTAGGGGCATTCAACAGACTCTTAGATAGACACATGGATGAAACAAACATGGAAGGTAGTGGAGAAGATGCGGGGGGGGGCGGGGGTGTTAGACTGATCTTGGAGAAGGTTAAAAGGTCGGCACATCGTGAGCTGAAGAGCCTGTACTGTGTTGTACTGTTCTCAATCATGGTAACTCACACAACGCTGGAGGAGGTCAGGCAAGAATAAGCAGTTGACGTTTCGAGCCGAGACCCTTTATTCGCACTGGAAAGGAAGGGGGAAGAAGTCAGAATAAGAAGGAGGGAAGGAGGGGAAGGAGTACAAGCTGGTGAAGCCAGGTGAGGGGGAAGATGAGTGGGTGGGGGAGGGCTGATGAAGTGAGAATCTGGGAGGTGGGAGGTGGAAAAGCTCAAGGGCTGACTAAGAAGGCATCTGATAGGAAAGGAGAATGGGATGGAGGTGGGGGACCAGAGAGAGGTGATGGGCAGGTGAGGAGAAGGGAAGGACTGGCAAGGGAGTCAGATGAGGAATAGAAAAGAGAGAATGGAGAGTCATTACCAGAAATTAGAGAGATCGATGTTTATAACTGTCAGGTTGGAGGCTATCCAGACAGAACACGAGATGTTGCATTCTCAATATGAAGGCAGCCTTATCATGGAAGTAGAGGAGGTCATGAACAGACATGTCTTTATGGGAAAAGGAAGTAGAATTAAAATTGAGAATGAGGGGTGACCTAATTGAAACCTATCAAATAGTGAAAGGCCTTGATAGAGTGGATGTGGAGAGGATGTTTCCTGTGGTGGGAGTGTCTAAGACCAGAGGACACAGTTTCAAAATAGAGGTATGCCCTTTTGCAACAGAGATGAGGAGGTATTTCTTTAGCCAGAGAGTAGTGAGTCTGTGGAATTCATTGCCACCAGCAGCTGTGGAGGCCAAGCCTTTCTGTATATTTAAGGTAGAGGTTGATAGATTCCTGATTGGTCAGGGCATGAAGGGATAGAAAAATGGATCAGCCGTAATGAAATGGAGGAGCAGATTCTCTGCCTATATCTTATGGTCTAAAATGGGTGGTTGCTGGGAAATCCTGCCTGTTGTGGCAGGCAGAATGAATGTGTTCAGGGAAGTGGTCCCCAGTCTACGTTGGGTCTCACCAATGAATAGGCCACAGCACTAGGAGCACCAGATACAGTAGATGACCCCGACACACTTGCAGGAGAAGTGTTGCCTCACCTGCTCTATGGGGCCCTGAACGGTGGTGAGAGTGGAGGTGAAGGGGCAGGGGTAACATTTGGCCCCAGGAATAAATATCATGAAGGAATAATTCCAATCCCCTTTCCACTCTGATATGTTGGTCCATGGTCTCCTGATTTCTGGCGGTTTCTCTTCCTTTCTCTTCGCTCTTTATGTACCTCCCTTGGCTTCCAGACCACATCACCGATGCCCCCCCACCTTTCCCTTTCCAGCTATTAGATAAAAACTATAAAGAATTTTGACTTACTATGCACAATCAAGAAAACAGGAACTGGAAATTCAAAGCAGTGACATATTTTAACTTGGAACTCAATGACAAGGAGGAGACTGTTCAGTCCAATAAATCTCTGTCAGATCCAGCAGAGCATTCTGCCTTTCCTTCTATTCTCAGAGGTTCTTGCGACCTATTATTCCCCCTGAGCAAGAAGGCAGAGCAATGTCTTCACCTCCTAAGAAGACTGAGGCAAGCAAAGCTCCCCCCAGCTTCTCCCGCCCCCTCCATCTTAACTAGATTTTACCGGAGAGCTATTGAGAGTGCCCTGACAAGTTGCATCTCCATCTCGTATGGGAGCAGCCAAGCACCAGACTGGATGTCCCTGCAAAGGACTGTGATAACATAGGGGTCATCGGAGACATTTATCAGGAGCACTGCATACGCAACGCCCTTAGTATTATTAGAGATCCCACCCACCCATCCAGCATCCTCTTTGACTTTCAACCATCAGGCAGGAGACCATGATGCACGAAAACAAGACCGGTTAGGATGAGAAATAGTTTCTCCCCTCAGGGCATTAAGCTTCTGAACTCCCTGCCACTTCGTATTCAAAGAGTCACGAGTTAATCCGTTCCATACCTTACAATATTTAATTTATGCACTTTAGTTTGTTATTAATGCATAATTCATCTGTAGATTTTAGCCTTATCTTCATAAGTTATCATGTGTTATGTGCACTACTGTGGGATAAACTCTTCTCAGGCTTCCAGCCGGGTGCAGGTGTCAATTATAACCAAAGTTTCTATGACAAACTGCACCATCTTCATCAAGGATGATGCCCGGACACATCTAGTCTGGTGACATTTATACCCTTGTAGTCCATCTCTCCTGGTTGTTTAGTGCTCATCCAATCTGGTTTCCACTCTTCCAATTCTTACTTAGAGCAAGACCTTCCTACAAACCTTCGTATATTGACATGGTTTACGTGGAAGGATTGCCAGGATCGAGAAGAAATATCAGATTAACACCATCCACAAACCTGTAAGGAAGCTCAAATCACAGCTTATGCGGGTCAAAGGTGACCTGGGATTCAGATCGGCTGACATTTACAGGGTCTCCTGTGAATGCGGAGCCATGTATATCAGCCAGTCAAGACGCACGGTGGAAACCCATATCAAGGAGCACAGAAGGTGTAACCGTTTGGGTTACCCGGAGAAATCAGTGATAGCAGAACATTGCATTCGCAATGGCCACAGGATTGACTTTGATGGCACAAAACTACTGTACTGCATCAATGGCTTTTGAGACTGCCTGGTAAAGGAAGCCATTGAAATAGAAATAGAGGAAAAGAATTTTAACAGAGACAAATGTCTCACTCTAAGTAAGAACTGGAATTTCACTGTAAACAAGGTGAGAGAGCAGAAACCTGATTGGATGAGGACTAACCAATCAGGAGGGACGGACTACAAGGATCTAAATATCACCAGTCTAGACATGCCCAGGAATCATCCCTGATGAAGGTGGTGGAGCTTGTCATCAAAACGTTGGTTATAATCAATACCTGTACCCAGCTGGAAGCCCATGAAGAGTTTATTTATCATATAGGCCGGGAAAGCGTTAGATCCTCTTGTACCACAATGCTATACACCCTGGTTCAGAGAAACGTTGTCTCGTTTCTATATACACTATATGATTATATATGTGGTATGTACATGTACTGTATATAGTTAAACGACAATAAGCTTGATTTGACTATCTCTCACATTGCTGTCAATTCTTTGATTCTTTTGAATTTTCTACACGAGAGGTAATGTCTAGTACTCCATTGCCTATCGGCTCCTCCTTGGGAGGAAACTGGAACACCTATGGAGAACCTAGACGATCACAGAAAGAGCATGAAAACTCCACGCAGACAGCCTATGAAGTCAGGACCAAACCCAGTTATTGGAGCTATTGAGGTATTTGCTCTGAAATGTCTTGAGATCGTGCCATACATCAAAGTCAGACATTTTTCGGCTATCTTTCATGTTGTCCCATCATATTTTACATGCAATGAATTACTTTGCAAGTGTATTGGGAAAGCAATTTAGAGGGTGCTAGACCTGGAATTGTTATTGCATTCTCCTTGTTATGTGCGATTTGAAAATTCTTCCCATTTGATTCAGATCACTTCAGCGTGAAAATATACAGGAGCTCAGACATTGCAAAAGCTTGAACTGCGATGAAATAACATTGAAAATACAACAGAATGAACAGTACAGATCACTTGCTGTGTGATGAAGTACCAGGCACATATATTATCTGAAATTAATCTGGCTTGTTTCCTAAGTACCTTGGCCTCTGTAGTACTGAGATATATCAATTGTGGTTTATAAAAGAGGCTAAGCTCAGTCCCAAGTCAGCATTATGTTAATAAACTTAAACCTAACTATTAATTCAACTTACTGCAGAGATAAGTGCTGTTATACACTATATTTATCATCATCATCATTATGTGCCATGTCGTATGACATGGGCAACCTTGATCCTTTCAACATCATCGTTCTTGGCAAATTTTCCTACAGAAGTGGTTTGCCACTGCCTTCTTCTGGTAAAGCACTGTATTAGGTGGGATAAATTGCGTATTTTGGGATTTGTGCATGGGGATCTTTATGCATGATTAACTTTCATCAAATGATACTTCACTTGTGTTCACTGTTTAGCAGTTGACACAGAAGGTTACTTCTTGTGGCATACATTGGCACAGCACCTTCTGCCAGAATTTCTGTACACCAGTTAAAACTAGCCAGCACTGATTAAAGTTAGCTACAGGTTGTGGAGGAGAGGAGCAGAAATATGTAGTCATGCAGCCAAAAGGAATGTTTGCCAGCAATTACTGAAGAAAGATAAACTGGGAAGAACATAGCTTCTAAGACTTATAGTCTGTGCATTGAAGGATTTGGTTCAGAAGGAAAGCAGAATGAGAGACATCCTGTATCCACCAGGGTCAAAAGCCCTTAGTTATCATTGATCTATTTGTGCTCATCATTTAGAAATTAGAACAAAAGAACTGAATTCCAGAAATTGGGTTAGAGTGACACCATTTAATCCAATGTAGTATGAAAGTGCTCAAACAAAACTGGGGTCAGTAGGAATCTCTGTGTAGTACAGGGGAAGATGGTATTGTGGGGCCATTCATCACTGCCTCAAGATATTGTTGTGGAAATTCCCCAATGAAGTGTCCTTGGTATGGAATAGGATTCCCAACCCGGGGTCTACGGACCCCTCAGTTAATGGTGGGGGTCCATGGGATAAAAAAGGTTGGGAACCCCTGGTAGAGAATATCATGCCTGACAATCGTATGCCTCAACTCACCCTCTCAGAAATAATGCCCTGCATGTTCACATCTCATGTAAACTGTTAGCAATAACCATCAAGTCCTATCACCATGCACACCAGGAGCAATTTCATTCACTCTCACAGGAAAAATTAGTTCTCAGCAAGAAGGATGAACAGTTAAGTAGGCAGGGGGAGTGGGGCTCTGGATGGCCTATGTGGCAACAATGCTAGCCATTAATTCAATGCCGAATGTTGAATCTTTGACCAGAGTCCTTTCATTGGTTGAAGGCATTAATGGCATCCTCATAATCTTTTCTGATGATACAGGCATGCAGTCCTTATTTGATGTCACTCTGGGCAAGGGCTGACGGAAAAAAAAAGGTGCCAGAGGGCAAGAGTTGATCACGTCTTCTGATGCAGAGGATTCAAGAGGACTTTGATAAGGCAGGTTAGGTAAAAAGGACAATGCGAGGGCTCATTCAAAAAGCTGGAGTAGTGAAAAGCCCATCAATAAAAAGCATGCGTTCAGAATCAACACCACGGTAGCACAGCGGTCAGTGTAACACTATTACAGAGCGGGGCGTTCCAGGGTCTGGGGTTCAATTCTGGCACCGTTCTGTAAAGAGGCTCTGTGCATCCTCCCCGTGGAATGTGTGAGTTTTCTCCAGGTCCTCCGGTTTCCTCCACAGTCCAAAGATGTACTGAGTAGATTAATAGGTCATTGTAAATTGTCCCACATTTAGGATAGGGTTAATTGGGTTTATCAGGGATTGCAGGAATGGTGGGAAGGGCTGAAGGACCTACTCTACCTTGTATCACTAAACACATAAAATAAATAACTAATCCAACTGTTGTTTTTTCACTCATGCTGTCAATAAGCATTTAGTCTCTTTATTTCTCTAGTAATGTTTTTTTCCTTTTTTTCATTTTTAAATCTTTTTATTAATTATTATGGAGAATCAACAACAAAAAACATTAAAATAATCAAGTCAACATATCAATATGTATAATAAGAGTTAAACTATCAACCAAGCTAAACAGTATAGCAATAATAATAAGAAAAAAACAGAATGTTAAAGCTATTTTTTTTGGAAAAAAGAACCCCTACTAACTAAAACAAAAGAATCCTACTAACGAAAAAAAACGAGAAAAAAAAACCCATTTGGAGCACAAACCCGGAGCTATACGCCATACAAGCTTCCATTAAAAAAAGACATCAATCTGCCAACCAAATTGATTTACCCAAGAATCAGAAGGGGACCATCTTAATTAACTCAAATCAAATGATAGTAGCGGCAAAAGAGCCCCACCTTTTCTCAAAGTCAAATCGAGGATCAAAAGTTCGACCTGATTTTTTTCAAACTAAGACAAAACATCACCTGAGAGAACCATTGTATCAAAGTGGGAGCAGAAGCATCTTTCCATTTTAATAAAATAGCCCTTCTAGTCGATAACATGACAAATGTAATTACGTGTTGGTCTGATATAGAAATACTGTGAATATATTGAGGAATTATACCAAACAAAACTGTCAATTTATTAGGTTGTAAATTAATTTTTAAAGCTTTAGAAATTGTAGAAAAAATAGATTTCCAAAACTGTTTCAATATAGAACATGACCAAAACATATGTGTCACTGTAGCTATCTCAGTTTTACATCTATCACACTGACTATTAACATTAGGAAATATTTTAGACAGTCTCTCCTTTGTCAAATAATAACGATGTACAATTTTAAATTGAATTAGAAAGTGACTGGCGCAAATCGAAGAAGATTTAACCAACTTCAAAATTTGCAACCAATCCTCTGTTATCAAGGTCATGTTAAGCTCTCTTTCCCAATCTTGCTTAATCTTAGGTAAAGGATAGTTATCCTGTTGTAATAGTAAATTATAAATTTTCCCAATGAAACATTTTAAAATAATGTCAGAATCTTGTGTATATGGAAAATTACTTAAATATTCTTGTAAGAAATGTCTGACCTGAAGATATTGCAAAAAGTGTGAATATGAGAGAGAATACTTAGTTGCTAATTTCTCGAAGGACATCAATCGGCCTTCTTGAAATAGATCCATAAAGGAATAAATTCCTTTATTCCTCCAAAGGGAAAAGGTAGGATCACTAAGTGAAGGTTTAAATAAATAGTTTCGATAAATTAAACTAAGAAGGTTAAATTTTTTAAGATTAAAAAACTTACGAAACTGGTACCAACTTCGTAATGACTGCTTTATATTTTAGGATTTTAGGATTTATATTTAGAATAGAAATTTTGGCTAGTTGTACAGGTAAAGAAGTTGCTAATAATGCAGTTAAGTAAAATTGTTTCACAGCTTTCAATTCCAGATCAACTCATGGTGGCTGTTCATTTTTATCGGTTCAATATAACTAAGAACATGCACAACGTGTATTAACCGCCCAATAATACATTCTTAAATTAGGCAAAGCAAAACCTCCATCCTTTTTTAATTTTTGTAAATGACATTTTCCAATTCTTGGTCTTTTATTATTCCAAACAAAAGATGAAATAATAGAATCAACCTGATCAAAAAACTTCTTAGTTAGAAAAATAGGAATATTTTGAAATACGTATAAAAATTTTGGTAAAATCATCATTTTAACTGCATGAATTCGACCAGCTAATGAAAGTGTAAGTGGATTCCATCTAGAAAATAATTGCTTCATAAAATCCACTATGGGAACTAAATTAGCTCTATAAAGGTCTCCATAATTTTTAGTGATGATAATAACTAAAAATTTAAAAGAATCCATAACTTTAAAAGGAATGTCATCATATATAGAAGCAGAATCATTTAAAGGAAATAATTCACTTTTATGCAGGTTTAATTTATATCCTGAAAACTCTCCAAATTCATTTAATAAATTCAGTAAACTAGGAACAGATTCTTCAGGATTCGAAACATAAACTAAGAGATCATCAGCATAAAGGGAAATCTTATGAATAGTCCCATTTATGGAAATTCTTTGAATATCTTTACCTTCACGAAGTGCAATAGTCAAAGCTTCCAGCACCAAATTAAATAACAAAGGACTGAACGGACATCCTTGTCTTGTACCCCGTGAAAAGTAATGTTGCTTTTAATTTCAATGTTATTGGACTAGCATATTAAAACATGCATCTCATCTTAAAACCTCCTACAATCTTTATCATGGCTAACCATACATCTTTGTGTAATCTAAAAACTTTGCATTGATTCTGGCTTTTGTACCAAAGTCCACATCATTTATGAACACAAAGAAAAGCAACGCATCACAGACTGGCTTTTAAAGTCATCTGTGTTCACATCACTCCGGCCCATCAAGTTTCAGAATCAGGTTTATTATCACTCACATATGTCGTGAATTTTTTTTTGGTCTGCAGTAGCAGTACATTGCAATACATTAAAAAATCACTATTATTGACAATAAGAAAGATGTAAAAATAAAGAAGTAGCACAAAAAGAGAGCCAGAAAGTGAGATAGTGTTCATGGGGTTCAGAGTCTGATGGCAGAGGGGAAGCAGCTGTTCCTAAAACATTGTATGCACGTCTTCAGGCTCCTGTACCACCTCCCTGATGGTAATAAGGAGGAAAGGCATGATATTTTCTGTTAAAGCTGCCTTAAAAGACATCTGCTTCAATTTTTCTTGTAATTCCTCATTAAACAAGTACATCTTTCTTGACTGATGGAGATTGAGCAGAGGAACTGGGACATTTTGTTGCAGTTGTATAAGTTGTTGGTGAGGCCGCAATTGTAGTACTGTAATTAGAATTGGTTAATGATTGTAATAGACACTGAGAATAGTGAAAAGCTGTTTAGCACGCTGTTTATACAGATCAAATCGTTACACAGTGCACTGAGGTGGCACAAGGTAAAACAAAAACAGAGTGCAGAGTCAGGTGTAAAAGCTCCAGAGAAAGGGGAGGGATCACACATAACAAGGCTGGTTGAGAGGTTAAGTCCATCTTATTGTACGATGGAGCCATTCAATAGTTTTGTAACAGCTGTCTTTGACCTTGGTAGGACAGAGGCATCTGTGATTATGTTGGCTGCTTTACTAAGGCAGTAAAATGTTTAGGCAGAGTCCATGGAGAGTAGGTTTCCATGATATGCTGAGCTGTGTCCATAACTTTCTGTAGACTCCTGCAACCACATGCAGAGCTATCGCCATACCAAGCTTGATGCATCCCAATAGGATGCTTTCTGTGGTGCACCAATATAAATTGGTAAGGGATGATGGGGACTTGCCAACTATTTTAGCCTCCTGAGGAAGTAGAAGCATTGATCTTTCTTGGTTCTAGTGTCCATGTGGTTGACCCTGGACAGGCTGTTGTGGGTGATGTTCACTACCAGCACTCCTGGGAACTTAAAGGTCTCAACATACTCAGCCTAAGCACCGTTAATGCAGACAAGCACTGCAACCCCCTGAAGTCAATGACCAGCTTGAGTGCCTATTTATTCTTCTTATTATTATTTCTTTCTTTCTGTATTTGCACAGTCTTTTGTCCTTTGCACACTGGTTGAATGCCCAAGTTGCTGCAGTCTCTCATTGATTCTATTATGGTTATTATTGTATTTTGGATTTATTGGGCATGCCTGCAAAAATGAATCTCAGTATATGATGCTTTGATAATAAATTTACTTTGAATTTTGGACTCTGGGATGCAAAAGGAAACTGAACATGTGGAAGAAAGCCACATGCTGTAGGGAGAATGTGGAAGTTCCAAACAGACAGCACCAGTGGTCAGGATTGAATCTGAATCGCTGAAGCTATGAAACAACAGCTCCACCTGATGTGACACTGAATGGGCCCTTAGGCTCCTCAGTGAGATTGACTCCGAAGTGCTTTTCGTTTAAGGGCAATTAGGGGTGGTCAGTAAATGCTCGTCAATCCATTGAGGTCCACATCATGTTAACAAACTCTGAATGATTTTACCTTGGAGAGAAGGAGGATTAAATGTCGCAATAAAATGAAATATGGTACTTGTGCCAGTTCTGATCGAGCAACCATTCAAAACCTTTTCACGTCGAAGATGTTTAGAATATAGAGCGCAGAACAGTAGAGCACCGTACAGGCCCTTCAACCTACGATGTTGTGCCAACCTTGTAATCTACTCCAAGATCAGTCTAACCCTTCCCTCCTACATAGCCCTCTATTTTTTTCTTTCATCCATGTGCCTATCTAAGAGTTTCTTAAATGTCCTACTGTATCTGCCTTTACCACAACCCCTGGTAGTGCACTCCATGCACCCACCTCACTGTGTAAAAATGCTTATCTCTGACAACCCCACGACACTTCCCTCCAATCATCTTAAAATTATGCCCCCCCATATTAGCCATTTCCACCTGGGAAAAAGGCATTGGCTGTCCACTCAATCTATGCCTCTTATCATCTTATACATCTCTGTCAATTCACCTCTAGAGAAAACCCCAGCTCACTCAACCTCATAAGACATGCTCTCTAATCCAGGCAGCAATTTGGCAAATCTCCTCTGCGCGCTCTCTAAAGCTTCCAAATCCTTCCTATAATAAGGCGACTAGAGCTAAACACAAAACTCAGGTGTGTCTAACTTAAGTTTTATGGAGTTGCGACATTACCTCGTGGCTCTTGAACTCAATCCTCCAACTACTGAAGGTCAACATGCCATAAGCCTTATTGACCACCCTATCAACCTGCATGGTAAACTGAGCCTTTGAGTTTGATCTACCAAAGCGTGTAACTTCACATTTTTCTGGATTGAACTCCATCTGCCACTTCTCAGCCAGCTCTGCATCCTATAGATGACACACTGTAACCCATGACAATTTTCTGTTGCAGTTGTTGAGTGCTGTTGAGTCATGGACTCATGGATAGTGCAGTTGTCCGAAGGGTTTTTGTGGCAAGATATGGAAGTAGATTGCCAGGCCTTTCTTCCATGCAGATTCTGCTGCAGCCCAGGTTGGGACCCGAACGGATTCAAACTCCAGATCAGCCACATCGATGTACAGTGCTAATGCCACTACACCATTAGCACACCTCCTACAGTATCCAAAACACTACCAACCTTCATGTTATCTGCAAACTTACTAACCCACCCTTCCACCTCCTCGTCTTTTATAAAAATCACAAAAATCAGGACCCCTAGAACAGCTCCCTGCGGAACATCACTGGTCACCTACCTCTGGGCAGAATATGTTTTATCTACTACCACTCTCTGCCTTCTATGGGCAAGCCAATTCTGACTCCACTCAGCCAGGTTCCCTAGATCCCATGCTCCTGACTCTCTAGATGAGCCTACCATGGGTTACCTTACCAAACATGTCACTAAATTCCATACACACCACATCCACTGCTCTACCCTCATCAATTTGTTTTGTCACTGCCCCGAATAATTAAATAAGGATTGTGAGGCCGGACCTGCACTTCACAGAGCCATGCTGAAATCCCTAATCAGACTCTGCTTCTCCAAATGGTCATAAATCCTGTCTTTCAGTAACCTTGCCAATAGTTTGCCCACCACTGATGGGCAACTCACTGGTTTGTAATCCCCAGGTGTTTTTTTTCCAAATACATGGTTGAACAGGGTAGAATTTACTCAGCTTTTCCAACTTCTTCCCAGATATTCCATGAGACATGCAATGTAATAAAATCATGCAGTACTCCGCCAAAGTTTGAGCACAATGATCTCTTTTAATTTTCCTTTATTTCTGGGTAGCCTCCAACTACATAATCCAGAGTTGAGGTAATCATCAGTTCAACCAAGATCTTATTGAACCAGCAAGGTGAGTTTGTGGGACAGGTGACCTATTCTTGTGTTTCAACCTGTATCGGACCTTGTGGGAGATTATTGCAGAAATTGCTCAGACCCTGGCAGAGGTATTTAAAATGCCCTTAGTTAATAATAATCAAGAAATGACAGGCTGGTGAGCCTCATGACAGTCATGGGTAAATTAACAGAAGGTATCCTAAGGGGCAGGATATATAAGGGTTTAGATAGACAATGCCCTGATTAGGGTTTGTGCATGGTAGGTCATGTCTAACCAACATTATAAAGATTTTTTGAGGAGTTTACGAGTTTACTGATGAAGGAGTGTTGATGGATGTTGTCTAAATGGACCTCAGCAAAGGCTTTTCATGGGAGGCTGGTCGAGAATGTTAAGTCACTTGACGTTCAGAATGAAGTAGTAAATTGGATTCAGCATTGGCTTAGCTGGAGGAAACAGAAACTGGTCAGAAGATTGTTATGCTTCTGACTGGAAGCCAATCACTGTGATCAAGGCTGGATCCGTTGTTGCTTACCATCAATATTAATGATTTAGATCAGGGGTCCCCAACCTTTTTTGCACCGCGGACCAGTTTAATATTGACAATATTCTTGCGGACCGGCTGACCCGGGGGGGGGGGAGGGGTGTTCAAGTAGAGTTAAACTCACCTCAACATGTCTTTTACAGTTAGGGTTGCCAACTTTCTCACTCCAAATAAGGGACAAAAATAGCAGTCAAATCCTGGGACACTTGCGTTTACCCCAGGAAAGACTACCATGGCCACAAAGCCTTGCACAGGCACCTGTGTGTGCATGCGCGTACGTGCCCATTTTTTCCCCACAAATCGGTTTTGTCTTCATCTTCCCAACTGTACTATACATACATTATTTCTACTTTATATAGGCCGTGTATTTATCATATCATTCCTGCTTTTACTATATGTTAGTGTTATTTATTTTTGGTTTTATGTGTTATTTGGTATGATTTGTTAGGTTATTTTTTGGGTCTGGGAACGCTCAAAAAATTTTCCCATATAAGTTAATGGTCATTGCTTCTTCGCTTCACACCATTTCGGCACGAAAGGTTTCGAAGGAACGCTCTACCTTAGTGGGGGAAATACGGGACAAAACAATTTATCCCAATATATGGGATGTCCCAGCAAATACGGGACAGTTGGCAACCCTATGTTTAAGTGCAACAATGCGTGACAGGGAATGAGGAAAAGTGCAGCTGGCTCATATTGTTTCCTCGCAGTCCAGTAGCACATGCTTTGCGGCCCGGTGGTTGGGGACCACTGATTTAGATGATAACGTGGTAAACTGAATCTGCAAATTTCCATATGACACCAAGACTGTGGGTGTAGTGGACAGTGAGGAAGGCTGTCAAAGTTTGCAGGATGATCTGAACTAGCTAGAAAATAGGGCTGAAAAATGGCATATTGAATTTAACGAAGATAAATGTGAGGTGCTGTACTGAATTCTAATCTTATGGATATCATCCACAAGATTTGTACTTTGGCAGGACAAACCAGGGCAGGATTTACATAGTGAATGTTACAGCTTTGGTGTCTGTGGCAGAACAAAGGGATCTGAGATTACAGATCCTAAATTCCTTGGAAGTGGCATCACAGGTAGATAGGATCGTAGAGACAGCTTCTGGCATATTGGCCTTCCTTGATCAGAGCACTGAGTACAGGTGTTGGGATGTTATGTTGAATTTGTGTAAGGCATTTTTGAGGCCAAATTTGGAATATTGTTTGCAGATATGGCACCTACCTACAGGGAACATTTCATTCAACTTGAAGGGGTGTAGAGAAAATTTGTGAGGATGTTGCCCAGACATGAGGACCTGAGCTATAGGGAAAGGTTGATTAGGACTTTATTTCCTGGAGTGTAGGAGAATGAGAGGACATCTCATGGAGGTATACAGAATTACATTCCAGATGGGAGTCTTTCCCACCTGAGGATGGGTGAGACTGAAAGTAGAGGTCAGAGGTTCAGGGTGAAAGGTAAAATATTTAAGGGGAACCACTTCAGAGTGTTGTATCTGTATGGAAAGAGCTGCCAGAGGAAATGGTTTGTGCAGGTTCAACTTCAACATTCAAGGGAAGATTGAATAGGTAAAATGGTAAGAGGGGTATGGAGGGCTTTGATCTTGGCGCAAGTAGATGGGACGAGCCAGGAAAAATGGGTCAGCATGGACTAGATGTCCTGAAGGGCCTGTTCCTGTGCTGTAGTGCTCTATGACTCAATTAATGTGTGTAATCCGGGAGGAGAGGAAGCAGCGTGCCGTGCGTGCGCAGCGCTCTGGTGAAAAATGATATTGTATCCGTTAAACAGGGGCTGTGGACAATTCTGATTTGATGGAGATATATACGTGAAAGCACAGTGGAACATCTGGAAAAATTTCTGAAACGCCAGTTCGCTGCTGTTGTTACTGTACGGTCGGGAATCTTCCGGACGGAAGGCCTCAAAATCCCCGGCTTTGCCTGCTCTTGGCAACCGAGGCTGAGGTCAAATCGTTTGGACAGAGATGGCGCTCAGTACTCGGTGTCGGAAAGCTGATCGGAGGCTCAAAGTTTTCAGATGACTCAGAGTTCGACTGTGGTCGGGCATGGCAGGGAGAGTTTTTCTTCCTTCTCCCGTCTGCGTGAGATGTGGGACATTTGAGAGACTTTGAACTTTTTACTGTGCTCATGGACTTCTTCATCAAGTTATGGCATTGTTGCACTGTTGTAACTATATGTTATAATTATGTGGTTTTGGTAGTTTTTTCAGTCTTGATCTGTCCTGTGTTTTGTGATATCACACCGGAGGAAATATTGTATCATTTCTTAATGCATGCATTACTAAATGACAATAAAAGAGGACTGTGTGTCTTCATAATCTAAATCGTTGTGGCTCCGCTCACAGACCATCATTCTGGCCACTTGTTAGGTGAACTGGTGACCTCAAAAACAGTAAGTTCTCAACAGAGTGCCTTATGTTGGACTCACCAGCTTCATTGCACTGGGGTCGACTTAATCAAAATAATAAATGAATTCTAATCTTGTGGATGATGTCCAGCTCAGACACCAGATTCACAATTTCATTTTGTCTCAGCAGCTGCAGTACATGACTATCAGAACGATTTAAATCAGTAGGAAAATATATTAATTTGAAACCGCTTACATGGTTTAGTATTGCTCAATTTTTGTGGAAATTGGCCAGAAACCCTGAAATTCCACAAGGCTTCTGAGTGGGATATTTCTAAATCTACAGGCACTAGCTTTTGAATGAAACTCAACATCACCAGAACTTAACTTTTAAAGTTAACCATAACTAAACTGGCAGTAGATTTTATCTTTACGACATTGCTTTAGTGATTAACAAAACATTAATGCGTAACTACATTTCCCCTCGTTTTACAAGGTTATTGCTATTACTTTAGTTGTTTCATTGTCCTTGAGCCTCAAATAAGATATTGTTGTGAAATGATTTGCAAATCAGACAATAATAACAGAATAGAAAGAACAATAACTAAACATATGTTTATTATGGTTGTTAGCGGTGCACCCTGAGTTATGAAAGCAATAAATTACAACAAATCTGGAAGAAGTATTTGACTCGACCATTGAACTAAAATGTGTTCTGCAATAGGACTTAGCAATGGTTCTCCCCCTCCCTCTGCCAGAAGTTTTTGCAGACCAAGGCGATTTCTTCCAGGTCATCCAAGAAACAGTTTATTCTTCTTCCCTTCTGTCTTTTCTTTCTTTTCAAGGTGGCTGGGGTTCTGTCAGAGTCTGTGATCTACAGTTCAAACTATAGTTCTTTACAAGCAGTGGGTTTTCGGACCAGATGTGCGGCCTAGCACTTTGCTGTCTCCAGGAACAGCCTGGAAGATGTCTGCCCTTGGGGAGCGGCCCTGTGGATGACCCGGTTTGATGCCAATTTGGCCAGCTGAAGCACTGTGGGAGATCGAACCATTGAGACAGCGGTGGGGTGCGTTTGCTAATTGCCGGCTGCTGTCGGAAGAAAGTCCCCGTTCTCTAGTGATCCCTCTTTCTCTCGCTCTCTCTTTTGATGGAGAGTGAGAGCCTGTTGGTTCTCGAGACAGGGCGGGGGCTTGGAGGAGCGACGTGGACATCGGGACAGCGAGCTGCTGGTCTGTAATCTCACTGTTGTTGGAGCAACCACTCTCTCCCTCACTGGAGAGAGAGAGCTTGTCTGAGATACCAAAGTGCTGGGTTTTTGACGTACTCTGGATCAAGATCTCTTTGGGGGCGCTCTTGCTGTTGCATGGTGGGGGGAGCTGATCGGTGCTTAGGCACAGTGGAGGGGAGAGGTGCTTGTTCTGTGAAGGTTGGGGGAAGGAGGTTTTTGGGGGCTTTGGTGTTCTGTCATTCATTCTATGGGGTCTCTTTTTTGTGGATGTCTGTGAAGAGTATGAATTTCAGGTTCTATACTCTATCCAATTCTCTGATATTAAAAGAACCTAGAAAGAAAGAGAAGTGGTCATTCAATCCTGCTCTGCTACTCAATATGACTGTGGCTGAACTGATCTTATCTCAACTCTGCTTTTCTGCCTGCTTTCCATAACCAAAACAACCCCCCCCCCCACCACCACACTGGCCAAAAGTGGATGTTCCACTTGAATATATTTGATGACTCAGCCTCCACAGCACTTTAAAAAAAACACACCTGGTCAGGAAACATCTGTGGAAGGTTTAAAACTGTTTCGGGTCCGGGATGTATCATCAGAACAGAAGGGGGGAGAATCAAATCAACCTAGGGAACAGAGAAGGGCAAAGGGTGGAACAAGGGGAACTTTTCCGATAGGGTGAAATAATGTGGCTGTCAGCCATAATCTGACTGAATGGTGGAACAGATGCACAGAACTAAATGGTTTAATCGTGTTTTTGTTTCCAATGGTGTCAGATCCCCCTGTCTTCTATACTTTTCCAAGTGGAACAATTCTTGCCTCTCCAATCCATTCACGTAATTGATACCCCACGTTTGTGGAGTCATTTGGTAAATCTCCTTTGCACCCTTTCCAATTGCTTCACATCTTTCCTACAATACCCAGAAATGGAAGCTAGACTCCGGCTGTTGCCAGGCAGTATTTTGCAAAGGTACGTCATGACTTTCTTGATTATTGATTTGGGAACATTCTCCATCATAAAAATTAAACTGATTGGTGTGTCGCAACCTCTTCAAAACTTCAAGGTACTGGTGGGAATTAGTGGGCCAGGCAACATTTGTGTGCAAGAGGTTTGTATGTAGGGGTGTATTGCAAGAGATTGGATCCTGGTGTAATATATGGCATGGATAAAATTGGTTGATAGATGGGAAACAGACAGCAATGATAAAGGGGCCTTTCTTGGGGTGGGGGAGGGAGGGAACATCAACTCAGACCATGAGAGGCCTGCGTCGGGCATTTTCATGCCTTGCAAGGTGCATATTGGAAGTCTATGTGGGGCGCCACTCCTCGCACAGACTAGAGCAATCTGTGGTTAAGTGCCTTGCTCAAGGGTACAAACACGCTGCCACAGCTGAGGCTCAAACTAGCAACCCTGAGGTAACTAGACAAATGCCTTAACCACTTGGCCATGTGCCCAACACGTTGTGCCACCTTGGGGTGGAATAGATGATGGAGGGAGAGGACAGGTGCCTGCATAGCTCAGTACTCATACACCAGCCATTCACAATATACAGCAACAATTTGGACCAGAGAACAAAATGCAGTACGGTGGATTCCGGTTAATTGGGATACATTGCGACCAGCACAGACTGGCCCAGTTAAGCGGCAGAGTGTCCCAAATAAACAAATGAAATCTTGGCGATTTTCTCGATTTGTCTTTGTTCTTTGAGAGTTGTCCCAAATAAGCAGCTGTCCCGATTAATCAATGGACCAATTAACCACAATCCACTGTACTTCTATTTGCTTCAGATTTTTATCTCTTGCAATTTTATGATTTTCATGTTATACACCTAAGTTTGCCCAAGACACAAAACTGGGTGCAATAGTGAGTTCTACATAGAGCATAGAAATCTACAGCACATTACAGGTCCTCTGGCCCTCAGTTTGAAGTTGCAAAGAGGCTTCAGGGTGACTTGTGCAAGCTGCGCGAATGGAAAAACATATGACAGGTGGACAATGAATGACTCTTTGGGGGAAAAACAATAAGGTAGAGTTTTATTTCAACAGAAAGATTGGGAAATGCTCATATACAAAGGAATCTGTGTGTTTATATACATCAGTCACTGAAACCAAACATGTGCCTTTGGCAAGCAGTTGAGATGTTAAATGATAATTTTGCAGGAGTGAGGTTGTTTTGGTCTCATTACTCCGATCTTGACGAGATCATGCCTGCAGTCTTTTATGCAGTTTCATTCTCTTTACCAATAAAAGCTAAATGATGACAACTCTATGGCTTTTGCACAACTTGGCAATTTCTCCACATGGTAGCACGGTGGCTAGCCCAACGCTTTACAGCACAGGCAACCGGGGTTCAATTCCCGGCGCTGCCTGTGAGGAGATTGTACGTTCTCCCCGTGACCGCTTGGGTTTCCTCCGGCAGCTCTGGGTTCCTCCCACAGTCCAAAGACGTACCAGTTGGTAGGTTTATTGGTCATTGTAAGTTGTCCCGTCATTAGGCAAGGGTTAAATTGGGGGCTGCTGGGTGGCACGTCTCGAAGGACCAGAAGGGCCTATTTCAATAAATAGATAAATATCCACCGAACAGTACAGTAATGTGACTAATCACCTTTTTTTTGTAACTGTCTTTCTTCCTCCAAGTATTTTTGATTATCTTAACTCTCTTATAGTGATACCTTCCTGGGCACAAGCTCATTCGGATTAGTTTCAAGCTCCTGCCATGAGCACGAGGCTTCTAGTTCCATAGGGGCACAATTGATTTGGCCTGAGGAGGCACCGCTTGCTGCAGAAATCCTAAATTCTTGCTCCTGTGCCATCGCTAATTAAATTGTGGTGTTGTGTCTCTATACTCATCAGCTCACGGCTCTGGAGGTAATCCAGAGATTACCACCTTTGGAGGTCCTGTTTCTGAATGGATTTCTTACATTTGCTGGCAGGACATTATCCTTCTTCTGCTTAAGTCTTTGGTGGTCCGTGATCTCGAACTTCGTGTTTTCCACCATTGCTTGGTGTTATGTGTGCTTCTGGTTTAAGCAGGCAATAAAAACTGTTCCCAAATGGCTGGAAGTTCAGCAGCCTTGCAGCTGGTTGCAACTTTCAGAAAATGAAACCTTGTGATCTGCGCACTCAAGATCCCTTTTTTTTTGACTTGCCAACATCAATGCCCAGGAAACCAAAACCGTACAGTCGGGGGTGACACATCAATAAACCACACCCCCAAGGGACAAAGTGATATTACCTCAAACAAATATCTCTTATTCGAGAGGCTGCATAAACTTGGGTTGTTTTCTCTGCAGCCTCGGAGGCTGAGGGGAGAAATCTGTTTCCCAGGGTTGAAATGTCTAATACCAGAGGGCATGTACTGAAGGTGAGAGAGGATAGATTCAAGGGGGAATGTGAGGGGTAAGTTATTTTTTACTCGGAGAGTCATGGATGCCTGGTATGATGGTAGAGGCAAATACATTAGAGGCTTTTAAGAGATGTAGGTTTTCTATGTTTAGATGGGCACATGAATGTAAGGAAGATGGAGAGTTAGTGACACGGTGCAGGTGGGAGAGATCAGTGTTTGGCTGTTTTTGATTTGCTTTTTAGATAGGTCGGCACAACATTGTTCCTGTGCTGTACTCTTCTATGTTCTATTATCTCATAACTGTGCACTAATACTTTTCTTTGGACTTCCTCTCATGATGCATCATGTCAGGGGATGTACCTACTTGGGCGACTGAGAAGGTTTGGTTTTTCCACCAGGATTCTTTCAAACTTCTACTGTAGGCGTCCTGTGGGGCTGCATTTCAGCCCGGCGTGGCAACTGTTCTGCTCTTGGATCACGCTGAGAGCTGCAGAGAATGGTAAACACTCAAGCCCTTCGCTTCTTTCCGTTCACACCATCTTCGCAACGTGTCGCAGAGTCGGGTCATCAGGCCAAGGGGTTCGAGTGGGCCTGTCAGGCCAAGGGATTTGAGTCAGGCCGTTGGATTGAAAGATTGGAGTTGGACTGTCGGGTTGAGTTGGGCTGTTGGGCTGCAGGAGGTGCCAGATTAGGTTTGGAAGAGCTGACCATGATGCTGCCAGCTACTCGGAGGCACCAGAGAGCTGGTGCGCGAAGGCAGTGTGTAGTGAAACCATGAGCGACTGCCTTGGATTTTGATTGCAATACCCTGTTGGACATGGTTGCCGGTGAGATAGCAGTGTCGCTTTGATTGTAGCGAGGACAAGACCTCAAGCTGGGGGCTTGCGTTGTAGCGTGGTGTCCGGGCTCAGTTGAAGGTGGCCTCTCCAGTCAGTGCTGCCCTCCAGCGTCGGATCAGTGGAATTACAGGCTGGACTGACAGGAAACATCAATTTGTGGGACTTGTTGCTCAGAGTCTTGGACTAAAAATGTATTTTTCTTACATGACTATGTTCTTTTTTTCCCTTACTTGGTATTTTGAATGCAGTATGTTTTTACAACTTGGCCCCAGAGGATACTGTCTCCTTCCGCCGTATCCATGTATGGTTTCAATAACATTTAAACTTGATTTGATTTTATTTTGATTTGAGAAGGAAGGTTAATGATATGGTGAAGGATGGCTGTCACACGTCGTCTGTACCTCTTCCTAGAGATGCTGCCTGGCCTGCTGCATTCACCAGCAACTTTGATGTGTGTTGCTTGAAATTCCAGCATCTGCAGATTTCCTCGTGTCACTCTAATTGTTCTCTCTTCTGCTTTCTGGAAGATAGAGGAGGCAGATGCCTAGCCTCAGGAATGGCTTCACCCCCACTACCATGAACCTTCCGCGATCGTCACTCCTTTCACAAACACGAGAAAATCTGCAGATGATGAAGGATCTCGGCCCGAAATGTCGACTGTACTCCTTCCTATTGATGCTGCCTGGCCTGCTATGTTCACCAGCACTTTGTGCGTGCTACCCCTTTCACATCCCCTTCCAGGCAGCGAAGCCACGTTCTCGGACTCTTAATGCTTCCTCTTCTGTTTTATTGTCACTTTCGATTTTCTTATTGCATTTTGCGCCATTTACCGTTGTAGCACACCGTTTGTTATGTGAGCAAGGAATTTTAATTGCATTCGGTGAAGAAACAGAACTGAAACGAATGGAGCCGTGCTCCGGTAATGAACCTTCCAAGCGGCGCGGGGGCGCTGTGGTGCGGCTCCCCGCCCCTCTTCCCAGCGTGCCGCTGGCGGTCACGGGGGGAAGGTCCGGGCGGGTGTTACGTACCGTGCGCGCTGAGTTTGTGAAGGAGCCACGGCTGCAGAGCTCAGGTAGCCGGCGGACGGGGCCGCTGAGGTATTGGTTGCACACGGGAGCTTGGGGCGCTGTTTGTGTGTGGTGGGGGTGGGCGGTCAGGTAACGTGTGGGCCGCAGAGACACGACGCTGAGGGGCACCGGCGCCCACCCACTGCTGGTCTGAGAGGGCCGGAAGCGACGGGGCGGGGCGGGGCGGGGCAGGGCAGGAGGCGGGGCGTAGGCCCGGGAATTGATCCTGGTTACGCTCCCCAATGCGAGACTGCTGGGTTTCCTTATCCTGCCGGGGCCCTGCTTCTCCTCTCCGTTCTCCCCTCACGGTGTAGCCATTTGTTACTCAGTACGTGTGCACCACAGTACCCGTCATTATGTCATTTGATTTATTGGTTGGGTGGTTGTATGCACAGGGTAGGAAGGACATGGGAGGAAGTGGGGTAGTTGATGGCTACAAGGGAGCAGTGGTGGGCGGTGCACTCTTAGATCAATGAGTACTCAATCTGTGTTTCTTTATCATCCAAAAGTTGCCAAGGTACACCTGTCTATATGTGTTGCATCAAATGTTGGAAAAATGTCAGATGACAGAGATGTATTACGAGACGTTTGGTTTGGAAGAATACCAACTTGTTTCACGCTTTCTCAGGATGAAATAACCGAGAGGGAAGCTGAACCTTATTATGTAAGTATAGGGGAAAAGTAATGCTTTGTTTGAAAGCTGGTTTGTGTGCATTTTGAAGTAACCAATTTAGACTAAATAGGCTAACTTTTTAATATTGTGTTTAGTAGCAGTGTTAACTTGTGAAATGTAAATTCTGTTTATAATTCTAAGATTTGAGTTTCTCAGTTATATCTGCTGAGTGGAACACTTTGTTAACAACTTAGCCCATTTTCCTTTGTCCTGAGGTTCTACAAATAAGCAAAAGAAAATAAAATTTCTGCTCATATTGTTTTCTATTTTAGTATTATGAAGTATTTCATTGGTTGGAAAACCCTAATATCTATTGAATTTTATTTCTGTTTTCTCTTCTGTCTACTAGTATAAATGGAAGTTATGAAGGACCAGTGGAGTCTGTTTATATTTTACCTAAGTTATCTGTTTCGGAGAGAGGAGATGATTACCATTAATCAGCTGGACAAAGGCAGTTAAACGTCAGGTTTAATCAAAAGCTATTGTAAACCAAATTTCTTAAGTTCTACCAGGTTTATTTCACTGGGGTTGAGTTTATTGTCCTGTGCACAGGTGCATTAATAAAATTACTTGCAGCAACATCACAGGCATGGAGCAGCGGTCCCCAACCACCGGGCCGCAAAGCATGCGCTACTGGGCCGTGAGCAAACGATATGATTTGGCGATGGGAGTCAGCTGCACCTTTCCTCATTCCCTGTCACGCCCACTGCTGAGCTTGAATGCACGCGAGGTCATGACCCATGCGTCATCCATGTCAGCGCGTGAAGGAGATCAACTCCGCGAGCTTGCAAATGACGACGGGCTGAAAAGTATGTTTGACATAACATCTCTGCCAGCATTCTGGATCAAAGTCAAGGCTAAATATCCTGAGATAGCCACGAAAGCACTGAAAATGTTGCTTCCATTTCCAACTATTCTCTGCAATGAATGCAACGAAAACTAAATTGCGGAATAGACTGGACATAAGGAACTCCCTTCGAGTATCGCTGTCTCCCATCACCCCTCGATGGGACCATCTTGTTGCAGGGAAACAAGCCCAGGGCTCCCCTGATTCAATGATATTGGTGTGTTGTTCATATGGGGAAAATATGTGCTGTGTATTTAATATCAAACGTTACTTTAAATGTTATGATGCTATTGACTTAGAGTTAAAAATACACTTGGACTAAGATGTTAACTGTCCCGTGCTATCACCAGTGGGATCATTAGTTGATCTGCCACCTGTCTTCAGGAGTTTCGGCCCGCTTATGATCAAGACTCCCTCGAGGTGGTGGGCCAGCAGTGCTAAAGCACCACCTCCCACTGGTGAACTTAAAAAATTGGCATCTACCTCTATCAGTTACTTCCATCCAACAGATAGTCTGCTCTTCAGGTGTCTATGCAACTACTGAAGGGTTTGGAGATATGTATACACTGTCTGACTATCTGCCCCTCTGGACATACTTGGTCCACACCCATGCTGACCCTTTCTCTGCTGCCTCAGCTACAGCCCTGCTGGTTGACTTGATCTCTCTTCTAGTGAAGCCAAGGTCACGCCGCCACTTCTGGAAAGTAAACGCAATAAACCCATGGTAGCCTACTTCAAATGTATAGCATGAGACCTTCCACCCTCTGTCTCTGCACTCCGATAGTAATTCTGCATACTTGGTTAACTTGCGCTCATGGGCTTCATCGATGTTGTCTTCCCAGGGGACTGCGAGTTCACCAATAACCACTTCTCTACTGGTGTCAGACCATACGATTATATCTGGATGCAATGTGGTGAAAGCTATTTGCTTCGGGAAACTGCCTTTCCCGTCCAGGTTGGCCTTTTAGAAATGAAATTGAGTGTATTAGCCACTTATCACCTATATTCCGGTCGTGATTAACCCCCCCCTCCACCTCCCGCAAGCAGAATTGCTAAAAACGATTTGTAGAAAAAAGTAGGCACGTACACACATAAGCAAGTCATGCATGCGCATTGGTTCCCGCGCAAGGATTCATGGTCATTGTAGTCTTTCTCGAGGTAAACACAGCATATTTGACTGCTACTCTTGTCCATTGGCAACCCTACCCCCCCCCCCCCAGGGTTGGCCGGTCCGCAAGAATATTGTCAATATTAAACCAGTCTGCAGCGCAACAAAGGTTGGGGACCCCTGGCATAGAGCATCGGATAAGAAGCATTCACAAGAAAAGCAGAAACCTGTACACGAGAGAATATGATTACAACAAAACAAAATCAAACTCCATTACAGTGCAAAGTGTCTCTTGTGTTCCTGTAGTGATTATACAGCAGTTGTGCAGGCTGGTTCAAGAACCAATTGGTTGAAGGGAAGTAACTGTTACTGAACCTGGTGGTATGGATCTTGGCTTCCATACTGCCTACCTGATTGTAACGTGTATGAAGGTGCCATTGCCCTGGATGGTGGGGGTCTTTTATGATAGAGGTTGATGGTTTATTCCTTGGGTGGGTGAGGAGGGGAAAGATTAAGCAAAATGGGTCTGTATTTATTTGAGCTAAGAAGAATATGCTTATTAATTTGAAACCCACAACATTCTTGCAGGGTTGATGTTTCTCTTGGCTCAGGCATCTACTGCTGGTGTCGCTATCTCAATGCAATGTAACCTTTGTTTTTACAGCTATTCAGGTTACAGAAATTTGCCCTTCAAAAATTCGCAGAACATTACCCAAAAATTTGACATGTGGCATAAAATTCATTTCCATGGAATTGGTGTGAAAGTAAATCATCCACACGGGTTATTCTTCAGCCTACGCAAATTATGTGACTATGGTTTGTTTAGACTGCAATTAAGCTTCCTTCTTCAATCAGCCACCCCACCCCGCCCTGCAATCTCCTGTATCACCAGGATCGCCTATATAAAGCGTTGTCATCCCAGATGGAGATGAGGAGTAATTTCTTAACAGGAAAGGTTTGTTCATTTGTTATGTGCCATGTCGTATGACATGGGCAATGGTGGTCTTTCCATGCCCGTGACTGTTCTTGGCAAATTTTCCTACAGAAGTGATCTGCCATTGCTGCCTTCTGGGCAGTGTCTCTACAAGACGGGTGACCCCAGCCATTTTCAATGCTCTTCAGAAATTGTCTGCCTAGCGTCAGTGGTCATATAACCAGTATGTGATACGCACCATCTGTTGGGATGTCCATCCACCACCTGCTCCCATGGCTTCACATGACCCTGCTCGGGGTGGGGGGAGGTGAGTTAAGCAGGTGCTACGCCTTGCCTGCTGAGGGTGACCCGCAGGCTAGCGGAGGGAAGAAGTGCCTTACACATCCTTTGGTAGAGACATATCTCCACCCCACCTGACATGAAAGGTAGCTTTTATGTGTATTTTGTTTAATTTTAGGATAGGAAGGGGTCTGGGAGGCATGAGATTTTTAGGGAAAGTGACACTGATGTGAAAGATCAGCCATGATTTTATTGATTGGTAGAACAGGCACAAATGGGTAAATGGTCTATACCTGCAACTATTTCCAATCTTCCATTCCATTACAATGCTAGCTTGAATGTTTTCCTATTCTGTGACCTCACTTTCGAATACTTGCCTTTGAGGGTCCCAGAGGTAATCCTCGCCTAATGGTGAGGAGATTTTCATTCAGCTAACCCATTGCAATTCCCACTTTATTATGCTATTAATTTTTAATTCTGATTTACATTTGGGCATGGTTTGACATGGAGTTCCAGTCATTGTTGATGGAAGAGATGCTGTTAACTGTCTTGATAGAGTATAAAGTTCAAAGTAAATTTATTACCAAAGTGCATTTATTTCACCATATACAACCTTGAGATTCATTTTCCTGCAGGCATAATCAATAAATCCAATAACCGTAATGGAATCAATGAAAGACCGCACCAACAGGGTAGGCAAGCAGTGTGCAGAAGTCAAGTTTATTGTTGTTTACTATACACATGTATACTGCCAAATGAGACAGCATTTCTCTGGACCAGGGTGTAAAACATTGTACTATACATAACACATAAAACATAATAACTTATGAAAGGATGAAATCTACAGATGGGTTACACATAAATAAGCTAAAATGCAGAAGTTAAATATTCTAAGGTACAGAGCTGATTAACTAGTGATACTTTGAATGCTGTGTACCATCCTGGGCATCCTTGTTTTTATGTATTGGAGTCTCTTGTTTGACGGTAGAAAGTCAGAGGATGATGGGTGGGTGGGATCCTTAAGGTCCCTGTGTATGCAGCCCTCCTGATAGATGTCCCCGATGGATGGTAGGGTGACCCCTATTATCGTTTCAGCTGTTCTCACAGTCCTTTCCGGTCTGATGCTCAGCTGCTCCCGTACCAGATGGAGGTGCAACTTGTCGGGATGCTCTGAATGGTGCTCCTATAAAATTCAGTTAAGATTGGGGGGGGCGGGGGGAGAAGCCTCACTTTCCTCTATCTCCTTAGGAAATGGAGGCGCTTCCTCTACTGCAAATACAAAAAGAAACGGGGAAAAAAATAAAAAAGTGATAAATAGAGAGAACTTGAGATAGTGCTTATAAGTGAGTTCATAGATTGTGGGAGCAGTTCAGTGATAGGGCGAGTGAAGTTACCCCCACCCGGATAATAAACAGTGCAGATCTGTGTATTCTCAAAATGAAGCTTAAAGATCATTAGACCATAGAATTAGTCCATTTGGCCCATCAGGTCTGCTCTGCCTCTTGATCATGGTTGATTTATTTTCCCTCTTAGCCCCAGTATCTTTTTCTCCTTGTAACCTTTGACGTCCTTACTAATTAAGAACTTATCAACCTCTGTTTTAAATATATCCAATGAATCGGCCTCCATAGTCAGTCCTCTGTGGCCATGGAGACGGGGGTCCTCTGTTGCCGTGGAGATGGGGTCCGGTGTGTCCCCAGGGTCCCATCTCCTTAAAGCTTTCCTTTCCGTGGTCCGTGTGTCGTTACTGTCCCTGCCACGGCTGCTCATTTCCCACATGGCCACACTCTGGGCAAAGTCGTTGCCTTTCGGGGTGCCCAATGAAATTTCCACCACCTCACCTCGATTCTCTAACCCTCGGGAGAAGACTGGAATCCTTCACCCTGTCTCTACTCCCAGTTCCCTGGCATGTGGAGGCTTTGCTGTCAGAATCACCAGGTTCATGAAATTTGTTGTTTTGCAGCAGTAGGACATTGCAATATATAATAGTAATTTTAAAATGGCCTATACATTACAGTAAGAAGTATATATAAAAAAATTAAATAGTGCAAAAAGAGAACAAAAAGTAGTGAAGTAATGTTCATGGGTTCATTGTCCATTTAGAAATCTGTTGTCACTGTCTTATGTGATGTCAGGGCGTCGAAGGATGTGGCGAGAAGGGAGGTGTATGTTGTGATGCAATGGTAGAGCAGACTCGATGGGCTGAATGGCTTAATTCTGCTCCTGTGTCTTATGGTCATTGACGTATGTGGCAGTGAATTCCACTGAATTACCACTCTCTGGCTTAAGAAATTCTTCCTTATCACTGTTGTAAGGAGACATTCTTCTACTGAGCCTGTGCTCTCTGGTCTTAGACACCCCTACGATAGGAACAAACCCCATCATATCCATTCTTTCTAGGCCTTTCACTATTTGATAGGTTTCAACTAGATCTCCCCCCGCCCCCCGCCGATTCTTCTAAACTCCAATGAGTACAGGCCCAGAGTCATCAAACACTCCTGATACGTTAACCCATTCATTCCTGGAATCATTCTTGAGACCCTTCTCTGGACCCTCTTCAATGCCGACTCATCCTTTCTTGGATAAGGGGCCCAAAACTGCTCACAATACACCAAGTGAACTCTGACCAATGCCTTATAAAGTCTCAGCATTACATCCTAACTTTTATATTCCAGTTCTCTTAAAAATGTGTGCTAATATTGCATTTGCCTTCCTTACCACTGATTCATCCTGCAGATTAACCTCTAGGGAATCCTGCACAAGGACTTAAAAGTCGCTTTGCACCTCTGGTTTCTGAATGTTCTCCCCATTTATAAAATAGACTGCGCATTTATTCCTTCTTCCAATGTGCAGGACCATGAATTCCCTGCACTCTATCCCATCTGCCACTCCTTTGCCCATTCTTCTAATCTAAGTCCTCTCAGACTCGCTGCTTCCTCAACACCACCTGTCCCTCCACCTATCTTTGTTTCATCTGCAAACATGGCCACAAAACTATCAAACTGTTGCATAAAATGTGAGGGGAAAAAAGCGGTCACAGCATTGATGCCCGCGAAGCACCGCTGGTCACTGGCAGCCAACGAAAACAGCCCCCTTATTTCCATTCTGTGCTCCTGCCAGTTAGCCAATCTTCTATTTGCTAGGATCTTTCCTACAATACCATGGGCTCTTATCTTATATGTGGCCCTTTGTCAAAGCCCTTTTGAAAATTCAAATAAACCACACCCACTGACGCTCCTTTGTCTATCCTGTCTATATTTCCTCAAAGGATTCCATCAGATTTGTCAGACAAGATTTCCCCTAAAGGAAACCATACTCACTTTGCCTTTCTTAAAGAATGGAGTGACGTTTGGAATTTTCTAATCCTCCAGAACCATGCCAGAAAGTGAGTCTTGAAAGATCATTACTTAATGCCTCCAGAATCTCTTCGGCTACCTTTTGCAGAACTCTGGGGTATAGTCTATCTGGTCCAGCTGATTTATCTACCTTCAGACCTTTGAGCTTCCCATACACATTTTCTCTAGTGATAGCAATTGCACTCACTTCTGTCTCCTGACACTCTTGAACTTCTGGCATGCTGCCAGTGTCTCCTGCAGTGAAGACTAATGCAAAACAGTTCGACTGCTGTTTCTTTCCCCCATTACTACCTGTAGTGTCATTTTCTTGCAGTCCAATATCTACTCTCACTTTTCTTACTCTTCATATATCTGAAAAACTTTTTGGTATCCTCTTTGATATTATTGGCTAGCTTGCCTTCATATTCATCTTTTCCCTCCATGTGGCTTTTTTCAGTTGTTTTTTGTTGGTTTTTAAAAGCTTCTCAATCCTCAAATTTCCACTAATGTTTGCTCTATTATATGGTGTCTTGCTTTTATGTTGGCTTTGACTTCCCTTGTCAGGTGCGGTTGCCTCATCCACATGTATACTGTGCCTTCTAAATTGTTCCCAGAAATTCCAGCCATTGCTGTTCTGCCATCATCCCTGCTAGTGTTCCCTTCCAATCAACTTTGGCCAGCTCCCCCCCATGCCTCTGTAATTCCCTTTACTCCACCTTAATACAGATACATCTGATTTTAGCTTCTCCTTCTCAAACTGGAGGGTGAATTCTGTCATATTATGATCATTGTCTCCTAAGGGTTCCTTTACCTTAAGCTCCCTAATCAAGTCTGGTTTATACATAACACCAAATCCAACCTTCCCCTAGTTTGCTTAACCATAAGCTGCTCTTAAAAAGTCTTTTCATAGGCTTTCTACAAATTCCTTCTCTAAGGATCCAGCACCTACCTGATTTTTCCAGATCTACTTGCATATTGAAATTCCCCCATGACAATTGTACCATTGCTCTTTTTACATGTCTTTTCTATCTCCTGGTGTAATTTGTACCCCCTCCGTGGCTACTGTTCGGAGGCCTGTATATAATTTCCATCGAGGCTGCCATTCCCAGCACATCCTTCCATAGATATGGGGCCCAAAACTGCTCTCAATACTCCAAATGGGGTCTGACCCAAAGCTTTAGAAAGCCTCAACATTATGTTGTTTCTTTATATTATATTTGGCTTCTTTAAATGAATGCCAAAATTGCATTTGTCTTCCTTACTACTGAATCAATCTGCAAGTCAACCTTTAGCAATCTTGTACTAGGACTCTCAGGTCCCTTTGCACCTCTGGTTTCTGAATTTGCTTCCTGTTTAGAAAATAATTTGCCTTTATTCCTTCTACCTAAGTACATGACTATACATTTCCTTACACTGCCCCTTCTTTGCCCAGTCTATTAATATGGAAATGGCAAAGAGTGGAAGTAAAGGGGGTCTTTCCTGGTTGACTGCCAGTGACTACTGGTGTTCTGCAGGGGTCCTTTTCATGTTATGTGTTAATGATCTGGATGATGTAATTAATGTCAAGTTTGTGAATGATGCAAGCATAGGTAGAGGGGCAGGGAGTGTTGAGGAAGCAGGGAGTCTGTAGAAGAACTTGGACAGGGTCTTTTTACCTTTGCACTCTCCTAACTACCCCCAAGGATTCCTCATCTTCTTGTCCTGTGTCACTTTTTTCTATGTATTTGATTTCTTTTTTTTAAACCAACAGAGCCACCCCACGCCCTCTGCCTACCTACCTGTCATTTTGGTACAGTGCGCATCTTTGGATATTAAGCTTTCAACTGTGATCTGCTTTCTGGCCTGACTCAGTGATGCCCACAATGTCACACCTGCCAATTTGTTACTGCGTTATTAGATCATCTACCTTATTCTGTATAATGCGTGCATTCAAATATAACATCTTTATTCCTGTATTCACCCTTTTCAACCTTGCCTCCACGTTACCATGTTTCTAAACTTTGTGTCTTTTTGTTTTATGCTGGGGATTTGTAACCTGTCCTGCCCTATCTTTCCTTTTTACCTTATCCTTACTTTTCCAAGCTGTTTAAACCCGACCCCTACTATACAGTTTAGACACACTTCAACCCTTCCACTGACTGCAATTTTGTCCAGTCATCTGCCTCCCCTTCCTCAGTCTCACCACACATTGCATCTACTGTATACCAACTACCCCATCCTCTGACCCATCACTCCAGTTTTTCTCCCCTCCCCCCACCCAGTTAGTTTAAACCCTCCCCAACAGCTCCAGCAAACCTGTCCACAATGATGTTGGTCCCCCTTGGTTTCAGGTACCCGTCCTTTTTGTACAGGTTATGCCTTCCCCAGAAGAGATCCCAATGATCCAGAAATCTGAAAGCCTACCCTACTTTCTGCACCAATTCTTCCGTCACACATTCATCTGCCAAATCATCCTATTACGCTCGCTGGCACGTGGCACGGACAGCAACCAGGAAATTAGTACCCTGGAGGTCCTGCTTTTCATTTTCCTGCCTGGCTCCCTATATTCTTTCCAGCATATCATCCCTTTTCCGACCTGTCATTAGTATAAATATGTACCACAGCTTTTGCTCATTACTTGCCCTTTAGGACGCTGTGGACCCGATCAGAGATAGCCTGGCACCTGGGAGGCAGCATACCATCTGAGTGTCTCTTTCGCGTCCACGGAATCTTCTGTCTGCTTCTCTAACTAATGAATTCCCTATCACCACTGTACTTCTCCCTGCCCCCCCGCCTTCTTTCTGAGTCACGGATCCAGATTCTGTCAGAGATCAGGTCACTGTGGCTTCCTGCTGGTAAGGTCTTTTTCCCCACCAACTATCCAATGCGGTCCTTATTATTGAAGGGAATGGCCACAGGGGGAACTGACAGCCACCCAGCTACCTGCCTCCTGCAACTTGGGGGTGACTACGGTACCCCCTTGTAGTCTGCCTGTTCCTCCCATATGAGCTGAAGGTCATTCAGCTGCAGCTCCAGTTCCCTAACACAGTTTCATAAGGAGCTGCAGCTGGATGTACTTCATTTAGATGTGGTCATCGGAGACTGGAGGTCTCTCAGAATGTCATGTGAAGGACATACCACTGACCCTGTACCCATTTTCACTGCACTAGCTATGCACTAATAGACAAAGTAAGAAATAAACTTAACCAGAAACTTACCTTGCACTTGGTCTCTTCTCGCCAAAGCCTCAAACTAACTCCTCTAACTCTGGTCCACTACCAATAGCCACTCTGTCTAAACCTAACTTATTTTATTGGACATTGCCAATTCTCTAATAAATCACAATGACTGATGTGAGGGAGCCAAAAAGTCCCAAAAAGCCCTGATTTCTTTTTAGCGTAGCAGTCAAAGTGACACTATTACAGCTTGGGGCATTCCAGAGTTCAGTTCCAGCGCTGTCTGTTAGGGGTCTGTACGTCCTTCCCGTGGAATGCTTGGGTTTTCCCCAGGAGCTCTGGTTTCCTCCCACAGTCCAAAGATATGCTGGGTAGGTTAATTGTTCATTGTAAATAGGCTAGCATTAAATTGGTTGTTGAGCTGGGCGGCTCAAAGGGTGGAAGGGCCTATTCTGCACTGTATCTCAATAAAATATAATAAAATCGAAATAAATTAAAAAAAAAAATTAAGGCTGTTGTTTTGGGGTACTTGGAGGCTCATGATAAAACAGACCAAAGTCAGCTTGGTTTACTTGGGGTGGGGGCGCGGAGGGAATCTTGCCTGATAGGGGATTGGGGCTGAGAGGAAAATTAGATCATGATGAAATGGTAGAGCAGACTTTATGGGCCAAATGGCCTAATTCTACTCCAATATCTTATGGTCTTATAAATCTAGAATTCTCTGAGGAAATAGCAGGCAGGATAGACAAGGAATCAGATGTTTATTTGGATTTTCAGAAGGGGCTTTGAGGAGGTGCTGTACATGAAGTTGCTAAACAATATAAGAGTCCATGTTATTACAGGAGAGATACTAGCATGGACAGAAGATTGGCTAACTAGCAGAATGCAAAAAGTGAGAATAAAGAGCTTTTTCTGATTGGCTGTTGGTGACTAGTGTTGTTGTTAGGTCCGCTACTTCTCACATCAGGTGGAATTGATGCTTTGTGGCCAAGTTTGCCAAGTGTTTGGATATAGAGGCCTAAGCAGAGATCGATAGGTTCTCAATTAGTAAGGGTGCCAAAGGTTGCAGGGAGAAAGAAATGGAATGGGTTCGAGAGGGAAAATAAATCAGGCATGATCGAGTGGCAGAGCAGACTCGATGGGCCAAGTATCCTAATTCTGCTACTATGTCTTATGGCTATAGAAGCCAGTCTGCAGTCAATTTGATTCATTCCATGTGTGATATTGGGGAAACTTGAGAGGGCTTGCTCTCCAGAATCAGCTGCATCTCATTCCAATACTAATGTAATACTAGCATCCACTGATTATAATCCACAAACACACCAGTCTTGCTACCAATTGCCTATCAGGCTGCTTCCAGTCAAAAGGAAAGTGTTAGAATGTATTGGTGTCAGTGCTGTCAAAAAGCATTTACTCACCTGCTTAGCCACACTTGGTATTCCTTTCATCAGGGCTACTTGATTTCGGATTTTATTGGGGCCTCTTTCAAATCAGGACCAAAGATTTGAGTACCAGAGTGGGAGCGAAAATGACTCTATCATTTGTTACATGACAGTAGGTGCAGCATGACATTAAAGACAATAGCTTAAATTAGTGGGCATCAAAGGGAAATGTTCCATTGAGTGGTGTTATACTTTGTTTAAAGGAGGATGGATGTGGTTATTGCTGGTCTTTCACCTCTACATTGAGCCTTGAATTCATGCAACCATATTTGCGTGCCTTATCATTGATCTTTACAGTACTGTCCATTACCATTTCTTGGACTGAGATTTTGGCTGCATCTTCCTTAAAAAGTGTTTTCCTCTACAGCATCATCATCATCATTATCAGGTGCCTTGCCCAGTTTGAGCTTTGACTACCATGGCCCACACACTCCTGTTTTGGGTCAAGTTGATCAGTTCATTGGTATTCATTTCCAGTTCTCTGTCTGCTGTCTCTATCATCATTTGTCTTTGTTTTCCTCTTGCTTTCTTCCCTTCAATCTTTCCCATCATTACTGTGCATTCTAACTCCTCTTTCCTAATCACATGTCCAATGAAGTTACGTTGCCTTTTCATGATATAATACATTATTTCTGTTTTTGTGTTTGCTCTGTTCATGACATCTTTGTTAGATAATTGTTTTGTCCATAATATTCTTTGCATCCTCCTCAAAAACCACATCTCTGCTGCTTCAATTCATTTCCTCATGTTTCCTCTACAACGCTGGTCAAAAAAGCCAATTGGGTGTTTTAGATCTAGTATTGTGTAATGAGATGATTAATTAATCCTGTTACTTTTAGTGAACGGTGATTATAGTGTGACTTGAATTCATAAAAATCAAGTGATTTAGTTCATTCTGACAGTGGCGTTGTAAATGTTTGAAGCATACTAGGAAGGCATGAGACAATTTGTCTGTAATGAACTGGAAATTCCTCATTTACACTCATAACTTTTAAATCAGTGGCCTACTTCTGTTTATGTTCTCGTGCTCCTTGAAGACTTGCACAAAATACTCATCTGTCCTTGTCTTTACTTGGTCCACCCCACAGTTTCTTTTCCACTTCCTATAAAGACTTCAGATGCTAAATTTCTAAAGCAGAAACAGGAAGTGATGGAACAGTTGCAGATTAGAATGCATTTGTGTGAGGAAAAGTTTGTTGTTTTCTATCCACCGCTTCTTTCAAATTGATACGATTTTGCTTTCTCTCTGACAAAAAGTCTGCAGTGTGAACCTTTTTCTATGGATGCCACTTGACCTGTTGAGTCTTTCTAGCATGTTTTGTTCTTATTTTCTCTAAGACTTGTTAACTGCCATTTTCTACTCATACACTCAGCTTGTATTTTCTTTTTCGCTTCCCCATCAGCTTCCAATATTCACCCTGTTTTTTAACTCGCCTAAAGCCTCAGTGGGCTTCCTTTTCTCATCATATTTTTCTGCCTCCTTTGTTATCCAACAAGCTCTGACTTGGTTTCCTTACCATTGCTCCTCTG
Source organism: Mobula hypostoma (assembly GCF_963921235.1). Classification (NCBI taxonomy): domain Eukaryota; kingdom Metazoa; phylum Chordata; class Chondrichthyes; order Myliobatiformes; family Myliobatidae; genus Mobula; species Mobula hypostoma. Next base: position 142,629,316 of record NC_086098.1, read on the forward strand.
CAAATGTTCTTCCACTAACACTTGGCCTATCTCTTGTCTTGTAAGCAGACCTAGAAATGCATTTGGTTCAACATGCAGTTTCTTCCAAGTAGTGTTCAATGGTGATAGAATTTTTCAGTGGTGTAATAGTCCTTTTTTGCTTCATAAAGACATTGGATACATTGGTGATTGAGTTGCATATCTGACATTGAGGCTGAATGAAGCAGAAAGAATATTTTGGCTTTGCACTTCACTGATGCAAGTCCTGATCAATGTAAAGAACTTGTGTGACTTGGAAGGGTTAACTGAAAAGTTGAGCTGAAGAGACGGTCACACAGAGATGTCTTTCATTAAAGGGTACATTTATTTCTCTATTGTTTTACTTGGATGGCAGTGTTTCAGATGTTTGTTTAAAAATAATCACTTTTATATTCTAACCCAAATTTAAGTTGATTTAAATCTTGAAATAGAAGGTAAATTTTTGTCATCAATGTATGTGGTACCAAATGGATAATGTTCTGAGTATTTCTCTAGCCACTGCTGCTACATTTTCTAAGTATTCATGAAAGACTTCAGTGTCTTCTTTTGAAGCAAGCAACTTTGTAACACTATAACTTCTTTCCAGCTGCTTTTACCGAGAGTCAGCTACCTGATGCTCGTCACTGACAAAGCTAAAAAGCACTTCCAGAAAGTTATGAGACAAGAGGATGTGGGAGAGATGTGGTTTGAATATGAAGGTGTACCTCTGAAGTGGTGAGTTTGTAATTGATGCTGAGTGTAACTGCTCCATCCACCAGTAACAGATGCATCTTAATTCTGAAGAAAAGGTGTTAATTTTTGAAAACTATTTCATAACTGTCACTTGCAATATTACTGTTTAGAACACGTTCTTCACCCATTTAGTCATGAAGTTGCTCATACTTTAATCTGCAGTATTTTGGGTGTATTGAGCTTGTATATTCTAGATTTATTAATATTAGAGTTTGGAAAAAATATTGCGTATGAATTGTGGGTGGGGGGGAGAAGTAAAATGAAATTTGGGATCTTATCGATGTTTCCTCTAAGTTGATTTAATGCTGTGCAGTGAGAAACTGTGCTCAATGTACTTTGAAGCCTGAAAAGATTAGGAAATGAATGTTCAATATTCCTGTTTAATAGATTGACTCTTCAAGTTATTGAAGTAGATGGAGGATTCAGTTCCATCTATTGCTTCTAAGTTATTTGAAATTAGGGGTACTGAACATGTGATGCTGTTAGAAAAGCTGGGCAGTTCCTTTAGCACTTCCAGTTGATTTTGGAAGGGATCGTTCACTGATTTAAGTAATTTGTAGTTTCTGTATTGAATGAATAGGGTCCTCAAGGGCAACCATCAAGACATGTTTTCCACAAAAAGAGACTGGAAAGGACGCTTATTTGAGAAAGTACTTGTCAATGCAAGCTAGCTAAATGATTTCAAAGTTCAAAAAGTTTGAAGTAAATTTATTATCAAAAGTACATGTATGTCACCATATTCAGCCCTGAGATTCATTTTCTTGTGGGCATGCTCAATAATCCTATAGAATAATAACCAAAAAAAGTATCAGTGGAAGACTGCCCACCTATGGTGTTCAACCAGAGTGCAGAAGACAACAAACTGTGCAAAAATATAAAAAGATGAAATAATAAATGAACAATAAGTAGTGAGAACATGAGATTAAAAGTCCCTGAAAGTGAGTCCATTGGTTGTAGGAACATTTCAATGATGGGGCAAGTGAAGTTGAGTGTTTTCAGATGGACAGGGAACAAAATACTTGTATTTCCTTAGGGATCAATAGAATGCACTGGTAGGAAGCTGCAAAACAGAAAATATTGAGATATGTTGGGACGGTCACAAAATAGCCACTGCTCTAAATACTGTCCTTGCGCATCTGGAGAAGAAGGATGCTTATGTGAGAATGTTGTTCTTGGACTACAGTTCAGCATCAAATACCATAGTTCCATCCAGGATCAACAAGAATCTGAGACCTCAGCCTCCAACCCCCCCAACCTTGTGCAGCTGGATCTTGGACTTCCTGTTATATCGCCAGCAGGTTGTAAATATGGGCTCCTTCACCTCCAACCCTCTGAGTGTCGATACAGGAGCCCCTCAGGGCTGTGTACTGAGTTCCCTCCTTTACTCCCTGTATACCCATGACTGTATCGCCACCCACAGCTCCAAACTGCTAATTAAATTTGCTGATGGCACAACATTGATTGGCCTTATCTCAAACAATAACAAGATGGTCTACAGGGAAGAAGTCATCTCTCTGACACAGTGGTGTCAAGAAAACATCCTCTCCCTCAATGTCACTAAAACTAAGGAGCTGGTTGTGGATTACAGGAGGAATGGAGATGGGCCACCTATTGACATTAATGGATCTGGGGTTGAGAGGGTAAGCAGCTTTAAGTTCCTCGGCATCCACATCACCGAGGACCTCACGTGGTCTGTACACACTAGCTGTGTGGTAAAAAAGGCACAACAGCGCCTCTTTCACCTCAGACAGCTGAGGAAGTTTGGTATGGGCCCCCAAATTCTAAGAACTTTCTCCAGGGGCAGGATTGAGAGCAGGTGTGTAAAAAGGGCTCGTAGGATCATTGGGGACCCAAGTCACCCCAACCACAATCTATTCCAGCTGCTACCATCCGGGAAGCGGTACCACAGCATAAAAGCCAGGGCCAACAGGCTCCAGGACAGCTTCTTCCACCAGGCCATCAAACTGATGAACTTGCGCTGATTTGAGTATTACATTGACTGTTCTATTTATTATAAATTACAATGATTGCACATTTAGATGGAGACGTAATGTAAAGATTTTTACTCACGTACGTGAAGGATGTAAGAAATAAAGACAATTCAATTCAATCTGAAAACAAAGATTGTTTAAACATGAGATTCTACAGATGCTGGAAATCCAGAGCAGCAACACAGAATTATGGAGGAACTCAACAGGTCAGACAGCAACTATGGAAATGAATAAACAGTCCATGGTTTGGACTGAAACCACTCCTGATGAAGGGTTTTGGCCCAAAACGTTGCCTGTTTACTCCTGAAAGTTCGGTAAGGTCCTTTGGCGGAGTATAAGAAAATAGCAGTGTACTTCTTGGCTCTTCTTATTTTGTGGAATTAATTTCATTGGCTCACTACCCTACTTGAAACTGAAAATCTTGAAATGAATAATGTTGGACATAGGAGATGAAATGGGAATGGTGGAGACACTTAGCAAATGAGGCAGCATGACAAAAGTGAGCGATGGAGTTAATGGGACAAAGAAGAGAGTGGAGAAGGTTTGTATCATTTTACTGGTACAGTGGTACTTCATTAGCAATTAGTATATAATGTATGTTTCAATATCCATTTTCAGCATTGAATCAATTGGTGTTCTGGGGGAAATGCTTGAGTGATGTATTGGTGTTCTCATTTCACAACATCTTCTACCCCACCATTAAAAGTCTACTGAGTGGATCTCTCGTGCAAGATGATTTTTTAAATCTACCTTGTCATGGCCCCTTGCACTTGACTTGTCTATGTGCATTGCACTTCCTCTGTAACTGGAATATGATACTGTGGTTTCTGCTACTGCTTGTTCCTTGCTGTATTTTTCTTTGGAATGCTAAATAAAGCTTTTCACTCATTACACATGACACTGATAAAACATTACTAGTATTCCAAACCTTCTAAAGCCAATCATTACTTTTAGAAGTATGGTCACTATTTTCCAAGCAAGAAAGGTTGCAGATCATTTCCATAAACCACAATGGTAAATTTTGAGGTGCTCATTAAGGAAGAAATATTGTTTGAAACACTAAACAGCTCTGGGGGAAAAAAATTCCCTTTGCATCTTCCAAATAACCTGAAGGATTTTAATTTTTTTTTTGCATCTATGACAATTAGTTCTGGAACTTGAGTTCAAATTAAAAAACTAATAATAAAACAAAGTACATTAGTGTCATTTGTCTATTTAATTTCAGTAAATGTTGGAATGCCTTGAAAATAATAGAAATATTTGTTTCTAATCCACTGTGCAGTGTTGTATGATTCTAGTAAGTTCTTTAAGAATTCCAAAGTTAGTATGCCTTATTGTAATAATTTCCATTAATAAGTGTTAATTAAAGATGCACAATCCTGAAATGACCCATTGCATTAATGAGAGGGTACTTGTGCATAGATGTTGAGGCTTATTTATGTAGACTTGATGCTTAACACTAGACTTGAATGAGGTTTATTTTTACTGACACTTGTGGTAATTTTTTTCTAGTAGTAGTGCAGTGCAATACATAAAAATGATAATACATTACAATAAAATGCATCAAACAAATATTGCAGAGAGAGCAGAAGAGTGTGGTAATGTTCATGGACCATTCAGAAATCTGATGGCAGAGGGGAACTTGTTTTTAAAAAACTTTAGGGTCTGTGCAATCTCCCTGATGGTAATAATTAGAAGATCACTGCAAGAAGGTGCTGGTGGCACGTGGTGACATTTTGCAGGCTGCTCACCAAACTTCGAGATTTACCTCTTCTGAATTGCTATCATTGCAATCTGTGGTCTGTATTTTCTGTCTTAAGTAACATAGTTTTAAACTATCTCAACTAACTGGCCATTGTATAATATACTGAAGGACCCGACTCTCAGAAATGCTGGTACGTCACTTCTAAGAGGATGAAGATAAAATGTCGTGGCCGGAAAAGAGGGAGAAGGGGAGGACTTTCTGCTGTTTTGGTCTGGCTTAGTGTAAAATATCCTCTATCCTGTATCTTGTTAGCAAATATACAGTCTCTGGAGAATAAAACAGAGGTCCTAAGGGCAAGATTACTGTATCGGCAGGAAATGAGAGATTGTTGCCTTCTGTTTCATGGAGATATGGCTCACCTCAGACACACTGGATATGTTAGCCAGACCTGAGAGTTTCTTAATACACTGGATGAACTGGACTGCTGATTTGAAGAGGACAAAAGGTGGGGCCCTGTGTTTCATGATATATTCTTCATGCTCTTCGGACGAAGTGGCCTTACCAGATTCCTGTTCCCCAGACCTGGAACATTTAATGATTAAGTGTCATCCATTCTGCTTATCGAGAGAATTCTCCTCTGTGATCCTGACCATAACTTACATAAGGCTAGGGTCTAATGTTAAGCAGGCACTCCAAGTTTTGAGTGTCGCAATTAGTGAACAAGGAACCACCTACCCTGACACCTTTCAAATTCTCGCCAGGAATTCAATCTGGCATGTTCAAGGACTCAACAGAGGATCTGAATGAATACACCATGGTTGTCATGGTCTTTATAAAGTCAATTGTGGATGAGTGTGTTTCCCACAAAATTATTTAGTCTTCCCTAACCAGAAATCATGGATGAACCAAGAAATGCATAATCTGCTGAGGGCTAGATCAGGACTGGTGGCCAATTAAAATAAAAGGTCCAGGGATGACTCCTGGAAAGCCATGTTAATTTCAGACCAAACTGGAACATCAGAAGGATGCTCAACAGCTGGGGCAGGGCTTGAATGCTGTCACCTCCTACATAGTAAATCTAACTGACAAATGTGACAACAAGGTTTCACTCCCAGATGATCTTGCTTTGATTGTCAGAACATGGAGGCCTCATCACAAACTCCCACAGCCTCCAGTGGACCTGTGATTTTGGTCTCAGGCCAACATGAGAGTATCCTTCAGGAAGATGAACCCCCAGAAAGCATCTGGCCCAGTCAGGGTACCTGGTTGTGTACTGAACACCTGTGCTGATCACTGGCTGGAGCGCTCACTGCGATCTTTAACCTCGTTTTGGCGGTCTGCAGTACCACCTGGTTCAAGCAGGGTTCAATCATACTGGTGCCCAAGAAGAACATGGTAACCTCTCTCAGTGACTGTCATCCAGTAGCACTTAATCATCTGTGATGAAGTGCTTTGAGAGGTTGGTCATGAAGCATTTCAACTCTTGCCTAAGGAGGGACATGGACCCACTCCAATTTGCCTACCATTGCAACAGGTCAACATTAGATGCCATTTCATTGGCTTTCAACTCAGCTCTGAAACAGCTGTACAGTGAAGATGTGTACATCAGGATACTCTTCATTGACTACAGCTCTGCATTCAATGGTATCATCCTTTCAAAGCTAATGGAAAAGCTCCAGGATTCAGGCCTCAATACTGCCTCATGCAACTGAATCCTCAATTTCCTCACTTGCAGCTTTCGGTCAGTTCAGATTGACAGTAACATCTCCACTATTTCCATCAGTACAGAAGCATCACAAGGCTGTGAGTTTAGCTCCCTGCTCTACCCACTTTATACTTATGACTTTGAGACTAAGTACAGCTTCAAAACCATATTTCAGTTTGCTGATGGCCCCGCTGTTGTGGGCCAAGTCAAAGGTGGTGAAAAGTCAGCACTTAGAAGAGAGATTAAAAACTTGGCTTAGCTGTAGCACAACAACGATTTCTTACTCAATGTCGGCAAGACCAAGGAGCTGTAGTTCTTTATTACAGGAGGAGGAAACCAGAGGTCCTTGAGCCAACCCTCATCAGGGATCAGAGGTGGAGAGGGTAAGCAACTTTAAATTCCTTGGTGTTAAGTTAGAGGACCTGTCCTGAACCAGCACACAACTGATGTTACACAGAAGGCATGGCAGCACTTAGAAATTTGCAAACATTTGGCATACTAAAGCTCCTATTGATGTGTGACGGAGTGTTTACTGACTGATTGCATCGTGGCCTGGTATGGAAAAACCTATGAAAAGTAGTGGATACAGTCCAGTCCATCACAGTAAAGCCCTGCCCGTCACTGAGCACATCTATAAAAAACACTTGCAGGAAAAGAGCATCCATCATCAAGAACACCGACTATTGAGACCAGGCTGTCTTCTCGCTGCTGCCATCAGAAAGGAGGTACTGGAGCCTCACAATCCACACCACCAGGTTCAGGAACAGTTATTACTCTGCAGCCATCGGACTCTTGAACCAGAGGCGATAACTTCACTTACCTCAACACTGAACTGTTCCCACAACCTATGGACTCAGTTTAAAGGATTCTCCATGTTCTCAATATTTATTTGCTTATTATGCTTTTTTTCTCATTTTGTATATGTAGAGTTTGACTTTAGTGCATTGATTGTCTTGTATTGTGTGTGGTTTTTCATTGATTCTATTGTTTCTTTGTATTTACTGTGAATGCCTGCAAGAAAATGAATCTCAAGGTTTTATGTGGTGATATGTACAGTGCTTATTAAAATATTCACCATCCTTTGAAGTTTTCATGTTTTATTGTTTTACAACATTGAATCACAGTGCATTTAATTTAGCTTTTTAGACACTGATTAACAGAAAAAGATTGTGTCAAAGTGAAAACATATCTGTACAAAGTGATCTAAATTAATTCCAAATATAAAACACAAAATAATTGATTGCATAAGTATTCACCCAGCTCCCCCTCCCTTAATATGACACTAAATCATCACTGGTGCAGCCAGTTGGTTTTAGAAGTCACATAATTAGTTAAATGGAGATCACCTGTGTGCAGTCAAGGTGTTTCAATTGATTGTAGTAAAAATACATCTGTATCTAGAAGGTCCAACTGCTGGTGAGTCAATATCCTGGTAAAAACTACACCATGAAGACAAAAGAACACTCTAAGCAACTCCATGAAAAGGTTATTGAAAAGCATAAGCCAGGAGATGGTTACAAGAAAATTTCCAAATCACTGAATATTCCTTAGAATACAGTTAAGTCAGCCATCAAGAAATGGAAAGAATATGGCACAGCTGTAGATCTGCCTAGAACAGGCTGTCCTCAAAAACTGAGTGACCGTGCAAGAGGGGGACTAGTGAGGGAGGCCACCAAGGGACCTATGACGACTCTGGAAAAGTTACAAGCTTCAGTAGCTGAGATGTGCAAGACTGCACATACAACTGTTGTCCGCATGCTTCTCCAGTTGCAGCTGTATTGGCGAGTGGTAAAGGGAAAGCCACTATTGGAAAAAGGCCCATGAAATCTGGGCTAGAGTTTGCTAGAAGGCATGTGAGAGACTCTGAAGTCAGCTGGAAGAAGGTTTAATGGTCTGATGAAATCACAATTGAGTTTTTTGGCCATCAGACTAAACACTGGCGTAAGCCAAACTTTGCACATCATCAAAAAGACACCATCCCTACCGTGAAGCATGGTGGTAGTTACATCGTGCTGTGGGGATGCTTCATTGCAGCAGGCCTTGGAAGGCTTGTGAAGGTAGAGGGTAAAATGAGTGTAGCAAAATACAGAGAAATCTTGGAGGAAAACCTAATGCAGTTTGCAAGAGAACTGTGACTTGAGAGAAGAGTTGTTTTACAGCAAGACAAATGACCTCAAGCATAAAGCCAAAGTTAAAAACAATGAAGTTAATGTCCTGGAGTGGCTAAGTCAGAGTCCAGACCTCAGTTCAATTTAGAATTTGTGGCTGAACTTGAAAGTGGCTGTTCACTCATGATCCCCATGCAACCTGACAGAGCTTGAGCAGTTTTGTGAAGAAGAATAGAAAAAACTGCAGTTTCCAGATGTGCAAAGCTGATAGAGACCTATCCACACAGACTCAAGGCTGTAATTGCTGCCAAAGGTGCATCTACTAAATACTGACTTGAATGGGGTGAATACTTATATAATCAATTATTTTGTTTAATAATTGTAATAAATTTTGACCAATTTATTTTCACTTTGACACGAAAGTTTTTTCTGTGATCAGTGTCAAGCCAAATTAATTCCGCTGTGACTTGAAGTTGTAAAACAATAAAACATTAAAACTGCCAAGTTGGGAGGGGTGAATACTATTAATAAGCACTGTATGTACTTTGATATTAAATTTACTGTGAGCCTTGAAGATGGTACATGCTGGATGTTGTGGGTCCTTAATGATGGTTGCCACCTTCATGGATGCATTGCCTTTCAAGATGGCCTTAATGGGGAGGGAGGGGTTGGGGGGGGTTGATGCCCATGATAGAACTGGTTGAATCTACAACTCTGCAACTTTTTCCACTTATTTGGATTGGCACCACCACACCAGATGGTGATGCAGCCAGTTAGAATGCTCTCCACGGTACACCTGTAGAAATATGGCCAAGTGTGGCGCGTGACCAAGTGGTTAAGGCGTCGGTCTAGTGATCTGAAGGTCGCTAGTTCAAGCCTCAGCTGAAGCAGTGTGTTGTGTCCTTGAGCAAGGCACTTAACCACACATTGCTCTGTGTGGGTCCTAGTACCCTTCCCTTGGACAACATCGATGGACAACTGCCGGTCTTCCATACAACCTTTCCCAGGCCTCAGTCATCATCTAAAATTGATGGACAGCCGAAGAAGAGAAGAAGTAGTAGAAATATGCTTACATCTTTGGTAACATAACTAAAGTTCCTCACACTTCTAATGACATTTTGCTGCTGGCATACACTTTTCATAATTGCATCAATATGTTGGGTCCAGGATAGATCTTCTGAGATGTTGACACCCAAGAACTTGAAGATACTCAATCTCTTTATGGCTCTCCCCTCGATGACGACTGGTGTGTGTTCTCCCCCAGCTCTCCTTGGTCACACTAATAGTGCAAGGTTGACATTGCAACAGCTTCCAATTAGCCAATCTATCTCACTCCGTACAAGTTGGAGTTGTAGTTACCGTGGTCATTAAAAATCCACTTAAACTATCCAAACTGTATACAGAGACATTAGGTTTGAGCATAATAAATCTGTTTTAAGTGGTTGACTGCACGGTGAAATCTTGTTGGAATTGACTGAGGACAAATTATTTGGCCTTGGCATTTCTAGGGTAGGGGCAACTTTGTGAGTGCTCTTTTAATTGCTGAGAAATGATCACATGCGGAAGTGAATTTGTGTGATTCTTACAGTGATAATTGGGCTTGTTGGAACACACAAGATGCACGTGTTTCTCGTGCGGTTTTGTGCATATTGTCCTTGCTTTTACAAGTTCACCAGTAGATGGTGCTGAAGCATAGCAATAACGTGCTGGCAGTACAGTACAAACTTTCCATTAATCATTTGTGGGTAGAGAAATAAATACACACTGTCCCAGACAATGAACATCTGATTTACGAACAAGCTCCCATAATATTAAATTCAGAAGTCCAGCATAGGTAAGTTTTTATTCCAATGAACACCAGAGTTATTCTGTGGCCTTCTATATATTGGCGAGACCTGACGCAGACTGGGAGACCGCTTTGCTGGACACCTACGCTCTGACCGCCAGAGAAAGCAGGATCTCCCAGTGGCCACACATTTTGGTTCCACATCCCATTCCCATTCTGATGTGTCTATCCACGGCCTCCTCTACTGTAGAGATGAAGCCACACTCAGGTTGGAGTAACAACACCTTATATTCCGTCTGGGTAGCCTCCAACCTGATGGCATGAACATCGACTTCTCTAACTTCCGCTAATGCCCCACCTCCCCCTCGTAGCCCTTCCGTTATTTATTTTTATACACACATTCTTTCTCTCACTCTCCGTTTTCTCCCTCTGTCCCTCCTTCTGGGTCCCCCTGCCCCCTCCCCCCCAGTCTTTCTTCCCGGACCTCCTGTTCCATGATCCTCTCATATCCCCTTTGCCAATCAGCTGTCCAGCTCTTGGCTCCATCCCTCCCCCTCCTGTCTTCTCCTATCATTTTGGATCCCCCCCCCCCACTTTCAAATCTCTTACTAGCTCTTCCTTCAGTTAGTCCTGATGAAGGGTCTCGGCCTGAAATGTCGACTGTACCTCTTCCTACAGATGCTGCCTGGCCTGCTGCGTTCACCAGCAACTTTGATGTGTGTTGCTGTCTCATTTTAAGTAGTTTTTTTATTCATATCAAGCCTTCTGTACCATTAATAAGTATTATAAAGAAATGGTTACCGTAATTGAGCATTTTATCCATTTTCTGACTTCTGGATAAAATCAATTTGAGGACAAAATTGGAATATGTAAAGTGCTCTTAAATTTCTCTGGCATTTGGTCAATGAATGCAGAATCTTTATATTTCAGTTTATTATTCCTGCCATGTGACCTAGATGAGAGTTTATTGCAATATTCTTTGAAAGCTTTGTCAATCTTGGCTTGCTACAAGTTGAAAGCTGTGGCAGACAATTTTAAAAAAAAAGCTAGAGTAAATGGTATGAAAAATCTCCTACACATACATAGTTTGTCCAGGCCCAAGTTGTGATCAGAATTAACCTTTATTTTTAAGCTTTAGATGCAAGTGACTCCCATGTTATGGCCATTAAGGTTCGGGAAATTTGTAGAACTAAGAAATCACTGCCCAAAAATTTGAAATTTTGGAATACAATAGCTTTATGGAATTCGTATGGGGTAAAGAAGTAAATCAACACTTTTTTCAGCTCTCTTGACGTATGAAAAGGTGAAGCAGCTATGTTCAAAGTACATTTATTGTCAAATTATGTGTAATATACACAACCTTGAGATTAGTTTCCTTACAGGCAGCCACAAAGCAAAAAAACTCAGAAGAACCCATTTTAAAAAAAACACTGACAAACACCCGATGTGCAGAGATAAAAACAAATCATACAACAATAAAAGTAAGCAAATACAGTGGTGCTAGAAAGTTTGTGAACCCTGTAGAATTTTCTCTGTTTCTGCAAAAATATAACCTAAAATGGAATCAGATAGAGAACCCAATTAAATGAATAACACTAAAAACATTATGCTTGTTCATGATTCAATATTACATGTATTTGTTGGGAAAAGTATGTGAACCTCTGGGGTGATGCCTTCTACTAAAGCTATTTGGAATCGGGTGTTCCATTTAATGAAATGAGATTAGAGGTGCCCTGCCCTATTTTTTTTAAAAAAAAAGACAGTCAGGTTACTGACAGAGCCGCCTCCTCCTCAAGAAAGATCTGTTTATGTGCACCTTGACTCAATCAAAACAACTTTCAAAGGACCTTAGAAGAAGAATTATAGAGATGCATGAAGCTGGAAAAGGCTACAAAAGCATTTCTAAAGACCTGAGTGTTCATCATTCCACAGTAAGAAAAATTGTCTGCAAAGGAGGAAACCCAGTACTGGTTGCTGCTCTTCCTGGCAGTGGCCATCCTGTAAAGATCACACCAAGAGCACGGCGTGCAATGCTAAAGGATGTGAAAGAGAACCCAAGGGTTACAGCAAAAAGACCTGCAGCAATCTCTCGAACTTGCTAAAGCTCTGTTCATGTGTCCACTATAAGAAAAACTCCGAACAAGAAAGGTGTTCATGGAAGGACACACCGAGGAAGCCACTGTTCTCCAAAAAAAAAATTACTGCACGTCTCAAGTTTGCAAAAGATCACCTAGATGTTCTACAACACTTCTGGGATAATGTTATGTAGACAGATGAGACAAAAGTTGAACTTTTTAGTAGAAATGCCCATTGCAATGTTTGGAAGAAAGAGGGCACTGTGCACCAAAACCTCATTCCAACTGTGAAGCACGGTGGAAGGAGCATCATGGTTTAAGTCTGCTTTGCTGCCTCTGGGCCTGGACAGCTTGCTAAGGTTGAGGGAACAATTAATTCAAAATTATATAAAGATATTTTACAAGAGAATGTCAGGATAGCAGTCTGTCACCTCAAGCTGAATAGAAGTTAAATAATGCAACAAGATAATCATCAGAAAGACAAGTAAATCAACAATAGAATGGTTTAACAAGAAAATCTGTGTTTTGGAATGGCCAGCTCCAAGTCCTCACCTTAATCCTATGGAGATGTTGTGGAAGGATCTGAACCAGGCAGTTCATGTAAGGATGCCCACCAATATCCCACAGTTGAAGCCTAAAATTCCTCCAAGCCAATGTGCAGGACTGATCAACAGTTACTGGGAATGTTTGGTTGAAGTTAACTGTTGTATAAGGGGTCACACCAGTTAATGAAAGTGGAGGCCCACATACTTTTTCCAGCAATGAAATATTGGATCATTTACCTCAATAAATAAATGAACAAGTATAATATTTTTGTGTTATTTAATTGGGTTCTCTTCAGATCTGATCACATTTTATGTCATTTATGCAGAAATAGAGAAAATTCTATAGGGTTTACAAACTTTCTAGCATCACCGTAGCATTCAGAATGAAAGTGTCATGGAAAGTAGTGATACAAGGATATTTTCTAGGAAAGCGACCACCAAACCCCCAACAAGACGATAAGATATAGGAGCAGAAGTAGGCCATTTGGCCCATTGAGTCTGCTCTACCATTCTTCCAATTCTTCCAGTCATTCCCATTCCCCTGCCTTCTCCCCATACTCTTTGATGTCCTGGCTAATCAAGAACCTATCTATCTCTGCCTTAGATACACCCAGTGGCTTGGCCTCCACAGCCTCCCATGGCAGCAAATTCCAGAGATCTCCACCCTCTGTCTAAAGTAATTTCTCTGCATCTCTGTTTTCAATGGATGTCCTTCAATCCTGAAGTTGTGTCCTCTTGTCCTAGACTCCCCACCATGGGAAATAACTTTGCCTTATCTAATCTGCTCAGGCCTTTTAACATTTGGAACGTTTCTATGAGACCCCCGCTCATTCTCCTGAACTCCAGGAAATATAGCACAAAAGCTGCCAGACGTTCCTGATACGGCAACCCTTTCATTCCTGGAATGATTCTAGTGAATCTTCTCTGAACCCTCTCCAATGTCAGTATATCCTTTCTAAAATAAGGAGCCCAAAACTGTACACAATACTCCGTGTTCTCTCACGAGTGCCTTGTAGAGCCTCAACATCACATCCCTGCTCTTATATTCTATACCTCTAGAAATGAATGCCAACATTGCATTTGCCACTTTCACCGCCGACTCAACCTGGAGGTTAACCTTTAAGTATCCTGCACAAGGGCTCCCAAGTCGCTTTGCATCTCTGCATTTTGAATTCTCTCCCCATCTAAGTAAGTCTGCCTGTTTATTTCTTCCACCAAAGTGCATGACCATACACTTTCCAACATTGTATTTCATTTGCCACTTCTTTGCCCATTCCCCTAAACTCTCTAAGTCTCTTAGCAGGCTCTCTGTTTCCTCTACACTACCCGCTCCTCCACCTATCTTTGTATCATCGACAAATTTAACCACAAATCCATTGATCCCATAGTCCAAATCATTGACATACATTGTTAAAAGCAGCAGTCCCAACTCCGACCTCTGTAGAACTCCACTGGCAACCAGCAGCCAACCAGAATAGGATCCCTTTATTCCCATTCTCTGTTTTCTGCCGACCAGCCAAGGCTCCACCCATGCTAGTAACTCTCCCGTAATACCATGGGCTCTTGTCTTGCTAAGCAGCCTCATATGCGGCAACTTGTCAAAGGCCTTCTGAAAATCCAAGTACACTACATCTCCTTTATCTACCTTGTTTGTAATTTCCTCAAAAAAATTGCAGTAGGTTTGTCAGGCAGGATCTTCCTTTCATGTGGGGCTCTTCCCTCTACTGCTTTTCGAATTGCCTGTAACTTTTATATCTATTGATGCATTTCTATATAATTTCCTATTAAATTATTATACTGAAAAAAAATGTAAGTGGTGACAATTACAAAGCATTATGAATATGGCCCTGGGGGATATTGGATGTTTTGAACCAGTGGTTTTCTGTTGACTGCATATGTAACTACATAGAAGTGGACTGTATCCTCACAACTGGTCTTGTAATACAGTACTGATCAGTATTGTAATATTGTAAAGTCCTGCTTAAGTTACTTTAATTGAAAATATGCAATGTTCACTTGGATTCTTAAATTAGTAGAGGATTTTGTAATTCCCTTTGTTCGAATTAATTCCTTTACAACTGGGCCTTCATATTTCCTTTATCCCACTGCACAATTCATCTTTGTCTCTCGTTCTCATTTCTTACATTGACTCTGGGGAGGTTAGGTTAGAAATCCAGTTGGAGTGTGAGGATATCTGATCAAGTGGGGGAGAATTACAGCAGCATCACCCTCTCGCTAAAGAAATTCCTCCTCATCTCTGTTCAAAATAGACATCCTTTGATTCTGAGGCTTTGTGTCCTCTGGACTTGCACTCCTCCACCATAGGAAACATCCTCTCCACATTCGCTCTATTGAGGCCTTTCAACATTTGATAGGTGTCAATGAGAACCCTGCTCACCCTTCTGAACTCCAGTGAGTACAGGCCCAGAGCCGTCAAACTCTCCTCGTATGATAAGCCTTTCAATCCCAGAATCATTTTTGTAAACCTCCTGTGAACTTTCTCCAATGTCGGCACATCCATTCTTAGCTAAGGGCACAAATCTGCTCACGATACTCCAAGTGCTCTATAAAGCCTTAAACATTACAACCTTGCTTTTATGTTCTAATCCTCTCTAAATGAATGCTAACATTGCAGTTGCCTTCCTCACTACCGACTCAACTTGCAAATTAACCTTTAGAGAAACCTGCACAAGGAATCCCAAGTCCCTTTGTTGTTAACATGTTGGATGAAAGACCCTGCAGCACGATGTCAAGCAAGAGCTTGAACAGAAACACTGACATTTCCTTTCCTCCCATTGATGCTATTCAGTCTGCTGAGTTCCTCCAGCAGACTGCTTGCTGCTCCAAACCGTGATTCCCCCCCACTTGATCTGACATTCTCACACTCCAACTGGATTTCTAACCCAACCTCCCCAGAGTCAATGTGAGAAATGGAGAATGAGAGACAAAGATGAATTGTGCAGTAGGATAAAGGAAATATGAAGGCCCAGTTGTAAAGGAACTAACTTGAACAAAGGGAATTACAAAATCCTCCACTAATTTAAGAATCCAAGTGAACATTGCATATTTTCAATTAAAGTGACTTGAGCAGGACTTTACAATGTTACAATACTGATCAGTACTGTATTACAAGACCAATTGTGAGGATACAGTCCACTTCAATGTCGTTACATAAGCAGTCAATAGAAAACCACTGGTTCAGCACGTCCAATATCCCCCAGGCCCATATTCATAATGCTTTGTAAGTGTCACCACTTACTTTTTTTTCAGTTTAATAACATAATAGAAAATTATATAGAGATGCATCAATAGATACAAAAGTTACAGGCAATTCTCAAAGCAGCAGGGGGAAGAGCCCCACATGAAAGGAAAATCTTTTGAAAATGGACATGTGAGGATGTCAGAGGACATTGTGAGGATACAGTCCATGTGCCACAGGTGGTTGTGGAGGCCAAGTCATTGGGTACTTTAGGCATAGGTTGATAGATTCTTGAGAAGTTAGGGCAAGGAGGGATATGGAAGATAGGTAGTAGATTGGGGCTGAGAGGGAAAATGGATCGGCCATTGTAAATTGGTGGAGCAGACTGGATAGGCCAAATTATCTAATTCTGCTCCTCTATCTTATGGTCTTATTATTTTGTCTGTCTTCCCTAATCACACAGGCGGACACCTTCCAGCTGGTTGTAGTTCCATATTGCAGTATTTGCAGTGTCTGAGATCTCCAATGTGCTGATTGGGTTGCATTCGGGCCCAGGATCTGGAACCACTGTAGTAATCTGTTCTTGCTGAATTTGATGGTTTTTAATGCAAATGATTGACCAAACAAATGAGGACATAGTAAAATGTTTCATGATCTTTGCAACCATGGCAATTAATGCCATTGGAGGCCAATTTAAGAGAAAAATGGAATATTGCTTAGCGAATTAGTTTTTAGCCGAGCTTGTCAAAGTTGAGTTTATTCTTGTGTACATGAGCACGTGTATCATCTGAACAACATGAAACAAATTGGTTCTTCCTGATTGCAGTACTGAGGCGTCTTTTAAAAAGGCTGGTTACGTGTGAGGGCATTATGCCCATCTACGTCCATAGCTGCTTGAAAATGGCAACACAAGCAGAGTGGTCTAGAACAGGCATGGCACGTAGGGTAGCATGGTAGCATAGTGGTTAGCACAACACTTTACAGTTCAGGAGACCTGTGTTCAATTCCCGCAGCTGTCTGTAAGGAGTTTATATGTTCTCCTCATGACCGCATGGGATTCCTCCGGATGACCATAAGACAAAGGAGCAGAAGTCAGCCTTTCGGCCCGTCGAGTCTGCTCCGCCATTTTATCATGAGCTGATCCATTCTCCCATTTAGTCCCACTCCCCCACCTTCTCATCATAACCTATAAGACCATAAGACAAAGGAGCAGAAGTCAGCCATTCGAATGCTCTGGTTTCCTCCCACAGTCCAAAGACATACTGGTTGGTAGGTTAATTGGTCATTGTAAATTGTCCTGTGATTAGGCTAGGGTTAAACTGGGAAGTTGTTGGGCAGTGCAGCTTGAAGGGCTTATTCTGTACTATATCTCAATAAATGAATATTGTCAAGAGTGTATAGTGTATAAAACTTTGGTTAGGCTGCATTTGGAGTATTGTGTATGGTTCTGGTCCCCACATTACCGGAAGATGTGGAGGCTTTGGCGAGGGTGCAGAAGCGGTTCACCAGGACGTTGCCCAGTTTGGAGAGTATTAGCTACAAGGAGAGACTGGACAAACTTAAACCGTTTCCTTTGGACTTGTGGGAGTCTGAGGGAAGATCTGTTGGACGTTCATAGAGTATTGTACTAATCAGAATCAGATTTACTATCACCGGCATATGTTGTGAAATTTGTTAACTTTATGGTGGCAGTGCAATGAAATATATGATAAATATGAGGGGGAAAAACTGAGTTACATTAATTATCTGTCTATTAAATAATTAAGTTTAAAATAAGTAGTGGAAAATAACAAGTAAAAGGTAGTGAGGTGGTGTTCATGGGTTCAATGTCAATTTAGAAATCGGATGGCAGAGAGGAAGGAGCTTTCTGAATCGCTGAGTGTCTGCCTTCGGACTTCTGTACCTCCTTCCCAACGATAACCGAGTTAAGAGGGCGTGCCCTGGGTATTGAGTGTTCTTAATGATGGACACCACCTTCCCAAGGCACCGCTTCTTGAAGATCTCTTGGATAATACCGAGGCTGGTGCTTATGACTCATCATTGTTGGCAGAATTTCAGATTGTGACAAAAGGGTGTACAGGAGCAAGATATACCAGTTCGTTGAGTGGTGATGCAGCAACAACTTTGCACTCAATGTCGGCAAGACCAAAGAGCTGATTATGGACTTCAGGAACGGTATGACGCTGACTAAAGCTGACTAATTTTACAAGTTTCTGCAACTTATTTTGATCTTGTGCAGTAGCTCACTCATACCAGATAATGATGCAGCCAATCAGCACTTTGTCCACAGTAATTTGTAGAAGTTTTTGAGTGTTTTAGTTGACAAACCAAATCTCAAACTCCTAATGAAATATAACCGCCATCTTGCTTTCTTTATAGCTGCATCGACATGTGTCCAGGTTAGGTTCTCAGAGATATTGACACCCAGGAACTTGAAATTGCTCTTTCTCTCTCCACTTCTGATCCCTATATGAGGATTGGTTTGTGTTCCCTTGTCATACCCTTCCTGAAGTCCACAATCAGCTCTTTGGTCTTGCTGATGTTGAGTGCAAGGTTGTTGCTGTGATACGACTCAACTAACTGGTATGTCTTGCTCCTGTACAACCTTTTGTCACTATCTGAAATTTTGTCAGCAATGATTGTATCATCAGCAAATTTGTAGATGCTGTTTGAGCTATGCTGAGGCACACAGTCATGATTCTAGAGAGAGAAGAGCAGTGGGCTAAGCACACATCCCTGTGGAGTGCCAGTTTTGATTGTTAGGTGGAGATTTTAGTTCCAATCCACACAGATTGTTGTCTTCTGGTTAGGAAGTCGAGGATTGAGGATCCAGTTGCAGAGGGAGGTACAGAGGCCTAGGTTCTGTAGCTTTATTCAGGAAGTACTAGCAAGCCAGTCAGCATTTGCAGAAAGAAAAATGGATCACTGATTTTGTTTTAATGTACTGTACAATCCTGGTACTTCGGTTCTTTCAGGAATATCAATTCTGATTGTTTTCTTCCCTTATTGTTGACTTTTGGTTTTGTGTAAATAATTAAAATGCTGTTCTCAAATTGTGTGTGGTATTTCCTGTGGTATTTTAATTGGGCAAATTAATTTGTGATATTTCATTTTCAAATGCTGGTGAAAAAACAGAAGACTGGCATGGTATTGGGAAAAACATTAACTTAAGTACTGAATTGGATTCGGGAGCTTAGAGCAGGAACATAAGGGATGGGAATGGGGGCTTATACAGTACTGTGCAAGTCTTGAGCATACGTGTATGGTTAGGGTGCCTCAGACTTTTGCACAGTACTGTATTAGTCAAAGTGGAGTGAAGAGTAAGTTTATAAATCTAGCAGGAGTAAAGACCGTTGGAAGGAATGGTGAGGGTAGAGCACTGAGGGAGGAGTGTGGGACAGATGGCAGAGGAGGAGTGCCAGGGGCAGGGGGTAGCACAAGTGTAGACACTGTCAGCCCTGAGAGATGAGGCAAAATCATTTGATTCCAAACAATTGATTTATTGTTTCCCTTTCCCTTCCCCTTTTCCCAACAGTGATCCCCCTCTCCCTGATCCCTTCCCACTCTTAGTCCATAATAGAAACCCATATCAGAATCAGGTTTACCATCACCTTCGTATTTCATGAAATTTATTTTTGTTTATGTGGCAGCAGTAGTGTGCAATACAAAAAATTACAATACTGTACAAAAGTCTCAGCACTATGGCTATATACATGTGCCTAAAACTTTTGCACAGTACTGTAGGTGTATGCTTGAACAATTACCAAGTGATCTGTGGACTCAGTTTTATTCAAAAAACTTTTCTGATATGGGTTACAGATAGACTGATATCCAAGTTTTACTGACAAGCTAGGTATACAGTATATGCTGTGGATGTGTGTTGCAAGTTGAAAAGGAAAGCACATAATTAAAATAGTGGCAGAAAGAGGGCAACTTCATTGCACTTGGGACTGGGGAAAGATTTTTTTAAGTAAGACTGAGGATTTTGAACTGAGCAGCATCTAAAACTCCATAATTACTGAGCACATGTCCTAAAGCTCTACATTTTGAACTTTTTTCCTTTTTGATTTCTCACTTTGTCCTCATTTCATAGTTTTTAATGTTCATTTGTTTTCTATCTCTGTCTCGTCTTATCTGCAGTTCCTCATGGTCAAAAGCAATCTGATAGAGTGAGGGAATATTTGTTGTATCTCAAAGGGCCTGGAATGTAAAGGGTGCAGAGGGTGCTGGGATTATACCAAGTGACCGACTACATGGAGTTCTGAGCAGGAAACATTCATTCGTTATTTTCCTAATGTCATCCTTCTGTGATTTTTTTCATCGGTTTAACTCTGTTTAAGACAGAGTTCAAAGGCAATCTTTCGAATGAGTCAACATCAGGGTGATCAAAAATATTAGGTCCTGTATTAAACCTATGAGCTGATTGCAGCAAATGTGATGTGGGAGTGGGATGAAACAGAGTTGCCTGTAACTGTAGCTTATTTTGGGGCATGTTTTCTATTGTAATTTGCAACTTTTCCAGACATAACTGTCTCATTATAATTTACTTTTGCCTTGTATTATCGTCCTTTTGGCTCAGGTACTTTCTACATATAACAGACTACAATATTCACCTTGCTGTCTTTCCTACCCTTCCCCAGCTTTTCTCTGACTTAAATGAGCCCATCCATTTCTGGTGGGATATCATTTACCTGAAACATGTTTTTTTTTATTATTCTTCAAGATGGAACAGGCTAATCCTTCTCCTATGTCACTGAATTCTAACTTTTTTTAACCTATAATTCCCGTCTCAGGCACACTCATTTAGTGTAATCCATATCCAATGTGCCATTATTCTCTCCAACAGTTTGAAGGAGGAATTTTCTATTGTTTCTCTCAACAGCACAAATTTACATAGCTTTGTTCCATTGCTGTGTTAAATACTCCACAAATATTTCGAACTGAGCCTTATCTTTTATATCAGTACTTTCATCAATTACAATTGAGAAAACTGCCATTAAACATTTCTTCATCCTGCAATTGACTGCCCTTGTTTTCATTAACATTGTTGATTCTCTTAGCATGTGCATTTCTTTAGAGACTGGTTGTGTTGTCTTATTGGGCAGTATTTAATGGAGCTCAGATAACTTTGCGGGCACAGCTATGTCATCACTACTCCCCTTCCTGTGTGCTAGGGTTTCCTATCTTGGTTTGCTTCTCGGTGTTTTTGAACTTTGTAGTCTTTAACCACAGTTGACTATTGCTTGGAGACTTTCCATTCGTGATTACAAAGAAATTTAAAAAACAGTAATTGCTATCTTTCAGGCATAGTTCAGAAAGTTCAAAGTATGTATATGTTACCATATACTATCTTGAGATTCATTTACTTGCAGGCATTTACAGGAAAAAATAATTACAGTGGAATTTTATATTTAAAAAAATACACACGAATGGACAAGACTGACAAGTAACTGATGTGCAAAGGAAGACAAACACTGCAAATAAAAATAATTCTGAGGACATGGGTTGTAAAGAGTCCTTGAAAGTGAGCCTGTCAGTTCAAAGTAGTGGTAATTGAAGTTATCCACACATGTCATGAGCCTAGTGGTTGTAGAGTAAGAATTGTTCCTGAACCTGGTGGTGTGGGACCAAAGAGTTCTGTGCCTCCTGCCCAATGGTAGTTGTGAGAAGAGGGCAGACTTAGATGGCAAGAGTCTTTTGTGGATGCTGCTTTCTTGCGGCAGTGCTCCCTGTAAATGTACTCAATTGTGGGGAGAGCTTTGCCTGTGATGAATTGCGCTGTCTCTATTACTTCCTATAGCCTTCTCCATTCCTGTTTCTATATCAAGTTCCGATGCTCTCCACTGTGTGTCTGTTGAAATTCGTCAAAGTTTTTGGTGATATGTCGAATCTGTGCAAGTTTCTAATGAAGTAGAGGTGCTGTTGTCTGATTCTTTTTTTTTAAAAAAAGTCTTATTTCTTTGGCAAGGAATCTCCATCCTGCACTGATGACCCCTTCTCCTCTTCCTGGACACCCTGCTCTGATCTTCTGTCTGCCTTGGACCTTTTCATTGCCAACTGCCGATGGGACATTAACCGTCTAGACTTTAACACTCCTCTCTCCTATTCCAACCTAATTCCTTCCAAAAGCTTGGCTCTCCATTCCCTCAGCACCAATCCTAATCTCACCATCAAACCCGCTGTAGGTGCTGTACCTTGCCGAGGCCCAGCGCCAACTCTAACTCTCAGACACCTCCTCTTATTTGCTCCTCGAACAAGACTTCACTATGGAACACCAGGCCATCGTCTCCCACATCATCACCAACCTTATTGACTCCGGGGATCTCCCATCCAATGCCACCAACCTCATAGTTCCTGCACCTCCTGTTTCTGCCTCCTACCCAAGATCAATGAGCCAGCTTGCCCAGGTAGACCCATCGTTTCAGCTTGTTTCTGCCCCATTCAGCGCATATTTGCTTACCTCGACTCTTTTTTATTCCGCCCCAGTTCATTCCCTTCCTACCCACATCTATGATGCCTCACACGCTCTTGATCTTTTCAAGGATTTTAAGTTCCCTGGCTTCCATCATCTCATTTTTACTATGGATGTCCAGTCCCTGTTCATCTCCATCCCCCAGCAGGAAAACCTCAAAGCTCTCTGTTTTTTTTCTGGACACCAGTCCTAACCAGTTCCCCTCCACCACCACTCTCCTCTGCCTAGCGGAACTTGTCCACGCTCCCAGTAATTTCTCCTTTGGCTCCTTTCACTTCCTTCAAACAAAAGGGCCACTTGCATGGGTCCCAGCTATGCCTGCCTGTTTGTCAGCCACGTGGAACAGTCTGTGTTCCAAGCCTACACTAGTGACCGTCCCACACTTTTGCAACACTACATTGACAACTACATTGGTGCTGCTTCCTGTACCCATGCTGAACTCGTTGACCTCATCCACTTCGCCTCCAACTTCCACCCTGCCCTCAAATTTACCTCGTCCATTTCTGACACCTCCCTTCCCCTTTTCGATCTCACTGTCTCTATGTCCGGAAGCACCTTATCCACCGATGTCTATTACAAACCCACGGAACCACTGCCACCTAGACTACACCTTGTCCTACCATACTACTTATAAAAATACCATTCCCTTTTCTCAATTCTTTTGTCCCTGCTGCATCTGCTCTCAGGATGAGGCTTTTCATTCTAGAATAAAGGAGATGTCCTTTTTTTTTCAAAGAAAGGTGCTTCCCTTCCTCCACCATCAACACTGCCCTCAACCACATCTCTCCATCCTCCTGCCAGCCTACCATGGATAGGGTTCCTCTTGTCCTCACCTACCACCCCACCACCCTCCGCATCCAGCACATAATTCTCTGAAATTACTGCCACCAAGCCCATCTTTCCCTCCTCCCCACCCCCACTTTCTGCTTTCCACAACGGTCCATTTGTCTCTCCCCGCTAATCTCCCTCCTGGCACTTGCCCATGCAAGCGGAACAAGTGCGACACCTGCTCCTACACTTCCTTCCTCACTACCATCCAGGGCCCTAAACAGTCCTTCCTAGTGAGGTGACACTTCATCTGTGAGTCTGTTGGAGTCATTTACTGTGTTTGGCGCTCCCGGTGTGGCCTACTGCACATTGGGAGACCACTTCACTGAGCATCTATGCTCCATCTGCCAGATCAAGCAGGATCTCCTAATGACCACCCATTTTAGTTCCACTTCCCATTCCCATACCAATATGCCCATCCATGGCCGCCTCTATTGTTGTGATGAGGCCACAACTTAGGTTGGAGGAACAACACCTTGTATTCCATTTGGGTAGTCTCCAACCTGATGGCATGAACATCAATTTATCAAACTTCCAGTAATGCCCCCCAGCCACCCACCCCATTACTCATCCCCTTTTCCCTCTCTCACCTCATCTCACAAATCAACTTCCCAGCTCTTTACTTCATCGCCCCCCCCTCCAGGTTTCACCCATCACCTGGTGTGCTCTCTCCCCTCCCCCCACCCCCCACCTTTTAAACCTACTCCTCAGCCTTTTTTTCCCCCAGTCCTGCCGAAGGGTTTGGACTCGAAATGTGGCCTGCTGAGTTCCTCCAGCATTTTGCGTGTGCTGACGTTGAGTGAGAAGTTGCTTTGACACCTCTCAACCAGACTTTCAATCTCCGACCTGTATGCCAATCTGTCATCACCTTGGATTTGGCTAACAAGAGTGGTGATGTCAGCAAACTTAAGTGCGTCTTTGGAGCAGTACTTAACCACACAATCATCATTATAAAGTGAGTCGAGCAGGAGGCTAAGCACACAGCCCTGTGGTGCACCATTCTGATGGTGAGTGGAGGAGATGTTGCCAACCTGGAGTATCTGGGGTCTGCCAGTGAGGAAATCAAAGACCCAATTGCACAAGGAGGTACTGAGGCCCAGATCTTGGAGCTTACTGATGAGTTTCAAGGGGACAATAGTTTTGAATGATGAGTTATCATTGAAGAGCATCTTAAGGTATGCATCTTCACTGTCCTGTTGTTCTAGAGCTGAGTGAAGAGCCAATTAAATGGCATCTGCTGTTGACCTGTTTTGAAGGTCAGCAAATTGGAAGGATCCAGGTAATTCCTCAGGTATTGTCCTCTTGTGACAAAAAATTCAAAGGCTTCTGCTGTGAGACATTTAATGTTTAAAGAGAGGAATTTTCTTATTGCTCTGAGTTAATTCAGGTCTGTAATTAGGTATGGTTTATAAATGCTTGTGTTGCTGATGCCAGTCATAAGATTATTAGTAAAGCTCCAGTAGTACTTTAAAAATACAGTTTAATGAATCACTGAAGTTTAATTTTACTTTTTAGTTCTGAGTCAAGAGTGAAAACACTTGTCTGAAGTAAGACGACAAGATGTAGGAGCTGAATAAGAACATTTGGTGCATTGATTCTGCTCTACCTTTCAATCATAGCTGTTTTTTTAAATTAACCTAATTCTTTTGCCTTTTTTTTGTGATCCTTAATCCCCTTACTAGTCAATAACCTCTGACTATGTGATGTGGTTGAAAGGGAACTGAGTTACTGAATCCAACTTGCCCTCAGCCAAATGATTATAGCTCCTAGTTCACAGTCTAGAACTTCAGCAATAGAGCAGATACAGTTGTTCCACTACACTAAGATGATGTGGGAATTAGAAAAAAATGTAAAAGCCTATGATTTTAAAAGATCAGTTAACAGATGCAGTAAAAATTATACTATTGAATTAAACAAATGAGAGTTGTGGCATGTAAATCAGATCACTAGTTAAGGTGCATTTCAAGTAGCATCTCATAGAGAAGTATAACTCAGAAACAGGCCCTTTGGCCCCTCTAGTCCATGGCAAAATCATATAAGCTGCCTCTTCCCATCGACCTGCACCGGGACCACAGCCCTCCATATCCCTACCATCCATGTACCTATCAAACTATCTTAGATGTTGAAATTGAGCTCACATAGACCACTTGTGCTGGCTACTCATTCCACTTTCTCATGAACCTGTAAGTGGAGAAATTTTCCCTCATGTTCCACTTAATCTTCTCACCTTTCATCTTTAAACGATGACCTATACTTGTGGTCCCACCCAATCTCAGTGAAGAAGGCCAGCTTGCATTTATCCTATCTATACCCCTCATAATTTTGTATACCTCTATCAAATTTCCTCTCAATCTTCTACATTCTAAAAAAAAAATATAGTCCTAACCTATTCAATCTTTCCTTATGTTACGTACCCCGTAACTGGGTTGCCAAACCAGCAGAAATGGATCACTCAGTTGGAGTCTGGATTACTAGAACTAAGAAAGTTTTATTAAAGAAACAAGCAACACAGTACTCTAATCAAAAGGATAATGAATGCAACAGTTCAGCAATGATAAACATACATGTACACAGAATTCAGATAACAGGATCAATCAAGCTCTATCGTTGTCTAGGGGTAAATGACCAGTTTCAAAGTGACACAAAGTTCAGTTCAATTTAGTTCAGTTCGCAGTAATCGTTGCCGTGGCGATGGACAGTGGGGGGGGGGAAGAGAGAGCAAAACGAATGAATATTCAACACAGATTCCACACAGACCTTCGCAGTCAGCTTTCGGGCAAGTCCTTTGTGATGTCATCTGAGGTCACCGACCGTGACCCCTCCGTTTCCAGATACGATCGTTTCCCTGCGTTGAACCTGGCACCCAGGCAAGGGTGGACACACACCAGGTTCCCGCCGATCATGCCTTTCCACCCTGAGCGTCTAAGGCTTGATCCCGCGATCAGCCGTCCAAAAGCTTCCCACCGACTTGTGAGAGGCGCACCACTTCTAGGGTCTCGTTACCTCGGGTGTCGTGTGTGTGCTGCCTTAGCAAACCTGTCCCTTTTTTTCCCCCCTGCTGGGGTATCGTCTGTCCATCACTTCAAACAGTTCAGGGTTCAAAGGGGGAGCTGCTCTTGACAGTTCTCCTTCCCCTTCATTACACATCTCCAAATGCTGCTCCATTGTTTTCCTTATCTCTCTCTCTCCTGAAGACAGATGGCAGACCAACTGCTGATCACACAGGACAGCTAACATCTTAATCTATGTGTATTCTTGTCACACTTATAACTCGTGTCCTCCAGTCCTGGCAACATCCTTGTAAATTTTCTGTGCACCAGCTCAACTTTGTTTACATCTTTCCTGTAGGTAGGTGACCAAAACTGCACATAACACTCTAAATCAGACCTCACTAGCATCTTGTACAACTTCAACATAAGATCCCATCTTCTGTACACAATACATTGATTTATGAAGACCAGTGTGCTTTCTTTATAACCTTATCTACCTGTGACGCTACTTTCAACAAATTATGGACCTGTATTCCCAGGTTCCTTGTTTCTACCACACTCCTCAGTGCCCTACCGTTCACTGTGTAAGATCTACCCTGGTTGGTCCTACAGAAGTGCAAAACCTCACACTTGTCTGCAGTAAATTCCATCTGCCATTTTTTGGCCCATTTTTTTTCACCTGGTGCAGATCCCTCTGCAAGCCATGATAGCTTTCCTCTCTGTCTACTACACCTCCAAACTTGGGGTTATCTGCAAATTTGCTGATCCAGTTAACTGCATTTTCATCCAGATCATTGATATAGATGACAAACAGCAAAGGACCCAGTACTGATCCCTGTGGCACACCACTGGTCACAGGCCACCAGTCAGAGAGGCAACACTCTCCTACCACTCTCTGGCTTCTCCCACAAAGCCGATGTCCAATCTAATTTACTACCTCATCCTGAATGCTGAGTGACTGAACCTTCTTGACCAGCCCCTTGTGTGGGACCTTGTCAAATGCTTTACTAATTCAGATCGTTAGTCAAGGTGCATTTAACATGCACTACATAGGATCTTAAGCTGAATTCAATATTATATTTGACGGAAATGTTCATACATGTGCAGATCTCAACCAACAGCCAAGTGACTAATTGGTACGCTGGTAGCCACAGGATTTCAGCAGTGTCAAGTCCCTGTTGGCTTCTTGTCTGTCCAGTGAAACTGGGTAGGGAAATTACCTGATAAATCTTGTGCAAATACTGCAAGCATGTTCAAATTACTGGAAGAAATTGTTTATCAGGAGTAAGATGGGTAAAGAATTTTTTTAATTGTTTAATTGGGTCTGTCAAAATGCTTTGTATTCAGTTTAAGTCTCTCACACACACCCTCACCCACAGGACGAACTCAGCAGGTCAGGCAGCACTAATGGAGGGGAATAAAGATTGGATGATGTGCTGGACTGAGACCTTTCACCAGTCCCAAAATGTCGACTGTTTATTGGCTTCCATAGATGTTGCTTGACCTGTTGAGTTTTTCCAGCATTTGGGGTTTGTTACTCAGGATTTCCAGCATCTGCAGAATTTCTTGTGTTTAGTTGGCTTAAGTTTTTAAATTCCAGGAGCTTGTGACCTCCACAATTATTGAACTTAAATAGCAGATATGGGTGATGATGAAATGAAGCTGGGCAGGCCCAAGTCCTGTCAATCCTGTACTTGTCCAGACAACTACATAAGCCGTGCGAGGCCCTTTCTGCCCTGCCATTTGTTGATGTGCTGGGAAGTGATCTCCCTGTTGAAGTCCGTGCCTGGATTCGTGCTGAGACAAATGATGGGCCAGGCCACAGTTATGGGTAACAAAAGATCTACCCCAATTTATTCCCGTAATTAGACTGATCCATTAGGGTGCCCAGTTTCATGGTTCATAACCAACTTTCACACTTTTTTTTAAACAAAACAGGTAACTTCATAGTCTTCCAGTGTCATTCATTGCTCTGTGACCAAAGTACAAATGTGAAGCTAAGTGTTTCAATTGCTGCATTTAATATGAGCAGCTTTTCTGTGCTTAGACTAAAAAACTGTGTGGGCAATGAATTCATTTTTAATCACAATATTTAAATATTCTGAAAATGTTTCCGACGGTGACTGCATGAAATATAATTTTTCATTTTCAGTTACTAGTGTTGTCTTTGTTTTTCATCAGGCATTATCCTATTGGTTTACTTTTTGATCTGCATGCATCGAACACTGTACTGCCATGGAACGTTATAGTTCACTTTAAGGTAATTTTACACTTTTCACCCCTGTATAGTTTTAAACTGCAGAATTGCAAGCATGTGATTGCGAGTTACTTATAGGCATATTGTACGTGTGTATAATCTGCTTGAGGAGTTGGAACATTTAAATTGAATGGATACTCACTGCCTATGACCTAATTTCTGAATTTTGCACTTGTGTTGGCCCTACTTACTTCAAGTCAGCATGGTTTCTTTTCAGAGAAATCTTGCCTGACAAATCTTTGGAATTCTTTGAGGAAGTAACAGGCATGATTATCAAAGGAGAGCCAGTGGATGTTGTTCATTTGGATTTTTGGAAGACCTTTGACAAGGTGCCGTACATGAGGCTGCTTAACAAGATAAGAGCCCATGTTATTATAGGAAAGATACCAACACGGATGGAAGATTGACTGACTGGCAGGAGGCAAAGAGTGGGGAATAAAGGGGGCCCTTTATTTGTTGGCTGCCAGTGACTAGTGGTGTTCTGCAGGTGTCTGTATTGGGACCGCATCTTTTAACGTCGTATGTCAATGATTTGTATGAAGGAATTGATGGCTTTGTGGCCAAGTTTGTAAATGATAAGAAGATAGATGGAGGGGCAGGTCATGTTGAAGTAATAGGTCAGCAGGCGGATTTAGACAGATTGGGAGAATGGGCAGATAAGTGGCAGGTGGAATATAATGTCAGGAAGTGTATGGTGTTGCACTTTGGTAGAATGAATAAAGGTGCAGACTATTTTCTAAAAGGGGAGCATTCAAAAATCAGAGAAGTAAAAGGGACTCATTAGCATTCAGTTCAAGAGGACTAGAATATAAGAGGAAGGATATGATACTGAGGCCTATAAGGCATTGGTTAGACTGCAGTTGGAGTATTGTGAACCGTTGAGTCCCTTATCTAAGAAAAGATGTGTTAGTGTTGGAACAGACCCAGTGGAGGTTCACAAGAATGATTGTGGGAATGAAGGAGTTAATGTATGAGCATTTGCCTCTAGGCACCTCAGTCAAAACTTATCGAATATTGAAAGGCCTAGATAGTGAATGTGGAGGGGACGTTTACTTTGGTGGGTAAGTCTAGGAACAGAAGGCATGGCGTTAGAATAGAGGGGTGTCCATTGAGATCAGATAAGGGGTAATTTCTTTAGCCGGAGGGTGCTGATTATGTATAATTCATTTCCACAGACAGTTGTGGAGACCAAGTCATTTAAAATGTATATTTAAAATGGAAGTTGATAGGTTCCTGATTAGTCAGGGCATCAAAGGTTGCAGGGAGAAGGCAGGAGAATAGGGTTGAGAGGGATAATGAATCAACCATGAAGGAATGGCAGAACAGACTCGATGGGCTGAATGGCCTAATTCTGCTCCTATGTCTTATGGTCTACTGGTCCAAATTGTAATATTTTGATTGTCCCAATGTAAATAGCAGCAAATATGGGGATAGAACCACCAAATGTTTGAAATTCATTGTATATCTGAAAACAGCCTTTTTATGTGTGATCATGCATTCTGTATTAAAACTCTGCTACTAAAGATTCTGGTTATACCACTGCCTAAGAGCAGGCTGATCTGCATTTTCTCCCATGTCCCTCTGCAAAATAATTACATTTCGGCAGCCTGCTCACACTTAATTTTGTTTACACACACAAAAAAATGCTGGTGAACGCAGCAGGCTGGGCAGCATCTAGGAAGAGGTGCAGTCGATGTTTTGGGCTGAGACCCTTCATCAGGACGAAGTTAATTTTGTTATCAGTTTTCTAGTTAAGGAATAGTCAACAGATTGATTTTGTAATAGGAGAGGGAAGGTGTTCATAAATTTATACATAATTGACTTGGATTACAAAGTAGTTCTAGCTAGCTAGCTATTCTCTGAAGTTGTCTTTATCTTTGGTGTAGATGAACTGTAAATGTGATTCAGAACACATAACATTATATGAATTGATGTAGTCCATAATCTCACTCTGCTATGATGGAAAAAATAATCTATGCATTCAAGGGATGTGTATGTCACTTACATTGCTGTCATTCATTGTCTCTCTGAATATCCCTGAACAGGGGAGGCAATTGAGAGTCAACCATGTTACTGGGTTTGAGCCATGTATAGGCCAAATTGGGTATAGCTAACAGATCCATCACTGACAAATGTTAATGAACCAGATGGGTTTTATGATGATGTGGTAATCTGAGTTATTGCTTTTTGAGTCCTTTTTAAAATTTTAACTGTTTGAATTTATGTTCTGCAACTGTCATGGTGGAATTAAAACTTGTGACCTTTGATCAATGTTTATTTAAAAATTTAACCTGTATGAAAGGCTTAACTATGGCAAGACATGTACAGGTAGTCCTTTTGGCACCTTGGTCATTACCCTTACTAATTGTATTCCTGGATAATACATTACCCTTTCCCTCATTTTTGAACCTGCCACTCTTCAGACTTGCTAACTTTGAATCCTCCTTGTTGCCCTTCAGTTTTTGTATTTGATTCCATCAGCCACCCAGGTCCTATACTGGATTTTCTTTCAGGCTCCCAAACTTGGCTGTAAGGCACACTAAAAATCTTTTCATCAATTGTATTGTGTGGACCTGGTCATCTGGTTCAAGAACTGATTCAGAGTTGCTGTTGCCTTTTATTTCTGTGTTGGAGGTTTTGTTTGGGAAATTTTGAAACCATTGCAAGTTATAGTTGAAAGAGATTGTAGTCACTGTAAACTGATGATAGAAGAACTTAAATGATTGTCACTCAAGCATGATACCTTTCTCTTCATTGTGCCAAACTTCTTTGGTATTGTTGGAGTTACAATAATCCAGAAAAGTGGAGAATATTTTTTTTGCAATTTTGACATGCTTTGTAGGCAATAGAAAGGCTTTGTGATACTTCAAAAAAAAACAAGCTGCAAAGTACCTTGCCTTTGGCATGGTATCATAGAGCTGATATGTTTGTGGAGACATTGATGTTGGATGATTCAGTCATGTACTGAAGTAGATTTGTTTTGTTGGAAGTGGTCATTGCCTTCCTTTAGCCCAACTGTTTTTGCTATTTATCAACCAATTATATATACATAAATACATAAATGCTATTTAATTTTCTTGTGGTAGTTAATTATTGGTGGCTGTTAATAGATTATGCTTTCCTTACTGGTGTGATCATTGAAAATTATTGGCTAGAAACTAATTAATCATTAGTATAAAAAGACTTACTGAGCCTGGATTTTTTTGAAATCCAGGCTCAAATTTCATTTTGATTTAGTCTGATTTTGCTACTTTGAAAATAAAGGTATTTAAATAGGATTCTGTATTTGTTTCAGATTTGTATTCTCCCTTTCCATGCACTAATACAGACACAGAACTGTACGCAGCAACAGACCATTGTCATCTATTTTCTCAATCCTAATTTGGTATTGTTTATTACACTTCATAAATACATAAAATAATATTGTTGGTGTTAAAATGTCACTGTTGGTAATATGCCTAAATCTCAACAGTTTTCCCACATATCCTGTGTTGTAAGGTGATATGTGGCTGTTTACATAGGCTTTCAAGTTTACCATAGTTCAGGCCAACATATCTCTGCTGATTTTATTAGGGCAATTTAAAATGGTTGCGGCATTGTTTTGCATTTTTCTTTTTCTCAAAGTTTAATAGATGTGGTGCATCTAACCGCAGGAGTTTGTACTTCAACAGATCTGTGTAAATTTTCCCTATTCTCTTATAGCCTCAATTTCATGACATGTGAAAATTCCCTTTTAGTCATTTTTTAGCTAATTAACAAGCCTTTGATAATTTTCTGAAGGCCTCCTGCTTTTGTGAGAAATTTGTTAAAACATGCAAGTTAGGGGCCTCCATTGGAGCCCTTTTGACTTTAGTGTGAAAAATGAATTTGTGGTGCCGTATTTCTTGTGTTCCTTTCCCCCCTTCCTCACTCTCACCTGGAATTCTGAATTATGATGTTTTCATTTTTGGTGGAGGAAGAGATTTCAGTTCTTTATGTGAGGCATTTTACTTTGTAGTTCACTGCCATCCCAAGTTCTTTTGCTTTTGAAGATGAAATATGCTGATTTGTGATCGACTTCATTGGCTGAATGCCTGGGTTATCCATGCCAAGATATTAGGAGGGGACCTTGTCTAACATGTACACAATTTGCATGGTGTTCCCAATCTGAGGCCTAGATAGATGGATTGAATTGAATTGACTTTATTTCTTACATCCTTCACATACATGAGTACAAATCTTTACGTTACGTCTCTGTCTAAGTGTGCAATGTGCAATTTATAGTAGTTTATAATAGTATGTACAACAGGACAGTCAATATAACGTAGAAATACAGTTGCGTCAGCATGAATTAAGCAGTCTGATGGCCTGGTGGAAGAAGCTGTCCTGGAGCCGTCCTTATGCTGCGGCACTGTTTCCCAGATGGTAGCAGCTGGAACAGTTTGTGGTTGGGGTGACTTGGTCCCCAGTGATCCTTTGGGTTCTTTTTACATACTTGTCTTTGTAAATGTCCTGAATCGTGGGAAGTTCACATCTACAAATGTGCTGGGCTGTCTGCACTGCCCTCTGCAGAGTCCTGTGATTGAGGGATGTATAGTTCCCATACCAGGCAGTGATGTAGCCAGTCAGGATGCTCTCAATCGTGCCCCTATAGAAAGTTCATAGGATTTGGGGGCCCATACCAAACTACCTCAACCGTTTGAGGTGAAAGAGGTGTTGTTGTGCCTTTTTCACCACACAGCCGGTATGTACAGAGCATTTAATATCCTCAGTGATGTTTATGCTGCGGAACTTAAAGCTGTTCACCCTCTCAACCCCAGATCCATTGATGTCAATAGGGGCTAGCCTATCTCCATTCCTCCTGTAATCCACAACTGGGCTGTTGCCATTTCTGTCCGGAGATGTTTCTGACTTCATGATTTCTACAGAGTGTTATTAAATGAGCAAATGAAGAATAGAATGCAGTGCAAGGGTAAGGTTACGGTCCACCTCCTCATCCCACACATCCATCCGTGTTTGGGATCAATACCACTATGATTTCATACCTCACTCCTAATTTTGGTCAGTTTTCACAATGGTGTCCGAATCTCAACTCTTCCCTCACAAGTATGGAATCTCATCTGTGGCATAATTTTGTATCTGCATTGAATGCTTCCTCATGGGTTTCTTTCAACAGTGCAATTTTCAAAACTTAATTTACTCTGTGTCAGAGAATGATTATTTTGTGTTTGAACATCTAGCTTTAGTCAAATTCACTTTACTTTTTGAATGTACCACTCTCTCTTTGTTTCTTGTCTTAATAGCCAGGCATGTAATTTGTTCCCTTGCCATATTGTTAATTCTACTATTTGACCAAATTCTACCCAGTTTAGATGAAATTCACCAATTGAAAAAGTATTTGCAGCTTTGAACATAAAGTAGGAACGTAAAATATATCAGAACCGTTCAATCATAGTTCAGAGCCAGAATTTTTCAGTGTTTATATGGGTTGCCATAGCAATTGTAAGACTGGAGGTAACATTAGGAAGAGTATTATTGCAAGATTGTTCTGGCATTGTACTTGACAAATTCTACATTATATTGTTTACCTTGCAATGTAACATAAGAGTTCAGAACTTTGAAAAAGTACTACTGATTAAATCGGCTGCACCTGTGGAGTGAACAAAATAATTCCCATTCAGAATTTGACTTGATATACACAATCCACACTGAGAATAATTAAATCATGTCTGTAAATCTAAATTAATCATGCTTTTGGAATTTTCCTGTTTCAGCTTTCTAGTCTCCACAGTTTTTGTTTATTTTGTAATTTAGCTAGAAATTTGTTAACTTTACAGTGTTTGTTATCTTCAAGTTACTCAGAGATGCTCTTCTGCACTCCATTGGTGTAATATATGGTGATATTTGAGCCACTGTCACCTTCCTGTCAGCTTGAACCTTGTCAGAAGGCTGCCAGCCAGAAGCATAGAGTGATACACTTCCAGCTGGTCTGGCCTTATCCAGTCCAACAGAGCTGGGTAAATTGCTGCCAGTAATCTTGGAAGTTCCATTTGTGCCAAGGGAGTGACGGGAGCCATTCAGCTCCCCCAGGGAAAGCGGCTGTTGCAGGCCCTTCTGCTTGCTGTCATCTAGTACCTCCTTGATAGAGGACAGGAAGCTCTGGAAGACCATGCTGTCTCATAACGACTGACATAAAAGAATCTGCCTGTGAGGATCTATCTGAGCCATCCTCTCCCTTAAGGCAGTGAATCTCTGTGAAGCATAAGCATGTCTCATCCTGCTCCACAAAGCGGACCCTGGGCTTCACAGTTTTCAGAGGCAAAGTGTGTGGCTTGCTGGCTCTTCACCTTAGATCCTCTCCTTTCAACTGTAGCCATTTTTGTTGTACGTCAGTCTGTGACTTGGGAAGGGTGCAACTCCCTTCGACTCTGTCTTGCTTTTTGAGGATGAAGAACCTCTTGATGTTCTTTTAGGTTGCTTCCACCAGGGGAAAATGTGTACGCAACATTGCCCTCATATCGATGACTACCTTTGAGTGTGGCTGTATCAATGGATCAACGTATTGAGGTTCTACCTATCCCTGATGTTGTGGAAGATAGGCCTGACTCCTGTACCACGGAATGTCCCAATCAGTTGGACGTTGCGGTGTATTACCTGCCCTGTGTCAGAAAGTAATTCCAAGTGAAAACCTTTGACCACAAGTCCATCGGACATTGGTCAGCATGGAATGTCCTGTGACAGGAACACTGTTCCTGAGGCAGGAGCACTCTGGATTTTATGGGTTTGTTCCCAGAGCAAGAACTCCAAGCCATATGGCCACAAAATTCAAAAAGTTCAAAATTTACCATCAAAGTATGTTCATGTTTCCATATACTTCCTTGAGATTAATTTTCTTGTAGGCATTTACAGAAAAAAGATAACCAATATAATATGAAAAACCATACATAGACAAAGGCTAACACAGAACCAATGTGCAAGAGAAGGCAAACTGCAAATAATTCTGAGAACATGAGTTGTGAAGAGTGAATTTATAGGTCGTAGAATCAGTTCAGTGGATTAAGTTACCCATTCCTGCTCAGGAGCCTGATAGTTGTAGGTTAATAACTGTTCCTGAACCTGATCAGTGGGACCTGAGGCTGCGTACCTCCTGCCCGATGGTAGTAGTGAGAAGAGGACATACGCCTCATTGCTGGATCAGACCAGCAAGCACCAAGACCTTGCTTGGCTGGTGGTGAAAGGTGCCACCCTAGAGAGAGCTTTTGTCTACAAATGTATGCTGCCAACAGGATGGCTGCAGTGAGGAAGAAACAGTTACCCACCTCTCTGCAGACTGGATTTGCTAAGAGGGTGTAGAAATGGATGCATGGCTCTTTGTCACAGTTCATCCCCAGTAGCTGCGTAACAGGAAGCTCTGATCTTTCGGCTTTTCCCAGGAACGGACATCAAGATGTCAAGTGCTGCTGGAAGGTCATCTACTCAATGTAGGACACCGTTTGATATGCCCAAAACTTGTTGGTGTTCCAGCACAGCAAGATGTCCGTAAGTCAGGGTTTCCCAGCCTGGTGTCCACAGACCCCTCAGTAAGGGTCCATGGCATAAAAACAGTTGGGAACCCCAGCTGTAAGTGAATGATGCTGACCAGCATAGTCCAGGCTGCAGGGATATGTATTGAGGAATGCACTGAAACTGTTGCAGCAGACGTTAAGTCTCTGTCGAGAAGGGTCACGTTGTAGAGTCCTTCGAATAATGAAAGGGTATCGCCTGAGAGCCAAGTGAGGGGCAATGGTGCTATGTTTATTTAATGTCTACTTTCTCTCTAAAGTTTATACTACTGAATGTACTGACCACGATTGTGAAGGTTTTATTTTGAACTGTTTCTTTGTATTTTTTTTATCAAGAATAAAGTCTATTTTTGAAAGTAAAAGAGAAAGCTTTTGTGTAGCTGTAGTGTCAGCTGCTCAGCTTTTAATTGAAACTACCTGAAAGAAAATGAATTTGAGGATTTGGTGTTTCATCTACCACCAAAATATGTCTATGGCAGATGCTATCTGCCTAATCCTACACTCACCTCTGGAGCTTTTGGACCGTAAAAGACAATATATTACATTATTGCTCATTGACTATAGCTCGGTGCACTTTTAAATCAATTGATTGGACAGTATGTAAGATAGGTTTTTCACTGCACCTCTGTGCATGTGACAATAATTTACCCATACACGTAGAAAAGAAAATTTTGGGCTCTAGTAATTTATAAGTGATGCACTTGATTGATGCAAGTGTGGTAATGGCATTCCCTAATATTTGGACGTGACATAAAATTCACTCTGTTCAGTCATGACTGCACAGCCAAACACCCAAGTAACACCCAACACCCAACAGCCAAATTCTCAAGTTCGCTGATGACACAACAGGCACGACAGTGGTAGAGCTCGTCACTAACAACGATAAGGTAGCCTACAGAGAGGGGGAGGAAGAGCTCAAGGCCAGGTACCAGGCAAATAACCTCTTCCTCAATGTCAACAAGATATAGTCATAGTCATACTTTATTGATCCGGGGGAAATTGGTTTTCATTACAGTTGCACCATAAATAATAAATAGTAATAGAACCATAAATAGTTAAATAGTAAGATATAAATTATGCCAGTAAATTATGAAATAAGTCCAGGACCAGCCTATCGGCTCAGGGTGTCTGACACTCCAAGGGAGGAGTTGTAAAGTTTGATGGCCACAAGCAGCAATGACTTCCTATGACGCTCAGTGCTGCATCTCGGTGGAATGAGTCTCTGGCTGCATGTACTCCTGTGCCCACCCAATGCATTATGTAGTGAATGGGAGACGTTGTCCAAGATGGCATGCAACTTGGACAGCATCCTCTTTTCAGACACCATCGTCAGAGAGTCCAGTTCCATCCCCACAACATCACTGGACTTACGAATGAGTTTGTTGATTCTGTTGGTGTCTGTTACCCTCAGCCTGCTGCCCCAGCACACAACAGCAAACATGATCGCAGTGGCCACCACAGACTCGTAGAACATCCTCAGCATCGTCCGGCAGATGTTAAAGGACCTCAGTCTCCTCAGGAAATAGAGACAGCTCTGACCCTTCTTGTAGACAGCCTCAGCGTTCTTAGACCAGTCCAGTTTATTGTCAGTTCGCATCCCTAGGTATTTGTAATCCTCCACCATGTCCACACTGACCCCCTGGAAACAGGGGTCACCGGTACCTTAACTATCCTCAGGTCTACCACCAGCTCCTTAGTCTTTTTCACATTAAGCTGCAGATAATTCTGCTCACACCATGTGACAAAGTTTCCTACCTTAGCTGTGTACTCAGCCTCATCTCCCTTGCTGATGCATCCAACTATGACAGAGTCATCAGAAAACTTCTGAAGATGACAAGACTCTGTGCAGTAGTTGAAGTCCGAGGTGTAAATGGTGAAGAGAAAGGGAGACAAGACAGTCCCCTGTGGAGCCCCAGTGCTGCTGATCACTCTGTTGGACACACAGTGTTGCAAGCACATGTACTGCGGTCTGCCAGTCAGGTAGTCAAGGATCCATGATACCAGGGAAGCATCCACCTGCATCGCTGTCAGCTTCTCCCCCAGCAGAGCAGGGCGGATGGTGTTGAACGCACTGGAGAAGTCAAAAAACATGACCCTCACAGTGCTCGCTGGTCGATGGTCAGTGACCTCAGGAGAACTCACACCACTCTTTATATCGGCAGCACTGCAGTGGAAACTTGAGCAGTTTCAGACTCCTGGGAGTACTCATCTTGCACAACCTCTCATAGTCTCAGAACACATCCTACACAATCAAGAAAGGTCACCAATGTCTCTACTTTCTGAATAGAACTGGACTATGCATATCAATACTCGCGCCATTCTACTGATGTGCAGTAGAAGGCTTCCCAACATGCTGCATCAGTGCATTGTGGTGGATAGGAAGTCTCCAAGTAGTAGTCAAAACTGTCCAAAGCATCACCAGCACCAAGCTATCAGCCGTTAAGGACGTGCATATATACAGAAAGGTGACCGAGAAAGAACAGCATTGTCGTGAAGGATCCTGCCCACCCTGCTGATGAAATTTATTGCCTTGCAGCAGCAGTACATTGCAATGCATGATAATAACAATAAACTATAAACTACAATAAGTATAAGTTTAAAAAAAGTGCAAAAACAGAGAGAAGAAAGTGACGCAGTGTTTATGGATTCATTGTCCATTCAGAAATTTCCTGAGTGGTAGAGGTCCTTAATAACAGATGCTGCCTTTCTGAGGTACCACTTTTTCAAGGTGTCCTCTATGTTGGGGAGGCTCGAGCCCATGATGGGGCTGGCTGAGCTTATAGTTTTCTGCAGCCTTTTACGATCCTGTATAGTGGCCTCTCCATACCAAGCAGTGATGTAATCAGTTAGAATGCACTTTGCGGTATATCTTTAGAAATTTGCAAGAGTCTTTGACATACCATGTCTCCTCTAAAACCTAATGAAGTATAACCACTTTTGTGCCACCTTTGTAATTACATCAATGTGTTGGCCCCAGGATAGATCTTCAGAGATGTTGACGCCCAGGTACTTGAAACTGCTCACCCTTTCTACTGTTGAACCCTTGATGAGGACTGGTGTGTGTTCCATCGACTTCCCTTTTCTGAAGTCTACAGTCAGTTCCTTAGTCTTATTGACCTTCAGTGCAAGGTTACTGTTGTGACATCACTCAACCAGCTGATCTATCTTGCTCCTGTACACCACACTACCTTGTCACCATCTGACATTCTGTCAGTGATAGTTGTGTCATTGGCAAATTTATAGATGGTGTTTGAGCTGAGCCTAGCCGCACAATAGTGTATATGGAGAGAGTAGAGCAGTGGGATATACATGCTTCCTTGAGATGCACCAGTGTTGATTGTCAGCAAGTGGAGAGCTGGCAAAATTGTATTCACTGTAGACCTATTGTGGCAATAGGGGAATTGTAGTGGGTCCAGGTCCTTGCTTGGGAGGAGTTGATTCTGGCCATGATCAATCTCTGAAAGCACTTCATCACAGTAGATATGAGTGCAACTGGGCGATAGTCATTGAGGCAGCTCTCTGCTCTTCTTGGCCACTGGTATGATTGTTGCCCTTTTGAAGCAGGTGAGAACCTTTGACTGCAGCATTGAAAGAGTGAAGATATTCTTGAACACTCTTGCCAGTTGGGTTCACAGGTTTTTGGTGCCCTATGAGGTACAGCATCAGGGTGTACGATGTTGAAAGATGTTCTGACGTTGGCCTCTCAGACAGAACACAGAGTCAGCAGATGCTGCAGGAATTCAGAGGTGTAGTTTTATTCTCCCTTTCAAAGCTTGAATAAAAGGAGTTGAGTTAATCTGGGATTGAAGCATCACAGCAATTCATGACGTTAGATTTCACTTTGTATAAAATAATGGCCTGCAGATCATGCCAGAGCTGACATATATCCGATTTCATCTCTAACTTCAATCAGGATTATTTTTTCGTTCTTAAAATAGCCTTCTGTAGGTCGTACCAGGACTTGTTGTATAGTTTTGGATTACCTGACGTGAGTGCCACAGATCTAGCTCTCAGCAGTCGACAAATCTCTTGGTCCATCCATGTCTCTTAAAATTGGGCATGTCCAAAGTATGTGCTCAAAGGGATGCATTCAACCAATCTCTTGATGAAGCTGATGCAACCGTTCATTCAGATTCGAGAATGAATCCTGAATATTGTCCAGTCACCCAACTCAAGCTGTCCTGTAAGCACTCCTCCACCTGCCTTGACCGTACCTTCTTGATCCTCAGCATTGGTGCTGCAGTCTATAGTCTCTGTCTATACGCCGGGAGTGAAAATACAACCAAGTGATTGACTTTCCAAAGTGTGAACATGGGATGGCACAGCAAGCATTCTCTATGTGATCATATATTCTCTATGTATAACAGTGATCAAGTTTGTTGGCTCCTCTCATTCCACAGGCGATATGCTGCTGATAGTTGTTCAGAGACTTCTTTAAGCTGGTCAGGTTGAAATCCCCCACGATAGGGAAGGCATCAGGGTGCACTATTTCGTGACTGCTGCTTACAGTGCTCAACTCTTCCACTGCCTATTTGAGGTTGGCCTGAGGTAGAGTGTACACCACTACGAGGATGCTGGTGGAAAACTCCTTTGGCAGATGACATGGATGACATTTGACCACTAGATGTTCCAGGTCAGGTGAGCAGGACAGAGACAGAATCACCTCACCTGTGGCCCACGATGAGTTAATCTTAAAACATACTCCACCTCCTCTACCTTTAAAAGTCCAAGCTGTGTGTCTTTTCAGAGAAGAGTGAAGCCATTGGGCTAGAGTGCTGCATCCAAAATGGCGGAGGTAAGCTTTGTTTCGATGAAGCAATGTTTACACCTGATGTCCTTCTGGTACTGCAGTTTTGCTCTGAGGTCTTCAGTTTTATTTTCCCGAGACTGTACACTTGCCAGCAGGATAATTGGGAGTGGGGATTGAAGTCAATCTTACCTGTAAACCAGTGTGCCATCCCCGCTTCCATTATCTTATATGGGAACTACACTCACCATCTGAGCCTGCAGTCTGGAATCCCGCGATTTTTGAATATCGGTAATTTTTAAAAATGTCCTAAAAAAGAATTGCTTACTGAAGTCCCCATGGCCATGACTGTGCGTTTCAGCTATAGTTGAATATTTGATGATTCCCATTGCAGCTGTACACAAAGCATTGCCATTTATCAGTGCCATTTCTTGTCAGTCACCTTATGTACAAACACTCCTGTACATAGCATTACTATATGTACAAAAATCAATTTATCTATATAAGCTATCTGAAAATGACATTAAACAATCTTGAATCTTGAAACCTTCTACCTTCTTTCACAACTTTAAATGTTAAACTGTAATGAATACTTGGATTAACATTGTAGCGTACTCAAAGACTGCTTTAGGGTAGGATATTCCTGGAGTATTATTGAGTGCACAAGTTCAGAACGTAATGGGAGGTTTTGGCAAAAGAATTATGAAAGGTGGATGCCCTCCAGAGGTTGTGGTTGACCATGGATGGTGTGTTCTAACTGCTTGCATGACACGAAAGCCAATAGGCAAGTCAGGGCAGTACGATATGGAGAGCAAGCTGATACCCATGCAGCAGGCTCCCATTTCCATGCAGCTGATGAATCCAAAGGAACAAGCAGAGACCGATACAGTTTGGCGTCAGCAGCATTGCGGTAGTTGCAGGTGAGCATTGAAGTCAATGTAAAACTACCTGAGGGACTTCAGCTCCGGGTTTTTCCTCTGGGTGTACTTCTCTATCTTTCCCCATGAATGGGTATAGCCGTAAGGCAGCAGTGATTTGATATTGAAGTTTTCCTTTCATCATAAGACATAGGAGCAGAATTAGGCCATCCAGTCCCTCAAGTCTGCTCTGCCATTTCCCTCTCATCCCCATAACCTTGCACGCCCTGACAAATCAAACCTATCAACCTTCGCCTTAAATGTACCCAGTGACTTGGCCTCCACAGCTGCCTGTTGTAATGAATTCCACAGATTCATCACCCTCTGGCTAAAGAAATTCCTCCTCATCTCTGTTCTGAATAGGTGTCCCTCTATTTTGAGGCTGTGCCCTCTGTTCCTAGACTCCTCTACCAAAGGAAACATCCTCTTCACATCCATTCTATCGAGGCCTTTCAACATTCGATAGGTTTTCAATGAGATCCCCCCCCCCGCAACATTCTTCGAAATTCCAGTGAGTACAGGCCCAGAGCCTTCAATTGCTGCTCGTGTGAAAACCCTTTCATTCCTGGAATCATTCTCGTAAACTTCCTCTGAACCCTCTCTAATGTCAACACCTCTTATCTTGAATAAGGGGCCCAAAGCTGCTCACAGTATTCCAAGTCAGGCCTCACCAGGACCTTGTACAGTATCAGCATTACTTTCTTACTTTTATATTCTAGTCCTCTTGAAATGAATGCTAACATTGCATTTGCCTTCCTCGCCACTGATTCAACCTGCAAATTAACCTTTAGGAAATTCTGCACAAGGGCTCTCAAATCTCTTTGTACCTCAGGTTTTTGAAATTTCTGCTCATTTAGAAAATAGTCTATGCTTTTATTCCTTCTGACCAAAGTGCATGACCATACACTTTACAACACTATTCCCTCTTCCAACTCTTTGCCTATACTCCTAATCCTAATTTTGCAGCCTCTCTGCTTCCTCAACACCATCTGCCCCTCTTCCTATCTTTGTATTGCCTGAAAACTTGGACACAAAGCCATCAATTTCATCATCTAAGTTGTTGACATACAATGCAAAACGAAGTGGTCCCAACAAATCACATTAGTAACTGACAGCCAGTCTCAAAAGAATCCCTTTATTCCCACTCTTTGTCTCTTGCGAATCGTCAATCCTCTGTCCATGCTGTTATTCTTCCTGAAATACCCTGGGTTCTCATCTTGTTTATCATCCTTGTGTGTGGCACCTTGTCAAAGGCCTTCTGAAAATCCAATTACACAGCATCGACTAATTCTCCTTTGTCTATCCTGTTCGTTATTTCTTCAAAGGGTTCCAACAGATTGGTCAGGCAAGATCTTCCCTTAAGGGTCACATGCCTCCCAGTATCCTGAAACCACATCCTTAACAATCAACTCCAACATCTTCCCAACCACTGAGGTCAGGCTAACTGGTCTGTAATTTCCTTTCTTCTACCTCCCTTGCTTCTTGAAAAGCAGAGTGACTTTTGTAATTTTTCAGTCCTCCGGAACCATGCCAGACTTTATTGATTCTTGAAAGATCATTAGTAATAATTCCTCAGCAGTTTCTTCAACAAACCTTCTCCCACTTGAGCTGCCAACCATGGCTGACGAGCCCCATTTTCTTGAAGCGATTGGTAAAGCACCAGTAGCCCACCTTTGCCCCTTCTTCTGTTAGTAAAAGTTGTTCCGTTGGGCTTAGTAGCTAAGCCAGATGTGAATGCCAGGAGCTGAGACTTAGTTGTCAAAGGTTATTTGAGATGCATGCTATTGGGAGCATTTAATCGGTAATGGGAGCTTATCCCCACTAAACCCCTAGCTATAATAACCAACCGGTGAAAAGATGTATCAAAGGCCCAACCTCCTTTTTCTCTATAGTTTGGATGAGTTCCCTGAACACAGCTCCCATAACTAAACCCTGGGGCTTGGTTTAATGTACTGTTCACTCTCTGGAGATTGTGGGGCAGTAACAGTTTTGGGCCAGTTCCCTTTGGACTGCTCTCATAGTGTTATGACCTTAATCGGGAATGGAAATAACTGGATTACTCTGGATGATTTAATATAGATTTGTTGGTGGGTGATTCGTGGTAACAGTTATCAGAAAACAATAATGAGCCGATGGAGCCAGGTGGTGTGAAGAAAGGAGGTGGGAATTTTCAGACGGTCTCCTGCTGGTTCTCTTTCCTTTTGTTCACTTTCCCATTTCTGTCTGGCCATCACCCATACCTGTACTCCTGGGTTTTGTCTCTACTGACCTGTCCTACCCTCCATATATCCTTCGGCATCTGGTTCCACTTATCACCTTTTAGCCTCTTTCTATCATTCCCTTCCACTCTGCCCACCTGCTTCCATCATCCCATTTGTTTTTCCTTGTCTGTTTCTCACCTGTCTCTCTCCTAATTAACTCCTCTCTCGCCTGACTCTGCATATCATTCCCGACCTTACTAGGTTTCTGTCACCCCAAAGCTCCTACCTCACCCCTCCCTCTGGCAGCCTCCTGTTGGCTATCTTCTCTCAACGCTTGGTCCTGATGCAGGATTACAGCCAGTAACGTCGACGATTCCTTTTTCTCCACAGATGTTGCTTAATCTGCTGAGTTCTGTCAGCAGTATGTTTTATTTTTGTTCTAGATTCCAGCTTCTGTAGTATATTGGGACTCTGAGGATTAAGCCTTAAACCTTTAGGGGCACTTAAACAAAATGAAAATATTAAGTTACATTAGTAAATCATTCGAAATAATGAGGACAAAGTATTTTTCATTTAAAATATTGATGTTATTTGATGTTTGACACTGTACTT
Source organism: Mobula hypostoma (assembly GCF_963921235.1). Taxonomy (NCBI): domain Eukaryota; kingdom Metazoa; phylum Chordata; class Chondrichthyes; order Myliobatiformes; family Myliobatidae; genus Mobula; species Mobula hypostoma. The sequence continues at coordinate 142,673,745 of NC_086098.1, forward strand.
AAAACCATGACTTCTTGGTAGTTACTTCAATCTCTTAACACCCTCATGAAAAACATTTAGATTTTGTTTACTCTTAAACCTTGTGATGTATTCTAAATAATAATAAAAATGGATATCAGAAGAGATAACCATAGACAAGCTTTGAAATAATTATAGCTTAATTTCTGTTGCTTAATGAATTATTAATTTGTCTATTAAGCATTCGCAGAATGGGCTTTTCAGCCTTCAGCTTGGTGCAGTTTAATCCTGTCTTCCTATGTGCATTTACAGTAACAGTTGCTGAAGGACAATTAATTGTCTTCCCTGTGTTCCCTTCTACATTCTAGCCTTGCCTAAAACATGGTCCTATGTGAAATACTGACCAAATGTTGAATCTGGGAGTTACGAGCATTTCACCTGATTACTGGATAAATTTATTGAGACTTTGCGGGGGGGGGGTGGGAAAGTTCAATAATTGTATGGAAGATCCTTTAAATCAAGTGTTTCCAACCTGGGGTCCATGACGTAAAGGTTGGGAAGCCTTGCTTTAAATGATCAGTTGTACAGTATTTTATAATACCCTATTTTTTAAGAATGTGTTCTTAAACCACTTATGAACAATTTGCAGTTCTGTTATTCGTTTGATTGTGGCAATGTAAGTTACAAAATACATTTGTATATTTTTTTTACAGTAGAGTACAATGGTATGCTTATTTTTCCCCAGAATTTTCCTGAAATGGAATTACTTCATTGCCTCACAAAAGATGCTGTTGAAGCTCATTTTATGTCCTGCATTAAAGAAGCTGATGCCTTAAAGCACAAAAGTCAAGTAATCAATGAGATGCAGAAAAAGGATCATAAGCAGCTTTGGATGGGCTTACAAAATGGTATGTTACTTTGTCACCTCTTCTTATTGTTTGTTTTGCTGACTGTTGCAGATGTTCTTGTCTTCCTGTGTTGGACTAATAACTGGAAAATCATTGCAGAATTACATTTCCCATTTCCAAATTTGTTGTTTTCCTGAACAATTGTTTACTATTTTTAACCAAGGACTCAAAACAATAGTGTAAATTTCTATATAATTGGTGGGAAAAGTTTCCTCCAGGATATTGAGGACAAATACTACCATTCAAGTCTATTTCCTATATCTTCAATCTGAGATTTTTTTTAAACTTCGAAACACACTTGTTCAATAGGCAATTTTAAAATACTTTTAAGGGACTAATTGATTGAGCCTATACTTAAATACCTGCAACATGCACTTGCAGTGCAATTACTACAGCAATAAACTGTTTTAGACTCAAGAACACTTCAGGGGTGCTATTAAACAACTGAAATTGCATTAGTTGGTTAGTGAAGGTAACCTTCCTGAGAACTTAGAAAACAACAAGAACCAGGAAGCTGAAAGTCTTATATCTTGGGGCAATGTACATTTGTATTGAAGACCTGATAGACTCCACACTCTGTTAACATGCACCTGCCCCAGCTTGCTTCATTATTTCATTGAAGGTTTTAGTTGTGTGTCTGCTTAATATTGCTTCATATTATTTTCTGTTCAGAATGTGTCTAACTGACATAGCATTCATTATCAACAAGAGAAAGTCTGCAGATGCTGGAAATCAAGCAACACACACAAAATGCTGGAGGAATTCAGCAGGCCAGGCAGCATCTATAGAAAAAGCTGTCGACATTTCGGGGCACTAAGTGGAGGCACACCTTGCCCAAGGGTGACCCGCAGGCTAGCGGAGGGAAGGAGTGCCTTACACGTCCTTAGGTAGACAAGTATCTCCACCTTACCACCCAAGTCAGTATTAGAAATGTGTAAATTATTTCATATTACATTTTGACTACAGGTCATCCTGATAATTGAAGAATGTGCAGCTTCTGAATATGTAGGGATCTATGGTTGTTGAAGACTGTTGTAACCTTGTATAAGAAAATACTTTGTCCAGGTTGTAGCTGATAGTAAAAGCTAATTTATTAGGGCCAGCATGGTGTTATGTTATCACAAACAAGATAAAATCTGCAGATACCTTGAGAGTAAGTTTGCTGTTCCTCAGCTCCCACACTAATCTTTGTTATAATATTTCTAATCCACCTCTTGGAGGGTTCATCTCTATGTCGGATATCAGTGGGTGTGTGGTGCTGTCATATCTAATGCAGTACATCTTCAATGATGAAAGAAAAAAAATTCAGTGACAAACAAGAGAAAATTAAGTGGATTGTTCTTTCCAAAGTTTCTTTGCTTTATGCAGAAATGCAGCATTATATGTTGAATCTATTATTGTTTACATTGTGCAAAACTGATATGAAAGTAAAGGCATGTGCATTAACAACTCAAATCTTGTACTGGTTAGAAATGTACCAAATAAATATGTAAATTTTAAAGCAAAATAAGAGACCCACAGCCTTTTGCAAGTAAGAATGTTACCTTGCTTTTCAGAAAAATAAGTAATTGAAAAAAAGAAATAAAAGCTGCTTCTGAAACTGATAAAAACTCTTTTAGAATATGTAGCATCTTTCATTGCTTTTTATAGGGTTTTTGCATAGGTTTTTGAAGATATCTAACTTGTGAAACAGTACATACAACCACAAAAGAAAAGAAAGTACCATTTGGGTCCATGGACTCTCAGAACATGGTACATCTGCGAACATCGTCTGGTGTTTAAACGAGAAGCAAAACTAATTCTGACAGTTAGTCAAAAAATGCAGTATGTTCAAAAGGGCGTGTACAGGAATGAACCAGCTTTTTGTTTTTAACATTTTTTGCTTAACTGACATTCTGTTAAACTGAATGATATTTAGTTAACATTTGACATTTTACCCTTTAGTCACCAAACCTCTTGTTGCAAGGCTGTGATTGATGTATTTGTTCTCAAGCCTAATTGGTGCATTGCAAATTAGCTTAGATAATAAGGGATGTTTGTCTTTTTGTTAGTCAGGTAGATACATCAGCGCTAAACCCAGTCGTTTGATTCCTGCAATAATAACTGTCCAGCACCGCATTAGCTGGGTTTTCTTTTCTTTCTCCTCAGCCAAAGAATATTTAGACCACAAATTTACTTTTGGACTATAATGAGCTGTATATACTTGTTTTATCTTCTGCAACTTCCTGATAAAGTGGCTCAGTGGTACAAAAATGTAATGAAACACAAAATTTAATCTTGTGGAAATCAAGAAACCTCCCTACTCTCACTTCTTCCCAGTAACACGCACTAAATATTTGATTTGTTTATTTGCTTCACAAACATATTGTACTTAAATTGTATAATTTATTATAATTCATTGTTTTGTGATGAGGATACTGCTGGTAGGCCATTCGTAATTGCCCTCGAATATGTGAACCACCTTCGGCAGCTGCTGCATCTTTTCAGTGGATGTACTTCTACAGTGTCTTTGGGTAAGAAGTTACAAGGGTTTTAGACCCAGTGATCATGTAGGAATGATAATTATTTCAAGGGCAAGGTGGTTCACAACTTGGAAGATAACCTGATGGTGTTGTTCCCATCAACCTGCTACCCTCGTCTCTAGTGGTAGAGGTCACAGCTTTGAAGAGGACATTGGGTGTCCCTTTTGTAGATAATGCACATTGCAGTCGTGTTGCACTGGTGGTGAAGCTGCTTGATTAGATTTGTTGAAAAGTGCCAATTAATTCCGCTGCTCTATCCTGAATGGTATTTTTCTGCACGAGAGATACATTTATCCAGACAAATACTCCATCACACTCGTACCTCTCAAATAGTATAAGGACTTTGGAGTGAGAATTGAATTAAGCACCACTGGATACCAAGAGTAGCCACAATATTTACGTGATAGGTAGGATTGATTTTTTTTCCCCAGTATTAATTCCCAGGATGATGATGGATTCAAGATAGTAATGACATTGGATGTTGGGAATAGATGTTGAGAATTCTTTTTCTCGAGGTGGTCTTTGTAATTTTGTAGTATGTATGTTACTTGCTACTTTTCAGCTCCTTCCTGAATATTGCCAGTGTCTTGCTGCTGCATTGGTTGAGGTATTGCAAGTGGAATCAAACATACTGTGATAGTCAGCAAACATCCTTACTTCCTCCTTATCATAGGAACAATGTCAGTGAGATGAAGATGGTTGTTCCTTTGGCAAACACTATGAAAATCCCATAGCGATGTCCAAAATCCAAATGATTGACATTGAACAACTGCAACAATGTTGTTTTGCATAAGGCGAGGCTCCGACCACTTGAGTAATTCTCCCTTAATGCAGGTTGGCTTCAGTTTTACAAAGGCAACTTGAATCTACACTAAGCCAAATGTTGCCTTGATTCTAAAAAGCATTTATCGTACCATCTCATGTCCACACTTTGGCAAGTTTGATCACCTGGCTGTACTTCTACTCCTAGGCAGAAACTGAAGACTGCAGCACCAGTGGCAAGGATGTGAAGGTTTGGTCAAAGGTGATGGAGGAGCATTTACAAGACTGTTTTGAATCGGTGTTCTGGACCATATTCAGGGATTCATCTTTGGAACTGAATGAATATACCATGGCTTTCATTGACTTCATCAAGACTGGTGTGCCTTTGAAAGTATCTTAATTTTTCCTTAAGCCATTGCTCACTGCAGTTCGCCAAACTCCGCAACAGGTCTACAGCAGACACAGTCTCCCTGACTCTCCACTCTGCTTTGGAGCACCTAGACAACAACAAATCGTACATAAAGCTACTGTTTATTGATTACAGTTCTGTGTTCAGCACTGTCATCCCCTCAATACTAATCAACAAGCTTCAAAATCTGGGTCTGTCTCTCATCAGGAGACCACGGTCAGTAATGATAGCACCACTTCCTTGCTGAAGATCATCACGGGCACAGCTCAAATGCTGTTTATGTATTTGCAGATGGCTGTACTGTTGGTAAATCTCAGATGGCAAAGAGGACTCATACAGGATTAAGAGGAAGTGGTGTTGCAACAACAACCTTACGCTCAACGTCAGCAAACCCAGGAAATTGATTATGTATTTCAGCGGGATGGGAAATCAGGAGAAAACAAACTAGTCCTTATTGAGAGGTCAACTGTGGAAAAGGTCCAGCTTCGAGTGTTAACACCTCCAGGGACCTACCCTGGGCCCAACACTTTGATGCAGTCTTGAAAGTACACCAGTGCTCTATTTCGAAAGGAGTTTTGGGATTTGTATGTCTCTTACAATTTTCTGCAGGTGTGCTGTGGAGAGCATGCTGACTGGTTGCATCACAGCCTGGTATGGAGGCTCCAGTGCATAGGATCACAAGAGACTGCAGCCAACAACATCACTGACATAACCTTCCACTGATGACATCTTCAAGAGCAGGTGCCTCAAGAAAGCGGCATCCATTATCTGGGACATGCCCTCTTCTTGTTTCTACTGTCAAGGAGAACATACAAGAGACCCATACTCAGTAACTTAGGAGCAACTTCCTCCCTTCTGTTATCAAATCTCTGAACAGTACCTCATTATTCCTTGTTTTTGCACTATTTTGTAATCCATACTGATAGTGTGCCTTTGCACTGTACTGCTGCCACAAAAAAATTTCACGTCATATAAGACAGTGGTAATAAATCTGATTCTGAAGTCAGTCACTCTCATCTCATTTCTGAAATTTATCACTTTGGGACCAAAGCTGTGAGGAGGATTGGAAAGCATTTGTTTTATCTGGTACTCCCTTCTGCGGCCTACGTGAGATCATGAGGCTATCGGGACTTTGAGACTTTTTTTTACCGTGCCCATGGTCTGCTCGTTATCAAATTATGGTATTGCTTTGCACTGTTGTAACTATATGTTATAATTATGTGGTTTTGTAAGTTTTAGTCTTGGTTTGTCCTGTGTTTTCTTGTGATATCATTCTTGAAGAACGTTGTATCATTTTTTAATGCATGCATTTCTAAATGACAATAAACGAGGATTGAGTGTCCTCATAATCTAATCTAATCTATTCCTTAATATATGGAGTGACTGAGGGCTGGTTTTGTGCTAGTGAGAATGTTCAGAGGAGATGGCTTATCAGTTTGGCACGTCTGACTGTACAGAAACACCAGTCTTTAGTGCTCATATGCTGAGTTATTTGAACCACTTTCTCGTATTAATTGTTTAGTTTTTCACTGCCAACTAGATTTGACGGGATTTCAGTCTTAATCTGACTTGTTGGTTATGGATTGCTTTGTTTTGTCACTTGCTATCTTTGCTGTTCAACAAGCATTTGGCACTGCATTGCAGCTTCATTGTGTGTTTTTCTCCTGCTATTCATGGAGTGCTCGTCTGTGTGCTTCATTGAACCAGAGTTAATTCCCAGGCTTGATTGTAATGATGAGGTAAGGGATATGCAAGTTCATATGCTTACAGGTTAGGGTGGGAATATAGAACTTGGATCTCTATTCCTTACAGTTTAGAAAAATGAGTGGTTATCTGATTGAACATTAGATCCCAAGTGGGCGTGAAAGGTAGCTGTTCAGATGTTTCCACAAGTGGGAGAATCTTTCATGAGAATCTTTCATAATTACAGGAAGAGGGAAAGGTTATTTAAAACTGAGATGAATAGGTATTTCTTGGAAGACACAAATAGGTCACCTCTGCTGTGCCTACCCTGCTCTTTAATATGATCATTGCTGATCTACCCCAGGCCCAAACTCATCTTCTGTACCAATCCTCACTGGCCTCCATTCCAAAAATCCATGTACCTTTTAAATACTTATGATGATCTTGCCTCTGCTACTTTCTGTGGAGAGAATTACATAAATCCAATACACTGAGAAATTTAAATGTAGTGGTGTATTCTTTGCCCTAGATCACGAAATTTAAAGCGATAGATCATTTTTTTTTGTAAGTTCATGGAAATGAGGGCTGTGGGGAACAGGCACAGAAGAACATTTGAGGCTGTGGACATTTCTACTATGATTACATTGAAGGGCCAGGCTTGAGAGATCAGGTAGCTTTCTCCTGTCCTTTCCTTGTGTTTCTTGTATTGTGTGTCTAATGGGTGCCCAGGTTTTGGTTGACAGATCTGTTTTGAGTCTATGCTGTTTAACACAATCGTATGCCTCAATTCAATGGAGGGGATTTTGTTTCCATAAGAATTTTTGGATAGTTAGTGTTGTCAGGGACAAATACATCAGTAGCAGTTGGATTGGTGGCAGCAAGGTCAAGGAGACTTCTCAGTGGTTTTGGTACCCTGGCTATCTGCCACAGGCCAACTTTGCCAGCTATGTCTTTCAGGACTTGGCCAACTTCAAATGCCACTTTTAATCTGGGTGTTGCATTGTCCAGGTCCCTCTGCTGGATTGTGGTATATTTGTAGTATCAAAATTGAATAATGGTTTTATAATTAACTTGGCAGTGTACGATGTGCTTCCAAGCCCATCAAACCTGCACACATGGGGCAAGGCAGAGTCATCTGTGTGCCCACTGTGCTCCAAGCGAGGAACCCTGGAGCACATCCTCAGCGGCTGTGCAAGGGCACTTGGTGAGGGACGGTACAGGTGGAGGCATGATCAGGTCCTGAAGACCATCACTGAAGCCGTCAGCGCAGGAGTTGAGTGGGCGAAGTGGTCCCGACCCTCCAAGCAGACCATTGCCTTTGTCAGAGCTGGGGAGCAGCCAATACCTGCCAAAAGAACATCTGCAGGCATTCTGACCTCTGTAAGGGACTGGCAGCTGTTGGTGGACCTCGAAGGGCAGCTGAAGTTCCCCAACCATATCGCAGCCACCACCCTGCGACCAGACATTGTCCTAGTGTCTGAGTCGACTAAGCAAGTGGTGCTGCTGGAGCTGACAGTCCCATGGGAAGATAGCTTGGAGGAGGCCTTTGAAAGGAAGCTCTCCCAGTACGCAGGACTGGTCAGCAACTGTCAGCAGGCTGGATGGAGGGCGAGGTGTCTCCCTGTGGAGGTTGGTTGTAGGGGATTCGTAGCCCATTCTTTAGTTAGAGCCTTCAGCATTTTGGGCATCGAGGGAGAGAGGAAGAGGAGAGCCATCCGCAGTACCACCGATGCGGCAGAGAGGGCCTCAAGGTGGCTGTGGCTCAAAAGAGGGGAGCCATGAAGTCATAAGTAGCTAGCCATCTGGACACAAGCTGGGGTCTGATCAGCCCTGGCTGGGTCACCTGGAGGAGGTTGTATGATGTTGAAAGACCCGAAACACCCGATGATTCCAGGAACATCACTGAAGATGTGTCCAGAAGCATCAATAGATGTATGTACACAACAAGTTGAGAGATTGATTTAATGGATTATAGATTTTCATGGAGTGAACCAGGTCCGTCTAGTCAAGTAATTGAATTGCATCCAAAGCAGATAAACATAGTAGAGACCTATTGTTGTTAGCAGTGATCTACATTTTACAGCTGCAGTATTGATTCAGTCGAAATATGATTTTGACTGAATCTTGTTGACCTAATCAGCTGACTGGAATTGTTACCTGCATACTTAGTGCCTCTGTATCTTGAACTGTTATCATGTTGAGCACAGCATCTACGACTCCAATAGTTTGACTTGAATCTTCTTTGTAGAACTCTTCAGGAGCATGATTCCTGAAAGCTTTGAGAGCTGTCTAAGGCAGGGATTGGCAACCTTTTTGCCTCTGTGGGCCGGATCGTGTATTAATGAGCAGACGGTGGGCCAGATAAATGCCATAAAAAACCTGAAGTATGGGAATTATCCATTTAAATACATCTAGTTATATTTGGCCTCAAATTAATGAATAATGCATGCTAGAAAATCATTTGTGCTTAAGGTTGCCTACCCCTGGTCTGAGGTGTTGACTCAAATGTTTCTCAGTGATATTGAGACAGTTTTAAAAAGGCTCTTAATTATGAAGAAACCTTTCAAAATTTTTTTTCCAAATCAGATACTTCTGGATAGTTGTTTTTAATTTAATCAACAAGAAAGGAACTTCTCATTTGCTTTCTTTTTTGTAGCCCTGAAATCAGTGGGATTTTGAGTCCTGTGCCTCATTTAATCTGAGCAAGAGTGCAGTGAGGTCTCAGCAAGATAGAACATTGCAGATGGACTCAAGTAGTGAACAAAATTAATGGATTTGACATTCTGAATAGTTTTGTTTAACAGTGCACACTTTCATGGACTTCCACTGAAACTGCAATGCTCACCTGCCAACATTTACCAATGGGAATCTGATCATAGTTTTAACTGAATGCCGCTGTCTCTGGGCAACAACGAAAACACAACAGGGTTTCTGAAACTGAAGGCAAATGTGGCATTGATGTACCTCTAAGCTACTGTACCTGAATTTTGATTATCTGATGAACATGAATACAATTTAATTTTAGCTACATTCCATCATTTTCCATAGTTCACAACAATTTAATTTTGATTTGGTGAATTAGACTGAATGCCTCCATGGAACTAATTTATTTAGCAATTGTTTCCAGCTTTCCTCTTAAAATTTAAAATTCTAAAATTTGTTGCACAAAGTATTTACTTTTCATTTAGTTCAGAGAAATTTTCAAAAAGGAAGCGTTGACATTGGGGAGGGTTCAAAGAAGGTTCATGAAAATGATCTGGGATAGAAAGGCTTATCATATGAGGAACATTTGATGGCACTGGGCCTGTACTCACTGATTTAGAAGAATGTGGGGGAATCTTAATGAAACCTATTGAATGTTGAAAAGACAAGATGGAGTGGATTTGGGGAGGATGTTCCCTACGGTGGAAGAGTCTAGGACCAGTGGACACAGCCTCAGAATAGAGGTTTGTTCATTTAGAATGGAGATGAGGAGGAATTTCTTCAGCCAGGGAATGGTGAATCTGTGGAACTTATTGCTACACATGGCTGTGGTGACCAAGTCATTGGCTGTATTTAAGGCAGAGGTTGATAGATCCTTGATTAGTCAGGGCATGAAGGGTTACAGGAAAAAGGCCAGAGATTGGGGGCTAAGTGGGAAATAGATCAGCCATGATGAAAGGGTGGAGCAGACTCAGTGGGCTAACTGGCCTAATTTTGCTCCTATATCATATTGACTAGAGCTGAAGTTCTAGTCCCCTAACTTGAAGCAGATCCAATGTTCACTTGATTAAATGTCAAAACGTTGGTGTTGTCTTATGAGGGTTGCCTTAGTAGGTTTGGCCTGTGCATATAATAATAAGTACTTTATTGATCCCGAGTGAGAAATTCTTTGGCCAGCAACATTTAAAAACACACTTAGCAGTGTGCAAACTTAACTAGTAAGAAAGTACAGAATAATAATATACACAATAATTTACCAATGTGCAATAATGTACAAAATAATAAAACAGACGATGTGTGTTCTCTTGTCGCACGGATGAACTGTTGTATATGCTTATTGCATTTGGTAGGATTTTCTGCAGTAATCCTTGTGACAGTGGAGCAGAGTGAAGGGGTGTTCGAATGGGTGTCCCACTGCTTATTCTGTAGGAATTTAGAAGAAAAAGAGAATATTTATATGCACCACATCAAAGTAGAAGTGGGAGGATATTTCTTCTTGGTGTGGGGAGTGGGGGGGATTGTAAGAAGGAGAAGTCCTGAACTTGGATATGCAATTTCAGGATAAGAGGTGCCTATTTAAGGTTGAAGTGGACATTTTTTTCTGTTCATAGAGGAAAGCTGATTGGTACGTGTTAAAGTAATGACTAAACTAGGGATGTAATTATATTTTCTCAAAATTATCGATGATTCAACAACTCTAGAAAATGCACGGTACTGGAGGAGAGCATTTGGCTTGCTGTGTCAGTGTCATAAAAAGAGCCCACCTTCCAGTATTATGTCTGTTGCCTTGCCAATCTCAACTTTTCAGCTGCACATGCAAATATTTTTTAAGTGCAGTGAGAGTTTCTGCCTCTACCATCTTTTCAGATCAGAAGTTCCAAACATCTATATTTTTGGGGGGGGGGGGGTGAATTAAAAAAAAAGAAATCCTTAGTTTTCTCATAGTCTGAATTTAAATCTATGCCCTCTAGTTTATGACCTCTCAGGTGAAGGAAATGCTCTATCCAGACCCTCATGTTTTAATACCTCTCAATTAAATCCCCCATCAGAGAAGACCACCGTAACTTATCCAATCTTTGTTTTTCAACTACTGATAATGTCATCTTAACTCTGCTTGCATCTCCACCAGGGCAATGGCATCTTTCCTGTAAATATGGTGACCAGAACTTGATGCAGTACATACTTAAGTTGTGGTCTAACTGATATTGTAACTAGTTGCTGCATTACGTTCTTGTACTGCGTGCATCATTGAATAAAGGAAAGCATACTGTATGTCTTTATATCTCTTTATTAATCTGTCTTGCTACCTGGTTAAGGACTTAGACATATTTTGCTTCCATACAACTCAGAATCCTATCATTTATGCATTAACTTTAGGTTTAAAAATTAATCAGTTAACAGAACTAAACAAATTTTGTATTGGATCTCCAGACATTTTCATTCTTAAAGCTCTGTGTGGCAGTTAGAACTGTAAGCCAAAATTATGCAAATTTTCATATGAAACTAGAGTTTGGCTGTGCTAGACACTGCATTTTAAGAATAATTCATTGTGTGAAGCACTCATGTCCTTGACCCATTTCATGATGCAATTTTAACTCGGTTCAAATGAGAACAAATGTAAGGAAGAACAAAATAATTGTTACTCCAAATCCAATGCAGCACAAAAAACTCCACAATAATATAAGGAACACAATAAATATCAATACATAAGATAGCTTATATACACTGATTGTATGTCCATAAAGTGATGCTTGGAGCAGGAGTGTTTGTACAGAAGGTGACTCTGACAGGAAATGATAAAGTGGTGGTTGTGCGGGGCGGGGGGGGGTGAGTTAGTGAGTGGAGGTGTTGTTGTTCAGCCTTAGTGTGTGGGAGAAACTGTTTTTAAGTCCAGTGGTCCTGGCGTGGATGCCACGTGGTCTCCTTCCTGATGAGAGTAGGACAAACATGAGCAGGGTGGGTGAGATCCTCCTTGATGTTACTGTCCTTTTTCCAGTGCCGGTGATGAGTTGGGCAGTTTTAACTACCCGTTGTAGAGTATTCCTGTCTTATTGCAGTGCAGTTTCCGTACTATGTAGTGATGCAGATACTCACTACTGCACATGTGTAGAATAACATGAGTATAGATGTGCAAAATCCAGCTCTCTTCAGACTCCGCAGAAAGTATAGAGGCATTGGTGAGCTTTCTTGACTGTGTAGGATGTGTTCCGGAGACCATGAGAGGTTGTGTGAGATGTGCACTCCCAGGAGTTTCAAACTGCTCACAGTTTCCACTGCTGTGCTCCTGATGTAAAGAGGAGTGTGAGTGGTGTGAGTTCTCCTGAAGTCAATAGCTATCTCCTTTGTCTTGTTGACATTGAAGAAGAGGTTATTTGTCTGGTAACAGGCCTCAAGTCCTTCCAGATCATCTGCAGGCTGTCTCAATGTTGTTGGCAATGAGCCCCACCACACTTGTGTCATCGGCGAACTTTACAGATGTGTTTACTCAGGTGTTTGGCCTTTTTGTTGTGTATGAACAGAGAGCTCAGCACACAGCCCTGGGCGCCTGTGTTAAGCATGATGGAAGAGGGGGAGGAACGGTTGTGCATCCTATCTGAGGTCTGTTGGTTAGGAGCACAACACTCAGTTGACTGAGGAGTAGGAGTTTGTTCCCCAAGGTCAATGGGACAATAGTGTTGAATGCTGAACTGAAATCCAGAAATTCTGACATAAGAGTCCTTGTTTAATAAGTGTGTCAGGGCCAGGTGCATGACTGATGCTATGGCATCTGTTGTAGAGTGGTTCTGTTGGCAAGCATATTGGTGAGTGTCTAGTGCAGCTGGAATGGAGATTTTTATGAGTGCCATTATTATCCATTCAAAGCACTGAATGATTGCCATTGGTGCTGCTGGGTGGTAGTCACTTAGACTGAAGGTGTTGAGTTCTTTGGTACAGGGATGATGGTGACTGATTTGAAGCATGTGGGGACAGAAGCCTGGATGAGTGTAGTGTTGAAGATATCAGTGACATGGTGCATACTCTGAGTACTCACCCTGTGATGTTGTCTGGCCCAGCCACTTTACAGGGTTGACTCTCTGCAGAGTCCTTCTCACATCTGCTGCTGTTGCAGACAGTGGCTGCTCACCTGGAAGAGAGGTACATTTCATGACTAGTGTTGTGTTGTATGCTGGGAAGTGTGCATAAAAGTTGTTTAGAGCATCATGGAGGGATGCCTCACTGGTATAGTTGATGCTGTTTTTCCTTTTGTGGTCAGTAATGCCCTTAATACTCAGCCACATACATCGGACAGGTGTTACTGAACTTCTTGTGTGTCAGAGGGCAAAGACAGCCAAATGCCTAAGATGAAGTTTCTTCTGACTGCTCCGGGAACTTTCTGTCTCCAGATTTGAAGGACTTTTAGTAGGGAGCACACCTTTGCATTCAGCCATGGGTATTAAGCCAACTTACTAAGACAAGAATTTCTTATTTTCAGCAAATGGCTGCCAGAACAAATTGTCCATATTTCAGCACAGATTGGACGCATGTTAGACCACCATATGACTGATTTGGCAAATGAAAGCTGTTGAACTGCTCTCTAGTCTGGAGCTGAGACATCCCTTTGATACAAGACGGAGCAATATGTACCTTAGCAAGGAAAGCAAGCAGTAGTCGGCCACATAGCACCTTCAGTAAAATAGGACTTTCCTGATTTTGATCTGTCTTTGCCATTAATCAATGCCATTAGGGGAGGATGAGGGTGTATCATTTAATTCTGCTGCCGCAAGGTCACTGTTGCCAAACCTTGGCTGTTGAATGTGTGGGGGATGTGCATTTTCCCTTTGTATATGTGGGTATCTGCCAGCCCAAAGGTGTGCTGTTAGATTAGTCATAAGAAATTGCAGACAAAATCACCTCTTCATAAAGGTATTGGTTTATTGTTATTGTCACATGTACTGACATATAATGAAAATTTTGTTTACATGCCATCCAGTCAGGTCATGCCATTCGTGAATACAACAGGGTAGTGAAAAGAGAAACAGAATGCAAATGAATCGTAAGGGGAAGTTGATGAGAGTAAGTTATAGGAATGCGTTGATGGGATTGCTAAACTGAGAACTGGCATGAACCCCCTGGCTGCCTCTCGTATACAGAAGAAACCAATTTGTTTGATTTTTAATCTAGTGACATCCACTAGATGGCATTGCAGTGCAATCAATTTTACATCTGCATATTATTACAATAAAAGTGCGTGCTCAAGAACTGGGATGGAAATCTACATTGAGATGCAAGGAAAATTGCTCTTTTAAAAGAAGTTTTTTTAGAAACCGCATTAGTGCACAGTGATTTTAAATTTCATAAAAATGCAACTTACAAAGGAAAACAAAAGCCTATATTATCTTTCTTAAATGGGGTGCATCTTAGAACCATTCATCATACTCCAAGCTGTCTTCACCCTTCTCTCTACCGGCCTGCTCCACCTGCCTTTTTTTATATCTGTCCATCTGTCATCCATCTGCAAGCAAATTCTACCCCTCCCCTAACTAGCAGGATCTGCCTTTCATCCTTTATCCTGGCCTCTGTCTCACCACTTCCCCTCTTGATACTGACCATCTCCCCTCCCTTCATCCTGATGTAGTGTTTAACCCAAAATGTCAACCATTCTTTGCCCCCTCCCAACAGATACAATTCAGTCTGCTGACTTGCTCCATCAGATTGTTGCACTGAGGACTCTATCATGTTCAGTCAGTGCAGAAATCTTGAACTTGATGTGTGTGGGTGCTATATCAGATATGGGGCTCCATTTTGTAGAACTGCCAGTAGAGTTCATGACAGGCTTGAGATTCCCATGGTTTATGCTGGTGATAGGGCACTCTGCTTCATGATGCTGTTGGTTTAATTGGGGGTTGTAGGACTTTACTTAGTTGTTTGAGTTTAATTTATCATTTTTAAATGTTCTGCTAATTTTAAATTTTTTACTTCTATCTTTTTAAAAATTATTCCTGAACGCATCAGTTGTCAGATTTTACAGGTGCACTTCTGGGTTGGGCCTTGTGCTTCTGTGCAGCCTACACTGCTACTCAAGCCACACTGCTGGAGCATCAGATGCAGCCATTCAGCAGATGGCCTTTTGCATCCAGACCAGTCAAGTTTGGATGTCTGGTCTGATGGTGAAAGTGGGTTGGTGTCAGCAAGTTGTGACAGAATTGTTAGATTGACAAGAGATAAACTCGTGGTTAGATGTTACAGTGACTTTTTAACTTTACCGTTTATTGTAGTTTAAGCTGGAGTGATATGTCAAAATTAAATTTTGTAATCAAAACTTCTTAAAAATAATCCTTCCTATAAATTGATCAGAAAGTAATATGCCAAGGTTGCTCTGTGGTGTTAGAAATTTGTTTGGCAATTATAAGTAGTTGTAGTGATGTTAGCATTCTGAATCTTGCCAATATTGTGAGACCTCGACTATTGATCTAGGTACACATTTAAATTCCATCAGGTCAGTTGTGTTATTAAAATATAATAATTAAATTAGTAATGGTTAGGGGTGGGGTGAAGAATCACTATTCATCAACTTTGGTACTTAATTATTTTCCTCCACCTCTCCCCCTCCACCTTCCCCCCCCCCACCTTTCAGGGTGCTTAACTAGAACAGTAGCAAACAAAATTAGACATCACGACACATAAGGTGATCTCAGGGGAAGTACCCAAAAGTTTACTACAGAAGTAGGTTTTGAGAGCGAGAGGTGGGGGGCGTATTTGGAGAGAAAATTCTCAAATAGTGACCATGAAATCACTGGATTGTCATTAAAACCAATTGAATCACTAATGGTAGGGAGAAATTGCCATTATGCTTGTAATAGCCACTTTTTGATCCTAAGTGGAAAACTCTGTTGACTTAACTGAAACAACCAAACAAGCATCACTTAATTTGGTGGCAATTTGGGATTGCCAATAAATGCTTTTCAAGCCACTGTTAGTAACTTGCTGTGAACCAATATATTTGGGGAATGAAAACCCACCAAATGTGTTAAATGCATTGACGATCTCAGGGAGAGAACAACAGCCACAAGAGTGGCTGAAACATGACTGAAGAATAGTAATAGTAAAAGTTAAGGTAATTTTTTTTTTAAAAGACTTGTGTATTCATGAACTCCAGAAAGTAAACCTATCACAAGCAAAGAGAAAATCTGCAGATGCTGGAAATCCAAGCAATACACACAAAATGCTGGAGGAGCTCCCCAAAGACAGATTGATGAAAGGTTTTGGCTTGAAATGCCTGACTGCTTAATTTTTTCCATAGATGCTGCCTGGCCTGTAGAGTTCCTCCAGCATTTTGTGTATGTTGTCCATAAAGTAAAGGATGTTTTAAATGCTGAGCTATGTGGAGATTTAGTAGGTAGTATAAACAATGAAAGTTACAGTGGAAATACTTTAAAA
Source organism: Mobula hypostoma (assembly GCF_963921235.1). Classification (NCBI taxonomy): domain Eukaryota; kingdom Metazoa; phylum Chordata; class Chondrichthyes; order Myliobatiformes; family Myliobatidae; genus Mobula; species Mobula hypostoma. The sequence goes on from NC_086098.1 coordinate 142,690,106, forward strand.
CATGCTTTTGAATGGCATGTTGTTGATTTCAGCAATATGGGGCACAGACTGGGTTTAGAAGACTTTTTAGGCTGAGATATTTCAGTATGAAGCAGAAATAATGGAATAATGAATTTTGGGATGAGAGTAAGGAGCGTGAAGGTCGATGGATATAGATCAGCCCAGCAGAAGGAAATATAGCTGACGTTCTTGAATTAAGACACATGTTGATGAGTCTGTGGTTGAAAAGAGAATGCAGTGAAATAATGAGAGGATGTGGTTAACATTTGAAAAATGTCTGGATTTTTATGTCAAAATATCCTAAAATTCGAAGAGGACCTGGATTTAATAAGAAAGGATAACTCAGGTGTTCTTTTGAGATAATTATTTTATCAGATTTGTAAATTATCTTGTTTAACCAAGTTCACTTTTACAATGCATATTCAAAGTTGAAAGCGGTTTCAAATATTTTCAAATAACATTGCACAGCAAATTTTTGCTTCCTCAGAGTGTTTTTGGTTATGATAGACCACTTGAGGCTGAAGAGAAGTTTAATTTCAGACTACTTGTATCATGCAGGAATTTGGAGAAACGAGAAATAAACTTTTATTGAATGCAATGTGTTTAATTGCATAATGGTGCTGAAGTTAATGTTTTGTTGATGATTTTCGTTTGTACTTAAGTATCTGAGGCTTCTCGCTTAAGTGTCTGACAATAATCAGCCACCATTGATGGATTCTAGTTACCCTGATAGCATTTCTCCCCAGCGTCCTGGTGAAACCTGCCAAGATTTGCAGGGAAGAAATCTAAATGGGAATGCAGAAAATGAACTTTTAATGATGTGCACTTCATGGTTGAAGCATGTTGTCAACCAACTGCACATTTGTTGTTGTAGTTGCCAAAGAAATTTTCAGTAACATCCTTGAATGCCTTCCATGCGATTTTCACCGGTCCCACTAGAAGTTCTTCAAATTGTCTGTCATTGATGACCTGTTTGATTTATAGACCAACAAAAATGCTTTCCTTAATCTTGGCATCAGTTATTCTGAGAAGTAGATATCTCAAATATCGAAATCCTTCACAGAAATTTTTGTGCTTGATGACAGCAGATTCCATCCTTGCAGTCTTGAACACTAATTATGCTTTTGGCTTTGACAAACCCAAGTCCCTGACCAGGTCATTTAACTCAGATCGAGTTATCAGATGAGGCTAACACAACACAAAGGATTCAAAGTCTGTATTAGTATCAGTGTTATTTTCCATTCTTGGTTCATGTATCAAAGCATCTTCGTCTGCCTCCTCTAGACTCCATGTCTCTGGTGGCTGAAGGGAGATTGAGGTATTCAAAGGATTTCTTGTTTTTAGCAGAGAAACCAAACACACTGGTTAGACAGAAGTAGCCGTCTGTCACATGATCCTTCTCTTGCCATATCTTCGGGACAGTGGATGGCATTAACTTCCAAGTACTTCTGAGCCAAGTTCTAAGATTGACAACACATGTTGTGCAACAAATATAGGGAGCCCAGGCTTTGTCTTGGTTGCCAATTTTACACCCAAAATACAGCTTACAGGCTTTCTTAATAAGAGGAGTCATGCTCAGTCTTTGAGATTTAAGTGTATACTCGCTACAAATATAACAGTGTTGCGGCTGTTGCAAACTTGGTGAGACATTTTGTAATCACAGTTAATGCTGATAATACAATTAGTTTATTATAATGAGTACACGCAGTATGCTGTGTGCATAGAGCATGCACGTCAATGTGATTACAAACATGTAAATGCAATGCATAGGATGATGCATGTGTGGTGCTTTTATAGCCTTTCTAAAGGAGGTCCTATCATGCAGCATCCACCCTGCCTAAGCATGCCCAGGCATGCCTGGACAAGATAGAAAACCTTTCAGTGTACATTGTAGGCAACATTTTAACTGACTTGAATTATGAATTGAAATAACAAATATAGGCGATTTTTTTTTTCAAATTGGTGCTTGATAGGGAAATTACTTGGTGATTTTCAAAATCAGCAGCACCAAATCCATGCAATACATCTAAAAATATTCAGGAAACAAAATCTTTGTTACCCACAGTAATTACCAACAATATTTACATTAATTGATAACATTCATTCGTCAACAAATATTGATCAGAGAGTTTGTGAGGTTGTCACTTTGGTACTGTAGAGCCTTATGAGTGGATTACAGTATCTGAATGAAATGAGTATTGATCATGTTTAGAACATTAATTAAAGCCAATTTGTCTTTGGCTGCAGTTTGACAGCTTTCAAGATCATTCTCTTCTCAATCAAGCTGAAAAATTACCATTTATTCATCTTCATTTACCAGTTTGCTGTAATCTGTTCAGTTGTATTCCAATCAAAAGCCTAATTGCTGAAATTATTGAATGGATGAAACTACAGCTTACAAATATAAAATGATTTAATGTACAGGCAACACATTACAGGAGATTATATTCTTAGAAATCAATCTGTTTCCTAACTTTTTGTAACACAAAACTGTAACTGCATATTTGTCAAGAAACACAAATGAGGGGAAAAAAGTTTCCTTCCTCAAATTCCATGAAAGTGAAATTTATTCCACAGTCCATTTGTTTTTGCATAGTGAATTGTGAATTACTTGAACATCTCCACTTTTCTGACAGTCACCGAAGTCACATCATAAGGATGTGTGTTTTGCCTGCTGCTCTACACCCATGAATATGTGGCTAGGTACAATGCAAAGGCCATCTATAAATTCACAGATGACACAACTGTTGTCAGCAAAGTCTCAGATGGCAATGAGGTGGTGTACAGGAGTGAGATAAATAATTTGGTTGAGTGGTGTTGCAACAATAAGGGGAATTTGAGGGAATACACACCAGTCCTCATCGAGGGAAGGGTGAGCATTTTCAAATTTCTGGGTGTCAACATCTCTGAACATATATCCTAGGCCCAACATATTGATGCAGTTACGAAGAAGGCATGCCAGCAACTATATTTGATTAGGAGTTTAAGGAGATTTGATATCTCCCAAAGACTCCAGCAAATTTTGGCAGATGTACCGTGGAGAGCATTGCCATCTGATATGAAGGGGCCAATCCACAGTATTGGGGGGTGGGGGTGGTGGAGCTGCAGAAGGTTGTAAACTCAGCTATCATGGGCACTAACATCCCCAATATCAAGAGGCGATGAATCAAAATTTTATCCATCATAAAAGACCCCCACCATCCAGGACATACCACCTTCTCAGTACTATCATCAGGGAGGAGGTACAGGAGCCTGACGACACATACTCAACATCGCAGAAAGCTGTTTTTCACTCTGCCATCAGATTTCTGAACTGTTCCCGGCCTATGAACACTATCTCACTATTTTTGCTGTTTTTGTAGGACTTATTTACTGTGTGTGTTTTTTTTAAAAATCAGTAATTTCTGTCACTGATGGTTGGTGTGAAATAAGCAGCAAGATATATTGGAAGTGTTTTGCTTACCGCGATTTCAAGCATTCGGGCTTGGAGATGCTGGAAAATGCTGGGAGAGAAATTTAAGTGATTTCATTATTTCAACAAGAAGTACAAAGTATTAGGAGACTAAGACATAGAAGCAGAATTAGGCTATTTGGTCCAACGAGTTTGCTCTGCCAGTTCATCATGGCTGGTCCATTTCCCCCTCAACCCCATTCTCCTGCTTTCTCCCTGTAACCTTTCACGCCCTGACTAATAAAATATCTATCAATCTCAGGCTTAAATATACTCAGTGACCTAGCCTCCATGGCTGCTGGTGGCAATGAATTCCACAGATTAACCACCCTTTGGCTAAAGAAATTGTTCCTCATCTCTGTTAGAAATGGGCATCCCTCGATACTGAAGCCATGCCTTCTGATTCTAGACTCCCTCACGATAGCAAACATCTTCTCTACATCCACTCTATCTTGGTCTTTTCAACATTCAGTAGGTTTCAATGTGATTTCACCCTGATTTTTCTAAATTCCAGTGAGTAAATGCTCAGAACTATCAATCAGCTTGAATGTTACAATAAAAATGAAGATTTGGAGGATGCAATTTTGGAAAGCATTGTATGAAGGCAGTTCATTATCTGCACTGGTGTCTGTGCCAATTTTGTTCATTTACAGTGGATCAAAAGTATGTTCACTGGATGAATTCTATAACTGGGTATTACAAACTAATACACAATTTTATAGTACTATGGTATTGGTTGATTTCTATTGTATTTCATTTGAATACTTGTTTCACAGGCTACTCAGTTAAATGGTAGTTTGTCTTTTTTTAATATAGCTTTGAACTATTTCCATGATCACAGATTAACATATATACGTGTACTCAGTGGCTACTTTATCAGGTACACCTGTAAATGTGCTCATTGATGTGAATATCTAATCAGCGAATCATACAGCAGCAACATAGTGCATAAAGGCATGCAGACATGGTCAATAAGTTCAGTTGTTCAGACTAAACATCAGAATGGGGAAGAAATGTGACCTAAGTGACTTTGACTGTGCAGTTACTGTTGGTGCCACACGGGGTGGTTTAAGTATCTCAGAAACTACTAATCTCCTTGGATTTTCATACATAACAATATCTAGAATTTACAGAGAATGGTGCAAAAAATAGAAAGCATCCAGTGAGCTGCATTTTTAAATTGCCTTGTTAATGAGGGAGGTCTGAGGAGATTGACCAGAAGTTTTCAAGTTGACAAGAAGCTGGCAGTACCTTAAGTAACGTGTTACAACAAAGGTGTATCATGGAGATTGTGCTTCTCTCCTCATAGAACACTATTTTCCCAACAAAATGCATCTCTTTATAATTTTCTGTGCTACATGCATTTGAGTCTACTAGACAACTTCACAAACCCTTCTCTTGCTGACTTGCTGTGTTTCTATCACATTTTATGTGTGTTGCTCAATTTCCAGCCTCTGCAGAATCGCTTATGTTTCTCATATTTTCCTGATGTTTTGTAATGGTCTGACTGAAATTTTTATACTTTTGATTTTAACAATTCTAAATGTTGGCATTTTCTACAAACTTTGAAATTTACATACAAAATTCCCGAGTACACTGTTATGCCAGCTTTTTGTTATGGTCCTCCATTGTTCTTTTATTCATTCTTGGAAAACGCTGCTTATTTCCATTTGAAGCGGGAATGTGATGGCTGTGACTGGTGGAATCTTTGTAGTGAAACTGGTTGCATAAAGATTAAAGTTTTGAGATTCTGATCTGTTGAAGTTACAGGAATGCTGATAAATACTGGTTGGGATTGTGTATAATTTAGTTGATCTACAACAGTGGTTCCCAAATTGTGGTCCATGGACCTCTCGGTTAGTGGTAACGGTCCATAGCATAAAAAAGGTTGGGGAACCCTTATTCTGTAAGCTTTCATCCTTTAGACCGTAAAACATAAGAGCAGAATTGGGCCATTCAGCCCATCGAGTCTGCTCTGACATTCCATCATGGCTGATCTCAGATCCTACTCAACCCCATCCACCAGCCTTCTCGCCGATCAGGAAACGATCAACTTCTGCCTTAAATATATCCACAGACTTGGCCTCCACCACAGTCTGTGACAGAGCATTCCACAGATTCACCACTCTTTGCTGAAAAAAATTCCTCTTTACCTTTGTTCTAAAAAGTCACCCCTCAGTCTTGAAGCTCTGCCCTCTAGTTCCGGATACCGCTATAGGAAACATCCCCTGCACATCCACCCTGCGTAATCCTTTAAACATTCAGTAGGTTTCAATGAGATCCCAAACACATTATTCTAAATTCCACAAGCTGCCAAATGCTCCTCATATGGGGTGATTGATAAGTTCGTAGCCTGGGGTAGAAGGAGATGAGTTATTAACTTCAAACTTTCTGCATGATCACTCAAAGAATTGACCTGCATGTGCTTGTAATGAGAGCTGTGTAACTCATCGCCTTCTACCTTAGGCCACGAACTTATCAATCACCCATCCGTGGACACTTCCTGGAGGTCCAAGATCCATATGCTCCACGACTGCTGGACTAAGTAGGTAAATGTAGGAGGGGACTACGTTGAAAAATAAATCTGCTAGGTTTTCTAAAATTGACTCCTCCTACCTTAGGCCACAAACTTATCAGTCACCCCTCATACATACAGTAAGCATAACATAAGATTATAAACATCGGAGCGGAATTTGGCCATTCGTCCCTTTGAATCTTTTCTGCTATTTGATCATGGCTGCTTTTGTTTTTGTTGGCAATGAATTATTCAGCTTGTAGATGAAGTACTGAATGATGATTCAGGAATGCTGATCTTCGGTGGCAAAGAATAATCCTGCCAGACAATTTGAGGCCAGGTGCATCACAGTCCTAACTCAATGTTGTCTATGATGCAGAGGTTTTGTGAAGTCGCTCAGTGGACTGCCACATGTTGTTTAATCATGCAATATGGTCAATTTTCTGGTCAATGGTGGCCCCTGGAATATTGTAAGTGAGTGACCTGCCAATAGTAATATTATTTAACATTGATTTGAGCTGGTTACACCGTATTGCCGATTTGTGTTGATGTGGTGTGCATATTATTTATCAGGCCAAGTTTGGGAGTTGACGAGGTCTTGCTTTGAGGGATATGTCTGCCTCTTCACCTGAAGAGTTGGGTGTGGAACTAGATCGTGATTCAGCCGGTAGGGTAGCGCCAGTTCTGACTTTATGATGGTGGCTTAGTATTTCATGATACTTTGTGGTGGGATTTAAGAGGGCAAGCAGATGGTCAGAGGTGACATCTACTCTTTCAATCTGAGGATGCCATCTAAATTCATGGGATGAGTATTTACATGTGAGCCTTCTTGGTTAAGTGTTAAACGGTATGCTGTATTTTGAGGTCGGTCATTCTGGAAGCCATTTTCAGTCTAATCATTCAAAATGAATGGCTCTTTAAAATAAACGTCTCGTCAAACTGGACAAGAAGGTAACGATTAGATCAAATATGTTATTATTTTATGAAAGAAATTTAATTTCAGTATTTGAATAATTTTTATTGAACTATGCTAAGGGTAGCATGCTTGTAAAGAATGATCACTATGAACTTACTGTTAACAAAGCTTTGCCACTTACAGTTTGTCTCTGGATCTGTTCCAATTTTTGGTGGTTGAACGCTATGTTTGAGAAATATTATATCATGTGTATTCATTTGTCTCTTTGCTAAATTTGTGTCAGAGCCAAGGTAAATCTTGGAAACATGAATGTAGAAGCATTATCTGATAAGATCTTAACAAAAAAAAATAAGGATCTTTTCAGAGTAATTTGTCTATGATGTGGCAGTAAATCAATTAAAATACTTCTAAGTTTTAACTAAGTTTCACATGTGACTTTGATACTGTAAAGTCTGGCTGTACACTATAGAACGGGAGTTCCCAAACTTTTAAATGCCATGGAACCTTACCATTAACCAAAGGGTCCAAGGACCCCAAGTTGGCCCTGCTGTAGAATGTGCTTTTAATCATAAAATTGATGGTACATTGCGAGCCATAAAGAACATCATCTTTTTAACAGACTTTGAATACACTGGCATTTTATAGGATGTTGCCGATTTTTAAAATATAATACTGAATTTATATTGAATATTTTCTATGTATTTTTGATGTTAAATATTCTAATTATGCTGGCAACAAGGCTAGATTTTAGTGTTATAGTTCTGTTTATGCTCAGTTTTATTGAAGACACCCATTTTCAGCTGCATGGCAAATTTGCATTTTGGCATTAACTTTGTTAATGAAATTAACTTAAATCAAATGTTGAGTAATTTAGTTCGTACAGATACTTGGTACATCTGCAACTTTGACACATGCTGATATTGAATAGACTGTTGACTTCTTTACGTATTTTGCACATTTCTGTGGCGTTTTAAAGAGTGGTTTGTAATTACAAAACTGTGACAGTTTCTCATTTGCATATCATGTTATTGTGAAACAGTAATGCAGTTCTGAATAAGCCTCAGGTTGGGGTATGATCCTGATGTTCACCATGCCTGGTGCATTAAACTATCTTAGGATTTGTCATTAATACACAAGACATTAAAATTCAGATACTTCTGAATCTGTATTCAAAGGATAGAAGAATTAAGGATAATGAAAAATTTGTCTATTTTTGCCACCATTTTCAAACTTTTTAATCTTATTGATTAATAAAAGTGAAAATGTTTATGTATATGTTTTCCTGAATAAACAAATTTCATATGAGAGGCACCCTGAGGATTATGAGACAATGAAGTCATTGAAGTAAGATGACAGGGACGTAATGAAAAGTAAAAACATGGATACTCAGAGTAGGCTAGATGCTCTGTAGTCTTAAACATTTGGCTGCAGGAATTGAGGAAAGAAACCACAAAACTTAATTTAGGAATTGTATGAACATTCTTCCATAAATACCCTAAACTTTTGCTGTCTACTTGCCAAACAATAAGATTGAGGTAAAACTTACAGAATCTCAGCATTTACAAAACCCAAATGCTTGTCCTCCACAAAAAATAAATTCTCTTTCTTGCTTCTATCCTTGGAGTCATGCTTAAGTTTGATCAAATAAAGCAAAATGTCAGCTGAATTTCAGATGCCACTTCCAGTCCAATAGGCCTGCATACTTCCTTCCACCTCCACAACAACAACCTTTGCTGTGAAGTCCTCAATCATAAACCATGCCATCTTTCGACTTGGTGTTTCACGTACGCTCCAGGTGGCTTCCTGCTCTCAACTGAATGTGAAATCATCTTGGCCAGAATTCCACTGGCCACTTTCCCATTTTGTTTGCCCAGTTTTAGACCATAGAACCATGATGTAGGAGCAAAATTAGGATATTTGGCCCATGGAGACCTCTTTCATTCTATCATGACTGATTTATTATCTCCCACAACCCCATTCTTCTGCCTTTTCTCCGTAACTTTGATGCCCTTACTAATTGAGAACGTGTCAACCTTCTTTTTAAATATACCTGATGACTTGGCTGTCATATCCATCTGTGGCATTGAATTACACAGATTCACCACCCTCTGGCTAAAGAATTTCCTCCTCATCTCTGTTCTAAGGGGACACCCTTCTATTCTGATCCAGTGCCCTCTGATCCTAGATTCTCCCACTGTAGGAAACGTCCTCCCCACGCTGACCCTTTCCAAGCCTTCCAATATTCGAGAGGTTTCAATGAGATCATCCCTTATTTCTCTAAACTCCAAGTACAGGCCCAGAGCCATCAAGTGCTCCTCATACGTTAACCCTTTCATTCCTGGGATCATTTATGTGAACCTCCTCTGGATCCTGTACAATGCCAGCATATGCTTTCTTTGATGATGGTTCCAAAACTGCTAACAATACTGGTCTGACTAATGCCTTAAAACCACAGCATTCATCCTTTTATATTCTAGTCCCCTCAAAATGAATGCTAACATTGCATTTGTCTTCCTTGCTACCGACTCAGTATGCAAGTTGGCCTTTGTGAAACCCTGCGCAAGGATTCCCAAGTCCCTATGCACCAATACTCCCTATTTAGAAAATAGTCGTAGTCTTTATTCCTTCTACCAAAATTCATTACCTTACTGCAATTTCCTATGCTAGATTCCATTTGCCACTTTGCCCATTCCTCTAACTGACAAACTTTACTGTCTAATCTTGTGATAAGAATATGAATAGCAGGAGGAGGAGGTAATTTGACCTATCAAGCCTTTCCTGCTATTCATTAAGATCATGGCTGATCTTCTGTTTGAATGCATTTTCTCGTACTATTCTCATAACCTTTATGTCTTTTAATATCTGAAAATATATGACTGTGATTGACCATAGCCTCCACAGGCTCTTGGCCTGAAACGTCAACTGTTTACTTTTTTTCCATAGATGCTGCCTGACCTGCTGAGTTCCTTCAGCATTTTGTGTCTTTTCCTGCGAGTGAAGAAATGTTTTGTTGTTCTAGTCCTGTATTCGGAAATCATAATCCCTTGGATTTGGACTCCTTGTCCTAGGAAAACATCTGCCCTACAAATGCCTGAATAAACTTTTACAAATTTTGTGTGTTTTGTGTGTGATCTCCTCTCATTTTACTAGAGAAAAGTGATAGGGGGTCTCATTAAAACAAACAAAACTTTGTCTTTCATCTGTCATTTGAAGCCTCTTTACATCCACCTCCATAATCACAATCTTAATAAGTTTTGTATTACTATGATGTGATGTAAACTCTAGAGAATACCAAACAACATACCCAAAGTGCAGAAGGACCTCAGCAGGCCAGGCATCATCGGTTACAGAGAATACAGTACCAATTCACTCATTTGATCTTGTGACAAAGCAGCTATCCCTGCAACCAGTGTAATGAAACTTCACTGCATTTCCTTAAAGACAAGTCCAATAATTTTTGGGGGGTTTTGGAGTCTAAAACTGCACGTAACACTCCACCAAACGCGGTAACAATTGCAAACAAACTCCCTTATACATTCAAATCCTTTTTATAATAAAGGCTAATATACAATTTTATCTTTTAATCTCTTGCTGCACTTGCTTGTTGTCCTTCAACGACTTTGGGATATTGAGGGGGGCCTCAATACCCCCTTGTGCAATTGGATCCTGGATTTCCTCACTTGTAAACCCCAGTCAGTCTGGATTGCCAAAAACATCTCCTCCACACAGGAGCACTGCAGGGATGTGTACTTAGCCCCCTGCTCTCCTTGCTTTACACCTTTGACTGTTTGGCTAATACAGCTGCAACACCATATGCAAGTTTGCTGGTTTGCTGTTGTGAGTTTTACCAAAGGTGGTGATGAATCAATATAAAGGAGGGAGATTGAAAACTTGGCTGAGTGTTGTAATAACAACAACCTCTCACTCAATGTTAATTAGACTGAGGAACTGATAGATTTCAGGAGATGGAAACCAGAGGTCCATGAGCCAGTAATCATTGGTGGATCAGAGGTGGAGAGGGTCAGTAACTTTAAATTCCTGGGTGTCACTATCTCAGAGGACCTGTCCTGGACCCATCATATAAATATTATTGCAAAGAAAGCACAACAGCACCTCTACTTCCTCAGGAGTCTGCGAAGATTTAGCATGTCATTAAAAACCTTGGCAAACTTCTACAGATGTCTGGTGGAAAGTGTGCTGACTGGCTGCAGTACAGCCTGGTATGGGAACACCAATGCCTTTGAGCAGAAAATCCTCCAAAAGGTAGTGGATTCAGCCCAGTACATCACGAGTAAAACCCTCCCAACCATTGAGTGTATCTGCATGAAACATTGCCGTAGAAAAGCAGCATCTATCATCAAAGATCCGCACCACCCAGGCTTTTTTTCTCACTGCTGCCATCAGGGTCAAGAACAGTTACTACCCCTCAACCACCAGGCTCCTGAACAAAAGGAGATAACTACACTCATCTATTATTTATTTTTATTCTACTTCAAAATACGTGCTCACAACTTGTACGATGGGTGATTGATAATTTAGTGGCCTAAGGTAGAAGGAGTCAATTTTAGAAAACCTAGCACATTTATTTTTCAACATAGGCCCCTCCTATATGTACACACTTAGTCCAGCGGTCGTGGAGCATACGGATCCCTTCTTTGTAGAAGTGGTCCACAGCAGGGGTGATTGATAAGTTCGTGGCCTAAGGTAGAAGCAGATGAGTTATTAACTTCAAACTTTCTGCATAATCACTCAAAAAGTTAAACTGCACGTGCATGTAACGAGAGCATCCTGTACCTCCAGGTGGTCCACAGCAGGGGTGATTGATAAGTTCGTGGCCTAAGGTAGAAGGAGATGATTTATACCGCTCTCGTTACATGTACGTGCAGTTCAACTCTTTGAGTGAAAATGCAAGAAGTTTGAAGTTTCTCCTCATTTCCTTCCACCTTAGGCCACAAACTTATCAATCACCCCTGCTGTGGACCACTTTCTGGAGGTCCAAGACACCGACTTCTACAAAGGAGGGATCTGTATGCTCCACGACCGCTGGGCTAAGTGTGTAAATGTAGTAAAAATAAATGTGCTAGGTTTTCTAAAATTGACGCCTTCTACCTTAGGCCACGAACTTATAAATCACCCCTTGTAGTTCCAATCTAAAGTGTGCATCCTTATTTTCCTAAATCCACCTTGCAGGTTTGTATTTGTGTACAATATTGATTTAACTTGGTGTGTGTGTGGGGGAGGGGGCGTGGTGTGGGTGGGTGACGAGTGTGATAACCAACTGAAGTATCTCCCCTTGTACAAGATCTTCCATCCATGGTACTTTCCCTCGTCCAAGCAACCAGGAAGCAACAACCATACAGAACTTCAAACGTCACATGAACCTAGCTGACTACTTAGTGACATATCATTTTTGGCTATGTTACTAATTCACCCCTATCTTACGTTAACTGTTGATGCTAACTTTCCATTTTCACTACTTCTTCCTCCCAACCATTGAGCACATCTACATGAAACATTGCCGTAAGAAAGCAGCATTCGTTATCAAAGATCCTCACCACTCGGGCCGTGCTCTCTTCTTACTACCCCCTTCAGGTGGAAGCCTCAGGACTTCTACCACCAGGTTTGAGAACAGTCACAACCCCTCAACCATCAGGCTCTTGAACAAAAAGGGACAACTAAACATTTAAGAACTCTTTTGTCTTGTTATTTCTTGTATATGGTGTTGGAGCTTGTTATTTATTGCTATTTATTTATATCTGCATTTGCACAATTTGTTGTCCATTGATCCCGTTTTCAGTGACTGTTCTATAGATTTGCTAAGCATGCCCGCAGAAAAAGTATCTCAGGGTTGTATGTGGTGACACTCTGATAATACATTTTACTTTGAACTTTGTCTCACTGTTTAACAAATACTCTTTATGAAATAGAGTAGATGAACTTGCTTTTCATCTGCATTATACTTCATCTGCCTTGTTCTTACATACTGACTTGGCTTATCAAGTCTCATTTCATCCCTCCCCATAACCCTAATCTTAAATAGCAAAAGTATATTACTAGCAAATTTGGAAACCTTATATTCCATATGATCCCACCAGAATTAAAGAATAAAGAATGCTAATATTTTGTTGTATTGTAATATTGAATTTGGTCTGAGTAGATGAACAGGTAAGTATCTCATGATAACTGATTTTTAAAAAATCATATCTACAATCTTTGCCTTTACTTAAGAAACATCTTCCTACTATGTATATTTTATCATTAACTGCACTCACTTTAAAGCAGTATTTTGTGCAAGTTATATCAACCAGGGCTTTGTCTAATACAGCTGTCTGCATTGTGTTATTCATGAAATCATTGTGTTTCAGACTGGTGATATGGCCATGGTTCTTCGTGACTACAGTAACCATAGGCAGCTGTTTTTGCAAGATGTAAAGCTGTTTGTAATAGGAATAAAGCCTACCTTGTTTTTAAATTGTGTTTTTGGTATTAAAGGTTCCTGGTTAGATTATAGACATGTGATGCATTTGAAACACTTGCGTGCAAAAGTCATGCATAATTTTTGTTGCAATGTTAGAATTAAGAAAAGAATGTCTCATTACTTCAATTTCCTAATGTTACTTGGATATAGTTGGTCCATAACCGTTTACGAAGCACATCTGGGCAGTGACTGCTTTGTGTAACTCGGTACAAATTGAAAAGTTTGATTTCTTTACACTTTGGTTTTGATTTAAGTTATGAGGCTTTTGGAAATGTTAACAGCTCACAACACGACTTACCTTCTCCTTGATTTTGCAGGACAGCACCTCTTCCTCCAGAGAGTTTCAGCACAATAAAAGCAGAGTGTATTGATGTAATATGTTGCCAAATATGAAATTCATACAAACCATTTGAGTCATAGTTCGTGCTTAGGTTGGCAATTTTCTGCTTGTCTTTTTACTTGCACCTGGATGATAAGTGTTTTTGAACCTCAATTCCTGCAACCTTATATCATCCATTGTTGAACATTATTTTAATTGTAAAAATACTCCAACCAAGTAGCATCAGTGATGATAGAAACTCAATTTTAGTATAGCTGCTGACCTTCCATTATAACTTTCTGGTTAGCAACTGGCCTGTTTCCATCATGTATTACTCTATCACTACTGATGCAAGTAATTCAACAGAAAAAATACTTTTTATCTCTTCTGTTTTGGATTTCATAATTTGCCTTTTGTGTTTTTGCAGACCTTCATTGTCTCAAACTTGTTTTGCCCCTTTGATCTGGTCTTCCATGCAGTCTTAATGAAGGTGGAAGTGATGAGAGAAATCTTTGTTGTCATGTCGGCCCTGAATGCATTGATGAATTTACTCTTGAGCAGTCTAAATGCACTTTTGTTACTTTGTGTTATCCAGTTTAACAGTCAGTAAGGTACAGACCTAAACTCATTGACCCTGTGCTGTTTAGGTGGCTTGTCTTTTTGTGGCTTTATAATTTGCAGGGTCAGAGCCACTGTGGCGCGTGGCCAAGTGATTAAGGCATTCATCTAGTGATCTGAAGGTGGCTAGTTTGAGCCTTGACTGAGGTAGCGTGTTGTGTCCTTGAGCAAGGCACTTAACCACACATTGCTCTGCGACGACACCGATGCCAAGCTGTATGGGTCCTAATGCCCTTCCCTTGGACAACATCGGTGGCGTGGAGAGGGGAGACTTGTAGCATGGGCAACTGCTGGTCTTCCATACAACCTTGTCCAGGCCTGCGCCCTGGAAACCTTCCAAGGCGCAAATCCATGGTCTCACGAGACTAATGGATGCCTATATAATTTCTATCAAATTTAAGGGCTTGCTCCCCTGGCCATCTCATGAGGTTGATCCCAAAGCCCCATCCTATGCTCCACTGAATGCAAATGCCCCTTTCTTTTAAACATCTGCTTATTTTCCAAACCAGTTCAAAAGGATTTTTTTAAAAACTTAAAACATAAGTGATGTGCTTCTGGCCCTCAACTAAGGACATAGCAGAGCCTTTGGTCCCCCTGAGTTGAATGCTGCAAGCAGAGCCATGAAAGTCGGATGAACTGAATTTGAAGAGGGCCTTCCTGGCAGTCTTCAGTGGAGCCATCAGCTGAGATTAAGATGAGGTCAATATTCTGCGTACATCCATTTGGACTTCACAGTCCAACTTGGGATATACCATATAGCAAAAATTAGTAGAAGCTAGAGGATTGAACAGCTTTTAAAAGCTAACTTAAGACAACTAAAAAAAGCAAAATGGAGAAAGAGAAAAAGATTAAATATGAAGGAAAGCCAGCCAATAGTATAGAATAGGATACCAAAAGCTTTTTTTTCCAGATATAGAAAGGGTAAAAGAGGCAAGAGTGGATGTCAAACTACTGGAAAATGGCGCATGAATGGTAGTAATGGAGTACAAAAAACTGGTGGACAAACTCATAAGTATTTTGCTTCAACCTGTACTGTGGAAAACACCAGCAACATGCCAGTAATTTGGGAGTGTCAGGGAGCAGAGGTGAATGTAGTCACTGTTACTAAGAAGATGCTTGGGAATCTGAAAGGTCAGAAGGAAGGTAAGTCACCTGGACCAAATGAGCTAAACGCCAGGTTCTGAAAGAGGTAGCAGAAGAGCGTTAGTAGTGATCTTTTAAGAATCACTAGATTCTGGAATGGTGCCGGAGGACTGGAAAATTGCAAATGTCACTCCACTCTTTAAGAAGAGTGGGAGGGAGGTAAAAGGAAATCATAGGCCAGGTAGTCTGTCTTCATTGGTTGGTAAGATGTTGGAGTCCATTATAAACAATGAGGTTTGAGGCTACTTGAAGGCACATGATAAAGTAGATCTAAGTCAGCATGGTTTTTTTGAGGAGGAATCTTGCCTGGCAAACCTGTTGGAACCTGAGGAAATAACAGGTATGATAGACAAAGAAGAGTTAGTGGATTATCAGAGGGCCTTTGGCAAGGTTCCACACATGAAGCTGCTAAACAAGAGCCCATTGTATTTCAGGAAAGATACCAGTATGGACAGAAGATTGGCTGACAGGTAGAAGGCAAAGAGTGAGAATAAAAGGAGCTTTTTTTGGTTGGCTGTTGTGACTATTGGTGTTCCACAGCTACTGGTGTTGGGTTTGTTGTTTTCAAGTTGTATGTTAATCATTTGTAGGATAGAATTGATGGCTTTCTCACAAAGGTAGGTGAATGGGGCAAATAGTGTCGAGGAACCTGGGAGTCTGCAGAAGGACTTGGATTAGGAGGGCAAAGAAATGACATATACCCCATAGAGAAGTGTATGGTCATGCACTTTGGTAGAAGGAATTAAAATGTAGACTATTTTTCTAAAAGGGGAGCAAATTCAGAAATTGGAGATGTGGATGGGCTTGTGCAGGACTCCTTAAAGTTAACTTGTCAGATTGAGTCTGTAATAAGGAAGGTAGATGCAATGTTAGCATTCGTTCCGAGAGGGCTAGAATATAAAAGCAAGAGTGTAACACCAAGGCTTTATAAGGCTTTGGTCAGACCACATTTGGAGTATGTGAGCAGTTTGGGGCTCCATATCTAAAGAAGGATGTGCTGGCATTGGAGAGTTTCCAGAGGAGGTTTACAAGAATGATCTTGGGAATGAAAGAGTTAACATGTGAAGAATGTTTGGCTTTGGTCCTGTACTCACTGGAGTTGAGAAGAATAAATGGAGATCTCACTGAAACCTGCCAAGTATTGAAAGGTCTGAATGGAATGGGCATGTAGAGGATGGTTTCCAATTCTGGGAGAGTCTCGGACCTCAGAATAGAAAGGCGGCCCTTTCAAACAGAGATAAGGAATTTCTTTAGCTAGAGGGCGGAGAATCTATGGAATTCATTGCTGCAGACCACTGGAGGCAAAGTTATTAGGTATATTGAAAGTGGAGGTTGATAGGTTCTTGATTAATAAGGATATCAAAGTTTACATGGAGAAACCAGAAGAATACAGCTAAGTGGGGAAATAAATCGGCTATGATAGAATGGTGGAGCAAATTCAATAGGCTGAATGGCCTTATTCTGTTCTCCTGTCTTACGGTCTTGTATTGGAGCGGTTTGCTGCATTATAAAAGAAAGCACTTGCATCCACGTGGCATATTTCATGCTCTTGGTCATCTGCAAAGTGTTTTCGATCTTATGACTAGTTTTGAAATATGTCACTATTTCAATCAGACAAAGTAGTGGTCAGTGTGGGTGAAAAAGTATTGAAACATCCAACGCAGTGGTAACCACATAGTAGGTTTTCAAGTTAATCTCATCTTCTAATTAATGCCATGACATTTTTGATGTCCCTCTGAGAGAAGAGAACGGGCTTTAGTTTCACGTTTTATCACTTGGCTTGTTTGACAATCCAGTCCACTCCCACTACTCCCTGAAGAATCAGAGTCAGCTTTTGCACTTGATTCAGTGCACTAGCCTAAATGTTGTAGGTTTTTAGAGATTCACTGTACAAGTACACTATAGCTCAGTCTGCAACAACTTTGTAACTGTGGACTGAAGTGCTGCAGATGTATGAAATTGAGAGCACAGCATGGAAATGAACTCTTTGTCCCACCATGACCATGTTAACCTTTTAGCATGTGTTCACTAATCCTGCTGGCCCACGTTGGGACCCTATCCTTCTATGTTTTACCTGTTTAGATATGTCTAAATGCACCATAAAGTAGTAATTCTATGTGATCCTGCCACCTCCTCTGGCAGCCCACTCCAGATGTCAACCAATCTGATTTTTAAAAAAATCCCTAGATCTCCATTAAAACTCCTTACTCTGATTTTAAAGCTATGCACTCTTATTTTTTTTATATAGATTCATAAATTTGTAGTTATACTGCATATAAACGGGCCATTTGGCCCAACTTATCCATACCAACCAAGATGCTATCTAAGCTAATCACATTTGCCTGCATTTGAAGCACATCCTCAACCTATTCATGTCTAAATGCTTTTTGAAACATTGTAATTGTACTTTCCTCTGGCAGTTCAGTGCATATCATCACCACCCTCTGTGTGCAGAAAAACTTGGTCCCATTTGAGCCTTTTCCCTTGCACTTCAAATCTGTGCCATCTAGTTTTAGACGCCCCTGCCCTGGAAAAGACTGTGACTATCTCCCCTATCAATACTGCTCATTATTTAGTAAGGAACAGACCTGTCCACCCGTGATCTATGTGGAGCACAATGCCAAATTAAACCAATCCCTTCTGTGTACACACCATCCATATCACTCCTTTACTTGCATATTTATCTGCCTATCTACAAGCCTTGTGAAAGCCACTTCCACTATCATCCTTGGCAGTCAACCTATCAGTGTTTTTTTGAAAAAACAGCTTGCCCTGCATCTCTATCTCTCCCCCCCCCCCCCCACCTTTTAAGGTCACTACTAAGCTTTGATACCTGCTCATATTCATTTGTTGCAGGAAAATTCACTAGCTGGGTAGGGGGTGGTTGGGGATATTCATTGGGGCAATTTTGAATTTCCTCCACACTAAAGTAAATAGCAGGAGTTCAGCCACACTACCCAGATGTCCATTTTTTGTGAATTCAAATTAAAATGCACAGTCTGCATAAATCCAACTTTTTTTTGTCTTTGATTCCTACATAGTTGTGAGAAAGTGTTGAGTTTGTGAAGTTTTTAACCTTGAGTAGAAATTGTAATCCTCGTGTACAAACACTCAGTGAAGGTAAAAAATATTGCAATATCATCTTGCTGCTCTGTAACATTGAGCACGGGGGTACATGCAAATTGTGTGGTATTTTGATTGCAATGTGGAGCAGGTGTATAACATAACAGTAGATGGATAATTAATATTTGCAATGGAAATTCAGTGGATTCTGGTTAATTGGGCCATCAGTTAATCAGGGCAGTTGCTTATTTGGGACAGTTCTTAACAAAATCTAGTTGAGAAAATGGCTGGGATTCATTATGGTGCTTAATTGGGACAGGATACTATTGCTGGACAGCTTCCAACTAACGTCAGACGCATGCACTTGTGTGGCCAGTAAGCACTACACCCTGCTTTAGAGCGAGCAATTTTTAAATAGCGTCAGTTTGAGTGCTTGTGTTCAAAAAGCAGTATTTTTATCACTAATAATTGGTGAGAAATAAGCAGTAAGACAATTCAGGATTGTTTTGCTCACTGTGTTTTCAAACATTCAGGCTTGGAGATGCCAGAAAAGACTAGGAGGGAAAATGAAATGATTTCACTACTTCAACAAGTTAGAAATTGCCAAGAATTAGA
Source organism: Mobula hypostoma (assembly GCF_963921235.1). Classification (NCBI taxonomy): domain Eukaryota; kingdom Metazoa; phylum Chordata; class Chondrichthyes; order Myliobatiformes; family Myliobatidae; genus Mobula; species Mobula hypostoma. The sequence goes on from NC_086098.1 coordinate 142,709,224, forward strand.
AGGTTCTTTGAATGTAACATCTTGAATGTTACAATTAAACAAAAATGAAGATTTGGAGTCGTTGATAGCTCTGTATGAAGACAGTTCATTATCTACACTAGGTGTCTGTGCTGATTTCGTTCATTTAGTCAGTCAAAAGAACATGAACACTGAATTCCTCTTTCAATAACTATTAGAAAGTAAACACAGTTCTGTAGTACTATTGAGTGTTCTAGTTTGTTCTATATTTCATTTAAATGCATAATTGGTTCCTCAATTAAATGATAGTTTGTCTTTTTTTTTAAATACTTTCTTAACTATTTGCATGAAACTTCAGCTAATTGGGACGACTGCTTAATTGGGCCAAAACTGTACCTGTTTTTGTGACATTTTAGGCAAACATTTTGCTTCGAATTTAAGGCACTGTAGTCTGCTATGTATTTTCTTACAAACTGGTCATTCTTTATTTGAATATACATAAATCTTTTGCCACTAGAACCTGATTTGCTTTCTGACACATAAAATGAAAATTCTGAAATTTATTTGTAGCATAGCAGAGAACCAAGTTAAAATGTATCTGTCAGTCATGTAAAATTACACAAATTAAACAGAAAAAAATCTTTCTAAATTGTGAAAGGGAGAACGTTAGCATTCTTCCTGAAAATTAGTTCTTGAGGTATACCGATCTGACTTGGGAGTATACATTCAGTAGCCACTTTATTAGGTAGAGATGCTCTTCTTCACACTGCTGTTATGAGTTACTGTTGTCTTATTGTCAGCTTGAACCAGTCTGCCCATTCTCCTCTCACTCCTGTCATTAATGAGGCATTTATTCATGTAGAATTGGCGCTCAGTGGATTTTTTGTTGTTTGCACCATTGTCTGTAAACTCTAGAGACTGTTTTGTGTGAAAAACTCAGGATATCAGCAGTTTCATCGCTGGCACCAACAATTATTCCACAATGAAAGTCACTTACGTCATGTTTCTTCCCCATTCTAATGTTTGGTCTAACCATCAACTACCTCTGCATGCTTTTATACAAAAGGTGCCGCCACATGATTGGCTGATTGGATATTAGCATTAATGAACAGGTGTACCAAATGATGTGGTCCTAAGTGCATATGCCTAGAAATTAAATAGAAAAATTTTTTTAACCTTCAAATGAAAGTTCTATTCATTTCCATGTCATTTCACATAATTTGGAAAATTCTACCCCTGGCTTCTCGGGGCACATGGGTGTTTATCACTTCCAATGCTTTGTTCATTTTGGAGAATTAAAGGGAAACCTGGAGGACATTGTTCTGGGACTGGCCATAATTCGTAATCCTGGTCAGTTGTGACCAGCATTTGTGATTATATCCAGCTGTATCCTTCTGAATGAACTAGAATTTCAAATCTATTTTCATTCCTAAAACAGACTTTTTTTTCTTTGCTGTTTACTGACTTTTGATCAAATAATTCAACATTAACTTGTAATTTGGTGCATCAGGAATTTTAACTTGTGAGTGACCTTGTGTTGAAAATGGTTTAGGTTATCTAATTTTTTGTGGAAAAAATCGAGGCAAATTTCTCACAAACCAGAGTTTGGGTACAAGTGATCAAACATTTGAAGAATATCAGAATTAAGAAATAATTTGGAATATTTTAATCTCTAAAGTAATTGGAAAGCAGTACATTGCAGAAAGAGGCTATTGACAGTAGTATAGGTAGGTTCAGGGGGGAAGTTGATGAGTTTTTATACAGAGAAAAGATTAAAAGGAAGATGGATTGGATTTATACTTTTTTTAAAAAAGAGTTTGTCATTAAAATTTAGACAATTTTAGTATAGAATTGTCTATCCTTAAAGTACACATGAGACCTTGGCAGGATAGTATAGCAATTAGCGAACTGCTGTTACTGCACCAGTAACCAGGGTCAGATTCTGCCAGTGTCTGCAAGGATTTTGTGCATTCTTCCCATGACTGAGTTTCTTCTGGATGCTTCCAGTTTCTTCCAACATTCCACTGATGTGTGGTTTAGTAGGTTAATTAGTCACACGTGTGTAATTTGGTGGCACGGTCTTGTTGGGACAAAAGGGCCTGTTCTGTGCTTATCGCTAAATAAAACAAATAAATTAAAATTGCACCATTGTCAAGAAATCAGGGCCCTCTTCAGTTCAAATGATACTAAGTTTATAAACACTTTCTAAATGTTAGTTTCACAGGTAATATCATTGAAAACATTTTCAAATATTCTTCAGCGTCATTTGAAGGCAGGGTTCCTGCAGAAGATCCTGATCTGGAAATGTAGATGATGGTGACGAAAGCATGAAAACCATGGCTGTACCCTGATAGATATGACACACTGTCTAGGCAGTCTCTGGGCTCAATACCTGAGACTCTACACCACTGAAAGCCAAGAACTCACTAAGAGCAGAGCAAATAAACACTAGCCTGGAGGAGAACCTTTTTGGCTATGACACTGTTCTTGATGTGAGCACTCTTAACTTCATGCTTGACTTTAAGGCCTTTGATTCCATCATTTGGGAAGGACTGCGGAACCTCTTCTACCTATCAAAATTTGTCTGCATCTTGGTTTGCTACATGATGGCATCCGAGCCATTCTTATAGCCAATCTCAATGAAGGCAGGGATCAAACAAAGCTGTGTCATTGCCCCAACACTTTACTTAATCTTGTAGGCCTCTGTGTTGCAACTCATTCCTGTGAGATGAAGCTAACCTCCTGGGCAGAGTAAACCTTGCCCTCCTGTATGTTGCTGAGAGCCGGACAGACTATGATAGGTACCTCAAGCACTGGCCATGTACAACTAATTCTGTCTAAATCATCCTAGGAATTCCCTGAAGGCCAAGAGAACCAATGTTCTTTTCAAAGCCAACATCCCCAGCATTATAGCCAAGTTTGTCATATGCTTGACAGCAGACATCCTATTCTAACTGCTGACAAGGGAAGATGTTACCAAATTCTAAGGCTTAGTAACATCTTTAGATGTTATAAGACTTCCAGACAAGATGGTGCCAAACTGCGATCTCCGTCGCGATTGTGGCTTAGATTTTTATTTAGTTTGTTTTTAGGTCAGTAGGGATGGTTTGGAGGACAGAGAGAGGAATTACAGGTTAGGTTAGGGTTTAGGGAGAGGGATACAAGGGAATTAGAGGACAGGCCAGATTCTAAACTTCCGCTCCATGTTTGAAGGTCTGTTATTGGGCCTGCATACCATCCATGGCAGGGGTCCCCCGTGTACTTGAGTCGGTGACACCAGAATTCGGGCTCCTGTCATTGGTGAGTCCAGAGCATGAGGCCTGGAGTTTGGATCCTTATTCAGGGTTGCCATCAGATTCATTGTCATCGGTGAGTCCTGGATTGGGACCAAAGGTTGAAGCCGGAATGCTGCTTGGAAGCCTATTTCATGGTATATTTTGATGTTTTGGTGGACATGTGACAGAGCTAATCTTTAATTTCTGTTGTAAAATAAACCATGTATAATTTTGTGCAGTGTGACTTGCATATTGATATAGTAGTAATTCATTAAATCTTTTTTGCTAATATGAAGCACGTATTGGCCTGGAGAACAGATATTAACCTTGTGTTCTTTAAAATCCCAAGGGATTTTTGTACACACAAGAGAGCAGATGGGATCACCTTGGTTTTTACTTGTAATTCGGAGTAGAGCTCGTTGATCATAACCTTTTATGCCGCAGTGTAGTTTGACTTCAGTTTCTTTTATTCAGGTCTCTGAAATAGAATGCAAAACTATAATTTTTTGCTTGGAATCAACTAAATTTCACCAACTGCCAAGTTATTCCAACAAATAAGGAGATATCTTTTCAAGGGATGAGGAAATATTGCTTTGTTGGTGCCTGCCTTGCCACTGTAGCAATAATAAATAGCTTTGTGTAAATTTGATCAAATGAAGTTAGTTTCCATTTGTAAAACAAATAATGAAATCAGATTTTTCTTCACAGATAAATTTGACCAGTTTTGGGCCATCAATCGAAAACTTATGGAGTATCCAGCAGATGAAGGAGGATTCCGCTATGTTCCTTTTCGGATATATCAGGTGATAATCTTCTCCACGTGTAATTAATTTTTTTGTTGTTCCTGTGATTTGAAATGGCATTGCTTTGACCTTTGGGTACTTAAATGTGGTTCTGTAAATTGTCTTGTTTTAAAATGCTGAACCAGTAGTGAGAAAAGCGGTACTGTTCTTTTCACCTCAAAAGTAGATGTTTTTTTAACAGGCCTTTAAGATGCAATTTTCATCTGGTGAATGGCATTGCTTCGATAACATTTTCCCATCTGGTTTAACACATTAAAACCCATTGCTTCATTGTATCTGTGCAATTTCAAGTATGTTTTGGGATGAATGGAATCCTAAGTTTAATGAGCTGACAAGGGTTTTAGCTGCTGATTATACTCTCTTACCAGCTCTTCAGTCTGTGAATTCAGTCATGTTGAACATCAGGAAGTAAAACTGTACTGTAATTAAGAGTATGCTGGGCCACCAAATTGACAAATTTTCAGCTTTAGTGATGAAAGAAATGCAGCAAGTGTTTTGCATATGCTCTATAGTTGCCTGCAAATAGCTCAGTTATTTTCATGATGGTAAATTGCTCATTTTCTAATTCAGATTTTTGGCTTGGCATTCACAGTACTCACAAAATAGTACCATAGTTTGAAAGACTTAAAAACTGGTGCACAAGAGTAAGTGTTATTTCTTCACTGCGTGTGTACTGTTTTAGTATGTGTAAAGAAAGAAGTGGATGTCGTGTATGATAAGATGTTATTTTGAACCTGCATTTTGATGAAAAATTTGGATTGAATCATTTTCTGAGGTACGATTTGGTAATCAGTTTTATTCTCTTATATGCATTAGATAAAATGAAGCCCTCAAAATCGCGGCTCCAGTTGGAAGTGTTTAGCAGTAAAGTGATATTTCATTATTCTGTATAGTTATTCTCCAGTAAAACTCCAGTAATTGTGTGTGTTGCTCCGATAATTTGGTATCCAATTGTTTGTGTAGGATTCATGTATCTATTTTCTGTTTGTATTATATTTTATTTTGAGTTACAGTATTTTCTGTCACGTGGGTAGGGGTAGGGTAGAAATTAATATGTATAGTCATTATTCATCCTTTGTGTCATTAGTTTAGTCAGAGATAGAGCCTGAGCAGCATTTGTATATATTTTGTTGACTGCTGACTTTGCTTATTTCACTTAAGTTGTTAACATTGTTAATTTCACAATCGCTACGGCAGTTTCACTGATATCGCTAATGTTGATGGCTGGTCTTTCTGGGTTATGTAATAAAGGATCGAATGTACTTTTTTTTTCTTGGAATTCAGTTATTTGGAAGTGCATCACACAGTGTCTAGTCCCTCACTCAGTCTCTTCGTGCTTTTGGTTTGTTTTTCAAGTGACCACTTCACTTTGGAGATCCTGATGAATCTGCATCTGGATCAATCATTAATCCTGGGTGTATGGGTCGGTTGAGGTTGGAAACACTGGAACATGGATGTGTTTTCAGGTGGACCTGTGGTCTAGAATGCCTGCATGTTTCAGCTCATTTTGACAACTGAAACTAGCCGGATTCTATATCATGCCCTCTCTAAACTCACTGGTTTAACTGAGAAACTTAGAGTGGAAAATCTGTACAACCAAAGTCTTCAAGGTCCTGAATTATTGGAATTTTTCTGATTACAGTCTTGATTCATTGCTTTCTGCTAACACCACTGATATAAAATTTGTACAATTTTTACTGGAGTATGTTAAAATGAGTTGGTGATTATAGCAATATACTATCACTGGCTATCATATTGAATCTAGTGGGAGTTTGAGGATAAGTTTCTTTTCCCTCCAAAGTAAATGTTTTAGTATAACGGTTAGCACAGCACTATTACAGCTTGTGTCGGAGTTGAGAGTTCAATTCCAGCGCAGATCTTGAGTTTGGATGTTCTCTCCCTGAGCATGTGGGTTTCTTCTGTGCTTTTCAGTTTCCCCCCACAGTCCAAAGAATACTGGGTTAGTAGGTTAATTGGTCATTGTAAACTGTCCTGTATTTAGGCTAAGGTTAGTTGGGTTGCTGGGGGGTGCGGCTTGTTAGGCTGGAAGGGTCTGTTCTGCATTGTATGTTTACATTTTTAAAAAGTAGTAAACAGGGCCAAGAATGAGAAGACCCATCTTTAAGACAAACTGCTGATGGTATAGGTGTTTCCCCTGCTAACCAGCATTTGACTAGGTATTAGCATTAGCCAAAGGCAATAAGCGTTAACTCTCTTGTAATTGAACAAAATCAAATTAAGTACAGCGAATTCCAGCTAATTGGGACACACCGGACCAGTACATTTTGGCCCAATTAGCAGCTGCAGTTAGCCTGTTTCATGGAAGTATTTAAAAACGTATAAGAAAAAGACAAACTACCTTTTAACTGAGTAATACTTAAGTGTATTTTAATGAAATACAGAACAAATTAGACTACAAATACCTTTATAGGACTATAAAACTGTAAAAGTTCCAAATAGTTATCAAAGGAGGAATTCTTTCTGTGTATGCAGCCATGCTCTTTTGATTGACTGTAAATGAACAAAATCAGCTCAGACACCTGGTGCAGATAATGGACTGCCTTCAAACAATATTATTGATGATTGCGTCCTCCAAATCTTCATTTTCATTGTAACATTCAAGATGATTGTTGACACCTTCAAATTCCCCGTAATTCCTAATTTGCTGAAGTAGTGAAATTTTTTCATAGAAACATAGAAAATAGGTGCAGGAGTAGGCCATTCGGCCCTTCGAGCCTGCACCGCCATTTATTATGATCATGGCTGATCATCCAACTCAGAACCTCGCCCCAGCCTTCCCTCCATACCCCCTGATCCCCGTAGCCACAAGGGCCATATCTAACTCCCTCTTAAATATAGCCAATGAACTGGCCTCAACTGTTTCCTGTGGCAGAGAATTCCACAGATTCACCACTCTCTGTGTGAAGAAGTTTTTCCTAATCTCTGTGACCCCTTGTTCTGGACTTCCTCATTTTTACTTCCAGTCATTTCTGGCATTCCCAAGCTTGAAGGTTTGAAACTGTGGTGAGCAAAGCACTTCCATTTTGCCTTGCTGCTTATTTTTCATCAACTATGAGTGACAGAAATCACTTTTTTTAACACAAACATGCAACCAATGCTATCTAAAATCTGTTCTTCCTAATTAGATTAGATTCAACTTTATTGTCATTGTGCCAAGTACAGATACAAAGCCAATGAAATGCAGTTAGCATCTAACCAGAAATGCAAAGAATAGTGTTATTTACAGAATAACTGTGAATAAGAAGTAAGTGCTACAGCACACAAATATAAAAGTACTGAGACAGTACAATATGGGTGCAGTACTGCTTAGCGCTGTGATGAGAGGTTCAGCAGGGTCACAGACTCAGGGAAGTGTGGGAGCGGAGGCTCCTGTAGCACCTACCAGTTGGGAGAAGAGTAAAAAGTCCATGGTTAGGGTGAGATGCATCCTTGATAATGCTTTTCGCCCTGCCCAGACAACGTTTATGGTAGGTGTTCACAGTGGTGGGCAATTGGGTGCCGATAATCCACTGGGCAGTTTTCACCACACGCTGGAGTGCTTTGCGATCCGATACGGGACAATTGCCATGTCACACTGAGATGCAGTTGGTGAGTATGCTCTCACTAGTACAGCGGTAAAAGTCTGTCAGTATCCTGGGACAGAGGTGAGCTTTCTTGATTACAGTGTAGTCTAATGGCCACAGAACTACACACAACTGGTGCTAGTTAGAAACTGTTAGGCAGTAATCTCTCCCAAATAAGTGACATGGTATCTCAATAAATGGAGGGAATCCCAGCTATTTTCTCAATTAGTTTTTTTTTCTTTGAATTGTCCCAAATAAGCAACTGCCTCAATTAACTCGCAAACAACAGGAATTCTGCAGATGCTGGAAATTCAAGCAACACACATCAAAGTTGCTGGTGAACGCAGCAGGCCAGGCAGCATCTGTAGGAAGAGGTGCAGTCGACGTTTCAGGCCGAGACCCTTCATCAGGACTAACTGAAGGAAGAGTGAGTAAGGGATTTGAAAGTTGGAGGGGGAGGGGGAGATCCAAAATGATAGGAGAAGACAGGAGGGGGAGGGATAGAGCCGAGAGCTGGACAGGTGATAGGCAAAAGGGGATACGAGAGGATCATGGGATAGGAGGTCTGGGAAGAAAGACAAGGGGGGGGGTGACCCAGAGGATGGGCAAGAGGTATATTCAGAGGGACAGAGGGAGAAAAAGGAGAGTGAGAGAAAGAATGTGTGCATAAAAATGAGTAACAGATGGGGTACGAGGGGGAAGTGGGGCCTTAGCGGAAGTTAGAGAAGTCGATGTTCATGCCATCAGGTTGGAGGCTACCCAGACTGAATATAAGATGTTGTTCCTCCAACCTGAGTGTGGCTTCATCTTTACAGTAGAGGAGGCCGTGGATAGACATGTCAGAATGGGAATGGGATGTGGAATTAAAATGTGTGGCCACTGGGAGATTCTGCTTTCTCTGGCGGACAGAGCGTAGATGTTCAGCAAAGCAGTCTCCCAGTCTGCGTCGGGTCTCGCCAATATATAAAAGGCCACATCGGGAGCACCGGACGCAGTATATCACCCCAGTTGACTCACAGGTGAAGTGATGCCTCACCTGGAAGGACTGTTTGGGGCCCTGAATGGTGGTAAGGGAGGAAGTGTAAGGGCATGTGTAGCACTTGTTCCGCTTACATGGATAAGTGCCAGGAGGGAGATCAGTGGGGAGGGATGGGGGGGACGAATGGACAAGGGAGTTGTGTAGGGAGCGATCCCTGTGGAATGCAGAGAGAGGGGGGGAGGGAAAGATGTGCTTAGTGGTGGGATCCCGTTGGAGGTGGCGGAAGTTACGGAGAATAATATGTTGGACCCGGAGGCTGGTGGGGTGGTAGGTGAGGACCAGGGGAACTCTATTCCTAGTGGGGTGGTGGGAGGATGGAGTGAGAGCAGATGTACGTGAAATGGGGGAGATGCGTTTAAGAGCAGAAAGTTGATAGTGGAGGAAGGGAAGCCCCTTTCTTTAATTAACTGCCTCAATTTAATTAATTGCCTCAATTAACTGATGGCCCAATTAATACAGTTCCTAGCTAAATTTAACTTATTGTTTTCTGCTGTTTATATACTGTATACTCTTAGTATTATTTTAAAATAATTTTAAGCAGGGTTTCCTCAGTTAATGTTAAGGTTCCATGGCATAAAACAGGTTAGGAAACCTCAAGAAAACTCATGTTTAAACCTGGTCCCTTAATATCACCTCCCTGAACAAGAAGGCACAGCAGTGTATCCACTGGGGACATTTATCAGGAGTGCAGTGTACACAGGGCTCTTAGTATCATCAAGGGTCCCACCCATCCATCCAGCATCCTCTTTGACTTTCTATCATCAGGCAAGAGACTATGATGCACAAAAGCAAGAAAAGTCAGGATGAGAAACAGTTTCCTCCCCCAGGCCATCAGGCTTCTGAACTCCCTGCCACATCGTGTTCGAAGCGTCACTGTTCCAGTACAATTTTTAATGTTGATGCACTTAAGTTTGTGTGATTTTTCTGTAAATTTTATCCTTGCCTTCATAAATTATTGTGTGTTATGTTTACTACAGTGTTTTACACCCTGGTTCAGAGAAATGTCTCATTTCTATATACATTATGTGGCTATATGCATGGATATTGGTTAATGACAATATACTTGACTTGAAAATGTTCTTAATAATTAGTTTCCTTCAGTGTTACATAATAGTATTCTGATACTTGTATATTCTAGGCCAGAGGAACTGGAGTGGGAATGTAAAGTTTGAAAGTGGTGTCCCAAAGGGACCTGGTTAAGGAATGCTGTTACTAATTCTATGCATAGACTCAGAAGCTGGTGATATTGTATAAGTTTTAAGTTACTGAGCAATTGGGTTTAGTTCATAATGTGCAGAACTGCATCAAAATAGAAGAATAAATCAGACGTGGGGTTGATATAAATGGCAAATTAACAAAAAAAAAACACCAGCTAGTTTTGATAGTAGTGACAATGCAAAATTATTAAAAATTTTAAAAATCTATGTGGTTATTAATGCCCTTCAAGGGGGAAAAAATCTCACCACACACTACGTGTGACTCCAGAGACCTCCCTGTGATTGGCTCTTAAATGCCCTCTTAAATAGCTTAGTAAGCCAATCAGTTGTACCAATTTTGTTAAGTTTAAATAGAGAAGGAATAAAACTGGACAGACCATTCAGCAGTCATCCAAGCTCCCAACCAGGTTCCTTGCATCTGTCCTCAACAGTGGAAGTGCACAGGTCCTGTGGAAATAATCTGCCTTCATATCAAGGACATGCTCTGTCACATGCATGTGTGAGGCAAACTGCTAAATACGATTGTCTCAGAAGTCTTGGGCTATGTTATACTATTTTATATGACTGTGTACTGCTGCTGTCTGTTATGTGCATTGTACTATTTTTGACTGTTGGTATTGTATTTAGCACCTTCACTCCAGAGGAACACTGTTATGTTTGGCTGTATTCATGTATGGCCGAATGATAATCAAGCTTGAACTTGTATCTGCCAAGAGAAGAAAAAACCGAAACCTACAGTTTTAGCATCCAGCAGCAGTTCTTATGAACGGTACATGTGGGTTGCACCCTCCCCCACTTCCACTGAAGAAGTGTGCTGGCTGACATATAACATGTTTTGGGATGACTTGGGTTTCAAAATGTGTGGGCCCACAGGCTCTTGAGGTGCAGTACTAGATGTTCATCTTGGAGGAGGTCCAGAGGAGAAGTAATGTGATGTGCTGTCCTACAGGAGAAAAAAATCTCATCCTCCTTTGTTTCACTTCTGAAATAAGTGATGCTACCCAGACTTCATTTCACCCATTCATTCTTGCTGCAGATTACAAAGAGTTCTGGGCACGAAATCCATGACTAAGCATGACCTTTCTCCTGTAGTGTGTTTGATAAAGTAGTGGAGTACAGTGTTTAATCTTCTTAACAAGTCCTTAAAGATTTCCCAAATTCACTGTTTGTTGAACCTTGATGGATTATTGATGAACAAAAATGGCTCTTAATATTTACAAGTGAACAGAAATAAAAGGCATTTAGCTACAAACCAAGTGGTGGGAAATGAAATTAGCATTTTTAATTTTATTTAGAGATACAGCACAGTAACAGGCCCTTTCAACCCAACAAATCCGTGCTCCTCAGTTACCCCCATGTGACCAATTAACCTACTAACCCGTAACGTGGGAGGAAACTGAAGCCTCTGGAGGAAATCCAGGGCCTTTTCAGATTGCAGTAAAGAGACCATGTTGCTTTGGGCCTGGAGTCACTATTACAAATACTTTCTGAAATTGTTTAAATCACTGATTTTTGCATTCCTCAATTGCCATTATGGGTTTTTACATTTCTGTCTGGGTCATTAATCCAGGCCTCCCTAAGTAGCCTAGTAATTAAGCTCAGGGTTATTAAATATGTGAAGCACTCCGTAGCAAAGTATCTGCTGCAATTTCCAGTTGTTTTAAACTTTAGCCCACTCTTGCTTGTATAGAATGAGTAGGTATTTTGATTTGGAGTGAAAAGCAATTTCTTATCACAAAAATCTGTTTTTGTTGTTTTGTAACCATATCTCTTCAATCTTTCTGTCCACTTATTCAGTTCTTTGTGTTTTAAGATCTGATATGAATAAAACCTTAGTGAAGTGCTTTTTTTCCTGCTAACTGGTTGGTCTCAAATAGTTGATATGAATGGTACTGAAGAGTCTGATCCTGAGTAAAAACTTCAGGGCTGACATTATTTAGCATAGAAGTGGGAGGCATCTGTAATAATGGGCATAACTTGCTGTGGGAACAAAATGAAAAGGAAGTTCAGAACTACAACAGATCACTTTTTACAAAAAATATCAACAGAGCTAATTAACTTTTTTTGCGCAGTATAAATAATACAGTCAAAGTTCAAAGTAAATTTATTATCCAGGTACATAGATGTCACCATATACAACCCTGAGATTCATTTCTTGCAGGCATACTGAATAAATCCATAATAGAATATTAACCATAATAGAATCAATGAAATATCGCACCAACTTGGGCATTCAACTAGTATGCAAAAGACAAACTGTGTAAATACAAAAAGAAAGAAATAGTAATAAACAAGCAATAAATATTGAGAACATGAGTGAGTTCCTGAGAGTAAGTCCTTAGGTTGTGAGAACTTTTCAATGATGAGACGAGTGTTGTTGAGTGAAGTTATACCCAAGTCAAGTTTTAAAAAATAATTCTGATTCCTTAGTAAATCTAAAGTTGTTTATAAAATAAAATGCCTAAGTTTTAAGCCTGCTTCTCTTATCCATATGTATTGGGGTTGTCCTAGTTTGGAGAAATCTTGGAGAGATGTCTTTTTATCTTTATCCCATATCCTTAATTGCCACTTAGAACCTAACCCTTTGATTGCTCTTTTTGGCATTTTGGGTGAAGTTGACACGCGTTTGAGTCCGACTAAATGTCGAACATTGTCTTTTGCCTTTCTTTTGGCTAGACATTTAGTTCTTAGGTGGAAAGGTGTTGCCCTACCCACTCATGCTCAATGGCTTAGAGACACTATGTACTGCTTAGACCTTGAAAAGATTCATTTTTCACTTCTTAATTCGGACATAAAGTTCCATAAGGTGTGGGGACCTTTTCTTGATTATTTTCATACAAAGTGAACTCCTCTTTAGATTAAAGGTTTATCTTTTTTTCTTTCAGTACTTTAATTCCTTACATCCAGCTTTCTTTTCTGGTTAACTTTTCTGGTTTTTTTTTATGATGTGAAATATATTATAGTTTAGGTAGTAGGCAATAAAGCTTTTTATATTCACAGCTCTGTGGTGACAAAAGCTCTGATTAACTTTTCTTTATATCGTAATGGTTGGCTTAGAGTTGCGTAGTGGGAGGGTGGGGAGGAAACTAACTTTATATGATTTTATTTTGGGTGCTTTTTCTTTACTGTTACGAATTATACACCAGACACGTTGGTTTTGCACTATATAAATCTCCTTTTCGTTTGTGTTTTTTTGTTGTATTGTAGAAACTCATAAAAAAAAATTAATAAAAAAAAGTTTCAAGCCTCAACCCAGAAATTCTTTCTTTGGTTTTTTGGAGTTCAAGGGCTTTGTGTGTATGTTATTTTGGCAGCCACCTATTATAGGATATTCAAAACTACTGGTATTGCTTAGGGGCTTTCTTATTTTTCTGTTCACAAAGTGTAGTATTAGCAATGTCTTACCGTATTGTTGAAATCCAAGATACTCTTAAGGAATAGTGCCTCAAAAAGACGGTGTCTATCATTAAGAACCCCCACCACCCAGGCCATACCTCCTTCTCATTGCTACCATCAGAAAGGAGGTACAGAAGCTTGAAGGCACACACTCAATGATTCAGGAACAGCTTCTTCCCCTCTGCCATCTGATTTCTAAATGAACAATGAACCCATGAACACTACCTCACTATTTTTTATATTTCTGTTTTTGCAATGATTATTTAATTTAACCATTATATATTTACTGCAATTCAGTTTTTTTTCTATATGATCATGTTTTGTACTGCTACTGCAAAATTAACAAATTTCGTGACAGGTACCGGTGCTATTAAACCTGATTCTGAAGTTGTCCTTGCGATTTAACAACATTGAATAACCACAGTGAATTTCCTTCTCTGGATGTTAATGAACCAGGTGGGATTTGGCAATAACTTGATAACTTCATGGTTGCCATTAGTTCCTGATTTATTTATAACTTGAATTAAATGTTATGTCCCGCCATGGTGGGATTTAAACTCATCACTAAGTCAGTGCCCAGGGTTCCAGATGTTCATTAATCACTGCTACCTTACCAAATGTGCCAAACCAGCAATGCAAAGATTTATTACTGCTCTTGTGTCCTGTACTACCATTATTAATGCTCAAAATATTAGTGGATTCTTATTTATTTGCTCTCAAAATTCTGCAGAAAAATGTTGAACCTCTACTTTGGATGTAATTGCAACCAAAGCTTATTTCGCATTAAAGTATCCTGCTGACAAGCAGGTATTTTACCCCAAATAAATAATCTGAGGAAATTTATGCCATAAATAGCTTTTCTTTTGCTTTCATTGTATTCCTGTTGAAAACCTGTGAATAGTGCAAATCATCTTCAAAACCAGGGATGCTAATCAGGTGTCCATTGTAACATGGTTTCAGTCTACGGTATATACCTACAACACAGATAGATCCATGCAACACTCACAACACGCTGGAGGAACTCAGCAGGTCGGGCAGCATCCGTGGAAACGATGAGTCGACGTTTTGGGCCGGAACCCTTCGTCAGGACTGTAGGGGGAAGGGGCCGAGGCCCTATAAAGAAGGTGGGGGGAGGGTGGGAAGGAGAAGGCTGGTAGGTTCCAGGTGAAAAACTAGTAAGGGGAAAGATAAAAGGGTGGGGGAAGGGAGGCAGGGAGGTGATAGGCAGGAAAGGTGAAGAAAGAATAGGGGAAAACACAAGGGTCTCCAGCCCCTTGGTATGAACATAGAATTCTCCAACTTCCAGTAATTCCCTCCCCTTCCCTTCCCCTATCCCTATGTTACTCTGCCCCCTCCCCCAGCTGCCTACCACCTCCCTCATGGTCCCACCTCCTTCTACTACCCCTTGTGTTTTCCCCTATTCTTTTTTCACCTTTCCTGCCTATCACCTCCCTGCTTCCCCTCCCCCACCCCTTTATCTTTCCCCATGCTGGTTTTTCACCTGGAACCTACCAGCCTTCTCCTTCCCACCCTCCCCCCACCTTCTTTATAGGGCCTCTGCCCCTTCCCTCTTCAGTCCTGACGAAGGGTTCCGGCCTGAAACGTCGACTCATTGTTTCCACGGATGCTGCCCGACCTGCTGAGTTCCTCCAGCGTGTTGTGAGTGTTGCTTTGACCCCAGCATCTGCAGATTATTTTGTGTTTATGGATAGATCCATGCATACTTGTTCGTCCTTCAACATTGGTCTAGTGTATTTGTTTCCTTCAGTACAGGTAGTCATCATGGTGTCACAGGTAGACAGGGTTGTAAAGAAAGCTTTTTGCACGTTGGCCTTCATAACTCAATGTATTGAGTACAAATGATGGGATGTAATGTTCAAATTGTATAAGATGTTGGTGAGGCCTAATTTGGAGTATTGTGTGAAGTTTTGGCCACCAACCTACAGGAAAGTTATAAATAAGATTGAAAGTGGATGTTGCTGGGACTTGCGTTAAAGGGAAAAGTTAAATAGGTGAGGACTTTGTTCCTTGGAATGTAGAAGATTGAGAGGAGATTTGATAGAGTCCTACAAGGTCATGAGGGGTATAGATGGGGTAAATATAAGCAGACTTTTTCCACTGAGATTGAGTGGGACTACAGTAGAGGCCATGGGTTAAGGGTGAAAGGTGAAATGTTTAAGGGGAACATGAGGGGGAATTTATTCACTCAGAGGCTGGTGAGTGTGTGGAACAAGCTGCCGGCTCATGTTGTGGATGTAGGGTCAATTTGAACATTTAAGAGCAATTTGGATAGGTACATGGGAGGGTTATGGAGGGCTATGGTCCAGGTCCAGGTGCAGGTTGATGGGACTAGGCAGCTTAATGGTTCTTGGTGGTGCTGAAGGACCTGTTTCTGAACTGTAGTGTTCTATGACTCTATGTTGATACTTGGTTTATGTACAAAATAGAACTGCCTCCTATTTTATATTGCTGAGTTTGAAAAGTATCAGCACATTCAGCTAATCTTTTAGCATTTTCCATGAGTCTTTGTGTTTTCCTTACTGATAATCAAATTCAAGCTTTAGTATTAGCTGTAGAAGTATATCAACACTTACTGAGCCCCAATCTTATCATGGTGAGCCAACAACTGACTTGTGGATTTCTGCAACATCTTTATTCCCTTTTTGATCACTGTTATTAGATCAAAAGACTCTTCAGTCAGTGAGTATGTTCTATCTATCTCATGGAACAGGCAATTTCTCATTACTTTTGTTTTTTTTTCAGATATTGCTAATTATTAAATATCACATCCATAATAAAATATATATTCATTATCTATACTTCATCTCAAAATAGTTGGTGTCTATGACTATATTAAAATATTTATAAAAGCTTTGAGAAGTTCACTAAATTGAAGCTCAATGTAAGAACACTTTATAATAATAAGCATGTGTGGGTACAGTGGAGTAATGGTCAAGTTAATTGCCAACAGACAGAATTCCAGACACCTAATATTGAGATAGGAGTTCCTATTCCAATGTGGTGGATGTGAAATTTAATTTTTAATAATTAAATTCTAGAATTGAGCTCATCCCAGATGAACAGTGACAATAATCCTTAAGAGGAGGAAATCTAAGCTCACCAGTGTGATTGGTTCCTAGCTCCTTCCTTTGAAGCAATTAGGAATAGACAATAAATATCTGCTCTGTAAACAATTTTAACACCCCATGAATGAATAATAAAAATGATCAAATAAATACAGCAAAAATAAGATTGAAAAGTGCATTTTTCAAATAAAACTAATTGTGTATGCAATATAGGTTCTGTTATTGAATTGAAATAAAGGACTTTTTTAAAAAGGGGGGTGGCAGGATTTTAATTTCTATTTGGCAGACGAACAACTTCTCAATGTGTCCAGGGTAACTCAAAACAAGAGTCTTTCTGTTGATGAATAAAGAAGTTGTACAATTGAAAGTGAGGGATTGTCTTGTCAGAAAGGAAGAGGTAACAAGAAAATCAGTCAAATCTTAAAGACAGAAATTTTGCTTGTGGCATCATTACTGAGTGGTAATGGGAGCAAGAACACAAGAAAATCTGAGCAGGAGTAGACCACTCAGTCCCTCTGTTCCGTAAGCCTGTTTCACCATTCAATATGGTTGTGGCTGTTTTGCTGTCCTCCACTCCTCGTCTGTACCATTTTCCCAATACCCTTAATTCCTCACTCTTTCAAATAAAGTAACATCCATCACCAAAGATCCCAGCATCCAGGCCCTGCCATTTTTTCACAGCTATTATTGGGCAGGAGCCACAGAGCTTGAAGTCCCACACCTTCAAGTACAGCTATTTCCCAACCATCATTCGGTTCTTGAATAAATCTGCAAAATTCTAATCGCCACTACAGCTTAGTAATGCTGCGACTATTCTGATCGCTTTGCCCAAAAATTGACTTTTGTTCTAATTGTGCTCTTTTCCTTGTAAATATATATAATTACATTTAATTTGTTTTTTTTCTTGATGCTAAACTGATATGTGATATGATGCTATGTGCCTATGTTGCTGCTGCTATTAAGTTTTTCTTTGCATCTGCATATGCATGTACATATGACTGTACTTGAACTATATTGGTAAGACCTATAAAGCTGAATTGAATGATTACACTGTGTAATCAACAGTTAATGTTCAACTTCCAATGTTATGATGGAAGGAAGGTTATTTTTTAAAGATGGTTAGGCCTAGAGTATTGTTTGAAAAGAAATTTGGCAATGATGTCCTCCTAGGGTGGCATAGTTGTCAACAAGCACAGTCATCAATTTCCTTGTAAGATGTAACACCAGTTACCGTAATGCTTTCCTTTTTTATGAACTGTATCAGAATTGTGCAACCTAATTTCATTCCTTGTAGATGTGTCTGTTTTCCAAATAGACCAGAAATTACTCTAGCATTCATACAGTACATTACTATTCTGAATCTTTAATGATTCTAAGAATTGACGATATATATTTATTTAGAGATTAGAGATACAGTGTGAAACAGGCCCTTCCAGCCCATTGAGCCACACTGCCCAGGAAGCCATCTATTCTAATAACTGTTCTTTCTTTTCAAATCTTTTTATTGTTATATTATACAAAAGAAATAACACGAGTTCATTGAAGTAACAACACTTACATTGTCTCAAAAAAGACATTATCTTTAAGATTGAAAAAAATTTGTGATAACAAAAAAAATCTACTAAGCAGAAAAAGTGAGAAAAAAAAGAAGCCATTAAGTGTACAACCCCAGAGCCATGCGTCATACAAAAAGCTTCTAAAAATAAACATCAAACCGCCAGCAAGAAAAGAAAATATACCAAAAAATTTACAATTAGATCGTGGAAAAAATCTATCAATTAGCTCAAATGATAATAACAAGCAAATGAGCCCCACTTTTTCTCAAAATCAAATAAAGGTTCAAAGATTCGACTTCTAATTTTCTCCAAACTAAGTCATGGCATCACTTGAGAGAACCATTGTGACTAAGTGGGAGCTGATGTATCCTTCCACTTCAACAAGATGGCCCTCCTAGCTACCAGTGTAACAAATGCAATAACATGTTGGTCAGACACAGAAATACCATGAATATTTTGAGGAATTATTCCAAAAAGCACAGTTAATTTATTAGGTTGTAGATTAATTTTAAGTGCTTTAGAAATTGTTGAAAAAACCGACTTCCAGAACTGTACCAATATAGAACAAGACTGAAATATATGTGTCAGTGTAGCTATCTCAGTTTTACATCTATCACAATGACTATCAACATTAGGAAAGATTTTTGAAAGTCTCTCCTTCGTCAAATGATAATGATATACAATTTTAAATTGAATCAATGAATGGCTAGCAGAAATCGAAGAAGAGTTAACCAACTTCAAAATCCGCATCCAATCCTCCGTCATAAAAGTCAAATTGAGTTCCTTTTCCCAATCCTGTTTAATCTTAGGTAAAGGATGCTTATCCCACTGTAATAATAAACTATAAATTCTTCCAATGGAACCCTTGATCGAAGGATTCGTACTCATAATAGTATCTAACAGGTCAGCCTCCCATATGTAAGGAAAATTACTTAAATATTTTTGTAAAAAATGTCTAACTTGAAGGTATTGCAGAAAGTGTGAGTATGAAAGAGAATATTTATCAATTAATTGTTCGAAAGACATCAATCTATCTTCTTTAAATAAATCCAAAAAAAATTAATACCTTTATTTTTCCAAAGTAAAAAAATTGGGTCACTCAAAGAAGGCTTAAAAAAAGTAATTTCGATAAATTAAACTACAAAGTTTAAATTTTTTAAGATTAAAAAAATTGCGGAACTGGAGCCAAATTTGTAAAGAATACTTAATCACAGGATATAGGTTTAAATTAACAACTTTAGCTAATTGTATAGGTAAAGCAGCTCCCAATAACAAGGTTAAATAAAACTGTTTTACAACTTTCAGTTCCAGGTCTACCCAAAATGGCCGATCACTCTTATCAACCCAGTATAACCAAAAAGACATGTAACGCAGATTAACAGCCCAATAATACATTCTGATAACTGTTCTAATCACAGAACAGTTCACAATGACCAACTGGCCTACTAACCAATACGTTTTTGGACCCTGGAAGGAAACCCACGTGGTCACGGGGAGAACGTACAAATTCTTTACAGATGGTGCTGGAATTGAACTTTGAACTCTGATGCTCTGATCTGAAATAGCATCACCCTCCATTTCATGCTTCATCCACGTGCTGACCTAAGAGTCTCTTAAATGTCCTTAACATACCTGCCTCTACCACCACCCTAACAGTGCATTCCATGCACTTAGTCCTCTGTGTAAAAAGCCTACCTCTGATATTCCACCCCCCCCATACTTTCCTCCAAACACCATAAAAGGATGCTCTTCAGTTCAGATATTACCACCCTGTGAAAAAGGTCTATTGATGCCTCTTAACATCTTGTACACCTATCAAGTCACCACTCATCCTCCTTCACTCCAAAAAGAAGAGCCCTAGATTGCTCAGTCTTTCCTCATAAAGACATGTTTTCTAATCCAAACAGACCCTGGTAACCTCATCTGCACTTTCTCGAATGCTTCCACATCCTTCTTATAATGAGGCAACGAGAACTGAAGACGATACTCTTAAATGTTTTCTAATCAGAGCTGCAACATTACCTTGTGGCTGTTCGACTCGATCCCCTGACTAATAAACCCCAACGTACCATGCACCACCTTAACCACCCTATTGATTCCACAACAACTTTGAGGGATCTAAGAATTGTACTCCAAGCCCCTCTGTTTCTCACACTAAGAATAGTGATATTAACTTTGGAAGAATGAAGTTGAAGGTAGAATGCAAAGTGTATCGCTCCACACTTTTTCAAATTCAAAGAACAAAAGAAGCCCCTTTACATTGCATTTGACTCGGTCATCAGAGATGGGCTCTTTCAGATCCTCTGTCCAAAGTAGGCAGCCTGCCCGCCAAGACTGCAGGGCATTAACGATTATTTCCCCAACAGGAAGGAGACTGTGCAGTACAACGGCAGCTCTTCAGAGCCCTTTGATATAAGCAGCGGTGTCAAGCAAGGCTGTGTTCTCACCCCAACATTCTTCAGGATATTCTTTGGTCTTCTTTGTACAGCAACAGATGTGATCTATTTCCACACTAGATTCAATAGCATGCTATTTAACCTCGCACGGCTAAGAGCCAAAGGCAAAGTGTGTGAGGCTCTGATGAGAGAGATGCTGTTTGCTGGTGATACAGCAGTCACAACTTACACTCTGAAACACCTTCGGAGCTTGATGGATCGCTTTCCCCCAGGCCTGCGAGGAATTTGGTCTGGCTATCAGCCGGAAAAAGACAAATGTCCTGGGCAAAACATGGAGGTACCACCAGTCATTACCATTGATAACTACAAACTTGATGTTGTTCATCACATCTCATGCCAGGCTCCCTTGTGTGTACACCTTGCTCAGGCAGCGTAGTCTGCTGGCTGGGCCATGTCTGCCACGTTCTGGATGGTGGCAATCCGAGAGGCATCCTCTATGGTGAGCTACCTTCAGGCAAGAGAACCACTGGCCTACTGTGCTACAAGAATGTATGCAAGCGGGACATCAAGGTGGCAAACATCAGTACTGAGTCCTGGGAGCAACCTGGAGCAACCTGCAGCCAACCGCTCCAGATGGAGAAACACCATGAAACAACACATTAAGTCTGGCGAAGAGAAATTTCTCAAAGTAGCAGAGGACAAATGGGCCCAGAGAAAGGAACACTGCAGCTCCAGCAGAACTGTGACCAGTGACTGATGTGACCTTTGAAACAGAGACTGCCACTCACGCACTGGTATAATCACCACAGACAGCACTGCATCAACAACCTACACAGCTAGGACACAACATCCGTGGTTGACCTCGACCAATTGAGGTCAACGACCGCTGCTTGTATTTATGATAGGTTAGATTTTAAGTTTTTTTTAAACTCCTTTCTAAAATAATTCTCTCCTGCTGCATCTCTAATCATTATGGGAATGCACAGAGGCAGATTGTCAGCTGTATAGGATTAAAAATGTGCTTGTTTAACAACACAAGGTGCATGAGTTTTTATAGACCTGTCCAAAGAAAATTGCATATTCCTTCAGACACCGATAATGTCTTTGGTATATTAGAATTCAGCTTCAGAAATAATTTTGTAACTAGGCAACTTTTTCAGAATGATGCTACTTGTTCATTCATCCTGTTAAAGCATTTATATAAATGTAGGTTTATTAATGATTCAAATTACAAACTGCAGCAAGTATGAACATCTGTTAGCAACTTAGATTAATATATTACTCAATGATTAGTCAGACTTTCAATAATATCAAAACCTATAAGTCAGCATTTTTCTGTGGTTGCATTCCTTCTGTGGTAATTTTACTTGTTTATGGTTATCTTTATTTTTATTCAGAGGGAACAAATTGAGATAAATGTGAAGTTAGACCATAGGACAGGAGCAAAATAAGGCCTGTTGTCACATCAAGTGTACTCCAACATTCCATCATGGATGATTTATTATCCCTCTCACCCTATTCTCCTACTTTCACCCTGGAACCTTTGATGCCCTTACTAATTAAGAACCTATCAACCTCCGATTTTTATATACTTGATGACTTGTCCTCCACAGCTGTCTGAGGCAAAGAATTCCACGGATTCACCACTCTCTGGGTAATTCCTCGTCACCTATGTTCTGAAGGGATATCCTTCTATTCTATGGCTGTGTCATCTGGTCCTAGACTCCACTGCTCTAGGAAATATTCTCTCCATGTCCACTCTAAGCCTTTCAGTATTCGATAGGTACAGCAAGTACAGGCCAAGAATCATTAAACTTTTCTCATTTAATAACCCATTCATTCCTGGGATCATGCTTGTGAACAATTTCTGGACTCGTTCCAATGCCAGTACACCTTTTCTAAAATAAGAACCCCAAACCTACTCGCAATGCTCCAAATGTGGTCTGGCCAATGCATTAGAAAGCCTCAGCATTACATCTTTTAATATTCTTCTCCCCTTGAAATGAATCCTCAAATGTTGTTCTGCATAGTTCAAATAGTTTTGAAACCACACTTTCTTGGGGATTATATTGCTAATTTTGTACGTTTTTCTAGTAGTTTAGAACATGCTAGCTATTGCTTTCCAAGAATCTAACGATATCACTGGTATCTTATGGAAGGGTAGTATCCACAAAGTTTCATTTTATGCGGATGATTTATTGCTTCAAGGACTCGGCAGCTAACCTCGATGAGTATGCCTCAGCTGTCACGGACTTTATCTGGAAATGCACAGAGGACTGTGTGTCTCGCAAAATGATCAGGGTATTCCCTAACCGGAAACCTTGGTTGAATTATGAGGTCAAGTCCCTTTTGAAGGCTAGAGCTGCGGCTTTTAGGTCTGGGGATACCAGTCGCTACACGGAATCGAGGCGTGAACTCTGGAAAGCCATTAAGGGTGCCAAGAGGCAATATTGAGCCTAGTTGGAAGCCTAGGCTAACCAGAGCAATGCTGGTAGACTATGGCAGGGTCTAAATGAGATCACTGGGCGCAAAGAAAAGGCTGGGAATATCAATAACCGTGGTGCTTCTCTTCCTGACAAACTTAATATATCCTACGCAAGATTCAAGCAGAAGAGGAGCATCCCGCTCCATCCGGATGAACCGGACCTGGTGGAGATTCATCGTCACCGAGGAGGACGTTAGAAGGGCCTTCCTGAAGATAAATCCAAGGAAGGTGACGGGCCCAGATGGCATCCCGGGAGGGGTTCTCCGGGCCTGTGCAAGCGAGCTAGCTGGAGTGTTTGCTGACATCTTCAACTGCTCCTTGCTTCAGTCTAAGATCCCCACGTGTTTTAAGAAGGCAACGATAATCTCGGTGCCGAAGAAGAGCAAGGTGGCATGCCTGAATGACTATCGACCTGTGGCTCTGACATCAATTGCTGTGAAGTGCTTCGAGCCATTGGTTATGGCACACATCAACCACAGCCTACCAGTCAACCTCGACGCTTTGCAATTCGCCTACCGGAGCAACAGGTTAACGGCAGATGCCATCTCTCTAGCTCTACATTCCTCCTGGAGAATAAAGGCGCATGTGTAAGGCTCCTTTTCATTTACTACAGCTCTGACTTTAACACCATCATTCCAAATAAACTGATTCCTAAGCTCCGGAACGTGGGCCTTAGCACTCAGATCTGCAGCTGGATCTTCAACTTCCTCACAGACAGGACCCAGGCTGTAAAAATAGGGGACAAGCTCTCCTGTACAATCACTCTGAGCACTGGTGCCCCACAAGGCTGTGTACTCAGCCCCCTGCTGTACTCACTGTACACCCATGATTGTGTAGCCAAGTTTCCATCAAACTCAATATATGTTTGCTGATGACACCACAATTGTAGGCTGTATCTCGGGTAATGATGAGTTTGAGTACAGAGAGGAAATTAAGAACCTGGTGGCATGGTGCGAAGACAATAACCTATCCCTCAATGTCAGCAAGACGAAGGAATTGGTTGTTGACTTCAGAAGGAGTAGCGGACTGCAGGACCCCATTTACATCAGTGGTGCGCAAGTAGAACAGGTCAAAAGTTCCTGGGGGTCAATATCACAAATGACCTGACTTGGTCCAACCAAGCAGAGTCCACT
This sequence comes from Mobula hypostoma, assembly GCF_963921235.1. Taxonomy (NCBI): domain Eukaryota; kingdom Metazoa; phylum Chordata; class Chondrichthyes; order Myliobatiformes; family Myliobatidae; genus Mobula; species Mobula hypostoma. The sequence continues at coordinate 142,733,152 of NC_086098.1, forward strand.
GCCAAGAAGGCCCACCAGCGCCTTTACTTCCTCAGAAAGTTAAAGAAATTTGGCCTATCCCCTAAAACCCTCACTAATTTTTATATATGCACCGTAGAAAGCATTCTTCTAGGGTGCATCACAACTTGGTATGGAAGTTGTCCTGTCCAAGACCGGAAGAAGCTGCAGAAGATCGTGAACACAGCCCAGCACATCACACAAACCAATCTTCTGTCCTTGGACTCACTTTACACCGCATGCTGTTGGAGCAATGCTGTCAGGATAATCAAGGACACGACCCACCCAGCCAACACACTTTTCGTCCCTCTTCCCTCCGGGAGAAGGCTCAGGAGCTTGAAGACTCATGCAGCCAGATTTGGGAACAGCTTCTTTCCAACTGTGATAAGACTGCTGAACGTATCCTGACCCGGATCTGGGCCGTACCCTCCAAATATCCGGACCTGCCTCTTAGTTTTTTCGCACTACCTGACTTTCCATTTTCTATTTTCTGTTTATGATTTATAATTTAAATTTTTAATATTTACTATCAATTTGTAATCCAGGGAGCGCGAAGCACAGAATCAAATATCGCTGTAATGATTGTACGTTCTAGTATCAATTGTTTGGCGACAATAAAGTATAAAGTCGAAACTTCATTACCTTCTGTGCTTTCTTTACCATCTCACTTTAGTCAATTTTCTGGATATAAACTGAATCTACACAAGAGTGAACTTTTTCCTTTGAATAATTTGCCATTATCTGATAGTAACCATCCTTTTAAAATCGTAAGAAACCAATTCACTTATTTGGGTGTAACAATTACTAAGAATTATAAATACTTATTTAAAGAAAATTTTCTTACTTTATTAAATTATATTAAAAGAACATTATCAAATTGGTCGCCCTTTTCGTTATCATTGATTGGCCGAATTAATTCTATTAAAATGAATGTTTTACCTAAATTCATATACCTCTTTCAGGCATTACCCGTTTTTATTCCTAAATCCTTTTTTGACTCTCTGGACTCTTATTTTATCCTCCTACATATGGAAAAATAAACGTCCTCGACTGAATAAAGTCCACCTCCAGAAAGTTAAAAAGAATGGAGGTTTAGCTTTACCAAATTTTAGGTTTTATTACTGGGCAGCTAATATATGGAATCTCACGTTTTAGTTATACTACTATAACCACGAGGACTGTCCCAGGTGGGTTTCTTTAGAAGCTAACTCGGTTAATAAATTTTCTATTATCTCCCTATTGGGATCTTCACTTCCTTTATCCTTAAGTAAGATAACTGAAAATGTGGTAATCAAACATACTTTAAGGATTTGGATACAATTTAGAAAACACTTTGGTTTATTGCGATTCTCCCTTTCTAGTCCTTTTTTTTAAGCCTTCTATGACTGATGCAGTCTTTAAACATTGGGAAGGATTGGGCATTACACGTTTCCGGGATCTGCTTGTGGGAGGAAGTCTTTCTTCGTTTGAACAATTGTCAACTAAATATAGTTTACCAAAAGTCCATTTTTTTCGGTACTTACAAATTAGAGATTTTCTGCGATCTCAATTATATACATTTCCCAATAGACCTGGTAAGAACATATTAGATGAAATTCTTAATATGAAACGATTCTATAATGGTTCAATATCCAATATTTATGATATGTTGTTGGGAATGAGAAATGATTCTTTGGACAAGATTAAAAATCTTTGGGAACAAGATTTATAGACCTCAATTTCAGAGGAGACCTGGAATGAGATTTTTAAATTGGTTAGTACTTCATCGCTATGTGCTCGTCATTCCCTCCTACAATTTAAAGTGGTTCATAGGGCTTATATGACCAAGGATAAATTATCTCGTTTTTATAGAGATATATCTCCCTATTGTGCTAGATGTAACAATGGAGAAGCTTCACTTATTCATATGTTTTGGAAGGAAATATTTCAAACTTTTTCTGTACTCTTTAAAGTAAATTTTAAGCCTAATCCTTTGACTGCCCTATTTGGAAGGAAAGATATCATTTTGAAGACATCTGATCTGCACATTCTGGCTTTTATCTCTCTTATGGCTGGAAGGGCACTTTTGTTTAAATGGAAGGATGCTGTTCCGCCTAATCATGCTCAGTGGTTACGGGATGTTATGGCATGCCTAACTTTAGAAAAGATTCGTTGTTCAATTTCTGAATCTAACCGAGATTTTCAAAATTTGTGGGGGCCGTTTTTAAATTATTTTCATAATCTTTGGTTTCTTGTTAAAGTACAGGTGGTGGTTATTATCTGATAAATTTCTTTTTTTTTCCCAACGGCTTCGGCTTTGGTAGTGGGTGTAGATCTTTTTTTTCCTTAATAAAATTGTTTATATTCCAATATACGAACTAATCTAATCCATGTGAATATAGAGTAAGGAGTTTGTTAATGTGATTTAATATACTGTATCTGGTATTATTGTATTTTGTTTTTTGTTTTATAATATATATTCTCTTGACCTCTGTATTCTTATATATATATATATAGAAATCAAATCAATAAAAATATTGAAAAAAAGGAACATTCTATTTCAAATCCCTGAATGAGAATATCTCTGATATTAGAAAATAGCTTTTGGAAAGAAAATCTTATAGATGCCAGTTGGAAAAAAAAGAATTGTAATCCTATGTCATATGAGTTTCATTGTTCTGTTTTAAACCCCCCCCCCCGATTTGTTAAATGTTATGAGAATAGATTATACAGTATATAAATGTCAGTAGTGAGTCAGTGATGAGGAAGGTAAATGCAATATTAGCATTCATTTCAAGAAAATTAGAATATAAAGGTAAGGATTTAATGTTGAGATTTTATGAAGCACTGGTGATGTCTCACTGGGAGTATTGTGTGCAGTTTTCAGCTTATCTTAAACAGGATGTGCTGACACTGGAGAGGGTTCAAAGGATGTTCACAGAAATGACTCTGGGATTGAAAGGCTTGTCATATGAAGAATGTTTGTTGTCTCTGGGCCTGTATTCACTAGAATTCAGAAGAATGAAGGTGACCTAATTGAAACCTATCAAATGTTGAAAGGCCTTGATAGAATGGATGTGAAGAGGATGTTTCCTGTGGTGGGAGAGTCTAGGGCCAGAGGACAAGGCCTCAGAACAGAAGGGTGTCCTTTTAGAACTGAGATGAGGAGGAAGTTCTTTAGCTAGAGAGTGGTGAATCTGGAATTCGTTACCACTGGTGGCTCTGGAGGCCAAGTCATTACATATAGTAAGGGCAACACACATAAAAGTTGCTGGTGAACACAGCAGGCCAGGCAGCATCTCTAGGAAGAGGTGCAGTTGACGTTTCAGGCCGAGACCCTTCGTCAGGACTATCTGAAGGAAGAGTGAGTAAGGGGTTTGAAAGTTGGAGGGGGAGGGGGAGATCCAAAATGATAGGACAAGACAGGAGGGGGAGGGATGGAGCCAAGAGCTGGACAGGTGATAGGCAAAAGGGATACGAGAGGATCATGGGACAGAAGGTCCGGGAAGAAAGACAGGGGGGGGGGAACCCAGAGGATGGGCAAGGGGTATATTCAGAGGGACAGAGGGAGAAAAAGGAGAGTGAGAGAAAGAATGTGTGTATAAAAATAAGTAACAGATGGGGTACGAGGGGGAGGTGGGGCATTAGCGGAAGTTAGAGAAGTCGATGTTCATGCCATCAGGTTGGAGGCTACCCAAACGGAATATAAGGTGTTGTTCCTCCAACCTGAGTGTGGCTTCTTCTTTACAGTAGAGGAGGCCGTGGATGGACACGTCAGAATGGGAATGGGATGTGGAATTAAAATGTGTGGCCACTGGGAGATCCTGCTTTCTCTAGCGGACAGAACGTAGGTGTTCAGCAAAGCGGTCTCCCAGTCTGCGTCGGGTCTCGCCAATATATAGAAGGCTGGATCGGGAGCACCAGACGCAGTATATCACCCCAGCCGACTCACAGGTGAAGTGTTGCCTCACCTGGAAGGACTGTTTGGGGCCCTGAATGGTGGTAAGGGAGGAAGTGTAAGGGCATGTGTAGCACTTGTTCCGCTTACACGGATAAGTATAGTAACATATATATAGTAAGGGAGCGGTTGATAGATTCTTGATTAGTTAAGGCATGAGAGATATGGGGAGAAGCAGGAGGTGGGGCTGATATTGAAAATTGGATTGGCATGATGAAATAGTGGAGCAGACTCTGGCTAAATGGCCTAATTATGCAGCTAATAGAGCCGCTGCCTCACTGTACCAGAGAGTTCATTTCTGATTTTCTGTTTGTCGTGGAATTTACCTGTCCTCTGTCTAGCTGCGTTTCTTCCCATTTGCAAAATCGTGCAAGTTGGTAGGTCAATTGCCCACTGTTATTTGCTGTTACTGTGTGTGTGGAGAGAATTGTTTTTTTAGGGAAGGGGAGGTGATGAGATTATAGATAGAATTTAAACAAAAGTGGGATTTCTGTAAATTGCTGGTTGGCGCAGTCATTCAGCTTGAAGGGTCTGTTTCTGTGCATGTATTTCAGTGACTTTCTAGAATGTTCACACTTTTTTTAAAATATCAAGTTAAAATTATAATTCAGCTCACCATGGATCCCTTGTGGCTTAATCTTGCGGATGAGGATTAATTTGCATAGGTTCAAATACTTATGTCCATGTAGACAACATCCACTACCCTACCCTCATCAATCATCTATGTCACCTCCTCAGAAAACCTCCATAGGATTTGTAAAATAAGATCTCCTCTGCGCTAAGATATGCTGACTATCACTTATAGGTTCATGGTTACAGGAACAAGTATTTTTTTTACCCCCGGAGCTTATTCTTCCAGTCAATGAGATCAGAATTAATCTGTGATCTAACACAGTCACCTGCCTTTTCTTCATTCTGTTCAATACCTTTATTAACAAAAATTATGATATCAGTTTTTGATTTAACTTCTGGCTTTGGATCAATTTCTGCTTATAGGAGAGAGTTCTAAACTGCTATGCAAACATGTACTAACTTCATCCTGAAAGACTTGTTTGTAATTATTCAATTGTTCTCATTGAAAACGACTGAACTGTCTTCGGCGGTATTTAAATTAAAAATAGGTCTGAAACAATATATTAAATGAGTAAGCAGGAGATGCTACATCAGCTGATTGTACCTCATCAACTCATCTATTGTGATTCAGAAGCCCAAGATTCTCCATCAGCATTTTTTTTAACATCCCCTCTCTTTCCATTTACTTTCTAAAAATTCTGATCAAATAGTTCTTACTCTTTAGAAGATTGGAGTGCCAGAGGATTAGTGGGTGGCAAATGTTATTCCTTTGTTCAAGAAAGGGAGTAGGAATAACGCTGGGAATTATAGACCAGTGAGTCTTACTTCAGTGGTTGGCAAATTATTGGAGAAGATTCGTAAAAGTCGGATTTGCAAGCATTTGGAGAAGCATTGTCTGATCGGGGATAATCAGCATGGCTTTGTGAGACAGGTCATGCCTCACAATCCTGACTGAATTCTCTGAGGATGTGACAAAGAAGCACACTGGTGAAGGTATATCAGTGGATGTGGTGTAAGGCATTTGAGAAGGTTCCTGTTTGCTGGCTGATTCAGAAAGTCAGGAAGCTTCGGATCCAAGGAAACTTGTCTGTGTGGATTCAGAGTTGGCTTGCGGAGGATGGTTGTAGATGGAACGTATTCTTACCAGGGTTAGTTACCAGTGGTGTCCTGCAGAGATCTACTGTAAGACCCTTGCTCTTTGTGATTTTTACAGATGACTTAGGTGAGGAAGTGGAAAGGTGTGTTATTAAGTTTGCAAATGACATAAAACTTGGTGCTGTATATCGTGTAGAAGGTTGTTGAGTGTTACATCGGGACATTGATAGCATGCAGTGCTGGGCTGAGAAGTGGCAAATGGAGTTCAATCTAGGAAAGTGTGAAGTGGTTCACTTTGGAAGGTCAAAGCTGATGGTAGGATACAGAGTTAAGGATTCTTACCAGTGTGTAGGAACAGGGACCTTAGGGTCAACGTCCACAGATTGCTCAAAGTTGCCGTGCAAGTTGATAGGGTTGTTAAGAAGACGTATGGTTTGTTGTCCTTCATTAGTCGGGGGATTGAGCTCAAGAGCTGAGAGGTAATGTTGTAGCTCTATAAAACCCTGATTAGACTTGGAATATTGCCACAAACACAAGAAAATCTGCAGAAGCTGGAAATCCAAAGCTAAGCACACAAAATGCTGGAGGAACTCAGCAGGCCAGGAGGCATCCATGGAAAAGATTTAACAATTGACAATTTGGGCCAAGACCCTTCATCAGGACTCGAAAAAAAGGCAAGAAGTCTGAACAAGAAGTGTTGGGGGGGTGGGGGAGGAAGAAGTACAAATTGGTAGGTGATCGTTGAAACTGGGAAAGGGGGAGGGGTGAAGTAAAGAACTGGGAAATTAATTGGTGAAAGAGATGCAGGGCTGGAGAAGGGGGAATCTGATAGGAGAGGACAGAAGGTCATGGAAGAAAGAATAGGGTGAAGGAGCATCAGAGGGCGGTGATGGGCAGGTAAGGAGATGAGATGAGAGTGGGAAATGGGAATAGTGAAGGAGGGGGGAAATTACTGGAAGTTTGAGAAATCAATGTTCATGCTGTCGGGTTGGAGGCGACCCAGATGGAATATACGACCTCCAACCGAAGTGTTTCCTCATCGCGGCAGTAGAGGAGTGACATATCGGAATGCGAATAAGAAATAGAATTTAAATGGGAGGTCTCACTTTTCCTGGTGGTTGAGGCATAGGCGCTTGGCAAAGCAGTCTCCCAATCTACATCGTGTCTCACTGATGTACAGGAAGACATATCAGGAGCACTGGATACAGTAGATAGCCCCAATAGACTCTCAGGTGAAGTAAGGGTTAGAGTTCCCCCTTTCCTGCTCGCTAATGCAGATATTTAAAATCAGCCATCATGTGACAGCAACTCAATTTATGAAAGCATGCAGATATAGTCAAAATGCTGAAAATGCCTTGTTAATGAGAGAGGTCGGGAGAATGGCCGGACTGGTTTGAGCTGACAGGAAGGTGACTGGAACTCATAACCACTTATTACAACAGTGGTGTGCAGTAGAGCAGTTCTGATTGCACAACCTGTTGAACCTTGAAGTGGATGGGCTCCAGCACCATAAGACCACCCTGGATTCCTCTCCAGCACCGAATAAGGTGACCACTGAGTGTAGATTTTACATAATTTAGTTTCAGTATTGATGACCTCAACCAATTACTGATTTATTCTCCAAAGCTGTCTCATTTCTTCCTATGCTGTTTTTTGTTAGTAAGCTATTCCTGATCCATATCAATATTCATTCTCTAAGCACATACACTTTTGTGCATTAACCTTTTACATGACACATAACAGTATGCCTTCGGGAAATCCAAATAGACTGCATACTGGTTCACATTACTTAACCTGTATCGTTCTCAGAGAACTTAAGCATCCTTTTTGTTTGCAGTTTTTCTTTTATAAAATTGTGCTGGTTCTGCTTGATTATTTTAGATTGCCTAAGCACTTTTCTACTACCACTTATCTCATCAGAAAATTTGAGTATGTAATTTTGCACTTTATCATAGTCAAGTAAGTACAGTGAATGTTTGGTGACATTACACGGGTTCTGGTGGGAAGTGACATAATCTTGGTAATCAGAGTATCTCATCATTATCTCTAATCTGACAATAATTTGTCTCTGGTTACATGAGCTTCAACTTTGGTTAATTGTCTTTGTTGGATGTCATTTGAAAGGGATAGCATCCACTTACAGACTCCTGTCCATCATCTTGGATGTTAGGCTCAGTAGTATGAGTTGCCTTTATTACATCTATTCCTGCTTTCTGACAACTGAAAACTTTAAAGGTTCTCAAATATTCTATCCTTAATTATATGCTGGTGGTTTCCTGGCAATTAGTAATTCCATGTTTCCCTGTCTCTTTGTTCTAAAATCTCATAGTTTCCAATTTATTGGAACGGTTCCCATGGCAGAGAACTCTGATTATGGTTAGGATAATCTTCCTTCCTTTAAGTCATGTTTATATATATATATATATATAAAAAAAATACTTAAATTGTCAACTATCAGCCTTCAATGCTATTATTCATTAGTTATTAAGCATGAGTTAATATTAGTCAATCCCTTCCCTCTTTCAATAGTTCACTCAGTTTGACCTGTTACTGTCTTTCTGTATTTTAAATTTTGTTGCAAAATTATTTCTCAGCATGTCCATGTCCTTATTTACAACATGGCTATTTCTAACGAATCCACACTGCTTATGATCATCCTCATTTTCTGGTACAAGAAAAAAAATTGACTTTGACATTCCATATAAGTTTTTTATTGTTCATTTCTTAAGCTCTTCCCATTTGTCTAAAATCTACGCAGGCTTTTTTTTAACCTTTCTCAGTGCTCTTTCCTCTTCTTCCATTTTTGCCTTACCTCTTCAGGGTAGTATGGCTTAGTTACTTCAACAACACACAAAATGGTGGAGGAACTCAGCAGATCAGGCAGTATCTATGGAGAGGAATAAACAGTCGACATTTCAGGTTAGGACCCTTCATCAGGACTGGAAAGGAAGGGGAGCGAAGCCAGAGTAAGAAGATGGGGGGATGGGGAGAATTACAAGCTGGCAAGTGGGTGAGGGAGGGGGGTCAATGATGAGAGAAATTGGGAGGTGATGTATGGAAGAGGTAGAAGGCTGAGGAGAAGAAATCTGATGAAAGAAATGGGTTGGGGGACCAAAGGGAGATGATGAGCAGCTCATGAGGGCAAGAGCAGGGAGTGGGCCACCAGAAAGGGGGAGAAAAAGGAAAAAATAATAAAAAAGAAAAAAAAACTAAGATGTTGGGGGAGGGAATAGAGGGGAGTTGTTACTGGAAGCTAGAGAAATCAATGTTCATGTCATCGGGTACAAGAATATGAGGTGTTATTTCTCCAGCTTGTGTTTGGCCTCATTGTAGTGGTAGAGGAGGCCATGGACTGACATGTCACTGTAGGAATGAGAAGTTAAATTGAAATAGGTGGCCATTGGGAGCTTCTGCCCTTTGTGGCAGTCAAAGCAAAGGTACTCAACAAAGCGGTGTTGGGTGTGACCAATGTAGTACCTGGAGCATTGAGACTCAAGTCTCAGCTCTTGACCCTATACCTGCAGGGATAAATGCCAGGAGGAAGATCAGTGAGTGTGGACTTGTGAACAATAGAGACACATGAGAGAGTGATCCTTGCAGAAAGCGGTGAGTGTTGGGGAGGGAAAGATCTGCCCTTGGGGATGGAGGAATTTATGGAGTATAATATGCTGGTTATAGAGGCTTATTGGGAGATAGGTGAGGAGTAGGGGAACCCTCTCCCCGTTAAGATGATGCAGGAAAGGAATGAGGGCAGATGTATGGGAAATGGAGGAGATACAAGTAAAGTCAGCATCAGTAGTGGTGGAAGACAAACACCATTCTTTGAACAAAAAGAGGATATCTGGGATGTTCTAGAAAGGAAAGCGTCATCTGGAGATGAGCCCTCTACCTCTCCCACCTATCATCTCTGAGTTTCGCACATCATTACCTCTTGCCTCCACTCACCTGGTCTCACATATCACCTACCAACTTGTACACCTAGTGCTCCCCCCACCGCCTTATTCTAGCTTCAACTGCCTTCCTTTCCAGTCCCAGCCAGAAAAGTTGACTGTTTTAATTCACCTTCTGACCTGCTGAGTTCCTTTGTATTTCATACGTGTTGCTCAAGTTTTCTTGCCAATTTACTTGTTGCTGAGTATGGCTCTTCCTCTTTAAGGAGGAGTGCAGCAGAGTTGGGATGTCATGTTGCAGCATACAAAACTTTGGTCAGGCTGCATTTTAGTTCACCTGATTCCTGTTAATTGGGTCACATTGGAATCAGTACATATTGGCCCAGTTAAGCGGCACCAGTTAGCTGAAGTTTCATAGAATTAGTTTAAAAAAATATAAAAAAGATAAACTACCATTTAATGACTAACAGGTTCTGTATTTAAATCAAATATTGCACAAATAAGAACACTACCAGTGCTACTACAGTCCTATAAAACTGTGTATTAGTTTCTAATAATTATCAAGAGAGGAATTCATCCAGTGTACGCTGCTGTATATGCGTTTATCCATGAAGGGTACCTAGATACCTGGTATCTGGTGAATGGTCCTGTCAGTTTTATTCTGTGGCAGCTTACTCACCTTTGGTCCCTGCCAGACATTCAGCTCTCACATGTGGCTCCAAGTAGCTGTTTGCTTGCGACAGCAGCTACACCCCCGTACACTGCTTTGACAGGCAGGCTAAGCAAGGTTAGGGTAACTGGTGTGCCTCATGCTCTGGTGAAATGGGGACGTGCCTCCTGTCCTAGCATATGAACTCAGCTCTGGCAGACTGGGCGGATGAGATCAACAGTGAGGTCCAGCAGTCAAGAAGGTAGTTCTGTAATGCATTGCAGAGAGTGAAAGGTAGAACAAGGCACAGAAGAAGACATGGTTATCCACTGCAACCAAGGAGGACCCTATTTTGTGATGCTACTCGTACACTGAAGCCAGACTTCCAAGGTCAAGAGAGTGGAACTGTCCCACTACAACAGCTTTTCCACTTTAAGAACTCTCCTGTACAGGTTTCATTGTCATCATTGGATATGATGGGTAATTAATGCATTGTCGTGTTCTTTTGATCGACAGCAAATGAACGAAATTAGTGTAGACACAGTGCAGATAATGGACTACCTTCATACAATGCTTTAGACGATTGCATCCTCCAAATCCTCATTTTCATTGTAACATTCAAGATGATTGTTGATACCTTCAAATTCTTCATAATCCCTAACTGGTTGAAGTAGTAAAATCGTTTAATTTTCACTCCCTGCTATTTCAGGCAACTCCCCAGCCTGAATATTTGAAACGACACTGAGCAAACAGTTCTGGATTGTCTTGCTGCTTATTTCTCGTCAACTTCCAGTGGCAAAAATCACTGCTTTTTGAACACAAGTACATGTAGTTGACATTATTTAAACCATTCACTCTAAGCACAGTGTAGTGTCTAATGGCCACACAGATACAGACATCTGATACTAGTTAGAAACTGGCAGCAGTCTCTGCCTCAATTAAATGGCACAGTGTCCCAAACAAACAAAGGGAATCCTGGCTATTTTCTCAATTAGTTTTAGTTTTTTGAAGAGTTGTCCCAAATAAGCATTTGCCCTGATTAACCGATGGACCAATTAGGTAGAATCCATTGTACTGTGTACGATACTTGTCACCACACAATAGGATGCAATAGCTGTGGCAGAGTTCTCATGCCATTACTTCCTATAAGGCCAAACTTGGACTATGGTACTTCACTCCCCAATGAGCTCAGTAGCTCAGTGTCTTCTATGTACACTTTAGAAGGGAGTAAAGCACCAGACTTGTGGAAGTTTGCCTGGCATCTGGAGGCCCTATGATCACTGTCTTGGATGCCAACGTCAGAATATCCTTCCATAGGGTGAATCGTCACAAGGCATTAGGCCCCGATGGTATACCTGTCAGGGTACTGAAAACTTATGCCGACCATTGGCTGGAGTGTTCAAAGACATCTTCATCTTCACTCTCTGCTGTCATAGGTTCCTGTCTGCTTCAAAAGATCATGCATCACACCAGTGCCAAAAAGAACAGGGTGAGCTACCTCAATGACTGTTGCCTGGTAGCACTTGCATCTATGTGATAAAGTGCTTTTGAACGTTGAATTAACTTCCTGAGCAAGAACCCGGAGCTGCTGCAGTTTGCCTACCATCACAACAGGTCTACAGTAGACACAATCTTACTGGCTTTCCACTCGGCCATGGACTATCAGGATAACAGCAATATCCTTATCAGGCAACTGTTTATTGATTATAGCGCGACCATCAACTCTTAAGTACAAATCAGCAAGCTACAGCATCTGGGCCTCTGTACCTCTTTCTCCAATTGGATCCTTGACTTCCTCATCAGAAGACCACTGTTGGTACAGATTGATGATAACCTCTCCTCACTGGCACACGTGTACCACCTCTGCCTTTTGGCTATATGTGCTCATAGGGAAGGCTTCAGGAGTAAATCCAGAGCGAGAGTCCCTAAGGCAGTCCTCTGTTGAGTTCAGTGCTGATTGGAGACTCCTGCGATGCCGCTGATGCCAAACTCTGCTGTTCCTTTAGATTCATCAGCTGTGTGGAGAAGGAAAACTTGCTGCATGGGCAACAGCTTGTTCTCCATATTGTACTGCCCTGGCTTGCATATCATGTAGACAGCTGGGATGCAACATCCCTACTCAACCCTGACCAACAGAGGGCCTCAAGATAAAGGGCATAGTTTCATGTGATCGGAGGAGTGAAGGGTCGCAGGTTTTTTCACAAGGGGTGGTTGCTATATGGAATAAATGGTCAAAGGAAGTGGTAGAGACATTGGTATTGGTTTATTATTGTTTCGTGTACAGTGAAAAGCTTGTCCATATAAATCAATTCATTAAACAGTGCGTTGAGGTAAAACAAGGTAAAACAATAACAATGCAAAATATAGTATAAAAGCTACAGAGAAAATACAGTGCAGGTAAACAATAAAGTGGAAGATCATAATGAGGTAGATTGTGAGACCCATTCAAGACTCTGATACAGCAGGGTAGAAGCTGTCCTTCAGCCTTGTGATATGTGCTTACAGGCTTTTGTACCTTTTGCTCGTTGAGAGAGGGGAGAAGAGAGGATGTCTGGGGTGGGTGGGGTCTTTGATTATGCTGGCTGATTTACTGAAGCAACAAGAAGAATAGATTGTGATAGAGGAGAAGCTGTTTAGTGATATGCTGACCTGTGTCCACAATTTTCTGCAGTGTCTTATGGTCCAGTGCCAAGCAGCTGCCACACCAAGCTGTTATGCACCTCGATAGAATGTTTTCTATGTTGCAGCACTTTAAAAAAAACTATTGGTAAGGGTCATAAAAAGGCAAATTCAATGACATTACAATGTTTAAAAGGCATTTTGATGTGTACTTGGTTAGAAAAGGCATAACGAGACACAGGATTAGTGTAGGAAGGTATCACAGTCGGTATGTATATAAAAAAAAATAGGGTTGAAGCATTCTTCTGTGCTATACAATTCTGCTTCTAGTTTCTTAGTTTTAAACAAATCTCTGCAAGTCTTGAACAGAACCAGCAGCAATACTGCCCCCTTCTACCCTGAATTTCCCTTTTAACTTTGTGCTATTTAAGATCCATTCAGTTCAAGTCTATATTACCACCCATTACCTTCTCTAATAAGCATTAATTTTCAAGTTATAACCACATTTGCTCTGAATTTGTTAACAATTTTTATTTCTGTAGGCTTCTGTAAATGCAGGTCTGGAAAACTTACTACACAATGAATGTTCTGTTAAAGCTCAGAACCGTCATTAATCATTTCTGTCATTTGAAGTATTTGGCATCTCTGCAACAATTTAACCTACCAGTTGATTGTTAATTAGCTCCTGTAAGTTGCCCCTAGAGTGCATGTGAGTGAGGAAATCTGAAGAATATTGATAGGAATGATATTAATAGAAAACAAGATGGTGTATAAAGATAACTTCAATGTTGGCTGTAGCCTTGCTGGGTTTAATAACCTGTTTCCATGACGTATGACTATAATCACCTTTAGGCTGGTAAACTACTACTGAACAAGCTTCTGTCATCACCTTATCACATCTCATTTTCTCAGAATTGTAGTGAATCTTGAGAAATTGCATTTGACAAACATCCCCTCAGGTTAGAACTTAGTCCTGCTACAAAGATAAATCAAACATCTGGAAAAACTCAATGTATCAGGCAGCATCGGTGGAGGGAAATGGACAGTTGACATTTTGGGTTGAACTTCTTCACTTGGACTAACAGGTACAGGAGGGATAGACAGAGGTAATTGGTAGGTGAATCCAAGCGAGGAAGGGCACTGTGCAGATGGTGGAAGGGAGATGACAGCAGAGACTGAGAGTTGGTAGGTGTAGAAACAAAGGGCTGCAGATGATGAAATCTGACAGGAAGTGCAGGTGGAACATGGAACCAGACAGGGGAGTTATGGTGATCTGATGGTAGACGGAACTTAACAGGATTTGTAGGTGACAGGTAAAAAGCTTGGGTCCTGCTATCTTACAGCAGAAAGGACCGAGGTTCAACCAAGGTTGCAAAAATTATTTTTATAAATTTTAGGGATAAATATTTTATTGCACTAATTTCTCCTATTAAAAGTTCAAAGTAAATTTATTATCAGAGTGTGCATATGTTACCATATATTACCTTGTGATTCATTTTCTTGCAGGCATTCACAGTAGAACAAAGAAATGCAATAGAATCAATGAAAAAAGTTGTAAAATTAGTCAGCTCTGCTATCTGTAGTATCCAAGACATCTTCAAGGAGTGGTGCCTCAGGAAGGCAGCGTCCACCATTAAGGACCCTCATCTCATTGTTGCTGTCAGGAAGGAGGTACGGATGCCTGAAGCCACACACTCATCAATTCAGCAGCAGCTTCTTCCCCTGTGCCATCCAATTTCTAAATGGACATTGAACTCATGAACCACTACCTTACTACTTTTAAAAAAAATTTATTTCTGTTTTTGCACTACTTAATTTAACTTAACTATCTATATACTACTAAAACTCTCATGCTCTGTCTGTTTATGACCTCCAATTAGCGCAAACAGTGCATTACAGCGGCACTTTTTTTGGCTAAATCAAATTAAAATGCGCTAACTTACAGAATGCAAGCAAAGTTCAGGGTTATATATTCGTATAAAATTGCTCATTCGCAGAAATCAACAGGCTCCCTTTTAACCCGAGAGCTGATCCGCCATCATGGCAATCGGGACGCGACAGCCCGACACATGCGCACGGCCAGCCTCAGCAGCGACACCTACCGGAGCAAAAAGGCAGAGCAGCTCTATTTAGAGGGGTCCCATTCTGCTAATCACCATCAGCATGTGCAGGATTGGGACAGATCTAACTGCCACCCATCAATAAGAGATAATTAAATCTTATTGTAATGACGTACTTTGAGACATCCATAAAACCCTTTGCTGCAGTCAAAGGACAATGGTGACTATATCACATCTATTTAGGAGAACACCAACCACATCATCAAGAACAATCAGCATCCTTTGTTGTTACTGCTTCGTATCTTCTATCCAGTATTAGGGTAAAAGAAATGGTCAGCCTAATTATGCCGGGTGGAGCAGGAACGGGGACATTATGGTCAAGAGATGATGCCAAACGTCGTCACGAAGCAACAAAAAGAGGAAGAGAACAAGAATCGGATGAGGCCAGGGCCGCACGACTCCAGGATCAAAGAGTCAGGACAAAAAAAGAGGAAGAGAGGCATGCACGTCTCCAGGATCAGAGACAAACAACAAACAGCAGAAGAGATGAAGAGATGGGAGATGAAAGGACTGCACATCTCCAGAATGACAAAAATAGGCTCAGAAGGAGGAGAGAGGAAGAGACAAATGAGCTGAGAATTGCACGTCTCTAGCATCATAGACAAAGAACAGCAGAAGAGATGAAGAGACGGGGGATGAAAGGACTGCACGTCTCCAGATTGACAACAAGAGGCACAAGGGTGGCAGATAAACTAGAAATGATTCCATCAAAAGTGTCCTTCATTAAACGAGGAGGAGCTATATTTGCTTTGCTACGCATCATTCATCTTTAGTAAACTGAGGTTTTCTATTTCAGTTTTTAAAGCAAAATGATACCAATAGCATTCAAGAAAATTTAATGTTCTTTCTGGTCACATCAAACTACACTACCCTTCTCTCAAAGGGTGACCCAACAGGCCACCCCATTGTCCAGTTTAATATACAAGTGTCCCCCACTTTTCGAACGTTCGCTTTACGAAACCTCAGTTACGAAAAACCTACATTAGTACCCTGTTTTTGCTTTCAGAAGGTGTTTTCACTGTTATGAAGAAAGGCAGCGCGCGATAAAAAATCAGCGTGCGAAAAAATCAGCGCGCGATAAAAGGCGGCGTGCACCCCGAGCAGCTACTCTCCCCAGATTCGAAACGGCATTGCTTTAACACATTGCATTGAACAGCGGTTAGCAAGATGAGTTCTAAGGTGTCAGAAAAGCCTGAAAGAGTAAGGGTGTTACACTTAGCGTAAAACTAGACATAATTAAGCGTTTCGATCGTGGTGAACGAAGCAAGGACAAAGTGAGTTTAGCTTGTGGAAGTTGAGGAAGATGATGTTGAAGAGGTTTTGGCATCCCATGACCAAAAACTGATAGATGAAGAGCTGATGCAATTGGAAGAGGAAAGGATAACAATCGAAACTGAATGCAACCGAATGCAGAATGTGAAGCAACTGCGTGAGATTTTCGCTGCAATGATAAAGTACGACTTTAATTTTGAAAGGGTACGTCGGTTTAGGGGATATTTGCAGGGTGGTTTGAGTGCTTGCAAACAACTGTACGATAGAAAAATGCGCGAGGCTCAGCAGTCAAGCAAGCCTTCCACATCAGCCACAGCAGACGACGAACCTCGACCTTCGACATCGAGGCGGGCAGTCATAGGAGAAGATGAGCTGCCTGCCCTGATCGATGATGAGATGACACCCCTGTGTCCCACCACCCCAACACCCGGGCCCCGGACAGATACTGTACTGATTCGCGAAGAGAGCAGCAGTAGCCGGGAGGCACACAGCACATCTTTAAGAAAAAAGCCGAAATAAACATGCTAATATATTAGGTGCTGCCCGGCACGTGAATGTCGGCGCAGATCAGAGGCGAATGTCAATTGCATCGCCTCTGATCTGGGCCAACAATTACGTGCTTGGCGGCACCTAATTAATTAGCATGTTTATTTCGGCTTTTTTCTTAAAGATGTGCTGTGTGCCTCCCGGCTACCGCTGCATTCTTCACGGCAATGTATCGGGTCGACGGCCCAGAGGGTGGGGGCCACTGCACCACCCCAACCTGCGATGACCCAGTCTAACACACCATCATCAGTGTGTTTGGTGCTGTTTTCCCAATTCCGGTAAGTGATACTACACTGTACAAACATTATTTCTACTTTATATAGGCTGTGTATTTTTACGTGTTATT
The DNA here is from genome assembly GCF_963921235.1 of Mobula hypostoma. Lineage (NCBI taxonomy): Eukaryota > Metazoa > Chordata > Chondrichthyes > Myliobatiformes > Myliobatidae > Mobula > Mobula hypostoma. The sequence goes on from NC_086098.1 coordinate 142,750,196, forward strand.
TGGTAGATTTGGCAGCTTCATAGTTTAAAGGTTACTGGAGAACGCATTTATGCCAACAGCGCTTGCGTGAGATTTTCACTGCGGAGATCTGTGCAGGCAATCATTGTAGAGAAGTATTTCTACTTTATATAGGCTGTGTATTTATCATATCATTCCTGCTTTTACTATATGTTACTGTTATTTTAGGTTTTATGTGTTATTTGGCATGATTTGGTAGGTTATTTTTGGGTCTGCGAACGCTCACAAAATTTTCCCATATAAATAAATGGTAATTGCTTCTTCACTTCACAACATTTCAGCTTATGAACCGTTTCATAGGAACGCTGTACCTTCGGGGATATATATATACACACATACATACACACACACACACACACACACACACACACACACATATACGCACACACACACACACACACACACATACACGCACACACACACGCACGCGCGTGCGCACACACACACGCACACGCACACGTACGCGCGCGCGCACACACACACACACACACACACACACACACACACACAGAAGTTAAAGATGTTAATAAACACTCCAGCCACTTGGATCTTCAGTACTTGGCTGGTACACCGTGTGGCCCAGATGGCATAGCATTTGATGGCAGGGGGATCAGCAGTGGAAAGGGTGAGGAGTTTCAAGTTCTTGACTATCAACATCTCTGATGATCTTTCTTGGAACCACATATTAATGCAATTGCAAAGAAGGCATGACAGTGGCTATATTTCATTGGGAGCTTGAGGAGACTTGTATGCTTGGTTTGCTTTGTAGGTTGTGAAATCGTTCAACCCATTCACAGCTATGGAGCACCCTCTTGGGTTTCAGGTTTGGTCCAGAACTTCCAGTTCACACGTGAGAAGATCTTCCAAGCATCGTACTGGAACTCTTGTACGTTCATGGGTCACTAGACCTGAACACCATCGATCTAGCACTCAGCAGATTTGGATCTCATGGTTCAACCAGGGCTTTTGGTTGGGGAAAACTGTGGGGATACGCATATCCGCAAGTGGTTTTATGAAGTTTGTGACACCATGGCATATTTGTTCAGGACCTCTGAGTCCTTGAATATGGCCCAGTCCACCGACTTGAAGCAGTCCCATAGCCACTCATCTGCCTCCTTTTTGTTGTACTTACCTCTGCTGCTTTGCTCTTTAGGAGGAGGGCAGCCAGGTGATCAGATTTCCCAAAATGCAGTCTATAGATGAATCTGTAGGCCTTCATGATGGGAGTGTATCAGTGGTTGAGTGTGTTTGGTCCCCTGGTAGGGCTGGTAGAAATTGGGCTTCAGGCAAACCTGATTGATGTCCCTGGTAAGGATGAGAAAGGCATCGGTGTAGACTTTTCTTGTGTGCCAATCATGGCTCTCAATATATCGAGTGCTTGCTTGATATCTGCCTTTGACAGCATGTAAAGGACTGTCAGGATCATGGTGGAGAATATTCTTGATAAGTAGAATGGTTAGCACTTAATCATTAGATGTTTCAGGTCAGGAGATCAAGAGTGAGATAAGATTCCAACACCTGAGGGCCAGAATCCCTTGGGATGGAGTAGAGTGTCAGGGATGGAGTATCACGGACACTCAAGGGTGGCAGGGAAGAGAAGTGTGCGCAGTCACAATTACAACAGAGAAAGTACTCAGGAAGCTGAATAGTCTAAAGGTAGGTAAATCTCCCAGACCAGATGGAATGCACCCTCATGTTCTGAAGGAAGTAGCTGTGGAGATTGCGGAGGCGTTAGTGATGATCTTTCAAAAGTCGATAGATTCTGGCATTGTTCCGGAGGATTGGAAGATTGCAAATGTCACTCCGCTATTTAAGAAGGGGGCAAGGAAGCAGAAAGAAAAGTATAAACCTGTTAGCTTGATATCGGTGGTTGGGAAGTTGTTGGAGTCGATTGTCAAGGAGGAGGTTACAGAGTACCTGGAGGCATATGACAAGATAGGCAGAACTCAGCATGGATTCCTTAAAGGAAAACCCTGCCTGACAAACCTATTACAATTTTTTGAGGAAATTACGAGTAGGCTAGACAAGGGAGATGCAGTGGATGTTGAATATTTGGATTTTCAGAAGGCCTTTGACAAGGTGCCACACATGAGGTTACTTAACAAGATAAGAGCCCATGGAATTACGGGAGAGTTACGTACGTGGATAGAGCTTTGACTGATTGGCAGGAAACAGAGGGTGGGAATAAAGGGATCCTATTCTGGTTGGCTGTCAGTTACCAGTGGTGTTCCACAGGGATCAGTGTTGGGGCCGCTTCTTTTTACATTGTACATCAACGATTTGGATTATGGAATAGATGGCTTTGTGGCTAAGTTTGCTGACAATACGAAGATAGGTGGAGGGGCCGGTAGTGCTGAGGAAATGGAGAGTCTGCAGAGAGACTTGGATAGATTGGAAGAATGGGCAAAGAAGTGGCAAATGAAATACAATGTTGGAAAGTGTATGGTTATGCACTTTGGCAGAAGAAATAAACGGGCAGACTATTATTTAAATGGGGAAAGAATTCAAAGTTCTGAGATGCAAAGGGACTTGGGAGTCCTTGTACAGGATACCCTTAAGGTTACCCTCCAGGTTGAGTCGGTGGTGAAGAAGGCGAATGCAATGTTGGCATTCATTTCTAGAGGAATAGAGCATAGGAGCAGGGATGTGATGTTGAAGCTTTATAAGGCGCTGGTAAGACCTCACTTGGAGTACTGTGGGCAGTTTTGGTCTCCTTATTTAAGAAAGGATGTGCTGACGTTGGAGAGGGTACAGAGAAGATTCACTAGAATGATTCCGGGAATGAGAGGGTTAACATATGAGGAACGTTTGTCCGCTCTTGGACTGTATTCCTTGGAGTTTAGAAGAACGAGGGGAGGCCTCATAGAAACATTTCGAATGTTAAAAGGCATAGACAGAGTGGATATGGCAAAGTTGTTTCCCATGATGGGGGTGTCTAGTACAAGAGGGCATGAAATTTTTTTAGTCAGAGGGTGGTGAATGTATGAAATTTGTTGCCACGGGCAACAATGGAGACCAAGTCATTGGGTGTATTTAAAGCAGAGATTGAGAGGTATCTGAGTAGCCAGGGCATCAAAGGTTATGGTGAGAAGGCAGGGGAGTGGAACTAAATGGGAGAATGGATCAGCTCATGATAAAATGGAGCAGACTCAATGGGCCGAATGGCCGACTTCTGCTCCTTTGTCTTATGAGCCATCTCTCAGTGAAACAGAATGCACTAATCCCTCATTTCCCTCTGATATAGCAATCTTGCCCTTAGGTCCTCTATTATGTTCTCTAGTGACTATATTAGCTAACAAAACACTAGGGAGAGACAGCTTCATACTTTAGTCTGGCTTGGAGTCCACTTTCTCTTCCAGTGATGGCCAACTTTTGTCCACTTCGAGGTGCTGTACTTGCATTCCTGAGAGGTAAGTTCACCAGATCATTCAGGAGATTGCTTGTGCTTTAGACTGACTTGCCTTAGCACTGACTTTTTTTTAATATCAACACCAACAATGTGCTGGTGGAACTCAGCAGGTCATGCTATAGGGGGAAGCAAACAGTCGATTTTCAGGCTGATACTCTTCATCTGGACTGGAAAGAAAGGGCACAAGCTGGAATAAAAGGGTGAGGGGAGGGGAGCACAGGCTGCTGGGAGGTATGTGGATCCAGGTTATAGTGGGGGAGGTGGATAGGTGGGAGGGGGATGGAGGATTATGTGAGAAGCTGGGAGGGGATAGGTAGAAGAGGCAAAGATTTGAACAAGGAGGAATCAGCCATGGAATAAAGGAAATGAGGTGGGGTACCAGAGAGAGGAAGGTGAAAAAAGGAGGAGGGGCAGGTCATGAGTGTGGGGAAGTAGAATAAAGTAGGGAAAAGGGGGCAGAGGGATCAGACGAAATGTGGGGAGGGAAAAACTGAAGAAACAGAGGGTCCCAGTCTCACCACGTGGTCTCCAAAGCCTCCCCGACCTTTCACCCTCACCCCCTTCAACCATCATGTCTTCAATATCCCCATGACCTCTTGCTCTCTGAGGTATAATGTTCTGTCCTCTGCATTAACCTTATCTTCATCACATTGCCTGTGCCTACACCTCAATGATTTGCACCCCTGGCGTGATACCAAGCTCCCATCTTCTCACATCATTCCCACTCTTCCCCCATCCCACTTTTCTGGATTCACCTATCATCTGTAATCTCGTGCTGCTCTTCCCACCTCCCCCCCCCACCCTTTTTTTCTGGCTTCTTCTGCCTTCTGACCTCTTGAGTTCTGATCAAGGGTCCAGCCTGTCTTGTTGACTGTTCTGTTCCCCCCGCATAGATGTCGCCTGACCTGCTGAGTTCCTCCAGTGTGTTGTGTGCATTGCTTCAGATGTTCAGTATCTGCAGTGTCATTTGTCTGTTTTCTCAGATATTGTTCCAATCGACCTTCCTTCTCTTTTGAATCAACAAAGAATTTCACCTCGTTAGGAGGAGGAAAGATCTGAATCTGTCCCCTGCTCATCCAGTTGCATTTTGTATTGTAGGTTAACAAAACTGATCAGATTTAAAAATGCAGGCTCACATCTTTCTTCAACCCCACATTCCTTCTAATCTTGAAGAAACATGTATTCATACCTTTTGTAATCTCTGATTTGAGAACATACATTCCTGAATTACCTTCCTCATACCTTCTATAAATCTAAAATCATGCAATACTCTACTGTCTTGGTACTAATTGTCCTGTTTACTCACCTCCTTAATCTTTGCTGACCTATATGTATTTAACCCCACATCTATTTTCACATTTTACTGTCTCATTTACTAAATGTAAAATATATTAAACTAGGATTTTTGAGCTAATCTTTAAAACATTGTGTATCATGTCGAATCAAAAGAAAACTTCCAAAATCTGTTAACAATTTACTAAAAATTTAAAACCAAAACTGTGAGGCTGAAAAAGTATTCATCCCCTTTGTAATTACTACGCTAACTTTCCTTAGGAACACTTACCAACTCGCCCAATTTGTTGATGTCGAAAATTGGAAACTCATCTGTTTTCACTGAATTCATTGAAAGATTTTCAACTGACCAAACCAAAATGAAGACAAAAGAGCATCCAAGACAAGTCAGGGAAATGACAAAAGAGAGGCACAAATCTGGTGAGGGGTTCAAGACCATCTCAAAGGCACTGAACATACCTCGGAGCTCAGTGCAGTAAAAGTGAAAAAAAAAATGAAACTACAGCCACACTGCCTAAACTTAGTCGCTGAAGGAGAATGGCACTTGTAAGAGAGGCTACTATGTCTCTCAAATTAAAATTCTCAGTTAAATTGATTAAAATCCATGGTTACAATACTCATGTATGTGGATAAAAATTTGGGGACCGAATAAAAGGCACTGTAGCCCAGTTTTAGAGTTCTTCCTTTTGTCTTTTTTCAGGTTATTGTTGGTTTTGCCATCCCTGTCTCAGAAGTCTGGAGGTGAAAAAAACCTCCATGATGCTAGTGGAAGTAATCAGGTCAAACAGCTTCTGTAAAGGGAAGTAGTCAGTATTTCAGGTCCAGAACCTTCATCTCCCCAGCTTCAATTCTGACCTCTTGATCATCTTGGAATAGTTTCACCGTTGAAAGTCATACTTTCAGTTGACCAAGCCCCATCCTCTGGGATTTCCTATCACAATCCCATTGTTCCAATTATTCCTTCCTCCTTCAAGCAACTCCATAAAATCAACTGCTCTGATTAAGCTTTTTGCTATCTTTCCTAATATTGGTGTTCTGACACCCTAGGGAAGTGTCCTGGGATGTTTTGCTATAAGTATTAAGATTGCTAATGAGCTTAGATTTTCTTGAATAGCTTGGTACTGTTACAGCTCCGTATTTCACAACTTAGTAAGATATTCCACGGTTCTCGTTATTAATGATATTTGTTACCACAGTTTCATGGAAAAAATATTGATAATTTGCTATTTTCCTCTCATGAATGCTGCTTGCAATCTTCTTGTTAAATTGACAAGAGTGATTTTGTTAATAAAGGAATATTATTGTGTTAGCGGTTCTCAAATAGCAAGCCAAATTGTAATGGTGTACTGAAATTTATTCTGTAACAATTTGCTGATGGAAAGGGTCAAACCAATTCAAATGGCAACAAAACTAGTACTATAACACTTAACTTCCTAAAAAAAAAACTGGTGGTGGTTGTCACAAAACTGGTACTAAAACCTTTCACTTCCTAAAAAAAAACTGGTGGTGGCTGTCTCTCGAGTCTGATGATGACAGGAGACCTGTGCTGGAGGCTTTCTAAAGTGGAAAATCATGGCACTGAGGCATTTCCATTCTCTTGACCTCGGAAGTCCGGGTCCAGTGGTACAAACAAATGTTACAAACTGGGGTCTTCCACGGTTGCAGTAGATGACCATGACGTCGCCTGTGCCTTGTCATGCCCCTTGCTCTCCATGGAGCATTAAAGTATTGCCTTCCTGGCTGTTGGATATCACCTGCCCAGTCCGCTAATCCCTAACTCAGCGGTGTATGAGACCGCCGGCTACCCTCACCTGGTTTAGTCTGCCTGTTGAAGCGGTGCACTGGGGTGTGGCCGCTGTCACTGGAAACAGCTACTTGGAGCCACAGCTGAGAGCTGACTGAGCTGCCCCGGAATGGACGTGACAAGACCCTTCACCAGAAGTGCTACCCCTCCCCGGACACCCCAAACAAAAAAGACTACTCATTGATTTATAACACAGGGAGTTAAAATACAACAGTTGGAGGTTGACATTCCTTTTATAATGGAGGAATTAATTATTGATGAATTCAATTAAAAATGTATTAAATCTATGTAGTTTAGTTACACTGCCTGCACTCTCACCTGCTAAACTTTACAGCTAATCTTGCAAATCCTTCACATCCTGCCAGTGACTCAGTTTTTCTGGTAATTCTATAGGTATACCACTGTTAACTTGCACTGCATTTCTGTTTCATTTGCTGTCTGTACTCCAGCCTCTCAGAAATAGGGTTTTGGTTACAAGTATCAAGACTGTACATCTACATTTACTCATTTCCAGAGCAGGCTGAATAATTGACATCAAGTGTTGTGTGTAGGCTCAGGTGTTAGACTGAATGCTACTGATTGGCAGTTTGCATAGAAAAGGAAGGACAAGCCAAGACCTGTATTGTTTATAGGTGGCAGTTACAGACAGCTTTTTACAAAATTAAAGTGTGAAAGATATGTGCAGATAAAAACAGCTGGTCTTACCTGTTTGAAATGTTTCAAGTGCGTGTGTATCACTTTTCCTTGGCACACATTAACAATTCCTGTAGCAAAACAAAACATCTTATGTACTTTTTAGAATATAAAACTTATGAAAAAATGTTAATGTGCAGATTTGAAAAGATTTAGTTAATAGCAGGACGATAAACTGTACCTGCTTTATGAAAAGACATACTCATTCCTGTTTGGAACCATTTGTTTTTTTTTGTCACTTTCCAAGAAAGCAGTACTTGTGCCAGTAATAATATACTTTCCTATGGAACTGAAACAAAGATCTCCAAGTGCACAATGAATTTGAAGGTTGAATAAAATTTTTGTCTTTATACTTGCTTGTCTGATCATACAGGATATTCATTTTCTGTTTCACATTGCCAGATTAAAAACTTATCTTGTACTAGATTAATTTACAAGAAGCTGGGGTGTACCATTCAACCATCAAGACGCTATTCAAAAAGATTATGGCACAGTTTCTGCGCAGTAGCACTACACCATCACAGCTCAGGACTTGGGAGTTCAGAGTTTGTGTGGAGGTGGGTTGCTGGACTGTGCCGGAAGGGGCTTTTCCCACACTAAATAAATAAATAAACAAATAATGTGGCAAATCTTGGAGTGTAACATGACCCCGCAAACTACCAGTAATGTCTGCTTCAAACTAGTCAGTGAAAACACTCTTATCTTAGATAGGGTTTGAAATAATTTTGGCATTTTAGGGAAAACTTACAGTAGCTTAGGTCACACACACAAAAAGTGCTGGTGAACGCAGCAGGGCCAGGCAGCATCTATAGGAAGAGGTATAGTCGACGAAGGGTCTCGGCCCAAAACGCCAACTGTACCTCTTCCTATAGAAGTTGCCTGGCCTGCTGAGTTCCACCAGCATTTTTTGTGTGTGTTGCTTGAATTGCCAGCATCTGTAGATTTCCTCGTCAGTAATTTAGGTCATCAAAATGCACCATTTAACATTTGCACAATAGTGCTGTGAATCAAAAATAACAAAAACCAAGGCTGACTGGTAAGTATTGTAAAGATTCAACTTCTGATCAATTGAATTTTAAGGGGTTTATTATCTGGAATAAACTTCCCCATCCAAAGCGGAGTGAAGCAGGGTTGCGACCTTGCCCTGACCCTCTTCAGGATCTTCTTCTCTCTTGTACTGTTGTACGCTTTCAGGACATCTGATGACAGAGTGTACCTGCACACTAGGTCCGACGGCAAGCTCTTCAATCTTGCACGCCTCAGAGCAAAGACCGAAGTGCATCAGGTCCTGGTCCAGGAGATACTCTTCGCTGATAATGCCGCCCTGATGTCACACACAGTCTGGTCTCCAGAGGCTAGTCAGTTCCCTGGCACATGCTTGCCAAGAGCTTGGCCTCACCATCAGTCTGAAGAAGACAGAGATCATAGGGCAGGATGTCAGCGAAGCCCCCAGCATCAGCATTGGCGACCACACCCTGCAAGCGATAGATGAATTCACCTACCTAGGATCGACAGTCTCTAGCCATCTGTCCCTTGCTCCAGAGCTCAACAGGCGAACAGGGAAAGCCGCCGCTGCTATAGCTGAGCTGTCAAAGAGAGTGTGGTAAAACAACAAGCTCACCACTGCCACCAAGATTGCAGTGTACAGAGCCTGCGTACTGAGTACTGTTCTCTACAGCAGCGAGAATTGGACAACCTACGTGCACCAAGAGCACCGGCTCAACAGCTTCCACCTACGGTGCTTGCGTCGGATCCTGGGCATTTCCCGGAAAGACCGCGTGCCAAACAACGATGTCCTGGACCAGGCCAGCATGCCAAGCATGTATGTCCTCACACAGCGACGACTGTGCTGGCTTGGCTGCGTCCGCCGCACGCAGGGTGGCCGCATCCCCACGGACATCCTATACGGAGAACTCGCTGCAGGATTCCGGCCCATAAGGCACTCACTGCCGCGTTTCAGGGACATTTGTAAACGTGACCTGAAGTCTGCTGATATCAGGGTAGACACTTGGGAAGAGACAGCTGCAAATCGCTGCACCTGGCGACAGGCTGTACGTACAGGCATTACCAATGCAGAGGGAAAATGAACTGGACTGTGGACGGACGGAAGAGAGAGAAGGAAAGCTGTGGCAGTGACTACCCGGCCGCAGCCATCAGCCTTCGTGTGCAGCAGCTGTGCCAAGGACTGCCGCTCAAGAATCGGCTTATTCAGCCACAGCCTACGCTGTTCCACACCCAATTGAGTCCTAAACCGGGCGCATCCATTGTCTACTTAGACAGACGGAGCCATTAATAATAATTAATTATCCAGAATTCAGTATTGTTCATTTTCCCAAAAAAACTGTGGCTTTGTTCATGAACACCAGACAGTTAAACAATTTCTTAATCTAATAATTCTTTGAATGTTAGCCCAGTTGGTGAGAGTGAACATCACATCAATCTGACCTCTTGCCACTACTCACTAAAATGCACTTTCTTCACGAGTCCTCATGCTGTCTTATCTCCGATAAAGTAAGTGTTCTTGATCCAGGGATAAGGACTGTAGAAATCTTCATGGCTCAAAGCCAGGTGCCAGGGAAGCGTACCAGTTAGCGTGATGCTGTTACAGCTGGGGATATTCTGGAGTTCAGTTCCGGCATCATTCTGTAAGGAATCTCTAACTGTTCTTCTCGTGGAATGCATGGGTCTCCTTAGGTGCCGTGGTTTCTTCCCACAGTCCAAAGATGTACAGGGTTGTTTAACTGGCCATTGATTAGGTTATGGTTAATCTGGGTTGTGGGTTGTCTGGAGCAGCATGGCAGGAAGGACTGGATTAGCCTACTCTAGGTATCACTAAATAAAATTAATTAAACAGGCAGTGAATTTATCCATTGATAGGTTTTGAAAAGTTCCTATGAAAAGTCCATGTGATCATTATTTTTTATTTTATTTAGAGATACAGTGTTTGAGTAGGCCCATCCGGTCCCGCAAGCTGTGCTGCCCAGCATCGCTCAACAGCCCCAATCTAACCCTACCCTAATCATGGGGCAATTTACAATGACCACTTAACCTACCTGGTACATCTTTGGACTGTGGGAGGAAACTGGAGGAACTGAAGAAAACCCACACATTCCATGGTGAGGGTGTACGGAGACTCCTCTCAGAGGGCACTGGGATTGAACTCCAAGCTTTTAAAGACCTGAGCTGTAACATTGCTCAAGCCAGCATGCAGCCTTTATTTTAGTAATCCTGCAAAACGATATCACCATCCTGCAACTTGGCTATGTCTTTTGATAACACTACATAAGCTCTTAACTGCACAGAGCAAGTGAGGAGAGAGGAATAAACTGTGAAGGAAAGTCTTCTGACGGTGAACGAATTGTGCTCTTGAAGTGCAAGGTCACATGTTAAGATAGAAAGTTTAAAAATTAAGATTCAGCAAATATAAAACAAAAGCAGAATCTGTGGGAAGAAGAGTAGAGTTGGTGTTTCAGATCCAAGTCCCTTCTATATTGCAACCTAATTTTATCAAATAATTCTTATAACTAATTGCCACATTTAAAATTCTGTTGAATTTCTAAATTATTTTATTCTCTGTATTTCAGCCTCTAAATGAACGACCATTTATTCAGAAGCTTTTTCGCCCAATCAGTTCGGAAGGTCAACCACACAATCTTGGTGACTTGTTGAAAGAAATGTTTCCTGCTGCTGTAACCACTGAAGGTAAAACTGGATAATTGTGACCCAAACCTAGTGTATCATTTGCATTGATTTGATGACTCCTACATATTAAAAAAAAATCCTATTTCGATTCTTGGTTCACAAATGAACATAATAACCGGTCTAATTCTGACTTGTATTCTTTGCTGCTAATTTGTGAAATTAAATGACTAAAATTTAGCAGTTTTTCTTTGGTTGTAGTTCACAAATGTTCTTGTGACCGAAGTTGAAACTTTATATTAATTAGCTACTGTTTGCAGGGGATGAAAAGTGTCTTTTTTCAGAAATAACTTGTTACTAATAAATAGGTTGCCATCATTATAAAATAACATTTCTTTCGGGCTTTTTCTTCCGTTTTAATACGTGGAATTGATATTTATGTGACTAATCTTATCACAAATATGAAATATGTTATTGTTCAAGTTAATTAGATGTAGCTGATTTTCTCCATGCTGGTCCATGCCAACCCTGTATAAGCTGATTGCTCTAAACTACAGTTGAATTTTTGAGTATATTGTAACTAAGTCTATCCATCAGGTTTTGAATGTTTGAAGCAACCAAACTGGAGTTAGGTTCATAGATCTTCATTTATCTAGTGATTAGCAATAGATTCAAGGTGTTAAATGATAACCCTGATTTTCAGAAGCCCATGTTGTGGTGCAGTTGCTGTTGTGTTCTTTATATTCATACGTACCATGGGTTACTAATAAAGAACCATCTTCTGGAAGAAATAGAACTTTTATTTAACAACAACCACAACGTCTTTACAATACCATGTTTCTTGATCTTTCTATCATCCCTGCGCATGCTCAGAACTCTCTCCAATCACGTTCTTACACGTCATATCACCACATCTTCCTTTCCTTAAAAAAAACAATTAGCAACATTGACCAGAGCAAATGCATAATTTAACTTGTCTATATCAGTCTCTCTGGGGGTTTATGAACACAAGTAGACCTTCTAAGTGGTTTACACAGTTCTTGTGTTTTGTTGTTATTTCCATGTTTTGTCTGGTCTGCCTCAGTTAACCGAAACTCTGAAGTTGGTTCTTTCTTGAGGTCTTTGCAATTTCTTCTTAACACTGCTCCTTCTTCTGTTTGGACCATGTATAATCTGGGTTGTACTTCAAGTACTGTAGCTTTCTGTGACCATGTGTTCATTTTGTCTTGTATCCTTACTTCATTTCCTTGGTGCAGTTCAGGTAATGGATGAGAACATCTGTCAAAGTATGTTTTCTGCTTTGCTTTGTGTTCATCTTTTCATCTTTCCGTCTTTTCACTTGTTTACCTCCCTCTGTTCTCAGAAGGCTTCCATATATTGGCAGATTGGATCTCAAACAGCGTCCCATCAAGAACTGAGCAGGTGAAAATCCACATTCAAGTGGAGTACTGCGATAAAGCTTTGTAAAATTCACCTCCACTATCTTTTGCTTTGTGCATCAGTTTCTTGATAATTCCTACCGACCTCAATAAATCTATTGGACTGAGGGAAAAATGGGCTAGATGTTGTATGAACAAAGCCCCATTCATGAGCAAAATGTCTCATGCATTCACCATTGAATTGTGAACCATTGTCTGAAAACTTCATCAGGTACACCATGTCAGGAAAAAGCTGATTTCATGCATGTAATTGCATTCTCTGCTGTTGTTCTGCTCAGACCACACACTTCAGGATACTACTACTACCACTACCACAACATCGACGACGACGACTCAGGCCTAGGGGGCCGGCGTTGGGCACAATGATGGACTCTCCACTTCTCCCTCTCCCTCATCAGTGTGTTCAGTTCATCTACATTAGCCGCGCCGCTATCTTCTAGGAGCGTGTTGACCATAGTCTTGGGAGTGTGCCCAGGGTTCATTCTCCCATTCTTGGGCTCCCATATGATGACTAGGCTGGCAGATAGCTTGCGGTGGCGTAGACAGTGCCCCGGTAGTTGCAGTCTTCTCGCCTCGATTTTAGTGGTAGGTTGTCATAGAGCTCAACGTTCGTCATGGGCTGTTGCCAACTCACGTCAAGAGCCATCTGGAGCATTCATGTATAGCAACCATCTCGAGACTTTCGCACAGTCTTGATGAGTGTCCACGTCTCGCATCCGTGCGTAAAAATGGACTCTATGACTGCTATGAAGATCCTTTTTTTAAGCCCTCTGGTCAGATTCGACTTCCAGATTTCCTTCAAGTCATTCATAGCCCTCCACGTCAGCGCCTCCCGTATCCTTATATACTTCTCCGAACTCATCATTCTTGACCCGAGGTACTTGAAGCCAAAGACTTTCTTAATGTATCATTCTTTACAATCTTGAAAGTACCTTTGTCGCAGTTAAACGCCATGTACTCTTGTCTTTTTAGTGTTTAGGTGAAGTCCAACTTTATTGCACTCAATTTCCACTTTTGTCAGTAGCTGCTGTGCTTCCTCCATCTGGTCAGAGAGCAGGACTATGTCATCTGCAAAATCGAGATCTGTGAGCATAACTGGTCTGACCCTTTTTGTTGGTCCTGGTTTTATGGTAAAAACCAAGCTTGTCATGATCTTTGGTAGCTTGACGCAGAGCGTAATCAAGGACGATTATAAAGATGTAGGGTGCCAGAGTGTCTCCCTGCAGCACACCAGCTAGGAGCTTAAACACTGCTGTTTCTCTGTCTGGTGATACAACTTTCGCCATGGTTTTGGTATAGCTGGACTCTATTGCTCTCAGTAGATGATCTGGCACTCCGTGAGCTTTCAGGATCTTCAGCATTTTACCTCGGTGAATGGAGTCAAAAGCTTTGCAAAAATCGATGAAAGTAAGCACACGGAGAGCAAGTATTTGCATTACTGTTGTGCACTTCTGCCGAAAACTATTCAGATTGAATCTTAGCTTCAAGTCAATGGCGGTGCAAATTCTGTTCATGATCATCCAATTATATAGCTTTGCTAAGATGCAGGTCAAGCTGATATCGCGGTAATTATCTGTCTTCGTGAGGGATCCAGACTTGGGGACTGGGATAATGTTTGAGAGTGACCACTGTTTTGGTTTGTTGCCTTTCATCAATGCCTTATTACACATGTCAAGTAAGATGTCGTCCAGGTCGCAGTTCTTCAGGACACCTGGTGGTATCCCATCTGGTCCAGTGCTCCTGCCCTGTTTGAGTGCATATTTGGCCTTCTTCAGTTCCTCAATGGTGAATGGGCTGTCATCGATGCCGACTTGAGTCAGTACCGTAGGTATGTCCTCTTCTTCTTCTGTGATCGTTGGAGGGCTTCCCAGCAGGTTCTTAAAGTACATGTCTGGACATGGTCCTCTGCTGTTTTACCACTTATTTGACCTGATGGGGACTTCTTCCGTCTGCTGATCTCGTTGACTAGGCGCCATGCTTCTCCATGCTGCTTGTCTTCATTAGCAGCCTCTACCTCTCCAATCCTCTCAGCTAGTTCTTCTTCCTTCAGTCGGTCGTAGGTGGCAAAGAGATTCTTCTTTGCTGTCTTGAACTTGTCTCTTAGCTCTTCTGTTTCGCTCCTTCTAAGTTCGACGTGACAAGCATTGACCACACTTCTTGCTGTGATGACGTCGGGATGTTTCGAGATCTGCCTCTTCTTGATTCGCTTCACAGTAGGCAAACTCTTTGTTGCATCTGTGTGTGCGTCTACGAACCGTTGATAGCGGTTGGTGGCAGTCTCTTCCTCCTCCCTTTCCAGTGGGCCGAAGTGATTTCTCACCTCCGCTGTGTACTGGGCTTGAAGAACAGATTGTGAGGAGAATGCCTTCCAGTCTATTTTCTCCTTAGGACCTGTGGCTTTGAGTTGCCGCAGGCTCAGTCTCACTTGCATTGACACTACTCTGTAGTCAGAACTGACAGAGTTGAAGTTGAAGGCTTCTGTGTTGATCACACAATTATGCCATTTTTTTCTTACGAGGGTGTAGACAAGCTGTTTCCTGTAGATGGAGGCTCTGTTTTCGTATGTCCACAGTTTACCAGCTCACTTCTTGAATTGTGTGTTGGCGGCAATGAAACTGTGTTCCTGGATGAAATCAACTAGATATTTTCCATTTCTGTTGGTGAAGTCTCGGTATGAGTATGGAACATCTTCCAGTCTGACCTGGGCATTAAAATCGCCGAGCACAGCCAGGAAGTTACGTGCCGGTATTGAAGTGACAGCTTCGTGAGGTTTACTGTAGAAGGTCTCCACCTCCTTCTCCTCGCTGCAGTTGTGCGGGGAGTAACAGATAATGACAGAGGTCGCCGGGTTTCCATCGAATTCCGTAGTAGGGATTCTGTCACTGACTGAGACTACACCCTTCAGTGCCTTCTTTGCCTTGTGGCTCAACATCAGCCCTACTCCACCTTGTGCTGACATCGTCGTCGGCTCTTTCCATGCAGACAAGGTGATGAGGTGCATCCTCTCTACCTCTGTGAACCTTATCTCTTCATGAGGGTGTACATGACGGTGTTCTTGGATCCCCAGAATGGAGATCTCGTAGCTGCTTGCCAGTGATGCCAACTCTGTGCATCGAGCCAATAGGCAGATAGCGTTTGCATTGAAGGTTGAGATGATCGTTTTTACCTTGCAGCGCAAAAGAGGCGCAGTTCACTTGGCCCCCTTGTCGGACTCAACCCTCCCCGTGGGGTTTGAGGTTGCATCTTCATACTGCCTGTCTAGGCCAGGGTCTGGGCGTTCCGCAGAGTTTCTGAGCACTCCCGGCTCTGGAAGTATAGGGTTTGTTGGGTTGTCTGTTATCATAATGCCTTACAAGGTGCAAAATGAAAGACTGTGTGGCTGCCACTCCTCATACAGACAGTAAGTGGCTGTTGACTCACAAAGAATTCATCCGCCCTTTGACAGGTTTTGTTTTTAGTCCTGCAGGGTGCCTACACACCCTTCTCCCTGGTTAACTGAAGTGCACCAGGGGGTGTGCCAGTTGAGTCGCCAACAACCCGACCCGAGACAGGTAGTATTAGTCATAGTCATACTTTATTAATTTCCGGAGGAAATTGGTTTTCGTTACAGTTGCTCCATAAATAATCAATAGTAATAGAACCATAAATAGTTAAATAGTAATATGTAAATTATGCCAGTAAATTATGAAATAAGTCCAGGACCAGCCTATTGGCTCAGGGTGTCTGACCCTCCAAGGGAAGAGTTGTAACGTTTGATGGCCTCAGGCAGGAATGACTTCCTATGACGCTCAGTGCTGCATCTCGGAGGAATGAGTCTCTGGCTGAATGTACTCCTGTGCCCACCCAGTACATTATGTAGTGGATGGGAGACATTGTCCAAGATGGCATGCAACTTGGACAGCATCCTCTTTTCAGACACCACGGTGAGAGAGTCCAGTTCCATCCCCACAACATCACTGGCCTTACGAATGATTTTGTTGATTCTGTTGGTGTCTGCCACCCTCAGCCTGCTGCCCCAGCACACAACAGCAAACATGATAGCACTGGCCACCACAGACTCATAGAATATCCTCAGCATTGTCCGGCAGATGTTAAAGGACCTCAGTCTCCTCAGGAAATAGAGACTGCTTTGGCCCTTCTTGTAGACAGCCTCAGTGTTCTTTGACCAGTCCACGTACCACGTACCCAGTACCATGTATTGGGTTACATGGTACCAATAGCAAGGCAAGGCCCTGACCTGACTCACAATGACTCTGGATACAACGAGTAGTAATCTGTTATTAATAG
Organism: Mobula hypostoma; assembly: GCF_963921235.1. Lineage (NCBI taxonomy): Eukaryota > Metazoa > Chordata > Chondrichthyes > Myliobatiformes > Myliobatidae > Mobula > Mobula hypostoma. The sequence goes on from NC_086098.1 coordinate 142,766,778, forward strand.
ATAATCTTTGTTATCAGTTACAAAAAGATCAACGCCTACCTTCTGATAAGGTCTCTGAGGACTAGCATGTGGATGCAGTGGTTCCTTAGGGTTGCTAGCAATGTTCCTTCTAATTTTTAGTAGTCAGTGTGTGCAAAAATCTTATGTTGTGCAATTTTTTTTCCTGTGACAAAAGTATGTACGCACTGAATGCACACATGGCACAGTTTATGTAGGTTTACAAAATATTTGACATAAAACTGCACAAAATAACAACAAGATAACATACATATTTAAGTCACTCAGTTATTTTTTCTCTCTCCTATCTTTGGGATTTACCCGTTCTTTGTAAACTCTATCTCGACTAATAGAACTTCCATCCAATTGATAGCTTTTGATTCTCATTAACATATCCAAATGACATTAACCTAAACGGTTTCTCAGCGTGCATTTGAGTTGATTCATTAGGCTAAAACCTCGCTCACAGTCCGCACTAGACGCAAGAAAGGCTCCCCCAATGTCCGTCAACTGTGATTTCCTGAAACAGGAAAGGTGAGGTAACGTAAATTTGTGACGTGCATTGTGGTATTTGAAAAACTGACTAACGAGTTAACAGAAACATTTAGCTAAAAGGTTATTTTCAATAAGTATAATTATTAATTGTTACATTATTTTAGGTAACTAACCTTTTGTGAACACATTAATTTCCTTTGTGCACTGGTTGAAAAACGTGTGCGTGCATGCACAGGCGCACAGCTTGGAGGGAACATAGGTTGCTAGGTTGGTATTTAAGGCATATTTGACAAGAAGACACTAATTCTGCAATTTCTTGATTCATCCTGGGCCAAAACATCACTTCCCGCACTCTTCTCTTACATTTTTCAATACCTAGGTGACCTTCATGAATTTTCCCAAGCATTTCTTTTCGGAGACTTTTAGGAATCACAATTCTGCTACCTTTGTACAATATCCCATCCACAACAGATAGTTCTGATCTGTGGCTCCAATATTCTTGTACTTCTGAGGTACAGCCATGCTTATTATCTGGCCATCCATCCATCACCACTTGTATTACCTGACTGAGAATTTTGTCCTTCTCTGTCTCAAGACGCAGCAGTTCCAACTTTTCAGGAGCAACAGGTACAGTCTCTATCATCATATCAGCAAATGCCTGAACATCAACAGTGTTCCTGTGACTGTCTTTTGTTGTTGGATTCACAGCTCTGGAAAGTGTGTCAGCCGTGTGCATGAATTTTACAGGTGTGTATGACACATTCAATACATATCTTTGTGTTTTGATCATCATTCGCTGAATTCGCAAAGGATAGTCTTTAAAGGTTTGTGAACCAATGCAATCAGAGGCTTATGATCAGTTTCAACATCAATAGATTGCCCTGACACAAAATGATGAAATCTCTCGCAAGCAAACATAATGCTGAGCAATTCTTTTTCAATTTGGGCATACCTTGTTTCTGGATCCGATAATGAACGAGATGCATATGTCACTGGTAGCCATTGCTTATCATGTTTTTGTCCTAAGCCTGCTTGAGATGCATCACATGAGATTTTGATGGGTCTCTCAGCATCATAGAATTTCAACACAGGTTCTTTAGTGAGCACTTTCTTTAGATTTTGCCATGCCTTCTCCTGTTCATGATTCCAGCTCCATTCGTTTTTCTTTCCTGTTAGCTGCCTCAATAGACCAAGCTGTTCCGAAAGATTGGGTTTGAATTTTCCCATGTAATTGACCATTCCCATGAACCTTTGAACATCCTTTTTACATTGCGGTCTTGGCATGTTCTGAATAGCAGAAACCTTTAATGGATCAGGACGCACACCCTCATTGCTGATGATATCACCAACAAAGGTAAGTTCAGTCACTCCTAGCTGACATTTGTCTTTATTCAACTACAGGTTTGCCTTGCGTGTTGCATCAAAGACTTGTTTGAGTCTGATGTCGTGCTCTTGTTCAGATGATCCCAAAACAATATCGTCCATGGAAGTATTCATAGTCTCAATGTGCTCATATAACATGTGAATGGTTTTATGGTACACTTCAGGAGCTGATGCAATTCCAAACGGAAGCTGAAGAAAACAGTATCTGGCAAAAAGAGTGTTAAAGGTAACAACTTTGAACTCGGTTCATCTAGTTTAAGTTGCCAGAATCCAGAGGATGCATCTAATTTACTGAAGTACTTTGCATTAGCAAACTGTGACATAAATTCTTCACAAGTAGGCAATTTGAAATGTTCTATTTTAATGGCTCGATTCAAGTCTCTTGGATCTAAGCAAATTCTCAGTTTTCCATTTTTCTTATCAACAATGACAAGCGAATTGACCCATGCATTCGGCTGCATCAATTTTTTTATGACTCATAGCCATTCCATTCTGTCAAGCTCTGTTTTCAGTTGATGATGTAATGCAAAAGGCACTTTTCTACATGGATGTACTACGGGTGGCACGATGTTGTCAATTTTAATCATGTGCTCTCCTGGAAGACAACCAAGCCCTTTGAACAAGTCCTCATACTCTTCCATCAAGTCACTGTATTCTGACTCTGTGTCACTGTCCAGGACTGTCTCTTTTCACCAAATTCAGTCTGTCACAGGCAGATAAACCCAGTGTTGACTGTACATTCTTTGGCACCACCACAAATGAAAGTGTGTGCACAATATTTTTGTGTGATACTTTTGCCACACGTGTTCCTTTAACTGGAATGTCTACACCTGAATACCCAGTCACTTTTATATTTGTCTTATGCAACTTTGGTCTTGGCATTAATGCATTAAACTCAGATTCTGCAAGAACATTTACTTGTGCTCCAGTATCAAGTTTAAACAGAATATTGTTTTGGTTCACTTGCAATGTCATAGTCATAGTCATACTTTATTGATCCTGGGGGAAATTGGTTTTCATTACAGTTGCACCATAAATAATTAAATAGTAATAAACCATAAATAATTAAATAGTAATATGTAAATTATGCCAGGAAATAAGTCCAGGACCAACGTATTGGCTCAGGGTGTCTGACCCTCCAAAGGAGGAGTTGTAAAGTTTGATGGCTACAGGCAGGAATGACTTCCTATGACACTCAGTGTTGCATCTCGGTGGAATGAGTCTTTGGCTGAATGTACTCCTGTGCCCAACCAGTACATTATGTAGTGGATGGGAGACATTGTCCAAGACGGCATGCAACTTGGACAGCATCCTCTTTTCAGACACCAGCGTCAGAGAGTCCAGTTCCATCCCCACAACATCACTGGCCTTACGAATGAGTTTGTTGATACTCTTGGTGTCTGCTACTCTCAGAATGCTGCCCCAGCACACAACAGCAAACGTGATCGCACTGGCTACCACAGACTTGTAGAACATCCTCAGCATCGTCCGACAGATGTTAAAGGACCTCAGTCTCCTCAGGAATGGAATAGTCCAGTCATTCTTACTTTGTTTGTTTTCACAAAGCACATCTATATAAAACTCCTCCACTTCATTTTCCAGCACTGCATTTACTTGTTTTATTTTCTTTCTACTTCTGCAACAGTGTGAAAAATGATTACTCTTACCGCAGTCGTTGCACATTTTCCCATACGCTGGACACTATTTTGGCCGATGCTGCCGCCCACAGCAATCACATAGATTTTTTCTCTCAGGTGACGTCTTGCTCTCTGTCGGTTTTGTTATCGTTTTATTATTTTTTCTAATAGGTTCATGCTCCCTTGCAGTGTCTGCGTTGCAGGTCTCAATGAGAAGTTCTTTAGCCTGTGATGTCACGGTTTCTGAAGCTTTGTTGAGCATCAAAGCTTTTTCCAAGTCTAAGTCTTGTTCTCTTAACAGTCTTTCTCTCAGACCATTATCCAGAATGCCACAAACAATTCTGTCTTTAATGAGAGAGTCTGTCAGTTCTCCAAACTCGCATGTTTTAATCCGGTGTCTCAACTCAGCAGCATGTCGATCAGTATCTCATTCATTATCTGATCCAGAAACAACGTATGCCCAAATTGAAAAAGAATTGCTCAGCATTATGTTTGCTTGCGAGAGATTTCATCATTTTGTGTCAGGGCAATCTATCGATGTTGAAACTGATCATAAGCCTCTGATTGCATTGGTTCACAAACCTTTAAAGACTGTCCTTTGCGAATTCAGCGAATGATGATCAAATCGCAAAGATGTGTATTGAATGTGTCATACACACCTGTAAAATTCATGTACACGGCTGGCACACTTTCTAGAGCTGGGAATCCAAGAACAAAAGACAGTCACAGGGACGCTCTTGATGTTCAGGCATTTGTTGATATGATCATAGAGACTGTACCTGTTGCTCCCGAAAAGTTGGAACTGCTGCATCTTGAGACAGAAGGACAAAATTCTCAGTCAGGTAATACAAGTGGTGATGGATGGATGGCCAGATAATAAGCATGGCTATACCTCAGAAGTACAAGAATATTGGAGCCACAGATCAGAACTTTCTGTTGTGGATGGGATATTGTACAAAGGTAGCAGAATTGTGATTCCTAAAAGTCTCTGAAAAGAAATGCTTGGGAAAATTCATGAAGGTCACCTAGGTATTGAAAAATGTAAGAGAAGAGTGCGGGAAGTGATGTTTTGGCCTAGGATGAATCAAGAAACTGCAGAATTAGTGTCTTCTTGTCAAATATGCCTTAAATACCAACCTAGCAACCCTCAGGAGCCACTGCATCCACATCCTAGTCCTCAGCGACCTTATCAGAAGCTAGGCATTGATCTCTTTGTAACTGACAACAAAGATTTTCTATTAATAACAGATTACTACTCATTGTATCCTGAAGTGTGTGGTCTGAGCAGCAGAACAACAGCAGAGAATGTAATTACATGCATGAAATCAGTTTTTTCCAGACATGGTGTACCTGATGAAGTTTTCACAGACAATGGTCCACAATTCAATGGTGAATGCATGAGAACATTTTGCTCATGAATGCGGCTTTGTTCATAAAAAATCTAGTTCATTTTTCCCTCAGTCTAATGAATTAGTTGAGAAGTCGGTAGGAACTATAAAGAAACTGATGCACAAAGCAAAAGATAGTGGAGGTGATTTTTATAAAGCTTTGTTAGCCTCTCGCAGTACTCCACTTGAATGTGGAATTTCACCTGCTCAGCTCTTGATGGGACACCATTTGAGATCCAATCTGCCAATAGATGAGAGCCTTCTGAGAACAGAGGGAGGTGAACAAGTGAAATGGTGGAAAGATAACACAAAGCAAAGCAGAAAACATACTTTGACAGATGTTCTCATCCATTACCTGAACTGCACCAAGGAGATGAAGTAAGGATACAAGACAAAATGAACACATGGACACAGCAAGCTACAGTACTTGAAGGAGTACAACCCAGATCATACATGGTCCAAACAGAAGAAGTAGCAGTGTTAAGAAGAAATCGCAAAGACCTAAAGAAAGAGCCAACTTCAGAGTTTCAGTTAACTGACACAGACCAGACAAAACATGGAAATAATAACGAAACGCAAGAACTGTGTGAACCACTTAGAAGGTCTACTCATGTTCATAAACCCCCAGAAAGACTGATAGAGACAAGTTAAATTATGCATTTGCTCTGGTCAATGTTGCTAATTGTTTTTCTTTTTAAGGAAAGGAAGATGTGATATAACGTGTAAGAATGTGATTGGAGAGAGTTCTGAGCATGCGCAGGGATGATAGAAAGATCAAGAAACATGGTATTGTAGAGACGTTGTGGTTGTTGTTAAATAAAAGTTCTATTTCTTCCAGAAGATGATTCGTTATTAGTAACTCATAATTTATTAGTATTCTTTATTATTCATTCTTTATTAGTATGAATATAAAGAACACAACAATTGCCATCAGAAATATTGAAGCCCAATAAAGCTGTATATGTAGTCTTATTAACTCTGTAATTTGATGGTCATTTAGTCATAGTCATACTTTATTGATCCCAAGGGAAATTGGTTTTCGTTACAGTTGCACCATAAATAATTAAATAGTAATATGTAAATTATGCCAGGAAATAAGTCCAGGACCAGCCTATTGGCTCAGGGTGTCTGACCCTCCAAGGGAGGAGTTGTAAAGTTTGATGGCCACAGGCAGGAATGACTTCCTATGATGCTCAGTGTTGCATCTCGGAGGAATGAGTCTCTGGCTGAATGTACTCCTGTGCCCAATCAGTCCATTATGTAGTGGATGGGAGACATTGTCCAAGATGGCATGCAACTTGGACAGCATCCTCTTTTCAGACACCACCGTCAGAGAGTCCAGTTCCATCCCCGCAACATCACTGGCTTTACGAATGAGTTTGTTGATTCTGTTGGTGTCTGCTACCCTCAGCCTGCTGCCCCAGCACACAGCAGCAAACATGATAGCACTGGCCACCACAGGCTCGTAGAACATCCTCAGCATTGTCTGACAGATGTTAAAGGACCTCAGTCTCCTCAGGAAATAGAGACGACTCTGACCCTTCTTGTAGACAGCCTCAGTGTTCTTTGACCAGTCCAGTTTATTGTCAATTCGTATCCCCAGGTATTTGTAATCCTCCACCATGTCCACACCGACCCCCCCCCCCCGGATGGAAACGGGGGTCACCGGTGCCTTAGCCCTCCTCAAGTCTACCACCAGCTCTTTCGTCTTTTTCACATTAAGCTGCAGATAATTCTGCTCACACCATGCGACAAAGTTTCCTCCAACAGCCCTGTACTCAGCCTCATCTCCCTTGCTGATGCATCCAACTATGGCAGAGTTATCAGAAAACTTCTGAAGATGACAAGACTCTGTGCAGTAGTTGAAGTCCGAGGTGTAAGTGGTGAAGAGAAAGCCCTGTTTTGCCCCCTTTAACTGAAAAACATTGGAAAAATGGCATTTTAAGTCAAGTTCCTTGATTTGGGGGACTAAGCAAAAGATCTACTTATCTTGTTGTATTTGCTGTGCAGTGAGGTTTTTTTTGGCTTTGCCATTTTATGCCCTTGATATTGGCAGGATTGGGTTAAAAGTATGCAGCAGTGGCTGATAAACTAGGACATTTTCATTAAGCACAGTATGTGTGCTATACTCTTTCAACAGGATATCTGCTTTGTTTCATAGAAGCGACTGACTCATTTTGGCTATTTTACTCCTTCCTGGCATGCTTCTTAAACCTTATTGGTATTTCTCAACAACCAAGTCGTCATTACAGATGAGCATACTAAAAGGGAAATGCAACAGGGGTCGGCTCAATTTTGAGCTTGCTAGCAACCAAATGGCATGACTTTCAGTATAAAGTGTTTCCAACCCTCATCAAATTTAATGGAGGTGCACATTTCTGATATAAAGCACTGTTTTGGGGATTTAATTCAAATGTACTAGATAAATTTAAGCAATTTCTTGTTTAATTTTCATAATTTGATTTAGTTCTGATCAAGTACTTATTTCCAGCAGCAATCCATTTATTAAAGAAATTGAGACAATGACTAAAGTAGTTATCAAAGCAACATCAAAGTTCAAAGTAAAATTTATTATCAGAGTATACAACCCTGAGATTCTTTTTCCTGTGGGCATTCTCAGCAAATCTATAGAACAGTAACTAAACAGGATCGATGAACAACAAACTGTGCAAATGCATTTATAAATAAATAGAAATAAATAACAAGCATGAAATAACATGGATTTGAAGGTATTATTTCCTTTTTGTTTCTGGAAGTAATGTTACTGTGCTTGTTAGTCTTGATTAATTATTTTCAGAAATCAGCTAAAAAGATGTTGATTGCTTTCTCATTTTGACTTGCCTTCCTAAAATTCTTCAACTCTTGTTGGTTTGGTATATAATGAATATGAAAGCTAACTCAATTTAACTATCTTGTTTATCTTTGTACGATGGGAAGAGATTCCTTCAGATACTGAACTGATTTTTGATTAATTTTTGGAGTGTGTCCAATTCTTTTGCATTGCACCACCATATAAACAAATATAAAAACTGCACTTTTTGTGCATTTGTAATCTAGCCAATAAAAAAAGCACATAGCAGTTAACCAGTGTTTGGTAATTTACCCCCTGTAATGTTCTGCAATGGAAAGTAGTTATGGATCAGGGCTTGCCTGCTTAATCATAAATATTTTAATATTAAACATAGACAATAAGTGCTGCACCAAGCCCCAAGTAAATGAAAACAAAAATTCAAAGCATGATCTACTTGTGCCTAGAATTCAGAACTACTTTCAAGATGAGCCCAAGGTATGAATATTTTGCTGTAGTGAAATACTGAACCTCACAGGTTTATTAGTAAATTAGCAGAATCCGACCATGGATTTGTGAGTGTATAGGGAGTCGGGACTGAAGATGCAGCCTAATTGGACGCTATTGTTGAGGATAACAAAGGGAATTACAAAGGTGGTGGCGAATCAGCATATCGGAAGAAGATTGAAAACCTGGTTGTGTGGTGCCGTCACTCAGCATCAGCTAAACCAAAGAGTTGATTATAGACTACAGGAGGAAGAAGGTAGAGGTCCTTGAGTCAGTCCTCAGAAACTTTTCATCAGAGCATCTGTCCTTGGACCAGCATGTAAATGCCATTGCAAAGAAGGGATGGCAGCACCTCTTAATTTCTTAAAAGTTTCCATAGATTTAGCATGTCACCAGAAACATTGACAAACATGGATGCACGGTGGAGGGTACCCTAACTGGCTATACCATGGACGGGTATGGAAATAAATTTGGAAATGGAAAAGTGGTGGATACAGCCCAATCCATCACAAGCAAAGCCCTTCCCTCTGTTGAGTACATGGCACGCTGACACAAGAAAGCAGCATCTGTCATCAAAGACCCCGCACTATCACTATCCAGGCCTTGCTGTCTTCTCGCTATTACTAACGGGCTCTGAACTAATTCTACAACCTACAGACTTTTTTAAAAGGAGTCTTCATAACTCATGTTCTCAGTGTAATTTGTTTTATTTACAGAATTTGTCTTCTGCACACCGGTTGTTAGTCAATCTTTATGTATTTTTTTGTAAATTCTATTTATTTTTCTGTAAGTGCCTGTAAGAAAATGAATCTCAATGAACTCTGTGGTAATATATACACATTTTGATGATAAATTCACTTTGAACTTGGAATATTAAGTCTCAGGTCTAGAAATTTGGAGATGAGTTTGCTTGGAATTAGAGTACTGAAGGCAGCATGTAGTCAATTAGCAGTAGTCTTATTAGTAGGTGTCTTTCCATCTAGATGTTCCAGAGGTAAGGGTAGGGCCAGAGAGATAGCTTACAGTGAACTTGTTTTTGGTGGTAGGTAAATTACATTGGGTTTATCTTGTCTAGGAGGCTGTAGCCCCTTGAAACATTTCACGATGGTGGATTTCAGAACCACCAGGCGGTAGCTGTTGAGGCATATTACCTTATTTTTCTTAGCTACCAAGATGATAGAAGTCTTCTTAAAGCACAGATACCTGTGCTGTCAATGATAAGGAAAGCTGGATCTGGCTTTAACCACTACTCTCTGCAGTGTCTTAGCTTCCCGTGTGTTAGAATTGCTGACATCGGGATACTTTCAAAAAAGGAAGTGATTCTGGTTTCACTCATTCACTGTTGCTGTCATTTATTTGAACATCCTTGCAGAAAGATATCTGACGTTATCCTGGCCTCTCTGCAGGGTGCAGCATCAACATTAGTTAATGTAGGTATTATGTATTTATCTGTTTCTTGAGGTGCAGTGCAGAATAGGCCTTCAAGCTGTGCTGCCCACAATCCCCAATATAACCCTAGCCTAATCACAGAACAATTTACATTGACCAATTAACCTGTAGGAGGAGACCAGAGGACCCAGAGGAAACCCATGTGGTCAGAGGGAGATGTACAAATCCTTACAGACAGCACCGGGAATATTTTGGCAAAGCTATGATCACTTTTGATTACTTTGCATTAAGAATGGACTTCTTTTTCTGTTATAATGCATTCTTTCTTGTAAAAAAAATCATGTATAATTTATGGTTTTCTGGTGAATGTTTTTATGATGCTACGTGCTTGTCATGCTGCTGCAAAGAAGTTTTTCGTTACACCTGTACATACATATTCATATAATAATAAACTATATAACCACTAAAAAAGCTTCTCAATATAGCAAGCAAGAGGAACTGAGAATTATTATTAAACAAATCAGAAAACCATTTTATGAATCAGAGTTAGTCATAGAGATCATTTGGCTCTCTGAATTCACGCTGACCCATTTATATTGATCACATTTTTTAGTGTCATTGATCAGTATTATCCAATGCCTTATGATATGACACTAAATAGGTTTCCTAGTTTACTGAGAGTCCAGCAGACATGCTTGCTAAAGGAAGGGACTCCGTTTAAAGGAGGAGGACATGCGTACCTTACCTTGCCCGACGCCGGTCCCCTAGGCCTGAGTTGACGTAGTAGTAGTAATAGTACATGCGTAAAATCCTGATGCATTTTACTCACTGTAATGTCAGTGAACCAACAGTAGATGGCAGACATCATCAACAGCCAGCTGCAGTGAGTGCAGTCCCCCACAGAAATCCCCCAAGTCAGGACTCATATCAACATACCTATCAGAGAGACTAGAATATCCAAAATTGAGTTTTTTTCACCTTCTGTTGTTTTATTAATAATGTGCAGCCCTCCAAAAAAAAGTTTCCAATGTGAAATAACACAAAAATTGCTGGAGGAGCTCAGCAGGTCAGGCAGCATCTATGGAAATGAGTAAACAGTCACTGTTTTGGGCTGAAATCCTTCAGGATGTTGCCTGACCTGCTGATTTCCTCCATCATTTTGTTTGCGTTGCTTTGGATTTCCAGTATCTGCAGGCTTTCTCATGTTTTCAATGTGAAGATTGGTTTCATTATGTACTTTGTTTTGGCTAACGACAGGCACTTTGCCATTGATAGACACATCACGGAGATATGGTCTAAAGTCTCTCTGACATCCCCATATCTCCTTCAAGCCTTAATATTAATTTAACGGGCTAGTGTATTCCTCGTGGAAATGTATTTGTCTGACGGAATGGAACCTTTATGTACTCAGACTTACAGAAATAGATTTTCTATACAAGCATGAGATTAATTAGTGGAATCCAGAAATGGAATTTGTAGTGCTTCTCATTACATTTGATTCCTAAGTTGAATGTTGAATAGCTACAACTCTGCCCCTTCAATAACATAATTCCAAGTAAGCTCATCTCCAAATTCATAGACCTGTCAAAATTTTAGATAACATGCCAAATCTGCACAAAGTTCTAAGAAAGCAGAGATGCTGCCTTGCCTTCTTTGTAATGGCATTTGCTCCAGGACGGATCCTCTGAAATGATATACAAAAGAAGAAAAACTGCAAATAAAAATAATTATTGAGAACCAGAGTTGTAAAGAGTCCTCGAATGTGAGTCTGTAGGTAGTGAAATCAGTTCAGAGTAGTGGCGGTTGAAGTTAAGCACACGGCCTGAAGGTTTATTGTGTTTTTATTTAGAGATACAGCACAGTAGCAGGCACTTCTGGCCCAAGGAGTCCATGGCGCCCAATTGCACCCACATGACCAACTGACCTTCTAACCTGTGCATCTTTGGAATGGGGGTGGATACGAGAGCAACCAGAGGAAACCCATGCAAGCACGGAGAATGTGCAAACAGGAATTGAACCCAGGTCTCTGCTGCTGTAATAGAGCTCAGCTAACCGCTGCACAACAGTGTCCGTTGCTGAATGGTTTATGTTCCTGAAACTGCAGTGTGGCAATTAAGCTTTCTATAACTCCGGATAGTGAGAACAGGGGGGCGTTTGATGAGGGATGGTGATCTCTTGTGACAGCGCTCCATGTAGATATACTCAGTGGGGGGTGGGGGGGTGCGTGGTTTGTCTGTGATGGACTGGACTGTCTGCAGCATTTTATCTAGCTTCTATCATTCCTGCTCATTGGTCTTTGCATACCAGGCCATGAAGCAACCAGTTAGGATACTCTCCAATGTGCATCAATAAAAGTTAGTCAAAGTTTGTGGTGGCCAGCTGAGTCTACACAAACTTCTCAGAAAATAAATGTGCCACCTTTGTGATGAAACATGCTGGTCCCAAGACAGCATGAAGTAATGCCAGGTGATCGGACTTGCCAAAGTGTGGGCATGGGGTGACACGGTAAGCATCCTGGATGGTAATTTAATAGTGATGAATTGTGTTGGCTCCCCCGGTTCCATATGTTGGTGGTAGTTTGTCAAAGATTTTTTTTAAGCTGAGCTGGTTGTAGTGCCCTGCAATGGTCAGAAAGGCATCAAGGTGCACTGTCTCATTTCTTGTTGATCACAGGGCTCAGCTCCTCCAGTGCCATCTTGACATTAAATGTGCATGGGATGTACACTGCAACCAGGATGACAGTGGAGACCTCCCTTGGCAGTTTATAAATGACTTCAGATTTATATGATCATGTGAATTTAGAGCAAGTGACCTTGCCACTTCACGCCTGCTCCACCATTCAGTAAATTCATGGCTGTCAGATGGCGTGGATATTGGAAAGATCCCAGGGGGCTGGAAATCCATAAATGTAACACCTTATTCAACAGAGAAGGAAAGCTGGAAACTATAAACCAGTTAGCCCCAACAGCTGTATTTGGGAAAATGCTGTAAAAACATTTTCTGGCCATCTCCACTCATCCCATTTACCAGTATTAGGTCCATATGTTTTTATACTTGCCTGTTCAAGTGCCTATCAAAATGTCTCTTAAATGTAGTGATTCTGTCTGATTCCATAACCTCTGTTGGCAGCTTCATTTCAGATATCAGCCAATAAATGTTTTTTTTTTAAGAAAGCAACTTTCCCCGCAGCTCCCCTTTAAAATTCATTTCTGCCACCTCAACCTTTGCCTCTTTATGTTTGCAATTCCTACCACAGGAAAAAGGTTCTATCTATGTCTCTCAAAAGTTTATATGTTTTTTTTAAATCAGGTCTCCCCTAGTCTCCTTTGCTCCATGGAAGAGCAAACCAACCTCTCTCCACAACTAAATTCTTCTATTCATGGTAACATCCTGGTGAAGCCAGCACAATCACATTCTTCCTAAATGTGGTGACCAGAATTGCACACAGCACTCCAAGTGCAGCTTAACCAGTGTTTTGTTAACTTGCATCGAAACATCCCAACTCTTATATTCTATGCCTTGACCTCAGAATACAATCAAAATCAGGTTTAATATCACTGGCATGTGTGGTGTTGCGGCAGCAGTACAATGCAGTACAAATTTTTTTAAACTATAAATTACATTAAGAAATATAAAAATTAAATTAAGCAAATAATGCAAAAGAGAGCTATAATGTAGTATGACTTCACTACCTTATTTCCCTATATTGCCATGTTTTGCCATTTTCAGGAAATGATGGGAGTGGTTCTTTCTAGAGGTCAGTCACTCTTCTCCCCTTTCTCATCAGGCAGAGGATGTAAAACCCTGAAAGCATGTACAACCAAGCACTCATTCCTTCCTTTATCCTTAAGTGTTCCTATCAGCATTTGCTTTTGGTATCTGTATAGAATTGCTTGGGATTCGCTTTTAATCCTACTTACCAGCGACATCTCATGGTTGAAAAGTCTTCTTGCAGAGAACTTGGGCAGGACCCATAGGTTTAACCATTACTAATTTACCATGTGTAGTTCTGGTCAGCACACTACAGGAAGATGTAATGCAAAGAAAATGGATGACGATATCTGAATTGCTGTGAGAAGGACAGACTGGAAATGGTTCTTGATTTTTTTTTTGTGTATTTCTCAGTTTGGATAGTAGTGCTTCCAGTTTAAGATGGCGCTACTGGAGGCATGCGACAGCTTACTGGGAACTCTGGATTCTGTTCCGAGGCAGCAGTGTATCATTCCAACTAGTTAGGAAGGCAAATAATGTTTTGACTTATGCAGTGCTGTTGAAGCTGCACCTGGAGTACTTTGTGCAGCTTTAATGCCATTATTTGAGAAAAGATGCGGTAGCGTTGAACACAGAACAGAAAAAAAAAATCACAGCTACTTCCTGGGATGAGTTGGAGGACCTGTCATGAACAGCTAAGGAACTTAGATCTGCATTCTTTAGATTTTAGAATAATGAGGAATGATCATAATGAAATATATAAGATCCTTAGGAGTCATTACAGGGGAGGCATTAAGATATTTCTTATCAGTGGAAAAGCATTGAATGTCAAGATACTGATGTGGGAAGTCATTTAAAATTGAGGGCACCACTATATAATTTCTTGTCTGTCACCTTATGTACAGACACTCCTAAGCTTAATATCACTATTGACATACAATAAATACAAATACATAAGATAGCTTTTGTACATTGATTAATTGTTTTTTTTATTATTGTGTTCTTTATTTTACTGAGTTGTTTTTGTGTGCTGCATCAGATCCAGAGTAAGAACTATTTTATTCTCCTTTACGCTTGGGAAATGATAATCAATTCTGAATGTTGAATCTGCCAAGGGACGGGAAGGATCAGCAATGATCTTTGTTTTCTTGTATGTGTCTGAGACATGAGACATAAAGCATCACAGGCATTTAATGAGTTCAGATCTAGACTCAATCTCTTTTTTTCAAACAAGCCAGCCATGCTTAACCATTCCCTGTCATGAGTAACTGTCCAAATCAGACAACTCATATCACTGATTGAAGTTATTTGGGTTGTGGTGTCTCTACCATTCAGTAATGAGCTGGTTACACCTCCCAGAACCATGTGCACATAATGTTTTCTGCTTCTACCACTTGGACACTAGCTAATCTCTGGGTCACGAAAAAGGGTCTCAACCCGAAACGTCGACTATTTATTCATTTCCTTGGATGCTGCCTGGCCTGCTGAGTTCCTCCAACATTTTGTGTGTTTTGCTCTAATCTCTAGTTGATGTTTCTTGCTCATTTCTCTCATTCTTTTATCAACCATTTTAGATGTACAGTACTGTGCAAAGATCTTAGGTACCCTAGATTTTTTTATGTGGTTTCAGATGGTATAGCCTCCACAGAGCCCTGATCTCAACATCATCGAGGCTGACTGAGGTTACCTGGAGACAGAAGCAGGTGAGACAGCCAAAGTCTGCAGAAGAACTGTGGCAAATTCTCCAAGATACTTGGAACAATCTATAAGCTGAATGTCTTATAAAATTGCATCACAGTGTACCTAAGAGAATTGATGCAGTTTTAAAGGCAGAAATAATTGATTTGATTTAGTTTTTTACCATTTACTGCTCTTCATGGTATTTTTTTATATTGAGAAACTTTTCATTATTTTTTGGAAGTATCTTCAATTTACTGAATTTTTTTTATTTGTGCCTAAGACTTTTGCACAGTACTGTATGCCTCAGGTTTTCAACTCCCTCATGATTTTATACACTGTTGTTAGGCCTTCCTTATCCTCCTCTGTTCCAAGGTAAATGACTCGAGCCCATTAACCCTTCAGCAGAAGAGATTTGAAGAGAGAGAATTGTGATTCCTGATTTGCCTTTGAGCTAATCTTGCTACAATTTCTTGTTATTGCAAAGTTTCATATAAGAAGCACTTGAAAGACAATCATTCTGGGCAAAACTCCAAAAAAAAAGTTATATACCAAGAATGAGATGTACTCAAAAATAACTGAAAATGACACATCAGAAATCTCAATGATACTCGCTTGTCCTCTTGTCAAAGATCTTTATGCTGTTCACCCTGCAGCTGCACCTCCGGAACCTGTTGCATAGGATGAATATCATTAAATAATTAAATATTTGGTGGCTTCTTTTGGACCAGCTATGTCATGCAGGTTTGACTATTGAGTAAATTTGTCTTGAATGAGTGATTTATTAGTAACCTGGATTTGTAACGGAACATTCAGCTGCTTTTCCAAAGCAACCCACGCAAAATGCTGGAGGAACTTAGCAGGTCAGGCAGCATCTATGGAAATGAATAGATAGTCAACATTTCGGGCAGAGACCCTTCTTCAGGACTGAAGGAAGGGGGAAGATGCCACAATAAAAAAAAAAGAGGTGTGAGTGGAAGGAGACTCACTCACTGGAAGGTGATAGGTGAAGCCAGGTGAGTGGGAAAGGTCAAGGGCTGGAGAAGAAGGAATCTGATAATAGAGGAGAGTGGACCATAGGAGAAAGGGAAGGAGGAGGGACCCAAGGGGAAGTATAGGCAAGTGAGAAGAGAAAAAGGTCAGAGTGGGGGATAGAGGCGGGGGGGGGGGGGGGGGATTGGTTTACCAGAACGGGAATTAAACCATCAGATGAAATATAAGGTGTTACTCCTCCACTCCTCCACCCTGAGAGTGGCCTCATCTTGGC
Source organism: Mobula hypostoma (assembly GCF_963921235.1). Taxonomy (NCBI): domain Eukaryota; kingdom Metazoa; phylum Chordata; class Chondrichthyes; order Myliobatiformes; family Myliobatidae; genus Mobula; species Mobula hypostoma. The sequence continues at coordinate 142,783,017 of NC_086098.1, forward strand.
ACAAGAAGATTCCATGGACCAACATGTCACCCACCTGGCTTCACCTATCACCTTCCAGCTAACCCCCCCCCCTTTTTATTCTGGCATCTACCCCCTCCCTTCTCAGTCCTAAAGAGGGGTCTCGGCCCCAAACATAGATTGTACCTGACCTGCTGAGTTCCTCCAGCATTTTGTTTGTGTTGCTTTGGATTTGCATCATCCGCAGATTTTCTTGTGTTTATGATTAGCTGCTGTTTCAGGTCACTTGATAGGCATTTGTGCTTCCGTGACTATCTTAGGATGGAATAGGCAAGAATATTATCCTCTGCATTTTTGAATATCCTGTCAAATTTTTTTTTGTAAGCAAGCAGTTCAAGCAAATATTATACATGCTGATTGGTATTTCTCAAAGATCTCTCACTGTATACAAAATAATAAAGAAAGTTTGACCTCTTGTTAGAATTATCCTTTGCCTATTCAAAATCAATCTAAAATGCCTGGATAATAGAGGCCTTCACAGTATAAACTTTGGAGATCTAACACTTCCTCACTAGTCAAGAAGGCACAGCAGCACCTACACTTTCTGAAGAGACTGAGGTGTGCAAGGCTCCCTACCCCCATTCTAACAACTTTCTACAGGAGCACTATTGGGTATGTCCTGACTGGCTGCATCATTGTGTGGTACAGAAGCTGCAAGGCATCAGTCCACAAGACCCTAGAGTGGATAGTTAAAACTGCTGAGAGGATCATTGGGGTTTCTCTCCCACCATATTTGTGACATTTACAGGAAGATGTGCAGACAAATGGCCCCAAGCTTTGTTGAGGACCCCTACCACCCATCCCACAATCTCTTTGACCCACTACCATCAAAAACAAGGTACAGAAATATCAGGACTGGGACTGCCAGATTGGGTAACAGCTTCTTCCCTCAGGCTGTGAGACTAATGAATGCCCTGCCACCACCGAGGTCTTTTTACTAGGTCAGCGAGCTTACTGCATATCGTACCGTTTACCTGTGCTTCATGTGTTTTTTGTATGCATGCATTGTGGTCCCGAGGAACGTTGTATCGTTTGGTTGTATATGTACAGTCAGATGATAATAGACTTGAACTTGAAGAAACGCCATTAGAGAAGTTGTGACAGTGATCTTTGGTTTACTTTTAATCATTTTAATATGTAGTTTTGCAATTGGTTATTTCTGTAAAAATATATAAATTTGCTTATTATGTATATAGTGAAGTTGTTTCTTTTGCAATGTCAGAGGGTAGAAGTTCTTAGGCCTTGTATGTGCATGTATATATAAACATTTATTTTAAGGCTACATATATTGCTTGTGAGATTAAGATGCTATTGACCACAATTATTCTTTTAGAATAGCTGTTTGATGTCTCCCTTTGGTGTATCTTGGTTTGGTTAATCCTTTTGGACCTGACCACTGGCTATAACTGCAATTACCGTGGCAAAATCCTTCACCATGATGTATGGGCTACAGACGTCAGTCTGTGGTTTGTCATATAGATGGAATCAATTAAATGAACTTTTACTAATGAATAGAATGAAGTTTAATCATTTGTCAGAATCTAAACAGAACTGTCCAGACTTCTAGTTAAGCTACATAACCTGTCTGGTATTCTGTTCTTAATTCCCTACTAATTCTTGGGAAATTTTCAGTTAAAGCAGTTCTTTGCACGCCTGGACTCCTATGTGTATTTGTCTGAATGTTCAGTTTGTTAATTTTTCCATTTTTAAGCAGCAGACTGAGCTTCCACTCCTCCTCTATCCCTTCGGAATATCTCATCTTCTGCTGTGGTTAAGTTGAATTAACTGTCCTTGCAATGAGAGTTTGCATGCACATGCACACACACCTCTTTCCCCTTCACCTGCCTTCAGTCACACACAAAACTCTAGTAGACCTTGCCTTCACCAGTCTATTACATGACCTTACAATGTTTCATAGAAGTTTCAAATGTAAATCTAGTTTTAAGAAGCTGCCAATCTAATAATATGACTTTTAAATAAACATAGTGAAAAATGTTGTGGGAATCTGTACGGTGAGGAATTTGTGTATATATTAAGAAAGATGATACCACATCTAAATAAGATTAGTTTGGTTAAGCGTTTGTGAGAAGAATTTGTGCATTATATGCTTATATATGAATATTTGCAACCTACCTGTATGAACCCACACAAAATGTTGGGGGAACTCAACAGGTTAGGCAGCATCTATAGAAAAGAATAAGCAATCAACATTTCGGGTGGAGACCTTTTATCAGGACTGTGCCCGAAACGTCGACTGCTTGGTCTTTTTTCCCATGGGTGATGCCTAGCCTGCTGAGTTCCTCCAGCATTTTGTGTGTGTTGCTTTGGATTCCCAGCATCTACAGATTCTGTCGTCTATGTACCTGTAAGAATCTGCTTTTAACAACAAGACTCAATGTTTCAAAATGCATTACATTTTGATATTTCGAGTGCAATCTGCGAGGCCTAGGAACTATTATCTGCTCCTTTTTCATGTATCTACAATATAATGGTACTATCTTTCTGCAAATTTGCAAATGTGTATAATCACTGTTTTATGTAACTTGGTTTTGTTTGTGTTTAATTTAGATGTGGAGAAGCAATATCAAGTAGTCATTCATGGGATTGAACCAATGCTGGAAACACCTTTGCAGTGGCTTAGTGAGCATCTGAGCTACCCAGACAATTTCCTGCACATTAGTATCATTCCTGTGCCGAGAGACTGAGGAAGCAAGCAACTCAAACAGAAAGCGAATCACCCTGTCCGGACTTGCCTAAGCAGTGCTATTTTCCACTTTCATAAAGCCTGTTGGAAGCAACTTGAATCAGAGATACTCGCTGCTGCAAGCCTAACAGGGAGAGATCCCACAAGTGACTGATCCTAGTTTGTATCTCTATTATAAACCTGCTGTTGTCATTAAACCTCACTCACAACATGAAAACTTCTTAAGGCCACTAGTGTCATTTTTCTTGTACAATGTTAAACATAATATTTTCTAAGGCATCAAGCAACGGAACCACGTAACACTTAATTTCTGATTAACATATAAAACAGGGGTATTTCCAAAAGTGACCATGATTGAATTGCAGTATGAGAGTATGGAAAGAGTTTTTTTTTACTTTCCAAAGGATTATGCTAGCTCTCAGAAAAACAAATAGATACTGATTTGCAGAAATGTTTCAAAATTTTTCATTCTTTCACCATCTTTTATTTCTTTTCTTCCAAATACACTCATTCCCTCTCCCTCTCTTGCCCCCTCTTTTGCTCTGCCCCTCCCTCCCCCACCCCATTCTTCCCCCATCTGCTCCCCCTTCGTCCCTGCCCCATTACCATCCCCTTCCCTCCCCCTCACCCCACTTCATCCCTCCCTCCTTTCTACTCTCATTCTCTCTCTCCATTCTACTTTCCTCATTCATTTTACCTTCTTCCTACAATCCTCCTCCTGCTCCTGAAATTATCATAGTGACCAACAGTAAACTATTTATACAGTGGATTCTGGTTAATCGGTTATTTGGGACAACTTGAACAGAACAAAAACTAATCCAGAAAATAGCCGGGGTTCCCTTTGTTTATTTGGGGCATTATGCCATGTAATTGGGGCAAAAGACTGTGGTGAACAGTTTCTAGCTAGCGTCAGACATGTGAACTTGTGTGGCCATTAGGCACTACACGATGCTTAGAGCGATCATTTTTAAATAGCATCGGTTGCATGCGCTTGTGTTCAAAAAGCAGTGATTTCTGTCACTGGTAATCGGTGAGAAATAGCTGTCAGACGATTCAGACAGTCTTGATCACTGCAGTTTCAAGCAATCAGGTTTAGCGCTGCCGGAAACGGCCAGGAATGAAAATGAAAAGATTACACTACTTCAGCAAGTTAGGAACTATGAAGAATTTAAAGCTATCACCAGTCATTTTGAATTTTACAATGAAAATGAGGATTTGGAGGATACCATCATCAATAGCATTGTATGAAGGCAGCCCAGTGTCTACACCAAGTGTCTGCACTGAATTTGTTCATTTACAGTGAGTCAGAAGAACATGGATGAATTCCTCCATCGATAACTATTAGGATCTAATACACAGTTTTTTCTAGAACTGTAGTACTATTTGTAGTGTTCTAATTTGTTCTGTATTTAATTTAAATACAAACTCTGTTACTCAGTTAAATGGTAGCTTGTCTTTTTATGCCTTTTTACCTACTTCCATACAGCTAATTGGAGCAGCTGCTTAACTGGGGCAAAATGTACTGGTCCCAATGTGCCCCAATTAACCGGAATCCACTGTATTATGGTTATTGGGATTAAATCTTTAAATCACCCCACGTTTTTTTCTGTTAAAGGATGCCCTTATGTAAAATCAGAGTTTTGTTTAGTGTAATTGTTGGCATTCATGGTCATAAACTAGACACGTTTGGTATTTTTTAAATACTCTTATATTCTTATGACATTTGTATTGATAGATAACAGGACAAATTTCTTAACTGCTTTAATTCGACTATATACCATTTTCAGGAATGTCTTTTGTAATGCAGATTTCTGGCAGAATCATGTAGTACAAGCATCTTTCTTTCTCCAAATAAAAGCCACTATCAATAATTTGCATGTGCAGATGACTGAAGTATTCTCTGGTGAAGTATAAACAATCCTCTTTGCTGATGCCCTTCCGGGTGCTTTTTATGTGACGTGCAGGAAATGGATCTGAGTTCCTAATAAAGACAGTCTAGGAAATGATGTGTGATTTGTTTCCCTAAACATTATCTAACCATTGTGGCCAAAAGTTGTTTTGATTTTTGAGGGGGTATGGGGTAATACTGAATGGAGTAAATAAATGGAATGATTTTTATTAAATCAGGGATTGCACATGAAAAAAGGCCAAGGGATGTTTTCACTGAATTAACTATTAAATTATGTTTTACCATGGAAAATATCTACCAAATTTTGCTTGTTATATTTCAAAACGTTGGTAACTTTATTTTGGGCTTACCTTGTCCGTGGAGGAATTTGAATGACAAAGAATCAGAGAGTCTTGCATTTAGAAATCTAGTGTATAACTGATGACAACTGTCAGACAAACAATACGTCTCCTGAAAATTCTTCTTGAAGAAACCAGTTTATAATAATTACCTGAAACAATTGCTGTCTGAATATTTATTTGTAAGATTTATCATTTGCGAATACAAATGGGCTTTTAGCAAAAAGGGCAAAGAGTTAAAATTCACCATCACTGGAGAGAGCTATTTACTCTGAAGATAAGGAAGTTCCAGATTCAAGATAAAGTATTTGTAATCAATTTGAGAATGTCTCATATGATTGGTAGCAAGTACTAATTTACTTGCATGTTCTGTTTTCCACTTTTGTGGTTTACATCTCAACTGGACAGAGAAAATTTAATTATAGTTCCCATAAAGAGTACTAAGCCTCACATATGGCCCTTTCACATGTGGCCATAAAGTTTTACATCAGTTTACCATTGACGAATGAACGGCTTGTCTTTGTTTAAGCATGCTTGCTGGTACTGTCCTTAACATTCGTCATTTTTGTCAATATTTTGTGTAGATTGGATAACTGCACAATGTGCATTTTAATTTGAAATACATGTTGAAATACTTGTAGTAGGGATTGTTTAAAGGTTTAATATTCTGAATGAAAATTAAAAGCCCCTACCTTGCTGTGCAATAAAATCTTTTATCAATGCAAAGTAGCATAGTTTGTTATTATTATCCCTTTGTAATCTGTATACACAAAATATTTAAGACAATATTTTGTTTGCTTAGTGCCACTGGATTCAAACAGTGAAGGTTTCCTTCTAATGTGTGGTATACATTTTGAAATAATGTAACGCAATACTTGTAACTCTTCAGCAGACTCATTATGTTTTAATTATGCAACAGAACAAGCTCTTTTGATAATAAAAATGCCTTTATTTCATGTTTGTCTTTGGCGCATCTTCCACTGATATTCACATACTTTTAAAAAATGTGATTTTTTGTAAATGTGTGAAATAGCGTCTTTTGCTAAAAGACTTTTTAAAAAATGATTTACAATCTTTGCAAATTAAATGTTTATGTACATTCATTAATAAGTTATTACAGGGTGCTTAGTGTTCTGTCACTTGATTTGATATAATGCCAAGTTTTATTTGATGGTTTAAAAACAGAGCTTTACACAACAATCTTGAATGAAAGCCACTTAAGCTGTAGTTAGCCTTGGGCAAATCATTTCCCGAGTGCAGCTCAGTCATATCTACAAACAAATCATGAATTGTATGGCAGCACCTTGTCCTTCTCCTGTTTCTGATGGTTCAACAATATGCCAGGTTGTGCCAGCAACTTAGAAAAGATGGAATGGAAAGACAAAATTACAAAAATTCTATTGCAATTAGAAACATAGAAAACCTACAGCACAATACAGGCCCTTCGGCCCACAATGCTGTGCCAAGCATGTACATACTTTAGAAATTACCTAAGGTTACCCATAGCCCTCTATTTTTCTAAGCTTCATGTACCTATCCAGGAGCCTCTTAAAAGACCCTATTGTATCCACCTCCACCACCATTGCTGGCAGCCCATTCCATGCACTCACCACTCTCTGTGTAAAAAAAAACTTATCCCTGACATCTCCTCTGTACCTACTTCCAAGCACCTTAAAACTGTATCCCCTTGTGCTAGCCATAAACTTTATTCAGACTGTAGTCTGCAGTCCTTCCCCAATGAAGATTTTGCATTGGCTTCATGGAGCTTCAGTGTATTCCTCAGCATGTTCTCGCATCTTGGAATATGCCACTTGGTAGCATTCCATTATGGACACTTATTTATACAGGAAGAACAAGCTTCGGGCAGAATTCTTCAAGTATAAAAAATGTTTCCCTTTCTGTGTAAAGTTGAGCTCCCACATGTTGAGCAGCTGCCAGATATTATGTAAAATGTATTTTTAGTTTTGATTGATGTTCCTCCTTGTCAGGTATCCGAACACTTGATTCTCTCTTAGCCAGTTAACAGAAGGTATCTATACCCCTCATAACTGTATACCTCAATCAGGTTACCCCTCAGGCTCTCTGCTTCAAGCTAAACTGGCCCAGCCTATCTGCTTCCCTGCAGCTGTAACAGCCCACTGCAGGATGCTGTTATTAGGACATTGTTAATAGAAATAGCTAATGATTAGATAAGTAAAGCATCCTACAAGCTTTTAATCATAACTGATTGTTGTTATTGACCTTGATGTCATGTTTCCAGTAACTCATTTAATGTAGTATTCAGATTAAAATGTTGGAAATACTCAGTCATTATGAGATAGATAATGCAGACAGGCGCTTTAGCTCTCCTGACTGTCAAGCACCCATCCATACTAATCCCATTTTATTCTCAGATTCTACCATTCACCTACATGCTTACGGTGGCCAATTAACACTGAGACAAAGCCAGAGCACGCAATGGAACACACATGACCCCGGGGAGAACATGCAAGCCCCACAAAGACCCACCCAGATCACTGGAGCCCTGAGGCATCAGCCCTACTAGCTGCACTGTTGTGTAACCCAATGTTACATCCCATCTCTGGTAGTTAGTTAAAAGCACTTTGTAAAATTCTCACCACCTGGTTGTCTAGACTCATTTTGTGAATTTGTTCATCATTTGTTCCCCAATGGCATATTGGCCTTCATAACAAGGGGAGTTGAGTATAGGAGCAAAGAGGTCCTTCTGCAGTTGTACAGGGCCCTGGTGAGCCACACCTGGAGTACTGTGTACAGTTTTGGTCTCCAAATTTGAGAAAGGACATTCTTGCTATTGAGGAAGTGCAGCGGAGGTTCACAAGGTTAATTCCCTGGATGACGGGACTGTCATATATTGAAAGATTGGAGCGTCTGGGCTTGTATACACTGGAATTTAGAAGGATGAGAGGGGATCTGTTTGAAACATATAAGATTATTAAGGGATTGGACACGCTAGCGGCAGGAAACATGTTTCCGATGTTGGGGGAGTCCAGAACCAGAGGCCACAATTTGAGAATAGGGGATAGGCCATTTAGAACGGAGTTGAGGAAAAACTTTTTCACCCATTGAGTCGTGGATCTGTGGAATGCTCTGCCTCGGAAGGCAGTGGAGGCCAATTCTCTGGATGCTTTCAAGAAAGAGTTAGATAGAACTCTTAATGATAGCAGAGTCAAGGGATATGGGGAGAAGGCAGGAATGGGGTACTGATTGTGGATGATCAGCCATGATCACAGTGAATGGTGGTGCTGGCTCGAAGGGCCAAATGGCCTACTCCTGCACCTGTTGTCTATTAAGATGGTGACTGCTTGTGAGTTGCAGTTCCATAAGCATCAGCATCTCACCAGAGTGCTCATTTTTTCGTGAGTGAGTCCAGACAGTAAACATTGAACAACTGTTATGTCTGTGATAAGCTATTAACCATAGAAGCACTCAATTCTAATATGCATTTTTCCAGTTGAAGCATTAGTAATTAACTGATATTAAAGCAAATTGCACACTGTCCACAATTTAATGCAAATTTTCAGAATGTGATACTATGTCAGTTCAGCATTTAATGTTCATACTTTTGAAATGTGCTAGTTCAGAGGTGTTTAAAACATGGATCCAAATTGCTTTCAGATGTTGCCTTCTAACTGAATGTCATAAAGTCATGGAGCACTGCCACACAGAAAGAGTCCCTTTGGCCCACCTAGTTGTGCCAAACTGTTAGTCCTGACCAGTCGTACATGACCTACACCTGGACCATAGTTCTTCATAACCAACCCATCCATGGATAGGAAATGGATAAGTACATGGATGGGAGTGAATATGGTATGTTATGTGACTCTGATAGCTTAGCTGTTGAAGTTACAGACAGGTAGAAAATAAAACAGTTCAGTGTTGAAGGTAACTTTGAGATTAAATCAACTAGCACTTGATAGGTAGAACAGCCCAGTACAAGATCAGGCACTTCAACCCACAATGTCTATACTAACCATATTGCCAATTTAAACTAATCCGATCTGCCTGCAAATGGACCATATCCCTGCCTATTCAAGCAACACACATAAAAGTTACTGGTGAACGCAGCAGGCCAAGGCAGCATCTCTAGGAAGAGGTACAGTCGACGTTTCAAGCCAAGACCCTTCGTCAGGACTAACTGAAGGAAGAGCTAGTAAGAGATTTGAAAGGGGGAGGGGGAGATCCAAAATGATAGGAGAAGACAGGAGGGGAAGGGATGGAGCCAAGAGCTGGACAGGTGATTGGCAAAAGGGATATGAGAGGATCATGGGACAGGATGCTTAGGGAGAAAGAAAAGGGGGAGGGGGGAATCCCAGAGGATGGGCAAGGGGTATAGTGAGAGGGACAGAGGGAGAAAAAGAATATATATAAATATAAAATAATGGATGGGGTACGAGGGGGAGGAGGGGTATTAACGAAAGTTAGAGAAGTCAATGTTCATGCCACACACATCAAAGTTGCTGGTGAACGCAGCAGGCCAGGCAGCATCTCTAGGAAGAGGTACAGTCGACGTTTCAGGTCGAGACCCTTCATCAGGACTAACTGAAGGAAGAGTTAGTAAGAGATGTTGCTTGAATTTCCAGCATCTGCAGAATTCCTGTTGTCAATGTTCATGCCATCAGGTTGGAGGCTACCCAGGTGGAATATAAGGTGTTGTTCCTCCAACTTGAGTGTGGCTTCATCTTGACAGTAGAGGAGGCCGGGGATAGATATATCAGAATGGGAATGGGACGTGGAATTAAAATGTGTGGCCACTGGGAGATCCTGCTTTCTCCTGCCTATTCATGCACCTGATTAAAGATTAACCTCTCAAAGATTGCTATTTTATCTGCTTCCACCACTTCCCATGGCTGCATGATTGTTAACCTATCTCTTCTGTGTAAAAAGAACAACTAAAAAGACCTCCGAACCTAGAATAGTCCAGCACAAAAATAGGTGCTCTGTCCCAAGATTTCAAATTAAACAGGTTCTCTTCTGCCAGTACATGATGCATATCCCTCCAACCCTGCATATTCATGAACTCACCTAGCAGCCTCTTAAATGTCATTATCATATCTGCTTCTACCACTCCACCCATTCCAGACACCTGCCTCATTCCACATGTAAAAACAACTTGACCCACACATCCCCTTTAATCTACTCCCCTCTCACCTTAAATGCATGTTGTCTAGTACTTGACGTTTCTATCCTGGAATAAAGATTCTGACTGGCTATGCCATCTATGCCTCTCATAATTTTAGAAACTTGTATCAGCTCCTTCAGCCTCAGTTATTCCAGAAAAAATAGCCATACTCTCAAAGTTCAGAACTCATACCCTCACATCTAGGCAACATCCTGATAAACCTCTTCTGCATTCTTTATAAAGCCTCCTGGGGTGACTAGAATTATACATAATTCTCCAAATGTGGCCTAACCAAATACACTTTCTTTACCACCCTAGCTACTTATGTAGAACAACTGGGACCCTTTGGCCCACGAAGTTGTAGCAGCCTGTATAGCGTACTCTATACTCAATCTAACCCTTCAATATCCTCGGGCAATTGCTATTACCACCCTGGGAAAAAGGTGCTGGCTGTCCACTATCAATGCCTCTCATAATTTTGTGCACCTCCATCAAGTCACCTCTCATACTCTGTCACTCCAAAGAGAAAAGCTTTGTATTCACCTTTAAGTTTAATCTTCTTGACACTTGACACTTTTCTGGATCGAACTCCATCTATCATTTCTTTATCCAACTCTATATTCTGATTATATCCCTTAGTACCTACAACAACCTTCTCCACTATCCACAACACCTCCAACCTCATGTCATCTGCAAACTTATTGACCCACCCTTCCTTTCCTCAGCCAAGTCATTTAGAAAATTCACAAGGGGCAGGAGTCCTACCCTACCATCTTTACCCTATCATACATTTTAGTGAGCTGTGGACAAAGACCCCAATATCCTAATCCATAATGTCATTAAGGGCCCTGCTATTAACTGTGTACTTTACATCAGCCCTCCCAAAGAGTCACACCTCGCATTTCTTCGATTAACATATCTGCCATTTATTTGCCTGTATCTATATCTTGCTGTATCATTTGACACTGCACTGTTTACAACTTCAGCAATCTTTGTGTTATCTGCATACTCAAATCTCTTACTAATATCCATAAATGACATTTACTGCTCTATCTTCGTCAATGAACTTCATCACCTCCACAAAAAACTCAAATCAAGTTTGTAGGACATGACATGTTCTGCTGACTGCCCCTAATCGGGTAACGTTTTTCCAGAATCCACCTAAATCCTATCCCCAAGAATCCTCTCCAGCAGCTTTCCTACCATTGATGAGAGAGCTACTTGCCTGTAATTCCTGGATGATCCCTATTTCCTTTCTTGAACAAAGGGAACAACATTGACTAATCTTCAGTCCTTTGGGGCCCTACCTACTTCTAGTAAGGATACAAGAATCTTTATCAAAGCCCCAGTGGTCTCCTCTCTTGCCCCTTTCAATAACCTGAGATATATCCCATCAAGCCTTGGTGACTTATCTACCTTAATGTTCTTCAAAAGGCTCATCACCATCTCTAATTCCATAGAACATTAGTATGCCCTTCTCCTTAGTGAATACCAATGCAAAGTACTCATTTAGTGCCCACCATATCTCATTTAAAATTTTCCTTCTCTCTTTAAAGCTGTCCTTCACTATTTGACATTTCCACCATGGCCAAAATATTCTATCCACTGTATCTATGCCTCTGATAATTTTTTTTACTAACATCAGGTCACCCCACAGCCTCTGACACTTCCAGCTAAACAACCCAAGTTTGTCCACCATCTCTTTATAAACTAATACTCTCTTAATCTAGACAACATCTTGCTGAATTTCTGTAATCTCTCCAAACCTTCCACACCCTCCTTTTAATGCTGCGACCAAAATGGCAAACAAACGTCAAACATTCCCCAAATAAAACGCAACTTCCTGACTTTTATACTCAGCACCCCAATCAGTGAAGGAAAGAATGCACATGTGTACCATCTCTTTTGTTGGCACTTAAAAGGAGCTATGGACTTGTATTCCAACATCCCTCTATATATCAATTCTTTTAAGGTCTTAGTGTACACTTCTCTCTTACATTTGCCCTCGCCAGGTACAGCAGCGGTGTGCAGAATATATATATATTTATAATGTACAACATGAATCATAAAACATCCCAGAGTGTTTTAGAGAAGCACTAATGGACACATAAATGATCCTAGGTTTAATTATTTTAGCTAGGTTTAATTATTTTAGATCATCACAATGTACTTCATTCCTTCATTGGAGATCACTGTCTATTAGCACCAGCCTGCATTTTACTGCTTTCACGTAGGCTGTTGTTATGGCATTTCCTTTAATCGATATGTAGGACAGATTTGTTTTTGAAAAGCATCAGTGAATGTTTTGGAATTTTGAGCTACTGCCTGATAAAGTCCCAAAGTTTTGTGACAGACTGGGTGGCAAAGTGATGGCCACGACTGACAAAAATGCGAGGTTACTACCAATTATGAGATTTCCCTCATCTTCCCCAACCCCCACCCTCCCGAAAGTTTCTGTATGACACATGCCTTTCAATGAAAAATATGATTTTATTATCAGGGTCAATCCACTTTCCACTCATCAAGAAATATGTCTTCTTTCTGTTTTCCAGCATCCTCAATATTTTATCTTTATTTCCAGTTTCTATGTTTTCTCTGCTAATTGAAGTAGACTACCTAGATAACATAGCAATATCAACCATCTCAGAATCCGAATCGGGTTTATTATCACTGACATTGGTCGTGAAGTTTGCTGTTTTGCGGCAGCAGTGCAGTGCAATGCATAAATATACTATAAATTATAATAAGATAAGATGAAACTTTACTCATCTGGAAGGAAATTATTGTTGCAAAGTTGCTCAGTCAGAAATGTACACTTTAAATTACAAAATCTAGGCACTGAGGAACAAAATAAATACAAAATGTGCATTAAAAAGTAATAGTGCAAAATACAGATGTGTAATGAAACCATGTTCTTATACACTTAAGTAGGAGGAGTTGTAGAGTTTCATTGCCACAGGGAGAAAGGATCTCCTGTGGGGTTCATAAAACGTAGAACAGAAATTTACAGCACATTACAGGCCTTTCAGCCCACAATGTTGTGCCAACCATGTAACCTACTCTAGAAACTGGCTAAAATTTCCCTAGCGCGTAGCCCTCTACTTTTCTAAGCTCCATGTACCTGTCTCAGAGGCTCTTAAAAGACCCTATTGTATCCGCTTCCACTCACCCACCACCCTCTGTGTGAAAAACTTCCCCTGACATCCCTTCGGTACCTATTTCCAAGCACTTTAAAACTATGCCCCCCCCATGTTAGCCTTTTCAGCCCTGGGAAAAAACCTCTGGCTATCCACACAATCAATGCCTCTCATTATCTTGTACACCTCTATCAGGTCACCTCTCATCCTCCGTTGCTCTAAGGAGAAAAGGCCAAGCACACTTAACCTATTCTGATAAGGTACGCCCTCCAATCCAGGCAACATCCTTGTAAATCTCCTCTGCACTCTCTATAGTTTCCACATTCTACAGTTCAGTGGTGCACCTCAGTGGAGTCAGTCTGTTACTAAAGATGCTCCTCTGTTTGTCCGGTATGTCATGGAGGGGGTGAGAGGGATTGCCATAATGCTCCATAGCTTCTGCCACATCCTCTCTCAGACACAACCACCAGGGGATCCACTTCCATCCCCAGAACAGAGCCAGCCTTCCTGACGAGCTTATCGATCATTTTGGCCTCAGCTGCTCTCACCCTGCCGCCCCAGCAGACGACAGCGTAGAATAGAATGCTGGCCACCACTGAGTCATAGGACATCTGCAGCTTAGTACTGCAGACATTGAATGACCGGAGCCTCCTCAGGAAGTACAGTCAGCTCTGTCCCTTCTTGTACAGAGCCCCTGTATTTTCAGCCCAGTCCAGTTTATTGTCCAAGTGATTTCCCAGGTATTTGCAGTCCCGGACAATTTTAACATCTGTTCCCTTGATGCAGATGGGAATGCAGTGTGTTTTCATCTTCCTGAAGTCCACCACCAACTCTTTTGTCTTAGTGATGTTGAGCTGTAGGTGATTCAGCCCAAACCACTCAACAAAGTTGTCCTCCACTCTTCTGTACTCAGCCTCTTAAGAAGTATATAAGTAAAATATTAATAAGTTGTGTTAAAGGAGCAAAACAATTGTGAAGTAGTATTCATGGGTCTATTGTCCATTCAGAAATCCGGTTGCAGAGGGGAAGAAGCTGTTCATAAAACATCCTCTTTGATGGTAGCAATGAGAAGAGGGCATGTTCTGGGTGGTGGCTATCCTTAATAATGAATGCCACCTTTCTAAGGCATTGCCTTTTGAAGATATATTTGATGGTGCGGAGGCTAGTGACCATGATGGAGCTGTCTGAGTTTACAATTCACTGCAGATTTTTCCAGCCCTGTGCAGTGGCAAGATAGAGTGAAATCTCTAGCAACACGCATAAAAGTTGCTGGTGAACACAGCAGGCCAGGCAGCATCTCTAGGAAGAGGTACAGTTGATGTTTCGGGCCGAGACCCTTCATCAGGACTAACTGAAAGAAGAGCTAGTAAGAGATTTGAAAGGGGGAGAGGGAGGGGGAGATCCGAAATGATAGGACAAGACAGGAGGGGGACGGATGGAGCCAAGAGCTGGACAGGTGATCGGCAAAAGGGATATGAGAGGATCATGGGACAGGAGGCCTAGGGAGAAAGAAAAGGGGGAGGGGGGAAGCCCAGAGGATGGGCAAGGGGTATAGTGAGGGGGACAGAGGGAGAAAAAGGAGAGAGAGAAAAAAAATGTGTGTACAGTATATAAATAAATAACGGACGGGGTACGAGGGGGAGGTGGGGCATTAGCAGACATTTGAGAAGTCAATGTTCGTGCCATCAGGTTGGAGGCTACCCAGAGGGAATATAAGGTGTTGTTCCTCCAGCCTGAGTGTGGCCTCATCTTGACAGTAGAGGAGGCCGTGGATACCTTTCTTTCTCCCTAGGCCTCCTGTTTTCTCCTATCATTTCAGATCTACCCCTCTCCTTCCCACTTTAACACTTCTTACTAGTTCTTCTTTCAGTTAGTCCTGACGAAGGGTCTCGGCCCAAAACATCGACTGTACCTCTTCCTATAGATTCTGCCTGGCCTGCTGCGTTCACCAGCATTTTTTGTGTGTGTTGCTTGAAATTCCAACATCTGCAGATTTCCTTGTGTTTGCAAGAGTGAAATCTCTGTCTTGGTTAGAGATTGTACATGCATTTAGACACTTGCATAGACTGAAGGTGTACTCTTATAGAAAGACGTGAAGACCAAAGCTACAAAGACTGAAATCAGCATATTCTTTCGCGTACATATAACTGAATTTTTTTTCTCACCTTCCGCCCAGTTGTAAATGCTGTCACCTTCAAGAGGCCTAATCCAATCTTGAAGTGGAAGAATTACTCATCATTTTTACCACCTCCCTCCTTTTCAGTTCTGAAGCTCTCGCACACTCGCACCACCAACCAAGGGCCCATTGTATTTCAACTTTCCAGCATCTGCAGTTTTCTCGCCCAATGGATTACTGCGGCTGGATTCTGTCTGCTGCAAAAAAGATGAAGATCAAAGAAATACTAAAGAGCTGGTGAGAGATAAGTCAACTTCACGCATTCTTGTTTGATGATCTCAGCTGCATTCTTCTGCAATTACCAGGGAACCGTACCTTTCGCAGCACATTTGAATAATAAAAGTCCAGAGCTGTTTCAGAATTTACTCAGCAGCCTTAACCTTGGCTGTTGGCCCTGACAGACCTGTGATGCTTCCTGCAAATGTCATTGACTTCAGAGAAGAAATTCTAACATCCTAAGGTGCAACCCCTTAGCCTCCAAGCTGATGGCATGAATAATGATATACTATATCCGTCCGGGCATAAAAAATCCCTCTCCCTCTCCTCTTTTTCTATTCCCCCCGTGGCTTCTTACCATAGTCATAGTCATACTTTATTGATCCGGGGGGAATCAATTGCCTCTCCTCACCTGCCTGTCACCTCCCGCTGATTCCCTTCTTCCCTTCTTTTCTCCTATGGTCCACTCTCCTCTCCTATCAGATTCCTTCCTCTCCAGCCCTTTACCTTTCCCACCCACCTGGTTTCACCTATCACCTCCAGCTATCCTCCTTCCCCTCTCCTCACCTTTTTATTCTGACATCATCCTCCTTCCTTTCCAGCCCTGAAGAAGGGACTCGGCCCGAAACGTCTACTATTCATTTCCATAGACGCTGCCTGACCTGCGGAGGTCTTCCACCATTTTGTGTGGGTTGCTCTGGACTTGCAGCATCTGCAGAATCTCTTGTGTTTATGTGGAGTGTCAGACTTTACTCCTTATAATGATTTCAGTTACTCTCCAAGCGATTTGAAAGAAACAAACCTACTGAGGTTCGTTTGTCTCAGCCTCTCCACTTCACGTTTAAGTTGCTTCCTTTTTCATTCCTTTTCATCTCAAAACTATTTGTTGACTTTTGAAACTTACCCCTTGATGAGAGATCATCATTGAACAGAATAGAGGTGGATAAATTATTCCCGGCCCCTATGCTGAAAGCATGCAACCAGCGTGCAAATCAACCACAATGTGTATCCAGTGCTGTCTTTCTCCTCTCCTGGTGAGCATACACCAACCACTAATTTGTTCATTAACTGTGACGATTTGTCACCAGAGCAAGGTGCAGTCAATTCTTTAGTAGGAGTCAAAGAGTTATAGCTGCTCAGAGAGTGGACATTCGGTCCATCAAGTCCCTGCCATCTTCTCGTGCAACCAGTCAGTCCTATGTCCCACTTTTCTGTGCTGGATAGAGGCTTTTTCACTTTTTGTCAGTCAGGACTGGAAGCAAGCCTGCTGTGGGTGGAGGTTTACAAAGTGTTCCTTCCAGCATCCATCGACAACATTTCCATCCTGAAGAGCTTACCCTTGCCTTAGGCTCTCAGTGAGGTAGGACCTTAGGTATTTGGGCCAGGGGTGGCTTTTACACCACTGAAAACCCATACACGTCATGACACTCTGCTGTTCTATGCCATCATTCTTCAGGCCCCAAGGTCTCTGCAGGACCTTTGCCTTAAGGTGACTGTAAAGCTGTTTCGTTTCACTAATGGGGGGTAAATCTTGCAATCTAGGTGCTCCTTGCATTTGCAGTTAATTAATTTATCAATCTTGACATTCTCATCAAACCTGTTTTGGTTCTTTGTGTTAAAGAGTCTCTCCACGAGGCAGACATCAGGGCAACCCCCTTAAGGTGTGGATGCTTGGCAGTTCCTATAGGCTGGGAGTTGACACCCTCTGTGGCAGTATCTGGGAAGATCCAGCTTCGGAGTCTTAGTTTGACACTCATCTTCCTCCAGCAATGCTTCTGTTGATATTGATGTATTTTGGCCAGGTTGATAAAGGTGATTGTCAGAGACTCTCCTACCTGAGAAAAAGACTGTGGCAATCCACCTTATTCAAGCACTTACTGTATTTTTTAACTTCCATAGGTCACCACTCAGCCTCCTTCACTCCAGGAAAACAGTCCCCAACCTGACTTCTCTTTCCTTGTAACTCAAGGCCTCCAGCTGCTGGCAAAATCCTTGTGAATCTTTTCTGCACCCTCTCTAGTTTAATCACAATGGAAAGCTCACCAGAATTGCATGTAATTTTCAAGGTGCAATCTCACCAATGCCTTGTACAGCTATATCATAAAGTCCCAATCCTTGTAGCCAATGTCCCATCAAGTCTTGCCATCTTGTTGTTTTGAAGCTTTTTCACCATCTTGTTTACCTGTGTTGTCATCGTCAGGAAACTATTCACTTGTACACCTACATCTCTCCTCAGGACCATGTGTATGTCCTGCCTTGGTTTATCTTCTCAAAATGCTGACCTCACGCTTGCCTGAGTAAATTCTATCTGCCATTCTTTTGCCCGATTTCCCAGTTGAGCTGGATCCCGTTTTAGCCTTAGAAAACCTTCTTCCCTGTTCATCATAATTTATTAATCATTTTCATCCGGATTGTTAATATAGGTAACAAACAACAGAGGACCTGGAGCACGCCACTGGCCACTGACTCGACTGAGCAACCCTGCATTACCAGCCTCTGGCTCCTTCCACCAAGCGAATGTAATATCCATGAATCGGTCTACTATGCGAAACCTTATCAAAGGCCTTGTTAAAGTCCAGCAGTTTATCTCCGTTTGAGTTGTGGACCAGGATCTTTTGTGAGTTTGAATTAGAAGCCCTTGAAATATTGCCTGAAGTTTTGGGAATTCAAGCGGATATGCTGCTGACTGCTGCAGTTAGCTCCATATTAGAGTGAGTGGAAGAGTCATATGATGTTCATTAAAACTGCAGGGTGTGTCACTGGATCAGCTCATTTATGACGGCGAGACTTACCCTGTAAAGATATTTCTTCTAGTTTCTGTCTGCACATTAAGATGTTCCTGCTGCCCCGTTTTTAAACCTGCCCATCTCCTACCCAATGTGTCTCAGACAATGTCGATGTCAGGTGACTGAGCTAAGATCACAGTTGGTCATTACTGGGGTTAGTCCAACAATATTCTGGTATTCTGGGTCCTGAAGTTCATTTTATAGAGTGGAAGTTGCCGAAACATATGCTTTCCTTCGAGGTGTTGCACACCAGCCACCTCGCAGCTTTGATCCAGTAGCAAGGGGGATCAAGGTGATGAGAAACCAGTTCACACTGCGTGGGAATTACGGCTCACACATAGCTAGCTACGTGTGAGCTTCAAGCGTAGGTGCTTTCCTGCATTGTGCTCATGAGCTTACACATGCATGCACGTGTGGTTCTGTGTACTCAGAAACTGGAGCCCATGAAGTTTCAGCAGCTCCCGAGCCCAACTGTAGGCTAGTCCCTATCCACAGGCTCTGCACGTTTAACCATATCCAGCAACCTCCATTTCGGCTTCATGTCTAATTACGTTCCTGAGCACTGACCACACCCGCACCCCCACCCCCCCCACCCCCCGACCCTGCAACTGGCCATGCTAGTTCACTTATACAGGACTTTGGTCTGACAAGGGATGGACTATTATCAGCAGGATTATTTCACCTAACAGGGGGAGTGCAATGAAGGCTCACCACTCCGATTCATGGAGTGGCTGGACTGTCCTGCAAGCTGACACTGTATTCATGGAGTCTAACAGAATGAGAGGTGGTTTCACCCAAACAAACAAATAAAAAATGGATCCTGACAAGCTGAATAGATTGGATACTCAGAGAATGTCTCCCATGGAGTGTCTAGGACAGGAGGTGAACGGAGCACTGAGAACAGGAGAAAAGTCTTCACACATAGGATGGTAAAACTGGAATTCACTACCATGGGAGAAGCCAGATACTGAATAAGAAGAACTCTGATAAATGTCCAGATGCAAAAAGTACAGGAGAGTGTGGGGAGAGAGCAAAAGTATGGTGTTAGGATATTTTGTCAGATATTATTTTCGTATTGAATAATGAACATGTTCAAGGGGCAAAATAACCAAATTCTGCTTCTATTTTTGTGTGTTATTCCATTGTTCAGTTCAGTTAGACAACCTCTCCTCCTCCACTCTCACCCTGAACACCGGCGTGCCTCAAGGCTGTGTGCTGAGCCCTCCCTTTTACTCCCTTTACTGAGTACTCCCACTGAGTACTAACAGACCCCAATCAGTTAAGTTAGACAACCTCTCCTCCTCCACTCACCCTGAACACTGGCGTGCCTCAAAGCTGTGTGCTGAGCCCTCTTCTGTACTCCCTTTTACCTATGACTGCGTTCCTGTACATGTTTCTAACTCCATAATCAAGTTCGCAGACGACACCACGGTGGTTGGTCTGATCAGAGGGGATGACGAGACGGCCTACAGGGACGAGGTCCAGCACCTGGCCGCGTGGTGTGCCGATGACAATCTGGCCCTTAAAACCCAGAAGGCCAAAGGAGGTCATTGTGGACTTCAGGCATGCCAGGAGTCACACTCACACCCCCATCTACATCAACGGAGCTGTAATGGGGCATGTATCAAGCTTCAAATTCCTTGGTGTCCACATTTCCGAGGAACTCACCTGGTCCCTGAACTCCTCCATCCTGATCAAAAAGGTGCAACAGCACCTTTATTTCCCGCGGAGCATCAAGAAAGCTCACCTCTGTCCCTGGATACTGACGGACTTTTACCGCTGTACCATTGAGAGCATACTCACCAACTGCATCTCAGTGTGATTTGGCAATTGTCCCGTATCAGACCGCAAAGCACTCCAGCGTGTGGTGAAAACTGCCCAGCGGATTATCGGCACCCAATTGCCCACCATTGAGAACATCTACCATAAACACTGCCTGGGCAGGGTGAAAAGCATTATCAAGGATGCATCTCACCCTAACCATGGACTTTTTACTCTCCTCCCATCCGGTAGGCGCTACAGGAACCTCCGCTCCCACACCAGCAGGCACAGGAAGAGCTTCTTCCCTGAGGCTGTGACCCTGCTGAACCTCACATCACAGCGCTAAGCAGTATTGCACCCATATTGTACTGTCTCAGTACTTTTATATTTGTGTGCTGTAGCACTTTTTTATTCGCAGTTATTTTGTAAATAACACTATTCTTTGCATTTCTGATCAGATGCTAAATGCATTTTATTGGCTTTGTATCTGTACTCGGGACAATGACAATAAAGTTGAATCTAATCTAATCTAATCTACTTGTTCATTGTGGTAAACATGTTACAGATGACCTGCAACTCACTTACCCTTCCTTTTTTCCTTACCCAAATGACTATACTTAAGGTCACCTAGTGGCCAGACTCGGACATCCAGTGACAACGACTGCTTTTGTTTGGAAATGCGTTGAGCTCTCAGTTCACCTGACCTGGCTTTGTATTTTGTAAATGTTTTTCAACAGAGATATTACGGTCTCTTACATTAAGAAACACAGGTCACTTCACAAGGCCTATGGTAACTGCTGTCTTCTTATTTTGAGTGGCTTGATAGGGGTGATCAGTGCGGTCTGGGGCGCTTCAGTGAAGAACGCTTTGCCCTGCTGCCTGCTGCAGTGGGTCGTTGGCGTGAAGCGGAACTGAACTCACTGACATGCGACTGCACTCCTGGCTCGGTGTTCGACATTCTTTGTCTTGCCCGCTTGCTTTTTGCCGTTTGCGCAATTTGTTCTTTTTTCCGCTCATTGGCAGTTGACGTTTTCTTGAACGGGTTCCGTGGTGTTCCTTTGTTTTGTACCCGCCTGTGGGAGGACAGATCTCAGAGCTGGACTCCGTATTACTACTTTGATAATAAATGCACTTTGAGTCGTTATCTTCAGGTCTGCAACGCATCATGCAATGCCCTTACTGTGAGTAAAGATCTGCTGCATGGAGAGTGGACACCTGGCTTCTCTAATTTGGGAAGCATAACCACCGCCTTCCCTTTCTTTTCATGCTGCCTTTTAATTACCACCCAACCTTAGAGAGCAGTAATGCAAGTTGAACCTGCTATTAGGCTGGAACCAAGATTGCAAGTTACATTTGCAGAAGCTTTAGATGTACTGTGATCAGTCATGGAGAAAAATGACTAATATCAGTGTACTGGTCACCTACTTCCCACCACGCCTTTGCTCCATTTATCTCACCCTCTCTAACTATAATAATGACTGTTCCATTTAGAAAGACAGCTGGAAATTGTTACACGATTGTAATTTTGGCTAATAACAAATGTTGCCAGTTTCACTGCTGGTGAATGAAAGATTTAGATAAAGACTCCCAAAGAGAGGCAAAACATTGGAAGTACCACTTAGAAATTAGCTAAGGTGCAGATTAACACTGCAGAAGCAGTAACATCTCTCTGTTTTATAAGCAGACACGGACAAATGTAAAACAAATTATGTTTGAAGCTATGAAGGGCGTTTTGATGGTCAAAGTTAGTCACGGGTGGCTGTAACAGGAGGAAAATTCGCGATTGATTTCAGTTTGGTGGTTTGTAAAAATTGCACTGGGCAACGAATTTCCTCTGAATTCACACACATGTCAGAGAATCCCCGACCGGTCAGGCATGCCCTTTAGCTTTCTATGTAAAAGCAGCAGATGTCGCCAGCTGCCAAGCGAATTTCACAATCACAGGGTGCAGAGCTTTGCTCTTGCTATTCTGTACTGAGGTATTAATATTTGTACTATCCAGGAACTCAACTCTTCCGAGCAGAGGTAGAGGGGTCCAAACTAAGGATGAATAATTCTGTCACTGCGATAATTATAAACTTGAAGACTGACAGGTCGATCTTTGTGACCTGGTAGCTTATTTTCTAACGTGTATCTGTTGAGGCGATATGAAGAAGTGACACAATGAGAATTTGCATTGTTAACTCATTTCCCTTGCTATTTAAATCCAGATTTCTATTCATTTTTTGCCAATTTTTCCCTTTTGGTGGTTACCCACACCAGAGTGCAAAACAAATACTTAAACATTTTAAGAAAATTGTTAATGCAACTTGTGAAATTACTTCCTGTGCAAATCTTATCCAGAAACATTCCTCACTTGACTGCTCACGTTCCTGGTCCACTCAGCCATCACCTCAGCCCCTCTGCCACCCTGCAGCCTATCATAAACAACTCAGTCCTTTGCTAATTGACCATCTTCTGGCACCATAGAGCACTCCTATTAAGGTTTAACCCAGGGGTCGGCAACCTTTTTGCCTCTGTGGGCTGGATCACGTATTAATGAGCGGACAGTGGGCCAGATAAATGCCATAAAAAAACTTGAAATATGGGAATTATCCATTTAAATACATCTAGTTATGTTTTGCCTCAAATTAATGAATAACGCATGCTAGAAAATCACTTGTGCTTAACCAAGAATGCCAATTAGTAATCAAAGGACTCAGTTTAGCTGCAATTTATTTCAATCAAGGCATCTTTTGAATCTATTAAAAGGACACAAAGAATCTTTAAACATAAAACGTATGAACATAAAGCATTGAGTGGTGGTAAATTAAGTTTAATAAAAAGAAAATTTGAATACAAACAGTCGATAAATCAATATGAAACTTGATGCTGTTTGTTGCTTGAAAGCTTCTCAATATTGGGTGTCAGACCTGTTGCTAAGAGCAAGACATTATCCAGATGGGCATCAGTCACTCTTGTTCTCAAATGGTTCTTGGTGTGCTTCATTTTTGAAAATAATTGCTCACACAGATAAGTGCTGCCAAACAATGATGCCACCTTTTTTTGCATGGTCCAGTAAGTTAGGATACTTCCCACGTGGGTGAATATATTTTCTATAGAAGTCAAGCACTGACACATCTTCAGAATGAAATTTTGATCTCAATATGTCGTCACACTGCATCTCAATCAATTCCATTTGAAACATTTTTGATGCAGTGCCCACTTTTTGAGACAGTACGTTTTGAGACTTCGTAGCTGGTACAGGTATTTCCTTCATTTTCACTGCTTTTCTTGGCAAAAAATGATGTTTGTTTTCCGAAACAAGCCTTCATTCACTCAACTTCATCTTTCCTTGCTTGCCCAGTAAACTTGTTAAAATTTCCACTATGGCTGGTCTCGTAACGTCGCCTGATATTTGCCACCTTCTTCGCAACAACCTTTTCTAGGCAAATGAGACAAACTGGTTTCCCAGCTTGCTCGATGAAGAAGTAATCTAGTGTCCAAGTCTCTTGGAAATTTCGGCACACAGTGTCTACCTTTGTACGTTTTGCATTCATTGCCATTGGAATTTTTTCTTCAATTTTATTTCAAAACACGAGTTATTGAACAAGTATCATAGCACATGTAAATATCTAGATATTTAGCGTGGATTTCTTGTTAAAACACAGTGATGCTGTTTCTGTTTACAAATTTGAATGATCCCATCTGAAAACCTGCGCATGCATGGAGAGTATCTAGGGTAATAAGGTATCTGCCTTCCCGTCATTCACATATACGAGTATTTGGTTTGGAACAAGACGGAACTTGGGGCCAGTGTAACAAGACGCCATGCATGTCCGTCAGTGTGGTCGCATGAAACACTCAGAATAAGGAAAAATCGCTCGCAGGCCGGATAAGCGTAGTATCCCAATATTTGCTCGCAGGCCGGATCTGGCCTACAGGCCGTAGGTTGTCTACCCCTGGTTTAACCCATTCCCACAAATTAGTTCCTTATTAGATCTCTTGACCTGACACATTAGTTTTTCTTTCCACAGATGCTGCCTGACTTGCTGAATGTTTCCTCCAGTATTTACTGTCTTTATTTCAGATTTTTGTCATCTGCGTTTCTTCTTAATCCGCCATTAGCTCACAACTGTGACCAGAGTGCAATATCGTTCCTCACACACAACATCTCCCATACTTTGATTTCCTTAATATTGTAATTATTTATTTTTATTCTACCTCAAAATACATGCTCACAACTTGTAGTTCCAATATGAAATGTGCTTCCTTATTTTCCTAAATCCACCTTTCAGGTTTGTATTTGTGTACAATATTGATTTAACTTGGTGTGTGTGTGGGGGAGGGGGCATGGTGTGGGTGGGTGACGAGTGTGATAACCAACAGAGGTATCTCCCCTTGTACAAGATCTTCCATCCATGGTACTTTCCCTCGTCCAAGCAACCAGGAAGCAACAACCATACAGAACTTCAAACGTCACATGAACCTAGCTGACTACTTAGTGACATATCATTTTTGGCTATGTTACAAATTCACACCTATCTTACGTTAACTGTTGATGCTAACTTTCCATTTTCACTACTTCTTCCTCCCAACCATTGAGCACATCTACATGAAACATTGCCGTAAGAAAGCAGCATTCGTTATCAAAGATCCTCACCACTCGGGCCGTGCTCTCTTCTTACTACCCCCTTCAGGTAGAAGCCTCAGGACTTCCACCACCAGGTTTGAGAACAGTCACAGCCCCTCAACCATCAGGCTCCTGAACAAAAGGGGATAACTACACTCATTTACGAACTCTTTTATCCTGCTTTCTCATGCTCATTATTTATTGCTATTTAATTATATCCACATTTGCACAGTTTGTTGTCGAATGATATTGTTTACAGTGACTGTTCTATAGATTTGCTAAGTATGCCCGCAGAAAAAGAATCTCAGGGTTGTATGTGGTGACATGTACATACACTGATAATAAATTTTTTACTTTGACCTTGACCTTATCTTTCTTTGGGAAGAAGAGCTCGCAAACTACACCTCCAATAATTGCTCACCCTCCTCCTGATTTGAAATCCAGGTCATTCTTTGTTGGGAATCTAAGCAGAAAGGATGGGATGACTTTTCCCTTCCCTGACATAGAACATAGAACAGTACAGCCTAGTGCAGGTCCTTTGGCCCACAGTGTTGTGACAATTTTTTTAACTGAAAATCAATCTGAGGCTTCCCTCCCTCATAGTCCTCAATTTTTCCTCCATCCATGTGCCATCTAAGAGCCTTTTAAATGTCCTTAATGCATCTGACCCTACCACCACCACTACTGTTCACACACTTACTCCTCTCTGTGTTAAAAACCCGCATCTGACATCCCCTCCCAATCACCTTAGAAGGATGTCCTCTAATTTAGCCATCTCTACCCTGAGAAAAGGCATTGGCTGTCCACTTTATTGATTCCCCTTATCAGCTTATACACTTCCATCAAATCACCTCTCATCGTCCTTCACTCCAAAGAGAAAAGCCCTAGCTCACTCAACCTTTCCTCATAAGACATACTCTCTAATCCAAGCAGCATCCTGGTAAATCTCCTCTGCACCCTCTCTAAAGCTTCCACATCCTTCCTATAATAAAGTGACACAATACTCCAAATGTAGTCTAACACTACCTTCCAGCTCTTGAGTTCAATCCCTCGACTAATGAAGGCCAACACCTTCTGAACAATCCTATCCAATTTACATGGCAACTTTGAGGGATCTATGGATGTGGACTCTAAGATGCCTCTGTCCCTGCACACTACTAAGATTCCTGCTGTTAACCATGTATCTGCTAGGTTCAATTTTCCAGAGTATCATTTCACATTTCTCCTGGTTGTAATCTATCTGCCATTTCTCAGTCCAGTTCTACACTCTATCAATGTCCCATTGTAACCTATGACAGCCTTCTACACCATCCACATCATCAGCATGTTATCTGCAAACCTACTAACCCACCCTTTCACTTCCTAATCTAAATAATTAATAATTATCACAAAGAGTAGAGGTGCCAGAATTTAACTGGTCATGGACCTCCAGGCAGATTATATTGCATCTGTTACCACTCTCTACCCCCTGTGGACAAGCAAATTCTGAATCCACACAGACAGGCTTCCCTGGATCCCGTGCCTCCTAGTTTTCTGAATGAACCTAGCATGGGGAACCTTGAGAAGTGGCTTGCTAAAATCCATATGTACCACATACACTACTCTACCTTCATCGATCGTTTTGTCACCTCCTCAAAGAATTTAGTCAGGCTTATGAGGCACGACCTGCCCCTCACAAAGCCATGCTGACTATCCCTAATAAGACTATGCTTCTACAAATGCTCATAAATTCTGTCTCTAAGAATACTGTTTAATAATTCGCCCACCGCTGAAGTAAGACCCACTGTTTATAATTACCAGGATTATCCCTAAATACCTTTTTTGAAGAAAGGGAATATATTTGACATATTTCAATCTTTCAGTACTATCCTTGAAGCCAGTGAGAATTCAATGGTAATCTCCAAAGGTACAGCAATCTCTTCCCTCACTTCCCATAGTAACGTGGGGAGGGAAAGTGTTCATTAAGGATCTTCTGTACCTTCTCTGAGTCAAGGTGGATGCTTCCTCTTCTATCCCTGATCAGTTCTATCCTCACTCTAGCCATCTTCCTGTTCTTCACTTACATGTACTTAGAATGCCTTGGCGTTTTCCTTAATTCTGCTTGCCAAGGTCTTCTCATGTTCCCTTCTAGCTATTCTAAGTCCCTTAAGCTCCTTTCTTATGACTCTTCAGAGGCCTGTCTGATCTTTGCTTCCTAAATCTGAAGTATGCTTCCTTCTTCTTCTTGACTAAATGTTCCACTTCTCTTGTCAACCATCATTCCTACATCCTACCTTCGTTTCCCTGCCTTAATGTGATAAACTTATCCAGAACCCCTGAACAACCTTCACATTCCCATTGTACATTAAATATCCTCATCTGAACGACTGCTCCCAAATTATGCTCTCAAGTTCCTGCCTAATACCATTATAAATAGCCCTCCCCCAACTAAATACTCTCCCATACCATCTACTTCTATTCCTGTCTGAGACTTTGATAATGGTTAGGGAGTTGTGTCCACTGTCTCCAAACTTCTCACCCACTGAGTGACCTGACAGCTGACCAGATTCATTGCCTAGTATTAAATACAGCATGTCCTCTCCTTTTGTCGGCTTGTCCACGTACTTCCTGGACACACCTAACAAACTCTGCCCCATCTCAACCTTTTCAACCTTTTGCACAAATGAGGAAGTTTCAGGGAAGTTGAAGTCACTTATGACACAACCCTGTTATCTTTGCACCTTTCTAAAATAAAACCTTTCCTAAGAAGTTCAGTGTGCATTTGCCAGTGGTGCCCCAGCTTCCACATCACCAGGGTTAAACTTGGGGAATTCCTGGACTGCGCAGTTCACTCCTTACATTCACCTCTTCATCATCATCATCATCATCAGGTGCCGTGCCCAGTTTGAGCTTTGACTGCCATGGCCCACACACTCCTGTTTCAGGTCAAGTGGATCAATTTATTGGTATTCATTTCCAGTTCTCTGGCTGCTGTCTCCATCATCATTTGTCTTTGTCTTCCTCTTGCTTTCTTCCTTTCAATCTTTCCCATAATTACCATGCGTTCTAAATCCCCTTTCCTAAGTAGCAAAGGTCCTGTACTTGTTTTATGTCTTCCCCGTTTATTCTCAGCCTGCAGATAGGATTCTCCTTCTTTTTGGATATCACCATATATTCTGTCTTTTTGCAATTGATAGATAGACCCATTTTTGCACTTTCTTCAACAATTATATCAATTAAGTTTTGTAGTTCTTCCTCTGTACTTGCAATTAACACCTCTTCAGGTATGCTGTTATTTAACAGGCAACATCTGGCATGCACCTTGAGTTTGGATCTTTAAAAAAGCTTGGATTTTAACAGTCTAGGATTTCAGATAAGTATTACCTTATCTTATATGTACTCCCATTTAGCGTATTACTCATATTTTGTTGCCAGTCGAACGGTTGAGAATGTGATGAGAAAAAAGACGCATGTTGGCCTTCCTAACAGAAAGTGGAGGTAAGATTGTAGGTGCTTTGACTGATTGCCTTACCACACATCTGCCACTGACTTCTCGTGAGTTTGTGAATGCGAAATATCTGACAGAGCAAATACCAGGTAGAGTAAAAGCAGAAATTGCTGAAAATACTCAGGAGGTCAGGTTCTCCATGGTTTTTGCTGTGGATCTAAAATAGTAATTGTTTCTCTCCACAGGTGTTGTCGGAACATCAGAGTGTCTAGATTGCTTCTATTTTTAGTATCAACAGATTTTTTTCTTGAGTGTCAGGTGATAGAAGAAGGAAATTGACTGTTTTGTGTCCACACCCTTGTATGACTTTGTGCTTTTATGTAAAAAAGACAATTTGAACAAAGTAGAACTCAGACTACATTCACTGGAACACTAAAGGAGTTTAACACCTTGGGTGCAGTTGCAGACAATAGTGAAAGACCAGGAAACTAGCTCTGTTGTTATCTATCAATGTTACCAGAAATAACATCTCCTTCTTGCTGACAATCAAAACCGGCGCTCCTCAAGGTTGTGTGCTGAGCCCACTACTCTCTCTGTGCCCGTGACTGTGCAGCTAGGCACAAACGTCATCTATAAATTTGCCAACGACACAACTATCATTGGCACAATTTCAGATGGTGACGAGGAGGTGTACAGGAGTAAGATAGATCATGTGGTTGAGTGATGTCGCAGCAACAACTGTGCACTCAGCATCAGAATGACCAAGGAACTGATTGTGGACTTCAAGAAGGGGAAGTTGAGGAAACACACATCCCTCACCATCGAGGGATCAGCAGTGGAACGGGTGAGTAGTCTCATGTTCATGGGTGTCAGCATCCCTGAAGATCCATCCTGGCCTCAACACATTGATGCAGTTACATAGAAGGCACGACAGCATCCATATTTCATTTGGAGTTCGAGAAGATTTGGTATATCACCAAAAAACTAGCAAATTTCTACAGATGTACTGCAGAGAGCATACTGACTGGTTGCATCACTGTTTGGGCCACTGCACAGGATTGGAAAAAGCTGCAGAAATCTGAAAACTCAGCCAGCTCCATCATGGAGATGCCTCTCCAGCATCGAGGACATCTTCAAAAGTTGATGCCTCGATAAGGCAGCATTCACATTAAGGACCCCATCACCCTGGACATGACCTGTACTCATTACTCCTCTTTTCCATCAAGGAGGAGGCATGAAAAAATGTACTCAGCATTTTAGGAATGGGTTTGTCCTGTCCTGTCCACCAGCAGATTTCTGAATGGACAATGAATCCATGTACACTATCTCATTGTTTTCCCCCCTTTTTTTGCACTACCTTTTTAATTTCATTATATTTATCTATCTATATTAATAATAGCAATTTATGGTGTTTCTATAATGTACTGCACTGTACTGCTGCCACAAAACAATACATTTCATGCCATATGCCAGTGATATTAAACCCGATTCTGATATTCCTCTAGTCTGCTGGAAGCCAAAATCTAACTTCTTCACAGATTTCACTGTAACTGGGAATTGCACAGACTCCCAAAAGGTGTGGTGGTTAATCCAATTTTGGATTATATGTCTGATTCACTTCTGACACTGCTGCTGAAGGAAGCATAGAGCCTTCAGACCTGTGCAGCTCGGGAACAAGGTCGCGTTTCCTTGAACAAAGTGTTTGACCCACCATGTTCCTCCCATCAAGTACCATTAATACGAATCCCTTTTGCCAGCTCTTATTCTGTAGCCTTCTACGCCATGGAGATTCAAGTGCTCACCTGGTACTTCTTAAATATCGTGCAAGCCCCTGCCTCCACCACCACTTTCACAGGAAGTGTGATTCTAATTGCCACCATTCTCTGGATGATACAGACGTCTTCCTCTGAACCCAGTGTTTCCAGCCCGGGGTCCATGGACCCCCTGCTTAATGGTATAAAAAATGGTTGGGAACGCCTGCTTTAAACAACTTTGTCCTATGCGTTCACCCATGTCCTACAGTTTTAGACACCACTGCTATGGGAATAGGATTCTCACTACTGTGCGTACCACATGGATGCCCTTAATAATTTTGTATGACTATCATATCCAAGGAAAATAAACACATCTTATCCAGTCGCTATGCATAACTGAAAGGCTTCATCCCAAGCAGCACCCTGGCCAGTCTCCTCTGCACTCCACCCAAAGCAATTGCATCCTTTCTACAGAGCAGTGAGTAAAATTACATGCTCTGACTGTGACCTAACCAGTGTTTTATATGTTGTACAATAACTTCCTTATACTTGTATTCTGTGCTCCAGCGAAGACGACAAAGACCCTGTAAGCCTTCTTCAACACCTTATCTAACCATGGAGCCACCTTCAGGGACCCTTGTAGTTGTACATTGAAGTGTGGAGCAAGCATAATGGGCCAGCTACCCCATCCTGCTCATCATATGTAAACTGTAGAGTCCCATGTTTTGGCTCAGCTCAGTGCCCACTTCATTAGGTACACCTGGTTAATGCAATTATCTAATCGGCCAATCACATGGGAGAAACTCAATGCATGGAAGCATGCAGACGTAGTCAAGAGGCTCAGTTGTTGTTCAGACCGAGCATCAGAATGGAGGAAGAAATGTGATCTAAGTGACCTTGACTGTGGAATGATTGATGGTGCCAGATGGGGTAGTTTGAGTATCTGAGAAACTGCTGATCTCCTGGGACTTTTACACACAACTAGAGTTTACAGAGAATAGTGTGGTAAAGGAGAAACAGCCAGTGAGTGGAAACAGGAGGTACCTAATAAAGTGGCGATGGAGTGTAAATCACATCACTGTAAGAAACTGCAGTAAATAAATGCAAAGACATTCATTGACCATTTCAAGTTCAATTTCTAAGTAATGCTCCCCTGCCGAAAATCACCTTATGTGCTTTTCAGCTGCTAAATCTGCCCCAGTCCTGTATCCCTGGACTCCTCCATCCTGATCAAAAAGGCGCCACAGCGCCTTTATTTCCTGCGGAGCATGAAGAAAGCTCACCTCTGTCCCTGGATACTGACGGACTTTTACTGCTGTACCATTGAGAGCATACTCACCAACTGCATCTCAGTGTGATTTGGCAATTGTCCCATATCGGACTACAAAGCACTCCAGCGTGTGGTGAAAACTGCCCAGCGGATTACCGGCACCCAATTGCCCACCATTGAGAACACCTACCATAAACGCAGCCTGGGCAGGGCGAAAAGCATTATCAGTGATGCATCTCACCCTAACCATGGACTTTTTACTCTCCTCCCATCCAGTAGGCGCTACAGGAACCTCCGCTCCCACACCAGCAGGCACAGGAAGAGCTTCTTCCCTGAGGCTGTGACACTGCTGAACCTCACATCACAGCACTAAGCAGTATTGCACCCATATTGGACTGTCTCAGTATTTTTATATTTGTGTACTGTAGCACATTTTAAATTCGCAGTTATTTTGTAAATAACACTATTCTTTGCATTTCTGGTCAGATGCTAAATGCATTTCATTGGCTTTGTATCTGTACTCGGCACAATGACAATAAAGTTGAATCTAATCTAATCTAATCAACATGTGCATTACTTTTACTTCCCATCATAAGCAAGACCCACTTGTGGTTTATTCTGCTCCTTGGATAGGGAGCCAGATCTGGAAACAACTGACAAAATGAGACCCGGCTATCTCATTGAGAAGTGAGCTTGGAAAACCCAACCCCTGTCTGATTTTAGTGGGTTCCATTCTGACAGAAGGCTTTCGAGTTGAGCCCAAGGGATTGGGGTGGTGATGGAGGTGTGGAATGAGCATTCACCTATGAATCTGAAGACATCTGCACAGATTCTCTTAACACACCGAGCTAGGCAATAAATGGGCAAGGGATAATCGTGCTTTCACTTTCATGCAGTAGTGATTTTAAGGGAGCAACCACATCAGACAAATGATCACTGTGCAAGTTTGTGACTACCTGGCAGTGTGAATGAATGTGGCTCAACTTGTTGTGCTTCCTGACCACATAATTTGCATATTCTTACCTTTTGGGCTTTCAAACAATTGACTTTGTATATGCCTAAACAGTGAACAGCACAAAGGAACTCTGTGAATTACTTTTCATTTCTAGCAGGTTTTTTCTCTGAACTATCTACACTGTCTCCATTCCTATCGAATGTTGTCGGCCTGCATTTTTAGCACTCTTACATCAGATCCTATAGTGGGTCACATTATAACTTAGCTTTATTATCACACCTGTAATGTTATCCAGCATGATCTGGGGTGGCACAGTAGTGTAGTGGTTAGCACAACGCTTTACAGTACCAGCGACCCGGGTTCAATTCCCGCCGCTTCTGTAAGGAGTTTGTACGTTCTCCCCATGACCGCGTGGGTTTCCTCCGGGTGCTCCGGTTTCTTCAAAAGACCTACCGGTTAATTGGTCATTGTAAATTGTCCTGTGATTAGGCTAGGATTAAAATCTGGGGATTGGTGGATGGCGTGGCTCGAAAGTCTGGGAAGGCCGACTCCTCACTGTATGTCAATAAATAAATAAATAAATAAGCAGATGTTAAATGAAAGAAACATCGTTAAATTCTCTGAAAGAGAATGTTTGCTGATGATTACACAATTTTGAATTTCACTGGCAACTCCACCAAAAGTGATGTTGCCACACGTGCGTGAAGCAAGGTGCAGGATGGCCTGATAACATCCCCACCACAAAAATACCTCGCAATGGCCATCGGCATCAAGGGCGTCTAGCCAGCTCCCTGTGACGTTCAGTGGCATTACAATCACCAGATCCCCCGGTGTCAAATCCCTTGTCAACCAGAAACTGAAATAGACCAGCACAGAAATACAAAGACAGGTCAGGGGCTTGGTGTCCTGCAGCAACTGACTGAAAGCCGTTTACACGAAAGGCTATGCTATTTCTATTTTCTTTCTGCACAGGTGCTGCTTGAGTCTGAATATTTCCAGCATTTTCTCATTCAGATTTCCACTATTTGCCTATCCACATCAACTCTATCTATCCCCCTCATAATTTTAAATACCTGAATGGGGGACATAATAGAGGTATTTAAAAGTATGAGGGGGATAGATAGAGTTGACGTGGATAGGCTTTTTCCATTGAGAGTAGGGGAGATTCAAACAAGAGGATATGAGTTGAGAGTTAGGGGGCAAAAGTTTAGGGTTAACATAAGGGGGAACTTCTTTACTCAGAGAGTGGTAGCTATGTGGAATGAGCTTCCAGCAGAAGTGGTAGAGGCAGGTTTGATATTGTCATTAAAAGTAAAATTGGATAGCTATATGGACAGGAAAGGAATGGAGGGTTATGGGCAGAGTGCAGGTCGGTGGGTCTAGGTGAGAATAAGTGTTCGGCATGGACTAGGAGGGACGAGATGGCCTGTTTCCGTGCTGTAATTGTTATATGGTTATATCATATGGTTATTTACAAAGTGCAGATCAAGCCATTTGCTCTTGCTGCTGGATGAGTGAAATTCAAGATAATCAACACTATCTGGGGCAATGTAGCGCATTTTTAGGTAAACCTAAACATTTATCTATTCCAGGGGTTCACACTTACTTACTACCCTTTATGCCACTGGTGCTTAGGGCAGCAAGGAAGGCCCCCTGTCTCTGGCGGTGTTCAGGGCTTCCTTCACCATGCCAGTGGCATCCTCTTGGTTTTCACTACTGTCACTCATGAAAGTCCCGGGCGGAGACTCAGGAATAGCGTCACACTCAGATGTCGAAGGATTCTTCATTGCCGTTTCCGTAACAGTTTTGTTTTACCAGTCAGAGTTGTTAGCTCTGAGCTGAATCCCCGAACCTAGAGGATCGGTGGACCACTCATAGTCTGGCCTCTACTCTTTGACCTGTTTGGCAGGGGTGACCCAACCAAGAGCCAAAGCATAAAGCCCTGACTCCAGCCAACATAGCTCTTTGGGTCGTTGAGGCACACAAGGCTTCAAACCCAATGTCAAGGTTCTGGTCCTCTTGGAGGCTGGGGTCCATGGACCCCTCAGTTAATGGTAAGACTCCATGGCATAAAACCCCTGTTCTACTCCAGCACTGATGCACAGTGACCGCAGTGTGTAAAATCCACAACAGTTACTCACTTAGAGTACTCTGACAGCACCACCCAACCATATGACCTCTGAGAAGAGCAAGAAGTGAATGGAAACTCCCATATAGGTTTCCTTAATTGCACAATCTCAGATCGCTAGACCCTGCAGCGGATAGTGAGGTCAGCTGAGAAGATCATCGGGGTCTCTCTTCCTGCCATTACAGACATTTACACCACACGCTGCATCCATAAAACCAACAGCATTATGAAGGACCCCACGCACCCCTCATACAAACTCTTCTCCCTCCTGCCATCTGGCAAAAGGCACCAAAGTGTTCCGGCTGTCAAGACCAGACTATGTAACAGTTTCTTCCCCCAAGCCATCAGACTCCTCAATACCCAGAGCCTGGACCCACACCAACCTACTGCCCTCTACTGTGCCTATTGTCTTGTTTATTACTTATTGTAATGCCTGCACTGTTTTGTGCACTTTATGCAGTCCTGGGTAGGTCTGTAGTCTGGTGTAGTTTTGTGTTGTTTTACGTAGTTCAGTGTAGTTTTTGTATTGTTCATGTAGCACCATGGTCCTGAAAAACATTGTCTCATTTTTACTGTGTACTGTACCAGCAGTTATGGTGGAAATAACAATAAAAGGTGACTTGACTTGACTTTCAAGATGCATACTGTCCCGAACTGGCCCTTCATTGTGTCTGGGACATCCTAGGGCTCCCCATCCAGCAGTATTCTGGCAGGAAGTTCGCCAGAAAGACTTCATCAGTCTGAGAAGACAACTCACTACCCTCTTCACAAGGGAAATGAGAATGATACAGTGTCAGGAATTCATTATCTTCATTTCTCTTAATTCAATGTTGGAAGTCAAAGTCAGGTTTATTGTCACGTGCACAGGTGCAATGAAAAATCTACATAGTATCAGGTAAGCAGCATTCACATGAAAAAATAAAAATTAAACAGAAATCACACACACTTTTTACAAGGAATAACACAAAATGATAAAAAGTCCAAGTGCATTTTAGTGCAAAGTGATGGAGATGGTCGTGGTGTTGGTCTATTGAAGCAATGATTGGGGTTGTGCAGGGTGACACAAGAGCCGAATGGTTGAAAGGAAGTAGCAGTTGTGGAACCTGGCGGTGTATGACCTCAAGCTCCCGTACCTCCTGCCTGATGGTAGCTGTGAGATGGTGGCATGGCCTGGAAAGTGGGGGGATCTTTGATAATCGATGTTGCCTTCTGAAGGCAGTGCCCGCTGTGGATACTAACAAAGGTCGAGATGGACGTACCCATGATGTACTGAACAGACTGCTCTACTCTCTGCACCTTTTTTCATTCTTGTGTGTACAAGTTTCCGTACCAGACCATGGTGCGCCCTGTCGGGATATTTTCAACACTACATATGCAGAAGGTTGTTAGAATGGGGTGGCGCTGTGGCATAGTAGTTAGCACAACGCTTTACAGTACCAGTGACCCGGGTTCAATTCCTGGCTTTACCCGTAAGGAGTGTGTACATTTTCCCTGTGACTGCATGGGTTTCTTCCTGGTGTTTCGGTTTCCTCCACAGTCCAAAGACTAAGTCCAAAGGTTGGTAGGTTACTTGGCTATTGTCCCATGATTAGGCGAGGGTTAAATCGGGGGATTGCTGGGTGGTGTGGCTCCAAGGGCTGGAGGGGCCTGCCCTGTGTTGTACTTCAATAAATAAGTGAATGTCCAGTGACGTGCCAGACCGTCTCAGAAAGATGCTGGTGCCTCTTCCTTGTGATTGCATCCATGTGCTGGGCCCAAGATGGGTCACCTGACATGTTAATGCCCAGGAACTTAAAGCAACCGACTCTCCCCCAATGTAGACTGGAGCAAGTTTGCCTTCCTTTACCTTCCCGAAGCCAGCAATCAGTTTGACATTGAGCAAGAAGCTGTTGATCCTGCAGTACCAAGCAGAAGCAGAAGAAGCAAAATCGTAGATAGAACTGGCGCTGTGCTTAGCCACAGTCTCATGTGTACAGAGAGATCGCTAAGCATTCAGCCTTGAACTTTATGCGTTGATGGTCGGCGAGGAGGAATGCTGTTACCAATCCTCAAAGACTGCGATCTGTCACTGAGCAAATTGCAATTGCAGAGAGGAAGGGGCTGGCCACGATTCTGTGTGTGCCCCATTACTGAACAGCCGATATTTATGGTGTACTGGTGCACCTGTCCACTTCCAACCAGCTCCTTTGCTTCTAGTTGTACAGCTACGTTTTCTGCAAGAAAAGAGAGAAAGACATTGGAGATTATGATGCAGACTTTTTTTGGGATGCCTTGACCATCATAGTTGAGCGGCTGTGAATGTGTGCAGGCAAAGAGATGACAGTGCAAAATGGAGCATATGATGTAAACTGAGAGCCCTGGCAGTTACTTGTGATGGTGTACTGAGCAGTGGTTTGGTTAATCATCTAGTTAGATAAAAATGAAACTTAAAGGTGCACTTAAAGGAAACTTAAAGATTCACATACTAATCACTCAAATAAATTCACTGAACTTTCAGCACTGCATCCAATCCCTCAGGCCGATCTCTTAACATTAAACTTAATGCCTACCTGATCACGTATCCGGAGGACTTCCTGAACTCTCTTCTAGATACGTGAAATCTTCTTACTTTCCATTTCTATCACCATTACCTCCAAAGCCATGAATTTGCAGTTCCACTTTGTGTAATTCTTCAACATTTTCACAGTCACATGTTTGCCAGAATTCAATGCGTCCCCATACCTCCCCTTTAGTCAATGCATACTATATTTTCCCCCTTCCAGTCAATAGCATAGTTAGCTTTGGTTGGACATTGAATTCAGCAAGTACCACAACTTGTACGTCGGCTGGATTTGACATCACCTGCATGAATTAATCTCAGAAGGTGAACTCCTCAGCCTGTTTCCAAGCTAGTGAATTTAATCAAGATCATGTCTCAGCAACCATGGAGAAATGAAATAAGAACTGGAAAATTACCCTCTACATTATTCAGCACTGACTAATTGCATTCCACAAATGATGTTCTTCTGGTTCTGCGAAAACTGGAGGTGTAGGAATTAATTATTCATGATTGAAGTTTAAGAACTGGAATGATTTCCAAGTGTCTTATATGAACTCAGATCCAATATCAAACTGATAAGGTTGATGAGGGATATTGAGGTCTGGTCAGCCCAAAGGAAGTCCCTTCGACCCATCTCTTTTTAAATCTTTTTATTAATTTTCCAAAATTATAAACAGAATAACAATGTTGATACAGAGAGATTGGAATAACCTTATTGTTGATAAGCATATACAAAAAAGATTTCAAATAATACAAGTATAATAAGACTTCCAAACTCTTGATATAATTAACCATAGAGAAAAAAGAAATAAAAAGAAAGAAAAATACAAAGGAAACCCCCCCAAAAAACCAAAAAACAAATAAAACTAAATATTAAACCCAAAAAAAGCAAGCAAAACAAAACAACGCTAGACCATTATCTTAAATTGAACATGTTCAGTAATGTTGTCAAATCTGCTCCTCTATTCATATATTTTAAGTTAATAGGAAGGATTCAGAAAGGTCAAATTACATCATATGAAAATGTTGAATAAGTGGTTTCCAAGTCTCTTCAAAGTTAACCGAAGGATCAAAAGTGTCACTTCTGATTTTTTCTAAATGTAAACATGATATAGTTTGGGAAAACCATTGAAATGTGGTAGGAAGGTTGGTCTCCTTCCAGTTCAATAAAATGGATCTTCTGGCCATTAAAGTAACAAATGTGATCATCCGACAGGCTGAAGAGGATGAGGATCTATGTTCTGTCATTGGCAAACCTAAAATTGCCGTAATAGGATGGGGTTGTAAATCAAAACGCAAAACTGTTGAGATAATATCAAAAATCTCATCGATGCCAACCAGGGGCCTTCCTGAGTACTATTTACAGTAGCTTTTCTTCTTGTTCCTGCATCATTGACTCTGGTGTTACCACCCCCACCCCCCCGCCCCCCCGAGGAGCTGCCTTAGCTGCCTCTTTCCCATCTGTGTGCTGCCCTGTTCACATCAGAATGGGAACGGGAAGTGGAATTAAAATGGGTGCCCACTGGGAGATCCCGCTTGTTCTGGCAGACAGAGTACAGCTGGTCGGCAAAGCGGTCTC
Source organism: Mobula hypostoma (assembly GCF_963921235.1). Classification (NCBI taxonomy): domain Eukaryota; kingdom Metazoa; phylum Chordata; class Chondrichthyes; order Myliobatiformes; family Myliobatidae; genus Mobula; species Mobula hypostoma. The sequence continues at coordinate 142,821,466 of NC_086098.1, forward strand.
TCAATCTGTGTCAGGTTTCCTGAGATACGGGGGGCCACACCGGGAGCACCGGAGACAGTAGGTGACCCCAACAGACTCACAGGTGCAGTGTGGCCTCACCTGGAAGGTCTGTCTGGGTCCATGAATGGTAGTGAGCGCAGAGGTAGCACTTGTTCTGCTTGCAAGGATAAGTGCCAGGAGGGAGGTCAGTGGGGAGGAATGAATGGATGAGGGAGTCGCGTAGGGAGTGATCCCTGCAGAAAGCCGAAATTCGGTGGGGGGTGTGAGGAAAAGTTGTGTTTGGTAATAGGTGCATGAGTAGGCCATTCAGCCCTTCGAGCCAGCACCACTATTCACTGTGATCATGGCTGATCATCCACAATCAGTACCCTTTTCCTGCCTTCTCCCCATATCCCTTCACTCTGCTTTCTTTAAGAGCTCTATCTAACTCTTTTTTGAAAGACTCAGATAATTGGCCTCCACTGCCTTCTGAGGCAGAGCATTCCACAGAACCACAACCCTCTGTGTGAAAAAGTTTTTCCTCAACTCTGTTCTAAATTGTCTACTCCTTATTCTTAAACTGTGGCCTCTAGTTCTGGACTCCCCCAACATTGGGAACATGTTTCCTGCCTCTAGTGTGTGCAATCCCTTAATAATCTTATATATTTCAATCAGATCCCCTCTTATCCTTCTAAATTTCAGCGTATACAGCCCCAGTCGCTCCAATCTTTCAACATATGACAGTCCCGCCATCCCGGGAATTAACCTCGTGAACCTACGCTGCACTCCCTCAATAGCTAGAATGTCCTTCCTCAAATTTGGAGACCAAAACTGTACACAATACTCCAGGTGTGGTCTCACCAGGGCCTTGTACAACTGCAGAAGGACCTCTTTGCTCCTATACTCAACTCCCCTTGTTATGAAGGCCAGCATGCCATTAGCTTTCTTCACTGCCTGCTGTACCTGCATGCTTACTTTCAGTGACTGATGAACAAGGACACCTAGATCTCGTTGTACTTCCCCTTTTCCTAACTGGATCCCACTGGAGATGCCGGAAATTGTAACTGGTCTGCATTTGGGAGGGTGATGAATGGAAGACTCCTTTTCAGGCAGATAGAGAGTTACTTAACTGATCTCAGTGTTGCAGGAGCATTACAAGTGGACAGATGTACAAATATATAAATATTAGAAAAGAAGTAAAAAAGAGTAAAAAATAAGTTACCTCAAACAGTCTAATGGGGAGGGAGGAGGGGGGTCATCACTTCCCCAGCTATAGGTTGACTCATTATAGAGCCTAATGGCCGAGGGTAAGAATGATCTCATATAGCGCTCTTTGGAGCAGCACAGTTGTTGTAATCTATTACTAGAAGTCCTTCTTTGTTCAGTCGAGGTGGCATGCAGAGGGTGAGAAACATTGTCCAGAATTGCCAGAATTCTCTGTAGGGTCCTTTGTTCTACCACAGCCTCCAGTGTATCCAGTTTGACTCCGATAACAGAGCCAGCCTTTCTGATCAGTTTATTGAGCCTGTTGGCATCACCCGTGTTGATACCATTGCCCCAGCATGCCTCTGCATAGAAGATTGTACTGGCGACAACAGACTGGTAGAACAAGTGAAAATGAGAGTCCTACACACTGCAATGGACCTCAGTCTTCTCAGGAAGTAGAGGTGACTCTGACCGTTCTTGTACACAGCCTCTGTGTTAGTGCTCCACTCAAGTCTGTCATCCAGGTGCACCCCCAGGTACTTGTAGGCCCTCCCCACATCCACGTCCTCACCATTAAAAGTAACAGGGAGCAGTGCAGATTTAGTCTTCCTAAAGTCCATCACCATCTCCTTTGTTTACTGATGTTGAGCTGCAGATGATTCAGTTTGTACCATTTGACAAAGTCCTCCACAAAGGCCTTGTATTTATCCTCCCATCCTCCCTTGATACACACAAGTACGGTTGAGTCATTAGAGAATTTCTGCTGATCTCATGACTCAGTATTGTGTCTAAACAGGAAGGGAGCTGATACAATCCCCTGTGGGTCTCCAGTGTTGCTTATAGTCATGTCTGACACACAGCTCTGAAGCCGCACAAACTGTGGTCTGCCAGTCAGGTTGTCCATTATCCAGGATGCAATGGAAGTGTCAGCCAGCAGTGAATGGAGCTTCTCCCCCAGTAATGAGGGTTGTTTGGTATTGAACACACTGGAGAAATCAAAAAACAAGATCCTCACAGTGCTGCCCTGCTTATCCAAATGGGAGTAGGCTCTGTTCAGCAGGTAGATGACAGCATCATCGACTCCAATCTGCTCCTGGTAGGCAAACCTCAGGGGATCAAGGGCTGACCTGACCAGGGATCAGAGGTGAGGTGAAAGGTCAGCGTAAACAGCTGGGGGAGGGGAGGAAGAACTACAGGGTGGTAGGTGATAGGTGAAACTGGGAGAGGGGGAGGAGTGAAGTAAAGAGCTGGGAAACTGATTGGTGAAAGAGATAAAGGGCTGGAGAAGGGGGAATCTGATAGGAGAGGGAAGAAGAACATGGAAGAAAGGGGAGGGGGAGGAGCACCAGAGGGAGGTGATGGGCAGGGAAGAATATGAGATACGAGAGGGAAACAGGAATAATGAAGGAGAGGGAAATTACTGGAAGTTTGAGAAATTGATGGTCATATCATCAGGTTGGAGGCTGCCCAGGTGGAATATGAGATGTTACTTCTCCAACCTGTGTGTGGCAGAAGTGGAGGCCTTGGATTGGCATGTCGGAATGGGAATGGGAAATAGAAATGAAGTGGTTGGCCACTGGGAAATCCTGCTTTTTCTGGTAGATGACGTATACGTGCTTGGTGAAGCAGTCTCCCAATCTATGTTAGGTCTCACCGATATACAGGAGGCCGCACCAGAGAGAGTATATGACTGCAACAGGCTCACAGGTGAAGTGTCGCCTCACCTGGAAGGACTGTTTAGGGCCCTGAATGGTAGTATTGGGGGAGGTGTAAGGACAGGTGTGGCACTTGTTCTGCTTGCAAGGGTAAGTGCCAGGAGGGAGAATTAGTGGGGTGAGGCGAATGGTCAAGGGAGTTGTGTAGGGAGTGATCCCTGCTGAAAGCAGAAAGTGGGGAGGGGGGTAGGGAAAGATGTACATGGTGGTGGGGCTCCATTGGAGATGGCGGAAGTTAACGGAGAATTATGTGCTGGACACAGAGGCTCCTAGGGTGGTAGGTGAGGACAAGAGGAGCTCTATCCCTGGTGGGGTGGTGGGAGGATGGGATGCAGGCAGACGTGTGCGAAATGGAAGAGATGCGGGTGAGGGCAGTGTTGATGGTGGAGGATGGAAAGCCCCTTTCTTTGAAGAAGGAGGACATCTCATTAGTTCTGGAATGAAAAGCCTCATCCTGAAAGCAGATGCAGCAAAGATGGGGGAACTGAGAGGAGGGGGTGGCATTTTTATAAATGACAGTGTGAGAAGAGGTATAGTCCAGATAGCTGTGAGAATCAGTGGGTTTGTAAAAGATATCAGTAGATACACTGTCCCCAGAGATAGAGACAAAGAATCGAGGAAGGGGAGGGAGGTGTCAGAAATGGATGGATGATCAGGTAAATTTGAGGGTAGGGTGGAAGTTGGAGGCAAAGTTGATGAAGTCGATGAGCTCAACATGGAAGCAGGAAGCAGTCATCGATGTAGCGTAGGAAAAGTTGGGGAGTGATACCGGGGTTAGCTTGGAGCATAGACAACAAGAAAGCCAAACTGAAGATGGGTCCCAGCAAGATGCAGGCTGTCAGGGATTGGTCAGAGGCCTCCACAATCATGCAGCTTCGGGGGGGGGGGGGGGTCCTGGTGTCCACAAGTTTTTACTGGAAGTTCATCTGCAACGTCAGTTCCATCGCCAAACTCTTGCTGTTCAGACCAAAGGACCCTCTGGCCCATTTTGCTGGAGCACAGAAGCCGTGGTTGCTTTTCAGGTAGGGGTGTAATGACCCTGCCCCCCCCCCAGTGATAGGTGGGACAGAAACAATTCAGTGAAGTTTAAGAGCAGGGATCCACCGTAGCCCCACCAGTAAGAAGGGTGGGAAACCAGCACTGCAGGGAAATGCTGACTCCTGTCCCCTTTATATGTAGTTTTGTTGTAGGTGCCACCACCAATACTTTGAATTTGCCATCAGTAGGTAGATTAAGCAGAAACAAAGGAATGAAAATATTAAAGGAAGTTCACAACCACTGGACTGGACAGCTGTATGGAGCAATAACAAGAGTGACTGGGGTGTCCTGCTGGATTGTTGGCAGTGAAAGCATTTGTATTTGGCATCAAGTGTTGTTTGGCAAGTTTAATTGGCCCTGTGCCAAACTTTAAACTTCATTCTGTCATAAATATTATCACATTATCTGCAAAGTCGACTTGAGTGCTCTGATGTGGAATAACAGCACCAAAAACAAGAAGTAATTCTTCCACTTCCAGCGATGGGTGGATCTGAGATAAAGATTGTTTGGTGTGGTTTTTCCAGGGTATTAAGAATGAACAATTTACAGCTAATGGAAGATTTCACAACATCAGAATACCCCTTAGCCAATTCACAGTCAATACTGTAATTTTATTGAAGTCTTGCCATCTGTTCCCCTGCTATACGAGGTTCAAGATTGTTTTTGTCATTTCCAGGACACAAATGTAATGGAGAATGAAATCATTTTTCCTCCAGATCTGATGAAGTGCATAAAAAAAACTCAATAAGATAAAGAACACAATAATTTAAAAAATGCAATAAATATACAGAAAATAAATAAAATAGCTGATATATATGGATTGATTGCATGTACACAGAGTGATGCTCGGCACAGGAGTGTCTGTATGTAAGGTGCCCGACAGGAAATGATAAAGCACCGGTGGTTGGGGGGTGTGAAGGGGTGGGTTAGAGGGTAGAAGTGTTGATCAGACTTACTGCTTGGGGAAAGTAACTGTTTTTGAGTTTGGTGGTGCTGGTGTGGATGTTACACAGCCTCCTCCCTGATGGGAGTGGGACAAAGCCCACGAACAGTGCGGAGGTGGGATCCTTCAGGCTGTTACTGCCCTTTTTTTGGGCACCTTTCTGTATATATGTCCTTGATGGCAGGTAGGCAGGTACTGGTGATGCACTGGGCAGTCTTGACCACCTGATGCAGCTTGTTAGGATGTACTCTACCGTGCATCTGCAGAAGGACGTGAGTTAAGATGTACATAGTCTAACACTCTTTGGCCTCCTCAGAAAGTAGAGGTGTTGCTAAGTTTTCCTGATTGTGTGGGATGCGTTCTGGGACTATGAGCTGTTGTGCGAGGTGTGCACTTTCAGGAGTTTGACATTGCTCACAGTTTCCTTTGCCATGTCAGTGTTGTAAAGAGGGCTGTGAGTGGTGTGAGTTCTATAACTATCTCCTTCGCCTTGTTGACATTGAGTACACTCTGGTTTGTTGTGTATCCCTGTCACTTACTCTCTCTCTCAGCTTGCACTGTTTCAAACTGCTTCGATTCTATTTCCCGCTTTTCTGTCCATCGATATCTTCTGGCAGACCAGTGCTGAAAAGTCAGTGATTTCACACTGAGCTCATTTGGAGCTTCACTGTAAACAGTCCTCCAGTTGTTACAGCTCCCTGGTGTTCTCTGCTATATCATATATCAAATCTTTTTAGTTTTCTGACAACTAAATTATCCACATTTTCAACACCATCCTCTCCTGTATGATTTGTCCTATGAAGCCGTCCTGTCAATAGAAACTCTTAATGATTAGGAGGGTGCTTAAGGTTTCATAATTGTATTTGTGGTCTGTGTTATCATGAACAGTATAATCACAAACAGGTCAATTACGTCTGAAAACCACCTTTACCATTTCGGACAATTTTAATACTCCGTTCCTTCATTAAGTGCTGTGTTGTATAACGTGGGCAATTGTGTTCTTTCTGTGACCATGATTGTTCCTGGCTAATTTTTCTACCGACGTGCTTTGCCATTGCCTTCTTTCTGGGTCGTGTCTTTACAAGACGGATGACCCCAGCCATTATCAATGTTCTTCAGAGATTGTCTACCCGGCATCAGTGGTCACAAAACCAGGACTTGTGATGTGCGCCAGCTGCTCATACCATCTGCTCCCATAGCTTCAGGTGATCTTGATGGGGGGGCTAAACAGGTGCCACACTTGCCCAAGGGTGACCTGCAGGCTAGTGGAGGGAAGGAGCACCTTACACATCCTTTGGTAGGGATATCCACTCAATCACCCAAATTTTAATACTACAGTATGTGAAAGGACAAGTAAAAATACTGATGAAAAATATTCCTTGCTGCATCTTCTCAGTTCCATTTTCCTCATTTCCATATCGATGTTATATTTGTGATGGTATTAGGTATTACTGTCCATGGCATAGCTTCTAAAATGTTCTTTCCTCCCCAGTCAGGATTTCTCATCTCTGGCTGACATAATCATGGCTGAAACTTGCTTACCTCCTAGGTTTCTGTCCCGCAGCCCTCTCTGTCGCAATCTGGTCATGTAAAACTGAGGAAACACAAAAGAATTTGCAGATGCTGAAAGTCCAAAGTGACACACACAAAATGCTGGAGGAACTCAGCAGGTCAGGCAGCGTCTATGGAGATGTGTAAATAGTTGATATTTGCCTGAAATGTCGAATGTAAAGGATGGTCCTCATTTTATTCCCCATCACTGCCAGAGCCTGTTGCATCATCTTCCACTACTGATTTCATCCAATGGTTCTACCATCAAATACATTGGCCAATCCACCTCCCCTATCCTCTTGATAAAGTGTTGTTTCAATCTCTTTTATCTCTTAATTTCAGTGCCATCTGTAAGGAGTTTGTATGTTCTCCCAGTGGGTTTCCTCTGGTTGCTCTAGTTTCCACTTGCAGTTCAAAGGCATATTAGTTAGTAGGTTAACTGGTCATTATGAATTGTCCTGTGACTCAGCTTGAACGAAATCGGTGGGCTGGATGGTCCTGTTTTGCACTGTATCGCTAAATAAAGTAAAAATTAACAGCAGCCCATCTGACCTTTGCCAGCTTTCTTTCCATGCATTAACAAGATCTGACCATTTAACTAACAAAATCTTTCTTGGAAGTTAGCTAGCAATTCAGATGAACTCCAAGCTAGAAAACTGCCTATGGTTTTATCTCCTCGACACAGGTTTGGTCAGGTTAGTTGAAGCTCGCGCGTATTGCACATCTCTGTCTATTTTGCACAAGGCTGGTTGAGTATGGAGGACCAATAATATATTTCTAACATGAGAAAATCTGCAGATGCTGGAAATCTAAGGCAGCTGAAATTCCCGGAGGAACTCAACAGGACAGACAGCACCTATGGAGAACAGTAAGCAGTCGACGTTTTGGGCCAAGACCCTTCATCAGGACTGGAGAGCAGGAGGAGAAATCAGAATCAGAAGTTGGTCGGGAGGGGAGGAAGATGTACGAGGTGGTAGGTGATAAGTGAAACCGGGAGAGGGGAAGAGGGTGAAGCAAAGAGTGGGGAAGTTGATTGATGAAAGGGATAAACACCTGGAGAAGGGGGAATCTGATCAAAGAGGACAAAAGCCCAGGGAAGAAAGGGAAGGGGGAGGAGCACCAGAGGGAGGTGATGGGCAGATAAGTCAGGATGGTGTACGACTTGAAGGAGAGCCTGTAGGTGGTGGCATTCTCATACACTTGCTGCCATTGTCCTTCTTGATGGTAGAGGTTGAGGGTTTAGCTGGTACTTGCTGTACTCCGTATGAACAAGTGAAGGCATTTTATGAATATGGTACAATTTACACAGAGCGCTTGGCTGCCAATAGTTAAAACATCCCAGGATAATCAAAAGACTTTGTCCTGAGTTAACTCATTTCTGCTTTGAATTTACTTTGTATCTACTGTGTAATTAGGGCAAGTTCATTCAATGCAGTGTACTTGACTTATGAGCTCAGCACTGAGGTGGCATTTTCAAGAAGTCCAACAATAAAATAATTCCTTCAAAAGTAGTTACTGCGGCAGTTTTTGCATGAACAAAAGTAAGCCCTGTTATTATTGCTATTTTCTTAACAGAAATATTTGACTACTAAAATTAAATACCCTACCTTTTTTGAAAGTGATAAGCAGAAGATTGGTAAAATAAACAGAAAATAAGATGGTTGCAATAGTCAAGTGAAATATTTTCAGATCATTCAGGAATTGAAAACTGTTTATGCATGAAACTGGCACAAATCATCCATCTGGACTTAAGAGTCAAAGTGTCTTTTACAGCATGGAAGCAGGAACATTGACCCAAGATGATAGTGCCTTCCTTAACCAGTCCATTTTGCCTATTTTTAGTCTATAACCCTCTAACATTGTCTGCCTGGTGACCACTGACGACAGCCAGACAATCTCTGAAGAGATTGATAATGGTTGGTGTCGCTGGTCTTGTAAAGGCACTGCCCAGAAGAAGGCAATGGCAAACCAGTTCTGTAGAAACATTTTCCAAGAACAATCATGGTCATGGATAGAGAAAAGAATAAGAAGAGAAATTCAGATGGAAGACCATGTTGGCCCATGTCATATGTTATGGCACATAATGATGATGACAATGACCCCTCCAAACCTTCCTATCCATGAAGTTCTCTAAATGCTTAACCCTAAGCATTTAATTATACCCACATCTAGCACTTCCCCAGCAGCTCGTTCCCTATACCACCAGACCCTATGTGAAAAACTTGTCCCTCACAACCCTTTAAATCTTGTCTCTCTCACCTTAAATCTGTGTCCTCCACTTTTAGGCCACCCTATCCTAGGAAAAAGACTGCGAACATCCACCTCTCCTGTACGGCTCATGAAATTATAAACCTTTATGAGCGAACCCCTCCTTCACACCAGGGAAAAATATTTCAGCCTATTCAATCTTTTCTTATAACTCCTGCCACCTGCAATGACATCCATTCCTAAACTAACCTTCTGAATCCTCTGCACTCTGTCTGACTAAATCACATCCATCCTGTGGCAAGGTAACCAGCACTTAAAATTCCTGGTGCTGTGTCCCCGACATCTCTTACAGCCCAAACCTTGTACAAAGGTCTCTGTCCAATGAAAGCAAGAGTACCAAGTGCCTTCTTCACCACCTTGACTACCCATGTCACAACTATATACGTGCCCCTAGGTCTTTCTGTTCAATAATTTTCCCCATGGGCTGTTGTGTAAATCCTACCCCTGGTTTAATTTCCCTAAATGCATCACCTTGAATCTTTTAAATTACATCTGCCATTCCTTTGCGCAGTTTTCCTGCTAATATATACCCTGATGCAACCCCTGACCACCACTCTACCAGTTTGGTGTCATCCACAAGCGTACTATTCATACTCATCCAAACATTCATATCCAAATCATTAATATATTTGAGAAACACCAGGAGGCCCGGCAGCGATCTTTGCAACGCACCCCGGTCAAATCTCTATGGTTGAAGAACCATTCTCCACTACCACTGTACAACTCCTCTGACCAAGCCAAATTTGTATCTAACTGTCTAGCTCACCCTGGGTCTCATATCATCTAACCTACTCAGACTAGCCTACCATTTGGCACCTTGTCAAACGCCTTGCTAAAGTCCACGCCCACATCAATTCTCCTGGTCACTTAGAATGCTCAACTAAATTTATGAAACAAAATTTCCCGTGCACTGACTCATGCTGTGTCTGCTAAGCAGTCCTCGTCAGATAGGTCCTGTTTCTCAGAATGCTCTCCCGTACCCTGATCATCGCACACTGTTTCTGCTGGTAGCTCAGCGTCCCATTATCAGAGTACCAACATGGCCAGATAGACTGGAACAGCAACACACGTACGCAGAGTTATCAGAGGACAGCATGAGAGACATGCAGCTTAGGAGAATAGAGAGCTATGAGTAAGCCTAGGTAGTTCTAAGGTAAGGACACGTTTGGCACAGCTTTGTGGGCCGAAGGCTCTGTATTGAGCTGTAGGTTTTCTATGTTTCTAAGAAACATTTTTCGTGTGGCTGCACTGGCCTGTGTAAACAAACTGAACAAAAACTTAAAGCGCAGCCAACCAAGTCAGCCACAAAATGAAATTCTCATGTGCTCCACAGATCAGAGACGTCCAGTGCGTCCCCTGATTTGCGGAAGGACAAGGCACGAAGTTTCACCGCGAGGTGAGGACATTAGGTCTGCAGGAAGCAAATGGAGATGCTCAGCTGAAGGTACCACGACATCGAACAAAAGGCTATTTGACAAAAGAAAAGACTCCATGCGGTGGGCAGCATTATTTACACCCCTATGCCTTTACAAAGATATCCTTTACCTTTTTATGTGTTCGACCTTGCGATTCAGCAAGCAGAAGCGTGTACATGCAGCATGTAAGTGCCTTTACGAAGTATTGGATACAGCCCAACCCATCATGGGTAAAGCCCTCCCCACCGTTGAGCACACCTACATGAAACACTGTCACAGGAAAGCAGCATCCATCATCAACATCCCCCACCACCCGTGCCATGCTCTCTTCTCGCTGCTGCCATCGGAAAGATGGTACAGGGGCCTGAGGACAGTTACTGCCCCTCAACCTTCAGGCCCTTGACCCAAAGGGGATAACTTCATCCGCCCCATCACTGAACTCTTCCCACAACCTATGGATTCACTTATATTACGGTCACGATATTTGTTGCTTGCTTGTTTATTTATTTATTTATTGATTGATTGATCGATTGATCGTGTATTTGCAGAGTTTGTTGTCTTTTCCACATTGGTTGTTGTCCATCCTGTTGGTGTGGTCTGTCGTTGGTGCTGTTACGTTTCTTCTATTTACTGTGAATGTTTGCAAGAAAATGAACCCTAAATATACTTTGAACCTGGAGCAGCTGACACTTTGGGCCAAAGCCTTTTATCAGGACTGGAAAAATAGAGGGCAGAAGCCCAAATAAAGGGGTCGAGGGAGGGGAAGGAGCACAAGCTGGCAGGTGATAGGTGAGCCCAGTTGAGAGGGGGGAGATAGGTAGTTGGGGGAAGGGTGGGGAGTGTTCAATGGGAATGTTGTGAGAAACTGGGAGGTGATAGGTGGAAGAAGATAGAATCTGATAGGAGAGGACAGTGTGCAGGGGAATAAAAGGAAAGAGGTGGTTGACCTGGAGAGAGGAAGGTGTGGGTGATGGGAAGGACATGAGGGTGGGGGAGGGGGAAGAGAAGTGGTAAAGAGCTGGAGGAATGAGGAAAAATGAAGTTGGGGGGGTGGTAGGGGAAGAGGGGAGTAGTTACCAAAAGTTAGAGCAACTGATGTTGAGTCTGTCCATTTGGAATATGAGATGTTGCTGCCCCCGGTCTGTGACCGCCCTCAGCATGGCTGCAGAGGAGGCTGTGGACAGACTTGTCAGTGTGGAAATGGGAAGTAGAATTAAAATGGTCGTCCATCAGGAGATCCTGACTGAGTGGCAGCGAAGTGAAGTTGCTCGACCAAGTGATACCCCAATCGGCATTCAGTGGCACTGGCGTAGAGCAGCCTGCACTGGGCATATATAAGTGACATATATCGATTTGCACGTGAAGTTCTGCCACATCAGTTTAGGGCCCTGAATGGCAATGAGGGAGGAGATGCAGGGGCAGGCATACGTGCCTATAGGAAGGTCGGTGGGGAGGGATGAGCAGACAAGGGAGTCGTGGAGAGAGAAATCCCTGTGGAAAGCAGAGAGTGAAGGGGAGGGGAAGATGTACCTGGTGGTGGGATCCTATTGGTGAAAGTTGTGGAGAATAAAATGTGGGATGTGGGGTGGTAGGTGAGGACAAGGGGAACCCTATCCCTGTTATGTTGGATGGGTAATGGGGTGAGGGCAGACATGCAGGAAACTGAAGAGGTGTGGGTTGGGGATGCATTAATAACATTGGAGGGGAAACCCCATATTCTCAGATGTCCTGGAATGGTAAACTTCATTACATGAACAGATGTGGGAGAGACAGAGGAAATGAGTAAAGGGAATGGCATCCCTGTGAGAGACAAAGTGGGAAAAGATGTAGTCGGTAACTGTGGGAGTCAGTAGGCTTTTAAAATATGTTGGTAGATAATCCATCTCTGGTGATGGAGACAGAAAGATCAAGAAAAGGGACAGAGGTGTCAGAAATGGACCAGGTGATGTTGGGGGTGGGGCGGAAGTTGGTGGCGAAATTCATAAAATTGATGGGCTCCACAAGGTACAAGAAGCATCATCAGTGTAGCAGAGAAAGAGTTGTGGAGTGTTACCAGTGTCAGCTTGGTCCATGTAGCCAACGTAAAGCCAGGCATAGCTGGGGACCATGCGAGTGCCCATTGCTTCCCTCTTGGGCGAAGCCTAAAGAGAAGTTTTTAAGGGTGAGTACCAATTCTGTCAGATGGAGGAGGGTGATGGTGGTGGAGGAGAACTGTTCGGGTCTGTTATGAAGAAAGGAGTTGAGAGACCTGAGGCCTTCCTGTTGGGGGATGGAAATGTACAGGGACTGGACATCCATTGTGAAAATGAGGCAGTCAGGGCTCTGGACTGGGTACTGGTGGAAACCATGCGAAATATCACGAGTGTAGGTTGGGAAGGGACTGAACCAAGAGCACGTGAGTTCACTGGGGCAGGAGCAGGTGGAAACCGCAGGCCTAGTGGGGCAGTTAACTTTGTGGATCTTGGGTAGAGAAGGACAGTATGAGGTTGGAGAACAATGACAAAAAGCGGAGATTCTCCAGACTGATGAGGCTGGTGATCGTGGGAGCCAGTGAGAGACAGAGCCTCCAAATCACTCTAGCAAATGTCTCTGCCATGATACTGGTCACTTCCCATTCTGCAGATATTCCACATGCTCCAGGAAGATTCCTGAAATGTCAGTATCCTCCAGTTGCAGAGACAATTAGAAAAAAAGCCTAAACTTTACATTGAATTTCATTATTTGAAAGTTGGCACCAGTTACTGCATATCATTTGTTTTAAGTGTTAGTGAAATTGGTATTGATTAATTTGAAAATGAACCAAAAACAATGATTTACTTTACTTTTATTTTGTGATACAGCGCAAAATAGGCCCGTTTGGCCCTTTGTGCCACACCGACCAGCAACTCTTGATTCAACCTTAAACCAGTGTTTCCAACCTTTTTTAGCCCAACGCCCACCTTCATACTTGCCCACAACCCTCTTCAGCATAAAATACTTACCATAGTGTAAAGACATGGGAAAATGATTCTGCTTTAAATATTTATTTGTCTATAAAACTGCCTGACACAGTAGCTGAGCAGCAGCTTCGAATTCACTGTGATCCTTGAGCTTGATGGTTTTTAGCAAGAGTCAAAATATCTGGTTCAAGTTCTGTCAGTGAAAGCCTTACAGTGTAACAGTGTAGTCACATACCACAAAAAAAAAACTTTTTTGAAAAGCTCTTTGCTTCTTCATCATTCTGAATTTCGATAATTTCTTCTTGCAAGCTGTCTTCTTGTTTTTCCACCTTGTAAAGAAATGGGCTAATTACCCATTCTGGAATTTCCAGATTGTTCAAATCCTTGAATCGTTCTGAAAAGCCTTCTTCAGTGACTGCAGGTGTAAGCAGTACACTTGCAAATCACTGTCTGTGAAAGAGAGTGCCAGACTTTCCATGCAGGGAAACTGTGAGAACATTCTTCTCCCAATGTTTTGCTTATATATTTCCAATTTTCAGATAAAAGTGGACACTCTACTTTTTGCCTGGATAAAATTGAAATTCTCACCCTGCAGTTTCATATTTAGAATGGTCATTTTGTCATACAGATCGGCTAGGTATCCCTCATCTCCATGTAGAAGTCCAATCTTGTTTCCCCAACTCTGTTGACTTTGAGCAAAAATTCAACCACAGTGTCAAAAAGATCAAAGAAATGTTTTAAGAAGCAGCTTTTTGACATCCAACATACTTTAATATGAAGAAGCAAGCGTTCAAACCCTTCATTGTTATCTTAGCATAAATGGTAAAATATTCTGCTATTTAATAAATGAGCTTTAATTTTGTTGACAACAGATATTACAAGAGTCATGCCTGAAAAAAGTCATCGTGTGAGGTTTTTGGCTGCGAGATGTTGACGATTAATTACACAAGGGATTGCAAACAGACTTGGAATTTCTTTTCCATAAATGCCACTAAACCAGCGCTGTTATATATGGTGCTCCATCTGTTGCGCAAGGAATCATGTCCTAATCGGAATACTTTTATCCTCAATATTCATTTTGAGTTCATCGTAGATTGATTCTCCATTGATAATTGTTTTTAACTTTTTACAAAAGGGAATCTCTTCATAAATGTTTCCATTTTTGATGAACTGTCATCATTATTATCATCAGGTGCCATGCCCAGTTTGAGCTTTGACTGCCATGGCCCACACACTCCTGTTTCAGGTCAAGTGGATAAATTCATTGGTATTCATTTCCAGTTCTCTGGCTGCTGTCTCCATCATCATTTGTCTTTACCTTCCTTTTGCTTTCTTCCCTTCAATCTTTCCCATAATTACCATGCATTCTAACTCCTCTTTCCTAATCACATGTCCAATGAAGTTATGTTGCCTTTTCATGATCTCATACATTATTTCTCTTTTTGTGCTTGCTCTGTTCATGACATCTTCGTTAGATATTTGCTTCGTCCATGATATTCTTTGCATCCTCCTCAAAAACCACTTCTCTGCTGCTTCAATTCGTTTCCTCATGTTACTAGATTTTGTCCAACATTCTGAGCCATATAACATAACTGAATAAACGTAACATTTCAGAACGCTGAGGCGGGTTGTCATGTCTAGTTTACTGTTAGTCATTATACTCTTCATTCTCGTAAAGGTGTCTTTTGCCATCCCTATTCTTCTTTTGATGCCCATGTCGCACCTGCCATCTGATGTCACCCAGCTTCCTAAGTAGCAAAAGTTCTGTACTTGTTTTATGTCTTCCCTGTTTATTTTCAGCCTGCAGATAGGATTCTCCTTCTTTCTGGATATCACCATACATTTTGTCTTTTTGCGTTTGATAGATAGACCCATTTTTGCACTTTCTTCGACATCTATATCAATTAAGTTTTGTAGTTCTTCCTCCATACTTGCAATTAACACAGTGTCATCCATATGTCTGAAATTATTGATGTTTTCACTGCCAACTTTGATTCCCAAGATGTCTCTTGTTTATTGTAATATTGTTTCACTGTACATATTAAACAACTCAGGAGAGAAAACATACCCTTGTCTAACGCCTCTCTGGTAATATCACTGGTAAAAAGCTCCACTGTTCTTCAGATGGATGTTTGAAAGCAAAGGATGGTACCATTATCATGAAAATAGATGAGGTTATGAACAGATGGACTGAGTATATTCAGGAATTGTTTGAAGACGATTGAGGCAAAAAATCAGAAATTAAGAAGAACGTTGAAGGTCCAAATATTTTAAAATCTGAAGCTCGTAATGCGATAAATAAGATGAAGAAAGGAAAAGCAGCAGGTCCTGATGAATTGGTAATAGAACAAATGATCACCCTTGAAGATTATGGAATTGTAAAACTTACTGATTTAATCAATGACATTTATAAGACTGGAATAATACCAGAAGAGATGAAAAAATCAGTATTTTTGACTCTTCCTGAGAACTCTGGAGCAATAGAATGTGAATTACATAGGACCATAAGTTTAATGAGTCATATCGCTAAGATACTTCTAAGAATTTTGATGACAAGAGCTAATAGTAAGATACAAGCTGAAATAGGTAAAGAACAATGTGGTTTTGTGAAAGACAAAGGTACAAGAAATGCGATATTGATGTTAAGGATGATATTAATGATCAGAATGAGCTATTCAAGTGGAAAAAGATTTGTTTGTTTTATCGACTACACAAAAGCATTTGATGAAGTGAAGCACAATAAGTTATTTGAAATATTACAGGAAACTCTAGACCTAGATTTGAAAGACCTCCACCTAATCAGAAATCTGTACTAGGAACAAACTGCCACCTTAAGAATAGATGGAGAAGTGAGTCAGTTTACGAAAATCAAGAGAGGCGTTAGTCAAGGGTGGGCTTTCTCCCCTGATTTGTTTAATGTGTACAGTGATGAACTGTATATATGCCATTAACAATGCCTCGTTGTCTCACACCGTTGACTTATCCAGTTGTATACCAAATTACGTTTTTGTAGTTCTGTGCATAGCTGATACTACATGTCTTCACTCATTTCATCAATACGATGAGCTACTGAGTTATTACTCAGAGGAATTGATTTTAAGATGCTGGTATCCATTTTGAGAACAGTGGTGATCTTTCGATACAGCAGGCATTATCAATCTTTCGCCAATTGTATGAGATTTTCCACACTTGGCTATCACTTTGGAAATGTTATAAGAAGCAATGAGACCACTATCAAGGTCATTTTTAGCTTTCTTGGCAAATGGCTCGAGTGTGAAATGCTTTTCAAATGCTTCCTTCATCTCCTGGAACTGAGTAATGCCATAAGTAGCCTCTCTAGGTTGTCTTTGACAGAAGTGTCCTGTAATCTTTAGACAGTGCAGTATTACAGATAAGACACATGGGTGTTGCCAATCTGACGGAAACGGAATAAAACTATACTCCAGGTATGTAACATTGTATTGACGAGCCTTCTGTAGTTTCTGTTTCATAGCAAGGTTAGAATTTAAGGCTTCACCACTTTCAGACTCAAAGAGATCACGCCGTATATATTTATCCATCATTAACGGGGCTAAATTAAAAATAAAAAATTAATGCAAACCCCGAAGATGGTTCTTGACCACACATATGAAGCTGAGGTCACTTTGAACACCTCAGGAGGCATCCTCGGGGTCAGCAGGTTTACTGATTGGCTCTATTTCACCGTTTTGTTCTGGCCAGGACTGCATCGTTGCACGACCTGTTTTCCATAGATCTGTAGAGAAAGTTGAGAGGGTGCCAACTTACCAACAGTTAAGTTGCATGAACTCGTTCTGTGCCACAAGTCAAGGGGAACTGTTGGGCACCCTGGTTGCTCATTGATGCATCCCCAGTAATGTCTGTATGGTTGGTGGGGTTGGATGAGATTGCCAAGTTTCAGATGCGTTGTTACAATGAGTGCTCACCGCCTGCAGAGCCTTGCTTCTTCCTGTGTTCCAGTATCTCATCCTCTTTTTTGGAAGTACCTGCTCCACTAACGGTCGGTCAGCACTCGTGCCTCAAGTTAGGGTCCGCTTACCGACACCCACCCCCTGCAAAAATCTTAAATGCCCCCCAATGACTTCTATTTCCCCTAACTCCCCTTTAGGACACATAACCACCCCCCGTTGGGAACCATGATGGTAGCACCTCTGGTGGGGGAACACGTTGCGTCCTTTTCAGGCGGTTAGTCCACCTTTGGTCCCCACCTGGCACTCAGCTCTCACCTGTGGCTCCCCGTAGCTGTTTGCATGCGACAGCGGCCACACTCGCGGGCAACGGCTTCGACAAGCCGGCTAAACCAGGTGAGGGTAGCCAATGGGTCTCAAACCCTCGGTGAGATAGGGAGATGTCTATCCCAGCATGTGAAGACAGACTCCGGCGGATTGAGTGGACGAGACCAATGGAAGGTCCAATGGTCAAGAAGGCGGCCTCTGCAAGTGTCGTGGAACGTGTAGAGCAGGACAAGACACAGAAGATGTCCTGGTCATCCACTGCGCCTAGTCCCATCTCCAGCCGTCTTGACTCTGTCTTGCCACTGGATCCAGATGGGAATTGGGAAGAGAGAGTGAGGTTGACGCTGCATAACTCTCCCTCACTTAAATCTAAATCACGCGCTAGTCTCGACACCTCAATGGTGTCGAGGTCCTTATCGACATCGACAATGGACGAACACACAGTACTTTGATAACAAGATGAAATTCTGAGCATTCATTTCCTCCACTGTGTGTTCACAGTGGCTGCAGTCTGTGCACCTACTCCACCAGGTAACACAAAGTTCAAAATAAGTTTATTATCAAAGTACTGTAGATACAGTATATGTTACCATTTTCTTGCGGGCATACGATAAATCCATAATAGAATAATAACCATAATAGAATCAATGAAAGACTGTACTATATTGGGCATTCAACTTGGACAGCACATATCAAACCTATGAGCCCTGGCACAAAGGTGGGCAAGGGGGAACAGGTGTAGGGGAAAACCACTATCTGCAGGTCTATTTCCAGCTCCCATAACCACCTTGACTCAGGGACAAATTCCATGTCTTTCAGCATTGGTTGTGGAGGTCAAGTCATTGGGTGTACTTAAAGAGGAGGTTGATGGATTCTTGATTAGTCAGGGTGTCAAAGATTAAGGGGAGAAAGCAGGAGAATGGGATTGACAGGGATAATAAATCAGTCAGGAATGGCAGAGCAGGCTTCATGGGCCAAATGGCCTAATTCTGATCCTATGTCTTATGTCTTATGGTGATTGCTAGATGAAGTTCTGGAACTCCATCCTCAATAGAAATATTGGATTACCTGCACCAGAAGGACTGAATTGGTTCCAGAAAGTGGCTTATCACCAGTTAGCAGAGCTTATAATTGATAAATTTCAAGGAAGCCCTTTCTCATGGACGGGGGGAATTTCCTGCAGTTATAACTTAGGTGCACACCGATTTCGATTGGACTGCTGCTGGCAATGTCCAGCATGATCACCTGTGAGAAGCTGCAGAGAGTAGAGTGGACTCTGCTCAATTTATCATGGGCAAGTCCCTCCTCACCATCGGTTGTATCTACAGGAAGTACCGTCTCAAGGAGACAATGTCCACCATCGGGGCCATGCCATCAGGCAGGAGGTACAGAAACCTGGAGTCCCACACCACCAGATGTGCTTCCCTATCACAATCCTCACTGATTACTTGAGAGATGGCACAGTAGCATAGCACTTAGTGAAAACGTAGAATGCGTTGAGCACGACAAGCCACAGAAGATGTCCCGGTCATCCATTGCGCCTAGTCCCATCTCCAGCCGTTTCGACTCTTGTCTTGCCATTGGATCCAGATGGAAATTGGGAAGAGAGAGTGAGGCTGATGCTGCGCAACTCTCCCTCACTCAAATCCAAATCAAGTGCTAGTCTCGACACCATCAAAGCCGGCTGGTGGCGTAGTGGCATCAGCGCTGGACTTCGGGATGAGAGGTCCCGAGTTCGAATCCGGCCGGCTCCCATGCACGCTCTCCATCCGTACCTGGGTTGAGCGTCAAGCTAGCAACTCAACCTCGTAAAAAGTACGAATGGTGTCAAGGTCTTCATCGATGACGATGGACGAACCTTATTATTCGTTTGTCAGTGCCTTTAAATAACACGATGCCTGTTCCTGTGCTGTACTCTTCTATGTTCCTATTCCTCAGTAGACGAGCTTGCTGGTCTGCCCTGTCTGAGCACTGCTGAGACACTTGCCCTGACTAGCAGTGCCACCTTCCCCTCTGTCATGTCGAAAACAATGGAACTCCAGAACACTGAGCTGCCAGACCTGCCCTTCCTGCAACCAAGTCTCACTAATGGCTACAATGCCATAATTCCAGGTGCTGATCCATGCCCTCAGCTCATCTCCCTTCCTCCAATACCCCTTGCACTGAAATAAATGCACCTCAGAGTATTAGTCTCACCATGCTCAACCTTTTGGTCACAGAGAGTTCCTGTCTTTCTGTGCAGGCTTAGCTTCCACTTTCCTCAAAACCACTCCACTCGCAATAGGAGCACTGAAATCATACATTTAGCCGTTGTAACCTGATACACCGTTAAGTAAAATCAGGGCTGCTTCGTAGCTTAACTCCTTTGGTCCATATCTCCTTTGTGAAATGGGTGACATCACTCTGTCCCTTGTTAGTGACAACAGGGAGAGCCTGTGGCATGTCGAACTGCTGGGCAAACAACAGTTTTTGTTGACTGTAGATCATAGTCTCCCCGTGGGTGCTTTGCTGTTGCTTGGTGGGTGGTGGGCACTGATGCTTTTTGCTGTAATGGGCGGGGAGGGGGGAGGTTGATGTGTTGAAGCTTGCTGCTGCTTACTTAGGGGAGGGGTAGAAGGGGGCTTTGGGGTTTTAATGTTTTTCTGCCATACATTCTTCTGGGATTCTTCTGTTTTGTTCTGTGGATTTCTGCGAAGACAAGTATATCAGGTTGTATACTGTATACCTTCTCTGATAACAAATGGAACTAGTTGGTCCACCTAGACATAGACTGTAGCTTGTATTTTGCATTGCTGCTTACCTCTTTTACAGGTGAGTACAGCAGGTGACCTCAATGTCTTGGAGGAGAGCAAGTTTCTTGCATAATTATGGATTTAATTGCATTTTTCTGCTACTGATTTCTATTTTATCATCTCCCAAGACCATAGGTTCATATACCATTCTAAATTACTGAATGCACAGTCTAGCACGCTTCATCGAAAGGTTGAGAGAAGATCTAAATGCTATAATGGTTGGACATGTAGGTGTGTATAATGCCCTGGTTCGTATATTTTTTTACTGTTATGCTGTTCTGTATTTCATTTGTGCTGTTCTGTTCAAGTTGCTTGTTTGGGTTACTGTTGAAGATAAGAGATAGGAGAATTATGTGCCATCTGATTAGGATGGCCGGATTAAAAGGAGGCTTCTTTGGTGAGGGATATGAAGGTTGGGCTTGGGGCTTTTGTTAAGGAGATGAAGAGAGAAGATGCCGGAGAGAAGAGGTCGGGGCCTTGATTCAATGATGCCCGGGGTGAGAGCGGTGAAGGGGGAGCCGTGAGTTCCAACTGTTTCTTTAAAATGTGACCTTTTGTTGTTTTGTTCTTTCTTTACTAACTCTTTAGTCAAATTAAGAATTATAAAGCTAAATCTTTTAATTGTATGCGGTGCCCTGTCTGTTATTTTGCGGCATTTCTTTGTAACAGGGTAACAAATCACGCAGCATCCTCACAAAAAGGGGTTTCGGGGCGGGGCTCGCGTCTCAATCTCACACGCTTGGCGGGGCCGGAGATTGTTTCCTTAGCGCTATGCAGCCGAGGAGACCAGAGTGCTTCACGTGGAATAGCCACAGCAGTATTTAAGTCAGAGCATCTGAGTTCTCTCAAAATCTGAGCTGATATCAAATAGTATTTATACAACAGATTATTTGCTTGTTATTTCATTGCTGTTTATGGAGAATAGTGTGCGCACATAGCCAAGTGGTTAAGGCATTGGACTAGTGATCTGAAGGTCGTGAGTTCGAGCCCCAGCCGAGGCAGTGTGTTGTGTGCTTGAGCAAGGCACTTAACCACACAGTGCTCTGCCACGTCACTGGTGCCAAGCTGTATCGGCCCTTGCCTTTCCCTTGGACAACATTGGTGGCGTGGAGAAGGGAGACTTGTAGCATGGGCAACTGCCGGTCTTCTATACAACCTTGCCCAGGCCTGAGCCCTGGAGAGTGAGGACTTTCCAGGCGCAGGTCCATGGTCTCACAAGACTAACGGATGCCTATTTTATGGGAGAATGCAATCCACAAATTGACTGTTATATGTTCTATATTAAAATGGTGACTACGCTTCAAAAAATATTTCATTGACTGACGTGCTTGGCCTATCCCGAAATTGCGAATCTGATTTAATAAATGCTATTGTCGCTTTTTCTTTTGAAGAATTTTTTAATCTTCCCTGCAGAACATCAAAACACTGAATTGCAAAATGATTCTGAGAAGCCACGTGAAATGGCCCGGTTCACCTTTTTAAGGTGATGCAGGTAATTGCTGCAGCTACAAAGTGAAATTGTTCCATCCTCACATAAAAGCAAATAAAATTGAGAATGGGAATGATGTGATTGTGTACGTTGTGTAATATTCTCAAAATATGAGTCATTTGGATCAGAGATTCAGACACATTATTAATACTAGATGCAATTATAAGGGGAGGATAAACATTACAGGGAAAAAAATCTCATCACCAGGACTTTTTAAAAAAACATCTTGTTACAAAGGTTTACTTTTGAGTGTTAGTTACCATTTTAAAAGCCTCTTCTGCTGCTTATGGGTTGCTGCAGCTTCAAAGTGTTCTAGCTTCACTGATGCTGGTTTCCAATGGAAACCCCGTCGGGCAGGGTCCTAAGATGGGAGGCTGGAACTTTTGCCCGTTTTAGACTGGACCACTTGTAAGATGTAAATTGAGGACTGTACTATCCTGGTTATAAATAGAACAATTCCATTAATACTCTTCCTAGTAATGCCAATAATTGACAATCCTAATTAGAGGCCTTGTAAGCCCCAGATGGCCTGACACAAGAAGCTTCTTCCTCAGTGCTACCGGACTTCTAAACCAACCAGCTCTTTCAATTCACTTTCCCAGTGCTACTGCCGCAGTCTCAGAGTCCTATCTCAGCCCCTCTCGGTCATTTAGCATTCCTTTTTGCACTGTTTTCAAGCTATAACTGCAATCTTTGACAAATCTCTGCTATTTGTTGTCCACTGTTATAACCATACATCCATTTAACAATTACAGCACGGAAACAGGCCATCTCGGCCCTTCTAGTCCATGCCGAACTCTTACTCTCACCTAGTCCCACCGACCTGCACTCAGCCCATAACCCTCCATTCCTTTCCTTTCCATATAGCTGTCCAATTTTAACTTTAAATGACAACATCGAACCTGCCTCAACCACTTCTGCTGGAAGCTCGTTCCACACAGCTACCACTCTCTGAGTAAAGAAGTTCCCCTCATGTTAACCCTAAACTTTTGCCCTTTAACTTTCAACTCATGTCCTCTTGTTTGAATCTCCCCCACTCTCAATGGAAAAAGCCTATCCACGTCAACTCTATCTATGCCCCTCATCATTTTAAATACCTCTATCAAGTCCCCCCTCAACCTTCTACGTTCCAAAGAATAAAGACACAACTTGTTCAACCTTTCTCTGTAACTTAGGTGATGAAACCCAGGTAACATTCTAGTAAATCTTCTCTGTACTCTCTCTATTTTGTTGACATCTTTCCTATAATTCAGTGACCAAAACTGTACACTATACTCCAAATCTGTCCTCACCAATGCCTTGTACAATTTCCACATTACATCCCAACTCCTATTCTCAGTGCTCTGATTTATAAAGGCTAGCATACCAAAAGCTTTCTTCGCCACCCTATCCACATGAGATTCCACCTTCAGGGAACTATGCACTTTATTCCTAGATCCCTCTGTTCTACTGCATTCTTCAATGCCCTACCATTTACCATGTATGTCCTATTTTGATTAGTCCTACCAAAATGTAGCACCTCACATTTATCAGCATTAAACTCCATCTGCCATCTTTCAGCCCACTCTTCTAACTGGCCTAATTCTCTCTGCAAACTTTGAAAACCTACTTCATTATCCACAACTCCAGCTATCTTAGTATCATCTGCATACTTACTAATCCAATTTACCACCCCATCATCCAGATCATTAATATATATGGCAAATTTATTTATTGTTGTATTTATTGTTATCACATTTCCTCTGTGAGCATTATGCAAGTGAGGGATTTAATTATATCTGGATCTAAAGGAATTTGCTAAAAAAAAAGGATAGTTTTTAAAATTCTGTTTCTCACGTGGTGCTCTTTCCACAGAGATGTCAGCCTGTATAATGATAAGATAAATAGACAGATACTTTATTGATCCCAAAGGGAAATTAGTGTCGCCAGAGTATTACAAGTTCACAGATATGCAAATATCAGAAGAGAAGTAAGAAGAAGAAATAAAAAATAAGTTACTTTAAACAGCCTAACAGGAGGGGACCGTCACTTCTCCAGTTCATTACACAGCCGAGGGTACAAATGACCTTACGTAGCCCTCTTTGGAGTAGCCCAGTTGTCTTAGTGTATCTGAGCTAGCAATGGCCTGCCTGTCTCTGGTTCAAATTACAACACGTTCTGGATACTGTTTGTTTTCTAGCTTCAAAACATTAAACCAATTCAAAGGAAGACACTGGAGTCTGAAATGTGAGTCTAACCTTGTGTTTACTTTAAGCGAGGCGTGCACTTACCACGTGCTAATGTGATGACATAAGTAATTTACGTATTTATACATATAACCTGTCGTGAATTATTTAAATGAACAAAAATTCTTAATTAAACAATATATATATATGCAAGATTACTCAAAGATTACTGAAATATTAAATACACAACAGATACCTCCCAGGAAACATAGGCTTTTAGCCAAGGTGAAGGCCTGAGTGATTCCACAGTCCAGGAATTCTATGGGAAATTGACCTATTGGGTGCCCCAGTGGACTAGCACATCTACCCCCATGTGGGCCAGGACCTTTGGAAAGATGCTTAGAGCTGTTGTCGTGGAGTTATTGAGTAAAACAGCAGGGAAACAAGCTCTTCAGTCCAACTGGTATGTGCACCCCCAGCTCGTCCCAATGTCCTGCGGTTGGCCCATATGCCTCAAAGTACCACCCTCCAAGCTCCTATCCCGCTGCTTCCTAAATTATACCATTTCACCTGCTTCAACCACTTCTGGTAGCTTGTTTCGTGTGCTCACTACACTGTGCTTGAAAAAGTTGAAAAAATTTTAAATAGTTCCTTTCTCAGCATGCACTGGGGATAACACTGTTACAATCCACCTGATCCTTCCTTCTCATAATTTTAAACGGTTGTATAAAGTCTTGTCTTATTCTCCTCTGCTCCGAGCAATAAAGACCAAACTCTCCCTGGCAGCCTTTTCTTAGTCCAAACCATGAGGATTGGGTGTGCCTGTGTGTGTCAGTCTGTGTGTGTGTGTGTGTGTCTGTCTGTGCTTGTGTGTGTGCAGGGAGGTTGGTGGGGAGAAACAGCATTCTGAGGATTGGAAAATGATGGATGTGACATGCTTGCTGAACAATGGGTGTACAAGCATGCCAGGTAACTACAGACTGGTAAGTTGAACCTAAGTGCTGGGTAAGGATTTAGAAACAATAATCAGGGAGAAAATGAATAGGCACTTGAGAGGTTTGAGGTAATTAAGGAAACCCCACATGGCTCGGTTTAAAGCAGATTCTGTTTAACTAACTGAATTGAAATTTTTGATGAGGTATCAGAGAAGGCAGATGAATAAGTGCAATGGATGTTGTCTAAACGGACTTTAAGAAAATGTTAATAAACTACTTTGAAAATGCCGGTTAGCAAATTAAAGGCATATGAAATAAAAGGGCTTGAGTCAACTTGCTTGAAAGAGGTTTGAGATCAGAAAGCAGTAAGTGATGTTAATGGCTGGTTTTTACACTGGGCACTGGTGTTCTCCAAGGGTCACATCAGTGACCACTGCTTTCTCTGATGTCTATAAATAACCAGTCTTTGAGCATTTAAAAAATCAGTCTGAAAGTGAAAATTCTTACAATTTCCCACGTTATATGGTGTCTTTACAATTTCTTCCAAGGAGTGCAGAAGTTTGTCCTCTTTTCATGCTGAAAGTGCAGTAATTTAGTGACTGCTGTACACCAGATTGAAAACATTGAGACCCACTGAGCTGGTGAACTGACCCTTGAAAACAGATGAATACTAATAGCCTATTAGTCTCAGACATTGAGCATAAACATTTGAAACTTAGTAACACAGAGCACAGAAGAATTCAGCCCTTGAAGACTGCAGCAAACATTCAAAGATTCAAAGTACATTCATTATTCAAAGTATGTGTGCAGTATACAACCCTGATATTCGTCTTCTCCACAGACAACCAAGAAACAACAAAACACCATGGAACCCATTCAAAGAAAAGCATCAAACGCTGCCGCCAGGTGCTAAAAAAACAAAACACGCAAACGACAATGAAAAGAAAACAAGTGATAAACACAGAATATGAAACACAAAATCGAATGAGTCACAGCATTCACCTCAACGTTTTTTATCTGCAGGGTGCCCTGATTCAAAATCGCCCAAATTAGCAACAAGAAAAGGTGTGACCAGAAACCAGAAACAAATCTTACCGCGAACTGGGGAGTCCGATCCACAAACCGTATCGGCTAAAACTCGCCCAAGGTCCAGAACTCCGACAGCATCGAGGGAGAGAAAGAGAGACCATTTAAACACGGGGACCTTCCGCTGGGAGCAGTGAGTGAGAGGCTGGTAGATGGCACTGATGCTGAATGAAACAAAATCTTTTCTGACTGTCTAGGATCCATAACTCTCCATTCCCTACATATTCCTGTGTCCATCTAACAACCTCTTATATGCCACCATAGTATCTGCTTCTACTAGTAACCCCAACAACCCATTCTAGGCACCCACCACTCTGTGTAAGACTGTGTAAAGCCATTATGTGGTGCATAATAAAGATCTTCAGTACCCATTGGGCAATGCGGGCACCTCACTTGGAGCTGGAAGCCACTAAGGTGACCAGGTCGCACGTGCTCAGTGTTGAACACAATTCAGTTATAAAATGTTCTAGCCTTTACCCACATCAGATTTGTCTCTATTGAGAACAAACATGATGCAATTATACCCCTCCGGTTTTGTTGGCAGTGTAAGTCTGGGGAAGACAATCACCAAACGTCTGAGATTGAGGTACGAAACCTCCTGTTGGTGTGGATGCTGTGTGATCCGTTCCCTTGTTACAAATCAGTACCATGAAATAACTGACAGTACACCATATGCAGTTAAACGATTTAGCTTTATAATTCTTAATTTGACTAAAGGGTTAATAAAGTAAAACAAAAAGAAAAGTGCTCATTTTAATGAAACAGTCTTATGTGCACAAGTTGGAGCTCACAGCTTCCCTTCCGCTGGTCCTCCATCGATTTCCCCGGGCTTCATCAACTTCTGGCCCCACTCCAAGTCCATTCCTTTCTGGTGTCTATGACCTCTCCTTTCTGGCATTTTCTCTCTCCATCTTCCACCGAACAAAAGACCCAGATCACCTCAGTCTCAGACACACAGCAAGAAAAAAACACTCCCCTCATTGGATGGTGCATATTCTAAAGCCCCCGTTATCTCTAACCATAACCCAAATACTGCTGCTACAGAAAAAACCATTACATTAACAGTGAACCCTTTCCCAGGGTGTTACACTGTCTATGTCTCTGATAACTTTCTAAACCTCTATCAGGTCTTTCCTCAGCCTCGATACTTCAGAGAAAACAAACCAAGTTTGTTCAACCTCTCTACATGGTTCAATCTCTAACCTGGTGGGTACTTCTCACAACTCACTTTTCCTCCTAGCATTCAACTTGTATAGACCTCATCTGAACTGAGGGAAAGAGGTTTATATTTTCACTATCTTTTTTGATAGGTAAGTGACATTATCTCTGGGAGAAATAAAAACAGAGTACAAGAAACACTCAGCAGATTGAGCAGTAAAAGTTCAAAGTTCAAAGTAACTTTTATTATCAAAGTACATATGTGTCACCAGCCCTGAGATTCATATTCTTGCAGGCTTACTCAGCAAATCTATGGAATAGTGACTGTAACAGGATCAATGTCAGATCAACCAGAGTGCAGAAGACAACAAACTGTGCAAATGTAAATATAAATAACGAGATCATGAGATAAAGAGTCCTTAAAGTTGGTTGTTAGAACATCTCAACGGGTGGGCAAGTATCTGCAGGAGAAGCATAGCTAATATTTCACATCAATAACCTTTCATCAGGACAAGGGATGGTTTGAAATGAACCATGCTCAGTTACAAAAGACTCGGGTGGAGTGAGACAAAAGGAATGTTTGTCCCAGGGTGGAGACCAATAGAATCTGAATGGCGTGGATGGTGAAGATGCTAGCTGAGAGAGGCTGATGAGTAGAGCGAATTAAATTAGATTAAGTTTATTTGTTCCCATGTACACTGAAACATCAAAGCATACAATGCAATGTGTCATTTGCAATGATAGACAGTCCAAGTGTCACCATGTGTCACCATGCTTCTGGCACTAACACAGCATGCTCACAGTTTACTAACCCTTACTAATCTCAGCCAGTCTGTGTGGAAGATATATGAATGACAAGAAGGTTAATAAGGATGTAGGGGTGGTTGCTGGGGAGAGAAAGAACTGAGAAGCTGTTTGCTTTTCTTTCCTCCTGAGTGGTACCATGCTGGTTTTGTGACACCCCTTTGTTCTGGAACCTTCTAGAGGAGGATGGAGTTCTACTCTATCGGCCTTATCAGCTCCTCTCACTACCAATATCTAGGTTTTGATCATCAGGCATCCCTACCATCCCAGACAAGCTCCCTTCTCACTGCTGCCATCAGGAAGAAGGTACAGGAGCCTCAGGACTCGCACCACCGGGTTCAGGAACAGTTATTACCACCCCACTCATCAAACTCTTGAACCAAAGGGGCTAACTTCACTCAGCTTCACTCGCCCCGTCATTGAAATGTTCCCACAACCTATGGACTCACTTTCAAGGACTCTTCATCTCATGTTCTCAATATTTATTGCCTGTTTATTTATTATTATTATTATTTCTTTCTTTTTGTATTTGCACAGTTTGTGTCTTTTGCACGCTGGTTGATCACCCAAGCTGGTGCAGTCTTTCGTTGATTCTGTTATGGTTATTAGTCTGTAGATTTATTGAGTGTCCCCGGCCCACAAGAAAACAAATCTCAAGGTTGTGCATGGTGACATATATATGTACGTTGGTAATAAATTTACTTTGAACTTTGATGCTGGCTGCTGATCCTGGTGCTGAAATGTCCGTGCAAAAGGAGGCTGCTTTCAGCAGCCTGGTATTGTTAGAGGGGGAGTGAGGGGATTCTGGAGAGAGGTGGTGAGTGGGACGGGGTGGTGGACTGTTGGACTGGGTTTGGATATTGTGGTGAGGATTTGGAATTGGTTTACTAGAATGTTACACACTACAATCTTTGTCACGTCGGGAGTATGAAGCTCCCCTGAAAGTGCTCCTACTCTCACTCCTTCCTCCAGACTTGAACCACAGAAGAATGCTCGAGAACTGTGACAGGGCTTGAATGCCATCAGCTCCTGCAAAAAGAACAAGCGGGCAAGATTTTGCTGCCAGGTGAGCTCAAAGCCTTTTGTGTTCGCGTTGACCGACAGAACGTGGAGGAATCTTCTCCATCTCCTGCAGTCCCTGAAGATCCTATGGTTTCAGTCTCTGAGGCCGATGTGAGAGCATCCTTCGGGAGGGTGGACTCATGGAAATCGTTCGGCCCAGATGGTGCACCTGGCCGAGTACTGAAGACCTGTGCTAATAACTGGCTGAAGTTCTTACTGACATCTTCAGCCTCTCGCTTCGGCAGTCTGAGGTACCCACCTGCTTCCAGCAGGCTTCAGTCACGCCGGTGCCTATGGAGAATGTGGACCGTTCCTCAATGATCATCATCCAGTCGCACTTACTTCTACCATGAAGAAGCGCTTTGAGAGGTTGCTTATGAAACAGACCAACTCCTGCCCGAGGAGTTCAATGTAAATTTATTATCAAAGTACATGTATGTCACCATATACAACCCTGCGATTCATTTTCTTGTGGGTATACTCAATAATTCTGTTGAACAGTAACTGTAACAGAATCAATGGAAGATCAACCAGAGTGCAGAAGACAACAAACTGTGGAAATGCAAATATAAATAAATAGCAATAAACAAAGAGAACATGAGATAATGAGGTAAAGAGTCCGTAAAGTGAGATCATTGTTTCGTAGGAACATTTGAATGATGGGGCAAGTGAGCGGAGTTCAAGACTCTGGTGGTTGAGGGGCAGTAACTGTTCTTGAACCAGGTGGTGCGAGTCCTGAGGCAGGAGGGGGAAGAGAGCACGGCCTGGGTGGTGGGGATCCCTGATGGTGGATGCCGCTTTCCTTTGACAGCGTTTCATGTAGAGTGCTCAACGGTTGAGAGCGTCTTACCCATTCTCCTTCAGTGCACTTAGTGACACATCATCTTGGCAATACAGGCTACTCTCAGGCAACAAGTGGCTCTCACTTTTACAGAAGTCCACACATTGATTTTGTCAATAAGTAGGGAAGTACACAAAGGTCACTAATCTCTTACTGACCTACTTTCTATTTTTCCCTGTCCTGCTTAATACTGATATAATTATCCTTCCACCCAATTTATTTATTTCGAGCCACAACTCCCAGCAATCCCCCAATTTAACCTTAGCCAAATCATGGGGCAATTTACAATGACCAATTAACCTACCAGTCGGTACCTCTTTGAACTGTAGGAGGAAACCAGAGCACCCGGAGGAAACCCATGTGGTCATGGAGAGAACCTATGGACTCCTTACGGACGGCGGAATTGAACCCAGCTCACTGGTACTGCAAAGTGTTGTGCTAACTACCACACTACTGTTCTGCCCTACGATTTACTCAAGGTCCAAATCTAGTCTTGTCCGTAACATTTTTTTAAATTAAGAATTTATGATAATGTTTCCCAAAGTTCTCCCCCACTGGAACTTTGATGATCTGGCCAGGATCATTTCCAGGTACAAAGTCTAATATGATCCCTTCTCCAGTTGAACTGTCTGTATATTGTTTCAAGAAACATCCCTGACAAATTTTTGCCCCTCTAAGCCCCTGGCACTAAGGGAGCTGCAATCAATATCAGGAAAATTATAATCACCAACTGTATACATCGTTTGCATGATATGCATGCATATTATGCATACTGCGGCTATCGGGGAGTTTATAGTGTAACCTCATCATAGTAATTGCTCTATTGTTATTCCTGCACTTCAGCAACACTGCCTCACTGGGTGAGCTTCCCAGGATGTCCTACGTTAGGGCAGCAATAATATTTGCCCTGACTATGAATACAACTATCCCACCTCTTTTAAATCCAGCTCTATCAAAGTCTAAAACATTGAGCTGGTAGTCCTGCCCTTCTTGCAGCCTAGTTTCTATAATGGCTACAGTAACATAGTTCCTGGTACTAATCAAGGCACTAAGCATATCAGCCTTACCCCTTCTACCCCCCACATTAAAATATATAAATACACTTCAGAATATCTTCCCTGGTCCTGCCTGTTCTTGTTATTAGAATTACCTTGCCTCTGCCTCTATAAATTCATGGACTGTGTGACCCGCGGATGAGAGTGTCCCCAAAAAAATGATTCAGGGTCCTCTGAATGCCCTGGATGAATGAAAAGAACCATAATCTGCTGAAGGCTAGGTCGGTGGCACTTAGGACAGATGACCCAGGAAAGTAGGAGAGGTCCAGGTACAACCTGTGGAAAGCCATCTCACCTTGTGAAGTGGCAATTGCGGACTAAACGTAAATCACAGAAGGATGCTCGAGATCCTGAATGCCACCAGCTCCTACAAAAACCAAGCGGCCTAAATGACAGCAAGGTTTCACTCCCAGATGAGCGAAATGCCTTTTATGCAACACACACAAAATCCTGGAGGAACTCGGCAGGCCAGGCAGCATCTATGGAAAAGAGTACAGTCGACGTCTCGAGCCGAGACCCTTCAGCAGGACTGGAGGGAAAAAGCTGAGGAGTAGATTTAAAAGGCGGGGGGAGGGGAGAGAGAAACGCAAGGTGACAGGTGAAACTGAGAGCAGGAGGGGTGAAGTAAAGAGCTAGGAAGTTGATTGGTGAAAGAGATACAGGGCTGGAGAAGGGAGAGGACAGAAGGCCATGGGAGAAAGAGAAGGGGGGAGGAGCACCAGAGGGAGACGATGAGCAGGCAAGGAGATAAGGTGAGAGAGGGAAAAGGGCATGGGGAGTGGAGAAGGTAGGGGGATTATCAGAAGTTTGAGAAATCGATGTTCATGTCATCAGCTTGGAGGCCACCCAGATGGAATATAAGATTGTTCCTTCAACATAAGTGTGGCCTCATCTCCACAGTTGAGGAGGCTATGGATTGACATATCGGAATGGGAATGGGGAGTGGAATTAAAATGGGTGGCCATTAGGAAATCCCACTTTTTCTGATGTACAGAGTGTAGGTGCTCAGCGAAGCGATCTCCCAATCTATGTTGGATCTCACTGATATACAGGAGGCCACACCAGAAGCACCAGACACAGTATATGACCCCAAAGGACTCAGACATGAAGTGTCGCCTCACCTAGAAAGACTGTTTGGTGCCCTGAATTGGAGTGCGGGAGAAGGTGGAGGGGCAGGTGTAGCACTTGTTCAGCTTGCAAGGATAAGTGCCAGGAGGAAGGTCAGTGGAGAGGGACCAATGGACAAGGGAGTTGCATAGGGAGCGATCCCTGTGGAAAGCAGAAAGTGAGCGGTGGGAAAGATGTGCTTGGTGGTGGGATCCCATTGGAGATGACCGAAGTTGCGGAGAATTAGGTGCTAGACCTGGAGGCTGGTGGGGTGGTAGGTGAGGACAAGAGGAACCCTATCCCTGGTGGGGTGGCTGGAGGATGGGGTGAGAACAGACGTGCGTGAAATGGAAGAGATGCGGCTGAAGGCAGCGTTGATGGTGCAGGAAAGGAAGCCCATTTCTTTGAAGAAGGAGGACATCCCCTCCATTCCGGAATGAAAAACCCCATCCTGAAAGCAGATGGACCAGAGCTTTCTCTCGTTTGTGAGATTTCCACCATCTGCAGATGTTCTCTTGTCTGTGGTCTGCTCTCAGGTTGAGGCTCTTCATTCCAGAGGTCCCACACCCCAAGGCTCAGGAACAGTTATTCTCCTTCAATCATCAGGGTCCTTGAACCAACTTGGGTAACTTTACTCACCTCAACTCTGAATGGATTCCATAGCCAATGGATTCACTTTCAATCTGCAATCATCTTCTCAGTGTTATTTATTTATTTGTTTGTTTTTTTAATTATTAGTACAGTTTATATTCTTATGCATATTGGTTGTTTGTTGGTCTTTGTGTGTAGTTTTTCATTTATTCTTCTGTGTTTCCCTGTTCTATTGTGAATGCCTCTAAGAAAATGAATCTCAAGCTATTGCAAGGTTACATATAGTATGTACCCTGAATTTACTTCAAATTTTAGACTTTGAACCTTTCCCCCTGCACCCCATCTGTTGATCTACTACTTGGGTTCTGCAGCTTGCTACCACCCAAACTGGACCCCCACTAATTCCCCAACTGACAGATGACGCAATAGCCACTGCTCTACATACCGTCCTTGCACATCTGGAGAAGAAGGATGCGTATGCGAGAATGCTGTTCTTGGACTAAAATTCAGCATTCAACACCGTAATTCCATCCAGGCTCGACAAGAAGCTCAGAGACCTCGGCCTTCACCCGGCCTTGTGCAGCTGGATCCTGGACTTCCTGTCAGGTCGCCAGCAGGTTGTAAGAGTGGGCTCCCTCACCTCCAACCATCTGACTCTCAATATAGGAGCCCCTCAGGGCTGTGTTCTGAGTCCTTGCCTTTATTCCTTGTACCCATGACTGTATCGCCACCCACAGCTCCAATCTGCTAATTAAACTTGCCGATGACATTACATTGATTGGCCTTATCTCAAACAATAACAAGGTGGCCTACAGGGAAGAAGTCATCTCGCTGACACAATGGTGTCAAGAAAACAACCTCTCCCTCAATGTCGCAAAAACAAAGGAGCTGGTTATGCATTACAGGAGGAATGGAGATGGGCTAACCCCTATTGACATCAATGGATCTGGGGTTGAGAGGGTAAACAGCTTCAAGTTCCTTGGCATCCACATCACCAAGGACCTCACGTGATCTGTACACACCAGCTGTGTGGTGAAAAAGGCACAACAGCACCTTTCACCTCAGAAGGTTGAGGAAGTTTGGTATAGGTCCCCAAATCCTAAGAACTTTCTACAGGGGCACAATTGAGAGCATCCTGACTGGTATGGGAACTGTACCTCCCTCAATCACAGGACTCTGCAGAGTGTGGTGCTGACAACCCAGCGCATCTGTAGTTGTGAACTTCCCATGATTCAAGACATTTACAAGGACAGGTGTGTAAAAAGGGCCCGTAGGGTCTTTGGAGACCCAAGCCATCCCAACCACAATCTATTCCAGCTGCTACCATCAGGGAAGCAGTACCGCAGCATAAAAGCCAGGACCAACAGGCTCCAGGACAGCTTCTTCCACTTGGCCATCAGACTGATGAACTCACGCTGATTTGAGTGTACTCTATATTACATTGACTGTTCTATTTATTATAAATTATAATAAATTACTATGAATGTACATTGCACATTTAGATGGAGACGTAACGTAAAGATTTTTACTCCTCATGTATGTGAAGGATGTAAGAAGTAAAGTCAATTCAATTCAACCAGCACTAGTGCACCCATCATACTTCCTTAAACTTTTCAAAGTGGTACAAGTAAATCTTCCTGCAAGGATGTAAGTGCCCCTGCTTCTTAGGTGAAATCCATCCTTCCTGTACAGGGTGCCCTGGAAAAAGTAAAGTTCAAAAAGTTCAAGGTAAACATTATGTATGTCACCACCTGCAATCATGGAATTCATTTCCCTGCAGGTACACTCAGCAAATCTATAGAATAGTAACTATAACAGGATCAATGAAAGATCAGTCAGAATGCAGAAGACAACAAACTATGCAAATACAAATATGAAAAAAAAGCAAGCAATATTAAGAACATGAAATAACATGATATAGAGGCCTTGAAGTGAGAGCATTAGTTGAGGGAGTAGCTCAATGATGGGGCAAAAGAGTGCAGTTATCTCCTTTTGTTCAGGTGCCTGGTAGTTGAAGGGTAGTATCTGTTCTTGAACCTGGTGGTGCGAGTCCTGAGGCTCTTGTACCTTCTACCTGATGGCAGCAGCGTAAAAAGAGCATGGCTTGGGTGGTGGGGATCTCTGATGACAAATGCTGCTTTCCTACGACAGTGTTTCATGTAGACATGCTTAATAGTTGGGAGGGCTTTACCCGTGATGTACTGGGCCGAATCCATTACCTTTTGAAGGATTTTCAGTGCAAAAGCATTGGTGTTTTCATACCTGGCCTTGATGCTGCCGGTCAGCACAATTTCCACTACACACCTATAGAAGTTTGTCAAAGTTTTTGATGTCATGCCGGCCTATAGATGTTTGTCAAAGTTCCCCAATGATCATAGATCAGAAACCCTTCCTCTACATCAGCTCTTACGTTGCATATTCAACTGTACTGTCTTCCTGCTTCTGGTCTCAGAAACATGTGGCACAGGCAATTGTCCTAAAGTTAAAGCCTTAGAGGTATTCATTCTTAAATTACTACCTAAATCCCTTTTGCAGGACCTCATCATTTTTCATGCCTGTGCCATTAATATCACGTGGACCACACCATCGGACTGCTAATCCTCCTTTTGCAGAATTCCTTGACCCTGGCACTAGGAGATGACACGCCATCCTGAAGTCTCGCTTGCAGCCGCAGAAACAACATGGAGCTGGGTTCTGCTGTAGGTCTGCTTTGGCCGTAGGTGAACTGCAGTGGGTTCAGTTTGTCTGGAAGACTGGAGCTAATGGGTGCCCTGACCTTACGATGCACTTCCTGATGGTAGATATCAGAGCCAGAGGGGTGGTCGTCGTTGAAGCACGTTATCTTGTGTTTTCGTATTGTATTTTATTGAAATATAGCGTGGAATAGGCCCTTCCAGACTTTGAGCCATGCCACCTAGCAATCCCCCAGTTTCATCCTAGTCTAATCACAGGACAATTTACAATGACCCATTAATCTACCAATCGGTACATTTTTGGACTGTGGGAGGAAATCGGAGCACCCGGAGGAAATCCGTGTGGTCGCAGGGGGAATGTGCAAACTCCTTACAGGAGCTTGCACATAATGGGATGATAGTGGTCTGATAAAGCCGGGGGGACCTCAGATTGAAGTGGGGAGAGTCTGCAAATGCCCCTGCCAGTTGAACTGGGCATGATCTATGGACCTGGGACACCTTTCCACAGGTTCACTCTCCAGAAGATTGTTATTTCTTCTGAAATGGTGCCTGTGAATTAGAGGCTGTATAGGGTGTGTGGTGGTAATCCAGTCCTTTAGAATGTATTAAGCTCATCAGGTTGATAGATGTGGTCTAGGAAGGGCTGTAGCTGGACATACTCCCCGCAACATAGTGCTCAGGGACTCTCCCTGATCTGCCATAGCCCCTGCTTTAAAAAGGCCACCATCTGCTTTAGGAAGACCAGTACTGTATCATTTATGCCTCCATATGCCTACTCTCACCTCTGGAGCATCTGGACAGTAAAGCCACATACATTATACTCTTAGTTACTGCCTACAGCTCCGCCTTCAATACTATAATTCCAAGCAAGCACACCATCAAACTCTGAGACCTGGGAGTCAACATCTTCCCCTGCAACTGGTTGTTTCCCCTTCTCCTTTTGTCCCTTAACCTTTCAGCCCTTCCCTTCTCACTTGTCCATTACCTCCCTGTGGTTTCCCTCCTCCTTCCCTTTCTTCCATGGTCCACTGTTTATTCCCCTCGATAAACTTGACTTAGGCTGCTTGACTTATTGAGCTCCTCCAGCATTGTGTATAGGTTGTGGAATAGCAGATTGCCAATCCTCTTTATATTGACAATGCATTCTGGTTTTATTGATTATAAATGTTGCTCCTTAGCTCCAGGCCAAATCATCTCGGCTTGTCATGAATAACTTTAATTTAAAAAAAAGACACACCTTTATTTACTTCATACAGGTTTTCTAAATATGAATGTCACTTAGGATAATCACTTCACACCCACCTTAAAACACATTTACCTGGTATTATCTCCAGGCTCCTCTTTTATTTATTCAAGGTGCTCCCTTTCCTTGCATTTGGTTATTTTTCTCTCTGATTCAATGTATTTTAATTCCTTTCTCTGGTAAATGCTTAGAGTTCTATTCGTTGTAACTTGTACTTTCATTGCAAACATGATTAGGCTAGACTGTAAATTCCAAAACATTTAACTTCAGCCACAAGTGAAAAGGGATTTTCAAATCTGTAGGTGAAACTGCTAAACAAATTCTGGTTAGTACAAACTACCTTTAGCCAGTGAGATTGATTATATTCATTAAGATCTACCTATGATAGTGGACTAGACTACCCAATATGGTTGTGATTGTGGAAGAGGTCTGTAAAAAATTTGGATAAACCATGGAACCCAGCTGACATGAAGGTAACTCAGTCCTGATGCAATGTCTTGACCTGAAACATTCACAGTTCCTTTCCAGTTGCTACAGGTGCTGCTCGACCTGCTGAGTTCTTCCAGCTGACTGTTCTTTGCATGGAGGCTGTTTGTTAATGTAGCTTGGCTGACAAGAGATGAAGAGTTTCCTTTGTTTGGTGTGTGAGAGGGATTATATATTGTGTGGGAGGGGGATTACATATTGTGTGTGACAGCACCACAATGATACATTGCGATCCTTGACGCATTCTGGGGCCAAAGTTGCTTTCAAAGTTCCCATAATGCATCATAAGCCAGCCAAATGGATTACAATGGCAAGGTGACGTAGTGGTTAGCACAACGCTTTTCAGTATCAGCGACCCAGGTTCAATTCCCGTCACTGCCTGTAAGGAGTTTGTATGTTCTCCCTATGGCTATGCGGGTTTCCGCTGGGAGCTCCAGTTTCCTCCCACAGTCCAAAGACGTACTGATTGGTAGGTTAATTGGTCATTATAAATTGTCCCATGATTATGCTAGGGTTAAATCAGTGGGTTGCTGGGCAGCGTCATCTATTCCACGTTGTATGTCAATAAATAAGTATTAAATAAATAAACAAACAAAGAATTTATTGCCATCAACTCATGGAATAAAAATGGACCAAGTTGATAGCTCAATGCAAAAGAACAATAAAGTTAACCAGTGTAAAATGAAAAAAAAAGAGACTAGGCTATTGGATCCTAGTACTTTAAATGTATTTGTTTGGAGAAAGAAGGTCAGCCATGATCAAAATTAATGGCAGAGCAGGCTTGAGGGACTGAATAGCCTCTCCTTCATCAATCTCAAAAATATCACTTCTCTTTTTAAATCTTTCTGAGTCCATAATCAGGAGTCTAACATCTTTAATAAGCTCACAGGCTCCCATTACTCCCTTGAAGATGAAGGGTCTCGATCTGAAACATCAACAGTCCATTTCTCTCCACAGCTGCTGAGTTCCTCCAATAGCTTCTTTTTTCTGCTCCTGATTCTGGTACTTTCTGTCTCTACCTTAATTATGCTCCCTTTCACTCTACCACCTGTAAAGATTTTTTCCCCCTGTCGCATTTGATGCAATGATAAAGTCTTCCACTGGGATGCCTTGGAAATGTCCTTCTTTCTAAAATGCAGCCTCCTTTCTGCCATAGGAGATGGACATCTCCGCCAAGTTTCCTCTAGTTCCTGGACATCTGCTCTCAATAGGTTACCTGGGATGAAACAAAGAGTTCACCTGGTATTCATCTTCTACCCACCAGCTTCACCTTCAATGCATTGTGCGTCACCTTTGACTTCTGTCAGGTCCAACAGGATACATCGACCAATCCCATCTCCTGCTCTCCACCCCAGTCTGCTTTTCACAGGGACCATTCCCTTCAGGACTCTCTGTCTGCTCTTTGGTCCCTGTTCATCAATCCTAGTCCCTCAGCATACTCCAGTGTAAATGGAGGAGATGCACCTCTGCCCTTAACACCAAACATGTCCTGGTCCAGTCCGTGAAGTTCGCGTTCTGGTTCACGGTCTGGTCCGTGGACGCCGGACTCTGGGTCTTCCGGCTGTCCCTTGTTTCAGTTGGGCTTAATCATAGGCACCTGATGCTCGTCTTGGGGCTGGGAATATAAGTGGCCCTGGTTTCGAGTGTGGGTGCTGGTTTGTCTCGTCAGTATCCCCTTGGAGCAACCTGCTGGTGCAAGGCTAGAGCAGCCCTTCGTGATCTCTAGCCCTGGTTGGAAGACCACCCTTTCATGGAGCCTTGTTGTCTCTAGTTGGAGCAAGTCATCGTGGTATGGATTTGGCCGTTTCTGGGGGAGCTGAGTGGCCATCTGCCACTCCGAGCTAGATATGGATTTGGCTGTTTCCGTAGCCAGCCAAGGTTGCTAGCTGCCCTGAAACTCAGAGCCACCCCAGATTGAGCTCCCTTCCTGTCCTTGCCTCCATGGGGTAAGTCAGGCTGTCCTTGCTGTTACCCTGTGGTTGGATCTGTCCTTTCCTGTCCTTGCCTCTGTTGGGTAAGCCAGGCCATCTTTGCTGTTACCCTGAGGCTGGACTGTTCCCTTCCCCTCTCCATCTGAATCCCTGACAATTTCCTCGGCTGTTTACCTTGGCAGTCATCCCGGCCCCGCATCCTAGTAAGCATCCCAGCCTGGTGTCCAAGGAAGGGGCTAGGCCCTGGGTCCTTGTCCAGTCTCTGGCTTGGAGTCCAAGCGCAGGCTCCTAGTTCCCAGTTCCTTGTCCTGGTCCTGCTTTCCCAGCCAAAGTCCTAGCCCAAGTCTGTGTTCCTGTGCCAGCTCTAGTCTGTGTCTAGTCCTGTCCCTAACTCTAGTCCAGTTCAGTTCCCAGTACTGCAGTGTCTGTGTCTTGTATTTTGGGTCCGGCCTTCAGCGCCCCCTTATGACAAAACCATTATTCCAGAAGAAACAGTTTCTCGCTTGTCCTTCTTCCAATCCAGTCTACTGCATTTGGTGTTCACAATGTGGTGCCCTTGACATCGGAGAAACCACATGCCAGCCAGGCGATCTCGTAGAACAGCACCTGTGCTTGATCTGCATGAGAGATGCTGCGTTTCTAGTCCACTGCATTTTAATTCAACAACCCACTCCCATACTGGCCTCTCTGTTGGTGGTCTCCTGACTTTTATAATGAGGCCTAGCTTAAGTTTGAGGCAACACACTTGTCATCTGGGCACGTTGTTGCATGCTTGGACTCGAAATGAATTCTGCAACTTCAGATAACTTTCACTTTCTTTCTGTTTTGATCAGGGCTGGCCATTTGTTCATGTCAATTCTTCTCTATGTGCCAGTAGGCCGTTCTATACAGCACCTCCCTCACTTCACGGTAGCAACACATTGCACAGACAAAGGTGGCTTAAATGTTTATTGCTTGCCTGTTTTATTGAGATCTGAGTGCACATTCCTGGATTGTTAGTCCAAGCCTTTTTGGATTATTAGTCCTGCATTATTTTGTGTGTGTGTGTGGGGGGGGGGTGGTGGTGGGGTGGGTTCCGGTGTTCTTGTTGCATTTTTTTTTGTTAGTTTCTTTGTGCGGATAGAGGGGTATTTGGAGGCTGATGTTTCTTTTGCATTTCATGTGGGGAGAGGGTGTTTGGAGGGATTTGACGTTCTTGTTGCGTTTCTATTCATTTTTTTGAGTGGGGAGAGGGTTACTTAGGGGCCGATGTCCTTGTTGTGCTTCGTGCAGGAGCGGGAGTTGTAGGGGTTGTTGATCATGTTGCTGTTCTTTTCTTTCTTGGTTTCATGGCTGTCTGGGGAAGAAGAATCTAGGAGTTGCATACTTGATAATAAATGGACCTTTGACTTTGATTATATCGTATACATGAAATTTAAGAGACAAAATGTTTTTTGCCTTTTTGTGCCTACCCAGCAAATCCAGACAGTTTATAATACTGCAAGTCTCACACGCTGTTGAATGTTTTTTACAATGACATAAACATTAAAAACAACTTAGTGCTTTGCATTCCGCAGGGATCGCTCCCTACACAACTCCCTTGTCCATTCGTCCCCCCCATCCCTCCCCACTGATCTCCCTCCTGGCACTTATCCGTGTAAGCGGAACAAGTGCTACACATGCCCTTACACTTCCTCCCTTACCACCATTCAGGGCCCCAAACAGTCCTTCCAGGTGAGGCAAAACTTCACCTGTGAGTCGGCTGGGGTGATATACTGTGTCCGGTGCTCCCAATGTGGCCTTTTATATATTGGCGAGACCCGACGCAG
Source organism: Mobula hypostoma (assembly GCF_963921235.1). Lineage (NCBI taxonomy): Eukaryota > Metazoa > Chordata > Chondrichthyes > Myliobatiformes > Myliobatidae > Mobula > Mobula hypostoma. The sequence goes on from NC_086098.1 coordinate 142,862,019, forward strand.
ACTGGGAGACCGCTTTGCTGAACATCTACGCTCTGTCCGCCAGAGAAAGCAGGATCTCCCAGTGGCCACACATTTTAATTCCACATCTCATTCCCATTCTGACATGTCTATCCACGGCCTCCTCTACTGTAAAGATGAAGCCACACTCAGGTTGGAGGAACAACACCTTGTATTCTGTCTGGGTAGCCTCCAACCTGATGGCATGAACATCGACTTCTCTAACTTCTGCTAAGGCCCCACCTCCCCCTCGTACCCCATCTGTTACTTATTTTTATGCACACATTCTTTCTCTCACTCTCCTTTTTCTCCCTCTGTCCCTCTGAATATACCTCTTGCCCATCCTCTGGGTCCCCCCCCCCTTGTCTTTCTTCCCGGACCTCCTGTCCCATGATCCTCTTGTATCCCCTTTTGCCTATCACCTGTCCAGCTCTTGGCTCCATCCCTCCCCCTCCTGTCTTCTCCTATCATTTTGGATCTCCCCCTCCCCCTCCAACTTTCAAGTCCCTTACTCACTCTTCCTTCAGATAGTCCTGACGAAGGGTCTCGGCCTGAAAAGTCGACTGAACCTCTTCCTAGAGATGCTGCTTGGCCTGCTGCGTTCACCAGCAACTTTGATGTGTGTTGTTAGTGCTTTGCTGCTATGTTGTTCTGCATAAGCTGTTTTGTGTTTTTAGGGCATGAGCAAAAAATATCTTTTCAGTTGTGGTGGCTTTTGGTCTGAATCACAGGGCTGCTGGTTCATGTTCCACCTTAGAGACTTGAGACTTCACCGACGAGAACCAGCATTGTTCTGGAGCTAACAATAATTCACTCAGGTGAACGGAAACATTTCACAATATCAATTAGAAAGTACAGGCTCTCCATGGTAAACTGTTCCCTTAACGTACATCGCTCAATAGCAGATTGTCTGATCACTACCACATTGTTTTCCAAAGACAAAATGACTATGAAAATTGAAAACAAATTTTCACTGACTGCAAGCTTCTGTGGTAATAATTAGGTCTGAAATATATATTAGGAACTTGTGTAAGGAAAAGAAACTTCTGCATAGCACTTCGTCATTTTTGTCATCCAAAAAGGCTTCATAATTATCTAAAGTTCAAAGTAAATTTATTACCCAGTCATCATATGTGGTGACATATATGTCACCATATACAACCCAGAGCTTTATTTTCTTGCAGCCATACTCAATAACTTCATAGTAGAATAATAGCCATAATATAATCACTGAAAGACCACACTAATTTGGGCATTCAACCAGTGTGTGAAGACAACAAACTGTCCAAATGCAAAAAGAAATAAATAATAAGAAGAAATAAATATCAAGAACATGAGATGAAGAGTCCTTGAAAGAGAGTCCATAGATTGTGGGAACATTTCAGTGATGTGGCAAGTAAAAGTGAGACCCTTTGGTTCAAGAACCTGATGATTGAGGGGTGATAACTGTTCCTGAACCTGGTGGTGAGAGTCCTTCTTCCTGATGGCAGCAATGAGAAAAGAGCATGCCCTGGGTGGTGAAAGCCCCTGCTGATGGATGCTGCTTTCCTGCAACTACGCTTTGTGTAGATGTGCTCAATGGTGGGAAGGACTTAACTCTTGATGAACTGGGCCATAACCACTGCTTTCATAGGACTTTCCATTCAAGGACATTGGTGTTTCTAACTAAAGCTGGTGAGAATTCAAGGAAGTTGACAGGGTAAAATCTATGTTCAAATTTCTGGATCCAAGCAAAAAAATAGCATGAAATGCTATTTCAAAAAGTTGCGTTTAACTATTTTTTCTGAATAAATGACATAAAGGATACCTTTTATGGTAATGCACACGAAATACTGAGGGAACTCAGCAGGTCAGGCAGCACCCAAGGAGGGTTGACATTTTGACCCTTCATCAGCACCGGAGAGGAAGGGGGAAGAAGGCAAAATGAGAAGGTGGGCGAGGGGAAAATGACAGGTGAAGGCAGGTGAGGGGGAAGGTAGGTGGGTGGGGAGGAATGATGAAGTTAGAAACTGGGAGGTGATAGGTGGAAAAGATTGAAGAGGAAGGAATCTCATAGGAGAGGAGAGTGGACCTTGGGAGAAAGAGAAGGAAGAGGGGCACCAGAGAGGTGAGGTGAAGAGAAGGGGTAAAGGGGGGGGGGCGCAGGATGGAGAAGGGAGAAAGAGAAAAGGGGAGAGAGAGAGAGAAATTACCAGAAGTTAAAGAATTTGATGTTCATGCCATCAGTTTAGAGGCCACCAGATGGAATATGAGGATTACTCCTCCAGCCAGAGAGTGACCTCATCGTGGCAGCAGATGTTGGAATGGGAATGGGGAGTGGAATTACAATGGTTGACCACCGGGAAGTCCTGCCTGTTGCAGATTGAAGCTGCTTGAGAAAATGACCCCACCTGTGTCACTGATGTGGAGAAGGCCCCGCCGGGAGCACTGGATACAATGGGTGACCTCGACAAGCTAGCGGGTGAAGCGTTGCCTCACCTACAAGGACTGTTTAGGGCCCTGAGTGATGGTGAGGAAGGAAGAGAATAGGACTTGTGTGGCTTATAGGGTGAAGCAGCAGGAAGGATATCAGGGGGGGTGGGGGGGAAGATGATCGGGCAAGTGAATCATGGAGGGATTGATCCCTGTGGAAAGTGGGGGGGGGGAAGGTGTGGTAAAAATGTGTTTAGCAGTATGATCCCATTGAAGATGGCAGAAATTGTGGAGAAACTTCCTTTATAGATAGGATTTCACAGTGCCTAGAAACATCTTAAAATACATTCACTGGAACTTTTATTTTAGTATGTATGTTGATACGATGGCTCTCCTTATCCTCTTCTACATCAAAGATAGTGAGATGAATATAATAATATTGACCTCACCAAGTCAGGCTGGAAGCTTCTCCTTCCTCCTGCTGCTGTTAACAACAGCCTCGAGTGCACCCCAATGCATTGCTGACTTGTCACTGACTCAGGACATCAAACTGCTTGCAGGCAAATGGGTGTGGCTGATTAATGTGGCTTGCCAACTTCGGTCGGAACTTCCCGCTGGAGGAAGTAACCCAAAGGGTTCAGTAGACGACGGGGACAAATGGATACAGGAGTACCTTCATGGTTAATACTTGTCAATCTTTCTAGCATGAGAAAAGTCCCAAAAATAAAAAAGCTTAAGGGCCCTCACAGACAGAACAAACAACCTGCTGAAGGAGCTGAGCAGGCTCAGCAGTGGCTATGAGGCGAAAGGAATTGGAGACGTTTGAGGTTGTAAATCTGCATCCACAGATCTTTCATTATAACTCCATCTTTCAAACTCTGTGGTTCGGGAGACCCAACGTAGACTGGGGGACCACTTTGTACGGCATCTTCATAGCAAGCAGTATTTTCCGGTGGCCAGTCACTTGAAGTCCACTCCCCACCCTCGTTCCGACACGTTGGTCCATGGGCTCCTCCACCTCCAGGTTGAGACCACTCTCGGGTTGGAGGAGTGACACCTCATATTAACGTAGAACATAGAATAGTACAGCACATTACAGGCCCTTTGGCCCACACTGTTGTTCCGACCCTCAAACCCTGCCTCCCATATAACCCCCCACCTTAAATTCCTCCATATACCTGTCTAGTAGTCTCTTAAACTTCACTAGTGTATCTGCCTCCACCACTGACTCAGGCAGTGCATTCCACGCACCAACCACTCTCTGAGTAAAAAACCTTCCTCTAATATCCCCCTTGAACTTCCCACCCCTTACCTTAAAGCCATGTCCTCTTGTATTGAGCAGTGGTGCCCTGGGGAAGAGGCGCTGGCTATCCACTCTATCTATTCCTCTTAATATCTTGTACATCTCTATCATGTCTCCTCTCATCCTCCTTCTCTCCATAGAGTAAAGCCCTAGCTCCCTTAATCTCTGATTATAATCCATACTCTCCAAACCAGGCAGCATCCTGGTAAATCTCCTCTGTACCCTTTCCAGTGCTTCCACATCCTTCCTATAGTGAGGCGACCAGAACTGGACACAGTACTCCAAGTGTGGCCTAACCAGAGTTTTATATTCCATCTGGGCAGCCTCCAACTTGAGGGCATGAACACCAATTTCTCTAACTTCCAGTGATTTCTCCCCCCTCCCCCTTTCTCTCTTTTTCCATTTCCCATTCTGCCTCCCCTCTTCTCCTTACCTGCTTCTCACCTCCACCTGGTGCCCATCTTCCTTCCCTTCCAAGGTCCACTCATCTCTCATCAAATTCCTTCTTCAGCCTACCTCTTCCACCTATTGCCTCCTAGCTTCTCAGTTCATCCCCCTTCACATATGTCCTTCCAGTTTGTACTCCTACCCCGCCTCACCACCTTCTTAATCTGGCTCATCCCCCTTCCTTTCCATTCCCGATGAAGAAGACGGCTCAAAATGTCAACTGTTTATTCACTTCCATAAATGACACCTGACCTGCTGAGTTCCTCCAGCACTGGGTGTGTGTGTCTCCGGATTTCCGGCATCTACAGAATCATTTGCGTTTAGGTTCTGCCATCTCTGTGTCCCGCTCTCTCACAATTAAATCTTGCCTGTTACTTTGCCACAAAACCTAAGCAAACAGTGTCCCATTTTAAGTGACACACACAAAATGCTGGAGGAACTTGGCAGGGCCAGGCAGCAGCAGTGGAAGTGAATAGACAGTCGACGTTTCAGGCCGAGACTCTTGTGTCTGGGGCATACTGAACGTCATGATCTGGTGCTCTGATTGTGTTGTTCCACTTGCTGCAAGATGAGACCCCGTCTCAGCTATGCCTTGCATAATCTGGAGCCTGTGTGGAAACCTCAAGTGGTTCAGACCAGGCTCCATTCAGCTTGCAGTCAGGATCACCCTCCCCTGAAGCCCACCTGGGACTTAATTAAAGGCCTTTGCAGCAATCATTCTCTGAGTTCCAAGCACACCCAAGCAACATCTGCCAGCAGAGTTTGAGAGACGACTTCATAGAGGTGGACAGGACAATAAGAGGCACATACAGTAGATCGATTGGATAGCCAGGGACTTCTCCCGGGACAGAAGTGGCTAATACAAGGGAATATAATCTTAAAATGATTGGAGAAAGTCTAGGGGATGTTAGGAGTAAGGCTTTTTACACGAAGAGTGGTGGGTGCATGGAGGTGATGGTGGTAGAGGCATATACATTGGGGACATTTAAGAAACTCTTAGAGAGGCACATGGATGATAGGAAAATTGAGAACTATGTATGAGAAAAATTAGTGATGTACATCACAGGAGGGAAGGGTTAGATTAATTTTAGAGTAGTTATAAGGTTGGCACAATACAACCATATAACCATATAACAATTACAGCACAGAAACAGGCCATCTCGGCCCTTCTAGTCTGTGCCGAACTCTTACTCTCACCTAATCCCACCAACCTGCACTCAGCCCATAACTCTCCGTTCCTTTCCTGTCCATACAGCTGTCCAATTTAACTTTAAACGACAATATCGAACCTACCTCAACCACTTCTGCTGGAAGCTCGTTCCACACAGCTACCACTCTCTGAGTAAAGAAGTTCCCCCTCATGTTACCCCCAAACTTTTGCCCTTTAACTCTCAACTCATGTCCTCTTGTTTGAATCTCCCCTACTCTCAATGGAAAAAGCCTATCCACATTAACTCCATCTATCCCCCTCATAATCTTAAATACCTCTATCAAGTTCCCCCTCAACTTTCTACGTTCCAAAGAACAAAGACCCTACTTGTTCAACCTTTCTCTGTAATTTAGATGATGAAACCCAGGTATCATTCTAGTAAATCTTCTCTGTACTCTTTCTATTTCGTTGACATCTTTCCTATAATTCAGTGACCAAAACTGTACACTATACTCCAAATCTGTCCTCACCAACGCCTTGTACAATTTCAACATTACATCCCAACTCCTTTACTCAATGCACTGATTTATAAAGGCCAGCATACCAAAAGCTTTCTTCACCACCCTATCCACATGAGATTCCACCTTCAGGGAACTATGCACCATTATTCCCAGATCCCTCTGTTCTACTGCATTCTTCAATGCCCTACCATTTACCATGTATGTCCTATTTTGATTTGTCCTACCAAAATGTAGCACCTCACATTTATCAGCATTAAACTCCATCTGCCATCTTTCAGCCCACTCTTCTAACTGGCTTAAATCTCTCTGCAAGCTTTGAAAACCTACTTCATTATCCACAACTCCACCTATCTTAGTATCCTCTGCATACTTACTAATCCAATTTACCACCCCATCATCCAGATCATTAATGTATATGACAAACAGCAATGAACACAGTACAGATCCCTGAGGCACACCACTAGTCACCGGCCTCCAGTCTGACAAACAGTTATCCACTGCCACTCTCTGGCTTCTCCCATCCAGCCACTGCTGAATCCATTTTACTGCTTCAATATTAATATTTAACGGTTGAACCTTCTTAACCAATCTTCCATGTGGGACCTTGTCAAAGGCCTTACTGAAGTCCGTATAGACAACATAGACCGCTTTAACTTCGTCAACTTTCCTAGTAACCTCTTCAAAAAATTCAATAAGATTTGTCAAACATGACCTTCCACGTACAATTCCATGTTGACTGTTCCTAATCAGACCCTCTCTATCCAGATAATTATATATACCATCTCTAAGAATACTTTCCATCAATTTACCCACCACTGATGTCAAACTCACAGGCTGATAATTGCTAGGTTTACTCTTAGAACCCTTTTTAAACAATGAAACAACATGAGCAATACACCAATCCTCCAGCACCATCCCCATTTATAATGACATTAGAAATATTTCTGTCAGAGCCCCTGCTATTTCCACACTAACTTCCCTCAAGGTCCTAGGGAATATCCTGTCAGGACCCAGAGACTTATGCACTTTTATATTCCTTAAAAGCTCCAGTACTTCCTCTTCTTTAATCATCATAGTTTCCATAACTTCCCTACCTGTTTCCCTTATCTTACACAATTCAATATCCTTCTCCATAGTGAATACCGAAGAAAAGAAATTGTTCAGAATCTCCCCCATCTCTTTTGGCTCCACACATAAATGTCCACTCTGATTCTCTAAGGGACCAATTTTATCCCTCACTATCCTTTTGCTATTAATATAACTGTAGAAACCCTTGGGATTTATTTTCACCTTACTTGCCAAAGCAACCTCATATCTTCTTTTAGCTTTTCTAATTTCTTTAAGATTCTTTTTACATTCTTTATATTCCTCGAGCACCTCATTTACTCCATGCTGCCTATATTTATTGTAGATATCTCTCTTTTTTCCAAACCGTTTCCAATATCCCTTGAAAACCATGGCTCTCTCAAACTTTTAACCTTTCCTTTCAACCTAACAGGAATATAAAGATTCTGTACTCTCAAAATTTCACCTTTAAATGACCTCCATTTCTTTATTACATTCTTCCCATAAAACAACTTGTCCCAATCCACTCCTTCTAAATCCTTTCGCATCTCCTCAAAGTTAGCCTTCCTTAAATCAAAAATCTCAACCCTGGGTCCAGACCTATCCTTCTCCAGAATTATATTGAAACTGATAGCATTGTGATCACTGGACCCGAAGTGCTCCCCAACACAAACCTCCGTCACCTGACCTATCTCATTCCCTAACAGGAGATCCAACACTGCCCCTTCTCTAGTTGGTACCTCTGTGTATTGCTGCAAAAAACTATCCTGCACACATTTTACAAACTCCAAACCATCCAGCCCTTTCACAGTATGGGCTTCCCAGTCTATGTGTGGAAAATTAAAATCTCCCACAATCACAACCTTGTGCTTACTACAAATATCTGCTATCTCTTTACAAATTTGCTCTACCAATTCTCACTCCCCATTTGGTGGTCTATAATACACCCCCATAAGTGTTACTACACTTTTCCCATTCCTCAATTCCACCCAAATAGCCTCCTTAGACAAGCCCTCTAATCTATCCTGCCAGAGCACCGCCGTAATATTTTCTCTGACAAGCAATGCAACGCCTCCCCCTCTTGTCCCTCCGGTTCTATCACACCTGAAGCAATTAAATCCAGGTAAATATTGTGGGCTAAAGGGCCTGTACAGTGCTGCAGTGTTCTATGTTCTATGAACACCACTCTGAGTGGTCCTCTAAAGTAACTGATGGGGCTGCTTCTGTTCCCTGCAGACTGAGCAGGGAAGTAATTATGTTGGTGGTAAGATGAGAGCGTGAGAAGATCACGGCTGACCTTGAACTTCCACTGCATGAAGATATTAGTCACCTACCATTCTGCAAAATTAATCAAAGGAAGCCCTCCTGGCCACCTGCACTCCAAATTCCATCAAGCATTAGCCCATGACACAAATCCTGGTCCACAGTATCATTGCCCAAGAAAAGGCTGGCTGACCATCTGCCTTCCAGGCCTATGGTTGTTGATCTGTGTTGATGCAGATTGGCACAGACCATGGATAAATAGTCTATTGTAGACTTGTTGATTGACATTTTGTGATGCAGTGAGTGATGCGTATTACAGATGCTTACCCTGCACATATACATCATGCAGAGAGTGAGAGAATATTGCAAACAAGATCGATGTTGTCCGCTCGCTCTCAGTCCTCAACATATAGCTGTAATTAACCTGAACCTCAGTGTTGAACCTGTCCACAACTATATAGTACAAGGTTTCAATTGCCACCCTTGGTTTTCCCTATCTCTCCATATCTCTATAAACACTAGATCCATAAGCACAACCAACACCCCTCACCCTTAGTTCTGTTTTTCTGACTGTCTCTTGCACATCTCTTGCAGCAGTCTTCCACCCACTGTTAATAACCATATCCTCTGGAAATCTTTCTCTCCAGTCCTTCCCAGCCTCTTCTCATCTCCAGCAAATATTGCATTGGCCATACTGGGAGAAAACGATTCACAAGGATCCAGGATCAACTGGCTGTGAAGTGGCATGACCAATTCTCCCCATGCGTAAGAATTCCTAGAAGCAGGATTTTCCTCAAACAATTCTGTAAACAGATATGTAAACCTCGATCCTATTTGTAAGCCAATGCAGGCAAAATTCCAGACCACAAATCACAGTCAACCACACAACCAATCAGCTACGAGACCTCCTTCCTATGTCACAATTGATGACCAATCAGCTTACTGATAAGTTGTTCATCCATCATCGTCATTGATGAAGACCTCGACACCATTATGATGATGATGGTGTCGAGACTAGTGCATGATTTGGATTTAAGTGAGGGAGAGTTGCGCAGCGTCAGCCTCACTCTTTCTTCCCAATTCCCATCTGGATCCAGTGGCAAGTCAAGAATCCACGTTCAGGAGTGATATGGGCCTCCAATTTCTAATGTCCTCCCTCTCCCCCTTCTGCTTGTAGATGAGGGTGATGATGCCCCTCCTCATGGACTCTGACATACTGCCGGCTAGAAGCATAGCATTGTACACTTCCAGCAGATCTGGGCCCGTCCAGTTCCACAGGCCGAGTACAACTCAGCCGGTAAGCTGTTGCTTCCGGGAGTCTTACCCGACCCAAAGGAACAGATGGAGCCTGTCAACTCGTCCAGGGTCAGTGGCTGATCCAGGCTCTCCTGCTTGCCGTCGTCTAAGACCTGCGTGATAGATGACAGGAAGTTGCAGGAGGCTGTGGATTCTGTGGCCTTTTCATCGTACAGACCGGTATAGAAGGACTTACAGATCCTCAGTATGTCGGTCTGCGAGGACACGACTGAGCTGTCCTTCTCCTTACGGTTGTGGATCACAGAGCTCCCCCTGTGCACCTTTTGGAAGAAGAAGCATGAGCACGTCTCGTCCTGCTCCACGGTTTGGACCCTTGATCGGAAGATGATCTTGGAGGATTCGGTGGCGAGGTGCTGGGCTTGCCGGCCCTTCACCTCTCACAATTCCTCCCTGACATCCACCCCCTTTGACTGCAGAAGGAGGAGTTGCTGCAACTCAGTCTGGAGTTTACGCAGTTCCCCCTGCTCCTGCCTTGCTTTCTGGATACCAAGAATCGAGACGTCTGGAGATGGGACTAGGCGCAGTGGATGACCAGGACGTCTTCTGTGTCTAGTCGTGCTCTACATGTTCCACAAGGCTTGCAGAGACCACCTTCTTGACTGTTGGACCTTCCATTGGTCTCGTCCGCTCAATACGCCAGAGTCTGTCTTCACATGCTGGGATAGACAACGCCCTGTCTCACCAAGGGTTTGAGACCCATCGGCTACCCTCACCTGGTTTAGCCAGCTTGTCGAAGCTGTTGCCCGGGGTGTGGCCGCTGTCGCATGCAAACAGCTACGGGGAGCCACAGGTGAGAGCTGAGTGCCAGGTGCAGACCAAAGGTGGACTAACTGCCTTGAAAAGGACACGACATGTTCCCCCACCAGAGGTGCTACCCCTCCCTGACACCCCATTTCCCCTGACTGATAAGTATATAAAGGCCAAGTATGCGATGGACATACCACAAATGTACAGCATACTGATGATGTCTCCTTCACATGGTGGTGAGAAGTTTGCGAAAGGATTGCCAAGATTGGAGATCAACTCAACCCAACCATCTTCTCTTCCTTTGCAATTATCTCCCAATTGCATGTCTTTCGACAGTTTTTTAGTCTTCCTTCTTCAAATCTAATTGTCTGGTTCAACAGTCATTTTTATCGGACTCATTTTCTGTATGGCACCTAGGAATATTTCTCACCACTGAAAAAACAATATATTTATAGAGTTAATGCATTATGCTGGGGTCTAATTCTAAACAATTCTTGGAAATTAGGGCAGAGATCATGTTAAATCAGGGTGTTGAGTGGAAAAGCAAAACACTACAGATGCTGAAAACCTGAAATAAAAGCAAAAAAGTTGTAAGTGGTATGCCAGGCAGCATTGGGACAGTAAAAAAAAGTACACACTCAGGACAACAAAGACTTTTTCGGGTTTTAATTCCTTTATCAGTTTTCGATGTTTAAGTGCCAGAAGAGGCTCACGAAACAAAACGAACGAATTTACAACCAATTCTTGCCGTTACAATCTCAGTTTAACTTTCGATCCACGCCCTTGTGTATGGACAGAATTGCGTATGCCGTATAAAAATACCAGAACTAATATGGTACAAATACGGTACGAATATGGTAGTGGCAATCCTACTTGGATGGTGAGGAACTTGGTATAAGCCACGCTACCCAGCGTTGATTTCTTCACTCATGGAAATCTTTCCTCACCATGTCCAGCACACTCTGGGAGGGACCCACTTCCAACACCTTACCACATCAGCAGAAAGCAAAATGGTCTCCCCACTATCCTGCGCATGTGTAATGACATCACCGTCTCCCTTAAAGGCACAGACAACTATTCTAGCATTACCTGGATGGATGCCTAAGTACACTTTTAACGATGCTGAATAAGATCCGATGGTCACCCGGTTACAAAAGTTTTAGGCCTTTCAACAGAACTAGGAGAACGTAGAAAACAGGATTGTTTTAAGAGAAACTAAATTCATATTTCAGGTCAAATACCCTTCATCTGAACTGGGAAAGAGAGACATTATTTGAGCTTTAAGCAGCAGGAAGCTGAGCGAAGGATAGATAGGACAAAGAAAATAACTGCGATAGGGTAAGGCCAAAGCTTCTGCCAACAACTTACTGAAGACAAAAAGACAAACTAAATCTTCTGAGGAGGAACAAGGCAAAAGAAAGAAACTAAAATCTCATCAGAAGAAGATACAGAGCTTCTTCAATACTTCTGTGAAGAGAAGTGGCAAGGGAATCAGTTCCAAAGGACAGAGACAGAAAGCTGATGTACAAAACTGTGGTACAGTTTGAAATAACAGAAAGCACTGGACATTGCCAGCAGGTTATGACATCTGTGAACCTAAGAGCATGACAAACTGAGGCCACAGCTGCTTATTCAGCTCATTCTCCCTGCTCCACTCTTCAACAAAATCATCATCATCATCATATGACGTGGGCCATCATGGTCCTTCCATGACCGTGACTGTTTTTGGCAAATTTTTCTGCAGAAGTCATTTGTCATTGCTTTCTTCTGGGCAGTGTATTTATCCCAGCCATTGTCAATACTCTTCAGAGATTGTCTGCCTGGTGTTAGTAGTCGAATAACCAGGGCTTGTGACATGCACTGGCTGTTCACAGCACCTGCTCCCATGGCTTCCTGTGACCCTGATTCCGGGGGGGGGGGGCGGGTGCTAAGTAGGTACTACACCTTACCGAAGGGTGATCTACAGGCTAGTCTCCTTTGGTAGAGATGTATCTCCACCCTGCCATCCCAATAAAATAATAGATGAACTTTTACATTGGCATGACTTTCCTGCAATAACCCTATCTTTCTTTGTTTCCTTAACTTCCAAAAATCTATCAATCTCTGTCTTGCACGCACTCACAACTATCTTCAGTAGAGATTTCCGAAGTTCTTCAGCCTCTGGATGAAGATATTTCTTTTTGTGTAAATACTTATTTACTTATTGCCTGTTATTAGCGTTCAGGGCAGCAATGAAGGTCCTCCATCTCTGGTGGTGTTCAGTGCTTCCTTCATCATGTCAGTAGCTTCCTCTCAGTTTTCACTGCTGCCAGTCATGCATGTCCCAGCTGGAGTCTCAGGAATACCATCACACTGAGTTGTAGAAGGATACTTCTTTGGTGTTTCTGTAACAGTTTTGTTTTCCAGTCAGGGTTGTTAGCTCTGAGCTGAACCCCTGAACCTAGAGACCAGTGGACCGCTCTTAGTCTGTCCTCCACCCTTTGACCTGTTTGGCATAGGTGGCCCTACCAAGAGCCAAAGCATAACGCCCTGACTCCAGCCAATATTCAGAGGCTTTCCAGGTCACTGAGGCACGCAAGCTTCCTAACCAGGACAAGGTTGTGGTCCTCTTGGAGGTCTTGTCTGAATGTCTGGCTCCTAATTTCCCGAGTTCTAGACATATTTCCAGTGCTTACTCTGTCCAGACCCACAATGGACTCATATACTTCAATGGGATTACCTCTTACAAAGTCAAGCAAATATAGTCAGAGCCTATTTGTCATCTCCGCACACAACGGGCTGATTGTTCCAGGAATTAAATGGATTAATCTGCATGCTGTCTATTGAAAGTACATCAGTCCCTGTGGGAGAACAGACACACTGTAAGTTCCAACAGAATATTCCAAGTGCTGTCTCACGGCTCACCTCCTTCACCCATCTTTACATCAGCAGCAAACTTGGATATTTTACACTTGATACGCTCATCCAGATCATTGATGTGGATTGTGAATAGCTGTGCACAGATCCAAATCCTAATTTTGTAATCTACTTTTTAATAATAGGCTCCAGCTCTTTCTCTATTTTTGATATCCGACAAATTGGTTTTAAGTTCCCTGTCTTCTCTCCCCCTCCTTTCTTGACTCATGGGTTGACTGTTCAATCTGCCAATTTAACTGGAAAATAAATGTCAACCCTCTTTCTCACTCCATCATTGTGTGGAATGCAGGCTGCTTGTCAGATTCGTGTTGTTTGCTTGTTTCGATTACTGTGGACTGAGATGCTAAACACCCAAAAGAATAGCAGAGGGCCGTCAGGAAGCCAATGGCACATTCCAATGGTGGCTTGAATTGCAAAACCAACCTGCATCTTGGAATGAAGATGCAGTGTGGCAGGTAAAAGTGCTGACAGGCTTAGATTCTGACATGGGTAAATGTGATTCATGGCACAGAATGGGTGAAAATGAGTTGTCGGATGTCGGAAAAGATGGTGGAAGAGGAAGTGGAGATTAGGAGCAGTGCCCTGTGCTTGCATTGTGCCTGGAAGCCCATGCTATAGCAGGCAGTTGTCTAGTCCTGCGGATGTTACAAGAAGTTCAGCGACCTCACTTGAACAATCAAGATCAGTGGATGGATTTTCAGATGTTGTACTAACCAACTGAACCAACAGCGGCAGTCTGCTTATTTCAACACAAACCCATGGCTCACCAGAACCCAAGTGTTCACTGCTCCACTGCACACGTAGCATTGCTGCAAGCCTCATACGTTCAAGTACAACTTGCACAAAACTGATTGGTACTCAACCATGACCACCACATCAACCAAGCAGCTTGCATTACACTTATGCATTACTTCCTTCCTCCTTGGCACAAAATGTTTGTAGACATCACTGCCTGAAAGGTCAAGCACATTTGCATGTCTGTCTCCGGTGGTGCTGGCTATTATTGAGAAGTCTGTTGGCTGAGGTTAAGCAGAATTAGGGTTGAAACCACAGAGCTTGATCCCATTCTGTGGTTTCAAGCAAGTCGTCCATCCCATGTTTCCCTCAACACTTTGGTTGAAGGCGATATACGATGGAAGATTAGGTGCATGGATTTGACATGAGCATGCATCTTTTACCTTCCATCACCACCTGGCCCCCAACAACCCCATTATGAATTCCTGAGTGATTACTTACCCATGTCTCTTATTTTCACTCACCTGGAGCTAGAATCCTGGCAGATCACGTTGGACAAACAAGGTCTTCTTTTCACATTTGGAATGACAGATTCACATACTGTACATGATGGACCAGCTTCTTCTTGTCACCTGCATGCACCACACTGTCCAGGTAACCTTAACACTGAATCCAATACTCAACAGCTAACAAATACTTAGAAATATGTTCTATGTTAAACATTATTGGATACTTCGAACTTTGTGTAAAAACGGAGGAATCTCCAGCACAGAAGTGGGCCCTCTCTGGCCTCCTTGTCCACATGATGCCTGCGTACACGTGAGCCTTTTGCACGTGGCTGTGTTTCATCACACAGCTCCAGCAGAGTGTTACCTGGGTTGGGCGGGGGGGTGGTGTGGGGCATACAGATATCATCAATGTGCAAAGACAGGGTGACAGCGATCACCAGAGAAGCTGACTGCCAAATTGTGCTGGCAAAGACAGCAGGGTCAAAGGGACGGCCAGTGTCATTGGAATGTTCTGCTGCCGTATAACAACAAGTTTCATGATGGATGCTTCTGATTCTGATCCCGAAGAATTTCCACTATTGCAGGTGATCAGCATTTTGGGAGCTATGGCTCATGGGTATCTCCCTGCAACAAGAGGTATCAGGTACCTCTCTGCTCGATGTGCAGTCAACCCACACAATGTTCTTTGAGAATGCTCACCTGGTTCTCCAATATTCTTCAGGGACAGAAATCTTCCCTTCCTAACTAGTCTGGCCTCCAGATTCACCAGTGAGGCCGATTCTTAACTACTACTCAAAGTGGCCCAGCAAAGCACTCAGATCAGGATTAATTGCCAACAGAAAATAAAACAGACTAAATTACCTCCTTCTACACTGAACTTTTTCTCAGATTCTACACATGCTCCTCCTGTGACTGGCTCTGAGACTGGGCAATGGCCAAAGCAACAGAGCAGCTCATTCTGCTCAGTATAGACAGGACTGGCTGAATGGCCTCCTTCTGTGACATAAATTTCACTACGAGAATGCTTGTTGGTCTTTGTTTATTGTTTATCAGTCTTTGTTTCTATATAGTTTTTCATAAATTCTGTTGTATTTCTTTATTTTCCTGTGAGTTCCTGCAAAAAAAATGAGTCTCAAGGTAGCTTATGGTAATGTATATGTACTTAGATAATAAGTTTTACTTTGACTTTGACTTTGAGTTGTGGTTGCAACTTTCAATCAAATAAAAGGTCCAATTAGGTGTTTGCTGTTCACACAATCCTCTCCAATAGTTCTTCCTCCTGCCTTATATTGCTCTGTCCCCTTCCCACTCCATTGTGAGTATTATTGCACGTGAAGTATGCTAATGAAAGACTTCAACTACAAACATTTACTCTGCTTCCCTGTCCAGACTACAACCTAGCTTGCTGAGGATTTCCAACCCCTCTAGGTTTACCTGCAATTCCTGTGTCTGCAGTATTTTCCTTTCAGCATGAGAACACCTTTAATTGTATTCTAGAATTCAAGAATAAGTAGTAGTCATAGTCATAGTCATACTTTATTGATCCTGGGGGAAATTGGTTTTCGTTACAGTTGCTCCATAAATAATAAATAGTAATAGAACCATAAGTAGTTAAATAGTAATATGTAAATTATGCCAGTATATTATGAAATAAGTCCAGGTCCAGCCTATTGGCTCAGTGTGTCTGATCCTCCAAGGGAGGAGTTGTAAAGTTTGATGGCCACAGGCAGGAATGACTTCCTATGACGCTCTGTGTTACATCTCGGTGGAATGAGTCTCTGGCTGAATGTACTCCTGTGCCCACCCAGTACATTATGGGAGACATTGGCCAAGATGGCATGCAACTTAGACAGCATCCTCTTTTCAGATACCACCGTCAGAGAGTCCAGTTCCATCCCCGCAACATCACTGGCCGTACGAATGAGTTTGTTGATTCTGTTGGTGTCTGCTACCCTCAGCCTGCTGCCCCAGCACACAACAGCAAACATGATAGCACTGGCCACCACAGACTCGTAGAACATCCTCAGCATTGTCCGGCAGATGTTAAAGGACCTCAGTCTCCTCAGGAAATAGAGACGGCTATGTCCCTTCTTGTAGACAGCCTTAGTGTTCTTTGACCAGTCCATTTTATTGTCAGTTCGCATCCCCAGGTATTTGTAATCCTCCACCATGTCCACACTGACCCCCTGGATGGAAACAGGGGTCACCGGTACCTTAGATCTCCTCAGGTCTACCACCAGCTCTTTAGTCTTTTTCACATTAAGCTGCAGATAATTCTGCTCACACCATGTGAAAAAGTTTCCTACCGTAGCCCTGTACTCAACCTCATCTCCCTTGCTGATGCATCCAACTATGGCAGAGTCATCCAAAAACTTCTGAAGACGACAAGACTCTGTGCAGTAGTTGAAGTCCCATGTGTAAATGGTGAAGAGAAAGGGAGACAAGACAGTCCCCTGTGGAGCCCCAGTGCTGCTGATCACTCTGTCGGACACACAGTGTTGCAAGCACATGTACTGTGGTCTGCCAGTCAGGTAATCAAGAATCCATGACACCAGGGAAGCATCCACCTGCATCGCTGTCAGCTTCTCCCCCAGCAGAGCAGGGCGGATGGTGTTGAACGCATTGGAGAAGTCAAAAAACATGACCTTCACAGTGCTCGCTGGCTTGTCCAGGTGGGCGTAAACACGGTTCAGCAGGTAGACGATGGCATCCTCAACTCCTAGTCGGGGCTGGTAGGTGAACTGGAGGGGATCTAAGTGTGGCCTAACCATAGGCCGGAGCAGCTCCAGAACAAGTCTCTCCAGGGTCTTCATGATGTGGGAGGTCAATGCCACCGGTCTGTAGTCATTGAGGCCACTGGGGCCCGGCGTCTTCGGCACAGGGACGAGGCAGGACGTCTTCCACAGTATAGGAACCCTCCGGAGCCTCAGGCTCAGGTTGAATACATGGCGAAGTACTCCACATAGCTTTGAACACCCTGGTACTGACATCATCCGGTCCTGCAGCCTTGCTTGGGTTGGGACGTTTCAGCTGTCTTCTCACCTGTTCAGCTGTGAAGGCCACCGTGGGGAAGGGATATAGTCATGAGAGCAGGGTGGGGGACTGTGAGGAGGGGTAGGAGGGGACAGTGGAATATGTGTTGGTTGGGGGCCGACAACAGATGGCTCATGTGGGGGATGGGCAGGGGCCACAATGTCAAATCTGTTAATGAACAGGTTAAGTTCATTGGCCCTGTCCACACTGCCTTCTGCTCCTCTGTTGCTAGTTTGCTGGAACCCAGCACAAATCATTTATCAATTGCGCCAAGATTTCGGGATATAAAGGAAATTTTTTTTTATCCTGAGCCTACAATACCTTGGCTCCATAGATGTGCTTAATGCTTATCTATGAGTACATCAACATAAAAATAAAGTTATAAACATACCAATGACAAGCCAAGAGATTGGGCTGATAGCTTCTGAAATTAATAAGAGAAAACAGAAAACAGCAATAAAAGCCCTTCCAAAAGATGAAATAAAGTTAGGAATGACTATAGCAAGAAGGGATGTTGAATGGATATACTAAATCCCAATGTTATCCATTTAACATGGACGTGGAAACCATAAAAAAGGTGCAGAGGAGATTTACAAGGATGCAAACAACAGGAATTCTGCAGATGCTGGAAATTCAAGCAACCCACATCAAAGTTGTTGGTGAACGCAGCAGGCCAGGCAGCATCTGTAGGAAGAGGTGCAGTCGACGTTTCAGGCCGAGACCCTTCGTCAGGACTAACTGAAGGAAGAGTTAGTAAGAGATTTGAAAGTTGGAGCGGGAGGGGGAGATCCAAAATGATAGGAGAAGACAGGAGGGGGAGGGATGGAGCCAAGAGCTGGACAGGTGATTGGCAAAAGGGATATGAGAGGATCATGGGACAGGAGGTCCGGGAAGAAAGACGGGGGGGGGGACCCAGAGGGTGGGCAAGGGGTATATTCAGAGGGACAGAGGGAGAAAAAGGAGAGTGAGAGAAAGAATATGTGTATAGAAATAAATAACAGATGGGGTACGAGGGGGAGGTGGGGCATTAGTGGAAGTTAGAGAAGTCAATGTTCATGCCATCAGGTTGGAGGCTACCCAGACGGAATATAAGGTGTTGTTCCTCCAACCTGAGCAGCCACTCAGGTTGGAGGAACAACACCTTATAGCCACACTCAGGTTGGAGGAACAACACCTTATATTCCGTCTGGGTAGCCTCCAACCTGATGGCATGAACATCGACTTCTCTAACTTCCACTAATGCCCCACCTCCCCCTCATACCCCATCTGTTATTTATTTTTATACACACATTCTTTCTCTCACTCTCCTTTTTCTCCCTCTGTCCCTCTAACTATTCCCCTTGCCAATCCTCAGGGTTCCCCCCCCCACCGTCTTTCTTCCCGGACCTCCTGTCCCACGATCCTCTCATATCCCTTTTGCCAATCACCTGTCCAGCTCTTGGCTCCATCCCTCCCCTTCCTGTCTTCTCCTATCATTTTGGATCTCCCCCTCCCCCTCCCCCTCCCACTTTCAAATCTCTTACTAACTCTTCCTTCAGTTAGTCCTGACAAAGGGTCTCGGCCTGAAATGTCGACTGTACCTC
The DNA here is from genome assembly GCF_963921235.1 of Mobula hypostoma. NCBI lineage: Eukaryota > Metazoa > Chordata > Chondrichthyes > Myliobatiformes > Myliobatidae > Mobula > Mobula hypostoma. The sequence goes on from NC_086098.1 coordinate 142,881,017, forward strand.
TTCCTAGAGATGCTGCCTGGCCTGCTGCGTTCACCAACAACTTTGATGGAGATTTACAAGGATGTTGCCTGGATTGGGGAGGATGCCTTATGAGAATAGGTTGAGTGAACTTGACCTTTTCTCCTTGGAGCGTCGGAGGATGAGAGGTGACTTGATAGAGGTGTACAAGATAATGAGAGGCATTGATCATGTGGATAGTCAGAGGCTTTTCCCCAGGGCTGAAATGGTTAGCACGAGAGGGCATAGTTTTAAGGTGCTTGGAAGTAGGTACAGAGGAGATGTCAGGGGTAAGTTTTTTACGTAGAGAGTGGTGAGTGCATGGAATGGGCTGCCGGTGGCGGTGGTGGAGGCGGAAACAATAGGGTCTTTTAAGAGGCTCCTGGATGGCTACATGGAGCTTAGAAAATAAGAGGGTTACGGGTAAAGCTTAGATAGTTCTAAGGTAGGGACATGTTTGGTACAGCTTTGTGGGCCGAAGGGCCTGTATTGTGCTGTATGTTTTCTATGTTTCTATATTTCTAACAACCTGTGAATAGATCACTTTTGTGATGGTAGAAGACTATATAATAATATCAGATAATTTAATAGAGCAGTTCCAAGGTAGAAGTGAGTCTAGTCTATTGGAATGTGAGATGTAGAAACTATCAGGAAGAAACAGCCATTGGTTGAGAGCTCGGGAGTAGCACATGTAAACTAACCACCACCACCAGTTATTGAATTATAATCTGTATTGCAAAGGACTAGGAAAATTGCAAAGAATGAGGAACGATCATGCTCATCAGATCATCGGATCGTCTCATCTCTTCTCCTTTCATTGGGTTTACTCAGTGTGGAATGTCCACTGTGGTTTTGTGATTGTGCTCAGCATTGACTCAAAGGTTGTGAATTCAAATTCCACTCCATTAACTTCAGCACAGAAATTTGGGCTGCCACGCCTGTGTGACTGCTGGGGAACTGGTGTACCACCATAGATGTTATCATCTGCATGAATTTTTAAGCAAGGGGTTTTAGGGTGGCCCTGAGAAATCTCTTGGAATAAATTTGAGGAGTATCAAAGAGGTTGTCTCCACTGTCCAGGGCAATCCTCACCTGTCATCATGACTAAACTGTTTATCTGGTCTTATCATATTGCCTTTTATGGGAGTTCATTATGCAAAGTTTAGCTGCTATTTTTGTAGATTATGAAAGTTACTACTCTTTAAAAGTAATAGAACTGCAGATGCCATAAATGACACTATATAAACACAAGCCTTTCCTTTCTATTGATTCCTGGAAAATATAAAAACTTCATTCTAAATTGTAAAATTTACAGTGGAAAGAGACCATCCTGCCTATCTGTCAATACTTGCTCCGTAACTGGCACTCACCGGTTGTTTTCGCTTCTGATTCCACAGATCTTTTTATCCCTTGGAAATGCTTGTATGATTGGTTTTTGAGTTATTTTGTGTCATATTCCACAAGGTAATCTTGGTAATTGCAGAATTGTTGCATTTCCCATGAAAATGCCTGGAAGATTGGGATTCCTCACAGACAGCCTGATCACACAAGTACTGAATTTTCTGGGAGCTATTCACTGATGTTTTCTTGATTGGCGCCAATGCTGATATTAGATTTCACCTTGTACAAGGAGTCCTTCATTGATTTCCATGGAGTTGTATATCTGGATTTAGATTTTCTTTCAGTTGATTGAAGTTATTGCATAGTCTTGAACGTTGAAGTATTTTAAATATTCTTGAAGCTGTTTTAATGCTTTCCTCACATTTTTAATTTCATAAAGTTTTAATATTTGACTAAATTTTAATAGTTTTGGAGAGTTTTTGAAGACTTCTGAAGCTCAGAACTGTTCATTAATATCCTTTGTGCTTTGACAACTTTGACAGCCAGTTAAGGTTGAGAGATGTACCTTAGTTGCCTGTCAAAATTCTGTTCAGCAGGTTCATGTGTTGGGCTGATCAGTGTTTGATCAAAGTTCAAAGGAAATTTATTATCAAAGTAAATATACATCACTATATACAACCCTGAGGTTCATTTTCCTGAGGCCATACTCATTAAATCAATTCAGGAATAACCATAATAGAATCGATGAAAGACTGCACCAACTTGGGAGTTAAACCAGTGTGCAAAAGACAACAAACTATGCAAACATAAAAAGAAAGAAATAATCGTAATAAATGAACAAGCAATAAGTATTGAGAACATGAGATGAAGAGCCCTTGAAAGTGAGTCCAGAGATTGTGGGAATATTTCAATGATGGGGCAAGTGAAGTTGAGTGCAATTATCCTCTTTGGTTCGAGGGGTAATAAATGCTCCTGATTCTGGTAGTGTGGCTCCTGTACCTTCTTCCTGATGGCAGCAGGGAGAAGACAGCATGGCCTGGGTGGTGGGGGTCCCTGATGATGGATGCTGCTTTCCTATGGCAGTGTTTTGTGTAGATGTACTCAATGCTTAGGAGGACCGTACCTGTGACAGACTGGGCCGTATTTGCTACGTTTTGTAGGACTTTCTATTCAAGGACATTAATGTTTCCTTACCAGGCTGTGATGCAGCCAGTCAATATGCTCTCCACTGCACATCTATAGAAGTTTGCCAAAGTTTTAGATGTCATGCCAAACCTTCACAAACTCCTAAGGAAGTAGAGGCATTTCCGTGCTTTCTTCGTACTTGCCCAGACCGGTCCTCTGAAGTATTAACACCCAGAAATTTAAAGTTGCTGACCCTCTCTGATCATCTGATGAGGACTGGCTCAAGGACCTCTGGTTTCCTTCTCCTGAGATCAATAATCAGCTCCCTGGTCTTGCTGACATTGAGAAAAAGGTTGTTGTTGTGGCACCATTCAGCCCGATTTTCAATCTCCCTCCTGTATGCTGATACCTCATAATCCTACATGATGGGATTCCCATGTAGAAGAATCCGTCTCATTACAGAGCCTTACCCATTCGGGGATTGGGGATGGGACTTACAGTGAGAAAATGTACAGTAAATATGATTTTAGGCTGCTAGAGATTGGGTTATGCTGTCAAAATATGATGACCACAAGTCTGAGCCATCAAAGGAATAACTCTATCAGGAATTGAAAAGTGTGAAACATATAAACTTTTGCATGTCAGGAGTGGATATTTAGCAAATTTGTCAACCAGAGTTTCATATTTATAGTGTTAATTGATTTTCCTGCTGTTGCTTGTAAGAAAATTCATAAAAGCAGAGATATCGACCAAAGCATCCTTAGCCGAGTGTAGTAACTCTAACCTAAACAGTATCTTGTTCAACAATCTATCAGGATCATACGATATTGTAGACTCGATTGTTAATAGTCTTCTAACTTTTATAAGCACTACTCATCTTCACTTTAAACAAATGAAGAAGCTCTTGCCAACCATCAGCAACAGAGTTACATGAAATTACAAATTATTTTAGCTATTTATTTCAATATGCAGCAGTAAGCCCCACTAACAATAAATTCATCTAGTGTTTTGGTTGCATTTTTTATGCTGCAATGTGCACTTGATGTCACTGAATTACCCATTCTAGACACTGAAAGTTCAATTGCATTGCTGACAAAATGCGTCTCACATTCTGATATATAATTTTTGCCTAAATAGTTGTTTATATGACTTTGAATATAATGGATCATATACTCTTGACATAGCAGCTTGTTGGGGTTCAGCTGTATATGTACACTAAACTCACCACGTAACCTTAAAAATGAATTCTATAACTAATCAATTATCAAAATACTTATAAATATATACACTATTTTCTGAATTACAGGATTGTTTGAAATTTATTTAACAAGATAAAATTGTAAAGCTCTGGAAGAGCTGGTTATGGTTCAGTTCATCCATGTTTGCAGTGATGTCTGTCTATGCTCATCTTGTTTGCCTTAATTGGGCCTGTATCGTCATTGCCTTTCCGAATGTCTCTTAAAGGTTATAATTGTACTTGCCGTCACCACCTCCTCCAGCAGTTCATTTCAGATATTCACCAGCCATTATGTGAAAATATTATCCCTCCTTTTGATTGCTTTAGTTATCTCAGTAAATCTCTTCCTCTGAGATCTCACCATGTAGATAATTCACTAACCAGCTTGTCACGTTGCTTTGCCTGATTCTTCCATGTGTATGACATCCCAGTGGAACTATTCTGATACATTATCTCCTTGCTTCTGTATCTTAAGACAACTCCAATGACTGTCAAGCTCCTTTACCTCCAAGAGGACCACAATCTTGTAGTAGGGCTTGGAAGCTAGTGTGCTTCAATGACCTGAAGAGCTATGCTGGCTGGAGTCAGAGCCTTGTTCTTTGGCTGTTGGTAGAGTCACCCATGCCAAACAGGTCAAAAAGTAGAGGGCTGACTCAGAGTGGTCCAATGGTCCTCCAGGTTTGGGGATTCAGCAACAGCCCTGACTTGTCAAAATAAAATTGTTATGGGGAAACAGCAATGAAGTATCCTTCTACATCTGTGTGCAACGGTATTGACAGACAGAGATGGAGAACCTTCATTCTTGTCCTAAACTCCAGTGGCATAATGTAAGTAAATAAGTAGAAAAACTCTTTAGTAACTTGCTCAACCCTGTGATGATGTAGCACTGGGACACGGAAAGATTGTGTGGCACCCATAATATCTAGCACTAGACCTGATTTAACGCCCACATGACCTGCAGATGTCTTGACTCACAAGACTCACTGTTTCAACCAGAAATATTTGTAGCTCTCGGAAATTCTCAATAGCACTAGATTAAAAACCTGAGCTTTCACAATGCCCTCATCTAAGGTTTCATAATATTTTGTGGCATTGGACAAATTCACCGACATTTCGAGAATCTCTGGCCCTGTCAGGGATGGTCATATTGCATTCCTAATTTTGCAGGGCACTTCACTCCTTTGCCTTGTCTCCTTCCCTGGGAATTTGACATTACCCTTCACCCTCAGAAACATTTACACACATCCAATGTTTTCATGGCTAAATCTTTTCATAGCTTTTCAGATGTATGAGTTAATCTCCACGAACATTGCCATTATGTTCCACAGAGAGAAGCCTTTCTCTATTTCCATGGTAGTGGATCACTGTCCTGCTCCTCACTCAATCAGTAATTTCTTACCCTCATCACCAATGTGTTTCTGGTTGCATCAACAGATTACAGTAAACTACGTTTTCCCTCAAATAATGTGCCCCACAATTCCATCCATCTGGGTCATAAAGTTACGAGAAAATAGACAGTCATAATTTCTCCAAGGGTAGAAATGTCACGTACTTGAGGACGTGCATTTAAGGTGAGAGGGCAAAAGTTTAAAGGAAGTATGTGGGCTAAAGTTTTTTTTACACAGAGATCAGTGGGTCAGGGGTGGTGATGAAAACAGACATAATAATGGGTTTAAGTGGTAGATTGGTAGACACATGAATATGTAGAGAACGGACGGATAAGAATTGTGTTCAGAATCAGAATCAGGTTTAATGTCAGCGGCATATGTTGAGAAATTTGTTGGCTTTGTGGCAGCTGTACAATGTGATACATAATAATAGAAATCATGTGAATTGCCATAAGTGTATATATATATATATATTTAAATGAAATAATTAGTGCAAAAATAGAAATTAAAACGTAGTGAGGTAATGTTCATGGGTTCAGTGTCCATTTAGAAATCCACTGGTAGAGGGGAAGAAGCTGTTTCTGAATCACTGAGTGTGTGCTTTCAGGCTTCTGTACCTCCATCCCGGTAGTAGCAATGAGAAAGGGGCATGATCTGGGATATGGGGCTCCTTAATGACGGACACCGCCTTTTTGAGATTGCTCCTTGAAGATGTGCTGGATACAATGGAGGCCGGTGCCCATGATGGAACTGACCACGTTTACATCTTTCTGCAGCTTCTTTTGATCTTGAGCAGTGGCCTGGAACTACCCTTCCCCCTCCCCCCATACCAGATGGAGATGCAGCCAGTTAGAATGCTCTCCATGGTACATCTGTAGAAATTTGTGAGTATTTTTCGTGACACACCAAATACAGGCAGAAGAGGTTTAGTTTAATTCAGTGTCATTTTGAGCACAGACTTTGTATTCATGTAACGCTCTACTCTGTGGTCTCTGTGTCACCATGGCTATCGTTCTGAGGAATGGCCAGCAAAATTTTGTATTTCTTATGACAGAAGTCATTACCTGAAGATGGCCACTCAGTCTCTCATTCATTACATTATGGCTGGAGATGCGCCTCAAACCCTGTTTTCTACAATCTGCTCACCCACAAAATATCCATTGGCTGCAGTTTTAGTTGGTACACATCCCAGAGCCATTTCTGGCAGATGAAATATCTCAATTTCTATTTGTGAGAAGTTTCCTGGTGACGAGATCCTGAAAGGTTGTCTTGTCTCTGAGCTGTTAGCTTTGATGACCATTCATTTCTCAGTTGGTAGCCCCTCACCCGGTCCGCACCACTCACCTTTATCCCTGCACACCAGTTCCCATGTCACATCCCATAAACTGGAGTTGCTTTTATTCTTCTGAAAACTTATTTCCTGAGATTAGCAGAATCATTCCAACACCATTATGATCTCTGAACTTATCCCTATGGAGGTGACTTCCACTAATTTAGATCAGCATAATTAAACCTGCATACATTTTAGGATGCTATTTACAGAAATTAGAAGTGAAACAAGCCACTAATTTAATGGATTTAAAGTCACATAAGGAGATATCTACATTATTTCATTGGAGACTAAGATATTTTTGGTTTCCTCAGTGCACAGTATCTCATTCTGCTAGCCTATATATTTTATATATAACTTCAACACATTGATTCAATGACCAAGGATTCTTTTCTGCTTTTCCTGGGATAGACTTGGCCATCTGATGGAGCTTAACAGCGACTCCTTCGAGCTCATCTGTGAAAACAGCTTAATTTCTATCTTTGATGTCTCTCTTTTTTCTTTTCGGGGTGGACGGGTTTCTGTCGGAGACCCTGACTTGGAGTTACGCTCAGGCTTCGGTTCTTTGCGGTGGTGGGACCCGCTCCCGGGGGCTCACGGTCAGCTGTTTTTCGATATCCCAAGGATGCGGCATAAAAGGGCAAGCACGCCTTCGGGGTTCCATGGCTCTGCGGCCCCGTGGACTAGCTGGCTCTATGCTGGTGCCACTGACCGAAGTGTCATGGGAGAAAGCGGACATCGGGAAGAGCAGACCGGCTGCCAGGGGCTCTGTACTCGGAGGATCCTGCTCTCCCTCTCTCTCTCTTGTTGGTGGGGGAGACTTTGTTGCCGAATCTCGAGTCAGAGGACGCGGGGGGAGAAAAGCAATGTGGCAAACTCTATCATCGCAAATCAGTGAGCTGTTTTGTTTGTCTCCCCTCCCACTGAGTGACACCTCTCTGTCCATTCATTAGGGATAGGGAGAGCCTGTGGTCTGTCAAATTGCCGGGTGAACAATTAGTTTTTGTGGTACTACAGACCACGTTCTCTCTTGGGGCTTTGCTTTTGCTTGCTTGGTGGGTGAAGGGTACTGATGCTTTTTTGCTGAAGTAAGTGGGGGAGGGAGGTGGCTGGCGCTTGTGCGTGGAGAGCAGTGGGTAGACTTTGGGGTTCTAACACTTTTACTGTCACTCAGTCCCCGGCCACTCTTCTGTTTTTGTGGATGTCTGCGAAGAACAAGAATTTCAGGATGCATATTATATACACTTCTCTGATATTAAATAGAGCTATTGAAACTATTGAAGCGTATCAAATTCTTGGTTTAAAAATACAGCACAGTGAAATCTTAAATCATGTTATTACTAGTCATTTACAAGTCATATCTACCCACTTATGTAATCCTGTATGGTCAGTCTGAGTAATTTCACATGGGTTAGACTGTTGCACGGTGAAAGATAATGAAGCCTTTTAGTTGGGTGGATCACAACAGATTTCTTCCAGCTGCTGTCTGTAAGGAGTTTGTACGTCCTTCCTGTGACCACGTGGGTTTCCTCCGGGTGCTCCAGTATCCTCCCACAGTCCAAAGATGTACTGGTTGGTAGGTTAATTGGTTATTGTAAATTGTCCTGTGTTTAGGCTATAATTAAATTGGGGGATTCTGGGCTCCTTAAAGGGCTGGAAGGGCCAGTTCTATTTGGTCTCTTAATCAATAAATGTTTACCTATAACATTTTGCAGCAATTAATTATCAATGGAAGGTGGTAAACCAACTTCAAGCATGATTTAGCTGGATTTTAATAAAGCCTGTCCATTTTATATGAGCAATATGTTTTCACATCTTAATTCTCTTAATCGCTGATGTTGTAGTTCACGGCAATCTACTGATGTACTTGTGACAAAAAGGAAGCAAAGTGTTTTTGGTCTAAATGCTAGATTAATACTGCTTCCACAGGGTTTTCTTGGTGAATTAGAACACTTACTGTATTTGCCTCTATCACCACACCGAGCGGTGCACTGCAGACATCCACAGCTCTCTGAGTGAAAAAAACTTACCCTTCACATTCCCTTTGACCCTACCCCCGTCAACTTCAATGTGTGCCCTCTGATATTAGAAACAAGTATCCCTGCTTACTCTATCTATGCCTCTCGTAATCTTACAAATCTCTGTCCGATCTCCCCTCAGCCTCCAACACTCCAGAGAAAACAGCTCAAGTTTATCCTCTATTGTCAAGATGCAGCCACACTCAGGTTGGAAGAACAACACCTTATATTCCGTCTGGGTAGCCTTCAACCTGATGGCATAAACATTGACTTCTCTCATTTCCGTTAATGCCCCTTCTTACCCCATCCCTTATTTATTTATTATTTTTCCCCCTTTCTTTCTCTCTCTTTTTTCTCCCTCTGTCCCTCTCACTATATCTTCCTCTGATGCTCCCCTCCCTCTTTCTTTCTCCCTTGGCCTCCCGTCCCATGATCCTCTCCCTTCTCCAGCCTGGTATCCCTTTTGCCAATCAACTTTCCAGCTCATAGATCCATTCCTCTCCCTCCTGTCTTCTCCTATCATTTCCGATCTCCCCTTCCCCCTCCTACTTTCAAATCTCCTACTATCTCTTCTTTCAGTTAGTCCTGACGAAGGGTCTCTGTCCGAAACGTTGACTGTACCTCTTCCTATAGATGCTGCCCGGCCTGCTGTGTTCCTCCAGCATTTTGGGTGTGTTGCTCAAGTTTATCCAGTCTCTCATGATAGCTCATGCCCTCTAAACCAGGCAGCATCCTGATAAACCTCCTCTGCCCCTTCTCCAAAGCCTCAACATCCTTTCTAGCGTGTGATTTTTGAACTCAATGCCTTGACTATTAAAAGCAAGAATTCCATAATCCTTCTTAACCACCCTACTGACCTGTGTAGCAACTTTCAAAGAACTATGAACTTGGACCTCAAGATCTCTCTGTTCAGCAACTCTCTTAAGGATCTTGCCTTTAACAGTGTACTGACTCCATGCACTTGCCCAACCAAGGTGAAACACCTCACATTTATCTGGGTTAAACTCCATCTGCCATTTGTCTGCCTATATCTGTAACTGACCTATATCGTGCTGTATTCTTTGCCAGTCTTCTACACTATCCACAACTCCACCAATCTTGATACCATCCTCGTACTTACTAACCCACTCATTGATGTGCTCATCCAGGTCACTTGTATACATCACACACAGCAGAGGTTCCAGCACAAATCCCTGTGGAACACCACTAATTACAGACCTCCAGTCTAACGTCCCTTCAATCAGTACCTTCTCTCTTCCATGCGCAAGGCAGTTCCAAGTCCAAATAGCCAATTTGCTGCATGCTCCATGCATCTTAATATTCTGGATTAGCCTCCCATGAGTGACTTTGTCAAATGCCTTACTAAAATCCGTGTAGACAGCATCCACTTGCCCTACTCTCATCAGCCTCTCTCGTCACCTTGTCAAAAATCTCAGTCAAGCTGTTAAGACATGACCTGCCACACACAAGGCCAAGCTTGCTCTCTCTAATTAGGACATGAGTTTCCAAATGCTCATATCCTATCCCTAAGAATTTTCTCCAGCAATTTCCCTGCAACTGACATGAGACTCAGTCTGTGGTTCCCAAGATTTCCCCTTGTTCCCTTCTTAAATAGAGGTACAACATTAGCCACTTTCCAGTCCTCCAGGACCTTTCCTGTGCCCAGAGAGGACACAAAAGTACTGGGCAAGGGCCTAGCAATCTCGTCTCTTGCCTACTTCAAAAATCTGGGATAAATCTTATCAGGCCCTGGGGACATCCACCTTAATACTCATTAGGATGGCCAACACTTCCTCCTCCTTGACCTCTAAAGACCCTGACATAGTTATACAATCGGCACTGATCTCCTGGTCCTCCATATCCTTTTCATTGGTAAATACTGAAACAAAGTAATCAATAAATACCTCACTCGCATTCTCCACATCTAAATAATGTTCCCCTTTTTATCCTTGAGTGGTCCCACCCTCTCCCTAGTTATCCTATTGCTCTTGATCTATGTATGGAATGCCTTGGGATCCACCTTGATCCCAACTAGCCAAGGAGTTTTCATGGCTCCTCCTGGCTTTCCTAATTCCCTTCTTCAGTTCCCTTCTCCCTGGCTTCTTTATACTCCGCACATACTTCATTTGATCCTAACTTCTGAAGCTTTACATAGCTTTCCTTTATCTTCTTGACTAAATTCATCGCCACTCTGGTCATCCAAAGTTCTCTTATCATTCCAGCCCCATCCTTCCTTCTAATAGGAACATACCTTTCCTGTACTCTGTGTAATTGATCCTTAAACACCCTCCACATGTCTGATGCAGACTTTCCAGAAAAAAGTAAGTTCCCAATTAACTCTTCTTAGTTCCTGCCTAATGGCCTCGTAATTTGCCCTACTCCAATTTAAAACACTTCCACAAGGACCATACCATATCCTTTATATATAGCTGCCCTGAAAGTTAAGGAGTTGTCTGTGATAGTTTGAGAAACATGGCACCTCCAATATCTAAAGGAATCGGGAGGGCGCTATAAGTAAAGTGGTCCTTTAACTTTGTCATTATAACAGTAAGATCTTCCATAGGGACACTGAGGAGATATTATTTACTTTATACAGTTGGAAGACTTTATCATTTTTATGATCAAACCCAAAAAACAAATGACTTCAGCAGAATTCTTTCACCAGGTTGATCACTGGCTGACAGGTTTGGACTGAGGAGAAATTAAACAGAAATGAATCTGTACTCCCCGGAGTTTTCAACATGAGAGGTGATGTAATTGAATTTTGCATAGCTCTTTTGGGCAATGACAGGACAGGTGAAGGTGTGGTGTTTCCATTGGCTGAGATATTGACTGATTATCGGAAAATGGAAAAGCTTCCAAAAAGTAGTAGATACAGTCCAGTCCATCACATGAAAAACTCTCCCTGCCATTGATCACATTTACAAGGAGTGCAGCCACAAGAAAGCAGCATCTGTAATCAAGGAGCCCCACCATCCAGTCCACCCTGTCTTCTCACTGCTGCCATTGGGAAGCAGGTGCAGGAACCTCAGGTGCCACATCACCAAGTTCAAGAACAGTTATTACCTTTCAACCGTCAGGCTCCTGAACCAGCATGGATAACTTCACTGGCCTCAACACTGAACTGATTCCACAACCTATGGACATACTTTCAAGGACTCTACAACTCACGTTCTTAGTATTACTTATTTATTGACTTACTTATTATAACTTTATCTGTTTGCATAGATTGTCTTCTCTGCACATTGTTTTTTGCCTGTCTTTGTACATATCTTTTCAATGATTCCATTGTAATTCTTTATATCTGCTGTGAATGCCCGTAAGGAAGTAAATTTCAGGGTGATATATGGTGGCATATACATACTATAATAAAATTGAACTTTGAACTATCATCTAGCACACAAGGGATGGAACTGAGATAAATGATCAGTTATTCACAATAGAGAGCCTGAGGTCAAAGGGGCTTGCGAGTCCTTGTGTAGGATTCCTTAAAGGTTGTTTTTCAAATCGAGTCTGTGGTGAGGAAGGCAAATGCAATGTCAGCATTCATTTCAAGAGGACCAGAATATAAAAGCAAGGATGTAATGCTTTATAAGGCATTGGTGAGGCCTCAGTTGGAGTATTTTGAGTAGTTTTTGGCCATTTATCTGAGAAAGGATGTACTGATATTGGAGATGTTTCAGAGGAGGTTTACGAAAATGATTCTGGGATTGCAAGGATTATCACATGAGGAGAGTTTGATGGCTCTGAGACCGTACTCACTTGAATTCAGAAGAATGAAACGGGATCTCATTGAAACCTAACAACTGTTTTTTTTAAATTCAAATTGTTATTATTATTTATTCTTATTTTACAAAGCAGCACAGCATATCACAGAGCAGATACAGTACAGTATATTTACACAGCCATCCCATGACAGGAAAACAAATAAAACTTAGAGACAGAAAGAAGTTCTAAATTAAGTTTAAATTAACAGACAACCAAAATTGATCCCACGCGTCTTGCACTTTTCCCTCACTGTTAATTCTTCCCACCATGTGTTCATATGATGAAATCTTAATCAGTTCCTCAGTCCATTCCTTCACAGTGGGACATCTGGGTTTTTTCCAGTTTTGCAATATAATTCTTGCAACTGTGATGAGACCAACCTTTAAGATAGTAACTTTGTCATCATTTACATTAAGTATCATTGTCCTATCACCCAAGAGGCAAAGCCGTAGGCACAAGGGCAGTGTGGAAACCGACCAATTCCCCAACAGATCAAGAACTTTACACCAAAATGGATGAACCATGGAACACTCCCAAATCATGTGAAAATATGTGCCCGTCTCATTTTTACATTTCCAGCACAAATTATTATCAACAATCCCCATTTTGTACAGTCTAGTTGGTGTCCAATAATATCTGTATACTATCTTATACTGAATAAATTTCCCTCTTGCTTCCCTAATATGTCTACCCAGATTTGATAAAATATTTGACTACTCATTATCTTCAATATCGCTTCCAAGATCCCTCTGCCATACTGTTTTGAGATTGTTACGCGATTCACCCACAGAGTGCTTGAACGTTTTATAAAACACTGATGCTTTATGAACTTCCTGTGGTAATGTTATTTATGATTTTTTGGAGCCGTTGGCAATCATGATTAAAGCAGATCAAATGTTAGAGGAGTGAAGGGAGGTGGAAAGGAGCTTAAGTTGATGCTATATGCTGACGATATTTTATTACTGATTAGTGACCCTCCTAGTTCTTTACCCCCACTAATGAAAACAATTCAATTATATTCTGAGGTATCTGGTTATAAAATCAACTGCAATAGATCTGAGGCTATGCCAATGTCAAAATTGTGTTATTCAAATTCAGTATCTCAGTTTAATTTCAGATGGGTGCCAGTTGGAATGAAGTATCTAGGGGTCAAACTCAGTCAGAATTTGGATGAAATAATCACTTTAAATTATGATCCATTATTGAGTAGGATAAGAAATAATCTGGATAAGTGGGGGGGAGGCAGTGAGACTGTCACTTTGGGGTAAAGTCAATGTAGTTAAAATGGTCATGGCACCTCAGTTTAACTATCTTTCTATGATGCTTCCTTTAAATATATCAGATTTGATCTACAAGCAATACATCAACACTATCAGTGATTTTCTATGCAATAAGATGAAGCCCAGAATTAAAATGAGTAAGATGTGTATGTCCAGGGACATGGGTGGGCTCAGTCAGGGTATATAAATTACCCTCTGAAATGACCAAATTTGCTAAACATTGGGACAGGGCTGATGTTGATTTAGATTGGGTAATTATAGAACGGAGTCTGGCTGCACCACATTCTCCCCTTAATATCCTCTCACAACATGTGGAAAACAAGACTAATCTAAATCCTCTACTATTTCACTCAAGGAGTGTGTGGAGTACAATTCATAAAGCCTGTAGAATGTCACATTTAAACCAGTTATACTCTTCGTTCTGGAAGAACCCTGAGATACGCATCGGGAAAAGAATGGTGTACTGGAAAGAATGAAAGATTAAAGGTGTAAATACAGTAGGTGATCTCTAAGAATGGGATTTTTATGTCATATGTGGATTTTCAGAGGAAATATAACTTTGTAGATAAAGGGAATTTTTGGAAGTATTTACAAATAAGACATCGTATTAGTAGCATATTTAAGAATGGCGACCCACAAAGTAACACTTTAACTGAAACCTATCAAATGTTGAAAGGCCTAGAGCAGCCTATCTCAACCTTTTTGCCCTGGGGAACCCTTGAAATAATTTTCAGATCTCAGGGAACTCCTGCATAAAAATTATTATATCTACAGCTCACGGTACATTAGCGTGATCGGCAAGTTGTAGATATAATAATCCAAAAATTGTCAATGCTCTTTTAACTAGCGAATGAATTTTAGCCAACCTTTCTTAAAAAAAAAACAGATAGTCCTGACGAAGGGTCTCGGCCCGAAACGTCAACTGTACCTCTTCCTAGAGATGCTGCCTGGCCTGCTGCATTTACCAGCAACTTTTATGTGTGTTGCCAGATAGTTAAGCTTAGCTTACCTTTCTTGAAATTAATCTTTCTTTCCCTTCAATAATTTTTAAAACTCTTAAGGCAAACATAATGAATTTCTCAATTCTGGGTTGAACTTGACTTAAGCACACATGGATTTCACCTTCAAACTGAAATGGGATGATGTCTATTCTTGCTTTTGATAATTCTTAAACAAGAAAACGCTTGCTCACACATGTAAGAAGTTGAAAACTGCAGCAAAATGTTCATTGCTTTCCTATGACTGGAAGGATACTCTTTGTTCACAGAAATCCAGAACATGTCCAGGGGTAAGTCAGTAAATCTCATCTTGAGTGCATGATCAGAGTGCAGCTCACGAAGTTCTTTCTCTTCTCTCAAAGTCAAGTTCTCAGTCTGAGCAGAAGATTTAGAGAAGGGGTCCCTCACCCAGTCATACACTTGTGTTGAAAGGGAGGAAAAAGTACTGTTCAATTTTGTTCTGCAATTCTTCCAGGAGGTTTTCAATAAGACTCGAGACATTCTGATATCCTTCCTCACTCTCAAGCCCAAGCAGCAGTGGAAACATTTCAAGATTTCCTTTTGCAACATGATTTTTCCAAAGATTCAGTTTCCTTTTAAATCCAAGAATCTTGCTGCTTGAATTTAAAACATCTTCTTCAGTGCCTTGCAAAAACTTGTTCAACAGGCTCATATGATAAAATATTTCTGTTATGTAGGCTAATTTTTGCAGCCATTCTCCATCTTCAAAGCACTCAGCAAAATCTGGCATACAATTTCCTTGAAAGTACTTCTGCAATTCACCTTTCAGCTCAAACACCCTAATGAGAACTCTTCCTCTGCTAAGCCACTGGATTTCTGTGTGTAGCAGGAGATTGGTGCGTTCTTTGTCCAGGTTTTCACACAGTTTTCTAAAACATTCTCAAGTGAAATAGTCTGAAAGCTATGAAGTAAATTGCTTCCTGAACCCCTTTACTAACTGTGACTTTATTTTCAAAAGCTTTAATCTCTTTGTTTTGAGATTCCAATCATCATCATCATCATCAGGTGCCGTGTCCAGTTTGAGCTTTGACTGCCATGGCCCACACACTCCTGTTTCGGGTCAAGTGGATCAATTCATTGGTATTCATTTCCAGTTCTCTGGCTGCTGTCTCCATCATCATTTGTCTTTGTCTTCCTCTTGCTTTCTTCCCTTCAATCTTTCCCATAATTACCGTGCATTCTAACTCCTCTTTCCTAATCACATGTCCAATGAAATTATGTTGCCTTTTCATGATCTCATAGATTATTTTGCTTTTTGATTTGCTCTGTTCATGACATCCTCATTAGATATTTGTTTCATCCATGATATTCTTTGCATCCTCCTCAAAAACAACATCTCTGCTGCTTCAATTCGTTTCCTCATGTTATTGGATATTGTCCAACATTCTGAGCGATATAACATAACTGGATAAACGTAACATTTCAGTACACTGAGGCGGGTTGTCATGCCTAGTTTTTTCTAAGTTTAAACACAACCTAGTTTGAGAGAACCAATGAAATGTGTTGGGAGGATTAATCTCTTTCCAATTCAGCAAAGTGGATCTTCTAGCCATTAATGTAAGAAATGCAATCATCCAATGAGCTGAAGAGTTTAAATGACTTGATTCTATCATTGGTAACCCAAAAATTGCAGTAATAGGGTAAGGTTGTAAATCAATATTCAGAACAGTTGAAATAATATCTAAAATATCTTTCCAATATTTTTTCAAAAAAGGACATGACCAAAACATATGAATTAAGGAAGCTATCTCAAAGTGACATCTATCGCATACAGGATTTATGAGAATAATAATGAGCTAATTTATTCTTGGACATATGAGCCCTATGCACTACTTTAAACTGTATCAGTGCATGTTTAGCACATACAGAGGATGAGTTAACTAATTGAAGAATTTTTTCCCATTTTTCAATCGGTAAAGTAATCTTAAGTTCCCTTTCCCAATCAGTCTTAACTTTGTTAGATACATCTGGTTCTGTCGAACTATGTTGTGTTTAAACTTAGAAAAACTTAGAAGTGTTATTTATGATCCCTCTATTAAATTCGAAAAGACTTGGGGGCCATTTATTCAACATTTCCATTTGATGTAATTTGACCTTTTCCAAATTTATTCTATTTCCTTTTAATACATGTTGAGAGGAGCGGAGTCGACGACACTAATGGTTCTTTTTTTTTTATGTTGCATAACAGCCAATGTCTTTTTTTTTAGTTTAATTGGTTAACAAGGCTAAATTTTCTTTTGGAGAATATTTTTTTCTTTTTTTCTTTTTCCTTTTTCATGATTTTTTTTCTTTTTTTTGTATATTACATTTGTATCCTGTATGATTGGAAGGTGTAATACCCATGTGTCAACTGGGTTTATATTTAAATATGTTAATTATAACAATGTAATCCCAACAACTTTGTATCAATACTATCATATGTTTATCATTATGAAACCAATAAAAAGATTGAAAGAGAGAGGCTGGTTGTCATGCCTAGTTTAGTATTGGTCAGTATACTTTTCATTCTCGTAAAGGTGTCTTTTGCCATCCCTATTCTTCTTATTATGTCCATGTCGCACCTGCCATCTGATGTCATCCAGCTTCCTAAGTAGCAAAGGTCCTGTACTTGTTTTATGTCTTTCCAGTTTATTCTCAGCCTGCAGTTAGGATTCTCCTTCTTTTTGGATATCACCATACATTCTGTCTTTTTGCAATTGACAGATAGACCCATGTTTGCACTTTCTTCAACAACTATATCAATTAAGTTTTGTAGTTCTTCCTCCGTACTTGCAATTAACACAGCGTCATCCCCATATCTGAAATTATTGATGTTTTCACCACCAACTTTGATTCCCAAGATGTCTCTTATTTTTTGTAATATTGTTTCACTGTACACATTAGGTAAATCAGGGGAGAAAACATACCCTTGTCTAATGCCTCTCTTGATTTTCGTAGACTGACTCACTTCCCCATCTATTCTTACAGCGGCAGTTTGTTCCCAGTACAGATTTCCGATTAGGCGGAGGTCTTTCGAATCTAGATCCTGTAATATTTCAAATAACTTATTGTGCTTCATTTTATCAAATGCTTTTGTGTATTCAATAAAACAAACAAACAAATCTTTTTGCACTTGAATAGCTTGTTCTGATAGTATGCTTAACATTAATATTGCGTTTCTTGTACCTTTGTCTTTCACAAAACCACATTGTTCTTTACCTATTTCAGCTTGTAGCTTACTTTTAGCTCTTGTCATCAAAATTCTTAGAAGTATCTTGGTGATACGACTCATTAAACTTAATGGTCCTATGTAATTCACATTCTATTGCTTCAGCTTTCTTAGGAAGAGTGATAAATACTGATTTTTTTTCATCTCTTCTAGTATTATTCCAGTCTCATAAATGTCATTGATTAAATCAGTAAGTTTTTAAATTCCATAATCTTCAAGGGCGATAATTTATTCCATTGCTAATTATTCAGGACCTGCTGCCTTTCCTTTCTTCATCTTATTTATCGCATTACGAACTTCAGATTTTAAAATACTTGGACCTTCAAAGTTTTTCTTAATTTCTGGTTTTTCTCTCCATTGTCTTCAAACAATTCCTGAATATACTCAGTCCAACTATTCATTGACTCATCTTTTTCCATGATAGTGGTACCGTCCTTTGCTTTCAAACATCCACCTGAAGAACAGAGGAGCTTTTTACCAGCGATATTCTTGATTTGTTGATGTAACCTTTTTGGATCAGTAATAGGGATTCTTTCTATTTGCTCACATTCCTGTTTTAACTATTCTTCTTTGGCTTTTTGACATAAGCTGTTAACTTTTTATCTAAAGACTTATATTCTATAGGCTTTGCTTTCTTCCGTCTCCTTTCTTCCATTAGATTTTTGGTTTCATCTGTCATCCATTTATTCTTTGTGTTTTTTTCTTTTTTAGGAATCACTGACTTTGCTGATTCTACCAAGGCATCCTTTAGCGATTTAAACTTCATTTCTATGTGATTGCTATCATCTTCAACAGATCCTATTTCTAGACTTTGAAATCTATTCCTTACTTCAATTGTAAATTTTTGTCTTAAGGTTTCTTCTTTAATCAATTGCGAGGAGTCAATTGATCGTTCAGGTTTTTGCTTTTTTAGTTTTTTAAGTTTTTCTTCTACATGACATATTACTGGGTTATGGTCACTAGTACAGTCTGCACCTGGATATGTTTTGCATTGAGTCACTGTGTTTCTAAATCTTTGGTTTATAGTAATAAAGTCAATTTGATTTCTAGTGTTATCACCTGGACTTTTCCAGGTCCACAAGCGTCTTGGATGGTTTTCAAAGTACATATTCATAATGACCTGATTATTCATCTTGCACCATTCTACCCATTTCTCACCTCGTTCATTTCTTTCCTCTAGTGCAAATTTTCCTATGGTATTTCCATCAGCACCTTGTCCTACTTCAGCATTTAGATCTCCCATGACAATAACAATATCTTGAGATTTGCATCCATTCTTAGCTTGTTCAAGCTCTTCATAGAATTTATCTATATCCTCATTTGTTCCATGTCAGGCTGGTGGTGCAATGGCATCAGCGCCAGACTCCGGAGTGAAGGCTCCCGAGTTCGAATCCAAGTCAGGCCACCCCCGAGCACGCTTTCCATCCGTGCTGGGTTGAGCATCGAGCTAGTCACTTGGCCTCATGAAGGAAAAGGGTCGAGTCAGGAATGTTCATATCGTGACCCGGTTAATCCAAAAGGAGACCAATCCTGACACCGCGCGCCATACAAGAACGGCTGACTGTCTGGTGTGACACGCTGAAAAAAAAGTCTGTTCCATCTGTTGTTGGTGCATATACCTGTATAATTGCTAAATTAAGTGGTTTTCCTTTGAATCTAACGAGGAGCGCTCTTTCTGATATTGCCCAATGTCCTAAAACTCTTTTTGCCATGTTTTCATCCATAAGAATTCCTACTCCATTAGTATGGGATGTTCCACAAGAATAAATTAGTGTTTTATTTCTATTCTGACATGTTCCAGCACCTATCCAACAAACTTCGCTAATTCGCATAATGTTAATCTTTAGTCTTTCCATTTCATTTATTATATTGTCCAATCTTCCTGCTTGATATAGGGTTCTTACATTCCAAGTGGCAACAATTTTCTTTTGTGTTACTTGAATTTTATGAGCAGTAGCTTGATGATGGTTGGGGATCCCCTGCTGCCCAGAATCAACCCTACCGAGCAAAGCATCTTCAGAATTGTCTTGAAGAACCTCTTGACGCTGTTGTTGTGTGATACATTTTGTGAGTTTGACCATGGTTTTCTTAGTAAATAGATTCTAGGAAACCTAATATCTAGCAACGGTGGTTTGCTATTGACTTCTGCTGGGCGAACTAAAGAAATTGCCATTTCTCTTCCCAAATGTTCATCCGCCTGTACTATAGCCGTTGATATCTGAGGTCCTAGCTCATCCGCCTTCTCCGTCATAAGTTCAGTTGCTGTGTTATGGCCCAACAAAAACAGATATGAAACTGAGACAGGGTTATAAATAAACCACGAGATTTATTAACCCCTGCTGAAAACATTGAAAAATAAACACACGACTAATTTAACCGTGAGTTAACAGTTAGGTGACTATATCGAACAAACAGTCAAACTTATAAACTGCTATTAACGAATTTTCATCCAAGCACAGACTTAAAGTGGTAAATTCAAAAGTCCATGTGATTTATACAATCATTAAGGAGAGACTTCCCCGAAACAACGATCCCTTCGAAGTAATGACGAATCTGCCGATCACAGCCAAGAGATGCCTTGACCGAAGGAGTCACGAAGAAATAAAGGAACTGACCTTTTGACTGAAGGGTGGTCACTGCACAAACCTTCTCGAACTTGCAGGGGTTTAACTCAAATGTGCAAGCCACAATTTCCAAACGAATTCGAAAAGATTGATCATTCCCAAGACGCTGAACGACATTAACTTTACCCAATCCTTTACTTGGATAACTCTGGTATTGTCTTCACTCTCCAATACGGGACTGTAAGGGAAAAATAAACGTGCAAAAAACAAAACCGGTGGCGTCTCCAAACATCCGACCGGCAACAACAACGTTGCACTAAAAATTAAAAATGAGAACTGCGTCACATTGGCGGGCTTTGTTTAGATACTGTCTGGAATATGCCATCATGTGACATAATATCACCCCACGGTCATGAGACAATTACATCATGCCCATCACAAGATAATTACATCATGCTCACGGGATATGTAACAACTGAACCTGCCGGATCTACTGTTGGCCTTCGCTCGTATCCTGAGCAGGAACCCTTGCAGGTGCTACCGTTCCGGGTAAGAGCGGCCCTGGGAGCAATGAATGACTAAGGGGTAACTCCACTTTCCCCAAAGCTCTGAAAGTCCCCAGTCAGAGCCTCATCACCGGTTGCAGATTAGAGTCATACCCAGGTCCTGAGATTCCAATAGCTGTTTCAAATAATGAGCACTTTTATGTATCATATGGTTATGATTTGTAGTTAAGTGTCCTTTCAATTTTGCTGGAGCCATTGTTATATTTGTAAGTTGTTTACCACAGACTAGGTACAATGGAATAGGACAACTTGGATCACCAGTCCATGTAAAACACATTGATAAGTAGCTTTCATTGTAAAGGTGGACATTTTTTGTGTTGGTTGTTGCACTAGTGCAGTGAAATGACTCAGAAGATTGTAATTCCTCATTATTAACCTTGTCAGAATTGTCCATAGGCCTAGGCCAATAACCCTCCTCTTCCATCTCACATCTCCTCTTCAAAAATCACCACACTGGACTGTCTTTAGAATGAAAATTTCCCTCCAATTTTTGACTACCCTGGTAGTTTGTTCACTCCCACAAATCAGTCAGCAGCGTGTAAGGGGAGGTTGGGGGAGGTAATTTGGGAGGGAGAGGCTGACATCACGGCCCAAGTTCATTCAATGCTCGAAAACACACTTCACACTCCTCAACAACAGCTGTCCTCCCCTCCATGCAACACCAATTATCCAAGGCCTACCCTATCTCATGTCAAAAATGGAGAATGGACTTGACCAAATAATTCAGGATGGACTCCGAGCCAGAGACTGGACAAGGACCCACGGCCCAAGTTCATTCAATGCTTGAAAACACACTTCACACTCCTCAACAACAGCTGTCCTCCCCTCCACGCAGCACCAATTATCCAAGGCCTACCCTATCTCGTGTCAAAAATGGAGAATGGACTTGACCAAATAAACACGGTCCAACTGCGCACTGCCATATTGGGCTGGATTCGCTAAAGGGGCTGCTTGGTCACTCCCTACCACTACGAGTTCTTGTATCATGCATTGGGCGAAGATGAAAGAACGCTGTTTATCTTTTTTTAATCACGATCTCTCTTGGAACCCTAGGGTTCTGTTGAACTCTGTTTGAGAAACCCTGGCCTAGAGAGAGTGGATGTGGACAGGATGATTCCTTTCATGGGGGAGTCTAAGACCAGAGGATTTAGATTAAATGCAAGCAGGCTTTTCCCACTGATGTTAGGTGGGACTACAACTAGAGGTCGTGGGTTACGGGTGAAAGGTGAAAAGTATAAGGACAACTTGAAGGGAAACTTCTTCGCTCAGAGGGTGGTGAGTGTGTGGAATGAACTTCCAGGACAAGTGTTGCACGCAAGCTTTATTTCAACGTTTAGGAGAAGTTTGGACAGGTCCATGGATGGTAGGGGTATGGAGGATTATGGTCCCGGTGCAGGTCATTGGGACTAGGTAGTTGCAATGATTCACCACAGACTAGATAGGTTGATGGGCCTGCTTCTGTGCTGTACTTCTCTATGACTCTATGATACAGCCTTAGAATAGAGGGATGTCCATTTAGAACTGAGGTGAGGAGGAATTTCTTTAGCCAAAGAGTGGTGAATCGGTGGTTTTCATTGCCACATGTGGCTGTGGAGGCCAAGTCTCTGGGTATGTTTAGGGCAGTGTCATGTGGAGGTGGCTGGGAACAGACTCAAGTGCAAGACACAGACACTGAAGTACTAGGGACAGGACTAGGATTCAGGCTGATGGCAAGGACATGGACACGAAAACCAGGAACCTGGAACAGGACTGGACAAGAGAGCTAGGAGCCTGGGCTTGGACTCCAAGCCAGAGACTGGACAAGGACCCAGTACCTGGGTTTTGCCTCTGGCTCAGACCTCAGAACCAGGCAAGGACGGGGCTTGGCAGGCAGGACGAGACTGGAGTCTTCAGGCTTGAGGCTAGAGGCGAGGCTTGGCAGGATTCAGGATGGACTCCGAGCCAGAGACTGGACAAGGACCCAGTACCTGGGTCTTGCCTCTGGCTCGGACCCCAGAACTAGGCAAGGACGAGGCTGGAGTATTCAGGCTTGAGGCTAGAGGTGAGGCTTGGCAGGAGGCAGGAGGCTGGAGTCTTCAGGCTTGAGGCTTGAGGCTAAAGGCTAGAGACTTGGCTTGGCCAGAGGCTAGAGGCTAGAGACTTGGCTTGGCTTGGCAAGAGGCTAGAGGCTAGAGGCTGGGGACCAGGCTTGAGGCTAGGCAGGAGGCTGGAGTCTTCAGGCTTGAGGCTAGGCTGGAGGCTGGAGGTGAGGCAAGGCTGGAGGCTGGAGGAAGGAGACTTGAGACGAGGCGAGGCTGGAGGCTGGAGGCAGGAGACGAGGTGAGGCTGGGCTGGAGGCTGGAGGCAGGAGACTTAAGGCGAGGCTGGGCTGGAGGCTGGAGGCAGGAGAAGGCGAGGCTGGACTGGAGGCTGGAGGCAAGAGACTTGAGGCAAGGCTGGGCTGGAGGCAGGAGACTTGAGGCGAGGCAAGGCTGGAGTCTTCAGGCTTGAGGCTAGGCAGGCTCCTCTGGGGCAGTGCGCAGTTCTCCTGGACAGGGCGTGGATCACCTGGGCAGGGTGTGGATCTCCTGGGCAGGGCGTAGATCTCCTGGGCAGGGTGCAGTTCACCATGCAACGGAGGCATGGGACAGGAAGGGACAGAACCAACCGCAGGTAACGACGAGACGGCCTGGCTTACCCAATGGAGGCAAGGGACAGGAAAGGAGCTAGGTACAGGGTGGCTCCAAGTCAAGATTGCAGGTAAGTTGAGGCGAGAGTTGCCAGCAAGACAAGGCAAGGCTTCAGGCAAGGCAAGGCAAGGTGAGAACTTCAGGAGAGGCGAGAGTTACCGGCAAGACAAGACAGGGCTTCAGGCGAGGAAACAGAAGGCAAAGGAAGGGATACAAGGAGTAAGGACAAAAACAATCCAGCGGCCACGACCTGGTCTCTGGAGGTATTTATGCAGCTAGACCCAATGAGTATCAGCTGCCTCAATTAGTGCTTAACAGGAACAGAAACAAGGTAGACAGGAAAACCTGGATCAAGGGTCGATGGACCAGACCGTGAACCGGAATACGGACTTTACGGACTGAACCATGACAGGCAGAGGTTGATAGATTTTTGATTAGTCAGGGTACGAGGGGTTGTGAGGAGCATGCAGGAGATTGGGACTGAGATGGAAATGGATCAGCCATGATGAAATGGCAGAATAGACTCAATGGGCCAAATGGCCTAATTCTGCTCCTATATCTTATGGTCTTAAGTTACTTGGTTCAGGTGATTTTGAATCTTTAGAATTCTCTACCCAATAGGGCTGTGCAAACTCAGCTGTTGCGTTCATTGAAGGCAGAGACGGAGAGATAGTTGGGAATTTAGGGAGTCAAGTGTCAGTATCATGGCATTGAAGTATAAGATCAGTCCTATAGAATGGTAGCGCAGGTACACGGGTCAGAGTAGCCTTCTCCTGCCTCGATTTGTTACATGCTTTCAGTCAGTATTCACAGCACAAGCTGTGATTTTCTTGCCATTCCAGTAATTCTCCTGTGAGCAGAGTTGGGTCAGTTGCCCCAGTGCTTGCTTTCTTTCAGTGTGGGAAGTATGGTAATTGAGATGGGCTTTCCAGGCATTTTCAGCATTGGCCCTCATGTACTGATTACTGAATGCAAACATTATTTCAATTTTCGGAGCCTGAAGTACTTCGGTATACCGAAAGCAAAAGACTGAAACTATTGGCAAGCAGATTGTAAGTTTGTGGACGTGGCAATTTACAAAATAGAATTTGGACAATGTGCACTGTGTGTTATACAAGTTAACCATTCAGTTATTACCTTGCAAATGCTGAGAATTTATAACTGATTCAAATAACTTTTGAGTATAAATTTGAATATGAGATGTGATTTATGGCAAAATATAAGTATTCATGTTATACAATAATTAAAAGAGAAATGCTAAACTAGAACCCAAACTGCCAGAAGGAAGAGTTGGTATCATAATTGCTAGCACAGAATGCAAAGTGTACATTGTGTATCCAACACCTTTGTGTTTGCAATACTCTGTGTGTCCAACACTTAGTGTTTCCAACACCTTTGTGTATCCAGCAGATTTGTGTATCCTACATCTTTGTGTATCCAGCACTTTCTGTGTCGAGAGAGCTCGGCAAAGATGGTTAGGACCCAAGTGCTATAGTATCTGAGACTTGAATTGAGACACAATACGAGACTGAAACAAAGACAGGGTCTTAAACTAGACGCTAGTTGAGAATCCAAAGTTGAGTTGACGACTGAGAACTGAAACTTAATTCAGGTGCTCTTTAAATGTTAAAATCCTGGCACCGAAACATTGACAAACCTGGGTGGCAGTAGGACTGATGGTTGTAGGGCTAAAAGGCTGCTATTTACAGGTTTTAATTTGGAAATATGGAAGGTGGGATTGATCATAGGGGTCTTAAGGAGTTGCAAGTTGTTAAGTCCAGTGAACTTGGGCATCAACTTCCTAGACTCCACCCAGAGAAGCAAATCCTGAGTAGATAGCCAGATCTGCTGCCCAGCCTGCAAGGCAGGTTCCTGCCTTCTCTTGTGGTTAGCCTTTATTTCAACCTTCTGGGAAGAGGCCACCAAAATCTCCCTTGCCCCAGTCCATTTATCCTTGCACTGTTAGACGAGATCTTTGGATGCAGGAACCCCAACCTCGGCCTCCTGCTCTGGGAAGAGTAGCGGAGAATACCCAAATTGGCATCTGAACGAGGACATCCTATGCGCAAAATGCTGCAAATTGTTGTGGGTGACCTCTGCCCATGTCAAATGGTCGCTCAAAACCACTCATCTAGTTTATTGGAGGCTGGGCATTTTAGGTTCACCATATCCTGGCTCAGCCGTTGTATTTGGCTGCTGGATTGTGGGTGAAATCCAGGAGAAAGACTCACTGATGCCCCAATCAGTGTACAGAATGCCCTCAAAAAATGTGACACGAATGGAGGACTGCGATCCAAAATAATGCCCATTGGATATCTGTGAATCCTGAAGATTTGGTGCAGGACAATTTCGGCCATCACCACTACAGATGGTGGGCTGCCGAAGGCAATGAATGTTTTTGTGCTTCTGGGACCAGGCTCCATTAGTTGGGATCTGGAGACTGATGGAGACCTGCATTTTGGCTGCTAGAGCTCCAGACTGCTTGGGAACCTCCTTGGCTTGTTCCTGAGCTAGGTACCCACTCTTTCTAGTTCCAGTGCACCCCTGACCAGACAGGGTCAGGACTCGTATGGCCGTCTTGGCTGAAGCTGGCTTGTATGCCCTTGGAAGCAGGACAGTGTCTCCCAAAGGCTCCAAGCTACCCCGAACAAAATTCAGACTCCTCATTGACCACTGGTCTCAGAAGAATCTGCGGGTCAGAACACCTAGCCAAAAACACACCCGCTCGCGATGACTGGACGGTGAAACAATCCTCAGAAGGGCTGCTGTGTCAGCTGAGGGTGCTGCAAAATGGATGTTTGCTACAGGATCTACCTGGAACCAAGATTAGATTAGATTATGAGGACACGCAGTCCTCTTTTATTGTCATTTAGTAATGCATGCGTTAAGAAATGATACAATGTTCCTCCAGAATGATATCACAGAAACACATGACAAACTGACTTAAAAACTAACAAAAACCACATAATTATAACATACCGTTACAACAGTGCAAAACAATACCGTAATATGATAAGAACAGACCATAGCATGGTAAAAGTCTCAAAGTCTCTCGTAAGTCCCATCATCTCACGCAGTCGGTGAACCTCCAGCGCCACAAACTTGCCGATGCAGCATCCTGGAAGCATCCGACCACAGTCCGACTCCATGTCTGTCCGAAAACACCGAGCCTCCGACCAGCTCTACGACACCGAGCACCAAACACCATCTCTGCCGAGCACTTCGACCCTGCCCCCAGCAACAGGCAATAGGCAAGGCTGAGGATTTGGGGCCTTCCCCTCCAGAGATTCTCGATCGCACAGTAGCAGCGGCAGCAAAGCGGGCATTTCAGAAGTTACTCCAGGTGTTCCTCCATGCTTCTCACGGCTGTCTCCATCAAATCTGGATTGAGCACGGCCCCCTAGTTAATACATATCAATATCAATTCGGAACAGCCGTGCGTGCTGTGTCGTGCCACCATTTTCTCCTCCCTCCAAGAGGACAACCATCCAGGGCCGGCAAGAGCTGGCACAACTCTTGCAGAAGTACGCTGAGCCAAAGGGTAGTCCCCAAGTGAAGTCGACAAAGGCGTTCACCTCTCGTTGGTTCATACCCTAGGAGATCACCACCTTCAGCGTGCCACCCGAATCAGTAGGATTGGGAGCAGTGGATGCCACCTTCACCGTCTTCTTTGCACTGGATGGTCTCAGCAGTGAATGCTGCAGCTTTGGACATTCGGCCTGCAGGTGACCTGCTTCCCCACAGCGACAGCAGCAACCTCAACTCCGAAGCCAGGGCCTCTCATCGGCGGAGGGTCTTTTGCATGGGGTGGGCAGGATCCTGAGCAGGAGGAGGGCCGGTCACTGTCTGAGGTCGGGAAGTGGAACTGCGGTGCGTGAAGCCTGGCGAGGGCTATTCATCTTCGACCACTTGAGACAGTTCCACTCTTGATCCGCCAGGCGATTATCGAGCTGGATGGACTGGTTGAGCTGAGCCTGTAAGTCCTCTCCCAGCTCTCCCAAGGCAAGGGCATCCTTTAGAAAACATAGAAAACATAGAAAATAGGTGCAGGAGTAGGCCATTCGGCCCATCGAGCCTGCACCACCATTCAGTATGATCATGGCTGATCATCCAACTCAGAACCCTGTACCTGCCTTCCCTCCATACCTTCTGATCCCTTTAGCCACAAGGGCCATACCTAACTTCCTCTTAAATATAGCCAATGAACTGGCCTCAACCGTTTCCTGTGGCAGAGAATTCCACAGATTCACCACTCTCTGTGTGAAGAAGTTTTTCCTAATCTCAGTCCTAAAAGGCTTCCCCTCTATCCTCAAACTGTGACCCCTTGTTCTGGACTTCCCCAACATCGGGAACAATCTTCCTGCATCTAGCCTGTCCAATCCCTTTAGGATTTTATACGTTTCAGTCAGATCCCCCCTCAATCTTCTAAATTCCAACGAGTACAAGCCCAGTTCATCCAGTCTTTCTTCATATGAAAGACCTGCCATCCCAGGAATCAATCTGGTGAACCTTCTTTGTACTCCCTCTATGGCAAGGATGTCTTTCCTCAGATTAGGGGACCAAAACTGCACACAATACTCCAGGTGTGGTCTCACCAAGGCCTTGTACAACTGCAGTAGTACCTCCCTGCTCCTGTACTCCAATCCTCTCGCTATAAATGCCAGCATACCATTCGCCTTTTTTACCGCCTGCTGTACCTGCATGCCCACTTTCAATGACTGGTGTATAATGACACCCAGGTCTCGTTGCACCTCCCCTTTTCCTAATCGGCCACTATTCAGATAATAACCTGTTTTCCTGTTTTTGCCACCAAAGTGGATAACTTCACATTTATCCACATTAAATTGCATCTGCCATGAGTTTGCCCACTCACCCAACCTATCCAAGTCACTCTGCATCCTCTTAGCATCCTCCTCACAGCTAACACTGCCACCCAGCTTCGTGTCATCCGCAAACTTGGAGATGCTGCATTTAATTCCCTCATCCAAGTCATTAATATATATTGTAAACAACTGGGTTCCCAGCACTGAGCCTTGCGGTACCCCAATAGTCACCGCCTGCCATTCTGAAAAGGTCCCGTTTATTCCCACTCTTTGCTTCCTGTCTGCTAACCAATTCTCTATCCACATCAATACCTTACCCCCAATACCGTGTGCTTTAAGTTTGCACACTAATCTCCTGTGTGGGACCTTGTCAAAAACCTTTTGAAAATCCAAATATACCACATCCACTGGTTCTCCCCTATCCACTCTACCAGTTACATCCTCAAAAAATTCTATGAGACTTGTCAGACATGATTTTCCTTTCACAAATCCATGCTAACTTTGTCCGATGATTTCACCGCTTTCCAAATGTGCTGTTATCACGTCTTTGATAACTGACTCCAGCAGTTTCCCCACCACCGACGTTAGGCTAACCCGTCTATAATTCCCTGGTTTCTCTTTCCCTCCTTTTTTAAAAAGTGGGGTTACATTAGCCACCCTCCAATCCTCAGGAACTAGTCCAGAATCTAATGAGTTTTGAAAAATTATCACTAATGCATCCACTATTTCTTGGGCTACTTCCTTAAGCACTCTAGGATGCAGACCATCTGGCCCTGGGGATTTATCTGCCTTCAATCCCTTCAATTTACCTAACACCACTTCCGTACTAACATGTATTTCACTCAGTTCCTCCATCTCACTGGACCCTCTGTCCCCTACTATTTCTGGAAGATTATTTATGTCCTCCTTAGTGAAGACAGAACCAAAGTAATTATTCAATTGGTCTGCCATGTCCTTGCTCCCCATAATCAATTCACCTGCTTCTGTCTGTAGGGGACCTACATTTGTCTTTACCAGTCTTTTCATAGAAACATAGAAACATAGAAAATAGGTGCAGGAGTAGGCCATTCGGCCCTTCGAGCCTGCACCGCCATTTATTATGATCATGGCTGATCCTCCAACTCAGAACCCCGCCCCAGCCTTCCCTCCATACCCCCTGACCCCCGTAGCCACAAGGGCCATATCTAACTCCCTCTTAAATATAGCCAATGAACTGGCCTCAACTGTTTCCTGTGGCAGAGAATTCCACAGATTCACCACTCTCTGTGTGAAGAAGTTTTTCCTAATCTCGGTCCTAAAAGGCTTCCCCTCTATCCTCAAACTGTGGCCCCTCGTTCTGGACTTCCCCAACATCGGGAACAATCTTCCTGCATCTAGCCTGTCCAATCCTTTAGGATCTTATATGTTTCAATCAGATCTCCCCTCAATCTTCTAAATTCCAACGAGTACAAGCCCAGTTCATCCAGTCTTTCTTCATATGAAAGTCCTGCCATCCCAGGAATCAATCTGGTGAACCTTCTTTGTACTCCCTCTATGGCAAGGATGTCTTTCCTCAGATTAGGGGACCAAAACTGCACACAATACTCCAGGCGTGGTCTCACCAAGGCCTTGTACAACTGCAGTAGTACCTCCCTGCTCCTGTACTCCAATCCTCTCGCTATAAATGCCAGCATTTTATACATATCTATAAAAGCTTTTACAGTCAGTTTTTATGTTCCCTGCCAGTTTTCTCTCATAATCTTTTTCCCCTTCCTAATTAAGCCCTTTGTCCTCCTCTGCTGAACTCTGAATTTCTCCCAGTCCTCAGGTGAGCCACTTTCTCTGGCTAATTTGTATGCTTCTTCTTTGGAATTGATACTATCCATAATTTCTCTTGTCAGCCACGGGTGCACTACCTTCCTTGATTTATTCTTTTGCCAAACTGGGATGAACAATTGTTGTAATTCATCCATGCAACCTTTAAATGCTTGCCATTGCATATCCACCGTCAATCCTTTAAGTGTCATTTGCCAGTCTATCTTAGCTAATTCACGTCTCATACCTTCAAAGTTACCCCTCTTTAAGTTCAGAACCTTTGTTTCTGAATTAACTATGTCACTCTCCATCTTAATGAAGAATTCCACCATATTATGGTCACTCTTACCCAAGGGGCCTCTCACGACAAGATTGCTAATTAACCCTTCCTCATTGCTCAAAACCCAGTCCAGAATAGCCTGCTCTCTAGTTGGTTCCTCGACATGTTGGTTCAAAAAACCATCCCGCATACATTCCAAGAAATCCTCTTCCTCAGCACCTTTACCAATTTGGTTCACCCAATCTACATGTAGATTGAAGTCACCCATTATAACTGCTGTTCCTTTATTACACATATTTCTAATTTCCTGTTTAATACCATCTCCGACCTCACTACTACTGTTAGGTTGCCAGTACACAACTCCCACCAGCGTCTTCTGCCCCTTAGTGTTACGCAGCTCTACCCATATCGATTCCACATCTTCCCAGCTTATGTCCTTCCTTTCTATTGCGTTAATCTCTTCTTTAACCAGCAACGCCACCCCACCTCCCCTTCCCTCATGTCTATCCCTCCTGAATATTGAATATCCCTGAACGTTGAGCTCCCATCCTTGGTCACCCTGGAGCCATGTCTCTGTGGTCCCAACTATATCATAATCATTAATAACAATCTGCACTTTCAATTCATCCACCTTATTATGAATGCTCCTTGCATTGACACACAAAGCCTTCAGGCGCTCTTTTACAACTCTCTTAGCCCTTATACAATTATGTTGAAAAGTGGCCCTTTTTAATGCTTGCTCTGGATTTGTCGGCCTGCCACTTTTACTTTTCTCCTTAGTACTTTTTGCTTCTACCCTCACTTTACACCCCTCTGTCTCTCTGCACTGGTTCCCATCCCCCTGTTGTGAACTAACCTCCTCACGCCTAGCCTCTTTAATTTGATTCCCACCCCCCAACCATTCTAATTTAAAATCACCTCAGTAGCCCTCGCTAATCTCCCTGCCAGGATATTGGTCCCCCTAGGACTCAAGTGTAACCTGTCCTTTTTATACAGGTCACGCCTGCGCCAAAAGAGGTCCCAATGATCCAAAAACTTGAATCCCTGCCCCCTGCTCTAATCCCTCAGCCACGCATTTATCCTCCACCTCATCGCATTCCTACTCTCACTGTCGCGTGGCACAGGCAGTAATCCCGAGATTACTACCTTTGCAGTCCTTTTTCTCAACTCCCTTCCTAGCTCCCTTTATTCTCCTTTCAGGACCTCATCCCTTTTCCTACCTATGTCATTGGTACCTATATGTACCACGACCTCTGGCTCCTCACCCTCCCACTTCAGGATATCTTGGACACGATCAGAAATATCCTGGACCCTGGCACCAGGGAGGCAAACTACCATCTGGGTCTCTGGACTGCGTCCACAGAATCGCCTATCTGACCCCCTTACTATCGAGTCCCCTATCACAACTGCCCTCCTCTTCCTTGCCCTACCCTTCTGAGCTACAGGGCCAGACTCTGTGCCGGAGGCACGGCCACTGTCGCTTCCCCCGGGTAAGCTGTCCCCCCCAACAGTACTCAAACAGGAGTACCTATTGTTAAGGGGCACAGCCACTGGGGTACTCCTTATTACCTGACTCTTCCCCTTCCCCCTCCTAACTGTGATCCACTTGTCTGCCTTAGTTCACCTCAGAGTTGGTGGCCAAGGTGTCCACGTTCCCGCCACTCTCCTCGGACAAAGTCCAAAATTTAATCATAATAATAATAAATACTTTATTGATCCCGAGTGGGAAATTCTTTCATTACAGCAGTAACATTAAAAAAATATGCTTAGCAATGTGCAGATTTAACGGATAATAAAGTACAGAATAATAATATACACAATAATAATTTATTAATGCGCAGCAATAATGTATGAAATAATAAAACAGAGGCTATTTTATGTGTTCTCCTGTCAAACTGACCATCCTGTTGCACCTCCATCAGACGGACCAAGGCTGCATTTGCTCTGGCAGGATGATGGAACACCCGCTTCAGGACAGCCATGAATTCCTCTGGATCTGAGCAAATCTCCGACCTCCGCTCCCAATGTCCAGGCCAGGGCTGTCCCGGTCACGAGAAAGATCATGAAGGCCACCTCCCCGCACTCCACAGGGAACCGGGATTGCTGGAGTTCAAACATGAATGAACGCTGAGTGAGGCAGCAGCAGGAGCCCAGGCTGCCGGCGAATCTCCCTGGCTCGGAAGACAGACTGACTCCGTAAAACAGCTGAGAGCCTCACCCGAGCGACTCTGGCTTCTCCTTGTGGTAGCTGGCGCGTGGCGACCTGGAGGTTCTGTCTAGAAATGTTCCCTCTGTGGCTGGCCACAGCTGACAAGAGGCTCTGGTTCCCCACCAGGTCCATGTTAGGCTCAGTCGTACAGTGACGATAGATCTAGGCAAGGATGGTTAGAAGCCAGGTACTGGAATATCTGAGACACGAGACTGAAATGGGCAGGCTTCAAAAGTAGACCAATCCAAAGCTGAGCTGCCGATTGAGCGCCAAACCTCAGTTCAGGTGCTCTTTAAATATTACAATCCTGGCAGCAAAACAAGGCCACCAATTTATCAGGGTGGGCCTGGATCTTTAAAGGAGCTGCACAAGCTATCCGTATTCTGGAGAGTTAGAGAGTCTAATCCCCAGAGGCTGGTGAGGTCAGATGTGTATCGTAACACTTTGTGTATCCAACAACCTTGTGTGTCCAACACTATTGTGTACCCAAAACCTTTGTACATCCAACACCTCTGTGCATCCAGTATTTTGTGTATCCAACACTGTGTCCAGCACCTTTGTGCACCCAACACTTTGCCTGTTGAATGGTCTGTGCATCCAACATCTTGAGCTTTCCAGCATTGGTTCACCTTTCTCAACTTCAAGCAAAGCTTTGCACCCAATGCTCTAATCCCCCCCTCCCCACACGCACTCCCTCCCCCTCTCCTGTCTCATTCATTTGTGTTACATTTCTGTAGTCTTATGAAAGATTATCGAGTATTGGGTGCACACACTTACTTAAAAGAGACAACAAAAGGTGTGAGTGAACATAAACACCAAAAGTATTTGCGCCTTGATGCTTTTAATAGAAAAATATTTTCAAATTGTTTCACGACAAAAATCCAACTTTCCCAGCTACTGTTGTGAGATTTATATAATTTCTCTGGCTCATTAGCTCGTGTCTGTGGTATTGGTTCAGTAACTGCTGTGACGAAAGTACACATAGATTAAGATGTTAACTGTCCTGGGCTGGCACCAGTGGGATCAGCAGTTGGTCTGCCACCTGTCTTCAGGAGAAAGAGAGATAAGGAAAACAATGGAGCAGCATTTGGAGATGTTAATGAAGGGACGGAAGGAGAGCTGCCAAGATCGGCTCCCCTTTGAACCCTGAACTGTTTGAAGTGATGGACAGGCGATACCCCAGCAGGGGGATAAAAAGGGACAGGTTTGCTAAGGCAAGACACACACGACACTACGAGGTAACGAGACCCTGGAAGCAGTGCGCCTCCCACAAGTCGGTGGGAGTTTTGGAGGGCTGATCGCGGGACCAAGCCATAGACGCACAGGGTGGAAAGGTACGATCGGCGGGAACCTGGTGTGTGTCCGCCCTTGCCTGGGTGCCAGGTTCACTGCAGAGAAACCATCGTATCTGTAAACAGAGGGTCACAGTCGGTGACCTCAGAAGACATCACAAAGGGCTCGCCCGAAAGCTGACTGCGAAGAATATCGAAGGTCTGTGTGGAAGCTGTTTGAATATTCATTCGTTTTTGCTCTCTCTCTCCTTCCCCCCACTGTCCGTCGCCACAGCAGTGATTACTGTGAACTGAACTGAACTCAATTGAACTGAACTTTGCGTCACTTTGAAACTGGTCAGTTACCCCTAGACGACGATAGAGCTTGATTGATCCTGTTATCCTAATTCTGTGTACGTGTGTGTTTATCATTGCTGAACTGTTGCATTTATTATCCTTTTGATTAGAGTACTGTGTTGCTTGTTTCTTTAATAAAACTTTCTTAGTTCCAGTAATCCAGACTCCAACTGAGTGATCCATTTCTGCTGGTTTGGCAACTCAGTTACGGGGTACGTAACACTGCCATTACAGTTATGCCTAATTGAGTTTTCTAGCATGGGTAATGTCCAACAGAAGGGGCTGAGCTTCTGTTGCCTGAAGCTTAGCCCCTTCACTGTCCTGTCTTGATTTAAACATGGCATTGAGCTGAAAGGGCAGTATATTATCCCCCTGTCCTGCACAACCTAGTGTTGGGAGTTGGAGTTCAAGTGGCATCTGTTCCACTAGAGTTCAAGTGACCATTTCCCATCAGCAGTTCAGATCCTTTCCTACACATGCACCTTCTTGGCAATTGATTGACTGAGTCAACTCTTACTCAGTGCTTGCAGCACCCTGGTCTCCACACTATAGGGACGAGGATACCTCACTGGAGAGCGTGGAGTAAAGATACAGCAGCATGTTACAATGGGATGGAGTTTTTCAGTTAAGACTGGAAAGGCTAGGTCTATTTTCCTGGGAAGGGTTAATAGGTCACACGATTGAGGTATATAAAATCATGAGGCTCATATTCAGAGGAGACTGCAGAAATCTTTTCTGCCCATCAGCGATGAATGAAATCTGAGGGCATAGACCTAGAGTAAGATGAAAAGGATTTAGAACAGATCTGAGGAGCAACCTTTCGAGTGGAATTGCCAGATGGTGGAAGCACTGTCACCGACAGCATTTAAGAGATACTTAGATGAATACTTGAATCACTTGGGCATAGAATGCTCTGGGCCAAGAGCTGGTGAGAGGATTAACGTGCATGGGTGTCCACTGGCCCATGCAGATGTAGTGGGATGAATGGCCTTTTTCCAATTTGTATGACACCATGGCTTTTCGCGGGGAACAGAACACCTGGATAATCTCAGTTAAATGAAACAGGAAATGGAAAATGCTCCAAGACCGAATGCTATGAGTTCAAGCCCGCTGTGCAGACCTGAATATGGCTTGGACTGTCTATTGTGTCTGCATTCCCTGCACTACAATGGCCACAAGGCAGACAATGGTTGCTGGTTCCCATTAGTGCACAGTCCAGAAGCAGGTTGTAAATCTCTAGCTAAGGAGCTGCTATTAGTCATTTTGTTCCTTAAGGGGCTGTGAATCCTTGGAATTCTCCAGAGCTGCAGAAACTCAAGCCAATGAACATGACGACAAGTCAATGAGAGCGGAGTTAAGATGGCACCAAATGCCTGCTTCTTCAACCTAATCTGTGAAAGCAGCTTCAATGCCTTTCTTTTTTAAATGCCATTTTTTCCCATGTCACTTTTCTCCTTTTCAAGGTGGCTGAGGTCCTCTTGAAGTCTGTGATATGTAACAGCACTCAAACTGTGGCTTCTCACTGCCGAGGAGTTCCCACTCTTGCGCCCACTGACCGGCCGTTTTTCCGATGTTCTCTAGGAAGGTGCCGGGGTGCGGTCCTGCGGATGACCGATTCCTAGATGATGCTGCTGACTGAGGTGTCGTAGGAGAAGGAACTTTAGGATTTTGTGGCGGCGGATGCTGCGGAAGGGAGGTCTCTGTAGTCGAGTGACTGCTCTCTCTCTCTCTCTCTTTCTCTCGATTGTGGGGAGAGTTTGCTGTCCATTCTCAAGTCAGAGATTCTTGCAATAAAAAGCGACGTGGTAGATTGCAACACCATAACAGCGACTGTTCATTGGTCTTCCCCTTTCGCTGTGAAATGAGTGACATCTCTCTGTCCCTTGTTAGCAAGAGAGAGCCCGTGGCATGACAAAATGTCAGATAAACAATAGGATTTTGTTGACAGCAGATCTTGGGCTCTCTCTGGAGGCTTCGCTGTTGCTTGCTGGGTGGTTGGCGCTGACTCTTTCTGCTGAAAAGGGTGGGGGTGAAGAGGGAGGCGAATGCTTTGCTGTTGCTTGTGCGGGGAAGGGGGGCATTGGGGTTCTAACATTTGTCTGCCATTCATTCTTTTGGGGTTCTTCTGTTTTTCATGGATGTCTGTGAAGAGTAAGAATTTCAGGTTGCATATTGTATCCATTCTCTGATAATAAAGGAACCATTCAATGGTTGTCCATCATGTCCAACAACGACAGGAGATCTTTACTGGGAAATTTTTTAAGTGGAAAAGCCAGTGCACTGGGCCAGTTCCACTCTCTTGACCTCAGTGGTACGAGCAGTCGTCACAAACTAGGATCTTCTTTAGTTGACTATGACTTCTGTGCCTAGTCACGCCCTTTCCTCTCCACGAAGCATTGCAGAACTGCCTTCTGGCCATCGGATCTCCCTGTTGGTCTCATCCACCCAGTTTGCTGGAGCTGACTTTACGTGCTAGGTCAGACATGTCCCTGTCTCACCGGGGAACGAGGCCCACCGGCTACTCTCGCCTGGTTTAGCCCGCCTGTTGACGCGGTGTACCAGCGTGCGGCTGCTGTCGCTCATGAACAGCTACCTGGAGCCACAAACGAGCAGAGTGTCTGGCAGGGCCCAGAGGTGAGTGAGTTGCCCCAGGAAGGTCACAACAGGCCCCTTCACCAGAGGTCCTACCCGTCCCTAGGCACCCCATACACCCCAGTCAATGAATATACACAGGCTGAAATTGACAGATAATTATGGAATGGGAGGATCAAACAGGAAAATAGAATTGAAGCAAAAGAACGGCAGCATGTGGCTTCCCTTTGTGTTTGTGTGGTAGTTTGCTGTTTGCCTTACTTCCTATCAGATTCCAGTGGCTTCATCATTTTCCCCGTGCATAGCTCACGTACGAGAAACCATTCTGTTTCCATTGTGTTTCAGCTGTATTGGGAGTGATTTTTATGTCCATTTGTTGGAATAATATGAGCCCTTCCAGTGAAACCTCTGAACTAAGCAGCACATCCTGATAATTAACACCTTCCAGTGATAGTCAGATGCTTCCAATCAGGGAAAGTAAACAGGAGGAGAGCCATCCCATACTGCTCAGCTACACATTACTGCTTGAAATGTACAAGAGGGGTTAGAACTGACATCTGGCCACTGAAAAGGTCCCACATTTGCTTCTCTATTTCCTCTGATTGTCAGTCAGTGTCAGGGATTTCCGCTTTCATATACTAAATCCCACCCCCCCCCCACTCCACCTCACCATAGCTGGGGGTGGTGAGAATGATGGGAGGTGTCCACTTGTAGGCAGACACCTGTCCAGTTTGTGGCATAAAACGATCAGCTTTATTCCTTTGCCTCCAAAACGATAGAGGTATAAGAGCACCTAAAAGAATGGATCTGCTTGTGAAGTGAAGATGTTCGTTTTGGGCACAAGTCTCTGAAGTTTATTTTGCTGATCAACACTGGCTGCAGTTCTGCCGAGGGTTCTATGTTTCACGTGGCTTGTGGCACAGATGTAGTGTGGTCATTATGTAATCCCCTGCTCACTCCTCAATGTGACTGTACTGCCAATTCAAATCCCTTTGCAGTTCCAACTTGCATCCCGGGATAAGTTCAGACAGGTCGTTTTTGATGAATATCAGATTGCCATTTCGCCCTTTCAGTTTTCTTACACACAAGCATAAATGCAAAGTCCATCTGGCTGTGTGCCATCATTTCAAACAGTTCTATGATGGTTGTTTTATAGACAATAGACAATAGGTGCAGGAGTAGGCCATTCGGCCCTTCGAGCCAGCACCGTCATTCACTGTGATCATGGCTGATCATCCACAATCAGTATCCAGTTCCTGCCTTATCCCCATAACCTTTGATTCCGCTATCTTTAAGAGCTCTATCCATCTCTTTCTTGAAAGCATCCAGAGACTTGGCCTCCACAGCCTTCTGGGACAGAGCATTCTTTCCCCTTCGTAAATCCATGCTGACTCAGACCGATTCTGTTACTGCTATCCAGATGCGTTGTAATTTCATCTTTTATAATTGACTCCAGCATCTTTCCCACCACTGGCGTCAGGCTAACCGGTCTATAATCCCTGTTTTCTCTCTTCCTGCCTTCTTGAAGAGTGGGACAACATTAGCCACCCTCCAATCCACACGAACTGATCCTGAATCTATAGAACATTGGAAAATGATTACCAATGCGTCCACGATTTCTAAAGCCACCCCCTTATGTACCCTGGGATATAGACCATCAGGTCCTGGGGACTTATCAGCCTTTAGACCCAACAGTCTATCCAACACCATTTCCTTCCTAATATAAATTTCTTTCAGTTCATCCATTACCCTAGGTCCTTTGGCCTCTAATACGTCTGGGAGATTGTTTATGTCTTCCCTAGTGAAGACAGATCCAAAGTACCTGTTCAACTCGTCTGCCATTTCCTTGTTCCCCATAATAAATTCACCCGCTTCTGTCTTCAAGATTTTGTGAAATCAATACCCCAAATTGATCACTACCTCAGAAGAGGGCAATGAGGGGCATTAAATCAGCAGTTTCCAATCGAGGTGCTTCTGGTTGATGAGAGGCCACTGTAGACTCAAAGGACAGAATGGCCTTCTTCTGTGTGTGATAACACTAAGGGGCAGAAGACGCTGGTGGGAGTTGTGTACAGGCCACCTAACAGTAGTAGTGAGGTCGGAGATGGTATTAAACAGGAAATTAGAAATGTGTGCAATAAAGGAACAGCAGTTATAATGGGTGACTTCAATCTACATGTAGACTGGGTGAACCAAATTGGTAAAGGTGCTGAGGAAGAGGATTTCTTGGAATGTATGCGGGATGGTTTTTTGAACCAACATGTCGAGGAACCAACTAGGGAGCAGGCTATTCTGGACTGGGTTTTGAGCAATGAGGAAGGGTTAATTAGCGATCTTGTCATGAGAGGCCCTTGGGTAAGAGTGACCATAATATGGTGGAATTCTTCATTAATATGGAGAGTGACATAGTTAATTCAGAAACAAAGGTTCTGAACTTAAAGAAGGGGAACTTTGAAGGCATGAGACGTGAATTAGCTAAGATAGACTGGCAAATGACACTTAAAGGATTGACGGTGGATATGCAATGGCAAGCATTTATAGGTTGCATGGATGAACTACAACAATTGTTCATCCCAGTTTGGCAAAAGAATAAATCAAGGAAGGTAGTGCACCCGTGGCTGACAAGAGAAATTAGGGATAGTATCAATTCCAAAGAAGTAGCATACAAATTAGCCAGAGAAAGTGGCTCACCTGAGGACTGGGAGAAATTCAGAGTTCAGCAGAGGAGGACAAAGGGCTTAATTAGGAAGGGGAAAAAAGATTATGAGAGAAAACTGGCAGAGAACATAAAAACGGACTGTAAAAGCTTTTATAGATATGTAAAAAGGAAAAGACTGGTAAAGACAAATGTAGGTCCCCTGCAGACAGAAACAGGTGAATTGATTATGGGGAGCAAGGACATGGCAGACCAATTGAATAATTACTTTGGTTCTGTCTTCACTAAGGAGGACATAAATAATCTTCCAGAAATAGTAAGGGACAGAGGGTCCAGTGAGATGGAGGAACTGAGTGAAATACATGTTAGTAGGGAAGTGGTGTTAGGTAAATTGAAGGGATTGAAGGCAGATAAATCCCCAGGGCCAGATGGTCTGCATCCTAGAGTGCTTAAGGAAGTAGCCCAAGAAATAGTGGATGCATTAGTGATAATTTTTCAAAACTCGTTAGATTCTGGACTAGTTCCTGAGGATTGGAGGGTGGCTAATGTAACCCCACTTTTTAAAAAAGGAGGGAGAGAGAAACCGGGGAATTATAGACTGGTTAGCCTAACGTCGGTGGTGGGGAAACTGCTGGAGTCAGTTATCAAGGATGTGATAACAGCACATTTGGAAAGCGGTGAAATGATCGGATAAAGTCAGCATGGATTTGTGAAAGGAAAATCATGTCTGACGAATCTCATAGAATTTTTTGAGGATGT
This sequence comes from Mobula hypostoma, assembly GCF_963921235.1. NCBI lineage: Eukaryota > Metazoa > Chordata > Chondrichthyes > Myliobatiformes > Myliobatidae > Mobula > Mobula hypostoma. The sequence continues at coordinate 142,921,268 of NC_086098.1, forward strand.
AACTAGTAGAGTGGATAGGGGAGAACCAGTGGATGTGGTATATTTGGATTTTCAAAAGGCTTTTGACAAGGTCCCACACAGGAGATTAGTGTGCAAACTTAAAGCACACGGTATTGGGGGTAAGGTATTGGTGTGGGTGGAGAATTGGTTAGCAGACAGGAAGCAAAGAGTGGGAATAAACGGGACCTTTTCAGAATGGCAGGCGGTGACTAGTGGGGTACCGCAAGGCTCAGTGCTGGGACCCCAGTTGTTTACAATATATATTAATGACTTGGATGAGGGAATTAAATGCAGCATCTCCAAGTTTGCGGATGACACGAAGCTGGGTGGCAGTGTTAGCAGTGAGGAGGATGCTAAGAGGATGCAGGGTGACTTGGATAGGTTGGGTGAGTGGGCAAACTCATGGCAGATGCAATTTAATGTGGATAAATGTGAAGTTATCCACTTTGGTGGCAAAAACAGGAAAACAGATTATTATCTGAATGGTGGCCGATTAGGAAAAGGGGAGGTGCAACGAGACCTGGGTGTCATTATACACCAGTCATTGAAAGTGGGCATGCAGGTACAGCAGGCGGTGAAAAAGGCGAATGGTATGCTGGCATTTATAGCGAGAGGATTGGAGTACAGGAGCAGGGAGGTACTACTGCAGTTGTACAAGGCCTTGGTGAGACCACACCTGGAGTATTGTGTGCAATTTTGGTCCCCTAATCTGAGGAAAGACATCTTTGCCATAGAGGGAGTACAAAGAAGGTTCACCAGATTGATTCCTGGGATGGCAGGACTTTCATATGAAGAAAGACTGGATGAACTGGGCTTGTACTCGTTGGAATTTAGAAGATTGAGGGGGGATCTGATTGAAACGTATAAGATCCTAAAGGGATTGGACAGGCTAGATGCAGGAAGATTGTTCCCGATGTTGGGGAAGTCCAGAACGAGGGGTCACAGTTTGAGGATAGAGGGGAAGCCTTTTAGGACCGAGATTAGGAAAAACTTCTTCACACAGAGAGTGGTGAATCTGTGGAATTCTCTGCCACAGCAAACTGTTGAGGCCAGTTCATTGGCTATGTTTAAGAGGGAGTTAGATATGGCCCTTGTGGTTACAGGGGTCAGGGGGTATGGAGGGAAGGCTGGGGCTGGGTTCTGAGTTGGATGATCAGCCATGATCATAATAAATGGCGGTGCAGGCTCGAAGGGCCGAATGGCCTACTCCTGCACCTATTTTCTATGTTTCTATGTTGCTATAACTTGATAGGTGGCTCTGGAGAAAGAATGAAATAAAACTCTCCTAGCAGTTACCATAGACATTGTTGGGATTGTGAACCACAACAAAAAAAATGAGCCACCAAACATTGGTGGCTCTGGAAATAAAAGTTGTTGTGGTGGCCTGAATGGTATTTAGACATTGACCATTTCTGTCACTCTAAGTCCCTACCATGTGCCCAGAGGACAGAAATCCAAAAAACGCTGAATATCTGAAATGAAAGGCCGACCAAGGTGCAACAATTGAAGGAGTGAGTGAGGGGATTGGCTGAGAAGGAGCGATTGCTTTAAAAACCGGTCGGGAACATTCGAGGTCAGCCGAGGTGCGAAAAGTGAAACGGATTAGTCAAAATATCAGCCAATATAATCAAGATTTGCTCTAGGGGAGCGGCCTTGTCGAGGGAAGTGCCTTGTGAGAAAAGTGTAAGTCTTTGTCTGGAGAGTCTTCAGCGGGGAGGCTGAGGGAGGAGACTACGCCACATTTGGAGAGGGTGAGAAGTGGTGAAGAAATGGCAGATCAACTGATTCAGTGTGCTGCTTGCATGATGTGGGAGGTCAGGGACGTTGATGGTGCCTCTGACTGCTACAAATGTGGAAAGTGTGTCCAGGTTCAGCTCCTGAAGGACCGTGTTGAGGCACTGGAGAAGCAACTGGATGACCTCAGGTTCATCCGGGAAACCGAGAGTTTTCTGGACTGGACCTACAGCGAAATTGTTACACCAAAGATAGCGGGAGAGAGAAGTTGGGGGGGGGCGCGACGATGAGGAAGGGATGGATGCTTGGAGTACAGGAGACCCCGGGGGATGTGCCTCTTGAAAACAGGTTCACCCTCTTGGAAGCTGTCGGGACAGAAGACACTGCCAGTCTGAGAGGCGGACAGGTCTGCGAGTCAAAAATTGGCGCTGAAACAAAGCCGAGGAGACAGATGTCAGGCACAGCCATGGTAGTAGGAGACTCCATAGTGAGAGGTACAGAAAGGGGTTTCTGCGGCAACAGGCGGGATTTAAGGTTGGTGTGTTGCCTCCCTGGTGCCAGGATCCAGGACGTCACAGACAGATTGCAGGGCATCCTCAAGGGAGAAGGTGAACAGCTGGAAGTGATGTTGCATGTCTGCACAAATGACGTCGGGAGGATGAGGAAAGAAATTCTGCAGCATGACTTCAGAGAACTCGGAAGAAGGCTGAAAAGCATGGCCTTCAGGGTGGTTATCTCTGGTTTGCTTCCAGTTCCTTGTGCTGGAGAGGACAGGAACAGGGAGATAGGGGATCTGAATGTGTGGCTGAGGAGCTGGTGCAGGAGGCAGAGATTTAGATTCTTGGACCACTGGGATCTGTTCTGGGGTAAGGATGAATTGTACAAAAGGGACGGGTTGCATCTTAACAGACGGGGGACCAGCGTTCTGGCAGGCAGGTTTGTCACTGCTACATGGGTATGTTTAAACTAAGTAGTTGGGGGGGAGGAGAGGAAATATAAGGATGGAGTTAAAGGGAAAGAGAGGATAAGAAAATTTAAGAAAGGCAACAGAATTACCGGGGCAGAAAGCTCAGGAAGGGATCGGAGAGTATGGCCAAGTGCAATAGGAATCAATGTGAAAGGTGAGGGGAGTAAAAGTATTACTTTAAATGGATTAAAAGTATTATATATGAATGCACACAGTATAAGAAATAAAGTGGATGAGCTTGAGGCTCAATTGGAAATTGGCAAGTATGATGATCTGGGAATAACAAGAGACATGGCTGCAAGAGGACCAGGGCTGGGAAATGAATATTCAGGGTATACGTCCTATCGAAAGGACAGACAGGTTGGCAGAGGAGTGGGGTGGCTCTGTTGGTGAGGAATGAGGGGGACATAAAATCAGGAGATGTAGAGTCAGTATGGATAGAACTGAGAAACTGTAAGGGCAAAAAGACCCTGATCAGAGTTATCTACAGGCCCCCAAACAGTAGCTTAGATATAGGGTGCAAGTTAAATCAAGAGTTAAAATTTGCATGTCGCAGAGGTAATTCTACGGTTGTCATGGGGGATTTCAACATGCAGGTAGACTGGGAAAATCAGGTTGGTACTGGACCCCAAGAAAGGGAGTTTGTGCAGAGCCTCAGAGATGGATTCTTAGAGCAGCTTGTATTAGAGCCTACCAGGGAGAAGGCAATTCTGGATTTAGTGTTGTGTAATGAGCCAGATTTGATAAGGGAACTTAATGTAAAGGAGCCATTAGGAGGTAGTGACCATAATATGATAAGTTTTAATCTACAATTTGAGAGGGAGAAGGGAAACTCAGAAGTGTCAGTATTACAGTTGAACAAAGGGGACTATAGACCCATGAGGGAGGAGCTGGCCAAAGTTGACTGGAAAGATACCCTAGCAGGGATGACAGTGGAACAACAATGGCAGGTATTTCTGGGAATAATACAGGTGCAGAATCAGTTCATTCCAAAGAGGAAGAAAGATTCTAAGGGGAGTAAGGGGCAACTGTGGATGACAAGGGAAGTCAAGGACAGTATAAAAATAAAAGAGAGGAAGTATAACATAGCAAGGATGAACGGGAAGCCAGAGGATTGGGAGACTTTTAAGGAGTAACAGAAGATAAATAAAAAGGCAATACAGAGGGAAAAGATAAGGTACGAAGGTAAGCTAGCCAAGAATATAAAGGAGGATAGTAAAAGCTTCTTTAGGTATGTGAAGAGGAAAAAATTAGTTAAGACCAAAGTTGGGCCCTTGAAGACAGAAAGGGGTGAAATTATTATGGGGAACAAGAAAATGGCAGACGCGTTGAACAGGTACTTCAGATCTGTCTTCACTAGGGAAGACACAAACAATCTCCCAGATGTAATAGTGGCCAGAGGACCTAGGGTAACGGAGGAACTAAAGGAAATTCGCATTAGGCAGAAAATGGTGTTGGGTAAACTGATGGGACTGAAGGCTGATAAATCCCCAGGGCCTGATGGTCTGCATCCCAGGGTACTTAAGGAGGTGGCTCTAGAAATTGTGGACGCATTGGTAATCATTTTCCAATGTTCTATAGATTTAGGATCAGTTCCTGTGGATTGGAGGGTAGCTAACGTTATCCCACTTTTTAAGAAAGGAGGGAGAGAGAAAACGGGCAATTATAGACCAGTTAGTCTGACATCCGTGGTGGGGAAGATGCTGGAGTCAATTATAAAAGATGAAATAGCAGCATATTTGGATAGCAGTAGCAGGATAGGTCCGAGTCAGCATGGATTTACAAAGGGGAAATCATGCTTAACTAATCTTCTGGAATTTTTTGAGAATGTAACTATGAAAATGGACATGGGAAAGCCAGTGGATGTAGTGTACCTGGACTTGCAGAAAGCCTTTGATAGGCTAGTGGGCAAAATTAGAGCACATGGTATTGGGGGTAAGGTACTGACATGGATGGAAAATTGGTTGGCAGACAGGAAACAAAGAGTAGGGATTAACGGGTCCTTTTCAGAATGGCAGGCAGTGACTAGTGGGGTACTGCAAGGCTCGGTGCTGGGAATGCAGCTATTTACAATATACATTAGCAAATTTGCAGATGACACAAAGTTGGGTGACAGTGTGAAATGTGAGGAAGATGTTATGAGAATGCAGGGTGACTTGGACAGGTTGGGTGAGTGGGCAGATGCATGGCAGATCCAGTTTAATGTGGATAAATGTGAGGTTATCCACTTTGGTGGCAAGAACAGGAAGTCAGATTACTATCTGAATGGTGTCAAGTTTGGAAAAGGGGAAGTACAACGAGATCTAGGTGTTCTTGTACATCACTCACTGAAAGTAAGCATACAGGTACAGCAGGCAGTGAAGAAAGCTAATGGCATGTTGGCCTTCATAACAAGGGGAATTGAGTATAGGAGCAAAGAAGTCCTTCTGCAGTTGTACAAGGCCCTGGTGAGACCCCACCTGGAGTATTGTGTGCAGTTTTGGTCTCCAAATTTGAGGAAGGACATTCTTACTATGGAGGGAGTGCAGCGTAGGTTCACTGGGTTAATTCCAGGGATGGCAGGAATGTCATATGTTGAAAGATTGGAGTAACTGGACTTGTATATACTGGAACTTAGAAGGATGAGAGGGGATCTGATTGAAACATTTAAGATTATCGAGGAATTGGACACGCTACAGGCAGGAAGCATGTTCCCGATGTTGTGGGAGTCCAGAACCAGAGGCCATAGTTTAAGAATAAGGGGTAGAACATTTATAATGGAGTTGAAGAAAAACTTTTTCATACAGAGGGTTGTGGATCTGTGGAATGCTCTGCCTCAGAAGGCAGTGGAGGCCAATTCTCAGGATTCTTTCAGGAAAGAGTTAGATAGAGCTCTTAAAGATAGCAGAGTCAAGGGATATGGGGAGAAGACAGGAACAGGGTACTGATTGTGGATGATCAGCCATGATCACAGTGAATGGCAGTGCTGGCTCGAAGGGCTGAATGGCCTACTCCTGCACCTATTGTCTATTGAAAGATCTCCAGCTCTTCAGCTATCTGTTTTCTACCCTCCTCCAATTCCACTCTGTTGGTTATTCCATAAATGAGTTGGTTCACATTCAGTGACACTGCCTTCAGCTGCCCAAGCCTAAACTCTGGAATTCCCTCCAGGAACTCTCAGTTATTTCTGGCCTTTAAACCTATTCTTTGGCCTATTTCTGCTCATTTACCTCTGTGTGGCTCAGAGCCAAGTTTTGTAGATAACACTCATTAAAGTTCTTTGTGATGACATGTTTTATTAAAGACCCTTATAAATAAAGTCAGGAAATTCTAAGATACACAGCATGTCAGGCAGCACCTGATAGATTCAAAAAACCAGGATGTCAATCATTAACTCTTCATCTCCCCACAGATTCTCCCTGGCCTCATGGATATCCCTGGTATTTTCAGCTTTGGTTTGTATCTAGCTAAGAACATAAGGAATAGGAATAAGACACTTCTTTTCATCAATAAGATCATGACTGATCTGCCTCCAATCCCTATTCCTATACTATTCTCTAATCTCTTGATACCCTTAATGTTTATAAATCAGTAGGCAGTCCTTCACAGCTCTCTGGGCTAGAGAATTGCAAAGAACCTGCATGAATACATTTTTATACAAAGACCTAACCAGCCTACCCCTTATTCTAAGGCCATGATCCCTGCCCTAGTTCTAGTCACCTCAACCTCAGGAAACATTCTTCCTGCATCCATCCTGTAGATCCCTACAATACATCTGAAGGCTTACACTATTTCTCATTCTCCAAGACTCTAGAGGCAGATATTATTACAATTTTTGAAAAGGCATTTTGATGGATACTTGGGTAGGAAAGGAGAAGAGGGATATGAATCCGATGCTGACAAATACAGTTGGCATACCCGGACCAGTTTCTGCGCTGTTTCTATGAACGCAGGTGTCATGTCCCCTCAGATGACAGTATCACCGTCACTGGAAACAGTCATGGATCTTCCGAGCCCTCTCGACCTTTATTAAAGCCCTGCCTGTGCTTATTGCTGCTGACTTTGTCCCATTACATAATGTACTGATGCTCAATATTTAAAGGGTAGTGACATTCTGTGCCAGAAATATTTAATAAACCGAGGAACGGTGTTGCTAGCTGATATTAAGTGGTCAGTGCAGATCCTTGTGATTTCTGTTGTAAAGTGACATAAGTGTCCTTCCAGCCATGGGAGCTCATTTGGCCCTTCTATTTTACCTCCAATGAGGTACTTTGTTGAGGTGTATTTGCTGTTGCTGAACAATAACCTCCATACCTCTCAATATCATAAACAGCATTGGATAATGTCCAGAAATACTGATTGCTTTAGGAAAGCTGGTCTTGGGACAAAGGTTGGCCCAGAGAGTTGAATGAGCTATACCACACTCCTCAGAGAGTAGCAGGTCAACTCATACTCCACCAGTGAAGACAAACTGGATCTTGGAAGGTGTACTGCAAGACTGTGTGAAAACTCTGAATCTCAAATGGGGAATAGGATGCCTTGTGAGCTGGTGGGGATGTATCAGGGGGCAGATACATCTCTACTAAAGCAGGTGTAAGGTGCTCCTTCCCACTGCCAGTCTGCAGGTCACCCTTGTGCGAAGTGTAGCACTTGCTTAGCCCCCAATCACTTGATCAGGATAAGGTGAAGCAATGGGGGCAAGTGGTGACTAGTCGTATGAGCAACTGGTCTTGTGACCACTGACACCAAGCAGACAGTCTCTGAAGAGTATTGATAATGGCTGGGGTCACCCATCTTTCCCAGAAGAAGGCAATCCCAAAGCACTTCTGTAGAAAACTTTGCCAAGAGAAATCATGGGAATAGAAAGACTATGATCGTCCATGTCATACAACATGGCACAAAATGATGTTGATGGTGTGAGCTAGTGATCTGATCCCCTCTCAGGGGAACCTGGAAGGTAACTGGAAGTATTGCATTAAAATAAACAGGTTGAACCTCCACAAAGCCCATGATTAAAGGTGGAAGTGGAATTTACTCATGCTGGAATGCGTTTCATGCAATAGGCAGCTGGGGGCAATAAGCAACCACCCATTCATTAAGATTTAATGAACCTGTTATTGCTAAATAAAAAGCTACAGGCTCTCAGAATGGTTTTGTGGGTGAAGGATTGCCCAATGTGTTAATGAAACACTAGGAACAGGATTCTTGATTTAATTGAATGGTTCTTTCAAAGAGCCGTGATTGGCAAATGAACTTTTATACAGCCTCTGACTCAATGTCAGCAGATTACTGCCTTCAGGAGAAGGAAACCAGAGGTCCATGAGCCAGTCCTCATTGGAGGATCGGCAATCCTAGGTGTTACTGTTTCAGAGGATCTGTCCTGTGCCCAACACGCAAGTGCAGTTACAAAGAAACGCTTCTACTTCCTTAGGGTTTTGTGAAGATTCAGCATGATATCTAAAACTTTGACAAACTTCTATAGATGTGTAGTGGAGAGTATGTTGACTGGCTGCATCTCAACCTGATATGGAAACACCAATGCCCTTGAATGGAAAATCCTACAAGAAGTAGTGGATACAGCCCAGTCCATCTCGCATAAAGTCTTCCCCACCCATTGAGCATACATGGAGCATTGTGGCAGGAAAGCAGCATCCATCATCACGGACTTCCACCACCCATGCTGCGCTCTCTTCTCACTGCTGCCATCAGGAAGAAGGCACAGGAGTCTCAGGTTCAAGAACAATTATCCTTGCACCAAAGGGATAACTTCGATTGCCCCATCTTTGAAATGTTCCCGCAACCTATGGGCTCACTTCCAAGGACTTTTTATCTCATGTTTTCAACGGTTATTGCTTGTTTGTTTGTTTGTTTATGTATTTATTTATTATTTCTTCCTTTTTGTATTTGCACAGTTTGTATTCTTTTGCACATTGATTGAGTGCCCAAGTTGGTGCAGTCTTTCTTTGATTCTATTATGGATTTACTGAGTATGTCTGCAAGAAAATGAATCTCAGGGTTGTATGTGGTGACATATGCGTACTTTGATCTTTGATTCATTATTTGAATCCTGTGCTGAGCTAAGTCAGGTAATCTTCGAATGTGCCCAGATAGGGAGAACAGGAGAACCAGGCAAGGCGCTGGAGCCTTATCCCTGGCTGGTAGTGCTAATATCTCAGTAAATTTTACAAGAACAGTAGAATGTACACCCTCAGCCAAGTTGCCTGCTTTTCCCAGGGATGAGGTACTATCCATGGATCTCACACAAATGTGGACTTGCCTATGATATGCAAATGCACCTGGTTGAACATATGTGCATAAGCCAATTCTGTGTATAAAGCTTTAAAATGGCCAAGTTACCATAGGTCACTGATTGCTTTGATACCACTTAAAAGAGTGACAAACACAAGTAAAAGCATCTGCAGATTTCCTCGTGTTTGCGTAAAAGATTCTGGGGTTATTTCACAGAGCAAAAGCTTATCTGGAACTTTAAGTTTCTGGCAGGGGGAAACAAAGTTCCTGGATGTGAGGAGATAGAGGTCTGATTAGGGCTTAGGGGCAGGATGAGAGGATGAGAGGATGAGAGCTGTATAAGATGATGAGAGGCATTGATCCTGCAGATAGTCAGACGCTTTTTCCCAGGGCTGAAATGGCTAGCACGAGAGGGCATAGTTTTAAGGCGCTTGGAAGTAGGTACAGAGGAGGCATCAGAGGTAAGTTTTTTTAATAACACAGAGGGTGGTGATTGTGTGGAATGGGCTGCCGGCAACGGTGGTGGAGGCGGATACAATAGGGTCTTTTAAGAGACTCCTGGATAGGTATATGCAACTCAAATAAATAGAGAGCTATGGTTTACCCTAGCTAATTTCTCAGGACATGTTTGGCACAGCTTTGCGGACTGAAGGGCATGTATTGTGCTGTAAGTTTTCTATGTTCTATGTGGAGGAGTTAAAGGTCATGCTTCTGCTCTGCATTTGAAGGCCAATGATGTGGACATGGGACAACAGATATCTGGCATCCATACTTCAACTCCACGCTCGAAAGGCCAGCACCTGTACGGTACAGACGTTATTGAACATGGGGATGAAGGGCGTCCATGGTTGTTGGATTCTCCTGGGTCTGTGCGATTCCACGCAAGCGGGCGGTGCGAGGGCTGGTCAGTTGGCGCACTCAGTGTGATCGATGTCATCAGGTAGTCTAGGGGTCAATACCTGAAGGTCAGTTGGAAGTCTGGATGGCCCAAGCTTGGAAGCCTAACATCCCAGAATCCCAGAGGTCTGTCCTGGATTGGGAAGACTGTGTGTGTGTGTGTGTGTGTGTGTGTGTGTGTGTGTGTGTGTGTGTGTGTGTGTGTGTGTGTGAGGGAGCTTGCTTTATAGTTGTTTTCCATGCTTGTTGTATTCTGTGTGATCTGCCAATTGTTACTGGCATGCTACGCTGGTGCCAAAATGTGTGGCGACACTTGTGGGTGTGCCCTGGAACATCTTTAGGTAGGTTGGTTGTTAACACAAAGAACACATTTCACTGTGTGTTTGGATGTACACGTGATAAGTAAATCTGAATGTTAATCTGATGTAGAAAGGACTGCAGCATAGAATGGCACTGGGAATGACAAGCCACAGGTAACTTCTGTCCATCCATTATAATTTAATGGTGTTGATCGCCAGTGAAGAAAAGAGAAAATGGTGCATATGAATGTCACCATCTACAGGCTCCCCAAGATGTACACAATTCTGATTTGGATATATACTGCTATTCCTTCATTTTCAATGTGACTAAATCACAGAAGGACCCTCCTCCACAAACTTGGTCAACAGATAGAAGAAAGTACTATTGCCAAGCAAATGGAGGCTTATGATGAATGCTGGGTTATCAGGAGGAGGGACAAGACGTGTGGAGAAGACTATTAAGTGATGTAATGGGGCAAAGAGAGTGCACAAGAAGGGGGTAATGGTGGGGGGGGGGGAAGAAATGTACAATTCTTCTGCAAGTACACAGCCAGTGTATTTTTGGATAGTTGTGGCTAATTTGGGACCAAATGGATGGAAAATAGTCTGGAATACAGAGTGCGATGCAGTTTCTCAGCTAATGATTAAATTGAAATCCAATTAAGTACGATGGACTGAACAAAGCCTGAAGATTGGATCTCACTGAAATTTTTAAGAACCACGCAGTCAAAAATTAAGTTTTTGAGGAAGTTATCAGGAAAGTTGATGAAGCTACGGCAGTGGATGTTGTCTATCTGGATTTGACAAGATCCTACATGGGAGGTTGGTCAAGAAGATTCAGTTGCTCAGCATTCAAAATAAGATCGCAAATTGGATTAGACATTGGGAGAAGACTGAGTAGAAGTAGATGGTTGTCTCTCTGACTAGAGATCTGTGACTAGTGGAGTGCTGGTGGGGTCAGTGCTGGGTCCGTTGTTGTTTGTCATCTATATCAATAATCTGGATGATCGGATCATATGGTTAAATAGATCAGCAAATTTGTAGATGACCTCAATATTGGGAGTGTAGTGCACAGTAAGGAAGACTATTAAGAGCTTGCAGCAGAATCTGGACCAGCTGGAAACATGGGGCGAAAAATGGCAGGTGGAAATTAACACAGACAAGTGTGAGGTGTTGCACTTTGGTAGGACCAGCCAGGGTAGGTTTTATACAGTGAATGGTAGGGCACCAAGGAGTGTGGTAGAACAAAGGGATCGGGGAATACAGGTCCATAATTCATTCAAAGTGGTGTCACGTGTAGATAGGATCGTAAAGAAAGCTTTTGGCACATTGCCGTCATAAATCAAAGTATTGAATGCAGGAAATGAGATGTTATGTTGAACTTGTATAAGACATTGGTGAGGTCTGCTTTGGAGTATTGTGTACTGTTGGTCACCTACCTACAGGAAAGATGTAAATAAGATTGAAAAAGTACGGAGAAAATTTACAAGGATGTTGCTGGGACTGAGGATCTGAGTTACAAGGAAAGATTGAATAGGATAGGACTTCATTCCTTGGAACAGAGAAGATTGAGGGGAAATTTTATAGAGGGACTGTATACAAAATTATGAGGGGTATAGATAGGGTAAATGCAAGCAAGCTTTTTCCACTGAGGTTGAGTGGGACCACAACTATGGGTCATGGGTTAAGGGTGAAAGGTGAAGTGTTTAAGGGGAATACAATGGGGGACGTCTTCACCCAGAGGGTCTCGAGAGTGTGGAATGAACTACCAGCGCAAGTCATGCATACGAGCTCGATTTCAAGGTTTAAGAGAAGTTTGGACAGGTCCATGGATGGAGGACTATAGTGCAGGTGCAGGTTGATGGGACCAGGCAGTTTAAATGGTTCGGCACAGATTAGATGGGCTGAAGGGCTCATTTCTGTGCTGTTCTTTTGGATGACTCTAAATGAGTCACATTGGCAATCATTTGTGGGTGAAATCAGAACTTTAGCATAATTGGATCGGTCATTTGGTCACAATTAGTCAACATGTCTGACCAGACAATAATGTCATATTTGGCTCCGCCCATTGAAACCCCTTCTGAATGAAACTAAGCCTGCCACAATGACATTCACAAAAGCACAAGGAGGACAATCTGCAACATGACAGAAATTAAAGGGTTGCTCTTCTTAATTTTACATTGTCATCACAAAATCTGATGGACTTTATAGTCAGGATATCTGCACAGTAAATTTTCTTGCTCCAGCGTACTTCAGCCTTGCTATTTTACTTACCTCAATATTGTGTGCTGTGATCTTTGCCTCACAAACCATCACTAACTCATACCCTGCAGTAGCTGGAGGCTGCTTCCATAAAATCATTGGAGATCATGCCAAGATGGGAAACAGTAAGCTCCACAGATCCAGGAGATCACCAGGACCCTCCCCTCCACAATAGTTCTTCAATTGCTAGATGCCATGCCGGGAGATGCTTTTAAGGTACGTCCGCTATCCATGCACAGCTCAGCAAGGTACAGTAAAAATTACCGGGAAGCTAAGAGCATTGGGAAGCTTTTAAAAACCAACACAAGGCAACTGAAAAAGCTCTAAGAGAAAAGGTGATTTATGAAGGAAAGCTAACCAATAATAAATAAAAAGAGGATACCCAAAGCTTTTCCAGATATTTAAAGAGTAAAAGAGAGGCGAGAATGGATATGGGACCACTGGAAAATGATGCTGGAGAGGTAGTAATGGGATAAAGGGAATGGCGAATGAATTGAATACGTAATTTGCATCAGTCTTCACTGTGGAAGTCACCAGTGGCATGTCGAGAATATCAGGGGGCAGAAGTGGGTGTAGTTGCTATTACTAGAGAGAAGGAATTTGGGAAGCTGAAAGGTCTGAATCACCTGGACCAGATGGACTACAATCCAGGCGTCTGAAAGAGGTAGCTGAAAAGATTGTTGAGGCGTTAGTAATGAACTTCCATGAATCACCAGAGTCTGGAATGGTTCCAGAGGATGGGAAAATTGCAAATGTCACTTCACTCTTTAAGAAGGGAGGGAGGCAAAAAGACAGGAAGTTATAAGCCAGATAGCCTGATTTTGAGGTTTTAGGGTACTAGAAGGCACGTGACAAAATAGGTCGAAGTCCACATGATTTCTTTGAAGAGAAATCTTGCCTGACAAATCTGTTGGAATTCTTTGAGGAAGTAAAAGGCAGGATAGACAAAAGAGAGTCAATGGTTGTTTATTTGGATTTTTAAAAGGTCTTTTATAAGATGCTACACATGAGGCTGTTTACAAGGTGAGAACCCATGGTATTACAAGAAAGCTACTAGGATGGATAGAAGATTGGCTGACTGGCAGGAGGCTAGGAGTAGGAATAAAGGGTGCCTTTTTGGGTTATCTGCTGGTGACTAGTGGTGTTCCTCAAAGGTCAGTGTTGGGACCACTTCTTTTCATGTGTATGTCAATGATCTGGATGATGGAATTTAATGGCTTTGTGGCCGAGTTTACAGGCAAAACAAGGATAGGTGGAGGGGTAGGTAGTGTTGAAGAAGCAGAGAGTCTGCAGAAGGAATGAGCAAAGAAGTGGCAGGTGGATTATAGTGTAGGGAAGTGTATGGTCACACACTTTGGTAGAAGGAATAAAGGCTGTAAGACCATAAGACATATGAGCAGAAACAGGCCATTCAGCCCATCAATTCTGCTCCGGCATTTCGTCATGGCAGATGCTTTTCCTTCTCAACCTCATTCTCTTTCCTTCATCCCGTAACCTTTCATGCCCTGACTAAACAAGAATCTATCAGCCTCAGCCTTAAATACTCCCAGTGACCTCACTTCCTCAGCCACTTGTGGCAATGAATTCCACAAATTCACCACCCTCTGGCCAAAGAAATTCCTCCTGTTCTAAATGGACATCTCTCTATCCTGAGGCTGTCCCCTCAGGTCATTGACTCCCCCACAATAGAAAACATCCTCTCCACATCCACTCTATCTAGGGCTCTCAACATTCTATAGGTATCAATGAGATCCCCCCTCGTTCTTTTAAATTCCAGTGAGTACAGGTCCAGAGCCAAACGTTCCTCACAGGATAAGCCTTTCATTCCCAGAATAATTTTCATGATCCACCTTTGAACCCTCTCCAATGTCACCACATGCTTCCTCAGATAAGGTTGCAACTGCTCACAATGCTTCCAGTGAGGTCTCACCAGTGCCTTAGAAAGCCAAAAGGATGCACTAGGCATACACTCGTTTCGAAATGGGGAGCAAATTCACAAGTCAGAGGAAAAAAAAGGTACTTGGGAATTCTGGTCCAGATTCCCTAAAGTTTAACTTGCAGATTGAGACGGTGGTAAGGAAGGCAAATTAAATATCGGCATTCATTTTGAGAAGATGAGAATATAAAAGGAAGAATGTGATGCTGATGCTTTATATGGCATTGGTCAGACCGCACTTGGAATATTATGCGCAGTTTTGGGCCCCTTATCTAAGAAAGCATGTGCTGTCCAGGAGGTTCAGGAGAATCATCCCAGGAAAAAAGAGAGTTAATGTATGAGGAGCATTTGATGGCTCTGGGTCTGTACTCACTGAGGTTTAGAAGAACGAGGGGGGATCTCATTGAAACATCATATTTTGAAAGGCCTAGCTAGAAAGGACATGAAGAGAATGTTTCCTCAAGTGGGAGAATCTAGGACCAGAAGGCACAGCCTCAGAATGGAAGGACATTCCTTTAGAACAGAGTTGAGGAGGAATTTCTTTAGCTGGAAGGTGATGAGTCTGTGGAATTCACTGACGTAGACGGCTGTGAAGGCCACGTCAATGGGTATGTTTAAGGCAGAGGTTGATAGGTTCTTGATCAGTAAGGACGTCAAAGGTTAGAGGGAGAGGCAGGAGAATGGGATTCAGAGGGATGATAAATCAGCCATGATAGAATGGCAGAGCAAACTCAATTGGTCAAATGGCCTAATTCTGCTCCTGCCCCTGGTCTGGCACTTGCCAGAAAATGTGCTTTATTTGAGGCAGGAACAATGAACAAGACAGCTTCAGTGGCCCACATAAGCAGCTCCAATAATCTTTAGGGAGGTGGGTTTGAGCTGAACTGGTCTGGTGTTCAATGCATTTTAGCACCATTAAATGGGTCCAATTCAATGTCTTGGCAGCAATATGGAAGGGTGCCTGTAGTCAGGGAGCAAAATTCATAATGAGGCTGCCGGGGCAACCAGATATTCCCCAAGCAAAATTACCCCCAAATCCTTATCCCTCCGCAAATATTCCTTTTGAAAAGCAAAGCAGAATTTCCACAAGTTAAGTGAGCATTTATATTTTAATTTACACTTTGACATATTGTGCATAAATAACATTGTAAACCAGAATGTAAACTAGAAATAAGCAAAAGCCCAAAGGCTCCAAAATACCTGGTTGCTTAGGTCAAGGGGGAAATTTAAATTAATATTTTAAAAAAAAACAAAACAAAATCAAATCAATCCCACTGTTAACAAACTTTCCAGACAGGTTTCTGCTACATTCACTTGAACGGAGCCCGCAGTCGACTTCAGTTGACTGGAGTGCCATGCAGCCGGTGCACAAAGAACCAAAACCAAAAAAAAACAACACAGAAGCATTACAGTTAAACAGGAATAAAGTGTATCCAGTGGTAGAGTAGTGATGCTTCGGTTTGTATTAAACCAGTCAACAAAAAAAAAACAATTCAAGTCCAGCTCCTTAAACTGCACCCAAACTAAATGGTCACAGCTGCAGGGACTCTGGGCTCAAAACCTCCTGCTGATAAAAACTTTTGATTTTTACTCATAATTCATAACTTAGAGGATTTTTGACTCTTTATATTAAAAATACACAAATATTACTGCTACATTACCAGTAAACAAGAAATAATAAATCTATCCAGTTTTGTTTCTTTATGCTCCCTGCATCACTGGACAAACAATGAGGTAGCTGTTGTTCAGCTTTGCAATCTCATCCACGATTTAGGGGGAGGGAGGGAGGGAGAATCGTGTAGGGATAAATGACAAAGTGTAGAGGAGAGAAGGGAGAAAGAATTGAAGAAGGGAGTGAAAAGGCATGATGGGAAATGAGAAAAAAAGATTATGATGATTAAACAACTTTTTAAAAAAACTTCCTGCTTTGGCAATATACCATATTGCAACAGTATTTTACAAAACTATTTTCAGATATTCCAATTTAAATGTTTAAACTGCTTTCGTATTAAGATCCCATTAATTTTTTCCTTAAATTCAAAACACAGCTTAAAGTATCTACAAAGAATGGCATCAGAGAAAATAAAAATAAAGCATTTCCATATTTGATTACAATGATTAACTTGGGTCATTGTAAACATCATTTTCAGGTATTGCTTAACAAAGTCAATTGCATAATAAATTATTGACTATTTTTGCAAAAATAATTCTGCTTAAAATGATTGTCTTTAAGCTTTGCTGAAAGGCTTGCTATAGTCATAATATTTTACTAAAGATGCCCTGAGATGTATGTTGAGATGCCCTGCCACATGGGGGCAGCTATGATAAGAATCAGTCAGTCTGTCCTGCAGCGTCTCACAGATCTATGTACATTTGGGTGCTCTAGGCAGCTTTGCTCCCCAAATCATAAAAGTGTCACTTCTGTCTGATCTCAAGGATCAATGGGTTCAATGGTTTCTTGCTTGACTTTGATGGGCACAAGAGGTAATGGGCTACCGTGAGTCATTTTCGGGATTGGTAGGTCCAGGCTCTCGTACATGTTACACCCGGAGGAGAGGAGGTTGTTTCCCAGGTTCCTTTCGAACGTGGTCTTTAAACTGGCCTCTTCCACCTCCCTCCTTAGCCTGCTGAAGATCTGCTTCTCGACGATGGACTCCACCTCCTCGCTGTGTCCCATGTCGTCCAGTTTGTCTGCACTGTCACTAATGTCAAACTTGTTGATTTCCTCGTTGAAGTGATGCAGATCCTCCAAGGACCGGCCAGCGCCTGGGGCAACGGGGCAGTTTCCTTTGAGGTGAGCCTTCAGGCTGCAGTGGTGGATGTAGGTCTTGTGGCACTGGAGGCATTTGTGGGGGCGCTCCCTGGTGTGAAGGCGCTTGTGCAGCTTCAGGTGGACAAACTGGGTGAACTTGGCCGGGCACAGCTTGCACTGGTAAGGTTTCTCGCCCGAATGTAGGCGGAGGTGAGTCTTCAGGTTGCTTGTGCTGCTGAATCGTTTGTGGCAAACCTGCACAGGGAGAGAAAGGAAATGTGAAGGACGGCTCTCCTGAGGCAGATCGCGCTTGTTTTAACAATACTCCCATTTTTTAATTTCATATTTCCTCTCGGTGTAGAAGGAAGCCATTGAGTTTATGCCACCCCAAAGCTTATCCATCTAATCTGGGCAACAATTAGAAACTGGTGCTAGTTCAAGCATCCACAGCCCCTTTGAACATTCCTCCCAACGTTAACTTCAAAACAAACTGAGGATTAGAGGAGAGTACAGCAACAGTCAATACTGCACTCGAGTCTTAGAAGAATTTCTGTGTTTGTGGTTTTTTTTTGACTTTGCCTTATTAACCTTTCTCTTACAGAATGAACTCACAATGCTGAGTTTTAATCAGATAAGGTTATAGATGAAGGAAGCCATTTCACGA
Organism: Mobula hypostoma; assembly: GCF_963921235.1. Classification (NCBI taxonomy): domain Eukaryota; kingdom Metazoa; phylum Chordata; class Chondrichthyes; order Myliobatiformes; family Myliobatidae; genus Mobula; species Mobula hypostoma. The sequence goes on from NC_086098.1 coordinate 142,939,007, forward strand.
TTTGCTCGGGCTGTTAAACTCTGCAAAGAGACGAGCCATTCTGGGTTCAAGTGCTGGCCCTGTGCCAAGGGTAATATCTCGGAGTCCGTGCCCTCCAGGGATTCAACATTACTGGGGCATCAGGAGAGCTCCCCTTGGTGTGCATTGTCAGCATAGGATCACAGGGAGATCTCTGTCAGTGACCCTCCCTGGACAGTCAGGAGTGTTCCTGCACCTTTAACCAAGCTGGCTGCTGACTCTCACCATCAATGCTCACATTTTACGAGCAACCACAGGCCAATTATTCCGGTAAAACAGTGCTCCACATGCAGTGTTTACTTTAAAACAAAATAAACTTCACATTCACATAAAAGGCTCATTTCTCCCCAAAGCTGATGAGTTCCGAATGATCGACAGCTTTCCAGTAATTCTGAATATTGTTGATTTGCGCTGTTCTTATTCGATCCAGCTGCTTTTCCACAGACACAATATGTGTTCAAGATTCAAGTGTATTCATTATCACAGAATATATAGATTAAACAACCTTGAGATTTGCTTGCTCACTGGTAGCCACAAGGCAAAAGAACCCAAAGGACCCAATTGAAGAAAAAAAAAGAATGAAAGTAAAAATAAAAGACCAACCCCCGATGTGCAGGAAAAAAAACACACAAATCATGCAAACAACAACATTCCGAACCAAAATTGAGTCCTCAGATTCGAGCCCTGGAGTAGGCCCAAAGCCTCACTTATTAGTGGGCATGAAGCACAGTAGTCATTGTGAGTCCATTATTGTTTAATGACAGCTTGATCAGGGTCCGGTGAGACACTGTGTGGGGCAAAAGCAGAAACCGTCATCCATCAAACCTGCATCTAAACAAAAGCTGCCAGTTCATTCTGCTGTTTGGCTGGGATTCACCTGCATTGTTGCTAGAGAGAGAGAGAGAGAGAGAGAGAGAGAGGACCACTCTGTGCCTTTCAACAAACACAGACCTTACAACCAAGAACATTACAAACCTCAATAACCTTAGTATGTTGTGAAACAAATGACATTTCTGGACCTCACAGGATGTCAAAAGCTGAGAAGTACAACTCAAGAGACCATTACTCATGACACATCATCAATGATCTACTGATGGTTCGATCTAAAAATAAACCAGAAATTCCCCAAGGCGAAGTTTGAAGTTCGTAGTTTCACAAATTTAGTACACAATAATCTAAAGCAACAGAGAAAGGAGCCGAGTGATTTTTAAAAAAAATGTTATGCATTTTTATGTTTTTTTTAAAATACACCAGCAAAAGCATTCTTCTACCTGACATTCATGTGGCTTTTCCCCAGTGTGAACCAGATAGTGCTTCTGAAGGTGTGCCAGCTGAGTGAAGCCTTTATTGCAGGTTTGACACTTAAAAGGCCGTTCCCCACTGTGTACTCTCAGGTGGACCTGGAAAAGACAGAAGGAGACCTGACATTATAATTCCTTCGTTCTTTGATATCACAAAATGCATTCAGCATCTTGGGTTTCTCAGAACCACAAAAAGCCTTCAGAAAACATGCCACCTGAGAGAAATTATTCAGATGAGCAGGGAGAAGACTTTATAGAATGAGAGAAGGAGAAGGAGGGGAGGGGGGTTGGAGGGGAGAGGGGAAGGGAGGGGGAGAGAGGAGAGAGAGGGGAGAGGGGAGAGGGGAGAGGGGAGAGGGGAGAGGGGGAGAGGAGAGAGGGGGAGAGGAGAGAGGGGGAGAGGGGTAGAGGGGGAGAGAGGGGAGAGAGGGGAGAGAGGGTAGAGGGGGGAGAGAGGGGAGAGAGGGGAGAGGGGGGAGAGAGGGGAGAGAGGGGAGAGAGGGGGGAGAGGGGGAGGGGAGGGGGAGAGGGGAGGGGGAGAGGGGAGAGGGGAGAGGGGGAGAGGGGGAGAGGGGGAGAGGGGGAGAGGGGGAGAGGGGGAGAGGGGGAGAGGGGGAGAGGGGGAGAGGGGAGAGGGGAGAGGGGAGAGGGGAGAGGGGAGAGGGGAGAGGGGAGAGGGGAGAGAGGGGGGAGAGGGGAGAGGGGAGAGGGGGGAGAGAGGGGAGAGAGGGGAGAGGAGAGGGGGGAGAGGAGAGGGGGAGAGAGAGGGGAGAGAGAGGGGAGAGAGAGAGGGGGGAGAGAGATGGGGGGAGAGAGATGGGGGGAGAGAGAGGTGGGGAGAAGAGAATGAGAATATAAAGAGAGAATGGAAATGAGCTAAATTTATTTATTGTCATTCAGAATGCCCAAAAGAACTTCCCGGCCAGCATTTGAAGTTGTCAAGTGGTACGCAGCAATCTCCCACAAACACCAATGTGCTAACAATCAGCTCACTGCTCTATTGATGTCCACAGGGACCTATTATTTCTTGGAGCAAGATGTCGACCCTTTTGACTCACCCCTCTCCACTCAGCCCTTTATTGACAGAATTATTTCTTCAAAGAATATTTTTCACTGACCTTAAGGTTTGATAGCTGTCCAAAGGTCTTGTAGCAGACATTGCACTCGTACTTTATCTTCCCATTCTGCTTCTTTAGAGGATATGGAAGTGTTTTGTAACCGGTGAGGTTTCGCTTTGGTTTGATGAGATTCATGGCTTCTTCACTGCTACTGCTGCTGACCAGGCCAGCTGAGGTAGGTTTGGGTTGCATTAGGTGTTCTGAGTGGGATGCAGCTGTCCCTGCTGTCGGGGAGCTGCTGCCCGGGCTGGTGGGCCTATCCTTAAGACTGGCAGCGGAGCCTGCGATGGAAAAGGCACTATTCCGCGCAGGGATGAGGAAGTCTTTTGGCCGTTCTGGGAGAAGCACCCTTCGGCCTGCTTCATGAGGCAGTGGATTGGGCAAAACCGACTGGTTGAAGAGGTGCTGGGAGAGGCCACCGTTTCCCAGGAGACTGCTGTATAACGGGTACACTCTGGGTAAGAGGCTGAAGTTGCTCATGCTGTTTATGCCCCCAAGGCCAGCGAAGGTATTCAGCCCGTTGCAACCCACTTGGTAATGAGGTAACATGAATCGGGAGTACTGGCTACTGACAGGGTTGTAGGGGTGGATGAAAGGCAGGTGTCCAGGCGGGGGGTAGGCCGGGAGGGAGCCCAACCCTTCCCGGTTGTACGGCCCAGTCAGATATGAAAAAGCTTGCTTGTGTTCCTCTGTTGAAGGTATTAAGGGGGAGATGTGGGATTCTGGGCTGCTGTGTGGTGTTAAGCTTTTCAAACTCTGGTCTGGGCTGCTTCGCGATGAAGGACTGGAGATGACGGAAGACTGCAGGGGAGAGTGCTTGATGTAACTGTCCGTCTCGATCCCGTAGGCTGAATTGGGCTTCACGTATTCTTCCGGAACGTGAGGCCTAACGGGGTATAGAACACGCGGGAAGAAGGTTCGTTCCGGACTGTGCTTTTTGCTGATGTCCTCCATTTCATTTCCTGGAGCGATCAATGGTTGGGCTGTCGTTAACCTGTGCTCCTCCTTCACGGTATTTTCCTCACTATCGAGGATTCTGTGTGTCCCGTTGCCTGGTTTTGTAATGCCGTTCTCTTCAGTTACGTATCCTTGTCCCCTTTGTTCTGCAGAAAGAGGAGAAAGGTTGCATTAGGAAACAAATCGTAGGAGAAAGATGAGCTCTTGATCTCTCACTCTAGCATATTCTGGCCCTTGTACCTTATTTGCCGACCTGCAGTGCACTTTCTCTGCAAGCGTAACACTAATTATGCATTCTCTTATTGTGATCCCCAGTACTGATATTTGAAATGATCTGTCTGGATGACAGGCCAAACTAATGCTTTTCATTGTTTCTTGTTTAACGATTGCCAAGTCACTGACATACGTTGCTCGGCATTTCCCCTGCCTTCATCCATGATGAAGCTTTAACGGGAGCAACATCTTGGTACAACCCATGCCAGACCACAAGATTTTGTGTCTGGAGAATGAAGACCAGCAACTATTCTAATGGCAGCACACAAAATACTGGAGGAACTCAGCAGGCCAGGCAGCACCTATGGAAACAAAAAAGAGTATGGTCAACATTTCGGGCCGAGACACATCAGCAGGACCAAGTGCTGCCGAAGGGTCTTGGCCTGAAATGTCGACTGTTTACTCTTGTCCATGACGCTGCCTGGCCTGCTGAGTTCCTCCAGCATTTTGTGTGTGTGTGTTACTTGGATTTCCAGCATCTGCATATTTTCTCTTTGTGATTCTAACGGTACCACCCTGCTGGTTGAACGTTGGGTCCACAGTAGTATTCTCGGAGGATGGGTTCAGACAGGACCAAGATAAGAACCACAAGCCTCTAACTCCCATAACAGCCGAAGCTAATTTTAACAAAAGCTCTACCCAGTTTACTTCTGTGTTGCTTGTTACTGGTTTAACAGCCACATTATTTACCACATTGTTAGACAATGACTTGCCAATATCCTGCTGACTGCAGCTCATTTCCTGCAGTAATTTTGTTCTAAACCATAACCATAATGAAAAGCAAATATCTTTTTTATGTTCGTTAATGGAGATATTCTTTGTGGAAATTAATGTTTTAATATCCCTGCTGATTTTCACCCAATCACTGACATATTGTTGTTATTAATATGGTCAACTACATACCAAGATGGGGAGCTATGTGTTTAGGCCATCAATGACATAATATAGGTTAAATACTGTACATGGGGGAGAAACAAGAGACTGACATTTATGTAATAGTAACTTAATATCCTAACTCATACTTAATATTCAAAAAGATAAGCTTGCTAACACAATCGATGGAGCTTGTTGTTCTCTCAGCTGAATGCAAGAGTTCCCATGAAAAGCAGGGAAACCATTAATATTTTGTTTAATCTCTTAATCACACCAGTAAAATAGCTAATTGAGTCATTTTCATATTGTTATTAATGGGAGCTTGCTGTGCACAAATTGGCTGTCACATCTTGTGTGGCAAGGAGAAGGAAAGTGCCTTGCTAGGTGCTTGGGCCTTTGAGATAACCTGAGGTCTTGCAAGCTACTGTAGAAATGATTTTTTTTTTACTATGAACAAGGAGGGTTGGTTGTGCAGACGTAAAGCTCACTTGGGCAGAAGTGTGAATGAGAGGAATTCTATGGCTTGTATATAATGTCATCAAATCTAAAGCAAGGAAGTAACATTGATGTGTCCTGACGAAGGGTCTTGGCCCAAAACGTTGACTGTACCTCTTCCTATAGATGCTGCCTGGCCTGCTGTGTTCACCAGCATTTTGTGTGTGTTGGTTGAAATAACATTGATATTGTCTATAATCCCCTTTGGACAATAACTGGAACGACTGCAAGCTTTTTTTTGAGGGAATCAGCTATGCAAAAGACTCGGCGGAAATTCAGTAAAATGATGCAAGCAGCAAGATATTATAAGAAAACCTTTACAAACTGACCTCTTTCTACGAAACAAGGAACTTCGGACAACAGGGGGGCCAGTGGTTCTGGGGATCAGGTTGACAATTACATAACCTGAATGGAGGTGTAGGCTTTGTTACCAGCGACCTCTTCATGAACTCTCTGGTCCTTTCTCCTCTGTTCTCAGTGTTAAAGAAGACCTAATATAGCTGTAACAGTCTGATAGGTTCTAACGCTCTCATCACTTAGTGAGACCTTTGGCTGCACTCTCATGTCTGGTCTGCTCTCTGCTTGGACTCCTGGCACACAGGATGTTTTCACTATGCGCAGGGGTGTGCCTACTGCCTTGCTCCCGTGCCCAATGGCAGCCAGAGTCCATTGTTTGTGTCTGGCACTCCTGGAGAAGAGTGCCTTTAAGAACAGGTGCCCCGCAGAGACTGTCACACTGCTTTCACTGAGTGCCATCCTACATCGGCACATGACTCTAGATTATGTCATCACTGTGCTCTTTCTGACATAACTTTGGCCAATTTCACTACTCGATGATCCAAATGGGTATAAATAGCACATCAAACAAAAGGGGTGAAATCAATCTCCAAAGCATGTTATTCTCAATGAATTCATTTACTCTGGAGTGACCAACGTAACGGCCACAACACGTACAGAATCCACGCATAAACCACTCGGGGAAATGATGACTTAGTTGTTGTTTGTTTTGCTTTGGAGAGAGCTCCATGCCTTAAATATCGCCACACACTTTTCAGTGCCTGAGGTGCTTCAGTCAAGAAGCTGGATGGGGCTTTAAAGAACACCAACTCTAAACATACAGCACTCTTTCAGCACACCAACAATAGGATGAACTCTGGGTATGCAGTTTAAAATCCTAAAATATGATTTGTGAACCCACAGCCTAATGACTTTATATGAAGGAGTGCAAAGCTGACAGGAAGAGGCCTCGTTCACCCAAGGCTTAGTCCTTTCTCACAGACTGAAGACTATCTAGGCTGCTGTAGTGTCCAATAAAGGCAATATTTCTGAGCAAATTAACCATATAACAATTACAGCACGGAAACAGGCCATCTCAGCCCTTCTAGTCCGTGTGGAACTCTTACCCTCACCTAGTCCCACCGACCTGCACTCAGCCCATAACCCTCCATTCCTTTCCTGTCCATATAGCTAAATTAATAACCAATTGCTCAGAGAATTAGTCTCAATTACAGCATTGAGACATTGTGGAGTGAGAGGAGGAGAGAGTGGATTGTCTACCACAGAAGACTGTGGAGACCATATTGCTAAATCTCAAATAGGTTTCCGGACACAAAGGGCATCAAGCTGAACCGATGAAGAGAGCAGGAATGTGGTAAAGAGACTGAGGAACCAGACACAATTGTACTTAGTAATGGAGCAAGGCCTGAAGAGCTGAATGACCTACACCTGTAGACATTTCCCTGTGCTTCTACATTCTAGTACCCTGGGCAGCTCAGATGCTTAGAGAAAGGAAGAAATTAGCTCCTACTTGGTTTATCTCCTACTTGACTCCATCTCCAAGATGTCTCAAAGTACTCTAAAATCAATTAATACTTTGTTGTGTAGTCAAGAGGCGCACTCCCACAGATCCTTATACTGTCCAGTTACTGTGTGCTCGCTAATCAGTTTATCCAAATTAGCTTTACGCAATAATTTTTTTTTGGCAAGAGGGGGAGGGGCAGGCAAGAATTCCTACATTGAGATCAAAAGAGCAGCTCATTTTCGGCAGTGTTTTCTTTTTGCACTCTGTTTACTGCCTTTCCACTCCACTTCCATCAATAGCAGGCCTGTCACAATCACCTGTTTAAGTAAGGATGCATGTCCCAGCTGCCATTTAACTTGACATCCCAGAGCTGTCAGACAAAGTGCTTTTGGAAGCCGGGGATGAGTGTGCTTAAGTTTCAGGCACAATGATGGACGACTGCTGTACACTAGCAATCAATGCCTCTCTGCTCTGGCAGGGCTAAACAAACAGGGTTGAGTGGACACTGTAGGCAAGGTGCTGATAGTAAGCACAGATAGCATGAACCGGCTTCCTTGGGCCACTAGACAAAAATAAACAGAAGGTTATCAGGGAGATACCTATCTCTCAAATAGGGCTTGGCAGGCAGGAAGTTCAAGTAGTCAGTGAACTTTTCTTAGTCAATGTACCGGAAGGTGATCTGTCAGTGAGCACCACAGCAGCCCAGCTGAAGGACGGGTGAGGAGAGCAGTGTTAAAAAATAGAGCTGCCCGCCACGCCAGGTTGAGCGGATCCATGTCATTTCGTTCTGCTGAAGTAGCATGTTGCGACATGGAAGTTGGTGCCAGTGTCCGTGCAAAGTACAGGACTTTGTTTCAACAGCCAGTTCAAGTAGATGAGGATTTGATACACACCGTGAAGAGTTAAAGTCTCTACTTGCTCCTTCAAAGAGAAGAAAGCAGAGCAGGCTGGAGAATCACAACAATACCACTGCCACACACACAGAAAGTGCTGGTGAACGCAGCAGGTCAGGCAGCATCTATAGGAAGAGGTACAGTCGACGTTTCAGCACAGACGAAGGGTCCCGGCCCGAAACGTCGACTGTACCTCTTCCTTTAGATGCTGCCTGGCCTGCTGTGTTCACCAGCATTTTTTGTGTGTGTTGCTTGAATTTTCAGTATCCGCAGATTTCCTCCTGTCTGCGTTTTTAAAGATACTACTACTAGATAAATGCTGCCTCGGAACACCACCTTGCAGCTCCTGAAAGCAACCCTTGAACTGGTAGTGGATATTCTCAGTGAGTCTTCCATTTCCCATTATCATTTCTAACCAAACAAAGCCCTTCGGGAGGATCATTCTGAACACATCACCTATGATCACTGTTGTTCAGCTGCTTCAAACTCTCTCCTCACACTCCTGTTCTCTGACTCTTGTCACATCCATTCAGGGACTCGCACTCCACCCTCCCCTCCCTATCCTGAAAAGGTCCCCTCTCCCACGTCTACTTGAGTTCACTCAATCTTCCCTCCCCCGTCCTGAAAAGGCCCATGCTCCCCACTCCGTTTACTTGTGTTCACTCACTCTCCCCTCACTATCCACTGAAAAGACCCACGCTCCCCCACCCACATCTGCTTGTGTCCACTGCCGAGCCTCACACTCACCCTCCCCTCCTCCTACCCACCCTGAAGTTCCACACTCCACGTCACCTCTTCCTCATCCACCTCCATTCCAAGCCCAATGCTCCCCACGGCTCTCCGCTTTTCATTTCTATTCCAAGTCTCACAAACCCCCTCCATGAGACATTCCAAAGTCCCATTCTCCATATTCCCCTCCCCATCCACCTCAAAGCCCCTATTTATCTCCATTCAGAGCCCCCACCCCCCCCCCACAAATCACTCCACACTCCTTTATTGTGTTTTCAGAGGAAGTGGCAGACAGACAGCAGTGCAAGACAAGTGAGTACATTAAAGATCACTGCATCTCTGGGAGGTATCATCTGGCTTGAACGATACATTGAGTGTAGGTGGGGAATGCCTCTCGTCATGGAAGCAGGACTGTGCCCACATTGTACCATATCTCTTAAGTCTGCTGAATCACTTTTGATATTAAATTAAGGAATGCTTGGGTGGGCCCCACATTTAGTTCTGAAGAGAGTTAAAAAGCAGATAGTCTGAACTTCAGCAACCACAGGAGACAAGATGTCAGACTAGTAGATTACTCCAGCTTCACTACCAACCGCTGAGTGGTGCAGTAATAAAAGGGCAAGTTCACGGGACATCTGCGGTCCTGTTTTCTCTAGTTAAAAACTGGGTCTCTCAACTGTTTTACACTCCTAATAGATGACCCTCCACCCACCCAGCTATAAAAGCTGCATTGAAAAGTGCTATTATCACACTTTTGACTCCCAAACTGGGTTAAGTCGTTGTTCACTGGGTGGCGTGGCTTGGAGAGCCAGAAGGGCCTGTTCCAAGCTGTATCTCAATTAATAAATACTTCCAAAGTCTCGCTTGTAGAAACTTGAACTATGGCGTGTTGCTCTTGGTCAGAACTAGCCTGCAAAATTTTGGCCAATCTCTCACATTTCCTGGCAAAGTGAACGCAAAATCAGAAGCCTTGTTTGGCAGGGGTGTGAGTACATGGGGGAGTGGGGGGGGGGGGAGAATCGAACATTACTAATGTCTCTCCAATGGACTACCTTCGAAATCCCTCTTTAGTGTTAACACAGCCATTGTACTTCTGTTCCGCACATCTGGTCCCACTGATTTCAATGGAACTGAATGTTGAGGTGTGAATAACACAGAAATATTTGGCAGCCAACGCTCTCCCTTCCTCTTAAAGCAATGAACAGACAGATTTCACTCCGTATTGTGTTTCCCCAAGTCGGACTCTCTTCCTCACAACCATAACTTCAGGCAATGTGTCTAGCAGTTGCTGGGCAAAGAAGAAAATAAAAATTGCTTCTGTTTTTGTTCGGCTTTTATTCTCTAGTTTATTAATGATTTCCACTTTACAGGTGGCCAGATTGGGACCGATCTGCACCTTGACAGACTCTTGTATTCTTTAAAACAAATCAGTTAGCGATACTGGAATTAGTTGCTGGCTTAAACAAATTTAGGAACTCCCAGCGCAGTAGATAATATTCCAAATAAAGGGAAATAATTCAAATTAATTAGAGTGCATTTGGACTTTTGTGCTAATCACGAGGTTGTGAATGTGACTTAAATGTTTTAAGCTTTTAAAATAGCTTCCTTAACTCAGTTTGTTTATTCATCCTCAAAAAAGCAAAGTTACAACTGTCACTAATCAATCTATAACAACCAGCTTTTACCGAAGGGGGCAATGAAGCAGAGAACTAAAATTGGACAATGTTCCGAAAATAAAAAGGCACCATACTCTCTTAAGGCTAAATACCTCCCAGACATGGTTACTTACAGACTGGGAGGTTGCTCTTAGATTAAAAACTTGATCAACGCTTTCAGATTAATAAACACTTGGAAAAACTTCCTGTTTCTTATATTGACAATGATAGTGCTTTAAAGTGCTTTGAGCATGAGGTGGTATTTATAAAGCAACTCACCGCTACACGTTGCAATCTTCTGAATGGGTTTAACAAACAGTTTAAAATAAATAAGCATTTAATGAAATGGTTCTGCATCCAACCATTACTCTCTGAAAATAGATCAATAGAATAGAAAATCGATCGGCCAACATGGTAGTGTAGTGGTTAGCACAACGCTTTACAGTACCAGTGGCCCAGGTTCAATTCCCGCCACTGCCTGTAAGGAGCTTGTACGTTCTCCCCATGACCACGTGGACTTTCTCTGGGTGCTCCAATTTCCTGCCACAGTCCAAAGATGTACTGGTTGTTATGTTAATTGGTCATTGTAAGTTTTACCTTGATTAGGTTTGGGCTGAATCAGGGGTTGCTGGGCAACGTGGCTCAAAGGGCTGGAATGATCTATTCCGTGCTGTATCTCAGCACATAAACAAAAAAAACAAAGCATTTTCCTCCTTCCATAATTTCTTCCCCAGCTACTTCGGCCAACAGATCTCACCCTCTCTTTGGTCCATTGTTAATTCTCTTCTTTTGCATTAATGGTGATAGATCAGTCAACTGTCACAGCCTCATCAGTAAAGTTCCATCTAAAACATTTCCACCTCCTCTTAATCTTAGACTCAAGACTGTCCACCATCTTGAGCCAAGCTCTCAGTCTCCAAATTCTCGTAGTTTAGCTCAGGATCAGTTTTATCTCACATATTTTCTCCTGCCTTCTGTTACATTATTTCAGTCATTTCCCATATCCCTAATGATAAATGCAAGCTGTTCTCTTATTGGTTGAAAGTGGAGTACCCTTTAAGAAACTCATCAGTGTTAGAATGAGGAGTGATCTTACTCAAATATACAAGATCTCAAACTAGCCTGAAAGGGTAGGTGTTAGATGTTTCCACTAATTGGAGAAATTCATACAAATAGTTTACAAACACAAGAGATTCTGCAGATGCTGGACATCCAGAGCAACGACTCTAAAAACGCTGGAGGTACTCAGTGGGTCAGGCAGCATCCATGGAGGAAAATGAACCATCAACGTTTTCAACAGACTGTTCATTTCCCTCCATGGGCGCTACCCAGCACACTGATTTCCTCGAGCATTTTGTGCCTGTTGATGCAGATTTCCAGTATCTGCAGAATCTCTTGTGTCTCAAAGAACAGAGTACTTGTTGAGTGGAACGCAGTAAGAGAATATTCCTCAAGGTACTTAAAGGAGCTGCAATTTCTGTCTCCATTAATGACTCTCCCTTACTGTTGTGTCGGTCTCCTGGGCCGTGCTGCCATTTCCCCTGCAGTTCCTCGATCTTAGGTAGGTTGATGCACTCTGGAGTTGAGGAATAAAAAGGATTTGGAGTGAGCTTTAGGAAAAGCAGTATCTACCGCCACATATAGTCCAGAGCTTATAAATGATAAAATTATAATATCCCATTTTGTGAATTTAATAATTGCTAAACATAGTGTTTGAAACTAAGCCCCCATCAACCAAAGGCTCCTATTGGTTGGAATGTTGCCATGGCAAACAGACTTCATATCTTAAGGTCACAGCAACCTAAAACAACCCTTGGAAGGTGAGGTTCAAAAGAACAAGTGAGACCTTGGGACTCTATGGTGTGGAGAGATCCCAGCCAGGCCAAATGTTTGCATGCATTAGGGTTGCCTCCATTGCTGTGTGGATAGACAGGAAGGGAAGCATGAAGGGAGTAGGAAGCAAAAGGAGGATGGAGGGAAGGAATGGTTGGATGGGGAGGGATAGGAGCATGGAGGAGGTGAGGTGGCACAACGTTTTACAGTACAGGCACCCAGGTTCATTTCCCACAACTGCCCATTCTCCCCGGATGGGTTTCCTCCAAGTGCCCCAGTTTCCTTCCATAGCCCCAGGACGTACCAGTTGGTAGGTTATTTGCTCATTGTAAATTTTCCCATGATATGGCTAGGATTAAATCAAGGGATTGCTCAGCGGTGTGGCTTGAAGGGCTGGAAATGCTTATTCCACGCTATAACTCAATTTAAAAAAAAATTAAAAGGTGGGAACAAATGGCCGGACAGGCAGAAATGAGTGACTGGGAGGAACGAGGGCAGAAGGGAAAGAGACTACCACTCCTGCTTGCCTCTGACAGGTCTATTGTTGGGCAACATCTATTCCCCTCAGTGAATAAACTCACCTCAGCACGGGGATCATGAAGTAACAGATTGTAAACTCTTGGTAATGTCATTCTGCAACCATTTCCAGATATTTTTCGAAGCTCCTCTTTCCTTGGATTACTTCTTACCTTAACCTCATCATCAGGGTGGGCTACAATTGCGCAAGTGTACAAAATAATCCCTAAGCCCTCCCATGTGATACCCAGGACTTCTTCAAGGAGCGGTATCTCAGAAAGGCAGTGGCCAATATTAAGGACCCCCAGCACCCAGGGCATGCCCTTTTCTCACTGTTACCATCAGGCAGGAGGTACAGAAGCCTGAAGGCACACACTCAGTGATTCAGGAACAGCTTCTTACCCTCTGCCATCTGCTTCCTAAATGGACATTGAACCCATGAACACTACCTCACTTTATAAGTATATATTTTTTCTGTTTTTGCATGATTTTTAATCTGTTCATTATACATATACTGTAATTTATTTTACATATTTACTTTTATTTTTCTTCTACATTTTGTGTTGCATTGAACGGTTGCTACTAAGTTAACAAATTTCATGACACATGCCAGTGATAATAAAGCTAATTCTGTTATATTTAGATGTTCAGTGAATCGTCATGCCTTAGCTCAAAAGAGGAAAAAAAAGACCAAATGCAAATAATTCAGCTTTTTACAGAAAGCTGCACATGCAATCATTATTTGAATGGATGAAACTCAGTTCTGATGATGTGTTTTTGGCATACACTAACTCACACCATTTCAGGCTCCAGGCTATTGGCTCTCAAAACTTTGAGGGGGTGGTGTTGAGTGGCTTGGAGGTGTATGGGGACTCTTTCATCAGACTGAATGCTGAACTTCCCTGCTAAAGGCACTACGCAACCCTGGAACCCCTGCTGCCAGCAGATCCCAGCTGGTGGGGGTACTGGGTGGACACATATGGCGCTGGGGCTGCGGGCAGGGAGCACCACCCGGGTAAACTGGCAGTTTGCCCTCAGGTCCCTGGACCTGGAGCTGTGCCTGATGAGTTGCCAGATATTTCTGGTGAGATCTGGAGCTCCCAGCCATATGAGAAAATTCTCTGCTTGGGAATATGGGATAAAGACAGTGAAGTGAACCAGGCTGGGTTGGGCAGGAGAGGGAATGAGAAAATCCCTGTTCGTTTTTAGATATCTAGAATCGTTGGCTTGGGCAGAAGCAGACTTGGATAAGATGCCCACTCCTGTGGAATAACCTCCAGTCGTTATTTACACATACCTAGGGCATAACATTGAGAGGGGCTACCCTGAGGGGGAGTGGGGGCACTAAGATGTTACGGGCACTTGAGGGACCATAATTCCCGCAACGGACACTACTTTATGGAAGAAAGCAGCAGCCTGGGAACTTTTTAAACAAAGGAAAACCAACTGCAACATATTTCACGAGCCAAAGGCTCTCCAGCGTGTGCAGGTGAGGAGCATTTTACCACACAACGGTATAACCACTGCATTTTTCAGCAAATTTTTCCTTAGTAAGATAGTTACATCACAGGAGAGCATATATTACCTGGCCCTTTTTTATTATGCAGCCATTAAGGTTCAGTCCTGCTGTGTGGAGCTGGAATAATAATAGCTTCTCTTTCCTGAGGGATATATCAGTAAAAACCTGGCAGCCTTCCTGTTTGTTCTTTTATTGGTAATATTGCATAAAAAAACAGATTTTAGAAAATCACAGCAGGCCCCCGTGGGAACTGAACTCTTAGCTTCCAGGTTACTACGCTAGGTGCTGGTGCCTGTATAATTGCAGCAGTTTACCACTATTAGGTAGTGAGAGCTGCTGGTGATAGACAGACCTGCTTGCATTTGGCTTGGACTTGGAAAACAAACGTCAAAATACCCTTACTACACAAAGGGTCACCAATACAAAAGGATCTGCCCGTGCTTTGTATAAAGAGAATCGACTCTCCTAATATAAACACAATAGATTCAGCAGATGCTGGAAATCTTGAGCAACACACGCACACAAAATGCTGGAGGAACTCAGCAGGTCAGGCAATGTCGATGGAGGGGAACAGGCTGTCGACGTTTTGGGCTGAGAAGGGCCTCGGCCCAAAATGTCTCCTAACATAAACTTGGAAGACCATACATAGGAACAGAATTTTGGCCCGTCGAGTCTGCTCCACCATTTCATGTCTATTCCATTTTCCCTCTCAGCCCTAGTCACCTAATTTCTCCCGTATTCCTTCATGCCCTGACCAATCAAAAATCTACTGTATTAACTTCTGCCTTAAATATACATAAAGACTTGGGCTCCCCAGCCGCCCATGGCAACAAATTTCACAGATTCACCACTGTAGAGGTGATAAGATAATTAGATCCTACTCCAAAGCTGTCCAAGCCTTACCGACCTCCATGCTTGACTATTCCAATGCGCTCTGTTCTAACACACAACTGCCTGCAAATTTGTAATTCCAAGGTGCCTCAAATATCCAGCTTCCCCATGTTTGCTGAACCACTTTGCTTTCGTATTACCTCTCTTTTTAATGATTTCTCCTATCCTGCCCTACCTCTGTGAACTCCTACTGACATCACTGCTTCTGGCTCGAAAAGTTAGCGCGCCCATCTTATGCCATCAAGTGCTTAGTGTTTCGATAATGCTTGTGATGGGAATGTGCTGCTGACATTGCAGGCAAAGGGATTCTGCTCAAAAGTATCCGTTACTGTGGGGTCCAACTCAATGCACTTACTTAGCTTAATCATCATCAGATCATCGGACCCCGGGTAGTGTAGTCGTTCTGCAAACTCGCTGCTGTACCACACCAGTAGCTCTTCATTAGCCAGGATGGGCTTCACTGTGTAGAAGTAGATGTCCATCCCATTTTGACAGGCTGCTAGGCATTGCTCTTGCTTTGAACGGGTCGGATTCACGTAACGCATCCAGTTACTTTTGCTCTCATCAAAGCCATCGACAAAGTGATGCAAGTCACCATTTGAGTACACCTGCAATGGGACGCAGAGGAAGAGAGAGAAATTACAGTTAAATGCACAAAATTCAAACTCTCCTAACCCGTGACTCTTCCCAAACGTGGACCCATTAGGCATGTTCAGTTGAAACAAGTCAGCCCCTGGAGACCAAGTGGATCCCACCTTGTCTTCAGGACAGTTACCTTCTCCATTTGTTCACACCAGTTGTTGTTTATTCATAGAACTAAGATTTGAAGCTCTGCACTCTTCCATCTATCACTCAACCAACACTAAGCTGACAGGCATGGGGTGACAATGGGGTGGGGAACTAGCTCAGACAGCTGGATGCAATAATCACTGCTCTGTTTCGGACTCTGCCTTTAAATATTCACTCTGCGTTGAGTCACTTCGGGCCCTGACGTCAAAGGCTACTCAAACTGAATCTGTAGCCTCTGTTTTCCTGCCGCCCCCTCCCCTAGTCCTACTACTCTGCAAAAACGTTGGTGCAGAGCACTTGCCTTTCGAGCTGAGCTCCAGTGACTGACCCAGAGAGGGAGGGGACAGGCAACACAGGATCACCTACCACTTCAAGGTCAGCAGCTGTTTGGAAGCGGATCAAAGTCTTGACCTTAGCAGCACGCGTTTGCACACTGTGATTACACTGAGTTTCGCCACTGCAAATTGTATTCCCCTCACTTATTCAAGTTTATCTTTATTCTAAACACATGGTGCTTCCTGTCAGGATGGGAGGTGGTGGTGGTGGAGGGGATGAATTCAGCAGAACTGAGTGTGGGTTCCTCAATGTGGCCCGTTTTATGTCGTGGAGTGAGCTTGTTATGAGAAACTGGAACAGCAAGAGGAGTGCGGAGGGTTTTGTGAACAAACAGCTTTTCAAGGTTTTGTTTGGTGTGAACAGCTTTCTCAACTTTTAGGTGTGTTTGAGATTGGTTAATCTCTACACAATTTTCCACTGAACCGCTGGCTGTAGATTTTTCAGAAATATAACTGAGACATAGGCTCCGATGTCGTCGGTGTCTCTGTATCTCAAGCCTCATTTCCAAAGCGTGGTGACGCAGGAAGGAGATAGAGAGAAAAAAAATAAAATCCCACTGACATCTTTTGACTGAACTTTTTTCTGGTAATCTGTAATGTATTTTGCAATTCTGGCCAACACGGAGTAACACGTGTTGCTATTTTAGAATTAAGGCCAAACCTCAGGTTATAAATGACTAAATACAAAAAGTCATAACTGAACTGGAGCTAAAATGTAAGCAGCTTGAATGAACCTCAATTGTTGACTTTGTTTAAGTCGCACAATATGGTCTCGTACTACTTTTATAACATACTCTTTGAAAAGAGTAACAACTATTCTTTGCTGTAATCATTTTCATCAACAGTGAGACTCTGCTGAGCTCGATCAAAACCTGGCTTTTGTCATCCCCTCAAATTTGCCTCAATTAAAGGCAGTATCATGACATTGAAATCTGAATAATAAATCCTAGAAACTCTTATGCCAGAACCACACCCAGCCCAACCCTTTACTTAATGGGAAGTATGAAGAAATTAAAATGGAAACAAATTGTTTGACTCATTTACTAATTCTGGACGTATCCTACACACCTCATAGCTTTGTGTAAAATAAAGTGATTTCTATTGGCTTGTTCTAAACCTCTGACATTTTGCTTCAAATTATTATTTTTATTTATTGAGATATAGCACGGAATAGGTCCTTTTGACTCTTTGAGCTGTACCACCCAGCAACCCAAACTACCTTAATCACGGGACAGTTCACAATGACCAATTAGCCTACCAACTCACATGTCTTTGGACTGTGGGAGGAAACTGGAGCACCTGGAGGAAACCCACGCGGTCACGGGGAGAATGTACAAACTCCTTACAGGCAGAGGGTGGGAATTGAACCCTGGTCGCTGTACGGCAAAGTGTTGTTCTGTCGCTACTGCGCTGGGCCAATAACTAGAGAGCACTGGCTGAAGCTGTTTCATAGAAGGATCAGAGGGAAAGTTTCAACTGATAAACGGTGGTAGTCCTGAGCGCAGTGCTTGTGATGGAGGCAGAAACTGTCACCACATTCCCAATGTACCAGGATGAACTGTAGCCGATAGAAAGGCAGGATAATATGACGAATTTTTGCATACAACACGAGTCGAATGGTTTCCTTATGTTTGGTAACTATCTGTCACTATCATGGTACTCCATCTCAGTAGTTTTTAGACAGGGTTACAATTAAATCTTTCCTGTTACATGCTCTAATGCTTGCCATATAACTGCCTAAACTCCACTGTATCTTATGTCAGGGGTGTACTGAATGAAATGAACTAGTGCTCATAACAGGCTGTGGGGAGGGGAAGGAGCTGGAAATAAATAAAGCTTGGACGTTTTTACATGGAAGTCGTCTTTTTCTTTAGTCAGTTCTGGTTACTGCAACAGTGGGGTTCCCAGTTCCAACAAGGAAAACATGTAATCTGTCAACAATTTCCAAATGGAGAAAGAACTTCGTTCATTCACTGCTAAATTTAGCAGCTGCCATGATACGCCCAGTACTTGAGGCCAATGGGTTAAAAAGTGCTCATGGTTCATTAGACTGGGGTAACATCACCATATTAATCTCAGGTTAGTAAACTGAAGGATGAACCCACCTCCCTGGTTCAGAAGTCTGTTCAGAAAGAGTGAACATCCAATTATTGGGGGAACACACATCAAAGTTGCTGGTGAACGCAGCAGGCCAAGCAGCATCTATAGGAAGAGGCGCAGTCGACGTTTCAGGCCGAGACCCTTCGTCTGTCCTGACGAAGGGTCTCGGCCTGAAACGTCGACTGCGCCTCTTCCTATAGATGCTGCTTGGCCTGCTGAGTTCACCAGCAACTTTGATGTGTGTTGCTTGAATTTCCAGCATCTGCAGAATTCCTGTTGTTTGCAATTATTGGGGGCTCTGTTTTCGCTACTTGGTGAAAAAACAAATGTGTGCCCATGCCCATGCCCAATACCACTTGCAGGACTACAGGTCTGGACTGCGACAGTGCCGGGACCAGAAATAAATAAAGAGGGCAATAATAAACATCCAGGGGTTATTTGGAGAGTGGGGGAACACAGCCACTAAAACTCATATCGGGAATTTTATGTTGGAGCAAACTTAGAGGCTAAGAGCATGGGCACTGGAAAATCTATCCTTTGCAGCCAGTAGGCTGACTTCCATGAGAGTGGAGCATCATTTCTCCTCACAGCTGGGAAATGTATATCCGGTTGTCATACTTTTCTCACTGTTGGAGGGAGCAGAGGAGAATGAGAGCACAGAGTGCCTATACCACGGCCTCTGGTCACACGTCTGAAGTTAGCAGGATGGCTTTCTCTGGGATCTTGGTGAAAAAGATGCTATAATCATGCACACCAAAAAATGAGGAGAAATTGGAGAGACTTTACATCTTTATTGGCCTTTTCATGAGTCACCCCCCAACCTCTTGAAAGTTGGGAGGGAGGGACAGGCAAGGAGAATAAAAGTCAGGAGTTTTGCTTGAACTGGTTCCAATTAGTTCCTGGTGAAAATATACATTTGACATTCCTCCAAGCAAGAACTTAATTTCTTTTCTAGGTAATGTTGTCCTCCAGCACCGGGGCCAAGAATATTGAAATTAGCTCACTTTCAACTAAATTTCACCCTCAGCATTCCTAACTTCTGAGACCGAGACACTTACTCAGCTAATTTTCTTTGTACATATATGGGACTTCACAGGAACCTCATTGATAAAGAAACACACACACTCTCACACACAGACACACACACACACACACACACACACACACACACACACACACACACAGATCTAAAACAGGAAATGACAAACCTTTTCAATCTATTCATTTGGTGAACTTAAATTGCATCAACAGAATCTTTATTTTCCAACTCACCCTCCAAAAGTATTTTCTGTTTGCATTCTTTGGGACTGTTTCATTGGTATAGACTTCACCCACAAGTGGCCCAAATCGTGTCCCTTTTGGGATGTATTCCGCACTCAAAACTCCGATCACCTGTGGATACAATGCCGTAAAGCAATGAGCAAAAGTACACTGTCTTACTTAAAATGCACAAAGCATTACTTTGTTCTATGCTGTTTTCTTTCAGATTATATCTGACATAGTCCCCATATTTATCATTTTAGAATCAGATCCGGGCATAGACCTCTGCAACATGTGTGCCATAATAATGTAATATTCATTAAAAAAAATATTCCTGAAAGACTTAGTAACGGAACTCATGGCTATGGCCTGCCAATCGGCCGTCTGTTCCAGCTAGTTCTGGGGCACCTGGCAAGGTTTCCCCATTGCTGCCACGTACGGACTGTGAGTAATAACCAAAAGCATTTACTAACTGGAAAATATTTTGTGATGGCAGAAAGCACATCTTCCTTTTAACCTTTCAGCCTTTACAAGATAAGCCATGATACCCTGTCCACTCCTGCCTCTTGCAAGTGCTTTCAGTTCATCTGTGGGCCTGTCGACCCTGGACAATGAGAACAGAGGCGACAAGTCAGCCACAAAATTTCAAAGGAAAAAGATCTGCTCGGGAGCTTTCGCCTTTGTCTCTCACTCTCAGGCCTGCTTCAATAGTTTTACTGTAATATTGCGACTGAGGGGACACTTAATCACATAATTGAAAGTGGGGATATTGGGGAGATGAAGAGAAAGTCAAACCCAGCTGAGCAGAAACCATTGAAAAGACGTAAGAGTAAATGCTGTTTTCATTAATCATTCCATGAATCAGGAAGTCTTGATATGAAGTAGCAAGGACTGGTATTGTGACCCTCAAGCTGTGCTTGTTTACAGTGGCCCCAGTAAAAGACATACTAGGAAAATCTTGGAGTAGATTTTCCTGTTCCTGGCGTATTAGTTCATCTGTGGCTACTGCATGGGAGGAAACTTGGTTTCACAACAGCTTGCAATCAGGAGGAAGTTGATTTTTTTTATTATTCATTAAACTGACGCAGACTTGGACTGGTTTTCTTGCAGGCACAAAAGTCCTCAAGTTATCCAAAACACCTGCTACCTTCTGTGCAGACAAAGCCAACATCAAGAACCATGCCCTACAGACCCCCACCCCAAAACAGATACATTCATACACACACACACATACAAAGCTAAAATTCCTCATGCATGAATGAATAAGTGAAAACGTGCTAGACTCCATTTCATGTTATTGGGGAATATATTCGACCCCCCGCCCCCCCGCCACCTCACCAGAATTTCACCCTGTTGTATAACACACCTGTGGAACGCTCAGGGGCATGATGTGGTGTTGAACAAAATCCAAATGACAAGTACACGTGTTAATGTGCGTATTATATAAATCTGTGTTTAAAATAGCACTCTGAATACAGTGAAATGTAATCTTTTTGCACAGGCCCTGGAATTAGCTTGGGGCTGTTCTCTCATAAAGAGAGGCAAGATGGAGCACCGGGAGCAGGGGCCTCCTGCAGGCTCTCCTGCTGAATATCCTGAATTCTAAGAGGAGGTGTATTCATTGTCCTAAAACAGCAGCACCTCCTTGGCCTCTCGTGGAGCAACTAACCAGAAACCACACTTCTCTGCCTGGAGGGAACACACCACCTACTCAAATGTGTGGGACAACCGGGGAGGGCAATCATTTCTGCTCCAGGCATGAGCCCTTTTGCGTTCACACTTGCTGATAAGATTTAAGCAGAGGCTAGGCTGCTTTGAACCCCCAGTTGCCAGTGTAAACAATGGCACATGCTCAGGGTCATAATGGCACAGTCCGTGGGTGCGGAGGACACACACCTGCAGCCGTGATGTCCACCCCTCCTCATCTCCAGAGTTTTTATATTACGACAGGGTTTCCCAGCTCCAAACAGACACACTTTGTGACATCACGCCAGTGGCTTTCTCAGGCTTCAACGTTACTGAAATTAGCCAATCAGCTGGAGTTTTACTTCCACGTTGTGGGTTCTCGCCTGTGGCTCTGTGCTTGACCCTTATCACAGCCTGTCCTGATGCAAGACCCAGCCCTGCTCAAGATGCTGAGTCAACCTTCCTCCTTTGCAAAATCACGTGAACTAATCATGTCACGACACCAGGGACCTCTATACCTCTTCCCCCCCTCCCCCCCCAGAGAGATGACAGCAAAGTAATTGCGAGACTCCTGAACTGAACAGTTTTGGCTTCAACCTTGTCACATTTCTGTGCAGGGAATTTTTTTTTGCACGACACCTGTCCATGCAAGAGATAGTTGAGGGAAAGACAAATTCTAAAAATCACTTCAGAAACTGAATCTGAAACCCTGCCTGGAGTTGGCTGCAGAGAGATAAATTCGATTTACACTTGGTGCTGCTGTTTTCTGCACCCGCTGTTCAGGCCTTTTTTTTTTGGTTAAATGCAAAAGAACAAGCAAAGCTTCTGTCACAACCATGCCATGCCCATCACAACTGCTCGAGCACGGGTCTCTCCCCCACCTACTCGGTGCAGCCTGGGGTAACTCCTGCTTCTGGCCGCTCCCCCTCGCTCTTCCCCGCTCTCCAAGTGATCACCCCCAGCTGTCCACTGAAGTGGCCCTCGGACGGCTGTTTGTCATGAGGGAATCACAAGTCACAGAGCTCCACAGCGCAGAGGGTGGCCTTACGGCCCACTGAGTCTCTACCAACCATCAAGCTCTCTCTCATTCACACTATTCCTGTTTTATCCGCTCACATCACCATCGACTTCTCCAGGTTCCGCCACCTACCCGCTAATTTACCTCAGGCCACGAACCTACCATTCCACAAGTCCTTGAAATGTGGAGGGGAGACTGGCCAGATAGTGACAGTGCAATTTGCACACAGCCAACATCCAAAGTCAGAATTGAAACCAGCCCTCCTCGCCTCTGTGCCCCAACATCTTGCCCACACCCTATCTCCAAGAGTGTTTTAGAATCAAGACCTCGAGCTTGACACTCAGTCCCCGGTCTCCAGGGCAGCAGTGAAGAGAATCATGCTGCACCAACACTCGCTCTTCAGTCTACCTAGCCTGTGCTGACTCGCACTAATCCCACGCCATTTCTAACTCTCGCCCTACTCCCAACATGCTAAAGATAGGGTAGGTGCAAGCAGGCTTTGTCCACTGAGGGAGGGTGGGACTACAACTAGAGGTGGGGGGGGTTAAGGGTGAAAGGTGAAAAGTTTGAGGGGACCATGAGGGGGATCTTCTTCACTCAGAGGGCAGTGAGAGTGTGGAACGAGCTGCCAGCGCAAGTGGCACGTGCAAGCTCGACTTCAACAGTAAAGTGAAGCGTGGATGGGTACAAAGATAGGAGGGGTATGGAGGGCTACGCAGGCCGATGGGACTGGGCAGTGTAAGTGGTCCGGCATGGAGTAGACGAGCCGAAGGGACTGTTGACTATGTTTTCTATGATTCTGTAACCTCCCCAGTTTCCGCCATGCATCATATCCCAACACCATGGAGGCCACCATCCAGACAGCAGTATGTGGAGATGAAGAAGATGTGAAGGGAGTGATACCCCAGTTCAGTCTTGGCTTCGGGTGTGGCCTGTGTAACCTGTATTTCTCTCCGTGATCACACGGGTTTCCTCCTGGTGCTGGAACGTCAACCTGCGCTGAAGATTGTGAGGTTCATTGGCTGCTGCAAATTGCCCTTAGTGAGGGCTAATTACACGAGCGAAATGGTGGACATGTGTGAGAGAGTAAGCTGTGAGGCTAGAGGTAGGGATTGTTTTGACTAGAAGCCAGTATATACTCAATGGGACAAATGGCCTTCTTCTGTAACACTGTAAGACAGGATTACCCTCAGGCTGAAGTCAGTTTGTCACCGTATCCAGCATCTGCGTGATTGGGTAACTGTACTCAGGGTGCCAGAGGGTTTCAAATTCTTTTCCCAATGCAAAATAGGCCAGTTTCATCTGCAATTTCCACTAATTCCTTATGACTCAGCAGACAGACGCAAGAGCGTGCTGTCCCTCCCATCTCCTCCACCCCGCTGGTACTCCCTTCTTTCCTAGATACAGCAGAGCCATTGGTGCGGAGCAGGGGCAAAGGTGTCTGCTTAAGATCAATGGCTCCCCATTGGACTTGTGTTAAAAATCCGCACAGGAAAGTCTGAGGCCAATGACAACAGCTCTCAATAGGCCAGGCCTGGCGCCCGTGGTGTATAAACAAGCTGAGGATAACAGGTAGAAAGCTTCAACACTTCCAGGCTTCACATCACCCAAACGAACCCACCCCCTCCACCCCACCTCCACTGCAGAAGCCATTTCTCTTGGTAGTTTATAATAACCCTGACCCCCACTACTCTTGCATGGAACATCTATCTCTGTCAGTGAGGTAGGTCACACTGCACGTCTGCCTCACAGACGAAAAACAGAAGAACAGTTCTGCCACATCTTCATTAAATCAATTTACTTTAATTATTTACATAGGGAACAACTTCCAAGTTATTAATTAAAAGTCTGTGAAGTTAAATGGTGATTACAGTTTACATACTAGTGATGCCTTCTTAAAAATTGCCGACTGTTTAAAAGGTCACTTTAAATTTATATGTGTGTTACTCAAAGATCAGAAATCACAATATATTTTTACTATATATAAAATATATTTTTACATATGAGGGCATCTTCACCCATGCTGAGAAGGGTGTGAGGAAAGAGACTAGGTAGAACTTCTCTCTGTGACTTTCCAGAAAGCGCTAGTCGTTGTCCATTTCGGACGGTGCCGTGGTCGTGGAGGGACCCCTATGGGTGATAACCCATTGTGGGTTTAATTTTCCCCTTTACACCAGCCCCCTTTCTGACACTCTTCTTGCTCACGTCCCTTCGCCTCACACACGGCCTCCTCAACTCCAGTCATACTGTCAGCTATTCTGGGCCCTCATTCTCGTTCAGCAAATAGTTTGGAATTGGATCCATTGTATATTGTAGTCTAGAAATTGAATTGAACTTGTTTTGTTCTCAGACTTACTTTCAGGCACAGTTTGAGAGTCCTACATCAAATATCCAATCCACTGAGCCTAGACCAGGGGCTCCCTGCTTTTTTTTTAATGCTGTGGATTAATACTGTTATCAAGGGGTCTGTGGAGCCCAGGTTGGGAACTCCTCCCTGGCCTAGAGCAAGCTAAGCTAGGTAATAACACTTGAAGGTTTTTCACTCGGCGGCGACTGAACATGACAGAAACCCCCAGCAGCACCCATCACAGCATTTGTTGATCTTGGGTACGTTGATTTGAAGTAGGAAGTTTCCTACATGTTTGGCTCGACAGGGTTCATTTTGCCTTGCCTGGCTGGTATTTCTGGAAGGAAGGCTTGCAATCTCAAACTAAGAGGCCGTTTTTAAGAATTCTCTGTTTAACGTGGAGGCTCAGTCATTCAATAGGTTGAAGACAGAGGGGGTTGGATTATTGGACATTTAGGGAATCGAGGAATTGTGGTTACTTCAGGAAAGTGAGGTTGAGGTAAACAGTCACCTTTGGTCTTTTCGATGGTGGAGCGAGGCAAGATGGGCTAAAAGCCTACCCTTGCGATTATTTCATATAACCTTATGCTCTAGTTCACTATCCTATATATAGAATTACGTTATACTTTCCTGTGGGGATCAGAAAAAAATAGGAGAAAGGCATTTATGAAAGGTGTTGCTCAGATCCCCAGCTGGTAGAGATGTGACCTTGTGGTCACAGGATTTGATTCAAATTGTAATCAAATTTACAATAGGGAGATAAACCTAAATCAATAAAATCACATTTTAAATGAACCGCTTTGCATGTGGTTTCAAAAATAAATCATGAGCTAACTAGTAGGTTAGAATCGAACCTACGAATCACACCCACCCACTTCAGGAATGATCCCTACCTATTTTGAATGTAAACCGATCAAGGAGGTGGTCAGCGAGCACAATGCAGCTCCGACCCATTGCTTTCTCTGATAAATCACCACAGCTTACTGTCTCCTCTCCTTCTACACTTCCTGTGAGTGTTGATGGGGCTGAGAGACACTTCAAGTAAACTGTGGGAATCAAGGATGTTGTTCAGCTTTCTATGACCAACTGGAAACGTGCCATTAATTGTGAAGATTATTTAGAGTCGCAGAGAGATAAAGCACGGCTCACTGAGTCTCCGACCATCAACAGCAACTTCATTCCTTTTTTAAAATTCTCCCGATAATCTCATCAATTCTCCCCTGGAATGGGGCAATTTACAGTGGCCAACCCACACGTCTTTGGGATGTGGGTGGGAAGCCGTGTGGACATATGCAAAATGAACCTAGGTCTCCGGGTTCATCTGCCACACTGCAAGCATAAAAAGCATGCCGCACAAATAATTAAATCAAAAACCCTGTTCAAAGGGCGGAAAGAAACCAATTGGCCGTGCTAGAGCAACTATCATTCGACATCCTCTGCCTTCGTCACATTGTCTGATGTTTCATTAAAAGTTGATACAATCTGCATCAACTATTCATTCTGTTTCCAACCTTACTCCGAGACCCCCACTCACCCTGTTTTAAACTGGTGCTTGCTTGTGGTCTCCACTTTCCAATCAGAGAAAGTAGCTACTGCCTATTCTCCCTATCGATGCCTTTTGCAATTAAGAGAAAACTATTAAACTTCTTTAATGTGCCCTCATTCTCCACATAAATAGCGAGTTGCACCCCCCATTTTTATAATGGTATTTGGTTCTGTTATTGATACACAAGCATTTCTACATACAACATAATCTACTATTTCATACTCACTCCACCTACTGGTCCATTTGTAAATGTACACTTTTGTTTATTGTATCAAATATATGTAAATTAATGTAACTGTTAAACACAGACTGTTATCAAATATTATAATGGACTACTATTATCTATATTACACATATAGACTCACAGAGAACAGCTCTACTGTTGTTATACCCCATTATCCACAATTTACCTGCTTTGAATTGCTACAACCTATAAAAGCAAGTTTTAGAACAACATTCAAGGAGGTCATGAAAACTTTGAAACATATTTGTACCTAGTCAATGCTGTTTTTCTGTGTTAAGTGGTGGACTACAGAAACATTTCTAATCTGGCCCAATTAGTTTCATATAAAACACATTAGTTGCCTGTCATAGATTAATGAGATAAAGCACTTACTGGCCACCCAGAAACTACTCAAGCGTGCTATTTAAAAAATGTATTGTGTTAACATATCACTGAATTAACACAGTGACACTTTAAATTAATCAGGCATTCTAGCAGACGGGAGCTGCTCCTTAAAAAAAAGTTGAAAACCTCCCGAGTGGCTCGATTTCTCCAGCTTACAACATAATACATGTGAAATATGCACTAATGAATTTCTATAAATTTTTGAGAACATTGTTCTTTGAAGCATTTATTGCTTCTTTCTTCAATTTGAAGCCAGGATGATAACAGTGGTGAAAATCAACAAACTACCTGCACCGGAACAGGGATTGGGAAGACACCAACTTTTAACAATTGTAGCTGCTTTCAGAAGGTTTAAAAAAAATGAGGGCGAATATCGGCATCCTTACCTCGCTAGAGCCATGTGCATACTTGAACTTCAGATTCCGTGGTAGGGTAGCTTGAGCATGGCTCAGACAGTCATCAGTGGTGGGGTCCCAGGTCTGGTCATTTACAATGTACGTGCAGTTCTCTTCGAACTCGGCCTCCGTCCACTTGGTCATATCCACATCTTCCATGTCCATTTTCATCACTTTCATCACTTTCACACACACACACACACACGCACACACACACTGTGTCTTCAGTCCTTAGTCTTCAGATGTGACAGTGCAAGCTACTTGCTGTGGAAACCTAGATGGGAGTGGAGGGTGAGGTGGATTGATGGGGTTGATGGAAAGAGAGAGGAAAAAAAAACTTGTTTAAATTCAATTGTCCACATTCTGTGGTTTCCTCTGAGACAGTGTGTGACTAATACAGCAGACTGTGGTACTTTTGCCATCAGTTTTGTTGCTGAACATACTTGAGCAATCATCAAACCAGCTTTTAACTAAAATGTTTGGTCGCCTCATGTCCAGGACGCCAGTCTGGAACAAAGCCACTAAAACCAGTGCTGATAGTCAATCTGAGTAAGTTGAAAGGCTTCAAATGCAATTGACGTGAACAGCTCCCTGTCTCTGGCACCTCGGCTCCCCTCTCCCCCTGTTTACTCGCAACTCCCTTAACCCTCAACCTTTGTGTGATCAGCAGCAGTATGGGGCATCTTTTTTCCTCTCTCTGCAATTACAAGTGCATGTTGGATTCTGACCAGTCACCTAGCCGGAGATGGTGTTGGGGTGGATGTAGGAGAAAGGGGAGTTGGGGATGTGGGCTATGGAAAAGCTACTTCAGAAAGTGTCACAAACAAGCAAAGGAAAGAGGAAGGAGCTGCTGTCTGCGTCGGCAGGTTAATTATGGAACACTGCAAGGCAGGAACGGAACTGACTGCTCCTTCCAAATGGGGAAGTTTGAACTTTCCCAGCACAATTCAGGAGCAAACAATATCCCAAAAAATAAGCTGCCGTGACGTTTCCTCATCCTCTGAAGTAGATAGGAGTGCTGGCAACTCCATCACGCCAGCCAAGCCGGCCCCAGTCGTCACGGACACCGAGCCAAGCACAGCAACGCTGTGCAGAAGCAGCACAAAAATCAGGACCCACCACTCAACCCTGCTTTGGAAGTGTGGCAGGCTTCCTTCAGCAAACAGATTATACTCTCAAATGATCAGACAAGCATTTCTTTTTCAGCCAAGTGCTATGTAAAATACTTTAAGCATCATTTACTTCAAAATCCCAAAGAGAAATTCCACAAAGTCGCCACTGTGGCGCAGTGTTAAAATCACCCACAGAACATCTAGAGAAACAATCAAATAATTATTTCAAATGTAGGAAAGAGAAAAGGAGAGGGAGAAAAAAAATAGCCTGAGAAGGATACAGGCATTTTACGCAGAACAAAACTGCTGAAATGGGGAGGTATTGTTAAGAGCTATGGGAGGAAAAGAGAATGCAAGAACAGAAAGTGAACTGTGGAATTAGACAACTGCGCATAAATATACAGGAGTAGTACTCACAGGTACTGTCAGCTTTGTGCTGGAATGCAAACCCACTTGCAGATATCACACTGCACTGGTCTTCTAACAGGTGCTGAGCTCATGCCTCTTGTGAATACTGAAGGGCTGATGGTTGCAGTGAAACTTTCGGTGAGTATAAGCCAAAAGAGACTCTTCCTTTCTCCTCCCTCTTTCAAGTTTCCTATTAATAATCTGATGATTCACATGCCAAAACCTCCCTGTCAAAACCTGCCAGCTGTAGGGCGGGATCTGTACCTGGACAGACATCAACAGTGCAGAGCCAATAGCAAGCTAATGCGAACGGCAGCTTCTGGTGGCTCTTTATACTGTGGGTGCTTGAGAAGACAAGCCAGACAGTTCAAGCTGAACAGGCTCCTTTTCCAGATCCCATGCCCCTTCAACATAAATAAATTGACACACCCGCTAGGCACATGATTAAGTTCCTTTAAATGGACAATTTCTTTCCTGACCGAGAAACGTTCAAAACAGCCAAAGTAAACTCTTGCGACTCCTTTTCCTTCTAATCAATTTCCTGGTCTTAACTCACAAAATGCCAGTACAAAGTGAACACACCTCTCTCACAATAATTACCAGAAATGATTTGGAAATAGGAAGACAGCTACGTAACAGCTGAAGAGCTAATGAAATTGCAGCAACACAAATTATAAACAGACACTAAAGCACACAGCTCAGCTGCCTTAAAACTGTATAAATCTAAGAAGCTATTACAAGACAAAAGCAGAATGTCAAATATTCAAGAAAATGCATTATAAGCTGCTTGTTTAATAAGACAGGAAAGTAAAAAGGGAGTAACATGTTAAGAAGAAATGGTAAGGGTGCTAACCTGATCAGATAAACATTTCACTGCAGAGATGCCCCTGTGGGGCAGTGAAGAGTTAGAAGTGATTTTATCCACTGCACTGGAATCCCGCGTCAATCCCTTCCTCCTGTCATTGGGCTGGAGGAAGGACATCCTGTGATGACGGGACACAGTGCCCCATTTGTTTACTATTGGGAATGTCGACCTGCATTCCTCCTCCTCCTTACAAAACAAACCAGATACTTCATTTCCTTCAACGTCCCCAGCCTCCCAATAACAGAACTGATAACGCACACCCCCAGAGCGGCACAAAGATCCAGTCTTCCTCACTCTCTCCCCACATTTCAAATGCACCCCTCAATCATTCAAAATTGATTGTCAATTCATCAAGAATATTATTCTTCTATTTTTTTTTTCAGCTTTACCCTCTCTCTGCAGCACGTTAAAATTCGGAGCATGGCCATAGCTATCTGGAGAAATCCTCCAGCAAGCGGTTCCTTTGATAGCTATCAACACCATTCACCAACTGACAGATGTCACACAGACTTCAGCTGTCGAGGCAAGAGGACGCTGCCTCTCAGCTCTGAGGGAGATTATGTGCATGCAGGAATGAGCATTTAAAAAGGCTTTGGTGGTGGTGACATGGGGCGGGGGGGGCGGGAAGAGTGGAAATAAGGGACTCCTTTTCTATAATTACATTTCTCACATGTGTACACAACCTTGCAACATCATTCACAATATCTCTTCTAGTCACTTCCTGGAAAGCAGACTGCTCTACAGTAAATGATGACTTAACATTGCCAACATTTGCTGATATGTTTTTTTGTTGTTGCTGGTCGTAATAGAACAAGATTCTGCTTAAAAACCACACGGTAGTTTCTACGCAGTTCAGATGTACTTTTTCTTAATCCGTCAAGAGTAAGAGAAATTCTCTCACAGATATAGCCTCTCTGAAACCGAAGTTTACAGAAAAAAAAAGATAATCCGATTTTTTTTTTGGTCAAGATTCAAGAAAGGAAAACAAAACTCTCCACAATAGGTCAGTCGGGTACTTTTTAAACATATGTGTGGTAAGAAAGAGAGCGTATTTTAAATCATTCTGCACTTGAATTCGCTAAAATGTTTCAGAAAACCACCCCTTCAGATTATATGAAGGGAATTCACCAGAACCCTTTCATATGCGTCAAGGATTTAAATTTCAGTTCAGAGAAAGAACCAAATAGCGCGTTCTATGCTTCCTTGAGATTAAAACACCAGAGATTTTCCAATGCTTCTCGGGGGCATTCAACACATCTGCTATTACACTACTGTGCCTAGAAATGGCAATATAATGCTACATTTTATATAGGGTTTTGGGGGGGGGGGGCCTACTATTTTGGATATCTCATTTAAATGGTGTTCCTTTTTCCTCGTACATAAATGCATCTGATCAGGGATCAGATGGGGAATGTGGGATGTGCCCAGACGATCCCACACCCTCAGCTGATATCTGTGGTAATGGGCTTTCCGCTCAGATCATACGACTGCAATGAGAAGGTGCTGCCTGATTTCCATGTCCGCTGGAGACATCTCAGTACTCTTGCTGATGCAGAACCAGGCTATGAGGCAGCACATTTCTGAAAACAGAGAAGGTCAGTGTAAACTCTTCCCTTGCATTCGAGGCAAGTGTAGTGGGCTGTTGAGAAGATGGATGCCCAACCCACTGGGACAGAGGTAGAAGGATAAGAAGGCTACAGAAGAGCTTAGGTTAAATTGGGGCGGGGGGGGTGGCAAGGAGAGCGCAAGGGGAGGGGGGAGGCGAGGAGAGGGGCAGGGGAGAGTACGAGGGAAGAGACTGCTAGGTGGGGTAAAGAGAGTGCTGGGGGGGGTGGAAGGAAGAAAGTGCTGGGGGGGGAGGAAGAGAGTGCCTGGGGAGGGGGGAGGAAGAGAGTGCCGGCGGGGGGGGGGGGGAAGGAAGAGAGTGCCGGCGGGGGGGGGAGGAAGAGAGTGAAGAGAGTGCGGGGGGGGGGGAAGAGTGCCGGGGGGGGAGGGAGGAAGAGTGCGGGGCTGGGGGAAGAGTACCGGGGGGGGGGGGTCTGCGGGAGAGAATACACAAATAAAGATAAAAATACATAAATAAAGATAAAGCTGGAATCAGAGCTCTGCATTACCTGACACACACATTTACTTTAGACATTACATCGGATTTTCAGTTCCATTTCTGAATTAATCCGCTGATTAATGTGTTGCCAGATTTGGATTGGAGCTCTGCTGAGCTCTGACCAAGTGAAGCTAGCTGGTTTCAGTCATGTGGGCACAATAAGTGGATGATGCAATTTAGCTGATAAGTGACATCATAGTGCCTGGTCCCAGCTGAATTATGCAGGAACTGAAGAAAATAGGACAGATTGTGATCCAGCAATAGGCCAAAGGCCTCTTGGCTCTGTTACTCAGCAACACCATAGATAATTTGATACTGTCCCCCCTCATAACCCTGAACAGTCCAAACTTCTTTCTGGGAGTGGTTCTAAGCAGGAAAACAGAGTTTTGAGGGAGATGGGTAAAGTAGATGGCAGAAAACCTTTTCCTGAGACAGATGCGAGGCACAGGTTTGAGGTAAGGAATTGAAAGTTTAGAGGGGAGCTGAGCAAAAAAATTCTCCTGTCCATTTGGTGGATGCAATCAGGAATACTCCTGATGAGTTTGGAGACAGGTTCTCTCGTAGCAGCTAACAAGCAGCTATACAAGCACTTGAATGGTCAGGGCAAAGTTGGCTTATGGATCGGACGCTGGTAATTGGATGAGTATAGTTAGTTTCTTGATGGCCAGCAAAAACAGGATGGGCCAAAGGGCATTTTTCTGTGCTGTTTGACTCTGCAACTTCAAGGTGAACTTTTATTCTTCTACATTGTAATTTGTGTAGGTCCCGAAGCTCAACTTTTCTTTGTAAGGAAACATCTTCATCCCAAGAACCAATGTACTGAAGCTACTCTAACCTTCCAATGCAAATAAATTCTTGCTTAAGTAAACAGATCAAAACTGTGTACACTTAGGAAATATAACATGCAGAATTTTCTAACTATTAACATACATAATCCTCCACGAGGACCACAATCTTGTCATGGCTTGGAGGCTTTCGTGCCTCAATGACCCGGAGAGCAATGCTGGCTGGAGTCAGGGCTTTATGTTTTAGCTTTGGTAGGGTCACCCATGTAAACAGGTCAAAGGGTAGAGGCCAGACTAAGAGCTGTCCACCCGTCCTCCAGGTTCAGGGGTTCAGCTCAGGGATAACAACCCTGACTGGTCAAACTAAATTGCTATGGGAGCAGCAGTGAAGAATTCTTCCACATCTGTGCGCATCTCCACCTAGGACTTGCATGACTAGAGCAAACCAAGAGGAAGCTACTGACACGGTGAAGGAAACCGTGAACGCAGTCAGAGATGGAGGACCTTCATTGCTGCCTGAAACGCCAGCAGCGTAATGGGCAAAAGAAGCAACATACATATTGAAGTTGTCTATTTAAGAATAAAAAGATAACACTGTGTAAAAGAGGTTTTGTCAATGAGTCAATTAATGCTATAAATAATTCCCCCTTCTCCAAAAGCTCTCATTAAACATATGACATTGTGCAAGTACAGTAAATGGTTCATTCATTGTCTTCATTACAGCTGAATTTTTTTAACTATTAAATGTTCCTATTCTCATATAATTTTCCATTAGCTGCTTTAAATAAAGTATTCAAGATTGGAATAAACAACCATCTCTAAGCACTTCCCACAACTTGGTCTATTTAATTTGTCACTTTAACATCCAGATGTCATTTCCAAGGTGGATGCAAAGATCTCAATTACTATTGAGTTCTATTCTCTCTTTTTCCAGCGCTAGTCTCTGTTGAACCAGAAAGCATTCCTTCATCTTACACAAGACCATCAGACACATTAGGTAATTCGGCCCATCTACTCTGCTCTGACATTTGACCATGGCCGATCCATTTCCTTCTCAACCCAATTCTCCTGCCTGAAACTTTTCATGTCGTGACTAATCAAGATCCCATCAACCTCCACCTTAAATACATCCAATGACTTGGCCTCCACAGCTGCC
The DNA here is from genome assembly GCF_963921235.1 of Mobula hypostoma. Classification (NCBI taxonomy): domain Eukaryota; kingdom Metazoa; phylum Chordata; class Chondrichthyes; order Myliobatiformes; family Myliobatidae; genus Mobula; species Mobula hypostoma. Next base: position 142,972,413 of record NC_086098.1, read on the forward strand.
TGTGGCATTGAATTCCACAGATTCACCACCCTCTGGCTAAAGAAATTGCTCCTCATCTCTGTTCTAAATGAATGTTCTGAGTCTGTGTCCTCTGGTCCTAAACTTCCCCACCATAAGAAACATCCTCCCCACAGACACTCTACTGAGGCCGTTCAACATCCAGTACAACACCTTATATTCCGTTTGGGTAGCCTCCAACCTAATGGCATGAATATTGATTTCTCCAACTTCCAATAACGCCCCCACCAACCCCCTCCTTCACCATTTCCCATCCCCTTTTCCCTCTCTTACTTCATCTCCTTGCTCCCATCACCTCCCGCTGGTGCTCCTCTCCCTTTTCCTTTCTTCCATGGCCTTTGAGCTCTTTCAACTTCCCAGCTCTTTACTTCATCCCTCCACTTTCAGGTTTTACCTGCCACCTGATGGTTCTTTATCCCTTCCCCCTACCTTTTAAATGTACTCAACATTTTCTCTCCAGCCCTGCTGAAGGGTTTCAGCCCGAAACATCGACTGTACTTCTTTTCCCCATAAATGCTGCCTAGCCTGCTGAGTTCCTCCAGCATTGTGTGTGTGTGTGAGTGTGAGTGTGAGTGTGAGTGTGTGTGTGTCTGTGTCTGTGTCTGTGTGTGTCTGTGTGTGTGTGTGTGTGTGTGTGTCTGTCTGTCTGTGTCTGTGTGTGTCTGTCTGTGTCTGTGTGTGTGTGTGTGTGTCTGTGTGTGTGTGTGTCTGTGTGAGTGCCTGTGTCTGTCTGTGTGTGTGTGTGTGTGTGTGTGTGTGTGTGTGTGTGTGTGTGTCTGTGTGTTGCTAAGAAAGCACAAGATTGCTTACCACTGCAGAGAGTGTGTGATCAGAGGCTTGCTGATGGCCTCTGGTGCACCAAAAGTTGAACAGACCAAGGCCCCTGGCTTGCTGTGCTCTCTGTGGTCTTGATGTTCATCAGTTGGAGAATGAGAACAGATCATGCAAAGCTGCTGTTCACAACTGCTAACCTATGAGAGTTAAGCCTGGTTGTCGAGGAACAGAAAGGTACAATGCATCTTTGCTGGCAAACAGAAAGGTGCTGTGATACACCATAATTAGATACTTTGATACCAGTCTTGACTTACTGTTGTGCTCCGTGGGCACAGAGTTACACCCCTGTATGATTCAGCAAGGAATGGCATAGAACATTCGTGGAAGTGAACGTCTTTAAAGTTAGCTAAAATTCCAGGCTATGTGACTACCTCCTCTCCCAACCAGAGGTGAAGTTTGTACAGACTGATTCCACAACATTGGTAAGAAAGTGGCCGATGCTGCAGTAATTGTGTTACAAAGGAACTAGGAAGGGCTTTTAAACGCAAACAACAGGAATTCTGCAGATGCTGGAAATTCAAGCAACATACATCAAAGTTGCTGGTGAACGCAGCAGGCCAAGCAGCAAATCCCTTACTCACTCTTCCTTCAGTTAGTCCTGACGAAGGGTCTCGGCCTGAAACGTCGACTGCGCCTCTTCCTATAGATGCTGCTTGGCCTGCTGCATTCACCAGCAACTTTGATGTATGTTACTAGGAAGGGCTGTTTTTTTTCTAGTCACTCAAAATCAGACCATCTCGGTAGATCGATGTTAATGAAAGGAAGGGGTTTGGATTCAGCTGAAAAAATACAATGATCTCCATTAGTCTGCTGGCTAATAAAGGCCCCTTCCCCACCCAAGTGAATCAAAAAGCCCACACTGATTATTAGTAATCTTATGAATCATTATCCCAACCCTCTCAAAACTGAAAGCAATGTCAACTGGTTGCAGGGAGAAGGCAACAACATTTAAGGGCACTCCAAAGACCTGAAGCAAGGTCAATTAGGTTTGGTTACAAAATGAGAAATCTTTATGTTGTTGTGAGTTCCCTTTTTTTTACAGTAAACAAATGCGTGCACAACGCACACACACGCGCAAACATACAACACACACACACCCACACAACATACGCGTTCACACAGAAACATTGATCCCCACTGTTACATTAAATAAGTGGGTAAAAACAATGGTAGTTGTTGCAATGCTGAACAGTAGTTTTTGTTTTCTGGTCTGTCCTCAAGTTATGCAGTTACAAGAATTTGCCTTAATACAGTAGCTTCCAACTTGATAAACAGATAATGAAGTGCTTTCTGTAGTTGGAATGCAGGAAATTGTTACAAAGGCCATGCGATAATGAACAGATAATTTGATGTCAGTCAAAGTATAAATGTTTGACATACAATGAGGTGTTAATTCTTTTGCTATACAAAAATAGTTCAATGGGATCTTTTAGGTCTACTTGAGAACATAGACTAGGTCTGAGTTGAGTTGCAAGATCTATGGCTGCTTCTGGATCCAGGGCCAATACATTCATTCACACAAAACATATACGATCTCAAGCTGGGTAAAAAATTTGACTTCCTTCTTTTACTGAAAAAGACTTTTCCTCAACATTCTTCCCACCCTTCTCAATGTTGGGAGTAGAGCTTAGCCTGCATAAAAGGGCTGATATTACAGTGATATCAGAGAGGGAAAAATATGGGAGTGCTTTAAAAGCAGGCTGTTGCTTTGTCACTGCTCTATTCCGACTATTGCATAAACATCCAGATCTACCTTCCCTCTTTCTTTCTCTCTCTCGACCAATGAAAACTAGTGCCTGACCACTAGATGGCGCCTGTGAGCAGCCAACACCAAACACAACACACCCACTCCATTAGGTCTCACAATGGCAAGGCAGGGGGTAACAAACTTCCTTTGTTGTTAATTGAGCATATTAGCCTGTTTCTCCCCATGTCAGACCCCTGTATTCAACATAAACAGAAAATGCTCTCAAGATACTCAGCAGGTCAGGTGACATCTGTGGGGTAACCTGCAAAAGATTCTGTTTTTATTTCTGATTTCCAACATCTGCAGTTTGATTTCTACTTTAGACAATGCTGCAGTGTTGTGTTGCCAGGGTTATACAGGCTGACTTTTATTTTAAAAATAGTTTCTTATTTTGAGCCGAGCACTCGTAACCTTGGACAAAAGTAGATCAGCAGGAGGAAAATACAGCCTGCTGATTCTGCCTGGGGTGTTCCAGCCACCAGCAGCTGGCAACGGGGAAACAGAAGGAGATGGGTTTCCAGTATCTGCAGATTGTCTCATGCTTGAGTTGGGTCATCTGTTCCCAGTTTCTTGAAACCTGTGTTGCAAGTCCAGATGTAGGTTCAAGCCCAACAGTCAAAGCTCAATGAATTGTACCACCTTGCCAAAGGTACTAGCTGATTGGCTGAGTTCTGCTGGCATTGATCTGGATTTTCAGCATCTACAGGATCCCTCGTGTTTATGGTCCTTTAACCCCTACTTCACAGGCCTGCACTCCAAGGAAGAAAATATGTAGCATCCTTTACTCCAACAAGATGTCTGTCCATAGCAGGGATTTATGGAGAGCAAGTTTAAAAGCTCAGTTTCAAAGAGCACATAGCAGGCTGTTTATAAACTTCCTCTCTGCCATAAAACTACACAGCATGGAGACCAGCCCTTCAGCCAAACTTATCCATGCCAACCAAGTTGCTTGCTTATTTATTGTAATACAGAGCAGTATAGGCCCTTCCAGCCCTGCAAACCACACCACCCAACAATCCCACAATTTAATCCCAGCCTAATCACGGGACTAATTAACATACACAGTCTTTGGACTGTGGGAGGAAACCCCACTCGGTGATGGGGAGAACGTACAAACTCTTTACAGACAGTGGTGGGAATTGAACCTGGGTCACTGGTACTGTACAGCAATGTGTCAACCACTACGCTACCGTGTCTACAATGTTCTTGAATTTGTTCCATCTCCCTGCATTTGGCCTCATCTCCTTCTAAGTCTTTCCAGTCCAGTGTTAGATGAAGGCAGATGAGGATCAGTTTGTTCTCCCAACACTGCACCTCAAACACCCAGCACACTTGCTTCACTGCAGCAGACAGATCATGGGAGGCGAGGTACAATGCTGCCACAAGAAATGTTGAGGAAAGCATTGGAGTGATCACACAGTCTTAGCTGAGCCCTATGTTGACCCACTGGCCAACCTGAAGCAGGCCAAATGTGACACGCTTTTGAGGGCAGCCAAATCTGAGACGGATTTTTGCTCCCCAGTCTCCATGATGACTATGTGGTACTTGGCAGTTTTCAGATTCAGGCAGAAACAAAATGAAAAAAAAAAGATCTGTGTCTGAGCAGCATTGAAAGGTAAAATCCACCAATACTGGTACATGGCCACAGGAATAGAAGCCAATAGGTACAGTCCCTCCTGGCTTGGTCTGCAATCAGTAAGATCATTTATTAGCAGACACAGACCATCCCTGGGTGATAAGCAGGTTCTGTTTTTGCAGATATCTTCCAGTTGATTTTGTCCCAAGTTGGGAAAATACAAAAATCACCATTAAGACCATACAGTACATAATACTTTGGAGCAGAATTAGGCCATCTGGCCCATCGAGTCTGCTCTGCCATTTCATCATGGCTGATCCATTTTCCTCTCAGCCACAATCTCTAGCCGTCTCCCTGCATCGCTTCAAGCCCTGACTAATCAAGAATCTATCAACCTCTGCCATAAATGTACCCAATGACTTGGCCTCCACAGCCGCCTGTGGCAACAGATTTCACAGATTCACCACCCTCTGGCTAAAGAAATTCCTCCTGACCTCTCTCTATTCTGAGGCTGTGCCCTCTGGTCTGAGACTTCCTCCGCCATAGCAGACATCCTCTTCACATCCACTCTACTGAGACTTTTCAACTTTTGATAGCTTTCAATAAGATCCCCCCCCTTCCAAATTCCAGCAAATACAGGTGCAGAGCTATTAAACGCTCACCTAGCATTGTAAGCACAGTATTGTAATGAATGTCAAAGATGCAAGACCAGCAGAAAGAACAATCAGAGTTTCATAATTTGTAGGTTGGACTTTCAAATTAATATTATGGGAGCTTGTCTGGCTGTAAGTGTGTCCACAATTCAAGTATTCGTAACTAGGCACAGTCTAAATGCCTCCCTTTGAATGCTAAACTCAATTGAAGCCAGCCTGAATGATGTCAGTGACTGTCCATCCTCTAGGGTAGCAAATTCCAAAGATCTCAACCATCTGACTGAAGAAATTTGAACTGACACATACTCCTAACACTTTCCAGCTCAGCATCCATCCTCTCTCTGAAACCCATTCTAAACTCACCCTGCTCGTGGTAACCCCTCTTCCACGGAATCAGTCTGGTTAATCTACACGGCACCACCTTCAAGGCAGCTCCATCCTTCCCTCTCAGAAAACAAAACTTCACAGCATCTGAGGCGGGGTCTCAGAGATTTTGTTCGCAACAAACACACACAACAGAACTTTGAGATTTGCTTTTGATTGTAACCTGCCAGAAAGACAGCCGACTTGCCAGCGCCTTCAACCAGCTCTGCCTCTGTGGTTGCAATGGCGTATTCCACATGAACAGTGCTTCCTGCAGTCACTTCTCATAAGTCATATAGCAGACATCCCCTCCTGCAAAAACTCATTTCAGGGAGGTAGCACCATCAATTTGTGGGAGACTCCTGGGAGAGGTGGGATGTCTGCAATAGAGTAGCTCCTTAGCAGCTGGCCAGCTAGTTTAAATAACGTTAGCTATGCTAATGAACGAATGACACCTGTTAATCTCACCTCAACATGTCCTTTACAGTCTTAAACCACCATGGGCAATAGAAAAGTCACTGTTGCAAACAGTGCAGCGAGCAACACTGTCATTATTTTGACCCCTATTTGGCAGGGGTACACTTTAGTGTAGTCTGGGGTGACGTACGTTTTATGTTTTTTTTGGAACACTGCAATGGCGCACTCTCGCTCTCTCTCGTGGTCGCTCGCGCGCTCTCAAGTGCTCTCGCTCGCTTTCAAAAAAATTGATTTCCGTGATATTGTATATAATTTGCGGGCATCAGGGAGCCACTGTTAATATGCGGGAGACTCACAGAACTTCCAGGAGCGGTGGGATATCTGAAATAGCACAGAAACAGGCCCGTTGTCTATCATGCCAAACTAATATTTGAATTAGTTTCCTGAAGAGAAATTAAAGAGGGAAGGGCATGGATCTTTCCAAGGCTTTTGACAATGTTCTGGATGGTAGGCTGCTCCAGAACATGGGAGCAGATCCAGGGTGAGCTAGCCAAGTGGATACAACACTAACTTGGTGAAAGGAGACAGAGGGTGTTAGTAGAGGGTTGCTTTTCAGATCAGAGGTTTCTGACCAGTGGTGCGCCACAGAAGTCAGTGCCGGGTCCCCCTGGTCTTTGCTATAGTTACTAAAGGTTTAGATGAGATGTAGGTGGCATAGTTAGTAAATGTGCCGTCATGAGAGGCTGAACAAACTTGGGTTGTTTTCACTGGAGCAGCGGAGGCTGCGGGGAGATCTGATAGAGGTTTATTAGATTATGAGAGGCATAGAGTAGACAGAGAGCATCTTTTTCCCAATGTAATACCAGAGGGCATTCAAAGTGAGAGGGGTAGGTTCAGAGGGGATGTGACAAGTTAAGCTTTTTATTCAGAGTCATGGGTGCCTGGAATGTGTTGCCTGGTATGGTGGTAGAGGCAAATACATTAGAAGCTTTTAAGAGATGTTTAGATTGGCACATGAATGCGAGGACGATGGAGGAATATAGACATTGTGTAGGTAGGAGGGATTAGATTTTGGGGGTTCTTGATTTACTTTTTAGCCTGTTCGGCACAACCTTGTGGGCAGAAGGACTTGTTCCTGTGCTGTACCGTTCTACGTTCCAACACCAGACTTGGTGGTGTGCTGCAGAAATGGATTACAACAGATTACAACAAATTGGGTACGTGGGCCAAGAAATGACTGAGATGTGTACAAAGAGGAGTATTTTCGGAAGTTAAACCAGGGACAGACTTGTAAAAGTAGACAACAGTACCCTGGGGAGTGACGTTGGAGTACAAGCACGTGACTCCCTTAAAGAGTGGCACAGGTAGACAAGGTGAAAAAGAACGTATATGACCCACTTGTCTTCACCATAACCGGGCACTGAGTGCAGAAGTTGTGATGTCTTGTTACAGCTGAATAGGACATTGGTGAAATCACACGGTAGCACAGTGGTCAGCACAACGCTTTACAGTACTAGCAACCCAGGTTCCATTCCCACCGCTATCTGTACATCCTCCCTGTGACAGTGTAGGCTTTCCTCCAGGTGCCCTGGCTTCCTCCCACAGTCCAAATGTCCAGTTGGTAGGTTAATTGGTCATTGTAAATTGTCCTGTGATTAGGCCAGGGTTAAATCGGGGGATTGGTGGGCGGTTTGGCTCTTCGGGACAGAAGGACCTAATCCACGTCGTATCTCAATAAATAATCATATTAGGACTACCGTGTGTCACCATTCTATCATAAGGATTTGACGAAGCTAGCAAGGGTACAGGAAAGACCAATAAGGATGTTGTCTTGACCGGATGGCTTAAGTTATGAGGAGAGATTGGATAGCTTGAGACTGTTATGTCTGTTTTCCTAGCTATGGTTTCTGGTCTGTAGCCTTGACGATTCTTGTCCAGATACCTTCTGAATGTTTACTTGCCTCCACCAGGTTACACAGGTTATTCATCCACCATCTGGATGGGGAAAAAAGCCCAGCTGCCTTCCTGTCTTCACCTTGAATCAGTAAAGGGAAACTAGGACTTTTGCAAGTCTGATTAGAGTAAGCTGGATGAAACTTCTACAGAGTTACATAGCAACCCAAGACCTCATCACAATTGGAATAAAGATATTTCAAGGTATTGCTACAAGACTGACAAGTTCATGGCAAGATTGAAATTGAGGAGTGAAACAAAGCAAGAGGGGTGAGAAAGAAATTTAGAATTGATTCTGGAGGCAGACGTACATAGGAGCCAATGAAGGAAGATGGATCATCGTCAAGACTATGTGCTGTGCCGAATGACGTGGGCGATCATAGTCTTTCATACATGACCATGATTGTTCTTGGCAAGTTTTTCCTACAGAAATGGTTTACCATTGTCTTCTTCTGGGCAGTGTCTTTAACAAGATGGGTGACCCCAGCCATTATCAATACTCTTCAGAGATTGTCTGTCTGGCGTCAGTGGTTGCGTGACCAGGACTTGTGATATGCACCAGTTGCTCATATGACCTTCAACCACCTGCTCCCATGGTGTCACATGTCTCCGATCGGCGGGCTAAGCAGGTGCTACACCTTGCCCAAGGGTGCTCTGCAGGCTAGCGGAGGGACAGAGTGCCTTACACTCTTTTGGTAGAGAGGTGGACGGGCAGAAATAAAAGCTGATGAGTACACATTTTATCTTTTTATGGATGACCCAAAGCATTTGATCAGCCTTTGAAGGTACAGTGGATTCCGGTTAATTGGACCATTGGTTAATTGGGGCAGCCAATTTTTGGGACAACTCAAAGAACAGAAACTAAATTGAGAAAATGGCTGGAATTCCCTTGTTTATTTGGGACAAAAAACAGTTTAATTGACCCAGCAGACTGTTGTTGAACACCTTCTAACTAGCGTCAGTCGCATTCACTTTGCAAGGCTGTTAAGACACAACACTGCTTAGAGCAATTAGTTTTTTTTTAAATAACATCAGCTGTGTGTGCTTGTGTCCATAAATTAGTGAATTTTTATCCTGGAAAGTTGGTGAAAAATAAGCAGCAGGTCAATTCAGAACCGTTTTGCTCACCATAGTTTCAAGCATTCAGGCTTAGAGATGCTAGAAACTGCCGGGAGTGAAAATGAATCAATTCACTACTTCAACAAGTTAGGAACAATGAAGTATTTGAAGGTTTCTTGAATGTTACAATGAAATGAAGGTGGTCAATAACACTGTATGAAGGCAGTCCATTATCTGTAATAGTCATTACAGCCATTACCCGCACTGATTTTGCTCATTTACAGTCAATCATAAGAATTCCTCCATCAATAACTGTTGGGAACTAAGCACAGTTTTATAGTACTGTAAAGGTAATGGTAGTATTCTAATTTGTTCTGTATTTCATTTGAATGCATAAATTGTTACTCAGTGAAAAGGTAGTTTGTCTTTTTTAAAATACCATTTAACTATTTCCGTGAAGCTTCAACTAATTGGGTCAGCTGTTTAATTGGGCCAAAATGTTCTGGTCCCAGTGTGTCCCAATTAACCTGAATCCACTGTATTTTGAAGTGGAATCAAGTAGGAAATGCAGCTGCCAATTAGCAAAGACCAAGCTCAAACACAACAACATAAAAATGTCTTAATAATCTAGTTTAGCTACATTGGTATGGGGCAAAACCTGATCATCACAGTTGGGATAACTCTCCTGCTTTGCTTGTCGGCATCTTTTACATCCAGCTGAAAGTGCATTTGATATATTAAAAAATACAGAAAATGCTGAGGATACTCTGCAGGCCAGCCATTGAAGAAGTAAAGCAGAGTTAATATTTTAGGTCAATGTTTATCCGTTGATCATCTGATGAAAAGTCAACTGACTGGAAATGATAATTCTGTTTCTCTCTCCACTGATGCTGCCTGCCTCGCTGAGTACTTACAGTATTTTCCATTTTATTTCATATTTCTAGTTTCTCAATTTTTATTTTTGCTTTCTCAAACAATATGGTTTCCAGCACCAGCCTCCCCAGCATCCAAGGCATCTTCAAGGAGCAATGCCTCAAAAAGGCGGCATCCATCATTAAGGACCCCCATCACCCAGGACATGCACTCTTCTCATTGCTACCATCAGGGAGGTGGTACAGGAGCCTGGAGACACATTGAGCGATTCAGGAATATCTTCTTCCCCTCTGCTGTCAGATTTTTGAATGGACACTGATCCCAAGAACACTATCTCACTATTTTTTTTGCTCTCTCTCTTTTCGCTCTACTTGTTTTAACCAATATACAGAACTCTGCAATGTGCAGTGCTGCATATCTGTACTTCATACAGTAATTTACGGCTTTTATTATGTACTGCCGTTGCATATCAACAAATGTCATGACACGCGTCAATGACACTAAACCCTGATTCTGATATCTCTGAGATTGCAGCACTTCAGAGATACTGATAGCATTAGCCTGGGTTCCAGTGCACACAAGTCCAGAGTTGGATTTAAATCCAGAACGTACTGATTCAGGGCACTAACAACTCAGCTGCAGCTGATATGAATCACATAGGTAACTGGGCTGCTCGCACAAATGGTACTGGATTGATAATTACTCTAGCATTCCTTATGCATTCTGATTTTAGCAGAGATTAATAGAGCATGAATTGATACACTCCACTGGCTTCAGTAGCAAAGCAGTTTCTATATACCGTTGTGGGTTTGGTTTTGTTCTGAGAGCACTTGTAGTTTCCAGCTGTTCAGTCTAGATGTGAAATTGAACTAGATATTAGATGATTCTGATCATGCTGCTGTGTCCGTATGTTCAGCATTGTGTACTGTCTGCTCCACTTACCCAAATATTAAATGTTTTATAATTGGATTATCCCGGAGGCAATCCGACCCACAGTCAAGATATCTTTTTTTTTTAAAAAGGGATTTCGAAGACTTCAGCTGTGTGCCAGGGGATTTCTCAGTGATAGTCAGCTGGAGTACTTATTCATTGGAAATGTTAGGGCTGGCTGCTTGCCAGGGAATGCTGCAGAAACAGAGGGAATGTGCTTTGTACATGTCATATGTTAACAGTCAGGCTCTAACAAAATCAATAAGAGCTACACACCTGACAACTGTTGTACTCCTCCACCTTGTCCAATCTCTTCATACTGTAACTACAGATGCTACCTGACTGCTGAGTATTTTCAGCATTTTCTGCTTTCATACCAGTAGTTTTGATTAGATATTGCTTTATTCTCTGTCCTAGACTATCTGACTTGCTGTGCTATTTCAGAGGACTGTTTTTGTACATGGAAATATGGTGGGCTGAGGGGAGACCATGTAAAGATCTCCTGCTCTGAAGGATATTTGTGAACCAGGAGGGTTTCTAATTATACCCCAGTAATTTCACACAGAGTTTCTCGTGCCACCTTTTCATTCCAGATTTATTTAATTACCAGTGTTCAAATTGCGATTGCTTGAACTCATCTCTCGAGGTGAATGGCCCAGACCTCTGGATATAGACGAGCAACTTAACCACTAGGCTGGTGTCCAAGTGGCAGAACACTGGGGTAGTTGATGGGAGAACGGGAAAACAGAGGGTAGATGAGGGAAATGGAATTGCTTTGCAAGCTTTTTGGTGCTAGTTGATGCTCATCTCAGAAACACCTCCCCCCAAAAAAAAGGAAATGGCAATAACCAACTTAAAATATCATTCTTTAGTTGGCAGGGTAATTCTCAATGCAGAACTGCAAGGAAGGTAAGGACACTTTATAATCAGGCCAGCTGTGCTCGGAGAGATTCAAATCAACTTCTATCTCCTACTTCTCTATCAGGACTCCAGAATTAGGAGCTCACCTGGGCCCAATGTTGGATCATTGGCCTTCATAAATCAGAGTACAGCAGTTGGTACATTATGTTGAAGTTGTATAAGATGTTGGGGAGGTCCAGTTTGGAGTATTGTGTACAGTTCTACAGAAAATATTTCAGCAAGTTTGAAAGAGTGTAGATAAAATTTACAAGGATGTTGCTGGGACTTGAGGACCTGAGTTAAAGAGAAAGTTTGAATAGATTGGGACTTTATTGCCTGGAGGATAGGAGAATGAGGGGAGATTTGTTCAAGGCATACAAAATTATGAGGGTATAGATAGGGTAAATGTGAGCAGCCTTTTCCCACTGAGGCTGGGTGAGCCTAAAACTAGAAGTCATAGGTTAAAGGTGAAATATTTAAATGGAACATGAGGGGATACTTCCTCATTCAGATGGTGGTGAGAGTGTGGGATAAGGCTGCCAGCCAAAGTGGTGGCAACATTTAAGAGAAAAATTGTAATGACATAGATGGAAGGGATATGGAGGGCTGTGGTCCTGATATGGGCCAATGCGACTAGGCAGAGTAATGGTTCAGCATGGACTAGATAGGCTGAAAGGCCTGCAGCTGTGCTGTAGTGCTCTATGACTCCACAAGGGCAACTGTTCTTCCTACGCAGAGTATCATCACTGGCTACCAAAATTCTGCAGATCCCCAATGGCCAACTATCTGGGTTAAATGCACCCACCACCCACAAGAAGAAAAATATGTGAAACTCTCTTCATCCATTCTACAACGCACAAGACACGATGGAAGCAAGAAAAGCACCTATGGGTCCCTTACTGGGTATAGAGGTTTGAGCCAGTCAGCAAATGGAAGCCAAAATAAAAAAATGAAATTGCTCATTTTCTATCTTCTTTCCTTTGCTTCATTTGACTCACGAGCGCCTTTGATCACTAATCTTATAAGAGGGATTCCCTGATATCATCAACCCAGCTTTCTGAGCAGTGGCCATGATGAATTAAAACTATGACAGATATGACAAGAGAGCGCTGCTTGAAGACAGCTAACGCCGAGGGGCTAAAACAAAGCTCCTATTTAAGATTAGAGAATGGACAAGCTCCTTAAACACTGGTTAGAAAACTGAGCCTTATTCAGGCTGCCTCAGGAAATGGAAGTCAATACCTCAGACCTGGCTTTGTTAGGTCTTGAGTTCTTATGCATTTATCAGTGTGCAACAGCAACAAATTAGCCCAAGCCTCTGCGGCTTGGATTGCATCCTAGCTTTAACGCCAAGGCATCTAACAACGTTATTCAGTAGTTTACTTTCAAATCTTCTGCACCATTGTTTATCATCGCTGGCTTCATCTGCAGAGTTTTCTGTGACCTCTTTCATAAAGACAGAGAGTACGGAAGCAGGCACTTCAGCCCATCTGATGCATACCAACTTGGATTTCCCTTTGAATGAGTGCCATTTGCCCTATTTTGACCCACACCCCTCTAAAGCCTGATTTATACTTCTGCGTCAACTCGACGTCGTAACCTACAAAAAGTGGCCTATGCGTGTTGTGAGCATTTACACTTGCGCATTGGTGTGTCTGCATTGCTCTCCAATTCGGGCACGTCGCGCATGCGCACACACCTGCCCGCACAAGGCTTCATGGTCATGGTAGTCTTTCTCCGGGTAAACAAGTTTGAAGCGAGCGTCTTTTTCCATAAAAGCGAAATGTGTCCTCCATAATTTCAGAGGTCTGTAAAGCTTTATGGAAAACATTGCAACCAGAGTTCCTTCCCTGCCCTTCAGTCGCCCAATGGGAAGCTATTGCAGTGTAGGAGGAAAGGTGATGCTACCAAGCAGACCAATCGCAGTTGTTGCGGTCTGCGTTGCTGCGACGCGCAATTACATTTTGGGAGAGGTGCGCGTCAGGCTCTGGCGTAGGGATCCGCGTCGGCTCTGCGTAGGGTTTGCGGCGACGCAGTACTTACGGCGTAGAGTTGACGCAGAAGTATAAATCAGGCTTCAGCCTTTTCTATCCATGTATCCACCCGAGAGCCTTTTTAATGTTGTTAACGTATCCACCACACCCTCTCCTCTGGCAGCTCAGTCCACATGTTAACCACTTCCTGACTGAAAACAATGCCCCTCAGATTCCTATTAAATTTCTCCCCTTCCACTTTATTCATATGTTGCCCAGTTCTTCATTCCCAAGATTCCCTTCCCTTCCAGATTTTCATTCACCCCTCACCTCTTTATCCTACTTTCTTCCTTCCCTTTATCCTCCGCTTTTCCCAGGTGTACATCAATCCTCTGTTCCGTATACAGATCCATCACAATCGCGAGCCTCATTCCACACCCCAATTCGCCCTCTCCTTCCAGAACCTGACAGGCACGACTCCTACTCCCATGCCATTTCCCTGTGAAACAGGAGTCTGTTTGGCCAATCGAGTCCATTCTGGACCACAGAGCGATCACATTCCCTAACAACTTCCTCACCTCTCCACATTCCTATCAATCCTTCCCAGATTGGGGTTGCCCAGTGGAGACAAGGTGAGCATGGGAGAGTGGTGCTGCTGCTGCATTGTACTGTGGACAGTCCATTGTCCCACAACTGATCAACAATCCTGGGACAGCACCAACAGAATTTCTCAGGTAACATTGCTGGGAAATCATGTCTTTTGACAAACTCCTCATTGTTACCATTAGGAAGGAGGTACAGAAGCCTAAAGGCAACTCTCAGTCATCCAGGAACAGCTTCTTCCCCTCTGCCATCCAATTTCTAAATGGACATCGAACCCATGAAACCTAACTCACTACTTTATTTTTAATTTCTGTTTTTGCATTTCTTATCTTAGTGTAGAATCAGAATCAGGTTTTTATCACCGGCATGTGTCATGAACTTTTTTAATTTAACAGCAGCAGTTCAAAGCAATACATAAACTAAAAGAGAGAAAAAAAATAAACATGTAAATAAACAAGTAAACAAGTAGTTTAACTATCTAATATACATACATACTTACTGTAATTCAGTTGTTTTTCTATATTTATCATGTACTGCTGCCACAAAGTTAACAAACATCATGACCCATGCTGGAAATATTAAACCCGATTCTGATACTTCACACATGCAAGCCAGGAAGTAACTGGTCAGCTTTCTGGAACTATCCAGAAACAAGCCCTTTGCAGTTTTCTCTCCAGATGAAGTGTATTATTAATCTCATGATCCTGAAATAATGCCCACTCAAGTAGCTCTGGAGCGACACTTAACACCCGCTCGTCTCCAGATAATGCCGACCCAACCAGAGCTCACTTATCCACAGGAACTGTGGTAGGAAAGGAGAACTGCTGACAACTATTCACAGATGAGCAGCCAGATGGAAAGATACCCTGAGTGCATACTGAGGGACATCAGTCACTCCGATTACATCCATTTCTATATATTGCTTCAAAAAAGAAAACCAGAATCTTGTGTCCCAGATGGCACGAGCAACATCCAGTGTAATGTCAAAAGCAGGCACACTACAAATCTCCTCAACTTTAGCTGGAACAATTCATATAGAAGAAGCAAAAGCCCGTGGAGAGAGGGGGAAATCTCCGAGTCCCAATGTAGTGCTTTCTGGCGAGAAGTGTGTGAGAACAAATCTTAGCTGCAGCTAATAGGATATAGCAGCATTCCTGTGAACTCACTGGATCAGAAGCCAAGATTCCAGATCATCGACACAGAGGCTCCAATTCAAACCAGTAATGGCAATAGATTTGAAGTGATTGAGAGAACGTAGAACAGTCAGGCACAAGAACAGGTTCTTCAACCCACAATGCCCATGCCAAACGTGATGTCAATGTCAAATTAAATTAATCCCTTCTGCCTGCACATGATCGGCAACCCACCATTTGTGTGCCTGTTTAACAGTCTCTTGAATGCTGCCGTTTCTGCTTTCACTGCCACCCCGGAAATGCTTTCCAGGTATCAACCATTCTCTCAGTCAAAAACTTGCCCTGCACCTCACCTTTAAACTTAACCCCTGCTGGCTTACAAAATCTGGAATTAAACCTAGCCTTATTAATGTTAACTGTGGGATTACCAGACTGCTTTAAAAATGACTCTGGTTCACCAATGTCCTTCAGTAATTGAAGTGTGGCATCCAGGCCCAAAACCAGGCCCAAAACCAGTCCTCGGGCCAATTTGAGATGTCTGCCGACAACTTACTGATGTCACATCCTTCAACAGATGTGATAAAATAAAACTACCTCTGTGCTTTGACACACACAGTTTAACCTCCAAACAGTATCTGCTGACTTCAAGCAATCGTGCTCAACATCACCCTGGAACAGAACCGGGCACTGGAAGAATGCCAATATCTATCAAACCCTGCCCCAGCAATTCCTCAGGTGCAACTGAAAAGCAATGTGAGGTGGGCTGACAAGGATGTGGGTTAACACTCCTCCAGTTGGGCATTGGCTAAATTAACCATAAACTGGTAAAGTTTCTGTGGCAGTGACATCAGTGGGAATTGTTACCCCTGCAGTGGGAAAGGCAGGTCCTCTCAATGATGGAGAAGTCTTCCATCCATTAAATAGTGCAAGGAAGAGTTAAACAATGCACTTTTTTTTAAATGGTGCTGTAACTGGACACAAGTCTGCCTCTAGGCTACAAATGCATTGTCAGGATATTTCAGAAAGCCAGTTCCTTCAGTGCATTCAATTCAAAGCAACTTTCTGCAGGAGCACACAGCTGGACATTTCATTGATTCCGAACACTGGAACAGCTTCCACCTCTCCGCTGTATCCACAGCTGACTGGCTGTGTTGCAGAACTCTGTCTATCAGTCTGTTGGTAAGTTTACTTTGAGTAACAAGAGACACTGAATGGGTTATCTCGCCCAGTGAGGAAGCTGTGAAGTCTGGATTGTGTCTCTCCACAGCTTTGCGACGGAGAGGAGTGCGGAAAGACAGGATGGAAGTCTTAGCAAAATTGTTTACAGGACATTATCTAAATGACACAACACTTAACTTTCACCACCTGGGCCTGGCGTGTGAGGAGAAACAGTTACGCATAATTACACAGCCTTACTATATATAACAAGGGCGAATTCTAGCTCTGAAAATTCCAAATAATTGTTGTATAAACTGCAAGCCCAAATGAAATGAAAAGAAAAGGGAAATTTAATAAATAGAATCCTATAACAGAGGAAGCCAAATCTAATTCTGGGCCTAGGACAATAATTATAAGGTTGAAAGAAATCTAAGGCTGTTGGCTGCTCTCCTGCTTGATCTCTCTGCCCCTATGCCTTGACTGAGCTCAGTTTCCGTTGTAAATAAGGCAGCATTCAATGCCACCTGGCTACTGGGTATATTTTGCATTATTTTCAAACAACATGGAAAGACACTCAGTCTCAACTCTATGCCATCTCAGAGTGTTCTTACTAGTTGCAACAACCCCACCCCACCTCCCCCACTTATAACCCCCATGAAACGGTGTCTCTTCTGTTCAACAAGCCATCCCCTCTGCTACCCTTATTCCTCAGCCTGTATATCCTCTTACATACGCCAGTTAGGATGAGGGAGGGAACCCACGTGTTCACAAGGAAAATGTGGGAACTGCACATCGTCGGCACTGGAGTCAGGATCATGTCAGGGTCATTCAGACTGTTACACACACTCCCTTCTTTAGTTCCCTAAGATTTTGCTGTAGAATGGACACAAGGTGCTTGGGGCTGGATTTTACAAATGGGTGTAAGGGTGGGTGGCGGGGGGTGGGGGGGGGATACAATTCCGACTGTTTAGCGCAGTCTGAGAAGAGGATTATAAAAATAAAAATAGACCAGTGAGCAGGTGGGGCAGAACCTGTGGAAAGCAGAAGGAGAGCTAGCATGTCAGGTCAAGTTCGGAAGGGCCGTGGGTTCTTTGGTCATAAAGTCATACTGCACGGAAACAGACTCAGCCAAGATGCCCACCTGGCTAGCCCCAGTGCCCCACCTATTTGTCCACGTTAAACCTATCCATCTAAAACAGAGGTTCCCAATCTTTTTTTTAAATGCTATGGGCACCTATCATTAACCAAGGGGTTCGTGGATCCAGGTTGGGAACCCCTAATCTAATCCTTTCATATCCATATACCCCTCCTTTTTTTTTTGGAATTGTAGTTCGTGTACCGGCATCAACCACTTCCTCTGGATGCTCGTTCCATAGACTCTACATCCCACCCTCAGGTTCATAAATCTTTCCCATCTCACCTTAAAAACTATGTCCTCTTGCCCTTGAATCTGTATCTCAGTCCCTTGAGTCTTGGCAACATCCTAATTTGTCTCTTCTGTGCCCACTTATAACTTTGCTTAAAGAAATCTTTTGCTATAAGAGGGTGACCAAAACGGTACAGAATATTTCACATCCAGCCTCACCAGCATTTCACACAACCCAATTTTTACACTCGGTGCCCAGACTAATAAAGACCGCTGTGGCAAAAGCTTTCTTCACAGCTCTGTCCGCCTATGACACCAGGTGCAGGGAACCATGCACTTGCACTCCAACCTCCCTCCATTCTACAATTACATTAATGGGTTGGTGGATGTTGAGCTGCTCGCTGGAAAAATAATCACCAGAAGAATGCTTTTCATTTCACTAGTTTCCAGCCTCAGTGATCTTTTTGTTCCCCTGCCCTGAATACAGTATTACCAATGGCCTCACACTGACCCGAAGCCAAAAGGATGTCCATAATCAAGAAGCTCTCTCATCTACTCAGTCTTTAAAACACTGCAGCCCTTTAAGAAAGCAACAGCTGAGGGCTAACTACCAGGAGCCTGCAACTCAACCCATCCTCTCTGCTCCTGCCAACATCCCTTCTTCCTTTAGGGGGCCATCAATCTTCATTTGCTCTCAGCAGCTGCTACTTCCTTCCCTGCGGTTTTACAGAGCTGACATGAAGTGATCTCTCCTTTTCCGCTGCCCTTCTATGGCACAAGAGCTCACCGGCCGGGTCTAGAGACGGGGCGATGCTAATAAATCTTCCCTCCCATCTTGTTGTCCACGTGGACTGCTGCTCTCCTCCTCTCCCCAACTAAATACTGCAATTGTATTCAATTTCTTGCTGAAATGAAAGTCACTGCTCAGCTGAAGAGTATTGCCATTTCGTCGAATGCTATAAATTTATTTTTGTCTTCAATTTCCTGTGCATCTTCACCCAACCAGCCTTTGCAGGCCCCAATCCTAGGCAATGGCACATTGTTCACAGTCTGGATAGTACATAGAGTAGTATACACGGCATTGGCCATTCAGCCCACAACACTGTGCCTATCTTAATACCAATGTCTTCCTCCTGTGCATTATCCGCACCCTCCATTCCCTTCATTCTCCTGGGTCTATCTAAAAGCCTCTTAAACTCCACCAAACTGCCTGCTTCCACTATTACCCCCTTGGATCCCAATCAAGGCACCTGCTAGTCTGTGTAGAAAAAAACTGCCCCTCACATATAAACTTTTAAACATTCCACCCCCCCCACCCGCCCCCAACCTTAAGAGCGTATCATCTGGTGGTCACTTCTGCCCTGGAGAATTTTCTTTGACTACCTGTCCAAGCCAAGTCTCTCATCATTTTTAAAACCTCAACTCTCCGAGGCCTGCAACACTCCAGAGAGAACAGTGCAAGCCTGTCTAACTTTTTCTCATAGCTCACACCCTCTCAGTTGGGCAGCATCCTGGTAAATTTGTTCTGCCTCGTCTCTACATCCTTCCTATAATGAAGTGACCAGCACCGCACAAAATACTCCAAGTGTTGTCTGACTAAAGTATTATGTAGCTGTAGCATGACTTCTTTACTCTTACTCTTAATGCTCCTACCAATGAAGGTAAACATGTCATATATCTGTCATATGTCATACAAGTGGTACAGCCACTTTCAGGCACCTATGGACCTGGACCTGAATATCTCTCTGTCCTTTTAAAGGGTCCATCATTACCTGTACACTTTCTCCTTTCATTTGACCGGTCAAAATGCAACACCTCACACTGGCTTGTATTAAACTCTAACTTGCCAACTTGCTTAGATTCTTATTCATTGACAGTCCTCCGTACTGTTCATAACTCTGCCAGACTTGGTATCATCAGCAACCTTGCTAACCCACCCATTTATAAATCGCATCCTATTTTTCGGTTTTTTATATATATATATAATCACTAACAGAGGTCCCAGTATGGAACCTTGTGGAACCTCACTGGTCACGGATCTCCAGCCTTCCACTGCTACTCTCAGCCTCAATGGACAAGCCACTTCTGAATCCAAACTTGTAATTCATCTTGAATCTTAATGCTCTTTATCTTCTGAATCAACCTACCACAAGGGTCTCTATCAAATGCCTCAGTAAAGTCAATGTAGATAATGTCCCTACCTTGTCCTCATTAAAATCCTTTCTCGCCTCCTCAAAATACTCATTCAATTATTTATGGTGTGCCGTGACCTGCCCTGCTCAAAGCCTTGCTGACTGTCCCTAAGCCGGCCATGCCTTTCCAAATGTGCATAAATTCTACCCCATTCTATCTTTTCCAGTAGCTCCCCTACCATGGATGCATGGCTCACTGGCCTATAATTACCCGGATTATTCCCATTTCCCTTCTTGGACAAAGCATGACATTTGTACTCAGTGACCTCAATTGTTGCTCGTGAGGACACAAAAATCTTTGTCAGACCCCTAGCTATCTCCTCGCTTGCTTCTTTCAATATTCTGGGATAAATGCCATTGGGCCCTGGAAGTCTATCCACTTTACTGCCTTTCAGAACACCCAGCACTCCCTCCTCCTTAACATCATAATGTCCTAGCACATCACCATGCCCTGCTCTGCCTCCACCAGCCTACAAATCTGTCTCCTCAGTAAACACTGGCATAAAGTACTGATTTACTAGCTCAGCCACTTGCTCTGACTCCAAGCACATTTGTCCCCTTTTATCCATGAATATACCTACCATCACCTTAGTTAACCTTGTTTTCTTAATACAAGTACAAAGCGCTTTGGGATTCTCTTTAGATCCTGCTCACCAATTATATTTGATGGCGCCTTTTGGCCTTCCTAATCACCTGCTTGAGCATTTTAATATTCTACAGGGTGTCAGTTTGATTTTAGCTTTCTAAACTTTGCGTATACTTTTTTTTCCTCTCTTCCTGACTAAACTTAGGGCCTCTTGGGTCATCCAAGGCTCCTTTACCTTACTATCATTGTCCTTACTGCTTAATGGAACATGATACTCCTCAGTGCTGATCAGCTGTCAGGTGTCGATCTGTCCAACAGCAACTGCTCTCAATCACTGGTTCTTAGCTCCCACCTTAACCTGTCATAATCTCCCCTTCCCCAAGTTAGCACCTTCCTGCAAAATCTGACTTCATCCTTGCTCATAACTATCTTAAAATATTATGAGTTGTGGTTCCTATTCCTAAAATAGTCATCCCCTATCAAAGTTCAAAGTAAATTTATTATCAAAGTTAGATAAGTTAGTAAAGTAAAGGCATCCGTTAGTCTTGCGAGACCATGGATCTGCACCTGGAAAGTCTTCACTTTTCAGGGCGCAGGCCTGGGCAAGGTTGTATGGAAGACCAGCAGTTGCCCATGCTGCAAGTCTCCCCCCTCCACGACACCAATGTTGTCCAAGGGAAGGGCAATAGGACCCATACAGCTTGGCACCAGTATCATCGCAGAGCAATGTGTGGTTAAGTGCCTTGCTCAAGGACACACACGCTGCCTCATCTGGGGCTCAAACTCACGACCTTCAGGTCGCTAGTCGAATGCCTTAACTACTTGGCCACGTGCCCACGTGCCTAATCAAAGTTAGATATATGTTACCACATACAGTCTTGAGATTAATTTTCTTGCGGGCATTCACAGTAAATACAAGAAACACATAGGCTTTGTCTACACTACGCCGGATAATTTTGAAAACGCCGGTTTCGAGTAAAAACGAAAGGCGTCCACACTAAGCATTTTTCAAAATATCTCTGTCCACATTAGACGGATATTTGGGCGAATCTCCTCCTACTGGACATGCGCAGGACACACAGAAAACAAGCGAAGAGGAAACGATATACTTGGTGCGCATTTGTCCAGTTACAGAGTAGAAAAACTTTAAAAGGAATTGCTCTTGGCTCTCGCGCAGGAGGACTTAAAACTAAAAAAAAACAAATACTGGAGCGTACGGAGGCAACCGACAGGGAGTTCACAGACAGTACGACCCAGCTGACGACGAACATTGAAATACTAACTCTGTTGTATTAATAAAGCACCTTGTTAGATGTATAAAACATTTTTAAAATAGTCAAAAAAGCTCACTTTACAATTTAACTCTCACGCCGTTCACACCGACTGTGTGTTATAACAGTCGCTGGCAGTGCTTGCGCAGTACCAAGCAGAAGCAGAGAAAGCATTTTTGTTGTGGTGGTGTTGTCATGACAGCGTTTTTAAATCTCTCCATTTACCCCATACACACTGCATGGATATTGGGCGTTTTCAGATTTATTCACTCTGGAGACCGTTTCTGAAAATCTCCGTTTTCGGGGGATGAAAACGCCGTTTTAGTGTGGACAGAGGGTCAAAACGAAGAGAAAAAGCTTCGTTTTCAAAATTAATCGGCGTAGTATGGACGTAGCCATAGAATCAATGAAAGACTGCACCCAACTGGACAAACAACCAATGTACGAACGACAACAGACTGTGCAAATGCAGAAAGGGAGAAAGAAGGGTGCCACAATACTGCAGTGGTAAACATGATGTTATCACAGCTCAGGGGCGTTCCACAGTTCAGATGCAGTTCCAGCACTGGTCTCCAAGGAGTCTCTGTATGTCTCCCCCATGGAATGCAAGGGTTTTCCTCACATATTCCAGTTTCCTCCCACAGTGCAACGATGCACTGGGGAGGTTAATTGATTATTGATTAGGTTGGAGTTAATCGGAGTTGTGAGGTTGCTGGGGCAGCGTGAACGAAGGGTCAGAAGGACCTACTGTATCACTCAAATAATCATTATAATAAATAAGCAATAAATATCGAGAACATGAGACAAAGAATCCTTAACAGTGAATCCATAGGTTGCGCGATGATGGGGCAAATGAACCTGAGTGGTCATCCCCTTTGGTTCGAGGGCCTGATGGTTCAGGGGGTAATAACTGTTCCTGCACCTGGTGGGTACCTCCTTCCTGATGGCAGCAGCTAGAAGAGATCATGGCCTGGATGGTTGGGGTCTGTGATGTTTTGCTGTGACAGTGCACCGTGTAGATGTTCTCAATGCTGGGGAGGGTAAAGCCTTTTTACACTTGCACGACTTTTACCCATGATGGATTTGGACCGTGTCCACTACATTTTGTAGAATTTTACGTTCAAGGGCATTGGAGTAACCAGTTAATACACATCACACATCTATAGAAGTTTGTCAAAGTTTTAAATGACATGCTAAATCTTCACAAACTTCCAAGAAAGTAGAGGTGCTGCTGTGCTTTCTTCGTCATGGCACTAACGTGCTGGACGCAGGGCAGATCCTCTGAAATGATAACACCAAGGAATTCAAAGTTGCTGACTCTCTCCATCTCTGATCCCCCAATGAGGACTGGCTCATGGACCTCTGTCTTCCTTCTCTTTAAGTCAATAATCAGCTCCTTGGTCTTGCTGGCATTGAGTTGTTGTGGCACCACACAGCCACATTTTCAATCTTTCTCCTTTATGCCAAATCGTTATCCCCTTTGACTTGGCCAACAACGGCAAACTGAAATATGGCATTGGAGCTGTGCTTAACCTCACAATTAAAAGCATAAAGTGGGTAGAGCAGGGGGCTCAGCACACTGCCTCGTGGTGTACCTGTGCTGATGGAGATTGTGGAGGAAATGTTGCTGCCAATTCGAACTGACTGGGAACCGCAAGTGGGGAATTAGAGGATCCAGTTGCACAAGGAGGCACTGAGGCCAGGGACATGAAGCTTATTGATTAGTTCTGAGGGGATGATAACGTTAAATGCCGAGCTGTAGTCAATGGGGAGCATCATGACGGATGTACCTTCACTAGCCATATGTTCCAGGGTTGAGTGAGGAGCCGATGATCTGGGATCTGCTGTGGACCTGTTGTGATGGCAGTAAATGGGAATGGATCTAAGTCACTTCTCAGGCAGCAATTGTTATGTTTCATCACCAGCCTCTCAAAGCACTTCGTCGCTGTGGATATCAGTGCTACTGGACGATCGTCATTGAGACAGGTTACCACATTCTTCTTAGTATAATTGAAGCCTCCTTGAAGAAGGTGGGTACCTCAGACTGCTTAAGTGAGAGGTCAATGATCTCAATAATCCTCCAGCCAGTCGAGGCCAAATATTTTCCATGAGTTCACCCTCCTGAAAGATGCTTTCACGTCACCCTCAGAGACTGAAATCACAGGGTCATCGGGGCAGTGGAAGTTCATGAAGGTGCTCCCATGTTTTGACTGTCAAAGCAAACATTAAAAAAAAGCATTGGGCACACCTGGGAATGAATCCTTGTTATCGCCTATGTCACTTGTAGGAGGTAGCGTTCAAGCCCTGCCGCAGATGTCAAGCAGCCATCAGTGGTTAAGTTGGGTCCAGAATTGCCACTTTGCACAGGAGATGGATTTCTGGAGATTGCATCTGGACCACTTGTATTTTATTTGGTCACCAGATCTGAGCGCCACTGAATCTGGCCCTCAGAGGACTGCGGATCTCATGGTTCATCCAGGGCTTCAGTTTGGGGACGACTGATTGATTTTGTGGGGAAACACATCTGCAGTGTTTTTTTAAAAAACATAAAGACTGGTCTGTCACCTGGCCTGGTTCATTTCCAAAAACTAGGTCCACTATGGTCTCTCCTCTAGTTGACTCTATGCATACTAGACTCTACATGTACTGTTTCAAGAATCCCTCTTGGATCCACTGAAGAATTCACACCCTAACTCAGCTTCTTGTATTAAGAACGTTCAAATCAACACTGGGGAATTTTGCCCCACTATGGCCCCACTTTTGTATCAGCAGCATCCCATAATCTGCTCCCCAACCTCTCAGTGGCTATTGGGAGGCCTAAAACCTAATCCAGTCAGTCTAATTGCACTTTTCTCATTTCAGAGCTCCACACAATTGCCTCTGTGGATGAGCCTCTAGTGTGTCATCCATATCCTCCCTGTTCAGAGATGCAACTTCACCTCTTTTATTCCCTCTCTATCACATCCAAAACAATGAAACCTCAGAACACTGAGCTGCCTATCCTGTCCTGTCCCTCACTCTCCCAATTCTCTGTAATGGCAACATTGCAAACTCATGTTCTGATCCAGATCCTAAGTTCATCCTGCTTACCCATAATACACTCAGCATCAACATAAACACAGTTTAGCCCATCCGTCCCACCAGGGTTTATTAGCCTGTCCCACGTTGTCCCTTCTTTCAGTTTTACTTATCATACCATCTTTTTTTTTTGCCCTCAACCCCACCACCTGTTGCTCTGCTGCGGTGGTTCCCATCCCCACCCCCTGCCACTCTAAATCCTCTCGAGTAGCACGAGTAACCTCCCAGTGAGGATATTCAGTTCAGATGCAAACTGCCTTGTTTGTACAGATCCCACCTGCCTGAAAGAGCCCAATAAAACCTCTGAATTCCCAGCTCCTACACCAACCCTTCAGCCACATACTGAACTGCACTTTGCATCAATCTCTTACCTCACTAGCATACGGCATTGGTGGCACAAGCCAGAAATTTCTGCTTTTTAAAACTTTCTACCTAGCTCCCTACAATTCCTTTGCAGGACCTCATCCTTGCTCCTGCCCACGTCACTTTTACCTACAAGTACCAGCTGCTCACCCTTCCTATCTCAAGATGTCCTGGACCCGCTGCGAGACCGCCTCGATGCAACACACCATCCCGGAGTCTAGACTGTGGTCACAGAAACACCTTTCTTATCGTTTGTTATTGAGTCCTCTATTCCTGTCACTCTGCTTGTTGTCACCCTTGCCTCAGAGCATGCGCGAGGCCACTGACCCAATTACTGGTGCTGGTCTCCGAAAGGGAGACCCCTCCCAACAGTATCAAAAAAAGGGTACATCTTTTGAAGAGGGGAATAGCCACAGGGGAACCTGCCTCTATCCCATCCATACTTCTGGTGGTGACCCATCCAGCTAGAGTGTGTGTTTGCTCAAAGGCTGTGGGTTGTGAAAAGATGAGGATAAAGTTGTCACTGCTGAGATTGATTTGCTGCAGGAATCAACCTGCCAGCATGAATTTTAATGGCTAGACTAGCAGAATGATTAGCCTAGTGCAAGGATTCCCAACCTGGGTCCACGAACCCCTCAGTTAATGGTAGGGGTCCATGGCATTAAAAAAGGTTAGGAGCCCCTGCCTTAGTGGGCTAGCAATTTGGAGGCATCGATTATGATACAGTGATGTGAAATTTTCTCCCATCAAGACAGATAAATAATTTAAACTACTAATCAAATTGAATTAACAAGTGGGAAAGTTGACTAAAGTTCCTATTAATTGGTTGAAACTAATTCCCATTCAGTAGGAAACCTGCTGAACTGAGGTGATACAGAGAAACAAGGGAGCGTAGATGTTGAAAATTAATTGATCTTTGGGAAGCTTCTCCATATACTTCCTCCTCCACCCCTGCCCCCATGTCAAAAATCAATCCTACAGAACTTGTCTTTGTTTCCTGTCAAAGAATCAATTCTCCATTCTGCTTCCTTTGCTTCCACTCCAGCAACATCATCTTCTCTGAAGATGATGTACCATAGCCATGCCCTCTGTGATTTCCTCCTTGATCTCCCTGGTGACTCCCTACATCTGGAAAGACATACGTGGAAAATCCGATGGATATTAAATGTGACAGTGATGATAAAATACAGATTTCCTGCCAGTGCCACTGGGATGCGGATAGTGACAGGGCCATTTGACCAATCCTATAATCTGATTCAAATCTTCACTCAAGTACACCTGAGGACCGCTGTTGGTGAGCCAGAGAGCATTTTGTTTGATGGGACCAGTTGCCGACAGAGATGGATTTCACTGACAACACGAATGAGATCATAATCCCAGCAGGTCGAGGCCCAATTTCAAGTCAGCCTCTAGTCCCATTAAGGTTCCCAAACTGACCATTATGGCACCAAAAACAAAGATAATATCCCTCCTGCTCTTGGGGCTCCATTGGCCAGAAATACAAATGTCAGCCACCTAGACGGAAGGTAAGTTTGGGGCTATCCTGCATGTTTAGGAATATGAATTACAGCAACCTTGAGACCCAGAAAAATGGAACAGGAAATAAAAATATTCAGCCTTACTCCTTACTAATCAAGAACTTATGAAATCTGGGTTTCATAACCCTCTCATTGTGCAAGGGAAACCAACAATTTCAAAGGCCTAGATTGCTATCACAGTTAGAGGAACATGACATAATTGCAGCATTTCGGGTCAGTAGGTAAACTTTGACAAAACTGAAAGTGATAACACATTTTAGAGTTGTTCCACATCTAAGTGTCTTATTAGAATTCACCTGAATCATCTTCTAAACAATGATTCATGAGGCTAGAAACTGCCAACAGTCTGACACATTTTTTGCTGCCTCAGTGGAGTAGACAACACAACTAGATCCCATCCACCCCAGACATGTTCTCATCTGTCCTTTCTCATCGGGCAGGAGATACAAAAGTGTTACCACTAGGCCATAAGACA
This sequence comes from Mobula hypostoma, assembly GCF_963921235.1. Lineage (NCBI taxonomy): Eukaryota > Metazoa > Chordata > Chondrichthyes > Myliobatiformes > Myliobatidae > Mobula > Mobula hypostoma. The sequence goes on from NC_086098.1 coordinate 142,999,472, forward strand.
GCTTCTGTCTTGCACATTCCTCTAGTGCGTACAATAAAATGGAATTCTGACCTCAAAATTTACATTGCTGTAGCCTCCACCTACTGTCCGCCTGCACTTTCTATGTAACTGTAGCACTTTATTCTGCTATAGCCATACTACCTCGACATACTGATCTGATGAAATCATCTGTGGATGGCATGAAAAACAAAGTTTTTCACTGTACCTTGATACACGTGAGAACAATAAACCAAGTCAGAAATGGATTCTGCCATTCAACATACACATACCTCGATTAGTGACCAGCATAACCCCAAAACACCTGCAGACATTAATACTTTCCCTCTGTTCTGGAACTCTATATTCACAAACAGAACAAAATGAAAGATCTTTTAAAAAAAAAACTCCATTCCAATACTGACCATTAAATAGCATTTTAGTTCAAAGCACGTCAGTAGGTTCTGCTCATGTGGACACTTCACCAATAAGAGGATCATTCAGTAACTCGAAGACTCTCAACTTTACAGCTGGGTTCATCTATTGAATGACCTTTGAACTGTAGATTTATTTTACTGCTCTTCTGCAGAAGGGGAGACAGACTGATTTGCTTTAAATAGCAGTACAACCAGCCTAGTCCTATCAGCTAATGATAAAAGTGTCATATAATGGCCTCTGTCAAGCAATGTTAAATCAATACTGGACCTTTTATCTGTGCCATTAAGTAGATTGTTTGGTTGTAACCTCTTTCAAAATGTGGCAACAAACTCAAATATTTCGCCACAGCCCCAGTTCTTTTCCTCTGACCTGCCTTATTTTGAATTCATTCTTCGTGCTTTTCTTTCCATCCTTGTAAACTGCAAGCTACAGCAATTGTGCAAAGCCGTCTGCGCTATCATTAAACACAGGAGGTCAAAGATCCTAAAGGTCTACAACCATTCCCTTTCCCGAGTGTTACCACCCACAAGATATCATCATCAGTATTCTGCATTTAATATTCAAGTAATATTGGAGCAATCTTGTATACAATATCTTGGTTGATTACACATTGTTTACTTAAATAATTCATTCTGAATTTTATGTATAAATACATGATTTGCATATGTCATCACACTACCATGTGATTCATGTACAGCTCGCTTGAGGTAAACACGAAGTTAGACCCACATTTTGGACTCCAATGTCTTCCTTTGAATTAGTTTAATGTTTTGAAGTTACAAAATATAATCGTCAGGTTGAGGAGATTGAAGGAGAGGACCTGTAGCAAAATAGATTGAAAAATCACAAATCAGTAAGGTTGGTGATATAAGCTTCAGACAACATCTCCTCAGGAACTGCAGAAATTTTTTATTTGAATGGCATAAAATTCTCCAAGGCTTGCCTTGAAGCAAAGGGAACAAGCTTTCATTCATACCCTCAGAAACCTCTTTCCCCATCCCTTCCCAAAATCTATTTTTGCCGCTTTTCTTTTCCAAAGGCAAGAAAGGAACGTTATGCCAAATATTTAAGCAGCCCTTGGAATTTCGAGCACCTGTTGGGAAACGGGCAGGAAGATAAAGAAAACAACAGCTGACTGGGTCAGGTCACCTCCCTAAAAGCTGGAGAGACACCACCTACAACTACTTAGGTAATACAAGTCCTTACTTTCTTTCTCTGATAGCCAGTGAAAGCCTTTTTTGTCTCGGCATCTCCACTGTTTATTGCCGCTCTCCAGTCAAAAGTAGCCCTGGCTTCACACCTGTCTCAAGGGGTAGTCAGGGCCCATTCTCTGCTAATGCCTACTATGCTGAGGTACAGGTACGCCATGAACTAACCCCAGTCTCAGCAGATGACATTTATCTTTTACACTTGCTGATACTTTCCCAACTGTTCATCACTTTGCTAATGCAAATGTTTCTTCCCAAGGTGGGTGAATATGAGGGGCACCTACATATGTGATATCAGCGAGGGTAGGGGCTGTGGTTGAGGTGTGGAGTGAAAATTGGAAAATTAAAGATCCGAGCTGAGCAACGTAAACAAGCTGATCTTTCGAAATACACAGTACTTTGAAGCAAAGTCAGATTTCCCCAGGATAAGTGAATTCCTCCACAGCCTGTACAGGCAGCCTTGAATCAGGCACAAAAATCTGTCACCAAGCAGATCACCTTACATTGGCCCCTCTTCCCAACCCTTGCAACTCCAAGAAACTGCTCTGGCTTTTCACAAGGTTTTTGTCAGAGGTAAGGCTTTGAAGGTCTTGCTGTCGAGGACAGCAAACTGGTGTAATGTCTTTTTTCCAGTATAACTATCAGCTGAACCAATATTGACTATTTAAAATTTGATAAGAACGTTGAAAGCTAAAAACAAACTAACTTATACAATTACTAAAGTTTATTCAGCATTTTGCAACTTACAAAAACAGCGAGACTGAGGTTTTAGAACATATAAATACTCAATGGTTTCGACCTAAAGTTGACCCAAACAACAAGGATTTTATTTTTAAAATAATCTTTTATAAAACTGCCACTCTTTCTGAAAATGAAGCAAATTCCATATTTCATAAACAAATTCAGAAGAAATATTAACATTGGGGAGTATACTATCCATTGATTCTGCCCCAATTGTCCCTTTATCAGATGCTGATCTATTTTATATTCAGGAACTTTATGAATGGTTCCTGAATGTAAAACTGTGCCGATGATGGAAAAAAATACATATTTTATAAATACATGAGCAATGAAACAGTGGTAAGTGGTGGGGGGGTGATTGTGGGAGACGAGACAATTTTAACCTACCCCTCCCCGTGGGAGGCTACTGAGATTGTACTCTGACACTCTGCCTGAATTTACTTCCAATTGGAGAATAACATGGGGGGTGGGGTGCTGTAACACAAGACATGGGAGCAGAATTAGGCCATTCTGCCCATCAAGTCTGCTCCGCCATTCCATTGGCTGATTTAATATCCCTCTCAATCCCATTCTCCCGCCTTCCCCCCCATAATCTTACTAATTAAGAGCTTTTCAGGCTCTCTTTAAATATCTCCAATGGCTTGGCCTCCACGGTCGTCTGTGGCGATGAATTCCACACATTCACCACCCTCTGGCTAAAGATATTCCTCTTTATCTCTGTTGTAAATGGATGCCCCGCTATTCTGAGGCTGTGCCCTCTGGTTCTAGACTCCCCACTATAGGAAAGATCCTCTCCAAATCCACTTTATCTAGGCCTTTCAATAGGATACAGTGATATCCCACCTCATTCTTTCAAATTCCAGTGAGTACAGGCCCAGAGCCAAAGGCCCCTCATACGTTAATCCTTCCATTCTCGAGATCATGTCATGAACATCTGCTGCATATTTTTAATTAAATAAGGGGCGCAAAATCACTCACAATACTCTAGCACAAACACGAGGAAATCTGCAGATGCTAGAAATTCAAGCAACACACACAAATTGCTGGTGGAACGCAGCAGGCCAGACAGCATCCATAGGAAGAAGCACAGTCAATGTTTTGGGCCGAGACCCTTCGTCAGGACTAACTGAAAGAAGAGATAGTAAGAGATTTGAAAGTGGGAGAGGGAAGGGGAGATCCGAAATGATAGGAGAAGACAGGAGGGAGAGGGATAAAGCTAAGAGCTGGAAAGTTGATTGGCAAAAGGGAGACACGTTCCAAGGAAGGATATATGGCTGTAGTAGCGGGTCTGGGTCAAAGTGTGGTCGAAAAGATGCAGGGCCGAAGAAACTATAGATGGGAAGCACTTACTATCTCTTCTTTCAGTTAGTCCTGACGAAGGGTCTCGGCCTGAAATGTCGACTGCTTCTTCCTATGGATGCTGTCTGGCCTGCTGTGTTCCACCAGCATTTTGTGTGTGTTGCCACAACACTCTAAGTGTGGTCTGATCAATACCCTATAAATCCTCAGCATTACATCCTTGCTTTTATATTCTCGTCCTCTTGAAATGAATGCTAACATTGCATTTGTCTTCCTTAACACCAAATTCAACCAGTAAGTTAACCTTTGGGGAATGCTGCACGAGGACTCCCAAGTCCCTTTGCATCTCTGAACTTTGAAATTTCTCCCCATTTAGAAAATAGTGCAAAACTTTATTCCTTCCATACATATGTAACCATAGACTATATTCTACCTGGCACTTCTCGCCCATTCTTCCAATCTGTTCTTCAGTCACCCTGCTTCCTCAACACTACCTGCCCCTCCACCTATTTTCGTATCGTCTGCAAACATGGCAACAAAGCCATTAATTGCATTATCCAATTCATCGACACATAACGTAAAAAAGCAGAACCAACACTGACCGCAGTGGAACACCACTAATCATTAGCAGTCAATCAGAAAGGTTCCCCTTTATTCCCACTGCCAGTCAGCCAATCTTCTATCCATGCCAGTATCTTTCCTGTAATACCATGGGCTTGTAGCTTGTTAACCAGCCTCATGTATGGCACTTTGTTAAAGGCCTTCTGAAAATCCAAGTACACAACATCCACTGACTCTCCTTTGTCTATTCTGCTTGCTATTTCCTCAAAGAATTCCAACAGTTCTGTCAGGCAAGATTTCCGCATGCTGACTTTGGCATATTTTTATCATGTGCCTCCAAGCACCCCGAAACGTCATCCACAATAATGGACTCCAACATCTTCCCAACCAGTGAAGTCAGGCTAACTGGCCCATTGTTTTCTTTCTTCTGCCTCCATCCCTTCTTAAAGAGTGGAGTGATAGTAGCAATTTTACAGTCCTCTGTAACCATTCCAGAATCTAATGACTTTAGTAAGATCAGTACTAATACCTCCACAATCTCTTCAGCTACCCCTTTTAGAATCCTGGGGTGTAGTCCATCTGCTCCAGGTGACTTATCTACCTTCAGACCTTTCAGCTTCCCAAGCACCTTCTCCCTAGCTACAGCAACTAAACTCACTTCTGCTCCCCCCCCCCACCCCCGATAATCTCAAATTTTTGGCATACTGGCAGAGTCTTCCACAGTGAAGACTGACACAAAATACTTATTCAGTTCTTCCACCCTTTCTTTGTCCTCATTGCTACCCCTCCAGTGTCATCTTCTAGCAGTCCAATATACATTCCTGCTTCACTTTTACTCGTTATATATCTGATCCATAAATCTGAACTCCTGCCCTCTGCACCAATTCCCCAACCACACATTTGTCTGAAGAATCATCCTATTCTTACTCTGAGTGGCACGTGGCACAGGAGCAATCCAGAGATTACTACCCTGGAGATCCTGCTTCACTTTCTACCCAACTCCCTATATTCTCTCGTCCAAATCTCTCCCCCCCTTCCTATCTGTCTTTGGTAGCAATATGTACCTCGATTTCCAGCTTCTCACTCTCCCCCCTTTAGAATGTTGTGGACCCATCCTGAGTCAACCGACCCTGGCAACGGAGAGGAAACATACCAGCCAGGTGTCTCACATCCACAGAATCTCATTGTGTTCCTCTAACTAAGGAATCCCCTGTCACAATTGCAACTTTCTTCTCCCCCACCCTTTTCTTTTTGAGCCACAGAAGCGGACTCGGTGTCGTTGCGGCTAGCCCCTTGCAGTAACCACACCACCCCCAACAATATCCAAAGTGACATACTTATTGAGGTGAACAGCCACATGACTACTCCGCATTGGTGCCTATTCTGTGTCCCTCCTGACAGCCACCCAGTTAAGTGGCTCCTCCTCCTCCTCCTTGTTCTGCCAGTTCCTTTACATGGTCTCTAAGGAGACGCAGCTCAATTCACTTCATGTAGATCTTGTTATCAGGGAGACCGGTGACCCATTCTCTCTGCAAGAGATTTTTAAAAACCTTCCTAGAAAAACTTACTCCGCCTGTTCTCACCAAAGCCTGACCACTCTAACACTGTCCACGCCAACAATGGCTGCTCCACTTACACCTCACTTCTTTTTAAGATTGTTTTGACTGCAGCCCGGTGCAAAGTACCAAAGGGCACCGAGCCCCTTTCAAACCTTGTGAAGCCTCGGCCGAACAATTGATGATTGCAGTTGATCGCTGAGTTCGGTCAAATTACAGCCACCGGTATTACTATGCGTTCAGGTACACACTTCAAGCTCACGTGTGGAGTTCTCAGAGGCTTCTTCATGGCGATCCAACCGTTAGTTCAGTGTCGTCGACTGTCCTGATGCTATGTAAATGCTGAATGCAAGATTCTTTTTGCAATGTACCTTCCTTTGCAGTTTTTTTAAATTATGATTAATGTTCAGCTTTTGCTTGAAAGGCCCAGACATTACAATGGCCTTTGCACTTTTACTGAACTACATCATCCACTCTTCCTCTGATGTGCTTGACCACTTCACACTTTACTCTGGCTTCTGGCTGCACTTAAAAGCCTTTTCCTTCCTCAGAAAGAAAACGCAGCTCAGTGGCCACTTGCAGCTTTCCCTCCGAGGTGTTGACACAAAAATTCCTTGCAGTCAACAGCACCCAATCAGATACAGCTCCCCTTTGTCTCATCCTCTCGCCCCTTTTCTCTTTCTCCGTGACCCCCAGCTTTCCTCACCTCCTCCCGAAATTAAAGAAAAATTGTCATTGTGGTTATCACTATGGCTCATCGTGGATGATGGCTCATGGTTGGGATGAGAAATATTCAATCTATATCCCACCTGTCAAGAGGCCAAGGGGTCAGTATGCACTCTCCTCCCTGACTAATCACTGCCTAAGTTGCCAGTCAGAGTGCACCATGGGTACTTCCATCGCAGAAGGAAAACAATACTACATCAAGAAATAGATCTGCCTGTATCCAAAACAAAAGGGAAACTATGAAAGGGAACCCATCTGTAACGAAAGACAGATAAGGAAATGCTTTGATCTCCTTGGTGACCGTCTTATTTTCAGCTAGAAAGCAAATGCACCCTCCTTAGCAGCTCTCATCCCAAGCCTGCCTGTCAGAGTGATCCGTTTGATCTGACAGATTCTAATTAAATTAATAAGTCTGTCCCTGAATGGGTTTGATTAGTGGCCAAGGGGTCTGGCTGATAAACAGAAGTGACCACAGTAAAGCAAGAGCAAGTGAAGGTTTGATGGCCGCTGACCTTCAGACTCACTGTAGGCTCTTCATTATCCTCCTCCCGAGGAGCTCCCCGCACACGGGTGGGGAGCACAGGGTCGGCTAAAGAATCACAAGATGAATTACCCATCTCTGCCACCCATGTGTTGCGTGCGAGGACTTACTTGATTAAATGCCCTGGAAATGGAAATTAATTTGACAGCAGTTTTGAGCTTTTAAATTACACGGGGTGGGTGAGGGGAGGAAAGGGAAGTGGCAAGTGCATCTCTTCTGACTGTAAGTGGTAAACATCACCCCTCTCTGCCTCCTTGACAGAAGCTGCCAAAGACATGAGAGTGGACGAACACACTTAAACTGCACAGTCCACCTTAAAGAGCAAACCAGCAGGCCCTGAATTCATCACAAAATGTTTTCCATTAATAGATACTTCTAAAAAGAAACAGATGCTAGGTTACTTTCTAGTTAACTGTGCTACATTTGGTCCTACAGTCTGCGTGCTTATGCCACAAGAACCAACTTCTGCTTCCTGGAGATTGGGCTCATAACAACTACTATTTGCATTTTCATTGGACCCTTGACATTCCAAGATGCATTACCAAACAAAGTCTGATTGAGCCACATCACATGGCAGTTCATATGGCCAAATGGTTGATCAAATATGTGGGTTTCAAGCAATTCTTATGAGAGACAAAGTAGAGGAAAGAAATTTCAGACTTTTAACACTGGGTGCTGTAAAGGAAACTGAGAACATGGATGGGGCTCAAATTTCTGGGTGGATTTCAGGTGCGTGGAGGAGGTTGCCATAATGTGGTTCAGAAACAATTGCTATGGAATGTGAGGGAAGTTGGCAGACCTGGAAATTGGTGAGGACAAAGCTAAATGGGGCTCGGTGTAAATTGGGAGACAGGTACTTGGATTCTGGATGAGCTTGCTTTTGGATGAAGAGGCTGAATTTAGTGTAAATTTGGGAATTTTACATGAAGACATTACTTCTCCAGATTTCCCAACTGATCAACCATCAGTATGGAAAGACCCGTCAGGCAGCTGCAGAATGCCCAGTCCTTGGTTCCAATGTTAGAATTGAGAAGAATTTTGGAATTTATTTCAACCTTACATCCATCCCACAATGTGAGGGAGTAAAAATCTTTGTGTTATGACTCTGTTGCAATGTACAGACATGTGAATTTAAAAGTCTAATGGCTTGTAGAAAGAAGCTATCCTGTACCCTGTTGGTCCTGTTCAGTATTTCTTAGAAAAGAAAAACTAAAATGATTTTTTTTGACTTATCCCAAAAACTTAGCAACAATGGCAAGTCATCATCAGCTTACTCAAAGTATCAGATAGCTTCTTGACTTCAAACATCAAGGTTAGCAATGCAAACTATGATTACCATAGTACCATTTGGTCATATGAACTATGAATCGCTTATGATTACTGAAAAATCAAAACTGCAGGTACTGGAAATTTAAAATAAAAACAGAAAATTCTGCCTGCTTCTTTGTGAATTCCCTTAATCAGATTTGAGTATCCACGGGTAATATGGAGATAACAAAAAAAAATCCATCCAAGGTTTGAAGTTTAAAAACAGCCAAGAGAAATTTCACTACTGCACAACTCTGTCTAGCTCCTATCAGCAGAATGTGTATTAATTAATTTAGTTACACCAAGAATTAATTGAATACACTCAATTAAAAGCCAACTGCAAACCACTTCCACTGGCAGTTCTGATAAGGGTCTAGTAACCGAAATGTTAACTTTTTCCTTCCACGAGTGCTGGGGGCCTTGTTGAGAGTTACCAGTATCACCTGCTTTATAACTTCTGGCAGTTCTATCCACGTTCTCTTAATGGTTTCATCCTCTCGTCAAACCAGAATGTGGTGAGAGATTATTTGACTTATCATACTTAAATTAGCTACCTTGTTTTTGTCCATAACTCTGTAAATTGTATAGGGTCATAGATTGTCACATCAAAAAAGTCCCTTCGGCTCACGGAGTTCCGTCAAACATCGACTTAAACTAATGCAATGCTAATCCATCTTTTTCTTCCGATATTTGCATCAACTTCTCTCCCAGACCCCAGACCCCCACCCCAGATTCTACCCTTTGCTTACACAATAAGTGCAATTTGCAATGACCTATGAACACACCAATCTGCACATTCTTTGGGATGTGGGAGGAAAGCAGAGCACCAAGAGTAAATCTGCATGGTCACAGGTAGAAACATGAAAACTTCACACAGATCCATACCAGAAATCAGGGTTTCACCCTGAAGCAGGAGCTCTGCTACAGATGCCACAACTGAATAACTTAATCCTTGTTGAAGGTTACTATTGAATCTCCTTTGCCATTGTTTTGGTCAGCAACTTGTAGATCAACAACCTACTGTATTGTAAGAGCTTCTTCTCATCTACTCTGATTCTTTCACCTTAAATCTACACCCTCTGATTATTGACAATTCTATCAGAGAAAACAAAACCACTCTATCATTTCTATAGTCCGCTGGGATTAGTCAATTAGGACATCCTTATATAACGTGGACTAGCCAAGTGTGGATTTTGAAGATCACTGCAGTTTCTTTACAAAAGAGAGGCTATAGATACACAACCTTTGTACCTTGCTGTTAATGAGGTGGAACTGTTGAGTAGTTCCCTGGAAGAAGATGGTTTCACTGTTACCCAAGTACAAAATAATTAAAGCACCAGGTTACTGAACACCAGGTCATTGACAGAGAACTAAAAACATTTTTTTCAAGAGCTCATTTGACTTTTATGATCAGCAATACAAAAGCTACGCTTTGTTTTGAGAACAATTGTTAATTAAGGTGCTAACAGATATCGGGCAATCCTTCACTGACCTGCCTGTCAGCACCTTTTGCCCCATTATCAGGCAAAATTAGAAAGCAAACTCCCAGGTCATCCTGTGGTTTCAAACCCCCAAGTGCTTTTCATTTGACATTTAAGTGGTAGGCTCACTTTCGTACCTTCCGTGTTAATATTCTAAACCTGCATTTTATATGGCATCAACAGGTAGGGGTGTGGCAGTGGTGGGGGTCTATAGAATAGTGAGGAATCACTTTCTACCCATCTGAGCCAATCGTTTAAATCAGTTCAAATTAATACCTCCGGGCTGAAGACAATGGACTGCCTTTAAGCCTTCTGGCCAGAGATAAGGAAGCTTTGCCAGATACTAATCTGCGTATTTAGGTGGATTTTTAACATTCAGCTTCTTTTCGATTCTTCCTTAACTCAATCAATTATTCATCTCTGAAAGACCCAAGTAATGCCTTAGGCATACAAGCCGTTCAGGGAGAGGATTTCATCCCTTTGCAAATGAAAATGTTTGCTCATTGACTATTAAAGAGAACTAGGTTAAACACAGACTAAGTTAAGTAACTGTGCAGTAACAGACAGATTAGGCCATGAGTCACAGTTACAGCAAGAAAGTGATCCACAGGTCCAGTTCAAGCACTGTCTGCCTCAAGCACTTTTCCTTCCAGAGAAACGTTACGGGGACAGCCATGGCTGGGGCCAATCTGACCGAACCCTGTAGCCCCACTCCTGTGCTCTGTAATGACAGGATGCAACTGGAGAGGGCGCAAATGTGAATTCCACCGTCAAAGTAGCAGTATCACATTGGGTGCAGAGGATTTACAGTGTTCCATCAGGCAGATGCTCCACACCTCTTGTGCCAGTCCGTCCATCAGCATTATCAGCTGGGGCAGCATTTACAGGAGAGGGAAGTAGCCAGATATATCCCCCACTCCCCTACACTGGAGTTGATCTAACACGCTCTCTCTTTTCCCTTTAAGTTCATTCTTAAATCACAACACTTTGTTGACCTCCTCTTAATTACTAGCTCAACCTCCATTCCTGCCCGGTGATGTACTAAATGAATTGAACATGCTCTTTGTGGTTCGAAATCTGCTTTCACTGTTCCACTTCCAGAACCTGAACTAACTTACAGTGCACTGCACTCATATTTAGAACTTGTCCTGTCCCGATTTACCCTGACAATCAATATTGATCCGGACGGTGTTCTGCTTTCATTGCCTTTTCAAGATTCAAAGCACATTTATTATCAAAGAATGTATAAGTTACACACCTTGAAACTTGTCTGCTTGCATTTCTTACTTTAATGGCGAAAAGATGTATTTTACAACATTGGAAAGAGCTTAATGCTCCAACTACCTTTTTTTGGTTTTCTCAGACGATTTTATGTTTGAATCTGGAGAAAATTAGAAGTAACCTTTATGATTCTTCATTTAAATTTGAACAGATTTGGGGACCTTTTATTCGATATTTTCATTTAATGTAATATTTACCCTTCTTGTTTTTTTTCACTGTTTTAATGGAGGTCGGGATTGAGGACGTGATTTTAAGTTTAACTCTGTTTGGTTTCAAGTTAGCCCATTGCTTTGCTTTGCTTTTAGTTAGTTGCACGGTGGGTTTTTTTTGGGGGTTTTTTTTTTCTTTTTTTCCATTGATATATATAAAATCTAGTATACTATTATGTTATCTTGGTTTCTTATGCTTAAATTACATTGTTTGTAGTATTTTCTTTTTGGTATTGTTACCTTTTGGAATTTTATTATACTTTAACATTGTATTAATGTTTATATGGCTTACCTTTTTTGTATACTTACTCAATAAAAAGATTTAAAAAGAAAAGAAACTTGTCTGCTTACAGGCAGCCACAAAACAAGAGACCTGAATTACCCAATAAAAAAAAGACCAAAAACCACTGCGCAGAGAAAGAGAGAGGGAAAAAAGCACACGTCATACAAACAAGGGAAGCACCCCGAAACAAACTGAGTCCCAGGTCCTCTCCCGGAACAGTCAGAGTAGGCCCAAAGCCTCGGTCTCCCAGTTCAGCACACCAGCAGGGCAGAAACACACAGCAGTTGGATCAGTTCACAGCCTGGGCGCCGTGGAGAAAGGAATACTGTAGACATTCGCGAGAGAGCGAGCGAAATCAGTCTGACCCTTGCTTCGGTACCCGACATTCGGGCTTGGCAATTCCAGCACCTCATTCCAGTGCATGATAGCCCAATTAAATAGCAATGAAAAAAACTGGTACCATGGAGAAAAATACTGCTGTGGTTTTAATGAAACTGCATGTCGAGATGTGAACATTGATCCTTCAATAAATGTTTAACACTTGCAATCAGAAATATGTTTCTCTCTCAACACCTTCCCACACCATCAACACTCACAACACGCTGGAGGAACTCAGCAGGGCAGGCAGCGTCCGTGGAAATGATCAGTTGACATTTTGGGCCGGAACCCTTCGTCAGGCCTGAAGAGGGAAGGGGCAGAGGCCCTATAAAGAAGGTGGGGGGAGGGTGGGAAGGAGAAGGCTGGTAGGTTCCAGGTGAAAAACCAGTAAGGGGAAAGATAAAGGGGTGGGGGAGGGGAAGCAGCGAGGTGATAGGCAGGAAAGGTGAAGGAGGAATAGGGGAAAGCACAATGGGTAGTAGAAGGAGGCAGAACCAAAAGGAGGGTAGTAGGCAGCTGGGGGAGGGGGCAGAGTGAAACTGGGATGGGGAAGGGAGGGGGAGGGAATTACCAAAAGTTGGAGAATTCGATGTTCCTACCAAGGGGCTGGAGACTACCCAGATAGTATATGAGGTGTTCCTCCTCCAACCTGAGTTTAGCCTCATCGTGGCAGTAGAGGAGGCCATGAATGGACATATCCGAATGGGAATTTGAAGCAGTGTTGAAGCGGGTGGCAATCGGGAGATCCTGTTTGTTGTGGCAGACGGAACGGAGGTGCTCGACAAAGTGGTCCCCCAATCTGCGTCGGGTTTCACCGATGTAGAGGAAGCCACACCGGGAGCACCGGATGCAATAGATGACCTCAACAGACTCACAAGTGAAGTGTGGCCTCACCTGGAAGGACTGTTTGGGGCCCTGAATGGTGGTGAGAGAGGAGGTGTAGGGACAGGTGTAGCACTTACGCTTGCAGGGATAAGTGCCGGGTATCTTTGAACTGTTTATATTTGTTATGTGTTTGGCTTGTAAGGAGGCCTATCATGAATATTGATCACAAAACCCCAGTTCCCTTGAAAGGCCATTTACTATAAGCTGATTTGTCCTTATTGACAATAAAGTGCCACCTGCATTTGTATAACATATCCCGAGTTCCCTTCAGAATTACCCGAAGTACTACAAATGAAACGCAGCCTGCGGAAGCCTAACAGAAAATGTCAATACAGCTACTTAACTTACAGCTCACATTAATAAATTATTAGTAAAATAACCAAACACTTTACCTGGTTGCATTTAATGAGTTGTTACTAGCAACATTGGGAAAGTAAACCTCACAGAGTTTTAGTAGAGTAATCTGCAACCTCTTCTGAAATCATCAGGAAAATAAAAGAATAGCCGATAGATTGGTATCAATATTTATCAATCTGGCAGGAAAGGTAATACTTCTGGAAGGAATTAGCTGTCTGACAAGTAACTTGTATTTCTTCTCCCATAAATACCAACCCCTGAGCCTTGCAACCACCCTGAAGTGCAGCGAAAGTGTGGATCTGAGCACGTCAGCTACATTCAGACTTTTCCAGTGTCTCACTAGAAAGGGATCCACCTGAAGTAAACCGGCTAACCACACTCAAAATGAATCAATTCTCAATTTCCTCTAGTCACCGCCCGCTCTGTTTGTTCAAATGCAATCGCTTCTTTATTTTGTGTGTGTGTGTGTGTGTGTGTGTAAGCAAAGTCCAGATAAAGCCTGGCCATGTTGGAAGGAATCCCACAGCAGTTGTTGCATGACATGTGCAGAGCTATTCAGTAACAAACACAAGCCTTCCCGATGAGGGATCAGTTCCCATATAGAGCGGCGGTGGGAGGGAGTTCTGCTGAAGTTGGTCTGACGCACGTTTAGTCATGCTGATGGCATACTGATAGGCTTCACATTCACTGGAAGTCAGTCACTGCATTGTGGTCACTGTTTAGACTGGGCAGTGTATTTCCTGCTCAAACTTCTTCTGAATGTTTTCCCACACTCCTGTACAGTTTTCTGTTTACTGTGTTTTTATCAGCTCATCTCTTCATTGTTTTCCTTTTGACTCCTTGAACCTTGATACCTCTCCTCACACCCCCCTCCTCTGCCTCCATCCCTAAATCCCCCCCCCCCCTCCAGTCAGAGCAAGCCACTGCCTCCCTGACTCAAGCTAACGTCAGGCTCCTTCAGAGTTGTACTGCGGGCATTACTTTGAAGAGATGGAACGCAAGAGAAGTGAGAAAACCCTCCGTGGATGAGAACCAATGAAAGTCCGTTCTTTAACTATAACCTAGCTCTGTTCCTAACTTCTCATAGGACGACTACTAAGCAGATATGCATTCTGTTTAGGTGAGCTACACTTGCAAACTGGACAACTGAGATTCCTATTAGTAAGAGACCAGCAATCCATCTGACGCAGGGGCATGGGATTAGTAGGTAGTGGGTGGAAGAGTCTGATTCGAAACTCTATGGCTAAGGAGATGATGGACCATCAAGCACACCTATGTGAAAGGTTGCCGTAGAAAAGCAGCATCCATCATCAGGGACACCCACCATCCAGACCATGCTCTCTTCTCACTGCTGCCATGAGGTAGAAGGTACAAGAACCTCAGGACTTGCACCACCAGGTTCAAGAATAGTTACTACCCCTCAATCATCAGGCTCCCGAACAAAAGAGAATAACTATACTCATCTGTTGAGATGTTCCCACAACCAATGGTCTCACTTTAAGGACTCTTTATCTTGATATGTCATGGTCTCATTATTTATTGCTATTTATTTATATTTTGTTGTTCGTTGATCCTGTTTACAGTTACTGTTCTATAGATTTGCAGAGTATGCCCACAAAAAAAAGGATCTCAGGGTTGTATGTGGTGCCATGTATGAACTCGGATAATAACTTTTACTTTGAACTTTATTTAAAAGCAGAGACCCGAGCAGCACTTTTATACCACAAGACTGCACCCATTCACAGATGCTGGCCCGCCCTCTCTGTAAGGAGTTCTTACACATTCTTCCCCCTTGACCGTGAGGGTTTCCGCTGGGTGCTCTGGTTTCCTCCGGGTGCTCTAGTTTCCTCACACAGTCCAAAGATGCACCAGTTAGTAGGTTAATTGGTCTTTGTAAACTGTCTCATGATTAGGCTAGAGTTAAATCGTGGGCTGCTGGGCAGTGTGGCCGGAAAGGGCCTATTCTGCATTGTACAGTACCTCAATCAACAAAATAGTGGCTTTGAGAAGGAACAGGCATCTGACAGAACTTCTGCCTCAGAAGCAAGAAAATCATCAACTGAGACACCTCTCCAACTAGGCTAAGGAAACAAATTTTCTTCTCAAAAGAACGTTCATGAGGCAGAATACCTCGAGAACTACCTTCAGCTTTTCATTCCTTTGTTAACCTTTTGTTCCATTGGTATTTAAATGAACAGCTAAATTTAAATCCCTCTGCTGTTATGGTGAGCTTTGACTTTACTCCTGCATCATTAGTATCCATCTTCGCATCGCGACTCTGGTCCGCCAACTACAGTACTGCATCTACGCGGCTCTCAAGCAGCCAGGAAAAGTGACAGATCTGCTGCTGTGTTCCTTTTAGAACAACCTTCATGGGTATACGCTTTAATGAATTCAGTATGCTCATCGTAATGCCGCTGCGCGGCCCATGTTGGAAGCAGTCAACACAAACTCAGCACTCAGTGCAATATAAAAATCACTTTCTTGACATGTCAGCTTCCCTGTGTTACGCAGCTTTACATCAGGAGTGCTGTCAACGGTGCCTGCACCGAGCCAGACTGCACCCCACCCCCCAAACGCAGGTCCCTTAACACTCGTAACTACTAAACCTCCAGAAAGTGTAACGAAATGTGGTTCTGTTTTCCCTGTGTAATTAAAACCATCACTCGATTAAACACTCAGGTGTCGGAAATCAAACACGTGGCTTTAACACAGCAAAAAAAAATCACACCATTATGGTTAAGGTCAGACAGAGAAAAAATAATCCAGAAGAGAGAAAGCCACTCTCACTCTTTTTTTCGGATGAGATCCAAGTTTGGAACAAACTACAAACACTGAGCTAATCGTATTACTGAAGGCAGTGTGCCAAACTAAACAAGCTGGGTTAACGGATCAAAGAGGAAACATTACATTGATGTCAAACAGGAAATGAAAAATATGGTATCTTCTGGCTTGCTGTCTGGACGAGGCAAAAGGAGGGCAGTTAAAGACGTTACCAGTACTCTACTTAGAGGGGTTAACTTGCCGATCTCATGCCCACAGATGCCATGAGGCTTTGGTAATGCTGGTGTCTGTCAGCACCAGACCCACCATCTCTTTGAGTATAACACTCCCTCTGAGAGAGCAGAAAAGTGTGAATTTCCCTAACAAAAACCTGCAGAAAAATGAAAGTAAAGGAAGGACAGACAGTATGGTTGCCTGTCAGTGTGTGTGAACAGCAAAGGACTGGAATATTTAGAATATTTCAAGGTAGTGTTGGTAGAAGGGAAACCACAAAATAATCTTCTCAGTATGAAAACCTTTCACGACATAAGCAGTGTCACGAGCATGCATTCTTCTATCCTGGGGTCTTATAGGCATCACCATTCCCTTTGCCCCACCATTGGCCATCGCGCATTATACCTCATAGGCCTACTGCCAACGAAGTATCCCTATAAATCTCTCCATATAATTAGCTTTTGGTACACTTTTTAAGATCCAAGCCTTGAACTAAGATTTATTGATTGAGCTAAGCTGGAGGTGGTTATTTTTTTCTCTCCCTCAGAGCAGGTCTGGTCACAAAGGGCAAAATGGCCTTTTTTCTACAGCGCTAATGACCGTGATATTGCGACAATTTGCCTTTCACCATAATGGCATTTTGTGAGCTTTCTGCCCCTTGATGTGTCCCATCATATTGGCAAAGTGTGCGAAAGAGCAGGGTGCAGGCAGCACCAGATGCAAATCCGATGCCATCTGCCCAAAACAGACACAAGCGAGCAGAAAATTGTTCCGAAACGTGGACATTTAACGTCTGCAAGTGTCCTTGCTCCAAGATCCATCCAAGCAGCTGTTTGTTCTTCATGAGGAAGCTACAAAGCATGGGGAAAGCTGGTATATATCCTTGCCCACACTTTACAGCAGAACAATTGATGTTGCCTTCTGGGATTCCAATGACATCATCATTACTCCAGCCACAAAGCATGTAGCTGAATAGAACTTCCCGACCACTTGCTAAACTTTTTATTCCAGTAATAAATCCACATTTTTAGTTAGCATTGACAGATGGAACCATGTTACACAATGCCATTCTCGAACAAAACTGCAGATTGCACATTCCATAAATAGATTGTGCCAACCTTTTGGGGAACAGTCTGGACCTGGGGACAATTTACCTCCTTTGGAGGGTCAGACTCCCTGAGCCAATAGGCTGGTCCTGGACTTATTTCCTGGCATAATTTACATATTACTATTTAACTATTTATGGTTTTATCACTATTTATTATTTATGGTGCAACTGTAACGAAAATCAATTTCCCCCGGTATCAATAAAGTATGACTATGACTATTGGACAGAGCTTTGGACTTCCTGCCACTGTCGGTAAGGAGATTGTACGTTCTTCTCGTGACCGCGTTCCTTTGGGTTCTCCGGTTTCCTCACATAGCCCAAAGACGTACCGGTTAGTAGGAGTCCCGTGATTAGCCTAGGGTTAAATAGGGGGTTGCTAAAAGGGCCCATCTCAAATCAAACAATAAATAAACAAACAAACTGGTTTGGACCTTTGCAGTTAAGATTTCCTCTTCACAAACCAAAGCATATTTAAGACAGTAGAAAGATTTCAAAAATTCCACATGCTGCAGTCTGCTCAACAACTCCAGCTGTTGCTACATCAGAATTTAAGGTGGAACGACCAGATTGACGATTTTCAACCACTCTGATTCTAACTGCTTGATGCTCTACCTGTGAAGATGTAAAAACTGGGCTCAGCTGCCAAACTCTGCCCTGTAAAATGTCGTCTGCCATCACCCTGACAGTCACAGGTCTGAGTTAGCAGTGGGCTGTAACAGCACCAAACAGAGCATGGTGACCAGAGTTTAGAGTAAGAGGGGCATGTCACGTTTTCAGTAAAGATTGTTGCCAAGACAATTATTTAGCTATTTGTGAGGTAGGAAATAAGAAGGAAGCAAAAAAAATTAGCACACAATATTGTTCATAAAATTATTTAAAAGGCTTTCCATAATTTGGGAGCCTTCGTATAGCAGTTTGGACCTGCAGTTGTCAATGCTCTCTAGCTATTGAAATATTGAATACCCAACTTGAACACTGGGACATACCATCGTATAGCAGCCCTCGTTCCAGACTGCGGCCTATTTTAAGAGGATCTCTTTGGTCAGGTCTCTGCATTTGACCTCAAAAACAACTCTCCCCAGCACACCCCCCCAAGGGTTTGCCAAAAAAAAAGTAAAGCTTCCATAGCTGACCTTCGCTCTACAGAATCGGACAGAGCACTGCCATATAATCCATCATTATAAAGAGGGGACAGTTGTGCGGGTCACGATAGCAAGAGCGCCACGGTCTCCTGAAGGAAAGCTAAAAATAAAAGCCCTCTACAAACAGTTCCACACACAAAAAAAAGAGCCGGGGACATGCATAGTGCTGGGTTCAAATAGGATACCAACAGGTCAAACAGACACACAGCTTTATATACATCATTAATCCACCATTGCAATTAAGCTGGAACAACAACATACTCAGTTGCATTCAATTAATTCCTGTTATTAGAACCACAACAGAACTAAATTCACAAAATAGTTACAGGTGAAGAAATCCATTCAGCCCATCCTAGTTCATCCATCACGATGCCCTAGCATACCATTCAGACATTTCATGTTTTTGTTCACCATCAGAATCACATTTATTATCACCGGCATGTGACGTGAAATTTAACAGCAGCAGTTCAATGCAATACGTAATCTAGCAGAGAAAAAAAACAAATAAAATTTAAAATAATAATAATTAAGTAAATCAATTATGTATATTGAATAGATTTTTAAAACGTGCAAAACCAGAAACACTGTATAATTAAAAAAAAGTGAGGTAGTGTCCAAAGGTTCAATGTCCATTTAGGAATCGGATGGCAGAGGGGCATTCATTTGAATTGTCTCTCACTCCGTTACAGTTTCACCAATTTAAGTTTTACTGAACTGTTTACTATGATATGTTTCTTTAAAAACCAAATCTTTCGAGTTAGCTCCTTTTATGCTGGGAGGTCTGAAATTCTCACAGACATAAGAGGAGTCTGGAATCTGGAGTAACAAACAAAATGGCGGAGGAATTGCTGGAAATCAGGCCACATTAGAGGAGGGAAATGGACAGTCAACATCTTGTGTTGAGAACCTTCGTCTGGACTACCAGTATTTTGTTTGTCACATCTGGATTTCTTGTATTTCTTCCTAACTTGAAACCTTGGATTTAGATCAGCCCCGAGTCTTCCCTTCACCACCTGTACTTGATATAGGGCTACAAGAAGTTCAGAATGATACTCTGGATTGTAACATGATTAATACTGGCCAAGATGCATCCCTATATTCACTTACTTTAGTGCTCTTCAACCATAGTCAATTCAATCAACAGTCCTGCCTAACATTAACATGAACAACTCGACCTTTCAACTGCAACTCCTTATCTCTCAGTCACAAGCCAGTTGTCAAAGGAGCACAATTCCAGTTTAATGAGTGTTCAGGATGGCTAAAGTGAAACCATTCTCATTTTAACAAGATCTACTGCAAACATTGAGAGTGCAAGAGCCTTTCTCATTTGCTAAATGTGCTATCACTCACTCCCCTCCAGAATTAACCATTGTCTTTATGTCTCCTCCTAAATGGGGATAAAAAGACTGAATTTACCTGATGAAACAAGGAACTAAAATTGTGATCAAACATGACCTCACTGTGACAGATCACTGTCCTCCCCATCCTATGACTTTGTAACATTTGATTAGAGTAAAACTGAAATAGTTTTTAAAGAATGGAAAGGCTTCAATTGCAATACACTCCTTACACCCTTGGAAGTCCCAAAGCTCTACTATAGTTCATGTAGGCTGAGCGGCAGCACAATTAAGTCTAGAAAACTTCCACAAGCATATAGACCAGTTAATCTAGTTTGGTGATGTTGGATGGGCAAGTTTTGTTCACAAAGCATATCCCTCAAAATTTACACAATGAGGTAATTAAACAGTAGCCGACCATTAAAGTTATGCAAATATGCATTTATTTCACAGCTTTAAAAAGTTTAGAAAAAAGTGTTATATTTCTCTGAAGTTCTAGAGAGATGGACCTGCTTTTGAATAGCGGGGTGCCATTGGAAAAGTGACCTTTTATTGAGAACTGAAGGTGGTAAAACTATGGTGGCAGTGCCAAGCAACGCAGCACAATATCACTGGATATATTAGAACAGGAAGGCCAATATGATCACAGGTGAACTTGGAGCTGTAACTCAACTGAAGGGAGACTCAGTCATCTTGTTTTGAATAGTTTTTCAAGAGCTGTCACAACACTCATAAATCTTACTCCCAGCAAGCTTCCTTCATTCACCGTTCAAACAGAAAACTGTACCAAAACTAGATGTACTGGCACCTTTTTTTAAAAAAAGTACCGTGTGGGAGTTGGAAGTTGCTAAAGCACACATTCCTGGCATCACTTTATTTAATGAAGTACAGCGCAGAATATCCAGCAATTTCCCCCGATATAATCTGAGCCTAATCGTGGGACAATTTAAAATGACCAACTGGTACGCCTTTGGACTGCCGGGAGAAACCCACGTGGTCACAGGGAGAACGTACAAACTCCTTACAGGCAGCGGTGGGAATTGAACCCGGATCGCTGGTACTGCAAAGCATTCTGCTAACAACTACGCCACTGTGCCACCCCAGTTGGAGAGCTGTCGGGAGGCAATGAACGTACAGCCCATTACAACTATCCTTGCTTCCACACTTAATAGCACTGGCCCTGCTTTCTTTACAGAGCCCTGTGGTTTTTGCTTCTGGTAGAAGATAGTCCATTGTTTTTAAGACGATCCACATCTTCTAGCATCAAGGTGTTTCAAAGCTTGAGTAAATTCTCCAGACAGATTTGAATTTACAAGGCTCAGCCCCTGCCCCCCCCCGCCCCCCCAGTACTGCTATTGTGTTGAGCTGGATTCAGCAGGAGACTGAGATCGTGTTCGGGACTTTGACCTGGTGGTGCTTGCTGAGCAGGCTGTAGGTCGGTCACAAGTCCACAATAGATAAATTCAGAGTTATAAATGCATGCTGAATTCACAGGTTTTTAATACAAAAATGTCACGCATTTGCAATGATAGGCCAGATAACCATGGAGGCAACAACTCAACTTTCGTGCAATCGAAGGGTGGGGAGGGAGGGGGAGGGATAGGGAGAGTGACACATTTATAACCGAGTTTCAACATCACATAGAACTTTACAGCTAATGAACTTGTGTACTGTAGAGAATATATCAGTTTGCACATAGCCAACTCTTACAGACGACCTGAACACGATTAAATAGTGAGAATTTGTATGTCGATGATAAAGAGATAAATGTAGGATGCTGGAGATTCTGCAAGATACTGCCAGGGGATCTTATTGTGACCACTTGGGAGAGTATTTGGAGTCTTGGCTTAATATCATCTAAACATAGAAACATAGAAAATAGGTGCAGGAGTAGGCCATTCGGCCCTTTGAGCCTGCACCACCATTCAGTATGATCATGGCCGATCCTCCAACTCAGAACCCCGCCCCAGCCTTCCCTCCATACCCTCTGATCCCTCGTAGCCACAAGGGCCATATCTAACTCCCTCTTAAATATAGCCAATGAACTGGCCTCAACTGTTTCCTGTGGCAGAGAATTCCACAGATTCACCACTCTCTGTGTGAAGAAGTTTTTCCTCATCTCGGTCCTAAAAGGCTTCCCCTTTATCCTTAAACTGTGACCCCTCATTCTGGAAAAAAAATCAGCTGGTAAAAGGTAGCAACTCCCAACAGAATTGCACTCCTCCAGTTCGTTGCTGAGGGAGTTTCAAACCAGAAGCTTGGTGCTCGTCTCTAAAGAGGGGCTTGAACCTGGAGCATTTGGATTCAAGGCGTACGTGCAACGACAGGAGATTGCATAAATCAGCAGGTTGGACTCTTGTTAATTCCAAAACAGAGGTGCTCCTGCTGGGCGGTTGAAGCGGAAGGCCTGCTGGCTGAGACAGATTAGCTTCTGCAGCCATTCAGACCACCAGTTGAGTGTAGACAGATCCATGCGGGGGCAGACAAGGCACAAAAAGTCACCGCATAATCAAGCAGTCACCAAGAGTGGAAAGAAAAGTCTCCGAAATTCAAATTCATTAACAAATGAAGGAGGAATAATTGAGGTCTATTCTCCACCCTAGCCTTAAGTGAAAACTACTTCATGAGATGACTGCCACATATATCCCCATTATACTGTACCATTGGAATTAATGTAGTGTAATCGCTACAAGAATGCCAGCCCCCAACTTTCTTCATTATTCATTTGATCACTTAAAGCATAGACACCAATTCTCCTCAAGCTAAATGAAGAATGGGGAGGGAATCTCATTGAAATCAACAAAATATCGAAAGGCCTAGATAGAGTGGATGTGGGGAGGATTTTGTTTATAGCGGGAGAGCCAAGGACCAAAGGACACAGCTTCGGAATAAAAGGACTTCATTTTAGAACAGAGATGAGGAGGAATTTCTTCAACCAGAGAGTGCAGGGGGTGCTGACTCTCTGGAAAGAATTCCACAGATTCACCACCCTCTGGCTGAGGTTGTTGCACACAGCCTCTCAGACTGTGGACCAGGGAAGAGGAGGAAGTGGAGACGTTATTGGATATTATCACATCCAAAAATGATCCAATAGTCTGCCATTATTTACCTAGGTTGCTCCCACAGCACCGCCCAGAAATGCAAACTGTGCTACGGAGACTAAGGACAAGTGCTCAGGAGACATCCCTATTTGCAGAGTGCCCCTTCAGGTTACAGACCAGCTGGCATGATTTTTTTTTGCTGGGCAAGGGCGAGGGAGAACATTCCAGAAGGGTAGACACAGCAACCCACCTAGAGTTCCATGCCTTTCTCCCCCCTGACGAAGCGAAACTGGATTCCCTCCCAGTCTGAGGATCCCCCCCCCCCACCCCCCACAGCCTTCTGCACACAAGCAGCCACCATCCCAAACACACCTTCAGGGACACCATCACATCACAACCAACACAGTTTCACCAGGGAAGAGGAGGAGGACTTCCAGCAGGACATTACTATCCTCTTTACTGTACTCGGACACAAACTCTGCTGCACACCTGCTGCGTCTAAATCCTGTTAGTTCCCACCCACCCAGCACCTCTACCAAAAGGACTTCAAATGGTTCATGGAGGCACCTTTCCAAGGACAATCCGAGAAGGGGGTTGCATCCGGTGTCCAGATACAAAAAAAAGATATAAAAATCTGCACAATAAAAGGCTGTTAAAGTAGCTATCTCATACAAAATCATGCATTAAGTAAAAGATATTTAATTCCAGTGCTAAAACTCAACCTGAAAAGTGTAAGCAAATGCCCTCTTTTCTCTCTTCTACTGTTACTAAATCAAACCTAAATGAACGGCTTAAGGAAAAGCAGACGGGTCTTGATTAATGAAGTAACTGATCTAGCTTTGTGCTGCCTTCCCCTGTTTCTTAAAAACATTAGGACTAACCGCTGAAAAAGAAACTGATACTGTTTAGTGGTCACGCATGTTGTTTAAAAGCAATTAAAAGTTGTGAGCTTTTACACATCCTTATTCTCTCTCCCTCATCCCCCACTCCTCAACAACAACACAAAAACAAAAAACAGAACAAATATTTGTCAACCATTAAAAGAAGCCTACTCAAGGCACCGTCCCTGTTGGTCATCTTTGCATTAGTGAACCTTGTCTTTTAACAGCTCCTGTCTCCTAGTAACAACCCCCTCACAGAAACAATGGGCCCATAAGCTCTGAACAGCAAATCAGAACTGGGATCATGAAAGATTAGCAACGAGTATCAATATTTACCAGTTATTGTGTTTGTTACTTGTTTAGAGTTAATCTATCAGTACATTGAACTACAAGTTTTGAACCACGTGCAGTCGTGCACCCCACCGGCAAACTAGTTGGACTGTGTCACAAGTGAAAACTTACTGACATTAGTGGAATAGAAAGGTCCGTGTGGGTAAACTATTTGAGCCCCTTTCCCTTTCCTATTGCTTGGCAACTTACTTTAGAAATACCTTGTAAACTTTTGATCTGAAACTCTGGCAGAGATTTAGTGAGAAAGGTAACAATTGTTTTATGTTAACAACTAGATTCATACAGTAATTCAGAATGGAAATGGCACTTCAGCCCAACTTAGCCATGCCAACCACAGTGCCCACCTATTCCCATTTGCCCACACCCCTCTACATCAGGGGTTCCCAACCTAGGCTCTACGGACCCTTTGTTTAATGGTATTGATCCATGGCATTAAAAAAAGTTGGGAACCCCCTACTCTAAACCTTTCCTATCCAAGATCTTATCACAATGTCTTTTAATGTCCTGACGAAGGGTCTCGGCCTGAAACGTCGACTGCACCTCTTCCTAGAGATGCTGCCTGGCCTGCTGTGTTCACCAGCAACTTTTATGTGTGTTGCCTGTCTTTTAATATAATGTGTTATTGTACCAACCTCAACCACTTCTCATGGAAAGGGTTTGATAAACGGAATGCCTCTCCTGTATCATAATATGTTAAACATGTCTACACTTATGAAATGTTTACAACCCAATCCTTTATGTGCTGAGGATGCTAACTTCTTAAAAAAAAAGGACAGGAAGAATACTAACCAAGTCAACCTGCTCTTTTTCTAAGAATTGAGGGCCTCCCACTATGCTGGTCATGTTCTCTTCTCATTGCTGCCATCAGGAATGAGGTACGGGAGCCTCAGGACTCACACCACCAGGCTCCTGAACCGTAAGGGGATAACATCACTCAACTTCACTTGCCCCATCATTGAAATATTCCTGTAACCCAGGGTCTCACTTCCATGCTCTTGATAAGCATTGTTTATTTATTATTTCTTTCTCTTTGTATTTGCACGGTTCACTTTCTTTTGCACACACTGGTTGAACACCTACATCGATGCCGTATTCCATGGCTCCTGTTATGGATTATTGATTATGCTCGCAAGAAAATGAATCTCAGGGTTGAATCTGGTGACATATATGTGCTTTGATAATAAATTTATATTGAACCTTTAGGAGGCTGCTTACAGAGACCTAAAGCAAAGTTGTGACATGGCCAGACAGCACTCTCTCCCAGGAGTTTACAGGTAGTGGAGTCCAGTCACAGATACAATAAACCAAGCCTAATTCCTTGAAGAGGGACTGCTGCTTAATGTTAGTCCTTTGAGTGAGATACTAAATAAAGGGTCTACCTATGAGATGGTCATATTTAATGAAAATCAGTGAATCCTCCTCAAGTCCTGGTTAACATTCCTCCCTCAGTCAAAAAAAAATACCAGATATCTGATTTCTTCTCTATATGCCTGCCCCACCCATTTTGCCAACAGTAGCAAAGCCTTCAGCCACCTCTACCCCAATTGCTTGGAATTTCTTCCACTACTTCACCTTTCCTTCCTATTTCCTCCGTGGTATGTCACAACAGGAAAACAGACTCCTTCCCTTTCCCTTTCTGACATCTGTTATCTCAGAATAAAGACCTCCCCACCAACTCCCTCTGCAACATGTGCAATACCGGGAAATATATATTCTTTTCCATGCGCGTAATTATTTGGTTTATGCCAGTAAATAGAATGTATTTTGTTTTTATTTATTGAGATATGGTGCAGGACAGGCCCCTCCTCCTCTTCGAGCCGCACTGCCCAGCAAACCCGCGATTGAATCCTAGCCCAATCACAGGACGATTTACAATGACTGGGCTGGATGGTGGGTTAATGCACTGTGGGAGGAAACTGGAGCTCGCAGAGGAAACCCACACAGTCACGGGGAGAACGTACAAGCTCCTTACGTACAGCGGTGGGAATTGAACCCAGGTCACTGGTACCGTAAAGCGTGCTGCTAACCGCTACACTACCATGCCCATAGAGAATGTGGGTACCCTTCCCATTATAATTTTACCCCAAGACAGGCTCCTTTCCATCCCGGTAATGACATGGACAGGATGTCAGTCCTTCACTGTACGAGGGGTGATTGATAAGTCCATGGCCTATGGTAGAAGGAGATGAGTTATACCGCTCTCATTACATGCACATGCAGCTCAACACTTTGAGTGAAAATGCAGAAAGTCTGAAGTTTCTCCTTATCTCCTTCTACTTTAGGTCACAAACTTATCAATCACCCCTGCTGTAGACCACTTTCTGGAGGTCCAAGACGCCGACTTCTACAAAGAAGGGATCTGTATGCTCCACGACCGCTGGACTAAGTGTGTAAATGTAGGAAAAATAAATGTGCTAGGTTTTCTAAAATTGACTCCTTCTACCTTAAGCCACAAACTTATCAATCACCCCTCATATATGAGTATATGTGACAACAACATGTGGCACTATCTGTGCGGAGTAAGCATGTTCTCTAGAGATTGCAAGGATTTCCCCCCAGCTGTGCTGGCTTCCTCCTGCACGTGAAAGATGTGCTGGTTGGCTAGTTCAGTAGCTATTGTATATGTGGGTGGCAGGGTGGAGATGCATCTCTACCAAAGGAGGTGTAAGGTGCTTCCTCCCTCCTCTAGCCTGCAGGCCACCCTTGGGAAAGGTGTAGCACCTGCTTTGCCCCTTCATCAGGGCCATGTGAGCAGGTGGTAGATGGTCATATGAGCAGTTGGTGTGGTATCACAATTCCTGGTTTTGCAACCACTGATGAACTGAAGAGTATTGATAATGGCTGGGCCTACCCATTTTTGTAAAGATGCTGTCCAGCAGAAGGCAACGGCAAAGCTTTCCTGTAGAAAATTGGCGAAAAACAATCACGGCCATGGAAAGACCATGATCGCCCACGACATGTGACTAGTACATAATGAATGAACAAGCAATGGTAATGGAACTGCAGAGCTCGCAGCTAATGAGAGAGAGAATGGATTACAGAGAAATAGGTGGGGGATGGGATGGATGGAAATGCTCAGAGGATTGGTGTTAACTTGTTGGGTAGAATGACTTCGAAAGAGAAAAGAGAACGCATGGCATGCCTGCCTGCCCCCTTAGTGATGAGATTTATTTGTGGAAACAGAGCTCCTCCCATTCCAATTATGATCATATTATCCCTTGACACATACTCTGTGGTGACATCACGTGTAAGAACGTAATTGGGCAGAGTTCTGAGCATGCGCAGAAATGAGAGAATGATCAAGAAACTTGTATAGTGGAAATGTGGCTGCTGGTTGCTGCTGTAAATAAAAGTTCTAGTTCTTATTCTTTCAGAATATGGTTTGTTCTTAGTAACCCACGGTACGTATAAAGAACACAACATGGTGCCAGAAGTGGGATACTCCACCATGATGTGTGTGACCCCCAAGAGATTCCTTCCAATTCCATTCTTTTTGTCTTGGGTCCTTCTCCCAGTAGGGTGTAGACCATTGATGAGCTCTTGCCCTCAACTTCTTTCTGAGCTAGTTTCTCAAGGGTGGAACAGGAGTGAACCCATCGTCTAATTTCAGCATGGACATCTCTCCTTCACGTGTCCTTTGGACATCCCTTTTCCCCTTTCTCCTTGGGGATTTCATTTTAATGTCTGTCCAGTGATGTTGTTGGTTGGCTTCCTCAAGGTGTGGCCAAATCACTCCATGTCCTTTTATGTGTTTGTATCTCTGAATTCCTGGTTGGTGCTTTCCCCACAGTGCCTGGTTGGTTACTTTGTCAGTCCATCAAATGTTTAGGATTCTCAGTCACTGGTTGATGAAAACCTGCTAGTTTTGTAGTGTCTTCTTTGTTGTTCTCCAGATTTCAGAGCCATACAGGAGCACTGTTTTAACATTGAGTTGAAGATTCCGATTTTGGTTTTCCAATTCCATTCATGAAGGTGTTATTCCAAAGTGCAGACCTCTCTCAATGCTCCCCCCGCACCCCATCTTCCAAGAGACAGAATGCCACTTTGACCAGTTATTGTCCTGTAGGCATGCTGCAATTAGCAGAGGTTAGAAGGTCAGCTACAAACATTAAACAGCACCTATTGTTCCCTTCAGGTAGAAGGAGCTACAGGTACTTACTCCAGGACGCTCTGAATTTAAATGCTATTTGCAGCAGCCTACGTCTTCGGTACAACTGTTTTCGACGCAAGGTGAGACTCCTCAAAAATAAGTGAATACAGAAATCTGTGTGTCCCCATGTACCGCCACCTCCAGCACAGTTTAACATTCAGTAGATGGTTCAAGTGATTCAGGGTCATCAGCAATTTCCACAACCTAGTCTTATTCTCCTTTGCTCCCCAAACATCCTGCACATTCAACAGTGCCACTGAATAACAGCCAAAGAGTCAGACAGCAGAGTTTTAACTCTATGTTGCTAGCTCAGTTCTACTTCATTTTATTCCACATATAAATACAGATCAGGGTCTCATGCCAATGCTTCTCAGCCAAAGCCAAAATACAGTAAAATTGTACCATTGCGACTCATCCCAGCAGGGGTTGAATGCAGTGTTTCTACAAATTCCCTTTTACTCCCCCTAACAATTTGTTGACGGAATAAGATGTTGTTGGGGACACTGGCACTTATCCTCAACCTGAATTCTCCCTGCATTGAGGAGGTAGTTGACAGTGAACCACTTTGCCCCCATCAGCTGATATCAGGAACCATCCACATATCCAAGTCAGTTCCCAATGAAGGAGACAGACTTCATTTGAAGTTCGTAGTTCAGCAGTGAGCAGCAGTGACTTATGTTTCCTCTCAACCCCACCACCCTTGCATCTGATCTGCATTCATTGTTGTACGTAAGATAACTGGAGTGCTGACACAGGAGAGTACTTTTCAATCTTAAGTGAATGCATCACCATTTCTGTCTCCCTGGCCGGATGAATGAACAATCTTTTTCTTCAATTAACATTTTTTTTCCTGAACCATTTAAGTGACCAGCAACTTCAACTTGTAAATGAAAGGGTCCCAAGTCCATCTCAAGGGAATAGATAATGGTGAAAGTTCTGAGTTAAAGTGGATATATTAGAACATAGGATAGTACAGCACAGGAAGAGGCCTGGTTGTCCAGAACATCTGTGCCAAGCATGAAACCAAATTAAACTGCCTGCAGTTGGACCATATCCTTCCATTCCCTAAATATTCATTGTCTATCTAAAAACCCCTTCAATGTCACTGTCATACTTTGCCAGAATAGTCCCTTTAAACATTTCCCTCTTGTCTTAAACCTATGCCATCTAGGAGAAAGATTCTGGGTGCCTGCTCCTATCTCTGCTTCAGATAATTTTATAAACCTCTATTATGTCTGCTCTCAGTCTTTGACAGTTCAGAGAGTCCAAGTTTGTCCAACTTCTCCTTATAACAAGTACCCTTTACTCCAGGCAGAATTCTGCTAAACCTCTTCTAAACCCTTCATTCTCTTCCTGTGTGGGTGACTAGAACTGCCTGCAATACTCCAAGCGTGGATTAATCAAACTCTTATAAAACCACATCATAATTTTGTAACTTTTATTCTGTTGCCTTGTAATTGCCACTTTTTGAATGGACCTGGATGCCAATATCTATCTATACCAGATTCCCAAGCTTGTTTTATGCCATGGACCCCTGCCATTAACCAAGGATCCACAGACCCCAGGTTGAGAATGCACATTAATGTGATTAAGGTCCCTTCTAATAACTGTACACTTTTTCCTCACAGTTCCTCTCCCGAAGTGTAACACCTTACATTTGACTGGATTAAACTCCATCTGTCATTTATTGGCCCATAAGTGTAACCGGTTGATCTTTTCCTATATCCTTTAACATACTTCACTTCCCAAAACTCTAGCATCTGCAGACCTACTAACCACTCCAACTACATTTTAATCCAAGTTGCTTACAAACATCGGAAACGACAGAGGTCCAATCATGACAACCACCGAAAGTCACAAAGCTCCAACCAGAATGCCTTTCCATGGTAGCCAGGATTTGTGCACTTGCTCATGATCCAGTAACCACAGCAAAGGCTGGGACGCAGCACAAATGCTTCTCATTAGTAAATAATGTCTTGATTGAAATATCCCACAAGCAAATAATTAGTTTCAGCAAATTCCGGGAGGTTAACTGACAAATAGACAAGTTGTAATGGGAAGAGAGGAACTGTGTGTGGATGAAATCACTAAGTCATATTCAACTTATACCTAGTCTACCAAGTGATATGGAGCACAAACACAGCATTTCAAGCTGTGATACAAATATCATTGAATGATTAAATGGATTTAAGGGCCTAAATGGTTTGAAATTGCTGATATTACAATCTTATCACACAATGTATAACAAAAGAACATAAGAAGATAGGAACAGCAGTAAGCCACTCAGCCCCTTGAGTTTGCCCTTGTCAATCAACATTGCCAACATTCCCCAGATCTCATTCATCTTCTGGGATGGCTTCTCATGCCCTGAATCCCAGATGTTTCTCTTTAAATGTCCCGAGTGATCTAGTCTCCAGAATCCTCAGGGGTAAAGAATTCCAGTGATTCAAAACCCTTTGCAAGAAGAAATTCCTGTGCACCTCAGTCTTGAACGAACTCCCCTTAATCCGACACAGTATCTATGAAAATTAGCCAATAACCATTCCCTTTGACGTAGAGCATTGCAATTTTTAAAAAAAATGGCATGGTCTAAACTTAGGATCAATTCCTGGAACTGGAGAGATGAACAAATTTGTGACAATTTACTGAAATCTGGAGAGTCATCCGATTTCAGTGATCACGACAGTTCCAGTTAGAAAGTCAAGTGACTGTGCAAACAATCACTTTGATTAATTTAATAGAAAACACACATATGCAAAGAAAAATACTGGCAAGCCCGTGCACTGTGTCAGTTTGCTCAGGGGAAGAATATTGATTGCAGCACTCTATGATATTGTTTTGTAGCGACCGAAAAAGACTTTTTCCACCTTCCTACCACTCTCCCAGCCAACAAAAGACTACAAGGTACGCCACCCCCCCACCCATAAGAGTAAGGCGGGTCACATGGTATATGGTTGTCTGTAAACAAAAAGTAGAAACTTTGGTCTGCGGCTTCAAAACTCAAGAGAAAAATGCGACTGTCTGAAGGGTGCCAGGTTGTTCAGTATTGTATCACACAGAGAGATATTGTTCTGGATTCAAACACAGGACAGTCTCCAGGTACATATAGTCTCTGCAACGATCCTTAAACAAACCAAAACATGGACTGTTCATTAGCGCTGACGCTGGAGTCCGGTTTTATGTTTAGTTAACCACACTTGAAAAGTAAGAGGGCATACTATGTAGTCAAACAAGCTGGAAAATATAAATGGCTCTCATGTCTTGCGGGGGCTTGTTTGTTGAACTTTTAAAATGACACCAACAATTACTACAACTTGAATTTGAATGTCAAACATGAAAAACATAGAAACACCCAACTCTGAAGGCGAATGTTTTCAGATTCTGCCAAAAGGAATCATTCAACATACCAGGTAGTATTTCAGCCCATCTTCCCTGTGCTAGCCCTTTGAAAAAGAACATTACAATTTACCCCACACCCTCAACATTTGCCCAGAGCCCAGGAATTTTTTTCTTTAAAGGCGTAACTGTTTAGGAGGTCTCTTGCGCCACTCACCCTGATGACTTGATTGCAGAAAGGTCGCCTGATAAGTAACTGAACCATATGACTGAGGAATGCACTGGGTACAATCTCTGAGCTGTGCTGACTTCGCTGGTCTCAGGCAAGGCTCCTCGTGGCCTCTTGTAGTTAGAATGCGGAAAGAACAAAAGTCAACCTGGGCCCTTCCTCCAAACTGCTACCCGGTACTGCCAGCTGGAATAGGCAGAAAAAGGGGCAAGGATATTATATTTTCCTTTGTTTTACCATCAGGAAGATGGTTTGTTGAACGCTTTAAAGCTCCACTGTTTTGCCATTCAAACTGCTCCTTGCATAGGCTAAACCAAGTTTTTTTTGAAAAAACACACTCTAAGGTTTCTGTTCTTAAAGGTGAACTTCAAGTCTGGTCCCTTCTGCAACACACTCCAACCCCCAGCTTCTGAACCTGTTAACAACGCTGCCAGCATGCTAGCAACCAGCCTCAGCTTCCATCTAAATTCCATTGCTGTGAGTATTCATCCACAAGCTAACATCAACAGCAAGGCTTGTAACTGTCTGGCTATGTTATCTGGTGTAGCTCCCACCTGTCTCCTATAATGGGAGCAACTAAACAATTCATTACCTCAACTAACACCACACCGCCGATTTCCAGAATGGCCACTTCCCTTTAGTCATTCACCCCTTGATCCAACCTGCATACCCTTAATTACTACATCCGTACAACAACACTATGATCATTTTGCACTGCAATCAACTTGGTTTATGTTGTTCTAATTGTGTTCATTCTTGTATTTTTAAATACTTTATGTTTAATTTGATGTTTTTCTTGTAAACGTTCTGCCTCTCATGCTGCTGCATCTGTGATTGCATGTACTTGTGCATATGACAACAAACCCCACGTTAACTTCAACCATCTCTCACTCACCCACTTCCTCACACAGAGATTCTTTTACATGAACATCCTGGCACATCTTGGCCAACACTTACACGCTCAGGTAACACGATCTGAATTTTTTCCATCAGAGTAATATTTTTGAGACACAGAGGTCTTGGGAGGAACAAGTGACTTTGGCTCTCTGATGACAGAGATTCCCTCCTCTCATTTCTGGCTCTGTTGTAGGCTGATAGAGAGAGATTGATTGTTGTGACTAGTCAACAATTATATTAATTCTATAGCACATAGCAACCCAGC
Source organism: Mobula hypostoma (assembly GCF_963921235.1). Classification (NCBI taxonomy): domain Eukaryota; kingdom Metazoa; phylum Chordata; class Chondrichthyes; order Myliobatiformes; family Myliobatidae; genus Mobula; species Mobula hypostoma. Next base: position 143,032,434 of record NC_086098.1, read on the forward strand.
TGGTGGGAGGTAAATTGAATGGACTTGGTCTCATTTCACCCAATAATTTCCACGTTCCAGCACTGATGAGAACCTTTAATTCTCGAAGCTGACATCACGTACCAACACACCTAAGATTATTAGACCATAAGGCATAGTAGCAGAATTAAGCCATTCAGTCCATTGAGTCTGCTCCACTATTTCATCATGGCCAATCATTTTCCCTCTCAACCCCATTCTTCTGCCTTCTCCCTGTAACCTTTCATGCCCTGTCTAATCAAGTACCTATCAACTTCTTCCTTAAATGCCTGGACTCCACAGTTGCCTTGGCAATGAATTCCACAGATTCACACCCTCTGGTTAAAGAAATTCTTCCTCTTCTCCATTCTAAATGGATGTCCCTCTAATCTGAGGTTGTGCCCTCTTGTCCTAGACTCCTCCATGACAGGAAATATCCTCTCCACATCCACTCAATCTAGGCCTTTCAATTTCTGACAGATTTCAAATGAGATCCCCCTCATTCTTCTAAATTCCAGCAAGCACATGCCCATAGCCATCAAACACTCTTCATATGATAAGACCTTCATACCCAAAATCATTCTCGTGAACCTCCTTCGAACCCTCTCCAATGTCAGCATATCCTTTCTTAAATAAGGGGCTCAAAGCCGTTCACAATATTCCAAGTGAGGCCTTGCCAGTGCCTTATAAAGGCTAAGCATTACACTCCTGCTGTTATATTCCAGTCCTCTTGAAATAAATGCCAACATTGTATTTGCCTTCCTCACCACTGACTCAGCCAGCAAATGAACCTTTAGGGAATCCTGCACGAGGACTCCCAAGTCCCTTTGCACCTCACATTTTTTAAAACTTTCTCCCTGTTTAGAAAATAGCCTACACTTTTATTCCTTCTATCAAAGTGCATGAGCACACACTTCCCAGCACTGCATTTCCATTTGCCACTTCTTTGCCCATTCTCCCAATATGTCAAAATTCTTCTTTAGGCTCCCTGCATCCTCAATCCTATCTGCCTCTCCAGTTAACTTTGTATCGTCTGCAAACTTGGCCACAAAGCCAACAATTCCATTACGCAAACCACTGACATATAATGCAAGAAGAAGCGGTCCCAACACAACACCTTGTGGAACACCAGCCAATCAGTAAAGGCTCTGTTTATTCCAACTCTCTGCTTCCTGGCAATCCTGTCTATGCTACTATCTTTCCAGTAACATGATGGACTCTTATCTTGTTAAACAGCCTCATGTGTGACAGCTTTCTGAAAATCCAAGTACACAACATCCACCGATTCTCCTTTTTCTATCCTGCTTGTTATTTTCTCAAAGAATTGCAATAGATTTATTTTCTATAGAATGGATGTTCAATTCCAATGATGTGGCAACGCTTGTGCCAATTTCTCAACAAGAAACATTAACAATGGGCTTTAAGGATTATCACAAGAAACTCGATCTTGAGCAACAAGGATTTGCTAGCCATATAGCCGTTACAATATGACTCATTCCCCATTACTCTGAATTAGCTAAAACTAACATTTGGATAATAATTTATTGGATGCCCTGGGGCCATGCTGCTAGCTGTTATAATATGTACTGAATAATTTACTTCATAATTCTATACTGTGATGTGTCATGGGATCATGGAAATTTACGGCACAGGATGTTCCCAATTGGTTGTACCAGCCAAAATAAAAGCTGCTCATGACTAATCTATGGTTTAGAAGTCACAGTACCTCAAGTTCTCATCCAGATATTTGTTATTCCTGCCTCCACCACTCTTCCTGGCAATGAGCTCCAAACCTCCACTGTCCTCCAAGCAAGGACCATTTTCTCCAAATTCCCTCCAAATTTTTCTACCAATTAACTTAAATCAATTCTGGACAGCTTTTTTTTAAAAAAAGGAAGGCAAGTCATTCCCACGTGTTGACTGAGAAATTATTGACTCAAACTAAAATGCAGAGCCATTACAAAAATACCAAACTTTCTCAAGAGGAAAGGAACTGTTAGGAAATGAATGTCCTGAAACAACTCACGTATGCAGCTAGTCAGAGCTTCCTAGAGATCTGTACCACTAGAATTCCAGGCATTCCTGAAGAGCTGCCAGGGGAGCTCTATAAAAACGTTTCGTCTTTCTGACCCCCTTACAACCACCTGGATGACTAGGGAGAGAGGCAACTTTTTTTCCACTCCTGTTTGCCTTATACAGACATGTCAATTGATTCACCCAAAATAAACCCGGCCGCCCCTCCCACTGATCTAAGCAGTCCCCTTGACCTATGCTCAGCTGAAGATGCTGTAAGCTTTCCGCCACCCCACACACGTGTCAAATCACCCGGCACAGCAGGCGAGGTAATGCATTGATGACTCCACAGAGCCTGGCAAGGAGAGGTATCCTCGACCATAAATAATTACTGGGAAGCAAATGTTTATCTAACTTAACGTGACAGAAAGGGTGACAGCAGGAGAAAGAGCCGGGGCGGGGGGGGGGGTGGGGTGGGCAGATGTGCCAACTTAAGAACAGTTGCCAGCAACTAGATCCATTTCTTCACAATGGGGAAAGGTATCAGTAACACAGAAGGCCATAAATATTTAACATTGTGTTTGTCTTGGCTAGACTAAAGGACTGAAAATAATGACCTGTATAATTCCATCCACCTACCTCCCATCACCACACCAAAAGGGGAAACTACACCAGTGAATGAAGAAAATTAACTTTCCCTAAGTAAAAAAAAAGTTGTCAGGAGCCTGTCAAAACAAGTTGTGCACAGCTTCCAACAAAACTCCACAGGATTTTGACTTCATTATCTGGAAGCAATTAGTAGTACGAGCAGCACACTAATTAATTTATTGTGTACAACTGGAATGTGATAAGGGTGGACGGAAACCAGTAACAGGTTTTGCTGTGCGCTCCAGGTCCTGAGCCAAACTACACAGCTCAGTACATCCTTATGGTGTTGGGGATGGCTGAGAAACTACCACTGCTGCTAAGCAAGTGTTTTCTGGATTACCAGGCAACGGATAGATTCCATTTTGATTCAATTCGCTTTCTACTCCCTGTCATCTTGAATAAATTAGATCATCTGCTGTCAATCTCGAGCCAGGTAATGGCAAAATTAAACTTAATGCAAAAATATATACATGACCCTGCAATGTTATCGGCTGGTGCATCAATGGGAATCTGCAAATTTCCCAATAACTTCCTTGTATCACACAAAATTTGAACAAAGCTGTGAATTCTCAAGTAAAATAGATCAATAACAAAGTGAGTGGCAGATTAAGTGAGGGTGGTTTTCCGTTGCCACATAAGCGGGATTCAGTCCATTCTGTAAGGATCATATTCAGTTTTACAGAAGCTCAGAATTTCTAAGTAGCTTTGCTGCTCACCGATCACTCTCACTGCAAACACCAATGACATTGGAGCAGGTGTGTTAAACTAATGCAGCTCCTGATCATCCTTGGCAAGACGGCACCGAGGGGGTCCCAGCTGAAGTCACGCAGCTCTCCTGATAAATTTGCTTCTTTGCACAAAATTGGAGAGCATGGTCAGCTCGGGTCTTTATCCTGGATTGGTAATCCAGCAAACCTGCTTCACATGAAGCCAAGATGTTGTGTTTGAACTGAAAGGGCTGACAGAGAATGGAGAGACTGGGGCACAGGTACTACTGCCTACACTCTACCTGTAGGGCTCACGTGATTGTGCTGAGGAATTAAGCAAGGATTGGTTCAGCAGAGGGTGGGCAATTTTTTTTGTGTGTGGGCAAACAATGACTACTGGGTTACATGAGATGATGTGTTAGGCAATACAGTACAAGGATAAGGTCTTCAGCTCTTCAGCTAACCATACAAACTAATCCCACCTGCTTGTAAGGATGCTGACATTATTAAACTTGTTCAGAATGCAAGCTGGGCAACTGATCTGTAAAGGGACACAGGCAAGATTCTTGATTAACCAAGAATGTGGTAAAGTGTAAGTGGAGGAGAAACTGAAAATAGGAGGAACTGGGAAATGCTGACACTCAGAGACCAAGCAGAGGTATTTTGTATTTAGTAATCGTCAAGTCGTGCCCAGGGAACAGCATGAATCATGAGTATGTACAAGTAATTTGAAAATCAAGTGTTATGCTTTATTAGAAAGGGGTTAAGTTTTTGAGAAAAAAGCATTTAATGCATTTGGAAAAACCGCTAGAGAATACTATGTCTCAACTCACAGAAATATATCTGAATTTGTTAAATTGCAAAGATTTATTAAAGTGATTCAAGGAAAAGGGGGGTGATTTTTCAATGAGACAAATTGAGTAAAATATGGTATATATTCTTTAAAATTTAGAAGAATGAGCAAGGACCTGCTAGAATGGGCACTGACAGGACGGTTCATTGTCTGGGTCATTAACAACCAGAGATCGCAGTCTCAGAATGAGCGTTAACTACTCAGAAACAAATTCCAAGAGACGCTTATTCAGTTAAAGGGTGGGATTCTCTACCTGCAAAGGCTGTGAATACTCCAGTTATGTTCCAGACTTAGACTGATAGTACTGAGGCAATTGGGTGACACGAGCTCATGGGACCAGAAAATCAGAATCAGAATGAATATCACCAGCATATGCCATGAAATTTGTTAACTTTACAGCAGCAATACAATGAAATACATGATAAACATAGACACTGAGTTACATGAAGTGGATATATTTTAACTTAATGATTTAAAAAAATAAGTAGTGCAAAAACACAGAAATTTTTAAAAAGTAGTGATGTTCATGGGTTCAATGTCCATTTAGAAGTTGGATGGCAGAGGGGAAGAAGCTGTTCCTGAATTGCTGAGTGTGTGCCTTCAGGCTTCTGTACATCCTTCCTGATGGTAAGTATGAAGAGGGCAAGTTCTGGGAGGTAGGGATCTTTAAAGATGGACGCTGCCTTCTTAAGGCACCACTCCTTGAAGATATCTTGGATACTATTGAAACTAGTATCCATGATGGACCAGACTAATTTTACAAGTTTCTGAAGCTGATTTGGAGGAGTATGGTTATGCCATTGATTTTTAGAGCAAACCAACATGGCAAAATTGCATCTCTTGCTCCTATTTCTTCCATTTTCTGAGAACGTCAGGTTTCCCTACAGTTATTAAAGCTTATGGAGATCTTGCATGTAAGCCAGCACTAAATCCATCACAGCAAAGCTTGAAGCTTGCAGCAGATCCTTCTGACTCCTGTTGCTTGAAAACACTGGAAGTCAGCTTCATTCTTCCTTGCTGGAGACAATGTTTGAGCCCATAACACTAATCATGCTTAAGGAACAAAATTTGCATTAATGGGCTTGCTGTTCCAAAAAACTCTGAACTAATCATGTGGTGTACTGGCACGTAAACTAGTTACTATATTTAATCCAGAGCGCCGGTGTGCACAGAACCTGAGGGAAGACAAGGCAAGGACTATTGACTAGTAGGTTCTGAACCCTCATGACACTTGTGGTAGTTTCTCTTTAACTTTGCTCTCATTTGTGTACAAATTCTCTGAGCCACACCTTAACTAATGTTAAATGAAATCTTATCCACCTTATCCAGCCTCCTTCCCTCTACTCATAAAGACAATTAAATCCCTCCTCAGCAGCCTCCTCTATTCTGAAGAAAGCAATCTCACTATATCCAGTTTCAGCTAAAATTACCTTGAGCTAAGTTTCTCTAATACCAACCAAATTCTTTGTAATTTTTCTCTTTGAAACAACCATTTTCTTCCTGCAATGTGGTGATGAGAAATATTAGCTGTGGCCTAATTAATAGTGTATATAATTCTAACATCTTTTCCCAGCTCTTACAATCAAAGACAAGAAAGGAACTTGTACTCTTCAAGAATCCAGAAGATCACTGTTATTTCTACTCTGAACATGTCCCTCTACCCCAATCACACTTCTCCAGGCAATCCATTTGGATGCTTTCCTATTCACCCGGCCTGTCCACTGGTATTTTTCTGCAACTCATTATTTGAACCACTTGGCCATTTCTTGCTACATTTGCAGCACTTCCAGATGTTGAAACTCCTGACAACCACATCCTTTGCTCATGGTCACTCAGCCAATATTGTATTTGAAGCCACGTTTGGTTTCCATTAACTTTTACTTTTCTGGCCAGTTTTCCTTGAGAACTCCTTTCCACAATTGTGGTAGGTGCCACATTCAACCCTGGTCTTACTTCCTGAGTTAAAGAATCTAGTTACAAGGTATCACAATTGGACTCAATAGTTGTTGTAAAAGAGGACCCAGTTTCTAGAATCCTGACCAGTTCAATTACCTTGGGTAGGAGCGCCTGCATAAGAGCTGGGCTAGATCAGGGTATGGTGTCCTTTCCAGAGGATTGGCTTGCCAGCATAGCCAGGGGTCGAGACAGAATCAGTCACTAAGGTCAAGTACTAGCTAATGTCTTGTTCAGCCTTGGAGAATAAGGCCATGAATGGTTGAAGGTTGAGTACAGGGTGCTGTTGAGATGGTTGTGGCAAATGAAGGCTTTCAGCTTCTGCTCTCATCCACTTTGTTGGAAATGTTTTGGGACAGCAGGAGTGATATTGGACCTCACTCACCCATGGTCCTCTGTTGAGTAACACTGTAGCCCTCACTTTTCCCCATTGCTTTGTGCCTATCCCATTCCTCTTTTCAACTACAAGTCAAATTTCTAACATATAACCCCTTTCTTGGTTGAAAGAACAATTTAAAAATTGCTGATACGGGTGCACTGGTTAGAAAAAGCTTCTTCCACGATCACTCATTACTTTAAAATTGTGCTCAAGTCCTTGTCACAACCTGGGAATGGCATCGCATTAACCCTATCCACACCGCCCGCCCCCCATCCCCAGCAACAAATCTCCTCCCAGTCCTCTCTGCTCCAAGGATAACAAACCCCAGCTTCTCCTTTCTCGCCGAAATTCTTCATTCTTCCAAACAGGCCATTTAATGTGACCAACACCAAACATTTCAGCGAACTCACCAGTGTGCTGTCTGGCACCTCGCCTTGGACTGGCCAGGGATCGGTGTATGACTCTAAAAATACCAAATGAAGACAGACCTCTGAGGGGAACCCTCCTCAGAGCAACTAAAGCCCGTCTCAGGCGGATTTTCTCATTTCCCCCCCAATGCTAATTGTTCATCCAAGCTACAAGCCTCGATTAAAAGGGGACTCGGTTATTTGCCCTCTCTGTGGCTTCCAGCAGATTAACACATCTCGAAAATATGAGGTTCAGTTTCCTGCCCCGCCCCCTACACATTCGTTCAAATCCTTACTCCGAAAGACAAATCTCTTCCGATCCGTGACAGCCTTACACGAAGCCCACGCCGAAAGCGTCGGAGATTTGATCTAAAATTCCATTGGCGAGACAGAAACAGAAAATCCTGGGGATAAATTGAGTCCACGTAGCAGTGGTTAGCGGGAAGACGTTCACTGCAAGCTTCGCCGTTAACCGAGCTGCTTCTGGCTTCAGCAATTTTCCCCACCTCACCCCCTCCAGTCGGGGCAAGAGTTATTCTAGAACAATTCTGTGTATCTACACCCACTCTGTATGCAGAGAGAGATTTCTAAAATGCGAAACTTCAAGCGGCGCAAGTACCCTTTCTTTTAACCCCCCCCCCCCCACCCCTTCTCACCCGGAGGACAAAATTGATATCTGGTTCCAAGATTGTTCCCGGTTTCCAGCTGAGTCTTTGTAAAGCGCCCAGACCCTTGCACGCCCTTTGCTTGCAAGCCCAATAGAGTCGGTGCGGCCATCAGACCCATCGTTCCCCAGCTCCCAATCAGTCGCACCTTTATTACTGAGAATAATTTCTCGAAGCTGGACCGCCAGGAAGGGCAGAGGAGAAACACTAATGTTCATACTACCGTAAGAATTCAAATAAAATGCACCGCCTGGATCTATTTGCTTTGGTACTCTGTCAATTGCAATGGAAACTCGGTCTGTAGTTCTTTTTACACGGGCTATCCACACCAAACAACGCGGATGACGCGGCTCGCCGTGTGCGTTCCTACCTGATCTTAAGCGGCCAAGAGTTAGAGCGGTCGGGAAGCCCGTCGGGTGAGACTGGTGTCACGAGGACGCGGTCCCATGTAGTTCAAACCTGAGACGTACAAGATTTGTATAAAATACAAATTTCATTATCTACCAAATGAACAACAACCACAGCAATGGTTTTTAAAATCGGGTTTCGTTTCGGAACTCCGAGCGTGTCGGTTTGCAGACACGGACTTTCTCATTGAACTGAATGCCTTTACCTGTTGGTCGGATCGAACCATGCCTCACCTCCTCTGGTCCGCCCACTCCCACACAGGGAAGATGGGACGAAATAATTGGATCTGTTCAGGACGATCAAAGTGTCTCCGAGAGCTGATCAGCCACTGGGGTTGTTATTCCATGCGCCGTTTAAGTTATACTTTGTTTTATTATGGACAGAATCCCTCCTTGGTAATTGTTTAACCTCTCACACGTGACCCCAGGGCCAACTTCCGCCAACATTTGAGATACCCTAAGAGACCTGACATTCTTCCCCCTCTATTCTGTCCCCCCCCCACTCCTCGACCCCACCCAGTGCTCGGACTGCAAACATCCCAGAGCACCCCCCTCCCCTCCCCTCCCCCCACAGTTCACTGCGGTTAATGAACAAACAGTCCTTTTCCGAAATAGGAACTTCAATCCCCTGTCGACGCGAGGGTGGCCATTGCGTTACTGCGCCTGGGAAAGATTTCAGAACCGAAACGATGGCCCTAATGGTCTCCTTCAGTCTAATGGAAAGTAAATCGAGTTGCTAGCTCTGAAATCTGGTTGGGATGGTGGTTTTGTATTACTCGGTTTATACCCCATTCATGCTACAGTCGGCGGATATTCTACCTGCCTTGTCCATGACCAAATTGTATCACAACGAATGATTTTCCCCTCAATTCTACTCTAGCTGTAGACAACACAGAAACAAGTCCCTTCCTCCACTGTGCCTATGCCGTCCGTATCTTCTAGTCCCATTTAGCAGCACTTCAATCGTAGCCACCTATACCTTAGCGAGTTCTCATAAAGGTAGTTTATAATCCCGAGAGCATTATCTCAACTAGGCAGCTTGTTCCACCCTGGGTAAGAAAAACCCTTCTTCATCAGATCTCTTCTCCGCCTTTTTACATCAATTAAGTTAAATCTATCCCGGGAAAAAGAAACTTTTTTCAGGATGAGTTACATTCACTAATAAAGGATGATCGTTAAAGCAGCACTGTGGGATTGGGCAACAGCAGACGCGAATACCAAACTTTTGCTGAAAAGAGGTGAATAGTTTCCTTTGCCATTCCACTGAGAGGAACATGGAGATAGAGGAAAATGGATTCTATCAACGTTCAATAGATTGTAAATACTTTTAAAATGCCGGAAAGATGTGTAACTGCGAAAAATGTGACACTGGATTTTTAAAAAAGTAGTTGAACGCACTATGGAATGTATGGAAAGTTCTATATGTAGAATATTTATAACCCTCGGAAGCTATCCGCTTGGTTTGAAATATATTCAGATTTCGAAAATATCACTTTAACTCATACATCAGAAGTGACAGTAAGCTGAACGTCACCAACTAATGAATCACCAGGTTATCGCCTCTCGGGCTTCTATGCGAGATAAAACATTTTTGTTTAACTGTCCCCATCAGCCTCGACTTAAAACTGAGGAAGTCTCCCTGTCAAGTGCCAAACTCCTAAAACGAATCTTTTTTTCCCCTACGTTAAACGCATCTATTTCAGAAAAGGTGGAAGCTTCATCTTACTTTAATGGGAAGTGGCTGCTCTCAGAATAAACAGCACAGCGACTCCAAATTGCCGTCTTTCCATCAAAGTCGAATTATTTGTAAACTTTCCTCTTCCTTGCACAGAACGATCCCAGTCCAGTCGCCTCTCAGTTCCCAAGCAATCCCATATTGTAAAATAAACTCGGGCTTCGCCGCAGTGTACGAGTGGTAGAATTTTATGTCCCCACTGCTCATCTGCAGGACTGAGCTACGGTTTCGAAATGTTCTTAGAAAGATGAGGCTATGCTGCTTTTCCCCTTAATGTTGTGCAAGTTAATTTCCTGCACCTACGCGCTTTGCGCAGTGAGCAGAAAATTAGGCATATACAAATATTAAAAATAACCATTCCTGTTACATTATTCACCCACTCAAAATATTTACAGAGGTTATTTGGTAAAGACCCCCAGCGGTGTTCGGAACAAAGAGACGACTATCTCAGTCTATAGTGACTGATAATCGTATGTAGATACGACTATGCATGTAAAACAATTCAAATGACAAATTCTCCCTCTGACCGATATTTGGAGTTAATCGCTCCCCCTGCTTGCGATACGGCATATGAATGATATTGCTTAATAAGAATAGACCCACCTCGCAATGTTGAGTACTGCCGGCAGTAAGTCAAATGACGAGCTCTTTCTTAAAAGTCCTTGTTACTATGTGTGATTGATTAGTCTAGGGGGCAGTTTTCTCTTGTTTTGCCAGAGGTGAGTAACAGGTTGTTAACGATGCTCTCGATTGCACTTTATTCATTCAGGGAGGCTGAAAGAGAGAGAGAGAGAGTCTTGAATATTTTATGAGCTGGCACCACGTCTCCTTTCGGCAAGTGTTTCAGGAGATTGGTTGTTCTTGGGATTCGTCTTTGCTCGGGCTCTGCATCAGGTGTTAAAGAGACAGCTCGAGGGAGAGTAACAGCACGTGTCAGAAAACGCCGGCGTTACTAGCGAAATCCCAACCGATTCTCTATCACTTCCCTCTCTGATATTGTCACCCATTGCAGCCCTCACGGCCCCCAAGCGCTCAGCTTCTCAATGATACCAATTGCAGCAAAAAAAAACTGTTCAGAGAGAGAAAGCTGCCTTGACAGATTACTCCCGTGAATAAACAAGAGCAATTAAAAGTGTGAAGACTCACTTATTTCAAAATGCAACTCGATGCTCGGATTATCATTACGCCAGTCTTGATCTTTCTCTAAACACAAACTGTATCCTTGCGGTAAAGATTGACGGTGAACCTGTGAGATCACTCACTTTCAGTGCGGTGGAACTACACTGTAAACCAAGGGGTTGTATCTGAGACTGTCTACCTGTGCGCCCTGAGTCAGGACGCTACTGCTAGGGGCGGCGCGCTTTCATTTATACCTTGCCTATTCAATGAGCCAGAGAAGAAAACAAGTTTCACGTATAAATTCGTTTGCACATGTTTACATGCAACGACTGAAGGATGGATGTGAGAGTTTGTGTGGATGCATAGTGACCCTTGGGCGTTAAATAACCAAAAATGTGTTTTCGATGCTCAAGCATGGAGACGCCAACGAATTCCTGCTTTCCGATCAGGACGGGGTTGTTTGTCCAGCAGTTTAGCAGCTTGTTATATTTTTAAGGTTCCAGAGAATATCGCTCGATTGCAGCCATTTTCACTTGATAACAATAAAAAGAAGCCGCGAAATGACACCTCTCCCCCCTCAGGTCCGGTAATCGCGGGGTTACGATTGGGAGCTATTCTCATGCAAGAATGTTTTTCTTGGCCCCCTTTCATCTGATTAGCGAGAGAAAACAGAATGGAAGGATGATTTCGGTGGCAGGACGACAAAGCTTGGGTGTGGTTCAGATTGGATCTGATCTCCGAGATAGAGTGAAAAGTGTCCATAAACGCTGATGAATAGTTTTTAGCAGATAGCTCGGAATACCTGGTTTAGTGCAAGGACGCTCATTGTTAACTTTCTGGGGACAATGCGTTCACACAAGCACTTTGCTGATCCCACTGCCTAAGCAAAGGGATAGATGAAGCTCAGGTCTTCCAAATGAGCCGGCTGCCGCCAGTTATTTATTGCTCGATTTTTAGTGCTCTTCGGATGGAGGCAGCTTCAGGCCCTGTGGTGTACCTGTGTCTGGCCGCAGAGGTGGATCTTCCACCGCGCACAAGCCCGGTACGTTTTAAAGATATCGGAGGCAAAATCTGTCCTGCGAGACATGTAAACGGCCGAGTAATTTGAAATTGGAGTGCCTTTCAATTCACTGTTTTAATGAAACGATGCCATGAGGAACAACGTCTTTCATTGAATTGCGTGACAACAATAAGCCAATACACACTTGAAAATAAAATCTAACCCTGGCTTCTGGAGTGAAAATTTTTAATCTGCCTATCTGTGGAATATGCATGCACCAGGCAGAAAGTGGAATATTCCCCCCCTTTCACAGAAATACTCTCGCTGGCTGAGGGTCAGACAAGGCAAGGAGTTTGTTTGTCGACATTTTAGCAACTGTTTTGCCGAACTATTTAAGTCTTTTGTGTTCTTTCCCTTTAACAATAGCGATCGCTCACCTCATTCACTCAGCACGCAAAGGCTAATTCTGTAAATCTATTTATTTTCAAATAAAAACGACACCACAGTGCGAATAAACGCTATTTCACGTTTTATGGTTTCGAAATATTGATAGTTTAAAGTAAAATACATGTCAAAGCCCGCTGTAAAGTATCTCGTCTGTTCCTCTTCGACCGTGAATGGCATCGGCCTCGGGGTTAAATGGCATCAGCTTTTCTGCTATTTACTTCGTTGTAGTTAAGAGCACCTAATTTAGCCTCTCTTTTTTCCCTTCTTGGATAGTGTCGGGGGATTGGGGAAGTGGCCAATTGTGGAGACTGCACAGGTGGGGCAGGAGGTGCTTGACAGAGCAAGTGGCTATTTACTCCGGATTTCTGCGTGTTGCCCTCAAAGGGATTCGAGTTATAGACTCATTAATTCATGCGGCATGGTAACTGGCCTTTCAGCACATCTTGTCCACTCTGACTGAGATCCCCATCCAAGCTAGTCACATTTCCCATTTTTGGCCCCTATTCCTCTAAATCCTTGTACCTGTCCAAATATCTTTTAAACTCTAATTATACCCTCCTCTACCACTTCTTCTGAAAGTTGTTCCATACACCCACACTTTCTGTGTGGAAAAATTGCCTCTCAGGTCCCTTTCAAATCTTTCCCCTTTCACCTTAAGTCCAAGTCCTCTAGTTGTAGACTCCTCTGCTCTAGAAAATGGGTTCTTGTTAACAAACACAAAACACTCTGCAGGTCTGTCAGCAGCTATGGAATGCAATGAACAGTCGTCAATTTGGGCCAAGGCTTTTGTTTAGGAAAGCCTAGCCCTTTTAGGCTAGAGAAGTTGGCTGGATGTTGTTCTACCAGTGAATTTGGAGGTTTATACTGGGATAATGTTAGGTTCCAGTGGGGTATTTGTTATCCACTGTAGTACGCACACCTCAGAAAGATGTAGGGGGCAAGAATCACTTCTGTTCCATAAACCATGGACTTTGCAATGGATCTTAATCGTCCAATATTCTTTCCCTCAAATAGTCAATAGTTGCACAGTCCAAAGACGTACCAGTTGGCAGGTTAATTGGTCATTGTAAATTGCCCTGTGATTAGGATTAAATCAGTTGAAAGTGTCGGAACAGCCTATTCTGCACTTAATCGCTATAAATAACTATATTCCGATAAATAAAAACTTTAAACTTTCACTCTCTCGCTTTAAATGCATACCCAGGGAAATAGATTCCGACTGGTCACTCGGACTACGCCTCTCATAAACTGCTACCGAGTCTCCCCTCAGTCTTCAATGCTCCACGGAAGTTTCTGTCCCCCTTCCTCTATAACGTGTGGCGCATGGCCAAGTGGTTAGGGCATAGGGCTCATGATCTGAAGGTTGTGGGTTCAAGTCTCAGCCAAGGCAACATGTTGTGTCTTTGAGCAAGGCACTTAACCACACACTGCTCCATCCACCCAGCTGAAAATGGGTACTGACTAATGCTGGGGGTTAATCTCGCAATAGACTGGCATCCTATCCGGGGCGGGGGGGGGGGGGAGTCTCGTACTCTCAGTCACTTCACGCCACAGAAACTGGCATAAGCACCGGCCTGATGGGACACAAAGGCTCGGGACAGACTTTAACTTTTTTTTCCTCTATAACTCATGCCCCCCGATTTGGACAGCATGCTGACAAACGTGTTTTTATTTATTTTTTGCGATACAGCACGGAGTAGCCCCTTCTGGCCTTTCATGCCAGGCCACCCGGCAACCCAGTTGTTTAACCCTAGCCTAATCATGGGATGACTTACAATGACTAATTAGCCTACCAACCAGTACGTCTTTGGACTGTGGGAGGAAATGCACACTGCCACAAGGAGAATGCACTAATTTCTTACAGACAGGTCACTGGTACTGTGAAATGTTGTGCAAACCATGCTGCCAGCTATTCTTTCCAAAGCCTCCACATCCTTCCTATTTGTATAACTAAAGTTTTATGTGGCTGCAGAATCACTTCCTCAACCTTGCACTTAGTGCCCTGTCTGATCCAGACATAGATGCCGTACACCTTTATCATCCAGTCTACTTCAGGGAGTTACAAACTTAGACCCCAAGATCCCTCTGTACATCAGTGCTGTTCAGGGTCTATTTGAACCCTGTCCCCACAAAGTACAACACCTCACATTTACACATGTTACATCAAGATTGGTTGTGACTTCATATATAAGGCTTATTCACTGAATACAATGAGGTTGGGATGACCTTTATCCTGACATGGAGGCCACAAAAGTTGAGAAGTTTCCCACCTGTCTTGTCAATTGACACCACTCCAATGAGGATATTTTCAAAAGGGAACTGGATCATTCGAATCCCAGAATATTCTCACAGAAGTAGGCCACAAGTAGGAGGTATTCAACATTGAAATGAGCAATTTAGCCTGCCAACTATCAAGCACCTATTTGCACTAACCTTACTCCAGTTCCACGTTTTGATTCATGTACCTTCCCGTCAAACCCCATCAGGTTTTGAGCACCTGATCAGAGTCAGTTTACAGTGATCAACTACCCTATCAACCACTGTATTTTTGCAATGTGGGGGCAAGTGAGAGCAACATGGTGACATCGGGATAGAACATTGGCCACAGAAGCTGTCAGATAGCTGCTTTGCTGGTGGTACCACCATGCGACCATTTAATCCACTGTATCTATTCCAACACCTTAAAGAACAGTTTATTCAGTACCCAGGACCTTTCAATAATTTTCTTTTTAGGTGCCTATCCAACTCTTTCAAAAATCTTGTTTGTCTCAATTTTTATAATCCTTGCAGGCAGTGACTTCCAGATTATAATCGGTCTGTGTAAATAGCTTTATTCCACATCTCCCATATGTATTTTGTTCATCAT
Source organism: Mobula hypostoma (assembly GCF_963921235.1). Classification (NCBI taxonomy): domain Eukaryota; kingdom Metazoa; phylum Chordata; class Chondrichthyes; order Myliobatiformes; family Myliobatidae; genus Mobula; species Mobula hypostoma. The sequence goes on from NC_086098.1 coordinate 143,047,630, forward strand.
TTTAAATCCATGTCTTGTGGTACTCAAGGCATCCACTAATGGGATCATTTTCTCTCAATTGACCCATCTGAACCAATCACAGTCTAGTATACTTCTATTAAATAGCTTCTCAATCTCAAACACAAGAGATTCTGAAGACCCTGGAAATCCAGAGTAACACAGAAAATGCTGTAAGAACTCAGCAGGTCAAGCAGCATCTATAAAGGTCAAAATGGCAGCTCTTATTCCTCTCCATCAATGCTGTCTGACCTGTTGAGTTCCACCAGTGCCATTCAGACTCCTTTGGTCCAGTGAGAATAACCACATCTTGTCACAATGGGGTGCTGGGAACAGACCTAAATACGAGACACAGGCACTGAGGTACAAGGAACAGGACTTGACTGGAGTAGGGACGTGACAGGATACAGGCAAGGAGCAGGGACAAGAACACAGACTTGGGCTAGGGAAAGCGGGACCAGGACTAGAAACCATGGAGTAGGAGACAGGGCTTCGATTCCAAGCCCGAGACTGGACAAGGACCCAGAACCTGGGTCTTGCCTCGGGCACAGATCCCAGACCCAGACAAGGACATGACATGGCTTCAGGACAGGACATGGTTGGGGCCTTGGGTCTTGAGGCTTGGCTACAGGCTGGGGCCTTGGGTCTTGAGGTTTGGGCTCTTGGCGGAACTCCTGGGCAGGACGCAGAACTTCACCCCACAGAGGCAAGGACAGGGAGGGACAGACCCAACCGCAACGTAACATTAAACAGCCTGCTTACCCAACAAAGGTATGGACAGGAAAGGAGCTCAGTCTAGGGTGGCTCTGAGTCTAGGGGCAGCCAGCAATCTTGGCTGGCTACAGAAACAGCCAAGTGCATACCATGATGACTGCTCCAACGAGCTGCAACAAGGCTCCATGAAGCAGTGGTCCTCCAACCAGGCCTAAAGATCACAAATGGTGTCACTAGCCTTCCATCAGCAGGTTGCTCCAAGGGGGACTGACAAGACAAACCAACAGCCACACTCAACCCCAAGGCCACTTACAAACGATATATTCCAAGCCCCAAGATGGGAATCAGGTGCCTATGATTAACTCAACCAAACGAGGGACAGCTGGAAGACCCGGAGTCCTGAATCCACGGACTGGACCATGAATCGGAATGCAGAATTCACGGACTGAACCATGACCCATCTCCAGTGTAACGCCTCCAGTGATGATCAAATCTCTCTTCCCTGGAACCATTCTCTGTATCATTTCTATATTCTGTCTAGAACTTTGCATGTCTGAAAAGCATAAAAAGGAAAAAGTAGGAAATAGGGGTCAATTCCTCATTTTTCAAACCATCATCCACATACAGCCTTAATCAATGCTGTGTGGATCTGTAGTTCTGAGCACGAATGGATTAAAAACTTCTAATATTTGGTAAGGGGTCTTGAAACTCCAAAGTTTGAATGAAGGTCTAGTACATCCATTCCATTCCACCACCATCAATGCTGCCTTCACCCATATCAGGAGGCTCTATGTTGTAGTGGTTAGCACAATGCTTTACAATGCTAATGACTGTAAAGCTGCTTGTAAGGAGTTTGTATGTTCTCCCTGTGACCGTGTGGGTCTCCTCCAGGTGCTCTGGTTTCCTCCTGCAGTCCAAAGGTTGGCAGGCCAATTGGTCATTGTAAATTGTCCTGTAGTTAGGCTAGGGTTAAATTGGAGGGGTGCTGGGCAGTACAGCTTGAGGGACCAGAAGGGCTTACTCTAGGGTGCTACGACTTTTGCACAGCACTCTAGTAATTTTAGGTGTTGCACTATACTGCTGGTGCAAAAAAAAAGACATAAGTGAGTGATGATAAACCTGATTCTGATATGGGATTGAAAGTGGGAAGGGGACAGGGCGAGGAGAATCATGGTTTGGAAAAGGGAAAGGGAGAGGCGAGGGAGAGAGAGGCACCAGACAGACATTCTGTACTAATCAATAAACCAGTTGTTTGGAATCAAATGACCTTGCCTGGTGTTGTCTGTGCCCACACCACCCCTCACCTCTGGCACTCTTTCTCTGCCACCTGTCTCATACCCCTCCAGTGGCACTCCACCCTCGCCAACACCAACATCCTTTGCTGCCGCTAGATTTACAAGCTTGCTTTCTGCTCCACATTGACAAATACAGGACTGCGCAAAAGTCTTCGGCATCCTGGCTATGTATATGTGCCTAAGACGTTCTCACTGCACTGTAAATAAGTAAATAAATCCCCTCCGTTTCCCACATGTCTGCCTTCATAACAGGGATTACCTTCCCCGTGTTCTTTCCTACATCGCACAAGCCTCTGTACTCAGCACATCACTTTCTGCAACTTTTGCAAACTCCTCTGGGATGCTACCAACAGGCACATCCTTTCCTCCCCCTTCTTCTGCTTTTCCCTTGTCCAGTCACCCCTCCCCATGATCTCCCTCCTGGCACTTACCCCTGCGAGCATGACAAGGGCTACACCTGTCCCTAAACCTCATTCCTCACCACCATTCAGGGCCCCGGACAGTCCTTCCAGGTGAGGTGATGCTTCATCTCTAAGTCTGTCAGGGTCACCTAATGTGTACAGTGATGCCAATGACCCTCCTCTTCACTGGCAAGACCTGACACAGATTGGGGAGTTACTTTGACAAGCACCTCTTCTCTGTCCACCGCAGAGGGCAGGATCTCCCTATGGCTACCCATTCCAATTCTACTTCCCACTTCCATATTGACATGTCTGTCTATAGCCTCTTGCAGGCATTCACAGTCGAGCAAAGAAATAGAATGTTATCAATGCACAACTACACAGAAGCACTGACAAGCAACCAATGTGCAAAAGGCAAACTGCAAAAACAAAGCAAATTGCATTAAATAAATAAATAATACTGAGAATATGAATTATAGCAAAGCAGCCTTCGTGTGTTAAAGCAGCAAACATCACCAAGGACCCCCACCATCCAGGCCATGCTCTCTTCTCACCACTACCATCGGACAGGAGGTACCGGGGCCTTGGGTCCCACACCCCCAGGTTCAGGAACAGTTATTACCCTTCAACCATGAAGCTGCAGAACCAGCAGAGACAATTTCACTTGACACAATGCTGAACTGATCATTGAACACAAACTAAGGATTCACTTTTGATGACTCTACAACTCATGTTGTCAGTATTATTTACTTAATATTATTTGGATGTTTTTTTTATCTGCTCAATTTATCTTCTTTTGCACATTAGTTGCTCATCATCCTTTGTGTGTAGTTTTTCACTGATTCTATTATACTTCTTTGTTCTGCTGTGAATGCCGGCAAGAAAATGAATCTCAGTGTAGTATTTGGTGACACATTTGTACTTTGAAGATAAAATTGCTTTGAACTTTGAACTCCTCTACTGGCACAATGAGGTCAAACTCAGGCGGAAGGAGCAACATCTCATATTCTGTCTGTTGGTATGGACATTGATCTCCCTAAGTTCCAGTAATCATTCCCCTCTGTTTACCCCCACCCTCCTTTTTTTATTCCCCATTCTGGTTACCCTTTCTCACTTTCTCTTCCTCTACTCTGCCCTCATGACCTGCCCATCACCTCCCTCTGTTCCCCTCCTCCTCCCCTTTATTCCATGATCCACTGTCCTCTCCTATTAGATGCCTTATTTAACCTTTTGCCTCTTCCTCCCATCCCTTCACAGCTTCTCCTGCCATCTTCCCTCTCCCACCCAACCTCCTACCTCCCCCCCTCACCAATCACCTGCCGTCTTCTACTTCTTCTCTCCCTACCTTGTTATTCTGTCTTCTGCTCGCTTCCTTTCCAGTTCTGATGAAGGTTCTCAGCCCAAAATGTCGACTGTTTATTTCCCTCCATGGATGCTGCCTGACCTGCTGTGTTCCTGCGCCATTTTGTGTGTGCTCTTCAAGATTTCCAGCATCTGCAAATCTCTAGTACCTACCATTCTATCTCCATTTTAACTGATCTTCTCCTCTCATTGGGAGTTTAAGGAGTATGATTCCCCCAGCTAAGCATAAGTGAATGCAAATTCACTTGTCTTTTTTATCAACATTTCATTTGCTAGTGTTCTAATAAAAACGTTGTACATGGATGTGGAATTATACATACTGTATAACAAATTTAACTGATCATCAGGTACATTATCAAGATGTTTTTTTAATTAATGCTTGAAATTAGAAGAGTTAATATCATGAGTTTGTAAATTCCCCACTGTAATTTCCCCTGAGCCCCAAATACCATTTCTGCTGATATGTGGGCTGTATTTTTCTAAGCTTCCTTCCTTCCTTATTCTTTTACTCTGAAGGTAATGGGGCCTAACTTTTTCTGTGCATATTTGACAATATCTTTGAGGATGTTGCAAAAGAATGGGAATTTTGAATCTAAGTGATGTATACCCTTCGTCACACCCTTGCATGTTTTGTGCGAACTTTTCCATTGGCTTAAAGTTCAATTTACCTGCAAGTGCTCCACCGACAAAACCGTCACATTTCTGAGGCAATGGAGCATTCCACTGATCATCAAATAAAAAAAACAGAATATGCTAGAAATACTCAGCAGATATCTGTGGGAAAAGTAACAGAGTTAAGATTCAAGATGGTTTGACGTCATTTCCTGTACACAAGTGTAAAGGAGAACAAAATATCCAAAGTATCTGGATCCGAGGCTGCCCAAAAAAATGAGCACAAAAGATAAAGAATATACTAAAAACACAAAATAAATATAAATATATAAGATAGCTTATACCATAGGCTGATTGTATGCTGGCAAAGTGATGCTAGGCTCTACATAAGGTGAGAGGAAATAATAAAGTAATGGTGGAGTTAGTGGGTGGAGGTGTTGATCAGTCTGACTCCTTGGGGAAAGTAACTTGCTTTTCAATCTGGTGGTCCTCGCGTGGATCCTGTGTAGCCTTCTCCCTGATTTAAGTGGCAAACAATCCGTTGATAGGGTGTATTGGATCCTTCATGATGTTGCTAAACTTTCTCTGGCACTTTTCTGATGTCAGGTAGGCTGTTGCCAGTGATGCATTGGGTGGTTTTAATGGCCCACTGTAGAGCCTTTCTGTCTGCCACACTGAAGTTTCCAAAGCAGTGATGCAGTTTACTACTTTCTACTGCACATCTTGATAAGTCAGGGCGTGAAAGGACACAGTGAGAGGTCAGGAGAATGGGGTTGAGAGAGAAATGGATCAGCATGATCAAATGGTGGAACAGACTCGATGGGCCAGATGGCCTAATTCTGCTCCCATGTCTTATGACCTTATGATTTGTAGTATGACATGAGTTAACATGTGTTAAATCCAACTCCCTTCAGCCTCCTCAGAAAGTAGAGACATTGGTGAGCTTTCTTGGCATGCACAAGAGAAAATCTGCAGATGTTAGAAATCGAAGCAACACACGCACAAAATGCTGGAGGATTGCAGTAGGCCAGGCTGCATCCAGGAAAAGAGTCCACCCTTCGCAGGACTGAGCTTTCTCGATTGTACAGGATGGGTTCTGAGACCATGAGGAGTTATGTGTGATGCGCACCCCCGGGAGTTTGAAGCTGCTCCGTTTCCACTGCTGTGCTGCTGACGTAAAGGAGGGTAATGCATTCTCCTTCGTCTTGTTGACATTAAGGAAGAGAATGTTTGCCTGGCACCAATCCTCGAGCTCTTCCACCTCCTCTCTCTCTCTCTCTCTCTGTGAGCCGTCCCACTGTTGCTGGCTATGAGCTCCACCGCTGAAATATCATCAGCAAACTTGACGATGCGATCGTTCGGGTGTTGGGCCATGCAGCCAAATGTGAACAGAGTTTACAACAATGGGCTCAGTGCACAGCCCGGACCCATGTTGAAGATGATGGGGAAGGAAAAGCAGTTGTGCATCCTGACTCTCTGAGATCTACTGGTTGGGAAGTCCAACACCCCGTTGCACAGTGGTGTAGTTAGACCGAGGAGCAGGAATTTGTTCACCAAGGTTGGTGGGGCAATAGTGTTGAATGTCAAACTGAAATCCAGAAACAACATTCTGATTTAAGTGCCCTTCTAGATATGCCAGGGCCAGGTGAGTGACAGCATAGAGTGGTTCTGTCGGTGAGTATATTGGCGAGTGCCCAGTGTGGCAGGAATGGAGTTTTTGATATGTGCTATTAGCAGACGTTCAAAGCACTTTATGACGATTGGCGCCAGTGCCATCAGGTGGTAGTCATTTAGTTCTGAAAGTGTAGAGTTCTTTGGTACAGGGATGATGGCGGCTGATTTGAAGCCTGGATGAGTGAAGTAACGTTTCAGGTCAAAGACCCTTCATCAGAAGTAGGAAAGAGCGAAAAGGTGTAAGGAGGGTTGGGGACATGGACGTCTGTGATTGGGAAAAAAACCGGGCTGAGTACATGGATAAACTGCAGACAGATTATCTGGTCTATGAGTAAATGGGAGCAATTAGACCGTGAGATCAAAACAGAAGAACATAGACAAAGAATGTGAAGTGCAGAGCCTATACGTATCACCAGTGTTTTAGCTGGGCAAATCTCCCAATTTCAGAAGGGGAAAAATAAAAATGAAAAAAGAAACAGAAATAAGCAGGCTGAGCCAAAATCAGAGCTGATTTCTACAGATTTTACTCATTAGAAACTTTCTTCAAATTTTCATTTTCATGATCACACAGGCTGTTATCCCCAAGACTGTTACCTGTTTAGTGTTAGTGACTGATGCTAGTTAGAAACTGTTAGACAGCCTCCTGTCCCAACTAAGTGGCTTTGTGTCCCAATTTTCTTGATTAGTTTTTCTTCTTCAAGATTTGTCCCAAATAAGCCGCTGCCCTGTCTAAGCAATGATCCAATTAACTGGAATCCAAAGTATTTTTAAAGGGATACTAATAAGATGTCACTTGGAAGGTGATGAATAAGATAATAAGATAATAGCTCGGCTGGTGGTGCAGTGAGATCAGCGCCAGGCTTGAGAAGGGAGGTTCCTGAGTTCGATCCAGTGACAGACTGCTCCCGAGCGCGCTCTCCATCCATGCCGGGTTGATGTCGAGCTCGCAACTCAACCTCGTAAAAAAAACACTGCCACCTCCAGTTTAAATTCCCGTGCGGAATATTGTGGAGGATCAAATACTCAAACCCCAAACTGATAGTTGGTTAACAGACAGAAAACAGGTCATAGAGAAGCAGAATCTCTGCCCTTGCCAACCAAGTTGCCTACCTGAGCTGGTTCCATTTTCCTGCATGTAGCCCATATCCCTCTAACCCTTTCCCATCTATGAACCTGCCAGGAACCTGCATCAGGACAGAGAGTAGAGAGGGATGATAGCTAATATGTAGAAACTGAGAGGGAGGGGTGAGACAGAGGTTGCTAGGTGATCAGTGGGACCAGGTAAAGAGGGGACGATGGGCAATTAGAACCAGATGGAGGAGGAGATAGAAAAAGTGACCCAAGGAAAAAGAAAGGTAAAATCTCAGGTGAATAGGTATCTAGGTGACGGGAAGATGGAACCAGGTAGGGGATGGTGAAGAGTCATGCTAACAAATAGGGAGGAGATAAAAAAAAGTGACTAGAGGGAAAGGGAATCTAATTGGATTGATGGGAGTGTGAATAGAACACACTAATTTGATTTACCTGAAACTGGAAGATTCAACATTCATACCATTGGTTATGGGCCTCCGAAGTGGAGTATCAGAAATTGTTCTTGCAGTCTCACCACTATAGTGGGTAAGGCTGAGGACAGACAGGTCAGTGTAGGAACTGGAAGAGGACTGGCAAGCAAACTCTCAAGCTGGTCATTGTATGGTGATTGACAATCTAGCCTAATCTCAGCTCACAGTTACTAGAGTTGGTTTTTCAAATGATTGTTTTTTTACTTTGATTACATGTGAATAATTTTTAAATTTCAAAAAATATTTAGTTTGCCAGGAAGTGAACTAGAGTTCACATACGTTTGTTCGTTCGTTATGTGCCGTGTCATACATGGTCTCATGACCATGATTGCTCTTGGCAAATTTTTCTACAGAAGTGGTTTGCCATTGCCTTCTTCCGGGCAGTGTTTTAACAAGACGGGTGACTCCAGCCATAATCAACGCTCTTCAGAGTTTGTCTGCCTGACGTCAGTGGTAGTATAACCAGGGCTTATGATATACACCAGCTGCTCTTACGACTATCTACCACCTGCTCCCATGGCTTCATGTGACCATGACTGGGGGACTGAGCAGGTGCTACACCTTGCCCGAGGGTGACCTGCAGGCTAGCAGAGGGAAGGAGTGCCTTACACCTCCTTTGGTGGAGACCTATTTCCACCCCACCACCTGGAGTATTCATTTACACAGCTGTTGAATGGTATAACATAGATTTTAAACAATTTTCATCGTCTCAAAGTGCACCTACTCAGAGCCAGAGCATTACTAATTCCTGTTGTATTAATAAAAATTTGCCAAGGTTGATGTGAGTTACAATGGGCGGAGTTGTAAGGATATTAAAATGAATTAGGCATTTATTTATTGTGATAAGAATATTGGAAAGGTTCAAAGATTTGTTTGATTTAATGTGGAGTTCCTGGGATATGGTTGGCGGCGATAGGTTCTGTACTAAAACCTTCATATGTCCAGCCACAGTTGGCAATGCTAATGCACAGTCAAGTACCTGGCATTAATAGTCATCTGTAGATTTCTATTTCTTGCTTCTCATATTTTCTTGCAATGACGAAGGAATATATTTGACTCATCGTTTAGGCTGGCTCTTGGAGAACCATTGTTGGCGGAATTTCAGATGGCGATGAGGAGGCGTACAGGAGTGAGGTAGATCAGCTGGTTGAGTGGTATTGTAGCACCAGCCTTGCACTCGAAGTCAGTAAGACCAGGGAATTGAATACGGACTTCAGGAAGGGGAAGCCGAGGAAACACACACCAGTTCTAATTGAAAGTTCAGAGGTAGAAAGGGTGAGTGGTTTTAAGTTCCTGGGTGTTAACATCTCTGAAGATCTGTCCTGAGCCAAAAATGTTGATACAATTCCAAAGAAGGCACGACAGTAGCTATATTTCATTAGGAGTTTGAAGAGACTTAGTATCTCATCAAAGATACTTGCAAATTTCTACAGGTGTACCATGGAGAGCATTCTAACTGGTTGCATCATCGTCTGGTATGGAGGGGCTCTGGATCAAAAAAAGCTGCAGAACTTGTAAACCGAGCCAGATCCATCATGGGCACTAGTCTCCCCAGCATCCAGGACATCGTCAAAAGGCGACGTCTCAAAATCCATCATTAAGGACTCTTCTTTGCAATTGCATCAAGATTTTTGTACATGCCCTCGTCTCATTGGTACCATCAAGGAGGAGGTACAGAAGCCTAAAGATACACACTCAGTGTCTCAGAAACAGCTTCTTCCCCTCCACCATCAGATTTCTGAATGGACAATGAACCCATGAACACTACTTCATTATTATTTTCCTTCTACTTATTTTTTTAAATATTTATTTCTTTTTAAAATTCATATATTTATTTTTACTCTGTATTGCATTGTACTACTACTGCAAAACAACAAATTTCATAACATATGCTGATGATATTAAACCTAATTCTGATTCTGAGTAACACTATCAACCCTATTGATCCATTTATTTTCCTGCAACCTGCTTCAGTTACACACTGTACATTCACCAAGTTTGTGACCTAGCTTTGGTTCTTGAACACAGACATTTAAACAGCCTGCACGTGATCTACTGCATGTCCTTCAATTCCATGCCTGTTCATGTGCCTGACTAAATACATCTTAAATGATGGTATCATATCTGCTTCCACCATCTCCCCAGGAAGAGCATTCTGGGTACTTAACCACACTCTGTGTGAAAAACTTGCCACATAAATCTCCTTTAAACTTTCCCTCTCTCACCTTAAGAGCTATGCCTTCTATTATTTGATATTGACCTCCTAGAAAAAAGACTAAGACTATCTTCCTTATCTATGCCTCTCATCTTTCCAACTACTTCAATTGTGTTTCTCCTCAGTTTCCAAAGGTCCAGAGAAAAATTACAAGCTGTTTGTCCAACCTCTCCTTATAGCTACTTCTCTCCAAGCCAAGAAGCATGCTGGTGAACCTCTTCAGTACCCTCTCCAGGCTCTCTGCTTCCTTCCAGTAAAGGGGCAACAATACTCCAAATGTCGCCTGACTGATGCAGCTGCAACCTGACTTCCTGACTATTAAACTCAATACCCAGAGTGATGCCTTACATATTCTTTACACCTTTTCTACTTGCCGTTGACTCTTTCAGAGAGCTACGGACTGTACCCTAAAATCCTTTTAAACAACAAAAGGTTCCTCAAGGTCCTGATATTTACTGTACAATTTCCTCTTAAATTTGACCTCCCAAATAACTCTCACTTACCGGATTAAATTCCTTTGTTTTCAGATATAGCATTGAAGTGTGTTGCTCTGGATTTCCATCATCTGCAGAATTACATGAATGTACATCATGGTTCAGAATTGTTTCTCACAATCTCCCTCTCAGGATGTTTGAGCATGTAATCTAGACAGGCATGTTCTGTAATATGCAGGAAAAACTGCAGATTAGAGATGCCGTCTTTCAGAGGTGGTGTCAAACCAAGGCTGCTTCAGTCCAATTAGGTGAATGTAAATTATTGCACAACATAACTTTAAGTTAGATTTTCATAGTTTCCCATTAATATGCTCAGAGCCCCTGTCAAACAGTGCAAACATCAGGAGAATAAGGAAGAAGAATGTACTGTGGTTGTGGAAGAATGCAGTTTGGTGCCATGAAAGAGGTAGAAACAGACAAAAAAGACTGAAATCTGGAGCAACAAACAGACCGCTGGAGAGATTCCACAGCATTTGTGGAGGGAATTGAGCATTGAAGAAACTCCGTAGCACTTGTGGAGGAAAATGAACAGCCGATATCTCAGATTGAGATTCTTCAGCTGGACTGAAAGAATAGAGAAGAGATAATGGTATCTGGGGAGAAACCAGAATGGATTGCTTCAAAGAAGGGATATTGAGTAAAGATGAGCATGGATTTTGAAGACTAGGGTTTGCAAGTTGCTCTTAGGAACAGTGAAAAATAGAAAGTAGCAATTCAACTGCCTTTTAATTCCAATCAGACAGAGTAAATTGAAGTAGAGATTCACAGTCGCCTGAGAGAATTAGACTTTGGAGAGGAATGTGATGGATAAATTCAGTAAATTAAAATGAACAATGAAAGAACAAGAATTAGGGAATGCAACGTTGTATCTATAGTCCCTGTGGATCTGCTATTGGAAGCACTTTAAAAGAAAGGTTTAAATCATCTCTTTATTATCTGAAGTCATTCAGAGTATTTTTTAAACCTAGAATTGCTTGTTCGTGAAAAAATGACTACTCTTTCTCAATGACTGCTGATTTCAGTGTTCTTTGTTCCAAGGTCTTCATGTTTATTGTATTCACTCCACTTAATTTGAATTAGACTGCTTGGCCATTTTGCGAGCAGGTGTCAGACCAGAAGAGAAAGGTGCATTACCTTTCATGAGTTGAGTTTTATTGTTATAATTTTATAGCCAACATTATTTGAAATTCCAGAATATATTATAATAAACTTAAATGCCCAGTTGACAATGATGAGACAGAATTGTCCCACAAAATTATTCTTCCAGGCCTGAGGAACTGCTATGCTAAAAAAAAAACCTGCAGATGCAGAAAATCAGAACCAAAGACAAAGAATGTTGGAAGGTTCATCTTCCTGAAGTGTTAACTCATTTCTCTTTGCACAGATGCTGCTTCCAACAATGACCTCTATGGCACTCCACTAGTCACAGTCCTCCAGGTGGAGAGTCAACCTACAACCATCACCCTCAGCTTCCTATCATTGAGCCAATTCTGAATCCACCTCACTAGCTTCCCCGAATCCCAGCCAACCTAACCTTCCAGATCAGCCTGCCATGTGGGAACTTGTCAAAGGCCCTACTAATGTCCACATAGACAACAACCACTGCTCAACCTTCATCTATTCCCTTAGTTACCTCTTTACCTCTGAAACACGCACCCACCCCCCCCCCCCGCAAATCCATCAGACACAATCTCCCAGACATGAAACCATGCTGATTATTCCTGATCAGGTCTTGACTATCCAATTCACGATAAATCCTGCCCTTCAGAATTCCCTTCAGTAACTTGCATAATGGAACAACATTAGCCACCTTCAGTCTTCTGGAACTTCACAAGTTGCTTTGAGAGTAATCTGTAGATCCCTCCTTCACTTTGCTCTATCTGCTTCTCCTTTTGCTTTGTCGTCCTCCAACTATTATCCACCTGCCTTCCTCGTTCCTCAATGCACCTTGACCTACCCATCATCTTTATCCCTCCTCAAGTTCCTTTCTCACTGCTTCTGCTCTCCTCTTTCTACTGGCCATTTTCCATCTCTACTCTTAACCTTGGTGCAGGGTTTGACTTGAAACATCAACAATCCCCCCACCCCCACAAGATGTTGCTTGACCTGTTGAGATCCTCAAGCAGATTATTAAGTGCAAGACAACCTCATTATTAGAGTACGGCTGTTCTTAGATAATTTCAGATACATTGTTTCTACTGCATATTCTGCATGCACTTCCATGTGTTTGTGTGAGATAGAAATATCCAACATTAGCAATACATTTATCTTTCTGCAAGAGGAATCTATAACCCCATTTCCCTTTGTTAAATCTTACTTATATTAGAGGAGTGACACCCTTTAAAACGCACTCCACAGTGCATCTGTAGAAATTTGTGGAGTCTTTGGTTACGTATCAAATCTCTTCAAACTGGTAATGAATTATAGTGCCTGGCATTCCTTTTCATTAATACGTTGAGATGTTGGGCCCAGGATAGATCTTCTGGGATGCTGACAGCCAGGAACATGAAGTTGTTCACCCTTTCCACTGCTGACCCCGGGATGAAGACTGGTGCGTGTGCTCTCTCGATTTCCCCTTCCTAAAATCTTCATCAGTTCCTTGGTCTTACTGATGTGTAGCCCAAGGTTGTGACCCACTCAACCAGTGACCTATCTCGCTCCTGTACATCTCCTTGTCACCATCTGATTCTGCCAACAACAGTTATGTCATTGGTGAATTTATGAAAGGCTCTTGAGCTGTGCCTAGCCACACATCCACAGCTGTAGAGACAGTAGAGCAGTGGGCTAAGTATGCATTCTTGTGGTGTGGCTGCGTTGATTTTCAGCAAAGAGGAGATGTCATTTCCAATCCACATTATCTGTGGTCTTCTTATGAAGAGATCCAGTTACAGAGGCCCAGGTTTTGAAACTTGTCGATTAGTACTTAATGGATGATGGTGCTTAACACGGAGCTGTAATCAATAAACAGCAGGCTGACATAGGCATTGCTGCTGTTCAGGACATCCAAGGTTGAGTGGCGAGCCAGCGAGATTGCATCTGCTGTAAATAGCAGGTAAATAACGGCAGGTCCAGGTCCTAGCTCATGCAGGAGTTAATTCTAGTTATACCTTCAACTCTTTCCTTCTCGTCACCATATTTTTGGCCATTGGAACCAATCTCTCAACTTCCATACCTAAATCCCTCATCACGTAAATCACTTCTTTGAACCTCATAGTACAAGGGTGATTGATAAGTTCATGGCCTAAGGTAGAAGGAGTCAATTTTAGAAAACCTAGCACATTGATTTTTCCTACATTTACACACTTAGTCCAGCGGTTGTGGAGCATACGGATCCCTTCTTTGTAGAAGTTAGCGTCTTGGACCCCCAGAAAGCGGTTCACAGCAGGGGTGATTGATAAGTTCGTGGCCTAAGGTAGAAGGAGATGAGTTATTAACTTTGAACTCTCTGCATTATCACTCAAAGAGTTGAACTGTACGTGCATGTAACAAGAGCTGTATAACTCATCTCCTTCTAGCTAAGGCCACGAACTTATCAATCACCCCTGCTGTGGACCACTTCTACAAAGAAGGGATCCGTATGCTCCACGACCGCTGGACTAAGTGTGTACATGTAGGAGGGAACTATGTTGAAAAACAAATGTGCTAGGTTTTCTAAAACTGACTCCTTCTACCTTAGGCCACGAACGTATCAATCACCCCTCGTACCATTTTTCTATCCTGAAACCAAACCATCTTTAACCCTTCTTATCTCAGACTTACTGATCTGCCCTATGTCCATGACTTGAATCCTACCTTTGTGGTTCAGTAGTTCCAGCTGTACACAATACTTAACGTTGTAGAAAGTCTAGGGCTCTGCAAAACCTACTGAGCTGCTTACATCAAGAAGCAACGAGAGATTGCAGGTGCTGGAGAAACTCAGTGTGTCAGGAAGCATCTGTGGAGGTCAAGACAGAGCTGATTCTTCAGGGACCTTTCATCGGAATTAGGATCCTGTTGCAGGGTCTCTTCCTTGAATGTTAGCTATCCCTTTGCATCCAAAATGCTGCTTGATCCGATGAGTTCCTGCAGCTGCAACATTATGGGGCATTTTGTTTCCTGAGTGGATTGTCCCAGTACTGTCAATGCACAGGTGGCAGAATCTGCATTCATTCTCCCAATCTCACAATGCAATCTCCAGAGTGGAACTGGGAGATACTTAGAGGAAAGATATAAGCCTTGTTTCTCCAAGTTTTGTGTCAATATGCCGGTGAAAGTATGGTGAACAAGTAGGTAAGCACTCATGCAACTCTCAGGAGATTGCACTTACTATTAATCTGCAGAAGTGTCATAGAGTCAAAGAAGCATAGAGCTCTACAACACAGAGACGGTTCCTTTGCCCCAACTCATCCACACCGAACAAGGTTCCTGCCTGAGTCCCATTTGTCTGTATATGGCTCATATCCCTCTAAACCTTTCCTATCCTTGTTCCTGTCTTAATGTCTTTTTGGAGTAGCATGTCATGTAGTGGGTGGCAGTGTGGAGACACATCTCTGGCAAAGGAGGCGGAAGGCGCTCCTTCCCTCCGCTAGCCTGCAGGTCACCCTTGGGCAAGGTGCTGCACTTGCTTAGCCCCCCCGCCCCCGATCAGGGTCACGGGAAGCCATGGGGGCAGGTGGTAGATGGTCATATGAGGAGCTGGTGCACGTCAAAAGACCTGGTTATGCGACCACTGCCGCCAGGCAGACAATCTCTGAAGAGTGTTGATTATGGCTGGGGTCACCCGTCTTGTTAAAACACTGCCAGATGAAGGCAATGGCAAACCTGTTCTGTGGAAAAATTTGCCGAGAACAATCATGGTCATGAGACCATGATTGCTCACGTTGTGGAGCACAGCACAGAATGGTGATGACATTATGTGTCATTTGTCAGCAGATTGATATCACAGTTTGCAAACTGAAATCTTTCACTCTTTATATTTTCAGATTAGAGGTAACCAGTCACAATGAAATACTTCAGACAATTACTCCACTAACTTTCTTAACCCAGCAGCTAATTTGTAAATAGGCTGAAGTGAAATTACCATAATTTAAATGAAAACAACACTGACACATAGGGGACTTTCAATTAGCTGAACCAGATTTTGTATGCTTCACATGCCTGTCATGTAAAGATTCTTCATTTAAACCAAATTATATAGTGTTATTTATTGCAATTATTAACAGATGACTGTCCCTGTACTACCATTCTGCATCCTTTTTCTGAATTTACCTCATTGTGCTTTTTTAAAGGTATCTCAGGTACTTGATTAAATTAGCAGGCCGTAACTCTCTGCAGAGCTAGCATTTTGGTTTCCTAGTTCCTGTTATCAACCTTTATTGTGGGAATGCAGATTATTTTGTAAACTAGCACTGTTGATGATATGTGCATGACGATATTGAACCTCTGATATCTTGTGCTTTTTTTAACCTGTTAATATTCTACATGTTAAACACAGTCATTCCATATACAGATATCAACGTGATCTCATCTAGTGATTGTATTCTCCGACAGTTAAAATACTTTTTGTTTCAGTGAGTTGTGTTGTTTTGTCTAAGTTGATCATTGATAGTAGGATTAAGCTTGCACTGGTTCAAAGGTTCCCAAATTATTTTAAGAAAATTCAAAACCATACACAATTCTAGTTTCAATGCAATTTTCTTTGTAAATAACAGACACAAAGATAAAGAAAACTAGAGCAGGAATAGAGCACTGTAACTATGAGCCTCTCCACCATGCAACAAGATTGTGGCCAATTCAATCTTGGAATTACCACCACATTCCTACTCTCTACCCGTACCCCTGATATCATTGAGTCTGAAATATCTGTAGACTCCTGCTTTGAATATAATCAATGATTGCACCTCTACAGCTCCCTGAGGTAGAAAAGTCATCACCTGCTAAAACAGGGGTTCCCAGACTTTTTCTTACGCCTTGGACCAGTACCATTAAGCAAGGTGTCCGTGGATCCCAAGTGGGGAACCCCTGCTCTAAGAGAAGAAATGGCGGTATTGAGATTTATCCAACTGTTGTACATTAAGCTTATCTCAGACAATGCATGACCTCTGTCAGCCGTCACTATTGTTTCTTTCTATACCTGCTCAAAATAAGAGTCATAATGCAGTTACATAGTTCTAAACGCAGTGAAATTATAATGGTGTAACTTTGTGTTTTGCACTCTCAATCTTGCAGATGAAGCTCCCCCAACTCCATATAATTAATTCTCAAATCAAATTATTGCCACAAATTTACAAACAGGTGGACTGTCTTAAGGGTTAAAATTCATGTCGACTACCTTTCATCCGATCAAAGATCAATGGCTCTGTTCCAGTCCCTACAGATGCTGGGTACTCTACAAAGTATCTCCAGTATTGTGTTTACTTCAGGTTTACAAGCTCTACAGTTTTTTCTGTGTTATTTTGTTCTTTTGTAATTTCACTACAAGGAGGAATTGAAATGCAATGCTATTTTTTCATGCATAAATTGGAAATACAGACCTGAGGTACGAGAATAGCCAAGCACACTCATTTCTCAATTTCTATGAACTTTTGGGCTATTCTAATGGCATTTAGTGTTGTGGTTTTCTGGAGATTTACATATTGCTGTGTAGACCCAATTGTTTAATGCTATTGTTTAGTGACTTTGGAATGATACCAGTTGTAGATATTACTTCTGGGACAATGTATACCCTAATCATGTTCCATAGTCTTTCAATTTCTACGTCTATTTCAGCATATTTCTGGTAGTTTTTCACTTATTGTTTTCTGTATGTTATGCATCTTTGGAATGGCTGTATCTATTAATTAAGTTGTCCTTGCTTCTTCATCCTGTAATATTATATCAGGATGGTTATTATGGATTGGTTGTAATATAATTTGTGGGACTCTAACTTTAAAACAGGACCAGGCTTCTATTTAGAGTAAGGCATGATGTTTTTTTACAGGAAACTTTAGATCTAGATTCGAAAGACCTGCCAAATCAGAAATCTGTGCTAGCAACAAACTGCCGCTGTAAGAATAGTTGGAGAAGTGAGTCAGTTTACGAAAATCAAGAGAGGCATTAGACAAGTGTATGTTTTCTCCCCTGATGTGTTTAGTGTGTACAGTGAAACAATATTACAAAAAATAAGAGACATCTTGGGAATCAAAGTTGGCAGTGAAAACGTCAATAATTTCAGATATGCGGATGACACTGTTTTAATTGCAAATACGGAGGAACTTACTTGAGCAACACACATCAAAGTTGCTGGTGAACGCAGCAGGCCAGGCAGCATCTCTAGGAAGAGGTACAGTCGACGTTTCAGGCCGAGACCCTTCGTCTGTCTTGATGAAGGGTCTCGGCCAGAAATGTCGACTGTACCTCTTCCTAGAGATGCTGCCTGGCCTGCTGCGTTCACCAGCAACTTTGATGTGTGTTGCTTGAATTTCCAGCATCTGCAGTATTCCTGTTGTTTGGAACTTACTTGATATAGTTGTTGATGAAAGTGCAAAAAATGGGTCTATTTATCAACTGCAAAAAGACAGAATGTATGGTGATAGCCAAAAAGAAGGAGAATCCTATCTGCAGGCTGAGAATAAACGGGGAAGACATAAAACAAGTACAGAACCTTTGCTACTTAGGAAGCTGGGTGACATCAGATGGCAGGTGCGACATGGGCATCAAAAGAAGAATAGGGATGGCAAAAGACACCTTTACGAGAGTGAAGAGTATATTGACCAATACTAAACTAGGCATGACAACCCGCCTCAGAGCACTGAAATGTTACTTTTATCCAGTTATGTTATATGGCTCAGAATGTTGGACAATATCTAGTAACATGAGGAAAGGAATTGTAGCAGCAGAGATGGTTTTTGAGGAGGATGCAAAGAATATCATGGACGAAACGAATATCTAACGAGGATGTCATGACCAGAGCAAGCACAAAAAGAGAAATAATGTATGAGATCGTGAAAAGGCAATGTAACTTCATTGGACATGTGATTAGGAAAGAGGATTTAGAATGCACGGTAATTATGGGAAAAATTGAAGGGAAGAAAACAAGAGGAAGACAAAGACAAATGATGATGGAGACAGCAGCCAGAGAACTGGAAATGAATACCAATGAGTTGATCCACTTGACCCAAAACAGGAGTGTGTGGGCCATGGCAGTCAAAGCTCAAACTGGGCATGGCACCTGATGATGATGATGATGATGATGATGTCTTTTATGAGTTTGTATTTTAAAGCAAGATTTTGGTAAATGATGTTTACACTTGATTGTGCTTGTGTAAGGAATCAGATTCAGTAAAACTGCTGCAGGATCCTGTGATGAGTTAGATTGTTTCTGGTTTCTCTTGGCATTTTCTGCGTTTATCATCTTGAGTTTGTTGGTAACTTATTAGGTATTTTTGATTTTTTTGTGTTAACCTCTTAGTCCTGTATGGCCACAAGGAACCCCTCTGTTTCTGGGAAGAGGTCTCCAACTCTGAGCCAAATGTTCGACACTTCCTTGTCGACATCTAGTCTGCTCAGATCATTGAGATGTCTTCCATGGTGGGTCATGCTCTTCCATTGTTTATCTTTTTCATCTGGAGTGATAATGTCTTCATTTTTCTGGGTTGTGCTCTCAAAAAAGTTTAGTGAGGTATATTTCTTATCAGAATTGCCTATGCTTACATGAAGTGCTGAATCTGTTTTCGTTGATGAAGTAAATCCTTGGAGATTTTACCTGACGTGTAAATTTTTAAATTTCTGTTATTCCTCTTCCTCCTTCTATGCTAAGTAGTGTTAATTTAAGTGTGTTCAAGTGTTTTCTAAAATTTGTCATTTAATTTCTTATTTTTCTTTGCAAATGCTCCAGATTTGTTTCAGACCAAGATATTATGCCAAAAGAATATGTTAATAAAGATAAAGTGAAAGAGTTTATTGCCTTTGTTATATTTTTACTGTTGAGCCCTGTTTGGCAGATTTTATAATCCTTAAAGTAAACTCTGTTGCAAGTTTTCCCTTTATTGCACTATGATCTATTTTCTTTGCTTGTATCCCAGATACTTACAGCATATGTTTCATATTCATCCATAGTTGTGTTGTATCCTGCTGCTCTGTTTTATATTCTATTATCTCCATTGCACCTGTCTTTATCCAGATATCTAGTCTAGAGTTCATGGTTCTATCTCTCAAAAATAGTTCTACTATTTGAATTAATTGCTTCAGCTTTACTGATGAAGGAGCGTGTAATTTCAAATCATTCACTTATAGAAGATGTGTCAAGGTATAATTCATTTTGTTATCTCTGTTTTGATATCTTATGTTTGTCTGATTCAGTAAATTAGAGAGTGGGTTTAATGCAGTGCAAAATCATAGTGGGTTTAATGAGTTGTCCCGCTATATGCCTCAGTTTGTTTTGATGACAATGGTTGTTCTTTTTTGACTGTTAATAGGTAGAGTACGCTGATGCTTCATTAGATGTTGTAGGAATTTCACAAGTCTTGGGTGTAGTTTCTATAAAGAGCTTATTATTGTTATTATTTGCTTTTTTTTGTATTTGCACAATCTGACTTCTTTTCCACATAGTTTTCCAGTGATTCTTATCTTGTGTACGGTTTTCATTGAACTTATTATATATCTTTGCTCTACTGTGAACGCCTGTGAGAAGATGAAAAATGGTGACATATACGCATTTTGATGATAAATTTACTTTGAAATTGGAATGTACAGATAGGGGAAAGGCTTTGAGGTGGACTCTTGCGGAATGACTAACCTTGCTGCCATACAACCTGCTGATCAGGCTCACACTTGTAGAATAATGAGGAAAAGCATTAGCAGGTGATGCACATCTATATGACCAGATCAAAACTGATCAATAACAGAGACACATCAGGACAAGCCCAATTAAGCAGCTGCCACAATGAGCCAATTTTCATGGAAATAGTCAAAAACATTTAAAAAAGACCTACTACCATTTAACTAAGTAAAAAATTATGTATTTAAATGAAATGCAGACCTAATTAGAACACTAAAAACACTACTACAGTACTATAAAACTGTAGTTCCTAATAGTTATCAACAGAGGAATTCATCCACTGCGTACACTGCCATGTTCTTTTGACTGACTGAACATATCAGCGCGGACACCTAGTACAGATAATGAACTGCCTTCATAGAAAGCATTCGATGATTGCATCGCCAAGTCTTCATTTTCATTGGTAACATTCAAGATGATTGTCGACACCTTCAAATTCTTTGCAGTTCCTAACTTGTTGAAGTAATAAAGTCACTTCATTTTCACTACCGGCTGCTTCTGGCATCCCCATGTCTGAATGCTTAAAGCCGCAGTGAGCAAAACAGTTCAGAATTGTATTACTGCTTATTTTGCACCAACTATCAGTGACAAAAATCACTGCTGTTTGAATATCAACATGTGCAAGTGATGCTATTTTAGAACAGCTTTCCCTATGCACGGTGTACTGTTTAGCGGCCACACAACTGGGACGCTGGCTAGAAATTTCAGCAAAACCGATCTGCCCCAATTAAGCGACATAGTGTCCCAAATAAGTGAGGGGAATCTTGGCTATCTTTCAGAATAGTTTTTTTCTCTTTAAGAATTGTCCCAAATAAGCAACTGTCCCAAATAACCAATGACTTAATTAACTGGAATCCACTGTAGTCACTTTTTTCAGTGACTACAGTTTTTCTTAATGGAATGACCAATGAAAAGGACAAATGCAAATATAAATTTAACTATTGATTTTTTTTTCTGCTATGTATGTCCAGAACCTAGCTGCTATGTGTGTAATTGGCAATATTCCAAATTAATGACCTCTTTAAAAATATTAATGATATGGATGTCATCACTGGGGCAAATGAGCCTTTTCCGTTTTATCACATTGTGTATTCCCATGGTAATGTAAGTATTTTCCTAAATTTATTCTCCACATGTGTGCATATAGTCAAACCAAAATTTATTCCCCAGCTTTAGTTCACCCAAAACAGTGGCCTCCTTTGTCACAAAGATCCAGCCTCCTTAGCATGGGATGATATTCACAATTAAGTCATCATGCTTCCTTCCAAGAGGATATCACAAACCAAATCCTTTCCTAATGTTCTATTTTCTACTTGCCCTCATGGAATTAAACATTCAAGCTTCCACAGTGAGAACTTTGTGCTCCAGGCTAGATACACAGAGGCCTTACCAGATGATCCAGAGACTGAATTCAAAACACACCAAAGGGAGTTTAAGTTTCATGAATTAAATAACTTCTGGAAGCCAAAAGCTAGTATCAATAATTACGACCATGATTCAGCTTGACTGCAAAAGGCATAGTTATTGGGGTAACCAGGGACCAGAAATAAATGCTGGTTTGGCTGCTTGCTCAGATGCTGTTGGAGACACAAGAAACTGCAGCTGTTGTGATCTGGAGCGAAGGAAAAGCTGATGGTCAGTGGTTCAGAAGGTGATTTGTAGAAGGAAATGGGCAGGTGACGTTGAGGGTCAAGACCTTTCATCTGGACTGAAAAGAATAGAAGGAAGAGAGGCAGTCTAAAGAGATGAGGGGAAAGGCTGACAAGTGACGGGTGGATCCAGCTGAGAAGGGGTTGACCGGCAGATGGAGTGAGGTGGGGTGCAGAAAGATGTAGACAGCAATAGAGGCCAGAAGGTGAAAGGTGGAGACAACATTGGAACCCGGTTAAAAAAAAGGAAGATGAAAAAGAACCAGATAGGGGAGTTGGGCTTGGCAGATGGAAACAGTGAAGTGAGTTTGTGGGTGATGGGCAAATGGAAAGAAGTTGGGAAATTGAGAGGGTGTTGTGGCTTAGGAAGAAGAGCGTGTGGATGTGACAAGGCCTGGATAGAAGGAGAGAGAAAGGGAGCAGATAACCTGAAATTGGAAAACTCAATATTCATGCCATTGGTTTGTGGACTAGCCAGGCAAAATATGAGGTGCTGCTCTTTCAATTTTCAATTGGCCTCACCCTGATAGTGGAGGAGGCCAATGTTGGCGTTGGTGTGGGAATGAGGAGGGGAATTAAAATGGCAAGATTCTGAGCACGCCAGATCACCATGGCAAGAAGAGTCATCCAATCTGCATGTGGTCTCACTGATGTAGAGGAAGTCACATCAAGAGCACCAAATGCAACAAGGTAGGTCGGAGGAGGTGCTCATGAATGTCTGCCTCACTGGGAAGGACCGACTAGGTTCCTGGTAGTGAGAGAGGGGATGTAAGCATGGGTGTTACACTTCTTACAGATGCGGGACAGAGTGCTTAGTGAGGGAGGGTGATGAATAGGGGGTGAAGAGTGAACCCGAAAGTTATAGAGAAAGTTATTCCTCGGAAAACAGAAAGGAGTCAGAAAGGAAAGGCTTGCGGAATCTTGTTCTGGCTAACAGAAATGTCAAAATAATAATGTGCTGGAGGCTGATTGGGTGAAAGGTGAGAACCAAAGGAACTCTATTCTTATTCTGTCTGGGCTCAGGATGGGTGGAAACAGAAGTGTGTGAAATAGACGAGATATGGGTGGGGGCAGATTTATCCACCACGGGGAGAAGTCAAACTTCCTGAAAAAAGGGATATCTCAGAGACCATTCTCTCAAGTTGCTAAAAGTATGTCAGGATTTCAGACAGCTACAAGAGATACCGTCCCACTTTTCTTTCTGTGTGACAACTAATGTTAGGGTTGCATTAAAGCACCTTGAGAAGAGAGATTGAACTGAAATAGTTAACATCCAAGTGTAATACATTCTGAAAATCTTTGTTCTTTCACAAAAGAGTAACAAATCCAAGTTAATTTGCTTCAACTAAAACATCAAAGAATGGATGTCTCACTCGATTTCAGCAGCCAAGTCTCGCATGTTGACCAAACAGATGTGCTTGCTCAGTTTGTAATCTATAATTATCTGTGCTTTCGAGCAGAAGTAATTTGCGAGGGAAGGGAACACGGTGGAGGAAATGCTGTTGCACTGTCAGGGTTCTCTACAAATTTGGCTCACCAGCTCAAGCTATCCGAGATTTTTTTAAAAATTGAAGTCACATGGTGGCTGCAAGCCAGCCATTTCTGGAAAGTTGCAGGAGAGGCAGAAACTTTAAGGGAAAGTTTACAAGTTTGTTCAGTGGGCCTCAGTAGCAGCTGAGGAAATTTGCCTCTGTGGACAAGGGAGTTGCTAACTTAAAGGGTGCTACACAAAGTAAGTTTCCGTGACAATTTTGTTTTGACCAGTTAGGGCACCTAGTCCTGAGCTGACCCCTAAACCTGGAGAATCGGTGGGCCACGCTTAGTCTGACCTCTACCCTTTGACCTGTTTGGCATGGGTGACCCTACCAAGAGTCAAAGCACAAGGTGCTGACTCCAGCCGACGCAGCTCTTCATGTCATTGAGGCAGACGAGCTCGCAGCGTAGCAGGCACAACATACACAAAGTGCTGGTTGCACGTTGAGTACGAATTCTGTATTCTGCAATCTGGTTTTCTTTTTACTACATCAGTGTACTTGTGCATGGCACGTTCTGCCTGGATGGTATGTAAATAAACTTATCTCGGTGCACGTCAGAAAAGGTAACCAATACCAATACAGTTTCAAATTTAAATCCATCTCCCTTTTGGTTGCCGTATCTTTCAGACTGTTAACATAAACCACTTTCTGATTTGGTTGCATTGCTTTTCAATTTGCTTATCAGCAGCTCTTCCAAAAACATCTTTTCCAAATCTGAAAGACTGCGAAGGCTTAGGGAGTTATATTTAAGGGCTCAGGGTTTTTCTGTTTCCTAATCTTTCAGTGGGTATTGGCCAATCTCTCTATAACAATTCCCTCCCAGTTGGACCCAACCTAAATATTCAACATTGCCTTAGATTCAAACCAAATATATTAAGTCAACCACATTGCTGGAGCTGGAAGCTACGTATCAGTATAAAAACAGCACATTATTTCCTCTGGTTTTTACAAGTAATTTTGTGGTCTTGATGAGTGATACCAGTGCTATTATTTGTGTCCATGAGTTATTTAATTGACTAAATTTAATTTTGTTGCGGTGGCAACGGATCATCAAGACGGACTCGGGACTGTAATGATCACACTTTGCAGCTGCGCCATAAGATTTGAGCAGTTTCACCCAGAGTTTATACGAGTGTTAGAAATAGGCGCAGAATAAAGGACCTGGCCTCGCAAGCTTACTCTGCCGTTCACAACAATGGTGACTTCTGCTGCTTTACAAACATGCATCTGAACATTAGGTGCCGGAATCCAAATTAACTCTGGTTTATATGACGTGTACCTCGCAATAGACTGGCATCCTATCCTGGCGGGAGTCTCGTACTCTCAGTCGCTTCATGCCATGGAAACCGGCATAAGTACCGGCCTGATGAGCCTATAAGGCTCGGGACAGACTTTAACTTAACTTTTAATATGACGTAATTTGCCGCTTTGCAGCAACGGTACAGTGCAAAAAAACACAGATTTACAAAAATAAATAAAGAGCGTAAAATAAAGGAATAACAAGGTCGAGTTCATGGGTTCTATGTTCATTCAGAAATCTAATGGCAGAGGGGAAGAAGCTGTTCTTGACTCAATGTGTGTGGGTCTCCTACACCTCCTCTCCAGTCACAAGGAAGGGGCCTATCCCAGATATTGAAGGTTCTTAGTGATGAATGCCATCCCCTTGAGCATGTCTTCGATGGCAGGGAGGGCTTTGCCTGTGAGGAAGGCCACTCAGCCCTTCAAACTTTATTTGCCTTTCAATAAAATCAGGACTGGTTTGACTGAATACGCGCTGTCCTTTCATAATCCTATTTTATTTTTAGTGCCACCGTTGCCATTTTGGTGATTGATTTTATTATGTTTTCTGCAGGCTGCTACTATACTGACTGGTTTGTAGTTTTCTCTCTCCCTCCTTCTGTAAAAAGTAAATTTACAACTACTACCTTCAAATCTATGGGAACCATTCAAGAATCTATGGATCTACGTACTTTTGCATTCACCATCTCCGTAGCCACCTCTTTCAAATCGAGGTATGCACATCCTCCAGTATTAATAATTCATTGGTTTTCGGTCCCATTCATTCCCTAATACCATTTAATTTCCGTCTATTACTAATTTCTCTCTGCCCCTGATCCTTCACTCATTTCAGTTTTCTTTGTTCCCTGCAGTGGTATTTTATTTTACTCATTGAGAGATTCTGTATGGTAACAGGCCCTTGGGACCAATGAGCTTGCACTGCTGAATCACACCAACTAACCTGCAAACCTACACGTCTTTGGGACATGGGAGGAAACAGGAGCACCTGGACGAACCCACGCGGTTACAAACTCCAACAGACAACGTTGGAATTGAACGCGGGGTCGCTGGTACAGTAAAAGCATTATGCGAACCGCTACACTACTGTGCCTCCCTTATTTGTACAATTACTCTTAATAATTATCTCTCCTCCAATAAAAGTTCCTTGCCGCAGTTCACAGCAATCCACATTTATTTTTACTACTGTTTATATTTGTATCTACTTACTAATCTTTTTACAGTTTATTTTTGTAAACCATGTATTAATTTAAGTATTATATGTTACTCATCTACTTATTAGCCATTGCATTAAATAAGTGAAGTAGTTTTCCAATCATTTATAGCAGACCCAAACCTAATTCTTTCATAGTTTGTATTACTTAGATTTAAAACTCTGGTCTGTGATTGAACTAAATCATTTCTAATCTTTATATAAAGTTTTATTGAGCTATCATCACTGTTCCACTGAAGGCTCAGATTATTATTTAACTGACTTTCATTGCACAGTACTAGAACTTAACTAGGCTATACCCTAAACAATTCTTAACATGCTGTTCCAGAAAAGAATACACTTCTATTTCTCTACAGATGGCTGTCCAAGTAGGAGTAGGCTGCGGAATGAAATATCTTACTGCATCATTTGTCCTTCAAGCACTTCTGTATGAGGAGCCCACTGTTTATGGAGGTGCTGTATGTTTGATCATAAAAACTTTACACTCAGTCACATTTAAGTTAAACAATAGTATTGATTTGGGGGCAGGGTGGAGATCGGCTCTTGTTTTGGATGCCACCCAAACAGATCATGCCATATGTAAGTACACTGAGGTAGTTAAAAGTAAATCAGAATACAGAATGTAATGTTTCATTTACAAAGAAAGTGCAGTGCAGGTAAAACACCTAGCCTGCAAGGGCCATACTGATGTTGACTGGGAGATCAAGAGATCATTTTTGGTGTAAGATAGCTATATATTTACTTACACATCTCCTTCATGACATAGGAGGTCACTTGGCCAACCAAGTCGACACCGACTCCCAGAGCACTTTCATCAATTTCATTCCGACACTAATTCCCTTGTAATGGGTGGCAGGGTGGAGATACATCTCTACCAAAGGAGGTGTAAGGTGATCCTTCCCTTTGCTAGCCTGAAGGTCACCTGTGGCAAGGTGTGGCCTCCCCACCCCCAATTGGAGTCACGTGAAGTCATGGGAGCAGGTGGTGGATGGTTGTTGCCAGCAGCCAGTGCATATCTCAGGCCCTGGATATGCAACCATTGATGCCAGGCAAACAATCTCTGAACAGGATTGATAAAGGCTGGCATCACCCATTTTGTAAAGACACTGCCCAGAAGAACTCAATGGCAAATCACTTCTGCAGAAAAATTTGCCAAGAGCAATCATGGTCACCATGTTGGCCAACGGCATATGACACGGCACATAATGTTAATGATGAGTACAATTTATAGTGATCATTGATCAAAAAGATGAGAACAGAGAAATAAATCAAATTGAGAATAGATAGAAGGGAAAAGAAGATAAGATAATAATGCTGTTAAAATGACTTCCATTTTATAGCAGTTGCCATGCAGTTTTTGGGACCTTTGGGGATGATGCAGTGCACTCATCTGCCTCTTGTGTAGCCACACCCGTACACCTGCTTATTACTTCAAAATTTAATCAGCCAATCAGGTGGCAGCAACTCAATGTTTAAAGGTAGCAGACTTGGTCAAGAGGAGCAGGTGTTATTCAGACCAAAGATCAGATGGGGAGGAGACTTTGACCATGAAATGATTGTTGGTGCCAGACGGGGTGGCTTGAATATCTCAGAAACTGCTGATCTCCTGGGATTTTCATGCTCTAGAGTTTATAGAGAACGGGGCAAGAAACAACAAACATCCAGAGAGTGGCAGTTCTGTGGGCAGAATTGCCTAGTTAATGAGAAAGGTCAGACCAGAATGGCCAGACTGTGCCAAGCTGACCTGAAGGTGACAGTAACCCAAATAACCATGCGTTACAACAGTGGTGTGCAGACAAACATCTCTACATGCACAGCACATTGAACCTTGTAGTGCTAGGCTACGTCAGCAAAATACTGCCAACATACACACAGTGGCCACTTTATTAGGTACAGAGGTACTAGTAAAGTAGCCTCGGTGTGTACTTCTGAACTATAGCCACTACTGGCAGGGATTTGGCAGATAACTGGAGAATAACAAGCTCTCTACTCTGTTTTTAATGTTACGGTAGTGCATCAGTTAGCGTGGCACTATTACAGCTCGGGGTGTTAGAGTTTGGAGTTTAATCTCAGTGTCACCTGTAGGAAGTCTGTACATCCTCCCTGAGGAATACGTGGGTATTTTCCTAGTGCTCTGGTTTCCTCCCACAGTCCAAAGACGTACGAGTTAGAAGGTTAATTAGTCATTGTAGTTGTTCCACGATTAGGCTAGAGTTAAATGCGGGGTTACTGGGTGGTGTAGCTTGAAGGGTCAGAAAGACCCATTCTGCACTGCGTCTTAATAAATAAATAAATAAATAAATAAATAAATAAATAGATAAAGAAAGAAAGAAAGAAAGAAAGAAAGAAAGAAAGAAAGAAAGAAAGAAAGAAAGAAAGAAAGAAAGAAAGTTGTTTGGGGATGTGATGTGGCCAGGGCAGTGGAGCTAACTCTTCTGCTTATCCTTAAAATGTAAGTTTTATGTCAATCTGAGAGAACATCTCATCCAAAGGATACCACCAGTGACTGTAGCAGTAAACATCAACTCTAGTTTTCTATGTTCAAGTCTTTGAACAGGTACGGAGCTCAAAAGATTTTGACTCAGAGGCTAAGGCGCTTCCCATTGTCATAGAGAAGTACAGCACAGAAACAGGCCCTTTGGCCCATCTAGTCCATGCTAAAACCATTTAAGCTACCTACTCCCAATGACCTGCAGTGACACCATGGCCCTCCATACCCCTATCCATGTACCTATCCAAAGTTCTCTTAAACGTTGAAATCGAGCTCACATGAACCACTTGTACTGGCAGCTCATTCCACACTCTTACAACCCTCTGAGTGAAGAAGTTTCTCATCATGTTCCCCTTTAACATTTCACCATTTACTCTTAACTCATGACCTCTGGTTGAGGTCCCACCCAACCTCAGTGGAAAAAGACTGCTTGCATTTATCTTATCTATACTCCTCATAATTTTGTTAACCTCTATCAAATCTCCCCTCAATCTTCTACATTCTAAAGAATACAGTCCTAACCTATTCAACCTTTCCTTATAACTCAGGTCCTCCAGACCCGGCAACATCCTTGTAAATTTTCTCTGCACTCTTTCAACCTTGTTTACATTTTTCTTGTAGGTAGGTGACCAAAACTGCACACAATACTCCAAATTAGGCCTGACTAACCTCTTCGACAACTTCAACATAACATCCCATCTTCTGTACTCAATACATTGATTTTCGAAGGCCAATGTACCAAAAGTTTTCTTCCCAATCCTATCTAACTGTGACGCAACTTTCAACGAATAATGTACCTGTATTCCAAGATCCTTTCATTCTTCCACATTCCTCAGTGTCCTACCATTCACTGTGTAAGAGAAGCAACCATCTATTACCACTCTCTGGCTTCTCCCACAGAACCAATGTCTAATCCAATTAACTACCTCATCCTGAATGCTGAGTGATTGAACCCTCTTGACCAGCCTCTCAAATGCCTTACTAAATTCCATGTAGACACGTCCACTGCTTTGCCTTCATCCACTTTCTTGGTAACATCCTCGAAAAACTCTATAACACTGGCTGGACATGACTTACCACACACAAAGCCAGGCCGACTATGCTTAATCAGTCCATGTTTATCCAAATACTTATATATCTGGTCCTTTAGAATACCTCCCCATATCTTTCCCACAACCAATGTCAGCCTTTCATTTCCTGGTTAATGTTTAGAGCCTTTTTTAAACAGTGGAACAACATTGGCTATCCTCCAATTCTCTGGTACTTTTCCTGTCACTGAGGATGATTTAAATATTTCTGCTAGGCCCCAGCAATTTCTGCACACCTTCCACAGGGTCCAAGGGAACACCTTGTCAGGGGCCCTAGGGATTTATCTATCCTGATTTGCCTCAGGGGAGCAAACACCTCCTCCTCTGTAATCTGGATAGGGTCCATAAATTTCATTCCACTCTGTCTCAGTATAATAGACTCTGTATCCATCTCTCAAGTAAATACAGATGCAAAGAATGCATTTAAAATCTCCCCCATCTGTTTGAGCTCCACACATAGATTACCATTCTGGTCTTCCAGAGGACCAATTTTGTTCCCTAGCAACCCTTTTGCGCTTAACATATCTATGGAATCCTTCAATGCCCTGCCTCAGAAGGCAGTGGAGGCCAATTCTCTGGATTCTTTCAAGAAAAAGTTAGATAGAGCTCTTAAAGATAGCGGAGTCAAGGGATATGGGGAGAAGGCAGAAAAAGGGTACTGATTGTGGATGATCAGCCATGATCACAGTGAATGGCAGTGCTGGCTCAAAGGGCTGAATGGCCTACGCCTGCACCTATTGTCTATTGTCTATTGATTCTCCTTCACTTTGTCTGCTAGTTCAATTTCATGCCTTCTTTTAGCCTTCCTGATTTCCTTCCTACTTTCTCTTGCATTTCTTATACTCCATAAGCACCTTATTTGTTCCTACTTGCCTACTTTCCTTCCTACTTTCTCTTGCATTTCTTATACTCCATAAGCACCTTATTTGTTCCTACTTGCCTATACCTGCTATGCACCTCCTTTTTTTCTCTTAACTAGGTACGTCTTGTACCTAATAAAGTGGCCACTGAGTCCGTGTTTGTGGCCTTCTGCTGTTGAAGCCGTCCAGTTCAAGGTTCAATATGTTGTGCATTCTGAGTTGCCCTTCTGCACACCACTGTTGTAATGTGTGCTTATCCGAATTACCTGCTTCTCAGCCTGAACCAGTCTGGCCATTCTCTTCTGACCTTATTAACAAGACATTTTTGGCCACAGAACTGCTGCTTATTGGATGTTTTTTTTTTTTCATTTTCCATGCCATTCCCTGGAAACATTAGAGACCATTGTATGTGAAAATCACAAGAGATCAGCAGTTTTTGAGATACTCAATCCACCCCATCTGGCACCAACAATCATTCCACAGTCAAAATCACTTAGATCAAATTTCTTCTCCATTCTGATGTTTGGTCTGAACAGCAAATGAACCCCTCCACTATGTCTGCATGCTCCTATATATTGAGTTGCTGCCACATGATTAGCTGATTAGATATTAGTATTAACAAGCAGCCGTACAGGTGTACCTAATGGCTATTGAGTTCATGAACCCTGTTTAACACCCTCATCTGTCTCCACTTAGCCATCTACATTGATATACATGTCATAAGGGATTAAGTAGATTAGCCACTATTAATTACTACTTTTCCCAGTCATATGCATATGATCAGCTGTATTTAATCATAGGCTTACCTCTTCTATTCATGGATGTTGGACTTAAATCTCAATATGAT
This sequence comes from Mobula hypostoma, assembly GCF_963921235.1. Lineage (NCBI taxonomy): Eukaryota > Metazoa > Chordata > Chondrichthyes > Myliobatiformes > Myliobatidae > Mobula > Mobula hypostoma. The sequence goes on from NC_086098.1 coordinate 143,078,731, forward strand.
GTGCTTTAAGAAGACAGATTCTCTCATCTTTTTCTCCTAAAGACTTTCAATATTAACCTAATAGTCATAGAGTACTACAGCACATAAACATGCCCTTTGGCCCATCTACTTCATGCCCACCTGCACCCAGACCTTATCCTTGAAATCCCTGCCATCCACGTACGTATGAAAAACTTCTCTGAGATGCCACAATTGAACTGACATTTACCGCTGTCGCTGGCAGCTCATTCCAAATTCGTACCACCCTCTGAGTGAGTAAGATTCTCCTCAGATACCCCTTAAGTGTTTCAGCCTTCATCCTAAACCTATGACCCCTCGTTCCTATCACATCGAACCTGAGGGGAAAAGGCCTGTAAGCATTCATGCTATCTATACCACTCATTAATATTGTATTCCTCGCATTCTCCAATGCTCCAGAGAATTAACTCCTGGCCTATTCAGTCTTTCCCTAGAACTCAGATCCTCAAGTCCTGGCAACATCCTAGTAAATTTTCTCTGCACTCTTTCAAGCTTACTGATATCTATCCTATAGTTAAGCAAGCAGAACTGCACACAATACTCTAAATTTGGCTTCGTTAGCACCTTGTACAGCATCCTGTACTCAGTGTCCTGATTTATGAAGGCCAATGTGCCAAAACTCTCATTATGATCCTATCTAGCTGAGGTGCATCAATCCAGGAAATTATGGATTTAAGTAATTCGCATTTTTGTAAATAAATTCAAGGACTCTTGCAATTAGTTTGTCCCAACAAAGGTATTTGAACATTCAGAGGTGACACCCACCACAGATATGCAATTCAAACGAAGCACTGTCAACCCAAGATATTGAAGTAAATTATTTCACTGCAACAATTGAAATTATATTGAATCACCTACCTTTTACCTTTAACCTCAACGGTATAGAAACGTGATGTACTTTTGAGTTTGTGAGACTCTGCCACAGGGGTCTCTAGACCTCATGGATGTCTGCTTGGTGTAATGAATGAAGACTTCTATATCACCAGCTTTAGTGCCTCTCCAGTGACTTCGATCACAGCCAGCTGTGGTGTTGATCATGTTGTATTAAGGCTTTGAGGTTTTTTTTTCTCTGACGTCACTGAAAAATTTCTGCACTTTCTAGGGTTCTCCTTTCTCTGTTCATTTAGGGAAGTAGAACATTGTTAATGCCCATTTTGTATTTGACCATAGAGTTCATGGTGAGCCTGCAATCTGCTACTGATGTCATCCTGCTTAAAGGATTTCACTGGAGTGCTCTCAGGTAAGAAGATACGACAATGAGCCAGAGAGAGGGTGTGGGTCAAAAGTGGGGAATTAAGTGTTTCCTTTTCTTGGGTCAACTTCTAGTGCTGGAGTCAAGAACCCAAACAGCATGCATGTGATGGTCCAGCCAGGGGCGAGAAGGTACTGAGGTGACAAAGTGCCTTGCTTCGATTTACCACCTTCGCCGAGAGCAGTTCTGACCTCAGGATGTTAGAGCGCGAACTACTGTGTCCATGGTCCTGAATCACTACTTAAGACCATCGACTGAGTTCCAACCCCTCCCTTTCCAGAGGCACTGATCTAGGTTGTAACATCTCTACTGCCAGAGCTGGGATGATAATGCTCCATAAATCTCATCCAACTCTCCAGTGGATTATTTTATCAGGGCAATAACGTGCTGAAAGAAGTTCACTGACCTTGTGCAGTAGCAGAGATGAGGGGAGTTGGACAAGGATCACTTTAGTGAGACATCTGCAGCTTAGTTCTGTTGCTACTTAGTCGAATCAGCATTTACTAATTTAAGGTTTATTTTCACTTAATCTGCGCATATTTCCTTATAATCTGTAAAGAGAAACAATGCCAGTTTCTCTAAAATGTAAATTACATTTAAGGGTTTAGGTCAGCTAGGGATCTAGCACAAGCAAAAATGCACGGACTACCCCTGATAGCTTTCAGGTCCACTGCTCAGGTATCTTTCCTCTGAGGCCGTTGCTATTGTTTTCTCCTAGATGTTTCTTCTCCAGAAGGCTAATGTTCAGTACTACACTGGGCCCTTCATTGTGATCTCATGAAACCTTTTGTAGTTGTAAACTGAACATTGATATTTCCTATGATCTCTTGTTCTGCAAATTGTAGTGGCCCTGATAAGCACCACTGATGGGAAAGATGAATGATAAGAACTTCCATCAGATCAGTGATGAATTGTTCTGCTTCCTGATCATGTAACTGTGATTAAACAAAACTTTGTGCACACAAGTGCCTATAAAAAGTATTCACCCCCACCTTGGAAGTTTTCATGTTTTATTGATTTACAATATTGAAGCACAGTGGATTTAATTTGTTTTTTTTTTGATACTGATGAACAGAAAAAGACCCTTCAGCCAAAATGTCAACTATTTACTCTTTTCCACAGTTGCTGCCTGGCCTGCTGAGTTCCTTCAGCATTTTATGTGCATTGCTTGGATTTCCAGCTTCTGCGGATTTCCTCTTGTTTGTGAACTGATTTATAGAACACTTTTCACACAGACAATGTAGTTTAACGTTCTTTGCAATGGGATAAAGTGTAAACATGAAAATAAAATTCAAAAACAAAAATAAGCATGAAAATGAAAGAGAAAAGGATATTAACTTTAGTCACTGTGTTTCTTTTTAATGTGTCATCTTTGATAGTTTAATGCTCTTGAGAAGTTTCATCAATGAGTAATTCTAGGAAGATTATATGGGTTCAACAAGTTACTCAGAATGAGTTTGCAATGTTTCCTTTGCCTTAGAGGCTAAATTTGTAATTGTTGTCATTTATTAGAGGTCAAGTATGAACAAAGCTACCACCTAAAAATTGACACCCTATCCCCCAACCAGATAATGTGTCGACAGTCATTGTCTGAATCTATTTCTTCTCCGGCTTGTATAGTTTAGCTTTGTGTGTTGTCTGAACCAAGGTACAGTACCTGTGATGCTGCAAGCAAGTTCATCATTCTACCTGTAGCTATCCATGTACCTATGCATAGGACAGGAAACTCAATTTGACTTGAATTGTCTTGACTAGATGTGAAAGAGAGCCAATTGGGTAAGCAGCTGGAGGATGTCCATCACCTCAACTCAGTGTGAGACTATACTCCTAAGGAAATACCAAAGAAGAAGAACGGTGAGTTCACAAGAGGAAAAATAGATTTTGTTTTGTCCTAGCATGATAGTAATAAAGAACGATGTGCTACTACAGAAGGAATTCTCTCTGAATCAGATTGCATGATTTGGTTGGAGAACTCTTGATCTCCCAGTTTGCCTCGTTGTGGCTCCTGCAAGTTATTTGTCTACCTGCCCTGCACTTTCTCCATTACTGCAATCCTGCATTCTGCATTCCTTGAACTTTGGTTATGGGTAAGTTTGTCTTTGGCTGCTTGCCACTGGTATGGATTAGCATGGCTATTTGGCACCTGGGGAGCTTTGAAATTGAGGAGCAGCATGCCATTGGGAACAAGGAAGAGGGAAAGAAGGAAATACTTTTGAGGGACAGTACAGTGGTGCTGCAGGCAGTGCAACCGTCTCTCAGCTCTGCGGATCTGCGTTCATTTCTGATCACGGGGGCGCTGTCTGTACACAGTTTCCTTGTTGTCTCTGTGACCACGTGTGGTCCCTCACATAGCTCAAAGGTGTGCTGGTTGTTAGCTGAACTGACCCCTGCAAATGGAAGGAGAATTAAAGGGGAGAGGATGCTGATGGGTGTGTGTAAGAGAGTAGGCTGCAAGGGAGTAGGTGGGGAAAGAGATTGATGTGAGTGCTCAGGGAGTCGGTACAGACTAGATAGGACAAACGACTTCCTTCCATGTCATAAAGGAGAAGTGGAAACAAATATGCCGCTGTCCCACGCCCAAGGTGATCTCTTGATCTCCCAATCAACCTCAGTGTGGCCCTTGCAAGTTAGTTCTCTACCTGCACTGCACTTTCTCTGTAAATGGAACATTGTATTCTGTATTCTGATTTACTTTTAACTACCTCAACATACTTACGTCTGGCAAGATCTGTCTACTTGGCACCTGAAACAAAAAGCTTCTCACTATATCTTAGCAACACTCACAACACGCTGGAGGAACTCAGCAGGTCGGGCAGTATCCGTGGAAATGATGAGTCGACGTTTCTGGTCAGAACCCTTCATCAGGACTGTAGAGGGAAGGGGCAGAGGCCCTATCTTAGTAAAGGTGACAATAACGTACCAATACCAATAGCATTTGTCAGAGCTGAAGTGATTTGTTACTTGTATCAATTTAAATACTGAGACAGATTAGGCAAACGAGGAACTGCTAAATAAAGAAAAATACATTTAATCCCTAAGAATTCTTGTTGGTAAAGGCAGCTGAGGTGTTAATTTCAGGTGAAATGGATCCTTGATTTCCTAACCAGGAGACCACAGCCTGTGTGGATCAGAAATAACATCTCCACCTTGCTGACGATCAACACTGGCATACCTCAAGTTAATTTGTAGGTTGAATCGGTGGTGAGGAATGTGAATGCAATGTTAGCAGTAATATAAAAGCAAGGATGTAATGCCGAGGCTGTATAAGACACTGGTGAAGCCTCACTCGGAGTATTGTGAGCAGTTTTGGGCTCCTCACTTAAGAAAGGATGTACGGACTGTTATGTTTTGTAACTTCAAAGCACTAAATAAATTCAAATGAATGTACAGAGTCCGGGAATACGGGTGCAAATTTATCTTTACTTTCGGTGAGGCACGCATGTATCAGGTGGGAGCATGATGACATATGCAATTAATGTATTTTTTACATATAACTAGTAATGAATTATTTAAATGAACAAGAATGCTTAATCAAGTAATATATACACATGACTTATCAAAGATGATTGAAATATCAAATACACAGCACTTCTTCCCATTTAGCGATAAACTCCAACTCCATAGAGAATGCAATATGATACTATATAATACAACTACTATGTACAGACATCCACAGCATAGTAAATTTTAAATTGTCCCATTCAGGCCTAAAGTTTAATCGCAGTGGAGGATTTCTTATTCTTGTGGAATGACTTCTTTCCTGACGGGGGGGGGGTCACTCTGCTTGTCAGGTGAGACTTGTCGCTATGAAACAATCTCAGCTTCTAGGCCTCCTCCGTGGTGGTTGTAGGAGTTGACTCTGGGACTGCAGGAAGTGAATCTGACAGCTCTGGACACTTTTCATCTCCTTCCTTTTCCTTCTTCTTCTAGTTTGTGTATCTTTATCTTAGGAAGATGCATTTAGTTCACTGGAGTATTCTCTTATTAATCCTTCATTTGCTCCCTTTATGATCTGACCTCTACTCTTGGTTTCTTCATTCACAACAGCATCTGACAAATCCTTTGTTCTTGTATGTGCATTAACTCCTTTCTTTTTGGCTTTCCATTCATCTAACTAGGCTTTAGTTTTTGCATCTACTTTTACAAGCAGCATTTTGTCTCTCACTTGAAATTCATGCAATAACCTTCATTAATGCACAGTCTGGTGCTTTACGCACAGAAAAGCCGAATGCTTGCAACTTTCTTGAATTTGCTTGAAATCTCTTCCAGTTTAAAACCAAACCACATTTTGCAAGTAACTGCCTGATTAACATATCAGAAGCTTTCTCGGAAATGTTGCCTTCCTAAAATGTTGCAGTCGGACCACTGCTTTCGTCACCTTCACACTTCCTCTGAGCAGCATGGTCCTTCCTTCATCCAATATGTTCTCCATCCAGAGGCGCAGAGGTTGGCACCCACACCTGTTTGTCCTCTGTCGGGCCACAGTTCATTCTGTACAACATGGAGACAGTTTTGGCATCATCCAGTACCTTTCTTTCAACTGACTTCATTGCAGGGAATGTGGCATGCAAATGGTGGTTGGATCTCCAATCAAGCTGTAGTTGTCTCAGTCGCTCACATCCCTACTATGCTGATCCTCCTGTTTTTACCATATACAAGCTCAATGTGGCTTTTCCGTTGTTGCATTTCACTGTTATGGATGTCTTTCCCACAGGAGTTATCTTTTCTCCTTTATAAACTCTTCTTTGGATATCAGCAGGCTTCAGTTTGGTTAGTTTGAAATGCTGTTCAAACTCATTTTGTGGAATGACTGAAACAGATGATCCAGTGTCTAATTCCATTTTAATTAATTTGCCGTTCATTTCTGGCGTAAGCCGTGTTGTTTGCCCATTGCTAATTTTCATACGGTAAATTTCAAGGCTACACAGTCCTGGGTCACCCTCATCATTATCAGATTTTTCATCGACAACATGCAGATTAGTGCTCTTTTTAAAAATGCAACTTGAACTTTTGGCATTTTCTCTTCCCTTTGCAGACCATTTATTTTTGCCCTTTGTATATGACTTACTTTGTTGCATTTTCTGCAATTTTTGCCTTTAAATCTACATTGGTCTGGTGTTTTTTACTGCTACGGGTGGAAGTTCCCACTTGCTTCAAAAAGGCAACAATTATACCAGTGCTTAAGAAGAATAATGTGAGCTGCCTTAATGACTATCGCCTGATAACACTCACATCTACAGTGATGAAATGCTTTGAGAGTTTGGTCATAACTAGACTGAACTCCTGTCTCAGCAAGGTCCAAGACCCATTGCAATTTGCTTATCGCCACAATAGGTCACCAGCAGATGCAATCTCAATGGCTTTTCACACGGCTTTAGACCACCTGGACAACACAAATGCCTATGTCAGGATGCTGTTCATCAACTATAGCTCAGTATCTAATACCATCATTCCCACAATCCTGGTTGAGAAGCTGCAGAACCTGGGCCTCTGTACCTCCCTCTACAACTGGATCCTCAACTTCCTAATCGGAAGACCACAATCTGTGTGGAGTAGTGATAACATCTCCTCCTCGCTGACGATCAACACTGGTGCACCTCAGGGGTCAGTGCTTAGCCCTCCGCTCTACTGGCTATATACCCATGACTGTGTGGCTAGGCATAGCTCTAATATCATCTCTAAATTTGCTGATGATACAACCATTGTTGGTAGAATCTCAGGTAGTGACGAGAGGGTATACAGGAATGAGATATGCCAACTAGTGGAGTGGTGTCACAGCAACAACCTGGCACTCAAGGTCAGTAAGACGAAAGAGCTGATTGTGAACTTCCAGAAGGGTAAGACGAAGGAACACATACCAATCCTCATAGAGGGATCAAAGTGGAGAGAGTGAGCAGTTTCAAGTTCCTGGGTGTCAAGACCTCTGAGGATCTAACCTGGTCCCAGCATATTGATGCAGTTAAAAAGAAGGCAAGACAGTGGCTATACTTCATTAGGAGTTTGAAGAGATTTCGTATGGCAACAAATACACTCAAAAACTTCTATAGATGTACCGTGGAGAGCATTCTGACAGGCTGCATCACTGTCTGGTATGGGGGAGCTACTGCATAGGACCAAAAGAAGCTGCAGAGGGTTATAAATTTAGTCAGCTCCATCTTGGGTACTAGCCTACGAAGTAGCCAGGACATCTTCAAGGGGCAGTGTCCCAGAAAGGCAGCATCCATTATTAAGGACTTCCAGCACCCAGGGCATGCCCTTTTCTCACTGTTACCATCAGGTAGGAGGTACAGAAGCTGAAAGGCACACATTCAGCGATTCAGGAACAGTTTCTTCCCCTCTGCCATCCGATTCCTAAATGGAAATTGAACCCTTGGAGAGTACCTCACTTTTTAAATATATAGTATTTCCGTTTTTTGCATGATTTTTAATCTATTCAGTATACATATACTGTAATTGATTTACTTATTTATTATTATTATTATTTTATTTTGTTTTTTTCTTCTATATTATGTATTGCATTGAACTGCTGCTGCTAAGTTAACAAATTTCATGTCACATGCCGGTGATAATAAACCTGATTCCGATTCTGTATGTGAGCTCCTTCTACAATGGTAACACAATTTTTTTGGCCAGGCTGGTTTCTGCTTAGATCATGCAATTTTGTTCACGTTCACCTTCATTCCTGACTGCAGTTGAGTCTATATCTGTGGTTTCCAATGAAACAGCGATTTCCACTGCTCGTTTGAATGTAAGCTGTGCTTCAGTTAGGAACACAAACATGAGAAAAACTGCAGATGCCGGGAATTCAAGGAGCACACACAAAATGCTGGTGAACACAGCAGGTCAAGCAGCATCTATAGCAAGAGGTACAGTTGACGTTTCGGGCTGAGATCCTTCGTCAGGACCAACTGAAGGAAGAGATATTAAGAGATTTGAAAGTGGGAGGGGGAGGGGGAGATCTGAAATGATAGGAGAAGATGGGGGGGAGGGATGAAGTTATGAGCTGGAAAGTTGATTGGCAAAAGGGTTACAGAGTTGGAGAAGGGAGAGGATCATGGGGCAGGAGGCCTAGGGAGAAAAAAAGGGGGAAGGGAGCCCAGAGGAAGATGGAGAGCAGGCAGGGGGTGATTGTCAAAGTGACAGAGAGAGAAGAAAAAAAAGGGTGGGGGGAATAAAAATAAATAAGGGATGGGATAAGAAGGGGAGGAGGAGCCATTTTTGAATGCTTTCTTTTAAGATCCCACAAAGTAAGTGATCTCTTAATGCATCATTAAGAGCATTACTGTACTGACAATGCTCAGACAATCTCTTCAATGTAGCCGCTCACGTTGAAGTGGACTCCCTGACTTTTTGAATTGGCTTATGAAACCCAAAGCATTCTGCCATGAACAACGGCTTTGGTGTTGTGTTCCTGCATCAATTTTACAATATCAGCAAAGCTAATATTTAATGGTTTGGTTGGAACAGTCAAACTTTGATGCAAACTATATGTCTTTAAACCTAATATGCTCAGCAAAATTGGGATTCTCTTTTCATTGGCTCTTTTATTTGCTTCAAAATACTGTCCCAGTATTCAGTATACATGAGCCAGTTATCTGTTGTGCAATCAAACTCATCAATCTTTCTGATGTAGCCAACCATTCCTGATTTTTTAAATGATTATTATAACCAGGTATTTCTCCTTTTGAATCAATGAATTCTTCCAATTTTGTACTTTTATTAAAAACTCGTTGTGTCTTCCCTTCCAAAGAACATGTACTGCTCTATTTTGACATTGCTCTCGCTGCGTTTTATTTTATATCGAATGTCTCTCTGCAAGAGGTCGATAGCCATGTGCGGTTTGGTTTAAAAATGACTTGTTGCCAACGTTATGTTTCGTAACTTCAAATAGGCATCCGTTAGTCTCGTGAGACCATAGCTTTGCGCCTTGTAAGGTTTCCAGGGAGCAGGCCTGGCCAAGGTTGTATGGAAGACCGGCAGTTGCCCATGCTGCAAGCCTCCCCTCTCCACGCCACTGAAGTTGTCCAAGGGAAGGGCACTAGGGCCAATACAGCTTGGCACCGTGTCGTCGCAGAGCAATGTGTGGTTAAGTGCCTTGCTCAAGGACACACACGCTGCCTCAGCCAAGGCTTGAACTAGCGACTTTCAGATGACTAGACCGATGCCTTAACCACTTGGCCACGTAAATTCAAAGGACACACGGGAGTCTGGGAATGAAGATTTTGCTTCAAGTTTACTTTAAGCGAGGTGTGCACATATCACATGGTAGCAGGACGATGTATGCAAGTAGTGTATTTTTATATATAAACCATAATTAATTATTCAAATGAACAAGAATGCTTAATCAAACAATATATATGCAAGATTACTCAAATATTATTGAAATATCAAAAATGCAACACTGACATTGGAGAAGGTTCAGAGGAGGTTCCTGAGAATGACTTTGGGAGTGAAAGGATTATCATATGAGCAGCGACTGAGGCTCTGGGCCTGTACTCAATGGAATTTAAAGGAATGAAGGGGAATCTCATCGAAACCTATCAAATATTGAAAGGCCTAGAAAGAGTGTGTCTGAAGGAGGTGTATCCTTTGGTGAGGGAGTCTAGGACCAGAGGGCATAGCCTCAAAATAGAGGGATGTCCATTTAGATCAGAGATGAGGAGGAATTTCTTCAGCCAGAGGGTGGTGAATTATGGAATTCGTTGCCACAGATGGCTGTGAAGGCCAAGTCACTGGGTGAACTTAAGGCAGAGGTTGATAGGTTCTTGATTAGTCAGGGCGTGTGGAGAAGGCAGGAGAATGGGGAATGGATCAGCCATGATGAAATGGTGGAGCAGACTCAATGGGCTGAATCGCCTAATTCTGCTCTTATATCTCATGATCTTATGGAAATCGTGATGGGGGTACTGAATGGTGTTTTGCTATGGATCCTGTGGCAGATAAGAATCATATTCAGCCAACCCTTTCCAATCTCTTAACCACCATGATGCCCAACCAGAATTAGAATGAGAATCTGATTTAATATCACGGACCTGGTCAGATTTATTGTCTCTGACTTAGATGATGTGAAGTTTGTTGTTTTGCAGCAAAGATAGAAAATTATAAATTACAGAAATAAATACATAGCGCAAAACATAAACAGCCACTTAGACGTAAAACAGTAGCTACTTGGGTAAGGAAATGTGTAAGGAGGCTGACTTTTATTTCAACCTAGTGTGAGTTTACACTCTCAGGCAAAGAATGAAGAAGGGCTAAAGGCTTTTTCTCTGGAAGAAAAGTGCTTTCTTTATCTTTATAAGACAGAAATAATTATGTATGCCAGGTTGGAAGGAAGTCTGTCTGAATTAGTTTGCATCATTTTGCTAGTGTTGGCCAATTAGACATTCAAGGATGCATTTCAAGACGATACGTACATGGATCAATATGAATGCGAGGTTTGGGGATGTGGTACCTGCTAAACAATTTTGTGCTGACTTCCAAATTCAGAATACAAGTGAGTAAGAAAGGTCTACCTGGCAACTGACTCACACTCACACAATCCCACAACTGGGATCCTTTACTGGAATTCATGTTGGGCATAGCTAGTTACTACGGGCAAGTGCATTAAACGAGGCCCCAGAGTAGGATTTATGTTTTGGGATACTGTATATTCAGTTGTTTTCCATTTGACATTCCTGACATGCCCATTGACTCATGAAGTCTTCTCACACACAGCTGATCAAAGAGAAGAAGGGGCATTTGGCCAGTCCCACACAACTATGAGGCATTCTAGGGAACAGCATCTCATCTTCTACCTGGGTAATCTACAACCCAATGGCATGAACATGCTTCTATTTTTGTCAAACTGTTTCCCCTTTGTGTCTTTTTCTTTCCTCCGGATCCACCCCGTTCCTGCTACATTTAGCCCAGCTCCCCATTTGCCCATTTCATTCCCCTCTTCCACCCTCTCCATCAACCATGCACTCCTCTCAGTGGTTCCCCTCCACCACTTTTTCCATCTTCACTCCCACCTCCTTCGCTCAATTTCATATTCTTCTATCAGATTCCATCATCTTCAGCCTTTTGTCACCTCTGCCGATCACCTATCAGCTTCTGTCTCTAATTCCACTCTCACCTCCACCTGCCGATCACCCCTTCAGCTGGATCCACCTATTATGTGTTAGCTCTTGTTCCACCACTTCTCTCCACCTTATTCTCCCCTCCTTTTGGCCCAAATGAAGGGTCGTGATTCAAGCATCGACTGTCCATATCCCTCCATAGAAGCTGCCTGACCCACTGAGTTCCTCCAGTATCTTGTGATGTGTCCAAAGCCTCACCCTTGTGTAACTGTGGGATCTGCAGTGAAAAAGTAGAAGACAAAACCACAACATTTTGAAAAACAGTCCCTGGGAATTTCCCGAGTGATCAAGTTCAGTCCTGCTCGCCCTGGCCTTGATATCAGGATCAGAACCAGGTTTATTATTGCAGCCTTATATGACATGAAGTTTGTGTTTTGCAGCAGCAGTGAAACGTAAAATTACTATAAATTACAAAATAAATAAATAGTGCAAAATGATAAAGGTGTGCTGAGAGGCCTAGGCAAGGATGGTAAAGACTCAAGTGCTGGAGTATCTGAGACTAGAATCGAGACACGATTTTGAGTCTGAGACGAGAACAGGGTTTGACTAGATGCTAAACGAAAACCAGAAGAGAATCGATGAGAATCCAAATGGGACAGAAATCCTAAATGTAACCGTAGACTGAACCAAAGTTGAGCTGGTGCTTCAGCACCCAACCTGAGTTCAGGTGCTCTATAGATATCCATATCTTGGCGCCAAAACATGGTCGCCAATTGGCAGAGCAGGCAGGAATCTTTAAGGGGACCGCACCAGCTATCCGTGCTCTGGAGAATCAGAGTGTCTAACCCCCCCCACCCCCCCAGAGGCTGACGCAGTCGTTTGCGTACCGTAACAGAAGGGATAATGAGGTTGTGTTCATGGACTGTTTACAAAGCTGATGGTGGATGGGAGGAAGTTGTTTCTGAATTATTGAGTGCGGGTCTTCATAACCTGTGCCCCTTCCTTGATGGTAGTAACAAGAAGAGGGCATGTTGAGAGTCATTGATAATAGATGAAGTCTTCTCGAAGATTGAATTGACTTTATTATTTATATCCTTCACACATACATGAGGAGTAAAAATCTTTACGTTACATCTCCGTTCAAACGTGCAAAGTGTAATTATAGTAATCTATAATAAATAGTGTGTACAAATGGATAGTTAATATAACATAGAAATACAGTTGTGTCAGCATGAATTAATCAGTCTAATGGCCTGGTGGAAGAAGCTGTCCCGGGGCCTGTTGGTCCTGGCTTTTATGCTGCAGTACCATTTCCCAGATGGTAGCAGCTGGAACAGTTTGTGGTTTGGGTGACTCGAGTCTCCAATGATCCTTCGGGCTTTTTTTTCACACCTGTTGTTGTAAATGTCCTGAATAGTGGGAAGTTCACATCCACAGATTCGCTGGGCTGTCTGCACCACTCTCTGCAGAGTCCTGTGATTGAGGAAAGTACAGTTCCCATACCAGGCAGTGATGCAGTCAGTCAGGATGCTCTCAATTGTGCCTGTTTAGAAAGTTCTTAGATTCTGGGGGGCCATACCAAATTTCTTCAACTGTCTGAGGTGAAAGAGGAGCTGTTGTGCCTTTTACACGACACAGCTGGTACGTACAGACCACGTGAGATCCTCGGTGATATTTATGCCAAGAAACTTAAAGCTGTTCACCCTCTCAACCCCAGATCCATTGATGTCTATATGTCTCCATTCCTCCTGTAGTCCACAACCAGCTCCTTTGTTTTTGCGACATTGAGGGAGAGGTTGTTTTCTTGACACCACTGTGTCAGGGTGGTGACTTCGTCTTTGTAGGCCACCTCATTATTATTTGAGATTAGACCAATCAGTGTAATGTTGTCAGCAAATCTATTTAGCAAATTGGAGCTGTGGGTGGCGACACAGTCATGGGTATAACATAGAACATAGAATACTACAGCACAGTACAGGCCCTTCAGCCCACAATGTTGTGCCGACCCTCAAACCCTGCCTCCCATATAAGCCCCCACCTTAGATTCCTCCATATACCTGTCTAGTAGTCTCTTAAACTTCACTAGTGTATCTGCCTCCACCACTGACTCAGGCAGTGCATTCCACGCACCAACCACTCTCTGAGTAAAAAACCTTCCTCTAATATCCCCCTTGAACGTCCCACCCCTTACCTTAAAGCCATGTCCTCTTGTATTGAGCAGTGGTGCCCTGGGGAAGAGGCGCTGGCTATCCACTCTATTTATTCCTCTTATTATCTTGTACACCTCTATCATGTCTCCTCTCATCCTCCTTCTCTCCAAAGCCCTAGCTCCCTTAATCTCTGATCATAGTGCATACTTTCTAAACCAGGCAGCATCCTGATAAATCTCCTCTGTACCCTTTCCAATGCTTCCACATCCTTCTTATAGTGAGGTGACCAGAACTGTACACAGTACTCCAAGTGTAGCCTAACCAGAGTTTTATAGAGCTGCATCATTACATCGCGATTCTTAAACTCTATCCCTCGACTTATGAAAGCTAACACCCCATAAGCTTTCTTCACTACCCTATCCACCTGTGAGGCATCTTTCAGGGATCTGAGGACATGTACCCCGAGATCCCTCTGCTCCTCCACACTAACAAGTATCCTGCCGTTTACTTTGTACTCTGCCTTGGAGTTTGTCCTTCCAAAGTGTACCACCTCACACTTCTCCGGGTTGAACTCCATCTGCCACTTCTCAGCCCACTTCTGCATCCTATCAATGTCTCTCTGCAATCTTTGACAATCCTCTGCACTATCTACAACACCACCAACCTTTGTGTCGTCTGCAAACTTGCCAACCCACCCTTCTACCTCCACATCCAGGTCGTTAATAAAAAAGTAGAGGTCCCAGAACAGATCCTTGTGGGACACCACTAGTCACAATCCTCCAATCTGAATGTACTCCCTCCACCACCACCCTCTCCCTTCTGCAGTCAAGTCAATTCTGAATCCACCTGGCCAAACTTCCCTGGATCCCATGCCTTCTAACTTTCTGAATAAGACTACCGTGTGGAACCTTGTCAAATGACTTACTAAAATACATATAGATCACATCCACTGCACTACCCTCATCTATATGCCTGGTCACCTCCTCAAAGAACTCTATCAGGCTTGTTAGACACGAGTTGCCCTTCACAAAGCCATGCTGACTATCTCTGATCAGACCATGATTCTCTAAATGCCTATAGATCCTATCTCTAAGAATCTTTTCCAACAGCTTTCCCACCACAGACGTAAGGCTCACTGGTCTATAATTACCCGGACTATCCCTACTACCTTTTTTGAACAAGGGAACAACATTCGCCTCCCTCCAATCCTCCGGTACCATTCCCGTGGACAACGAGGACGTAAAGATCCTAGCCAGAGGCTCAGCAATCTCTTCTCTCGCCTCGTGGAGCAGCCTGGGGAATATTCCGTCAGGCCCCGGGGACTTATCTGTCCTAATGTATTTTAACAACTCCAACACCTCCTCCCCCTTAATATCAACATGCTTCAGAACATCAACCTCACTCATATTGTCCTCGCCATCATCAACTTCCCTCTCATTGGTGAATACCGAAGAGAAGTATTCATTAAGGACCTCGCTCACCTCTACAGCCTCCAGGCACATCCTCCCACCTTTATCTCTAATCGGTCCTACCTTCACTCCTGTCATCCTTTTATCTTCACATAATTGAAGAATGCCTTGGGGTTTTCCTTTACCCTACTCGCCAAGGCCTTCTCATGCCCCCTTCTTGCTCTTCTCAGCCCCTTCTTAAGCTCCTTTCTTGCTTCCCTATATTCCTCAATAGACCGACCTGATCCTTGCTTCCGAAACCTCATGTATGCTGCCTTCTTCCACCTGACTAGGTTTTCCACCTCACTTGTCACCCATGGTTCCTTCACCCTACCATTCTTTATCTTCCTCACCGGGTCAAATTTATCCCTTACATCCCGCAAGAGATCTCTAAACATCGACCACATGTTCGTAGTACATTTCTCTGCAAAAACATCATCCCAATTCACACCCGCAAGTTCTAGCCTTATAGCCCCATAATTTGCCTTTCCCCAATTAAAAATGTTCCTGTCCTCTTTGATTCTATCCTTTTCCATGATAATTATAAAGGCCAGGGAGCGGTGGTCACTGTCCCCCAGATGCTCACCCACTGAGAGATCTGTGACCTGACCCAGTTCATTACCTAGTACTAGATCTAGTATGGCATTCACCCTGGTCGGCCTGTCCACATACTGTGACAGGAATCCATCCTGGACACACTTAACAAATTCCGCCCCATCTAAACCTTTGGAACTAATCAGGTGCCAATCAATATTAGGGAAGTTAAAGTCACCCATGATAACAACCCTGTTATTTTTGCACCTTTCCAAAATCTGCCTCCCAATCTGCTCCTCTGTATCTCTGCTGCTACCAGGGGGCCTATAGAATACCCCCAGTAGAGTAACTGCTCCCTTCCTGTTCCTGACTTCCACCCATATTGACTCAAAAGAGGATCCTGCTACTTTACCCACCCTTTCTTTAGCTGTAATAGTATCCCTGACCAGTAATGCCACCCCTCCTCCTCTTTTTCCGCCCTCTCTATCCCTTTTAAAGCACTGAAATCCAGGAATATTGAGAATCCATTCCTGCCCTGGTGCCAGCCAAGTCTCTGTAATGGCCACTACATCAGGGAGTAAAAGAGGGGGCTTAGGATACAGCCCTGAGGGGCACCTGTGTTGAGGGCAGAGGGGGAGAGGGAGCCCACTTTTACCACCTGCCGGCGATCTGACAGGAAGTGCTTGATGGTGGGGAAGGTTGTGCCTCTGGTAGATTTAGTTGAGTCTATGACACTCTGCAGCCTCTCGTGATTCAGTGCATTGAAGCTTCATACCAGGCTGTGATGCCACCAGTCAGAATGATCTCCACTATACGTCTACAGAAATGTACAAGAGTCTTTGGCGACCTGGGGTGGCAGGGTGTAAGGCACTCCTTCCCTCCGCTCACCTGCAGGTCACCCTTAGGCAAGAGGTAGCACCTGCTTAGCCCCCCTCCCACCCTCCCCTCCCCAGTCAGGGTCATGTGAAGCCATGGGAGCAGGTGGTGGATGGTCGTACGAGCAGCTGGTTCACATCGCAAGTCCTGGTTATGTGACCACTGACGGCAGCCAGACAATCTCTGAAGAGTATTGATAATGGCTGGGGTCACCCATCTTGTAAAGACACTCTCCAGGAGAAGGCAATAGCAAGTCACTCCTGTAGAGAAATTTGCTAGGAAAATCATAGAAGCATGATCGCCCACGCCATGACACAGCACATAATGGTAATGATGTGGTGACATTTCAAATCTCCTCAGACTGGTAATAAAGTAGAGCTGCTGATGCCTCTTTTTCTGAGGCTGGTTGGGCCCAGGATAGATCCTCGAAGATGGTAAAATTCTGGAATTTAAAACTGCTTCACCCTTTCCACTGTTGACCATTCAATGAGCTCGGGTGTGTGGTTCTCCCAGCTTCCACCTCCTGAAGTCCACAATCAACTCTTTGGTCTTGCTGACGCTGAGTGCAAAGTTGTTGTTGAAGGTCCACTCTACCAGTCAATTTATAGATGGCATTTGAGCTGTGCTTTGTCACACAGTCTTGAGTGTAGCGAGAGCAGAGCTGTGGGCAAAGCATTCTTGAGGTATGCCTGTGTTAATTGTCAGCGAGGAGGAGATGTTATCACTGATCCACACTTACCATGGTCTCCCAATCTGGAAGTTGAAAATCTAGTTGTAGAGCGAGATTCGGAAGCCCAGGTTCAAAAGCTTGGTGATTAGTGATGAGAAATTGATGGTATGAGTTTTTTTTAACTGAACAGCCACACTGAAGCTTATTTGTATTGCTGTCTCAGAGTTATGAATTTTATAAAGCGTTGAATTGGTTGCTTTAGTGATATAGTGCAACAGGCAGATGTCAGCACTTACATACAGGGTTCCTTTCTTCATCCTGCAGGAGTGCTGGAAGCCAAAAGGAAAGAAGCAGGTTTCATTAAAGCATAAATCATGCACTTGGGCCTTATTGTAATACACCTCCCATATTAGGACAATCGTACTGCATGCATCCAACATTGTTTCCGGTACAGAATCCCAGAAGCAGCCCTGCATGATTGGGATTCAATTGCTAGTAGGCTTGTTTTCTGATTTGGATGTCACTACAAACTCTGGTTACCATTTTCAGTGTCTCCCTATCTATCATATGCACTGATTTATGTACTCACCTGGATGGGGAGTGTAAGAAAGAAGGCTACTGATCGGTGCGATTTCCCCTCCCTGGTCCAAGGACTATGAAGCATGTATTTACTCTGCCAAAACAAAAGATCGGCCAACACAGGTACCAATCATTGCATCCCATTAGCCTATGAATCATGAGAGAAGGTAACCATGGGCTATTACTGGAATACACCATACAGGATAATTGCTTGATGAATCATTGCTACTTCATATTTGAGGGATTATGTTGTACTGTCAGCCTTGCGTCATGCAGTTATGGAGTTACATAGACACGCACAGCTTCTGACAAATAGGGTTATGACAGAGGTTGTGATCCATTAAGCTTCCTCCACCATTCCTTACCTAATCCTGTATTTTTCCAGATCCCTTCTTCCTCCTATACTTAACTAATTTCCTCTTAAATGTCTCTAGGCCCACTAACGCAACTGCTGATTGTGGAAATGACTTCCCCATATTGCCTGGGTGAAGAAGCACGTTCTGAGCTCCTGAATGAATTTATTAGTGCTTATAGTTCAGGGTTGCCTGAAAAAAAGGAAGCATCTTTTCACTTACCCTGGCCTCAGTTTCACTAACAATTCATTGTTGAATATCATGACTTTGTTATTGACCCCAGATAGTGATTTCTTGATCCCTTGAAGTAACATATCGGTGCAGAGAGTTAAAAGTTCAAGAAACACACACCCAGCACTGAAGGTGCCAGAATGAGAAAGGTGCGGTGAGGGGAAGGAGGCTAGTTGGCAGGTGATAGGTGAAGCCAGGTGGGTGAGAAAGGCCGAGGGCTGAAGAGGAAGAAATCTGATAGGAGGGTAGAGTGGACAATAGGAGAAAGGAAAGGAGGACATTTCAAGTCGAGACCATTCATCTGGACTGAGCTGTCAATTTTCCTCCTCCTCAGTCCATTACGTGATTGCTGAAGGTTAGCTGCTGGTCTCCACAGCTGAGGTTTTGATCTCAATCTCACAACCAAGGGACTCTGCAGCTCTTGTATCAATCACAGTTTTCAGGCCTTCTCTAAATTTTCTTTACACTAATTTTCACTTGGAAGTCATTGCCGGAACAATCTTGACTCCATGTCAGATATGTATTGCTCTCATAGATCAGTTTGTTTCAGGCAGCATCATGGTGAATTGAATTGAAACATAAAGAACGATTGAAAAACAAGAGACTTTGAGGTTTGCGTTCCTGAGGGCGAAATCTCATCATGTGGAAATCACATACTTAACCACTAACAGCCTCATTATATGCAGAAATTTCCTAAGTCATTTGGGCCCCAGAACTTTTCAGACATTTATCTCCTCCCACTCCAGTTATTTGCTTCCATCCTGTCCCTGGGCCTGTTTTCTCTGATTAGGTATTATGACTCCACTTCTCAGCAACCATTGTGGAGGGTGTGCAATTGTCAGCAAATAGGGTTGACACCTTCTATCAGAATGAATACAAAGTTTTGACCCAAAACGTTGACAAATCCTACCTCACCACACCCCTCCCCCAACCAATTTCTTCATCTCGAGGGTGGCGAATCTGTGGAACTCATTGCCTCAGACGGAGGTAGAGGCTACGTCACTGGGCATACTTAAGCGGAGGCTAATAGCGTTTTGATTTGTCAGGCCATCAAAGATAGTTAGGGGAAGAAGGCAGGAGAATGGGGTTGAGAAAGAAAATAAATCAGCCATGATGGAGTGGCAGAGGATACTTGATGGACCAAATAGCCTAATTCTGCTCCTATGACTTATGGTCATATGGTCTAATAACACACTCTTATACACACACACACACACACACACACACACACACAGATGTCGATGCAGCTTGAGCTCTTCAATCTCCATAAGTAGCATTGTATCTGATTCAGCCAATTCAGGTAGCTGTGAGATCTGTAATTCTACTAGTTGAAGAACCAATTCCTAAATTCTTTATTACTCTGTTCATTTTTATTGTTTATTATGGTCTCTCCTTTCCATACATCCCAAGATCATGATCAAGATCACCTTCCAGCCAATACCCCTCCCATCCAATGAATACATTGAATGACAAAAGATAGCATCATCAAGCAAATCCACTCTTCCCCTCCTCTTTCAACGTTAGAAAGCTTTAACTTTGTGATACACTGATCCATTTAATCACACACAAGCCCATCTACCCCGAGCCTCAGGGACAGTATCTGTCCTTCAACTGCAGACCCAGAATCAGAATCAGGTTTATTATCACTGGCATGTGTTGTGAAATTTGTTAATGTAGCAGCAGCAGTTCAATGCAATACATAATATAGAAGGAAAAAAAATAATAAATAAATAAGTAAATCAATTACAGTATATGTATATTGAACAGATTAAAAATCTTGCAAAAAATAGAAATAATATATATTAAAAAAGTGAGGTACTCTCCAAGGGTTCAATGTCCATTTAGGAATCGGATGGCAGAGGGGAAGAAGCTGTTTCTGAATCGCTGAGTGTGTGCCTTCAGGCTTCTGTACCTCCTACCTGATGGTAACAGTGAGAAAAGGGCATGCCCTGGGTGCTGGAAGTCCTTAATAATGGACGCTGCCTTTCTGAGACACTGATCCTTGAAGATGTCCTGGCTACTTTGTAGGCTAGTACCCAAGATGGAGCTGACTAAATTTATAACCCTCTGCAGCTTCTTTTGGTCCTATGCAGTAGCTCCCCCATACCAGACAGTGATGCAGCCTGTCAGAATGCTCTCCACAGTACACCTATAGAAATTTTTAAGTGTATTTGTTGCCATACGAAATCTCTTCAAACTCCTAATGAAGTATAGTCGCTGTCTTGCCTTCTTTATAACTGCATCGATATGTTGGGACCAGTTTAGGTCCTCAGAGACCTTGACACCCAGGAATATGAAACTGCTCGCTCTCTCCACTTTTTCACTTCGGGTCCCTCTATGATGATTGGTATATATTCCTTCGTCTTATCCTTCCTGAAGCCCACAATCAGCTCTTTTGTCTTCCTGAAGTTGAGCTCCAGATTTTTGCTGCGACACTACTCCACTAGTTGACATATCTTGCTCCTGTGCACCCTCTCATAACCATCTGAGATTCTACCAACAATGGTTGTATCATCAGCGAATTTGTAGATGGTATTTGAGCTATGCCTAGCCATATAGGCATGGGTGTAGAGAGAGTAGAGCAGTGGGCTAAGCACTCACCCCTGAGGTGCACCAGTGTTGATCGTCAGTGAGGAGGAGGTGTTATCACTAATCCGCACAGACTGTGGTCTTCTGGTTAGGAAATCGAGCATCCAGTTGCAGAAGGAGGTACAGAGGCCCAGGTCCTGTAACTTCTCAATCAGGATTGTGGGAACTTCTTTTTTCCGTTCCATTGTTCATGGTTACAAATACTTTGTACAGCTGAATGAGTGTTTGTGCTTGCTTGAATTTAGTTCACTCTCACAACACAGCCTAAACCAAGGGTTCCGAACCCTTTTATGCCATGGACCCCTACCATTAACCAAGGGGTCCATGAACCTCAGGTTGGGAACCCCCAGTCCAAGCACTTGGGAGAAGAAACCCAGATTACGCATTCTTCTCTTCAGTTCAATTTTTAGATGATTAGTTTGTCATTGCTTGTCGTTTTGAATTTTTTATTTCACTTCCATTCGTACCCCTCTCTTACAGTCTCCTGCACTGTTCCAATTAAGATTCAAAAAGATTCAAAGAATATTTATTGTCAAAGTATGTTTGAAGTATAAAACCCTGAGATTTGTCTTCCCCCAGACAACCACGAAACAAAGAAATACCATGGACAATGCACAAAAAGAAGAAGAAATCACACAAACAGCCAAAAAATGAGCAAATAACTCACAGAATATTCAACATCAAAACCACAGAGTCCTTGAAACAGTTAAGCAATGTTCAGTTTAGTTCAGTTCAACTTAATGCTGTGTCGTTCGTTGACTGCAGGCCGCAGACAGGGCCAGACTTAGGCAGGGTTAGGCTGGGCTGCAGCCCAGGGGCCAGAGCTGCAGAGGGGCCCAAAATAGGCAGCTATCATCATGGCGGACAAAAAAAAATATGAGAGTAGAGTACAGAAAAGAAAAACGAAACAAGAAAAGGAGGACTGTGAGAAAGAAGCATTAAAAAAGACATTGAAATGGACAGAATTTTTTAAACCTGTTCTCGATGATGCAGCAGTACCATTGCTCTTGTCACAGTCTGATCTGAGACCGGTGGACAAATGGAGACTTGTTCAACAGCTAGTGCTAGCACCAGTGTTAGCACAGGACCACCGTCAACAGCCAACGTTGAAGAGGCAGAGAGCATGACTTTGGGATTTCCAACCATACAGGCCTCCGAAAAACCAAGTCAGGCAGCCAGTAATGTTGACGTTACCGCTTCTGAAGATCCTTACAGCACTGATCCTGCTCGCTGGGGAAAGGAAACGTTAGATGATTCAGTCCGAGCGTACTGGGCTAAGAAAGGGCTGGAGTCCTGCCAGAATAAGGATGTGGATATCAAAGCTTCAGAACGAGTATACAAACAGCAGAGACATTTTTTCTCCAAATTTCACTTCAAACGCAAGCTTGTAAATGGTGAGTACATATCAAGGCAATGGCTCTTATATTCCCCTTCCACCGACTGTGCGTTTTGTTTTGCATGCCGCATCTTCAGTGAAGGTAGCTGTCAGTCCATCTTCGAAGCTGGCTTTAGTGACGGGAAACATGCCGCTGAGCACATAGGAGAGCAGGAAAACAATACTGACCTATGTTACACTAGCGTCTGACCGCGGAAGAATAGATACAGAACTGCGAAAACAGTTCGAGTCAGAGTGTGTCTACTGGACGGATGTATTGAGAAGAGTGTTGGTGGTTGTGAAGTTTTTGGTCGAGAGGGGACTGGCTATCCTAATAGTTGACTGTTTACAAACCTAGTAAATAATAAGTGGTCTTTACTCTGCAAGCCACACAGTACAGCAATAGGTTAGTATGTGCGAGATCTCATTTTTCAAAAAGATTGTTGGAGTATTGTCAAGTTTCCTAGTTTGCCATAGTGCCATCTCTCTTGGTCTTTTTTTCTCTCATTTCCATTTTACTTTCTCAGAACACACGGTTGAGAAAAATACCTAGATAAAAAGGCTTTGGCATTGTTTGAGAAATAAGGCCTATGGTATGTGCAGCAGTAGCTAAATAAAGATTTAAGACTGGGTAAATCATACTTCGTCTCCCTCATAACTTTACTAAGCCAACTAAGCCTAGGTCAATTTTTGAGTGCTATAGATGCTGTCCCTCAAACTAAGAATCCACATTACTTTCTGTCCTCCCTCTTAAGGTCTGTAAATTTATAGCCTACGTATTGCACTAAACCAGAGTCTTGGTTCACAGCTTTGATATTTAGACCAGTACGACCTTTGCTCTTGTTCTTGCCTTTTTTTGCTTGATACAGCAGCATTTTACGGTGTCGGCAGGGGCCCATCAGGGCCTCCAGCCCAGGGGCCCTGGCCCTGGCCGCAGAGCCAGTCCAATCTGACAAATGAGCAACTTATGGCATATAAAAAGGCAAGAAAACACTTAAGAAGGAAGTTAAGAGGGCTAAAAGAAGGCATGAAGTTGCTCTAGCAGACAAGGTGAAGGAGGATCCTATGGTATCCAGGGTGAATTGCCGTGCTGGATTGCCCATAGAAGACAGGGAGTTGGAATGGAAAACTTATTCTGGTTGAAGGTCTGTAACCGTTGAGTTTTGATGAGGATCAGGAATGTTCCATAAATATCGAGCATTGATATTTATCAATGATGGAGAGGAAAATGCAGATGGGTGGATCAGCAAATTTGCTGATTGGTGGAGACTTGCACAGGGTAAAAAACTATCAAAGGATACAGGGGGATATAGCTCAGTTACAGATGTGGGCAAAGATTTGGGCCTACAGGAAAATTAATCTCAGGGTAGTACTGTATATGGTAACATACATGCACTCTGATAATAAACTTTGAATTTTGAACTTGGAGATCAAATGGAAGGAGGAAGTATACAGTTAATAGTAGATCCCTTAATAGCATTGAGCTACAGTGGGATCTTGGGGCCTAGGTCCATAGTTCACTGAAAATGGCCACACAAGTGCATGATGTGGTGGTAATAGTGTATGGCATGTTTTCTTTCATTGGGTCGGGGCATTGAGTATAAGAGTAAGGGACTATCTTATTCTATCTAAATCCTTAGTCACACCATGCTTGTATTATTGAGTGCAGTTCTGATCATCCTATTTTCAGAAGATGTGGAGCGGGTGCAGAAGAGCTTTATTGGGATGCTGCCTAGATTTGAAAGTATGAGCTGTAAGGAAAGGATGGACAAACTTGGGTTATTCTCTCTGGAGTGGAGGCTAAGGGTGGACCTGATCAGTTTTTAAAATTGAGAGACTTAGATAAGGCTCATTTGTTTGTTATGTGCCTAGTCATATGACGTGGGTGATCATGGTTTTTCCATGACCATGATTAGCCTTAGCAAACTTTTCGACGGAAGTGGCTTGCCATTGCCACTGTCTTTACAAGACAGGTGACCCCAGCCATTACCAATACTCTTCAGAGTTTGTCTGCTTGGCATCAGTAGTTGCATAACCAGGACTTGTGATATGCATCAGCTGCTCATACGACCTTCCACCACCAGCTCCCGTGGCTTCATGTGACCCTGATCAGGGAGCTAAGCAGGATGACCCGCAGGCTACTGGAGGGGAGGGAAGTCTTACACCTCCTTTGATAGAGATGTACCTCCACTCCACCATCCTCATGGATAAAGTAGACAGTCAGAATCTTTTCCTCAGGGTAGTGTTACGTGCCACGGGTTTTGTTTACTGTGAGTGTCACTTTAAGAGACATCTGGATGAGGTGGGACTATGATATCAGTATAACAAGCTGCGACAGACCGCTGAGATTTTCAGTAGTAAAGAGAGAGAGAAGAAGAAGGACTTTGGATTGCAAACTGGACTTTGCTGTAAAATGAGAAAGTCTGATACTTTCCTAAACTCAAAAGATTGGGTGGTTTAATGGATTGGATGTGTGACTGTCACTTTGTATAATCCACACGTGGATTTTTGTTGGAATATCCTGTGGGACCACTGTTGTTAACTCTTACCTGGATGCGGATGTGTTATGTGGTAACCACTTGGAGAAAGGGATATTTTGTGACTGTCACCCTGTGATGTTCTACGTGGATTTTGGAACAACTCGACGGATAAGATCTTTGGCGACTGTTATTTCGTTTACCCAGTGTGGAACCTGTGGAATTCCTACATAATCGCCTTCTCTCTACATTTTAACGTGAATTTCCACATCTCTCCTCTCACTTATTTTGTGGATTACTGGACCCTTTTCTACTTTGCCATCTTAAGACTTTAAGAACTGTTCCTAAACTTGACTGTTTGGGAGCCACACATACGTATACACGTATAACACTGTTAACTTCTGTTTATTTTGTTTAATTTTCTATATTTTGAGTAGACACTAATAAAGATAGTGGTTTTAACATTAAAATCTGGTTTAATGTGTAATCTATTGCTGCTGGTACGTAACAGTAGAAATGTCATACACCAGAAAATATGAGGGACAAGATTCTTTTTTATATTAAGCAGAGTGATAAGTGGCTGGAGTAAGTTTTCAAGGTAGTAGTGGAAGCAAGTAGTTTGGTTGAAGTTAAGTGGCTTTTTAGATAGACACATGAATATCAAAGTTCAAAGTTCAAAGTACATTTATAAAGTAAATATGAAGGCAATGGATGGATGTGCATGATACCCAGGAGGAGCAGCAGGAGGAGGAAAACAACATTGAGCACAAATTGTGCCAACCAATTGACTGGAGCATGCAAGGACATTTTCAACCTCTCACTGCTACTGTTGGAAGTTCCCACCTGCTTCGAAAAGGCAACAATTACACCGGTGCCTAAGAGGAGTAGTGTGAGCTACCTTAATGGCTATTGCCCAGTAGCATTCACGTCAACGGTGATGAAATCTTTGAGAGGTTGGTCATGGTGAGAATCAACTCCTGCCTCAGTAAGGACCTGGACCCACTGCAGTCTGCCTATCGCCACAATAGATCCACATCAGACACAATCTCAGTGGCTCCTCACTCAACCTTAGATCACCTGGGCAATGCAAACACCTAAGTCAGAATGCTGTTAGTTGACTACAGCTCAGAATTTAACACTATCATTCCCATAGTCCTGACTTGGGCCTCTGTAGCTCCCTCTGCAACTGAATCCTTGATTTACTAACCGGAAGACCTCAATCTGTGACGATCAACACTGGCACACCTCAGGGGTGTGTGCTTAGCCCACTGCTCTACTCCCTCTATACTTATGACTGTGTGGCTAGGCATAGCCCAAATACCATCTATAAACTTGCTAATGATACAACCATTCTTGGTAGAATCTCTGATGCAGACGAGAGGGTGTCCAGGAGCAAGATATACCAACTAGTGGAGTGGTGTCACAGCAACAACCTGGCACTCAATGTCACTAAGATGAAAAAGCTGATTGTGGACTTCAGGAAGGTAAGACAAGGGAACACATACCAATCCTCATAGAGGGATCAGAAGTGGAGCGAGTGAGCAATTTCAAGTTCCTGGGTGTCAAGATTTCTGAGGATCTAAGCTGCTCTCAACATATTGATGCAGCTATGAAGAAGGCAAGACAGCGGCTATAAGTCATTAGGAGTTTGAAGAGACTTGGCTTGTCACCTAAAACATGCAAAAACCTCTGCAGATGTGCCATGGAGAGCATTCTGACAGGCTGCATCACTGTCTGGTATGGGAGGGGGTCCACTGCACAGGACCAAAAGAAGCTACAGAAGACTGTAAAATTAGTCAGCTCTATCTTGGGTACTAGTCTCCATAGTATCTAAGACATCTTCAAGGAGCGATGCCTCGGAAAGGCGACGTCCGTTATTATGGACCCCCATCATCCAGGGACTGCTGTCTTCTGTACCTCCATTGGATAGGAGGTACTGAAGCCTGAAGGCACACACTCAACAACTCAGGAACAGCTTCTTCCCCTCTGCCATCCGATTCCTAAATGGACATTGAACCCATGAACACTACATCGCTTTTTTTTCTTTTTTGTAATACATATTATTTCTGTTTTTGCACTATTTTTAATCTAGTCAATAAACATTTATATACATACTGTAATTGGCTATATATATATATTTATTCTCCATACTTATCATGTATTTCATTGCACTGCTGCTAAGTTAACAAATTTCACGTCACATGCCAGTGATAATAAACCTGATTCTGATTCTGATTCAGATTTAGCATCAAAATCAGCATGACCTGAATGGCCTGCCTAGTAGTGTACTTTTCTGTTTTATGTAAATACTTCCTGTCCCTTCTGTGGTGTGACTGTACCTTTAGAGCTCGCCAAACAAAACTGTACGCTACTAATCCTGTGTCCTTAGCATGTCTCCTTATCACCTCATTGTTACCTGCCAGGGTTTACACTCAATTCTGTTTGCTCCCAGCACACTGCTGTCTTGTTGAAGAGTTTGAGAATACTGAAGGGTGTCTGCTTGCTAGCGTGATACGGAGCTAGACCGCCCCCCTTGCCCACTTTAACTCTCCCTGTCAGCCCGACACACCTTTCCTTCTCAGTGTAGTTGAATCAACAGTTAAGCCAGCTACCAAAGAGAGGAGAACGTAAGAAATGCCAATGCCCTGTTCTCATTGCTACCATCAGGACGGAGGTACAGGAGCCTGAAGCACACACTCAGTGATTCAGGAACAGCTTCTCCTCTGCCATCCGATTCCCGAATGAACATTGAACCCTTGAACATTACCTCACTATTTCTTTTATTTTTATTTTTGCCTACTCGTTCAATGTAACTAATTTATGTACATATATTATTATAATTCACATTTTTTCTCCGTTGTTATATATTGCATTTTACTGCGGCTGCAATGACAACAGATTTCACGATATGAGGCGAGGTCTGCAGATGCTGGAAATCGAAGCAACACACACACAAAATGCTGGAGGAACTCAGTGGGCCAGGCAGCATCTATGGAAAGGAGTAATCAGTCGTCGTTTTGGGCTGAGACCCGACATCAGGACAAATTTCACAACATATGCCGTTGATATTCAATCTAATTCTCATTATAATTCTATATTCTGCCTCCTCTGACATCATGGGTATCGTTTCAGCAGAGATTTCCACCCTTAAAGAAACCACGCTCGGACTCTTATTGGGCCAAGGCCAAAATAAAACATTGCAGATGCCGAAAATCTGAAATCAAGGCTGGAAGTCCTGGAAAATCTCAGCAGGTTGGGCAGCATTTGTGGAGAGAGTGAAATAGAGTGAGGCATACAGTTTGATTATCTTGTGCCAGGTCCTTCATCAGAATTCTGATCCTCCTGCTACGTTATCCAGAGTTACAGAAGAAAATCAGTAGAGAAGCTGTGGTTGTTCTAGACAAGAATATTAATTTCAAGATGAATTTCCTGCAGAAACAGATTAATCCATTGTCCCTTTTTCAGTGTGGTCTTCCTTTAATGCATTTACGTACTGGGTGCAGCGTTTCGAAACCTTTGTGTGTTTTTACAATGCCCACTATGCAAATGGTCGAATTCACAAATAGGCGCTAAGAGTGAGAACAAAGGAACCAATTAGGCTTAAATTCTGGTGCAGAAACTAATTTTGGGGGAGGTTTTATTTACTCGGATGGTAAACAGAGAGAATGTAGGCACCAGCATGTGAAACTTGTACTGGATTGTCTCTGTGCCTACACACAGCCATCGCATTTCTCAGAGTGCACTTCGCAACCCATTACACTGCTGTATAAGGAATGCATGGGAAATTACAGTCGAGGAGTTTTGGAGGGCTGCATTAACATACGTAGATTCATAAGCATTCATCCTTAATGTGCAAAATACAGGTCGTCGTCGTGGCTATCCCTCGAGGTCATGGATGATGGTCTTCGTTCTGAAGAAGTGGCCCACAGAGTGAAGACGCCTGTGCGTGTATTTGTTTAATGTGTACTTAATGTTGCACTCCAAGAAGCACACAATACTTCACAAATCAACCAACTGATCCCAATGGCATGGAAACCACGACGATTGGAGCTGATGGATTTGTTGCTGCCTTCATCCTCCTTCACAGCCGTTGAGTTCGAAGTAACTTCATCCGCCTGTTCCACCGTTGAGGTCTTGGCTGGATTGTTCCTTGTCAGGGACATCACCCTCAACCTTACCGCCATTGGTGACCCTACCAGGAGCATAGCTCCAGACGACATTGCTCTCAGGATCACAGGACTACACAAGCTTTTCCACCACGACAAGGTGACAATCCACTCAGAAGTAAATACAGGTACATGCGCAGAGAGATGGTTTGTGTCCAAGCTGCTCTCCTGGCACTTGGTGCATAACAAGGGTGATGTAGACATTGTAGGAGGTGAACCAATGTTCTTTACAGCATTTCACACCCAACCTTACTCTTATAATTTAGGTTGTAATGTTCTATTTTTCTATCTATCTATTTATCTATCTACTATTTATTTGTTTATTTATTTATCTATCTATTTTTAAAATTTATTTAGTGATACATAGCAGAACAGGCCACACCACCCAACGACCCACCTATTGAACCCGAGCCTAATCACAGGCCAATCTACAATAACCATTTAACTTACTAACTGGTACGTCTTTGGAATGTGGGAGGAAACCTATGTGCTCACGGGAAGGACATAAGAACTCCTTATGGACGGCGCCAGGTTGAACTCTGAACTCCGACGCCCCAGGCTGTAATAGCATCACACTTAACCCCTATGCTACCACATAAGCATGCTGGATAAATGACCAGATCATCTATCCGTTGCGCGCATTAGATGTATGATAAGGTAGCACAGGTCTGTAGCTGCTTCTGAGACTCAGACTATGGAATTGACTACCAGATGTTGAGTACATAACCCACACTCTATTAGTCATTTAGTTCATGATAATTGAAATTTAGCATTTTGTGTAAAGAATAGTTGTTGGCCACAACACCCCTTCTGACCCTCTTCTTTGAATATATCATAGGTTGCTTTCATCCACCTTATCAAAGATCAGGTTTCACTTCCAAGAACACCCTCTGGCAATTCAGCAAAGCCTCAGTACTACGCAAAACTAAATCAAGATGGGCATCAAAGGTCAGGAGTGAGACCTGCATCCAAGATTATCCTTCTCAGAAGTGAGGGTGCGTTCATAATGTTGGCTCAAGTAGAATTTTCATTTGATGTCTAAATTTGTCTAACCAGAGTGCCAGAATGGGCAATCAAAATACTGCAGTTTCTACAGATTATTGCTCAATGTGCCCTCCCACAAATTAATTCTCACATGGGTTCTCAGAACTGCCATTGTCAATAAAGCAGGATCATATTGGGGAGGGAGGATGAAGTGAGAAGCTGGGACGTGATAGGTGGAGAGGGTAGAGGGCTGAAGAAAAAGGAATCTGTTAGGAGTGGAGAGTGGACCACGGGAGAAAGAGAAGGTGGACGGGGGCAACCGAAGGAGGAGATGGGCAGGTGAGGAGAGGAGAAAGGTTAAGAGGGGAGTGAGAAAAGGGAAAGGAAAAAGACAGGAGGGGACAGGGTAAATTACTGGATGTTAAAGAAATCAATGATCATGCCATCAGGTTGGAGGCTACCCAGACAGAATATCAGGTGTTGCTTTTCTAACCTGAGAGTGACCTTATTGTGGCAGGAAAGGAGCCCATGGAAGATAGAGGAAGCCCCATCTAGAAATTCAGGAGTGGGCTTGAGATCTGGGTTATGGGACAGGTGTTAAAGTTGTAGAATGATAATTCAGTGATACGCAGCACAGGAACTGGCTCTTTGAACCAACATTTCCATAACAAACCTTCTGCCCATCTACACTAATTCCATATGGCTGAAAGGAAATTATTCTTCTGTGTCTTATCTGTTTAAGTACCTCTTAAACATAGTAATTGCATACAATAGTAATTCCAATCATTATCCTGCTTTGGCAGCATATTCCAGATATTAATCACTAAAGAATCTTATGGTTCCTATGCCCTTTAAAGCTCCTTTGTCTCATCCCCTTTTGTTTTGATATCCCTATGAATGGAGGAAGATTTTGACTAACTACCTCATCTATTGTTGTAGCTCTCTGTGCCTTATGGTTATCAGGCAGTAACCTTGCTGTTTATTTAGCACTTGACTGTTTTTTATGAGGCTGAGTTGCTAGCTCGATGCCCAGCCCAGCACAGATGGAAAGCATGCAAGGAAGCTGCCGGATTCGAAACCAGGACCACTCGCCTCGGAGTCTGGTGCAGATACCACTACACCAATGGCCCGCTCAGCCTTATCTATGCCCCTCAATCTTATATATCAAGTCAACCCTCAGCCTCTTTTGCTCCAGCAAAAGGAAGTCTAGCCTTTTCAATCCTAACCTGTAACTTAAGTTCTCCAATCCAGGCAATGTCCTGGTGAATATCCTTTGTACTCTCTACAGCACAATCGCATCTTTCCTCCAATCAATGAAATGGACAGTCATTTGTCATGCAGGTTTAAGGACTACATATGGAGAAGATTTATTGCCTAATATGAAAAGATTGTGTCCTTTTGGTTCAGTCAGATGTCATGTGAAAGAGGGTTTTATTTCATGTGAAATCATGGAAATTGAAGAGTTCACCACAAGTATAAATTCCACACGCCAACTGAAACTGGGACTACAAATAAGAAACCTGCAGACACAGCAGTAACAAATGAAAGGCAATTGTGTCTTTTTTTAATCTTGTGACCAGATAGTAATGGAATCACTCCAATCTCAAAGAGCATTGCATCTAATCCCAGACCTCTTCCCACCAATGAAACCCACAGCTAACTTCACATCAGCAGACAGATTTGCACCAATAACACTGTATGATCTCTCCTATCCCTGGCTGTGGTCATACAGAATTTCTCACCAATGGACATCATGATTTAAACTACATGAAGTGCACTAGGTCTCAGCTGGCTAGCTTGAGACAAGTAGAGGAGTCAGATAGTTCCAATTTCTGGAGATATTTTGCATTGCAATCTATTGACATCCAGAGACCCTCCGGCTTGGTAGCAACATATTTGACTACTACCTCCAAGTCAACGATAGGCATGTCTCCCCTCTCTCTGGAACTTATGTCTTACAGCATGCTGGGTTGAGGCTACAAAACGGTGGTGAGAAAAGTCCTGTGGGACTCAAATTGAACATCAAAGACCGTGGTCATTATTAAACAAAAATATATAGAAAATGGGTGCATCACGTTAATCAGTCCTTCAAGCATGGCTGATCTTCCATGTTAATGCCACATTCATACTCTTTCCCCATGCACCTTGATGCTTTTTCAGATTGAAAATCTGCCTGAGTGGTGCCATAGCAACAACCTCTCACTCAATGTCAGCAAGACCAAGGAGATGATTATTGACTACAGGAGGAGCAAACCAGAGGTCCATGAGCCAGTTCTCACTGGGGGACCAGAGGCAGAGTGGCATATTAAATTCCTTGGTGTTATCATTTCGGAGGATATGTCCTGGGTCCAGCACTTAAGTGCCACTATGAAAAAAGTACGACAGCACCCCTACTTTCAAAGAAGTTTGTGAAGATTCGGCATGTCATCTAAAACTTTGACAAACTTCTCTAGATGTGTGCTGGAGAGTATATTGGCTGGTTGCATCAAGGTCTGGTATGGAAGCACCAATGGAAAATCGGACAAAAAATAGTAGATGCGGCCTAGTCCTTCACAGGTAAAAGCTCTCCCCACCATTGAGCAGATCTATATGGAATGCTCTAGCAGGAAAACAGCATCTAATCCAGGCCATGCTCTTTTCTTACTCATCATCATTATTATCATCAGGTGCTGTGCCCAGTTTGAGCTTTGACTGCCATGGCCCACACACTCCTGTTTTGGGTCAAGTGGATCAATTCATTGGTATTCATTTCCAATTGTCTGGCTGCTGTCTCCATCATCATTTGTCTTTGTCTTCCTCTTGCTTTCTTCCCTTCAATCTTTCCCATAATTACCGTGCATTCTAACTCCTCTTTCCTAATCACATGTCCAATGAAGTTACATTGCCTTTTCATGATCTCATACGTTAGTTCTCTTTTTGTGTTTGCTCTGTTCATGACATCCTCATTAGATATTCATTTTGTCCATGATATTCTTTGCATCCTCATCAAAAACCACATCCCTGCTGTTTCAATTCGTTTCCTCATGTTACTAGATACTGTCCAACATTCTGAACCATATAACATAACTGGATAAATGTAACATTTCAGTATTCTAAGGCGGGTTGTCATGCCTAGTTTAGTATTGGTCAGTATACTCTTCATTCTCGTAAAAGTGTCTTTTGCCATCCCTATTCTTCTTTTGACATCCAAGTTGCACCTGCCATCTGATGTCACCCAGCTTCCTAAGTTGTAAAAGTTCTTTACTTTTCTTTTCTCACTACTGCCATCAAAAAGAAGGTATAGGAGCCTTAGGACCCACACCACCAGGTTCAGGAACAGTTATTACCCCCTGACTATCAGCCTTTTGAACTAGAGGGGATAACTACATTCAACTTCACTTGCCCCATCACTGAACTGGACTCACTTTCAAGGATTCTTCACATCATTTTCTTGATATTTATTGCTGATTTATTTATTATTACTATTATTATTCTTTTTTCTCTCTTTCTTGTAGTATTTACACAGCCTGTTGTTTCTTTTTTGCACATTGGTTGTCCATCCTGATAAGTATGGTTTTTCCTTGATTCTGTTGTGTTTCTCGTATTTACTGTCATTGCCCACAAGAAAAGGAATTTCTGGGTTGTATATGGTGACATATACTGTATGTATTTTGAGAATAAATTTACTTTAAACTTTTGTCACGAACTTTCAGCAACATAACTGGGTTGTTGTCAGGACTTTTAATCATTGCTATGTCCCCTCAGTCTCAACTCATTAACATTTGGAGATCACACAGATGATGTCTTACTACAGAGCTCAGTTGGTTAATGGAGGCACTTATACCCTACCTTAACCATTGCAGGAGACAAGGGGGAGGTGTGTACCAAAGAGACAGAAAAAATATAAAGCTGATTGCAAGTCACAGGGGTCCAAATTCTGAAGGAAATCTAATGAAGCACTTATTTTAAATAAATTTATTGCTGAGTATTGTATTAAACCTATTACATACTCGAATTAACACCTTGTCCTACATCTAATGAATCTGTGATGATGGGGATCTAGGAGGAAATCACATGGCATTGCTACCAGAAAATCCTTACAAATAATTCATTATTCTCTTTTGCACTGGTTGGGTTCCATTTCTGAGCAAGTTCAGAGATGTTTACGGAGATCCTCCGCCCATTCACCATGAGTCATCGATGCATGAGGCTGAGCTGCAAAGCCCTTGCTTGATTGGTTGACTGTGGGATTGCTTAATTCTGGTCTGCGTTGGGTAAATGTGCAATATCCTAATTGTTTATCTATATCCTTATAATTTTATGCTGGTGTTCTATCTCCTTTGGGCTGAAAGGCCAGTTGCCAGGAAGTTGTAGACACTCACTGCTCTATATAACTGCATTATCATGTATTGAATTGACCCCGTAAACTGTTCCACTGAGGTCAATGAATTTCAGACGAGAACAACGCGTTGATGTGACAATATAGCAGATTCAGCATTATGTCCAGAAAGAATTTCTAGGCAAACGTTTCTCAAGTTTGCTCCTGTTATTAGGAATCAACCTCTTTGTTCTCTCCAGCACAGGACTATTTTTTAAAATTTCTTATCAAGCAGACAATAGCTCAGTGGTGAAGGTATGGTGTTATGACTGATAATACTATATTAGACCATAAGACTGTAAGACATAGGAGCAGAATTAGGCCATTCAGCCCATTGAGTCTGCTCTGCCATTCAATCACGGCCGATCTCCGATCCCACTCAACTCCATACACCTGCCTTCTCGCCATCTCATTTGATGCCCTGACCAATCAGGGAACTATTAACTTCTGTCTTAAGTATACCCACAGTGTGTGGCAGAGCATTCCACAGATTCACTACTCTTTGGCTAAAAGAAATCCTTCTTACCTCTGTTCTAAAGGGTCGCCCCTCAATTTTGAGGCTCTGCCCTCTAGTTCTGGATACCCCCAGCATAGCAAACATCCTCTCCACATCCACCCTATTTAGTCCTTTCAACATTAGGTAGGTTTCAATAAGGTGCCCCCCACATTCTTCTAAACTCCAGTGAGTACAGGCCAAAGCTGCCAAACACTCCTCATATTAACCCCTTCAGTCCCAGAATCATCCTTGTGAACCTCCTCTGGGTTCCCTCAAGTGACAGCACATCCTTTCTGAGATATGAAGTCCAAAACTGTTGACAATACTCCAAGTGTGGCTTGACTAGTGTCTTAAAAAGCCTCTGCATTATCTCCTTGCTTTTATATTTTATTTCCCTTGAAATAAATGCCAACATTGCATTTGCTTTCTTTACCCCAGACTCAACCTGTAAATTAACCTTCTGGGAGTTTTGTACGAGGACTTCCAAGTCCCTCTGCACCTCTGATGTTTGAACCTTCTCCCCATTTAGATGATAGTTGCACTATTGTTCATTTTACTAAAATGCATTATCATATATTTCCCAACACTGTACTCCATCTGCCACTTTCTTGCCCATTCTTCCAATTTGTCTAAGTCCTGCTGCAATCACTTTACTTCCTCAGCCCTACCTACCCTTTCACCTATCTTCATATCATCTGCAAAGTTTGCCACAAAACCACCAATTCCATTATCTAAATCACTGACAAACAATGTGAAATATAGTGGTCCCGATACTCTTCAGTTAATAACTCATCAGGGGTGATTAATAAGTTTGTAGCCTAAGGTAGAAGGAGATGAGTTATTAACTTCAAACTTCTGCATATTCACTCAAAGAGTTGAACTGCATGTGCATCTAATGACAGCTGTATAACTCATCTCCTTCTACCTTAGGCCATGAACTTATCAATCACCCATGCTGTGGACACTTTCTGGAAGTCCAAGATTTGTATGCTCCACGACCACTGGTCTAGGTGTGTAAATGTAGGAGGGGACTATGTTGAAAAAAGGTAAATGCGTTAGGTTTTCTAAAATTGACTCCTTCCACCTTAGGCCACAAACATATCTATCACCCCTCGTATGTCTCTACCAAAGGAGCTGTAAGGCACTCCTTCCCTCCGCTAGCCTCCAGTTCACCCTTGGGTAAGCTGAACCCATGGGAGCAGGTAGTGGTTTGGTCATATGAGCAGCTGGTGCATATCACAAGTCCTGGTTATGCGACCACTGACGCCAGGCAGACAATCTCTGAAATGTATTGATAATGGCTGGGTCACCTGCCTTGTAAAGACACTGTCCAGAAGAAGGGAATGGCAAACCATTTCTGTAGAAACATTTACCAATAACAGTCATGGTCATGGAAAGACCATGATCATCCATGTCATGTGAGACAGCACATATTCTATTTCATTACGCGACACATACTTTTTCTGCTTTTTCTATATTTGGAACACTGTTGTGTCAGGCTAACAAGAGATAATGCAAGTAGACAGGAGGATTGACTAAAGTGATCATCCAGCCAGCAAGTTCATACATTGAGGTCACTTAGACAAACAGTCATCATCTAACCAGGGTTAGTCATCCGGACACTCGGACTTCCCCTTTTGGATGCCAAGATTCATTTCCAGTGGTGGCTGAAGTCTTTGTGCTCTGAGCGTTGACAGAGTGAAACCTAAGCATATTGAGACATGGGAAGCTGACAACAATCTGATTAGGTCAGAGCTCTGTGCCACTGCATCATCCAGTGATGGGCAATTAAACGGTGACCAAGGGTGGCAGCTCCGGGAATGTTCCCATTCTCAGCGGTGATAGGGTCTTAAAAACAAAGTGCTCAACTTCCCTCTGAGTTCTCAGGCTTCAGATAATTCAGTCCACTGCATCTGATGTCTGGAAATAGATACCTGTACATACAGCAAAGTCTGTATACCGGGCAACATCCCAGTTGTAGCACTGGAGAGCTGTGCTCCAGCACTAATGTGCCTCCAGCCATACTGTTCCAGACCATTTCGACACTGGCATCTGATTGACAAATGATTTTTTGTTTCTTTTGGGGTTTGCCCTGTTGACAACATTCAAGGCAGATCCAATCTGGTTATTACCACCCAGTCTCTCTACTCTCTGTCATCGCCATGTCACCACTCTATCAAGTAGCAGTTACTGGCCAGTATTCAACTTGTGTTTCACCAGAATCAGCTGGCTCCAGTCCTCATCACAGTCTTGGCTTAATATATCGGCCAAAGAGCTAAATTTCAGAAGTGAGGGTAGAGGGACAGTGCTCAACATCAAGCCAGCATTGAATCAAGTGTAGTGCCAAAGCACCCGGTTGTAAAACTGATGTCAACGTGCATCAAGGGGAAACCACTCCAATGTCTGGTTTCATGCTTTGCGCAAGGGACAATGATTCTGGCTGTTAGTTATCAATCATCACTGCAGGTGTTCTTCAGGACGGTGTCCTTGGCCCAACCATCTTCCACTGTTTTATCGATGATCCTCCTTCTATCTTAATGGTTTAGTACAAGATTGTGGGCCGAAGGGCCCGATCCTCAGTGCTATATTCAATTCCATCAGCAACTCCCCATCAAATGCACCAAACCATGCCCGCACACTGCGAGATATGAGCAACATTAGGGCTTGGGCTGCTAAGTGATGTGTAACTTTCATGCAGCAAGTAGCCGACATCAACAAGCAATTCCGACGCCTTACCTGATGCTGGAAATCTGAGAAACAAAATGCTAAATGTTCCAACAGCTCTGCTGAAGCTCTCCTTCTTTCAGAATAAACCATCCACCCCTGAGCATTTGCTCCCCTGTCATCAATGCAGTGGCTGCAAAAGACACAGCCTGCAAAACGCACTGCAGTTTCTCCTTGACAGATAGGCCTTAATCAGTTTGTGTGGGCAGAAGCATCTCTAGCTCCATCATACTGAGAACCCACTGTTGGACTCATGACTGCATTGCTAGATCCAGTTGAAACCGAAGTTCTCTGATGCCACAACAGTGGTTGGCCTCATCAACACTGACAACGAGATGGTGTCACAGAGAGGAGGTAGAGCGGATACTAGAATGGTGTGAGCACAATAACTTGATTATTGACAAGACCAAAGAGATGATTGTAGACTTTAGGAAGGTGCAGAGTGACCACTCCTCACTGTACAGCTCCTTCACGGAGAGAGTTACAAGCACCAAGTTTCCCGGCCTGTACATAACGGACAATCTCACCCGATCTGTCAACACCACCCCTTTGGTCAAGAAAGCACAGCATTGTTTCCACTTCCTGAGGAGATTGAGGTGAGTGAGACCACTGCCCAACGTCCACCATTCTAACCAATTTTTACCGGAGCAGCATTGAGAATGTCCTGACCAGCTGCATCACCGTCTGGTACAGGAATTGCAAGGCATCTGACCGTAAGCCCCTAAAAAGGATTATGAGGACTGCTGAGAGGTTTGCTGGGGGCTCTTTTCACCCATCAGAGATACTTATCCAGAGCACTGCATATGTAGGGCCCTTAGCAATGTCAATGATTCCTCCCAGCCATCCAAGGCAGGAGATACTGTAGCATTAAGACAAGAACGGTTGGAATGGGAAACGGCTTCATCCCCTAGTAGGTTATAAGTCTTCTGCACTCCCTGCCACCACCCATGCCTTATCACATATGAAGCTCCAGTAGCGTTTTATTGTTTACTTTTTAACTTGGATCATAAACGTACCTTATTATTTGTTAACTTATTTGTGGTAATATTACTTTATGGGTTATGTGTGAGCTATGTTGTTTAGTTTGGTGGTATAGTTTCGTTTCTGTACTGTTGAATGACAATAAACTGAACTTGATCTGGAACTTGAACTTGTCAAGACCTTCTGCCTTATGAGAATAGGTTGAGTGAACTCGGTCTTTTCTTCTTGGAGCGACGGAGGATGAGAGGTGACCCGATAGAGGTGTACAAGATAACGAGAGGCATTGATCGTGTGGATAATCAGAGGCTTTTTCCCAGGGCTGAAATGGCTAGCATGAGAGGGCATAGTTTTAATGTGCTTGCAAGTGGTACAGAGGAGATGTCAGGGGTAAGTTTTTTTTACGCAGAGAGTGGTGAGTGCGTGGAATGGGCTGCCGGCAACGGTGGTGGAGGGGAAATGATAGGGTCTTTTAAGACTCCTGGATAGGTACACGGAGCTTAGAAAAATAGAGAACTGTAGGTAAGCCGAGGTAGTTATAGTCATTGTCATAGTTATACTTTATTGATCCTGAGGGAAATTGGTTTTCGTTACAGTCGCACCAACCAAGAATAGAGTATAAAGGTAGAGTTCTAAGGTAAGGACCCGTTGGACTCAGTTTTGTGGGCCGAAGGGCTTGTATTGTGCTGTAGGTTTTCTATGTTCCTATGTTTCACTCCAATGGTACCTCCAGTCTAACAGCTTTTTGCCAGCAAGGACAAGGGCTTCACACAAACGGGAACACTTCCACCATCATGTTTTTCTCCCGGTGGCCCACTGCACTCTCATGGGAACATGTTCCTCCATTGTCAACTGGTCTAAATCCTGCAATTTCCTTCTAGAGAACATACAGGAACACCTTGACCAGAAGGACCGCAACAATTCAAGTCCACCACGACCTTATCAGGGCAATTAGGGATGGCAACAAATCGTGGTTACGTCATAGATACAAAATAAATGATAATACTTTGTAGACTGATTACCTCTGTTCAATAAAGTCCACAGTATTTGTGACTCAGCTGAGCTCTTGAAAGGGGATTAAACATTATTTTCCTAACTTCCTCTCCATTCTAAAGCAAGCAGAGCATCTTTGGTAACTCTCTTGTGTCTTCCATTCTGGACGGCAGCCGAGGGCCGACTTTTAAAAATCTTCAACCAGGTCGTGGAGAGCGGTAACACAAAGGGATCTGGGAGTACAGGGTCATAATTCATTGAAAGTGGTGTCACAGGTAGATAGGGCTGTAAAGAAAGCTTTTGGCACATTGGCCTTCATAGTTCAATATATTGAGTTCAGAAGATGGGATGTTAGGGTGAAGTTGTATACGCTATTGGTGAGGCCTAATTTGGAGTATTGTTTGCAGTTCTGTTCACCTACCTACAAGGAAAGATGGGTTGAAAGACTACAGAGAAAATGTACAAGGATGTTGCTGAGACTGGAGGACCTGACTTATAAGGAAAGATTGAATAGGTTAGGGCTTTATTTCTTGGGATGTAGAAGATTGTGAGGAGATTAGATAGACGTATGCAAAATTATGAGGGGTATGGGCAGGGTAAATGCAAACAGATTTTTTCCACTGAGGTTGGGTGGGACTACATCTAGAGGTCATGGGTTAAGGGTGAAAGGTGAAAAGTTTAAGGGGAACATTAAGGGAAACCTCTTCACTCACAGGGTCATGAGAGCGTGGAACGAGTTGCCAGTGCAGGTGGTGAAAGCTCCATTTCAATGTTTAAGGGAAGTTTGAATAGGTACATGGATGGTGGGGTTTGGAGGACTATGGTCTGGGCACAGGTCAATGGAGGTAGGTAGTTTAAATGGTTCAGCATGGACTAGATGGGCTGAAGGGCCTGCCTTTGTGCAGTTTCTGTTCGATAACCCTATGACTCTTGAGTTGAGTTCTAGATGAAGAGTTATTAGGTTACATAGTGTTAGCTATCATTTTAAAACCGTCTGAACAAGCTTCTTATACTAGCTTGATATCTCAGGTGTAAGAACAAAGAGCCACATTGTTTACATTATGCTCAATAGCGAGTCTGCATAATTTATCATGAATGTGACTCTGAGGGCTGAACAGTCACTCAGGAAGATTTCTACTCAGTAGCCATTGTTTACACAGGTGTGATATCACTCAAAGCATACCAAATATCAGGCAAGTCAATGAGTTCACCTGCTAGTAAGACAGCATGAACCTCCTCCCTTCAAATTAAAACCAGAATCAAGTTGAATCCGTGTCTGAACTGTACTCAGACCTTCATACCTTTGAGTGGTATAATTTAGACGGTATAATGGTTGGAATTGCAGAGAAATCTGAAGATGGTATCGATCTGTATCAAGGAGCGATACAGCAAGAAGACAGGTCCTTCAGCCGAACTTGACTATGTCAGCAAAGATGTACGTTCCATTTCCCTGCATTTGACCCATAACCTTTCACCTCCATGTACCTGTCCAAGTGTCTTTTAAATGTTATTTGTACCCCTTTAACATTCTCCTCTGCCAGTGTATTGCTAATGTTTTCTGTGGGGAGAAGTTGCCCTTTAGGTCCCTTAAAGCTTTCTCCTCTTACCTTACAACAGGAGAAGGATGTTAACAAGATTTAAGGAATCTTTGCTTTTATAATGAAGTATAAAGTATTGTAAAGTATTTAGATCCTGGATTACAAAAGGACTCTCCTTTGTGTAGGGCTGGATTTGAGTTGAAGACCACAGAGTCTTACTGGCAGCACGGCTCCACGGCAGAAAGTGGAGCTCCAAAGAGCAAGCTTCAGTTCTGATGCCGAGTGTTGGCTATGTGGAGTGTGCATGATCCCATTCACCCTGTAGGTTTCCACTGGGAGCTCTGGTTTCCTCCCACAAGTCAAAGGTATGCTGTTTGGGAGGTTAGTTGGTTACTGCAAATAGTGTAGGTGGGTGGGAGAATAATCGGGGTGGGAGGGTCGATGAGAAAGAGGACAGATTGCAGGGAATGAAGTGGAGAGTGAGACTGATATGAGAGACAGTGCATACTCAGTGGGTTCAAGGGCTTCCTTATACCTTGGAGAAGTAAGAGAAATTATTGTGAGTGAAGAGAAACTGTTGCAAATGGCACCAGGGTCACAGACTGACAGTCATGGAGTCTCATAACGTTGTATCACAGAAACAGGCCCTTCAGCCCATCTAGTCCATCATAAGCTATTAATATGACTAGTCCCTAGTCAGCATCCAGACCATAGCCCTCCCCCCCCCATCCATGTATCTATCCAAATTTCTCTCAAATGTTGAAAGCGAACCTGCATCCGTTACTTCCTCTGGCAGCGCGTTTTGTACTCTCACACCCTCTGAGTGAAGAAGATCACCTTAAACATTTCACCTTTCACCCTTAACCAATGACCTCTAGATCTAGTCTCATCCAAACCTCAGTGGAAAAAAATCTGTTTGCATTTACCCTATCTATACCACTCATAATTTTGTATATTTCTATTAAATATAACCATCTAACATATAACCATATAACAATTACAGCACGGAAACAGGCCATCTCAGCCCTTCTAGTCTGTGCCGAACTCTTACTCTCACCTAGTCCCACCGACCTGCACAGGAAAATCTCCCCTAATTTTTCTGTGCTCCAGGGAATGAAATCCTAACCTGTTCAGCCTTTCCCTATAACTCAGGTCCTCAAGTCCCAGCAACATCCTTGTAAATTTTCTCTGCATTCTTTCAATTTTATTGATATCTTTCCTTGTAGTTAGGTGACCAGAACTGCACCACAATATTTCTAACTTGGTCTCACCAACATCTTAAACAACTTCAACATAACATCCCAAGTCCTGCACTCAGTACTTTGATTTATGAAGGTCAATGTGACAGAAGCTTTCTTTACAACCCTATCTACCTGTGACATTACATTCAATGAATTTGGATCCGTAATCCCAGTTCCCTTTGTCTTATCACACTCCTCAGTGACTTATCACTCTTCATGTAAGCCCTCCCAAAGTGCAACATCTCACACTTGTCTGCATTAAATTTCATCTGCCATTTTTCAGCCCATTTTTCCAGCTGGTCTAGATCTTACTGCAAGCTCTAATAGTCTTCCTTGTTTGGCTACTACACCTCCAACCTTGGTGTCATCTGCAAACTTGCTGATCCAGTTGACCACACTATCAACTAGATCATTGATCTTCTTACTGCCTGTTAAGCCACTGGCATCTAGGGCAGCAATGGAAGTCCTCCATCTCTGGTGGCATTCAGGGCTTCCCTCTTTGTGTCAGTAGCTTCCTTTCAGTTCTCACTACTGTCAGTCACACAAATCCCGGGTAGAGACTCAGGAATACCATTGTACTCAGAAGTAGCAGGATTCTTCATTGCTCTTTCTGTAACCACTTTGTTTTACCACTCAGGGTTGTTAGCCTTGAGCTGAACCCCTCGAACCTGGAGGACCGGTGGACCACCCTTAGTCTGGCCTTTACCCTTTGACCTGTCTGGCACGGGTGGCACTACCA
Organism: Mobula hypostoma; assembly: GCF_963921235.1. Classification (NCBI taxonomy): domain Eukaryota; kingdom Metazoa; phylum Chordata; class Chondrichthyes; order Myliobatiformes; family Myliobatidae; genus Mobula; species Mobula hypostoma. The sequence goes on from NC_086098.1 coordinate 143,121,557, forward strand.
AGAGCCAAAGCATAAAGCCCTGACTCCAGCTAACATAGCTCTCTGGGTCATTGAGGCACACAAGCCTCCAAACCACAACAGATCATTGATATAAATGACAAATAACAACAGACCCAGCACCGATCGCTGTAGCACATCACTAGTCATAGACTTACAGCCTGAGAAGCAACCATCTACTTTCACTCTCTGACTTCTACTACAAAGCTAATATCTAATCCAATTTACTATCTCATTTTGAATGCCAAGTGACTGAACTTTCTTGACTGACCTCCCATGTGGGATCTTGTTAAAGGTCCCGCTAAAGTGTATGTGGCCAATCACAAACACGACAAGATCTGCAGATGTTGGAAATCTCAAGGAACACACAATGAAATTCAGCAGGTCAGGCAGCATCTATGGAAAAGAATAAATTTGGCTTGGTGTATATTGATCAAATTGTTGAAATAAGAAACATTAAGGAAGTCAGTTCAGCAGATAAATATCATCAGATTCAAATGATATATGAAACTGTCCAGATGAAGGGTTTCGGCCCGAAATGTCGACTGTTTAATCTTTTCCATAGATGCTGCCTGGCCTGCTGAGTTCCTCCAGCATTTTGTGTGTGCTTTTCTATGTAGACAATATCCACTACCTTGTCCTCATCAACTTTCCTCGCAACTTGCTTGAAAAAATCTATGATTGGTTAGACACGATCTACCAGGCACAAAGCGATGTTGGCTATTGCTAATCAGTGTCTGTCTATCCACATGCTTATATATCTAGTTGCTTAGAATACCTTTCAATAAATTATCCATTACCAATTCTCCAGCTGATTTTTTAGAACTTTTCTTAAGCAAAGGAACAACATATCCTCCAATGCTCTGGCATCTCACCTTTGGCTAAGGGCTTCTTAAATATCTCTGCTAGGACCCCCACAATTTCTGCACTAGCCTCCTACAGGGTCCAAGAACACATTGTTGCTCCCCTCCACCCCCCACTTTCTAACTCTGACTTCTCATCTTTCTTTCCAGTCCTGATGAAGGGTCTCAGCCTGAAATGTTGACTGTTTACTCTTTTCCATACGTGCTGCCTGACCCGCTGAGTTCCTCCAGCATTTTGTGTGTGTCCAAGTACATCTTGTCAGGCAGATTTATCCACCCTAATTTGCCTCAAGACAGTATTTAGCAAAAGTGGGAGGAAAACGAGTTTACGTTTCATGTCAAAACCTTGCATCAAGAACCAGGTGGATTAAAGGCAAAGGAAAACAGTTGTGATAATTGCAGTTCCATCATCCCTGCCCTGCTTCAATCCCACAACAGTTCCTTAGGCTAGTCCTAACATCAGACTAGGGGACAACCCTTGGTTCCATGAGGTGTCAGAAGATCTCACGGGGAACACATGCATACTAGACAGCACAAACAGCATGCAACAAGTAGATCCATATGACTTTTCAATGAACAGATCAGAATAAAAATATATTTCCTTGCTCCATTCAACAATCATGAAATGTGGTATACAACTAAATAATTAAAGGGAGGAGCAGGTCCAAGAACATCTCCACCCTCAATGATGGCAGGACCCAGTATATGATGGAGGAGATCTTAAATGGATATTTTGCATCAGGAGATCGACACAGAGGCTACAGGATTGAGGCAAACCTGCAGTGAGGGCATGGACTGTAAACAGATTACAGAGGAGGAGGTGTTTGTTGTCTTAAGGCAAATGAGGGTGGGTAAATCCCCATGGCCTGACAAAGTGTTCCCTTAGACCCTTTGGGAGGCAAGTGCAGAAATTGCAGGGGTCAAAGCAGAGATATTTAAAACGTCCTTAGCCACGGGTGAGATGCTGGAGGATTGGAGGATAGCTAATGTTATTTCATTGTTTAAGAGGGACTCCAAAAATAAGCCCGGAAGTTATAGGCTGGTGAGACTGACATCAGCAGTAAGTAAGTTATTGAAAGTTATTCTAAGGAACCAGATATATAAGTATTTAGATAGACAGGGAATGATTAGGGATAGTCAGCATGGCTTTGTGCATGGTCGATCGTGTCTAACCAATCTTAGAGTATTTTTTGAGGAAGTTACCAGGAAAGCTGATGAAGGCAAGGCAGAGGATATTGCTTACAGGAACTTTACCAAGGCCTTTGACAAGATCCCGCATGGGAGGTTGGTCAAGAAGGTTCAGTCATTTGGCATTCAAGATGAGGTAGTAAAATGATTAGAGATTGGCTTTGTGGGAGAAGCCAGAGAGTGGTTGTAGATGGTTGCAGTTCTCGCTGGAGGCCCGTGACTAGTAGTGTGTCGCAAGAATCGGTACAGACTCCATTGTTGTTTGTCATCTTTGTCCACGATCTGGATGATAAAGTGGTAAACTAGATCAGCAAACTTGTGAATGACGCCAGGATTGGGGGTGTAGTGGACCGCGAGGAATCAGATCAAAGCTTGCAGCAGGATCTGGACCACGTGGAACAACAGGCTGAAAAATAGCAGATGGAATTTAGTGCTGACACGTGTGAGGTGCTGCACTTTGGGAAGACAAACCAGGGTAGGACTTACATAGTAAGCATTAGGGCACTGAGGAGTGTGATAGAACAGAGGGATCTGGGAATACAGATCTATAATTCCTTGAAAGTGGCATCACAGATAGATGAGTTCATAAAGATAGCTTCTGGTATATTGGCCTTCATAAATCAGAGAATTGAGTGGAGGAGTTGGTATCTTATATTGAAGATGTATAAGATATTGTTGAGTCCTAATTTAGAGTGTTGTGTAAAATCTTGGTCACCTACCTTCAGTAAAGATGTCAATAAGATTGAAAGAATCCAGAGAAAATTTACAAGGATGTTGCTAAATTTGAGGACCTGAGTTATAGGGAAAGTTTGTATAGGCCAGGATGTTTTTCCCTAGGGCATAGAAGATTGAGGGAAGATTTGACTGATGTATATAAAATTATGAGAGGTATGGATAGGGTAAATGCAAATAGGCCTTTTACACTGTGGTTAGGTGAGACTAGAATTCGAGGTCATGGGTTAACTGTGAAAGGTGGAATATTTATAAGGGTCGTGGGAGTGTGGAATGAACTACCAGTGGAAGTGGTGGATGCAGGTTCGATTTGAACATTTAAGAGTAATTTGGAAAGGTATGTAGACATCCGGTAAGAAGTTGGTGCTCTCTGATGTAACAGATTCTACGAAGTCAACCAAAGGTGTTACTGTCTTTTTAAAATGTTCTTTTTTACGATTGCAAGATGCTGCTGGACACTAATAACTTAATGCAGGTCTACTTTATCAGCGAGTTGTTCGTTTGCGGTGAACTGAAGGAGCTGGACTTGGAACGGACTTTACTGTGCCTTCGATAAGAGGAGTCAGTGTGTGAAGTTTAACAGCAAGGGATTGTCTTTGTCACTTTTCTTGTATTCACAAGAGATATGAGAGATGTAAGCCATATACAGGCAAGTGGAATTAGCTTAGATAAGCATCTTGGTCAGCATACATAAATTGTGTTGAAGGACCTGTTTCTGTGCTGTACGACTTTATGACTATCACTTTATCTAGGACATAGTGCAGTTGAGTGAAACCATATCCTTACCCCCATTGTGACAGTGGTGTGAGTGCTCGGCAAGTTTCATTGCAGAAACACCTTAACTTTATTTGAGACCAGTTCCCTAACTAACACTCTCCGGAGACTGACGGCAGTGATTACAGAGCCAGTTGAAACTTCCTCCATAGCATCACTTTAGGAAGATCCATTTCATTTTCAGTGCTGGAGTGAAATCTTAGGATTCTCTATGTGACAGTAGGATTCTCAAAGGGAGAAAATGAAAGGGCCTGCAAATGTAGAGTGGAGTTAAGATAGTCTGGCTTTTCTTCAAAAGACTTATGGCAGGCACAATGGACCAGGACCCCACCACTAAGCACATCTTTCCCTCTCCACCCCTCTCCGCTTTCCACAGGGATTGGTCCCTCCGCGACTCCCTGATCCACATGTCCCTCCCCATGGATCTCTCACCCAGCACTTATCCCTGTAAGCGTAAGTGCTACACCTGTCCCTACACCTCCTCTCTTGCCACCATTCAGGGCCCCAAACAGTCCTTCCAGGTGAGGCAACGCTTCACTTGTGAGTCTGTTGGGGTCATCTATTGCATCCGGTGCTCCCGGTGCGGCTTCCTCTACATCGGTGAAACCCGACGCAGATTGGGGGACCACTTCGTCAAGCACCTCCGCTCCGTCCCCCACAACAGACAGGATCTCCCAGTAGCCACCCACTTCAACTCTGCTTCCCATTCCCATTTGGATATGGCTTCCTCTACTGCCATGATGAGGCTAAACTCAGGTTGGAGGATCAACACCTCATATACCGTCTGGGTAGTCTCCAGCCCCTTGGAATGAACATAGAATTCTCCAACTTCCGGTAATTCCCTCCTCCTCCCTTCCCCTATCCCTATTTCACTCTGCCCCCTCCTCCAGCTGCCTATCACCTCCCTCATGGTTCTGCCTCCTTCTACTACCCATTGTGTTTTTCCCCTATTCCTTCTTCACCTTTCCTGCCTATCACCTCCCTGCTTCCCCTTCCCTACCCCTTTGTCTTTCCCCTTACTGGTTTTTCACCTGGAACCTACCAGCCTTCTCCTTCCCACCCTCCCCCCACCTTCTTTATAGGGCCTCTGCCCCTTCCCTCTACAGTCCTGACGAAGTGTTCCAGCCCGAAACGCTGACTGTTCGTTTCCACAGATGCTGCCCGACCTGCTGAGTTCCTCCAGGGTGTTGTGAGTGTTGCTTTGACCCTAGCATCTGCAGATTATTTTGTGCTTAGTCTTTTTCAGTATTAGCTCACTCTACAACATTCACTCCACCCATGCAAATCCCCTATGACTGACATGGAACACAAGAAAATAGCCTTTCAAATTTCAATGTAAATTTATTATCAAAGTACATATATGTCACCATATATAACCCTGAGATTGATTTTCTTGCAGGCATACTCAGTAAATCCATAATAGAATGATAACCATTCTAGAATCAATGAAAGGCTGCACCAACTTGGGTATTCAGCCAATATGTAAAAGACAATAAATCATGCAAATACAAAAAGAAGGAAATAATAATAATAATAAATAAATAAGCATTAAGTATCAAGAGCATGAGATGAGGAATCCCTGAAAGTGAGTCCATAGGTTGTGGGAACATCTCAATGTTGGAGCAAGTGAAGTTGAGTGAAGTTATCCCCTTTGGTTCAAAAACTTTCATAAAACTTGGTAGGCAAGAGCAAGTCAGGGTTGATCATATCTTCAGATAATGACCCACATAATCACTTTCAAACCACTGATGGTCTGCATCCCAGGGTACTTAAGGAGGTGGTTTTAGAAATCGTGGATGCATTGGTAATCATTTTCCAATGTTCTATAGATTCAGGATCAGTTCCTGTGGATTGGAGGGTGGCTAATGTTGTCCCTCTCTTCAAGAAGGGAGGAAGAGAGAAAACAGGGAATTATAGACTGGTTAGCCTGATGACGGTGGTGGGAAAGATGCTGGAGTCAATTATAAAAGACAAAATTACGACACATCTGGATAGTAGTAACAGGATTGGTCTGAGTCAGCATGGATTTATGAAATGGAAATCATGCTTGACTAATTTTCTGGAATTTTTTGAGGCTGTAACTATGAAAATGGACAAGGGTGAGCCAGTGGAGGTAGTGTACCTGGACTTTCAGAAAGCCTTTGATAAAGTCCCACATAGGAGATTTGTGGGCAAAATTAGGGCACATGGTATTGGGGGCAGAGTACTGACATGGATTGAAAATTGGCTGGCTGACAGAAAACAAAGAGTAGCGATTAACGGGTCCCTTTCGGAATGGCAGGTGGTGACCAGTGGGGTACCGCAGGGTTTAGTGCTGGGACCGCAGCTGTTTACAATATATATTAACGATTTAGATGAGGGAATTAAAAGTAACATTAGCAAATTTGCCGATGACACAAAGCTGGGTGGCAATGTGAAATGTGAGGAGGATGTTATGAGAATGCAGGGTGATTTGGACAGGCTGGGTGAGTGGGCAGATGCATGGCAGATGCAGTTTAATGTGGATAAATGTGAGGTTATCCACTTTGGTGATAAGAATGGGAAGGCAGATTATTATCTAAATGGAGTCAAGTTAGGAAAAGGAGAAGCACAATGAGATCTAGATGTTCTTGTACATCAGTCACTGAAAGCCAGCATGCAAGTACAGCAGGCAGTGAAGAAAGCTAATGGCATGCTGGCCATAACAAGGGGAATTGAGTATAAGAGCAAAGAGGTCCTTCTGCAGCTGTACAGGGCCCTGGTGAGACCACACCTGGAGTACTGTGCACAGTTTTGGTCTCCAAATTTGAGGAAGGACATTCTTGTTATTGAGGGAGTGCAGCGTAGGTTCTCAAAGTTAATTCCCGGAATGGCGGGACTGTCATATGTTGAAAGATTGGAGCGACTGGGCTTGTATACTCTGGAATTTAGAAGGCTGAGAGGGGATCTTATTGAAACATATAAGATTATTAAGGGATTGGACACGCTGGAGGCAGAAAGCATGTTCCCGCTGATGGGTGAGTCCAGAACCAGAGGCCACAGTTTAAGAATTAGGGGTAGGCCATTTAGAACGGAGTTGAGGAAAAACTTTTTCACCCAGAGAGTGGTGGATATATGGCATGCTCTGCCCCAGAAGGCTGTGGAGGCCAAGTCTCTGGATGCTTTCAAAAAAGAGATGGATAGAGCTCTTAAAGATAGCGGAATCAAAGGTTATGGGGATAAGGCAGGAACTGGATACTGATTGTGGATGATCAGTCATGATCACAGTGAATGGCGGTGCTGGCTCGAAGGGCTGAATGGCCTACTCCTGCACCTATTGTCTATTGTCTATTGTCAAATGGAAGTCTATAAACCAAAGCCAGTAACTAATAGCCTAATTGAAGTACGTTCTTTCTACTTCATTGTGATTCCTAGGTCAAATCTAGCACTAAGTGTTGCTTTGCAGATCAGTGTCTGAGATTGAGAATTATTTTAACAAAATATGCATTAATTAAATTTGATTCCGCTATCCATCTGTCAAAATCCAGCCTGAAGTTAGTGCTAGTTCTGTATATAATGCTGCAGAATTCCTTGAGATACCTTGTTATTTTGAAAAGGCTGGATGAATGAAAATTGTTGATAGACTGTAGGCTGAACTTTTAATTAATGTTTGTTCAGTTTTCCACATTTAGGCTTGGTTTGAAATGAATGCTGTCAACTCCTGCTTGCCTCAAAATGTTTATGCAGTAGAAATTATTGCCAAGTATTTGGATCAAACTCACCAAGCAGCATCCATCATCAAGGACCCTCACCATCCAGGCCATGCTCTCTTCGTACTACCATCAGGAGCCTTAAGTCCCACACCACCAGGTTCAGGAACAGTTATTACCCTTCAATTATCAGGCTTCTGTACCACCATGGATAACTTCACTCATCTCAACAATGAACATATTCCACAACCTACAGACTCACGTTCGAGGACTCTACAACTCACATTCTCAGTATTACTTATTTACTTTTTGTTCTTAATTTGCTTGATTTGTCTTCTTTGGCACATTTGTTGCATGTCAGTCATTGCTATTTATAGTTTTTCATAAATTCTATTGCATTTCTTTATTTTCCCATAAATGCCTGCAAGAAAATTAATATCAAGGTTGTAATTATATACGCAATTTCATGAGAGATTTACTTTGAACTTTGAAGTGCTTGAAAGCCTTGCAGGCAACACTTATACCAGTTCCGATGGCCATTAATAAACATTGCTAAGAAGGATGAAAAGTTCTCCAAGTTTTATATCACAAACAAGAGAAAATCTACAGATGCTGGAAATCCAAGCAACCCATAAAATGCTGGAGGAACTCAACAGGCCAAGCAGCATCTATGGAAAAAAGTCCAGTCGACGTTTTGGGCTGAGACCCTTTGGCAGAACCAAACTTTATATACTTTAATGCTGAATATTGAAGGAAATTTAGATGCTTGGATAAGGGTAGGAGCAGAAAGTATGGAAAATAATTTAATTGGAGGTTGGTCTCCAATTATGATGCTTTTAGGTTGGAACACGGGTGAATAAATTGGGAACAGATATTCTGAGGGAAGCGCACACAGAAATATGGAGGTTGTTTAGTGAGCACTTGCATGGGATCCTGGATAGATTTGTCCCAGTGAGGCAGGGAAAGGATGGTAGAGTGAAGGAACCATGCTTTATAAGGGAGGTGGAACATTTTGTCAAGAGGAAGAAGGAAGGTATATAACTTGAAGATCATGCAGTGCTCCTGCGTGTTATAAGGTAGTCGGGAAGGAGCTTAATAAGCGACCTAGGAAAGCTAGGAAAGGACATGAGAAGGCCTTGGAAAATAGGCTTAAGGAACACCTCAGGGTATTCTGCAGATACGTGAAGAACAGGAGGATGACTCGCATGAGAGACTAGATCAAGGATAAAAGAGGAAACATGTGCCTGGAGGTGGAGGAGGTAGGGGAAGTCCTTAATGAATACGATCCTTCAGTATTCACCAGTGGGAGGGACCTTGACCTTTGTGAGTTCAAAGCAGGCAAATGTGCTGGAACATGTCAGGGTTACGAAAGAGGTTGTGTTGGAAATTCTGAAAAACATTAGGATTGGTGAGTTCCTGGCGCCAGACGGCATATACCCCAGGTTACTATGGGAAACAAGGGAAGAGATTGCTACATCATTGGCAAGGATCTCCACATCCTCAGGAGTGGTTGGCGAGTAGGGTAAAGGAAAACCCCAAGGCATTCTTCAATATGTGAAGAAATAAAGGATGACAGGAGTGAAGGTAGGACCGATTAGAGATAAAGGTGGGAAGATGTGCCTGGAGGCTGTGGAAGTGAGCGAGGTCCTCAATGAATACTTCTCTTCGGTATTCACCAATGAGAGGGAACTTGATGATGGTGAGGACAATATGAGTGAGGTTGATGTTCTGGAGCATGTTGATATTAAGGGAGAGGAGGTGTTGGAATTGTTAAAATACATTAGGACGGATAAGTGCCCGGGGCCTGACGGAATATTCTCCAGGCTGCTCCAGGAGGCGAGGGAAGAGATGGCTGAGCCTCTGGCTAGGATCTTTAAATCCTCGTTGTCCACAGGAATGGTACCGGAGGATTGGAGGGAGGTGAATGTTGTCCCCTTGTTCAAAAAAGGTAGTAGGGATAGTCCGGGTAATTATAGACCAGTGAGCCTTACGTCTGTGGTGGGAAAGCTGTTGGAAAAGATTCTCAGAGACAGGATCTCTGGGCGTTTAGAGAATCATGGTCTGATCAGGGACAGTCAGCATGGCTTTGTGAAGGGCAGATCATATCTAACAAGCCTGATAGAGCTCTTTGAGGCGGTGACCAGGCATATAGATGAGGGTAGTGCAGTGGATGTGATCTATGTGTATTTTAGAAAGGCATTTGACAAGGTTCCACATAGTAGACTTATTCAGAAAGTCAGAAGGCATGGGATCCAAGGAAGTTTGGCCAGGTGGATTCAGAATTGGCTTGCCTGCAGAAGGCAGAGGGTGGTGGTGGAGGGAGTACATTCAGATTGGAGGATTGTGACTAGTGGTGTCCCACAAGGATCTGTTCTGGGACCTCTACTTTTCGTAATTTTTATTAACGACCTGGATGTGGGGGTAGAAGGGTGGGTTGGCAAGTTTGCAGATGACACAAAGGTTGGTGGTGTTGTAGAGAGTGTAGAGGGTTGTCGAAGATTGCAGAGGGACATTGATAGGATGCAGAAGTGGGCTGAGAAGTGGCAGATGGAGTTCAACCCGGAGAAGTGTGAGGTGGTACACTTTGGAAGGACAAACTCCAAGGCAGAGTACAAAGTAAATGGCAGGATATTTGGTAGTATGGAGGAGCAGAGAGATCTGGGGGTACATGTCCATAGATCCCTGAAAGTTGCCTCACAGGTAGATAGGGTAGTTAAGAAAGCTTACGGGGTGTTAGCTTTCATAAGTCGAGGGATAGATTTTAAGAGTCACGATGTAATGATGCAGCTCTATAAAACTCTGGTTAGGCCACACTTGGAGTACTGTGTCCAGTTCTGGTCACCTCACTATAGGAAGGATGTGGAAACATTGGAAATGGTACAGAGGAGATTTACCAGGATGCTGCCTGGTTTAGAGAGTATGGATTATAATCAGAGATTAAGGGAGCTAGGGGCTTTACTCTTTGGAGAGAAGGAGAATGGGAGGAGACATGATAGAGGTGTACAAGATATTAAGAGGAATAGATAGAGTGGATAGCCAGCACCTCTTCCCCAGGGCACCACTGCTCAATACAAGAGGACATGGTTTTAAGGTAAGGGGTGGGAAGTTCAAGGGGGATATTAGAGGAAGGTTTTTTTACTCCGAGTGGTTGGTGCGTGGAATGCGCTGCCTGAGTCAGTGGTGGAGGCAGATACACTCGTGAAGTTTAAGAGACTACTAGACAGGTATATGGAGGAAATTAAGGTGGGGGTTTATATGGGAGACAAGGTTTGAGGGTCGGCACAACATTGTGGGCCGAAGGGCTTGTAATGTGCTGTACTATTCTATGTTTTATGTTCAATGTCAAGTGTTATTCCTTTGTTCAGGAAAGTTAATAGGGATAATCCTGGGAATTATAGACCAGTGAGTCTTGCATCAGTGGTGGTAAACCCTATTGGAGAGGATTGTTCGAGACAGGACTTTGTCATGGTCCGGATCGGGGTCCCTTTAAATTTAGCTTGTTTATTTTACGATCCGGACCGTTGATTCCTTGTTTTCCCGTGTCCCTCGACGTTGGTGTTTAGAGGCAATTAACACTTGGCTGAACCGGTAGTTTATAGTCTCCGGCTTTCAGCCATTCGGCGCGCGAGCGTCTGCAAAGTCATGGCGTGCCAATGTCATCTGGCTGGAGCAAGCCTTGTCTCCACCCGAAGCGAGGGCCGGTAATTCGCCTCTCCTCACCAGAGCAACCCTGTCCAGTTACCTCGCCGAAGCAAGCCTGCAAAGTTTCCTCATCAAGGTGGGTCTGTCAGTTAACCCGCCGGAGAGAATCAAGAGCCGCTGTCTACTGTTCCCGGGCCAAGTCGAGAGCTCGGCACTACCCGGAGGCTCTAAGCACCACGTCCTGGCTCCGGCGGCATCCAAGTACCACGTCCACGTCCTGGCTCAGGCGGCGTTCAAGTACCATGTCAAGTCCTGTCCCTGGTGGCATTCAAGTACTATGTCAAGTCCTGGCCCAGGCGGCGTTCAAGTACCATGTCAAGTCCTGGCCCTGGCGGCGTTCCCAGTTCCATGTCAAGTCCTGGCCCAGGTGGCGTTCGAGTACCATGTCAAGTCCTTTCCCTGGCGGTGTTCCCAGTTCCATGTCAAGTCCTGGCCCAGGCGGCGTTCGAGTACCATGTCAAGTCCTGGCCCTGGCGGCGTTCCCAGTTCCATGTCAAGTCCTGGCCCAGGCGGCATTCGAGTACCATGTCAAGTCCTGGTCCTGGCGGCGTTCCCAGTTCCATGTCAAGTCCTGGCCCAGGCGGTGTTCAAGTACCATGTCAAGTCCTGGCCCTGGCGGCGTTCAAGTACCATGTCAAGTCCTGGCCCTGGCGGCTTCCAGTTCTGAGTCTAGTCCTGGCCCTGGCGGTCTGTGATTCCTGTCCTACCCCCTTGTCTGAATCCCTTCTCTGCCCCTCAAGCCTCTAGCCCTCATCTGCAGCCCTGCCTGCACTTCGGTCTAGTTCCATCACTGGAGCTAGATGGGTACTGTCTGGTGTTCATTCGTGTTGGTTTGTCTTGTCTTGTCCTCACCTCCATGGGGTAAGTCAGGCCGTCTTGCTGTTGCCCCGCGGTGGGTCATGTCTTGTTGTGTCTTGTCCTCGCCTCCGTGGGGTAAGTCAGGCTGTCTTGCTGTTGCCCCGTGGGGAGTCATGTCTTGTCTTGTCTTGTCCTCGTCTCCGTGGGGTAAGTCAGGCCGTCTTGCCGTTGCCCCGCGGGGTGTCATGAGTCATGAGTCCCGGCCATATGTCCTGTACCCAAGGAGGGGTCCCGGCTCTCTGTTCTGTGTGCGAGTCCCGGCCCTATGTCCTGTACCCGAGGAGGGATCCCGACTCGGTGTTCTGTGTATGTGTTCATGGTTCCATGTACCTGCTCTCCCAAGACCGAGGCTCTGTGTTCCCATGTTCCTCCTCTCCCTAGCCCATGTCATGTCCATGCCTGGTTCTGTGGTCCGAGCCTGAGGCAAGACCCAGGTACTGGGTCCTTGCCCAGTCTCAGGCTCTGAGTCCATACCCTAGCCTCTTCATGTCTCCTCTAGTTCTGGGAGCCGATTCCAAGTCCTAGCCCAGACCCTTGGTCCCAGCCTAGTCATAGTCCTCAGTCCTTGTCCAGTTCGTTATTTCCTGCTCCTGCCTAGCTCTCCTGATATCAAACAATAAACTAAATTTAATTAACCTCACAAGATGTGTCTTGCATTTGGGTCCACCCTTGCTCCCAATGCCCCGCCATTGTGCCAGAACGCTCTCACCAAACATGGACCCAGCAGACACAAACTGTTTTTTCCCAAACTCTTGTCAGCCTGAAAGTCAAGGTGTTGTTCTGTTTTGCCCGCTGGCCAAATCCCCCCCACCCAGCTGGGTCATTGATAATACAGGCAAATCTGTTGGTCTCCTGGAGGCTCCCATTGGGAGGGGGGTACTGTCATGGTCCGGATCGGGGTCCCTTTAAGTTTAGCTTGTTTATGTTATGATCCAGACCGTTGGTTCCCTGTTTCCCCGTGTCCCTCGACTTTTGTGATTAGAGGCAATTAACACTCGGCTGAACCGGTAGTTTATAGTCTCCAGCTTTCAGCCATTCGGTGCGGGAGCATCTGCGAAGTCATGGCGTGCCAATGTCATCTGGCCGGAGCAAGCCTAGTCTCTGCCCGAAGCGAGTGCTGGTAATTCGCCTCTCCTCACCGGAGCAACCTGCCCAGTTACCTCACCGAAGCTAGCCTGCAAAGTTTCCTCATCAAGGTGGGTCCGTCAGTTAACCCGCCGGAGAGAATCAAGAGCCGCTGTCTACCGTTCCCAGGCTGAGTCGAGAGCTCGGCACTACCCGGAGGTTCCAAGCACCACGTCCTGGCTCTGGCGGCGTCCGAGTTCCACGTCCACATCCTGGCTCTGGCGGCGTCCGAGTTCCACGTCCACGTCCTGGCTCCGGCAGCATCCAAGTACCACGTCCACTTCCTGGCCCTGGTGGCGTTCAAGTACCATGTCAAGTCCTGGCCCTGGCGGCTTCCAGTTCTGAGTCTAGTCCTGGCCCTGGTGGTCTGTGATTCCTGTCCTACCCCCTTGTCTGAATCCCTTCTCTGCCCCTCAAGCCTCTAGACCTCGTCTGCAGCCCCGCCTGCACTTTGGTCTAGTTCCATCACCGGAGCTAGATAGGTACTGCCTGGTGTTCATTCGCGTTGGTCTTGTCTTGTCTTGTCCTTGCCTCCATGGGTAAGTCTGGCCATCTTGGCGTTGCCCCGCGGGGAGTCATGTCTCATCCTGTCCTGGCCTCTGTGGGGTAAGTCAGGCCATCTTGCTGTTGCCCTGTGGGGAGTCATATCTTGTCTTGTCCTGTCCTCACCTCCGTGGGGTAAGTCAGGCCATCTTGCCGTTGCCGCGCCGGGAGTCATGTCTTGTCTTGTCCTGTCCTCGCCTCCGTGGGGTAAGTCAGACCGTCTCGCCGTTGCCCTGCCGGGAGTCATGTCTTGTCTTGTCCTGTCTTCGCCTCCGTGGGGTAAGTCAGGCCATCTTGCTGTTGCCCCACGGGGAGTCATGTCTTGTCTTGTCCTTTCCTCATCTCCGTGGGGTAAGTCAGGCCTTCTTGCCGTTGCCCCGCCGGGAGTCATGTTTTGTCTTGTCTTGTCCTTGCCTCCGTGAGGTAAGTCAGGCCATCTTATCGTTGCCCCGCGAAGGGTCATGAGTCCCGGCCCTATGTCCTGTACCCAAGGAGGAGTCCCGACTCTGTGTATGTGTCAATGGTTCCATGTACCTGCTCTCCCGAGACCGAGGCTCTGTGTTCCCATGTTCCTCCTCTCCCTAGCCCATGTCATGTCCCATGCCTGGTTCTGGGGTCCAAGCCCGAGGCAAGACCCAGGTACTGGGTCCTTGCCCAGTCTCAGGCTCGGAGTCCATACCCTAGCCTCTTCATGTCCCCACTAGTTCTGGGAGCCGATTCCGAGTTCTAGCCCAGACCCTTAGTCCCAGCCTAGTCATAGTCCTCAGTCCTTGTCCAGTTCGCTACTCCTGCTCCTGCCTAGCTCTCCTGATATCAAACAATAAACTAAATTCAATTAACCTCACAAGATGTGTCTTGCATTTGTGTCCACCCTTACTCCCAATACCCCCGCCATTGTGCCAGAACGCTCTCGCCAGACATGACCCAGCAGACACAAACTGTATTTTTCCAAGCTCTCATCAGCCTGAAAGTCAAGGTGTTGTTCTGTTTTGCCCGCCGGCCAAATCCCCCCCACCCACCTGGGTCATCGATAATACAGGCAAATCTGTTGGTCTCCTGGAGGCTCCCATTGGGAGGGGGGTACTGTCATGGTCCGGATCGGGGTCCTTTAAATTTAGCTTGTTTATGTTATGATCCAGACCGTTGGTTCCCTGTTTCCCCGTGTCCCTCGACTTTTGTGATTAGAGGCAATTAACACTCGGCTGAACCGGTAGTTTATAGTCTCCAGCTTTCAGCCATTCGGTGCGGGAGCATCTGCGAAGTCATGGCGTGCCAATGTCATCTGGCCGGAGCAAGCCTAGTCTCTGCCCGAAGCGAGTGCTGGTAATTCGCCTCTCCTCACCGGAGCAACCCTGTCCAGTTACCTCGCCGAAGCGAGCCTGCAAAGTTTCCTCATCAAGGTGGGTCCGTCAGTTAACCCACCGGAGAGAATCAAGAACCGCTGTCTACTGTTCCCAGGCCGAGTCGAGAGCTCGGCACTACCCGGAGGTTCCAAGCACCATGTCCTGGCTCCGGTGGCATCCAAGTACCACGTCCACGTGCTGGCTCCGGCAGCGTTCAAGTACCACGTCCACGTCCTGGTTCTGGTGGCATCCAAGTACCACGTCCATGTCCTGGCTCCGGCAGCATCCAAGTACCATGTCCGCGTCCTGGTCCTGGCGGCGTTCAAGTACCATGTCGAGTCCTGGTCCTGGCGGCTTCCCAGTTCTGAGTCTAGTCCTGGCCCTGGTGGTCTGTGATTCCTGTCCTACCCCCTTGTCTGAATCCCTTCTCTGCCCCTCAAGCCTCTAGCCCTCGTCTGCAGCCCCGCCTGCACTTCGGTCTAGTTCTATCACCGGAGCTAGATGGGTACTGTCTGGTGTTCATTCATGTTGGTCTTGTCTTGTCTTGTCCTCACCTCTGTGGGGTAAGTCTGGCCGTCTTGCCATTGCCCCGCGTGGAGTCATGTCTTGTCTTGTCCTGTCCTCGCCTCCATGGGGTAAGTCAGGCCATCTTGCCGTTGCCCCGCAGGGAGTCGTGTCTTGTCTTGTCCTTGCCTCCATGGGGTAAGTCAGGCCGTCCTGCTGTTGCCCCGTGGGGGGTCATGTTTTGTCGTGTTTTGTCCTTGCCTCCGTGGGGTAAGTCAGGCCGTCTTGCTGTTGACCCACGGAGGGTCATGAGTCCCGGCCCTATGTCCTGTACTCAAGGAGGGGTCCCGGCTCTCTGTTTGGTGTGCGAGTCCCGGCCCTATGTCCTGTACCCAAGTTGGGGTCCCGACTCTGTGTTCTGTCTATGTGTCCATGGTTCCATGTACCTGCTCTCCTGAGACCGAGGCTCTGTGTTCCCATGTTCCTCCTCTCCCTAGCCCATGTCATGTCCATGCCTGGTTCTGGGGTCTGAGCCCGAGGCAAGACCCAGGTACTGGGTCCTTGCCCAGTCTCGGGCCTAGAGTCCATACCCTAGCCTCTTCATGTCTCCTCTAGTTCTGGGAGCCGATTCCGACTCCTAGCCCAGACCCTTGGTTCCAGCCTAGTCGTGGTCCTCAGTCCTTGTCCAGTTCGCTACTCCTGCTCCTGCCTAGCTCTCCTGATATCAAACAATAAACTAAATTTAATTAACCTCACAAGATGTGTCTTGCATTTGGGTCCACCCTTGCTCCCAATGCCCCGCCATTGTGACAGATTAATGAGTCTTTGGGGAAGCCTAGTATGATTAGGGAATTAGGGATGGTCCGCATGGCTTTGTGAGTGGCAGGCCATACCTCACGAGCTTGATTGACTTTTGTGGAAGAGACAAAACAAACTGATGAAGGTAGAGCAGTTGGATGTGGTGTATATGGATTTGAGTAAGGAGTTTGAGAAGGCAGGCTCATTGAGAAAGTCAGGAGGCATGGGATTAAGGGAAACTTGGCTGTGTGAATTCAGAATTGGCTTGCCCATGGAAGGCAGAACGTGGTTGCAGATGGACCGTATTCTACCGGCAGTCAGTGACTCATGGTGCTCCTCAGAGAATATGCTCTGTGACCCCTGCTCTTATTGACTTCTATAAATGAGGAAGCGGAAGGTTGACTTAATAGAGGCGCACAAGAGATATAGGTAGAGAAGAAAGCCAGCACAATTTTCCCAAGGTGGCGATGGCTAATACAAGTGGACATACATTTAAGGTGATTGACATGTAGCAGAGGTGTTAGAGGCAGGTTTTACTTTTCATTAACACGGCATGAGAAGTGCATTGAATGCACTGCCGGGGTGCTGGTAAAGGCAGATGCACTAGGGACATTTAAGAGACCCTTATATAGGCAAGCGGATGAAAGGAAAATGGAGGATCATGTGGGAGGGAAGGGTTAGATTGATCCGGAGTAGGTTAAGAGGTCAGCACAACGTCGTTTTGGCTAAAGGGCCTGTACTGTGCTGCACTGTTCTGTGTTTTTTTAAATGGATTGGCTGGACAGGTAAAACCAGACCTAGCAACAACAGCGAAGAGCAGTCAGGATAAGCTTTGCATGTAGGCTGACAGCAGGCATTCAAATCACTTATTCAATTGTCTGTCTGAATCTTGCAAAGCAGTATCTTAAACAGAACATTGGTGGTAAGTACAGCTGTTTCTGGCAGATAAGACGGGTTTCCTATAGCCTCCAGGAGGACGCCATATAGACCCATAATCACAGGCCGACCTTTCTCCTGGGAAAGTTCCCTGCTATTTTCATTAGGCTTGGGTCAGAACTTTTACTGCTGGTGTTCCACAATGAAAGTCCTTGAGCTGGGAAGAAAATTACTTGTGTGCATTCTCCTTTGTACAGATGTGTCCACCCCAACAATGTGGATATCTCCACTGGCTGTGTATGAATTTCCTTAAAGACCGCCTGCCACGTTGAGACGCTGTTTCCTAAACATCGCATTCTATCAGTGGTGACCTACAGCCAGTAAGGAAGCAGGGGATTAAATCTGCTATTAAAGGAATAAAGACCAGGGCTTTTCCTGCTTAAAGCTGAATACTTTAGTGAAACAACACTCGCTACTCTCGTTGGTAATCCCTCGGCAATTGTAGGCTGAAGACTCCCCTGTTTGGCTCAAAGAATTCATCCCTAACTGAATCCCCGCTAACCTTTTACTGAGTCTCTTGAGAATTAAAAAAAAATAACACCGAGCAGGCGTCTTGAGTCAGCACAGCTGCCCAAAGGTGCCCTACAAACCTCCAACCAAAGGGCCAGAGCAATTCAGTAAAGGAGTGGCAAACATACTATCGTCATTTTTCAAAGTGAAGTGTTTCCCCACCCCCCCCTTGCTTTTTTTTTACAAAGTATCACATCACGTAAACAAATTATGGAAACTTTCAGGTTTAAAAATTCTAAAATAAAGAAGAATTTTCAAGATGAAAAGATGGGCACGTTTATTAATAGGAGAGGATATGACTCAGAATCAGAATCAGCTTTAATATCACTGTCATATGTCGTGAAATTTGCCGTTTTGTGGCAGCAGGGCATTGCATCACATAATAATAAAAATCTGTAAATGACAGTAAATATATATATAGACTAAGATTTATTTTCAATTCTGTATATATATTTAACAATAAAAATCTGTAAATGACAGTAAATATATATATATATACTTAATAATAAAAATATGTAATGTTGGCATGTGGCCAAGTGGTTAAGGCGTTTGCCTAGTGATTTGAAGGTCGCTAGTTCATAGAAACATAGAAACATAGAAAATAGGTGCAGGAGTAGGCCATTCGGCCCTACGAGCCTGCACCGCCATTTATTATGATCATGGCTGATCCTCCAATTCAGAACCCCGCCCCAGCCTTCCCTCCATACCCCCTGACCCCTGTAGCCACAAGGGCCATATCTAACTCCCTCTTAAATATAGCCAATGAACTGGCCTCAACTGTTTCCTGTGGCAGAGAATTCCACAGATTCACCACTCTCTGTGTGAAGAAGTTTTTCCTAATCTCGGTCCTAAAAGGCTTCCCCTCTATCCTCAAACTGTGGCCCCTCGTTCTGGACTTCCCCAACATCGGGAACAATCTTCCTGCATCTAGCCTGTCCAATCCCTTTAGGATCTTATACGTTTCAATCAGATCCCCCCTCAATCTTCTAAATTCCAACAAGTACAAGCCCAGTTCATCCAGTCTTTCTTCATATGGAAGTCCTGCCATCCCAGGAATCAATCTGGTGAACCTTCCTTGTACTCCCTCTATGGCAAGGATGTCTTTCCTCAGATTAGGGGACCAAAACTGCACACAATACTCCAGGTGTGGTCTCACCAAGGCCTTGTACAACTGCAGTAGTACCTCCCTGCTCCTGTACTCGAATCCTCTCGCTATAAATGCCAGCATACCATTCGCCTTTTTCACCGCCTGCTGTACCTGCATGCCCACTTTCAATGACTGGTGTATAATGACACCCAGGTCTCGTTGCACCTCCCCTTTTCCTAATCGGCCACCATTCAGATAATAATCTGTTTTCCTATTTTTGCCACCAAAGTGGATAACTTCACATTTATCCACATTAAATTGCATCTGCCATGAATTTGCCCACTCACCCAACCTATCCAAGTCACCCTGCATCCTCTTAGCATCCTCCTCACAGCTAACACTGCCACCCAGCTTCGTGTCATCCGCAATCTTGGAGATGCTGCATTTAATTCCCTCATCCAAGTCATTAATATATATTGTAAACAACTGGGATCCCAGCACTGAGCCTTGCGGTATCCCACTAGTCACCGCCTGCCATTCTGAAAAGGTCCCGTTTATTCCCACTCTTTGCATCCTGTCTGCTAACCAGTTCGAGCCTTGGCTGAGGCAACGTGTTGTGTCCTTGAGCAAGGCTCTTAACCACACATTGCTCTGCGACGACACTGGTGCCAAGCTGTATGGGTCCTAATGCCCTTCCCTTGGACAACATCGGTGGCGTGGAGAGGGGAGACGTGCAGCATGGGCAACTGCCGGTCTTCCATACAACCTTGCCCAGGCCTGCACCCTGGAAACCTTCCAAGGCGCAAATCCATGGTCTCATGAGACTAACGGATGACTATATAAAAAAATATGTAAATGACAGTAAATACACACACACACACACACACATAAATTAAATAAATAGAGCAAAAAGAGAAATAAGAGAAAAAAAACAGTACTGAGGAAGTGTTCATGGGTTCAATGTCCATTCAGAAATCGATTGGCAGTGGGGAAAAAGCTGTTCCTGAATCACTGAGTGTGTGGCTTCAGGCTTCTGTACCTCCTTCCATTGGTAGCAATGGGAAGAGGGCATGTCCTGAGTGATGGGGGTCCTTAATGATGGATGCCGACTTTTTGAGGGATCACTCCTTGAAGATCTCCAGGATGCTGGGGAGACTACTGCCCGTGATGGAGCTGACTGAGTTCACAACTTTCTGCAGCTTATTACGATCCTGTGCAGTGCCCCTTCACCCATACCAGACGGTGATGCAGCTAGTTAGAATACTCTCCATAGTATACCTGTAGAAAGTTGCGAGTGCCTTTGGTGACGTACCATACCTCCTCAAACTCATAATGGAACATAGTTGCTGCCAAGTGAACACTACTTCTTGCAAAGCTGTTGGCATGTATTCCATTACCTACATGCACAAAACAAGGCCCAACACATTTTTCAGAATTGTGGTATAAAATTAATAAGTTGTACAGAGTAGAAAATCTTGTGAGAATGCTGTTACAATTATTTCTATCTTAGTCTGTTATTCAGTGATACTTGATAAAGGTTAGGTGAACATCTGGGGGCACTGGCTTGCAAGTTGCTTCTCGGTGTTAAAACAATATTACTGATGGTGCTTATGAAAGCTGCATAAATTGTGAGGTCTGTAAAATAGGGTTTGCCTGTGTAACGCTGCCAGATCAGAACACCGTTCCTGCTCCTTAGTGTCGGATCTAATGAGGTTGGTCCCAGATTCTTCAGAGGTCAAGAATAAGGCATGGAACTTGGTAGTTATGCCCAATTTATTACAGGAATGGAGAATGAACAAAGGCAATACAAAGGGAAAGAAGATGTGGCAACTCATGCTCAGAAAGGGGATAAACAGAATTCACCTATAAAATAGCCAGATTCGAGTGCTGCAGGCAAACAGAGCAGCTTCTAGAAAAATATGGATTCAGTTATACTACAATTACTAGAAAATTTCATGAATAATATATGTGTATAGGGGATTATATTAAATTACAAGCAAGCATAAGGAAGTTAAATTGAAGGAAAACAGTAGAAAAACAACAGTCCCATGCCCTAATCCAACAGTAGTCTGATCGCTGGTTTCCTGGATTAAGAAATGCACAGATATCTGCATCATCAAACAACCTTCTGGAGGAACACAGTGGGCCAAGTTCAGCATCTGCACTTGCTTGTGTTTACAATAAATGAATACATTGTTATTTCCAAGAAAAATCAGGAGGCCTCATTAATTTCTCCAGTTCTCTGGCACAGTAGGCAAACCCACATAAAGTATATATCTCCTGCTGGTTACACTCAGTTATTTCCCTCAGAGAGGTCATGATGCTGGAACACCTTACCTCCGACCCTTATCGGACACTTTGCTGCATCTTCTTCGAAACAGCTCACTGAACAAATTTTGCATGTTTAATTACTGGATGATGTCAACTGGCAGAGTTCTACATTAAAAAGTTAAAAAGTTGGCAAAAAAACCCATAGAAAAATGAGGAGAACATCGCAATGCTAAAACACTCAGGAACTTTTTTTCAACTGGGTTAGCTTGTTTTTAAAGGAACAGAATAGTGTAGCACATGAAGAGGCCCTTTGGCCCTCAATAATGTGCCAAACTGGTACCTGATACCTACACAATGTCCAGATCCTTCCATTTTCTGCACATCTTTCTGCCTTTTCAAGATCCCCTCGAACATTTTAACAATTTGCTTCCACTACCACCCCAGAGAGTGCACTCCAGATACCCTCCACTCACAAAGTTTGCCCCACATCTTTGTATTTATTCCCTCTCACCTTAAATGCATGTCCTTTAGATCAGATTAGATTATAAGGACACGCAGTCCTCTTTTATTGTCATTTTGTAATGTTATGAAATGATACGATGTTCCTCCAGTGTGATATCACAGAAACACAAGACAGACCAAGACTGAAAAACTGATAAAAATCACATAATTATAACATATAGTTACAACAGCGCAAGCAATGCCGTAACTTGATGAAGAACAGACCACGAGCATGGTAAAAAAAAAGTCTCAAAGTCTCTCGAAAATCCCATCATCTCACGCAGACGGTAGAAGGAAGAAAACTCTTCCTGCCATGAGCTTCCAGCGCTGCAAGCTTGCCGATGCAGCATCCTGGAAGCATCCAACCACAGTCCGACTCTGAGTCCGTCCAAAAACTTCAAGTCTCCGACCAGCCCTCTGACACCAAACACCATCTCTGCTGAGCGCTTCGACCCCAGCCCCGGCCACCAGCAACAGGAAAAGCCGAGGATTTGGGGCCTTCCCCTCCTTAGATTCTCGATCGCACAGTAGCAGCGGCAGCGAACCGGGCATTTCAGAAGTTTCTCCAGATGTTCCTCCGGGCTTCTCACATCTGCCTCCATCAAATCAGAATTGTGTACGGCATCCTACTTACAAGTACGATATTGTTCACCGGCGAGGTCGCGAGGTCTTTGTACTTACTCCCTCTCACCTTAAATGCATGTCCTTTAGTATTGGATATTTCAAATCCTGGGGGATAAAAGGATACTGGTTGTCTATCTTGTCCATACTGCACCAACCACCACCACTGGTCTGTAAACGCGCAGGAGCAATGTGTGGTTAAGTGCCTTGCTCAAGGACACAACACACTGCCTCAGCTGAGGCTTGAACTCATGACCTTCAGATCACTAGTCCAACACCTTAACCACTTGGCCACACACCAACACATGCCTCTGGTAATCTTATAAACCTCTATCAGTTCTTGCTGCAGCCTCTGCCGCTCCAGAGAAAACCACCCAAGATTGTTCAACCTCTTGTTAGAGCAAATGCTCTCTGATCCAAGCAGCATCCTGGTAAGCCTCTTCTGCACCCTCTCCAAAGCTTCGACATCCTTCCTCTAATGGGGTGGCCAAAACTGATGCAATATTCTAAGAGCGGTCTAAGAAGAGTTTTATAGAAAGTTCACACATACATCACTGAAAACTGGAGCCCACCTCAGACCCAGACAATTTTAGGCAGGAGTCAAGCATAAAATTAAAGCAATCACCACACTAAGTAGGCTGCTAGGGAGAAGCTTAATTTCTTGGCAGAACGAACGCAAGTCTTTCTACCTCATTGGATGAAGCTACCATTGTGCATCATGGGGAACTTGATTTTGTCTGAAGGTTTTTTAAGGAAACATTGCCGTACATATTGATTTTCAGAATGATAGCATCAGAATTAGGCAAAGAAGTTTGTAAGCAACTGAAAAATGCACTAGGGACACACATCGCTACTATGCCTATTTCCAGACTTCTGATTAAAGACCACATTTTTTTTGGAGTGCTATTATAATTCTCACGGTGGCACGGTAGTGTAGTAATTAGCACATTGTTGTACAGTACAGAGGACCCAAGTTCAATCTCACCGCTGCATGTAAGGAGTTTGTACGTTCTCCCCGCGACCACGTGGCTTTCCTCCAGTGCTCTGGTTTCCTCCCACAGTACAAAGACATACCAATTGGTAGGTTAATTGGTCATTGTAAATTGTCTTGTGATGAGGCTAGGATTAAATCAGGGGGTGGTTAGGCCTACTCTGTGCTGTACCTCAGAAAATAAATAAATAAAACGATGAACGTATTATAATGAATCTGGGTTTAATAACTATATTATAATCAAGAGCAGTTGGAAGTTTAACCGTTAAGAGACAAGAACTGGTTAGGAGGTGTGGGGCACTTACCAGTACTGAACACATGGTCTGCCTGAGAAGACAGTTCTCCGCTCTTGTTTCTCAATGTCTTCAGTGACTTGAATGCATACGCAATGCAAAACAAACTGATTTCCCAATATGCTGAACCTGAGACAGTCAGAAGTTCAGAATGAGCTGAAGAGTAAGCGTGCCTGATGAACAATGGCAAAAGAATTTGAAAAACCAAATCCGCAGCATTGCACATTGAAGGGACACTGCAGCAGTCTTATTCCCTTCCCATGAATCATGTTGAAATTGATAAGCAAGAAGTCGAAGACCCAGAGCTCTTAGAATTTAACTTATCCAACGAATTAGCAAAGTCAATTGAGTCTGACTTTCCTGCGATAGTGTAATACCGGAATGAGTCATGATCAAAGCATCGTCTGAGGTGACCACCCTTTGATTAAAATAAATATCCTGCATTTATACTTAAATGTACATTCCTATGTCTTTAAATTTGGGACATTCTAAATTATGTCGCAGCCTATGAAAGACACCTGAGGTGGAAAACCGATGGTGTCTTTATAACTTAACTTGTGGAGGTGTATTGAACCAATACCCAGAAGCCTGCTCGAATGACCTGAAAGGCTAGTTTGAATTCCATTTTGGTGGCTGGAAAAATTAAATTCAGTTTACTAAATGAATCTGGAACCATTAAAAATCTCTACCTTCTGGGCCGTGTCATCTTTCCACAGCTAGCATTGGGCAGGAGGTGAAGCTTGAAGTCTCACACCACCAGGTTCAGGAACAGCTACTTCCTTTCAACCATCTAGTTCCTCTCAAAAATATCTACACAACCCTAACCACTACAGCTTAGCAATACTATTACCTTGCACTAAAATGGACTTGCGCTTATAAAAATTGTGCATGATGTATAGTTTTTGTAAATGCTGTTTTTACGCCATGTGCCTATAAAAATGCTCCAAGGAAGCCTTGCATTTGCACTTGAGTATACTGTATTAATGTATGCGACAATAAACTCAACTTTCAACTGAAAAGCTACCAGGAAGGAGGCACGAGAGCCTGAAGCCTCAGGTTCAGTAGTAGATACTCCACTGCCATCAGGTTCTTAAACGGACCTGGAAAAGCTTCATTCCATCTCAGGCTATATTTCCCCTGACTTGTACTAAAGTTGTTAGATATTATCACCACCATGATGTGCTGTGTTGTATGACGTGGGCCATCATGGTCCTTGACCATGATTGTTCCCGGCAAGTTTTTCTGTTGAAGTGGTTTGCTATTTGCTTTCTCTCTGGACAGTGTCTTTACAAGACAGGTGACTCCAGCAACTATCAATACTCTTCAGAGATTGTGTGCCTGGCATCAGTCGTGGCATAACCAGGGCTTGTGCCATGCAACAGCTGCTCACATGACCGTCCACCGCCTGCTCCCACGGCTTCACATGGCCCTGTTCAGGGGGCCAAGCAGATGCAATACCTTGACCAAGGGTGACCTGTAGGCTAGTGGAGAGAAGGAGTGTCTTCCATCTCCTTTGGTAGAGATGTATCTCCACCATATCACCCCATTCTGTAGGTTTACCTTTGTTTATTTCATTGTGCAAGTTATGCACAATGCAAGATTATGTAATTTCTTGGTGGTGTACTGTGCTGGAATGTTAACTTTCCATGATTGATTTATTTTATTCATTGGGATATAGCACAGAACAAGGCCTTTGAGCCACGCCGCCTAGGAGCCTCCGATTTAACCCTAGCCTAATCAAGGGGCAATTTACAATGACCAATGAACAATGACCAACCGTTACATCTTTAGACTGTGGCAGGAAACTGGAGCATTCGGAGGAAACCCACGTAGATATGGGGAGAAAGTACAACCTCCTTACAGGCAGCAATGGGATTCGAATCCAGGTCGCTGGTACTGTAAAGCGTTTTGCTAACCACTGCACAAATCCGTGTTGCCCATGATGTGAACCATCTGCATTTTTGCCTATGACAATAAACTTGAACTTCTACCCAAAGTCAGCAATGGTGACAATTCAACCACAACATAGTCTCATGAAGTCACATATGGTCCACTGAGATGCTAGAAGTCTGGAACGGCAAATGTGCTGGGAATACTGAGCAAGTTAGGCAGTACTTGTTGGGAAAGAAACAGGGTTAATATGTTAAGTTGATGGAGAACTGGGGGAAAACTTCTGGATACCAGCTCAGGTAATTTCCATAATATTAACAGATTTCAGTTCTACAGAACTTTCTCACCCCCACGAAATCTCAACAAACTGAAATGTTGACTGTCTCTCCATACGTTGCCTGACCTGCTGAGTGTTTCCAGCATTTTGTCTTTATTTCTGGCTCACAAATGTTCTTCAAGGAAGGAAGTCTGCTGATCTTACCAACCTGGTCAAGTTCATCAATTTGGGATGCTCAATAAATTCTGGTACAAGTAGCATTCCTTAACTCTCAGGTTCAATAGCCTGTAGTATACATAGAATTCTGGCCCTATTAAACTTTGCCCTAGTCCAATGCCTTCATCTCCTAGAGAAAGAAACAGAAATTGCTGATAATTGTTTGACGCTGGAAAAGATGGTAACAATACTGATTTGGTAATCTTTTGCTGGTGACACAGAGGTGTTTGTGTTGCAAGGCATATTGCCTTCCCCGCAGTATGGTTGTATGTCATGTAGACCAAGAGATGACTTTTCTGCAGAAAAGAGCAAATTCCCTCTACTACCCTGAAACAATCTTTAAGCAAATAAGCCCTGGGGTTAGTATTATATTTGATTTACAAAGCCTACCACTTATAAGCCAGTTTCATCCGAGACAGCAGCACTTGCGATTATCAGCTGCCCATTTTTGTTGCTGCAAGCTAAGTCATTGCTGGAAATGAGGCATTTAGAGGGAATGGTACCAGGCAATGCAAAACATCGCAACTATCTCAATGAAAATTAAAATATGTAAATTCAAAGGGTACAAGAAAACAACTGGTAGCTAGTTGATCAGACAAAGACTTTGCTGTTTTGGCATACTGAATTATTAATGGTAGAGGCCTGGTAGGTAACCAGAGTGAGGCAGGCTGAGGCACTGGGCATCTTCAAGGAGCAATACCTCAAAAAGGCAGCATCCATCATTGAGGACCCCTCCCCTCCCCACCTAGGACATGTCCTCTTCTCACTGTTACCATCAGGGAGGAGGTACAGAAGCCTGAAAACACACACTCAAAGATTCAGAAGCAGCTTTTGCCCCTCTGCCATCGGATTTCTGATGGGCACTGAACCCATGAATGCAGCCTTACTATTTTTTCCCTCGTTTTGAATTATTTATTTAATCTAACTTTAAAAATTATATATATATACTTAGTGAAATTTATAGTTTTTTATTATTATGTATTACATTGTACTATTGCTGCATAACAACAAATTTCACGACATCTGCCAGTGATAGTAAACCTGATTCTGATTGTGAACACAAGTATCTTTCATGATGTCACTTATAAAAAGATTAAAGCAGCAGGTGGAATGTACCACCAGACCTGCTGGTTCGATTGTAAGTCATCACTTCCAACTTGAAACTCTGTAGCCTCTTGGAAGAACTTCCTCAGACCTGTAGGACAATCTTTGTCTGAAGGAATGCTACGGTTTATAAAAGTACTTCAAGATGTGTTTAGGATAGAACAATAATAGCTTGCCTTTGGACCGACAACCACGTCCTATAACTGAATACAAAAAAAGTTAAATTGCAATAGTCTTGTTAACAGCCCCAGAAGACAGGCGGGCCAAACCACCATGGCATTTCACATTTTGGAACTGCACAACTAGAGGCAGACAGTGGGTCATGAGTTCCAATGAAAGACCAATTTAAAGGCAGCTTGGCTTAATTGAAATGAGTAGAAGAGCCTTCAGGCAGTTAGACTACACGCCAGGAATATTGATGAAAGACTGAAAATGTAAACACTTTTCCACTGATGATGCCTGACCCACTGATTACTTCTTGCATTTTTTAATTTCAGATTCCCAGCACCTCTAGATTTGGGCATTTGTACGCCAGGAATTTGCATGAATGGGGTGAAACTCCTTTGCGGTAAGGTGAACAATCTGTTCTTTTGCTGAAGGACTCTGCAGACTGTGTCAGTCCTTTAGCTTACAGAGCACAGTGCTGCTATTGGCACCTTCACCAGCCATTGAACCCACCCAGTTTTCATTTCCCTTTTTCCTGTCAAACGTTTTCTCTCTGTAGGTTTCTCTCAGCAGTGGAGTGCTGCTCTCCAAGTGCACCACAGCTTTCAGTGTCTGTCCTTTTGACCACTGAAGAGCTGATCATTGGTGGCAATGAGCTTATCAACTGGGAAGCCTTGAGATCCCGTCCTCTCCCAGCGCTCATACCTGTGCGGTTAAAGGCCAGTTTATACTTCTGCGTCGATTCTACGCCGTAGGTGCAGTGTAGCAGCATACCCTACGTCGTAGCCTGATGCGCACCTCCCCAAAAATGTAACCACGCGTGGTGGCGTCGCAGACCGCAACAACAGTGACTGGTCCGCTTGGTAGCATTGCATTTCCTCCTACGCATTTCCGGTTACTTCCACCTGAAGCTAAAACTCGAATGGTGATTTGCCAGTGTCTGGGTAATGTCTATAGGCATACTGTGCATACACTGATGAGAAATAAATGGTTGGAGACGATGAACCAAATCGTCAAATTTACCTGCTGCCATCCGAAAATATTTGAAATGCATTTCCTCGTCCATGTCTCTCAGTGGCCGGACAAGCACAGAAAATTCACCCTCCTTCTGCCTCAATCCGCTCAATGGTCGTACACACCATCTCCTCCTACGTCTTCTCTCTTTTCTGCATTGCAGTAATTTTAATAAAAGTAACTCTTGCTTAGCATTTATTAGCTCTAACTCCAACATGATGCGTTCAGTTTCAGTCGCCATTGTTTGAAGTACACAAAGAAACTCAACATGAAGAAACTCAACACAGTGGCATAGAAATTCAACCGCCAATTAGCATTTTTGGCGGTGAATTGCACAGCGACACAGACACACCAACGCACAAGTATAAATGCTCACAAGAGCATAGGCCACTTGTGTAGGCTATGGCGTAGAGGCTACGCAGAAGTATAAATCAACCTCAAGAGCGAACGTCTTTCTGTAACAACTGCCCTGGTGGCAGCAGGTTCCATTTGATCATTTGGGTAACAAATGGTTTAAAGACATGTGCTTTCTCTGCATCTGATCAGAACAACTGGGTTTATTCAGGGCAATGGTAGGAACTTTTTAGGCTTAACATTCCAGCATAAAAATAGAGATAGAGTGTCACAGCACAGAAACAAGACCTTCAGCCCAAGATGTCCTTTGAAGCTAATTAGTCCTATACGCTTCATTTGGCCAATGCCTTAAAATGGTTCCTGCTCATATAACTGCCCAAAGTCTTGAATATTACTTACTCTGTTTTAGCTTCTTGCTGTGGCAGCTCATTGATGTGTGCAGCGCCCTCTGTATGGCTGCCCCTCAGCTCCCTTTTAAGTCTCACCTTGAACCTATGCCCTCGAGTTTTTGCTTTCCTTTCCACGGGGAAAATGTCTGTGCATTCACTCTCATGATTTTGTCACCTCTACAAAACCACCTCTATGTTAAATCAAGAGGGGTGTACTCAGATTGCCTCACAGGAAGCAATTCAGCCCTTTGAGTCCATGCCGGCCCCCAGCGCAACCTCACAAGTCCTATTATTCCTCGTTGTATTAATCTGTAGACTTGCTACTTAGTCTCTCGCATGCCCTTCAACTACACTTTGTTTTTTTTGCCATTAAGGGTTAATTTACAGCCCAATTAACCTATCAGCACATGGTGGGATATGGGACAACCTGAATACCCAGGAGAAAACTGTCTAATCATAATAGTCCACGAGCCAGGACCCCAGATTTGGGCCACCGGTACCACCTGGAGGGAATAATTCTTATATGATTTTTGGAAAGGTATACACCTCTAGTGCTAGAAAATATGTGATAGCATTGCAGCGACGGTAGCTTTCTGAGTGAGTAGCAGAATAGATGTTGTGTTTGACACATACAGGGAGAACTCTATCAAGAATAGTGAAAGATCACTATGAGGTGAAGAGACTGGTCATGAGTTGCAAGGTATCACAGGCACACAGATTGAAAAAGAAAGAGTGCAGAAAAAAAACTTTTGCTGGAACTTCAGGGACTGAGTTACAGGGAGACGATGGACAAGCTAGCATTTTATTTCTTTGGGCAGAGGAGACTAAGAGGTGATCTAGTAGAGATGTGTAAAACCATGAGGGGCTTAGACAGGGTGAATGCACACAGTCGTTTTCCCAGGATTGGGAATCCAAGAACTAGCTGGCATAATTTTAAGGTGAGAGGGGAAAGAATTAATAGGAACGAGAGGCA
Organism: Mobula hypostoma; assembly: GCF_963921235.1. Classification (NCBI taxonomy): domain Eukaryota; kingdom Metazoa; phylum Chordata; class Chondrichthyes; order Myliobatiformes; family Myliobatidae; genus Mobula; species Mobula hypostoma. The sequence goes on from NC_086098.1 coordinate 143,151,244, forward strand.
ACGTTTCCTACACAAAGGGAGGTGTGAACAGAAAGAGCTGGCAGAGAAGTGGTTGAAGCAGGTACAATAACAGTTTAAAAAACAGTTGGTCAGGTACACTGAGAGGAAAATTTTCGAAGGTTATGGGCCAAACACTGGCGAACGGGACTAGCTTGGATGGAACATCTTGTTTGTAATAGACCAGTTGTACTGATGGGCCTGCCTTCATGCTGTTTTACCATGACAAATGCAATCTGGTTTTATGCCAAACTTCATGTTGGTGGTGTTCCCTGGCTAGCACGTGCATGATATATTGCCCATTGGATCTTACCCAAAAAAAATTCACAGCTACATTGTCTCCACAGACTAATAGTAGCATTCTCAGTTACTGAAACTGTTTTCATCTTTTCTCCACTCCACCAGTTTTAAATCAATGGCCCATTTTCACCAGTCAATTGCCTACTTAATTAAGGAAAGTCCCCAGAGAAGTTTAAAAGCCTTATTAATAACCTGCTTAATCAAATATGAAACTCACTAAGTATAATTACTTCCTTTATAATTATGTCTTGTATTTGCTCTTTCCACTGCCATTTACAGTTAAGTGAATCATACACAGTAATATAAGAAATTATGACCAGGAGAAGACTCCTGAATTTAATATGATCATGGCGAATCTATCCAAGTCTTCAACCTAACTCCTCTGTCAGTTTCTAACTCTTCCAAAAATTTACTTAAAGTACTTCCTCCTAATGATTTTGTCTGCAACAGAGAATTCCAGAGTTTCACGAGCCTGTAAGAAATTTTACACAACTGATTTTAAGTGACTGGCTTCTTGTAAGAACATTACTGTGATATCTGTCCTGTCAGTATCCATGTTCTTCATCATGGCAGCTTGTGGCAATTGTGCGAGAAAAGTCACCTAGTGTTTCCACACCTGGTTATTATGAAACAGAACTGTGCTGCAAAGGAATAGGTGCTATGTCCCATGATACCTTTAACAAACATGATGCAATCTAAACATGTGGTTCCCAAACTTCTTTTGGCTACCACCCCTGTTAGCTCCCAGACTACATCCCTGGCACCCTTTCCCTTCTCCCTTTCTAGCCATTACATAGGAACTATAAAAGATTTTGACTTACAAAGCACAATGGAAAAAAAAATAGGAACTGTAAATTCAAAGGATGGGCTTGGTGCACTGATATCAACTTCTTAACATCAGGCTGAATGTCACTCAGGAGGAGTCTCAGATTCCCACGTTCAGTAATTTGCAGTCTGTTTCATTGCTTTGAAAGAAGTTGGGTGACTGCACTGGAACTGCGCCCCATTAAATATGATGTTTGAAAGCAATAAAGGACATCTTGACCTTTTCCACAGAGATTTCTTTCCACAACCAAAAATCTTGATATGATTTTTTGAACTTCAGCTTCATTTTGTAGCAGGATTAGTTCTTCCTCTTAAATCTTCCTGTTAAATCTTCATTACAAGTGTTCAGGAATGGATTTATGAGCCAATCTGGAGTCTGGATTGCGAGGAGATCCTGAACTCTTTCTGACATGTCTTTATGCAGATCACCCAGGTTAGTGCAGTATACTTGAAGATCATCATCTGGTATACCTTCTTTCTCTTCCAACTCAGAGAGGCTCAGAAATTGGACAAGGTCACAACAGCCAAAGTTGCACTTAAATAGTGTTAACTTGGGCAGAGGTGTGGAGACGATTGGTTTGACCTTGATAAGATTCACATCATTTTCTTGCAATTGAAGACTGATATTGTTAAATGCTGTGAATAATTCTAACAAATAAGTAATATCATGCCTAATATTCTTCAGTTGATTAGTAAATGAAGGAAAGTTCAAAGTAAATTTATTATCAAAGTACAAACACTATATGTCATCTTATACATCCTTGAGATTCATTTTCTTGCAGGCATACACAGTAACTCCAAGAAACACAATAGAATTGATGAAAGACTGCAAGATGGACAAACAACCAATGTGCAAAAGACAGCAAACTGTGCCAATGCAAAAAAAAAAGCAAGAACTATTGAGAATATGAGTTGAAGGGTCCTTGAAAGTGGATCCACAGGTTATGGGAACAGTTCAGTGATGGGGTGAGTGAAATTGAGTGAATTTATCTGATCTGATTCAAGAGCCTGATGGTTGAGGGGCAATAACTGCTCCTGAGCCTGATAGTGTAAATCTTGAGGCTCCTGTACCATCATCCTGATGGTAGCAGTGAGAAGAGAACTGGGTGGTGGGGAGGCGGGGGAGTCCCTGATTTTGGAGGCCTTTACCCGTGATGAATTGGGCAGTATCCATTACTTTTTGTAGGATTTTCTGTTCAAGTGCTTCCATACCAGGCTGTGAAGCAACCAGTCAATATGCTCTCCACAACATATCTATATAGGTTAGTCAAAGTTTTAGATGTCATGCCAAATCTTCCCAAATTTCTAAGGAAGTAGAGGCAATACCATGCTTTCTTCATAATGGCACTTATGAGCTGAGCCCAGGACAATAGACAATAGACAACAGACAATAGGTGCAGGAGTAGGCCATTCAGCCCTTTGAGCCAGCACCACCATTCACTGTGATCATGGCTGATCATCCACAATCAGTACCCTTTTCCTGCCTTCTCCCCATATCCCTTGCCTCCGCTATCTTTAAGAGCTCTATCTAACTCTTCCTTGAAAGAATCCAGAGAATTGGCCTCCACTGCCTTCTGAGGCAGAGCATTCCACAGAACCACAACCCTCTGTATGAAAAAGTTTTTCCTCAACTTCATTCTAAATGGTCTACCCCTCTGAAATGATAACACCAAGGAATTTTAAGTTGTTGACCATCCCCTCCCCCCACCAGCCTTCAAAAAATTTTACGATAGGATTCTTGAATTAATCTGTCATTTGAGTCTTCAAAGAATTTTATCACAGTTTCAAAAAGCACATAAGAGTGTCTCAGGCAATTTCCTTTTGAGAGCCATATAACTTCTGTATGCAACAGCAAGCATTCAAACCATTCATCATTCTCAATACAAGCTCTCAAGATAGTCGAGAATTGAGAGCATGGGACTTGATTTTACTTACTGCTGTGATAAGAGTATTTAATAATTTGTGAAGCTGATCACTTATATTTTTTTGCAACAAGTTGTTGTCTGGGAATTACACAGTGAATGGTAAATATGGTGCAGCATTTTTCAAGAATGTGATAACCTCATGGTGGTGTCCCATGTATTGCACAGGCAGGAATGTAGGTGAGTGGAATGTCCTTTTCTTTGAAAAACTGCTCAACAGCTCAAAATATTGACCCCTCATCATATCTGTTTCTAGTCCCTTTGCAAATAACAATTCCTTCATCAAACTTATATCTATAATGAAGTAAACATAACCAAGTAGTAAAGATACAATGTCTGACAAAGTTGACTCATCCAATTGCAAAGAAAATTCTGTTGTCTAAAGTATGTTGCATAATGTGTCTTCCACATTCTCAGACATTTCAACTATTCCTCTTTGAACAGAGCTGTCGCTGAGTGGAATCACTTTAAGTATTTTGTCTAGTAACTTTAACTAAACAGTACTCAGAACCTCCTTAACTGCTGGCAGAATCAGATCTTCTCCAAGTATGTGGCTTTCCAGATTTAGCAAAGAGCAATGAAGTGGTGCAGGAAGCACATGAACCTTCAACTGTTTCATTGTGAAGTGCTGGCAAACATGTTTTGAAGTGTTTTCTGTTTCTGAAAATCTTAACATAGTGACTGAAAATTAAGCCAAGTTCTTGTTTGCTTTATCAGAGCGTATTAGAAACCATAGAAACCATAGAAAAACTACAGCACAGAAACAGGCCTTTTGGCCCTTCTTGGCTGTGCCAAACCATTTTCTGCCTAGTCCCACTGATCTGCACACATAGAAACCATAGTATTCTCACATAGTAGTAACCACACATCGTATTCTTTCTTGAAGGAGCCTGGGCAGCTTCATTGCCTCATTTGAAAAACTTTTTCACACAACAAACACATTGGCTGCTGTTGGTTGCTTAGTGCTGAAGTAAATCCATATTTCAGATACCCACACTATACTATCTACACATCTTTTATGTTTGGTTTTCTGCCATTTTCATTACAGTTTAACATCCATGGTCAATCACCTATTGTTCAAGGCCAACCTTGAGTGCTGTGATCAATAACCAGGAAAGTTATAACATCATCGTATCTCAGGCAAAACCTGACTGTCTGCCTGAAGCTACATAAAGTAGTCCATCACCTATTGCTGAAGGCCAGCCTCAAGCCATGTGATCAATAAAGGGGCAAGTTATAATGCCAGCATATCTCGGGCAATATTACTTATTATAAGCATTTGTTCCTCTTGATCATTGCAATCAGTTATGAGGCACTGAGGAACAAATGCTTATAATAAGTAATTCGCTTCTTAAATTGTGCCTGTAATGCCTTGGCTGTCCCCTTGCTACTGAGCGCCCACCCCATTCTGCTCCCTTTATCTCTATCCCTTCGAAACTCCTTCAGAAACTCCAACATCGGGAATGATTGGTTTAAATGAATCCTATTTGCCTGCTTGAGCTCTTTCTCCCTTCTATTCTGTGCCTGTTTAAATCTGTTTAAATGCCTCTTAAAAATTGCTATTGTACCTTAAGTCTACCATCTCCCCTGACAGTGCATTCCAAGTACTTCCAAGTTCGTAAACTTTCCCCCTCGCTCCCCTGCCTGCTAGCATTTGTTATTTCCATCCTGGGAAAGTCACTGGATATCTACTCCATTTATGCTTCAAATACTTACATTTATGATGATTTTATATACTTCCATCAATGATCCTGCTGGAAAGGTCGAGGTGACCACAAAGCTTGGTTCTGACGTTGTTTCAAATTTGAACGAGGCACAAAAAGGCTATCAGCACTTGTTCTCCAGTCTATACTAGTGCCTAAAAGAGGGGGCAGAGGCTGAAATAGGGTGGGTGGGTCAGTGTGGGAACAAGACTAGACAGAGTACACACACTTCACCATCAGGTCACATGCGGGAACTATAATTTACTTATTGAGATACAGCGCGAAATAGACTCTTCTGCCCCTTCAAGCTGCACCACCCAGCAACCCCCGATTTAATCCTAGCCTAATCAGGGGACAATTTTACAAAAAACAATTAATCTACCAACTGGTACATCTTTGGACTGTGGGAGGAAACTATTGCACCTGGAGGGAAACCCATGTAGTCACGGTAATGAGGTGGGGTGCGGGAAATGTACAAACTCCTTACAGACAGTGGCAGGAATTGAACCCGGGTCTGGTACCGTAAAGCATTGCTCTAACCACTACACTACTGAGCCACCCCGTGTACATGTTTAAACAGTGTTTGCATCATTATATAATTATTTCATATTCCAACAAAGAATATGCCTTGTAATTTACCAGCAAGGAATGATTCAAATTTCCATAAGTACTTACAACATCGTTGAACTGCATTTTCATGTGGTTTTGGAGTTCTCGTAAGTGAAGAATTATTTCCCTTTGTTTTAAACTACAAAAAGTGGGCACTTACATTACGTACGGAAGCTTGGAATAGGGTAAGAGATATTTGGCTGCTTCGGCCCACGTTGTCCACACCCCATGGAAAGCCTTTGATGATCATTAGCCAATAATCTACATCAAATACGAAGAAAAGTGATGCATAATGGTTCTCATACTGTTAGGCAAGGATCCCATTTACTATGATTCATCATACAGAATGAGAACAGCGTCTACAGCTGTTCCACTTGGCCACAGATCCAGATGTTTAGTTTGGCAGTTTAGAAGTTGATCCCCAACTGACCTACCTCTGATGGAGAAGGAATACATTAACATATTTAATCCAGTGCTAGTAGCGCTTTATTAACAAGAAAGACAGCGTAATGTAGATATCTGAGCTAAGTGCAGGCAATAGAGAATGTGGCTACTGTAATGAGAGAGCTATGAATGGTGGTCTAGTGCAGAGTAATGTCTAGAATTAACTCAGACTCAAAATAAATAAGACAACACAAACAAAATCAAAAGGCAAAATCACAAACAGTAGTACTAGAAATAGAATGATTGAGCACTGAGTGCTCAGCACGAGGCCTTTACGTTTAGACTTTCCATGAAGGAAAGTGGCAGGCAATAATCAGCACTCTGATTCCTAAAGGTATAGATAACCATTCTCCTGGGAATTGGAGTGCCAAAGCTTGGATGCTTGCAGCTATTCAGTCGGGACCATGACAATTATAGTCACTGGGACAGGTACTGTACGTGGACCCGAAAGCTTTAGAGGGATACTTGGCAATTGTTTTCCAAGATACAGTGAAACATTTTTGCATGCATCCATACAGATTGTTTCAACACATCAGTACATTGAGGTAGTACAAGGGAGAAGCAGCATCCGAATGCAGAATAAAGTGCTGTATTTACAGAAAAATTACAGCGCAATAAGGTGGAAAACAATGGCAAGATGAGATATGAGCCAGACGAGGCAAATGGGACTAGGTCTGATGAGAATTTTGGTCAGCATTGACCAGTTGGGCTAGAGGGCCTGTGCTGAATGACCCAGATTTGTGAATAATATTGCTGATGGAAAAATATGCCTACATTAACATTCTCATGTCAGTCCTGGCTTCGGTTGAGCAGAGTTAATTCCCCAGGGTGTTTTGTGAGCTCTTGGGAAAGATGAGCCATGAAAGATGAGCCAATCAATTGCCATGAAAAGGATCAAGGAGTAGACAACTGTCCAGGAAGCATCTGTGGGGGGAAGAGGATAGTCAACTTCGATTTCCCTCCACAAATGCTGCCTATATTTTTGCAGGTCTGCCACTATATATTTTTTGCTCCTGACTACAGCATCTGCAGCCACTTGTACTGCCTTGTAAAGAGATCCCACTTTGCCACTGTAGCAGTGCTGGAGATAGACATTTCCCACTACTTTATCAAGTCATTATTCAGAGTTGTGCAATTGGACATATTCATATACTGTAAGTCCTCGGCACAGCTGGAACTTGGGGAGTCAGTGGAATGGTTACAACAGGAGGAATTTTGGTTATTTTGGGCATCTCTTGCCAAGAAGAGGCATTTACAGTCACCTATCATTGTTGCTAATACACCAGCCACAGCAAAGTTAAGGCCTCTACATTCAACACCTCTTGTTCCCTAATCTGGGTCTCCACCTTCATCCAGGTGGGTTAATGCTTACAAACTGATCAGTACAGAACTATAGAGCAAGATTGTTTGGACAACACTTTCAGAGGTACTAAAGTGGGTTGGGTGGTGTCCTGTGGTGATGTTCTTGATGCTGTTTGTCTGATTTTTTTCGTGCGATTGTGGAGGGGGTGGGATTGATGCCCTTGTCATTTGCATGATTTTTTTACGCGTGGTGGGGGGGGTTTGATGTTTTTTTTTACTTTTAATGAGTTCCATGGTTTTCTTTGTTTCGTGACTGTCTATGGGGAAGGCGAATCTCAGGGTTGTATTCTGCATGTATACTTTGATAAGAAATGTACTTTGAATGTTTGAATCATTTGAATCAACTCACAGTTCTAGGTTTCATCACCAGACCTCATTAGGCCAGAATTAAGGTTTGTTGCTACTTCTCTTTGCATCATACTGGCAGTTCATTTTTAAAGTGTGGACTAACAACACTGACAAAAAGACAATCTGTCAGATAGTAGAGACCTCAGCTCCCCAGACAGTCTCAGGCCAGGAACTGTTGGGTCACCAGGTCTTCCTTATCCATGTGAAATGTTATTGGTTGACTAAGGTCAAAAATTCTACTTCATGGCAGTGGACATGTGTCCATCATTATGGTGGATATATATCTATGACTCAGTGTTGTTCATTGGGGTGTAGACATGCCTCTAACATAGCAGAAGAGCGCTGAGTAGAACCTTGACTTACTGTTTAGTTGTTGGACCATGTCTAACCCTTGGGCAACATGGGGATGACGAGAACAGCTAGTTTGCTATTCAAATTCTTTGTCTCTTTGACAAGCATAATTCAATTGATTTGAATGTTGTTCGAATAACAATTCATTACCAAGTCCCAGAATAAATGTGTGGAGGAACAAAGGCAGTTACCTGAATCAAAAAACAAAATTCTGAGAATACTCAGAGGGTTAGGCAGCATCTATGGGGAGATGAAGAGTTAACATATCATACCTTCGGTTTTTGTTTTAGGATCAATGACCTGCTCATACTACAATGTTATCATATATGACAGATTCAGATAACCTACAGAGAAAACCATTCCCATTACTAAAATATCTTTGTATGACTATTCAGATCAATGTTTGTGAAACAGCTACACTAAGTTTACTTATATAGAGAAGAAAAGCACCTCTAATCCTTAACTGCATCCCCTCTCAGCCTATTTAAGGGCTTAATTTCATTCTAGAGTAACACACACACAAAATGCTGGAGGAACTCAGCAGGTCAGGCAGCATCTATGGAGAGGAATGTTTCGGGCTGAGACCCTTCATCAAGAGTTTCAATCTCTCAATTTCCCCGCTCCATCCCTCGTGCTTGTTCTGATGACCAGATAATCCACACTCTTGCTTCCAGGACATCTCTTTTTCCTCCAAACCATCGCTTACTTCCTTTCCTAATTGACAGAACCATCAGCAACAGATCATTTTCCATATCTTCATTTTAATGTAACACTGTCTTGTTTGGCTGTATTCATGGGAATTCATGGCAATTAAACTTAAACTTGAAACTTGAAACTTCATCACCCTCGTTTCACCCAGAGCAAAGCATATTCCTCATGTCCTCACCATCCATTCCTGCATTTCTATTGTTTGGTTTTCCACCTGTAATATTAAGTCAGCTTTTCTTTCTCCATAGGTGCTACCTGAGTACTTTTAGTAATCTTTACTTTCGTTTCCAACAACTGCTGCGGGCTTCATCTCACAAGCCAGCTATGATTAACCCTTTCTTAGACTGCTTTGGTATCATCTGTGTGACCAGGAAAAAAAATTATGGCCTTTACCCCATCAATCCCTTTGTTTTCTCCAGCCATCCCCTTCTCCACAATTGGAAAACATTTTCTTTTCCTCACCTTATCATTTTGATAAAATATCTTCAGTTTAAAACATTCACTGTTTCTCCTTCCTCAGTTACTGTCGGATCTGTTGAGTTTTCTCAGAGATTCCTTGTATAATGTTAGCATTATCCCGATGCATGTTAGAGTCAACTAGCCAAATTTAGTTCTGAGCTCTATATGGTAATTGAGTGGATGACTGAAAACTTAGTCAGAGACCCAATTTTAAGAAAAACACTTTGAAGAACAAAAAAAAAAGCAGGAGGAATGGAGGGAATTCCAGAGCTTGGGGCCTAGTTAGCTGGAGGCAGGGTTACTAAAGGGAGGGATTAAACTCAAGATGGACCTCATATTGCGAAAGATAAGCTTGATCACCCTACCTACCTCTTCATGGCCACTGCACTTTGCTTACCTGTACTGTACTGTCTGTAACAGCTGTCTGCAATCTGGTTTGCCTTTTATTTCCTTGATGTGTTCAGATATGGCCTGATCTCTCTGGATGACATGCAAATAAAAGCTTTCCATTGACAATAATAAAAAAAAACACCACCAATTGGAAATGGAGGAGTGCATAAATCTCAGAGGCTCCAACACCTCCATGGCTTTTCCAATTCTGTGTCTCTAATGGGGATTAGCGATACAGAAAGGAAAATGCAGAGCGGTGTTTGAAGTCAAGGATTCTGAGATTAAGGCCATGAAGAGCAGAATTTTGGATAGGCACAAGTTTATTAAGGTTAGTATCAGAGATGTCTTTCAGTGCGCATTGAAAATATTATGTTTATAGGTTATGTGCAAGACTGGTTGAGTATTATAGAAGCAGATTCTGGAAGAATTAGGAATCTATCTAGAAAAGAGAGGCAAGAGATGAGATTGTTGGAGCTTTTACCATGATCATTGTGTCCTCTCCAGCTACAGGTGAGGTCTTGGAGGACTGGAAAGTATCTAACCTTCCATCATTTAAGAAGAGAAATAGGGGAAATCCTGGTAACTATAGATCAGTGAGTCTCACATCAGTGGTAGGGACACTATTGGAGAGGATTCTTAGGGATAACATTTATGTCATTTGGAGAACCACAACTTCATTAGAGAGAGGCAGCATAGCTTTGTGTGGGGGAAGTCATGAATTACTAACTTGAATGTGATTTTTGAGGATGTGTTTGATGAGGGTAGCACAATGGACGTTGTCTACATCCATTTCAGGAAGTTGCTTAATGAAGTTCCACATGGTAGTCTCAACCAGAAGATTGCAATGCATGGGGTTCATAGTGATTTCATCATTTGGATTCAGAATCAGCTTGTCCATTGAAGGCAGAGGATAATTATCAAGCTGGAGGGGTGAGAATAATGATGATCCTTAGGAATCTGTATAGGGAACTCTGCTATTTGTGATATACAGTATATAAATGACTGGGATGAAAATGTGGAGGTGGACGTTCATATGCAATCTAAAGACTGGTGGCATGGTTGTTAGTGTAATAGATTACCAAAGGACACAGTGGGATATAGATCAGTTACAGGCATGAGTGGAGAAAAGGCAGATAAGGTTTAATTCAGGCAGTTGTGAGGTGTTGCACTTTGGAAGAACAAACAAGAAAGACTGCAGATGCTAGAATCTGGAACAACACACTAAACAATGCATTTTGGAACCTGCAATTTGTCAGCTAGCAAGCCATAGAAAAGGATGCTAACCTTTACCTTGCAGAGGCCAAATGGAAGTTTTCAGACGCCTCCTCTTAGTAACATCAGACCGCAAATTCCACACTGTAACCTACTTGATCACCTTTGGAGATCTCCCTACTACAGCCTTCAACCCCATTGCCCCTCAACGCCACACTGCCCATTTCTACCTCCTACCCAATATCCACAAACCTAACTGTCCATTGTTTCTACCTGCTCCTTCCCCACCCTCTGTGTTTTTATTCTGGCCACTCCTTTCTTTTCTCCCCACTCTTGATGAAGGCCTCAGTCCGAAACATCAATTGTCCATTTTCCCCTACTGATTCTGCCTGAGATACTGAGTTCCACCAGTGTGTCAGTACAAGGTTAATGGTGAGACCCTTAACAGCACTGATACTCAAGGGACCTTGAGGTCCCTGTTCATTGTTCCCTGAATGTGGCAGCATAAGTGTAGGGTTAAATCAAATCAAATCAAGTTTATATAGATACAGTCCAATAAAACAGTGTTCCTCTGGAACCAAGGTGCAAAACACAGACAACACATTCAAAATAGTGAGCAAAGAAGCATATTCACGTGTATGTAGTCTAAGACCCAGAGCAACATGTCCTGCAATTGATGATACTGTCTCCCGGCAGTACGTAGGATCACGCACTCCGGCCTGTCACCCCACTGTTTGAACACGGAGGAGCAGCATTGATGCGAGAGCCGAGTATGGACTCCACGCCACACCACCTCCGGCATCTCCTCACCTGGTCTGCAGCTTGAGGCCTAGTCCTTGCTACAACTGAGGCAACACAGCTTCCACGAATTCCGTTGCGCTGCCAGACAAGGGCAGCAGTATTGCAGCAACTTGCATTATCACTGTCCAACAGAATCTTGCATTCACATGTGAAATGCCCAGGACAATCATACTACACACCGCCTTCACATGTCAATGCCTTTGAGTAGTGGGCTGCAACACGGTCTGCTCCTCTGAACCTAAACCGGCTCCTCCGACATCCCGACCAGCTCCTCTCCCTACATTCCAGCCATCTCCTTCACCATCATCCCAGCCAGCCCCGACAACACCCCGGCCAGCTCTGCAATTGACACCAGTCCATGTACTCCGATCAACGAGCAGCTCCCAAATGGAGTAGGCCTGCAGTACCGGAGTTTCTTGGAGTAGAAATGTCTCTTGATCACAAAGAGAAAAGCACCTTTGGTTGGCTCCTGAGAGGCCACTGCATTCAAATGTGCCACCATCTTACCACTAATGAAAGCCTTCAATTGTCAAGGTATTGAGTTGAGTCAGGAAGTCCTGGTGCAGCTTTATAAAACTCTGGCCCGGTTGCATCTCGAATAATGCATTCAGATTCTGGTCACCCCATTATAGGAAATATGAGGATGACGTGGAGCAGGTACAGAAGAGGTTTCCCAATATGCTGTCTGGACCAGAATACATTTGCTATAAGGAGAAGCTACACAAACTTGGGTTGTTTTTTCTGGAGCAGGTGGAGGCTAAGAGGAGGCCAGACAGAAGTTTCTAAGATTATGAGAGGTATAGAATTAGCCATTATATTGGCAGATATCTAATTCTAGAAGGCACGTATTTAAAGTGAGAGGGGGGGAAGTTCAAACGAGGTTTGTAGGGCAAACAGTTTGCATACAGAATGCTAGGTGCTTGGAACTCACTACCAAAGACGGTAGTGGAGACAAGTATGAAAGAGGTTACTAATCAGCTCTTAGATAGGCACATGAATATGAAACGATTGGTGAGAAATGGACATTTTCTGGAATGGATTATTTTAGTTGGGCAATTAATTTCTACGTTTGTAGTTTAATTCATTTGGCAAACATGAGATGAGGGGCCTTTTATTTTGCTGCACTGTTCTATGTACTAAAAACATAAATAAAAGCGAGGCTAATTTTGATGGCATTAGTCAGCAACTTGCAAACATTGTTAGCAGGCAAAGAGATGTCTGACAAGTGAGAAACCTTCAAGTGAAATAGGCAGAGCTCAGGGCCAACACGTTGCTGTTAGAATGAAGGGAAAACTGGCTGGATTAGGGAACCTGGGTGACAAGGGATATTAAGGCACTGGCCTTGCAAAAAGTGCAAGCTGGGATGAAGGAAATCCCTTGAGGAATATAAGGAATGTAGAAGTACACATAAGAAGGAAATTAGGAAGGCTCTGTGGCTGTGGACTCATTTTCATGAACTTCAGTTCTGAGCATTATTTGCTTATTTTTATTGTTTGCATAATTTTTTTTCTGCTCATTTGGTGTTCGATGGTCTTCTTTTTTAATGGTTTCTATTGGGTTTCTTTGTTTTGTGGCTGCCCATAAGGAGACAAATCTCAACGTTGTAAAAAGTATACATACTTCTATAATAAATGAACTTTGAACTTTGAAAAATGGGGCAACAGATATCCTTGGCAGATACAGTAAAGGAGAAACTCAAGAAATTCTGTAAGTAAATAAAATGCAAAATGATAGCAAGGGAAAGAACATTTAGCATGTTTAGATTTTACTTATGACATACACAGTCTTCCAATGCTTTCAGCAGAGGCACAGCATACTTTATATCTCAAAAAATAAACTTCATTCATAATAGTTTTACATACAAGAGAAGAAACTGTTAAAACGTATACATTCATGGTTGATGAATTCAGTAGTAGAAACTTTTTTTAAGGGAAAAGGCAGACATGACACTATGCTGGTTGTGTAGCCGAATCACAAACAAGAGAAAATCTGCAGATGCTGGAAATCAAAGCAATACACACAAATTGCTGGAGACACTCAGCAGGCCAGGCAGCATGCGTCCTGAAGAAGGGTCTTGGCCCGAAACGTCAACTGTTTACTCTTCTCCATAGATGCTGCCTGGCCTGCTGAGTTCCTCCAGCATTTTGTGCATACTGTTTGTGTGGCCCCCTGGAGTGATACAACCTTTCCATTGTTCCAGGGGGCTTCACCGCCCCACTCTGCCGTTCCATGTGTGGCAACAGAAAGAGCATGGACTGTGTTCCTTCCCTACTGAACTCTTGCATTGTCTGCACCGAACTTCAATGCATCTCTCGGCATGTATTTCAGTGCATCCCTCAGCATGTACTCCTACAGCCTGGACTGCACTTTTCAGCAGCATTCCCTCACACTGCTGGAACACCAACAAGTTTCAGGGAGACCAAAAGGCATCTTCACCAAGTTGATGGTCTTCCAGTAACATCTGATGTCTGTCTTAGCGATCACTGTGTGAACAGCCCTTTAATCAGAGAGTCCTTAAGACCATTAGACATTGGACCTTTTGGCCTATCGAGTCTTCTCTGCCATTTTATCACGGCTGATCTATTTCCCTGCCAACTTCATTCTCCTGCCTTCTCCCTGTAACCTTTCACACTCTGACTGATCAAGAATCTATCAACCTCAACGGTAAATACACTCAATTACCTGGCCTCCACAGTCGCCTGTGGCAACAAATTCCACAGATTCACCATCTGTTATGCAGCTGCTGGGGCGAAGGGGCTCTTGGTATCATTCTCCACAGCCCTTCTGCAAAGTCACAGTCCGCCAAGTTGTGGATGACTGTCTCTTCTTCACCAAAGCCAACCCAAGGGCAGCATACCCTGGGGATAATATGTTATCTCTACAGGAAAGAACTACCTTGAGTAGGATGGGCCTTTTCACCACCAGCCAAGCGAGGTCTTGTTGGTGAGATCTAGTGATGAGACACTCTACCAGATGGCTTGGGCATTCTGCTCAGCAGACTATACCATCATCCTGTCCCACCATATCTCCAAGACATTCCATGCTGACCACTGCCTGATGGACTTGTGGTCAAAGATGTTTGCTTGGAAATACTCTTCCACAAAGGAAACGTAGTGTGACAATGTCAGATTGACTTGGACTTTGGATGGTAATGAGGACAGACTTATTTTCCATAACAGCAGAATCTCACCACATAAAGGTCAAAGTTTAAGGTAAAGTTATTATCAAAGCACATATATGTCACCATATACAACCCTGAGATTCGTTTTCTTGCAAGCCTACTCAGTAGGTCCTAGAACCATAAAAGAATTAATGAATGATCGCATCAACTGGGCGGACAAATAACCTGTGCGCAAAAGGCAACAAACGGTGCAAATACTAAATATAAATTAATAATAATAATAATAATAAATAAGCAATAAACATTGAGAACATGAGTTGAAGAATCCTTGAAAGTGATTCCTTAGGTTGTGGAAGAGTGGGGTGAGTGAAGTTGAGTGAAGTTATTCCTGCTGGTTCAAGAGCCTGATGGCTGAGGGTTAATAACTGCTCCTGAAGCAGGTGGTGTGAGTCCTGAGACTCTACCTGATGGCAGCAGGAAGAGAGCATGACCTGCGTGTTGGGGGGTCCTTGATGATGGGTGCTGCTTCCTTGCAACAACACTCCTTGGAGATGTGTTCATTGGTGGGGAGGGCTTTACTCATGATGGGCTGGGCCATATCCAATATATTTTGTTGGATTATCAATTCAAAGGCATTGGTGTTTTCCGTATCAGGCCATGATATAACCCGTCAATATACTCTCCAGCACGTATCTACAGAAATTAGTCAAAGTAGTAGATGTCATGCCGAATCTTAGCAAACTTCTAAGGAAGTAGAGGCACTGCTGTGCTTTCTTCATGCTTGGCACAGGACAGTGACATTGTGACATTTGGTACCTATGTACTTTGGTCCACACACCGCCTGATGCGGCCATACACAAAAGTGGTCATGACAACAAGGGCGATGTTTGTACACTCCTGCCTCCATTCTTTGGGGACTTGTGCATAAAGACCCATTGGACTCATTCAATCTTGGATTCCCAGAAGACATCCCAGGTGACTAGTAGGGAACAGGCTATAACTGTGCCAAGCAGTCTTGAGAACCCAGTTCACATGGACTCAATTTTTGTTTTCCCTTCCCAATATGTTCCAGCCAATACTTGTTGCACATCTCAGCCCTTCCAAATCACATCCCAGTACCTTCAGAACTGACAGTGAAGGGGACATTGCATAGAATATGAAAGCAGTAAAAACATGATAAAACTTTACTGTCAATTAGTTTGGCCACAGACTGATTACTGTGAAAGAGTTCTAGTCAATACACTTCCAGAAGGATGACTAACATAAGTGAGTGAGAGAGAGTAAATGGATGCACAACTTTAAAGTAAAATATAAACAGAAAATGCTTCTAAGTTTCTTAGAAAATTCCTCAGAGTCAAGGATGATTTACTTCTATTCCGATTTTGTGGGCTCTGAGCTAAAAAGCACATCTGAAGGCATGAGTTTTATTTAACAATGGTAGATTAAAAGATAAGAAAGTAAACAAGCAATGATAAATACTTCAAGAATTAATGCATGGCTTGTATCAAGTAAATATTTCTTTTAAGTAAATTGAGAAAGTAGAATATGATTAGTTCAAAGAAAATGTTGGCAAAAAAAAGCAGCTCTTCTAAGGAATGGGAATATTTCAGAATTAAGGAAAGGCAGACCAGAAAGTTGATAAGGAAAGAAAAGTCAGAATTGAAAGGATTCTGGTTAATTTTTCTAAAAAAAGACCATAAAAGCTTTTATAGATACTGTATGTCAGAATGAAAAGATTAGCAAATGTGTAAGTGGGTCCATTGCAGATGAAAGCAGGAGAAGGTATATTGCAGAACAAAGTATTGGCAAAGGAATTGAACAAATATGTTAGAGTGGTTTTGTGTCTGAAGAAAACACAAAGAGCCTCCAGGAAATGGTCCAGGTCAACAGGTCAGGAATATACGAGGAGCTGAAGGAAAGTAGCATTACTGAAGAAATATAGTTGGAGAAATGAATTATTGGGAGAATACCTCCCAATAATTACCCACTACTGACATCAGATTCACTGGTCTATAATTTCTTGGCTTATTCTTAGAACCTTTCCTGACCAATGGAACAACATTAGATAACCACCAGTCCTTTGGCACCTCACCTGTGGCTAAGACAGCTTAAACATCTCTGCCAGGGCCCCTGCAATTTCTGCACTACCCTCCCACAAGGTCTGAGGGAACACCCTGTTAGGCCCTTGGAACTTATCCCCCCTAATTTGCCTCAAGATGGCAAGTACCTACTCTTCTCTAATCTGGATACAGTCCATGATCTCACTACTTTCCCACCTCAGTTCTATAGACTGTGTCTGTCTCTCATGGAGATCCACTTAAGATCCCCCTCATCTCTTTCCGCTCCATGTGTGGATGACTGCACTGATCTTCAAGTAGATCAATTTTAACACTTTCTATTCTTTTGCTCGGTAAGCTTGCAGGAGCCTTTTGGGATTCTCCTTCACCTTGTCTGCCAGAGCAACCTTGTGCTTTCTTTCAGCTCTCCTGATTTCCCTCTTAACTGTTCTCATTTGTTCCTTTCTGTATAAGCCTGCTACGCACTTCTTTCTTCCTAACAGGAACATGGAAAACAATATACTCTCAATATTTCACTTTTGAAAAACTTCTATTACTAAATATTCTTTTGTCAAAAAGCAAACTATCCCAATCTACACCAGCCTGATCCTTTCTCAAACCATCAAACCACTGGCCTTTCTCCAGTTTAGAATCTCGACCTGAGGACCAGACCTATCCTTCTCCATTATTATCTTGAAACTAATGTTTCCCTACACACACCTCTGTCACCTGCCCGGTCTCATTCTCCAATAGGAGATCCGGTATCACACTCTTCCTCATTGGGAGCTCTCTCTAGTTGATTGAATAAGCTTTCCTGAACACACTTGACAGACTATATCCATGTAGTCTTTTTATAGTTTAGCAGTTCTAGTTAATATGTGGAAAGTTATAACCACCAACTAGCACAACCTTATTTTTTGCCATTGTGTGCTATCCCTCTATAAATTGGATCCCCTACTTCCTGCTGACTATTGGTAGGTCTATAATATAATCTAATTAATGTGGGCATCTCTTTACTTTTCCTCAGTTCTACCCATAGTACCACAGTACATGAGCCTAGCAGTATGCCCCCTCTAAGTATTGCCGTGATATCTTCCCTAGATAGTAATGCCACCCCTCCCCCTTTAATAACTCCCCCTCTATTATGCCTAAAACAACAGAACCCTGAAACATTGAGCTGCCAGTCCTGACTCTCCAGGATCTACATCTCTGTAATGGCCACAATATCATTATTCCATATGCCAATGACTCATGCTCAATCTGCCTGACGTATAATACTCCTTTCATTGAAATGGATGTAACTCAGAATATTGGTCTCACCATGCTCAGCCTTTAGGTTCCTGTCTTTAAATGTAGCCTTAACATCAACTTTCTCCCCCACAACCACCTCACTATCTAACCTGACACTCTTGTTCCCGTCCCTTTGCAAATCCAGTTTTAACCCAATGAAGTGACACAAGCAAACCTCCCTGTAAGGACAGCAAACCTTCCTGCAACGATCTTGAAGGTTTTTGTCAAGGTGATGTGAAGAAGGCATTTCAACTTGTAAAAAAAAATCCAGAAGTAGGTTTACTTTATCCAGCCAGTTTAAGAATAAGGGGTTGCTTGTTGCTCAGCGGCCGGGGTCGGGGTCGAGGCGCTCGGCAAAGGTGGTGCTCAGTGCTCGGTGTCAGACGTCTGGTCGGAGGCTCGAAGTTTTCAGACGGACTCAGAGTCCGCTGCGGTCGGGTGCTTCCAATGGTGCTGCATCGGCAAGTTTGCGGCGCTTGGAGGTTCATGGCAGGGAGAGTTTCTCCCTTCTGCCGTCTGCCTGAGATGATGAGGCTATCGGGACTTCAAGACTTTTTTTTACCGTGCCCATGGTCTGCTCTTTATCAAATTACGGTATTGCTTTGCACTGTTGTAACTATATGTTATAATTATGTGGTTTTGTCAGTTTCAGTCTTGGTTTGTCTTGTGTTTCTTGTGATACCATTCTGGAGGAACATTGTATCATTTTTTTAGTGCATGCATTTCTAAATGACAATAAACGAGGACTGAGTGTCCTCATAAACTAATCACTCAGTTACAATGTGACAAGAGTTACAGTTCAAAGTTCAAAGTTTAAACTAAGTTTATTATGCAAACACATTTATGAGATTCATTTTCTTGCAGGCATTCACAGTAGATGCAAAGAAACACAATAGAATCAATGAAAAACTGCATGCAAAGATGGACAAACAGCCAATGTGCAGAATAGAACAAATTCTGCAGAAACAAAAAGCAAAGTAATACTAATAAATAAATAAATAGTATTGAGTTGTAGCATCATTTGAGGTGAATCCATAGATTGTGAAATCAGATCTGTATGGAGGTGAGTGAAGTTATCCACTCTGGTTCAAGAGCTGGTGGTTGATCGGTAAAGGATGTAAACAGTAAAGACATGAACCAGGCCATTACAACTGTCTGTGAACCTAATAATGTGGCAACTACGTCTCCTGTACCTTCTTCTCAATAGCAGCAGTGAGACAACAGCATGGCCTGGATGGTAGGGATCCTTGATAATAGGTGCTGCTTTCCTATGAGAATGCTCCATGTAGATGTGCTCAGTAGTGGGGAGGGCTTTACCTGTGGTGGACTGGGCTGTATCTACTTCTTTTTGCAAGCATTTCTATTCATGGCCATTAGTGTCTCCATACCAGCCCGTGATACTCTCCACCATGCATCAACAGAAGCTTGTCAAAGTTTTAGCTGGCATGCCAAATCTTTGTAAACTTATAATAAAGTAGAAGTGATGCTGTGCTTTCTTTGCAATGGACACAGGCCAGTTCCTCTGAAATGATAACAGCAAGGAATTTAAAGTTACTGACCTCCCTCCGCCTTTAATCCCTTCATGAGGACTGGCTCATCGACCTCCAGCTTCCTCCTCCTGTAGTCAATAATCAGCTCTTTGGTTTTGCTGGCATTGAGTGAGTGGCTGTGGCCGTGACACCACTCAGCAATTTCAATTTCCATCCTGTGTGCTGATTCGTCACCACCTTTGATTTGGCCAACAACAATGGTGCCGCCAGCAAACTTGAATATGACATTGGAGTTGCACTTAGCCTTACAGTTATAAGTGTAAAGTGAGTAGAGCAGGGGGCCGAGCACACTGCCTCGAGGTGCACCTGTACTGATGCAGATTGTGGAGGAGACGTTGTTGCCAATCCAAACTGACTGGGGCATGCAAGTGAGGAAATCGAGGATCCAATTGCACCAGGGGGTATTGAGGCCGAGAACCTTTGTTTGACAGATTGACAGCTTATTGATTAGTTTAGAAGGGATGAAAGTTGTGAATGCAGAGCTGTAGTCAATGAAGTGGTAGTGGGTAGTGGCTCCATATCTCACTACTACAACCCTGCCTTACACGAGTCCCGGGCTCAGCTGGCTCTGGCTGACAGTACCCCATATAGGCCCCTATCCAGGGTTACGGATCCCACTGCCTTGTGGGTATCTTCGGGAGAAGAGAAGGCTAAGGAGTAAACCCTACCCAAATCCGGAGTGGAGCTCCTAAGGTGGTTGAATGACATATCACGTCACCTCCCGGCAGCTTCTGCAGCCAAGCTGATGCCAAACGTACTGCTTCACATTCCTTTGGACCACATCCGCGAGGCCGAGAGGGGGATCTTGATGTCTGGGCAGCCCAGGATCTCCATATTCATCGCCCAGGTCTGTGCCCCGGAGAGGCCTAAATCCGGTGTCTAGATTTTCTAGGGCTGAGTGAAGAGCCAGTGAAATGGCATCTTCTGTTGACCTGTTGTGACAGTAGGCGAATTGGAGTGAATCCAAGTCAGTCCTCAAGCTGGAGTTGATGTGTTACATCGCCAACCTCTCAAAACACTTTACCACAGTGGGTGTAAGTGCTGCTGGACAACTGTCACTGAGGCAGGTTGCCACACTCTTCTCGGGCACTGGTATGATTGAAGCAGGTGGGCACCTCAGACTGCCGAAGTGAAGGGCTAAAGACTCAGAGAATGAAATCACAGGTTCGTCCGGGGCTGCGGGAGTTTGCGAAGGTGCCTCCATGTTCTGTCGGTCAAAGCGAGCACAAAAGTCATTGTGCTCATCTGGGAGGGAAACCTTGTTTTCATATATGTCGCTTGGCTGAGGTGATAGTGTTGAAGTGTTGCCACAGTTGTGATTTATGTTTGGTCAGGAGATGCCACTTGGCAAGAGAGATGGCTCTCTGGAGGTTGTACCTGGACCTCTTGGTCTCTGGACCTGAATGTCACCGATCTAGCTAATCTACTTCATTAAGAGTGGAAATTTACCTTTGGATAGGTAGGAACACAGTACTAAGGATATGATCAGATCACTGAGTCAGACAATACTTACCTACCTAAGGAATGATGTGTATTATCCTCCTAGCTAAGAAAGGGTATACTTAGACTTTGGAGAAATAAACAGTTTCCTGGAATGAGAACTCAAGGGATTTAAATATTGAGAACAATGAGTGATTTCATAGAAACAATTATTATATGAATTGACAGGAAATGAAGGGATGTTATTCCCCCGCTTGTGGAGTTAAAAAAAAACAGTAGTCATGGTCTCAGAGTAGATAGTCAATCATTTATAAATCAGTTATAAGCTGGGAGGTCAGTATTTTTTTCAATCAAAGAGTAGCAAATTGTTGAAATTATTGGTCCAAGAGGGCGGAAGAGGCTCAGTATGTTGGGGACAGGGATTGATAGATTTTTGGATGTTATGAGAATCAAGGCATCTGTACTTAGTGCAGGAATATGACACTGAGGTAAAGATCAGGTTTGCCTTGTTCTCATTGCTCCCATTAGGAAGGAGGTACAGGAGCCTGAAGGCATACACTCAGCGATTCAGGAACAGCTTCTTCCCCTCTGCCATCCAATTTCTGAATGGACGTTGAACCCATGAACACGACCTCACAACTACTTGATTTTTATTTTTGCACTACTTATTGAATTTATGTATATTTATATCACTGGCATGTGTTATAAAATTTGTTGTCCTGGTGGCAGCAGTGCAATGCAGATACATAATAATAGAGAAAAAATGTGAATGCCGTTAAGTGTATATTACAGTATATATGCTTACTGTAATTCACATTTTCTTTGTTATTATGCATTGAATTGTACTGTTGCTGCAAAACAATAAATTTCATGATATATGCTAGTGATATTAAACCTGATTCTGATTATGATTGAGCAGTCAAGCAAGCACGATGGAACAAAGAGGGTGTTCTTACTTACTTCTACTTCTTATGTCATTTTGTAAAGTTGTGCATGCTCGCCAAGAATCTATCTACCTCAGTTCGTAAAATATTCATAGATTCTGCTCTTCAGGTCACTTGGTTGAAAAGAGTCTCGATGACTAATGATGATCTGAAGGAGAAAAAAATTGCACCTGATGGTATCATGCAAGGAGATGTTCGGCGCCACAGTTCTGTGAACTTAGAAACAGCTTAGGTGGTTGAAAGCTGTGCAGTTAAGTGACAGAAAGGCAGCCAACATTTTCTACTGTTTGGGTTTCAGGGGTTAATTTACATGTAGATTACAGTTCACAAACGAGAAAATCTGCAGAGGCTAGAGATCTGAGCAACACAACAATATGCTGGAGGAACTCGGCGGGCCAGGCAGTATCCATGGAAAAAAGTAGATCACAGGAGTTCAGTTTGTATTAAGGGCAGTGCACTAGCACAGCCAGTAACTCTGGGGTCCCACTGCTTCATTGACTGGGGCCCCATCCTGACCTCTAATGCTGTCTGTGTGTTCCGAGGTTACCAGCTGTCCTTGTACCGCAGGCTTCCTCCACGTGCTCTACTGTCCTCCAAAATCCTAGCTGGTAGGTTAATTGACTATTGAAATTACCTCCAGTGTAGGGGGGGAGAGTGTGGGGAATTTGGGGACAAAAATCCATTTCGGACTGAATTATCAGAGATACTAAGGCATGGCAGAAAAGGCTAGCCTTGTCATTGACACATCTCAAAAATGAATAAAAATTTAATTAAATTGCAGGAGTAGAATTAAAGGGTAGTTTAAATTAGTGAAGGAATCAAGGAATGCTTCCATTCATAAGTGTTCAAGATATGGATTCACTGCTGATGGGGGTTGTTTTCAAGGAACAATAAGAAATGACAGAATTCTCTGAAATGAGGCAGGTCCTAAACAGACACCCTGGACATAGTGAGGTCTCAGTATGACTTACACTCAAAACCTGCAATACGAGACCAACATCAATTTGAGAATAACACCTAAACTTAACTGTGAATTATACATTATATATGTGTTAACCAACACCAAATGAGGGATTTTGTACAACTCACAGATGGTGCTAGTCTTTTTTATATTAAAATATATTAAAGGTGTTGCATTTTGTTTCTGTGCCTTTAGGCTAGCAAAGGAAAAGAATTACCCAGGGTCCCCGCTGTTGTCAAGTGCTGGCAAGTAACGGTCTAGACATTAGAAAGTGTGAAAAAGCTGTTCCTGTAAGAATAGCATACTCTCTGCCTTTCTTGAATGACAGAGGAAAGGAAAGAGAATGCCGTCCAAACTACTGGGCAAATCACAAGAGCAAAATACTTAGAAGGCATTTCTTGGTCTGAGTTTTGCATGCATTTCCAGTATTCTTATTTTGAAGTTAGTGAGTTTAGTTCTGCAATTCTCGTTAGTCAATTATATTGGCTGACTCTTAAAAAAAAAGGCTTGATTCTATAACAGGAGAAATTCAGTAGATGCTGGGAATCCAAAGTGACACACACAAAATGCTGGAGTAACTTAGCAGGTCAGGCAACATCTGTGGAAATGAACAAACAGTTGACATTTCAGAATGAGACCCTTCTTCTGGTCTGGAAGAGAGGGTGGAAGATGGCAGAATAAAAAGGTGGGGAGGGGAATGATGATAGCTAGAAGGGGATGGGTGAAGCTAAGCAGGTGGGAAAGCTAAAAGGCCTGAGGAGGATGGAATCTGATAGGAGATAGGGAAGGAGGAGGGGACTCAATGGGAGGTGATAGGCAGGTGAGAAGAGGTAAGGGGCCAGGATGAGGAATAGAAGAGGGGAAGAGGGGGAAAATATTTTTACTGGGAGGAGAAATCTATATTCATGCCATCAGGTTGGATGCTGCCCAGACGGGTTATAAGATGTTGCTCATCCTCTCTCAGGGTGGCTACGTGGTGGCACAGAGGATGTCATGGATTGCTAGGTCAGAATGGGAACAGGAATCAGAATTAAAATGTTTGGCCACCAGGAAGTTCTCCATTTGGCAGATGAAGTGGAGGAGCTCGATGAAGCGGTCCCCTAATTTACGGCGGATCTCACCAATGTGGAGGAGGCTGCATTGAGAGCACTGGATGCAATAGAAGACCCCAGCAGATTCGCAGGTGAAGTGTCGCCTCAGCTGGAGGGACTATTTGGGACACTGAATGGAGGTGAGGGAAGAGGTGAATGCAGGAGTAAGTACTGGGAGGGAGATTAGTAGGAAGGGGCAAATGGACAAGGGAATCATGGAGGGTAAAATGCCTGCTGAAACCAGAGATGGTGGTGGAGGTAAAGGTGTGTTTGGCAGTAGGATCCCTTTGGAGATGGAAGAAGTTACAGAGGATGATGTGTTGGATGTAGAGGCTCATGGGACGGTAGGTGAGGATACAAGCAACATTTATTACTGTTAATGTGGCAGAAAGATGGTGTGAGAGCAGATGACCGGGAAATGGAGGAGATACGGGTGAGGGCAGCATCAATGGTGGAGGAAGGGAAATCTTGTTCTTTGAAGAAAGAGGATATCTCTGATGTCCTGGAAAGGAAAGCCACATCATAGGAACAGATGCGGCAGAGACAATGGAACTGAGAAAATGGAACAGTATTTTTATAGGAGGTAGTGTGGGAAGATGTATAGTCAGGATAACTATGGGAATCGGTAGGTTATAACATATTTCAGTCAAGAGTTTGTCTCCAGAGACAGAAAGATTGAGAAAGGGTCGGGGGTGGGGGGGTGGAGAGGTGTCTAAAATGATTTAATTCTATGTCATAATGAACCAGAAGCAAATGGCAATTCTGTGGAACTTTGAGATAAAAACAGATTCTGTTGAAAATAAGCAGCAGACCAGGTATCACCTAAGGAGAGAGAAACAGAAGTAGCATTAACCCTGTTTCTCTCTCTGCAAATGCTACCTGGCCTTCTAAGTGTCTTCAGTATTATCAATTTTTATTACAGATTCCAGCATCTGAAGCTTTCTGCTTTACTTCAGAGCTTTATATGACCTGTTCTATATTAATGGAACCCTGGCTTACAATTCCATTCTATAGGTTACATACATCATAGCTCATTGTTTTATAATGTGTTAGCACCCTATCCTCTTTAACAAGATATACAACTGCTTCTCAAATCATATCAATGATTGTCTCACCAAAACACCACTGTGGGAGATATTTTCATAAACAGTTTCATCTGAAAGAACTATTAATGTGAGTTTGCTGCATTCAATAAATGTGATTTTGAGTATTTTCTTCAGTACCATCCCCTCTCAATTGTATGAAGAAACTCAAGTTTTCCAAGCTTTTCCTGGGCAGTGAGCCATAGGACTATCATCTCTTAGCTCTCTGATGAGATGAATCAAATCAAAAGCACAAGGGATTCTGCAGATGTTGAAAATCCCGATGAAGGGTTATCAGCCCAATATGTTGACTATTTATTCCTCTCCACAGATGCTGTCTGACCTGCTGAATTCCTCCAGCATTTTGTATGTGTTGAAAGAGTCAATAAGTCCACATGATGAGAACAGAATGCAGAATATGATGTAAAAGCCGAGAATTCCATGGATTCTCAGAGGGTCAGGCAGCATCTCCACAGAGAAAAATAAAATTAACACTTAATGTCAACACCCTTTCATTGGACTCATTATTTTCATATAAAATTTCCAGCACAGCAGTTTTTTTCAGATGTTTGCCATTTCATTGCAGCGTGTTTTCCTCATAGGGTCATGGTATACAGCAATGAAACTGGTCCATCCTGGCCAAGAAGCTATTCCCATTAGCCAGTGTTTGGTTCATAATTTCTAAACCCTTCCTTTTTTCATGTACCGATCCAAATGTCTTTTAATAAAGAGATGCAACACAAAAATAAGCATTAGGGCCCAGTACGTCCATGGCAACCACCAACCGCCCATTTGCACTGATCCTATATTAATGCCATTTTACTCTTGCCAAAATAATATTAACTCTCTCCACATTGAACCATTCACCTACAAACTACGAACAATTTTTACTTGCCAATTAGCCTGCCCCTTGAGTCTGCGGGAGGAAACGGAGGCCCCTATGGGATACCCACACGGTTACGGGGAGAGCATGCGGCCTCCATCTTTTTCTAACATATTTCTAACCTATAACAGGGCCTTCCACCTGGAAGTAACAGTAAAGCTATCTCCTGCTACAGATACAATTTTTAAGGCCTTCAAGCCAAGCAAAAGCCTGTTGCAATGTTTTAAAAGAGGAAATTCCATTTATTTTGCATTTACACAACCTCAAATTGCCCCACATATTGAGAAATACACAAGTCCACCAAAGGCTACTTCCTGTGAGTATCCCTCCTAATTTTGCATTCACCCAGTGTAAGTAAGATCTTTTTTGTTGGTAGTCAGTAAGAAAAGAGCTACTGTCAAAATAGCACTACGAGAAGGCAGTAAGCTTCCAGTGATGGCGCTTTCAGAAATAATCACCAATCAAAACAATATCATACCACGTGATACACTCAGATCTTAAGGGAGGCACAGCACCCATCATAAACAAGATAAAACCTCATTCACACAAGATGTAAAGCTCACCTTCCTCAGGGTGAGCACCGCAGTGGCAAGGCAGTCTAGCTGGCAGAGCTGCCTCACATCTCCACCAGTCAGCAGTCCTGATTTCTGATGCTGCCTGGGTGGAGTTTGGTCGCTTTCTCTATTACTGTGTAGGTTTCCCCCAGGTGCTCCAGTGTACTCTCACTTCCCAAAGACATGCAGATTGGAAGAGGTACTTGACATTGCAAATTTCCCCTAATGTGTAATGTGAGGAGACTAAAATGGGATCATAGTATAACTTGATGCTTAGGTATCAGTGTGGACTTAATGGGCTGAATGGCCTGTTTCTGTGCTCTAGACTCCATGGCCAGTCTCCCTTTCTCTTTACCATTTACACTTCGGACTTCAACTACTGCACAGAGTTTTGTCATCTTCAGAAGTTTTCTGTTGACTCTGCCATAGTTGGTGCATCAGCAAGGGAGATGAGGCTGAGTACAGGGCTATGGTAGGAAACTTTGTCACATGGTGTGAGCAGAATTATCTGCAGCTTAATGTGAAAAAGACTAAGGAGCTGGTGGTAGATCTGAGGAGAGCCAAGGTACCGGTGACCCCTGTTTCCATCCAGGGGGTCAGAGTAGACATGATGGAGGATTACAAATACCTGGGGATACAAATTGACAATAAACTAGACTGGTCAAAGAACACTGAGGCTGTCTACAAGAATGGTTAGAGCCGTCTCCATTTCCTGAGGAGACCGATAAGGTCCTTTAACATCTGCCGGACGATGCTGAGGATGTTCTATGAGTCTGTGGTGGCCAGTGCTATCATGTTTGCTGTTGTGTGCTGGGGCAGCAGGCTGAGGGTGGCAGACACCAACAGAATCAACAAACTCATTCGTAAGGCCAGTGATGTTGTGGGGATGGAACTGGACTCTCTGACGGTGGTGTCTGAAAAGAGGATGCTGTCCAAGTTGCATGCCATCTTGGACAATGTCTCCCATCCACTACATAATGTACTGGTTGGGCACAGGAGTACATTCAGCCAGAGACTCATTCCACCGAGATGCAACACAGAGCGTCATAGGAAGTCATTCCTGCCTGTGGCCATCAAACTTTACAACTCCTCCCTTGGAGGGTCAGACACCCTGAGCCAATAGGCTGGTCTTGGACTTATTTCCTGGCATAATTTACATATTACTATTTAACTATTTATGGTTTTATTACTACTTATTATTTATGGTGCAACTGTAACGAAAACCAATTTCCCCCAGGATCAATAAAGTATGACTATGACTATGACTATGACTACTATCTCCTTGTCTTCTTCATCCTAACCTCCAAAAGAAGGGTTTGTTTGTGAGCTTCCCTTAACAGGAGTCAAGGATCAAGGATCAAAGATCAACTTTGTTTGCCATATACCGCACACTTCTGTGGCGGGGTGGAGATACGTCTCTAACTGAAGGAGGTGTAAGGCTCTCCTTCCCTTCACTAGCCTGCAAGTCACCCTTGGGCAAGGTGTAGCATCTGATTAGCCCCCTGATCGGGGTCACCTGAAGCCATGAGAGCAAGGTGATGTATGGTCATGTGAGCAGCCGGTGCGTATCACGAACCCTGGTTTTACGACCTCTGACGCCATGCAGATAATCTCTGAAGAGTATTGGTAATGGCTGAGGTCATCCATCTTGTAAAGACACTGGCTAGAAGAAGGCAATGGCAAACCAGTTCCGTAAACAAATTTGCCAAGAACAGTCATGGTCATAAGATCATGATTGCCTATGTCATATGCCACGGCATATAATGATGATGACTGTACATTAGGAATCTGCCGTGGTGTGTTGGTCAGGGAGAGACATGCAAAAAAAAAGACAATAATCACCAAAAAATAAGAATTATATAGAAAATAAAATTACAGGTTAATGGATGGACATGAACTAAAATGTACATAAATAATAAATGACTGCATTTACAATGTAACCAGCATCATATGAAAATGGTTTAAAATATCTACAGTGCAATGCAGTGACAAGGGTAATAGATAGAGGGGGTGGGAGATGACTAAATAAATTGATCAGATTATCTGCCTAGGAGAGAAAATTTTATGATGGTGTGAAGTTTTTGTTTCAATAGTCTTAGCTAGAGCTTTACTCTTTGGAGAGAAGGAGGATGAGAGGAGACATGATAGAGGTGTACAAGATAATAAGAGGAATAGATAGAGTGGATAGCCAATGCCTCTTCCCCAGGGCACCACTGCTCAATACAAGAGGACATGACTTTAAAGTAAGGGGTGGGAAGTTCAAGGGGGATATTAGAGGAAGGTTTTTTACTCAGAGAGTGGTTGGTGCGTGGAATGCACTGCCTGAGTCAGTGGTGGAGGCAGATACACTAGTGAAGTTTAAGAGACTACTAGATGGTATATGGACGAATTTAAGGTGGGGGCTTATATGGGAGGCAGGGTTTGAGGTTTGGCACAATATTGTGGGCTGAAGGGCCTGTGCTGTGCTGTACTATTCTATGTTCTATGTTCTATGTTCTATAGCATTTTCCAGAAGGGAGCATTTGGAAAAGGCAGATTGCAGGGTAGGTCGTGTCCAGGATGATTTCCTGCTCCCCACTTCTCTCTCCTGGGCACATACACGTCCTGCATTGACAGTAGTCTGCAGTCAATGACCTTTTTTCCTGCTGACCTGCCATACTGAGAAAGATGCAGCACCAAACCTGACAGCGATGGCTGATGTTAGGATGCTCTCTAGGTCGGCACCAGTAAGTTCTGAGGAAAACGAACTTGGGAACTGGAGCGGGAGCGGGAGAGTTTAATGTCAACAAGACAAAGGAGATTGTCATTGACTTCAGGGGAAGTGAAGAACACTCACTTCCTCTTTACATCGGCGGCACCGCAGTGGAAACTTGAGAAGTTTCAAACTCCTGGGAGCGCTCATATCGCACAACCTCGCATAGTCCAGGGACACGGCCTACATAGTAAGGAAATCTTGCCAACACCTTTACTTTCTGAGAAGGTGGAACAGAGCTGGACTTTGCTCATCTATAGTCCGATGCGCAGTGTGGAGAATCCCAACAAGCAGCATCACTGCGTGGAATGGGAACTGCACTGAGGACAGGAAGGCTCTAAATGTACTGGGTAATCAAAATTGCCCAACACATTACTGGGATCAGCCTACGGCCTACCTGCCTCTTGGACATACATGTATACAGAAAGGTGTCAGAAAAGGGCCAATAACATCATAAAGAATCCTACCCACCCTGCTCATGAACTGTTTGTCCCACTCCCATCAGGGAGGAGGCTACATAGCATCCACACCAGGACCACCAACCTCAAAAACAGTTACTTTTCCCAAGCAGTAAGCCTGATCAACACCTCCACCCACTAATTCCACCACCACTACTTTATTATTTCCTGTAAGTCAACCTGAGTACAGACATTCCAGTGCTTAGCGTCACTTTACGGACATACAATCAATCTATGTAGCATATAAAGTACCTTATGTGCATATTTACTTTATATTATTTATTTATAGAGTGTACAGAATAGGCACTTATGGCCCTTCAAACCATTGCCATCCAGCAATCGTCCGATTTAATCCAAGCCTAAGCACAGGACCAAATAACCAAATAACCTTCCGACCGGTACAATTTTGGAATGTGGGAGGAAACTGGAGAACTTGGAGGAAATCTGTTCACAGGAAGAACATACAAATTCCTTACAGGCAGTGGCGGGAAATGAAACCAGGTTGCTGGTACTTTAAAGCTTCGTGCTAACCACTTCGCTACCATGCCATATTTATATTTACTGAGTTTTTAAATATTATTATTGTGTTCTTTATCTTACTGTGTTTTTTGCATTGCACCAGATACAGTGTAATGTTTGTATCATCTTTACATTTGTGTACTGGGAATGAGAGTAAGCAATTCTAAATCTTAAATCTTGAAGAGATATATCTAAGGACTTGTTTGTGAGTTGCACTTTGCAGGAATTTAAGAGTGACAAGTTTGCAAATTGTTCGTTAATAGTTAATTAATTAACAGTAGGCAATAAAAAGGTTGAGCCAAGCAGAGGACTATTGTGAAAGTGGCCACTGTAAGAGTGGGATCTGAGGCTTCATAATGAGGCACAGGTAAGTATTTCCACAAACATATGAGACTCTGCAGATGCCGGAAATGGCTAAAAGTGTTGACTCAAACAACAGAAATTCTGCAGATGCTGGAAATTCAAGCAACACACATCAAAGTTGCTGGTGAACGCAGCAGGCCAAGCAGCATCTGTAGGAAGAGGTGCAGTCGACGTTTCAGGCCGAGACCCTTCGTCAGGACTAACTGAAGGAAGAGTGAGTAAGGGATTTGAAAATTGGAAGGGGAGGGGGAGATCCAGAATGATAGGAGAAGACAGGAGGGGGAGGGATGGAGCCAAGAGCTGGACAGGTGATTGGCAAAAGGGGATACGAGAGGATCATGGGACAGGAGGTCCGGGAAGAAAGACAAGGGGGGGGAACCCAGAGGATGGGCAAGAGGTATATTCAGAGGGACAGAGGGAGAAAAAGGAGAGTGAGAGAAAGAATGTGTGCATAAAAATGAGTAACAGATGGGGTACGAGGGGGAGGTGGGGCATTAGCGGAAGTTAGAGAAGTTGATGCTCATGCCATCAGGTTGGAGGCTACCCAGACGGAATATAAGGTGTTGTTCCTCCAACCTGAGTGTGGCTTCATCTTTACAGTAGAGGAGGCCGTGGATAGACATGTCAGAATGGGAATGGGATGTGGAATTAAAATGTGTGGCCACTGGGAGATCCTGCTTTCTCTGGCAGACAAAGCATAGATGTTCAGCAAAGCGGTCTCCCAGTCTGCGTCGCGTCTCGCCAATATATAAAAGCCCACATCGGGAGCACCGGATGCAGTATATCACCCCAGTCAACTCACAGGTGAAGTGTTGCCTCACCTGGAAGGACTGTTTGGGGCCCTGAATGGTGGTAAGGGAGGAAGTGTAAGGGCATGTGTAGCACTTGTTCCGCTTACACGGATAAGTGCCAGGAGGGAGATCAGTGGGGAGGGATGGGGGGGACGAATGGACAAGGGAGTTGTATAGGGAGCGATCCCTGCGGAATAGAAACATAGAAAATAGGTGCAGGAGTAGGCCATTCGGCCCTTCGAGCCTGCACCGCCATTTATTATGATCATGGCTGATCATCCAACTCAGAACCCCGCCCCAGCCTTCCCTCCATACCCCCTGACCCCTGTAGCCACAAGGGCCATATCTAACTCCCTCTTAAATATAGCCAATGAACTGGCCTCAACAGTTTCCCGTGGCAGAGAATTCCACAGATTCACCACTCTCTGTGTGAAGAAGTTTTTCCTAATCTCGGTCCTAAAAGGCTTCCCCTCTATCCTCAAACGGTGGCCCCTCGTTCAGAGGGGGGGAGGGAAAGATGTGCTTAGTCGTGGGATCCCGTTGGAGGTGGCGGAAGTTACGGAGAATAATATGTTGGACCCGGAGGCTGGTGGGGTGGTAGGTGAGGACCAGGAGAACCCTATTCCTAGTGGGGTGGCGGGAGGATGGAGTGAGAGCAGATGTACGTGAAATGGGGGAGATGCGTTTAAGAGCAGAGTTGATAGTGGAGGAAGGGAAGCCCCTTTCTTTAAAAAAGGAAGACATCTCCCTCGTCCTAGAATGAAAAGCCTTATCCTGAGAGCAGATGCGGCGGAGACGGAGGAATTGTGAGAAGGGGATGGCGTTTTTGCAAGAGACAGGGTGAGAAGAGGAATAGTCCAGATAGCTGTGAGAGTCAGTAGGCTTATAGTAGACATCAGTGGATAAGCTGTCTCCAGAGACAGAGAATGAAAGATCTAGAAAGGGGAGGGAGGTGTCGGAAATGGACCAGGTAAACTTGAGGGCAGGGTGAAAGTTGGAGGCAAAGTTAATAAAGTCAACGAGTTCTGCATGCGTGCAGGAAGCAGCGCCAATGCAGTCGTCGATGTAACGAAGGAAAAGTGGGGGACAGATACCAAAATAGGCACGGAACATAGATTGTTCCACAAACCCAACAAAAAGGCAGGCATAGCTAGGACCCATACGGGTGCCCATAGCTACACCTTTAGTTTGGAGGAAGTGGGAGGAGCCAAAGGAGAAATTATTAAGAGTAAGGACTAATTCCGCTAGATGGAGCAGAGTGGTGGTAGAGGGGAACTGATTAGGTCTGGAATCCAAAAAGAAGCGTAGAGCTTTGAGACCTTCCTGATGGGGGATGGAAGTATATAAGGACTGGACATCCATGGTGAAAATAAAGCGGTGGGGGCCAGGGAACTTAAAATCATCGAAAAGTTTAAGAGCGTGAGAAGTGTCACGAACATAGATCGGAAGGGATTGAACAAGGGGTGATAAAACAGTGTCAAGGTATGCAGAAATGAGTTCGGTGGGGCAGGAGCAAGCTGAGACAATAGGTCGGCCAGGACAGGCAGGTTTGTGGATCTTGGATAGGAGGTAGAAACGGGAAGTGCGGGGTGTGGGAACTATAAGGTTGGTAGCAGTGGATGGGAGATCCCCTGAGCGGATAAAGTTGGTGATGGTGTCGGAGACAATGGCCTGGTGCTCCTTAGTGGGGTCACGATCGAGGGGTAAATAAGAGGAGGTATCCGCGAGTTGTCGCTGTGCCTCGGCAAGGTAGAGGTCAGTACGCCAGACTACAACAGCACCCCCCTTATCGGCGGGTTTAATAATAATGTTAGGATTAGTGCGGAGGGAGTGGAGAGCAGAGCGTTCCGAAGGAGTGAGGTTGGAATGGAGACCAGGTGCGGTGAAGTCGAGACGGTTGATGTCCTGTTGGCAGTTAGCGATAAAGAGATCCAGAGCAGGCAGAAGACCAGAGCGGGGCGTCCATGAAGAAGAGGAGGGTTGAAGACGGGAGAAGGGGTCATCGGTGGGGGTGGAAGAGTCCTTGCCGAAGAAGTAGGCTCGGAGACGGAGACGGCGGAAGAAAAGTTCCGCATCGTGGCGAACACGGAACTCGCTGAGGTGTGGGCGAAGGGGGACAAACGTGAGGCCCTTACTGAGAACAGAGCGTTCTGCCTCCGACAGTTGAAGGTCGGAGGGGATGGTAAAGACCCGACAGGGATGAGAGCTGGGATCAGAGGGGGGAGTGGGGAGCTGGGGGTGTCAGTAGAGAGGGAAGGGTTGGGGTGAGAGGAAGATGGAGCCTCTGAGGACCCAGGAGCTAATGGTGGGATCTGAGGAAGACGGGGCTGCGGAGTGGCGGTGGGGGAAGGGGAGACGGGAGTCACAACAGCAGCACATAAAGACCCGGCCTGGAGTTCAAGGCTGGCGTCGCAGTTGGTGGTTGCGCAATGGCTTTGAAGGTGTCCATGGTCGTTGCTGGAGTCCGGGTTTTGAATATGCCCTGAGGTGTTGGAGCCGGCGAGATCAATGGCAGGAGCCGCAATCTGAAGTTCATGCCTGCTAGCGTCGGGGCCGGCAGGCTCTGGAGTCTGTAGATGTAGGATCTTGCGATCTTTGCCTAACATGACAAAGTCAAAGAAACGGCGATTGCAGGCGTGGATCCGACGGAGGATGAAATAGCGGGTAGGACCATTACAGACGCCGAAGAAAGTGTCCCGAAGGTGTGGAAGGGTCTGGGATAGGGACACCAAGTACCTCCTCATGGCGGAGAGAGTCGCCTTCAGAGCTTGACGGGAGAAGCGGCGAGAGGCAGAGTCAATGAAATGTGAGTACCTGGGATCCTCAGAAGGTCCAAATTGACAGGCTTGGAAACGAATCCTAAAGCCAACTGGAGTAAGTGTTGACTCTTTATTCTCCTCCATTGATGCTGTCTAACCTGCTGAGTCCCTCCAGCATTTTGTGCAGGTAATCATTAAACCTTAAGACCTGGGCTTCAATACCCCCTTGTGCAATTGGACCCTCACTTGTAGACCCCAGACAGAGTTTCCCTTCCTCCGCTGTTGAAGCTGCCCTCATCTGAAAATCCTCCATTCCCCAAACATCTGCACTCACCTCATCTTACTGCCACCTTAGCAGTGATAGAGACCCTCTTACCTACCACCCCTTGAGCCTCCATGTCAAACACATCATCGTCTGCAACTTCTGCTATCTCCAAAGTGATTCTTTCACTAGAGGTACCTTTACCTCCCCCCCTCACCACTTTCCACAGGAATCCTTCCCCATGACTCCCTTGTCCATTTATCCGTTCTCACTAATCTCCCTCCCAACACCTTATCCCTGCAAGTGGCCTAAGTGCTACACCTGCCCATTCACCTCCTCCCTCACCTCCATTCAGGGCCCCAATTAGTCCTTCTATTTGAGGCAACACTTCACCTGCAAATAAGGTGAGGTTATCTATTGTGCCCAGTGCTCCCGATGTGGCCTACTCTACATTGGTGAGACCCATCATAAACCGGGGGACTTCTCTGTCAATTACCTCCACTCCATCTGCCAAAAGCAGAATCTGGCGGTGGCCAAACATTTTAATTCCAATTCCCATTCTGTTCCAACATATCGGCCCATGGCCTCCTCTTATTCCAAGATGAGGCCACTTCAGGGTGGAGGAGCAACACATTATATTCTGTCAGGGTAGCCTCCAATCTGATGGCACGAATATCAATTTCTCCTTCTGGGGAAAAATATTTCCATTCCCCTCCACTCTTCTACAGATTCTGATCTCTTACTTCTTCTCACCTGTCTATCATCTCCTCCTGCCCCTTCTCCTATGGTCCACTCTCCTCTCCAAGAAGATTTCTTTCTTTTCTTTTTAAATCTTTTTATTAATTTTTCCAAAATTATAAACAAAATAACAATGTTGATACAAAGAGATCGGAAAAATCTTATTGTTAATAAACATATACAGAAAAGATTTCAGATAACACAGGAATAATAGACTTCCAAACTCATGATGTAATTAGTCATAAAGAAAAAAAGAAATAAAAAGAAAAAAAATACAAAGAAAAACTAAAAAAAAGGGGAAAAAAGAACTAATTACTAAGCCCAAAAAAGCAAACGGAACAAAACAGGGCTAGACCAGTATCTTAAATCAAACACGTTCAGTAATGTCATCAACTCCGCTCCTCTATTCATATATTTTAAGTTAATAAGAAGGATTCGGAAAGGTCAAATTACATCATATGAAAATGTTGAATAAATGGTTTCATAAGACTTCATCCTCTCCAACCTTTTACCTTTCCGACCCACCTGGCTTCACCTATCACCTTCTAGCTATCCTCCTTCCCCTCCCCCCTCCTTTCTATTCTGGTATATTCCCCTTCCTTTCCAGTCCTGAAGAAGGGTCTTGGCCTGAAACGTCAACTGTTTATTCATTTCTATTGATGCTGCCTGACCTGCTGAGTTCCTCCAACATTTTGAGTGGGTTGCTTTGGATTTCCAGCATCTGCAGAGTTTCTTGTGTTTATTTTAACTTCTTGCTTCAGCAGTCTGTGGTACCTGCTAGCAGACTTTAATTATACTGGTGTTCAAGAAGATCATAGTAACCTGCCTCTCTGATTATCATCCAGTAGCACTTACACCCACTGTGATGAAGTGCTTTGAGAGGTTAGTGAGGCAATATATCAACTCCTGCCCAAGGAGTGACTTGGATCGGCTCAGGTTTGCCTACTGTTACAACAGGTCCACAGCAGAGGCCATTTCATCAGCTCTTCACACAACCATGGAATATCTGGACACTGACAAGGCATACATCAAGGAGCTCCTCATTCAACACCATCATCCCCTCAAAACTAATCAATAAGCTCCAAGACCTTGACCTCAATCCCTCCTTGTGTAACTGGATCCTTGATTTCCTCACTTACAGACCCCAGTCAGTTCAGATTGGTAACAATTCCTCCATAATCTCACTCAGCACAGGTGCCTATAAGTTTGTGTGCGTAGTCCCTTGCTCTACTCACTTTATAAAGTAAAGTGAGTAGTAAATCACGGCTCCAATGCCAACACCACTGCCGTTGGCCTAATTAATAGTTGTGATGAAGCAGCATGTAGAAGGGAGGTTGGAAAATCTGGCTGAGTGGTTCCACAGCAACAGCCTTTCTCTCAATGTCAGCAAGACCAAGGAGCTTCTCATTGTCTACAGGAGTAGGAAACTGGAGGTTCATAAACTAGTCTTCATCAAAGACTCAGATATGGAGAGGGTCAGCAACTTTAAATTCCTTAGTGTTATCATCTCAGAGGTACCGTTCTGGGTCCAGCATGTAGGTGTCATTACAAGGAAAGCACAGCAGTGCCTCTACTCATTTAAAAGTTTGTGAAGATTTGGCATGTCATCTAAAACTTTGATAATCTTCCCTGTTCGTCCATCGTCGATGTGGACCTCGACACCATTATGATGGTGTTGAGACTAGCGCGTGACTTGGATTTAAGTGAGGGAGAGTTGCGCAGCGTCAGCCTCATTCTCTCTTCCCAATCCCCATCTGGATCCAGTGGCAGGACAGAGTCGAGACGGCTGGAGATGGGACTAGGCGCAGTGGATGACCAGGACGTCTTTTGTGTCTTGTCCTGCTCTACACGTTCCACAACACTTGCAGAGACCGCCTTCTTGACTGTTGGACCTTCCATTGGTCTCGTCCGCCGGACTCTGTCTTCACGTGCTGGGATAGACAACTCCGTATCTTACCGAGGGTTTGAGACCCGTCGGCTACCCTTCCCTAGGCGTGCAGTGAAGAGTGTACTGATTGGTTGCATCATGGTCCGGTACGGTAACACCAAAGCAATTGAACAAAAAGCTTACAAAAAGAAATGGATATAGTCAAATCCATCATGGCTAAATCCCTCCCCACAACTGAGCCCATCTACAAGGAGTGGTGTTGCAGAAAAGCAGCATCCATCGTCAAAGACCCCCACCATCTGGGCTGTACTCTCTTCTTGCTGGTGTCATCAGGAGGAAGGAACAGTTAGTACACCTCAACCGTCAGGCTCTTGAACCAGAGTGGATATCTTAACTCACTCCAACACTGAACTAATCCCACAGCCTATGGATTCATTTTCAAGATCTCTTCTTCATGTTTTTGATAATCATTTTTTAAAAATTTAACTGTTTTTGTATTTACCTGTTTGCCTTTTACACATGGGTTGTTTGTCCATCTTGTGTGCTGTTTTTCATTGATTTGATGGTGTTTCTTTGTATCTACTGTGAATGCCTGTAAGAAAATGAATCTCAAGGTTGCATATGGTGACTATGTACTTTGATAATAAATTTACTTTGAATAGCTTAGCTAGCACAGAGAGGAGAAGGGTATCAAAGGAAAATATCTTTCAGATGCTCTGGTCTTCCATTTTTGTGCCACTTTCCATTCTCCCCTTGACCCCCTGCACCTATCCTTGACCCCTTCCCCCTCCTGGCTCTATCCACTCACTTCACACACCATTTCCACACTCACCCTTCCCCGCTCTCCATCTGGTTCCAACTATCATTCGCCTCTCTCCTCTAATGGTTCCCATTCCCACTCCTTTATTCATCCAAATCGAGCTTTGTTAGCAATTTGTGTTCCTGCTTATCTCCCCCCACCCCATCCACCACCAGCCTCGGAATCCTTTCTTGCCACTGCCCTTCCCTACGCTAGCCATCTCACCTCTTCCTGATGCAGGTTTAGATCCAAAACATCAACTGTTTCTTTCCCTCCATGGATTATTTTATGTACAGATACACTGCAGAATAGACCCTTCTGGCCTTTCAAACCGCACTGCCCTGCAACCCTAGATTTAACACTCTAGTCATGGGACAATACAATTGACAAATTAACTTAGTAAACAGAACGCCTTGGGACACCAGTGGATGTGGTATATTTGGACTTTCAAAAGGCTTTTGACAAGGCCCCACACAGGAGATTAGTGTGCAAACTTAAAGCACATGGTATTGGGGTATGGTATTGATGTGGATACAGAATTGGTTGGCAGACAGGAAGCAAAGAGTGGGAATAAACGGGACCTTTTCAGAATGGCAGGCAGTGACTAGTGGGGTACCGCATGGCTCAGTGCTGGGACCCCAGTTGTTTACAATATATATTAATGACTTGGATGAGGAAATTAAATGCAGCATCTCCAAGTTTGCGGATGACACGAAGCTGGGCGGCAGTGTTAGCTGTGAGGAGGATGCTAAGAGGATGCAGGGTGACTTGGATAGGTTAGGTGAGTGGGCAAATTCATGGCAGATGCAATTTAATGTGGATAAATGTGAGGTTATCCACTTTGGTGGCAAAAACAGGAAAACAGATTATAATCTGAATGGTGGCCGATTAGGAAAAGGGGAGGTGCAACGAGACCTGGGTGTCATTATACACCAGTCACTGAAAGTGGGCATGCAGGTAC
The DNA here is from genome assembly GCF_963921235.1 of Mobula hypostoma. Taxonomy (NCBI): domain Eukaryota; kingdom Metazoa; phylum Chordata; class Chondrichthyes; order Myliobatiformes; family Myliobatidae; genus Mobula; species Mobula hypostoma. The sequence goes on from NC_086098.1 coordinate 143,189,938, forward strand.
AGCAGACAGTCAAAAAGGCTAATGGTATGCTGGCATTCATAGCAAGAGGATTCGAGTACAGGAGCAGGGAGGTACTACTGCAGTTGTACAAGGCCGTGGTGAGACCACACCTGGAGTATTATGTGCAGTTTTGGTCTCCAAATCTGAGGAAAGACATTCTTGCCATAGAGGGAGTACAAAGAATGTTCACCAGATTGATTCCTGGGATGGCAGGACTTTCATATGATGAAAGACTGGATCAACTAGGCTTCTGCTCGCTGGAATTTAGAAGATTGAGAGGGGATCTTATTGAAACGTATAAAGTCCTAAAGGGATTGGACAGGCTAGATGCAGGAAGATTGTTCCCGATGTTGGGGAAGTCCAGAACGAAGGGTCACAGTTTAAGGATAAAGGGGAAGCCTTTTAGGACCGAGATGAGGAAAAGCTTCTTCACACAGAGAGTGGTGAATCTGTGGAATTCTCTGCCACAGGAAACAGTTGAGGCCAGTTCATTGGCCATACTTAAGAGGGAGTTAGATATGGCCCTTGTGGCTAAAGAGATCAGGGGGTATGGAAAGAAGTCAGGTACAGGGTTCTGAGTTGGATGATCAGCCATGATCATACTGAATGGCAGTGCAGGTTCGAAGGGCCGAATGGCCTACTCCTGCACCTATTTTCTATGTTTCTAAAAATCCTGACAAATTGTAATGCCAGAGGAGGGGAAAAAGCCGATGAATTCTATTCAAAATATGGGGCTGGTGATACAACAATGCTCTTCTTCATGATTGCATCAATGAGCTGTGCCCAGGATAGATCTCCTGAGATGTTGAAGCCCAGGAATTTCAACCTGATCACACTTTCCATCACTGGCACCTCAATGTGGACTGGTGCGTGTTCTTCAGATTTTTCCTTTCTGAATTTCACAATCAGTTCTTTGACCTTGCTAACGGTGAAAATGAGACTGTTTTTTGTGATACACCTAACCAACTATTCTATCTCACTCTTGCAAGCCTCGTCATCACTGTTTGAGATTCTACCAACACTGGTGAATTTATAGATTGTGTTTGAGCTGTGCATAGCCATAGATTCGTGAGTGCAGAAAGAGAAGAGCAGTGGGCCAATCATGCAAACTTGAAGTATGCCTGCATTGAGAGTCAAAAAGGAAGAGATATTATTACTGATCCACACTTGTCTCCCAATAGGGAAGTTGCTGATCTTATTGCAGAGGGAGGTACAGAGGCCCCAGTTTTGAAGATGGGTGATTAATACTGAGGGGGTAATGTTGTTGAGTGCCAAACTATAAATGATAAACAGTAGCAACACACATCAAAGTGGCTGGTGAACGCAGCAGGCCAGGCAGCATCTCTAGGAAGAGGTACAGTCGACATTTCAGGCCGAGACCCTTTGTCAGGATGTTTCACGCCTCCTCCTAGAAATGCTGCCTGGCCTGCTGCGTTCACCAGCAACTTTGATGTGTGTTGCTTGAATTTCCAGCGTCTGCAGAATTCCTGTTGTTTGAATGATAAACAGTACCCTGACATGGATCTTACTGTTGACCAAAGCTGAATGGAAAGACAGGGAGATTGTGCCTGATGTAGATTTGTGTTGCGGTAGGCAAATTGTTAGGTCTTTGCACAAACAAGAGTTTATTCCAGCCATAACCAGCCTCTGAAAGCCTTCAGTACGGTAGATGTGAGGGCTACTGGGTGTTAGACATTGAGGCAGCTGATCTTATTGGGCACTGGGATTTTGCTGATCCTAAAAGATCAGAAAACAATCTGACATCCAATCCAGATGACGGCCCTCAGCCCAAAATATGGACTGTCCACTTCCTTCCACAGATACTGTCTGACCCAGTGAGTTTTTTTCCAGCAGCTTATTTTTTACACTAGGTTCCAACATCGGCAGTCTCTCATCTCTCTGAGAATCCACCACTGCCTTCTACTTTGACTTTGCAACAATGGTGCCCTAACAGATGGGTTCTTTGAAAAGGTTCATGTACTGCAAAAACCTATTTTTCTGGTTCAAACTCAACTTCTTTATCTATATGTTTATATTCTCACAATTAAGATAAGAAACGTCCATCGTACCATTCCATCATCCATCATTGACAATGTTGCTACCTGCCATGTCATTTCCACGAACAGCATCGTGGCACGCACAAGTACGACTTCAACTTTCCTGTACAATATTCTGCTAGGACGGCAATGAACTTACACCAATTCAATTGAACAGATCACAAAAAGATGACTGAATTTCTGTGTCTAAAATATGCTAATGTCCTAAAGTGATGCAGGGGATGTTTGGCAGGGACATTTAGCTCAGTTAACTATTTGAGTTTATTGGTCTTGATGTGGGTTAGTGGAAAATTGGTTCAGATGATGCAACGTACTGAACTGTTTTTCTGGTATGTGTGTGTACGAATCTGTTGTTGTTCCATTCATGATCACATCAAATGACTAAAGGAACAGCAGCTCACTTCATGGGTTTGTGGGTATATGTACCTAGGAAAGTCCCAAGTTCTATCCTTCGTACAAGTCGAGCTGGCTGTGCTTAGGCAGGATTGTCTGACCAAAGTGCGAGATTTAATCTACAACCTCATTGAGGATTTGGGCTCAGCCTTTACTGCGGACAGAATTACTCCTCACCCAAAGGACAATGGAAGCCTTAGACTCTCTCTCCCAAGAAGCATATAAGAAATGTGAGGGGAAATGTTTTCACTCGGAGGAGAGTGTGGAATGAAGTTTCAGCGCAAGTAGTGGATGTTCAACATTCAAGAGAAGTTTGAATGAGCAGGGTATGGAGGGCTATAGTCCTGGTGCAGCTTGATGGGACAAGCCAGTATAAATGGTTTGGCATGGACTAGATGGGCCAAACCGCCTGTTTCTGTACCATAGCTTTCTATGACTTAAACCATTGCCATCAATTGGCTACCTTTTCATTATCTGAGTTATATGATATGTATTTTATTGTTTTGTGACAGCAGAACAGTGCAAAGTAATACAGTTATTATAAATTACAAGAAGGAATAGTGCAAAAATAAAAGGAATGACAAGGTAGGTTCATGGTATATGAACGATTCAGTAATCTGATGGTGGAAGGGAGGACTACGTTCCTGAATCATATGCCAACTAAGCTATAAGGGACAGAGCAAACAAGGTCAATCTGATTCGTGCAACATGCTCACCAAGTTGAATCTCATCACTCCAACTGAAGGGCCTCAATCTGAATCGTCAGCTGTCCATTTCACTCCATAAGTTCCTCCAGTGTTTTGTGTGTTGCTCCAGATTCCAGTATCTACAGGCCATAAGTCCATAGGACATAGGAGCAGAAATATCTGTCCCATCGAGTCTTCTCTGCCATTCATTCCATCATGCCTGATTTATTGTCCCTCTCAACCCCTCTCTCCTGACTTCTCCCCCTAACATTTGATGCCATTACTAATCAAGAACTTATCAGCCTCAGCTTTAAATATGCCCAATGAATTGTCCTCCACAGACATCTGAATTCCACAGATTCGTCACCTCGGGCTGAGGAAATTCCTTTTCATCTGTTATAAAAGGACGTCCTTCTATTCTTAAACTGTGCCCTCTGGTTGTAAAGTCACCAGGTTGAATGACTAGTTCCTATGATTTGCTGCACTTGTCCTCAATGTCTTCGGTTTTATTATATATTCTTAATGTTTATATCAAAATATATTGAACAATTTATGTTTGGCATGTTATTTCAATTATTTTTGCACTGCATTTAATCTAAACATTAGCCCAAATAGTTCTGCTATATCATACACTCTGTACACACACTTCTGTGCTTGTCAACCTAAACTTGTTACTGTTGAGCAACATCTCCTTTTTAAAATTGCTGTCTTTACTTTTATATGCCTCAGTAACTAAGAGTCTAACTCATCGATTCTCCTCCAGCCCAGAAACTCTCCAAGATAGCTGTCATCCAGTTATATTCAGACTTAAGCTCTTTAACTCATAATGTCCACGAGGAACAGTAATTTTATCTCTCTCTCTCTCTCTCTCTCTATCTCTCTCAGCATTCTCCCTGGAGATTTAATGACTTCCATTCAGTAGCTTTAACACCAACCATCATGAGGTGCTTCATGAGGTTGGTCATGGCACACATCAACCCCCTTCACAAAAAACCTCGACCCTCTGCAATTTTCCTACTGCTGGAGCAGGTCTACAGTAGACACCATCCCCCTGGCCCTGAACACACCTTTGGAATATCTGGACAGTAAAGTCACCAACATCAGGACTATTGTTAATTGACTAGAGTTCTGTCTTCAATTCTATTTTTCAAAGCAGACTCATCACCAAATTCCAGACCCTGGGAGTTAATGTCTCCCTCTGCAATTAGATCCTTGATTTTCTTTTTCCTTTTACCAATATATTTATTAATTTATATATAAGAATTCAGAGTACAGGAAAAAAATATATATGTCAATACATTAAACTAAATCACATATAAAGATTCCTTACCCTATATTCGCACAAATTAATTAGTTCGTAACATTGAAAAATAATAGTTTTTTATATAAAAAAATCTAACCCACTACCAAGACCAAAGCTGATCAATAGAAAAAAAAGAAAAAATTGTTAGTCATCATCAGTGCTTTAACAGCAAATCAAAGGTTTTGAAAATAATTCAGAAAGGGTCCCCACAATGTTTGAAAGTCTTGATTAAATTCAAAGATTGAACATCGAATCTTCTCTAAATTTAAACATGATATGACATCACGTAACCATTGGATGTGAATAGGAGGGGCCACATCTTTCCATTTAAGCAAAAGCATCCTTCTAGCCATAAGAGACATGATTTTCTGACCAACAGACTGAAATCAGTAAAGAGAGGCAGCAACCAGTCCACCACAATTATCCTGACCACTGAACCTCCACCAGTTGCGTCCTCAGCCCCCTATTCTACATGTGGTACACTCACGACTGCACGGCCAGGTTCTGCTCTAACCCTGCCTACAAGTTCACAGATGATATGATTGTTGTGGGCTGCATTTCAAATAACAGTGAGTTGGAGTCCAGGAAGGAAATGGAGCCTTTGGTGATGTGGTGCCATGGCAAAGGCTTTTTCCTCAAGGTCAACAAGAATAGAAAGAGCTGGTCATTCACTTTAGAAAGGGGGATGGTGCCCACGCTCCTGTTTACGCCAACAGTGTTGGGGTTGGGAGGGCTGAGAGCTCCATGTTCTTAGGTGTGACCATCACCAATAGTGTGATGATTGAACCGTATCCTGGCCATGGCCAGGAAAACTCACCGATGCTTATACTTCCTGAGGAGGTTAAAGATAATCACATGCCCCTGTCAACTCTTACCAATTTTTATCAGTGCTCTATAGAAAGCATTCTGATGGATGCGTTATGGCTTGGTATGGCAACTGTTCTGCATGTGAACTCCAGAAACTGCAGAAGGTTGTGATACTGCTCAGCACATCACAGAAGCCCACCTCCCCTCTGTGGACTCTGAATATCCTTCTCACTGCCTCAGTAAAGGAGCCAGCATAGTCAGCAACCCCACCCACGCTGGACATTCTCCCTTCTCCCCTGTGCCATCAGGCTGAAGATACAAAAGCCTGAAAGAGTGTATTACCAGGCTCTGTGACAGCTTCTATCCCACTTTTAGTAGGCGCTTGAATGGACCTGTTGTATGATAGTGTAGACTACTGGGCGCACAATCTACCTTATGATCTTGTACTTTATGATTTACCTTCACTGCTCTTTCAGTAGAGTTTGCACATTATTCTGCATTGTTATTGTTTTTCCTTATTGTAGCTCAGTGCACTGTGTAATGATTTGATCCAACTAAACATTGCACAAGACAAGATTTTCACGTGGTAATAATATACTAATATCAAAATTGCTGTAGGTTTATGCCAATAACACCATTTTATTGACAGATCTATTATGTAATTATTTAAATTCCATTTGCAGAACAAATAACAAATGCATAAGTCAACGTTAAAGCTGCCACTTAATGCACAGCTTTGGGCTATACAGGTAAGGCTCAGGTATGACTTGCGGAGGGCTATTTCAGGAGCGAAGAAACAATACTGAGCGAGGTTGGAGGTGACATCGATGTACAACAACTCTGGCAGGCTTTGCAGGACATTACTTCCAACAAAGGGAAACCCAATAGCATGGCGATGATGCTTCACTATCAGATGAACTCAACACTTTCTATGCCCACTTTGAAAGGGAGAATATAACTACAGCTGTGAAGATCTCTGCTGCACCCGGTGACCCTGTGATCTCCATTTTGGAGGCCATTGTCAGGTTGTCTTTAAGGAGGGTGAGCCCTTGCAAGGTAGCAGGCCCCAATGGAGTACCCAGTAAGGCTCTGAAAACCTGTGCCAACCAACTGGCAGGAGTATTCAAGGATATTTTCAACCTCTCACTGCTATAGTCAGAAGTTCCTACCTGCTTCAAAAAGGCACAAATTATACCAGTGCCCAAGAGGAGTACTGTGAGCTGCCTTAATGACTATCGCCCAGTAGCACTCACATCTACAGTGATGAAATGCTTCGTAAGGTTGGTCATGGCTAGAATGAACTCCTGCCTTAGTAAGGACCTGGACCCACTGTAATTTGCCTATCGTCACAACAGGTCTACAGCAGACACAATCTCAATGTCTCTTCACACGTCCCTAGATCACCAGTTCGAAAGGGAGATATACCAGCCAGTGGAGTGGTGCTGCAGCAACAACCTTGCACTCAATGTCAGTAAGACCAAAGAGCTGATTGTGGACTTCAGGGAGGGTGAGACAAGAGAACACAAACCAGTCCTTATAGAGGAGAGAGTTAGCAATTTCAAGTTCCTGGGTGTCAAGTTCTCTGAGGATCTAACCTGGTCCCAACATATCGATACAGCTATAAAGAAGGCAAGACAGTGGCTATATTTCATTAGGAGTTTGAGGAGATTTGGTTTTTCACCTGACCCGGATCTGGGCCGTACTCTCCAAATATCTGGACCTGCCTCTCGGTTTTTTTTGCACTATCTTACTTCCCATTTTTCTATTTTCTATTTATGATTTATAATTTAAATTTTTAATATTTACTATCGATTTCTAATCCAGGGAACGGGAAGCGCAGAATCAAATATCGTTGTGATGATTGTACATTCTAGTATCAATTGTTTGGCGACAATAAGGTATAAAGAATAAAGTATGTATAAAATTCTCAAACTTCTACAGATATACTGTGGAGAGCATTCTAACAGGCTGCATCACTCTCTGGTATGGGAGAACTACCACACGGGATCGAAGGAAGCTACAGAATGTTGTAAAATTAGTCAGCTCCATCTTAGGTACTAGCCACTGTAGTATCGAAGACATCTTCAAGGAGTGGCACCCCAGAAAGGTGGCCTCCATTGTTAAGGACCCCCACCACCCAGGGCATGCCCTCTACCCATTGTTACCATCAGGAAGGATGTACAGAAGCCTGAAGGCACACACTCAGCAATTCAGGAACAGCTTCCTCCCCTCTGTCATCTGATTTCTGAATGGACTTTGAACCCATGAATACTACATTACATTTTTTTAAATTAGTTCTGTTTTTGTATTATTTTTAATTTGACTATTTAACACACATATACATACTTACTGTAATTGATTTACTTTTTCTTCTCCATATTATCATGTATTGCATGGTACTGTTGCCGCTAAGTGAACAAATTTCACAACGTATGCCGATGATATTAAACCTGATTCTGATTCTAATAAGGAAAGCCTTATGGTTTGATCTGAGTTTGCAAATCTCAGCTGCAGTGAGTGAAAAAATTGATCTTGCCATTTTGGTCAGAAGGACTGTGCAAGAGGACATTCATGCTTCTATGGCGGTATTCACAATGGGCTAGGGTGTGATGCTCCGTAGATCAAGTAGCTTGCCAATAAATCTAACTTATCAGGTTTCCATATGGGTGAGCAACCAATTAGTGATAAATTCAGAGTTTTTGCTGTCTGGTAAGCCAGATATTTCAGTATTCAGGGTTATATTAAGATTGCTTTGACCCCAGCATCTGCAGAGTATTTTGTGTTTATATTAAAGGTTAAAACTTCAGAGGACTCTCAACAATATGTTAAAAGAGTACTCAGTTCCTTTTTAAAAAATGCATCATTTTGGAACTTGCCAAACCACAGTAATAGAGAGTTCTACAGCACACCCACAATAATATTGATTCTGGCACACGTTTTGATTCCTGGAGACATTCATAAACATTTTGGCAGATCAGGCACTGCTCGACGCTTTCAAGCTGCACCAAAGAAACAAGTCTTTTTTGTTTGGACAGTGAAATGATAAGTGATACCTCAAAGCACTCAGATGCCATGTGGCTCCTGGCTTGTTTTTGAAATGTTATAATTGTTACTGTGTGGATAACTCAAAGAACACCTGTACAGGTGCGTGATGCAGTTAAAAGATATTCAGAGCCCGTAGATTCAATGTCTTGTTGCTTGCACAGCACACAGATCAAAATCCTTGCAAAACACTGTTATAAACAACAAGAAAGAAATGAAATTAGTGTTCTTGCTCTTCCGAGTATTTAGCACCTTTCAATTTATAACAAATTGGTTCACAGCAAGTAACAAATTCACTGTTGTAATTCAGGAAAGTACATCAGCCAATTTGGATATTGTAAAATCTCACTGAGTGTGATAATTGGCTTGTTAAAAGCAAGTTGCCTTTGCACAAGTCACTTCAACACCGTAAACAGAGGCAAAATGAGCTTCACAAGAGCGTTAAAAAGCTACGTGACATCAAGAAATGTGCAGAGATATTTAGAACAAACCCGCAGTCTGGGTACAGTGGGAGAAGCAGGAGTCATTTTCACATTGTAGGGCAAAGACAACTGAAGTTATGATCATGGATTGTGGAAGGACTAAATAAAACAGGAAAAAATGGGGATATCAGGTGGATGTAAGAATACACGTGACAGCAGGGATAAATAGAGCAAAGGAATGGCTAGTTAGGATCACTCCCTCAAAGCAGCCGAGACCCCAGTTCAATCCTGACCTGTGGTGCTGTCTATCATAAGACTACAGATTCTCAATAGCACCGTCTGAGTTTTTTCCAGATGCTCTGGTCTCTTCCCACATCGCAAAGGTCAGTAGGCTAACTGTCCTTTATAAATCTGCACACCCTCCCCTTGTGTTTGTACAGTGCTGTGCAAAAGCCATAGACATATATATATATATATATAAATACATAGCTAGGGTGCCTAAGAACTTTGCAAGGTTCTGTATTTGTCAACGTGAAGCAGAGTGAGTTTGTAAATCTGGAATTCTGGCAGGAGCAAAGGATGTTGGGAATGGTGTGGGTAGAGCGCTGCAGGAGGAGGGGGTGTGGGACATAAGGCAGAAAAGGATCGTTAGAGGCGGGGTGGGGGCATTGGTGCAAGTGCGGACACCAGGCAAGGTAATTTGATTTCAAACAATTGGTTTATTGGCCATTTATCATCACTCACATATGCCATGAATTTTTTTTTGTTCTGCAGATCAGTACAGTGCAATACATAAAACTACTGCAGTACTGTGGAAAAGTCTTAGGCACCTTAGCTGTAGATACAGTGCCTATAAAAAGTATTCACCCCCCCTTGTAACTTTTCAGATTTTGTTGTTTTGCAACATTGAATCACAGCAGATTTAATTTGACTTTTTTGACATTGATCAACGGAAAAAGACTTTTTCATGTCAAAGTGAAAACAGAACTCAACAAAGTGATCTAAATTAATTACAAATATAAAACACAAAATAATTGCACAAGTATTCACCACCTTCAGGTCAGTATTTAGTAGATGCACCTTTGGCATCAATTACAGCCTCGAGTGTGTGGATAGGTCGCTATCTGCTCTGCACATCTGGACACTGCAATTTTTCCTCATTCTTCTTTACAAAACTGCTCAAGCTCTGTCAGATTGCATGGGGATCATGAGTGAACAGCCCTTTTCAAGTCCAGCCACAAGTCCTCAATTAGAATGAGGTCAGGACTCTGACTTGGCCACTACAGGACAATAACTTTGTTGTTTTTAAGCCATTCCTGGGTAGCTTTGGCTTTATGCTTGGGGTCTTGTCTTGCTGGAAAACAAATCTTCTCCCAAGTCACAGTTCTCTTGCAGACTACATCCAGGATTTCCCTGTATTTTGCTGTATTCATTTTACCCTCAACCTTCACAAACCTTCCAGGGCCTGCTGCAGTGAAGCATCCCCACAGCATGACACAGCCACCACCATGCTTTGTGGTAGGGATGGTGTGTTTTTGATGATGTGTGGTGTTCAGCTTATGCCAAACATAGCATTTAATCTGAAAAGCTCAACTTTTGGTTTCAACAGACCCGTAGAACTTTCTTCCAGCTGACTTCAGAGTCTCCCATATGCCTTCAGGTAAACTCTAGCCAAGAATTCATGTGAGCTTTTTTCAACTGTGGCTTTCTCTTTGCCTCTCTCTCATAAAGCTGTAACTGGCGAGGCACCCAGTCAACAGTTGTTGTATGTGCAGTCTCCCCCATCTCAACCACTGAAGCTTGTAGCTCCTCTAGAGTTGTCATAGGTCTCTTGGTGGCCTCCCTCACTCATCCCCTTCTTGCACAGTCACGTAATTTTTGAGGACGTTGCCATATTCTTTCCATTTCTTAATGTTTGGCTTAACTGTACACTGAAGGATATTCAGTGACTTGGAAATGTTCTTGTATCCATCTCCTGACTTGTGCTTTTCAATAACCTTTTTGCAGAGTTGTTTGGAATGCTCTTTTGTCTTCATGTTATAATTTTTGCCAAGATACTGACTCACCAGCAGTTGGACCTTCTTGATACCTGTGTATTTTTACTACAATCAATTGAAACACCTTGACTGCACATAGGTTTCCAAAAACAGATCTCCATTTAACTATGTGACTTCTAAAGCCAACTGGTGTGGGTACGTGGCCAAGTGGTTAAGGCATTGGACTAGTGACCTGAAGGTCGTGGGTTCGAGTCCCAGCTGAGGCAACATGTTGTGTCCTTGAGCAAGGCACTTAATCATACATTGCTCTGCGACAACACTGGTGCCAAGCTGTATGGGTTCTAATGCCCTTCCCTTGTACAACATTGGTGTCCTGGAGAGGGGAGACTTGCAGCATGAGCGAGTGCTGGTCTTCCATACAACCTTGCCCAGGCCTGTGCCCTGGAGAGTGAAGACTTTTCAGGTGCAGATCCATGGACTGGCAAGGCTAACGGATGCCTTTAATTTAAAGCTAACTGGCAGCACTAGTGACAATTTGATGTATCTTGTTAAGGGGGGCCGGGTGAATACTTATGCAATCAATTATTTTGTGTTTTATATTTGTAATTAATTTCAATCACTTTGTAAAGATCTGATTTTACTTTGAATCAAATGAGTCTTTTTCTGCTGATCGTATTGAAAAAACGAATTAAATCCACTGTGATTCAATGTTGTAAAACAATAAAACATGAAAGCTTTCAAGGGGGGTGAATACTTGTATAGGCACAGTAAATCCTAAAACCTTTGCACATGACAGTAGGTGAGCAGCCGTTTTGTTGGACTGTATTCAGACTGTATCACTCTATGACTCAAAGTCAGAGAAGAGCAAAGAACTTTAAAAAAAACATTACAAAGAGCTGCCAAACAGGGAAATAATGTATATTGGTGACTCATTGTGGTAAATGAGAGAGTAAAGAGTATAACAGTTAAATTGGAAAATGGGACATTAATCAGAATCATCTGCTAGCATAGTAACTGGGAGTGTGGATGGACCAAACTGCTAACTTGGTCAACATATATCAGAGTCACCCACGAGAACATGGTAAGTGGGTCATTGATAAGAATGATCGGGAGCCCTGGTAAAAGTTGCTGTGGCCGTAGTGTAGAAGTTTGATCATAAGTTGGACAACAAGCTGGTTCTCTCTGTGTGGAACTTGCACATTTTCCTTGTGACCACAGGGGTACTGCGGTTTCATCTCACCAAAGATGTGCTCGGAGTTTTATTGGCTGCAGGCAACTCCACCCCCACCCCGGCATATTGGGTCACAGAGAGTTCAAGGGAATGCAAAATAGAGAAGGTTACAGGGATATAAATACGTGAATGGTTCCAATAGGAATGCTCAGATAACTTGCATAAGCCTAGTGGGTTGAATGGCCTCCTTTGTCATAAGAAGTATATTTACTGGCTGCATTACAGTCTGGTATGGAAGCACTAATGTCCTTGAATGGAAAATTGTACAAAAATTAGTGGATGTGGCCAAGTCCATCGCAGGTAAAGCTGTCCCAATCACTGAGCTCATGCACGCCAAACATTGTCGCAGGAAAGCAGCTTCCATCACAAGGGACCTCCACCACCCTGGCCATGTTCTCTTCGCACTGCTGCCATCAGGAAGAAGGTACAGGAGCCTAAGGACTCACACCACCAGGTTCAGGAACAGATATTACCCCTCAACCATCAGGTTCTTGAACCAAAGGGGGATAACTTCTTTCAATTTCACTTCATCATTGAAATGTTCCTACAACCTACGGACTCGCTCTTAGGGGCACTTCATCTCATGTTTTTGATATTTATTGCAAATTTATTAATTATTATTAATTTTTGTATGTGCGCAGTTTGTTGCTTTTTACACACTGTTGAACGCCAAAGTTGGAGCGGTCTTTCATTGATTCTATTCTGGTTATTATTCTATTATGGATTTATTGAGCATGCCTGCAAGAAAATGGATCTCCAGGTTGTCTATGTACTTTAATAATAAATTTACTTTGAACTTTGAAAATATGATATGTGTCCAGAGTGATCAGTGATCATGGCCAATGGGAAAATAATCTGAGCAATCAGCTACCTTGGTAAGTGTGATATTGTCCTAGGCCATCAGATGTGACAATAACAGCGAAGGGGAGCAGAACCATGGTGAATGGGGCAGTGATCAGTGATATCCTAACAGCCTAATCCAGGGGTTCCCTCCCTGGGGTCTATGGATCACTCCGCTAATGATAGAGGTCTATGGCATTAAAAAAAAGAGAAGAGCAGCCATAGGAAGTGGTACATTGAGCACAGTAGTCATCTACCATGTCATGTAGAACTGAGATCCAAGCAACCAGCTCCCATCATAAAAGGCCATTGATCATTAATACAGAAAGTGAGACAGTGATAAGGTTGATCAGTGGGATATTGAACGTAGAACATGCAACAGTACAACAGAGGCACAAACTCTTCAGCCTACAATGACTGTCTTCTCCGTGGATTGTCACCTTGTCGTGGTGGAGAAGCTTGTGTGGTCCTGTGATCCTGAGAGTGATGCCGTCTGGAGCTGTGCTCCTGGTAGGGTCACCCATGGCGGTAAGGTCGAGGGTGAAGTCCCTGACAAAGAGCAATCCAACCAAGACCTCAACGGTGGAACAGGTGGACGAAGTTACTTCGAACTCGACGGCTGTGAAGGAGGATGAAGGCTGCAACATATCCATCAGCTCCAATCGTCGTGGTTTCCATGCCATTGGAATCAGTTGGTTGATTTGTGAACTATCGTGTGCTTCTTGGAGTGCAACATCAAGTACACGCTAAACAAATACACGCACAGGCATCTTCACTCTGTGGGTTACTTCTTCAGAACGAAGACCATCATCCTCGACCTTGACGGATAACCACGACGACGACAATGACTGTGCCAAGCACGATGCCGAATTAAAGTAATTGCCTTCTGCTTGTGCATGATCGGTATCCCTCCATTCCTTACATACTGTGTTCGTGCATCTGCCTGAAAAGCCTCACTAACACTGCTATGGCATCTACTTCCATTACTACTCCTGACAGCCCATTCTAGGCACCTACGTAAATACCTGCCTTTCACATCTCCCTTAAACTCTCCCCCTCTCACCTTAAACATGTGTCCTCTAGTACCTGACATTTCTACCCTGGAGTGAAGATTCTGACTGTCTACCCTGTCTACGTATCCTAGTTTTATAAACTTCTTTCAGATTTCCTCAGGTCAGCATCTGATGCTCTAGAGAAAATTGGCTGGATTAACTAGCGTTAGCCAGCCGGTGGTTTAGTGCCATCATCACCGGACTTTGAAGTGAGTGGTCCCGGGTTCAAATCCAGCCGGCCCCTGACACATTTTCCATCCGTGCTGGGTTTAGCGTCAACCTAGCAACCTGGCCTTGTAAAAAAACAGACAAGAATACGAAAAAAGAAGCAGCAAGGTTGCCACCCGATGCACCATGAGACGCAGAGAGGAATAACAACAACTGCAGTGATAGCCAAGTACTCAGGCCAATCAGCTGCCTCTCTGAATATCACAATAAATTAGTCAATGATCTGCACAGTTTCAGAGATTTAGTTTGACCATGATTTCCCATGTTGCGAGTAGCTTCATTGGCTGCTGAATTTCATCTCTGGTTCCAGGGGAATTGATGGGTGGCGGTGGGGGTGGGGGTGGAATAATGGAAAAGTAACATAGAAAAGGTTGCAGGGACATATCCATGGAAATGACACTCAGAGCTGGGAAAGGTTCATAGGGCTGAACGATCTCCCCTAAATCATAACAGATCTGAAAATATAGCATATGATTATATGAATTATCTACAATGGTAAATCGGCAGCAAAGGTGAAAGGAATGCTGATCAGAGTGAAACACTAGCATGGTAAATGGGAGAGTGAGCAGGGCTATTAGGTGTCACGGTAAATGACAAATTATTCAGAAGGATTAGCTACCATGGCAAATGGGACAATGATCAGAGTGACCGTCTAGTGAGGTAAGTGAGCTGGTGCACGGGAGCCTGACCAGGGAAATCGCCCCACATGATAACCAGAATGATCCTTCACTATTTAAATAGAAAGTGTGCCAGTTTCATGGGTCTTGTGAACCTGGCTTTCAGTGGCACTGATGTATACACAGTGGGGCAGCTTCTTCGTGAACTCTTGCCCAGGGGATGTTGTGCGTTAGACACTTTATCGTGTTTGCTTTGATAAACTAGTCTATGGTGCCGTGAAAGTTAGTCTTTGTGTGCCATCCACTTACATCCGGACTCCTGAGGTAGGGGTAAGCTGGGTTCTGGGGAGTATGTATCATTAGTTGGGATGTTTTCTGGGAAGCTCAGCATTTAGCAAGAAAGACTGAAAAATCATGCTTGACAATCCAAAATCAAGAACAGGTGTTTAACGCTGACATCTCATGAAATTTGTTGTCTGCAGCAGCAATCTAGTGTAAAGACATAAAAATCTATAAATTCCAAAAAAAGTAAATAGAGCAAAATAATAATGAGGTACCATGAGAACATAAGACATAGGAGCAGAATTAGACCATTCAGCCCATCGGGTTGATCATGACTGATTCATTTCCTCTCAACCCCATTCTCCAGCCTTCTCCCCTTAACCTTTCATGCCCTGACTAATCAATAACCTATCAACCTCTGCTTTAAATGTACCCAGTGGCCTGGCCTCCACAGCTGTTTGTGACAACAAATACCACATATTCACCACTCACTGGCTGAAGAAATACCTCCTCATCCCTGTTTAAATAGATGTCCTTCATTTCCGAGTCTCATGTCTTCTGGACTTAGTTTCCCCAACTATAGGAAACATCTTCTCCACATCCACTCTATCACGGACTTCCAATATTCAATAGGTTTCAATTAGATCCTTCTTCATTCTTCTAAGCTCCATCAAGTACAGGGCCAGAGACATCAAATGCTCCTCACACTTTAACTTTTTCATTCCTAGGACCATTCTTGTGATCCTCCTCTATAATGCCAGCATATACTTTCTTAGATAAGAGGCCCAAACTGCTCATAATACTCCAAGTGCGGTCTGACCAATGCCCTTTAAAGCCTCAACATTACATCCTTGTTTTTATATTCTAGTCCTTGCCTTCCTTACCACTGACTCAACATGCAAGTTCAGGGAATCCTGCACAAGAACTCCCGAATCCCTTTGCATCCAAGCCAACCTAGCTGTGTCTGTCTGATTTGCCTGAATTTGACAAAGGCTCAAATCCATCCAAATGTCTCTTAATTATATCCTTGTCTCTCTCTCTTCTTCTGGCAGCTTATTCTAGATGCAATTCACCTTCTGGGTGAAAATGCTGCTCCTCAACTTCCTTTTAAGCCTTTCCTCTTGATCTAAACCAATGCCCTCTGGGTTTACACTCCTCTATCCTAGGGAAAAGATTTTTCTGTCCCTCATGATTTAATAAGATCACCCGTCAGTCACTTTGCTTCAGGGAAAAAAACTCCTAGACTATCCTAAATTTCCTTATAACTCAAGCCCTCCTTTCCCAGTCATAACTTCATATGTCTTTTTACACCCTCTCCACGTTACCAGCATCCTTCTTTCCAGTTTAGTGACATCCTTACACTCCGTTAGGCTCAGCTGACTCACAAAAACTCTCTATTCTGAGCTCTGTGACAGGAAGATGGATGAAGGAAAATGTTTAACGATGTGCTCACCCCCTTAATTCCCACTGATTCCCAGTTATTTGTCCGTCTTAACCCTATATAGAGTATATCAAAAGTTTTGTACAGAAGATAATCGGTGAGAGTAGACTGGCTTCTTTCTCGGTGGTCTACAGTGTGCTTTGGACGCATCTAGTGCCTTCACCGTGATTCTATCTGAGTGCTTCTTTTTGAGGGAAAAGTCCCAACCTTTGTGGCCAATGATATAAAATAACAGAGTTATGCACTGAAGGTCACCAGCATTACACTAAAAGGAAAGAGTCACGTTTGTGTTCCAAAAATATAGCATTCACCATGAGGAGAACTTTATTTTTCTGTGTGGCAACTTGCACAAGATGTGGAAATATTCCATGTTCATAAAAAGAATCTGCATTGGTAATGGGAATTCCTGTGGAGATACGAGTCTGATCCATGGATCCTCACATTCATTCAAAACAAGAAAAGCTGGTAAGTCCGAGTGCCCAAGGTGACATTTGTTTCCTCACTGAAACTCAGAGAGGTCACAATGATTCCTTGTGTATGCAGTACATGATGCTCTATGCTGTCCACATTTTTACCTGCATGGCAGTTCCTAGGGTGAGAGGTTGAGAGTCAACATGGCTTTGACCTTCACAGAGAGTTGGAGTCAGGTGTGAGACCATGACCATTTGCTTTCTTGGTGAAATTCATGTACCTCAGTCATGACAGACTGCAATAAGCAAACCTGTGAACACATTGCTCATCTTAGAGGTCTAGGCAGTGTGTGATGTCTCTAGAGCTTGGCTGTCACCCACGATTCTGAACGTAAGAGCAGTAGAATATCGAACCAGGAGTAAGGTAAGATCCCTTACATATGCAGGGTGGTCAGTCGTGGCCCTGGCAGTGTACCCAGGCATAGGATCCTGCCAGCATTGTCAGCTCTGGGATGAAGTTAGAGGAGTCCCTTCTCTTCTTACTCAGTGTCTCTGAGATTGGGCGTCGCTTGCTTCCACTCCTTTCAATGTAGGCTCAGCAAAATCAGGTAGAAAGTGGGGCAGCAACACAGTCGGGTGAGTTGCTTGAGAGGCAATTCACTGCTTCCACCTTTATCATCTGGTTTTCTGGCCTTTCTGACAAAAAGTCTCAAGGTCCACCGTGCTGTCTCGGATGATCCCTCTGCATTTTGAACAAGGATACCCAGGTGGTGGAAGGTTTGCTACATTTTTTAGAGTACGGTTTTAGAACATCCCTCAATCTATTTTCTGACCTTGCTTTGATGGAGTTAAGTGCCTACTTTGGGAGACAGATGTCGAGACTATGAATGATATGACTTACTCATCTGAGCCGGCAGGGTGCAACTATATACTCAGTCCTGGGAATATCAGCCTTTAAGCCTGCTGACATTGAACCATCATAATTTCATCCAGAAATATCTGCAGCATGATTTGTCCCAGGTAAAGTTAAAATTAGACTATAGCATAGACACCAGGCAATCCGTCTTCTAGCTTATAAAGTCACAGTTAATTCCACTTTTGTTAGATTATGAAGCCACGCAGTCCTCTTTTATTGTCATTTAGTAATGCATGCATTAAGAAATGATACAATATTTCCTCCAGTGTGATATCACAAAACACAGGACAGACCAAGACTGAAAAAAACTAACAAAACCACATAATTATAATATATAGTTACAACAGTGCAACAATACCATAACTTGATGAAGTCCATGAGCACAGTAAAAGTTCAAAGTCTCTCAAACGTCCCACATCTCACGCAGACAGGAGAAGGAAAAAAAACTCTCCCTGCCATACCTGCCCATGGTCTGACTCCGAGTCATCCGAAAACTTCCAGCTCTGATCAGCTCTCCGACACTGAGTACTGAGCGCCATCTCTATCTGAACGATTCGACCTCCATCTTGGTCGCCAACAGCAGGCAAAGCTGGGGATTTTGAAGCCTTCCCTCCGAAAGATTCCTGACCACGCGGCAACGGCAGCAGCAAACGAGTGTTTCAGAAATTTTTCCAGATGTTCCTCTGTGCTTTCACGTCCATCTCCATCAAATCAGAATTGTCCACAGCCCCTGTTTAACGGATACGATATCATTTTTCACCGGAGGGCTGCGCATGCGTGGTGCACTGCTCTCTCTCCTCCCACCGATGAAGGATTTATGAGGAATTAATCTTGTATTTATACATTTATCACTTTTTATGTATATTTAATGCAATAAACTTGCTTTTTCATTATCAGAATACAAAACAGGTTTTGATTCTTGATGCTAGGGGCAAGACAGCTGTTTCTTCACTGTTGCTTATTTTTTTTCAGTACTGCTGAAGACTACTTTCACCTCAAAATATCAAATCAAAATACAGTCAGAAGAAGTCGTCATGTTTTGCTAGAGTTGAAGATGACTAAGTAGTTGAAACTTCAGATTTTCTTTTGTTTTGTTTTGAGTATCTGGTTGATTTTAGTCTTACCCTGTATCATAATCCTTCAAGCAATAGTCATATTAATCAAATAACAATGGCCTGAAAGAATTGTTTTCTAAATCAGAATCAGATTTATTATCGTTGACTTAAATTGTGGAAATTCAATGCCTCACAAATGAAGGCACAGATATGAAAACAAAAAGAAAACATCACTTCGTTACTTATTGCTCTAAGCTTAGAAAAGTATTCAGCTGAACAATCAACAGGAAAGTAGTTGTTGCTTTACTAGTCAACTGACTGAATAGTCAGTTATAAATGATACTGGAATTCACTGTTTTCATTGGCAATGGAAGAAAGCAATATGCCAAGACATAAAGACTAAAATGTGCAAATCCTGGTTGACAAATTGATGAATAAATTGAGTCACAACAGAAGGAGGGACTGAACCATCAATGCAGATAAGAATGAAATAAACACAAGATGCCAGTGCAAAGTGGATACATGTCAAAAGTAAATGTCAGATTTTGAGAAGTGGTAGTGTAAAATTAGAATTTTCTACCCCACTTTATCTGGTAATCAGTCTGCTGCTGGCGTCAGCTAAAGGAAATTACAGGTGTTCTTGTTTGAGGTTGTTGTACAGTTAGTGATGGAGTAACCTGCTGCTGGCGCAGAACCAGCACAAAAGGACTGAGAGAAAACGATGCTGAAAAAGACCGAAGACCATGATTGATCAGGCATAAGACTGAAAATTATAACCAACTCACTCAACCCTCAAACATTTCTCTTTACTATCTGGAGACAAGGAATGTTATGTTTGAGGAAACTATGACTCAATCTAGAAGGTCGGAGACCAGCACAGTTCTACAGGATCTGTTCTGGGCTCTTGGTGATTTTTACAAATGACTTGGATGAAGAAGTGGAAGGTTGTGTTTGTAGGTTTGCAGATGATACAAAGGTTGGTGTGTTGTGGATAGTGTTGAAGGTTTTTGTAAGTTGCATCCTGACATTGATAGGATGCAGAGCTGGGCTGAGAGGTGGCAGATGGAGTTCAGTCCAGAAAAGTGTGAAATGGTACACTTTGGAAGGTTGAAGTTGAAGGCAGAGTAGAGGGTTAATTGCAGTATTCTTAGTGATGTGGAACAATGGAGGGATCTTGAGATCCATGTCTGTAGATCGCTCAAAGTTGCCACATAGCTTGATTGGCTGGTGTGGATGTATTCGCTTTCAGTATGTGTGAATGAGTATGAGCCCCACCGAACTCGTTTCTGCATACCTCGACACTGTTTTATCACCCCTTGTTCAATCCCTTCCTACCTTGTTCGTGACACTTCTCACACTCTTAAACTTTTCGATGATTTTAGGTTCCCTGGCCCCCACCGCTTTATTTTCACCATGGATGTCCAGTCCCTATATACTTCCATCCCCCATCAGGAAGGTCTCAAAGCTCTACGCTTCTTTTTGGATTCCAGACCTAATCAGTTCCCCTCTACCACCACTCTGCTCCGTCTAGCGAAATTAGTCCTTACTCTTAATAATTTCTCCTTTGGCTCCCCCCACTTCCTCCAAGTTAAAGGTGTAGCTATGGGCACCCGTATGGGTCCTTGCTATGCCTGCCTTTTTGTTGGCTTTGTGGAACAATCTATGTTCCGTGCCTATTCTGGTATCTGTCCCCCACTTTTCATTCGCTACATCGATGACTGCATTGGCGCTGCTTCCTGCACGCATGCAGAGCTCGTTGACTTTATTAACTTTGCCTCCAACTTTCACCCTGCCCTCAAGTTTACCTGGTCCATTTCTGACACCTCCCTCCCCTTTCTAGATCTTTCAGTCTCTGTCTCTGGAGACAGCTTATCCACTGATGTCTACTATAAGCCTACTGACTCTCACAGCTATCTGGACTATTCCTCTTCTCACCCTGTCTCTTGCAAAAACGCCATCCCCTTCTCGCAATTCCTCCGTCTCCGCCGCATCTGCTCTCAGGATGAGGCTTTTCATTCTAGGACGAGGGAGATGTCTTCCTTTTTTAAAGAAAGGGGCTTCTCTTCCTCCACTATCAACTCTGCTCTTAAACGCATCTCCCCCATTTCACGTACATCTGCTCTCACTCCATCCTCTCGCCACCCCACTAGGAATAGGGTTCCCCTGATCCTCACCTACCACCCCACCAGCCTCCGGGTCCAACATATTATTCTCCGTAACTTCCGCCACCTCCAACGGGATCCCACCACTAAGCACATCTTTCCCTCCCCGCCTCTCTCTGCATTCAGCAGGGATCGCTCCCTACGCAACTCCCTTGTCCATTCGTCCCCCCCATCCCTCCCCACTGATCTCCCTCCTGGCACTTATCCGTGTAAGCGGACCAAGTGCTACACATGCCCTTACACTTCCTCCCTTACCACCATTCAGGGCCCCAAACAGTCCTTCCAGGTGAGGCAACACTTCACCTGTGAGTCGGCTGGGGTGATATACTGCGTCCGGTGCTCCCGATGTGGCCTTTTATATATTGGCGAGACCCGATGCAGACTGGGAGACGGCTTTGCTGAACACCTACGCTCTGTCCGCCAGAG
This sequence comes from Mobula hypostoma, assembly GCF_963921235.1. NCBI lineage: Eukaryota > Metazoa > Chordata > Chondrichthyes > Myliobatiformes > Myliobatidae > Mobula > Mobula hypostoma. The sequence continues at coordinate 143,211,305 of NC_086098.1, forward strand.
AAAGCGTGATCTCCCAGTGGCCACACATTTTAATTCCACATACCATTCCCATTCTGACATGTCTATCCACGGCCTCCTCTACTGTAAAGATGAAGCCACACTCAGGTTGGAGGAACAACACCTTATATTCCGTCTGGGTAGCCTCCAACCTGATGGCATGAACATTGACTTCTCTAACTTCTGCTAATGCCCCACCTCCCCCTCGTACCCCATCCGGTATTTATTTTTACACACACACTCTTTCTCTCACTCTCCTTTTTCACTCTCCTCTGTCCCTCTGAATATACCCCTTGCCCATCCTCTGGGTCCCCCCCCCCTTGTCTTTCTTCCCGGACCTCCTGCCCCATGATCCTCTCGTATCCCTTTTGCCTATCACCTGTCCAGCTCTTGGCTCCATCCCTCCCCCTCCTGTCTTCTCCTATCATTTTGGATCTCCCCCTCCCCCTTCCAACTTTCAAATCCCTTACTCACTCTTCCTTCAGTTAGTCCTGACGAAGGGTCTCGGCCTGAAACGTCGACTGCACCTCTTCCTAGAGATGCTGCCTGGCCTGCTGCGTTCACCAGCAACTTTGATGTGTGTGGCATGAGTATTCATGTTGGCTTTCAATAGTCAGGGGATTGAGTTCAAGAGCTGCAACACAATGGTGTAGCTCTATACCTCTGAACAACCCCGGTTTGCCCACACTTAGAATATCGTGTTCATTTCTGGTTGCCTCATTATAGGAAAGATGTGGAAGCTTCAGAGGGTGCAGAGATGGTTTATCAGATGCTGCCTGGATTAGAGAGCATGTGTTATGAAGATAAAGGGCATATCATTTGAATGAGCTAGAACTTTTCTCTTTGAAACAAAAGCAGATGAGAGATAAATTGATAGAGGTGTACAAGATGATAAGAAGCAAAGATAGAGTGGATAGCCAGACTTTTTTTCCCAGGGTGGAAGTGGGAATAATATGAGGGGGAATAAATTTGTGATGTTTTTAGGAAAGTATGGGAGGGCGTGGGACGTCCCAGGTAAGTTTTCTTATACAGAGAGTTGTAGGTGCGTGGAAGCATTGCCAGGGGTGGTGGTAGAGGCAGGTACATTAGGGCTTTTAAGAAACCCTTAGGTAAGCATATTGGTGATAGAAAAATGGAGGGTCATGTAGGAGGAAAGGATTAGATCAATCTTATAGGTTAAGAGATCAGCATGCATCATTGGCTGAAGGACCTGTAATGTTCCCTATCCTATGGTATATTCTAGTGAAGGAGAATTGTTCCAGAATTTCTCTTGAAATACCTCCAAATCTCCTTCATTAAGATGCATCTTAAAATCTTCCTTTTAGGCCAGACCTTTGATCATCTGCCCAATTTCTTTTCATATTGTCAGGCAAAACAAAATGCTTGATAAATTCTCAATGGGGGTTGCTTTACTTCGCACATTATTGATTATTTTGTCTTCTGCTTCAAAAAAAAGCACTTTATTTTATATGAGTAATTATCATAACTCACATTGTCCAATTACATTAAGCATGCAAGAAACTAAAATGTGCATTTACTTGAAGCATTTTCATTCACAGCTGCTGTTTCTTATTGGTCCATAACTGTCCGAGCTGTGGTTTAAGAACCAACAAGGAGATTAAAGTAGGTTCCATTTTTAATAATTTATTTTCCCTCAGAATGACCAAACCTAAATCTCTGAATTAATAAAATATCTGAATTAGTTTTAAGTGGAATTATTACCTTTAGTGAAGTATTATTCAACCAAGTATTATTGTGGGAAGCTAATTTACATTTCTTCTGTTCTAATATTGCGTGAGTTTGTTGATAAATGCAAATCTTGAGAATGATTTATTCACTTAAGTTATTCTATGTAAATCTATAGGTTTATGGCAGCAGTTATTTAAGTTATTCCATGCAAATCACTGGGTTTATGGTAGTGTCCTTTTCAAAGCACGAAATTCATTGTAAAGTAGTTTTTCAAATTCACTTCTCTAGGCTAAGGAGGGGAACAACCTTTTTGAGCCTAAGTCACTAATCATGATCCAGTGACTTTCTGTGTTGATGGCATTGGGCAAGTCTTATTTTGCTTGTAATAATGCACCTGTGATTTCGCGTTGATAACCAACAAACATATGGTTAAAAAGAACACGATGCATCTGTCACGTTGCTCACCATGCCTGCCTTTGGCTTTCTTCTCAGCAATATTTTCCTTCCCCTCACTCTGAAGGAAACATGGCCTTCAAGGAATGGTTCCACAGCCACTTCCCAGTAGCTTCTTGAAATGTGTATCATAAAGATACATCGTGCAGGAAGGAGGATTAGAGACCTGCCCCTCCTATCAGTAGATTTTATATTAAAGCTGCAGTTACAAACCTTTAGCAGTCAGGGACCATCTGTGAAAGGATGAACCAAATTAATATTTCAAGTCAACAACATCTCTTCACAACCACAATTTTGGAACTGCTAGATTCAGAGATGGCAGTCTGCACATACTGTATATTCTTACAACATAGAAAGAATGTAGCTTGCAAAATGACATTTGCAACAGAAGGCAGCCTTATTGAGTGACCAAACGTTAAAAAGTACAGTATAAATGACCAGCACACCATGATTTTAACCTGAGTTATTACAAAACCTGACTTTGCAGTAAATAGAAAATACTGTAAACACTCAGCCACCAGAAGCATTTGTGGAAAATGAAACAGAATTATCAGATTGAAAATGGTTCATCAGAACTGGAAAAGAGATAACGTAAGTCAGAAACAGAATCAGGTTTACTATTTTGTGTGTGAATATTTTTGTCTTTGCGGCGGCAGTACAATGCAATTCATAATAACAGAGAAAAAATGTGAATTACTGTAAGTTAAAAGTAGAGAGGTAGTGTTCATGGGTTTAATGTCCATTCGGAAGTTGGATGGCAGAGGGGAAGAAGCTGTTCCTGAATCATTGAGGGTTCTGTACCTCCTCCCTGATGGTAGCAATGAGAAGAGTGCATATTCTGGGTGATGGGGGTCCTTAACGATGGATGCCGCCTTTTTGAGGCATTGCTCCTTGAAGATGTTCTGGATACTACCAAGGCTTTTGCCATGATGGAGCTGACTAAGTTTATTACTCTCTGCAGCTTATTTTGATCCTGTATGGTAGCCCCCGCACCCCAATGCCAGATAGTGATGCAGCCAGTTAGAATGCTCTCCACAGTACATCTGCAGAAATTTGCAAGTGTCTTTGGTGACAAACCAAATCTCCTCAAGCTCTTAATGAAATATAACCATTGTTGTCCCTTCTTTGTAGCTACATTGATATGTTGGGCCCAGGATAGATTTGTAGAGACGTTGACAACCAGAAACTGGAAATTGCTCACTCTTTTCATTTCTGATCCTTCTATGAGGATTGATGTGTGTTCCCTCATGTTACCGTTTCTGAAGTCTACAATCAGTTCTTTGCTGTTACTGACATTGAGTGCAAGTAGGGAGATGAAATTTGGAGATAGTTTACCACGAATAAGCGAGCCCCTCTACCTAACCACATGGTGATCAGATACCACTCAGGAAATCAGAAACATTTTAAACAATTATTGGGACCACACCTAGAAGTGGGTGATACAGAACTTGTGGTGGTACAGAATACTTAATCAAGAGTGCAACTTAGAGATTAAAATTTTGCAAGGTAAAAATTGACGTGGAACATACATTCCTCGTAGGCATCTGCTGTTTGAACAACTGAAAAAGAAACAAAATAAAACTTGTTAAAATGGAGAACTAAGCTCTGAAATAAAATAGAAAATGTGTATGTCATTTAGTGGATGGTTTCACTGTTGACCTCAACTTCCTCACTGAAATATCCGATCCACTGATGGTTTATGGGGTAGGAGAATTATGGACATCTCTACAGATGTGTGAGCTTTTGTTCAGATTCTACGATTACATCTAAAGATTAGGGTTCAGAAACAAATTTTTCACTTGTCCATATCGCCATGAAGGGCTAAATGAACCTTTGGTTTTCAATGCATCCTCAATGACCATCTAATGACACTTCACATCAGGTTCCTCTGTTTTATCCCAACCATGGCTGGTGTATATGCAGCGAATCAAGTTCAGTTCAACAGGTTTACCAAACTTCATTAAACTAACAAAATATAGTTATGTGTTTTTTGCTGATTTGTCTTCACTTTTCATTCTACAAATTATTTTGTTGTAGTTTAATGTAATTTTAGCCTCAGATGCCACTGAACATCAGAGAGACATAGAAAGCGTGAAACAAGCGGTGACAGTGGCGGGTTGCTGAAGGTTATCAAGTGATAGTGTCCCAGGCTGTTATGTACTCCTACTTGACACCCATTTGTCACTCATAGCCCACTCCACCTGGCAAAAGGTTTGTAGATTAGGGCCCATTCCATGACTGTTATGGCAGGCAAGAGTTGCAGTTGGATTAGGGTGGAGTCACAATGGTGTAGCAGTTAGCACGACACTATTACAGCTTGTGGGGGGGGGGGGCTGCTGTTGGTGTAAGGAGTTCAATCCCAGCATCACCTATGAGGAGTTTGTATGTCCTCCCCATGGAGCGCATGGGTTTCATCCTTGTGCTCTGGTTTCCTCCCACAATCCAAAGACATACCAGGTAGTTATAAAGTCGTTGAATCATAGAGAAGTACAGCACAGAAACAGGCCCTTCAGCCCATTTAGTCCGTGCCAAAACCAGTTAAACTGTCTACTCCCATCGACCTGGACCTGGACCATAGATCTCCATATCGCTACTATCCAAGTACCTATCCAAACTTCTCTTAAGTGCTGAAATCGAACTCTCATGGACCACATGTTGGTAGCTCATCCCACACACTCATGATCCTCTGAGTGAAGAAGTTTCCCCTCATGTTCCCCTTAAACCTTGCACCTTGCACCCTTCAACCAAGGTAGCCCCATTCAACCTCAGTGGAAAAAGCCTGCTTGCATTTACCCTATCTGTACCACTCATAATTTTGTATATCTCTATCAAATCTCCTCTCAATCTTCTATGCGCTAAAGAATGCAGTCTTAACCTATTCAATCTTTCCTTATAACTCAGATCCTCAGACCCAGCAACATCCATATAAGTGTTCATTGGTTAATTAGTCATTGTATGTTGTCCTGTGATTAGGCTAGAATTAAATTGGGGCTGCTGGCGGTGGAGGTTGAAGAGCCAGAAAGATCTATTCTGAGCTTTATTTCTTGATAAATAAAAAATATAAATAAAGCTGCCATGATGGTATTTCAAATGTACATTTACTTTTCCATCAGTGTTGGCTGGTCTAGAGTTACAGAACTCAACGAATGATATATTGAAGCAGAAAAACAATTCAGCAACTTATTGCTTACATGGGATCTTTCTGTGCATAAATTGCAGGCGATGTTTCCTATGTTATGTCTATGATTACACTTTAGAGTTATTTAAAAAGCTGTAGAAGATTGTTGTAGTTTTAAAGATCATGAAAGCGTAGCACGGGGCGACTGAGGAGAACCCAGTGCAGGACACCGGCACGTCGACTGAGTTGGGGATGCTGGCGTAGACGTGAATGTAGAACAGCAAACCGGAGGAATCTTGACAAGGAGACGGGATCTACAAGGATTGTCTTGAAACTAGAGCAGAACTTGGAACTAAACTTAGAACTAACGGTTCTAAGCGGACGAGAGAATGAAGTACCACACAAGAATAGACCAACAAACTGGCAACCTGTGTAGTGATGCTATTGTACTTATTCCACAGTCTCCGATGCAAACCAGGTGTACCGTAATTAAGTGAACTAGCAGCAACTGGAAATCTAATGGCTGAAATTAGGGCATAATCAGGGAGAAAGGAGCGTTAAAGGGGAACAGCCAAACTGAACCATGACAGAAAGACATTGGATAGTTGCAAGATTTTCTATCTCTTTTAAACTCAAAAATCTTATAAGAAACATGGGCAATTGACTGGAGGGAATATCAAACTGCAGTTCAAGTAGAAAAGAGAATACAAGGGATTAATCTGTGTGAAACATTGTTTCTGTAACATAATCATCTTTTTTGATACATGGCAGAATCAGACTGGTATCAGAATATGCCTGGACTCTTTCGATTTTGTGTTCTGTATTCTGTGTTCTTGCTCTTTTTTTGCCTTCTGCACTATATTTTTTTCTGTGTGTTTGGGTGGGGAGAGGAATTTTTTTCTTTGTTTCGTGACCGTCTATGAGAAGGCAAATTTCAGGGTTGTCTACTGCTTTCATACTTTGATAATGAATGTACTTTGAATCTAATATCACTGGCGTATGTCGCGAAATATGTTGTTTTGCAACAGCAGTACATGGCAAAACAAATTAAGAAACTATAAACAGCAATTAAAATATTATTAAATTGCAGTTTTTATATTATTAAAATACACAAAATTAAATAAGTGTAGCCCCCCTGGCCAGCCTCAGGGTCGCTCGGCTCGCTGTCGTCTAGGGAAACAGCCTTCGGCCCCGCCAAACTGGGTAATTAGTTTGTGTGAATGCTGTGTGATGTACCCCACCCCACCCAAATAACAGACAACACACCAGATACGATTAAATGATTTACAGTTTATAGATATTACTGGAACTATATAATTAATAGAGAATAAAATATAAAAGGGAAATAAAAGGTGCCACACTTATCAAAGTTCAATCTCTTCGTGCACAAACAGATGGAGCTCAGGACCCTTCTTCTTCACCCCGCGACCCCTCGGACCACCTCGACCGGCCACCTGGGACCAACAATGGTTGTCAACCAAACGCTCCACACGAGTCCGTCTCCGTCTCCTCTCCTCGCCGAACGCCCTCCTCGGGGTCCGACCCCATTAGCGGACATCACAGCACCTGGTCCATCCTCTGTCCCTCTCTCCCGCATTCTGACTCCAAAACCCCGCGCATACAAATCTTCCAGATACACCAAAAGCATAACAACTATCCCAATTGGTTCATAACATCTTCTTATCACAGCCTAACCCAAAACAGGCTGCTAGCGCAAGAACTTTCTCAGCGTTTAACATAACAAAGAAGCATTCCTAAGTATAACATAACAAAGAAGCCATTTTAATTAGCCTACACAGTAACATAAAAGACGAAACCCCCTTACATAAGTATTGCCAAAAAAGAGCAAAAAAAAGTTCCCCATACAAGACACATTCAGAAAGTAACGAGACATGCTTTGTGGATCCAGAATTGGCTTGCCCATGGAAGGCAAAGTGTGGTGGTAGGTGGTTCGTATTCTGCATGGAGGTTGGTGACCAGTGGTGTTCTGCAGGGATCTGCTCTGGGACCCCTCCTCTTTGTGATTTTTATAAATGATCTGGATGAAGAAATAGAAGGGTGGGTTAGTAAGTTTGCTGATGACACAAAGGTTGGGGGTGTTGTGGATAATCTGGAGGGTTGTCAGAGGTTACAGCAGGACATCGATAGGATGCAGAATTGGGCTGAGAAGTGGCAGAAGGACTTCAACCCAGATAAGTGTGAAGTGACTCGTTTTGGTAGATCCAATTTGAAGACAGAATATAATATAAATGGTAAGACTCTTGGCATTGTGGAGGACCTGAGAGATCTTGGGGTCCATGTCGATAGGACACTCAAAGCTGCTGCGCAGGTTGACAGTGTTGTTAAGAAGGCGTATGATATGTTGGCATTCCTCAACCGTGGGATTGAGTTCAAGAGCCATGAGGTAATGTTACGGCTATATAAGACCTTGGTCAGACACCACTTGGAGTACTGTGTTCAGTTCTGGTCACCTCACTACAGGAAGGATATTGATACTATGGAAAGAGTGCAGAGGAGATTTGCAAGGATGTTGCCTGGATTGGGGAGCATGCCTTATGAGAATAGGTTGAGTGAACTTGGCCTTTCCTCCTTGGAGTGACGGAGGATAAGAGGTGACCTGACAGAGGTGTGTTGAGAGGCATTGATCATGTGGATAGCCAGAGGCTTTTTCCTAGGACTGAAATGGCTAACATGAGTGGGTATAATTTTAAGGTGCTTGGAAGTAGGTACAAGGGAGATGTCAGATTTTTCACACAGAGAGTCATGGGTGCATGGAATGCACAGCCATCAAAGTTGGTAGGGCAGATACAATAGGGTTTTTTAAGTGCCTCTTAGATAGGTACATGGAGCTTAGAAAAATAGAGGGCAATGCAGTCGGTAAAATCTAGGCAACTTCAAGAGTAGACATTGTGGGCCGACGGGACCTGTAATGTGCTGTAGATTTTCTATGTTCTATGGTCTAAAAAGAAAAAAATATGGTGAGGTAGTGTGCATGGGTTCATTGTCCATTCAGAAATTTGATGGTGGTGGGAAGATACTGGTCCTGAAAGTTGAGTGTGTGTTTTCAGCCTCCTGTACCTCCCCCTTGATGGTAATAATGGGAAGAGAGTACGTCCTGGGTGATATGAATTCTTAATGACAGATGCTGCCCTTTGAGGCATCACCTTTGAAGATGTCCTGGATGCTGGGTAGGCTAGTGCCCATGATGGAGCTGACAAAATTTACAAATCTCTGCAGCTTTTTCCAATCCTGCGCTGTGGCCCTTCCATCCTAGATGGTGATGCAACAGGTTAGAATGCTCTCCACCGTACATCTGTAGAAATTTGCGATAGTCTTTGGTAATGTTGTGTTGGGAGATTTTAACTTTCCTAATATTGATTGGCATCTCCTTAGCACAAGTGGTTTAGATGGGGTGGAGTTTGTTACGTATGTTCAGAAAGATTTCCTGACACAATATGTAGGTAAGCCAACTAGAGGAGAGGCTGTACTTGACCTGGTATTGGGAAATGAACCTGGTCAGATCTCTCGGTGGGAGAGCATTTTGGAGTAGTGAGCACAACTCTCTCTCCTTCACCATAGTGCTGGGGAGAGATACAGGAAGGATATGGATAGTATAGAGAGAGTGCAGAGGCGATTTACAAGGATGTTGTCTGGATTGGGAGGGCGTACCTTATGAGCATAAGTTGAGTGTATTTGGCCATTTGTCCTTGGAGCGACGGTGGATGAGAGGTGACCTGATAGCGGTGTATAAGATGATGAGGGGCATCGATCGTGTGGCTAGCCAGAGGCTTTTTCACAGGGTTGAAATGGCTAACACAAGGGGGCATAGTTTTAAGATGCTTGGGAGTAGGCACGAGGGGGATATCAGAGGTAAGCTTGTCCACACAGAGAGTGATGGGTGCGTAGAATGCACTGGCAATGACAGTGGTAGAGGCGAATACAATAGATTCTTTTAAGAGACTCTTAGATAGGTGCATGGAGCTTCGAAAAGTAGAGGGCTATGTGCTTTGGAAATTCCAGGCAGTCTCTAGAGTAGGTTACCAGGTCCTCCATCCCAGTGGCTGATGGAAGTTTGAGGAGAGCAATGAAGTGGGCCACCTTGGAGAAACGGTCCACCACTATCATAATCACTGTAACGACATCCATAGTGATGTGGGACCATGGGCATCGCGGGACTGGCAGGTGCAGCAAGAGTCCAGAGGGCCGCTGGCCGGAGGAATTGGACTGGGCACATTGAGGGCAGGCAGCGATGAACTGATGTGCATCTGCAATCATGGTGGGTCTCCAGAACCAGTGTTGCAGTAAGTCCAGAGTCCGTTGTGCGCCTGGGTGGACGGGCAGGGCTAGAAGTGGGCCCATTGGAGAGCCTCAGAGTGTGCGCTGCTGGCACGTACACGCGGTTGTCAGGTGTGTTGGCCAGAACAGTCTCACGCTATAAGGCCTGGTTGATCTGGTGCTCAAGATCCCAGACAATTGGGTCGGGGATCTGAGAGGATGAAATGATGGGCTGAGGGACAATCTCCATTTCAGCAGGGTTGAATTGTCGTGAGAAGGCGTCCATCTTAGTGTTCTTGGAGCCGGGATGTTTGGAAATGTTTGAAGAAGAGGGCCCAGCAAGCCCTCTTGGCGTGGGTTGAATTAGTGAATCTGCCAAATGGATAAGAGTTTCTGGTGGTCAGTCCAGATCAAGAAGGGCTTGGTGTTTCCCATCAGACAATGTCTCTATTTTCCAAGGCCGATTTGATGGTGAGTAGCTCCTTGTCTCCCGTTCCATCATGGCAACCTGTAGAGTTGAACTTGCATGAGAAGAGGCACAGGGTGTGTCTTCCTGCCCAGTCCTCACTGGCAGAGGATGGTCCTGGCGTCCATGTCAGATTCTGCACCTCAACCTTGACCGCACGAGGACCAGAGGGATTCGGATGGCAGAGAATGGGACTGGTGGTGAAGCATGTCTTGTGCTCTTTGGAAGCATAGTCCACAGCAGCAATCCAGGTTATCCGGGAGGGAGGTGAGAGCAGCGGCAATTTGGCCATAGTTCCTGATGAAAGGGCGGTAGAAATTGGAGAAGCGCAAGAAGTGCTGTAGCTGATCAAAAGAGCATGATCCGGGCCATTCAATGGCAGTGCACACTTTCTCTGGGTCCATGGTTACGTCTTGGGGTGAAAGGACAAAGCCCAGGAAGGAAATGACTGGAGTGTGGAACTGGCATCGGTCTAACTTGCAGTAGAGTTGTTTTTCTGTGAAGGCGCCAAAGGACCGCATGAATGTGACAGACTTAGTCTTGGGGGAAGCTGAGGATGTCGCTGAGGTAAATATACACATTCCGGAATAGCACATCTCCGAGAATCTTATTGGAAAAAGGCTGGACTGTTGGAAAGTCTAAAAGGCACCACCAGATATTCGTAGTCGACTATGAGTGTTATGAACAACATCTTCCTCTCATTCCCCTGGCGGATGCACATCAGGTTGTACACACTTCTTAGATCCTGTTTTATGAAGGTCTGTAGCCAGCAGAGTGCTTCACAGGGAAGAGGACAGAGGTTCTAAATGGCGATTTTGTTGAGTCCTCAGAAGTCGACGCGGGGATGGAGACCGCCCCCCCCCATCTTTCTTTTTGTCAAAGAAGAATCCTGCAGATGGTCAACTGAAGTTGTGCTGTAGTACTTCAGCAATTAGTTATCAATGGTTTGTGTCTCAGGAAGGGAGGGGGAGAACAGAGAGGGTGCCCAGAGTAGAGTTTGATTACACATTTGTGTGGTCTGTGAAGGTAGCAGGGCACTCGTTTCACCTTTATTAAAGGCAATGGATAAGTCATGGTTCCTAAGGTTGTCATAGCCGGGGGGTGGTAGTGGGGACAAGCTCCCACTACCTCTGAAGTGCTCCAAATGGTGTGCAACTCTAACAGCCTCTGACAACCAAGTCCAACCCTTGGCCTTCAGGTGTGGCTTAGCTACTAGGCCCAGCGGAACTGTTTCTGCTGGCAAGAGAAGTGGCAAAGGCGGACCACTGGCGCTTCAAAACCGGTTGTACCAGGCGGGGGGTGCTCGTCAGCAGCCCACCTAGGAAAAGGAAAACTCTGATTTTAAACCTCCACTGCCTTGCAGCCATTCCCACCCATGAGAAAGGCTTTGGGAGTAAACCCCAAGGAAGAAATCCAGAGCCGGGGTCCCTAGGGCAGTTTGATGTTGTTCACAACTTCACTCTGGCAACCTCTGCGACGACACTGGTGCCAAGCCGTATTGACCTTTGCCTTTCCCCTGGACTACATCAGCGACGTGGTGAGTAGGAACCCACTACATGGGCAACAGCCGGTTCTTCAGATCTTCCCACCCAAGCCTGCGACCTGGAGAGGACACAGTCCACCAGAGGCACAAACCCACGATTCCCTAGGATTGACGGCTGCCTAAGAGTACGAGTGGGGGATAAGTCATGGTAATCCTGTGGGAGTTTGGTGAGGTCCAGCGTTTCCTCCGTCTGCATGTATTTACGGGATGTAATCAGCTGAGCTCAGCTTGCAGGCAGGTGGGTTCCCAACTCAGCGGTGAACTGGCAAAGTGAGGGTCGTGAGTTGAGAGCTGTGCTAACCCAAGATGAGAGGAGTGTTGGGCGAGTCAATAAGGAGGAATTAGATGGACTCGCAGTGCTCTCTGATGCTCACGTGCATACTCTGACCATCCCAGACCCCAAGGGACGTCCGTCAATGGCCGTTGTGCAGTAGGGGTGAGACATAGGCTTAGTTGAGAGTCCAAGCTGCAAACACAGAGTCTGGCCCAGAAAGTTTCCTGTTGCACTGGAGTCCACCAGAGACTCCTGTGCATGTAGAGTTGGTGGGGTGTGAAAGTGGACGGAAGGAATGAGTCAGGCTATGATATAGGACCCTCGCCTCTACCTGGTGGTGCAATTTACCAGGACCCAGGGGGCATTTGGTGTGTTGATGATTGTCTGCTCTGCAGTGAGTGTTTCTGCACCAGCATCTGTGCTCTTGGAGGATTAAGAGAGCTCTCCCTACCTGTATGGATTCTGGTGGTGCTGATCATGAAGGTCCTGCAGCCTGAAATGGTTCTGGGATCAGAACTGGGCTTCTAGCTAGTGATCTGGAGCACCCTTCCATAAGACGCGTGAAGGGTCAGAGTGATGAGGCTTTCAAGGTTGGTGGGCATCTCCCATGTAGACAGCTCATCTTTCAAGTGATCCAAGAGCCCATGAACGTAATGGGTCAGCAGTGTTTTCACATTTCAACTGCACTCCACTGTGAGGGTCCTGAATTCCACTGGTAATCCAGCACTGAGTGTGAACTGGGTGCCGTCGGGGTATCCAAACTACTGCCCACCTTCTACTTCCCGGCTGGTCGTAACCCCAACACATCTCAGTGGTGAATTCCTTTTATTTATCGCAAATATCGCCCCAGTTAGCAGTGGCCCAAGTCAGAGCTCGGCCAGTCAGGAGGAAGGTAATGAAGGCGAGTCTGGCTCAGTCTGTAATACACGAAGAAGGCTGGAGCTTGAAATTTAAGGCGCACTGCTACAGGAAGATGCTGCATCGAGTTGAGGATCCATGAAAGAGTTCAGGCACCAGAATCTGGGGCTCTGAGAACGGAGGTCGACCGGCGTGGGCTTGCTGTTTCGAGACAGAGAGCCGGAAGAGAGTGGTGAGCAGCTGGTTGGTGGTTTCCTTGCTGCTCCTGGATCATTTGCTCATGTCGACAGACAACATCCTTTAGACGAACATACTCTGCTCGGTCAATTGTTGGTTCACTCATTCTGTCAGGAAATGTAGAGAAGGCCTGACTCAAATGCAGATTCAGTGGTGAGTGATAACTTTAATAAATAACTGCAAAACATCAAGCCAAGAGGGGACACAAAACAAGAGGGAGCAGGTGCACAACATTGACAAGGCGATATGGTAACTGAAGGTTAGCTGCAACTAGTTGAGGCTGACTGGTATGCATGAGTGAACAGGACTGTGGATGAGAGTTGGGTTCAAATAGGCTGCAGGTGATGAGGTAGAAATGAGTGGCAGGTGACTCCTGTTAGCTGGGTGGGCACTTTGAGGTAGCTGCCCGTGCAGGCCTGACGCTGTCAGTTGGTTGGCACAGCTTTTCAGTGCCCCCTCCCCCAGATACACCATCAGGGCCTGACACCTTGCAAGGGTTTACCCTCACGAAAACTGTTCTGATGTCAGTCTCCATGACAGAGATTGTGGGGTCACCAGATGCTTCAGAGATTCACACCATTGTAGTTTCCCTCTCCCTTTCAAAGTGTGCATAAAAGGCTTGGAGCTCATCTGAGGGTGAGGCACCACTGTCATTCATGATGCTGGATTTTGCTTTGTAGGAAGTAATGGCCTACAAATCCTGTCAGAGCTGACATAATTCAACACCATCTCAAACCTCAGTTGGCATTGTTTTTACGCTCTTAAAATAGCCTTCCATAGTTTATACCTGGACGCCTTGTAGGGTTCACGATGACCAGTCTTGAATGCCACCAATGTAGCCCTCTGCAGGCTATGAATCTTCTGCTACATCCCTGGCTTTTGATTTGGGTATGACCAGTATGTTCTCAAAGGCACACACTCCCGCACACAGATCATGATGAAGTCGGTGACAACCATGGCATATTCATTTAGATTCAAAGGCGAATCTCTGAATATCGTCCAGTCCACCAACTCAAAGTGCTCCTCCATCTTCCATGACAATTCCTGTGTGGGCCTCAGCACTGATGCTGGGGTCTTTAGACTCTGCCTATATGCCAGGATTAGAAGTACAGAGAGGTGATTGGACATCCCAATGTGTAGGTGAGGGATGGCACAGTCTGTGTCGTTGATGGTGGTATAACAATGGCCAAGTGTGTTGGCTCGTTTGGTTCCACAGGTGATAGGTTGGTGGTAGTTGTTCAGAGACTTCTTCAAGCTGGCCTGGTTAAAATCCCCCACAGTGATAGGGAAGGCATCATGGTGCATTGTTTCATCACTGTTGATCATGGTGCTTAGCTCCTCCAGTGCCTGCCTGACACTGGCCTGAGGTGGAACTACCAGGATATATTGAGATACAGCATGGAATAGCCCCTTCCGGCCTTCCAAGCTGCACCCCCAGCAACCCGGGATTTAATCCTAGCCTAATCATGGGACAATTTACAATGACTATTTATCCTATTAACCAGTATGTCTTTGGACTGTGGGAGGAAACCAGAGCACCTGGTGGAAACCCATGCATTCCATGGGTTTCAGACGTACAGAATCCTCACAGAGGATGTTGGAACTGAACTCCAAACTCCAATGCCCTGAGCTGTAATAGCGTCGCACTTACCACTATGCTGCCGTGGTGCCTGTCATGGCGGAAAACTCTCTCGGCAGGTAGAACAGACAACACTTGACCGCCAGATGTTCCAGGTTGTTTCAGCAGGCCTGAGGCAGAACTGTCACGTAAGTGCACCATAATAAATTAATCTTGAAGCATATCACCCCTTCCTCTTCCTTTAAAAAAACTCAGCTGACCTGTCTCTGTGGAGGATGGTGAAGCCATCGGACTTCAGCACTTCATCTGTAATGGCAGGGGTGAGCCACGTTTCCATGAAGTACACAACAGTCTCTGATGTCCCTCTGGTACTTCAATATCACTCGGATCTCTTCAGTTTTTTTTTCCAGAGACTGTACATTTGCCAGCAGGATAGTAGTGTGTGGGGTCTGAGGCCTTCGGCATTTCAATTGCACCTGTAGCCTAGCATTCCTTCCCCACTTCCATTTCCTTAAAGGGGAGCTGCACTCATGATCTGAATCTGAGGTCCAGTGTCCATTGATTTTGAGGATTGTTAGATTTTTTAAATGCCTAAATACAATGTTGCTTACTGAGGTACCCATGGATGTGACTGTAGATTTCAGCCATAGTGGTCCTAAATGGGAATATTTCATGATTCCCATCGATGCAGCATGCAAAGAGTCGCCACTTATTGACAACATCTTTAATGTTTAATTCGCTTTTATTGGAATGCCATTTTAAAACTGTGTAAGGTGCTCCTTCCCTCAGCCAGCCTGCAGGCCACCGTTGGGCAATGTGTAGCACCTGCTTAGCCCCCACCCCCCCCGAATCAGGGTTACGTGACGCCTTGGAAGCAGGTGGAGGATGGTCATATGAGCAGCTGGTGCACATCACAAGTCCTGGTTATGCGACAACTGACGGCAGGCAGACAATCTCTGAAGATTATTGATAATGGCTGGGGTCGCCCGTCTTGTAAAGACACTGCCCAGAAGAAGGTAATGGCAAACCACTTCTGCAGAAAAATTTGCCAAGGACAATCATGGTTACGGGAAGACCATGATCGCCCATGTCATTCAACACAGTACATAATGGTGATAACTCTCTTCCTCCTACTTGTAATAAAGTTCTGGAATATTTTTTAGGGGTTTTGGCCATTGCAGTCTCTGTTGACCTGGTTAAATAATGCCATGAGATAATTTTTTTTGCTTAAAGAGAGTGTTACTTTAACATAAGCTGCTGAAGGAGCTCAGGCAAAATCTGCAGAAACAAATGAAGAGTTGATGTTTCAGGTCAAGTCCGTGCATTAGCATTGAGACTGCCAAGGGAAGATAGCTAGCACGTGGATGAAGGCTGGTGAGAGAGGGGTGTAACAGAAAAATGGTAGGGAACAAGAGGAGGAAATTAGACAAATGGGACAGGATGGGGTGCATGGAGACGTGGGCAAGTAAATGATAAGGGAAAGCAGAAAAGGTAGGAATAAAGGCAATCGGGGGAGGAAGAGATGAGAAAAGTGCACCAAGGGAGAAGAAACTCTGTTTGATTGTATGTGGTTACAGGGGCTTGAGGGTGAAAGGTGGGAGCAAAGGGGTAGAAGGGTGGGGATGATAGAGAGATGGAAGCATGTGTGGGAGGGGCCGGATGAATATCGAGACTGAGGCTGTTGGGTGATAGGTGGGCACAGATAAAGTGAGGGGTGAAAATTAGGCAGACTAGGCGGGCAAGAGTGGAGACAGAGATTGGTAGGCGATGGGTGGAACCAAATAAGGGAGTGATGAACAAGGGGAGGAAGGGATGGAGAGGGTGAACAATGGGAGAGAGAAGCCAGATAAGAGTGGAAGGGAACACAGTATATGTATGCATTAGCTGAAACTGGAAAACTCAATGCTCATACCACTGGACCGTGAGCTACCAAAATAGAATACGAGATGTTCCTCTTCTAGTTTTTGTTTTGCCTGACCCTGGGAGTGGAGAAAGCTGAGAACAGACAGGTCAGGGAAGGGGTCTTGAAATAGGATGTACCAGGAATTCCAAGGCAGCTGTTGTGCTCTGTAAAATGGTTGCCTGGTCTATGCTTGGTCTCATCAATGGAGAGGAGACTACATTGGGATCACTGAATGCAGCAGTCCACATTAGAGGAGGCATTACACTCCACCCCTGGTTCCATCTACCTCACCCTTCCTGCTCAGTCCCATCAACCATCCCTTTCCCTCCATAGCCCCTACTTTCCTGCTGAGTTCCTCCAGCAGTTTATCTTGTGTTCTGGATTCCAGCGTCCCTTCTATCTGCCAATTTTGTGATAGTCAACAGGTCCTACGAAGCAGCATTTGCAAAGGTTTAGGGCTCAACATGATGACCTGGGATCTGCAAACTATTTCAGCGTTGCAGTGGTTAACTAGCTCACTATAATCTTCGCAAAACCAAATTCTTGAATGCTGAGTGCCCAAGCAAAGTTAACAAAATGTTATTACTTTTGATGGCAAAGCACTACAAATACCTTAATAACAGCTTAACAGCAAAAAATTCAGCAGTCCGAAACCAGCTATTTACTGATTTCAAAATAAGCAGCATATTGGATTAAAACATGATAAAAGTACATCTGAGGTAATAGTTCCTTTTAAGTTTCCAAAGAAGAGGAAACAAAGGGAGTAAATCTGTTAGTTTGACTCATCACTTTCGAAGTGAGAGTTTCTAGTTCACACAACATACAGTATATATATTGTGCTTCTCAGAGGTTCAGAAACTTAAAATAGTAATCGTTGGGGAAGTAAACTGATCTAATGCTATTTAAAAATTTTACTTTTTACCCTTAGAAAATATTTGAATTTGTAGCTTCAGAAAATGGGCCTCAGTATTTTCAGGACCTATCTATTCATTTAATATTATTTGATTAAATCTTACTTTGCAATACACCTTTTAATCACTTCAGTTTAATGCGAGGCATACTGATTTCTTCCTCAACTTCATATCCTGCCAATTAGGTTCTTTAGCAAAGTTCTTCCTATATGGATTAACTAAGGGCCTGGAGAACTGGAGAGGTTTGATGAATAGTCACCTTCTCCCAACTCCCAACAACACAAATATTTCAGTGGATGTCAGTTTGGTATTTTGGAACCAGATTATTCTTTGCCATTCAGTAGGATTGTCTGGTTGGGTGTTTGAACTTTGAATGTACTTTGAACTTTGATACCACTGGAATTAATAATTTCTTTATTTCTGCGGAAGGGCTTTAACGTAGTTGCAAAAGACTTTTGCATCATAGAAACATAGAAAGATAGAAAATAGGTGCAGCAGTAGGCCATTCGGCCCTTCGAGCCTGCACCGCCATTTATTATGATCATGGTTGATCATCCAACTCAGAACCCTGCACCAGCCTTCCCTCCATACCCTCTGATCCCCCTAGCCACAAGGGCCATATCTAACTCCCTCTTAAATATAGCCAATGAACTGGCCTCAACTGTTTCCTGTGGCAGAGAATTCCACAGATTCACCACTCTCTGTGTGAAGAAGTTTTTCCTAATCTCAGGCCTAAAGGGCTTCGCCTTTATCCTCAAACCGTGACCCCTCGTTCTGGACTTCCCCAACATCGGGATCAATCTTCCTGCATCTAGCCTGTCCAATCCCTTTAGGATTTTATACGTTTCAATCAGATCCCCCCTCAATCTTCTAAATTCCAACGAGTACAAGCCTAGTTCATCCAGTCTTTCTTCATATGAAAGTCCTGCCATCCCAGGAATCAATCTGGTGAACCTTCTTTGTACTCCCTCTATGGCAAGGATGTCTTTCCTCAGATTAGGGGACCAAAACTGCACACAGTACTCCAGGTGTGATCTCACCAAGGCCTTGTACAACTGCAGTAGTACCTCCCTGCTCCTGTACTCGAATCCTCTTGCTATAAATGCCAGCATACCATTCACCTTTTTCACTGCCTGCTGTACCTGCATGCCCACTTTCAATGACTGGTGTATAATGACACCCAGGTCTCGTTGCACCTCCCCTTTTCCTAATCGGCCACCATTCAGATAATAATCTGTTTTCCTATTTTTGCCACCAAAGTGGATAACTTCACATTTACCCACATTAAATTGCATCTGCCGTGAATTTGCCCACTCACCCAACCTATCCAAGTCACCCTGCATCCTCTTAGCATCCTCCTCACAGCTAACACTGCCGCCCAGCTTCGTGTCATCCGCAAACTTGGAGATGCTGCATTTAATTCCCGCATCCAAGTCATTAATATATATTGTAAACAACCGGGATCCCAGCACCGAGCCTTGCGGTACCCCACTAGTCACTGCCTGCCATTCTGAAAAGGTCCTGTTTATTCCCACTCTTTGCTTCCTGTCTGCCAACCAATTCTCTATCCACATCAATACCTTACCCCCAATACCGTGTGCTTTAAGTTTGCACACTAATCTCCTGTGTGGGACCTTGTCAAAAGCTTTTTGAAAATCCAAATATACCACATCCACTGGTTCTCCCCTATCCACTCTACTAGTTACATCCTCAAAAAATTCTATGAGATTCATCAGACATGATTTTCCTTTCACAAATCCATGCTGACTTTGTCCGATGATTTCACCGCTTTCCAAATGTGCTGTTATCACATCTTTGATAACTGACTCCAGCAGTTTCCCCACCACCGATGTTAGGCTAACCGGTCTATAATTCTGCAGTTTCTCTCTCCCTCCTTTTTTAAAAAATGGGGTTACGTTAGCCACCCTCCAATCCTCAGGAACTAGTCCAGAATCTAACGACTTTTGAAAAATTATCACTAATGCATCCACTATTTCTTGGGCTACTTCCTTAAGCACTCTGGGATACAGACCATCTGGCCCTGGGGATTTATCTGCCATTAATCCCTTCAATTTACCTAACACCACTTCCCTACTAACATGTATTTCCCCCAGTTCCTCCATCTCACTGGACCCATCTTATCCAGATGCATTACAGCTTCGAATGGCAACAGCTCTAGCTAAGGCTGCAAAAATAGCAGTGCTGTGAGTCCATCATACAAACCAGCCTCCTCTCGATTGACTCCGTGGACCTTGCATCTGCCTTGTGGAAGAGAACAACATCAGCAAGGACTCAGCCACCCTGGTCATTCTCTATTCTTTCCTTGTCCTTCAGATTAGGAGTTTGAAAACATGTGCCAGCAAACTCAAAGACAGTTCCGAAATTGAATCTCTTATATGCTAAAGATTAACCCTTGATCTTCCATTCTACCTCACTGTTGTCCTTGCATTTTATATTGTTCACCTGCACAACCTCTTTTTGTAGTTGTAACACTTTAATCTGCAGTTGTACAGGGCCCTGGTGAGACCACACCTGGAGTACTGTGTGCAGTTTTGGTCTCCAAATCTGAGGCAGGACATTCTTGCTATTGAGGGAGTGAGCATAAGTTCACAAGGTTAATTCCAGGGATGGCAGGAATGTCATATGTTGAAAGGTTGGAGCGACTGGGTTTGTATACTCTGGAATTTAGAAGGATGAGAGGGGATCTGATTGAAACATATAAGATTATTAAGGGATCGGACACGCTAAAGGCAGGAAACATGTTCCCACTGATGGGTGAGTCCAGAACCAGAGGCCACAGTTTAAGAATAAGGGGTAGGCCACTTAGAACGGAGTTGAGGAAAAACTTTTTCACCCAGAGAGTTGTGGATCTGTGGAATGCTCTGCCTAAGAAGGCAGTGGAGGCCAATTCTCTGGATTCTTTCAAAAAAGAGTTAGATAGAGTTCTTAAAGATAACGGAGTGAAGGGATATGGGGAGAAGGCAGGAACAGGGTACTGATTGTGGATGATCAGCCATGATCACAGTGAATAGCAGTGCTGGCTCGAAGGGCCGAATGGCCTACTCCTACATCTATTGTCTATTGTTTATACTGTCTCAATCTACTTATGAATGACTTGATCTGCCTTAATGACATTTATTTATTTATCGAGATTCAGTGTGGAATAGGTCATTCCGGCCCTTCGAGCAAACTGCCCAGCAATGGCCCAATTTAATCCTATCCTAATCACAAGACAATTTACAATGGCCAATTAACCTACTGACCAGTACATCTTTGGACTGTGGGAGGAAACCAAAGCACCCAGAGAAAACATTCTAACTTCAGCCGAAGGAAGCATAGTCGCATTCTCCCCATGACCACATGGCCATGGGGAGAACATACTAACTCTTTACAGGCAGCGACGGGATAGTGAAGCCAGGTCACCTGTACTGTAAAGTGTTGTGCTGTTGGGGAGAGGAACCACAGCAAGGGTTCGCATTTACATAGTAACTTAAATGGTGCACTGAATCTCATAATATGATATGGGGGTTAATCATGCAAAATTTAAACAAAGAGTTCAAAGGTACACTTCAAAGGAGTAGAACAGTCACTGAAGTACATAAGTTTAGTTGGGGAATTACAGAGCTTAGGTCTTTGGTGGATGAGTGCATGAAGGAGTGAGTAAAATGGGGGACGGGGATGTGCAAGAGGCAAGATAGAGGAAGCGCTGAGAATTTGGAGCGAGACGAGATTATAGCAATACTGTGCAAAAGTCACTGCATAGACTTTCCAAGAATAAGCGGTTGCAGAAAGGACCGGGCTTTTCAGCATATTCCAGCTTCTCTGAATGTACATGCAAAGCAAGCCTTCTCTTTCAACTACTGGGACTATACTACCCGTATGTTTTGAACTTGTTTCCTGCAATGCACTAACTTTATGACCTTGGTCTTTGTATGCACAGTCAGTGGATCCAATTTATTTATAACTAGCTGGTTACTTTTGTCTGCAATGGGGAAAGCTAAGGAAAAGCTATGTTTAAAGTAAACAGCAGAGCATGGGTGGTCTATGATTTCAATGAGATTCCGACATGCAGCCTGAATTATTTATCATGGTGTCATTTAGATACTGTATGTGAGACACTCCCACCTATTGTAGAATTGCATTTAGAGGCCCTGTGTGTATTTACAAAGTGGTAGGAGCCTTTCACCAGTTTCCATTGTGGCTCTCTCAGTTTTCATTTTCTTCACAATCACTTTAGATATCCCACAACATTGTCTTTTGTCTGCTGAGGACAGAATTAGAATAGTTTCACCCGGTGTTAGTAAGTTTAGTAAGGCATTCTTGCAGACGAAGCGAGGATTCATGTTCAGCCTGCGTCTTAGATGTGTGATCTTTACTAATGCCGGCAAGAAAGGTCCTCCGGTAGAGTAAACAACTGCACAGTGCAGACTTGGCAAACCATTCTGTGGAAAGTTCCGTGTTATGATTGGCAACGCGGAGTGAACAGAGAGGGTCTGGATAACTAGAGACACTACATCCCTGCAGGTGCATTGTGGAAAGCGTTCTTTCTGGCTGCGTCACTGCCTGGTCTGGAGGCTGTATTGCACAGAGACAGCAGAAGCCTGTAGACACTCAGCCAGCTCCATCACAGGCACGAGTCTTCCCGCCGTCGAGGACATCTTCAATAGGCAGTGCCTCAAAAAGGTAGCATCCATCATTAAGGACGCTCACGATTTGGGACATGCCTCCTTCTCATTTCTACAATCAGGAGGAAGGTACAAGAGCCCAAAGATGCACACTGAATGGTTTATGAGCAACTTTTCCCCCTCCACCATCAGATTCCTGAACGCCCCTTGAGTCCCCAAACATTACCTTGCTATTCCTCTTTTGCTTATTTAGTTGTATCTTTTGTTTGAAACTGGAGTAATCTTTATCCTTGCAGTGTACTGCTGCCACAAAGCAAACAAGGTAAACCTGATTCTAAGCTCTCTGATACAGTGCATTATGCCGGGTTCACCCCCACCATTGAAAGCCCCTTATTTTCTGTGCATTTAAAGATTTGAACTGTAGCTGGTAGGTATCACTCAGTAGGTCCAAGATTGTGGTTTCATGGTCCCATCTGGGGACTTGAGCATAAAACTCTAGCTCAGTACTGAGGAAATACTGGGGTGCCTGATGTTCAAAGTACACCCTGGTGTCCAGCTAGTCAACATCACAAATCATAAGAATTCATTGGAATCAATCGTAGAAGCAGATCACGTCCTAGAAATCCTTCTCTCTCAATATTCGTATCACACCATGTAGTTGTTCCTGTTTCCCCTGTATACCTCGAACTTGCAGATACAACACTGAGTCGTTTCATCTACATAGATTCTCTATTGACTCAGCAATAATTAAATAGTTACTATTGATGGTGAGGACCTACAAGTACCTGGGGGTGCACCTGGATGACAGACTTGGGTGGAGCACAGACGCTGTGTACAAGAAGGGTCAGAGTCGCCTCTACTTCCTGAGGAGACTGAGGTCCTTTGCAGTACACAGGCCTCTCCTTCACATGTTCTACCAGTCTGTTGTCACCAGTACAATCTTCTACGCAGTGGTGTACTGGGGCAGTGGCATCAACACGGGTGATGCCAACAGGCTCAATAAACTGATTAGAAAGGCTGGCTCTGTTATCGGAGTCAAACTGGACACATTGGAGTCTGTGTTAGAACAAAGCGCCCGCAGGGAAATCCTGGCAATTCTGGACAATGTTTCTCATCCTCTGCATGCCATCTTGGTTGAAGAGAGGAGTACTTTTAGTAATAGACTGAGACAACGGTGCTGCTTCGAAGTGTGCTATATGAGGTCGTTCTTATCCTTGGCCATTAGGCTCTGTAAGGAGTCACCCTATAGCCATGTGTTTTCACTCCAGTATAAGGAAGGTTTAATTACTGATGAATGATGCACCTCCAAGAGAGATTGCTATTTGCAGGACCTAACTCAGCATACACTGGCCGCCTCTTTTATCCATATTGCACGATACATTACATTTCAACTTTTTAAAAATTTGTTAAATACTTTGGACCCTCAGAGATCTTATAACAGATTGGGCACCTTTATCATAATTTTTAAAAATAAATCTTGCTGGATCTTTTTCCTCTTTAGCCATGGTTTTGTCCTCCTTTGGGTTCAGTTTCTGACCCTGCAGAACAGCCGTGCTTTGTTTCCTGGCCATGGTGGGCTTCATCACCCCCCACAGGTCTACCTTGCCAATTTGATCGGCCTTGCTGCAGGAATACAGGAGGGACTGCCATACCTTGGTGGAGAATGCAAAGAAAGTTCACTTCGACCATTGCTCACATGTGTACCTATAAGGAAGCTTCAGCCCATTATATTTCTCAAGGAGTAGGTTTTAGAGGAAGCAATGAGTGGTCTTGAAAGTGATCTATTCTGAGGTTTTTTATGCTGCATTCAACTTTTGTCTATTTCCCATATTAGCAAATGCCACCTTGACTTATTTTCAGCTTTTCAACTTACCACTGCCACTTTTTCAGCTGACCCAGGGTCGACTGATTCAACTGGTGCACTATAAGATAGCTATTGCATGCTAGTGTCTGTTCTACACCAGCATACACATAGGCAGGCTATTACTCACTCAACCACATCACAACCAGCCCCAGTTCAATCCTGGTGGTGACATTCACATGTATAAGCTTTCTAGCTCAAGTAACTGTATAGAAACCAGCAGAAGAATACATTTTTTTGTTCCTATTCTTGGCCTTTGGAGACTCTAGCCAATGTCTTTTTCCCTTGTCTACATCACCACTTATCTCCTTTAATACATCCAATCACCTGCACGGCTTGCAATGGGGACACAAAAGGCTGTTGTTGCAGGAACCTCAGGACATTAAAAAATCTGCGAGAAGAACTCAGAAAGGAAGGATTTAAAATGGACCCGAGGAGCAGCTTTTTCACACTGTAGGCTTTTGGTATATGGAATCAACTGTGAGATAAAGTGGTAGAGCACTGTATAATTACAATGATTAAAAGATATTTAGACAGGTATATTAGAGTCTTAGAAAAGTACAGCACATAAACAGCCACTTTGGCCATGCTGAACCATTTAAGCTGCCTACTACCATTGACCGGGCACTGGGCTCCATCCTCCTACCATCCATGTACCTATGCAAACTTCTCTTAAACGTTGATATCAAGCTCGCATGCTCCACTTCAGTTGACAGCTCATTCCACACTCTCACGACACTCTGCGAGAAGAAGTGTCCCCTCATGTTCCCCTTAAACTTCTTACCTTTCACCCCTAACCCATGAACCTCTGATATAGTCCCACCCAACCTCAGTAGAAAAAGCCTGCTTGTGTTTACCCCTCATAATTTTGTATACCTCTATCAAATCTCCTCCCAGTCTTCTACAGCCCAAGGAATAAAGTCCTAAGCTATTCAATCTTTCCTTATAACTCAGGTCCCCCAGACCCGACAACATCCTTGTAAATTTTCTCTGTACCCTTTCAACCTTATGTACATCTTTCCTGTAGGTAGATAACCAAAACTGCACACAATACTCCAAATTAGGCCTCACCAGTGTCTCATGCAACTTCACTATAACATCCTATCTCCTGTACTCAATCATTGATTTATGAAGGCCAATGTGGCAAAAGGTATCTTTACAACCCTATCTACCTGTGATACCATTTTCAACAAATTATGTACCCGTATTCCCAGATCCCTTTGTTCTACCACACTCCTCAGTTCCCTTCTTTTCACTGTGTAAGACCTGCCCTGGTTGGTCCCACCTAAGTACAATACCTCGCACATTTATGCATTAAATTCCATCTGCAATTTTTGCAGGTATATAGCATCAGATAAGCAGCACTCACAATAAAAATGTTGTTTAAATATAGATTATACACCAAACTTTCAAGTAAGAACACAAACAGAAAAAGAAAGAAAACAAAGTCCATTACAGTGGAAAGTGATCAACGTCACAAGTGTGGCTATACTAAGGTAATGATTAGGGTCATGCTGTTTGGTTTAAGAACCAAATTGTTGAAGGTAAGTCAATCACAAACAAGAGAAAATCTGCAGATGCTGGAAATCCGAGCAACACACATAAAATGCTGGAGGAACTTAGCAGGCCAGGCAGCATCTAGGAAAAGAGTACAGTTGACATTTCCGGCCGAAACTCTTCGTCAGGACTGGAGAGAAAAAGCTGAGGAGTAGATTTAAAAGGCGGGAGGAGGGGAGAGAGAAACACAAGCTGATAGGTGAAACCTGAAGAGGGAGGGGTGAGGCAAGGAGCTGGGAAGTAAATTGGTGAAATTGGTGAAATTGCCAGAAAAAACGGGATTTCCCAGTGGCTACCCATTTCACTTCTACTTCCCATTCCCATTCTGATTCGTCCATCCATGGCCTCCTCCACTGTCTTGATGAGGTGACACTTAGGTTGAAGGAACAACACCTTATATTCTGTTTGGGTAGCCTCCAAACTGATGGCATGAACATTGATTTCTCTAGCTTCTGGTAATGCACCCCACCCCCCGCCTTCACCATTTCCCATCCCCTTTTCCCTCTCTCACCTTACCTCCTTGCCCGTCCATCACCTCCCTCTGGTGCTCCTCCCCCCTTTTTCTTTCTTCCATGGCCTTCTGTCTCTTCCAGCAACTTACTTCTCAGCTCTTTACTTCATCCCTTCCCCTTCAGGTTTCACCTATCCCCTGGTGTTTCTCTCTCCTACACCCTCCTTTTAAATCTACTCCTCAGCTTTTTTTTTCTCGTGTCCTGCTGAAGAGTTTCAGCCTGAAACGTCGACTGGACTCTTTTCCTAGATGCTGCCTGGCCTGCTGAGTTCCTTCAGCATTTTGTGCGTGCTTGTTGGTTGAAGACTGTTCTTGAATTTGGTAGTGTGGGACTCCAGACTTCTGTATCTGGGCCATGTGAGAAAATGCCATGGGCCGGATGGTGGAGACTTAATGATAGACATCCAACAAATGTCCGCACTCGCTTGACTCTTCCCTCTTTCACATCCCCAAATGAAGTCAATCAACTACAAATGCCAGAGCTGCATTCAGAACCCAAAAGCTGTTCTGGCTCTGAAATGCTCAGAGCATCTCTTCCTTCTTCTAATTACTCCCTTAACAACTACAACTTTGTCCCAGACTTTGGTCATCTGTCCTATTGACTCACATCCGTGGTCGACATTGCTGTTTTTCATTTGGCTGCAGTCTTGCAAGGTGTCATGGTGTTGTTACAGATAATCGATAAACGTAGGTTTCTCGCATGGAATTTAATCTGTGCATTTCATATGATTTTGAGTAGACCTTTAAGAACAGTAGGTATTAGAAGGAGCTATTTTGAATACATTGGTGTACCAACTACAACTACTAGAAATCAATTACCTTAACTCAACCTTTGTTATTTTCTTCAGTAAAATGAGAACTACAATTTTTATATATAGTACTAAAATGCTTGTATACAATATGTTAGGCATGCATTCAAGGTGTTTACAAATGCTAGGAAAGTAATAATGCGTGAAGTTAATAGAAAGAGTGGATCTCCAGATAACTTAGAGTTTTGCAAGAGAAATCTCATTTAATAAACCGTTAGAATTTTTTTGAGTTGACACTAGAAGAAAATGTACGGTGGTTCCAGTGGACATGGCTAACAGACGTTTTTTGTTAAATGCCACTCAAGGATCATTAAAGAAAATTAGGTGATTCTGATAGTAACACCACTGGTAGGCAGGGGGATGAAAAAGCCAACACATAGGCTGAGTATGGATGCTTGGATGATATATTGCAGTTACACACGTCATTGGAATACTGTTTGCCGTTTTGGTCAGTGTGTAATGGGAAAGATGCCATTAAGCTGGAAAGTGTGCTTAGGAGATTTACAGTGATGTTCCTGGGACTAAAGAGACTGATTCTAAATACTTTGTGTCCCAAGGGAGAGAGGCTGAGCAGGTTGGGGCTTTACATATTGGACCATCAGTGAATGAGGGGTAATTAGAGAGTCCAGAGGAGGTTTGCAAAGCATTATAAGATGTTAGTCAGGCACACTTGGAGTATTGCCAACAATACTTTTGGCCCCATATCTCAGAAAGGATGTGTTGTCATTGGAGGGAGTCTAGAGGAGGTTCACCAGGATGATTCTGGGACTGAAGGAGTTAACATATGAGGAGCGTTTGGGCCGATACTCACTGGAATTTAGAACAATGCAGGGGGATCTCATTGAAACCCTCTGAATGTTGAAACAACTAGATAGGGGAGAATGTTTCCTGTGGTGAGGGTATCCAGAACTAGAGGGCACTGCCTCAAAATTGAGGGGCGACCCTTTAGAACAGAGGTAAGGAGGCATTTTTTTATGCAGAGTGTAGTAAACCTGTGGAATCCTCTGTCACAGACTACAGTGGAGGCCACATCTGGGGTATATTTAAGGCGGAAGTTGATAGTTTCCTGACCGGTCAGGGCATCAAAGGATATGGCAAGAAAGCAGCTGTATGGGGTTGAGTGGGACCCGGAATCAGGCATGATGCAATGGCGGAGTAGACTCGATGGGCTGAATGGCCTAATTCTGCTCCTATGTCTAATGGCCTAATCTTGCAGAGGTATATTGAATAATGAGGGCCGTAGAGAGGATGAAAGCACATGGTCTTTTTCTTAGTGTTGAGGATCAAGAACTACAGCGTATAGGTTTAAGATGACAGATTTAATAGGAATCTGAGAGGCAACGTATATGTCAGTACATGGAGTAAGCTGCCACATGAAGTACTCGAGGCAGGTACATTAACAACACTGAAGAGGTACTTTGATGTGTACACAGATAGGAAAGGTTGAGAGGGATATAGGCCAAATAGGGGCAAATTAGAGGAGCTTAGGAGACATGAGCCAGTTGGGTTGAAAGGCAACTTCTGTGCTCTGTTACTGTGTGACAGTAACTGGCTGGAACTGAGGATTATTAATGGACAATAAAAATAGAGAGTAATTAAGAAATAAATCATTTGCAGATTGGAAGGTGGGACCAATATGTGCCATATGGATTGGTGCACAATGTATATTAATGATTAGAATGAGCTGAGTGCCATATATACTGGCTTGCTGATATTACAAAACGGTGTTATGAAGAGGATTCTGAGGCTTCAAGAGAAGAATGAGTCATTTGTGTAGTTCCTGTTGAGTATACCATTAAAACTGAGTGTATTTTATGGTAACATTTTTGATAAATTGTCTGATGACAGGTGGAAATGTAGTGTGGAAAATGTGAAGTCATCCACTTTGGTAGAAAAATAGGAATATTTTTCAAACGGTGAGCAAGATACTATAACGTTGGTGTTCAAAAGGACCCAACTGCACTTCTACATAATTCACTGAATGCTGAATGCAGGTACAGCAAACAATGGGAAAGTAAGTGGTATGTGGACTTTATTACAGGAGGAATTGAGTCCAGACAAAGGTTTACCAGCTCAATTCCTGGGATAAGGAGTTTGTCCCATAGGGACAGATTCAACAGCCTGAACCTGTGCCCTTTTGACTTCAAGGAATAAGAAGAGATCTTAAACAAGCAAAGCATTTACAGGTCCTGACAAGGTAGATGGTGGTGATGATGTTTCCCTTGGTTAGGCTGTCTAGAACCAAGGATCACATTCCAAAAACAGGCATACAGGACAGAGAGGGAATTTCGGCCCCGAAGATAGTGAATCTTTGGAATTTTCTACCCCGGAGACATGTGGAGGTCCAGTCACTGAGTAAATTCACGGCAGACTTCTATAGACAGGTAGATATTAAGGGAAAAAAGGCATATGGTGCCTATGTGGCAAACCGATGGTAAAAGAGTAGCTCTGACCTTATAAACAGTGGAGCAGATAGGAGGGGCTGGATGGCTTCCTCCCGTCGAACATTGCGTAATCACACCCAGGTTGATAAATCGACAGGGACAGGAAGCTGAAAATCAGTGTGCTCGATTAGTCGAATGGATAATGCTAATGATAAAGTACGAGCAACTTCCATCAGCTGAAACAGTGGGACTGTTGCTCCAAGACTCACATCTGCACTGACCTGACAGCCATGCCTATTGGCCTTTGACTGAGTTCTGTTCTGTACTCACATAGGCCAAAGGTTATGGAGGAGCTACGCAAGTTAGAACAAAATGTTGGTGAAGATCCAGCAGTGTGCAAGTAACCCTGACAGCAGAAAAGTAATCTTGTGACCATTAATAAACACAAAAGGCTGTAGGTACAAGAATTTCTGCTGGCGTTGTAAATCTTGAGCAACACGCACAAAATGCTGGAGGAACTCAGCAAGTCAGTCAGCTCTATAGATGCTACCTGACCTGCTGGGTTCCTCCAGGATCTTGTGTGTGCTACAAAGGGCTGAACACCTACACCAATCCAAAACGCAGGATTAAGTCAGCCCTGAAGACTTAGTCACTGCTAGCTGGTTTATTATTACTGCACGTACTGAGATACAGTGAAAAACTTTGTTTTTATGCCACCCACACAGACCATTGTATACATAAGTACACTGAGGCAGAATAAAAGGAAAAAGCAATAACTGAATACAGAATGTAGTGTTACAGTTATAGAGAAAGTGCAGTGCATGTGGAAACATAAACTGCGAGGGTCATGATGAGATATAATGAGAGATCAGGAGTTCTTTCTCATACAAGAGGTCTATTCACGAGTCCTACAGCAGCGGGATGGAAGCTGTCTTTGAGTCTGTGGGACGGGTTCTCTAGCTTTTGTGTTTTGTAGCCCATAATGAATAAAATGTTGCAAGAAGTCTCACTCTGCTCACGCAACACAGTGAACACAAAACAGGAACGCTGGGCGCTCAGGGAAGGGTGCAGCCAGCTGAAGAAACACAGTGCGTGGCTGAAACAGAGCAAGAGTGGGCCCGGTGTTCAGAGTTAACAAGAATGAACAGAGAACTGCCCGGGAAAGCTAATATCTGTGTGGAAGTGAGTCAGCTGATGGGCATTACTGAGCTTCCTCTTTCCTCAGAATCCTTCAGTGTAACTTGCACATTTTGTTGTGTCTGCCACCAGACTGGATCCATCCACAAGATATCGCACATAGAAAGAGCCCTTCCTCGAGAGCAAAGATCAATGGAGTGTGTGTAAAATCTGTAGAAGCAACTTAGCCGTTGCTTGTCCATTATGTATCATGTAATGGAATTCCTCCATCTACGGGGTTAGTACAGTAATCACCCATATAATGGAACTGGGCCTCAACCTGATTCTGTGGCTCAACCCAGTGGTCTAAAAGATCCTATCTAAGGCCATTAACAAATGGGTCAGTTGTGCTCCGAGACAGATGATCCACCCAGACCAAATCTGTGCTGTACCTGGCAGAATAAATTCTGTCAGCTTTGTGCTGTTCAGGGATACCAGTGCCTATGTTCAGGACAGAGGGGATTTGGAAGCTTGGACCAGGAGAAAGCCTTTGACAGGGTTTCACACATGTGCATGATAGGCGTGATCTCCAAAATGGGGAGGGAATCAGAAATTAATGGGTGGGAGACAGATAGTTTTCTCATCAAACCTGCAGTCAGACAGGGTTGTCCACTCTTCCTTGCCTTGTTTGTCTGCTGCACAGAACCCTTTACCAAATCCACCAAGAAGAACGAAAGGATAAGAGGAGTGACACTGCCAGGCAATGCAAAACCTCCTTCAGCATGACATTGTCACTGTCTTCTACTCAGATCCATGGTCCTTTCACAGATTTATCAGCATCTGCAGCAAGTTCAAGTTGGCGTCGGTGGCCAGTGTCAACCACAGGAAGAATAAGCTGGTATTCTTGGATTACTGGCCCAACCGATCCAATGACCCCTTCACTGTCACGCCCGACTATCTGAAGGTGCTAGGGATCTTATTTCCAGGGGTTGAGGTGTGTAATAAGAATTGGCCAGAGCAGGTTGGGAAGGTCAAACAAAAGCTGACTCTGTGGAAATAGCAATTCTGTAAATAGCTGGGAAGAACCTGACTATCGGGTGTGATTTGCACTCAGGATTGGCACAGGTGTGGCCTGTTCACTCCTCTTTTTGCCTTGAAGGACCATTTTATCTGGTGTCTAAAATGGAGCAAATGTGGATAAGCTGCAAAGGGTTGCAAACTCATGGGGAATGGTCTCTCCAGCATTGAGGACAAATCAAAAGGCAATGCCTCAAGAAGGCGGCATCCATCATTGAGGACCCCCATCACCCAAAACATGCCCTCTTCTGACTGCTACCATCAGGAAGGAGGTACAGGATTCTGAAGACACACACTCAACGTTTTAGGAACAGCTTCCTCTCCTCTGCCATTAGATTTCCGAATGGACAATGAAACCACTCATAAACACTACCTTTCTATTATTTTGCTCTCTGTTTGCTCTACTTATTTAATTTAGTTTATATACAGTATATAGGGTGGAAGGGTGGAGAGACATCGCTAACAAATGAGGTATATGGTGCTCCTTTCCTTCGCTAGCCTTCAGATCACCCTTGGGCAAGGTGTAGCACCTGCTTAGGGTCACATGAAGCCATGGGAGCAGGTGGTGGATGGTCACATGAGCAGTTCGTGCACATCACAAGTCCTGGTTATGCAACACTGACACCAGGCAGATAATCTCTGAAGAGCATTGATTATGGCTGAAGTCACCCATCTTGTAAAGACACTTCCCAGAAGAAGGCAATATCAAACCACTTCAATAGAAAATTTGCCAAGAACAATCATGGTCAAGACCATGACACCCACATCATGACATGACACATTAATGTTGATGATAATATATAAACTAATTAATACTAATAAAAAGCTACATATATAATTGTAATTTATAGTTAATGTACTGCACTGGACAGTTGCAGCAAAAGAACACATTTCACAATGTATGTCGGTGGTATTAAACATAATTCTGATTCTGATCTCAATGTACGCTACCTTCAGGATGGTTGTGTAGAGGAACAGATGGTCCCTCGCCATCTGTTTTGGGAAGGATGCCAAGGGTCTGTGTCCCAGTTCAGACCCTGCAAAGCAGAGGACTTCCTGACCTACAGGCGGTCCCTGGAGACACATGCCAAGACAGACATCAAGGTGGATGCTCATCAACTTGTTGAAAGTTGCCTTTGGTCTCCCTGAGACTTGTTGGTCTTCCAGCAGTGTGAGGTGTCTGTAAGGGAAAGCTGCGAATGGCGCAGTCTAGGCTGAAGCAGTACCTGCTGACGGATGCACTGAAACCTGGTGCAGCCAATGGTCTGTGGGGGAAGACTGTACTCCAGGCTCCTTCTGGGGGGCAGAATTGAGTAGGGAAGTCCACCGAGCAACAGAAATGGCATGTCACCCCAGGGTGCCACATGATGACATGCTGCTGTATTCGTTTTTCCTTTGTGTATATATCATTTATTATGAATAAAGTCCATTTTTGAAACTTAAAGAGTACCTTCACTCCAATGAGGTAAACAATGTGCAGATTGAAAAATGAGCATTGTCGATCAATTTTGGGTTTACTTTGATTTTAGATGTTCCTTTTTCAGATGTATTCTACTCTGCGGATGGCAGGGTGGATATATGTCTCTACCAAAGGAAATGTAAGTCGCTCCTTCCCTCCACTAGCCTGCAGATCACCCTTGGGTAATGTGTAGTACCTGTTTCGCCCCTCCGATGAGGGTCACATGAAGCCATGGGAGCAGGTAGTGGATGATGGTATGATCAGCTGGTGCACATCACAAGTCCTGGTTTAGCGACCGCTGACAACAGGCCGACAATCTCTGAAGAATATTGATAATGGCTGGGGTCACCCATCTTGTAAAGACCCTGCCCAGAAGAAGGCAATGGCAAACCACTTCTGCAGAAAAAATTTGCCAAGAACAATCATGTTCATGGCGAAATCATGGTCATCCACATCATATGACATAGACGAACGATTCCACTCTGGGGATGATGGGTCAAGCCCAAAGGCCACTGTTGACCACACCTCTAATGCAGACATGCAGGTGACTAGCTCATCCTTCTCAGCAGGTGCATTATGAATAGGCTCTATCCTGTAGCTGGCATAGTATTGCCATTTGAGCGATCTACCTTCTGAACGGACCACTGTAGATGAACTGCAGAAAATTTTCTGACTGGTTGCACCCTGCCCTAGTACGGTAATTACAAGACACAGAAATGCAAAAGGCTGCAGAGTGTTGTAGACGCAGCCTAGTCCCTCTTGGGTGAAACTCTCTCCACCACTGAAAGCATCTATATGAGGTGCTATGCAACATACACAATACGCTGAAGGAACTCAGCAGGTCAGGCAGAATCTATGGAAATGAACAAACATTTGACGTTTCCATTTTGGCATTTGACAGTCGGCATTTTGTGTGCATTGCTTTGGATTTGCAGGATTCCGCGTGTACATGTGGCACTGTCTTAATGAGGTGACATCTCTCATCTAGGATCTCCATGGCCATGGCTTCCATTCTCTGCTATCATTGGGCAGAAGGTACAGACCCAACGTCTCACACCACTAGGTCAGGAACAGCTCCTTTCCAACAGCCATCTGGTTCTTGGACTGATCTGCACAACCTCAACCTTACCTCAGCAATGGAACACTACGGACCATCTCTTGCGCCACCACGGGCTTGTCTCATTCAGCTAATGTCTTCTTTTATTTCTTCAGTGCCTTGTATAATTTATGTATAACTCACATTGTGTGTGTTGTCTGAATCAATATGTCCCTGACGTTGCAGCACGCAAGCTTTCCATTGTTCCTGTACCTCACCGCACTTGTGCATATGACTGACCAACATTTCAGAAATAGGCTGTTTGAGTAATGTTTGTGCTGGAAGATTAATGAAAAATGTTCTTTTTGATGAAATGTTGCAGCTTACACAGCATTACCCATGTAAGCTATTCAGAAAACAAAGCCGCAGCAGTTTGTGATAACTGACTAAAACCCTCCATTAGATCATCACCATCCATCGGTTATTATTTAGAAAATATCCAATAGACACTTGAACATGTGCCTAATGTTTTTAGTTATTTTTTGTTTTTGGCTGCAGTTCTCTGTGTAGG
The DNA here is from genome assembly GCF_963921235.1 of Mobula hypostoma. NCBI lineage: Eukaryota > Metazoa > Chordata > Chondrichthyes > Myliobatiformes > Myliobatidae > Mobula > Mobula hypostoma. Next base: position 143,245,614 of record NC_086098.1, read on the forward strand.
AGGATCTGCTTTAAGGAATCCGGAGTCATGTTCACGTCATCAAGCCTCAGGTTTCATTTTTAGTGCGTTCTTACCATTCTCATGTAACAAATCACTCACTAAAAACCTGAAAACAAAATTGTGCAAAATTAGTCTATTGACCTTTAGTAACTGTTGACAACCGGAGAAGGAAGGAACTTATACTGAAGTATCTCATTGCTTGTGAAACTGTTTGTTCATCATTGCTTTGCTGGTCCATATATAATCAGATATATACCATTTATCCAACAATGGAAGGACCACTCGGTGCTGATGTACATAAATCACAAAAGGTTGGTTTGCAGGTGCAGCAGGCTATCAAAAAGGCAAATGGAATGTTGGCCTTCATTGCTAGAGGGATTGAACTTATGAGCAGGGAGGTTATGCTGCAAATGTACAGGGTACTGGTGAGGCTGCACCTGGAATACTGCGGGCAGTTCTGGTCTCCTTACTTGAGGAAGGATAAACTGGCTTTGGAGGTGGTGTGGAGGAGGTTCACCAGGTTGATTCCAGAAATGAGGGGGTTAGACTATGAGGAGAGATTGGGTCACCTGGGACTATACTCACTGGAATTCAGAAGAATGAGAAGAAATCTTATAGAAACATGTAAAATTATGAAAGGGATAGATAAGATAGAGGCAGGAATGTTGTTTCCACTAATAGGTGAGACTAGAACTAGGGGACATAGCCTTAAGATTTGTGAGAGTAGATTTAGTACGGAGATGAGGAGGAACTGCTTTTCCCAGAGAGTGGTGAATCCATGGAATTCTCTGCCCACTGAAGCAGTGGACATTACCTCAGTAGATATAGTTAAGACAAGGTTGGATAGATTTTTGCATAGTAGGGGAATTAAGGGTTACGGGGAAAAGGCAGGTAGGTGGAGATGAGTCGATGGCCAGATCAGCCATGATCTTATTGAATGGCGGGGCAGGCTCGACAGGCCAGATGTCCTACTCCTGCTCCTAATTCTTATGTTCTAAAGTGATATCTGAGTCTCTGACTCGATCAATCTCTAGTCCTTCAAGTTCTTTTCCTCTTAAACTACTTATTCTGTTTTTATTCTCATTCACTCCCTGCATTTTCACAACGCTCGAACATTTATTCAGAATTTTCTATTGGATTATTGGGTGACCATTTTGATTCATACAACCATATCATTAGATTACATTGCTCAAGATGGCACTGAGCTGAATGTTCGGTTAAGGTTGCTACTCAGGGCTAGTTGTTTTTGGTGCTTTTTGAGTTCATGGGGATGGTTTTTGGGAATGGAAAGGAGAGTCAGGGGTCAGGTTAGGGTATTAGGGACAAGGATATGTGGAATTAGAGGACAGGACAGAGCTTTAAGTCTCCACCCCTTGTTTGAAGGATAGCAACATGGACGTGGAATGTTCAAGGACCAGATTGGATGTCGGGCTGGCAGACCAGTGTCGATGAGGGCTGCAGCCCGCACCCTGAATCAGTGAGTTATAGGCAGCTTCCGGACTGGGAGTTCGATGCAGGCAGGATCAATGAGATCCAATGCCCCCCACCTCCCCCTCCCCAGTTTGCAAATCAGTGAGAATGGAGTTCACGGGCCCAATGCTCGTGGCCCCGTCTTTGGTGAGTCTGAAGTTCAAGGCCTGGTGTTTGGTGATCAGCTGAGGATCAAGGCACAGGGGGTCGAGTCGGAAGTCCAGAAGATGAGGCCCGTTGGCTGGAGCCCCAGGGCAGTGAATCTCCGGGAGTCCAGTGGGGTCATGAGAGGCCTAATGTTGTGAGTGTGAGATTGCTGGAGGCTGGAGGCCAAAGAAGGTGGACTGTCTTGGGGTTAGAGGACAGTGTATGAGTGTGGGTGGGAGGGAGGAGGTCTAACTGCTGGTGTTTTGTTGCCTGTTCTGTTCTGCTTTGTTGCATTTTGTTCTGCCAAGCATTATGAACATGGTAAATTGGAATTGGAATGTGTGTGGACACTTGCAGACTGCTCACAGCAAACCATCAGATGTAAACAATGCATTTCACTCTATGCTTTGACATACACATGATAGGTAAACCGGAATCTTAAAACCTGAATGAATGTTACACAGCTTAAATGTAGGCCATTCAATAATGTCATAGGGTCATAGAATTAGACGGCACAGAAACTAAGTTGCATACTTGGGTCCTGCTTCAGGGTTTCGACCCAAAACATTAACAGTTACTTTCCTTTCTCAGATGCTGCTCGATCCACTGAGTTCCTCCAGCAGTTTGTGTGTAGCCTACCAGAGGCAGTTCCATTTGCCAGCATTTTCCTTCTAAACCTTTCTATTAATATACCTGGCTAAATGTCTTTTGATCATTGTAATTGTACCCTTCTCTACCATTTCATCTGGCAGCTTGTTTCATATCTCCACGTCCTTTGTGTGAAAACATTGCCCTTCAAGTCCCTTCTTATCTTAACCTATGCCCTCAAGTTTTACACTCACCTCTAATACTCCTCATTAGTGTATGTACCTGCATTATGTCACTCTTTGCCTCCTACACTTGGGGGGAGGGGCGGGGGGAGACAGCAAATTCAGCCTCCGCCAACTCAAGCCCTCCGAGTCTTGGAAATGTCCTTGCAATTCTTTTTTTGCCCTTTTTCCGATTTACAGACGTCCTCTCTATAGCTAGGTGAGCATAATTGTACACAGTAATCTCAGTCAGGTCTCACAATGTCTCATGCAGCTGTAACAACCCCTGAACACAGCAGCCTGACCAATGAAGGCAAACATGCCAAGCACCTTCTTCATCATCTTCTAGGACTGTGTCACCAATTTCAGGAAACTTATACCCCTAGGTCTCTGTTCTATAAGCTCATCAAGGCCCTGTCACTAACAGTGTAAGTCTTTCCCTCCTACATCAAGTGCATCAGGCCTTTCCTGTACAGCAAACCTGTCAGTCCCATTCACCCACTTTCCCTTGTAGTGCTGTATATTAATTTCTTTCAAGTGCATCTCAAATCCTCTTTGAGCATTGAATCGTAACTATTCTGATTTGTCATCACATCTTTTTGCAGCTTTTGCCCAAATATCTTCTTCACAAGAGGACAGGTTCTCTTTGTGAAGTTGTAGCACTCATTCAAAGTCTTTCATAACTTTGAAGGCCTCTATTAGGTCATTTTTGTCTTCCGTTTCAAAGGGAAAATATATCCAGGCTGCTCACCCTTTTCCTAATGAGCAGGTGAAAGGTTAGTGATCTGTTACCATAGATCATATCTATGCTCCCTCTCCAGTGCCTATGTATCGATTTTACCATTTATAAAGGGAGAAAATACTGCACAGTTCCACAAACCTGAGTATATATTAAGGCTTAAAACAAATTTAGGATAGCAATGTTATTTTTGAACTGCATCCCTCCAGGAGTCAAATAATCCCAGTGCCCTGCAACAAACTTTCAATAATTGATGCTTTTGTAAAGGCACCTTGGATATCAAATATTTACACTGGGTGTGGTTGTGTGAAAATGAAACAAGGACTTTTGTGCAGGACTGTGGACACGTTACACAGCAATTAACACATCTTAAACACGAGAAAGTCTGCTGATGTTGGAAATCCAGAGCAGCACACACAAAATGCTGGAGGAACTCAACAGGTCAGGCAGCATCAGTGGAAATTAGATCATAAGACCATAAGACCATAAGATATAGGAGCAGAAGTAGGCTATTCAGCCATCAAGTCTGCTCTGCCATTCAATCATGGGCTGATCCAATTCTTCCAGTCATCCCCACTCCCCTGCCTTCTCTCCATACCCCTTGATGCCCAGGTTAATCAAGAACCTGTCTATCTCTGTCTTAAATGCATCCAGTGACTTGGCCTCTGCAGCTGCTTGTGGCAACAAAATTCCATAGAGTTACCACCCTCTGACTAAAGTAATTTCTCCGCATTTCTGCTCTAAATGGAGTCCGTTAATCCTGTCCTAGACTCCCCTACCATGGGAAATAACTTTGCCATATCTAATCTGTTCAGGCCTTCTAACATTTGGAATGTTTCAATGAGATAGAAACATAGAAACATAGAAAATAGGTGCAGGAGTAGGCCATTCGGCCCTTCGAGCCTGCACCGCCATTTATTATGATCATGGCTGATCATCCAACTCAGAACCCCACCCCAGCCTTCCCTCCATACCCCCTGATCCCCGTAGCCACAAGGGCCATATCTAACTCCCTCTTAAATATAGCCAATGAACTGGCCTCAACTGTTTCCTGTGGCAGAGAATTCCACAGATTCACCACTCTCTGTGTGAAGAAGTTTTTCCTAATCTTGGTCCTAAAAGGCTTCCCCTTTATCCTCAAACTGTGACGCCTTGTTCTGGACTTCCCCAATATCGGGAACAATCTTCCTGCATCTAGCCTGTCCAATCCCTTTAGGATTTTATACGTTTCAATCAGATCCCCCCTCAATCTTCTAAATTCCAACGAGTACAAGCCCAGTTCATCCAGTCTTTCTTCATATGAAAGTCCTGCCATCCCAGAAATCAATCTGGTGAACCTTCTTTGTACTCCCTCTATGGCAAGGATCCCCCCTCATTCTCCTAAACAGTAAACAATTTTGGCTTAGACCCTTGTTCAGGGCTGAAAAGGAAGGGAGAAGATGCCAGAATAAGAAGGTGCGGGGAGGAAAAGGAGGCTAGCTAGAAGTTAATAAGTGAAGCCAGGTGGGTGGGAAAGTTCAAGGGCTGGAAAAGAAAGTATCTGATATGAGAGGAGAGTGGACCATAGGAGAAAGGGAAGGAGGTGAGGACCTAGGGGAATTATAGGCAGGTGAGAAGAGGTAAAAGGTCAGAGTGGAGAATAGTGAAGTGGGAGCAGGAATTTTGTTTATCAGGAGAAATCAATTTTCATGACATCAGCTTGTAGTCTACCCAGACAGAATATGAGGTGTTGCTTCTCCACCCTGAGAGTGGCCTCATCTTAGCACAAGGGAGGCCATGGACCAACATGTCAGAATAGGAATGGGAGTTAAGATGTTTGGCCACTGGGAAGTCTCGCTTGTGGCAAATGGTGCAGAGGTGCTTGATGAAGTGGCCCCCAATTCATACACCTGACCTTTCTTTCCCGTTTTGAAGTTTGGATGCATATACAGCCCTCTCTTTACTTCACAAATGGACCTTGTGCTTTCATAGACTTTTACCTTCCGGATGCAATTATCAATAGGTTTCAAAAATGTTGCAAATGACATTACCATCAGCGGCCACTTCCTGAAGTAGGATTTCGGCCAGCAACGTAGACAGTTCATTCATTTTTGTGAGTTTTGTCTGATCTGCTGAGTTCTTCCAGCATTCTGTGTGTGTTGCTCTGAAACGTATCATCTTACAATGTAATTTGCCAAGCTCACTTGTGAATACGCTGACTTCTTTGCTGTGGGTTTGGTTCATAGATGTGGTCACCTTCTGCTGCAGTAATGTGGCGATGATTTGCTCATGAGCTTGAAGAGTGAATTTCACTGGTCTACCCAGGCCACATTGAGCACTGCAGTTAACTGAGATGAATGCTGTTTTCTGAGGGAGGGGAAGTGATCCATAGATTTTCTCCAAGGACTTTGATGATAATGGAGTGGTGTTGTACAGAGTTGTGTGGTGGGATAGAGTCTTGTTTGACCTCCATTTTCATTGGCTTGTGGTGGATACATTGGCAAGAACTAGGGCTTGCATTCATTGTAGAATTGATAGATAGTTAGGAAAGCTAAATTTGAGAAGAATCTTTTATGATTCTTCCTAGTTTATGGAGCGGGAGGCTTTGATGATGTAAACAAAACTATGCACAGTGGTTGGTGCTGACCCCTTTAGTCTGTTGTGCAGTGAACATAACGTCCACTGTGCATGTAATCCACATGATAATTCTGGGAGGATCTCATCAGCCAGAAGACGAAGGTGATTGATAAGAATGCTTTCAATGACTTTTCCTCTCGGGGACAGTTCAGAGGCCCCTCAGTAACTATGAAACATAGAAACATAGAAAACCTATAGCACAGTACAGGCCCTTCGGCCCACAAAGCTGTGCCGAACATGTCCTTACCTTAGAAATTACCTAGGTATTACCCATAGCCCTCTATTTTTCTGAGCTACATGTACTTGTCCAAGAGTCTCTTAAAAGACCTTATTGTATCCACCTCCACCACCATCGCCGGCAGCCCACTCCACACACTCTCCACTCTCTGCATAAAAAACTTACCCTGACATCTCTTCTGTACCTACTTTCAAGCACCTTAAAACTGTGCCCTCTTGTGCTAGCCATTTCAGCCCTGGGAAAAAGCCTCTGACTATCCACACGATCAATGACTCTCATCATCTTATACACCTCTATCAGGTCACCTCTCATCATCTGTTGCTCCAAGGTAAAAAGGCTGAGTTCACTCAACCTATTCTCATAAGGCATGCTCCCCAATCCAGGCAACATCCTTGTAAATCTCCTCTGCACCCTTTCTATGGTTTCCACATCCTTCTCATAGTGAGGCGACCAGAACTGAACACAGTGCTCCAAGTGGCATCTGACCAGATGGATATCTTCTTTCTTGAAAATGGTCATGATCGTTATGTCTCTGAGATTCCTTCTCGTGCTCCCCTCATCCCAAGTAAGAAAAACAAGGGTGTGATTTCACAACAGAGCTACTTCATTGTCTAGTTTAGTTCTTCAGCAAAGATTTCATCTGCTTCACAGCTGGTGAATAGACTTTTTTTTTCTTACAGGGCTCAGACAGTCTGTAATGGATAGATACCTTGTAGTGGAATGGAGTTAAGGACACTCACATTCTTGTTGAGGAGATCAGTCAAGAACTGCTTCTAAAAGATGTTTCCCTATAAGATCTCCTTCCCACCTCCCCACCATGGAGGACATCTTCAGAAGGTAGTACCTCAAGAAGGTGACATCCATCATGAAGGACTTTTACCGACAGGAACATGCCCTCTTCTTATTACTATATTGGAGAGGAGCTACAGGAATCTGAAGACCCACACTCACTGTTTAGACTCACACTCAACTTTTTTAGGAAACAGTTTCTTACTCTTCACCATCAGATTTCTGAATGGTCTATGGGAGAGTCCCGAGAATGATCCCAGGAATGAAAGGATAAATGTATGAGGAGCATTTGATGGCTCTAGCCCTGTACTTGCTGGAGTTTTGAAGAACAGCGGGGGGCGGTGGGGTGGTTGGTGTTGATCGTTGAAACCTGTTTAATATTGAAAGGCCTAGACAGAATGGATGTGGAGAGGGTGTTTCTATCATGAAGGAACCTAGGACCAGAGGGCTCAACCTCAGAAAACAAGGACGTCCCTTTAGAACGGAGATGAGGAGGAATTTCTTTAGCCAGCCGGTGGTGAATCTATGAAACTCATTGCCACAGATGGCTGTGGAGGTCAAGTTATTGAGGTATCTTTAAACTGGATGTTGATAGGTTCTTGATTAGTAAGGGCTTCGAAGGTTATGGGGTTGAGAAGGATAATAAACCAGCTGTGATGGAATGGTGAAGTAGACTTGATGGGCTGAATGGCCCAATTCTGCTTCAATATTTATAGTCTTATGGCCTAACTCATGAGCTCTACCTCACTATTCCTCTCTTGCGCAATTTATTTACTTTGTTATTCCTGCACTGTTCTGTGGCCATCGAACAACAGATTTCACAATTTATGTCAGTGCCATAATAAACCTGATTCTGGTTCTGATTTTATCCCTGGCGCTCAGTAGAACGGGCCTTGGATATCCACATTTTATATGGCCTTGCTGAAGAATCCACTTATGCGATGGTTCTCCGGTACTCTTTTTACTCACCCTTCAGTCTCTGGGTCATGAGATTTTTATTGGTTATCAATCTTCTGTTGGCTATAGAGCTGTTTCTTTGCCATTGATTCATGAGGGTTCCAGTCGGAGAATGCCTTGCTACTTACAATTCCAATTTTCTGGCAACACCCAGTACTTTGGTGGTGCCAATCTGGTACATTGTTTTTCCTGGATTATTGATACACCAACAAACTTTTATTTCACTTGTTTTAGATGATATACAGTAGACCAATACATCTTCTGGTAAACTCTCCGAATTTAAGGAGACTGTAGGCAAAACAACTGGGTAGGTTTCATTAGAGTGTGGGAAACAGAACTAGGAGGGGTTCAGTGGAGTTCAAGAGCCGTGTGTGACGAGGGGAACGTGGGAGCCAACGCTTTGGTATGTCACTGAGTCCAGATCATGGAGTGAATGTAAAGCAGAGGTTGATAGATTCTTGATAAGTCAGGGCGTGAAAAGTTAAGGGGAGAAGGCAAGAATATACGGTTGAGAGGGGAATGGATCAGCCACAATGAAATGGTGGAGCAGACTCAATGGGCCAAATGCCCTCATTCTGCTCCTATATCTAATGGTCTTATGGAGGACCGCAGGGCTGTTTAGGCATTGGCCACTCTCTGTGTTTTATTGGTTGTGAGTCATCAGCTGGTTTGTGAATTGTCTGTTGGCTGGAGCTTTTCAGTGGAGTCCATCAATCTTACAGTATTGATTTTCTTATTGCCGAATTCTGTTGCCATGACTGTTTTGACACTTAGGTAATGGAGAAAGAGATCAGATTAGGTCGCGGTTGGTAACTAACAGGTGACTCAGAAATCCTTGGAAAACTTGGTGAGTGAGCAAACACATATGCAAACACCATGCACAAACTCCATACAGATGCATAATCAACACATACACACACACACACACACGCTCTTTCCGTTACCTCCATCATTAGCTCCCTCCCATCATCTTACCTCACCCTACTTTTCTTTCCATTCCCTCCCTCAGTCTCCACTCCCTCGCTTTCTTTACTGACTCTTCCCCTTTCCCCACCTTTCCTTCTCTAACCTCTTCCCTCCTTCTCCCCCCACACCTGCATTTGGCTGCTCACTCTGCCGTTAGCGGTCTACGAATGCCAGACCTTCTGCATGCACTCCCAGCAACCAAGAGCTGGAACTTTGTACCGACCAGCCAGGAAAACATGTACACCATAGACTTCATCGCCTAAAGTGCTGTGAACAGGTGATGGGCCCTGCTGTGTGGTTTAAATCTTCACCCTTCCTCCACCAAGTTCAATCCATCCCATACTCCAGTCGCAGAGGTGAAGGTTTCCTTGATGGCGAATGAATAGTGAGACACTGGAAGACAATCAGAGGGAAAGAGGAATAAAGGAGATCTCAAAGCTTAGGAAAAGTAATCATTACAGACCATGGCCACTTCACTCACCCTAAGGATCATTGGGGACCTGAGTCACCCCAACCACAATCTATTCCAGCTGCTACCATCCGGGAAACGGTACCGCAGCATAAAAGCCAGGACTGACAGGCTCCGGGACAGCTTCTTCCACCAGGCCATCAGACTGATGAACTCATACTGACACAACTGTATTTCTATGTTATATTGACTGTCCCGTTGTACATAATATCTATTATAAATTACTATAAATTGCACATTGCACATTTAGATGGAGACGTAAGGTAAAGATTTTCACTCCTCATGTATATGAAGGATGTAAGTAATAAAGTCAATTCAATTCAATTTAATGTTCGAAGTCAACGTAAGTGTCTCTTCCTGCCTACCGTGTTTTCACCCAGTTTTGACTGGGGTGGGGGTTTACAACTCTGTCTCATATTGTTTGCTTGACTGTTGTTTACGTTTTCATGCATTTCATTCGGTTTGTGATTGAGTGCTCACTTATAGTACCCTGGTGTTTCTGTGGTAAAAATGTGTTACTCTGGAAAGATACTTATAAAAGGGTACTGTCTCAGTCATGTCTCAGCGTTACAGAGAATGAGCAGATGCTAGAGGATAGAAAGACATAACCTTCGGTATTTACCCAGAAATCCACAGGCCAAAAGTTCAAGTTCAAGTTCAACATGAATTGACATTCAGCCATAAATGAATACCCATGAATACCGCTAATGGAGACAGCGTTGCTCAAAAAGTTCAAAGTATGTTTCATTATCAGAGTACATATATGTCACCAAATACAACCCTCAGATTCATTTTCCTGCAAGCATCCTTAGCAAATTGATAGAATAGTAACTATAACAGAATCAATAAAAGATCAAATACAGCGTAGAAGACAACAAACTGTGCAAATACAAATATAAGTAAATAGCAATAAATAATGAGGGCATGAAATAACCAGATAAAGGGTCCTTAATGTGAGATTGTTAGTTGCAGGAACATCTTAATAGATGAGTATAGTTATCCCATTTTGTTCAGAAGCCCATGGTTGAGGAGTAGTAACTGTTCTTGAACACGGTGGTGTGAGTCCTGAAGCACTTGTACCTTCTACCTGATGGCAGCAGCAAGGAAAGAACATGTCCTCGGTGGTAAAATCTTTGATGATGGATGCTGCTTTCCTACGACAGCATTTCATGTAGATGTGCTCAATGGTTTAGAGGGCTTTACCTGTGATGTACTGGGCCGAATCCATTAACGTTTGTAAGGATTTTCTGTTCAAAGGCACGGGTGTTCCCATACCAGGCCATGATGTAGGCAGTCACACATCCATAGAAGTTTGTCAAAGTCAAAGGCCTAAAGTGCAAAACACAACACCAACTGTCATACACAGCACAAAGCACGTAGTAGCATAGTGGTTAGCACAAAGCTTTAAAGTTCCATTGACAGGGGTTCAATTCTCACCACTGTCTGTAAGGAGTTTGTATGTTCTCCTCATGACTGCGTAGATTTCCTCCGGGTGCACTCACAACACGCTGGAGGAACTCAGCAGGTCGGGCAGCATCCGTGGAAACAATCAGTCAATGTTTTGGGCAGAAAACCCTTCATCAGGTTCCGGCCCGAAACGTTGACTGATCGTTTCCACGGATGCTGCCCGACCTGCTGAGTTCCTCCAGCGTGTTGTGAGGGTTGTTTTGACCCCAACATCTGCAGAGTATTTTGTGTTTCCTCCGGATGCTCTGGTTTCCTCCCAAAGTCCAAAGATGTACCGGTTGGTAGATTATTTGGTGATTGTAAATTGCCCCATGATTAGGCTAAAAGAGGCCAGGCCTATTCCATGCTGTATCTCAATTAAAAAGGGTAAATAAATAATAGGTAATGGAAAATTTAGAAGATTTTGACATCAATGGCAAAGGAAACATGACTTCCTGTTAGCAGAATTAGCAGATAATTTGCTCCACTAGCCAAGAAGCAAGATGCAAATGCTGGACGTCAAGCAGAACTGGAGATACTCAGCACGTCAGGCAGCAACAATGGAGAGAGAAACATTACAGGGAGACAGAAGTTGCTGTTTCACTCTAGAGCAACTTCATTCAGTGGAATCAATGCATCAGACAAAGTGGGTGTTGAGTAATGCTATGCCAGCAGATTTTAAATACATGCAAGTGATGTGCAGATGCCTAACTATGGATTAAAAAGTGCATCCAACGAGAGTAAAAGAGAGGTTTCTTTTTTTCTTTTATCTCTATTTTATACTTTTTAGAGAGGGGTATTTTCCTGATTCCCTGCTTCCCTGCTGGTGTAAGGTTTCCATGGGCTCTTATAACCTTGTGGTACTCTGGCTATTATTCCTGCGTGAACTCTAGCAGTGAGTACCAGCATGGGATTCTGCAACTGCAAGTTATTCCACTTGGGCGATGAGAAGGAGCCTGAAGACCCAGACTCCATGATTCTGAAGCGGCCTCTTCCCCTCTGCTGTCACCCAACAACCTAAGTCAGTGATAGTAAATGTGATGCTGATAGATCTGTTCCTAATTCTGAACATTTGTCAAGGGTGCCTGCCACCTTGGACATCCCCTCTGCTCTCTTCGACCAGTTTGGGAGAAGGTACAGGAATTTGAAAGCCCTGAGGTCCAAACGTAAGAACAGCTTCTGAATCTCCCACCTGTCTCACCCCTTCCTGGTGGTGGTGCCATGTTCTTAGACTTTTAACTTTACCTTACAATCTTCTATTTTGCACTCAGTACTACATTTATTGTTGTACTTATTGGTATCATATACTTGATTCTGTTTCCTCTACGCGATACATATGAACAAAGAATATCATTGCACCCTGGCACAGATGACAATAATCTAATCAAATCTAATCTAATCATCTTTGATGAAAACAAGATGTCCAAAAGCATTTGCAGCCAATTCAGTCCTCCCTAAAGTCCGCCTTCATCCAACTGATTAAGGAGTATTTTTATTTAGTTTAGTATTACAGCGCAGAGTAGGCCCTACTGGCCATTTTATCCCAGAACACCCCCCGACAACCCTGATTTAACCCTAACCTGATCGCGGGATATTTACATTAACCAATTTACCTACCCGATACATTCTTATAGAGTGGGAGGAAAGCAGAGCACCTATGGAAAAGCCAGATATTCCACGGGGAGGACATACTCCTCACAGTCGGCTCTGGAATTGAATTCTGAACGCTGACATCCCAGGCTGCAATAGCTTCACAGGACCGCGACGCCCAATCTGCCTGTTTACCTCCCCTAGCCCTTATAAAGCATACATTGTCAAAACGTGATACCTGGCTGTTACCATACTACTGTATATACATTGCCACTATACAGACGTGAGTGTCTAATGCACTGGCAGAAAGGCAGTATAAACGTCAATGTGTAAGGTGCAGTGTACAGTAAATTCACCTTACTTTTTTTTATATTATTTCATGTATCAAAGATGTTTTATCTGCAATGCCATTTGCCTCAGTTTTGAGTGTTTAGACAAATGTAATGAGAATAGATATTTCCATCAGAAACACCCGGCTGTGGTTCAGCTGAACTACTCGGACCGTGTGCACCATCATTGCTTCGAATGGTTATCATGAGCATAAATTCCAGGGTATAAATGCCATGAAATTACACTACAAACATAAGTTACAGAAACTTGAGTTAACGTTGGTGAGCAATTGAGCACACGGGGATGATGGCCATTCAGTGAAATAAGGAAGCATCATGCTCAACAAGTTATTGGAATCAAAATCTGGTTTAATATCACTGGCATATGTTATGAAATTTGTTGTTTTGCTGCAGCAGTACATTATGATACATAATTATAAAAAAACCAATCTATTTCATGGGTACAGTGTCTATTCAGAAATCTGATGGCACGGGGGAAGAAACTGTTCCTGAATCATTGTGTATGTGTCTTCAGGCTCCTGTACCTCCTCCTTAAAGGTAGTAACGAAAAGAGGGCATATCCTGCATGATGGGAGTCCTTAATGATGAGTGCCACCTTTTTGATTCATCACCTTTTAAAGGTGTCCTTGATGCTGGAGAGACCAGGCCAGTGTTGGAACTGACTGAGTTCTCAACTTTCCACAGCTCTTTGTGATCCTGCTGCAGTCACTCTTCCATGCCACACAGTGATGCAACCAGTCAGAATGCCCTCCACAGTACATCTGTAGAAACTTGTGAGGGTCTTTGGAGTTAAACCAAGTCTCCTCAGACACCTGATGAGGAGTAGCCACTGTCGTGCCTTCTTTGGAATTGCTTTAATATTTGAGTCCAGCACAGAGCTTCAGGGATGCTGACACCCAGGAACGTGAAACTGCTAACCCTTTCCACTGCTGATCCCTCAGTGGGGACTGGTATGTGTTCCCTCAACTTCCCCTTCCTGAAGTCCAGAACCAATTCCGTGGACTTAGTGACATTGAATGCAATGTTGATACGACTTCACTCAACCAGCTGATCTGTCTCACTCTGGTACAACCCCCCGTCACCATCTGAAACTCTGCCAACAAACAGCTTGGTGACTCATCAAAGATGGTTATGCTGACTGATGCATGAATCTGAAGTTAGCACCAAGCAGATGAACGTAACCGTCACTGGTTTGTTGCATGAGTCAGTGTGATATTGTGCGATAAACGTCCAAAAGTCATACTATATTTGAGCATTGCCACCATTGCACAATTCACCGTTCCACGGCACATTCAGAAAACCTGAGCACAAGATATTGGAAGTCGCAAATGTAAAGATAACATTTCTGGGAAGTGAACAAATTATATCGCCCTGGGTGGAATTAATGTCCTAGTCTGATCTCTAGCCTTTTCAAAGTTTGCTGATTTAATTCATGAGGACAGAGCTATTTCAATTAAATTCATTATCTCCACTTAAGAAAGTAAGCCAGAGGAACACTTACTTTCACTGCACTCTCCCCAACATCCTCTGGTATAAATTAAACCTCAGTTTATCAGTTTTATTGGAAATACCCACTTATAACTTAGAGAGTCGTAGACTCACAGAGCAATACAGCACAGAAGCAGGGCCGTCAGTCTGTGCCAACCTGTTTTTCTCTCTACTCCCTTTGACCTGCATACAACCTAGAGCACTCCATACCCAATTTATCTATGTACCTAGCCAAACCCTCTCTTATATTTTGCAGATGAACCTGCATCCAACACTTCCCCTGGCAGCTAGTTTCACACTTTGAGTGAAGAAGATCCCCCTCAGGTTCCCCTTAAAAAATTTAGCCTTTTCCCAGAAAACTTACGCCCTCTAGTTCTGGTCCCACCAAACCCCAGGGAAAGAACTTTTATGTATTTATCCTCTCTATACCCCTCATGATTTTATATATCCCCATAAGATTGCACCTCATTTTCCTGTATATAGATCCTAACCTATTCAATCTTATCCTATAACTCAGGTCCTCTATTCTTGGCTATGTTCTTGTAACTGTTCTTGGTACTCTTTCAGTCTTATTGACATCTTTCCTGAAGGCAGGTAACCAAAGCTACTTACAATACTCCAAATTAGGCCTCACCAACATCTTATACAAGTTCAACATAACCTTCCAACTCCTGCACTCAGTGCTCTGAATCTTGAAGACCAAAGTGCCAAAAGCTCTCTTTAAGACCATATCTTCCTGTGACACCATGTCAGTGTCCAGCCATCCAGCTGTGTATGTCCTACCCTAGTTTGTCTGCATTGAATTCCATCAACAATTTTTTGACCCATTTTTCCAGCTGGTGCAGATCACGTTGCAAGTCTTCATAGCCTTCCTTGTAGTCCACTATGCCTCCAGTCCTGGTGTTATCCACAATATTATGACCCTGTTTTCCATATTATCATCTAAATCTGTAATATAGATGATAAACAACAATGGACCCAGCACCGATCTCTGCATTATACCAGTAGTCACAGGCCTGCAGTCAGAGGGACAATTATCTATTACCATTCTCTAGTTTCTACCAATAAGCCAAAGTTCACTAGCAACTTTGATGTGTGTTGCTTGAATTTCCAGCATCTACAGATTTCCTCATGTTTGGACCCAATTTGATACTTTATCCAGAACTTAAACTTCTGAACCAGCTTTCCATCGGGAGCTTTGTCAAAGACCTTCATCAACTTTCCTGGCAACTCTAGAAAAAGCTCTTTAATATTGGTTATATTGAGAATGTCCTCTGTACCCAATAAAGTGGCAGCTGAGTGTATGTTCATCGTCTTCCATTCCTGTATCCCATTCACTTCAAAGTTCAGTGTATTGCGCATTCAGAGATGCTCTTTTGCACATCACTGTTGTAACACGTGGTTATCTGAGTTATTGTTGCCTTCCTGGCAGCATGAACCAGGCTGGCCATTCTCCTCTGATCTATCTCATTAACAAGGCATGTTCAACAACAGAACTGCTGCTAACTGGACGGTTCTTTTTTGCACCATTCTCTGTGAACTCTAGAGACTGCAGTGTGTGAAAATCTCAGCAGATCAGCAGTTTCTGGGATTCTCAAACCTCCCTATCTGGCACCAACAAACATTCCACAGTCAAAGTCACTTAGATCACATTTCTTCCCCATTCTTGTGGTCTGAACAACAACCAAGCTTCTTGACCATGTCTACATGTTTTTATGCATTGAGTTCCTGCCACATGATTGGCGAATTAGATGTTTGCATTAACAAGCAGGTGTTCAGGTGAATTTAATAAAGTGGCCACAGAGTGTATATTAGGCACAACCTACCATGCACAAAGCTCTGTTGACTATCCCGAATCAAGCCTTGTCTATCCAAATATTTATACATCCCATCCCTTAGGGAATGTCTTTCTGTCTGGCTAGGTACCATATCCGATGCAGACATTGGTGACCATGGTTTTCCATATATATCTATCCCTTGTTCCTTGGATGACTTCCATTTCCTCGATGTGTAGCCACCTGGTTGTACATAAGCCGAGATCTTCCTCTACGTTTGCTCCCCTCGATCTTTCCAGAGAGTATGAGTTTTTCTAGTTCACCTTTCTGCATGATGTGTCCTAGGAATCTGAGTTGTCTTTCTCTTATTGTTGGTATGAGTGATCAAACTGCTAGGGCTCTTCTGAGAACTTCTTCATTTGATGTGTGTGTGGTCCATGATATTTTTAACATTCTCCTGTAGAACCATAATTCAACTGCTTCTAGTCTCTTTTCCATTGCTGGGGAAATGGTCCAGCATTCACTTCCATAAGTCAGGATAGAATAAATGTAGCACTGCAGTATTGTGTTTTTAGTGTATGTGCTTGTCTTTCTGTCTGTTAATATGTTCTTCATTTTTTGGAAAGCTTCTTTTGCCATTGCTATTCTATATTTGATATCTGTGTCGCACCTGCCATCACTTGTTTTTAGACTGCCAAGGTGTCTGAATTTGTTGACTTGTTTGATGTTTGTATTTCGGATCATGATCACACATTGTGGGATGTTTGTCTTTCTGGAGATGACCATGCTTTCTGTCTTCTTGTGTTGATGGAGAGGCCTCTGTGATTAGTTTCTGCTGCCACTATAGTCAGTAGTTCTTGAAGTTTTGCTTCTGAGTCAGCTATTAGTGTGATGTCATCAGCATATCTGATGTTATTTATATTATGGCCTCCAATTGTGAATCCTTTGATGTCTTTGATACTTCTCAAGATATTTTCACTATACAGGTTGAATAAGTCTGGTGAAAAGCCACAACCTTGCCTGACTCCTCTCATGATATTCACATACTCAATCACTTCCCCTTCTATTCTGATGGATGCTGTCTGGTCCCAGTACAAGTTTCTTAAGAAACGTATATCTTTCCCATCTATGTCAAGATCTTGAAGCATTTCCAGAAGATCTTGGTGTCTGACAGTGTCAAAAGCTTTTGTATAGTCGATGAAACATAGGTAGATGTCTTTTTGTACCTGGATGGCTTGTTCAGGGATCATCTGTAGTGTGAAAATTGCATTTCTGGTTCCAGTGTTTTCCACAAAGCCGTATTGTTCTTTACTGATTTCTGGTTTTATACAGCACCTTGCTCTCATCGTGATTACTCTGAGAATGACTTTTGCCACGTGGCTCATTAGGCTTATTGTATGATGTAACTCACATTCTGTTGCTCCTTTTTTCTTTGGAAGTGTGATGAACACTGATTTACTTAAATCATCAGGTATCTCCCCACGATCATAGATCTCATTTGCTATTTCTGTTATTTTCTCTATTCCAAAATCTTCTAAGGCTAATATCATTTCAACAGCGATCTTGTCTGGACCAGTTGCTCTGTTATCTTTTGTTTTATTTATGGCTGCTCGAATTTCTGATTTTAGAATGTTAGGTACTTCAAGATTCTTCTTTATGTTCGGTTTTTCTCCTCTTTGGTCTTCAAAAAGTTCTTTTATATATTCTGTCCATTTGTTTAGCATTTCCTTTTTGCTCATAATTAAGCTGCCGTCTTTTGCCTTGATGCATCCACTTGCTGAGCAAGGTAATTTCCCTGTTAGTTCTTTAATCTTACTGTGCATCAACTTTGTTCCAGGGTTATGGGTTTGTAGCATTTCTATCTCTGAACGTTTCTCATTTAGCCATCTGCCTTTAGCTTCTCTGCATTTTCTTTCTATTGTCTTATCAAGTTGTTTGTATTCTTCGCTGTCTCTTGGTTTGATGGTCTGTTTTTGTTGCATCAATTGTATTATGTCTTCAGTTATCCACTTTTTCTTACTTTTCTGTTCTTTTCGTGGAATGGTTTCTTTTGCAGCTTCAACCATGGATTCCTTCAGTATGTCCCAGGAAGATTTGCCTCCTTCATCCTGCAGCAATTGAAAATGGTTTTTCACCTTGATTGTGTACAGGTTTCCCCCGCCATCCTAAGGTAGAAATGGTTCGTAAGCCGGAAGGTTGTAAAGTGAAGAAGCAATTACCATTTATTTATATGGGAAAAATTTGTGAGCATTCGCAGACCCAAAAATAACCTTCCAAATCATTCCAAATAACACATAAAACCTAAAATAACAGCAACATATAGAAAAAGCAGGAATGATATGATAAATACACAGCCTATACAGAGTAGAAATACTTCTCTACAATCATTGCCTGAACTGTTCTCCATAGCGAAAATTTCAAGCAAGCGCTCTTGGCAAAAACATGGCGCAAGCGCTCTCGGCAGAAAATCTCACGCAAATGCTCTTGGCAGAAACACTCTCTCCAGTAACCTTTAAGCTATGAAGCTGCCAAGTCATACCAAATAACGCATAAAAATACACAGCCTATATAAAGTAGAAATAATGTATGTACAGTGCAGTATCACTTACCGGAATTGGGAAGACAGCACAGAGCACACTGCTGATGATGTGTTAGGCTGAGTCATCGGAGGTTGGGGTGGTGCAGTGGTCCCCACCCTCCAGGCCGCCGACCGATACAGATCCGCGAAGAATGCAGTGGTACAGCAGTGGCTGGAACGCACCCAGCACATCTTTAAGGAAAAACCAAAATAAACAAGCTAATTAATTAGGTGCCACCCAGCACGTAAATGTCGGCCCAGATCAGAGGCGACGCAATTGGCAATCGCCTCTGATCTGGGCCGACATTTACGTGCCGGGTGGCACCTAATTAATTAGCTTGTTTATTTCGGCTTTTTTCTTAAAGATGTGTTGGGTGCATCCTGGCTACCGCTGCATTCTCCGCGAATTGGTATCTGTCCGTGGCCTGGGGGCTGGGGTGGTGGGACACTGAGATGTCGTCTGTTTCCATCAGGGCAGGCAGGTCATCTTCTTCTATGTCTGCCTACCTCGATGTTGAAGGTCGAGGTTCGTCGTCTGCTGTGGCTGATGTGGAAGGCTTGAAAAACGACTGTATGCTTGACTGCTTAGCCTTGTGCATTTTTCTATCATACAGTTCTTTGTAAGCACTCAAACCATCCTGCAACTATGCCCTAAACCAATGTACACTTTCAAAATTAAAGTCGTACTTTATCATTGCAGCGAAAATCTTCCGCAGTTGCTTCACGTTCAGTTCCTGGACGACTTCACTTTCGGTCCATTCGCTACTGCATTCGGTTTTGATTGTTATCCTTTCCTCTTCCAATTGCATCAGCTCTTCATCTATCAGTTCTTGGTCATGGGATGCCAAAACCTCTTCAACATCATCTTTGTCAACTTCCATAAGCCAAACTCACTTTGTCCTTGCTTCGTTCACCATGATCGAAACACTTAATTATGTCTAGTTTTACGCTAAGTCTAACACCCTTACAAGCTCTTTTAGGCTTTTCCGTTACCTTAGAACTTATCTTGCTAACAGCTGCTCACAGGCACGTGTTTAAGCAATGCCGGCTAGACTGCCGTTCCAAATCTGGGGGAGGAGCGGCTTCTTTTTCTCGCGCACAGCTTTTTTTTCATATCAGTGAAAACACCTTCTGTTAGCGAGAACAGGGAACTAATGTAGGTAACATACATCAAAGTTGCTGGTGAACGCAGCAGGCCAGGCAGCATCTATAGGAAGAGGCGCAGTCGACGTTTCAGGCCGAGACCCTTCGTCAGGACTATCTGAAGGAAGAGTGAGTAAGGGATTTGAAAGCTGGAGGGGGAGGGGGAGATGCAAAATGATAGGAGAAGACAGGAGGGGGAGGGATAGAGCCGAGAGCTGGACAGGTGATAGGCAAAAGGGGATACGAGAGGATCATGGGACAGGAGGTCTGGGAAGAAAGACAAGGGGGGGGGTGACCCAGAGGATGGGCAAGAGGTATATTCAGAGGGACAGAGGGAGAAAAAGGAGAGTGAGAGAAAGAATGTGTGCATAAAAATGAGTAACAGATGGGGTACGAGGGGGAGGTGGGGCCTTAGCGGAAGTTAGAGAAGTCGATGTTCATGTCATCAGGTTGGAGGCTACTCAGACGGAATATAAGGTGTTGTTCCTCCAACCTGAGTGTGGCTTCATCTTTACAGTAGAGGAGGCCGTGGATAGACATGTCAGAATGGGAATGGGATGTGGAATTAAAATGTGTGGCCACTGGGAGATCCTGCTTTCTCTGGCGGACAGATCGTAGATGTTCAGCAAGGCGGTCTCCCAGTCTGCGTCGGGTCTCACCGATATATAAAAGGCCACATCGGGAGCACCGGACGCAGTGTATCACCCCAGTCGACTCACAGGTGAAGTGATGCCTCACCTGGAAGGACTGTTTGGGGCCCTGAATGGTGGTAAGGGAGGAAGTGTAAGGGCATGTGTAGCACTTGTTCCGCTTACACGGATAAGTGCCAGGAAGGAGATCAGTGGGGAGGGATGGGGGGGACGAATGGACAAGGGAGTTGTGTAGGGAGCGATCCCTGCGGAATGCAGAGAGAGGGGGGGAGGGAAAGATGTGCTTAGTGGTGGGATCCCGTTGGAGGTGGTGGAAGTTACGGAGAATAATATGTTGGACCCGGAGGCTGGTGGGGTGGTAGGTGAGGACCAGGGGAACCCTATTCCTAGTGGGGTGGTGGGAAGATGGAGTGAGAGCAGATGTACGTGAAATGGGGGAGATGCGTTTAAGAGCAGAGTTGATAGTGGAGTAAGGGAAGCCCCTTTCTTTAAAAAATGAAGACATCTCCCTCGTCCTAGAATGAAAAGCCTCATCCTGAGAGCAGATGCGGCGGAGACGGAGGAATTGCGAGAAGGGGATGGCGTTTTTGCAAGAGACAGGGTGAGAAGAGGAATAGTCCAGATAGCTGTGAGAGTCAGTAGGCTTATAGTAGACATCAGTGGATAAGCTGTCTCCAGAGACAGAGACAGAAAGATCTAGAAAGGGGAGGGAGGTGTCGGAAATAGACCAGGTAAACTTGAGGGCAGGGTGAGAGTTGGAGGCAAAGTTAATAAAGTCAACGAGTTCTGCATGCGTGCAGGAAGCAGCGCCAATGCAGTCGTCGATGTAGCAAAGGAAAAGTGGGGGACAGATACCAGAATAGGCACGGAACATAGATTGTTCCACAAACCCAACAAAAAGGCAGGCATAGCTAGGACCCATACGGGTGCCCATAGCTACACCTTTAGTTTGGAGGAAATGGGAGGAGCAAAAGGAGAAATTATTAAGAGTAAGGACTAATTCCGCTAGACGGAGCAGAGTGGTGGTAGAGGGGAACTGATTAGGTCTGGAATCCAAAAAGAAGCGTAGAGCTTTGAGACCTTCCTGATGGGGGATGGAAGTATATAAGGACTGGACATCCATGGTGAAAATAAAGCGGTGGGGGCCAGGGAACTTAAAATCATCGAAAAGTTTAAGAGCGTGAGAAGTGTCACGAACATAGGTCGGAAGGGATTAAACAAGGGGTGATAAAACAGTGTCGAGGTATGCAGAAACGAGTTCGGTGGGGCAGGAGCAAGCTGAGACAATAGGTCGGCCAGGACAGGCAGGTTTGTGGATCTTGGGTAGGAGGTAGAAACGGGAAGTGCGGGGTGTGGGAAATATAAGGTTGGTAGCAGTGGATGGGAGATCCCCTGAGCGGATAAAGTCGGTGATGGTGTGGGAGACAATGGCCTGGTGCTCCTTAGTGGGGTCACGATCGAGGGGTAAATAAGAGGAGGTATCCGCGAGTTGTCGCTGCGCCTCGGCAAGGTAGAGGTCAGTACGCCAGACTACAACAGCACCCCCCTTATCAGCGGGTTTAATAATAAGGTTAGGATTAGTGCGGAGGGAGTGGAGAGCAGAGCGTTCCGAAGGAGTGAGGTTGGAATGGGGACAAGGCGTGGTGAAGTCGAGACGGTTGATGTCCCGTCGGCAATTAGCGATAAAGAGATCCAGAGCAGGCAGAAGACCAGAGCGGGGTGTCCATGAAGAAGAGGAGGGTTGAAGACGGGAGAAGGGGTCATCGGTGGGGGTGGAAGAGTCCTTGCCGAAGAAGTAGGCTCGGAGACGGAGACGGCGGAAGAAAAGTTCTGCATCGTGGCGAACACAGAACTTGCTGAGGTGTGGGCGAAGGGGGACAAAGGTGAGGCCCTTACTGAGAACAGAGCGTTCTGCCTCCGACAGTTGAATGTCGGAGGGGATGGTAAAGACCCGACAGGGATGAGAGCTGGGATCAGAGGGGGGAGGGGGGAGGCTGGTGGTGTCAGTGGAGAGGGGAGGGTTGGGGTGAGAGGAAGATGGAGCCTCTGAGGGCCCAGGAGTTGACGGTGGGATCTGAGGAAGACGGGGCTGCGGAGTGGTGGTGGGGGAAGGGGAGACGGGAGTCACAACAGCAGCACATAAAGACCCGGCCTGGAGTTCAAGGCTGGAATCTTGAGAGCTGAGATCAGAGGGGGGAGGGGGGAGGCTGGGGGTGTCAGTGGAGAGGGGAGGGTTGGGGTGAGAGGAAGATGGAGCCTCTGAGGGCCCAGGAGTTAAACTAATGTAGGTCTTTAGTGAGGTTTTGTAAAGCAAGCGTTTGAAAAGCGGGGGATACCTGTATTCTGTTTTCAGATGAGGGTTGTTTTGTAGTTGACAATAATCCAGTGGTTCTGATCTTTTTGGTTTCTTTAATTTTCTCATCTTTATTTTCATTTTGCAAATGACTGGTATGTGGTCGCTTCCACAGTCTGCTCCAGGGTAGCTTTTAGATTGAGTTATCGAGTTTTTGAATCTGTTATTGATTGTTATGTAGTTGATTTGATTTTTGTTGTTCCCATCTGGGCTTCTCCATGTCCATTTCCTTCTTGGATTTTTTTAAACCAAGTGTTTGTGATTGTTTGTTTTACACCATGATATAAGCTTTTCTCCTCTTTCATTTCTTTCTCCTAATCCCTGGTCTCCAACAATATGGTCTTCTCTTCCCTCTCCAACTTTTGCATTGAAGTCACCCATGACTATAATGGCTTCTTGTGATTTGCATTCTTCTAGTGCTTTGTCTAGGGAGTGGTAGAAGACATTATTTTCTTCCTCTGAGCTCGCAATTGTGGGTGCATATACTTCGATGAATGAGATGTTGTTTTGTTGTTCTTTTAGTTTGATTAACATCATTCTGTCTGAGATATGCCAATATCCTAGCAGGCTCTTGGATGTTTCTTTGTCTAAGATAATTGCAACACCCTTTTCATGTTTATCTCCACCAGCGTATCTCATCCTGTAGTTGTCTGATTGGAATACTCCAGTTCCTTCTCATCTTATTTCACTTAGGCCTAGGATGCTGACTTCTAGCTTCTTCATTTCTATTTTTACGTTTTCTAGCCTACCAGCTTGGGGCAGGGTTCGAACATTCCAAGTGGCAATTCAAGTCAAATCAAGTCACTTTTTATTGTCATTTCCACCATAACTGCTGGTACAGTACATAGTAAAAACGAAACAATGTTTTTCAGGACCACGGTGCTACATGAACAATACAAAAACTATATAAAACAACACAAAACTACACTAGACTACAGACCTACCCCAGGACTGCATAAAGTGCACAAAACAGTGCAGGCATTACAATAAATAATAAACAAGACAATAGGCACAGTAGAGGGCAGTAGGTTGGTGTCAGTCCAGGCTCCGGGTATTGAGGAGTCTGATGGCTTGGGGGAAGAAACTGATACATAGTCTGGTCGTGAGAGCCCAATTCGCAGTCTCTTGTTCTTGCAGACGGTAGTGGTATGATCATCCGGGTTCACCTCTCTGTATACATGATATCCCGTACCGAGCGAGGTGTCCGCACTATTTGCAAGTGGGCTCCTGTTTACGCTGTTGTCTTTTATATTTGCATATGTATTAACCATGGTTATACTAGGGATAAAATACAAGAACTAGCTACACCTTGCCTAACAGTGACCTGGAGGTAGCTGTGGTTAATGGTAACCTCATTATCCAAAGCAAATACTCCACAGCCAGATGTAGTTTATCCTCATACCCAGGAGACAGCCCTTAGAATACCTTCCAATAACTTACCCACAATTGACATCAGGCTTATTCTTTGAGCCTTTCTTGAACAACAGAACAACTTTCGAACACTAAAGATTCTGCAGATGCTGCAAATTCTTCCAGAGCAACACACACAAAATGCTGTAGGAACTCAGGAGGTCAGGCAGTATCTATGGAAATGAATAAACAGTCAACATTTCGTGCCGGGACCCTTCTTCAGGACGAGAAAGGGAGGGGGAAGACTCCATAATTAAAAAGGTGGAGGGAGGGGGAGGAGGACTAGCTGGGAGATGATAGGTGAAGCCAGGTGGGTGGGAAAGGCAAAGGGATGATAGGAGAAGAGAGACGACTATGGCAGAAAGGAAACAAGGAGGGGTACCAAGGGGAGGAGATGGGCAGGTGAGGAAGGAGTCCAGAAAGGGGAATAGAAGACTAGGGAAGGGTGGTGGGATTACTAGAAAGAGAAATCAATGTTCTTGCCATCGGGTCAGAGGCTTCCCAGAGGTGTTGCTCCTCCACCCTGACAGTGGCCTCGTCGTAGCAGAAAAGGAGGCCATGGACCGATATGGTGGCATGTGGGAATGCGAATCAGTATCAAAATGGTTGTCCATCGGGAACTTTCACTCACGGTGGATGGATCAGAGGTTCTCAGCAAAGCAGTCCCCCCAATTTATATATGGTTTCACCAATGCAGAGGAAGCCACAACAGCAGCACTGTACAGAACAGACAATCCTTACAGATTCACTGGTGAAATGATCAAGGTGAAACTGAACAACTTCCACTATCCTCTCGTCCTATAGCACCTCACTCGTTGCTGTGGATGGTTTAAACATCTTTGCCAGGGCCTGGGAAGGAGGGTACAGCCTGTCAGATTTATCCACCTTAATTTGCCTCAAGACAGCAAGCACCTCCTCATCTGTAAGCTGGATACAGTCCATGACCTCTCTACTCTTTTGCATCAGTTCTATAAACCCTGTATCTCTCACCCTGGTAAATACAGATGCAAAAATTCATTTAAGATCTTCCCTGCTGCTTTTGACTTCATGCATTAATTGACTCCACTGATCTTCGAGAGGACCCTTTGCTAATCCTTTTGCTTTTAAATCTTGTCATTATTCATTTCAATGGTTTGAACATAAAAGGCAAGGCAAGTTCTTTATGTTTTATGTAACTCATCTTCAGTCCTCCAGGTTTACCTTGCCCATCTCTGATTCTCATCTCTGTACCATCAGCAGTTGTACTTTCAACTGCCTATGCATCTTTCTGCAAAATTAACCCAAATCACCTCAAAACCCACGTAATAATCACTCTTCTTTTTTGCTGTCATATAGTTAGCAGGTCACAGAGTTGCACAGAATAGGAACAAGCCTTTTGACTCATCATGTCTATACCAACCAACATGTCTAGCTATACTAATCCCATTTGCCAAACCAAATGGTCTATGACTGCTATTTTCTCTGCAGTTTTTCACTATTAACAGGCCTCTCCAACCTTTCTTCAAAGTACCAGACCCTCTTGTATCACCGCCCAACCATAGTTACCTAACTCAACCCCTTCCACACTGCTATGTGGCTCTATATGTCTATCATCTCCCTCCCTTTCACCTCTAATCTATTAGCTATCTTCCCTTTGTACTCTCAGGGGTCTAAATCCAAATCCAAATCCAAGCTCTCCTCTACAATCACTGAGCACTGGTGCCCCACAAGGCTGTGTACTCAGCCCCCTGCTGTACTCACTGTGCACCCATCAAACTCAATATATAAGTTTGTTGATGACACCACAATTGTAGGCTGTATCTTGGGTAATGATGAGTTTGAGTACAGAGGGGAAATTAAGAACCTGGTGACATGGTGCGAAGACAATAACCTATCCCTCAACGTCAGCAAGACGAAGGAATTTGTTGTTGACTTCAGAAGGAGTAGCGGACCGCACGACCCAATTTACATTGGTGGTGTGCAAGTGGAACAGGTCAAAAGCTTTAAGTTCCTTGGGGTCAATATCACAAATGACCTGACTTGGTCCAACCAAGCAGAGTCCACTGCCAAGAAGGCCCACCAGTGCCTTTACTTCCTGAGAAAATTAAAGAAATTTGGCTTGTCCCCTAAAACCCTCACTAATTTTTATAGATGCACCGTAGAAATCATTCATCTAGGGTACATCACAACCTGGTATGGAAGTCGTCCTGTCCAAGACCTGAAGAAGCTGCAGAAGATTGTGAACGCAGCCCAGAACATCACATAAACCAATCTTCCGTCCTTAGACTCACTTTACACCGCACGC
This sequence comes from Mobula hypostoma, assembly GCF_963921235.1. Classification (NCBI taxonomy): domain Eukaryota; kingdom Metazoa; phylum Chordata; class Chondrichthyes; order Myliobatiformes; family Myliobatidae; genus Mobula; species Mobula hypostoma. Next base: position 143,271,881 of record NC_086098.1, read on the forward strand.
TGTTGGAGCAGTGCTGCCAGGATAATCAAGGACATGACCCACCCAGCCAACAGACTTTTCGTCCCTCTTCCCTCCGGGAGAAGGCTCAGGAGCTTGAAGGCTCGTACGGCCAGATTTGGGAACAGCTTCTTCCCAACTGTGATAAGACTGCTGAACGGATCCTGACCCGGATCTGGGCTGTACCCTCCAAATATCCAGACCTGCCTCTCGGTTTTTTTGCACTACCTTACCTTCCCTTTTCTATTTTGTATTTATGATTTATAATTTAAACTTTTACTATATTTACTATCGATTTGTACTCCGGTGAGCGCGAAGCGCAGGATCAAATATCACAGTGACGATTGTAAGCTCTAGAATCAATTGTTTGGCAACAATAAAGTAAAAAAATCCACGACGATCCCATTTCCTCTGCAGAGGCTCCTCGACCCGCTGAGTTTCTCCAACAGTTTGCTTGTTTGTTTTACATCCTCTCCAGTCCAGTCCCTTATTGCTTCCATTTCTCATGCCACGGTTCCTGCTGAGGCCACAGCTACCTATTTGTCTTGCAAAGCCACGTGTTCAAACTTCACCTGCATGCTCACTCCACTGCACAAGGGCTTGGTTAAGCTTTACTTTGACCGTATCACCCTTGTTCTCCTGCCTTTCCTTATTTCAGTGATCTCCTCCATTCCCCTTACCATCTTAGCTGTCTGTGTTCCTCCACTCCAGGCTAGTTGAGCAACTTGAGTTAAAACAAGTTGGCTGGTAGCCTTGCCATCATCTATCTGTACTGAATTAATCTATTCAAAATACATAACTTATTTATTTATTATTATTATTATTTTTTCTTCTTCTATATTATGTATTGCATTGAACTACTGCTGCTAAGTTAACAAATTACACGAAACATGCTGGTGATAATAAACCTGATTCCGATTCCCTTTCCCCTATGGTCCGCTCTCCTCTCCCATCAGATTCCTTCATTTCCAGCCCTTTATCTTTCCCAGCCACCTTCCGGCTATTCTCCTTCCCTCCTCCCACCTTTTTTCTGGGATCTTCCCCCTTCATTGCCAGTGGTGAAGAAGGGTCTCGGCTAGAAACGTCAACTGTTTATTCATTTCCATAGATGCTGCCTGATCTGCTGAGTTCTGCCAGAATTTTGTGTGGTTGCTTTGGATTCCCAGTATCTGCAGAATTCCTTTTGTTATACATGTTCAACATACCTTTCGTTAAATTACGGGAAGGGATTTGCTGTGTCTGCACTCAAAACAAAATCATAAAAGCAGTTGCAAATACACATTTGCAATTCAGTTTCTGGCAGCTGGGGAGGAAAGTTTTCCTATTTACTTTCAAAAATATTATACTGTATATATTTTACCTATTTGCTCAGATTTTAGATGATAACAGCAACAATCTATTTTTCTTTTGAAGTCTTTAATTTCTTTAATGGATCAGGGTTTTTCCCCCTTTATTGGAAGCATTCTTAACACATCGAATGTTTCCATTTTCTCTTTCTACAAATTACTTTGGAACGAAACCCAAATGAACAGGTTCCTTGCAGTACATATTAATTATACGGTTTGTCAAACTTGTACCGTACTTTCATATTGCTTCAGTTACGAATGACGCAAAGTTTTGAAGAAGGCTGGCACTAATAATTCACACAATTGTTCAGCTGAATTCCAAAAATTATTTTTCTTTTATTTAGAGATAAATCGTGGAACAAACCTTTCCAGCCCAGAGGGCCGCACCACCCAGCAACCCACCTATTTTACCCTAGCCTAATCTCACCACACTCCCCCAAGAGGACCGCAACCTTGCCGTTGGGTTTGAAGGCTTGTGTGCCTCAATGACCCAGAGAGCTATGTTGGCTGGAGTCAGGGCTTTATGCTTTGGCTGTTGGTAGGGTCACCCGTGCCAGACAGGTCAAAGGGTAGAGGCCAGACTAAGAGTGGTCCACTGGCCCTCCAGGTTCGGGGGTTCAGCTCAAGGTTAATAACCCTGACTGGTAAAACAAAGTTGTTATGGAAACAGCAATGAAGAATCCTTCTACATCTGAGTGTGATGGTATTCCTGAGTCTTCACCTGGGACTCGTGTTACTGACAGTAGTGAAACAGAGGGGAAGCTACTGACAGGATCTACATGCAGAAACAGTGCACCCTAATACCCTCACCATCATTTTGGGGGATTTTAACCAGGCCAGTCTGAAAAAATCACTAAGCAATTACCATTAACAGGTCACTTGCAATTCTAGAGGAAACAACACACTGGACCATTGTTACACCACCATCCAGAATGCCTGCCATGGTATTCCACGTCCTCACTTCGGGAAGTCTGATCACCTGGCTGTACATCGACTCCCTGAGTATTGGCAGAGACTGAAGACTGCAGCACCAGCAGTGAGGACCCAGAAGGTATGGACAAGGGAAGCACAGGAGCACCTACAGGACTGCTTTGAATTGGTGGAGTGGACTGCATTCAGGGATTCATCTTTGAACCTGGATGAGTATGCTGCATTTGTTACTGACTTCATTAAAAGCCGTGTGGATGAGTGTGTGCCCACAAAGACTTACTGTAAATTCCCAAACCAAATGTCATGGATGAACCAGGAGGTACAGCGTCTGCTGAAGGCTAGATCTGTGGCATTCAAGTCTGGCGACCAAGGCCTGTACCAGAAAAAACAGGTATGACTTGCGGAGGGCTGTTTCAAGGGTGAAGAGACAATTTTGAACGAGGTTGGAGGTAGCATCGGATGTACGACAACTCTGGCAGGGCTTGCAAGACGTTACTTCCTACAAAGCGAAACCCAATAGCATGAAAGGCAGCAATGCTTCACTACCAGATGAACTCAACGTCTTCTATGCATACTTTGAAAGGGAAACATAACTACAGCTGTGAAGATCCCTGCTGCACCTGAAGACCCTGTGATTTCTGTCTCGGAGGCCGATATTAGGCTGTCTTTAAAGAGAGTGAACCCTTGCAAGGCAGAAGATCCCGATGGAGTACCTGGTAAGGCTCTGAAAACTTGTGCCAACCAACTGGCAGGAGTATTCAAGGGCATTTTCAACCTCTCACTGCTACGGGCGGAAGTTCCCACTTGCTTCAAAAAGGTAACAATTATGCCAGTGCCTAAGAAGAATAATGTGAGCTGCCTGAGGAGCACTCACATCTACAGTGATGAAATGATTTGAGAGGTTGGTCATGACTAGACTGAACTCCTGCCTCAGCAAGCACCTGGGCCCATTTCAATTTGCCAATTGCCACAAACGGCAGATGCAATCACAACGGCTCTTCATACGGCTTTAGACCACCTGGACAACGCAAACACCTATATCAGGATGCCGTTCACCGACAAAAGCTCAGCACTTAATACTATCATTCCCACAATCCTAATTGAGAAGTTATAGAACCTGGGCCTCTGTACCTCTCTCTGCAAATGGATCCTCAACTTCCTAACCAGAAGACCACAATCTATGTGGATTGGTGATAACATCTCCTCCTCGCTGACAATCAACACTGATATACGTCAGAGGTGTGTGCTTAGCCCACTGCTCTACTCTCTCTATACCCATGACTGTGTGGCTAGGTATAGCTCAAATACCATCTATAAATTTGCTGATGATGCAACCATTGTTGGTAGAATCTCAGATGGTGGTGAGAGGGCGTACTGGAGTGAGATATACCAACTAGTGGAGTGGTGTCACAGCAACAACCTGGCACTCAAGGTCAGTAAGACGAAAGAGCTGATTGTGAACTTCAGGAAGGGTAAAACAAAGGAACACATATCAATCCTCATAGAGGGATCAGAAATGGAGAGAGTGAGCAGTTTCAAGTTCCTGGGTGTCAAGATCTCTGAGGACCTAATATGGATGCAGTTATAAAGAAGGCAAGGCAGTGACAATACTTCATTAGGAGATGGAAGAGATTTGGTAGGTCAACAAATACACTCAAAAACTTCTATAGATGTACTGTGGAGAGCATTCTGACAGGCACAGGACCAAAAGAAGCTGCAGTGGGTTGTAAATTTAGCCAGCTGCATCTTGGGTACCAGCCATCAGAAAAGGTGTGGCCGCTGCTGGGAACAAGCTCAACGAGGCAACAGAGGAAAGGCACAGGAAGTGCCACAACAGAGCTTCTGCCCCTGCTGCCCCTCCAGGCCTCACCTGCCAAGTATGTGGCAAGCAGTGCCTGTCAAGGATCGTCCTGTACAGCCACTCCAGGACGCACATATCAAACCCCACTAACTGACTGAAAGGAACCATCATCATCCAATGGGATGGATAGCCAGAGAGAGGGGGAGTACTAGCCTATAAAGTACCCAGGATGTCTTCAGGGAGCGGTGTCGCAGAAAGGCAGTGTCCATTATTAAGGGTGTCCAGGCCCAAGGCATGCCCTTTTCTCACTGTTACCATCAGGTGGGACGTACAGAAGCCTGAAGGTACACACTCAGCGATTCAGGGACAGCTTCTTCCCCTCTGCCATCCGATTCTTAAATGGACATTGAACCCGTGAACACCACTTCACCTTTTAAATATATATTATTTCAGTTTCTGCAGAACTTTTAATCTATTCAATATACGTATACTGTAATTGATTTACTTATTTATTTATTTTTTCTTCTATATTATGTACTGCATTGAACTGCTGCTGCTGTTGAGTTAACAAATTTCATATCACATGCCGATGATAATAAACCTGATTCTGATTCTGATAATAACGTATCAGGTAAGAACAATGGGAAATTCTGCTTAAATGTGTTGTAATTCTGCTATGGAAAACACATTTTACTGAATTAGGTAAGCAGAGTCTCTAGTCTGAGAGAAAGTAAGTTGGAATGGACTTGGTTCATTGTTGTCACAAGTATTGCGGCTCCCCAAACTCTGCATGGAGACCTCCACCTGGCAATGTATACTGGAGGACGTTTCCACCCATGGGGCTGCAAAAAGTGTGGGCAATGGGCTTGAACCTGAGCAACATAGATAAAGTTGGAGCAACTCGGCGGGTCAGGCAGCAGCTGTGGAAGTAAATAAACAGTTGGCATTTTTGCTCCATCTGGATTCCCGAGTGGCTCCGGATTCCAGCATCTGTAGTCTCTCGCATCTCCCGAGTAGAGCGCGGAATGGGCTTTTGTTTCTCTACAACAAATGCCCCAGATTTGCCAGTAATATTCAGCTACTTCTGTTTTCATGTCAGCACAAGGGGATGGCATGGTAATGGTCAGCATAATGCTACGACAGCGCTGGCAACCGGGATCCAATTCCCGCCACTGTCCTTTAGGAGTTGGTACCTTTTCCCTGTGCCCGCGTGAGCTTCCTTTGGGCGCTCTGGTTTCCTGGCACATTCCAAAAATGTGTGGGTTAGTGGGTTAATCCATCACATGTTTTGAGCTCAGAACAGGCTTGGAAGAGCTTGTAATTATGCTGTATTCTAAATACATTTAAAAAAAATAAAAATGATTGTAAGTATTCCACAGGAGTTTGAGCCAAAGAGCAACGGTATCAACTCTGGTGATGAGATTTTGGGATTGTCATGCTGTTAAAAAATGCCATGATATGTTTTCTTTGCATTACTACTTGTCAATCTTGCAGTGTAAAAAGCACAGCAGACAGTTCCCAAAATATATATGAAACACAGCAAGAAAAACTGAAGATGCCTAATGTCTGAAATAAAGACTGAAAGTTGTGCAAACACTCAACAGATACAGTTCCCACAAAATATGTGAAAAGCAGCAAAAAAAACTGAAGATGCCTAATGTCTGAAATAAAGACTGAAAGTTGTGCAAACACTCAGCAGATGAGCAGCATCCGCAGAAACAGAAACAGAGTTATCATTTCAGATCTGTTTCTCTTTCTACACGTGCTATCTGAGTGTTTCCAACACTTTTTGTTTTTAAATAGATTTAATGATAGTTGAAGACAAGACTGGCCAGGACATTATTGGAATCAACTGAAGGACTTGTTTCACACTTTATTTAAAATGTGGCACTTCCAAACCTACAAAACCTCCACTGAAAAGGTGATTTTTCAAGACCTTGTAGTCTGATACTTTTCTGATTTAAAGATAAGCACTATGCTGTGATGTGCACTACTGTAAAAGACTGCAGGAATGAAAGACTTAACCTGTGAGAAGCATTTGATGTCTCTGGGCCTGTACTCAATGGAGTTTGGAAGGATGAAAAGAGATCTCATTGAAATCTTGCAGACATTGAAAGATCTGTTTAGAATGGACATAGAAAGATGTTTCCCTTATTAGGGGAGTCCAGGGATCTGAGGGCACAGAGTAAAGGGGTGTCCCTTTAAAACTGAGATGAGGAGGAAAGTTTTCAGCCAGAGGGTGGTGAATCTGTCAAATGCATTGCAGAAAGCAGTGACAGCCAAGTCATTGAGTGTATTTAAGACTGAGATTGATTGGTAAAAGGGGTTGAGAATTATGTGGAAAAGGCGGGAGAATAGGATAGGAAAAAAGACGGCCATGGTTGAGTGCTGGAACAGGCTTGATGGGCCGAATTTCCTAATTCTGTTCCTATAATTGAAGTTCTTTATGGTCTTACTTGTTAGTAAGTGCAATACCATAAATCTCACCCACAGGCTCTTGGAGAAGGACCTACAAGAGGCAAGGAGAATGTTTGTGGGTTTAGGCTATTGCTTCAGTGACTGAAGAGCGAGCTTGGTCAGGAATGCAGCATTTATTGGAAATCCTTTAGCTAGATTAAGGGCTTTAAGTTGCCACCCTCAGTGAATTCCATAATTCAGTTCAAAATAAGGTCTGTCCAGGTACAAAATTAACCTAACCAAAGGACAGGAACATAATTTGCTTGATTCCCAGCCTAAGCACAAGATGACAGTTTCTAGTTTGGTTCCCTCTAGTTCAAGCTGAGCCAGACTCTGCAGAGAAGCCATCCATTTGGAAATAGATCCTAGTACAAACAAAGTTCACAATAAGCTTATTATCAAAGTACATATATGTCACCTTCACAACCCTGAGATTCACTTACTTGTGGGCATGTTCAATAAATCTATACAATAATAATCATAATAGAATCAATGAAAGACCGCCCATCTAGAGTGTTCAACTAGAGTGCAGAAGACAACAGACCGTGCTAGTACAAAAAGAAGAAATAATAATAATAAATAAATAAGCAATACATTTTAAGAACATGAGATGAAGAGTCCTTGAAAGTGAGCTCATTGCTTGTGGGAATGTTTCAATGATGGGGCAAGTGAAGTTGAGTGAGGTTATCCCCTTTGGTTCAAGAGTCTGATGGTTGAGGGGTAGTAACTGTTCCTGAACCTGGTGGTGTGAGTCCTGAGACTCCTGGACCTTAATCCTGATGGCAGCAGTGAGAAGAGGGCATGTCCTGGGTGGTGGGGGCCCCTGATGATGGATGCTAGTTTCATGTAGGTGTGCTCAATGATTGAGAGGGCTTTACCCAGGAGGACTGGGTGGTATCCACTACTTTTTATAGGATTTTTCATTCAAGGCCATTGGTGTTTCCAGACCAGGCCGTGATGCAGCCAGTCGATACACTCTCCAATACACATCTACAGATGTCTGTCAAAGTTTTAGATGTCATTCCAAATCTCTGCAAACTCCCAAGGAAATAGAAGTGCTGCCTGTCTTTCTTCATAATTGCACTTACATGCTAGGCCTAGGAAGGTCCTCCAAAATAATAACATGTAGGAATTTAAAGTTGCTAACCCTCTCCACCTCTGATCCTCCGATGGGGATTAGCTCATGGACCTCTCGTTTCCTTCTCCTGAAGTCTATAATCAGTTCCTTGGTCTTGCTGACATTGAGTAAGAGGTAGTTGTAATGACACCACTCAGTCAGATTTTCAATCTTCCTCCGATATGCTGTTTACCAGGAGTCAGACCTGTCACAGTCCAACGGACCATAGACTTAGTCAGCTCTTTCCTGGATGCAACCTCTCCACCAGTGAGGAAATCTTCAAGAGGATGGTATCCATCCCTAAGCACCCTCACTATCCAGGGTGTACCCTCTTCTCCTTACTACCATCGGGGAGCAAGTACAGGAACCTGGAGACCTACACTCAATGATTTAGGGACAGCTTCGTCTTCCCCACCATCAGATTTCTGAATGGTTCATGAACCCATGAGCCTGCCTCACTCTTCACTTTTTTGCCACGTTTGTTTTGTAATTTTTGTGTCTTTGCACTGACTGCCGTCACAAAGTAACAAACTTATAAGCCTGATTCTGATTCTGTATGACTATAGTAAAAATTTAGAAAAGCTGGATATGACTGATGACTTCCAGGCAAATTTGCCCATCAGCTCACAAAATAACTCATTGGACCTGAGCCCACCCACATTTTCACAATGATTATCAATCTAGCCTGCTGGTTAAACACCTAAATCTCGAGTGACATTAAACCGAAAAAAATCTGTGATGAAAACATACGTGGGTGACAGAGTACCACTTCTAACTTCTGAACATAAATGTGAATTTTTTTTCAGTTTAAAAGTTCCAAACACAAGAGAAGAACCAAAATCAGAATTAATATCACCAGCATATGTCATGAAATTTGTTAGCCTCACGGTAGCAGTACAATGAAATACATAACAAATAGAGAAAAAAATGTGAATTACTGTAGCAACCAGCATTTTGTATTCATTAATTTTATATATATATATATATATTATATATAGTTACATTAGAAAGGCAAAATGTACATAAGGTGTAAGAGACTCAGTAGAATGTCTATAGCTCCAACTCAAGCTTATGTGTGTCTATAATAGCACAGGAACCACCACCCACCTCAGCATACAAGCAAGGTTAGAGCCATCTAGTTTTTGAATCAGACCCACCTGCTGTTTATCTGTTAACAGTACATGTTAACTTCACTCACTTTGCTCTTGACTCACGGCCTGCTTTTTTTTCAAAAAATACTTCAAAGTGCAAAATTTCAAAGTTTCAAAGACCGCAAAAGTAAAAAAAAAATTACCTCATGAGTGGAAATATGGTAGACACAAGTGATCATCCCTGACTGTCGACAGTTTCTGTTGATCTATCCCATCATTAGCACAGCTAAAGGAAGCTATAAAAGTGAAAAAACTGGAATGCAGAATACACACCACAGCCATCAGTGACAAGCTTGGACCATCAAATGAACGCGTGTGGAGATTCACCAATGAACCATTGTAAAGAGTGGTCAGAAGTGGATGCAGATGCAGACTTCTCAAACATTAAATCTAAAGGCACGGTTGAGTCACCCAGGACATGATGCAGATTCAAGACCATGTCACTTATTGACGAGAAGACACTGCACTCTGCAGAAGAGACCAAAGGGGTCCTGATAGACGTGTACAAAATTATTAGGATATTAGTCAGGGTAGGTAGTAGGATAATTTTCCAATTTCCCAGATGCATTTACCAGAGGATTCAGGTTTAAAGTCAGGGGTAGGAGATTTAGAAGAGATCGGAGGATATTTCTAGAAGTAGCTGTCCGATTTCCTCCATTAAAGCAGGGAACTTTGATTGTACTATTTCTGCAAAATTCAAGCTATGAGCTTAGTTGAAGAAAATATCTCAAAGATACAGAAATCCATCAAAGTAATCCTCATTGCAAACTTCAATTATGCACACAATTCCTGAAGAGCATCTTAAATTTTTCAACGTTATTTTGAGAAGGCAAGCATGTCACCAACCTAATCAAGTTGACACAACAAAAGCATTAGCTGTTTTCTTTAACTTTCACTGTTAGAATGATAGGATCTGCAAACAGCTCATGTATGGGTTTCATGAGATGATGGCAAAGCTTAATCATAAAACGATTGCTGAGTCTCTGAATCATAAAGTACCATGAAACCACGCAAGCCAACTTTACCATCCAGTCAACGGTTCTCAAACCTTGTTGCCAATTGGCACATGAATGCACTTTTATCATTGAAAAAGAATATTGCAGGTTGAATTCACATTCCAGAGACAAACACAAAATGTCACTCAGTACAGTACTGAGAGAGTGCTTTTAGAGAAAGAACACCTTTTTGATCTAGTCTTTTATCCATTTATGTATGAATAAAATATTCCATGTCAATAGTTTGAAGTAGATGATTTTCTCTCGTGTTCTGGTCAATATTTAACCTTTATTCTATCCCCAGCCTGGACATTGCTATATGCTGTATGCAAATTGGATGCTTGGGTTTGAAATGTCAATTGACCTATTCCTGTTCCCGTTCATCCCTTCAAAGCAATCACATGTTGTGTAGCTCTGTTCTGAGAGGACTTCCCACCTTTGAGCAACAGGAGTTCCAAACAGAGAAATGCTGTGGCGGACAATTCCATATTTTCAGATACAAGGTGGAAGCCTCTGTGTTTTTCCTAAGCAATCCCTTTCCATTATAAAGCACAATTGGCAGTATTGCTGCTACATCTAACTCACCTGCTCAACTATTTTTCAACATTGCAGTCCCTAAGAATTAATTAGCTAAATTATTATAGTAGCTACATTTCTCCAAGGTAGGGAAGTCTAAATCTAGGATATATAGATATAGAATGAGGGAAGAAAAATTTAAAGACTACATGAGGGGCAACTTTCACGAAAAAGGATGGTGGTTCATAAAATGATCTGTCAGAGGAAGGGGTGGAAACAGGTCCCCTTACATCTGGGTAGGTAAATGGTTAGTGAAGGCTTTGAAGGATGTGAGCCAAGCACAACAAAGTGAGACTCATTCAGGTAGGCAACTTAGTCGATATTGATGAGGTGGACCAAGTTTCTGTGTTTTATAACATGATAACAATAGCATGCCTGACTCGGTGTTTCAACTCAATGGGATGACCCTGTTCTGTGCAGATAAGAACTGCTGTCAGGGAAATCCAAAGGAATTGGATTCTGTGAGCATATTAACAATGGATGGTGCACAAACCCATCTGCAGTTAGCAGTCACTCTTCTGTGGGAACTAAACATCCTACAATTATATGCTGGCCACATTTCCTGCCCAGGGAGTTTACTGTTGTATTCATCACCACAGTCTGCAGGACCCTGAGCGTGAATGTCAAGAATGCACTGGGAGAGCTTTACAGCATCAGCAACTCTCTACAAAACCAGCACTGGCTGGTCTCTTCATAATTGCAGGAGACTTCAATCATGCTAACCTGTGGAACATTTTACCCAAACTTCACCAACACGTCACCATGGTCACTAGAGGAGAAAACAGACTGGACCGTGTTTATACAAACAGACACGGTACTCACAAAGCCACCCAACGCCCTCATCTTGGCCCCTCTGACCACATCTCCATAATATTAATCTCAGGCTACCGAACCCTGCTGAAAATGGAGAAACCAGACAAGCGGACCATCACTGCATGGCCTAATGAGGCAATCTCTGTACTTCAGGACTGTTATGAACAGACGAATCATCAGCTGTTCCAGGAGGCCGCCACCAACGGAGAAGGCACAAACCTCAAGAAATATGCCTCATCTGTCACTAGCTATGCTTGTGAATGCGTAGACATCATTACCTCCAGAACGATCATCTGACAGCCCAACCAGAGGCCCTGAATGAGCTCAGAGGTGTGCTCCATCAGAAGATGCTCCCTTCAAGTCTGGAGACAGAAGAGCTCTTAGAGCAGCTAAGAGAAACCTCATCTTGGGCATCAAGAGGACAAAGACCACCAAGGCGTAAAAATGTTCAGGAACACCTATCCAATAGCGATCCCCAGCACATGTGACGGGCATGAGGGCATTACTGACACAAGGGAAATACAGTATTGACTGCTCCAGTGATGTCTCCCTTCCCAAACGTTTAAACAGTATTTATACACGCTTCGAGGCGTGGAACACAACACCGGCCTCCCCCACTTCCAGTTGAGCAGCCACAGCATCAGGCATGTGATGGACTCTGCTGATGGTCAACTGCCCCCCCCACCCCCTGTAAGCCGGTAGGCCAAAGAACATCCCAGGCCAAGCACCCGGGGTGTGTGCACACCAGCTCACTGATGCCTTCACAGGCACCTTTAGCATTTTACTCATGTTGTCCCCACATGCTTCAAATCAGCCACCGTCACCTCTGTAACTCATGACCTTCTACAGAAGTAGAGAGCATCCTAATATGCTGCACCACTGCATGGCGGAGAAACTGCTCTGTGACGGGCAGGAAGGCTCTAGAACGGGTAGTCGCAACTGCCCAGCACAGCACCGACACCACTCTATCCGTCATCAGGGATATAAACACAGAACTGTGCCAGAAATATCATGAGGAATCCCACCCACCTTGCTCATTTCATTGGCTCTTCACTCAACCCGGAAACATCTCAGCAATGAAGATGCATACATCAGGATGCTCTTCTTTGGCCACAACTCAGCACTCAATACTATCCTCCCCTCAAAACTAATCAATAAGCTTCAAGACATTGGTCTCAATGCCCCCTTGTGCAACTGGATGCTCAATTTCCTCACTTGCAGAGCACAGTCAATTCAGACTGGTGAAAACATCCCCTCCCCATCAGCGCAGGTGCACCACAAGGCTGTGTACTTAGCCCCCCGCTCTACTCGCTTTACACTTATGACTGTGAAGCTAAGCACAGTTCCAATGTCACATTTAAATTTGCTGATGACACCACTGTCATAGGCCGAATCAAAGATAGGAGGCAGACTGAAAATCTGGCTGAGTGTTGCCAGTACGACAAACTCTTACCTGATGTCAGCAAGACTAAGAAGCTGATTATTGACTTCAGGAGGAGGAAATCAGAGGTTCGGGGGATTAGAGGTGGAGATGGTCAGCAACTTTAAATTCAGTCCTGGGTCCAGCACATAAGTGCCATTACAAAGAAAGCACAGCAGCACTTATTAGAAGTATGCGAAGTTTTGGCATGACATCTAAAACTTTAATAAACTTCCATGAACTGATGACTTCTAAGCATCATGAAGACCCTGGAGAGACTTGTTCTGGAGCTGCTCCGGCCTATGGTCAGGCCACACATAGATCCCCTCCAGTTCGCCTACCATCCCCGACTGGGAGTTGAGGATGCCATCGTCTACCTGCAGAACCGTGTCTACGCCCACCTGGACAAGCCAGCGAGCACTGTGAGGGTCATGTTTTTTGACTTCTCCAGTGCATTCAACCACATCCGCCCTGCTCTGCTGGGGGAGAAGCTGACAGCGATGCAGGTGGATGCTTCCCTGGTGTCATGGATTCTTGATTACCTGACTGGCAGACCACAGTACGTGTGCTTGCAACACTGTGTGTCCGACAGAGTGATCAGCAGCACTGGGGCTCCACAGGGGACTGTCTTGTCTCCCTTTCTCTTCACCATTTACTCCTCGGACTTCAACTACTGCACAGAGTCTTGTCATCTTCAGAAGTTTTCTGATGACTCTGCCATAGTTGGATGCATCAGCAAGGGAGATGAGGCGGAGCACAGGGCTATGGTAGGAAACTTTGTCGCATGATGTGAGCAGAATTATCTGCAGCTTAATGTGAAAAAGACTAAGGAGCTGGTGGTAGACCTGAGGAGAGCTAAGGTACTGGTGACCCCTGTTTCCATCCAGGGGGTCAGTGTGGACATGGTGGAGGATTACAAATATCTGAGGATACGAATTGACAATAAACTGGATTGGTCAAAGAACACTGAAGCTGTCTACAAGAAGGGTCAGAGCCATCTCTATTTCCTGAGGAGTCTGAGGTCCTTTAACATCTGCCAGACGATGCTGAGGATGTTCTACGAGTCTGTGGTGGCCAGTGCGATCATGTTTGCTGTTGTGTGCTGGGGCAGCAGGCTGAGGGTAGCAGACACCAACAGAATCAACAAACTCATTCGTAAGTCCAGTGATGTTGTGGGGATGGAACTGGACTCTCTGACGGTGGTGTCTGAAAAGAGGATGCTGTCCAAGTTGCATGCCATCTTGGACAATGTCTCCCATCCACTACATAATGTACTGGTTGGGCACAGGAGTACAATCAGCCAGAGACTCATTCCACCGAGATGCAACACAGAGCATCATAGGAAGTTATTCCTGCCCGTGGCCATCAAACTTTACAACTCCTCCCTTGGAGGGTCAGACACCCTGAGCCAATAGGCTGGTCTTGGACTTATTTCCTGGCATAATTTACATATTACTATTTAATTATTTATGGTTTTATTACTATTTAATTACTTATGGTGCAACTGTAACGAAAACCAATTTCCCCCGGGATCAATAAAATATGACTATGACTATGACTATAGATGTGTAGTGGAGAGTATATCGACTGGCTGCATCAGAGTCTAGTATGGAAGCACCAATACCCTTGAATGGAAAAGCCAACAAAAAGTAGTGGATATGACCCAGTCCATCATGAGTAAACCCTCCCCAACATTGAGTACAATTACACAGAACTCTGTCACAGGAATGCAGCATCCATCATCATAGGGACCAGATCACCAGCTTCTGGAACAGTTATTACCCCTCAACCATCAGACTTTTGAACCAGAGGGGATAATTTAACTTAACTTCACTCACCCCATCACTGAACTGTTCCGGCAACCAAAGGACTCACTTTCAAGGACTCTTCATATCATATTCTCAATATTTATTGATTATGTATTATTATTATTATTATTATTATTATTTTCTTCTTTTTGTATTTGCATTGTTTGTTGTCTTTTGCACATGGGTTGCTTGTCCGTGTGCTGAGTTTCATTGATTCTATTTTGTTTCCTGTATTTAGTGTATACAGTGACCTCCACGCTTGTGTACTAGAAGTGACCTTAACAATCTTGGCTCTGTGTTTCAAAGCTACTTCAATGGCTATAAAGCACTCTGAGAAGCATTAAATGTGCCAGGAGAGGTCTGATGTGAATGCAGATCTCTTACTTTATTGTTCAAGTCTTGCCCCACAGACCAGAACTAAACCAGCACCTGACTCTCAAAACATTCTCAGCTGTGCAGAAGGTTTCAGACACCTACAGAAAAGACAGAATAGAAAAGAAAAAGAGCAAAATAGAAATATGGATTGGAAAGGAGAGAGAAGGAGGAGGGAGAAATGGAAGAAGAAGAGAAATTTCTGTAAATCAGAAGAGAAGGATGAAGAAGGTTGAAGAAAGAAAGTGAAATGAAAGAAAAAATAAAACAACAGAAGGAAAATGGAGAAAGAGTCTAACATGTGAGATCTAATAATCAATGGAATTCAATGCAGACTGGAAATTGTACATAGGAATAATCTTGTATGCTGATTAGAACAAAGACTTTTTTAACTCGTAAGCTGAATCAATGCTTAGAATCTAAGAACGTTCCTCTTCCAAACTTAATGCAAACCGGTTGCTACCTGTAAAGTCCGAAATGTGTGATGCAGATTAGACAATTAATGTTGCAATGCGTCACTGCAGTGTTGATGAACAATAACATTTTCTTTTTATTACACCTCTTTGAGGAGACTTGAGATATCTTCCTGTGCTGAAGGAAAATTAGAATCAGGATCCAAGTCAGGCTTATTATCATTGACGTACAGTACATCATGAATGAAATAAATGCAATAGTTTGCAACGTTGTTTAAATGGAGGAAAATGGCAGATTTCCTTGCTTCCAGGGTGACAACAGAATTTCTTCACCACTGAGGTTCCAGTTGGTTTTACTTGTATTTTCTCTTTTGCTTTTAATTTTAAAAGGAGGGACTACTCCCTCCCCTGTTGTTTGAAGTGTTTCTGGTATGATGCCAGTAATTTTGGAGCATTTCCTTCAGCAATGATCCATTTATGGGTTGGCTGCTCACCTGCTGTTTATCAAGTTTTCCTAACTTTAAATGTGGATGTGCAGCAACTTCCTATTCACCTGATGTGGCTACCTGAGCCAGTAATTACTTTGCCGGTGCTATTTACTTCAACTGCAGATGTCAGGAGCAAATTACAGACACGTTAATTATAGAAATTTGCTGTGTCGGCAGCCTCCCTGGCTCCTTTCACACACACATACATATATATCTATATTTGTTTAAAAAGGAGTAATATCCTTCCATGTGCAGCTATTATTCCCTGCTTTTGTTCACTTGAACCCAAACCCTACGGTTTTCAGAGAACTAGCAGAGTCTACTTGATGTTCTCTCTTGTAGGAATTTTAAAACATGTAATTACACCATTTACCATGGTTTACCATGCTCTTTACAAAAGTGGATGTGGTCCTTGGCGCAACTGATGTAGTAAACTCCCTCAAAGCACTGAGGTGGTGTTTGTATTGAAAGAAGTCCAGTCCTGTCATCAGAGCAACTTAAGAAACCTGAACAGGAGTAGGACAAATGACTCCTCAAACCTGCTCCAACACTCAATAAGATCATGGTTGCTCAGTCTTGTCCTTATTATCATTGTCTCACTTCGTCTCTTGTTTCCAGCCCAGAACAATGAACTGCTCATTTCCGTCCATGGACGCTGTCTCACCTGCTAAATTCCTCCAGCATTTTGTGCATCCTTCCTCATACCCCTTGCCTCACTTGTACTTCATCAGTCTGTCTCCCTCCAGAAGACCATAATAAGCCCATAAGGCATAGGAACAGATCTGGCCCATCGTGTCTGCTCTGCCATTCAATCATGGCTGATCCTTCTTTTTCTCTCCTCCTCAACCCCAATTCCTCGGCTTCTTCCTGTAACCTTAGATGCCATGTCCAATCAAGAACCTATCAAACTCTGCCTTAAATACACCCAACAACCTGGCCTCCACAGCTTCATGTGGCAACAAATTCCACAAATTCACCTCCCTCTGGCTAAAGAAATTTCTCTGCATCTCTGTTTTGAATGGACCCCATGTATTCTGAGGCTGTGCCCTCTTGTCCTAGACTCTCCCACCATGGGAAACATCCTTTCCACATCTACTCTGTCTCAGCCGTTCAACATTCAAAAAGTTTCAATGAGATACCCCTTCATCCTTCTAAATTCCAGCGAGTACAGACCCAGAGCCATCCAATGTTCCTCGTGTGATAACCCTTTCATTCCTGAAATCATCCTTGTGCACCTCTTCTGGACCCTCTCCAATGTCAGCACATCTTATCTAAGCTGAGGAGCCCAAAACTGTACACAATACTCAAAGTGAGGCCTCACCAGTGCCTTATGAAGTCTCAGCATCACATCCCTGCTCTTATAGTCTAGGCCTTTTGAAGTGAATGCTAGCATTGCACTTGCTTTCCTTACCACCGATTCAACCTGCAAGTTAACCTTTAGGGTGTTTTGCACAAGGACTCCCAAGTCCCTTTGCACCTCAGATTTTTGGATTTTCTCCTCGTTTAGAAAATAGTCCGGACATTTATTTCTACTACCAAAGTGCATGACCATGCATTTTCCAACATTATATTTCATTTGTCACCTTCTTGCCCATTCTCCTAATCTTTCTAAGTCCTTCTGCATCCTACCTGTTTCCTCAACACTACCTGCCCCTCCATCAACCTTCATATCACCCGCAAACTTGGCAACAAAGCCATCTATTTCATCATCTAAAACATTTATATACCGCATAAAAAGAAGTGATCCCAACACTAACCCCTGCGGAACACCACTAGTCACTGGCTGCCAACCAGACAAAGATCCTTTCATTGGTAGGAGACACTCGCTGTCTCCTACCACTCAGCTAATGCTCTAACCATGTTAGTAACTTTCCTGCTTTTAACTCGGTAAGCAGCCTGATGTGTGGCACCTTGTCAAAGGCCTTCTGAAAGTCTAAATATACAACATCTACTACATCCCCTTTATCCATCCTACTTCTAATCTCCTCAAAGAATTCCAACAGGTTCGTCAGGCAGGATTTTCCCTTAAGGAAGCCATGCTGACTTTGTCTTATCTTGTCCAGTGTTATCAAGTACTCTATCACCTCATCCTTAACAATTGACTCTAACATCTTCCCAACCACTGAAGTTAGGCTAAGTGGTATATAATTTCCTTTCTGCTGCCTTCTTCCTTTTTTAAAGAGTGGAGTGACATTTGCAATTTTCCAGTCCTCTGGCACCATGCCAGAGTCTAATGATTTTTAAGAGATCATTGCTAATGCCGCCACAATCTCAAAATGCTAGGGTGCAGCTAATCTGGTCTGGGTGACTTTTGTACTTTTAGGTCTTTCAGCTTGTTGAGCACCTTCTCTCTTGTAATAGTAACTGCACCCACTTCTCTTCCTTCACACACTACAACATCAGGCATGCTGCTAGTGTTTTCTACAGTGAAGACTGATGCAAAATACTCATTTATTTCATCTGCCATTTCCTTGTCCCCTGTTAAGTATTTCTCATTTTCTAGCAGTCCTATATCCACTGTCATCTCTCTTTTTTTTACGAATTTGAAAAAGCTTTTACTATCCACTTTGACATTATTTGCTAGCTTGCTTTCATATTTCATCTTTTCCCTTCTCATGATTCTTTTAGTTGCTCTCTGTAGGTTTTTAAAAACTTCCCAATCCTCTATCATCCCACTAATTTTAGTTTTGTGGTATGCCCTCTCTTTTGTTTTTACATTAGCTTTGATTTCCCTTGTCAGCCACAGTTGTACTATTTGGCTATTTGAGTACTTCTTTATTTTTGGAATACACATGTCCTTCACCTTCCTCATTTTTCCCAGAAACGCACACCATTGCTTCTCTGCTGACATCCCTGCCAGCAGCTCCTTCCAATTTACTTTGGCCAACTCCTCTCTCATACCACTGTAATTTCCCTTACTCCACTGAAATATTACTACATCAGACTTCACTTTCTCCCCATCAAATTTAAAGTTGAACTCAATCATATTGTGATCACTGGTTCCTAAGGGTTCTTTTACCTTAGGCTCCTTAATCATCTCTGGTTCATTACATAACACCCAATCCAGTATAGCTGATCCCCTAGTAGGCTCAATGACAAACTGCTCTAAAAAACCATCTCTGAGGCATTCAACAAACTCATTCTCTTGAGATCCATTACCAACCTGATTCTCCCAATCGACCTGCATGTTAAAATCTCCCATGACTATCGTAATATTGCCCTATTGACCCACCTTTTCTATTTCCTGTTGTAATCTGTGGTTCACCTCCCAGTCACCGTTGGGAGGCCTGTATATAACTACCATCAGGGTCCTTTTACCTTTTCAGTTTCTTAACTCAACTCACAAGGATTCAACATCTTCCAATCCTATGTCACTTGATGCTATTGTTTACTAGTAGAGCCATGCCTCCCCCTCTGCCTACCTTCCTATCCCTCCAATACAACGTGTAACCTTGGATACTCAGCTCCCAACTACAACCATCCTTCAGCCATGATTCAGTGATGGCATCATACCTAACAATCTGTAATAGTGCAACAAGATCATCCACCTTATTTCTTATACACCCTGCATTGAGATACAACACCTTGAG
Organism: Mobula hypostoma; assembly: GCF_963921235.1. Lineage (NCBI taxonomy): Eukaryota > Metazoa > Chordata > Chondrichthyes > Myliobatiformes > Myliobatidae > Mobula > Mobula hypostoma. The sequence goes on from NC_086098.1 coordinate 143,291,155, forward strand.
TACCGTATTTGCTACCCTTTTTGATTTTGCATCCCTAATGTACTGAATCTCATCCTGTTGGCTGCGACTATGTCCCATCACCTGCTGCTGCCCTTCCTGACAGTCTCACTGCACGCTATCTTTACTTTTTTACCATCCATCCTATCCTGAGTCCCATCACTCCAGTTCCTACCCCTCTGCCAAATTAGTTTAAACCCTCCCCAACAGCTCTAACAAACCTGCCTGCGAGAATATTGGTCCCCCTCGGCTTCAGGTGCAACCTGTCACTTTTGAACAGGTCATACCTGCCCCAGAAGAGATCCCAATGATCCAAGAACCTGAATCCCTGTCCCCTGCACCAGCTTCTCAGCCATGCATTTATCTGCCAAGTCATCCTGCTTCTACCCTCACTAGCACGTGGCACAGGCAGCAATCCAAAAATCTCTTCCTGAGAGGTCCTGCTTCTCAGCTTTCTACCTAGCTCTCTAAAATTGCTTTTCAGGACCTCTTTGCTTTTCCTTCCGATGTCATTGGTACCAATATGTTCCAGAACATCTGGCTGCTCCCCCTCCCTCTCCAAAATGTTGTGGATGCGATCTGAGATGTCCCTGACCCTGGCACCTGGGAGGCAACATACCATCCGGGTGTCCCGTTCACATCTGGGTGTCTGTTCTCCTCACTATCAAGTCCCCTATCACTACCACTCCCTTCTTCCCTCTCTTTCCCTTCTGCACCACGGACCCATGCTCAGTGCCTGTAACCCAGACTCCGAGGCATTCCCCTGGGAGGTCAACCCTCACAAAAGTATCCAAAGCGGTATACTTATTATTGAGGGGAATGGCCACAGGGGTGCTCTGCTCTAACTGCCTGTTTCCATTCCTCCTGACAGTCACTCAGCTACTCGCCTCCTGCAACTTCGCGGTGACTACTTTCCTGTACCTCTGATCGATTATCTCCTCACTCTCCCGTACAAGCCGAAGGTCATCCAGCTGCTGCTCCAGATCCCGAACACAGTCTTCAAGGAGCTGCAGCCGGATGCACTTCACGCAGATGTAATTCCACTGGAGAATCTGGGTCTCCCAGGACTCCAACATCCGACATGAAGAACACACAACCGCCATTTACTATACCAGGTACAGTAAGAGATAAACAAAATGGAAACCTTAACAGAAGTTTACCCAGAGCCAACGCCTCCTCCGAGCCGAAGCCTCCTTCCAGCCAAAGCCTGATGCTTCTACTCTCACTACTGGCCTACTCCTGATAATGGCCCTCCCACCCCCGACAAAGGCCGCTCCTCTTGTCCCTTCTGTACTTTTATTTAGTTTGCAGTGCTCTGCTCCCGTCGCTGACAGGGCCTCTGCAATGGCCAAATGCCCACACAGCTCTCTTTTCAAACAAGCGTCACCGACCTGCAAGAAACCTCCTTGTGTGCTCTGCTCTCGCCACTGATAAGGCCTCTGCAATTCAAGATCTTCGTCTTGAATATCTCCCTTCTTCACATCTCTTGAAGTAAAAAATTCCAAAGAGTCGTGAGTCTCTGATAAGAGAAATCCTTCCTCATTTCTGCTTTATGCTCCCTTGTTGTACATACCCACTTCAGGGGTAATACCTTTTCAGTAATTCCCCTTAGAATCTCAATAAGATCACTTCTCATTCTTGTGAACTCGTTGACTGCCACTGATTTACTAAAGCATGTTTCAATTGAGTCCCACTGTTCAACACACTGCTAGCTCACTAACCAACACCACTCAATTTCTAACCACCTCAATCCCAGCTCTATCCCATATCTCAGTCAATTTCTCCTCCTTAAATTAGTCCTAAAGGGGAAATCCAACTGGGAAGAGAATTCAGGTGGATGTGTGGCATTCACCAAATGCACTTGCATTCTCATCCCCACAAGGCCTATTTGAATCCATCTCCTGGGCCCCACCTGATCACAATAGATCACCTCACGCCAAAACTGAAAGGTATGTGGAAGTAGGTGGGCTAAAGCAAGCAGAGATTTAGGCAGCAGGAGGCTTCCAACAGTCAAAAAGGGAAGATGCTCTTGGCATGAAGTTAAGTTTCTCTATTAGAAGAGTTACTTGAGACCCAGAGTAGAAGGTGCTTAACAAGTGTGGCCCTTGCCCATCCCACAAATGAGCCATCTGTTGTCGGCCCCCTACCAACACATATTCCACTCTCCCCTCCTGCCCCTCCTCACAGTCCCCCGCCCTGCTCTCATGACTATACCACTTCCCCACACGAAACCACCACAGTGGGCTTCACAGCTCTACAGGTGAGAAGACAGCTGAAACGTCTCAACCCAAGCAAGGCTGCAGGACCGGATGATGTCAGTACCAGGGTGCTCAAAGCCTGTGCCCCTCAGCTATGTGGAGTATTTCGCCATGTATTCAACCTGAGCCTGAGACTCCGGAGGGTTCCTGTATTGTGGAAGATGTCCTGCCTTGTCCCTGTGCCGAAGACGCCGCGCCCCAGCGACCTCAATGACTACAGACCGGTGACATTGACCTCCCACATCATGAAGACTCTGGAGAGACTTGTTCTGGAGCTGCTCCGGCCTATGGTCAGGCCACACTTAGATCCCCTCCAGTTCGCCTACCAGCCCCGATTAGGAGTTGAGGATGCCATCATCTTCCTGCTGAACCGTGTCTATGCCCACCTGGACGAGCCAGCGAGCACTGTGAGGGTCATGTTTTTTGACTTCTCCAGTGCGTTCATCCGTCCGTCCTGCTCTGCTGGGGGAGAAGCTGACAGCGATGCAGGTGGATGCTTTCCTGGTGTCATGGATTCTTGATTACCTGATTGGCAGACCACAGTACGTGTGCTTGCAACACTGTGTGTCCGACAGAGTGATCAGCAGCACTGGGGCTCCACAGGGGACTGTCTTGTCTCCCTTTCTCTTCACCACTTACTCCTCGGACTTCAACTACTGCACAGAGTCTTGTCATCTTCAGAAGTTTTCGGATGACTCTGCCATAGTTGGATGCATCAGCAAGGGAGATGAGGCTGAGTACAGGGCTACGGTAGGAAACTTTGTCACATGGTGTGAGCAGAGTTATCTGCAGCTTAATGTGAAAAAGACTAAGGAGCTGGTGGTAGACCTGAGGAGAGCTAAGGTGCCGGTGACCCCTATTTCCATTCGGGGGTCAGTGTGGACGTGGTGGAGGATTACAAATACCTGGGAATACGAATTGACAATAAACTGGACTGGTCTAAGAACTCTGAGGCTGTCTACAAGAAGGGTCAGAGCTGTCTCTATTTCCTGAGGAGACGGAGGTCCTTTAACATCTGCCGGACGATGCTGAGGATGTTCTACGAGTCTGTGGTGGCCAGGGCAATCATGTTTGCTGTTGTGTGCTGGGTCCGCAGGCTGAGGGTGGCAGACACCAAAAGAATCAACCAACTCATTCGTAAGGCCAGTGATGTTGTGGGGATGGAACTGGAGTCTCTGATGGTGGTGTCTGAAAAGAGGATGCTGTCTAATTGGTCAATGTCTCCCATCCACTGCATAATGGACTGGTTGGGCACAGGAGTACATTCATCCAGAGACTCATTCCACTGAGATGCAACACAGAGCGTCATAGGAAGTCATTCCTGCCTGTGGCCATCAAACTTTACAACTCCTCCCTTGGAGGGTCAGACACCCTGAGCCAATAGGCTGGTCCTGGACTTATTTCATAATTTACTGGCATAATTTACATATTACTATTTAAATATTTATGGTTCTATTACTATTTATTATTTATGGAGCAACTGTAATGAAAACCAATTTCCCCCGGGATTAATAAAGTATGACTATGACTATGACTAATTTCATTGGCAGGCAATGTTCTAAATTCTATTCCTCAATTAACAATAATTGCTTTTACATCGCCTCGCCAATTGTAGCTGAAGGAGCAGATGCAGAGTGCATTTACCCCTTAGCTCTGCCGATCCATCATCTGTTCTGGCTTTCAATCCATGACAGAGTCAAAGATCAATTGGCCTCTGTCTCACTACTGAATTTCATATTTCAATTCACACACTCACAGAAGTCCAAGGTGATTTTCCAGCAAAGAATCAAGGTTTGAGTAACCAGCAAGGTTTGAATAATCACGTCCTCTATGTCAGCCTAACTGATGGAGAAATATTCACGTTACATCCAAGCAAGCGTCAAGTTTATTGGAAATAAAAGCTGAATTCTGATATTGTTATGTCCAGTCTTCACAGGCAAAGAATGGGTGGTGTGGTAGGAAATTTACAAAGAACAGGCACTGTGATAGAAAAATCTACAACAATTCTCTCATGATGGGATTATTGAATGCTCTTGGAAGTAAACTACGAACTTCAAAATTTCAAACTACATTTATTATCAAAGTATATATACAGAATACAACTCTGAGATTTGTCCTCCTGCAGGCAGCTACAAAATGAAGAACCACTATCACAAACAAGAGAAAATCTGCAGATGCTGGAAATCCAAGCAACACACACAAAATGCTGGAGGAACTCAGCAGGCCAGGCAGCATCTCTAGGAAGAGGTACAGTCGACGTTTCGGGCCGAGACCCTTCCATTTTGACATTGAATGCCCTGTTCCTGTGCTGTACTCTTCTATGTTCTATATCCTACACAATCAGTAAAACTTTACTTTCTGAGCAGGCTGAAGAGAGGTGGACTATGTACATTAGTACTCATGACCTTCAACAGACGCCCAATAGACAGCATCCTAAGCTGCTGCGTCGCGGCACAGTACGTGAATTGCATTGCTGTGGATTGGACGACTCGACAGCCGGTAGTCGAAACCACCCAGTGCATCACCAGCTCCAACCTACCCGCCATCAAGGACATATACACAGAAATGTGCTGGAAAACGGCTAGCAATATCACCAAGGATCCCACCCACCCTGCTCATGGACTGTTTGTCCCACTCCCATCAGAGAGGAGGCTAGGGAGCATCCACACCAGGACCACCAGACTCAAAAATATTTTCTTCCTCCAAGCAGATGAATACCTCCAAAACACGAACCCACCCCACCCCCACTACTTAATCATTTCCTATCAGAGTCACCGTGAGACACTCCTGTGCCAAGCATCACTTTATGAACTTACAACCAATATATGAATATAATCTATACTATGTATTTATATTTATTGTTTTTTTTATTATTGTGTTCTTTATCTAATTGTTTTTTCTATGCTGCACTGGATCTGGAGTAACGGTTTTTTTTTCTCCTTTACGCTTGTGAACTGGAAATGACACTACACAATCTTGAGTTTGAGCCCAGAGATCCAGCAAAGAACTGCAAAGCCTGCAGCCTCCACTGTGCTGAGCTGCTGTGTGTATAAAACCCATTTTGACAGAGGCATTGGATGCACATAATATCAGGCAATAAGATCTTTTCAGCTGTGCGTTTAGTAAAACAGTATCTGAAAGCAATCTTAACACCATGAGCAGGATATTAAATGTTTAAGTGAGCCCTGTTCAAATAAGGGATGCTCTAAGTCCTGCTATATTGTCAAGGGAGTTGTTTAGGGCCATATTTTGTCTGAGGTTTAATAGCCCAATACAGGGATTTTATGTAAATATTTGTATCATTTAATATCTACAGGCCTGGTTAGAATGCACATGGAGAAGATATTTCTATTAGGAGGAGAATCTAGAATCTGAGAGCACATTGCCAGATTAAAGGGATGTCTCTTTAAAACTCTGGAAGTGAGATTGGGATTTATTGCACAGACTGGCAGGTGCAAAGGAAGAATTTCTTCAGCCAGAAGGTAATGAATCTGTGGAATTCATTGCTACAGAGGGCTGTGGAGGCCAAGTCATCGTGTGTTTTTAAGGCAGAGATTAATAGGTTCTTGATGGGTAAAGGGGTTAAGGATTACAGGCAGAAAACAGGGGATTGGAGTTGAAAAAAAAATCAGCCATGAAAGTCAGAGCGGAATTGCTGGGCCAACTGGTCTAAATCTATCTCATTGTCTTATAATCATGCAATGCTAATATCCATGCTTCATATACAGAATTTCAGGAAGCAGTTTTGCCTTTTTCTCATTCTTGGGTTGTCATTCCTTGAGATAAGCACTTTGCTGGATGACTTAGAGGGCAGCTAATAGCAATCCACCGTTGTTGAGGCTGGAATGACAACGGCATCAGAGCAGGCAAGATACACACTTTGATAATACATTTACTTTAAACTTTGAACTTGGAATTTTCCTCACAAAGGATATTTGCAAACCAAATGGGATTTTATGACAACCAGTATTTCATTTGTAGTATAGTTGATGCTATTAATACAGGTTTATTCGCTGAATTTAACTTCCAACTGTTATGATGAAGCTGCCACTGGTATTTCCAGATTTTTAGTTCAGGCCCACCGGCTACTGCTCCAATAACATATCCATTTATTTATGGATTTTGATGAATAACATAATATTGGTAACTATTGCTGAATAAGACCAGTGATGTTGTGGGGATGGAACTGGACTCTCTGACGGTGGTGTCTGAAAAGAGGATGCTGTCCAAGTTGCATGCCATCTTGGACAATGTCTCCTATCCACTACATAATGTACTGGGTGGGCACAGGAGTACATTCAGCCAGAGACTCATTCCTCCGAGATGCAACACAGAGCGTCATAGGAAGTCATTCCTGCCTGTGGCCATCAAACTTTACAACTCCTCCTTTGGAGGGTCAGACACCCTGAGCCAATAGGCCGGTCCTGGACTTATTTCCTGGCATAATTTACATATTACTATTTCATTATTTATGGTTTTACTACAATTTAATTATTTATAGTGCAACTGTAATGAAAAGCAGTTTCCCCCGGGATCAATAAAGTATGACTATGACTATTCAGAGTCAAACACGATAGTGAATCACAAACTCAACATTGCATTGGACTCAACACTCAACACTGAAGTTAGCTCTCAGGTGCCAACCCGATACTTTGTAAGTTATAGGTTGAGGGTTTGGCCTGAAACATTGACTGTTTATTCCACTCCATGGATGCATCCTGACTTGCTGAGATCCCTCAGCATTTTGTAAGATTAGATTAGATTATGAGAACACTCGGTCCTCTTTTATTGTCATTCAGAAATGCATACATGCATTAAGAAATGATACAATGTTTCTCCGGAGTGATATCACAGAAAACAGGACAAACCAAAGACTAACACTGATAGAACCACATAATTATAACATATATTTACAGCAGTGCAAAGCAAAACCATAATTTGATGAAGAACAAACCATGGGTACTGTAAATAGAGTCTCAAAAGTCCCCGAGTCAATCGACTCCCGAGTCCCCGATAGCGGCGGCAAAGGGAGAAACTCCCTGCCATAAACCTCCAGGTACCGTCAACTTGCCGATGCCTTAGAAGCAGCCGACCACAGCCGACACTGAGTCCATCCATCCGAAAACTTCAAGCTTCTGACCAGCCTCTCCGATACAGCCTCCCGAGCACTATCCTCTGCCGAGCGCCTTCGAGCTCACCCCAGCCGCTGAAACACGCAAAGCCGAGGATTTCGGGGCCTTCTGCTCCGGAGATTCCAGTTACCACACGGTAGCAGCGGCAGTGAAGCAGGCATTTCAGAAGTTTCTCCAGATGTTCCTCCATACTCTCACGTCCGTCTCCATCAAATCAGAATTGTGCACGGTCCCCTACTTGACAGATAACAGACACCACAACCGAAGTGGCCGCGCGAGCTTCTGTCACACCACCATCTTCTCCTCCTGAACTGAATCTCCCACTTTAGAATTAGAAGTGAGAGTGTTGGTGAGGCCTAATTCGGAGTACTGAGTGCAGTTTTGGTCACCTACGTACAGGAAATAGCACAGAGAAAATTTACAAGGATGGTATTAGGTCTGAAGGACCTGAGTTATAAGGAAAGATAGAATAGGTTGGGACTTTATTCCTTGGAATGTAGAAGATTGAGAGGAGATTTGATAAAGATATACAAAATTATGAGGGTTATAGATAGGGTAAATGCAAGCAGGCTTTTTCCACTGCGGTTGGGTGGGACTACAACTGGAGGTCATGGGTTAAGGCTGGTAGGTGAAATGTTTAAGGGGAACATAAGGGGAATCTTTTTCACTCAGAGGTTCATGAGAATGTGGAACTCAAGTGGTGCATGTGAGTGAGCTCAATTTCAACATTTAAGAGAAGTTTGGATAGGTACATGGATGGGAGGTGTATAGCGGGCTACGGTGCAGGTGCAGGTTGATGAGACTAAACAACTAAAATGGTTCAGCATGGACTTGATGGGCTGAAGGGTGTGCTTCTGTGCTGTACTTTTCTATGACACTATGGAATTTATTGCACAGACTGATGGGTGCAAAGGAGAGCCATAGTGTAAGGGTTGTAGTCTGTAAATGCATTACCAGATTGTTCAATACTTTATCTAAGGTTCATTTGGTTTAGAACATACAGAGCGATTCACTATTGTGCAATTGTGAAATAACCACTAAGTAATTCCGAGACTGGGATTAGCATGGCAAGTCATTCAGTTTGGTGATAATTTAACTGTAATTCAGATGAATCATGGATCAGGAAGACCACACTACATAATGACAAGTAAATTCAAAACCAGTTTTCTTCAGGCTTAGCCAAGAAATATATTCTTAGCCAGGATCTGTACAAACTCTGTGTATGCATGTCTGTAGGTGTATCTGCGTTCTGTGTGATAGGTCCATCTCCAGTCCTCTTCGTCCCCTTGCCACTGGACAATGACCTCTATTGGTGAAGAGAGTGTTTTAGCAGGAGTGCCGCACACAACACACATTAAAATAATTCACGCATAAGAAATTTCCCCCTGTAGAAACACAGAACTTATAAGGAGTGGATCATCCAGCCCTTTCAACATGATCAAGGCCAACAACGTAAATTCAGTACCTGTTCCTATCTTCTCCCCATATCCCTTGATCCGCTTAGCTGTAAGAATTAAAATTAACTAGAAGATTTTTAATGATTTTACTTCGACTGCCTTCTGTGGTCAATGTTTCACCATTATCTCAAACCCATTATCCCTCATCCCTTATCCACAGACTGTGAGCCCTGATTTTGCATTCTCCACAACTGGAATCAACTTTCCTATATTCAGTCTGTCTAGTAATTGTTTGAATTTTATAGGCTGCTATGAGATTCAACCCAGCCCCCCCCCCCGCCATTCCTCTGAAAGACTCATCCACCAAATATCTCTTCATATGTCGCTCCTGCTATCCCAGGAATTAGGGAGGTGAAACCTTTCTATTTTCCCTCCATGGCCTGAAAATCATCAGTCATCTTTGACCTAAAGGTTCTGCCTACGTAGAAGGCATTAGCGTCTGGTACTATTTATATATTAGTCAATTGAAATTAACAGAACCAAACCTTGCAGGCAAAGAACCGAGCATTGATGCTATAATAGTCATAGTCATAGTCATACTTTATTGATCCCGGGAGAAATTGGTTTTCGTTACAGTTGCTCCATAAATAATAAATAGTAATAATACCATAAATAGTTAAACAGTAATATGTAAATTATGCCAGTAAATTATGAGGTAAGTCCAGGACCAGCCTATTGGCTCAGGGTGTCTGACCCTCCAAGGGAGGAGTTGTAAAGCTTGATGGCCACAGGCAGGAATGACTTCCTATAACGCTCTGTGTTGCATCTCAGTGGAATGAGTCTCTGGCTGAATGTACTACTGTGCCCAACCAGTACATTATGTAGTGGATGGGAGACATTGTCCAAGATGGCATGCAACTTAGACAGCATCCTCTTTTCAGACACCACCGTGAGAGAGTATATAGGATGTTTAGCACAAATTGACTGGGGTTGAGTTTCTAGAGTTCATCCTTATTATAAGCAAATATTTCCAAGTTTTGCCTAATGGCCTGAAGATTTGCAACGTAGATGCATATAAAAGAAAAGAAGGAGGCACCTCCTGAAGTTTTTATGCTTCATTCTATTTTGAATCACTTGCAAAGCACAACTCTCTTCAGCAGTCTGAGCTCAACTGAATGGCCATTGATTAATTAGGTCATCCATTGGTTGGGGTTGACCATAGGCATTATGTCCTAGCTGTCGAAGTCGATATGCGGGCCAGGGCACTACGATATGGAGAGCAGGCTCACTCTCTCCAGGCTGCAGATGAATCCAAAGGAATGGCAGAGGCCAATACAGTGTCGCAGGACTTGCCAGTCCGTGCTGAACTCAATGTAGGACTGCCTGAGGGTCTCCAGCTCCAGATTTTTCCTCGGGGTTTACTCCCGAAGCCTTTCCTATGACTGGGTATAGCTGCAAGGCGGCAGAGGTTTGAAATCAGGGATTTCCTTCTCCTGGATGAGCTGCCAACTATGGCTGATGAGCCCCAGCTGCCCGGAGCAACTGGTTTTAAGGTGCCAGTAACCCGCTTTTGATCCTTCTCTTGTCAGTGTAAATGGTTTCACTGGGCTTAATAGCTAAGCCACATTTGAAGGCCAGACGCTGGACTTGGTTGTCAGAGGCTATTTGAGGCACACGCCATTGGGAGCACTTGATAGGTAGAGGGAACTTATCCCCACTACCATCCTCCCCCCCATCCCCACTCCCAGTGATGACAGCTTTGAGAAACCAGTAACTAATTAATTACAAGTGCGAGGGGTTTCTTCTTGCTACACAAGTTTAAAAAAAAGAAAACTTAAGGGATTTAGCAGAAAGAAGGTCATTGTAGTATTTTAACACCGCTGAATGTGAGGAGTTTTTATGTTCTCCCCATGACTGCATGAATTTTCCCTGGGTCGCTCTGCTTCTGGCACCAGCATAGCATGCTCATAACTTACTAACCTGAATCCACAAGTCTTTGGAATGTGGAAGAAAACTGGAAAACCTCAAGGAAATCATCATCTTGGGAAATATTAATATGCAGGTAGATTGGGAAAATCAGGTTGATGCTGGATAGCAAGAAAAGGAACTTGTAGAATTCCGACAGAATGTCTTTTTGGAGTAGCTTGTGGTTGAGCCCAATAAGAAAAAAGGCAATTCTGGTTTGGTTGTTGTGTAATGAACCAGATTTGATTCGGGTCCAAGATAAGAGCCCATGGTATTATAGAAAAATACTAGCATGAACAGAAGATTGGCAGATTGGCAAGAGGCAAATTGTGGGAATAAAGAGGGACTTCTCTGGGTGGCTGTCAGTGGCTAATAGTGTTCCACAGGCAGAGGCACCACTACTTTTCACATTATATGTCAATGATTTGGATGACAGAATTGATGGCTTTGTGGCCAAACTTGTGGATGATACAAAGATACATGGAAGGGCAAAGCTTTCAGGAAGCAGAGAATCTACAGAAGGACTTAGACACATTGGGAGAATAGCCAAAGAAGTGGCAGATGTCAATATAGTGTCAAGAAATGTATGATCATGCACTTTAGTAGAAGGAATTAAGGCATGTACTATTTCCTAAATGAGGAGAACATTCAGCAACCAGCGGTGCAAAGAGACTTGGCAGCCCTAGTGAAGGATTCTCTAAAGAGTAACAAACATTTTGAGTCAACAGTAAGGAAGGCAAATTGAATGTTAGTATTAATTTGAAGAGGAATAGTACATAAAAGCAAGGAGGTAATGCTGAGTTATTATAATGCATTGGCCTGACCAGATTTGGAGTATTGTGATGAGATTTGGGCCCCTATCTAAGAAAGAATGTGCTGGCAGTGGAGAGGGGCCAAAAGAGGTTCAGGAGGATAATCCTTGGAATGAAAGTTTTAATGTACAAGGAATGTTTGATGGCTCTTGGCCTGTACTTAGATAGATACATCCCAAAGAAGAAGTATTCTAAAGGCAAGATGACGCAACTGTAGATGACAGGAGAAGTCAAAGCCAACATAAAAGCCAGAGAGGACATATAATAGAGTAAAAATTATTGGGAAGTGAGAGGATTGGGAAGCTTTTAAAGGCCAACAGAAGGCAACTAAAAAGTCTTTAACAAGGGAAAGATGGAATATGAAAGTCAGCTAACCAATAATATTAAACAGGATACCAAAAGTTTCTTCAGATATGTCAAGTATAAAAGAGAGGTGAGTGTAGATATCAGACAACTGGAAAATGATGCTGGAGAGATAGGACTGAGATCAAGGAAATGGTGGATGAAATGACTAAGTATTTTGCATCAGCGGTCTTCACTGTGGAAGTCACGAGCAGTATGTCATAAGTTTGAGAGTGCCTGTGGGCAAGAGTTTATGAAGTTGCCATTATGAGGGAGAAGGTGCTTGGAAAACTGAAAATATATATTAATGACTTGGATGAGGGAATTAAATGCAGCATCTCCAAGTTTGCGGATGACACGAAGCTGGGTGGCAGTGTTAGCAGTGAGGAGGATGCTAAGAGGATGCAGGGTGACTTGGATAGGTTGGGTGAGTGGGCAAACTCATGGCAGATGCAATTTAATGTGGATAAATGTGAAGTTATCCACTTTGGTGGCAAAAATAGGAAAACAGATTATTATCTGAATGGTGGCCGATTAGGAAAAGGGGAGGTGCAACGAGACCTGGGTGTCATTATACACCAGTCATTGAAAGTGGGCATGCAGGTACAGCAGGCGGTGAAAAAGGCGAACGGTATGCTGGCATTTATAGCGAGAGGATTCGAGTACAGGAGCAGGGAGGTACTACTGCAGTTGTACAAGGCCTTGGTGAGACCACACCTGGAGTATTGTGTGCAGTTTTGGTCCCCTAATCTGAGGAAAGACATCCTTGCCATAGAGGGAGTACAAAGAAGGTTCACCAGATTGATTCCTGGGATGGCAGGTCTTTCATATGAAGAAAGACTGGATGAACTGGGCTTGTACTCGTTGGAATTTAGAAGATTGAGGGGGGATCTGATTGAAACGTATAAGATCCTAAAGGGATTGGACAGGCTAGATGCGGGAAGATTGTTCCCGATGTTGGGGAGGTCTAGAACGAGGGGTCACAGTTTGAGGATAGAGGGGAAGCCTTTTAGGACCGAGGTTAGGAAAAACTTCTTCACACAGAGAGTGGTGAATCTGTGGAATTCTCTGCCACAGCAAACTGTTGAGGCCAGTTCATTAGCTATGTTTAAAAGGAAGTTAGATATGGCCCTTGTGGCTACAGGGGTCACGGGGTATGGAGGGAAGGCTGGGTTCTGAGTTGGATGATCAGCCATGATCATAATAAATGGCGGTGCAGGCTCGAAGGGCCGAATGGCCTACTCCTGCACCTATTTTCTATGTTTCTATGTTTCTATGTTTCTATCTGAAGGTAGATGTCATCTGGATCAGGTGGTCTCACCCCAGAGTCCTGAAAGAGGTGGCTGAAGAGATTATGGAGGCATTGGCAATGATCTTTCAAGAGTCAACGGATTCCAGAAGACTGAAAACATGCAAATGTCACTTTACTCTTCAAGGAGGGAGAGAGGTATAAGAAAGGAAATTATACGCCAGTTAGTCTGACCACAGAGGTTGAGAAAATTTTGGGGTTCATGTTCAGAATGTGGTTTCAGGGTTGTCAGCATGGTTTTCTTAAAGAAGAATCTTGCCTGACAAATATGTTGGAATTCTTTCAAGAAATAACAAGCAGGATAGACAAAGAAGAATCAATGGATTTTCAGAAGGCCTTTGACAAAGTGCCACACATGAGGCTGCTTAACAAGTTAAGAGTACATGGCATTACAAGAAAGATACTAGCACGGATAGACTATTAGCTGATGGGCAGGCTGCTAAGAGTGGGGATAAAGGGAGCCTTTTCTGGTTGGCTGCTGGTGACTAGTGATCTTCCACAGGTGCCTGTGTTGAGACCCTGGAGTTGGCGCATGGCCAAGTGGTTAAGACATTTGTCTAGTGATCTTAAGGTCGCTAGTTCGAGCCTCAGCTGAGGCAACGTGTTGTGTCCTTGAGCAAGGCACTTAACCACACATTGCTCTGTGACGATACCGGTACCAAGCTGTATCGGCCCTAGTGCCCTTCCCTTGGACAACATCGGTGGTGTGGAGAGAGGAGACTTGCAGCATGGGCAACTGCCAGTCTTCCATACAACCTTGCCCAGGCCTGCACCCTGGAAACCATCCAAGGCACAAATCCATAGTCTGACGAGACTAACGGATGCCTATTTTATTTGTGTTGAGATCTCTTCTTTTTATGTTGTATGTCAATGATTTGGATGAAGAAGTGATAGCTTTGAGGCGAAGTTTGCGGATGAAATGAAGGTAGGTGGAGGGACAGGTAGTTCTGAGGAAGCAGAGAGGCTTCAGAAGGACTAGGACAGATTAAGAGAATGGACAAAGAAGTGGCATACAATGTTGGGAAGTGGTTGGTCATGCATTTGGTAGAAGAAATTAAAGCATGGACTATTTTCTTAGTGAATTGAATTGATTTTATTTCTTACATCCTTCATATACATGAGGAGTAAAAATCTTTACATTTCTGTCTAAACTTGCAATGTGCAATTTATATTAATTTATAATAAATATTATGTTCAACAGGACAGTCAATATAACATATAAATACAGTTGTGTCAGCATGAATTAAAAGCAGTCTGATGGTCTGGTGGAAGAAGCGGTCCCGGAGCCTGTTGGTCCAGGCTTTTACGCTGCGGTACTCTTTCTTGGATGGTAGTCATAGTCATAGTCATACTTTATTGACCCCGGGAGAAATTGGTTTTCGTTACAGTTGCACCATAAATAATAAATAGTAATAGAACCATAAATGGTTAAATAGTAATATGTAAATTATGCCAGTAAATTATGAAATAAATCCAGGACCAGCCTATCGGCTCAGGGTGTCTGACCTTCCAAGGGAGGAGTTGTAAAGTTTGATGGCCACAGGCAGGAATAACTTCCTATGATGCTCTGTGCTGCATCTCGGAGGAATGAGTAGCAGCTGGAATAGATTGTGGTTGGGGTGACTTGGGTCCCCAGTGATCCTTCGAGCCCTTTTTACACATTTGTCTTTGTAAATGTCCTGAATAGTGGGAAGTTCACATCCACAGATTCGCTGGGCCGCCTGCACCACTCTCTGCAGAGTCCTGTGATTGAGGGAAGTACAGCTCCCATACCAGGCAGTGATGCAGCCAGTCAGGATGCTCTCAGTTCAAATATCTGCGGTGCAAAGCAACTTCGGGGCCCTCGTGCAGGATTCCTAGAGGTTAATTTGCAGGTTGAGAGGAAGGTAAATGTATTATTTTCAAGTAGACTAGAATGTAATATTAAGGCTTTATAAGGCACTGGAGAGACCTCACTTGGAGCATTGTGAGCAGTTTTTGGCCCCTTATCTAAGAAATGACATGCTAACATTGGGGAGGATTCAAAGAGTTGCACGAAAATTATTCTGGGATTGAAAGGCTTATCACATGAGGAGCACTTGATGGTTCTGGGCCTGCACTCACTGAGGTTCAGAAGAATGAGGGGTGGTCTTATTGAAACCCATTGAATGTTGAAAGCTCTCAAAAGAGTAGATATGGAAAGGATGTTTCCCATGGTGGGGGAGTCTAAGATCAGAGGGCATAGCTTCAGAATAGAGGGACATCCATTTAGAATAGAGATGAGGAAGAATTCCTTTAGCTAGGGAGTGGTGAATCTATGGAATTCATTGCCATAGGCAGCTGTGAAGGGAGGCCAAGTCATTGGATATATTTAAGGCAGAGATTGATAGATTCTTGATTCATCAGGGCATGAAGGAATATGGGGAGAAAGCAGGAGATTGGGGCTGAGAGGGAAATGGATCAGCTATGGTGAAATGACAGAGCAGACTCAATGGGCCAAATGGCCTAATTCTGATCCTATATCTTATGGTCTATGATCTTATGTACTCACAGGGGCTGAGATGAATGAGGTGGTTCTCATTGACACCTACCGAATATTGAAACGCCTAGATAGAGAGGACATGGAGATGATGTTTGCAATAGTGGGGGAGTCCAGGACTGGAGGTACAACCTCAGAATACAAGGACATCCCTTTAAAACAGAGATGAGGAGGAATTTCTTTAACTAGAGGGTGGTGAATTTGTGGATTCATGCCACAGATGGCTATGGAGGCCAAGTCATTGGGTATACTTAAAGCAGAGGTTGACACATTCATGATTAGTAAGGGTGTCAAAGTTTATAGGGAGAAACCAGAAGAATGGGGTTGAGAGGAAAAATAAATCGTCCATGCTTGAATGGCAGAGCAGACTTGATGGGCTGAATGGCCTAATTTTTCTTCTATGCCTTATAGTTTTATTGGCTTTTCTTTCATCCATGTGCTTTCCTAAGAGTCTCTGAAATGAACCGACGGATCTGCCTTTACAAACACTCCTGGCACCACCTTCTACACATCCACCACCCCTTGTGTGAAAAAACCTACCTCTGACACCTTAGATTATGCCCCCTTGTGACAGCTATTTCCATCCTAGGAAAAAGTCTCCGGCTGTCCACTACAGCTGTGCCTCTTATCACCTTATACACCTCTATCAGGTCACACCTCGGCCTTCTTCGCTCCAAAGAGTAAAGTCTGAGCTCACTCAACCTATCCCCATAAGTCATGGTCTCGAATCCAGGCTGCATCCTGGTAAACCTCCTGGTAAAGCTTCCCCATCTTTCCTATAATGAAGTGACCAGAACCGAAAACAATATTCCAAGTGTGGTCTCATCAGAGTTAAATAGAGCAGCAACATTACTTCATGGCTCTTGAACTCAATCCCATAACTACACCTTCTCAACTGCCCTATCAACTTGTGCGGCAACTTTGAGGAATCTATGTGCTGTTCGTGGACCCCAGGATCTCAGTATACCTCTGCACTGGTAAGAATCCTGCCATTAGCCCTGTACTCTGCCTTCAGGTTTGACCTTCCAAAGTGTATCATTATCACACTTTTTCAGATCGAACTCCATCTGCCACTTCTGAGCCCAGCTCTGCATCCTATCAATGTGCCATTGAAACTTGTAGCAACCTCCTACTCTATCCGCAACACCTCTAACCTTCTGCGTCATTGCAAACTTACTGACCCACCCTTCCACTTCCTCGTGCTGGTCATCTATAAAATTCACAAAACGTAAGAGTGTCAGAACAAATCCCCACAGAACATCACTGTCACTTACCTCCAGGCAGAAGGCACTCCGTCTACACTACTCACTGCCGGCTCTGGGCAGCCCAATTCTGAATCCACGTAGCCAACTTTCCCTGGATCCCATGCCTACTGACTTTCTGAATGAGTTTACCATGGGGACCTTGTCAAATGCCTTGCAAAAATCCACGTACACCACAATCACTGTTCTGCCTTTATCAATTTTGTTTTGACACTTCCTCAAAGAATTCAATCAAGCTTACGAGGGCTGATCTGCCCCCCACAAAGCCTAATCGGACTCTACTTCAGGAAATGCCTCTAAAAATTTTCTCCAGTAGTTTGTCTACCACTGACATAAGATTCACTGCTCTATAATTAACAGGATTATTCCTTTCTCTGGAATAAAGGAATAACATTTGCCACCCTCCAGTCATTTGTACTATTCCTTTGATCAGGGAGGACAGAAAGATCATCACCAAAGATGCAGCAATTTCTTCCCTTGTCTCCCATAGCAACCTGGGGTATATCCCGAATGGCCCTTAATGTGACTCCTAAAAGGCCTTATCTATCCTAATGTTCTTTCTTAATGTCTAAGTGTTCAGCCTATATTACACTGTGCTCACATTTGTCAAGGGCCCTCTCACTGGTTAATCCTGAAGCAAAGTATTCATTACATTCCATTACCCACCCCCACACACTCCCTATCAGCACTGCCTTATCATTTCTTGTGAAAGTCATCTTATATAGAGGTACCCCTGTACCTACTGACACTTTATGAGCATTCAATCAATCTATGTATATACATAAGCTAACCTTATGTATTTATATTTGTTGTGGGTTTTTTATTGCCTTCTTTATGCTTAGGTAGCCAGCGGCCTCATACCCCGGTGAGATAGGGACATGCCTGTCTAAGCAGCTCTGCTGGACTGGGCAGATGAGATCCAATGGCCAGGATGGTGGTACTGCAACGCTCCATGGAGAGCAAAGGGCATGGCAAGGCATGGCCACCCACTGCAACCAAAGAAGACCCTAATTTGTGACACTAGCTTGTGCCACTTGACGCAGTCTTCTGAGGTCAAGAGAGTGGGACTGCCCCAGTGCAACGGGTCTTCCACTTTAAAAACTCTCCCACATGGGTTTCCTATCATCGTCAGATATGACGGACAACTACTACCAGCCATCGTGCTTATTGCATTTTTTTATGCTGCATCGAATCCAGAGTAATAATCATTTTGTTCTCCTTTACTCATGTGTACTGAGGAATGACAGCAAACAATCTTGAATCTTGAATTAAGGACCTCCCCTATCTCCTTCAACTCCAGGCACATGCTCCCTGATCACTCCTACCATCTATCATCACTCGAGTCACCCTCCTGTTTTTCATCTACATGTAAAACACTTTTGGGTTTTCTTTCGTCCTACTCACCAAGATGATCTTATACCCCCTCTAGCTCTCCTAAGTCCATTCTTCAGCGCCGTCCTGGCTACCTTGTAACTCTCTTGATCCTGTCTGAGCAACACACATAAAATGTTGGAGGAACTCAGCAGGCCAGGTAGCATCTATGGAAAAAAGTACAGTTGACGTTTTGGGCCGAAACCCTTCGGCAGTAAACCCTGTCTGATCCTTGCTTCCTAAACCTTAAGTGTGCTTCTTTCAAAGTTCAAGTTCAAAGTAAATTTGTTATCGAAGTACATGCATCTGCCCCTTAATGTCTCTGTTGCCATGGGGAGGGGGGGAGGGTTTCTATAGAATAGAGTGATTGCTCCCTTCCTGTTTCTGACTTCCACCCACATGGACTCAGAAGATGATCCCTTCATGTCCCCCCTTCCTGCAACAGTGATATTATCCCTGACTAGCAAAACCACTTCCCCACCTCTTTTACCTCACCCCATATCTTTTGTGAAATGTCTAGAGCACCCAGCAGCTATTCCTGCACTTATGGCAGACAAGTCTCCATAATGGCCGCAATGTCTTAGACCCATGTTCTAAATTCATCACCCTTGTTTTTGATACTTCTTGCATTAAAACAGATACATTGCAACCCATCGAATTGACTGTATTTATACCTTTTCCGCTGCCTTTAACTTCCTCACAGTCTCTCTACATGCTGCATCTACCATTCCACTAAATGCCCCATCCTCTGACCTCTCACTCTGGTTCCTATCCCCCTGCTAGTATAGTTTAAACCCTCCCCAACAGCTCTAGCAAACCTACCTGCAAGGATGTTGGCCCCTCTCAAGCTCAACTCTTTTGTGCAGGTGCATACCTTCCCCAAAAGAAACCCCAATGACCCACAAATCTGAAATCCTAACCCTTTACCAGTTCTTCAGCTGCACACTCATCTGCCGTATCTTCCTATTCTTACCCTCACTGGCAGGTGGTATAGGCGGCAGTCCGGGGATTTCCACCCGTGTAGTACTGCTTTTCAGATTCCTACGTAACTCCCTATATTCTCTCTTCAGGACATGATCCCTCACCCTGTCTATGTTGTTCGCTTAGCTTTTGGTTGAAATAAAGAATAAAAAGCAAAGAGTTTAAAACGTAAGCTCAGAACTGTTTTAGGTTCCGGTGGGATCGCCCTGCTTTTCAGAGGAAGCACATGGAAGGAATACATTGTTGATCCATGACAAAGAGAAGGATCCAGAGCAGCACAGTGGTGTAAGCCAGGAGAGCTGCTCCCTCACACCTCCAACGTGACCCAGGTTCAACCGTGACTTGCGGCGCTCTCTGTGTATTCTCCCCCAGACAATATATAAATGGCATCAGGTATAAATCCTACTTTCTCCATAGATTTCCTTCGGGTACTCTTGTTCCCTCCCACCCCATCCCAAAATGTGAAGGTCGGAGGGCAGATTGCATCCAGCGTAGGTGGAATCTAGTGGGAGATGATGGAAATGCAGGGAGAATAAAATGAGTTAGTGCAGGATGGCGCTTGATAGACTTAAAGAGCCTCTTTCCACTATGTCTCTATGAAGGTCTGCTACCTTTAGTTCTTCCTCTTTCCAGAACTTGAGCTGAGTGGAGATTTGTTCAAAATTATAAAGATTCAAAGTACATTTATTATCAAATTATGTATGCAGTATACAATCCTGAGATTCATCTTCCTCATAGGCAGCCACAAAACAAAGAAACACCATGGAATCCATTCAAAGAAAAACATCAAAACACCCAACGCGCAAAAAAAAAATCAAAGCGTGCAATGGCAAAAATCGAGCGGAAAACTTAGAATATAAAACATTAAACCACAAACTTATTGAAGCAGTCTCGCAATGCTCAGTTCAGTTCAATTTAGCGCTGTGTCGTTCGTTGCCTGCAGAATGCAGAGCCAGTCCTCCCCGATCAAAATCACACAAAATAACATTTGAAAAAAAAGAGTCACCAGAAACACATCATAAACATGAACTGCAGAGTCCAGTCCACAAACTGCATCAATTAAACCTTATCCTGGGCCCAAGTCTTGTCACCTTTCTCCAGGAGCAGCGAGCAAGAGGGAGAGAGAGACCAGTCAAACGCAAACACCTTCCTCTGGTAGCAGTCAGCAAGAGCTGGGTCGTTGGAACTTCTCAGCCTTTGAAGAATGTATATTATATTTACTCAGTATGGACAATAGGGATGGATAAACATTGAAATGTGGAATCTTGAAGAATTCCATGAAGGGATCAAGTGGGTTCTGTCGATACTGGGCATTCTAGGATGTTAAAACTTTGGCAAGGTGCACCACAGATACATGGATTGGACGGATGGAATGACATTCTGAAGAGTTTGGAGACAATACATAACTTCCACTATGAACAACAACCTTTCATTCACAGAAAACAAAGAAAGTGCTTTTTGAAAAGTTTGTTTCTGTTGCCACAATGACTGTCTATTTTTAGAATCTTCTCAAAGAACTTTGCAAGGAAATTCAGCCCTTTCTCAAATATTGTTTGCAGACAGCTGCAGCTTATAATTTTCCCTTTTGCTTCTGTGGCTCGTCGAGGCACTTTTTCCTCTTTCTCTCTCTCTCATATTAAATGGATGAAATATATATACTTTACATGTGCCTATTTTCCTCTCCCCTCTGTACAGTCATCACATCGGAAGAGGAAGCCTGTCATTTCTTGCACACTCCTGTTTTGCAACATACAGCTGTGCTGTTGACACCTGACATTAGTGGTTTCTCACGGTAGTTTAACTGCGTTCCCACTGCGGGTGCCAGAACAAATCTCAGGCCAAACCGTCTCTCCATATTCTCGTGACAAGTCCCATGATCTGAAGATGAGCTTAAAAACAATATGCTGTAGTGTAAATATGAACTTAAATTTTCTTCCTCTGTTTTAGTTTGCAATTTTCTATTGAGCTGATCCATTCTTAGTCATTTCCTTTTTCATGATGATGTTTGTTTTGCTAAATTTTCATAATGTCTTACCCCCTACAAATGGTGTATTTTAAATCACCACCCTCTTTATGATAATGGATGCTTGTTTAGTCTTTCAGTTATGTTTGGAAGAATTACTCAATCACTAACTTTATCTACGTCAAGGGAATTTCTTTTGGAAAAGTATTGGAGTTACTGATCTGATTCCAATCTCCCCTTCCTAGGCATTTCCATCTAGGATTCAAGAAGAAAATTTTTAGATAACATCAGCTTCCCTTTCGTTGTCCTGTTTCGCCTCCTCCTCTGCAATTCTATTCACTTCTATTTCACTCTTGCTTTCTCATACACAAATGCGTGTCAGCAGCAATTTTCTTCATATCTTGGGGATTCCACAAGAGTTATGGAGTCTCAGAGAACAGAAGCAGCTTTCTACCCACAAAATCTGTGCAAGCATTCAAGAATCCATTTTGCCAAACTGATACTAACCCCACCATTGTTCATGTGCTGTGTTGTACAACATATAATCATGGTTTTCCCATGACCATGATTGTTCTTGGCAAATTTTTCAACAGAAATGGTTTGCCATTGCCTTCTTCTGGGCAGTGTCTTTACAAGACAGTGACCCTAGCCATTATAAATAGTTTCCAGAGATTGTCTGCCTGATGTCAGTGGTCACATAAGCAGGACTTGTGATAGGCACTGGCTGCTCGTATGACCATCCATCATTGGATCCCGTAGCTTCATGTGACCCTAACTGGGGGAGCCAAGCAGCTGCTGCACCTTGCCCAAGCGTGACCTGCAGGCTAGCAGAGGGAAAGAGCACCTTACACCTCCTGTGGTAGAGACATGTCTTCACCCCGCCACCCCATTTTATTGCCATACTTCCATCAATGTCCCTCAGATTCTACCAATGACCTACACACTAGGAACAATTTACAGAGGTCAGTTGACCTAAAAATCTGCACATTTTTAGGACATCGGAGGAAACTAGAGCATCTGGAGGAAATCCACACTTCACAGAGAGATAAACACAAGAGACACTGCAGATGGTTGAAAGCCAGAGTAACACATACTAAATGCTGTAGGAGCTCAGCAGGCCAGGAAGCGTGCATGGAAAGGAATAAAGAATTCATTATTCGGGCCAAGTCCCTTCATCAGGACTGGAAAGGAAGAGGAATGAAGCCAGCTAAAGAAAGTCGGGGAAGGGGAAGGAATACAAGCTAGAAGGAGATAGAGAAAGCCAGGTGAGCAGGAGGGTAGATGGGTGGAGAAAGGGGGGATGAACTGAGTAGCTTGGAGGTAATGGATGGGGGAGGTAAAGGGCTGAGGAAGAAAACACCTGATTGGAGAGGAGAGTGGACCATAGGAGAAAGGGAAGGAGGAGGGGCAAAAAAAGGAGATGACAATCAGGTGAGGAGAAGACAAGGGGTAAGAGGAGAACCACATTGGGGAATGGAAGAAGAGAAAAGGAGGAGGAGGGGGAAATTATCAGACGTTAGAGAAATAAATGTTTATGTTATCAAGTTGGAGGCTACCCCGATAGAATATGAGGTGTACTCCTTCAACCTGAGAGTAGCCTTATCTGAACAGTAGCAGAGGCCATGGACCGACATGTTGGAACAGAAATGGGAATTTGATCTTAAAGGTTGGTCACTGAGAAATCCCTGCTTGTTTACAGACAGATTGAGTGAAGGTGCTCGACAAAGTGGTCCCCCCAGCTACACTCAGTGGTCTCTTTATTAGGTATATCCTGTACCTAATATAGTGGCCTCTGAGAGTATGTTTGTGGTCTTCTGCTGATGTAGCCCATCCACTTCATGGCTCTTCTGCACACGACTGTTTGAGTTACTGTCGCCTTCCTGTCAGCATGAACCAGTCTGGCTACTCTCTGGCCTCTCTCATCAACAAGGTGTTTTCACCCACAAAACTATCTCTCTATGGATGTTTTTTGATTGTTGCTCTGTTCTCTATAAATTCTAGAGACTGTTGTGCTTTGAAAATCCCGGGAGATCAGTAGTTTCTAAAATACTCTAACCACCCCTATGATTGGTACCGACAATCATTCCACGGTTATTTTACTTAGATCATATTTTTTCCCCATTTTGATGTTTGGTCTGAACAACATCTGAACCTCTTGACCATGCCTGCATGCTTTAATGCATTGGGCTGCTGCTACATGATTGGCTTATTAGATATTTGCATTAACGAGCAGACCTACAGGTGTACCTAATAAAGTGGCCACTGAGTGCGTATCGGGTTAGCAAACACCACACAGACAACACCTGAGGTCAGAATTGAACCTGGGTTACTGAATTAATGAGGCTGCAACATTGTACCATGGCCCTCTGTTGCGTTCCAGCTCACTGTCTTCCTCTATCTCAGAGATTCCCAAAGTGGGTGACATCGCCACACTAAGGGAGCGGTGGGTAGGGGAGTGGGTGCTCGGTAGCAACACAGCCAGTGGAGGGATTACAGGTTTAATTTAAGAAATTAGTTACTTATTATAAGCACTTCATCCTCAGTGCCTCACAATTGATTACAATCATCCTGTAATCACCTCATCTCTTGCTAAACCACCACTCTCTAAGGTCTTGCTTGAAGCACATTGCAGTTGTTGAAAAGCAATGTGACACTACTGCAATTGGTATATCATGAGAAATCTGGACTGAAGAAATCATGTAGTACAATGTTAGCTAGTACGATTCCCATACTCTAATCACACAGTGACGCAATTCCTCTACTTCCTCTGCAAGCTCCTGAGGAAATAGAGGCATGTTCGTGCTTTCTTCACAATAATATTTACGTGATGGGTCCAGGAAAGGTCCTCTGAGATCGTGACACCCAGGGATTTAAAGTTACTGACCCTCTCCAGCTCTGATCCTCTGATGATTATGGCTCATGGACCTCAGTTTCCCGCAGTTCCTTGCTCTTACTGACATTGAGTGAGAGGTTTTTTTTTATGGCACCACTCAGCCAAATATTCAGTCTCCCTCCTGTGTATTGATTCATTACCACCTTAGATATGGCCGACAACAGTGGTGCTATCAGCAAACCTGTATTTAGTTTGGAGCTGTACTTAGCCACACAGTCATAGGTGTAAAGCAAGAAGAGCAGGGGACTGAGCACTCATCCCTCTGGTGCTCCTATGCTGAAGGAGATTGTAGAGGAAATGTTTTTGCCAATCTCAGCAGACTGGCACTGCAAGTGAGGAAGGGGGTATTGAGGCCCAGGTCTTGGAGTTTACTTATTACTTTCGAGAGGACGATGCTGTTAAATGCTGAGCTGTTATCAATAAAAAAAATCCTGATGTATGCATCTTTGCTGTCCAGCTGTTCCACAGTGAGATCATTGGCTCTAAAATTGCTGATGAAAATTGCTTTCACTGCGATTAAATAATGAAATAATTTTATTTGTAGCCTTAATTAGTAACTATCTGGGAGGAGCTAGGAGGATGATGGCGCCTAACGGCAACTCCTTTGCTTGCGTCTTCAGAAACAGCTCTATTTCTATCTTTAATATTTTTCCCTTTCAGGGTTCTTTTGAAGACCGTGACCTGGAGTTACATGCTGACTTTGGTTCTTTGTGGGAATGGGACCCGCTATTGGGGTCTCACGATTGGCCACTATTTGGTATGCCAAGGACGCACCTAGAATACTAGTGCACCTTCAGGGTTCCAGAATTTTGTGGCTCTGGAGGTGGGCAAACTCAAGGTCGGTGCTGCCGCAGGAAACTGGTCCATCGTGGGAGTACACAGAAGATCGAAAGCAATGAGCTGGCTGCTGGCTGTGTGCCCAGAGACCTGAGTTCTTTGGGCACAGAGCTCAGAAAAAGTGAGGCAACATAATTTTAAACTGTTCGGGTCAAATTTGACCCATTTTGACATTTGACAGCAGTATAAACACCCTAAATGCCACTTTTTTAGCCAAAATTTGATGACTTTTCCTAACGTGACCCAAAATGCGCAAAAATGAAAATATTTAAAAATTTTATGTTTCTGTACAGGTGCTACAAATTTTTGTACATTGGTGCTGTTCTGGGTCAAATTTGACCTGTATCTATTGAAATGGATTTTAGATCTCTGAAACATTAATTAAGGATTAATTATCCATTTATTAATGTCAGATAGGCTATTTATACATTCTAAATAGATCTGTGGTTCAAAATTTGGTATAGATGCTTGTTATGAGTTGATTCTTGGGCCGGGTCAAAACTGACTTGGTCCATACTGTGAAGGTATAGAATATGAACTGTATGTAAGGGTTAATACCATAAATCAGCAAGCTGTTTGTTATGTCTCCCCTCTCACTGTGAAATGGGGGACACCTCTTTTTCCCTTATTACAGGGAGAGAGAGAGAAAGAGAGAGCCCTCTAGTATGTCAAATTACCGTGTGAAGGAGTAGTCTTTGAGGTACTGCAAGTCTGTGTCTTTATTGATGCTTTGCTGCACGCTTGAGTGCTCGGTGGGGGGTGCTGTTGCTTTTTTGCTGGTGGGGAGGGAGGTTTTTGCTTTGCTGCTAGTTATGCATAGGAGGGGGAGCTGGGGGCTTTGGGGTTCTAACATTTAACTGTCATTCATTCTTTGGGGCACTCCTCTGTTTTCGTGGATGTTTGCAAAGAAAAAGAATTTCAGGATGTATGTTATGTACATTCCTCTGACATCAAATGTACCTTTGAAACTTTTGCAATAGATTTGAATAACTTTTGTGATTATTTGTCCATGCTTTGAATATGCAGTTCCTATTTTCTTTAACTGTGCATCTTAAATCAAAATTCTTTATAGTTTTTGTGCAATGGCCGGAAAAAGAGAGGGGACACTGGGGATGTGATTTGGGAGCCAAGTGGGTGGGATCCCAAAAAAGTTTAGGAACTACTACTATTTCCCAAATATCATTTTACTTAAGTGGTATGTTTAATTTAGCATAATTTGCCAGGATAGTATTACCAAAATGAAACTTGTCACTGCCCTGCTCGTTGAACAAAATGATGGAAGAAAGAAGCAAGTGGATGGTTGAAATTTCAGGTCAAAACCCTGCATCAGGACTGAGAGTGCAGAGGGGTGCAGGAGAGGCTGGCTTTGTCATAGGTAAAACCAGAAGGGGGGGTTGGGGATGTAGGCAAATGAAGCTAGGAAGGGGAGGGAGACAAGGAATATTGTGACAGATTCTTGTAGATAACAGGTGGAAACAGAAAGAGACAAAAAAAACAAATAATTCAAGCCAGGCGGATTGAAAGGAGGGGGTTAGGATAGAGACAGAGGCTGGTAGGTGTTAGGAGGAATCAGGTGAGCGAGGAATGATGGGCAGATGCAACCAATGGGGGAAGTGTAAGAAAGATGAACTGAGGGAGAAGAAACCCAAGTTGGTGGGTATATGAGTATGGGCGGATGGAACCAGGTGGAGGAGGGGTTGGGATACGGAGTCTTGCTATCAAGTCAGAGGCAATGTAAATGGTGAAAATGGAAAGAGAGAACTTGGGTTGAATCGTGGGAGTGGACATAGAGAGAATGGCTTACCTCAAGATACAGGTCTTGTACCATTGGGCTGTAGGCTGTCCAAGTGGAGCATGAGATTTTATTTAAAAACGCAGACATGAGGAAATCTGCAGATGTTGGAAATTCAAGCAACACACACGAAAAATGCTGGTGAATGCAGCAGCCCAGGCAGCTTCTATAGGAAGAAGTACAGTTGACGTTTCAGGCCCAGACCCTTCATCAGGACTAACTGAAAGAAGAGATAGTAAGAGATTTGAAAGTGGGAGGGGAGGGGGAAATCCAAAATGATAGGAGAAGACAGGAGGGGAGGGGTGGTATATATCCCTTTTGCCAATCAATTTTCCAGCTCTGAGATCCACCCCTCCCTCCTGTCTTCTCCTATCATTTTGGATCTCCCCATCCCCCTCCCACTTTCAAATCTCTTACTATCTCTTCTTTCAGTTAGTCCTGATGAAGGGTCCCGGCACGAAACGTCGACTGTACCTCTTCCTACAGATGCTGCCTGGCCTGCTGCGTTCACTAGCAACTTTTGTGTGTGTTGCCTGAGATTTTACTTGTTTAGTTTGTACTTGGCCTGACTTTGGCAGAGCTGAAGGTTGAGGATAGATAGGTTGGCGTGTAAGTGGGAAGAGGAGTCAAAACGACATGCCACCAAAAGCTCAAGGTGGCAGTTGCAGACAAAACAGAGGTGCCATGCAAGCCTATCACGCACAGTCTATGTTCGGTCTTGCCTCTGGAGGGTATGGCAACAGTACAAGCATAAAATCCAATAGATCAGTTCAGAGGAGGTGCACACGAATCTCGGCCTAACCTGGAAGAACTGTTTGGGTTGCCAGCCAAGGGCTGCATGCCCTATAGTTGCAAGAGAAAGTGCAGGGTGATGGTGAGGATTGGGTGAACCAGGGGGCTCTGTAGTCTCTTGACAGACCAGTGGCATGCTGTCAGGGGCACTGGAAGAAGGTGCTGAGGGAAACTGAGGAAACTGCGGAGATTACTACCCAAGTTTGTTGGGCACATGGCCAAGTGGTTAAGGTGTTCGTCTAGTGACCTGAAGGTCGCTAGTTCAAGCCTCAGCTGTGGTAGCATGTTTGTATCCTTGAGCAAGGCACTTAACCACACATTGCTGTAGTGTCTGTGTGAGGAGTGGCGTCCCACACAGACTTCCAATCTGCGTCTTGTAAGGCATGAAAACACCCGACGCAGGCCTCTCATGGTCTGAGTTGACGTCCCTCCCCTCCCCCTCCCTCACTACCCAAGTACTCCAGGTTAGTAACACTTATATCCACTGTGATGAAGTGCTTTCAGAGGTTGGTCACAAAGCATATCGATTGCTCCCTGTGGAGTAACCTGTATCTGCTCCAGTTTGCTTACTGCTACGACCAGTCAAAAGCAGATGCCACTTCACTGGCTTTTCACTCAGCTCTGGCACAACTCAGCAATGAAGATGCATACATCAGGTAGCTTGTCATTGTCTACAGCTCAACATTCAACGCTAGCATGACCTTGAAACTTATCACTAAGCTCCAAAATCTGGGCTGTGATACATTCCTGAGAAACTGAATCCTCAAATTTCTCACTGGCTGATCCCAGACAGTTTCCTGGAAAAAGAGGCTGAGGTTGGGGTTCCTGCGGTTGAAGATCTTGTCCAACGCTGCAAGCAGAAATGGAACAGGGCAAGAGAGATTTTGATGGCCTCTGCCCAGAAGGTGGAAATCAAGATAAACCAAAGGAGAAGACAAGAACCTGCTGTGCAGCTTTGCTAACAGGTCTGGCTTTGCCTCAGGATTTGCCTCTCCATGTGGAGTCTAGAGAGTTGGCACCCAAGTTCATTGGACCCTTCAAATTCCTGAGGAAAATAAACCCGGTAGATTACACCTTGCAGCTTCCCAAGACCCTGAAGATCAATCCCACTCTCTACATGTCTAAATTAAAACCTGTCAGCTCATTCTCCATCGATAAAACCCAGGTTTATCAATGGGGAACAGATCCTCATAGTGCAAAGAATTTTGGAAGGATTCAATCTGAGGAAAGGCACTGGGTTGGCACCAATAATTCACCATGTTTTGGCACCAATAATTTGATATTTGGAGAACATCTGAATGGAGCCTCAAGGCTCATTCGTAAGCTCAACTGAAGATATCGTCTAGCGTTTTGTTTTGTGCTCAGTTCTTGTTCCAGTTTCTTGATCCTTGCCGTGGATACTCCAGCACTTGGGTCCTAACCATCATTGGTCAAGGAGTCTCTTCACAGCAAGACCCTTACCATTGTTGCTGAGCAGAAAGATGTTGGGGTCCAAGTTCATAGCTCCATGAAACTGGCTGCACAGGTCGATAGGGTGGTTAAGAAGGCTTATATTACTGACTTGCCAGCTTATATTAACTACCACTGTGAAGATCCCTGCTGCACCTGATGACCCTGTGATCTCCGTCTCAGAGGCTGATGCTAGGCTGTCTAAGGAGCATGAACCCTCGCAAGGTGGAAGGTGCAGATGGAGAACCTGGTAAGGCTCGAAAACCTGTGCCAACCAACTAACAGGAGTATTCAAGGACATTTTCAACCTCTCACTGCTACGGGCGGAAGTTCCCACTTGCTTTAACAAGGCAACAATTATACCAGTGCCGAAAGAGAATAATGTGAGCTGCCTTAATGACTATCGCCTGGTAGCACTCACATCTACAGTGATGAAATGCATTGAGAGCTTGGTCTTGACTAGACTGAACTCCTGACTCAGCAAGGACCCACTGCAATTTGTCTATCACCACTTTAGGTCAACAGCAGACACAATCTCAATGGCTCTCCACATGGCTTTATGCCACTTGGACAACACATACACCTATGTCTGGATGCTGTTCATTAACTATAGCTCAATATTTCATACCATCATTCCCACAATCCTGATTGAGAAGTTGCAGAACCTGGACCTCTGCACCTCCTTCTGTAATTGGATCTTCGACTTCCTAACTAGAAGACCACAATCTGTGCAGATTGGTGATAACGTATCCTCCTCACTGACGACCAATACTGACACACCTCAAAGGTGTGTGCTTAGTCCACTGCTCTACTCTCTATATACACATGACTGTATGGCTAGGCATAGTTCAAATGCCATCTTTAAATTTGCTGATGATACAACCATTGTTGGTAGAATCTCAGGTGGTGATGAGAGGGTGTACAGGAGTGAGGTATGTCAACTAGTGGAATGGTGTCATAGCAACAACCTGGCACTCAACATCAGTAAGACGAAAGAGCTGATTGTGGACTTCAGGAAGGCTAAGATGAAGGAACACATACCAATCCTTATAGAGGCTTCAGAAGTGGAGAGAGTGAGCAGTTTTAAGTTCCTGGGAATCAAGATCTCTGAGGATCTAAACTGGTCCCAGCAGATCGATGTACAAACCCCATTTCCAGAAAAGTGGGGATATTTTCCAAAATACAATAAAAACAAAAATCTGTGATATGTTAATTCACGTGAACCTTTATTTAACTGACAAAAGTACAAAGAAAGGATTTTCAATAGTTTTACTGACCAAATTAATTGTTTTTTGTAAATATACATAAATTTAGAATTTGATGGCTGCAACACACTCAACGAAAGTTGGG
The DNA here is from genome assembly GCF_963921235.1 of Mobula hypostoma. Taxonomy (NCBI): domain Eukaryota; kingdom Metazoa; phylum Chordata; class Chondrichthyes; order Myliobatiformes; family Myliobatidae; genus Mobula; species Mobula hypostoma. The sequence goes on from NC_086098.1 coordinate 143,321,575, forward strand.
ACAGAGTTAAAATAATATTGAAAAGTGCACAGAATATTCAAATAGCACCGGTTTGGAAGACTCCACATTAAGCAGGCTAATTGGTAGCAGGTAAGGTATCATGACTGGGTATAAAAGTAGCGTCCATCAAAGGCTCAGTCTTTGCAAGCAAGGATGGGTCGTGGCTCACCCCTTTGTGCCAAAATTCGTGAGAGGATTGTTAATCAATTCAAAAGGAACATTTCTCAACGCAAGGTTGCAGAGAATTTAGATCTTTTAACATCTACAGTACATAATATTGTGAAAAGATTCAGAGACATCTCAGTGCGTAAAGGGCAAGATCGGAAACCACTGTTGAATGCGCGTGATCTTCGAGCCCTCAGGCAGCACTGCCTAAGAAACCGTCATGCTACTGTGACAATTATAGCCACCTGGGCTCGGGAGTACTTCGGAAAACCATTGTCACTCAACACAGTCCGTCGCTGCATCCAGAAATGCAACCTGAAATTGTATTACGCAAGGAGGAAGCCATACATTAACTCTATGCAGAAACGCCAGCGAGTTCTCTGGGCCCGAGCTCATCTCAGATGGATTGAAAGACTGTGGAACCGAGTTCTGTGGTCAGATGAGTCCACATTTCAGCTAGTTTTTGGAAAAAACGGACGTTGAGTTCTCTGTGCCAAAGATGAAAACGACCATCCAGATTGTTATCAGCGAAAGGTGCAAAAGCCAGCATCTGTGATGGTATGGGGGTGCATCAGTGCCCACGGCATGGGTGAGTTGCATGTATGTGAAGGTACCATTGACTCTGAGGCATATATTAGGATTTTAGAGAGACATATGTTGCCATCAAGGTGATGTCTCTTCCCGGGACGTCCATGCTTATTTCAGCAGGACAATGCCAGACCACATTCTGCACGGGCTACAACAGCGTGGCTTTGTAGACACAGAGTGCGTGTGCTTGACTGGCCTGTTGCCAGACCAGATCTATCTCCTACTGAAAATGTATGGCACACCATGAAGAGGAGAATCAGACAACGGAGGCCACAGACTGTTGAGCAGCTGAAGTCTTATATCAAGCAAGAATGGACAAATTTCCAATTGCAAATCTACTACAATTAGTATCCTCAGTTCCAAAATGATTAAAAAGTGTTATTAAAAGGAAAGGTGATGTAACACAATGGTAAACTTGCCTCTGTCCCAACTTTTGTTGAGTGTGTTGCCGCCATCAAATTCTAAATTTGTGTATATTTACAAAATACAATTAAGTTGGTCAGTAAAACTATTGAAAATCTTTTCTTTGTACTTTTGTCAGTTAAATAAAGGTTCACGTGAATTAACATGTCACAGATTTTTGCTTTTATTGCATTTTGGAAAATATCCCAACTTTTCTGGAAATGGGGTTTGTAGTTATAAAGAAGGCAAGACAGTGGCTATACTTCATTAGGAGTTTGAAGAGATTTGGTATGTCAACAAATACACTCAAACACTTCTATAGATGTGCCGTGGAGAGCATTCTGACAGGCTGCATCACTGTCTGGTATGGAGGGGCTACTGTACAGGAGCGGAAGAAGCTGCAGAAGGTTGTAAATCTAGTCAGCTCCATCTTGGGTACTAGCCTACAAAGTACCCAGGACAACTTCAGGGAGCGGTGTCTCAGAAAGGCAGCATCCATTATTAAGGACTCCCGCACCCAGGACATGCCCTTTTCTCACTGTTACCATCAATTAGGTGGTACAGAAGCTTAAAGGCACACACTCAGCGATTCAGGAACAGCTTCTTCCCCTCTGCCATCCGATTCCTAAATGGACATTGAACCCTTGGACACTACCTCAGTTTTCTTAATACAGTATACAGTATTCCTGTTTTTTGCATGATTTTTAATCTATTCAATATACGAATGCTGTAATTGATTTACTTATTTATTTATTATTATTATTATTTTTAGTTTTTCTTCTAAATTATGTATTGCATTGAACTGCTGCTGCTAAGTTAACAAATTTCACGTCACATGCCGGTGATAATAAAGATAATTCTGATTCTGATTATGGAATGCTTGCATGCGTTAGTGTTCAAAAGCCTAGAGGCCACATCTGGAGGATTGCATACAGTTCTGGTCACCCCACTATAGGAAGGATGTTGAGACTTTGGAGAAGGTGCATGAGAGGCTGGAAACACTTGGGTTGTTTTCTTTGGAGTGCCAGAGGCTGAGGGGAGATCTGAGGGAAGAGAAGTGAATGCACTTTCTATTACAAGGGAGAAGAGCTGAAAGACCTAAAGGTGCCTATGTCACCCGGACCAGATGAACTGTACCATAGCATTCTGAAAGAGGAAGTGGTAGAGATTGTGGAGGTATTAGTACTGATCTTTCAAGAATCATTGGACTCTGGCATGGTTCCTGAGGACTGGAAATTTGCGAATGTCACTCCACTCTTAAAGAAAGGAGGAAGGCAGTAGAAAGAAATTTATAAACCAGTTAGCCCGATCTCAGTGGTTGGGAAGATGTTGGAGTCAATTGTTAAGGACAAGGTGATGGAACATTTGATGACACAGGACAAGATAGGACAAAGTCAGCATGGTTTCCTTAATGGAAAATCTTGCCTGACACCCCTGTTGGAATTCTTTGAGGAGATTACACGAGGATAGATAAAGGGAATGCAGTGGATTTGTGTATTTGGACTTTCAGAAGGCCTTTGACAAGGTACCACACATGAGACTGCTTACCAAGTTCGAGCCCATGGTATTACAGGAATATTATTAGCATGGTTAGAGCATTGGGTGATTGGTAAGAGGCAGTGAGTAGGAATAAATGGATCCTTTTCCAGTTGGCTCCCAGTGATTAGTGGTGTTCCACAGAGGTCAGTGTTGGGACTGTTTCTTTTTGTGCTGTATATCAATGATTTAGATGATGGAATAGATGGCTTTGTTGCCAAGTTGGCACATGTTACAAAGACTGGTGGAGAGTCAGGTAGTGTTGAGGAAACAGGTAGGCTGCAGAAGGACTTAGATTCAGAGAATCAACAAGAAAGTGGCAAATGAAATACAGTGTTAGAAAATGCATGGTCATGCACTTTGGTAGAAGAAATAAATGTGCAGACTATTTTCTAAGCAGGGAGAAAATCCAAACATCTGAGATGGAGAAGGATTTGGACGTCCTTGTGCAGAACACCCTAAAGGTTTACTTGCAGGTTGAGCCAATGGTGAGGAAGGCAAATGCAATGTCTGCATTCATTTCAAGAGGTCAAGAATATAAGAGCAGAGATGTGATGCTGAGGTTTTATAAGGGACTGGTGAGGCCTCACCTTGAGTATTGTGAACAGTCTTTGGCTCCTTACCTAGCAAGAGATGTGCTGGCATTGGAGAGGGTCCAGAGGAGGTTCACAAGGATGATTCTGGGAATGAAAGGGTTATCATACAAGGAACATTTGATAGCTCTGGGTTGGTACGTGCTGGAATTTAGAAGGATGAAGGGTATCTCATTGAAACCTTTCGAATGTCAAAAGGCCTAGACAGAGTAGATGTGGAAAGGATTTGTAACCATAAACTACAACAACCAACAAGCCACATTAGGTGTGTATGTGGTAAAAACAGGAGTACCAGCATTGGCTGAGACAACTACAACTTGATTGCAGACCCATCCATCATTTGCATGCTAAATCTCCTGAAATAGAATCAACTGAAAATGAATTAAGAAAGGAACTAGATGATGCCACAACCGTCTGCATGCTGTACACTGTGAACCGTTGCCCAACAGAGGGAAAAAGGTGCTGGTGCCAACCTCTGTGCCTCTGGTTGGAAAGCATATTGGACCAAGAAAAAGACCATGCTGTTCAGAGGAATAATGAAAGTGATGAAAGCAGTGGTCCAGCACAGCAGTTTTTGTAAGCAACATATCTGAGAAAGCTTCTGATACATTAATCAAGCAGTTACTTGTGAAATGAGGCTTGGTTTTAAGTTGGAAGAAAGTTCAAGGAGCTTCAGGAAAGTGGCAAGCATTCGGTTTTTGTGAGTATAAAGAACCAGAATCTACCCTTTGTGCATTAAGGTTATTGATTGAATTTTAAGTGGGTGACAAAAGGCTGCTTGTAAAAGAAGATGCAAAGACCAATGATCAGCTGGATGAATGGAAGACCAAAGAGGAAGGAATCAATGGAGATATGAAAACAGAAAATTCATCAGATGATATTGTGGATGAGAAAACCAAGAGGAGAGATCAGGCCATAAAAGGAGCAACAGCAGGATTAATAAGAGAATACTCCTGAACTAAATGCTTCTTCCCAAGATCAAGATGCACATCCCATAAAGTAGGAAAAGGAAAAGAAAGAGCAGAATGACATCAGTGTTATGAAAATGGAAGAGGATAAACAAGACCTAATTTCTCAAGAAATTAGCAAATTCAGAGGTTCTCACAAGAAACCAGAATAAGAAAAAGAAAGAAAAGAAGTTGAAATGGAGAGAAGAGATAGAGAGAAAGAGAAAGACATTAAAAAAGAAGGAATGTGAGAAAGAAAAGAGGGAACAAGAGTGCAAGAGGGATTAAGAGAGAGAAAGAATCTGGAAACAGGAGAGAAGAAAGGATCAGAATAGATCCAGAGGGAAAAGCCAAGAAAACGAGAAGGAAGGTGTCCAGACCTGTCAGTGTCACTCCCTGCAGTCTCAGAGTCAACCAGCCTGAGATTGTTTCACAGCCATAAGTCTCACCTGCCAAGCTGAGGGATCCCCTTAATAGCAAAGACATTATTCCACTAGAACAATTAAGTCTTTAGCCCCGTATGGGCCAATTTAAAATTCCCTATGCTGTGCATGTCTGTATAGTAGTTGTATTATATAGTATGCTTTGGGGTTACAGAACATGGGCATCTCCAAGTTCCATGTATAGGTCAATATCTGTCATGGTCCGGATCGGGGTCTCTTTAAATTTACTTTGTTTATGTTACGATCTGGACCGTTGACTCCCTGTTTTCCTTTGATTCCCTGTTTCCCCGTGTCCCTCGGCCTTGGTGATTAGAGGCAATTTACTCTCGGCTGAACCGGTAGTGTATAGTCTCCGGCTTTCAGCTGTTCGGGGTGAGAGCGTTTGCAAAGTCACCAAGGTACGGCGTGCCAATGTCATCTGGCCGGAGCAAGCCTTGTCTCCGCCCGAAGCAAGTGCCGGTAATTCGCCTTTCCTCACTGGAGCTACCCTGTCAAGTTACCTTGCCAAAGCAAGCCTGCAAAGTTTCCTCACCGAGGTGCGTCCGTCAGTTAACCCACCGGAGGGAATCGAGAACCGCTGTCTACTGTTCCTGGGCCAAGTCGAGAGCTCGCCACTACCCGGTGGCATCCAAGTACCGAGTCAAGTCCTGGCCCTGGCGGCATCCAAGTGCCAAGTCAAGTCTGGGTCCTGGCAGCATCCAAGTTCCAAGTCAAGTCCGGGCCCTGGCAGCATCCAAGTTCCGAGTCAAGTCCTGGTCCTGGCGGCATCCAAGTTCTGAGTCAAGTCCTGGCCCTGGCGGTCTGTGATCCCTATCCTACCCCCCTGTCTGAATCCCTTCTCTGCCCCTCTCGCCTCTAGCCCTCATCTGCACTTCGGTCTAGTTCTATTGCTGGAGCTAGATAGGTACTGTCTGGTGTTCTTCCGTGTTGGTCTTGTCTTGTCCTCGCCTCCCTGGGGTAAGTCAGGCCGTCTTGCCGTTGCCCCGCGGGGTGTCATGAGTCATGAGTCCCGGCCCTATGTCCTGTGCCCAAGGAGGGGTCCCGGCTCTCTGTTCTGTGTGTGAGTCCCGGCCCTATGTCCTGTACCCAAGGAGGGGTCCCGACTGTGTGTTCTGTGTATGTGTCCATGGTTCCATGTACTTGCTCTCCCGAGACCGAGGCTCTGTTTTTCTCTGTTCCTCCTCTCCCTAGCCCATGTCATGTCCATGCCTGGTTCTGGGGTCGGAGCCAGGGGAAAGACCCAGGTCTTGGGTCCTTGCCCAGTCTCTAGTTCGGAGTCCATACCGTAGCCTCTTCATGTCGCCTCTAGTTCTGGGATCCAATTCCGAGTCCAAGCCCAGACCCTTTTCCCAGCCCAGTCGTAGTCCTGAGTCCTTGTCCTGGTCGCTATTCCTGCTCCTGCTTTGCTCTCCTGGTATCAAACAATAAATTCAATTTATTAACCTCACAAGATGTGTCTTGCATTTGGGTCCTTGCTCCCAATCCCCCCCCCCCCATTGTGACAATATCTGCTGATTCATCTGGTTTTTACCAGATGGATTAGTAGATTAGCTTCAGGAGAGCATGGAGTGACCATTCTCCGCTGAACATTGAAGGCTCCTCAGTTGAGATTGTGAAGAGCACCAAATTTCTTTGTGTTCACCTGGCGGAGAATCTCACCTGGTCCCTCAACACCAGCTCCATAGCAAAGAAAGTCCAGCAGCGTCTCTACTTTCTGCGAAGGCTGAGAAAAGTCCATCTCTCACCCCCCATCCTCACCACATTCTACAGAGGTTGTATCGAGAACATCCTGAGCAGCTGCATCACTGCCTGGTGCAGGAAATTGCACCATCTCGGATCGCAAGATCCTGCAGCAGATAGTGTGGTCAGCTGAGAAGATCATCAGGGTCTCTCTTCCCGCTACTACAGACATTTACACCACATGCTGCACCCGCAAAGCTAACAGCATTGTGAAGGACCCCACGCACCCCTCATACAAACTCTTCTCCCTCCTGCCATCTGGCAAAAGGTATCGAAGCATTCAGGCTCTCACGACCAGACTGTGCAATAGTTTCTTCCCCCAAGCCATCAGACTCCTCAATACTCAGAGTCTAGACTGACATCTACATCATTTATTATTATATTGTAATTTGTCCTCCACCGTGCTTATTGTCTTGTTTATTAATTATTGTACTGCCCTGCACGGTTTTGTGCAGTTTATATAGTCCTGTGCAGGTCTGTAGTCTAGTGCAGTTTTTATGTTGTTTTACGTAGTCTAGTGTAGCCTTGTGCTGTCTCACATAGTCTAGTGTAGTTTTGTGTTGTTTCATGTAGCACCATGGTCCTGGAGGGACGTTGTTTCGTTTTAACTGTGTACTGTTCCAGCAGCTTACAGTCGAAATAACAATAAACTTGACTTGACTGGACTTGACTTGACTTGAAGTAGGTGATTATATAACTGAGAGGCTTGCTAGGTTGCTTAAGGGTCATCCACATTACGTTGAGTCATACAAAGCCATTCCAGGTGAGGATGGTATATTTTACTTTTTATTTAAAGATACGACACAGAAACAGGTCCATCCGGCCCAATGAGCCTGCTTTCATTAATTAGATACAGGGTGAGCCATTTATTTAGATTCAGGTGAGCTATTGCAAATAAAAATGTAAACAGATGGATGCATTCAACAGGTCAGGCAGCATCTGTGGAAAGGAAGACAAAATTAACATTTCAGATTGCAGATCTTTTGTCGGAACTGAGAAAGAAAGAAAAACAGGTTAGTTTTAAGTTGTAGACAAGGTTGGTGGAGGAGAAATGGTCTCTGTTCAAGGAAAGGTTTTCAACCTGAAACTTTAACTCTATTTGCCTTTCCACAGACGTGGCCTGACCTGCTGTTGGTTTGTATTTTAGATTTCCTGCATTTGCAGTCTCCTTGATTTTTCCCTTGCAAAATCTTCACAAGGCTACAATATTAAAGGCAGCCTTAGATCAAAAACCTCAAAGTAAAAAATGTATGTATACACAGTAAACTACACAGTTGTTAATGTTATTTTTCTTTGCTGGACATTATTACAGAGATGACACTTCAAACAAAACTTAATTTGCTGTTACATGCTTTGACATTTCTTGAAGTTACAAATAGCAAAATAAAAAAACAACTTTTCTTGACTTCTTTCTTTTTTAAATCACTAATCAGCTATTCTATATCATTTCTGTTTGATCTTGTAGGATCATCTGATTAAAAGCAGATCAAGAACTACAGATTTTCTCCAAATGCAACAGTGGGAAGAGTTAACAGCGTCTCTTTAAAAGTGCCCAATCTTCATAGGTCACCCAAAAAGCTAGCAAAGACAATGGAGCGATATGTTGGTTTCGGGAGAATAGGCATAAACAGAATAAGGAAGGCGTTTCTGCATGGACCCCAGCACTAAACACTATTTATCCACCTCTACCCTTGCATCTTCATTGGATCCAAGTATACATCCAGCAGCTTCTACACACAATTACATTTTCTGCCTGTATTCCAAGGACTGGCACAGTGGTGCAGATGGCAGAGCAATAAGACTCAGACTCAAACTGACCTCGGGGTTCTGCCTATGTGACGGATACACAGTCCCCTTGTGACCATCTTGATTTATTCGAGGATCTTTAGGTTAATTGGCCACTGAAAATTGTGCCTACAATGTGGGTGAGTTGCAGAATCTCAAAGAGAAGAAGTGGTTGATGTTACTAGGAAAGTGGGGAGAGTAAAAGAATGAGATTAATGTAGGAATAGTACAAATAGTTGGTTGATGGTTGGCACAGACATGGTGACCCAAGGACCATGTTGTATTTATGAAATCTAAGACAAATATTTACCCCAGTATTTTCTTCCATCTCTATTGTGAGCAATCATCCAGACTAGGTTGAATCCCTAACCAGATTAGCTTCTTTCAGTTATGCCTGGCTTCAACATTTGTGGGAGTGGAAGTTGTCCTGGGTTCTTAATACAGTTTTGGCAATCTCATTGCTAAATATGCAGACATGAACCTTGCTTTGGAAATTTGTGTTCAGCTGCAGGATTAAAGGCTGGATCAGCTTTGCATTTAGAGGCTGGTATTTGAGTGGGTAAATGGAGAACAGCAAATAAGTGTATCAATGCCTTTGGAAGAAGCAAGTGGAAGCAAATCAGACTGACATTTGAACTAAATATTGTGAAAATACTATTAGAATTAACTATACAATACTTTATGCATACGATAAGAATTAATATGGCATTTAAAAAGGTTCTCTATGGTTGACTCATTGAGAAAGTCAGGAGCCTTGGCATCCAAGGAAATGTTGCTGCTTGGATCCAGAATTGATTTGCCCATAGGAGGCAGAAGGTGGCAGTAGATGGAGTGTATTCTGGCTGGAGGTCAGTGACCAGTGGTGTTTCATAGGGATCTGTTCTGGGGACCTTGCTAAACCTTTGACACACTTCTATAACGTGTGATGGAGAGTTAATTGACTGGTTGCTTCACGGCCTGGTATGGAAACACCAATGCCCTTGAATGAAAACTCCTGCAAAAGGTAGTGGATATGGCAGAGTCCATCACAGGTAAAACTTTTGCCATCATTGAGAACATCTACACAGATCACTGTCTCAGGAGAGTAGCATCCATCATCAAGGTTGTCCACCACCCAGCTAATGCTCTCTTCTCCCTGCAGCCATCAGGAAGAAGGAACAGGAGCCTCAGGATTCACACCACCAGGTTCAGGAACAGTTACTACCCCTCAGCCATCAGGCTTTTGAACCAAAGGGGATAACTTCACTCAACTTCACTTGCCCCATCACCTCACGATTCCCACAACCTATGGACTCACTTTCAAGAACTCTTCATCTCAAGTTGTCAATATTTATAGTTTGTTTATCTATTTCTTTCTTTATTATTCTTTTTTCTTTATTTGTGCAGTTTATTGTCTTTTGCATATTGTGTGTTTGTCCGTCCTTCATTGATTCTATTATGGTACTTGGATTTACTGAGTATGCCCACAAGAAATTGAATCTCAGGGTTGTATATAGTGACATATATGTATTTTGACAATATATTTCCATTAGACTTTGTGATCTTTATATAAATAACTTGGTGGGCTAGATAGTCGGCAGATGACTTGAAGGTTGGTGGGATGTTGGGCTTCACATTGAAAGATCCCTCAAAGTTGCAGCAAGGTTATTATGGTGGTTAAGGAGGCATATGACGTGTTGGCCTTCATTAGTTAGTGGATTGAGTTCAAGAGTGTGAGGTAATGCAGCAGCTCTAAAACCCAAGTTAGACCACATTTGGAGTTTTGTGTTCAGCTCTGGTCACCTCATTATAGGAAGGCTGTGGAAGCTTTAGAGAGGGTGCAGAGGATGATGTCTAGATTAGAAAGCATGTCTTATGAGTATAGGTTGAGCGAGATAGAGCTCTTTCTCTTTGAAGAGGAGGATGAGAGGCGACTTGATAGGGGTATACAATATGATAAAAGGCCTAGATCAAGCAGACAGCCAGAGACATTTTCCCAGGGCATAACACAAGGAGGCATAATATTAGGACGTTGAGAGAAAAAGTATAGGGAGGTTATCAGGAGCAGATTTTTTACACTGACACTCGTGGGTGCGTGGAACGTCCAGGGTTGGTGCTAGAGGCAAATGTATCAGTGACTCTTAGATAGGTACACGGATGAAAGAAAAATGGAGGGCTATGTGGAAAGGAGTGGGTAGAATGATTTTGGAGCAGGTTAAAAGGTCGGCACAACCTTGTGGGCCAAAGGACCTGTGCTGTGCTGTATGGTCTATGTTCTATGTAGAATCCTTACGAGTAAAGTTAAAAAGCTGCAGCGGTGAAAAAAACCCTGACGGGAGTTATATAAGGCCTCCAACTGTCTTCTGCTCTAAACAAAAATATGTAGCTTAACTAAGTTGCAATAACAATGAAAGACTGGATGTAAGCAACTAATACTTGGAAATACAGTAGTACATTCCATCCTCTTATCACTCTCCATATGCTTCTTCTGTGATATTCCATTGTTATTTGTCATCTATATCAATGATCTGGATGATAATGTGGTAAATTGGATCCCCAAATTTGCTGATGATACAAAGATTGGAGGTGTAGTAGACAGTGAGGAAGGTTTTCAGAGCCTGCAGAGGGACTTGGACCAGCTGGAAAAATGGGCTGAAAAATGGCAGATGGAGTTTAATACAGACAAGTGTGAGGTATTACACGTTGGAAGGACAAACCAAGGTAGAACATACAGGGTAAATGGTAAGGCACTGAGGGGTGCAGTGGAACAGAGGGATCCGGGAATACAGATACAAAATTCCCTAAAAGTGGTGTCACAGGTAGACAGGGTCGTAAAGAGAGCTTTTGGTACATTGGCCTTTATTAATCCAAGTATTGCGTATAAGAGCTGGAATGTTATGATGAGGTTGTATAAGGCATTGGTGAGGCCGAATCTGGAGTATTGTGTTCAGTTTTGGTCACCAAATTACAGGAAGGATATTAATAAGGTTGAAAGAGTGCAGAGAAGGTTTACAAGGATGTTGCTGGGACTCGAGAAACTCAGTTACAGAGAAAGCTTGAATAGGTTAGGACTTTATTTCCTGGAGTGTAGAAGAATGAGGGGAGATTTGATAGAGATATACAAAATTATGATGGGTATAGAAAGAGTGAATGCAAACAGGCTTTTTCCACTGAGGCAAGGGGAGAAAAAAACCAGAGGACATGGGTTAAGGGTGAGGGGGGAAAAGTTTAAAGGGAACATTAGGGGGGGCTTCTTCACACAGAGAGTGGTGGGAGTGTAGAATGAGCTGCCAGACAAGGTAGTAGATGTGGGTTCTTTTTTAACATTAAGAATAAGTTGGACAGATACATGGATGGGAGGTGTATGGAGGGATATGGTCCGTGTGCAGGTCAGTGGGACTAGGCAGAAAATGGTCCAGCACAGCCAAGAAGGGCCAAAAGGTCTGTTTCTGTGCTGTAGTTTTTCTATGGTTTCTATGGTTTCTAAGAAGGAAGCTGATTCCTCACCATATAAATCATGCCAATATTTGATTTAGTGGTAAGGGAGTTTACTGAAAAGAGACAATGCTGCAGGTCCTCAGAACAGTGTCCCTCCACCAGACATCCTCATTAACTTAAGACCATACCATTAGGAGCAGAATTAGGCCATTTGGCCCATCGAGCCTGCTTCTACCATTTCATCATGGCTCTTAGCCCCAATCTTTTGCCTTCCCTCCGTATCTCTTCATATCCTGACCACTCAAAGACTTATCAACCTCTGACTTAAATATACATAAAGACTTGGCCTCCACAGCTACCTCTTGCAATGAATTCCACAGATTCACCATTCTCCGGCTAAAGAAATTCCTCCTCATATCCATTTTAAAAGGACGGCCCTCTATTCTGAGGCTGTATCCTTTGGTCCCAGACTCTCCCGCCATAAGAAACATCCTCTCCACATCCACTCTGTCAAGGCCTGTCACCGTTCGATAAGTTTCAATTCGGTCACCCCTCATTCTTCTGAATTCCAGTGAACACAGGCCCAGAGCCATCAAATGCTCTTCATATGACAAGCCGTCTAATCGTGGAATCATTTTTGTGAAAATCCTTTGAAACCTCTCCAGTTTTAGCACATCCTTTCCAAGATAAGTGGCCCCCAAACTGCTCACAATAATCCAGGTGAGGCCTCACCAGTGCTTTACAAAGCCTCAGCATTACGTCCTTACTTTACAAACTTAACTGTCTTCATCAGATCAGAAGTGGGACATCCACTGATGATTGTTAGTTACTTTAACCATTTTTCGGGCAATGTGACTGGTGGTGCCTTCATACCACAAAACTGGAATATTAAGGTAGATTTTTTTAAACTGATGACATGGATACACTTTCCTCCGCCAACAAATTTCAGACACATTTTTTCCCTATTTCTGACCATTTCCCCTTCTCTATTGTTTGTCTAGAGCAGTAAATAAAATAAAACAATTTATTTTTGTTAGGTGAGTCACTGTCTGCGTGTGTGTTGCCTTCCCATCATTTGCTGATTTAGAGAGATTGTCTTACTACTCAGCTGAACTTTGGTGACATGATTTTTTTTAGAGCTGGTACACTAGTCTCCAGATGCTCATCTTCATCTGATAATGGGGGTATCTTTTTGCCCTTCTCTTTGTTCTTACTTCACATTGTACAGAAATAATAGACCATGGGAGGCACAACACAGTCACTTACGATGATTCTTAAATCAAATAGCAGCCTTGGGACTAAAAGCTCAATAATCTCAAACCTGTCTCAATCAGCCACTGAAATGGAAAAAGGCTAAGGCTGGGTTGTTTAATTTTTGCTGTGCTAAGAGGTTAATAAAGCCCAAAATGTGTTAGTAATTAAACATTGTGAAAACCCACGTACAAGTAGAATAACCATCTAAGGAAAGAACTATGATCTTATGTTATTTAGTAACGAGATAGTAGGTGCAGATAGTGTTCTGGGATTGAGTAATGGAAAAACAGTGGTTTTTACTGGAAAGGATGAAATATCTTTTGTCTTGCAATCTAATTTATTCATTACTAATTAGTGGATATTATTAAGAATAATTTTTAGTGGGCATTTTCCAAATGATGAGTAGCACAATATCATGTAGTTCTGATAGGTGACTCTTGACTCACTCAAAATATGAGCTGTTATCTAGAGAGTTTGCAGGGTAATTGTTCAATGGAATGGCAAACACAAAATGCAGGCAGGAGCAATGTCACCACTTAATAATGATTTTTTTTTATTCTCAACCAGAGTTTTCTGGAGGATGAAAACTCCTGGCTGTTTCACAATAATTGAACACAAAGCTCTATTCTCTCACAGGTGATAAACCTGTGGATCAGTGTTTTAGCAATCTTGAACCACTCCCTGTCCTTGTCCATTTTATGGTCTCCAGAATGAACCTTGTTTTGTTGGTGCCTTGCAGTTCACCAGACAAAATGCAAACTTTACAAGGGACTTAAAGAGAAAGGTTATCATTTCCTAATTACCAGTGGCATTTTAATTGCAGCAGTGGTTCAGGCATGATCTTTTATTAACACCCTCATCAGTTGTTATCTTGGATGCCATTGCGATAGGCTGATTGGCACTCCACACTCTTAATGTGATCAGTTGTTGCATTTTAAATCCAGCCTTGTCTTTTTGATTTTCAAAGCATTACCAACAAACTTTACTCAACATTGTTTCCCTTTTGGAGATGTAACTAGAACAATATATTGGAATAAAGAATGTTAATGCCTGCATTGACCTCAGTCCAGTGAGCGTATGCTGCAATTATGACAGGGAATCATCAGATAAAGTGACCAAGGCATTTCAGTGTGACTTTAGAAATTTGGATATTTTAATTAAATTGGTTAAAGATTTTATTTGATGAGAGATCCTGATAAGTGAAAATTGCCACGAGAGAACAAGAGTTAAATCAAGTTATTGAGTACAGGAGAGGGGATGTTACGTTGATATTGTATAAGACATTGATGAGGTCTAATCTGGAGTATGTGTGTGCAGCTTTGGTCACCTACCTACAGGAAGCATGTAAATAAGGCTGAAAGAGAATAAATTTACATGGATGTTGCCAGGACTGGGGAACCTGAGTTATAAGAAAAGATTATTCTTTATTCATTGGAGTGCAGAAGATTGAGGGAGGATTTGATGGTGGTGGTGGCACCCGTTAGTCTCACGAGACCATGGATCTGCGCCTGGAAGGTCTTGCTTCAGTCTGTGTTAGAGCAGCAACTGTTGTGGCTGTAGAGGCCCACACGGGAGTGACAGTCTCAGCTGCAGCGACTGCACTTGAAGGCACTGTCCTCCAGTGTTATCTTGGTGCTGTTTTTCTGACGATGAGCTTTTCTTTTGATAGATTTGATAGAGGTATACAAAATTATGAGGGGTATTTATAGGGTAAATGCGAGCAGGCTTTTTCCACCGAGGTTGGGTGGGACTGCAACTAGAGGTCATGGGATAAGGGTGAAAGGTTAAATGTTTAAGGGAAACATAAGGGGAAACTTCTTCAGTCAGAGGGTCATGAGAGTGTGGAACAAGCTGTCAGCGCAAGTGGCGCATGTAAATTCAATTTCAATGTTTGTGAGAAGTTTGCATAGGTACATGGATGGTAGGGGTATGGAGGGCTATGGTTTGGGTGCAGGTCAATGGGAGTAGGGTTTAAATGATCCAGCATGGGCTAGATGGGCCGAAGAGCCTGTTTCTGAGCTGTACTTTCCTATGAATCTATAAGAGTTTCTCTACATTCATTGCAATGCTTCTGCCCACTTATCCAATATTGAATAAGTGTTTGTTACTCCCAACCATTGAATAAGGTACTGCTGTAATGCCTAATAAATATTGATTAGTTTTCCTTCCAGTCATTTAGCATTATTCTAAGGCAAGTAAACCAAATAGTCACGGAAGCTGTTGCCCTTAAATTTATTGTACAGTTCTTTATTGCAGTTGCATTTTTAATCAGTAAATCAGAATGCTGTAATTAACCTTATGAGTCAGAAGCTCATGGATATAGATTGGTTAATTGAGTCTACAAGGTTCTGACAGGTGGAGTACAATGTTGGAAAATGCAGGGTCATCCACTTTGGAAGGAAACATTGAAGATCAGAGTATTGTTTAAATAGTGAAAGATTGCAGCATGCTGTTGTGCAGAGGGATTTGGGAGATATAGGGTCATTAAAGAGTATAGTATAGAAACAAGCCATCTGGCCCATCTAGTCCATGGCAAACCATTTAAACTGCTGATTCTCATTAACCTGTACCAGGAACATAGCCCTCCATACCCCTATCACCCACGTACCTAGGCAAACTTCCCTTAACCATTGAAATCGAGCTTGCATGCACCATTTGTGCTGCCAGATTTTTCCGCACTCTCATGACCTTCTGAGTGAAGATGCTTCCCCTCATGTTCCCCTTGAACTTTTTAAATTTCACCCTTAACCCATAACCTCTGGTTGTAGTTCCACCCAACCTCAGTGGAAAAGGCCTGATTGTTTTTACCCCTCATAATTTTGTATACCTCTTTTAAATCCCCTCTCAATCTTCTACTTTCCAAGGAATAAAGTCCTAACTGGTGCAATCATTCCTTATAAGTCAGGTCCTCCAGATCCATCAACAGCTTTGTAAATGTTCTCCATACTCTTTCAACCTTATTTACACCTTTCCTGTAGGTAGGTGACCAAAACTGCACACAACACTCCAAATTAAGTCTCACCAACATCTTATACAACTTCAACATCTTATCTCCTGTACTCAATACTTCGATTTACGAAGGCCAATATGCCAAAAGATTTCTTTGTGACCCTATCTACCTTTCAATGAGTTATGGACCTGTATTCCCAGATCCCTTTGCTGTACCACACTCCTCAGTGCCCTATCATTCACTGTGTAAGATCTAATCTGGTTGGTCCTACCAAAGTGCAACACATCATACTTGTCCACATTTAAATTCCATCAACCACTTTCAGCCCATATGCCCAGCTGGTCCAGAACCCACTGCGCGCCATGGTAGTCCTCCTCACTATACACTACACCCTTAATCTTCATGTCATCTGCAAATTTGATGTTCCTGTTAACCACATTATCATCATATGTTGCAGATGACAAACAACAACAGACCCAGCACTATTCCCTGCGGCAACCCACTAGTCACAGACCTCCAGTCAGAGAGGCAGATATCACATATCACTGTCTGGATTCTCCCTCAAAGACAATGTCTGCATGGCCCTCAAAAGGGCCATTTTGCCAAAAACAAGCATTGCACAAGGAGAGTGACTGGCCCTCCAGGTACTACGGCAAAACCTAGCCATCATGATTTTACCAGACTACCTCGCTAAACATTCAACGACCATGCTGTCTCCCTTTGTTGGGGGCTGTGAGCATCACATCACGAATTCAACCAACTTCGTTAAAATGATGACTAACATCCAGCTGACCCTGGAGGACATAATGGTCAATTTCGACTTGGTGTCACTGTTCACGAGAGTTCCCGTTAAGGACAGCTTGGTCTTCCTGCGGTCAAAGTTTGATAAGGGTACCGTTCATCTTTTTGAACACAGCCTGACATCAACATACTTTCTCTGTAAGGGGAACTACTATGGACAAATGGATGGAGTGGCCATGGGATTGCCCTTGTCACCAGTTTTTGCTAATTTCCGCATGGAGGACTTTGAGGAGAGAACGCTTAGCTCATCTCCCTTACACCCCAAATACTTCTTCAGAAATGCCAATGACACCTTTGTAGTGTGACCACATGGACCCCAGGCACTCCAACAGTTCCACGACCATCTGAATAGCATACATCCAAACATTCATTTTATGATGGAGATGGAGAACAATGGTTGCCTCCCATTCCTGGACATTCTAATACAACAGAAATTGGATGGTAGCCTCAGGCATGGCGTCTATTGGAAACCCACTCAAGCGAAATTATACCTCAACAATAACAGCCACCATCATGCCTCCCAACGTAAAGCAATTCTTTCTACTCTGATTAATTGTGAAAAAACTATAAAACCCAGAGTCTCCCCGAGGAAATAAGATGATTATGCACAATATTTCTACAGAATGGGTACAAGGTGAAGAAATCAACAGGTCCTTAAAATGGCTGACAGAAACTCCAGGGAACCTAGCAAGGAGGAACCCGTCCTTACCATCTGTCTTCCCTATAGTTCCATGGTTTCTGAAAGAATTGCCAGATTCTTGAAGAAATACAGTATTAATATCATCCACAAACTACTACTACTACTACGTCGACTCAGGCCTAGGGGGCCGGCGTCGGGCACGATGATGGACTCTCCACTTCTCCCTCTCCCTCATCAGGGTGTTCAGTTCATCTACATCAGCTGCGCCGCTGTCTTCTAGGAGCGCGTTGACCATAGTCTTGGGAGGAAACATCCACAAAGGAAGCTCAAATCACAGCTAATGTGGGTCAAAGATGACCTGGGACTCAGGACAGCTGGCGATTACAGGATTCCCTGTGAATGTAGAGCAGTGTATATCAGCCAAATGGGGCACATGATGGAAACCCACATCAAGGAGCACAGGAGCTGTATCCGTTTGTGTTACCTGGAGAAATCGGTGGTAGCAGAACATTGCATTCGTAATGGCTGCAGAATTGACTTTGATGGCACAAAACTATTGTGCCATGCCAGTGGCTTTTGGGATGGTCTGGTGAAGGAAGCTATTGAAATAAAACTAGAGAAAAAGAATTTTAACAAAGACGAAGGTCTTGCTCTAAGTAAAAACTGGAATCTGATTGTAAACAAGGTGGGAAGGCAGAAACCTGATAGGATGAGGACTAACCAATCAGGAGGGAAGGACGATGGGAGTGTATGTACCACCAGACTAGACATACCAGAGCATCATCCCTGATGAAGGTGACAGAGTTTGTCATTGAAATGTTAGTTAAAGTTGATACCTGTACCCGACTGGAAGCCCGAGAGGCGTTTATTCGTAAGGAAACTTTCCTGACATTTGAATAATTCTATCCCATCTAGTCCTTTTGGGAATCCCGGTCAAAATGTAGAAAGTTAAATCCACCTACTGTAAACAACCTTATTTGTCTTGCAATAGTCTGCAATCTCTCTGCAAATTTGTTCCTCTAAGTCCCTCGGGCTGTTGGGTGGTCTGTAATATAGCCCCATTAACATGGTCAGACCTTGCTTATTTCTCAGTTCCACTCATAACACTTCACTGGACCAGATCTCCAGTCTGCCCTGACTGAGCATTGCCTGACATATTCCCTGACTATTATTACCATTGGCTTTGGAGGTGGTGCAAAGGAGTTTTACCAAGTTGATTGTGGAGATGAGTGGGTTAGCCTATGAGGAGACACTGAGCCATTTGGAATTATACTCACTGGAATTCAGAACGAGAGGGGATTTTATAAAAACATATAATTTATGAAAGAGATGGATAAGATAGAGGCAGGAAAGTTGTTGCCTCGCGAGAGTAAGCTAGAACTATGGGACCTAGCCTTAAGGTTTCTGGAGAAATAGATTTAGGACGGAGATGAGAAGGAACTGCTTTTCCCAGAGAGTAGAAAATCTGTGGAATTTTCTGCCCAGGGAAGCAGTAGAAGCTACTTCATTAAATACATTTAAGCAACAGTTAGATAGATTTTTGCATATCAGGGAAAGGAAGAGCTCTGGGGAAAAGACAGGTGCACAGTCACATCTGCCGTGATCATATTGAATGGCAGAGCAGGCTCGATGGGCCAGATGGCCTACTCCTGCTCCTATTTCTTATGTAAACCTCATTGACTTGGACATTTACTGTCATTCATTACTTTGCCCTTTTACTTGTTTAAGAGTTGTGACATCACTGGAAATACTAACATCCTTATTTGCTCCTGAATTCCGGAAGCAATTAAGAGACACATTGGTGGGTTTGAAATCACATATGAGCCAAACCGAGTAAGAACGAAAGATTTCCTTGCTTAATGATTAATATTTGTGAGCAATCCCAGTGGGGGTTTTTTATGACTCTCCAGTGCCTTCATGATCCTTCATTGTCACTGTGTCCAAATCTTCAACTCCCTTCCCAGCACCACTCTCCTGAAGGATTGCAGCACTTGAAGAATGCAGCTCTCTTGCACCTTATCAAGACTAATTAACCAGAGGCAAGAAATGTTAAGTATACATCCAAAAAGTGGATGAAATAATGAGATTTTTAATAACCTTTACTACCAGAATTTTATTTAATTCACCAGCTGCCACAGCGAATTTAGAACCCAGGCCTCCAGATCAAGTAAAATTCTCTGATTGCGAGATGAATAGCTTAAACACTACATTATTATAGTTCTGTACAAACTTCTTTTTGTCAGAAAAAATTTATGGAAGTCCTTCTGCAGGGGATATTTCAGACTGGCCGACAGGTGAAGGAGAATCCCGAGGGCTTCTACAGATATATTAAGGATAGCAAGGAACAAAATTGGTCCTCTGGAAGATCAACCTAGTCATCTACGGAGTACAGCCAATAGAGACAGGGATTTCTTTTTGCACTTGTATTTACTCAAGAGCTAAAGAAAGAGTCTACAGAACTGAAGAAAAACAGTAGTGAGGTCATGGGGTATTGAAGAGGAGGCACTTGCTGTCTTGAAACAAATTAAGATAGATAAGACCTTAGGACCTGACAAGGTGTCCCTCTCCAACCCTGTGCGAGGCTGGTGCAAAAGTGGCAGGGTCCCCGGCAGTAGAAGTTGAAATATCCTTAATCGTCGATTGAGGTGCCTAAGGACTGGCTATTGTTGTTCCATTAATCAAGAAAGGTTCTAAGAATAAACCAGGAAATTATAGGCCTGTGAGTCTGATGTCATTGGTAAATTGTTGGACGGTATGCTAAGAGACTGGATGTATAAGTGCAAACATGAGGAATTCTGCAGATGCTGGAATTTCAAGCAACACACAGAAAAGTTGCTGGTGAACGCAGCAGGCCAGGCAGCATCTCTAGGAAGAGGTATAGTCGAGGTTTCGGGTCAGGACAGACAAAGGGTCTCGGCCTGAAACGTCAACTGTACCTCTTCGTAGAGATGCTGCCTGACCTGCTGTGTTCACCAGCAACTTTTCTGTGTGTTGGATGTATAAGTGTTTGGTTAGACAGGGTCTGATTAGAGATAGTGACTTGTGGGGTGACACAGGGATCACTGTAGGGTTCATTATTGTTCTTCATCTATAACAACAATCTAGATAATGTGGAAAACTGGAACAGCAAATTTGCCGACAACACCAAAACTGGGAGCATAGTGGACAGCAAGGAAGGGAATCAAAGGTTGCAGCAGGATCCGGACCAGCTGGAAAAATGTGCCGAAAATGGCAGATGGAATTTAATGCAGGCAAGTGTGAAGAGTTGCACTTTGGAAGGACAATCTAGACTAGGACTTGCATGGTGAACAGTAGGTACTGGTGAGTGCGGTAGATCAGAGGGATCTGGGAGAGCAGATCCATAATTCCTTGAAAGTGGCATCTCAGGTGGATAAGATCATAGAGAGAACTTCTGGCACATGAACTGAGTATAGGAGTTGTGATGTTATGTTGAAGTTGTACTAGACTTTGGTGAGGCCTAATTGAGAGCATTGTGTACAGATCTGGTTGCCAACCTACAGGAAAGATGTCAATAAGATTGAAAGAGTACAGGGAAAATTTCCAAGGATGTTGCCGGACTTGTGTCACAGGGAAATGTTGGAGCTTATTTCCCTGGAGTATGGGAGAGGGTAAATGCAAGCAGAATTTTTGCACTGAGACTGAATATTTAAGAGAAAACTGAGGGGAACTTCTTCACTCAGAAGATGATGCGAGTGTGTAATGTGCTGCCAGCAGAAGTTGTGGATATGGGGTTGATTTCAACATTTAAGAAAAGTTTGGATAAATACATAGATGAGACGGGGTATGGAGGGCTATGGTCCAAGGGCAGGTCGATGGGACTCGGCATGGATTAGATGGGCTGAAGGGCAGTAGTGCTCTAGGACTTTTCAACCTTCCCCTGTGAGACTGTGCCGTGAGATGTGGCAAAGTCCCACGCGGGGAATGGCCAGACAAACAGTGACAGAATGTGAGGCTGCAGTGGAGTGGAGAAAGTTGGGGAGGGGGTGGTCTTCAGATAGTTTTCAATGTTTCTGATTGACAGACAAAACTTATTTAAAAACTTCAAAAAGTTAAAACAAAATTCCCTATAACAAAATGGATTTAAATTTTAACATTCTCTTAATGTCCCAGTCAGGAATCTGCATTAAAATGACGATGGAGTCTGGTCCTCCACAGGGTCTGTTCGGGGTAAGATCGGAGGCTTGGAGGATTCCTCGGTGGAATCTTCTCAGATTCTGGAGTGTATGTGGAATCCACTGACGGAGCAGAACGCATTGTCTCAGACCTGGGGTGAGACTGTCCCACCCTGATCTCTGTCTTACCTGTAGGCAGCAGAACCAAGCATAAGGCTAAACAGTGGTAAAGTCCAGTGCTCCTGGTGCTGCCGTCTCCCTGGAATGCCCTCCCGGCCAGGGTGAAGTGTCATTAATCAGATATTTGTCCAATCGTGTATTGCAGACAGTGGTGGATTCGTTACGTTTCCAGCATTTTATTTCAATTAGTCCACATTCACTGTTTTCTCTTTAGTTTAATTGCAGAGCCTTTCGAAACTTAATACATTATCCTTCATAAAAATTTCTGTTCCTATACATTAAACTTGGTTGTGCTTATAACTGATTCCCTACCACTCTTGCTGGTAGCATCTGGTGGTTTTGTTTTCTTAAACGGATGCACTGGAAATTATTAAGTCATTTACCCTAAACTTCATTTTCCTTGACTGACAATGAATACAATGGAAAGCCCCTTATAGCTCGTTGCGAATAACTTTGTCACTATAATTATATTTTTAACCATACATCAGTTGCAATGACCTTGGGAACAAAGAGCCAAGATTCAAAATTTGCTGTGGTTTGGGATAGTCTGCTGTCTAGTCTGGTGGCAATGCTGACTGACACTCAGTGTCTCAGCTGCAGTAGTAGGTCATCGTGATACTGTCTAAGGAGATTCGCTTCTCAGAATATGGGACCTTATTTGTACATCTGGTCATTCCACTATATTTATTGTAAACAAGGCTACCATAAGCCTCAGACAGGTTGTCTGTGCGAAACGGGCTGCTTTTGAAAGTGATTATTTCCCAGGAAATTCAAAATTACATTCCAGGATGTAATCCAAACATTTACTGTGTAAGTTTTTCAATAACTTGAGTGACAAATTATAGCTGCATACTTGCTAAATTACAACAAATCTACTATCAAAGATACTGTAGATGTAACCCCATGACATTGCAAAGGAATTTTAAGATACAAATTACATTTTATCCAGTGCACACACGACTGGAGAAACTTGCTATGTTTTGTAACTTCAAAACATTAAACAAATTCAAAGGAAAGCAAGAGTCTAACTTCATGATTTTACTTTCAGCGAGGTGCACACACATCATGTGGTAGCACCAAGTCACATTTCGGAAGTAGCTTCCTGATTAACATTTCAAATACTTTCTCAGATACTACAAAAGTTGTTGAAGATGAACCATTGGTTTTATCACTTTCACAGTTCCTCTGAGCAGCATGGTCCTTCCTTCGTCCAATATGCTTTCCAACCAGATTCACAAGAGGTTGGCGCTAACACTTGTTTGTTCTCTGTTGAGCAATAATTCATGGTGTTCAGCATGGAGATAGTTTTGGCATCATCCAGTACCTTCCTTAATTCGCTTTCAGTTGGCTTCATTGCAGGAGATGTGACATGCAAATGGTGGACAGATCATGATCAAGTTGTAGTTGACTCAGCCAATCACGGCCCCACAATGCTGGTCTTCCTGTTTTTACCACGTACAAGCTCATTGTGGCTTGTTGATTGTTATATTTCACTGTCACGAATGTCATTCCCACAGGAGTTATCTCTTCCCCAGTATAAGTTCTTAGTTGGATATCTGCAGACTTCAGTTCAATATCTTTGAAATGCAGTTCAAACTAGTTTCGTGGAATGACTGAAACAATCGCACCAGTGTCCAATTCCATTTTAATTTGCAGTTCTCTTTTAGTGTAAGCAATTTTGTTTGTCTATTGTTAATTTTCACTTGTAAATCCTAAGGCTACTCAGTCCTCCATCACTCTCATCATTATCTGATTTTTCATCAACAGCATGTACAAACTCCATTTCCAGAAAAGTTGGGATATTTTTCAAAATGCAATAAAAACAAAAATCTGTGATATGTTAGTTCACGTGAACCTTTATTTAACTAACAAAAGTACAAAGAAAAGATTTTCAATAGTTTTACTGACCAACTTAATTGTATTTTGTAAATATACACCAATTTAGAATTTGATGGCTGCAACACACTCAACGAAAGTTGGGACAGAGTTAAAATAATATTGAAAAGTGCACAGAATATTCAAATAGCACCGGTTTGGAAGACTCCACATTAAGCAGGCTAATTGGTAGCAGGTGAAGTATCATGACTGGGTATAAAAGTAGCATCCATCAAAGGCTCAGTCTTTGCAAGCAAGGATGGGTCGTGGCTCACCCCTTTGTGCCAAAATTCGTGAGAGGATTGTTAGTGAGCTCAAAAGGAACATTTCTCAATGCAAGATTGCAGAGAATTTAGGTCTTTCGACATCTACAGTACATAATATTGTGAAAAGATTCAGAGAATTCAGAGACATCTCAGTGTGTAAAGGGCAAGGTCAGAAATCACTGTTGAATGCGCGTGATCTTTGAGCCCTCAGGCAGCACTGCCTAAGAAACCGTCATGCTGCTGTGACAATTATAGCCACCTGGGCTCGGGAGTACTTCGGAAAACCATTGTCACTCAACACAGTCCGTCGCTGCATCCAGAAATGCAACTTGAAACTGTATTACGCAAGGAGGAAGCCATACATCAACTCTGTGCAGAAACGCCAGCGAGTTCTCTGGGCCCGAGCTCATCTCAGATGGACTGAAAGACTGTGGAACCGTGTGCTGTGGTCAGATGTGTCCACATTTCAGCTAGTTTTCGGAAAAAACGGGCGTCGAGTTCTCCGTGCCAAAGATGAAAATGACCATTCAGATTGTTATCAGTGAAAGGTGCAAAAGCCAGCATCTGTGATGGTATGGGGGTGCATCAGTGCCCACAACATGGGTGAGTTGCATGTGTGATTAGGATTTTAGAGAGACATATGTTGCCATCAAGGTGACGTCTCTTCCTGGGACGTCCATGCTTATTTCAGCAGGACAATGCCAGACCACATTCTGCACGGGCTACAACAGCGTGGCTTTGTAGACACAGAGTGCGTGTGCTTGACTGGCCTGCTGCCAGTCCAGATCTATCTCCTATTGAAAATATGGCGCATCATAAAGAGGAGAATCAGACAACGGAGACCACGGACTGTTGAGCAGCTGAAGTCTTATATCAAGCAAGAATGGACAAAATTTCCAATTGCAAATCTAGTACAATTAGTATCCTCAGTTCCAAAATGATTAAAAAGTGTTATTAAAAGGAAAAGTGATGTTGTGGCGACCCACTTTCTAGCACACACGAACTGGCTCACAACAACACGCGCAGGCAGAGGGCCGGCCCCAAAAAGGGCGCAAGGCCATCTTCACCAGCAGGGGGAAAATCCCGCACGCGGAAAGGGTCTGGGAATATGCATTCCCCACGGTAGTCCCGCCCATGGAGGGCGGGAACGGGAAGGCTTTAAAGCAGGCCACGAAGTTTGAATAAATCTCTTTCATCACAACTCCAACTCACCGACTCCGTGTGGTTATTCTAGTGCTGTGTGTAGCACACCGCTACAATGTAACACAATGGTAAACATGCCTCTGTCCCAACTTTTGTTGAGTGTGTTGCAGCCATCAAATTCTAAATTTGTGTATGTTTACAAAATACAATTAAGTTGGTCAGTAAAACTATTGAAAATCTTTTCTTTGTACTTTTGTCAGTTAAATAAGCGTTCACGTGAATTGACACATCACAGATTTTTGTTTTTATTGCATTTTGGAAAATATTCCAACTTTTCTGGAAATGGGGTTTGTAGATTAGTACTCTCCTTGAAACTGCAACTTGATTTTTAAAATCTTTTTCTCCTCCCTGAGATGTCCATTTATTTTTCTGTCTGCCTGGCATGCTCTTTGTATGTGTCCTATTTTGTTGCATTTTCTGCAAGTTTCAAATTTAAGTCTGCATTGCTTTGGTGTATGGGAGTCCCTGCCACATAATTTATTCAGCCAGGTAGGCCTCCATCTATACATTAAAATTTTGTTCATGCTCACTTTCATTCCTGACTGCAACTCAATTGTGTTTCTGTGGTTTCCATTGATATAGTTAGAAGCCAATTTTGAATGCTTTCTTGTAGGATTGCACAAACTAAATGAACTCTCAGTGCATCATAAAGCCCATCAAGATTTTCAGCATCTGCAGATTTGCTCTTGTTTGTGACAGAACTGACGATGCTCAGGCAATCTCTTCAGTTATCCATGAATGCTAAAATGGATTCTCCTTCCTTTTGATTTCACTGATGAAAGCTAAGGCATTTGGCAATCAACAATGGTTTTGGTTCTAAATGTTTTTACATTATTTTCATGATATCAGCAAAGCTTAATTCTGCTGCTTTGGTTGGTGCAGTCAAACTTTGAAACAAACTGTATGCCTTTAAACCCAATACACTCAGCAAAATTGGTATTTGTTTTTCATTGGCTATTTAATTTGCTTCAAAATACTGTCCAATTAGCTCAGTACACATGAACCAGTTATGCACTGAGCAATTGAACACGTCTATCTTTTCGGTGTAGCCAACCACTTCTGATTCTTTTTATGATTATTATCACCCAGTACTCAATATTTATGAACCCATGAATTCTTCTGTTTTTCTGTCTTTTGTTTTCGATTTTTGATCGTGTCTTGCCTTCTGAAGAACATGTGCTATGCTATCTTTTTTTTAATTCAACCATTCTTCACTGCCTTCAACAGGTTGGTAGCCGTCTCAGGTTCACTTTAAAAATACCTTAAAAATACTGTTATGTTTTGTAACTTCAAAACATTAAAAAGTTAAACAAGAGAGCGGGAATGTGAGTCTAACTTCATGATTTTACTTTAAATGAGGTGCGCACATATCACTTGGTGGTGTCGTAGCATATGCAATTCATGTATTTTTACATATAATCTGTATTGAATTATTTAAATGAAAAAGGATGCTTAATCAGCCAATATAAACACAAGAATACTCAAATATTACTGAAATGTTAAACACACAACAAAACTCAGCAACTCAGGCAGCATCTTTGGAGGGAAACAGACAGTTAACATTTTGAACCAAGCACATTCATCTGAATGGATTGCCACCCGTAATGCTGAGTGTCATTCCCTCCACAGATGCTGCCTGACCTTCTGAGTGTTACTGTGGATTCCAGCATCTCAGTCACTTGTATCCCTTCTTGACTTTCAATTTGCTCACATTGCTGTTGAAATCAATAGAGTTAGTGTGTCTATTCTACTCGGACTGACCAGCTTCAGAAAAGTTGTTGTACAAAGTAATGAGTATGAATAGTTGATAGAATCTCAGATGGTGACAAGGCATACAGGAATGAGTTAGACTGGCTGGTTGAGTGGTGATGCAACACCAATCTAGCACTGAATGTCAACAAGATCAAGTAATTGGTTGTGGACTGGGAAAGGGAAGTTGGAAATAAACCCTGCAGTGCTCATTGAGGGTTCAGTGGTGGAAAGGGTGAACAATTTCCAGTTTTTGGGTTTCAGCATCTCAGAGATCTACATTGGGCTCAAGCCACTGATCCAATCATTGGGGAAGCATACCAGTGTCTCTAATATTTTGGGAATCTGAGAAGACTTGCTATGTCACCAACGACTCCTATAGATTTCTATAGATGTATGGTGGAGGGCATTCTGGTTGGTTGCATCATATCCTGGTATGGAGGCTCAATTGCACAGGATCTCAAGAGGCTGCAGAGGGTTGTAGGCTTAACAACTTCAATCATGGGCACAACCTGCCATCATTGAAGACATCTTCAAGAGATGGTACCTCAAGGAGGCAACATCCAGCATTAAGGATTCTCATGATTCATAAAATGGTCTCTTCTTGTTAATCCCATTGTGGAAGAGGTGCGGGAGCTTGAAGAACCACACTCAAGATTCAGAAACAGCTTCTGCCATCAAATTTCAAAACATTCCATGAATGCATGAACACCACCTCATTATTCTCCTTTTAGCACTATTTATTAGATTATATTATAGAAACATAGAAACATAGAAAATAGGTGCAGGAGTAGGCCATTAGGCCCTTCGAGCCTGCACCGCCATTTATTATGATCATGGCTGATCATCCAACTCAGAACCCCGCCCCAGCCTTCCCTCCATACCCCCTGACCCCTGTAGCCACAAGGGCCATATCTAACTTCCTTTTAAACATAGCTAATGAACTGGCCTCAACAGTTTGCTGTGGCAGAGAATTCCACAGATTCACCACTCTCTGTGTGAAGAAGTTTTTCCTAATCTCGGTCCTAAAAGGCTTCCCCTCTATCCTCAAACTGTGACCCCTCGTTCTGGACCTCCCCAACATCGGGAACAATCTTCCCGCATCTAGCCTGTCCAATCCCTTTAGGATCTTATACGTTTCAATCAGATCCCCCCTTAATCTTCTAAATTCCAACGAGTACAAGCCCAGTTCATCCAGTCTTTCTTCATATGAAAGACCTGCCATCCCAGGAATCAATCTGGTGAACCTTCTTTGTACTCCCTCTATGGCAAAGATGTCTTTCCTCAGATTAGGGGACCAAAACTGCACACAATACTCCAGGTGTGGTCTCACCAAGGCCTTGTACAACTGCAGTAGTACCTCCCTGCTCCTGTACTCGAATCCTCTTGCTATAAATGCCAGCATACCGTTCGCCTTTTTCACCGCCTGCTGTACCTGCATGCCCACTTTCAATGACTGGTGTATAATGACACCCAGGTCTCGTTGCACCTCCCCTTTTCCTAATCGGCCACCATTCAGATAATAATCTGTTTTCCTATTTTTGCCACCAAAGTGGATAACTTCACATTTATCCACATTAAATTGCATCTGCCATGAGTTTGCCCACTCACCCAACCTATCCAAGTCACCCTGCATCCTCTTAGCATCCTCCTCACTGCTAACACTGCCACCCAGCTTTGTGTCATCCGCAAACTTGGAGATGCTGCATTTAATTCCCTCATCCAAGTCATTAATATATATTGTAAACAACTGGGGTCCCAGCACTGAGCCTTGCGGTACCCCACTAGTCACCGCCTGCCATTCTGAAAAGGTCCCGTTTATTCCCACTCTTTGCTTCCTGTCTGCTAACCAATTCTCCACCCACACCAATACCTTACCCCCAATACCAATAATATATTAGATTAGATTAGATTATGAGGACACACAGTCCTCTTTTATTGTCATTTAGTAATGCATGCATTAAGAAATGATACAATATTCCTCTGGTGTGATATCACAGAAACACAGGACAGACAAAGACTGAAAAACTGACAAAAACCACATAATTATAACATATAGTTAGAAACAGTGCAAGCAATACTGTAACTTGATGAAGAACAGGCCGTGAGCATGATAAAAAAGTTCAAAGTCTCTCAGAAGTCCCACATCTCAGGCAGACAGGAGAAGGAAGAAAACTCTCCCTGCCATACCCGACCACAGTCTGACTCTTATTTTTTGTAATATGTAGTGATTTATGTATCTGCAATGTACTGTTGCCATAAAGTAGCAAATTCAATGACAAATAAATCAATGTTAATAAACCTGACTCTGATTCTGAAATTAGGAGCAAGGAACAAAACTTCAATTTCTGACTGGGAACCTTGAAAACTTTAGGACTCAATATCAATTTCTCCAACTTCAGTTAACTCACTTTTTCTTCCTGTTTGTTTGAGAACTGGTCGATTTTGTCATCCAGTTTCACTTTCGTATAATCATATTCTACAGCATTAGATATATGCTAGGCATTAACAACACAATACACAAATAAAACATTACTGTTTGTATTTAATCACCCATTTATTTCACCCATCAGAGAATTTCCCATTGTTCCACTCCTACTGTCCCTTCCCCACTTTCTCTGTGACCTAGCAGAACTTTTTCCATTCAGATGAAAGATTCTGGATCTGAATTGTTCACTGTTTCTCTTTCCACAGATGTTGGTTGATCTTTTGATATTTTTTGCCAACACCTATTTGCTTAGTACCATTTCCCTGACAATTGGGATTTTCCTGGGTTTCTTGCTCCCTTCCAATTGCTGATTTATAGCCATTTCTGAGATGTTACTTGCATCCTGCATCATGAAAACTGAATCAACATACTTGTTTAATTCACCCACATCTCCTTTTCCATGACTAGTTCCCCAGGATGAATTTCTATTGGATAAGTACACATTTTAACTCCTTTCTTTTTCGAGTATGTATAGAAACTTCCACTATTTTACTCCCAATTTTTGAATGGCTTTAACTCATATTCCATTTTGCTCCATTTTATTCTTTAATCATTTTAGCCATTTTCTATATTTTATCATTTCCACTGAGCTACAATCCATCTTTGCACAATCATATGCTTTTCCTTAAAGTTGAAATTATCTTTAACACATTTAGCTAGCCACGAGTGTTGCTTCTTCCTTTGAATGGTTCTTCTTGTTGAAGAGTACCTACTCTGAATATTTTGAGGGATCCCTTAAATGTTTGCTACTGTATCTTATCGATCAATCTCTTAATCTGTATTGCTAGTTCAGCTTGCTGTGATTTTGTGCTCTCATAATTGACTTTATTTAAGTATGAAACATCAGTATTGTGCCCATTCTTCTCTCCCTCAAACTCCATTTAAAATTTAATTATATTATACTGGAACTGTTCTATCCAATCTTCTGAAAACACCTCTTAAACGTACCATCTCTACCACCTGAACAAGCTAGGCAGCAGGAGTGTGACAATACCAGTATGTTGGGCTTTAATAGTCACAGTGTGTAAATCACAGAGCGGAGCTCCCCACTTCACTTTATGGTTTACAGTGGTTGAAGAAGGAAGGTCACTACTCGTGGGCACTTGGGAGTAGGAAATAAATCCGGGCACTGCCAAATATGCCTGTACCCCGAGGATGGGTTTTTTTAGACATTGTTATGGATATTTGGAATTGCAATA
The DNA here is from genome assembly GCF_963921235.1 of Mobula hypostoma. Classification (NCBI taxonomy): domain Eukaryota; kingdom Metazoa; phylum Chordata; class Chondrichthyes; order Myliobatiformes; family Myliobatidae; genus Mobula; species Mobula hypostoma. The sequence continues at coordinate 143,351,929 of NC_086098.1, forward strand.
TTAACATCACTTCCTTATCAGGAAGTTCATCACTAATGAAAGAAAAGCTGATGCATAATATTCAAACTTCCTTACCTACCCTACAGCAACATGAGGTTCACAAAAATGATTTAGGAATGAAAGGCTTGACGTGTTTAATGGCTTTGAGCACATGCAGAATGGAGTTCAGAAGGATGAGGGTGGACCAAACACTGAAAGGCCTGGGTAGAGTGGATGTGGAGAGGATGTCTCTATTGATATATGATCCACAGCCTCAGAATAAAGGGATGTCCCTTTCCAAATGAGATGAAAAGGAACTTCTGCAGCTAGGAGGTGCTGAATCTGTGGAATCCATTGACATTGAGAGCTGTGGAGATCAAGTCATTGGGTGTATTTAAGGCAGAGATGGATAGGTTCTTGACTGGCAAGGATGTGAAGGGTTACGAGGAGAAGGTTGGAGAATGGACTTGAAAGAAAAGAGACAAGAATAAGCCAAATGGAACAATTCTGCTCCTACGGAATATGGTCTTATGATTAATTAGTTTGTGAAGATTTCCTCCAGTTGTAGAAATATGATAAATACATTCCTTCAGAATCTATCAATGTTTCTTGTATAAACACAAGAGATTCTGCTGATGCTGGAAGTCCAGAGCAAAACAGACAAAATGTTGGAGGAACTCAGCAAGTCAAGCAGCATCTATGGAAATGAATTAACAGTCAATGTTTCAGGCCGAGGTCCTTCTTCAGGATGTGGGATACAAATTACAACAGAAGATCGAAAAGACATGTCAAAAGGGCAATGTTATGATAGCCATGGGGGTTTGATATGCAAGTAGACTTGGAAAATTATGTTGGTGCTGGATCGCAAGAGATTGAATTTGTAGAAAACTTAACAGATGGCTTTTTAGAGTAGCTTGTGGTTAAGCTCACTAGGCAATTCTGGATTGAGTGTTGTGTAATGAAACAGATTTGATTAGAACTTAAGGTAAAGGAACTCTTAGGAAACAGTGCTCATGATATGAGAGAGTTCACCCTGCAGTTAGGTCGGCTGGTGGCGCAGTGAGATCAGTGCCAGGCTCGAGAACGGAGGTTCCCGAGTTCGATCCAGTGACTGACCGCCCCCGTGTACGCTCTCTAACCGCGCCGGGTTGATGTCGAGCTCGCAACTCGGCCTCGTAAAATAATACTGCAGAATGTCTGTGCAAGGAGTGGACTGCACCTTGTAAAGCATGAAAATGCCTGACGTTGGCCTCTCAGTTCTGAGTCGACATCATCATCATCATTACCCTGCAGTTAAAGAGGGAGAAGATAAAGTCAGATGCATCAGTATTACAGCAGAGTATAGGGAATTACAGAGGCATGGGAGAGGAGATGGCCAAAGTTGGTTGGAAGGGGACACTAGCAGGAATGACAGCAGAACAGCAATGGTTGGAGTTTCTGTGGGCAATTCAGAAGGCACAGAATAGATACATCCCAAAAATGAATATGAACTGTAAAGGCACAATGAGGAAACCGTGGCTGACAAGGGAGGTCATAGCATAAAAGGAAAAGAGAGGACATGTAATATAGCAAACAATAATGGGAAGGTAGAGGTTTGGAAAGCTTTTAAAATCCAATCAAGGGCAACTAAAAAAGCCATAAGGTACCTCTTCTAAGTCTCCTAAATCCATTCTTCAATGTCTTCTGGCTACCTTGTAAATCTCTACAGCTCGGTCTAATCCTTGTTTCTGAAATCTTAGGTAAACTTCATCCTTCCTCTTGACTAGATGTGGGACATCTCTTGACAATTGTGGTTCCCTCTCTCTGCCATCCTTTCCCTGCTTTAATGGGACAAACCTATCCAGAACCCCATGCAAGTGCCCCCTAAACAACCTATTCATTTCTGCTGTGCATTTCCCTGAGGACATCCATTCCCAACCTATGCACCCCGGTTCCTGCCTAAGAGCATTATAATTATTCCTTCCCCCATTAAACACCTCCTCATACCATCTGCTCCTATTCCTCTCCAATGCTATGGTAAATGTCAGAGAGTTGAGGTCACTGCTTCTCACCAAGAGATCTGGCACCTGACCTGCTTCATTGCCTAGCACCAAATCTATTCCATTTTGTTAAGTATTGGTATTAAATACACTGTCCATGAGTCCTTAGGCACCCATTATTTACAACTTATTAAATATGTGCAGCAATTCCTCTGCTGTGTTTTCTCTACACCCTTACAAAATGCGTAGGTGAAGTCCACCTAGTGCAGGGTTTTTATCTCCTTTGAATGTATTTAGCTTATTTAAAATATCCTTAATGAACACCTGCATCTACTAACTTCATCATCCAACATTACGACCACCTAATCCATCTCACTAGTAATGACTGAAGCAGATAATGAGTTGTTACTTCTGTGTTATTCTTGTGTTTATCACATATTTGTTGTCATCCTAACTTTTATTTTGTAGTTAACAGTTCCATGAAGTATTTTAGAATCTATTTTACATTGCTAGTTAATTTAATTCCTCTTTGCTTTCCTAATTGTATTTTTTGTCCTCTTTAACTTATTTTTTCTCACCATTCTCCACTGTCAATGGACTTAAGAGTTCATAGTCAGCAATTGAATCCCGTGCTTAATTTGCTCTTTAGATATGATTAAATATTATCAAGGTAATGGAGCTGGAGTCGAAGGTGAGGAAAAACCTGATGTTTGAATGATTTAAGTGCCAGGCCGGATAGAAATGGTCAGGGTGTCGGAGTCGAAGGCGAGAGACAGGCTGGTTCGGCTCGCAGCTCCCCCATATTTGTTCAGCTCTGTGCTGGACCGAGTCCTACTGAACTGGCTTTAGTGGACTTCTGAATCAGCTGCAGTGATGCTTGGAGTTGAAAACTTCAGTTCTGAATGCTGTTTCCTTGCTTTATTGTTTGTACGATTTGTTTTCTCCCCCTCGGTGCACACTGTATGGTTGATGGTCCTCTTTTGTTTTTAATGGGTTCTGTGTCTCATGGGTGCCTGTAAGGAGACGAATCTCAACGTTGTATAAAGAATACATACTTTGATAATAAAAGTCCTTTGAATGTTATTATGAATATTCCTCAATGTTGTTTTACATCAATGTCCCTGTCCATTTTATCTTCCAAAATTCTATTCCCGGACCTTCAAAATCAGATTTTCTCCAACCTTCTAATTTGCTTGGTATCATTCTTTTCTCCTTCATCAGTATTTTATTTCTCTTATCAGCTCTAATTCATTCCTCATTACTAGATCCAATATGAAATCCTTCCTCAATGGGCAAAACTGCTGGACAAATTCAGCAAGTCAGGCAGCATCCAGGAAAGGAAATGGACATTAATCAGTCCAGATAAAGGATATCTACCCAAAACATCAACTGTCCTTTTCCTTCCACAGATGCTGCCTGATCTGTTCCTCCAGCAGTTTGTTATTTTGTTATTTGTTGCTATAGATTTATTTATTTACAGGTACAGCATGGAATAGGCCCTTCCAGAACTTAGAGGCGCGCCGCTCAACAACCCCCCTCCCCCCCCCCGAGCACCCGGGGGAAATCCACGCATCCCACAGGAAGAACGTACAAACTCTTTACAGAGGATGCCAGGATTCACTCCGAACACTGACACCCCAGGCTGTAATCGCGTTGTACTAACTGCTACACTACCATGGCACAGTTGCATTCACTTGTGCCTCTCAATTATCTTTTTACACATTAGGTCAGACAGGAATATTGCTAAACATCCCTTCATTTCACTCTAGATTCATTAATATTGCAACAGTTGAAATCTCCCATTGACAATTTTATTTATTTTACTAACTTATCTGCATACAGTACATCTTCATTTACCTTTCTCCTACAGCATGATATTCTCAATATATTTTCAAATAATGAAACCAGTTTTTGTGACATACCTTACTATATGCAAAGCCTCCCTTTTATGTGAGAATATAATGTCACTTTACAGTTACTAGTGATAAAAAAATGAAATAAACATGTAGCTAAGCACAGATCAAGAAGGGATTACACAGTGTTGGAACAAAGAAAGTCTAGTTCCACCTGTCTAGGAAAGTTACAAGTCTTGTACCAAGGAGCTGATAGACCCTCGTGCATAATTAAAGCTGGCTCACCCACTGTTATTTTCTGTAATTCATTGGAGAAGCATTTGCTCTGTACTTTCGGGTTCTAAGGCATTGTACTGAAACAATTGCACAGTTGTGGTGGAGGTAGTTATTTAGAGACTGCGGGGCATGTTAGGAGGAATATGAAAGCGAAATTAAAGGTACAAGATTATATTACATCTCACTCTATCGTTGTGGGAAAGGTGAGTTGAGGATGCTGTCACTCACTTGCCTTACTCTGTACTTCAGTAAACACTTCCACCAGTCTTCCTTTCTGAGGGACACAGGAGACTACCAGTACTGGAATCTGGGGGGGAGAAAATAAACTGCTGACTGTCTGTAAGGAGACAAATCTCAAGGTTGTTTGTAGTATAAATATTTTGATGATAAATGCACTTTGAACTTTCAACTCAGTAGGTCACTAGCATCTGTGGAGCTAAAGGGATGGTTGGTTAATGTTTTGGGTTGAAACCTCCACCTGTCCTGATCCTATACATCACCAAACATTCAATAATACTGATTTAGTTAAGCAGAGGGGTGAACAACTCAGCAACCTATCCCTAAGGTAATTGGTAGAAAGATTAAAGGGGAGTTGGGTACTTCCTTTAGTATCTGGAACTTAGAACATATTACAACTACATTGATTGGAGTACTGCGCAGATGCAACAGGAGCGTTCCTGTGCAGGTCCAACAAAGAGCTTTTAAAAACCCAGTCTTTATAAAAGAGAGGTACCACCTAGTGGAGCGGTCATTGTGGGAGCGGTCGTCGTTAGAGTAGTCATGAGTCAGAATAGTATGGCTTTGGCGAGAACAGGCAGAGGCAAGGTAAGTTCATTCCTTATTTCTTATTTAACTCTAAAGAGAATAGGGGGTATGCCTACAGAGACAGTGTTCTCTTCTGGGTGTCAGATAGAGATTTCCAGGAGACTCCCAGCCTGCTCGATGACCACGTTTGTGCCAGGTTCATCAAGATGAGGCTCCTTAGTGACCGTGTTAGGGAACTGGAGCCGCAGCTCGATGACCTTCGGCTTGTTAGGGAAAGTGCAGCAGCGACAGACAGCAGCTACAGGGAGGTAGTCACCCCAAGGCTACAGGAGACAGATAAATGGGTGACTGCCAGGAGAGGGAACAGAGAATATCAGATAGTAGAGAGCACCCCTATGGCTGACCCCCTCAGCAATAACTACTCCATTTTGAGTACTGTTGGGAGGGACAACCTTCCTGGGGGAAGCAACAGTGGCTGTGTCTTTGGCACTGAGTCTGGCCCTGTGGCTCAGAAGGGTAGGGAACTGAGGAGGATGGCAGCAGCGATAGGGGACTCTATAGTCAGGGGGACAGACAGGGGATTCTGTGGACACAAAAAGAAACATGGATGATAGTTTGTCTCCCAGGTGCCAGGGTCCACGATGTTTAGACCATAAGACATATAGGAGCAGAATTAGGCCATCTGGCCCATCAGGTCTGCTCCACCATTCAATCATGGCTGATCCTTTTTTCTATCTCTTCCTCAACCCCAGTTCCCAGCCTTCTCCCCGTAACGTTTGATGTCATGCCCAATCAAGAACCTAGACATGACCACAATATCCTGAAAAAGAAGGGTGAGCAGCCAGAAGTCGTGGTACATATTGGTATCACTGACATAGGGGAAAAAAAGAGGAGGAGCTCCTGAAAACAGAATACAGGGAGTTAAGAGGAAGCTGAGAAGCAGGACCTCAAAGCTAGTAATTTCGGGATTGCTGCCTGTGCCACGCAACGGTGAGCATAGGAATTGAATGCGGCGGCGGATTAATGTGTGGTTGAAGAATTGGAGCAGGGGGCAGGGAGTCAGATTTCTGGATAATTGGGACCTTTTCTGGGGCAGGTGGGGCCTGTACAAAAGGGACGGTTGCACTTGAATCCAAAGGGGACCAAAATTCTTGTGGATAGATTTACTAGAGCTGTTGGGAGTGGTTTAAACTAACATGGCAGGGGGATGGGAACCAGGATAACAGAGCTGAGAAGGAGCCAGCAGGTTTACAAGTAGATAATGGGTGTAACATGAATGTAAGGAAGGACAAGATGGTAATTGGGTACAAATGCAGACAGAGCAGGTTACATTGCACCACAGAGACACAATTCAAAAGGGCGAAGAATACAGGACTGAAATTGTTGTACTTAAATGCATGTAGCATTCAGTATATGGTGAACAATCTCATGGCACAATTAGAGACTGGGCAATATGACGTTGTAGGCATCATTGAATCCTGGCTGAATCAAGACCATAGTTGGGAGCTTAACATCAAAAGATATACTTTGTATCGAAAGGACAGGCAGAAGGCATAGGCGGTGGTGAGACTCTGTTGTTAAGAGATGGAATTACATTTTTAGAAAGAGGTGACATAGAGTCAGAATGTTGAATCTTTTTGGGTGGAGTTAACAAATTGCAAGGGTGAAAAGACCATTATGGGAATCATATATAGGCCTCCAACTAGTAGCCAAGATGTGGGGTTGAGATTGCAAAGGGAGCTGGAAAAGGCATGTAATGAGGGTAATGACACAATTGCAATGAGGGACTTCAATATGCAAGAGATTGGCAAAATCCTTCTCAGGAAAAGGCTATCTTAGATTGAGTGTTGTGTAATAACCCAGATCTTATTAGGGAGCTTAGCGTAAAGGAACCTTTAGGAGACAATGATCATAATATGATGGAATTCATACTGCAGTTTGAGAGGGAGAGGCATAACTCACATGTATCTGTATCACAATGGAATAAAGGGAATTACAGAGCTATGAGAGGGGAGCTTGCCCAGGTGGATTGGAGGAGGATACTGGCGGGGATGACTGCTGAGCAGAGATGCTAAAGTTTCTGGGAATAGTTCACAAGGAAAAGCCATTTAAGGTAGCAAAAGTGAGTGGGAAGTGGGATGATTGGGAAGCTTTTAAAATCAAACAAAAGGCAACTATAAGAAGGGAAAAGATGAAATATGAGGGCAGACTAGCTAATACAGCAGGATACAAAAACATTTTTCAGTTATATAAAGAGTAAAAGGGAAGAGAGAGTTGATATTAGATCACTGGAACATGATGCTGGCAAGGTAGTAATGGGGAACAAAGAAATAGTAGATGTACTTAATGAGTACTTTGCATCTGTCTTCACTGTGGAAGACACTAGCAGTGTGCCAGAGGTCCGTGAGTGTCAGGGAGCAGGAGTGAGTGCCATTGCTATTGCAAAGGAAAATGTGCTAGGCAAACTGAAAGGTCTTAAGGTAGATAAGTCACCTGGGCCAGATGGTCTACATCTCAGAGTCCTGAGAGAGGTTGCTGAAGAGATAACAGATGCATTGGTCATGATCTTTCAAGAATCACTTAAGGACTGAAAGATTGCAAATATCACTTCACTCTTTAAGAAGGGAGGAAGGCAAAGTAAAAGAAATTATAGGCCAGTTAGCCTAACTCAGTGGTTGGGAAAATGTTGTTTATTATTAAGGATGAGGTTTTGAGGTTCTTGGAAACTAATGATAAAGTAACTCAAAGACAGCATGTTTTCAGTAAAAGGAAACCTTGCCTGACAAATCTGTTAGAGTTCTTTAAGTAGGGTGGACAGAGGAGAGGCAGTGGATGTCATTTACTTAGATTTTCAGAAGAAAATCTTTTGATAAGATGCAACACATGAGGCTGCTTAACAGGTTAAAATCCTATTGCATTACAGGAAAGATACTGGCATGGATAGCGGAATGGCTGACAGGCAGCAGGCAGTCAGTGGGAACAAAAGGGTTCTTTTCTGGTTGGCTGCCTAGACTAGTGGTGTTCTTCTGGGGTCAGTATTGGGACCACTACTTTTCACATTGTTTATCAATAATTGAAATAATGGAGTTGATGGCTTTCTGCCAAAGTTTGTGGATGATAGCAGATAGGTGGAGGGGTAGACAGTGCAGAAGTAGCAATGTGATTGCAGCAGGACCTAGACAAATTGGAAGAATGGGCAAAAACATTTCAGATGGAATAGTGTTGGGAAATGTATGACAAAGCATTTTGTTAACAGGAGCAATAGTGTGGACTATTATCTAAATGGGGAGAACATTCAAACATCAGAGGTGCAAAGGGACTTAGAAGTCCTTGTGCAAGACTCCCAGAAGGTTAATTAGCAGGCTGAGTCTGTGGTAAAGAAGGCAAATGCAATGTTGGCATTTATTTCAAAGGGAGTAAAATATAAAAACAAGGAGATAATGCTGAGCCTTTATAAGACACTAATCAGGCTGCACTTGGAGTACTGTCAACAGTACCTATCTCAGAAAGGATGTGTTGTCATTGGAGAGATCCAGAGGAGGTTCACGAGGATGATTTTGGTAATGAGGGGGTTAACATATGAGAAGCATTTGGCAGCTTTGGGCCTGTACTCACTGGAATTTAGAGAATGTGGGCGGGGGGGGGGTCTCATTGAAAGCTACCGAATGTTGAAAGGACTAGATAGGGTGGATGTCGAGAGGATGGTGGGGGGGGGGGGTATGTAGAATTAGAGTGCACAGCCTCAAAATTGAGGGATGGCATTTTAGAACAGAGGTAAAGAGGAATTTTTTTTAGCCTGAAAGTAGTGAATCTGTAGAATGCTCTGCCACAGACTGCAGTGGAGACCAAGTCTGTGGGTATATTTAAGGCAGGAGTTGATAGTTTCCTGATCTGTCAGGGCATCAAAGGATAGGGGAAGAAGGCAGGTGGATAGGGTTGAGTGGGATCTGGGATCAGCCGTGATGGAATGGTGGAGCAGACTCAATGGGCTGAATGGCCTAATTCTGCTCCTACATCTTATGATCTTATGGTCCAACTTGTTGTCTAAAAAGATGAAGGAAGAAATCCTTAGCACGTTTCTGTAGTACCTGAATGATCACTTGAAGATCCAAACTTACAGAAGAAGAGCTGGGGCATGGGAGTAACAGAGAATTTAACAATATTTAAAAGGTGACACAAGAGACTGCAGATGCCGGAATCTGAAACAATGCACAATCTACTGGAAGAACTCAGCAGGTCAAGCAGCATCTGTGGAAGGAAAGAAATGATCAACATTTCAGGTCAAAACTCCGCATCAGTTGCGAGTTCCTCTGGCAGGTTCTGTGCAACAATTAAATGATACTTGGACAGGTATAGGGATAGGAAAGGCTTAGAGAGAAATAAACGAAAAGCATAAGACAAGTACATGGATAGGAAAGGTTTAAAGGAATTTTTCCAGATGCAGGTAAATGAGACCGGTTGAAATGGGATGGGTGGCAAGGTGGAGATACGTCTCTATCAATGGAGGTGTAAGGCATTCCTTCCCTCCTCTAGCCTGCAAGTCACCCTTGGGCAAATTGTAGTATCTGCTTAGCCCGCCCCGACCAGAGTCACGTGAAGCCATGGGAGCAGGTGGTGGATGGTCCTACGAGCAGCTGGTGCATATCACAAGCCCTGGTTACGTGACCACTGACACCAGATAGACAATCTCTAAAGAGTATTGCTAACGGCTGGGGTCATCTGTCTCGTAAAATCACCACCCAGGAGAAGGCAATGGCAAACCATTTCTGTAGAAAAATTTGCTAAGAACAGTCATGGATAAGACCATGATCACTCACGTCATATGGCATGGCACATGATGATGATGGTGATGTTGCAGTGAGGATCTTGGTCAGAATGCACCATTCAGGCCAAAAGTCCTGTTTCTGTGCTCCATGACTCTGTGACCAACAAGTGATGAGGAGATTGTTAACTTCTATCCTTAATCTACATTTTGAATTAGTGAAAGCTTCACTGGTTCCATGTTAGGATCCAATATAAGCATAGCCTGAATAAGTTATATTCTATTTACTTGAAGTTCCATATCACCCTGAAGTCCCATTTTAATGGGATGCTTCTTGCAAGCTGGAGTAGTTAACAACTGAACTCTGATAATCACTCTAGTGAGACCTTTTCCTTCCTCAATAATTGTTAATAATAGCTATCAATTTAACATAACCCCTGGAATCCAAAAAAGCAATATCACAAGCTGGTTTTGCAATCAGTCTCATTAAAGAATTTGCATTGACATCATATACAGAAGCATTTTTAATATAATAATTTAGTAATAATTCAGAACATACAGAAATGATTAAATTAGAATCAGAATCAAAATCAAGTTTAATTTCACTGATAAATATCATGACATTTGTTAACTCTGTGGCAGCAGTACAATGTAATACATGATAAACAATAAACTGAATTACAGCAAGTATATACATATATATCATATTAAATAGTTCAATTAAGATAAGTAGTGCAAAAAACAGATTTTTTTTTAAAGTAGTGAGGTAGTGTTCATGGGTTCAATGTCCATTTAGAAATCGGATGGCTGTCACAGTGGGGCACTGGGAACGGACCCAAATGCAAGACACAGACACTGAAGTACAAGGAACAGGACTTGACTAGATTAGGGACGTGACAGGATTCAGACCAGGAGCAGGGACAAGAACACAGACTTCGGCTAGGGAAAGTTGGACCAGGACTAGAAACCATAGACTAGGTGGCAAGGTTTCAACTCCGAGCCCGAGACTGGACAAGGACCCAGAACCTGGATCTTGCCTCGGGCTCGGACCCCGGAACCAGGCAAGGACATAACATGGCTTCAGGACAGGATGTGGCTGGGGTCTAGAGGCCTGAGCTTGGAGACAAGACAAGGCTTGGACTCTGAGCCCAAGACTGGATAAGGACCCAGAACCCAGGTCTTGCCTCAGGCTTTGCCCCCAGAACTAGGTAAGGACATGACATGGCTGCGGGATCGTCGAGGCTAGCGTTCTTGGAGCTTGGCTGCCGGATCGTTGAGGCTAGCGTTCTTGGAGCTTGGCTGCGGGATCGTCGAGGCTAGCGTGCCTGGAGCTTGGCTGCGGGGTCGTCGAGGCTAGCGTTCTTGGAGCTTGGCTGCGGGGTCGTCGAGGCTAGCGTTCTTGGAGCTTGGCTGCGGGGTCGTCGAGGCTAGCGTTCTTGGAGCTTGGCTGCGGGGTCGTCGAGGCTAGCGTGCCTGGAGCTTGGCTGCGGGGTCGTCGAGGCTAGCGTGCCTGGAGCTTGGCTGCGGGATCGTCGAGGCTAGCGTCCCTGGAGCTTGGCTGCGGGATCGTCGAGGCTAGCGTTCTTGGAGCTTGGCTGCGGGATCGTCGAGGCTAGCGTTCTTGGAGCTTGGCTGCGGGATCGTCGAGGCTAGCGTGCCTGGAGCTTGGCTGAGGGGTCGTCGAGGCTAGCGTGCCTGGAGCTTGGCTGCGGGATCGTCGAGGCTAGCGTTCTTGGAGCTTGGCTGCGGGGTCGTCGAGGCTAGCGTGCCTGGAGCTTGCCTGCGGGATCGTCGAGGCTAGCGTGCCTGGAGCTTGCCTGCGGGATCGTCGAGGCTAGCGTTCTTGGAGCTTGGCTGCGGGATCGTCGAGGCTAGCGTTCTTGGAGCTTGGCTGCGGGATCGTCGAGGCTAGCGTTCTTGGAGCTTGGCTGCGGGATCGTCGAGGCTAGCGTGCCTGGAGCTTGGCTGCGGGATCGTCGAGGCTAGCGTGCCTGGAGCTTGGCTGCGGGATCGTCGAGGCTAGCGTTCTTGGAGCTTGGCTGCGGGATCGTCGAGGCTAGCGTTCTTGGAGCTTGGCTGCGGGATCGTCGAGGCTAGCGTGCCTGGAGCTTGGCTGCGGGGTCGTCGAGGCTAGCGTGCCTGGAGCTTGGCTGCGGGATCGTCGAGGCTAGCGTTCTTGGAGCTTGGCTGCGGGATCGTCGAGGCTAGCGTTCTTGGAGCTTGGCTGCGGGATCGTCGAGGCTAGCGTGCCTGGAGCTTGGCTGAGGGGTCGTCGAGGCTAGCGTTCTTGGAGCTTGCCTGCGGGATCGTCGAGGCTAGCGTGCCTGGAGCTTGCCTGCGGGATCGTCGAGGCTAGCGTTCTTGGAGCTTGGCTGCGGGATCGTCGAGGCTAGCGTGCCTGGAGCTTGGCTGCGGGGTCGTCGAGGCTAGCGTTCTTGGAGCTTGGCTGCGGGGTCGTCGAGGCTAGCGTTCTTGGAGCTTGGCTGCGGGATCGTCGAGGCTAGCGTTCTTGGAGCTTGGCTGCGGGATCGTCGAGGCTAGCGTGCCTGGAGCTTGGCTGCGGGGTCGTCGAGGCTAGCGTGCCTGGAACTTGGCTGCGGGGTCGTCGAGGCTAGCGTGCCTGGAGCTTGGCTGCGGGATCGTCGAGGCTAGCGTGCCTGGAGCTTGCCTGCGGGATCGTCGAGGCTAGCGTTCTTGGAGCTTGGCTGCGGGGTCGTCGAGGCTAGCGTGCCTGGAGCTTGGCTGCGGGGTCGTCGAGGCTAGCGTGCCTGGAGCTTGGCTGCGGGATCGTCGAGGCTAGCGTGCCTGGAGCTTGGCTGCGGGATCGTCGAGGCTGGCGTTCTTGGAGCTTGGCTGCGGGATCGTCGAGGCTGGCGTTCTTGGAGCTTGGCTGCGGGATCGTCGAGGCTAGCGTTCTTGGAGCTTGGCTGCGGGATCGTCGAGGCTGGCGTTCTTGGAGCTTGGCTGCGGGATCGTCGAGGCTGGCGTTCTTGGAGCTTGGCTGCGGGATCGTCGAGGCTAGCGTTCTTGGAGCTTGGCTGCGGGATCGTCGAGGCTAGCGCTCTTGGAGCTCAGAGACAGAGTGGGAACTGAACATCAACATAGAGCCAGGACTTTTCCTTTGACAAGCTGGGACTCACCTTTAACAGGACACTAACATGAGACAGGAGAAAACATAGACATAGAGCCAGGACCTATCCTACGACAAGCCAGGACTCAACTTTATCTCCACACCAAGGTGGGACAGGTCCCTCCGTCAGTTAACAGCAGAACAGCCAGACTTACCCAACAGAGGTGAGGACAAGACAAGACAGATCCCCCCGCAGGGTAACGGCAAAACGGCCTGACTTCCCCCACGGAGGCGAGGACAAGAAGAGACAAACACCAAAGAACCACAGACGGTTCCATCTCTGCTCCAAGTCTCAGTTCAGCCAGCAACCTCAGATGGCTACAGAAACAGCCAGATCCCTACCTAGCTCAGAGTGGCTAGCAGCCACTCAGCTGGCCCGGGAAACTGCCAAATCCATACCACAATGACTGCTCTGACAAGTGGCAACAAGGCTGCATGTGGCAGTGGTCCTCCAACCAGGCCTAGAGATCACAAATGGTTTCACTACCCTTCCATCACCAGGGTGCTCCAAGGGGGACTGACAAGACAAACCAGCAGCCTACACTCAACCCCAAGGCTACTTATATTCAAAGCCGCAAGATGGGAATTAGGTGCCTATGCTTAACTCAATCAAACGAGGGACAGCTGGAAGACCCGGAGTCCTGAGTCCACAGACCGGACCGTGAACCGGAATACAGACTTCATGGACCGGACCATGGCAATGGCAGAGGGGAGGAAGTTGTTCCTGAGTCACAGGGTAAAGCTAAAATATTGTAAATACACTTACAGAAACATCAACAAATTTCATAAATTACATAATTTTGTAAGATTATATCACAGATATAATACTAACTTACTAATGCCAGCAATTTTGTAACAATGGCTGAGTACATCACTAAATGTTGACAGAAACCAAGTTACTAATAAGAAGATTTTCAAGGTACTTAACTGTGAAGCTAGTTCATAATTTTATCTGATTTTAGACTGGCTGTGGTAGACACCATGAAGATGAGTAATGTCAACTTTAAGCTATGTGTTATGTAAAAATTCAGAAGTTGCAGAGAGCTGTATTAGGGTGAGTGTTGCACAGATAAATAACGGAGAAAGATGATAACTATAGCCTCATTTCCCATTCTGGAACTGTTGGTCGCTTTCCCTGGTTTCTTGTGGTAATGAACTGAAATGCATTCCATCTGCTGTGTTTGAGTGGAATTCATTTGGCAAGTAAACAATATAGCAGACTGCTACTTGAAACATTCACACTTCAATAATTATTAGTGCCAATATGCATACGCATTGTTCTTTGTCCATTATGACATAAACTGAGATAATCCAATCAAAATGCAGAAGTTAAATGATTTTACGTGAATTGGTCATTTGTAATTGTATTGTCACATGTATCAAAATATAAGGAGAGCTGTTGTTTGGAATGTTATTAATACAGATCTTTCCAAAACATAAATATTATTTAATGCTATGACAGGGAAATCTTTTTTTTGGCTGTGGGTATAGCTTGATTCTAAATATTCTTCTTAATGGAATTGCAAAGTGGCAGGAATTATTTAGAATGCTGCTTGGAATTCGTTGGACACGATACCTCTCTTCACGCATGCTTTTCAAGAGTTTATGAGTTGGTATAGAGGGACCTGTTGCTGACGTTGCTATCCCAACAGTCATAAGCAACTGAAGTGAAATGCAGCTGGCAATGTCCCGTACACAATTATAAGACCATGATTCATAGAAGCAGGATTAGGCTATTTGGCCCACTGAGAATGCTTCGCTATTCAATCATGGCTGATTTATTTTCCCTCTCAAACCAGTTCTCCTGCCCTCTTCCCATAACCGGGTTCTCTTACTTATCATCAACCTATCAACCTTTAAATACATCAAATGACTTGTCTATGGCAATGAATTCCACAGACTCACTACAGTCTGACACAAGAAATTCCTGCCCACCTCTCTTCCATTCTGAGGCTGTGTCCTCTTTTGAAAATATCCTCTGGATCTTCACTGTTTTCACGCCTTTCAATGCTCAATTGGTTTCAAGAAGATAGCTCTTCCTTCAGCTAATGTCCACAGAGTACAGGCCCAGAGCCATCAAATGCTCCTGATAAGTTAACCCTTTCAATCCTGGGGCCATTCTTATCTGTTTCCTCTGGACCTTCTGCAATGCCAGCACATCCTTTCTTAGATAAGGGCCTCAAAACTGCTCACAATACTCCAAATGCAGTTTGACCAATGCCTTATAAAGCATCAGCATTACATCCTTGTTTTTATATTCTAGTCCTCTTAAAATGAATGCTAACATTACATTTGCCTTCCTTACTACCGATCCAACCTGCAAGTCAACCTTTAGAGAATCCTACACAAGGGCGACCAAGCAACTTCACACCTCCAATTTGCTCCCCATTTAGAAAATAGTCTCAGCTTTATTCCTTCTACCAAAATGCATAACCTCACACTTCCCTACACTATACTCCATCTGCCACTTATTTGCCAAAAATGGAGGGCAATGTGGAGGGAAGGGTTAGATTGATCTTGGAGTAGATTAAAAGGTCAGCACAACATAGTGGGCCAAAGGGCCTGTACTGTGCTGTACCGTTCCATGTTCTATGTCCATTCTCCTCATCTGTCCACGTACTTCTGCAAACTCCTTACTTCCTCAGTATTACCTGCCCCATCTCCAATCTTTGTACCATCCCCAACTTTGGCCACAAAGTCATCAATTCTGACACCAGATCATTAATATATAACGTGAAAAGTAGCAGATCTAACAATGCCCATTACTAGTCACCGTATGTGGTGTCCAGGGAAGGGCAGTAACCCTGGTGGCCGGCTTGTCGTGCTCCGCCCAGTGGCAGCTCGTCCCCACCTGTCACCCAGCTCTCACCTGTGGCTCCAGGTAACTGTTTGCTTGCGACAGTGGCCACACCCAGGTACACCGCTTCGACAGGTGGGGGTAGCTGGAAAACTCCAACCCCGGTGGGACAGGGATATGCCCACCCCAGCATGCAAAACCAGTCCTGGCAGACTGGACGGATGAGATCAACTACAATATCTAATAGCCAAGAAGGTGGTGCTGCAATGCTTTGCAGAGTGAGAGGGGCACGACAAGGCACAGAAGGCGTCATGGCTATCCACTGCAGTCGAGGAAGTCTCCAATCATGATAATCTTTTATACCACTGGACCAAGATTTTTGAGGCTGTGAGAGCAGAACTGCCCCAGTGCAATGGCTTTCTCACTATAAAATTCCTCCCGCAGAGGTCTACGTCATCGTCAGAAAACAACAGACAACCAACACTAGACACCAGCAGCCAACCTGAAAGGGCCCTCTTTATTCCCACCATTCACCCTCCGCTGGTCAGACAAAAAAACTTTTATCCAGGCGAGTATTGTTCCTATAAAATCCTGTTTAGCAGCCTCGCATGCAGCACCTTGTCAAAGGCCTTCTGGAAATCCAAGTACACAACATCCACTGACTCTCCTTGGTCTAACCTGCCTGCTATTTCCTCAAAGAATTCCAACAGATTTGTCAGGCAAGAGTTCTCCTCAAAGAAACCATGCTGACTTTGGCTTATTTTATCATGTACCTCCAAATGATCGCTGGATTACTCCCAGTGCCACGTGCTAGACAGAGCAGGAATAGGATCATAGTACAGATGAATGAGTGGCTGAGGGGGTGGTGCAAGAGACAGGGTTTCAGGTTCTTGGATCTGTGGAAATGTTTCTGGAGCAAATGTGATCTTTTCAGAAGGGTCATGTTGCACCTAAATTGGAGGGGAATCAATATTCTGTTCAGGAGGTTCACTGGTGCTATTCAGGAGAGTTTAAAACAGTTTGGCAGGGGGAGGGAACCAGAGCACCAGGTCAGAAAGTGGAGGGATGAAGATCATGGTAAATGTCAGGGCCAATAAGGACGGGCAGGAGCAAAGTAATAGATACAATGTGATGGACAGCTTGAAGTGCGTGCATTTTAATGCTTGGAGTATTATGAGTAAAGATGATAAATTTAGAGCATTGATCAGTACATGGAAATATGATGCTGTGGTCATTAGAGAGACGTGTTTGAGAGAGGGACAAGAATGGGTGCTTAATGTCTCAAGGTTTCGAGATTTTAGAAAAGATAGAGAGGGAAGTGAAAGAGGTGGAGGAATTCTACTACTAATTGGGGACAATATCACAGCTTCACTCTGAGGGGAATTAGTGCCTCATCCACAGAGTCTACATGAGTAGAACTCAAAAATAGGAAGGGTGCTATCACTCTGATGGAATTGTCCCAGACCCACTAACAGCCACTGGGACATTGAGGAGCAGATATGCAGGCAGATTAAGGAAAGGTATAAAAACAATAGGGTTACTGTCATAGGGGACCTCAAATTCCCTCATATAATCTGGGGTCTTCTGAGTGCCAGAGGTTTAGATGCGATAGCATGTGTTAGGTGCATCCAGGACGGTTTCTTAAATCAATATGTAGATAGTCCAACAAGAGGAGGGGCTGTACTGGAGCTGGTGTTGGGTAATCAACTGGCCAGGTGACCGACCTTTCAGTGGGTGGACAGTTAGGGAAAAGTGACCACAACTAATTAATTTTTAAGATAGTTATAGATAAAGATAAGTCTGGACCTTGCGGGGGAGTATTAAATTGGAGCGGGGCAAATGGCAAAAGTATCAGGCACGAACTAGGGAGAGCTAATTTGGAACAGCTGTTCTTGGGCAAGTGCACTTCCGAGGTGTGGAAGGTGTTTAAGGACAAACTACACAGAGTACAGGACAGTAAGTACATGTTCAGTAAGAAGGAAGGGTAAGGACGGCAAGGTAAGAAAACCTTGGATGTCAAGAGAGGTGATGAATTTATTCAAGAAGAAGGAGGAGTATGTAAAGCTTAGGAATCTACAATCAAACAGAGCCTTTGAAAATTATAAAGAAGCCAGGAAAAAAGTGAAGAAGGGAATTAGGAAAGCCAGAGGGACCATGAAGCCAGAGGTTAGGACCACTCAAGGATAAAGGGGGGAACATTTGCTTGCAGAGGATGTGCGTGAGCTCCTTAATGAGTACTTCAGAATCAGAATCAGAATCAGGTTTATTATCACCAGCACATGTGGTGAAATTTGTTAACTTAGCAGCAGCAGTTCAATCCAATACATAATCTAGAAGAAGAGGAAAAAAATAGTAATAAATAAATTACAGTGTACGTTTATAAAGTAGATAAAAATCGTGCAAAAAACCAGAAATAATATATATTAAAAAAGTGACGTAGTGTTCATGGGTTCAATGTCCATTCAGGAATCGGATGGCAGAGGGGAAAAAGCTGTTCCTGAATCACTGAGTGTGTGCCTTCAGGCTTCTGTACCTCCCCAATGATAACAGTGAGAAAAGGACATGCCCTGGGTGCTAGAGGTCCGAAATAATGGACGGTGCCTTTCTGAGACACCGCTCCATAAAGATGTCCTGGGTACTTTGTAGGCTAGTGCCCGAGATGGAGCTGATTAAATTTACAACAGTAATTGCCAAAATATTTACATCAGTATTTACCAATGAGAAGGATGTGAGGGATATGGAGAATAGTGCTCAGCATATTGATATGCTAGGACATTTTGAGGTTAAGGAGAATGTAGCATTGGGTATCTTAAAGAGCATTAAGGTGGACAAAACCCCAGGGCCTGATGGAATATACCAAAAGTTATGGAGAGAGCAATAGAAGAGATTGCTGGACACCAATATCTTCGTGTCCTCTCTAGTCACAAGCAAGTTCCTAGAGGACTGGCAAGTAGCTAATCTTGTTCCATTATTCAACAAGAGCCAGAGATAATCCTGGAAACTATAGATCAGTGAGTCTCATGCAGGTGGTACAGAAGTTACTGCAAAGAATTTGAAGGAATAGGACTTATGAGCACTTGGAAAATCATGACCTAATTACGGAGAGCAAGCATGGGCTTTGTGTGGGGCAATTTGTGACTTACTAACTTGATTGGGTATTTTGACAAAATGGCAAGGGTGATTAATGAAGGTAGAGCTGTGGATGTTGTTTACATGGATTTTAGTAATGCGTATTGACAAGGTCCCTCTGGGAGGGTCATCCAGAAGATTAAGATGCATGGAGTCCATGGTGAATTTGCTGTATGTACTCAGCTCTGGCTTTCTCACAGAAAACAGAGGGTAAAGGTCAAATGCATTTATTCTAGCTGGAGGTCTATGAGAAATGGCATTCCTCTGCTGTTTCTGATGTATATAATGACCTTTATGAAAATGTAGATGGGTGCATTAGTAAGCTTTCAGATAGTCATAGTAGTAGTAGTAGTCATACTTTATTGATCCCGGGGGAAATTGGTTTTCGTTACAGTTGCACCATAAATAATAAATAGTAATAGAACCATAAATAGTTAAATAGTAATATGTAAATTATGCCAGTAAATTATAAAATAAGTCCAGGACCAGCCTATTGGCTCAGGGTGTCTGACCCTCCAAGGGAGGAGTTGTAAAGTTTGATGGCCACAGGCAGGCATTACTTCCTATGATGCTCTGTGCTGCATCTCGGCGGAATGAGTCTCTGGCTGAATGTACTCCTGTGCCCATTCAGTACATTATGTAGTGGATGGAAGACATTGACCAAAATGACATGCAACTTAGACAGCATCCTCTTTTCAGACACCACCATGAAAGAGTGCAGTTCCATCCCCACAACATCACTGGCCTTACGAATGAGTTTGTTGATTCTGATGGTGGCTGCTACCCTCAGCCTGCTGCCCCAGCACACAACAGCAAACATGATAGCACTGGCCACCACAGACTCGTAGAACATCCTCAGCATCGTCCGGCAGATGTTAAAGGACCTCAGTCTCCTCAAGAAATAGAGACGGCTCTGACTCTTCTTGTAGGCAGCCTCAGTGTTCTTTGACCAGTCCAGTTTATTGTCAATTCATATCCCCAGGTATTTGTAATCCTCCACCATGTCCACACTGACCCCCGGATGGAAACAGGAGTCACTGGTATCTTAGCTCTCCTCAGGTCTACTACCACCAGCTCCTTAGTCTTTTTTACATTAAGCTGCAGATAATTCTGCTTACACCACGTGACAAAGTTTCCCACCATAGCCCTGTACTCAGCCTCATCTCCCTTGCTGATACATCCAACTATGGTACTAAGATTGGTATTGTTGTGGATAGCATAGATAACTGGAAAATATATCGGTTGCAGATATGGGCAGAGAAGTAAACCTGGCCAAATGTGAGATGTTGCACCTTGGTAGATAAAAAGACAGTACATTGTTAAGGGCAAGATCCTTAACAGAGTTGCTGAGCAGAGAGAACTTGGAATCCAAGTTTATAGCTCCTTGAAAGTGGCTACACAGGTTGACAAGATGGTTAAGAAAGCTTATGGCATCCTTCATTAGTCAAGACTATTGAATACAAAAGTGTGGAAGTTATATTGCAGATTTTTAAAACTCTAGATAGGTCACATCTGGAGTATTACATACAATTCTGATCACCCCATTACAGAAAGGATATCGAGACATTGGAGAGAGGGCAGAAGAGGTTTACCAGGATAACTAGAGGTTGAATAAACGTTGGCTGTCTTCTCTGGAGTGGCAGATGCTGAGGGAAGACCTGACAGAGTCTTATTATGAGGCATAGGTAGAGTAGACAGAAAATAGCTTCTTTCCGCAGGTTGAAATGTCTAATACCACAGGGCATACTTTTAAGGAGAGACAGGGTAACTTTGAAGGAGATGTGAGGCAAGTTTTTTACACAGAGAGTGGTCAGTGCCTGGAATGCACTGCCTGGGGTGATAGTAGGGGCAGAAATATTAGAGACTTTTAAGAGATGTTTAGAGAGGCACATGAATGTGAGGAAAGTGGAAGGAGATAAACATTGTGTAGGCAGGAGATTAGATTAATTAGCCATTTGATCACTAATTTAATTGGTTCATGTTCAGCACAACATTGTTAGCCGAGGTGCATGTTCCTATGCTGGATGCTATGTTCTATGTTCTAACACCCCAAAACCTCATCCTCAATGATGAATTCTAACATCTTGACAAACACTGAAGTCACACTAACTAGCCTGTAATTTCTTTTGTCCTGCCTCCCTCCCTTCTTAAAGAGTGGAGTGTCACTTACAATTTTCCAGTCCTCCAGAACCATTCCAGAATCTAGTGGTTCTTGAAAGATCATTATTAATGCCTGCACAATCTCCTCACCTACCTCTTTCAGACCCCTAGAGCGTAGTCCATCTGGCCCAGATGATTTTACCTTCCTTCAGATCTTTCAACATCCCAAGCACCTTCTCCTTAGCAATAGTGGCTAGGCTCACTTCTGCCTCCAACACCCTTGAATTTCTGGCATATTGCTGGTGTCTTCCACAGTGAAGGCTGATGCAAAATACTTATTGAGTTTGTTTGCCATTTCTTTGTCCATCATTACTACCACTCCAGGGTGTTTTTCCAGTGGGTCGATATCCATTCTCACCTCTCTTTTTATATATCTGAAAAAAAAAGCTTTTGGTGTCCTCTTTTATATTATTGGCTAGCTTACCTTCATATTACATCTTTTCTCTCCTTATTGCTTTTCCGTTGGCTTTCAAAAGCTTCATAGTCCTCTAGCTTCCTAAATTGTACATTATGCCCTCACTTTTGATTTAATGCTGTCTTTGACTTACCTTGTCAAGTTTACATTCAAGTTCGAGTTTATTGTTGTTTGACTGTACATATATACAACCAAATGAAACAATGTCCCTCTGAACCACAGGGCACCCACAAAACACATCACACACAGTACATTAAACAAAATATTACCATAAATAAGGTAAAACATCATTTAAAACACACATAGTGCACAGCACAGGTCATCAGTAAACAGTGCAGTAAAGAGTAAACAGCTCACTGTCTGAGTGATGAGACCTCGGTGGTGGCAGGGTATTCATTAAGTCTCACAAGCTGAGGGAAGAAGCTGTTACCCAGTCTGGAAGTCCTAGTCCTGATGCTCCTGTACATCCTTCCTGATGGTCGTGGGTCAGAGATTGTGGGGTGGGTGGTGGGAATCCTCAACAATGCTTGGGGCCCTTTGTCTACAATGCTGCCAGTAAATGTGGGGGAGGGAGACCCCAGTGATCCTGTCAGTAGTTTTAACTATCCTCTGTAGGGTCATGTGGTCCGTTGCCTTGCCGTCAGACAGAACACTCTTGATGGTGCTCCCGTGGAAAACTGTAAGAATACAGGCAAGGAAACCTGTACACCTCAGTCTCCTCAGAAAGTGTAGATGGTACTGTGATCCTTGACAATTAAGGAGATATTGCAGGTCTAGGTTAGATAATTCATACATCAAGGAACATCACTCTCTTCTCTCTCTTCACGGCAGAGCCACTGATATGCAATGGAGAATGGTTGACCTGTACCTTTCTGAAGTCCACAACTATCTCTTTTGTCTTGTCCATGTTGAAGCTCAGGTCGTTCTCGCGTGATTTCACCAGTTTCTCTACCTCCTATCTGTATGCTGACTCATCTTTGTTGCTGATGAGGCCGACATTAGCGAGCTTGATGATGTGTTTTGAGCTGGATCTGGAAGTGCAGTCGTGAGTCAGCAGAGTGAACAGCAGTGGATTGAGCACGCAGTCCTGGGGGGTCACCAGTGCTCAGCGTGATGGAGCTTGAGATGTTGCTGCCAACTCAGACTAACTGGAAATTCAAGATCCAGTTACAGAGACATGCATCCACCAGCCTCTGAGGGATGATTGTGCTAAACACTGAGCTGAAGTCGATGAGCAGCACCCTGGTGAATGAGGCATCGTTTTCTAGTTGGGACAGGCTGGGATGGAAGACTGAAGCTATGGCAATGTCAGTCAACTGGTTTGAATGGTAGGCAAACTGGAAAGAGTCCAATGTAGCTGGGAGGTGAGATTTTAAACAATCCATTACTAACTGGTCAGAGCACTTCATGTTTGTTGAGGTCAGATCCACTGAGCGGCAATCATTTAGGCCAGTTGCCATCGCCCTTTTGGGCACTGGAATGATGGCGGCTGCCTTGAAGCCTGCAGGGCAGTGGACAGAGAGATAGTAAAGATGTCCATTAAGACCTCTATCAGCTGGGCTACAAAACTCTCAGCACCTAACCACGTACATTGTCGGGCCCCCGCATCTTTGCGTGAGTTCATCCTGACTGGGGTCCTCCTCATCTTGGCTGCGGTCAGACAGGGTGCCTGTTCCTCAGGGGGAGAGGGGGATGTCACATCACTCAATGCGTCAAATCATGCACAGAAGGTATTCAGCCAATCAGGAAGGGAAGTGTCGCCGTAACTGACATGCTTTGTTTATGCTTTGTGTACCGTGTACCTCGTCACATGCACCACATGTACCCCGTGCCACAAAGGTGGCTGTGAATTTGCCGCTCATACTCACACTTTGCCTGCATGACGGCACCGGAGAGCACAGCTCTTGCTGACCTTAGAGTCATCCTGCCCCCTGATCTGGGGGAAGAAGCTGTTTCCCATCCTAACAGTCCTTTTCCTAACGCTATGGTACCTCCTGCCTGATGGCAGGGATTCAAAGAGATTGTTGGATGGATGGGAAGGACTCTCCAGGGCACAGGCCGTATGGAAGACCGGCAGTTGCCCATGCTGCAAGTCTCTCCTCTCCACGACACCGATGTTGTCCAAGGGAAGGGCAAGAGCCGATACAGCTTGGCACCGGTGTCGTCGCAGAGCGATCTGTGGTTAAGTGCCTTGCTCAAGGACACAACACGCTGCCTCAGCTGGGGCTCGAACTCACGACTTTCAGGTCGCTAGTTGAGTGCCTTAACCACTTGGCCATGTGCCCACACACATTTACATCAGGAAAATATTAGGTTATTCACTTAATAGATCAACAGTGCATGTAAGTTGGTCAGTATTGTAACTGACAATTTTCTCTCTATGAGTCTAACCAGGGGACCTGTCCACTGCCTATTCCATTTCTCACACAATGCTAGCAACATGTCATTCTAATTCATCTGGTACTGGTATTGTGGTTATGTTATTTTTTTCTGAACAAACGCAGAGCTTATGCTGTTTTGGACTAGTGGACAGTTCCCAGATTCATATAATACAGACGTTGACGAGACATTGAAGATGATGCAAAAATGCATACAGCAATATAAGGCTAAGGTCATCAAGAAAAGATGAGTGGGCTATGTGTTTTTCCTGTGGAAAACAGAAACTAGGGAGATGACTTCATAGACACCAGTTATATTATGAAAGGAAATATTTTCACTTCTGGGAAAATTCAACATATCAACAATAAATAAAACAAGGAATTCAGAAGAAAACCTTTTACCAGCAGTAACTCGCACAAGATGGTTGAGAAACTCAGCAGGTCAAGTAGCATCTGTGGTCATTTTATGTCGAAAAGAGCTGGCCAAAGTTAATTAGAAGGGGACACTAGCAGGGATGATGAGACAGCTGCAATGGCTGGAGTTTCTGGGAGTAATTTGGAAGATGGAGTGTTGGTTTGTCCGAAAGAAGAAAAAGCATTTTAAGAGTGTCGTTACTAACAGCATCAACATCTGGTACGGGAATTACAAGGCGTCTGACTGCATGTCCCTATAAAGGATTGTGAGGACTGCTGAGAGGGTTATCGGGGACTCTCTTTCACCTATTAGAGATATTTATCAGGAACACTACGAATAATTCTGGGTTATTTTTGACTCTATTAAACTACTAACAAATTTCTGTCCTCTTGAACCTACTAACTTTGCTCTGTCCAAAACAGACATCAATCATAAATTTACACTTCGCTGGATTGCATCTGTATCTTCTTGTCCTAATCTCATTGTTCATGTTGAAGTAAGGGCTTGGATTTATATTTTCCATTCTCCTTATGACCATAAATCTGTAGTAGGTAACTCTTCAGGTGAGAAGTTCAGACCAGTTATGAACTAACTTGCTTAGTGGGGAGCAGTTGTGATCAGATTAGGTGACACAGCCAAGAGAAAATCTGTAGATGCTGGAAATCCAAGCAACACACAAAAAATGGTGGAGGAACTCAGCAGGTCAGTGATGCACCATCAATAACTCCAAAAGACTGGAAGTAGAATAAATACTGAAAGGCTTTTATTCGCAGTAAAATGTGACCTCCAGCATGCTGAGTGTCTGCCCCTGGACTGACGGGGAGGAGCAATGGCGAAATCGCCTTTATTCAGGGCTCTGTGGGAGGAGCCACAGGGGCAGTCAGCAGAGGGGTGTGTCCAGACAGATAACCCTGTTACAACATATATATATGGTTTACCACATTCACCCCTCCCTTTTTAAAAAGAGTCCCACGGGGTGAAGCGACTGACAATATTCAAAACAAGTATATTTACAGGTCAAGTCTATCAGGCGCTGTGATCTACGTAGCACTGGCGGTAATTGCACCGGCGATGGCGGTTGTGCTGGCTCCGGCCTGACTTGAGGAGTCAGCACGTCAGGCGTCAGTAATCCCTCATGTGTGTGCGTTGCGCCCAGTATAGGAGTATCGTGTAGTGTCTGTGTAGGGCTTGGAGTGCGCAGTGTCTTGTGGGTATATATATCGGTGGATACGGGGTTAGTCGTCACCATGGAGTGTTCGGGGTAGGGGCCCGGTGCTCCTGCGGGAGCGGCTGGAGACCATGTCCTCCCGCCCATCAGCTAAAACCACATAGACATACTGGGGGTTGGCATGAAGTAAGTGAACCCTCTTGACCATCAGGGAGTATTTATTGCTCCTCGCATGTTTCCGGAGCAGCACTGGCCTGGGGACGTCAGCCAAGTTGGTAGGGTGGTCCCAGTGGTCGACTTTCTGGGAAAAGAAAAGAGTCGCTCATGAGGGGTGGCATTGGTGGCTGTGCATAACAGGGAGCGGATGGAGTGGAGTGCCTCCGGAAGGACCTCCTGCCAGCGGGAGACCAGCAGTCCCTTTGACCTGAGGGCTAAGAGTGTGGCTTTCCACACCGTGCCATTCTCCTTCTCTACCTGTCCATTCCCCCGGGGATTATAGCTCGTGGTCCTACTAGTTGCAATTCCCCTAGCCAGTAGGTATTGGCGCAGCCTGTCACTCATAAACGAGGACCCTCTGTCACTGTGGATATAGCATGGGTATCCGAACAGAATGAAGAGCTTGCGCAGGGCTTTTATATCTGATGTGGTAGTGGTGTCCGGGCAGGGGATGGCGAAGGGGAACCGCAAGTACTCGTCGATAACATTAAGAAAGTACACATTGTGGTTGGTGGAGGGAAGGGGCCCTTAAAGTCAACACTCAGTCGCTCAAAGGGGCGGGTGGCCTTGATGAGTTGTGCCCTTTCGGGTCGGTAGAAGTGCGGTTTGTACTCTGTGCAGACTTGGCAACCCCTGGTCATTGTCCTGCTCTCCTCAAGGGAGTAAGGCGGGTTCCGGGCTTTCACGAAGTGGAAAAGCCGGGTGACCCCCGGGTGGCAAAGATCTACATGTAGGGCATGTAGCCGGTTGATCTGCGTGCTGGCGCACGTTCCCCAGGATAGGGCATCGGAGGGCCCGTTGAGCTTCCCAGGCCTGTACATGATGTCATAATTGTAGGTGGAGAGTTCGATTCTCCATCTCAGAATTTTATCATTTTTGACTTTGCCCCGCTGTTGGTTACTAAACATGAATGAGACTGAGTGCTGGTCAGTCAGCAGGGTGAACTTTCTGTCGGCGAGATAGTGCCTCCAGTGCCTAATAACTTCCACTATGGCCTGGGCCTCTTTCTCCACTGCGGAGTGTCAAATTTCAGGGCCTTGAAGGGTATGGGAGAAGAACGCCACTGGCCTTCCCGCCTGGTTGAGAGTAGCAGCCAGCGCAAAGTCGGAGGCGTCGCTCTCCACTTGGAAGGGAATGGCCTCATCCACCGCACGCATTGCTGCTTTGGCAATGTCCCCTTTTATGCGGCTGAAGGCCGCGCGGGCCTCGGCTGAGAGGGGGATTATGGGGGACTTGACCAGGGGGCGGGCCTTGTCTCCGTAGTTAGAGACCCATTGGGCGTAATATGAAAAGAAGCCCAGGCACCTTTTGAGAGCTCTGAGGGTGTTGGGAAGAGGGAGTTCCAACAGGAGGTGCATACGGTCGGGGTCAGGGCCAATGACTCCATTCTCCACGACACACCCAAGGATAGCAAGTCGGGTGGTTTCGAACACACATTTGTCCTCGTTATAGGTGAGATTGAAAGCTTTGGCCACTGGGAGAAATTTTTGGAGGTTGTTGTCATGATCCTGCCGGTCGTGACCGCAGATGGTGATGTTATCCAGATATGGGAACGTGGCCTTCAGTTGGCACTGGTCCACCATCCAGTCCATTTCCCTCTGGAAGACAGATACACCACTCGTGACACCAAAGGGGACGCGCAGGAACTGATAAAGCCTGCCGTCTGCCTCGAAGGCGGTGTAAGGGCGGTCCTCCAGGTGGATGGGGAGCTGATGGTAAACGGATTTTAGGTCTATGGTCGAGTACACCTTGTACTGTGCTATCTGATTGACCATATCCGCGATGCGGGGTAGAGGGTACGTGTCGAGCTGCGTGAACCTATTGATGGTCTGGCTATAGTCCATGACCATCCTATTTTTCTCCCTGTTCCGAACAATGACCACCTGAGCCCTCCAAGGACTTGTGCTTGCCTCAGTGACCCCCCTCCCTAAGCTGCACCTCCGACTGAATGAAAGCCCTGTCCCCCACGCTGTCCCTCCTGCTTTTAGTTGCCACAGGTTTACAGTCGGGGGTCAGGTTGGCGAACAACGGTGGGGGAGGGATCCTGAGGGTGGAGAGGCTGCAAGTGGTGTCGGTAGTGCGGCAGTTGGCATGATGTTGGGTGGGATGTGCAGGTCAGTGTGTGTGTGTGTGTGTGTGTGTGTGTGTGTGTGTGTGTGTGTGTGTGGGCAGTAGCGGGGTATGTGACATAACTGGGGAAAACCTACAAAACTGGGGATTTACGACAGTAATTGGTGGGAGGGGCCCGTCATACTGCATTGTCACGCTTTTCAGGTGGCTCTGGAAGTCGAGCCCCAATAGCACAGGGGCACACAGTTGAGGCATGACCGGTAACGTAAAGTCTCGATATTCTGTGCTCGGCACCACTAACGTCGCTACACAACCCCCCCCGCATGTCTGTTGTATGCGACCCGGAAGCCAAGGCGACCCTCTGACTTACCGGCCATGTCGCGAGTCTGCAATGCTGCACCGCGTCCAGGTGGATAAAACTCTCCGTGCTGCCCGTGTCAAACAAGCAGCTTGTCCTGCGCCCCTCCACCAGGATGTCCATCATTGACCTTGTGAGCTGGTGGGGAGCGCTTTGATCGAGGGTCATGGAGGCCAGGGTTGAGTCACTGTCTTGCTCTGGCGCGGTGGGGTGCCCCGTGAGCATCCGTTGGTCGTAGGCGATGGGAGGGGGCACCGACCAAGATGGCCGCCCCCATGTCTCGCACGTGGTGGCGGCGTGGAGGGAAGATGGCGACCCCCATGTCTCGCACATGGCGCTGCTCGATCCAGCTCGCGGTTTGGACTCACAGACCTTGGTGAAGTGACCCTTCTTTCCGCAGCTGGAGCAGGTAGCTTGTCGGGCCGGGCAGCATTTCCAGGAGTGCTTCGAGTCCGCAGAAGTAGCACTTCGCGGACTCACAACTGGCAGCAGCCAAGGTCGATTCGCCGGCGGGTTGCGGGGTCTGCAGCGCCCACAAGGCCATCGGGGGATTGCGTGCCTGGAGAGCCTCAGAGTTGTGCAGAGCGGCCTCCAGCGTGTTGGCCAACTCGATCGCCGAACGTAAGGTAAGATCAGCTTTTTCCAGCAGCCGCTGGTGCACATACACTGACCTGGTCCCCGTGACGAAGGCGTCTCTCACTAGGAGCTCTGCATGCTGTCCTGCCGTCAGCCTCCGGCAGCCACAGGTCCGCACGAGCATCTGTAGTGCCCGGACAAACTCAGCACTCGATTCCCCGGGCCGCTGGTGCCGTGTCGCTATGTGATGCCGCATGTAGATGGTATTTACCGGCCGCAGGTATTGTCCTTTTAGTGCGCTCATCGTGCTGTCGTAGCTCGGCTGTTCTCTGATCAGCGAGTAGACCCGTGGACTGACCCTGGAGAGTAGGACTCTGCACTTCACTGTGAAGTCGGTCTCTTCAATCCCCTCTAGGTGTGATTCGAAGCAGGCCAGCCAGAGTTCAAAAGCGTTTCCAGCTTCAGGTGTTTGCGGGTCGAGATCTAACTTGTCGGGTCTCAGGGAACGTTCCATGCTTTCAAATTACTGCGAATAAAATTGATGCACCATCAATATCGCCAAAAGACTGGAAGTAGAGGAAATACTGAAAGGCTTTTATTCGCAGTAAAATGTGACCTCCAGCATGCCGAATGTCTGCCCCTGGACTGGGAGGAGGAGCCAAGGCCCAATCGCCTTTATTCAGGGGTCCGTGGAAGGAGCCACAGGGGCAGTCAGCAGAGGGGCGTGTCCAGACAGGTAACCCAGTTACAACATATATATATGGTTTACCACAGTCAGGCAGCATCTGTGGAAAAGAGTACTGTCAATGTTTCGAGTGAGGCCTTACATCAGGATTCCTGCTGAAGGTACTCAGCCCAAAACGTCAACATGACTCTTTTCTGCAGATGCTGCCTGGCCTGCTGAGTTCCTCCAGCATTGTGTGTTAGGTGACACAGCACCTGATTTCACTTTTTCTTAGAATTTGCTGGTCAATGTAACCCAGTGCTTTTAAATTCAACACGGCTTTGATTCCTAATTAAATATCAGCTTTTTGGTCCTTTCAATTCTTGAGTGTAAAACATGATCTCAACTTGTGTATAGTTTCCCCTACCATTCTAGCTGTCTTCAAAAATACAGGAAAAATATGAGCAGGAGCAGGCCATCTGATCTTTCAAGCCTGCTCCCTGGCATTCAGTTTGATGAAGGCTGATCTAATCCAGGTCATTCTTCGCCCGATCTCCACAGCCCTCAATACCCCAATCTTCAACAAATTTTATTCTGCCTCCATTTTAAGTGCTTCTGCTGAGCCCAATCCACAGAGAACCCGGAGATTCACAATGAAGTCTTTGAACTGACAGGAGTCTTATGCAGCAAATTCAAGTTTAATGTCTTCCTCGATGTGATACAAAATGCCACAATACTTGCTACAATATAAATAAAAGCTTACGATCACCATAGTTTCTGGGAATAATTGAAGATGTCTGAGAAATACTTGTGGTTGGTGTGGCAATACTGCATTTAACAACAATTTTATTTCACAATTACAGACTGCTTTACATACAAAATAACTTCCCAAGCCTACCAATTTCATCAGAAGCAGGAGTCCATGAGGCCGAAGTTCACCTTTCGTTGGTGGTACTAATTAGTTCAAAGCACATTTATTATCAAATAATGTATAAATCATACAACCTTGAGATTCATTTGCTTACAGGCAGTTGCAAAGCAAGAAACCCGAAAGGACCCTGTATATATAAAAAAATGAAGACCAAGCCCCAATGCCCACAGAGAAAGAGGTAAAAAGAACACAAAGCGTGCAAACAACAGAAGCGAGCAACAACAACAGCATTCCAAACCAAATTCAGTCCTTAGATCCAAATCCGCGGAGCAGCCCGGAGCAGGCCCAAAGCCTGAGTATCAGTTCATCATATTAGCAGGGCAACTTGCTGCAGTTCGCAGACGAGATGCACCACAGCCATGGGCAGTCTCGCTGCCTTAGCGTCGTGGTGAGAGGAACACCCCAGTCTATCTGGGCCGGCATTTAAATTGTCTGAACAGCAGATTATACCTCACTTTAGGACCCGGACTTCAACACAGCCAATCAGTCTGCAGCTAGATTTCACTGCAGAAGAAGCCGGTCTCGACCTCCCCAACTCAGCTTGGGGCTTAGAGCTATCCACCCTCGCACCCGGGTTAGTTGGACGAGCATCCAAACTCCTCTGCCTCGCCTTCTCCTCTCCGAATTCGTTGCAGGAGTATCACAAGCAGGAGAGAATCTGCAGATGCTGTAAGAACAAACAACACACACAAAATATTGGAGGAACTCAGCAGGCCAGGCAGCATCTATGGAAAAGAGTAAACAGCTGACCCCTCAGCAGGACAGATGCTGCCTGGCCTACAGAGTTCCTCCGGCATTTTGTGTGTGTGTGTGTGTGTGTGTGTGTGTGTGTGTGTGTGTTGGTAGGAGTAGCAACTTTTTTCCACATTAAATTCCACTGAAGCTGCCTCCAGCTTCAACAACTGGCTGCTGGAGTAACTCGACAGTTTGAGCAGCATCGTCGCCATTTTCAGTTGAAACTCTACATCGGGACTGAGAGTGACAGGGTGAGATGGGCTATATAAGCAGAGGGGGAAGTGGTGGAAAAGGAGCCTGAAGTGACCGGTGGACTGGGGAGAGGTAAAGGATGTTCTGCCTGTCTCTAGGTGGCCTTGCTGCTTGTCTAACAGCTCGTACAAGAGAGCAAAAACTCTTCCAGCATTACTATATGTTTGGTCTCCTCTACAAACCCCAGATACCAACTCCCTCTGTCAAAACTCTGAAACCAAACCAGACTCTGCATTATATTTGATCTCAACATGAGGTTTGCACACACAAATCGAAGCTTTATTTAATATACCACCCTGCACTGTATCATTTTCTGGATACCCTTACCTCAATTAATTACTTTAGACATCATCCATGTCTTTGTTACCTCTAAATTTGTTTATTGGTGTCAAAATGGTTGTTGGGATATGTCTAGTGTGGCAGTGTAGCGGATAGTGCTTTTCGCTCTCACTTTCAGCTTCCACCACTGGCTAGCAGCCTTGTGAAAAGGAGAGCTGAATGTGTGAGTCTCTCCCTGCCAGTACATTGCCTCTCCAACAGCAAGCCTCATGTAGTGCCTCCTGGCTGGCGACACACGGAAACTGAACTCCTTTCGGACTCGGGCTGAACTACAGAGGACAGGGAGGAGGTCTGGCCCTTACACATGAAGCGCACCAGCCAACCGGTGTGTGGACATGCCCAAGTGCTCGTAAACCAGATCCCCAGCTATGGGTAGATAGCCCCACTGCCTTGTGGGCAGCCTTGGGAGAGACGGAGACCCAGACAGCAAATCCGGAGTGGAGCCCCTAAGGCAGCTGAACGTCACTGAACATCCTTCAGTCAGCTCCTGCAGCCAAGCTGGTGCCAAACATATTGCTTCATAAGCTTTCCTTTGGACTACACCAGTGAGACCGAGAGGGGGATCTTGATGACAGGGCTTCTCAGGATCTCCATACCTTCTAGCCTGGCTAATGATGATGATGATCATCACTCATTGTCCTTTGAGACAGACAGATGCCAACTACCAACCAAATTTGATTATTCTTATCCAGTCCTAACTGATTCTTCTCATTCCTCACTTGGACTGTAAAGTTGAGCTCATCCAAAATTCTCCTAACTATGTCCTAACTTGTACCAAAGCTATTTAGCACTAGGGAACAGTCTTTAATATTCTTCATCAATCTTTCACTGTTTCGCCTCTCATTCCCTCACAGGTCCTATATCCTTTCAAGGTACCTGCTCTTCTCCAAACCTGCCTCTTTACCGGCCATTGGAGATTGCCTGTTCAGTTGCCAAAATCCAAACCCTGTTTTCCTCTCCCTTAGTGTCTCCACTCTCTACCTGTCTCTTCCCCTATCCTTAAAACCTGCTATTTTGACCTCTGTGGACATTGCTAGATTTTGCACGGTATCACTCTAGGGAAGTAATTTGCTCTGCTATTGCCACTGTTTATATGTATGTTGCTGTTGGAGGTGTGCACTCTATTTGCATCAACACTTCATTCCTACGGAAGAGCATTTCCAGATGTTTGATTCCGGGGAGCAATCAAGAACACAAGACCAGCATCACTGCATCATTGCTCATGGGACCAGTGTGCCTGAAGCACATAAATATCATTAATGGCCTTAACTTCTGCTACTTCAGCATCTGGTCTTATCATAATCAACTAATTCAACACCAAACAGGAATTGTGGCATACTGTGGTTTTATTGTTGGAATACAGACGTACATTCATAATTTTGCATCCCGTTCAATGGAAAGCTGAGCTTCATACTCTCTTTTTTCCCTTACACTTAGCCTACTAAAGATCATCTTTATTTTGAATTAATTTCTCCAATGGCCTTCTGGTGTATTACACAGATCCTACACACTCCCTCCCCGACCCTCCTATAAACTAAAGCTGATACAAATCACTCTCTTCCTCCATTGTAAAGAGAATGCATTTCATGATCATTAGAACATTATGAAAGATTATTGACTTTAACCAATAATCCATTTTCCTCCTTTCTGTCGATGTTGCTTGCCCAGCTTGTTTTCAGTTTTTCAATTTTGATTACAGATTTCCAGCATCTGCTTTTGTAACAAAACTACTAATCGCTAAAATATAAGCAAAATTATGCAAATGTTAGGAGCCTAAGATGAAATCAGAAAAGGTCATTAACCTGAAATATCAGTTTTATTTGTTTATTGGTTTAGATTACTTCCTTAGGAGTTTGTGAAGATTTGGCATGACAACCAAAACTTTGACAAACTTGCAAAGATGTGCAGTGGAGTGTGTATTGACTGGTTGCATCACAACCTGCTATGGAAACACATGTGCCTCAAATGGAAAATCCTACAAAAAATAGTGGATTTACCCAGTCCTCTCCACTATTGAGCACATCTACATGAAACATTCTCATAGGAAAGCAACATCCATCATCAGGGAACCCCACCACTCAGCTCATGTTCTTCTCTTGCTGCTGCCATCAGAAAGAAGGCACAGGAGCCCCAGGATTTGAACCATCATGTTCAGGAACAAATACTACCCCTCAACCATCAGGCTCCTGACCCAAATGGATAATTTCACTCAACTTCACTTGTCCCATCAATGAAATGTTCCCACAACCTATGGGCTCACTTTCAAGGACTCTTCATCTCATGTTCTCAATATTTATTATTCTTTTTGTATTTGCATAATTATTTGTCATTTGCACACTGGTTGAATGCCCAAGTTGGTGCATTCTTCCATTGATCTTGTTATGTATATTATTCTATTATGGATTTATTGAGTATTCCCACAAGAAAATGAACCTCATGATTTAATATGGTGACATATATGTACTTTGATAATAAATTTATTTTGAACTTTGAACTTTGAAGCTTGAACTTCTGAGTGTTTCTAACTATATGGATAAGCTGGCTTTAAATTACTACATCTATAATGAAGAATTCAGTTGGTAGATCTACTGACTAAGTACTTGCAATTGGGATTAGCGTAGATGGACAATTGATTATCATCATGAACACAATGGTGAATGTTTCTGTCCTGTATCACTTCACAACTCTTATGTCGTATATTATTGATCGATAAATTTGTTATCTCCTTCAAATATTTTGAGAAGTATTGTATTGCTTCAACTTTAAAATAATGTGTTTTTGTCCTCTTATCTAGATTGCTCGTAACAAATGTTCTAAGTACTGAGAGGTTATTTTACATTTAAGAAACATAGACTGCAATTATCTCTTAGACTAAATGGTAATGTCCCTTCATGTAGCCTCGGAATCTGAGCTTCTAATCAATCTTTTCCTAATTATAAGATGGAAATTCTTACCTTTAAATTTACCTGGTTCTCAAGGACTTTAATTAAACTTGTTTACCACCATAAAAAAATCTTTATAAAGCCATGAAATGCAAACATGAATGGAAAGAACAGAAAGTAGAAGTATATATTAAAGGTTCAGATAAGTTTATTTAGAGGACATTTGTGAACAGTTCAGCTCCACTTTATTCTGCTTTCTGTCACTGGTTCCCTTATAGCATCTCAATATAATAATATGATCAAATGATCTGTAAGGATGGCATGTAAAACAGTTTCTCACGGTAGGTCTGACAAAAATAAACAAACGAACCAACTTATCAAAACTGGACAATCTAGGTTTAGACTAAAACATGGGCTCCCAACCTGTGGTCCATGGACCCCTCGGTTAATGGGAGAAGTCCAAGGCATTAGAAAGGCTGGGAGCCCCTGGACTCGTCGTCGTCGTGGCTGTCCCTCGAGGTCGAGGATGATGGTCTTCATTCTGTTGATCTACTTATGGGCTCTCAAGTGGCTTTTGAGTCCAATCTTGGTTTTGAAAGTTCTTCCGCATTCAGGACAGGTAGTTCCAGATGGCAGATCGGGCTTTGGTTGTTGCTGCCTCTCTTTCCAATTTCTTCTCTTTTCTTCTAATTCTGCACATCTGTTGGCATCGAAAGTTGCTGTTCCTTCTCAGATGATGGCTTGCAAGAGTTTCCTGTCCTTGGCATTGGTTTCCCAACTGTTGATGTCGATATTACATTTCTTCATGTTGGCTTTTAAGACGTCTTTGAATCTCTTCTGTTGTCCGCCTCTTTTACATTTGCCTTCTTTAGCTGGGAGTAGAAGATTTGTTTTGGCGGACGTTCGTCTTTCATCTGAACAACATGACCGCTCCATCTTAGTTGGTTCTTGATTACGTAGGCTTCAATGCTTATGCCCCTAGACTAAAGGGTAAGAGGTTCAATAGAAATCTGAGGATGAATTCTTTCATGAAGAAAGCTGTTAGATTTGGAACTCAATGACTGAGAAGGTGATGATGACAACAAAAGTAATTTGTATTTAATTAAATAAATAAACTAGGTAATTTCTCCCCCTCCCTTTTCTTCCATTTCCTATTCAGGCTCCCCTTTTCTCCTCAGCTGCCTATCACCACCCCCTGTTGCCCCTCCTCCTTCACTTTCTCCCATGGTTCATTCTCCATTCCTTTCGGATTCCTTCTTCTGCAGGTTTTACCTTTTCCACCTATCACCTCCCAGTTTCTCACTTCATCCCACTTAGCTTCACTTAACACCTTCTAGCTTGTCCTCTTCCCCCTTCCCCCAGCTTCTTATTCTGGTGTCTTCCCCTTCCTTTCCAGTCCTAAAGGGTCTCAGTCAAAATCATCAACTGTTTATTGATTTCCGTAGATGTAGCCTGACTTGCTGGTTTTTTTCCAGCACTTTGTAATATCCAGAGTTCAAGCTTCTGCAGAGTCCTTTGTGTTTTGTATCATAATGTCAATTTTATTAAGAACTATTTTCTTCTGGAACTTTTACGGTTTAATTTCTGGTACTACTATGCAGTGATGAGATTTGTTAACTGGCCTTTCTCTATTTTGTCAAAACAAAGCAATGAAAATTATTTGCATTTGTACAGCACTTACCATAACTTCATTACAATCCGGACCATTTTGTGGTGAATTAAATTTCTTCCTGATGTACAGTCTCTTTGTAGGAAATGTGACGGCCAATTTACACCATGTAAACTCCTTTATCCTGCACGTTCTCTTCAATGTAATTGAAATTCCCACAGTAATTCATTGAAGTGAACTCAGACAATTTTTAAACCAAACCAGCGGAAGAGATTTTGAGAAAACCGACAAAATGCTTGGTGAAAGGAATTTAAAATGCATGATGATAGTGGAGATAGAGAAGGAAGATTTTGGTGGGGAGTTCCAATAGATAGAGCCTAGACAATCGGAAGCATGGCCTTAGAGCTTCAGAGGAAAGCAGATATGTAGATGGTTGGTCAGGCTGGAGGATATTATAGAGATAAGAAGGGATTTAAAATTGCAGATGAGAATGTGAATTTTAGAACTGACAGTAGACTGGTGGGTGACGGGGTGAATATACATTTCTAGCAAAGGAGGTGTAAAGCGATCCTACCCTCAACTAGCTTGGGCAAGGTTTAGCAGCTGCTTTAGCCCCCTCCCGCTGATCAGGGTCAGGTGAAGCCGTGGGAGCAGGTGGTGGATGGTCGTCTGAGCAGCTGGTGCATATCACAAGTCTTGGTTATGCAACCATTGATGCCAGGCTGACAATCTCTGAAGGCTATTAATAATGGCTGGGGTCACCTGTCTTGTAAAGGCACTGGCCAGAAGAAGGCAATGGCAAACCACTTCTGTTGAAAAAAATGTCGAGAACAATCATGGTCAAGGGAAGTCCATGATTGCCTATGTCACATAACATGGCACGTAATGGTGATGAGTACACTGGGTACCAAAGTAAGCCAGTGAGCACAGAGACCAAAGGTAACCTGGATAGTGGTAACTTGGTATTGATGGAACATAGATGCTAGGTGGCCAGAAATGACAAAAGTCAAGTATAGAAATAACAAAGGCATGAGTGATGGTCCCAGAAACTGATGAGCTGAGTCAGGAGTAGTGATGATTGATGTTACAGAGGTTGGTAATATTTGCTACATTGTCTGGTAAATTATTTTCACATGTCTTTCATTAGCGCATAGTTGCAGTTTATTTCTTGTAAATTCTCCTTATAGCCAACATTTATAGAGTTATGGAACATTACAGCACAGAAGCAGGCCCTTTGGCCCATCTAGTCCATGCCAGGCAAGTAGTCCCATCAATTTACTGCTGGAAGCCATAGCCCTCCATACCCCTCCCATCCACATACCTATCCAAATTCCTCTGAAGTTATTCTTTTTATTGACATACCGTGCAGTGTAGGTCCTTCCAGCTGCACCGCCTAGCATTCACCCAATTAATCCTAGCCTAATCACAAGACGATTTACAATGATAAATTAACCGGCCAACCTGTATATCTTTGGACTGTGGGAGGAAACCCAGATGGTCATGGGGAGAATGTACAAACTCCTTACAGGCAGCAGAGGGAATGTTGAAACTGAACCTGAAACCTTCACTTCCTCTGGCATTATCATGAAGCATTTCAAGCAATTAACTAGTCTAGGTATCAGGAAGAGATTGCTCTGAAAAATCTGACAGTTAAGCTACCCGAGAAACCGTCCCAAATCCAAGGATTTGCAAGAGTTAAGTGGATTCACTGACCATTCCACAAGGTTATGCTCCATTTATGACTCTTATATTCACCCTTTCTTTGCCGTTGTAAGGTGTAGATGAAGTGTCTCAGGTGAAGGGTTTCAGTGGGAAACCTTGACTACTCATTCATTTCCATAGATGCTGCCTGACCTGCTGAGATCTTCCAGTATTTTGTCTGTGTTGCTTTGGATTTCCAGCATCTGCAGAACTTCTCTAGTAGATAATGTGTAGCTTGGTTTGACATGACAGAATCCTTCTGTGGTGTTTAGGTGATGGGTATTAGCTATTCAAACTAAAAGAACTCCAATCATTCTCCTAGGACTTTATGGGAAATCTCCTACAATTAGTTGACCAGTGACCAGGAGCTAAACTGAACCAATCACATCAACAGTATAGCTCCTGGTTTGAAAGAAACTGGATACATATTACCTTTCAAATAACTTCCATCGTTCGCGGTGTTCAATTAAGGAATATATCTGAATAACCATCTCTGCTCTGGATGGATACAGCTGCATTATAATGGGTCTTGTCACTAATATAATGGCCCAGTGCATCCCAGGTCTCTATTTCTGTTTCTGAAGCACGTTGCTCAGGAAAACAAATCCAATAAGATGTAACTAACAAAAATACTGGACTTGCACAAATTTTTTCTTACTGTCCCAAGCCATCTAACAGCCAGTTGAGGAAACCTCACTATTGCAGGCAAATCTGGCAAAAAAATTTGCAAACAGCATTTGCATGAATGACAGCTGGGTGAGTGCCTAGTTAATCGTTTTTTTTTGTGTGGTGTTGATTGAAATTTGATAGCTAAGATAATACCAGATAATTAGGGCTACTATAATAAATAAGTAGAATTGCACAAATAGCTAATTTGACTTTTATAAAGTGTTTTTCAATTGTTGGACTGAAATGACACCACTGGTAACCTAATGCTTGAAAGAACCGGGTGAAGCAATCAAAATAACATGATGCAGGTAATAATTTTGTTCTTTCAAATACTTGTATTTACAACAGATTCAAAGTTACATGGTTTTTTTGCTTGTTTTGTTTTCTTGCAGCTATATGGGACCCTGGTCACACCCCACTTCGAGTACTGCGCTCAATTCCGGTCGCCTCACTACAGGAAGGACGTGGAAACCATAGAAAGGGTGCAAAGGAGATTTATAAGGATGTTGCCTGGATTGGGGAGCATGCCTTATGAGAATAGGTTGCATGAACTCGGTCTTATCTCC
Source organism: Mobula hypostoma (assembly GCF_963921235.1). NCBI lineage: Eukaryota > Metazoa > Chordata > Chondrichthyes > Myliobatiformes > Myliobatidae > Mobula > Mobula hypostoma. The sequence continues at coordinate 143,390,703 of NC_086098.1, forward strand.
TTGGTGTGACAGAGGATGAGAGGTGACCTGACAGAGGTGTACAAGATAAAGAGAGGCATTGATTGTGTGGATAGTCAGAGGCTTTTTCCCGGGGCTTTAATAGCTAGCACGAGAGGGCACAGTTTTAAGGTGCTTGGAAGTAGGTACAGAGGAGATGTCAGGGGTAAGGCTTTTGCACAGAGAGTGGTGAGTGCATGGAATGGGCTGCTGGCGGCGGCGGTGGAGAAGGAAATGGTAAGGTCTTTTAAGCGACTCCTGGACAAGTACATGGAGCTTAGAAAAATAGAGGGCTATGGGTAAGCCTAGGTAGTTCTAAGGTAAGGACATGTTCGGCACAGCTTTGTGGGCCAAAAGGCCTGCATTGTGCTGTAGGTTTTCTATGTTTCTATGAAGAGATGAAGTAGGCAGTGAGGTGGAGGTGAAGGCGAGAGTTTGGGGAGTTTGTTGTGGGTGGTGACTAGGAGAAGATATCAATCCACATTTCTCCTTTCACAATGCAAACCCATCCAGGGAAGATCTGACTTCAGGTGGAGCCAGTGGAGCACTGCTCCTTCAGTATGCTGTACACCACACTTCTGTCAGATCGCTTCATGTTCCAGAAAAGTTTCTCGCAGATCTGGAGAGTTTGTGGGTGCCGAGAGGAAATTTCACCTGTGTTAGATAAAGAATCTACTGGAAAGTCCGCAGTGTACTTTCACTGTCGTGTAATAGTTGAGAAGCTGTTTAGTTTTTGGCATCCTGTTTCTGTAGTTGATGGGAGCCACTCACTGCCCACAGTTGATAGAGCTTTTGAGAAATTTCAGTACATTTTCATATGCTTTATGCTTGACTCACTGACTTGCTCAAATTATAGCGATTTATGCATTGCTACTGAAAAAGACTAGTACTTCTGTCTACACTGTGTACCTTTCCACCATCTACTTAGCTTTTCAAACTGATTTAGAGTAACACAATAACCTAAATCCCAGTTACTTCACCAAGCGGTGAAGTCGAATCTGCACTCTGTATTCATACTTTGCTTATAAAAGTTCTTTGACTTTGACTGCATTAGAGTTATTCTAATTCAAAAACCAATTACAATTGAGGAAGACCATTTGGCACTGAGGCCGTTGATTGCAGCATCCATTTTCAACCATTTGATTCTTGAACCAAATGGCAAAATCCAAATCAGTAGAGTTTCGCAGCATTTTGATCACTTTGCAATAAAAATAGACTTTCTTTTGTTCTAGTTGTGTTCTTGTAAATTCTTGTAAAAGTCATGTTTACGTACGTTTAATTTATGTTTTTTGCGTGGATAATATTATGCTATGTGCCTGTAAGGCTACTGCACGTTTTTCACCCGTGAATGCATATTCTTGGGTATATGACAAAAACAAAATCTCCACTTTGATTTTAAGTAACGACAGGATTTTGAGTTACAGCGATTCACAGGATGGAAGCAGTCCAACTTGTCAGTACCAGCCAAGATGTGTACTTGAACTCAATCCATTTTCCTTGCATTTAGCCCATAACCATGCAGGACATGAACCATTCCAAATGTCTTCCTTGCTGCCATCTGACTTCTGAATGGACTTTGAACCCATGAACACTACCTCACTACATTTTTAATTTTTATTTTTGCACTACTTATTTAATTGAACTTTTTAATATACATATATGAACTGGAGAATGAGGCTTTGGGCCTACTCCGACTGCTCCAGGAGCGAATCTTGGGCTCAGCCTGGTTCAGGATGCTGTTGGCTTGTTTCTATTGTTTCCATGATGTGTGTTCTTTTTTCTCTCTCTCTCTCTTTCCAGCAGTTTTTGGTCTTTTTTTAATTGGGTTATTCAAGTTTCTTGCTTTGTGGCTGCCTGTAAGCATTCAAATCTCAAGGTGTGATCTGTTGTCTATGATCTCTGGCCTAAGCTCTATAGTCTGTGGTCTATGGTCCCGGGGTTAAGCTCAACGGCCTGTGCTCTACTCTCTGTGGTCAACGATAATAAATGTTTATTATTATTTACAGTTCTTTATTCTAATATTATGTATTTCATTGTACTGCTGCTGCAAAGACAACAAATTTCACGACATGTTGGTGATGTTAAACCTGATTCCGGTTCTGACAGTGTAATTGTACCTGTTTCAACTGCTCTCTTCGGAAGCTTGTTCCAGATACCTACCCCCTCCTCCTTTGTCTGAAAAATGTTGCCCCTCAGGTCCCTTTTAATTTTTTTCCCTCTCAGCGTAAAACTACACCCTCTAGTTTCAGACTCCACTACCCCGTGAAAAAGATGGTAAGGATCTTATCACAACCCTTCTGCGAGGGAATCATTTCATCACATTTTGCATAAAGAAAAAAAACTGCTTTTACTGTAGTTTGAATTTGTGATCTTTTGTCAAACTCTGACACTCAAGATGAAATTGAATTTCTTGACTGCCAGTCACAAAATAGCACTGTTGTTATTGTGTTGGGTGAGTGGGGGGTGGGGGGAGGAAGGGTGTTTGGCGTACTTCAGCAAAGGAAGTTGCATACAATATTCTTTTCTAAGTTTGTTAACATATACAGGTGGGTAAATCGTCCCAGGACAAGTGAGCACAACTGCAGACAGACCGTCCATAAAATGGGTGCCATTCTTTGTCACGAACCTGAGGAGAAGGCAAGTCAGGTTTTAATAAATTGCTCTTCTTTTACATGGTTTTATTCTCTCCAGAGCATTTTGGTGCCACAGTTTAGTCTATAGTGATGGGATTATGGGACTGAACTCACAGGACAGCCACATAGAAGAAGGAAGAGAGGAGCAGTCAATGCACTGAGAAGAACCCTGAGATAACCATATGAAATCAAATGTTTGTATCTGTTCTCTCCACCATTCCTCTCTTTTTATTTAATTAGTAAGTATTCAATTTCATCTATTTTTTTCAGTTCTTATAAAAAGTCATGTTTTGAGGCAATAACTTTCTTGCTCTCCATAAATGCCACCAGGCCTGCTGAACATTTCCACCATTTTGTGCTTCTAAACCAGCCAGTCATTAATGGCAATAGATTCACTCCTGGAAATGTGCAACTGTATTATAAGAAATTTAATGACTTGACCAAATATGGTGAGGTAACCTACACACATTTCCATTCTCTGTTTTCCTTCTTTGTCCAGTTATTTTACCTTTACAAATGCCGGAGGAACTCAGCAGGCCAGGCAGCATCTATGGAAGCGTATTATCGACGTTTCGGGTTGAGACCCTTCGGCAAGACTGGAGAAAAATTTATGAGGGGTCCGAGTTAGAAGGTGGGAGGAGGGGAGGAAGGAACACAAGGTGGGGTAGGGATGAAGTAAAGATCTGGAAAGTTGTTGGTGTAGAACATACAGGGTTGGAGAAGGGGGAATCTGATAGGAGAGGACGGAAGGCCATGGAAGAAAGAAAAAAGGGAGGAGCACCAGAGGGAGGTGATAGGCAGGTAAGGCAATAAGCTGAGAGAGGGAAAAGGGAATGGGGAACGGGGAAGGGGGGGAGGTTCATTACCGAAAGTTGGAGAAATCATTGCTCAATTCATCAGGTTAGAGGCTACCCATACAGAACCTAAGGTGTTGCTCCTCCAATCTGAGTGTGGGCTCATTGCAACAGTAGAGGAGGCCATGAACTGGTATGTTGGAATGGGAAGGGATGTGGAATTAAAATGGGTGGCCACTGGGAGATCCCACTTTTTCTGGCGGGTGGAGCATAGATGTTCGGTGAAGCAGTCTCGCAATCTACGTCGGGTCTCACTGATATACTGGAGGCCACACAGGGTACAGTAGATGACCCCAGTAATGCCCTTCCCCCTTCCCCCTTCCTCATTCCCCATTCCCTTTTCCCTGTCTCACCTTATCTCCTTACATGCCTATCACCTCCCTCTGGTACTCCTCCCCCCTTTTCTTTCTTCCATGGCCTTCTGTCCTCTCCTATCAGACTCCCCCTTCTCCAGCCCCGTATCCCTTTAACCAATCAACTTCCCAGCTCTTTACTTCACCCCTCCCCGGTTTCACCTATCACCTAGTGTTTGTCTCTCCCCGCCCCCACTTTCTAACTTTGACTCCGCATCTTTTTTGTTCCAGTCCTGACGAAGGGTCTTGGCCCAAAACGTCGACTGTACTCTTTCCCACGGATGCTGCCTGGCCTGCTGAGTTTCTCCAGCATCTTGTGTGTGTTGCTTGGATTTTCCAGCATCGGCAGATTTTCTTTTGTTTGTGGTAGGTCTGATAGTTACCCAGGTCTTGCTGTATTCAGACAAGGACTGAATCGTTTGCTCAGGAGTTGTAAATGGAAGTCAGTATCACACAATTATCAGTGAATATCTGCATTTCTGACCCCTTAACAGCTAAAGCTAATTGAAAATAAGGCACAGCCCCGAAGAACTGTGGAGATGATATCTAGTACTGGGATGACAGGCCTCTTGCAGGTCTGAATCCAGCTGAATCTTGCTCCCCTTTACTTTCAATTTTGACACATTTCCTGGTGACAGGCTTGATGTCGAGGAAAGTTGGTGTTGACCTCTATTCTAGAACTCAACTGTTTCGTCTATCTTTTGACCAAGTGTGTAAAAGATCTGAAATAGATTATTTTAGAGAATCCAAAAGGAGCATCAATTAGCAGGTTACTGGAGTAAATATCCATTTTCCAAATTAGTTTCAAATACTTTCCCAGATGGCTGCTAGTGGACTACTGATACGGCAGTGAGCCAAATGGATTTGGCCCAGAGTCTAAAGCTCAGCATCTTCATCCCCCACATCTGCATCTTGAATTCTCCCATCATACTCCTCCACCGTTATGCCCTGTTCCATTGCAGCGAAAGGTTCACCGTATGTGCAGAAATGGAGAATATGAGCAGGCATCTCAGCCCTGCCCTCCGACCCCTGCGGAACACAAACCCTCAGCCACGTTCTTGACCTTTCATCTGGTGGGATTTAGAAGGTGATTTTGAGGAAGTGCCATTGGGCACGGAAGGAGGAGAAGGAGGAGGACGTGTGCAAGCACATGGCATAACACCGACCACTGTCGAATTTCATGAGCAAATCTAGAAAATTAAATAGCACAAGCAAGATTGCATGCTACCCTACAACCTACACCTTTAATAGATAAACACCTTACCTATTTGTGGCATTTACCTACAGTATGTTGTCAGTGAATTGCTTCATCCTGGTGCTGCGTAGTCCACACTGCCAGCAACCACAAATATCCCCTTTTGCCTATCACCTGTCCAGCTCTTGGCTCCATCCCTCCCCCTCCTGTCTTCTCCTATCATTTTGGATCTCCCCCTCCCCCTCCAACTTTCAAATTCCTTACTCACTCTTCCTTCAGTTAGTCCTGACGAAGGGTCTCGGCCTGAAACGTCGACTGTACCTCTTCCTACAGATGCTGCTTGGCCTGCTGCATTCACCAGCAACTTTGATGTATGTTGCACAAATATCAAATGATTGCTTAAAGTACAACAGAATGGTGAACAACAGGAATTCTGCAGATGCTGGAAATTCAAGCAACACACATCAAAGTTGCTGGTGAATGCAGCAGGCCAGGCAGCATCTCTAGGAAGAGGTACAGTCAACGTTTCAGGCCGAGACCCTGTTAGTCCTGACAAAGGGTCTCGGCCTGGAACGTCGACTGTACCTCTTCCTACAGAATGGTGAGTCTTTGCACTTGGGAAATAATATGAATCACCTTCCTGTAATGAAAACGGTAACAGGTCTAATTGGTACAATAACTACTGACCGGCCTCTGCCTAGAAGTTAGACTGTACCTATTTTGAATGTGAAGATATAACTGCACATAGCAATCTGATAGGCTGGAAAGGATCGAGGAGCTCCTGTGTGAGTAACACGGTAGTGTAGCAGTTAATGCCACCGATCTCCAATGAGGATTCAATTCCTGCTGCTGTCTGTAAGGAGTTTTTATGTTCTCCCAGTGACCGCGTGGGTTTCTTCCGGGTGCTCCAGTTTCTTCCCACATTCCAAAGATGTACAGGTAGGGTTAGGGTTAGTAAAGCTGAGGGCATGTTATATTGGCGCCGCCCCCCGTCAATCGCCACTGATTTAATTTGACACAAAGGGTGTATTTCATTGATGTACGTGCAAGGACTAAAGCGAAACCGCTCTTTAAATCTTTCAGTGACAACCTGACACTGGAAGAGTCTCCAACAACATCCTTTGGGCGAGGCATGATTCCAAACCACTGAATTGTTTTTCCCGCTTGTGCCTCCGTCTGCGCTCAAAGGTGGCTCCAGATATGGAAGCTCATTCAGCCTCCCTCCACTGATCCAGCAACAGCAGGTATTTATATCGTGTCTGCCATTTATATAGCCAGAGGGTACTGAACTGTGGGGTGAAAGGTTGAGCAAGCCATCAAACAGAATATCTGACAAAATCCAGAACTGCAATTTTTTATTTCCCGCTTTAGAAGGTTGACTTTTTTTTTAATCAGTTGAATTATTATAAAGTAAGGATGAATGACTGGAGACACAAGAGAGACTGTAGATGCTGAAAGTCTGGAGCGACACACACAAACATACTGTCCGAAATTAGCAGGGCAAGCTGCTGACTGACTGCAAGTGAAGTGTTGGTTTGTTTTAGAGCTACAGGGTCATCTATCACAGAAGCAAATTATGCCCATGCCAACCATCACTACTTATCTATTCTAATCCCATTCACCAACAATAGACAATAGGTGCAGGAGTAGGCCATTCAGCCCTTCGAGCCAGCACCACCATTCACTGTGATCATGGCTGATCATCCACAATCAGTACACTTTTCCTGCCTTCTCCCCATATCCCTTGACTCCGCTATCTTTAAGAGCTCGATCTAACTCTTTCTTGAAAGAATCCAGAGATTTGGCCTCCACTGCCTTCTGAGGCAGAGCATTCCACAGAACCCCAACCCTCTGTGTGAAAAAGTTTTTCCTCAACTCTGTTCTAAATGGTCTACTCCTTATTCTTAAACTGTGGCCTCTGGTTCTGGACTCCCCCAACATCGGGAACACGTTTCCTGCCTCTAGCGTGTCCAATCCCTTAATAATCTTATATGTTTCAATCAGATCCCCTCTCATCCTTCTAAATTCCAGTGTATACAACCCCAGTTGCTCCAATCTTTCAACATATGACAGTCCCGCTATCCTGGGAATTAACCTCGCGAACCTACACTGCACTCCCTCTATAGCTAGAATGCCCATCCTCAAATTTGGAGACCAAAACTGTACACAGTACTCCAGGTGTGGTCTCACCAGGGCCCTGTACAACTGCAGAAGGACCTCTTTGCTCCTATACTCAGTCAGTACATAACCTCGATTCCTTTGCAATTTAGGTTCTCATCTGAATACTTCTTAAGGGCTGAAAGCATCTGTCTCCATTGCCCCTTCAGGCAGTACCAAACCAATTCCAGTAACTTCTGGTTGAAAAGGCTCTTTTTCAGATACCCTTTAAAGCACTTTCCTTATACCATGATGACTGCGACCCATTATTTGTGGTGAGTGGCCATGTGAATTAAAAAGCAAGAAGGTCCTGTCAGCACTTTCTGGTGGGTTTGAGATCATTGGGTAATTAGGCACTGGACAGAGGCCAATAAAAAGAAGTTAAGTTTAAGCAGAGTGGCCATTGTGGGAGCAGACATTGTGTAAATGGGACAGGGTTAGAGTGAGGAGCTCAAGCTTTGGCTCAAGGAGCTTCTGTGAGGTAAGGTAGAGGCTAGGGTGAGTTCCTTCTTGCAGATTTAGAGTGGTGGGAATGTCAGGCAAGATAATGGAATGCTCTTCTTGTGGGACGTGGGAAGATAGGGTGACCTCCAGTGTTCCTGACAACTACATCTGCAGGAAGTGGCGTCGCAGGTAGGTAGGGCCATAACGAAAGCTTTCGGCACATTGGTCTTCATAAATCAAAGAATTGAGTACAAGGGATGGGATGTTATGTTGAAGTTGTATAATACTTTGGTGAGGCCTAATCTAGAGTATTATGTGCAGTTTTGGTCACCTACCTAAGGAAAGATGTAAATGAGATTGAAAGAGTACTGAGAAAATTTACAAGGATGTTGCCAGGTCTGGAGGTCCTAAGTTATAAGAAAAGATTGAATAGGTTACTACTTTGTTCCTTGGAATATAGAAGATTGAGAGGAGATTTTATAGACGTATACAAAATTATGAGGGTATAGATGGGGTAAATGTATGCAGGCTTTTTCCACCAATGTTGGGTGGGACAACAACCAGAGTTCATGGGTTAAGGTGAGAAGGTGAAAGTTTAAGGAGAACATGAGGGAAATCTTCTTCACACAGAGGGTCACAAAACTGTGGAATGAGCTGCCAGCACAAGTGGTGCAGGTGAGCTCGACTTCAACATTTAAGAGAGTTTTGGATAGGTGCATGGATGGTAGGGGTAGGGAGTTCTATGATCGCAGTGCAGGTCAATGGGAGTAGGCAGTTTAAATAGGTCAGCATTGATGCGATGGGCCAAAGGGCCCTTTACTGTGCTGTATTTTTCTATGACTCTATGGCTCTAAATGCATGTTGTTGCATCTTCTTACAGACCGTCTTAGGAAATGGAGCTGGAACTGGATCAGCTCTGGGTCATTTGGAAGGGTGAGTGTTTGGCTAAGAGGAAGTCCAAGGAGAAAGTGGCAGCTAAGACGCAGGACACTGTGGAAAGGAGGAAAGGGGATAATCAGCTAGTTCAGTGCTCCCCGTGGCCATCTCTCTCAAGAACAAGTACATCACTTTGTATGCTGGTGTTGGGAGGAGGAAGCGATCTCGCAGAGAAAGGCCACAGCAGTCACGTTTCTGCCTCTGAGTCTGGATCTGTGGCTCAGAAGGGAAGTGGGGAGAAGAGGAGAGCAGTAGTCAGGGGGACATACAGGAAAGTTTGTCGATGTGACAGAGACACCCTGATGGTCTGTTGTTTCCCAGGTGCCAGGTTCAATGATGTCTCCGATACGATCCATAACACCCTTAAAGTGAAGATTAAAGAGTCAGAAGTCGTGTTACCTATTGGTACCAGTAATATAGCTATGAAAATGAATGAGATCCTGAAGAAAGAATTATAAGGACCTAGGTAGGAAGCTGAAAACCAGGACCTCAAAGGTGGTGATCTCTGGATTGTTGTGTTGCGGCCGAATTTAAATGCCTGTACCAAGGACCATTGGGGGTAAGAATAGGATGATTTGGCAGATGAATGCATGGCTGAGAAACTGCTGCTAGAGGCAGAGTTTCAGGTTTGTGGATCACTAGGATCCCTTCTGGGGAAGGCATGACCTGTACAGAAAGGACAGGTTACACCTCATCTCAATGGGTACCAATATTCGTTGTGGGCAGATTTGCTAGAGCGGTAGGGGAGAATTTAAACTATTTTTACAGGGAGATGGGAGCCAGCGTGAGAAGTCAGAGGCTGGGGCAGTTAGCGTAATGATAGATTACACTAACTATCATTAGTGTAGAGAGTGTAGAGATGCAGAGAGTGTGAAGAAGGATATGCAGTGGAAAAAGCATAATTGCAGTCAGTTGGATGGGTTGAAATGTGTCTACTTTAATGCGAGAGGTATCAGGAATAAGGCCAATGAACTTAGAACATGGGTCAATACCTATGGAGTTGTGATCATTACAGAGACTTGACTGTCACAGGGCAGGAACGGCTGCTCAGTGTTCTGCGGTTTAGATGTTTCAAAAGGGACAGGGAGGTAAAAGAGGTGGGGGTGTGGCATTGCTAATTAGGGCTGCAGAGAGGGAGGACATCGTGGAGGGATTGTCTACAGAATCAGAGTGAGTATATGTCAGAAACAGGAAGGAACAATCACTGTATTGGAAGTATTCTATAGACCCCGTCCCCAATAGCAACAGACACTGAGGGGCAGATTGGGAGGCAGATGTTGGAAAGGTGTAAAAATAAGTGGATTGTTGTCATGGGTGACTTCTACTTTCATAATATTAATTGACTTCTCCTTAGTTTAGATGGGGTGGAATTTATCAAATGTGTCCAGGAAGGAATCCTGACATAGCATTTATTGAGGCCACCTAGAGGAGAGGTTATAATGGATCTGGTTCTCGGCAATGAACCTGGTCAGGTAACAGATCTCTCGACTTTGGAGACAGTGGCCACACTGCTCTACATTTTTACCATGGCCTTCAGCAGGAGTAGGAGCAGATGATATGGGGAAGTATTTAATTGGGGGAAATGGAATTATCATGCTATTAGGAAAAAACTTGGATGCATAAATTGGCAACTGATGCATTCAGGGAAGTGTTCAATGGAAATGTGGACATTGTTCAAGTAGCACTCACGTAGGGTTCTGGATAGGTCTGTCCCATTGAGGCAGGGAAACGATGGCAGAGTGAAGAAGAGATGTGGAACATCTAATCAAGACAAAGAAAGAAATATTGTTGTGGTTTAGTAAATAAGGATTAGACTGCATGAGGTAACTTGAAAGTAGCTTAAAATGGACTTAAGACCTTTTACACGAGAAGGCCTTGGCAAGTGAGATTAAGGAAAACACAGAGGAGTTCTACACGGATGTGAAGAACAGGAGGATGACAAGAGTGAGTGTAGGACCAATTAGGAATAAAAGAGTCTCATGTGCCTTGTGGAGGAGGAGATAGGCCAGGTCCTTAACGAATACTCTGCTTCACTATACACCAACAAGAGGGACTGTGACGAATGTGAAGTCAGCATGGAACAGGCTGATATTCTGGAATATGTTGACATTAAGAAAGTGGATGTGTTTTAGCTTTTGACAGACAGGATATAGCCCAGGTTACTGTGGGAAGTAAGGGAAGAGATTGCTGCCTCTTTGGCAAGGAGCTTTGCATTGTCACTGGCCACAGGAGTAGTGCCAGAGGACCGGAGGGTGGCAGATCGGTGAGTATTCCATCAGTAGTGGGCAAACTGTTGTAGAAGATTCTTAGAGACAGGATTTATGGGGAAGCATAGTCTGATTAGGGATAGTCAGCATGATTGGCAAGTCGGTCCTCAGCACTCTGATTGAATTCTTTGAGGGGGTGACAAAACACATTGATGATGGCAGGTGTTCTCTATATGGACCTTAGTAAGGAATTTGACAAGGTTTTCCTTGGAGGCATGGGATCCTGGGAAACATGGCGGCATGGATTCAGTATTCGCTTACCCATAGACGGCAGAGGATGGTAGTATGTGGTATGTATTCTGCCTGGAGGCCAGCAACCAGTAGCGTTCTTCAAAATCTGTTCTGGGACCCCTGCTCTTTGTCATTTTTATAAATGACTTGAATAACAATTTTAAAGGGTGGGTTAGAAAATTTTCAGATGACATGAAGTTTGGTGGTGTTGTGCATAGTGTAGCAGGTTGCCATAGGTTACCTATGGGACATAAGTAGAATGCAGAGCTGGGCAGAAAACTGGCAGATGGAGTTCAATCTGGAAAAGTATGAAGTGATTCACTTTGGAAGGTCAGAATTGAAAACGGAGATAATGGCAGGATTCTTAACAGTGTGGAGGCTCAGAAGGATTTTGGGGTTCACGTCCCCAGATCCCTCAAAGTTGCCATGCAAGTTGATAAGGTTGTTAGGAATTCATATGTTGTGCTGGCCTTCATTATTCGGGCTATTGAGTTCAAGAGTTGAGGAGTAATGCTGCAGCCCTATAAAACTCTAGTCAGATCTCACGTGTGTTCTAATGTGTTCTATTCTGGTCACCTCATTTATAGGAAGGATGGGAAAGCTTTAGAGATGGTACATAGACTTTTACCAGAAAGCTACCTCAATTAAAGTGCATGTCTTCTGAGCGTGGTTTGAACGAGCTAGGGCTTTTCTCTTTGGCGAGAAGGACAATGAGGAGTGAATTGACAGAGCTGTATAAGATGATAAGAGGCATAGATAGAGTGGACAGCCAGTGACTTTTTCTCAGTGTGGAAATGGATGAAGTGCGGGGGCATGATTTTAAGGATGTCTGAGGTAGTTTTTTTCTTACGTGGAACTTATTGCCAGTGGTGGTGGTAGAGACAGACACATTTGGGACGATTAAGAGACTCCTAGATAGGCACATGGATGAAAGAAAAGTGGAGAGCTCTGTGGGAATGTAAGGCTATATTCAACTTGCGGGAGGTTAAGGGGTTAGCACAAAGTTGTAATCCAAAGGGCCTATACTGTGGTGTACTGTACAAAGTCCTTACAAGCAAGGACGGGAATTGAACCCAGGTCACCTGTGCTGTAAAGCGTTTTGCTAACCACTACACTACTATGCCACACTGTGTTTCCTACTGTCTGCTCCATCTATGTTCCTCTTCACCTTGTATCTCTGTCAGGTTCTTTCTCAAACTCCTGCACGCCAAGGTAAACAAACCCAACTCAACCAGCCCTCTCCTCATTACTGAAATGTTTCATCCCAGGCAACATCCTGTTGAATCTCCTCTGCACCCCTCACTGGTGTAATCACATTCTTTCCATCATCTAGCTACCGGAGCTGCAAGGAAGAGGGAAAAGGCAATTCCGAGTGAAGACTCGAATCATCTCCTGCCTGAGCAAGGACCTGGACTCAGGACTGTGGCTAGGCACAATTCAAACACGATCTATAAATTTGCCGACGACGTCACTATTATAGGCAGAATCACAGATTGTGACGAGGAGCTGTACATGAGTGAGACTGATCAGCTGGTTAAGTGGTGCCACAACAACAATTTTACATTCAATGTCAGCATGACCAAAGAATTGATTGTGGACTGCAGGAACTCACACCAGTTCTCCTTGAAAGGGTGAGCAGCTTCAAGTTCTGGACATCAAATCTCAGAGGATCTATCTTGGCCCTAACACGTTGATGCAATCACAAAGAAGGAACAACAGTGGTTCTATTGCATTAGGAGTTTGAGAAATTTGTCATGTCACCGAGGACTTCAGCAAATTTCTGCAGATGTATGGCGGACTGCATTCTGACTGGTTGCATCAGAACTTGGTATGAGAGCTTGAACGCAGAGGATTGCAAGAAGCTGCAGAAGATTGTAGACTCAGCCAACTTCATCACATTCCACTCCCCATATTCGAGGATATCTTCAAAAGGCAGTAGCTCAGGAAGGAGGTATCCAATGTTGAAGACCCTCACCGTCTAGAACATGGCCTCTATTTATTACTACCACCAGGGAGGAGCTACAGGAGCATGAAGACTCACATTCAATGATCTTATCCATTTAGCCCTGCCCAGCAAACCCTGACAACCCCAGTTTGATTGGTTGGTTGGTATCCATCTGTCTCAAAGGACAATGGGTGATGATGATCATCATCACAAGCCTGGGCGGGAGGTGTGGAGATCCTGAGATGGCCAGCCATCAAGATCCCCCTCTCAGCCAGTGTAGACCAAAGGAAAACTTATGAAGCAATACACTTGGCACCAGCTTAGATGCAGGAGCTGCCGGATGGATGTTCAGTGACGTCCAGCCGCCTTAGGGGCTCCACTCCGGATTTGCTGTCTGGGTTTACTCCCATAGCCTTCATGTCCCCCGAGGCTGCCCACAAGGCACTGGGACTACTTACCCATAGCTGGGGATCTGGTTCACAAGCACCAGAGCGTGTACACACACCAGTGAGCTTGCGTGCTAAGTACGTAGGGGCCAGACCTCCTCCCTGTTCTCTGTAGTTCAGCCTGAGTGTAAAAGGAGTTCAGTTTCCATGTGTCGCCAGCGAGGAGGCTCTACACGAGGCTTGCTGCTGGAGAGGCAATGTATTGGCAGGGAGAGACTTGCACATTCTGCTCTCCTTTTCACAAGGCTGCTAGCCAGTGGTGGAAGCTGAAAGTAAGAGCAAAAAGCACTATCCGCTACACTATACACTACCACACTAGATGCATCACAATAACCATATTGTCACCCAATTTAACCCTAACCTAATCACAGGAAAATTTACAAGGACCAATTAAGCTGCCCGGTAGGTCTTTGGACTGTGGGAGGAAATCAGAGGACCCAGTGAAAACCCATGCATTCCACAGGGAGAATGTAGAGAGACTCCTTACAGAGGACACCTAGATTGACCGCCAAGCTCCGATGCCCTAAGCTTAATACCCTCACGCTAACCACTATGCCACTGTGGCACCCACTTAGGAAGAGCTCCTTCCCCTCGGCCATCGGATTTCTGAACGGCCCATGAGACCCTTGAACACTACCTTACTATTCCTCTTTTACACTTTTTTTTATTTATTGTAGTATAATGTAATTTTATCTCTTGCACTCTACTACTGCCACAAAACAAAGAATTTCCGTGATATCAGTGATAATAAATCTGATGCTGATTCTGAATCGATGTTTTATAAAACAGTACGATAACATTCCAGCTGTCATATTCTGCACCCTGGCTAATGAAGAGGAATATCTTGAATGCCTTCATATGCATCGATCTTTCGTCCTTGACGGATCCTTGGACGTGTACACTGAAGTCTTTCTGTTCTTCAGTATTCTCCAGCATTCTGTTATTATTTTGAATGTTCTGTCTTTATTATTTCCTCCAAAGTATATCACCTGGCACATCAGTGTTAAGTTCCATCTGCCCGTCTTGTTAACTAATCAATATCATCCTGTGGCCAGTGCAGATCTGGCACACTAACAATCTCACACCACCTTTTGTGCCATTGGTAGACTTTTCTGTCATATCCAAATTGTTAATGGGCATAAGGGTCCCAGGATCAGCCCATAAGACCATAAGATATTGGAGCAGAATTATGCCTTTCCACCATTTGATCATGGCTGATCGATTTCCCTGTCAACCCAACACAATATAAACATAGAAATGATAGAGGCCAATATGAACTATAGTCCAATCCATAAATCTCAGAATTTCCTGATAACATCCTCGAGAGCATCGGAACCCAGCTGCCTTTCTGACAGCAGCGACACGAACCAGCGGCCTCTACAATCAAAGCGACATGATCCAGCAGTCTCTCTGAGAACTGCTCACTCGCCTCCGCATTGCCTTTATGCTTCAATCTTCCTTGACGCTTTTGCCAGAGAGAAATGTGGTTGACCGTGGCCCCTCGTCTCGTCTCTGTGCTTCTCCTCATGGTAGGTTGTGCTTGCTCAATCAAACTACAGTGTGTAAGTCACAGGCTCTAACAGTTTCAAGAACAGGATTAAGGTTTAAAAAAACAATAAGTAGAAGACTTAATGAAATGATCAACTATGTGGAAGATGTCGCTTGAGAAATCATTGCTTGCTGGCATCAGCCTGACCACACTTCTTGACACAAAAGAGCTTAAACTTACATAGCACCTTCTGTGATTTGTTCACGTCACCAAATACTATATGAGCCTCACCTCCTTGGTAGCATCTTCTGCAACTTTCCTGTGGTTGCCATCAAGAGCAGAATCACTTCATTGTGGTCAGCGCAATGACAGCAGGGTATGCAAGCTCTGGGTACAGATCCTGAGAAGATCTGCTGAGATCCTGTCCTAAACCATGAATTTGTGTGCTAACTAACCTACTGCTGATTTTCGGAATTTTTTGTCCAATTTCATGACCTTTCTCAGAGCATCCATGTGGAGTATACTCATGATACAGCTCATGTCAAATGGCGAACTCCTTTACCTCGGTGTGAAACAATGAATACAGACAACAGCAGATCAGACAGCATCTGTGGGAAGAGAAACAGAGTCAATGTTTCAGGTTACTGAACCTACATCAGAGACAAAGACATAAATGGACATGTTAAAATGCAGAAAAGTTGGCAGAAGGGTTGTGCTGGACAAAAAGAGTATGTATGACCAGATGAGGCCAATGTTGCCATGGTAATGAATTATATTCAGTGGCTACTTTATTAGGTACCTCCTGTACGAAATAAAGTGGCCGCTGAGTGTATGTTCATGGTCTTCTGATGCTGTAGCCTCTCTACTTCTAGGTTCAACATGTTGTGTCATGGTCTGGGCCGTGAAATCCACATTCCGGTTCACGGTCCGGTCCATGCTCCTTATTCCAGGTTTTCTGGTTTTCCCCAGTTTCTGTTGAGGCAGCTGATTCTCATTCGTGCTGGCTTCATAAATAGCTTCAGGATTCAGCCTCTGGCTGCTGGATTGTTCCTGTTCTCACCCCCTATCTGAATCCGTTCTCTGCCCCTTCCTCCTGAAGTCTTGCCATGCCCCTGCAACCTGTGTCTGAAGCCTTGCCTCACCTCGCCTGTATCCCTTGCCTGCACTGCTGTCAAGTTCCATTGCTGGAGCAAGATAAGGAACTGTCTATTGTTGTTTTGAACTGTCTCTGTGTCCACACCTTCACTAGGTAAGTCTGGCTGTTTGCCACTACCTAGTGTTGGGTTCTGTCTTTGTGTCCTTGCCTTCACTAGGCAGGTCTGGCCGTTTGGGGCTACCTAGTGTTGGGAACCATCCGTATCCACGCCTTCGCTAGGTAGGTCTGGCTGTCTGCCACTACCTTGTGCTTGGAACTGTCTTGTCATATTCTGCATTCTGTGTATGAGTCCTGGTCCTACGTCCTGTTCTCAAGGAGGGGTCCCGGCTCTGTGTTCTATGTTCCTGGTCTCCCAAGACCGAGGCTCTGTGTTCCATGTTCCTGCTCTCCCAAGACCTAGGCTCTGTGTTCCATGTTCCTGCTCTCCCAAGACCATGTCATGTCCTCACCTAGTTCTGGGATCCGAGCCCGAGGCAAGACCCAGGTTCTGGGTCCTTGCCCAGTCTCTGGCTTGGAGTCCATACCCAAGCCTCGAAGTACCCTAACCTCGAAGAACCCAAGCCTCGTCATGTCTCGCCTAGTTTCAGGGTGTGAGCCCGAGTCAAGACCTAGGTTTCGGGTCCTTGTCCAGTCTCTGGCGCGGAGTCCAAGCTCAGACTCCTAGTTCCAATTTCCATGTCCTGGTTCCGCTATCCTAGTCTAGTCCTAGCCTAGGCCCTGCATCCTAGTCTCATACAGGGGCTGTGTCAACGTCCAGCATCCCTTCTTCCCCTGTTGCCTTGCTTCCTTGTCACGCCTAGTCCTGTTCCTAGTACTTCAGTGTCTGTGTCTTGCATTTGGGTCCACCTTCCAGCACCCCACATTATGACATGTTGTACATTCAGAGATACTCTTCTGCACAGCACTTTTGTAATCCGGTTATTTGAGTTACTGTCACCTTCCTGTCAGTTTGAACTAGTCTGGCCATTCGCCTCTGACATGATTCATTAACAATGCATTCTTGCATTGAAACAGATTAGATCTGCTCAAGGGTTCTCTTGGTAAAAGGGAGGAAGGAAGACATTTCAGAGACACAGGGAGTCTTAACATTGGAGCAAACATGACAGGGTCAGAGGAACTGGGAGAATGGAATGGTGTCTATACAGGAGACAAGTTGGGCAGATGTATCATCAATATGACTGTGGCGTCTGAAGGCATTTACTAAATGTCTATGACACACGTATTCCCTTATGCAGAGATCCAGAAAGGGAGAATGTTCAGAGATGAACATTGTCTAGGATGCCAGGGGCCAGAGTGGATAGGGGAGAACCAGTGGATGTGGTATATTTGGATTTTCAAAAGGCTTTTGACAAGGTCCCACACAGGAGATTAGTGTGCAAACTTAAAGCACATGGTATTGAGGGTAAGGTATTGATGTGGATAGAGAATTGATTGGCAGACAGGAAGCAAAGAGTGGGAATAAACGGGACCTTTTCAGAATGGCAGGCAGTGACTAGTGGGGTACCGCAAGGCTCAGTGCTGGTACCCCAGTTGTTTACAATATATATTAATGACTTAGAAGAGGGAATTAAATGCAGCATCTCCAAGTTTGCGGATGACACGAAGCTGGGCAGCAGTGTCAGCTGTGAGGAGGATGCTAAGAGGATGCAGTGTGACTTGTATAGGTTAGGTGAGTGGGCAAATTCATGGCAGATGCAATTTAATGTGGATAAAAGTGAGGTTATCCACTTTGGTAGCAAAAACAGGAAAACAGATTATTATCTGAATGGTGGCCGATTAGGAAAAGGGGAGGTGCAGTGAGACCTGGGTGTCATTATACACCAGTCATTGAAAGTGGGCATGCAGGTACAGCAGGCGGTGGAAAAGGGCAAATGGTATGCTAGCATTCATAGCAAGAGGATTCGAGTACAGGAGCAGGGAGGTACTACTGCAGTTGTACAAGGCCTTGGTGAGACCACACCTGGAGTATTGTGTGCAGTTTTGTTCCCCTAATCTGAGGAGAGGCATCCTTGCCATAGAGGGAGTACAAAGAAGGTTCACCAGATTGATTCCTGGGATGGCAGGACTTTCATATGATGAAAGACTAAATCGACTAGGCTTATACTCATTGGAATTTAGAAGATTGAGGGGGAATCTTATTGAAATGTATAAAATCCTAAAGGGATTGGACAGGCTAGATGCAGGAAGATTGTTCCTGATGTTGGGGAAGTCCAGAACGAGGGGTCACAGTTTGAGGATAAAGGGGAAGCCTTTTAGGACCGAGATGAGGGAAAGCTTCTTCACACAGAGAGTGGTGAATCTGTGGAATTCTCTGCCACAGGAAACAATTGAGGCCAGTTCATTGGCTATATTTAAGAGGGAGTTAGATATGGCCCTTGTGGCTAAAGGGATCAGGGGGTATGGAGGGAAGGCTGGTACAGGGTTCTGAGTTGGATGATCAGCCATGATCATACTGAATGGCAGTGCAGGCTTGAAGGGCCGAATGGCCTACTCCTGCACCTATTTTCTGTGTTTCTATGTTTCTGCCTCTGCAACCTCTAACGAAATTAGTGCCAAAGAGTTTGTTGCAGCCACTTGGGAGAGCAGAAAGGGCCTCAGTGTAATATCTTATCCAAAATCACCATTTCAGTTTATTGAGCAATGTCTTTGCACCACAATAGAAAGTCAGTTCAGATGTCCAGCCTCAAGTATTAGAAGCAGCCTTAAACCTACTTAAGTGAAGACACAAGTGACAGCAAATGCTGGAATCTGGAGGAGTGAGCAATCTGCTGGAGGAACTTAGTGGATCAGGCAACATTATGGTCCAGATGCAGAGCTTTAATCCAAAACATCGGCAATTCCTTTTCCCCTATAGACTATGCTCAATCTATTGAGTTTCTCCAGCAGATTGTTGATCCTGATACAGCCAAATATCTTATTAGGTTGTTTTAGAAGTTAAGAACCAACAACATTACTGTGGGACTGAAGTCACATATAGACTTTGACCAGGAGGAGCACTCTACTTTTCTAAGAGGCGGTTGTGTTTCAGATGGGTTTTAAAGACAATATGATATTACCATGGTCCCCAGGTTGATGGCATCTGAACTCTCGTCTCTATATCTGGGAACTTGCATACTTGTCCAGTGACAGCTGCTACACTATCTGAGTGTAACAGGGTTAACAGCTGTGAAAATAATTTTGATTATTACAGTCAGATGCCGCCATTCGTGATTGGCAGTGGTTAGGAATTTTAATCAACAAGTATTGTTTCACTGCAGCTTGATGAAGTGCAATGTGAAGAATTGTGGCAATTTCTCTGCATGTTACCACAACCTACAGGGTTGAATCGTTGCACAATACAATCCACACCAAAGGTGTTTCACAATGCATCCTCCATTGGACTAACAGAAACTAATTAATCCCAAACCTCGGGGCATTTTTAGAAGTGTAACAGTGGGCCAGTTGCATAAAGGTCGGGGATGAGGAGCAGCTGGAGGACTAGGAAGGGTGCTGACTGGAAAGAGCTAACAGTAATGAGAAGGGTGTCACTAACTTTTTGGGGATTTTGTCTTTGTTTTGAGACCCATATGGATAAATGGACAGTCAACGAAAACCAAGAAGCTACCAATAGTAGAAATCTGAAAGAAAACTTAGAAAGCACTGGGAACACTTAGCAGATCAGGAAAAAGAGTGTTAACATTTCAGAAGTGGGTCAGAGAGGGGAGATTGGTTTTAAGTTATTGAGATGGATGTGGGAAGAGATAGACAGAAAAAAGTGAATGTCTCTGAAGGGTGACACCAATACTGACAAGATATTGATGGAGATATTTGGCAAGAGATTAATAAGAACAGTTAGAGAGAAAAACCCTGAAAAAAGATGTAAAGGCTATGAAATGCTGAACTCTAGCTGATAACCAGGAGGTCAGACCACGTGAGTAAGAAGAAAAAACTTAAACATTTCTAGTCTGTGGCAGACATCAAAAAATAACCACAGATGGTGCTGGCAACACTCAGTACCAGCCCCGTAGCATTCATGGAAAGAAAGTCAAGAGCTAATATCAGGTGAATGTCACTTCTGATGCCACAGGTGGTGCCTGATCCGCCAGGTCTTTTCAACTTTCTATTTAATTCAGATTTGCGGCATCTGCAGTTTTTCATCTAGCATCAGGCAGTCAGGTGTTCAATACTCTCATATAATTAACTGAAAATTTCATTGTTCCCAGCCTAATTTATCATATCATCTTCAAAGGGCGAATGAGCAGTGGAAGGCCCCTGTTATGACCAATTATTGACACAGTATAGAATCGGGTGGGAGCTGTGTACACGCAGTACAGAGTGATCATATTCTACTTTCCCGGAGACCCGTCTCAGCTTATTCTGCCTTTGCTGGAAATCTGAGATATATAAAGATATATTCTGGCAACACTCATCAGGTCAGTCAGTGCTTAAGGAGATAGAAGAACATTGAACCTTTTATCCTGAAAGCAGTCAGTAAAATGGAGACTCTATCTCACCACACCTGAGTTGCTGAGGATGTATGACACCTTTAACTTTCAGATTCAGTGGAATTCAGCTCAGATTCTATACATAACAACCCAGGTCTTCAAACTTCATCGTTTGTAAACTGCTTTGGAATATTTTGAGAACGTGCTGAGGCAGTTTACGTCTCATTTTCAATTCATGCTTTTACAAATGAGCAACCAGTCTTCTTTTAAGATTGTTGTGGCCTTTTATTTATTTATGACAAATCGGACTGCCCAGCCAACTGGTGGACAGTGATCATCTGCAGGAACTCTCACTCTGAATCAACAGTGCCAAGATGTGGTATGACGTTCCAACCACCACCCCCACAGAACAAAAATAAACCAAAGCTTTATCCCAAGCTATCCCAGTCTGAACAAACTTTTCCAAAAGAGAATTCTGACAAGGAGGGTATCGTTTTATTGCCAGAGAGAGTCTGGTGTTT
The DNA here is from genome assembly GCF_963921235.1 of Mobula hypostoma. Lineage (NCBI taxonomy): Eukaryota > Metazoa > Chordata > Chondrichthyes > Myliobatiformes > Myliobatidae > Mobula > Mobula hypostoma. The sequence continues at coordinate 143,411,751 of NC_086098.1, forward strand.
GTCACTTACAGTTACAGTTCTGCTGCTTTGAATAGTGTAGTTTTATGTATGTGTGTGCATTGGAACAGTAAAATATATGTAAATAGGTGGGAAAAGTATCAGGTGTTTCAAAAAGAATATGTTTTCTGATTTAACTCTTCCAGTACCTTCCTTGGTGATATTATCAAACCACTTGAAAAGTACTGAAAGCATTGAAAGTAGAACACAGAACAGGAACAAGCCCTTTGGTCTGTGGTGTTGTGTGCCGAATGCCAACTAAACTAATCTCTTCTGCTAACATAATGTCCAAATCCTTACATTTCTGGCACATTCATGTGTCTACCTAAATACCTTTATTGTATTTGTCTCACGACCAGCCAAGGCATCACACAACTCTCTATGTAAAAAAACTTATCCGCACAAATCCTTTGTTCTTACTCCCTCTCACCTTGAATGCATGTTCTCTTGTGTTAGGTATTTCAACCCTGGGAGAAAGATACCGGCTATATACTCTATCTTTGCCTCTCATAATCTTATAAATCTCTGTCATATTTCCCCTCACCTACACCAGAGCTTTATAAAGCTTCAACATAACTTCCCGACTGTTGAATTCAGTTCCGCAGCTAATGAAAACAACAGGAATTCTGCAGATGCTGGAAATTCAAGCAACATACATCAAGGTTGCTGGTGAACGCAGCAGGCCAAGCAGCATCTGTAGGAAGAGGTGCAGTCGACGTTTCAGGCTCCAACCTGATGGCATGTCTATCCACGGCCTCCTCTACTGTAAAGATGAAGCCACACTCAGGTTGGAGGAACAACACCTTATATTCCGTCTGGGTAGCCTCCAACCTGATGGCATGAACATCGACTTCTCTAACTTCCGCTAATGTCCCACCTCCCCCTCGTACCCCATCTGTTACTCATTTTTATGCACACATTCTTTCTCTCACTCTCCTTTTTCTCCCTCTGTCCCTCTGAATATACCTCTTGCCCATCCTCTGGGTCAACCCCCCCCCCTTGTCTTTCTTCCCGGACCTCCTGTCCCATGATCCTCTCGTATCCCCTTTTGCCTATCACCTGTCCAGCTCTTGGCTCCATCCCTCCCCATTCTGTCTTCTCCTATCATTTTGCATCTCCCTCTCCCCCTCCAACTTTCAAATCCCTTACTCACTCTTCCTTCAGTTAGTCCTGACGAAGGGTCTCAGCCTGAAACGTCGACTGCACCTCTTCCTACAGATGCTGCTTGGCCTGCTGCGTTCACCAGCAACTTTGATGTATGTTGCCACAGCTAATGAAGGCGAGTTTGCCATATGCCTTCTTTACCACCTGTGTGTGGCCGCAGGGAGTTATGGACTTAGACTTAGACCCCAAGGTCCCTCTGTGCATCAACAGGTCTTACCATTAACAGTACCGTTTCTTTACGCTTGACCTCTCAAAGTGCCTTCATAGTACTCGTTTCCATCGATGCTGCCTGGCCTACTGAGTTCCTCCAGCATTTTGTGTGTGTCGTGTGGATTTCCAGCATCTGCAGATTTTCTCTTGTTTGTGATTGGACTGTGTGTTGTCAAGCTCCTTGAGTGATGCTCATTTTGTACTCATCCAGGCAAGCAAAGTGCATTCCATTACACTTGTGCTTTGCAGATGACGGGGAAGTTCTGAAATGTTACTAGTTGAGTTGCATCATGGGATAGCCAGTGTCCAACTTGTTGTTGCCATCATGACATTTATTTGGCTGATCTAGTTGGATTTATGATCAATGGTGATGCCCCTCATGATATAGGCAATGGGGTACTCAATAATAATGACATTAAATATGAAGGATATGCCATGATGATCATTACTTAGCCCTTTTGTGATTTGATAATTATTTGCCGCTTAGTAGATCATGCCTGCTTGTTGGCCATTTAGACAACTACTCTTTACTAGCTGAGGAGGTGTGTATATAATTGAAACTAATTCAAAGCAAAAATCCCATTTTCTGATCTTATGATGGAAGAACATTGAAGCAGCTGAAGATGGTTGTGCATTAGGAACTACAGATCTAAATCTGTTTCCATCTTGATTCCCCTTTACCAATGGCAGCCATTCCCATCAAATCTCTGTAATTCAGTTCCTTCATCCATGTATGGAGCAGAGTTGTGATGGCGTCTGGAGCTGAGTGGTCCTAGCAAAACCCTAGACAGATTTTGGTAAGTGAGTCATTGGTAGAATAAGTGCTTTTTTGTTGATGCAGTCAATGACACCTTCCCTCACTTTGTCACTTTGCTGACAATTGAGTGTAGATTGATTTAGGGTTATTTACCCATATTGGATTGTTTTGGGTCTAAATGAACAGGACACATCTGAATAATTTTCCACATTGTTGGTCAACTCCAACATTATCCCTGTTGACTAGAGACACAGCTATTTCTGGGGCTCGGGTCTTCAATAATACCCTGGGGTCACTGCAGTATCTCTAGTGCTCTTAGCTATTTCATATCACAGCGTGGTTTAAAGATTTGATTTCTGAGATCGATTCTTACAGTTGTGGCTAAACCTGGCTGCCTGAAGATCTTTCAGCCCTGTTAGCTTTCACACACTGGAGGCTGCCATCACTGAGGATGGTTAAACACTTGGTAATTCCTTCTCCTGTTTGCTGTTTAATTCATAACTAGATAATCAAAAAGTGCAGGACTTGTTCGGCACAACTTTGTGGGCCGAAGGGCCTGTATTGTGCTATAGGTTTTCTATGTTTCTATGTAATCTGTAGATTGTGCAAATGTTTAGTTCTGCCTGTTGCCTGTTGTTTTTATTATTTAATGTGCAAGTGGTCCTACTCTATATCTGCACCAGGTTGTTGCATCGTATTTGTGAATTGAACCTCAGCCACCTTTTTTTCCCTTAATCAGCTATTGACAAATCACAATGATGGGTAGGAGATGGAAAGTGGACACTTTTGTAAAAATAGAATTTCTCCAGCGCATATTGAAAAATAAATTGTGCCAACTTCCTTGATAGTGTGAAGAAAATGCTACACTTTTGGGTGTAATATTGGAGATGTCTGATCAAACTTTCCAAAATAAAACAGGGTGTTACACATTGTTATACATTTAGCAAGATTCAAAACCTCACCTTAGATTAGCTCCAGGCCATTTATACCATAAGGCTATAAGGCATGGGAGCAGAATTAGGCCATTCAGCCCATTGAGTCTGATCTGCCATTCCATTATGGCTGATCTATTATCTCTCTCAGCCCCATTTTCCAGCCTTCTCCCTGTAACCATTGGTGTCCTGGCTAATCAAGAACCTCTCAATCACTGTTTTAAATACACCCAATGACTTGGTCTCCACAGCCATCTGTGGCAATGAATTCCACAGATTCACCACCATCTAGCTCAAGAAATTCCTCCTCATCTCTGTCGTAAACAGACGCAGCTCTATTCTGGACTGTGGACTCTCCCACTACAGGAAACATCCTCTCCACATCCACTCTATCTTGGCCTTTCAATGTTTGATAGATTTCAATGAGATCCCCCCTCATTCTTCTAAACCCCATCGAGTACAGGTCCAGAGCCATATGTTAATCCGCTCATTCCCGGAATCATTCTCGTGAACCTCCATTGGACTCTTTCCAATGCCAGCAGGCCTTTTCTTAGCTATGAGGCCCAAAACTGCTCACAATACTCCAAGTGCAGGCTGACCAATGCCTTATGAAGCCTCAGCATTACACCTTTGCTTTTATATTCCAGACCTACTGACATGAATGCTAACGTTGCATTTTCCTTCCTTACCACCAACTCAACCAGCAAGTTAACCTTTAGAGAATCATGCACAAGGACTCCAAAGTCCCTTTGCACCTTGGATTTTTGAATTTCTCTTCCCATTTAGAAGATAATCCACACCTTTATTCCTTCTACCAAAGTGCATACCCACTTTATTTAGTCAGATGATTTTGAGTTAAGTGTTATAAAAAAAGATTTCTGGCAAATCAAGAAAATGTGCACATGGAGTTATCTTTATCAGAGTATTTTTAGAGGAAGACCAAAATTAGTTTCTTTATGTTGCATGCTGAGTAGAAAGCCTACTGGAGACTGTCCAATATTTTACCTAGATTCTCTGAACCACCCTCTCTGCAAATATATTATCCTAATGCAGAACTAACTCCAGTAGGCAGTAATGCGAAAATTTGTTTCAATCGCAGAAGCTGAGAGTTTGTAGGTTCTCCCCCCTGTTAACACATTATTGCAACTAAATGGGTTTTGAATCCCCTTTACACATGAAAATACAGAGAATAACTTTGGTGAATTAATGTCAGGGTTTTGCAATTGTAATGATAAGGAAATGACAAGCACTTGTTATCACTGTACTTTGATACTGCCAGCAGCCGCTGGATCCTACATGTGCAGAGTTCAACATGAAACTCCAAAGCAGGGGTTCCAACCTGGTGTCCATGGACCTTTTACTTAATGATATTGGTCCGTGTTCCAAAGCTTTTGTTAGCGATTGCCTTCCTGCCAGCAGGTGAACAAATTTGTCTTCATCAGTTAATCAAAGTAAATCATATCACAAGAATTTCAGAAAGACTTCATTGGCTGCAAATTCTTTTGAATTTCCGAAGAGAAAGTGACAGGCAGTGAAAGATCCATAAGTTCTTTCCTTAATTTCAATTGTTATTAGGAGAGCACCAAGCTTTTGGGAGTGCTCTTAATGAACGATCTCACTGGTCCCTCAACACCAACTCTTTGGTCAAGAAAGCACAGCAGCATCTCCACTTCCTGGGACAAGTGAGGCTTCACCACCCCTGCCATTTTAATCAATTTTTACAGGAGTACCATCAAGCGTGTCTTGACTGCTGCATCACCGTCTGGTGCGGGATTTGCAAGGCATCTGACTGCAAGTGTCTACAAAGGATTGTGAGGACAGCTGAGAGGATCATCGGGGTCTCCCTTTCACCCAGGCAAGATATTTGTCAGGAGCGCTGCGTAGGCGGGGAATTTAGCATTGTCAAGAATCCCTCCCCTCCATCCAACAATCTCTTTGACTCGTCGCACCATCAGGCAGTATTTACCATAGCTTTAGGACAAGAACTATTAGGATGGAAAACAGCTTCCTCCCTCAGGCCATAAGACGACTGAACTTCCTGCCACCACCCAGGTCTCATCACATATGAAACGCCAGTGATGTTATACTGTTTACTTTTTAACTTGTATCATATATGCACCTTGTTAATTTATTTGTGGTAATATTACTTTATGTGTTATGGATTGTATGTAAGTTATAGGTACAGCATTGTGCACCTTGCTCTGGAGGAATGTTGTTTCGTTTGGCAGTATTAATGTGTCTGGCTGAATGACAATAAACTGAACTTGAAGTTGAAGTGGGTTTTTATTTAAAGCAAACCGTTACCTCACCAATATTCGGCCCAATAACTCTCCTACAGTTGGGAAATCAAGCCTGATTTCCATAGCAATGACTATAACAGGGGCAGCAACCATATCAAGCCATAAGACCATAAGACTTTGGAGTAGAAATAGGGCCACCTGGTGCATCGAGTTTGCTCCACTATTCAATCATGGCTGACATCTTCTCCTGCTCAAACTCATTCTTCAGGATTCTCCCCATGACTTTTGATGCTCTTACTAATCAAGAACCTACCATCCTCTTCTTAAATATACCCAATGACTTGGCTCCACAATTGACTATAGCAATGAATTCCGTAGATTCACCCCTTCTTGCCACAAAAATTCCTCCTCATCTTTGTTCTAAAGGAACATATTTTAATTTTGAGGCAGTGCCTGCTGGTCCTAGGCTCTCCCAATATTGGAAGGATCCTCTTCACATCCACTCTATCTAGGCCTTTCAAGGTTCTGTAGATTTCAATGAGATCACCTTTATTCTTCTAAACTCTTGAGAATACAGACCCAGAGTCATCTAACACTCCTCACATGTTAACTCTTTCATTCCTGAGATCATTCTTATAAACCTCCTCTGGTACTTCTCCAATGCTAGTATCTTAGCAATGGAGCCCAAAACTACTCACAATATTACAACAACCAATTAACCTACTAATCAGAATGTCTTTGGACTATGGGAAGAAATCGGAGCACCTGGAGGAAACCCACGAGGTTCATGGGGAGAAGGGAGAAGCTCCTTATACATGGTGACAGAACTGATCTCCAAAGTCCAAACTCCGGAAAGTCTCGAGCTGTTAAAGCACCAAACTAACTGTTATCCTACCATGAGATCCCACTGAAATAACAATAATTAAGTATTTCTGCAGCCTTAAACTTACAGTTGTGATAAAGAAAATGGGCCTTGGAAAGCTAGAGTCAGATTTATAGCTTGAATCTTACAAAGCAGCTAACTATATTTTTTTCTCTTTTATTTCACTGACTTGCATTGCAACAATAGACCTTGGGCTCCTTTAGTCTTTTATTTGCCCAGCAGTTTGTCTTAGACTTCCTTTGGCAATCAGCAGGCACCTTCAAGGAATGTAATTGTTGATAATTAATGTTCCGTTTTGTGTCAGATTCAAAGAATGTGTTAAACCTGGAGTGCACAGAAGACTGGCTTTAAAACAAAAACAGAAACGCCAGTCACTGACCTTCAGTAACTTCAGAAAGTATGAGGCGTTAAGTACGGAATGAAAAGGCTGACAGTATAGGGATGTTTGTGTTTAGTTAGGCAGGGGTGTCTGCTAAGGAAGACAAATAGTGCTTCGCAGTAGCTCAAATGGTTGAGTGCTTGACTCCTAACAGAAAGGTCATGGGTTTCAGGGTTATCTGCCACTCAAATTCACTAAAGATTTTAATTTCATCCGGTAATGCACTGGTTAAAAGTTTATTTAAAAGCTTCCCTGCACAACATTTTAAATGACTCCTAAAGAAAAGGGGTTTACAGGAGTATATTGAATATTGAACTAACACCTTAGCTGCAGGAATGTTGTCACTTTCAGCTGCGCTGATGTATACAATGGAAAAGTATTTATTCTCAAGGCATGAAGGAAGGAAAAAGTAGAATATATCCTTTAACTTATCCAAAGTGAATTGCTACACTTAATGTCCCTTGATGAACAGGCTTTACACTAATCATGGACATTTCTAAACCACCCCGCGCTAAAACAGAAAACATTGCCAACAACCGATGAGTTATCCAACATCCATAATAAGTCCGCTTATGCTATTTCAGAGGCTGGACCATCTTTAGCTTAAAGGTGTGGTACAAATGCTGTGCCATCAACTCTTTAACTTCACCACAGATGGTCCCAAGCCTGACTGTGAAAGGAGGAGAGTTGGGCATCGGGTTAGCAATCCCATCCTGTAAAAACCCAGAGCTGCAGAAATGGCAACAGAAGCTCCAAAGATCTCAGGCTGGGAGAGGAAGGATACAGCAAGAAGAGGGCATACATCAGGGGGACAACTTGAAAGGGTGACCCAGGACAGAGGACTCTGGCAGGCTACTGTTGGCAGCCTGTACCCAGAACGGGTGATGGGCTTTAAGTAAGTGATCAATATTTTCTGTTATTCATTTTTTCCAAGATCTGCAGACTTCCCGGTTTTGAACTACACAGAAATATGTAATTACAAAAGAGAAAAATATGTTTAACTGAACATTGACTTATATGGTTTGAGCTGAAAACAGACTGAAATAAAGATCATAATAAAAAAAACTTTCTTTCACTTTTTCTCTTGTTCCATTGCGTCTGATTGTGCACAAAAAAATCCCTTAGCAGTGTCAGCTGATAGAACTCAAAGCTCAATCAAATATATTCTTGTGTACATTGTTGGAAACAGAGTAAAGGCTTTCTAGCAGATTGTTGACATTCTAACGTGTTGTCAAAGTGGGAACTTAATGACAATTTTGAAAACATTGACAATAAAAATGACTAATCCTGCATGTTACATCACATACGAAATGAATTCAGCCGTGGGTACATTTCCTGTTTTGTAGCTGTGCCTCAGAAAGTGCGGTTTCACCTTTTTGTTCCAGAATTTATTGCATTGCAGCTTTCTTTAAAGAGTATTTGAAAGTGAGGCCATTTGGCCTCACATATTTATGCCAGCTCTTTGAAAGGTTTGTCAAACTAATTCCACTCACATGCATTGTCATTTTAGCCCTGATGTTTTACTAATATAATGTTTTACGTATTTTACAAATCACATAGATAAATATGTGAATAAATGAATCGGAATTATGCCTTTAATTTTATATGGTTGGGAGTGAATTGAATAAGAATAAAACTAATGCTGTCCATTTTGCCCAAATAAATTGATTCCGCATCATCAAAATCTGCTGAAGTCCTTTTGATTTCCATGTCCCCCATTTCACAAATTTCCCCCACTACTCTGACATAGTTTTCACCTCTAAAATGATCCCAAACCTCTAAATGGTTCATTATTGCATGGTCTGCTTCTGTTGCTGAAGAGCCAATGTGCGCCTGGAGCCCAGGTTTAGTCTAATTTCAAGAGCTCTCCCTCCAAAAATTGCTATTGGTTATTTTTGCAAGTCCTCTGTTAGTACAACAGTGTATGAGATTGATCTCATTCACTCTTACATTTCTTCCAAAATCTCTGTTAAGGTGAAGCGTATCACTGGTGTGGTCAGCGTCATCAACATCAGGTATCGCAAGTCCAGATGCAGTGCTGTTTATGAACTGTAAATCTCCTTCTTTCTGCAAGATACTCCATGGTGCGAAATCCATTCCCTGTATTGTCATGAACTTTATAAAGACACGTGTGGAATACTACGTCCTTACAAAATCATTCAGAGTCTTCCTCAAGCAGGAGCCCTGGATGAACCAAGAGAGGTAAAATTCCCCGAGGGCTAAACCAGTGGTGTTTAGGACTGAGGACCTGGGAAAGTGCAAAAGGTGCAGATATGACCTTCAGAAGGCCATCTCCTGAGCAAAGTGGCCATCAGTCCAGACTAAACTTAAATCACAGAGTGATGCTCGACAACGGTGACAGGGCTTGAGTGCCATCACCTCCTGCAAAGCAAAACCAAGCAACATAAATGATAATAAGCTTTCACAGCCAGACGAGCTCAATGCCTTTTATGCTCGCTTTGACTGACAGAAACCTGGAGGCACCTTCACGAACTCCCACAGCCCTGTAGTCTCTGAGGCCAACGCAAGAGCATCCTTCAGGAGAGCGAATCCATGGAAAGCATCTGGCCCAGACTGCGTACCCGGACAGGTACTGAAGACCTGCGCTTGTCAACTGGCTGGAGATTTTTCAGATATCTTCAACTGCTTGCTTCTGCATTCAGAGGTACCCATTTGCTTCAAGCAGGCATCAATCATACCAGTGCACAGGAAGAATGTGGTAACCCACCTCAATGACTAGCATCAAGTAGCGCTGGCATCCACCATGATGAAGTGCTTTGAGATGTTAGTCATGAAGCATATCAATTCCTTCCTGAAAAGTGACCTGCATCCACTCCAATTCACCTACTGTCACAACAGTCCCGCAGCGGATGCCATTTCAATGGCTCTTTACTCAGCTCTGGAAGACCTCAACAATGAAGATACGTAGGTCAGGATGTTTTTCATTGACTGCAGCTCGGTATTCAACACTATTATCTCCTTGAAACTAATCACCTAGCTGTGCAACTGGATCTGTGACTTCCTCCCGGGCAGACCCCAGATAGCCTGGACTGGAAACAACATCTCCTCCACTCACCATCTGCACAGGAGCTCCACAGGGCCGCGTGCTTAGCCCCTTGCTCTACTCGCTTTGCCCTTATAATTGTGACAGCTCCAATGCCATACTTAAATTTTCTGATGACAACAATGTTGTTGATCGAATCAAAGATGGTGACGAATTGACATACAGGAGGGAGGTTGAAAACACAATTGATTGGTGCCACAATAAGAACCATTCCAGCAAAACCCAAGTGCTGATTGTTGACTACAGGTCCATGAGCCAGTCCTCTTCAGGGGAACAGAAATGGGGAGGGTGAGTGGTTTTAATTTCCTTGGTATTAACATATCAGAGGATCTGTACTGAGATCATGTGTCATCGCAAAGAAGGCATAGCAGCACCTCTACTTCCTTAGAAGTTTATGTAGATTCAGCATGTCAGCAAAGAGTTTTAACAAACTTGTATCACTGCGCAGTGGGGAGTACCCTAACTGGTTGCATCACGGCCTAGTATAGAAACACCAATGACCAGGAATAGAAAGTGGTGGATGCATTGCAGTCTACCTCAAGCAAAGCCCTCCCCGCCAAGTGAATACATTTCCATGGAGTGCTGCCACAAGAAAGCAAGGACTCCACCTTCGAGGCCATGCCCTCTTCCTGCTCATGCCATCAGCCAGGAAGTATAGAAGCTTTAAGCTCCATACCAGGCTCAGGAAGTCATTTATCCTTCAACCATCATGCTCCTGAACTGAGTTGGATCACCTACTTCTCTAAAATGATTCTCTGACCTACAGACTCACTTTCAAGGACTCTTTACCACTCATGTTCTCTGCATGATTTTTTGCCACAGCTTGGTCTTCTGTTGCATATTGGTTGTTCGTCTGTCTTTTTCTGTTTAGATCTAGTTTTTTGTAAGTTCAATTGTATTTTTTTCCCTATAAATGCCTTCAAGGAAATGAATCCCAAGGAAGTATATGGTAATGAATATGTACTTTGTAGGTGGCAGGGTGGAGATACATCTCTACCAAAGGAAGTGTAAAGTGCTCCTTCCCTCCGCTAGCCTGCAGGTCACCCTTGGGTGAGATGCAGTACCTGCTTAGCAACCCCCCCCCCCGCCCAAGCAATGTCACGTGAAGCCATGGGAACAGGTGGTGGATGGTCGTATGAGCAGCTGGTGCATATCACGAGTCCTGGTTATGCGACCACTGAAGCCAGGCAGACAATCTCTGAAGAGTAATGATAATGGCTGGGGTCACCCAGCTTGCAAAGGCACTGCCCAGAAGGTGGCAATGGCAAACCACGTCTGTAGAAAAATTTGCCAAGAACAATCGTAGTCAAGTCGCCATGATTGTCCACGTTGTATGACACTGTACATGCAGATGATGATATATACTTCGATAATAAATTTACTTTGGAATTTTGTAGTTTGATATTCACAATCTCATGGATTCATATGAAGTAATAATGCCAGAGTGGGGGTAGGAATCATTAAAAACCCAAATATATGGAAGGTGCTTATAGAGGATCAATTAACTAAAGGGAAAATAAAATTGTCAAAAACAACAATTAAAATAGCATTCTTTCAGGAAAATAGAATAGTTGTTTGCAGGAAGTAGCCAGAAGAGTCAAGCTAAAGCCATAATCAGACAAACCAATCTTACTGATTGGCAGAAAAGGTGCAAAGGGTCAGTTGCCTCAGTCATTATGCTAGATTTATGCGAGTTCCAAAAGAAAGAGGAAGGCAAAGGGGTAAATGATCTTAAATGCAAGGAAAAAAAGAAATAATAAAATCAAATTATCAAGAAGTACAAAGAAACAACAAAACATACACAAACAACAGGAATTCTGCAGATGCTGGAAATTCAAGCAACACGCATAAAAGTTGCTGGTGAACACAGCAGGCCAAGCAGCATCTCTAGGAAGAGGTACAGTCGACGTTTCAGGCCGAGACCCTTCGTCAGAACTAACTGAAGGAAGAGTGAGTAAAGGATTTGAAAGTTGGAGGGGGAGGGGGAGATCCAAAATGATAGGAGAAGACAGGAGGGGGAGGGATGGAGCCAAGAGCTGGCCAGGTGATTGGCAAAAGGGATACAAGAGGATCATGGGACAGGAGGTCCGGGAAGAAAGACAAGGGCGGGGGGACCCAGAGAATGGGCAAGGTGTATATTCAGAGGGACAGAGGGAGAAAAAGGAGAGTGAGAGAAAGAATGTGTGTATAAAAATAAGTAACAGATGGGGTACGAGGGGGAGGTGGGACATTAGCGAAAGTTAGAGAAGTCGATGTTCATGCCATCAGGTTGGAGGCTACCCAGACGGAATATAAGGTGTTGTTCCTCCAATCTGAGTGTGGCTTCATCTTTACAGTAGAGGAGGCCGTGGATAGACATGTCAGAATGGGAATGGGATGCGGAATTAAAATATGTGGCCACTGGGAGATCCTGCTTTCTCTGGCGGACAGAGCGTAGGTGTTCAGCAAAGCGGTCTCCCAGTCTGCGTCGGGTCTGGCCACTATATAAAAGGCCACATCGGGAGCACCGGACGCAGTATATCACCCCAGCCGACTCACAGGTGAAGTGTCGCCTCACCTGGAAGGACTGTCTGGGGCCCTGAATGGTGGTAAGGGAGGAAGTGTAAGGGCATGTGTAGCACTTGTTCCGCTTACACGAATAAGTGCCAGGAGGGAGATTGGTGGGGAGGGATGGGATGGACGAATGGACAAGGGAGTTGCATAGGGAGCGATCCCTGCGGAATGCAGAGGTGGGGGGTGAGGGAAAGATGGCCCCAAACAGTCCTTCCAGGTGAGGCAACACTTCACCTGTGAGTCGGCTGGGGTGATATACTGCGTCCGGTGCCCCCAATGTGGCCTTTTATATATTGGCGAGACCCGGCACAGACTGGGAGACCGCTTTGCTGAACACCTACGCTCTGTCCGCCAGAGAAAGCAGGATCTCCCAGTGGCCACACATTTTAATTTCACATTCCATTCCCATTCTGACATGTCTATCCACGGCCTCCTCTACTGTAAAGATGAAGCCACACTCAGGTTGGAGGAACAACACCTTATATTCCGTCTGGGTAGCCTCCAACCTGATGGCATGAACATCGACTTCTCTAACTTCCGCTAATGCCCCACCTCTCCCTCGTACCCCATCTGTTACTTATTTTTATACACACATTCTTTCTCTCTCTCTCCTTTTTCTCCCTCTGTCCCTCTGAATATACCCCTTGCCCATCCTCTGGGTCCTCCCCCCCTTGTCTTTCTTCCCGGACCTCCTGTCCTATGATCCTCCCGTATCCCTTTTGCCTATCACCTGTCCAGCTCTTGGCTCCATCCCTCTCCCTCCTGTCTTCTCCTATCATTTTGGATCTCCCCCTCCCCCTCCAAATTTCAAATCCCTTACTAACTCTTCCTTCAGTTAGTCCTGACGAAGGGTCTCGGCCTGAAACGTCGACTGCACCTCTTCCTGGAGATGCTGCCTGGCCTGCTGCGTTCACCAGCAACTTTTATGCGTGTTGCTTAACTAAACATACATACATGGATAACTTGCAGAAAGTTGGGGAAGAGCCACTAAAGGTAAAATTACAGGTGAAGACAGAGTAACAGCAGAACATGTCGAAAATAAACTTCCCGCAAATTTCACAGAGGAAGAAAATGAAAAAGAAACTGCACCAGAGAATGATCATTAAAAGGATATTGAAACAAACATGATAGAGAGACAATGATTGATAAGTACACAAACCTCCTCAAGAAGATTTATATTTTCCAGCCATATGGCTCTCAATCCTCCCAGCATGGCTACTGGCATCTTTGCAAGAGTCTCTAGCTATCAGGAGGCCTTTAGATCTCAAATGAGTTTTTTTAAAATAATAAATGTAATAAATTTATTTTAAACCATATTCAACTTGTGTAAGTTAAATGAAATGTATAGACTATTTCAAAGTTCAAAGTAAATTTTATTATCAAAGTACATAAATATCACCATATACAACCCTGAAATTCATTTTCTTGTGGGCACACTCAGCAAATCTACAGAATGGTATTCATAACAGGATCAATGACAGATCAGCCAGAATGCAGAAGGCAACAAAGTGTGCAAATGCAAATATAAATGATGGTTGGTTCTTCGCTTGCGAAGATCAGGAGGGAATATCTCCATCGCTGTAGGACTTTTCTTCCCACCTGTGCTGTGTAGGATAGTGAGGATCGGTGTGCATGGACCAACTCCACTCTTTAGGCCGGGGTTCGTTCTACAAAGGCACAGCAAGCTGCAGCCACTGTAGTGACGGCAAAGCTGTAGGTCGAGTATCAGAGATTTCCATCTCCTAGACAGACTGCCTGGCAAGGCTAACAAGTCCCATCTGCCCATACGACCATAAAATTTAGGAGCAGAAGTAGGCCATTCAGCCCATTGAGTCTGCTCCGCCATTCAATCATGGGCTGATCCAATTCTTCCAGTCATCCCCACTCCCCTGCCTTCACCCCATAACTTTTGATGCCCTGGCTAATCAAGAACCTGTTTATCTCAGCCTTAAGTGCACCCAAGTAAATGACTTGGCCTCCACAGCCGTTCATGGCGTTCAGGTTTGGAATTGGAATTGTCCTTCTCCTAGGCTGATGCGCCCAACCTGCCTGTCCATTTATACTGCTGGACACTCGGTCGCACCATGACATAGCAAACAGTAAGAACAGGGACGCCGTGTGAAGGCGTTGCTATGGGCACAGTGGTGTAGGAGAGGCCATACGTGAGCGACCTCTTGCATGGCAATCCGAACAATGGTCCTGCGGCGATCACTACACCTGGAAAGGAGAGGCTACGGGAGACCCTTCACCTTCCTTAAGTGAGCAGGGCGTCCAGCGCAGGACTCACCCATCCTTGCAAATATAAGTAAATAGCAATAAAATAATGAGAACATGAGATAATGAGACAAAGAGTCCTTAAAGTGAGATCATTGGTTGTGGGAACATTTCAATGATGGGGCAAGTGAGTGTAGTTATCCTCTTTTATTCAAGAGCCTGAAGGTTGAGGGGGTAGTATCTGTTCTTGAACCTGGTCGTGCATGTGAGTACCTTCTACCTGTTGGCAGCAGAGAGAAAAGAGCATGACCTGGCTGGTATTTAAGGTAAAGTTCAATTTTAAGGTTAGTAATCATGTTCAAATGAAGGTGGCCTTGCTCGAGGTGTCAGTAGAAACTGGTGTAAAACCAGGGGCTGCGTACAACTGAGAATGTTTCCAGCGGTTGGGCATCAGTACAGTGCAGTCCATCTGTTCCAAAATTTCTCCCAACTTGCTATAGTGGAATTAGAATAGGTCTGCGCTCCCAGCAGCCCAAATTCGTTGGTCCAACAGGCTAACTAGTATATGGGGACTGGAATAAATGTCCCTCTGAAAGGCAGTTCCACGTACATTCAAGCAGCAGGCTGGTAGATGATCATATGTGAGAGCTGTAAGCTAACCGACCTGACTCAAGTAACTTCAATGTCAGTCTCACAATGTTTTTAAACTAGACATGATATCATTTAATAGCAATAAGCATGATGGACAGAGTGACATTGATAGCAAAGTAGCAGCCACACGATCTGGGTTTGATCTTGACCTTTGGAGGTGTCAGTGTGGACTTTACATGCTCTCCCTGTGACCCCGCTGGCTTTTCTCCAGTTCCCAGCCATGTTCCGAAAGGGGTGCGGGCTGGTCGGTTACCGGGCAACTGTAAATTGTCCTGGTGGTACAGCGTGTGGGGAGTTGATGGAATGGGATGAGTGGAAACAATGCTCGATGGGTCCATGTGCACTGTGGTGACTGAAAGTCCTGTTTCCATGTTGTCCCACTGTTTGAGAGAAAACAAAACCAAGTTCGATATCTGAGCCCTCAGAAGGAAATTTAAGGAAAAGGGCCAGACTCCAGACTGTACAGGACAGTAAGCTGCCCATAAACATTATGAGAATCGGTAACACTCACAACACACTGGAGGAACTCAGCAGGTCGGGCAGCATCCATGGAAACGATCAGTCAACGCTTCGGGCCAGAACCCTTCGTCAGGTGGTTCGTCAAGGGTTCCAGCCCGAAACATTGACTGATCGTTCCTACGGATGCTGCCTGACCTGCTGAGTTCCTCCAGCATGTTGTGAGTGTTGCTTTGACCCCAGCATCTGCAGAGTATTTTGTGTTTATGAGAATCGGTAACACTCCTGCACTCTGGAAACAACATGTACTCTTATTTCCTTGCAGGATCATTCAAGCATTGCTGTATATTACGGAATTTGTAGCCCAGAGATTTAGATGTATACCTCAAACCAGCTTAAAACATTGAAATTCATTTCATAATCAGGAACTTTAAAACAGGATATTGGTAATTATCACTTGTTTGTATCTGACCATCCTGTAAAGATGAAAACGGAGCTTACGTAACCTGTCTGACTTACTAGGGCCATTCTCATTCTCTGAAATAATGCAGCAAGTCATTCAGTTGAAGGGGAATTGGAAATGAACGATGGAAGTCTACTGAAATTCATAGTTTGCGATAGCCAGTGCAGTAGGGAGATCACCGTGTGCTGTCAGTGCTAACGATATTCGGTTGAGATGTTGAATGAACAGCCGCACGGAAGCCTTGATATTATTGCACAATAGTAGAAGGTCTTCTCAATGCCGTGGTTTCTGTTCTGTAGCAAAAGCATTGCACGTACACTCAGTGGCCACTACAGGTGTGTGCCCAATGAACTGGCCACAGGCGTAGTCCTTGATGTGGTCTTCTGCTGTTGTTACCCATTCACTTCAAGCTTCGATGTGTAGTGTGGTCAGATATGTTTTTCTGCACACCACTGTTGTAACGCGTGGTTATTTAAGTTACGGTCGCCTTCCTGTCAGCTTGAACTAGTCTGGTCGTTCTCCTCTGACCTCTCTCCTTAACAGGGCATTTTTGCCCACAGATCTGCCACTCACTGTATGTTTTTTTGTTTTTCCTATGATTCTCTGTAAACTCAAGAGATTGTTATGCAGGAAAATCCCAGGAGGCCGGCATTTTCTGAGATACTCAAACCACCCTGTCTGGCATCAACAGTCAAGTCACAGTCAAAGTCACTTAGCTCACATTTCTTCCCCACTCTGATGTCTGGTCTGAACAACAACTGAAGCTCTTGACAATGTCTGCATCTTTTTATGCTCTGAGTTACTGCCACATGATTGGCTGATTATACATTTGCATTAATACAGGTGTACTAATAAAGTGACCACTAAGAATTTGGATGTACTTTTGGTTCCTTTTGAGAAAGTTTGTTGCTGTTGAGTCCCATTGTCCCTATTGGGGCAGAGACTGCTGATAGCAGTTCATCAGACTCCTCTGTCCTGGACAGTCTTTCAAATTGTCCCCAGGTGTAGCCTATCTTCTTGGATCCTTTCTCTCGCTGTGATGAGGTTTTTGGAGCTTCTGCTACTGCTTTTGTAGCTCTAGATTTTTACAGGATGGGGTTTCTAGCTTCATGCTCAGTTCTCCTCTTTCTGAAGCCATGCTTGGCACCATCCATGGTGGAGTTACTGGGACAGGTGCCGAGGTACTATTAAAGTGGACATTGTTCCTTTAACAGCTCTGAACAATGAGCTAGCAAGGAATCAGGGGTCTCCCACTGAAGGATAAGAAAAATTCCACTGTGTTACACCATTACAAATTGCCTCAATAAGAGAATTTCTCAGCAATGTAGCAACCTTGACCTGACAAAACCATTAACAATCTTAATAACCAAA
Organism: Mobula hypostoma; assembly: GCF_963921235.1. NCBI lineage: Eukaryota > Metazoa > Chordata > Chondrichthyes > Myliobatiformes > Myliobatidae > Mobula > Mobula hypostoma. The sequence goes on from NC_086098.1 coordinate 143,429,085, forward strand.
AATCAAGGAAACTAACATTTGGACTAAAAGTGGCACCCTTCTTCATATAAATGAAGTTTACTGCAAGTACATCTAATATTCATACAAGTGAATCATGACCTGATGTGACCTCATGATATTACCCTGTGCTTCATGGTTTATTGTTTTCTCTTACTGCCTTGAATAAAATTAACTCTTAAAATTGTTCGTCACATTCGTTGTGCTGTCCATGTGGATTTCCTGTTTACTTAGCAGGGTAAGAGTTTAAGGATGGATTATAAACAAGAAATATCCTGTTGAAATGGCCTTGTTTATACAAATGTCAAAGTCACTGATTTCATTGCAACACAATGAACAGTCTCTCACAAAGGCATTAATTCACACAATATCCTGTCGGCCTAGATTTGCGCAGTTTCTGTTTTTTTTCATTTGATCTAGGTGCTGGGAGCATACTACAACAGGGAAGCTAAATATACAGCAGTTGTACCTTTGCCATTATATTCAAACATAGAAAGTGTGTCATCGGTACAGCTATTTTCTTTTCATGTACTTCTCCTTCCTTCTTCCTTTACCGCTGCTGATCATCATCCCACCAAAGATTTTACAATATGCAGAGCAGTTGTCTCATGGCACCAATTGCCTTTCCGTAGCTTGCCCCAACAGCCTGCATAAAAATCGTCAATACTGGGTCGTTATTCACTGTGTTGTCCAGTATAAATCTGTTCACGTCCAAAGACAGACTCAAAGAAGGCCTGTTTTTAATTTAGACATGAGAATAGCACAGTCTGTCCGACGCCATCAGCAGATGAGCTACACAGCCTGCCCAATCTCACTGAATACTTGGTGACCAGAACCTGCCCAATGTTGTAAGGAGAATGGTGGCCAATGTCATCAGATGGACGGTGAGCACAGCTTGTCCGATTTTATCCAATGGAGACACAAAGGCCTGCAAATGCTGGAGGAAATCGTCAGATCAGGTAACGTCTCTGGAGGCAGTTGGATGGTTATCATTTCACGTCAAGTAATCATCTGAGTCATGCAATCTGATAACACATGTTATGTGGTCAAATCATATCCTGGCCACTTTTACTCTCTATTCTGCAAGTAAAAAATATGCCAGTAAAAGTTAATTAATATAAAAACCTAACTAATTGCATGATTCTGGTGAAACTATTGTCAAATTGTTTTATTTTGCTGTTCCTGTTGGTGTATCATCATTTTCATGAAACTATGCTTCGTGGTGATGATATGTGATTTATACACACACACACACACGCATTATTTAACGATGAGGATGCTCATTCAGTTCATTTCAATGTCGGTCTCCGCAGTCTTCCTACTATTGCTTTAATAATTCCAGGATGTTTGCCTACACTCTGGGTCACACCCATCAATAATAGGATTCCGTGCTATAAATATATGTGTCCAATTAAATAATTGGCAGAAGTAATCGGGAGAGATGAGGAAACATTTTCTCATGCAAGTAATTGTGGAATCTTGAACTACCTATTAGAATGGATAGTGAGATTGAAAACACACAGTATACCATGTTTAAAGATCAACCGGATGAGCATTTGAAGACCTGTCACCTCCATGGCTATACACCAACAGCTGGGAAGAGGAAAGTTTCTAAGTAGCTCCAGTTTTGGCTCACAGAGCACAGCTGAGCTGCAGGGGCCTCAATCTGTGCTACAGATTCCTATGATGCAGTGATTAGTAAAAGTGTACAGCAACTAAAACATACATTCTTCTATAATGATCATTTTCCAAGAAGTGTTCGGTTGGACTAATTGGCCTTGGAACTTTTGAGGGAAGCGGAGAGGATGTAGAGGAGGTGGAAAATGACTGTGGAACCAGATGTGTTGGGAATGCGAAGACCTGCCAAATGCAACAGCAGGACCTTCTGCTTTAGTCTTTTTTTTGCATGATTGTCAGGCAAATAGGCATTACGAAAGGGTGGAAACATGCCAGGTCAACTAGGAGCCAGGAGCTGGCAACCTGAAAGGGAGGAGGGAGGGTGCAGTTTAGTGCTTAGATGGCCTGCAATGGCCGAGAATGTGAAATGACCAGTCTGACCATGGTGTAGCTTCAACAAGACAGTCTTTGTTTTGTTCCTCCGCTGCTTGGTCAGGTTGAAGTCTTGCATAACTGTGTTAACATGAAAGGATAGGAACTTAAATTACAGGCCCTTTAACCCTGCTCTTCCATTCATCAGCACAATGGCTGACCTTCCACTCACTGTCAATTTCTTGAATTGATCGATTCCCTTAATGCTTAGAAAACTATTAAATAAAAAGCAAACACGAGGAAATCTGTAGATGCTGGAAATTCAAGCAACACACACAAAATGCTGGTGGAACACAGCAGGCCAGGCAGCATTCATAGGAAGAGGCACAGTCGATGTTTCAAGCCGAGACCCTTCGCAACCAAGCAACCAAGGTTCTACAGCTGACCAAGTTGGAGAATTCTAAATGTTCACCACCCTTTAAATGAAGAAATTTAATTTCATCTCAGTCCTCAATGTTCTATTTAATCCTCACACTGCGCCCACCTGATCCCAGATCCAAAAATGAGAGGAAGTAATAAACACAAAGAGATTCTGCAGGTGCTGGGTCTCCAGCAGCACACACACAAAGGCAGCATCCTGTTGATAGGGCTCAGTCTGAAACATTGGCTGGTCGTTGTCCTCCACAGGTGCTTCTTGATCTGCGGAGTTCTTCCAGAACTTTGTGGCCCTAGTCTACTCAACCTCTCCTTCTTGGCCCAACCAATCATTCCTTAAACAAATATAGTGATTTTTTATTGCTACACTCCATCAATGTCAAATTCTTGCTTTGGGTGAGGAGACCAGAAGGGTAAAAAGAAATTCCTGATGCAGTCTTACCAAGGGTCCTCTGCAATTGCAATAAAACTTGGATACCACCGTAAAGCAAATCTTCTCAAACTAAAGGACTGTTTGCTTGCTGTGCCCACATACTAGCCTTTCACAATTTTTTAGCACAGGTACAGCCAGGTTCCTTAAACATGACCAGTACCCAAACTCTCATCATTTTCTCTGATTTTCTGTCAAGTACACCATAGTGGATGACCTCACATTTTTGCATTTATATTATATAAATTATAATATCACCAATTATATTTCACCTACCAAAGATTCCAATTGTCTACCCTATCAATGCTTCTCGTAATTTTAAAACCATCAGCCAGGTCTCCCTTCAGCTTCCAATGCTCTGAGGAGAACAACCCAAGTTTGTCCAACTTATTCAACATAACCCAGGCAGCATTCCAATAAATTTCTTCCACACCTTTTCCACAATTTCCTCATCCTTCCTATACTGAGATGACTAGAACTGCACACAATATTCCAAATGTGGACTGACTACGTTTTTAAATAGCTGCAGCTTGACTTCTTTACTCTTATACTCAGCTCCTCTACCAGCGACGACAAGCATGCCATATGACTTCTTTACCATCTTAACTAATTGCCTTGCCACCTTCAGTGAAACATGGACATGGACTCCAAAATCCCTCGACTCCTCAATGTTATTAAGGGGCATTCCATTAACTGTATTCTTCATCCTTCTATTGGACCACTCAAAATGCAACACCACATATTTGTCCAGATTAAACTTCATCTGCCACTTGTCTGCCCATATACGTAATTATCCAGCTGTATTTGTTGATAGTCCTTTACACTGCTCACAACTCTATTGCTCTTGGTGTTATCTGCTAACTTCCTAATGCATCCTTCTGTATTTTTGTCCAAATCATTAACATACAGTATATCACAAACAACAGCAGGCCCAGACTCAATCCTTATGAAACACCATTGGTCATCATAGACCTCACTAGAATAACAGCCTCTACCCCTATTCTCCATCTCCTATGGGCAAGCCAGTTCTGAATTCAAATTTGCAAAATATCCTGGATCCCATGCAACATTATCTTCTGAATCAAACTGTTATGAGAGTCCTTGTCAAATGCCTTAACTACCATATAGTTAACATTGACTACATTACTCTTATCAAAGTCTTTTGACACTTCCTCTAAAAACTCTATCAAGCTTGTAAGGCATGACCCATTCTGCACAAAGCACTGCTGCCTGTCCCTAAGCCTTTCCAAATGCATAGAAATCGTATCCTTTGATGTGCTCTACAATAGTTTCATTATCACTAATGTGACAGTCACTGGCCTATGGCTACCTGGATTGTCCCTGCCTCCTTTCTTGGACAAAGATAAAACATTTGCTACTCTCCAGTCCTCAGGGACCTCACCTGTTGCTAGTAAGGACATAAAGATCCTTATCAATGCCCCTAATTGTACCTGCAAAATTCTGACAAATTAGTCAGACACGATTTCCTTATTATAAATTCACATTAATTCTGCTCTATCCTCTTATTCTTTACAAAGCAACTACACTTTCCCCCTGGGGTACTAGAAGTGCCTGTTCTGCTGTCACAAGCTGACTCAAGCTGTATTCCATCTTTTCCGACAAGGGCAAGGGAACTGTAGACGTGAATGTTCTGTAATCCAGATGGGTGACATGGCTGCTTCAGCTGTATAGCTGCGGTTCTATGCCATGAGGGAGTTGTGCAGCTGAGGACTGGAGCAGTGCTAAGCATTTGAGGAAGAGGCAAAAACTGTTAGTGTAGGAAATGAGTCCTCGCTAATAGAATAATCTGTTGATTGATGAGGAATATGCACATACGGATGTAACTTTAATTCAAGGTCTATCCACACCTTCAGGTAGGACTAGAAGATGTCATGGATCTATTTTAAAGACAACTAGGATAGATATCACTAATATCTTGTCAATTAATTGCCAATTACAAGCAAAACAGGTTCACTCACTTCGTTACTGAAAGCTGTAGATAGATGATTGATGCTTGGCCTAAAAACAACTTATTGTGACTTACTGAATACTATTCACAACTGGCAAAGAAGTACAGAATGAGTGATAGTGGGTCAGTGAAATGAATATGGGGCATCAGTTGGAGAGAACTGAATGAACAAAACTGTTGGCAAACTTACTGATTAGACCTGGGAGAAGGTTCACTGAATTAACACTAATCAAAATAGAGAATTTTTACTAAATAAATATTTAAAATATCTGGTAAAGAAATGCCTGCTTTACTGCCGCTGCTACTGTGCGATCGAGAATCTCCGGAGGGGAAGGCCCCAACTCCTCGGTTTTGCCTACTGCCTGTTGCTGGGGCCAGGGTCGAAGCGCTCGGCAGAGATGGTGCTCGGTGCTCAGTGTCGGAGGGCTGGTCGGAGGCTCAAAATTTTCGGACGGACTCAGGAGTCGGCTGTGGTCAGGTGTTTCCAGGATGCTGCATTGGCAAGTTTGCGGCGCTGGAGGTTCATGGCATGGAGAGTTTTTCTTCCTTCTACCGTCTGTGTGAGATGATGGGACTTTTCGAGAGACTTTGAGACTTTTTTTTTACCGTGCCCATGGTCTGTTCTTTATCAAATTACGGTATTGCTTTGCACTGTTGTAACTATATGTTATAATTATGTGGTTTTTGTCAATTTTTCAGTCTTGATTTGTCTTGTGTTTCTGTGATATCATTCTGGAGGAACATTGTATTATTTCTTAATGCATGCCTTACTAAATGACAATAAAAGAGGACTGCGTGTCCTCATAATCTAATCTAATCTAATCTAATCTAAAGGAATCACTGAATAAATAAAACCAAACTGTAGGGGCATTCAAAGGTTCAAAGATTTAAAAATTCAAAGGTTATTTTTATTGTCAAAGAATACATCTGCAATACAACTCTGATATTTGTCTTCTCCAGGTAGCCATGAAATACAGAAAGACCATGGGGTTGATGAAAGAAAAGACATCAACCCCCACCTCCGCATGAAAAAAAAGAAACAAAACTCACAAACTTCAAAATACCCCACCCCTCCTGAGTAGGAAAAAATCAGTGACAATAGCAACAAATTCCCAACCTCTCCCCTGCAAAAAAACCCAGCAACAATAACAATCCCCGACATCGAATAAAGAATGAAAGATAGTTGGAGAAAATTCACCTAATAAATATTAAACATGATTGTGAGATCATACTGAATAAAGAACTCCAAAGCAGATTCATTTTTCAAGTGGTAAACTTGCACTCAGTCCACTTAAAATTTCTGTCCATTATTTTAGGCATGATCTTAAGAATTTACTATTAAAAATATATCTGCTGTACTAACTTATGAAGAACACAAATCCTTTTGAACGTATGCAACATTTGAAGGCACATTTTCCAAGAAAAAATATTCAAGGATATTGCTCACAAAAATTACAATTATGTTTAACAGATAAAATGATTGGCAGTGCATTCTACATTGTCATGGTCCTTTGTGCGATTAAATTTTGTTAGACTCTTAGAGATAATGTTACCTTACGATGGACTTCTCATCTAAAAGAGATAACCAATTTGTACTTACCCCTTCAATCTCCCCCATTCTTTTAAAACCAAAAATACTATCAGCTGCATAATTTGATTTCTTGTTAGTCACTTAATATCCAGGGAATGAGGAAACCCCCAACCTGTATCTCACAGCTTTAGAACATATGAAATAAGAGAAGGCTGTTCTCTGTAATTGAATATGATCATGGTTGATCTTTATCTTGATCTCAGTTCCACTACACTGTGCCAACACCATATCTATAGTTCCCTCGATATCTGCCTTAAATATACTAATCAAACTCAATAAATTACAACTAATTAAATTCCAAATTAAATTAAATTACAAGCAATTAAATTCGGTGAACTTGAGTCACGATAACGTAGGTATGGCAAGGGTAGCCTTGGCTGGGAGCAGATGCTGCATCAAGCTCCAAGAGTAGAAAACAAACCTGCAAAGCTCCATCACTCTCTGTCAATAAAATCATGGAGTCAGATTAAAGCGTCGATGACCAAGAGTGGAAAAGGAACTGGTGTTCAGCACTGTCTGCCTGCATTTGACCCACCTCCCTCGCTTTGCATTATGACCATCGGGGGAAGGATGTGATGGTACAGGGGTCTTGTGTCCCATGGTGCCAGGTTGGGGAACAGTTGTTTCTCTGCTGCCTGGACCAGCTTCACTCAGCTCAGTGCTGAACTGACGACACGGCTCGTAAACTCGTTTTTGAGGACTCTACCGTTCGTCTTCTACTTTTTTTTCCCATTTGCACGATTTGTCCTCTTTTGCAAAATCAATATTCATCATTCTTTGTCTGTTGTGTTTCTTTGTTTCATAGGTGTTGGCAAAAAGATGAATCTCAGACATTGGATATAGTATACATATTTTGATAATAAATTCTGATGCATTGCAGCTACATGATATGGGAGGAGATGGATCCCGATTGTGGTTCCTATTGACCACATCTGTAGCAATTGTTCGTTACTTGGAGAACTTGGGCTCAAAATTAATTACCTAGAATCTAAGCTACAAACACTGTGATGTATCAGGGAGGGGAAGAGTTACCTGGACACTGTGTTTTGGGAGGCAATCACACCCATCAAATTTGATCTGTGAAAGGGAAAACAAGGTGTGGCACAATTTTCTGTCACGAGGATCAAGAGTCCTAGCGCCCAGGTCAGGGACATCTCATCTGACCTGTAGAGGAATTTGGAGTGGGAGGGGAAAGATCCAATTGTTGTGGTCCATGTGAGTACCAACAATGTAGGACGAACAAGGAAAGAAAGAATTTGAGAATTTGAGAATTTGAGGGCCGAAATGCAGATGCAACAAAGGTAGTATTCTCTGGATTGTTGCCTGAAAAAGTACAAATTAGCACAGGGTTAGTAAGAGCAGAGAGCTAAGTGTGTGGCTCAATGTTTGGTGAAGGATAAAAAGATTTAAATTCGTTGGGCATTGACACCAGTACTGAGGAAGAAGGAGCTTTTCTGATGGGGTGACCTCCACCTGCACCATGTTGGCACCAGGGTCCTGGCAAATCGCAAACCTAGAGCTTAAAGCTAAATAGCAGGGTGAGGGTGGGTTCTACATCTTGGAAAAGTTTGGATAAAGTGAAAGGGAAGGAGAGGGCTGGAGAGATTACATTAATCTCCAGAATAAAGAATAAGACAAAAAGTATATATAGGGACAAGTATTTAAATTTGGGCAACATGAAGACAAAATTTAAAAAAAGATTGTTGAATACAGGACTAAAGGTGTTATGTTTGAATGCATATACTTTACAAAATAAGGTAGATGATCTTGTAGTGCAGTTAGAAATTGTCTGATATGACTTACTGAGCATCACTGAGTCATGGTTGAAAGCTTAAAATCTAAGGTTACACATGATATTGAAGGGAGAGGTAGTTGGGCATTTGAGGAAGGTATGAGGTGGCTTTGTCAGTAAAAAAATGGAATCAAGCCCTTAGAAAACAATGCCATAACATCAGAAAACATAGGATCCTAGTGGGCAGAGTTAAGAAATTGCAAGAGTGAAAAGACCCTGATGGGAATTATATACAGACCTCAGAACAGTGATCACAGGATCCTGCATAATCCAGAGATTCACCAATCACTTGGTGAAGAATTTCATTCCCTCTCTTTCTGGAACAAGCAACCCTTTCTAATGCTGTGATTCCAGTTATGCCAGCCAGAACAGAGAAAAATAACTCTTCATGTATGCATATGTGAACCCTTATATGAATTTTAGACATTTCATAAAGAACGCTTATTCTTTAAAATCAAGAGTACAGCATTGCTAAATCTCTGGAAGGATAAAACTGCCAATCAGGAATCAACCTGATGAACCGTCACTGTACTCTTTTTACTGAAAGGATATGTTATTGGCTTCTTCCACAGTACAGAGTGATGCAAAGCACTTATTCAGTTCACCTTGTTCCCCGGTACTACCTCTCCAGTATCATTTTCTAGCAGTCAAATGTCCAATCTTGCCTTTAATTTACTCTCGATAGACCTGAAAATCTTTTGGTATCCTCTTTTATAATATTGGCTAGTTTTTCTTCCTATTTCATCTTTTCCCTTTTTATTGCTGTTTTGCTTTTTATTGGTGTTTAAAAGCTTTCCACTCCACTAGTTTCCCTCTAAATTTTGCTATGTTTTTGCCCTCCTTTGACTTTCATGCCGTCGTTGACTACACTTGTCAGCCACCATTGCCCTATCCTTCCTTTAGAATAATTCTTCATCTCTGGACGATCCTGTATCATCCAAGTTACTCACAGAAACTCCAGCCATTGCTGCTAGTCATCCCTGCTAGTGTCCCCTTCCAATCAGCTTTCAGTAGCTCCTCTCTCATGCCTCTGTAGTTACCTGGACTCAACTACGATACTAATATATTCGACTTTAGCTTCTCTCTCTCAAACTGCAGGATGAATTCTATCACATCATGATCACTGCCTTGCTGGGGTTCCTTTACCTTGAACTCCCTAATCAAATCTTTTTGATTATACAATTTCTGAGCTAGATTGGCCTTTTCCTTAGTGAGCTCAACCACAAAAAGCCATCTTGTAGGCATTCCACAAATACCTTCTCTTGGAATCCAGCACCAACCAAATTTTCCCAATCTATCTGCATATTGCAAACCACCATGACCATCGCAACATTACCCTTTTCACACGCCCTTTGTAACTTGTACCTCACATCCTGGCTACTGTTCAGAGGCCTGTATATAACTCCCATCAGGCTTTTTTAACTCTTGCAGCTTCTTAACTCTACCCACAAGAATTCTACATAGAACGTGGCACAGTACATGCCCTTTGGCCCACACTGTTCAGCTGAACCTTTAACCTATCCAAGATCAATCTAACCTTTACCTGCCATATAGTCTTTCATTTTTCTCTCCCCATCCATGTGCCTAACTAAGAGGTTCTTAAATGTTCTTAACATATCTGCCTCTACACTGCCCCTGGCAGTAATGTCACACACCTACTACTCTCTGTTTAAAAAACCCAGAGACAAGGCCAGAGTAAAGACTGGGAAAGAAATGCAGATAAACTGCATTTCAGTGCACCATGTTTAACAGATAAAGCAGATGAATTCGGAGTATGGATTAGCTCTGGTATGTTATAGCCATATTGGAAATGTGGTTGAATGAAGGCCAGGACTGACAGCTTGATATGTAGATGTAAATGCTGCAGGAGTGATAGAGATACAAGTAAGCAAGGAGGACACATTGATTCTTTGATAAGGAAGGACATAACTATACTATGTGGAGAATGCTTTCTTTAGATCCATCCAGTGTGTGTAGAACTCAGAAACAAGAAGAGGAGCATTACTGTAGTGGGGCTGTATTATAGAATCATTCTATAGCATTCATTATAATTCATAATATAGAATTCATGACATGAATAGTAAATATTCAATGAATGTTTAACTATTGGATACAGCAATATCATTAAAAAATGCATTTTTAGGTATATGTAGGAGTGGGCTTAAGAGAGAGATGAGACAAATCCAAGGAATTGGGACTAACTGTATGGAAACTGGTTGCATAGTCTCATTGGGCTGAATGGTCTGTATCTGTGCTATATTGCTCTATGATTCTATAAAACACAGTATCACCCAACAGTCAGTGAGATCCTGAGCATGTCTACAGAGAAATTGCTTATACCGTAGCTGTAACAATAACAGGCTGTACTAGGGGAGATTTTAATTTCCATGGTACTGATTGGATCACACAGAGTGTTAAGGGCCTCGATGAGGTAAAATTTGTCAAATGTGTCCAGAAAGGTTTTCTGAGTCACAGGGCTAACTTTAGAGAAATGAGGTAGAATCCATCAGTAGACCAACTGGGTGATCCTGTTTGAAGGGAAAGGATTGAACGGCAAGAGGGAGGCTTTTAAGAGTGTGATGCCAAGGGTCCAGGAGCAGCATTTTCTTTGAAGGGTAAAGTCAGCAAGTTGTGGGAAACTTAGCTGACGAGAGACAAAGGCTTTCTTCAAGGCAAAGAGAAGGAAGTATACACTGGGGTTGGGAGGTTGGGAACTAGTGAATCCTTTGATCATAACAAATTTAGGAATACCAAACAGGGAAATCAGGAAGGGAAAAACAGTGTGAAATGGATCTGACACGCAAAGTTAATGAAGATCCCAAAAGGTCTATAGCTATATTAGGAACACAAGTGTGGTTAGGGAGAAATTAGGTCCCCTTAGATCAGCAAAGCTTCCAATCTCTTGAGCTAAAGATGGGTGGGATATTAACAATATTTCTCTTTGGTGTTTACGAAGGCGAAAATCATGGTTGTTCAAGAGTTAAGGGAAAAAAGCAGAGATGTTTTGGAGGAAATTCATATTAATAGAAAGGATGTAAGAAACTCTTAGACAAATGGATCAAGGAAAAATTGGGGGCTATGTGGGAGGGAAGCATTAGGTTGATTTTGAAGGAAAGGGTAAGCACGACATTGTGGACTGAATGGCCTATACTGTCTGAATTGTTCTATGAGATGTTGGCCAGACTAAACCTTTATTCCTTGGAGTGTAGGAGAATGAGGACTGACCTTTATCGAGGTTTACAAAATCACAACAGGCCTCAATAAAGTGGAAGGCAACAATCTTTTCCTTAAGCTCGGGGAGTCCAGAGATTTAGGGCGAGAGGCAAAAATTTTAAAGGGACTTGAGGAACAACATTTTCATGCAGGGGGTGAGTATATGGTGTGAGCTGTGAGAGGAAGTGGTTAAGGCACATGCAATATTTGCTCGGTTAGGTACATGCGAGAAGAGGGTGGGGCCTTGGAGGGAGATGGGGTTAATGTGGAAATTGGGAATAGATGCATGAGCACCATAGTCAGCATGAATTCAATGGGCTGAAGGGCCTGTATTTGTGCTGTACTGATCTGACTCATGCTAAGAACTAGTATACAATTTGCCTTACCAATCTCTTTTTGAAACTACATATTACTTATCAATGAATTATGTGGAAGTGTAACATGTCCCTTTGAATATTTAAACAACTTCAACATTTCACTTGTTTCTCCCAACTTTGCACATGATATCCCATCTGACAGTTCCTCACCCCAAACCTATTGATAACTCCAAATTCAAAAATAGTTCACTTAATTCCACTCCTAATAATTAATTCTTCATTTGTTTCCCAAGCTGCATTTTGGGCATGAACCATAAATTTGCCTTGTGAGTCTGTTGAGTCTAATTGGCAAGAAAGCTAGAGGTGAGATAAGGAGATATTTCTTAAAACACAAGTGGTCGTGACCCGAAAAACTCAATCAGAAAGCATGGTAGAAACAGATTCAATAATCAATTCCATAAAGCAGTTGGGGAAAAAAAACTTGAAGAAAACTAGTCTATAGGAAAAAGACAGGGAGGCGAAACTAATTAGATTATTCTTTTAATCAGATGATATATATGACTCTGGTAGTCTGGTAATTGTGTATGTCAGTTCTTGGAAGTGTAAAGTGCCAAGAAGTCAGTTTTGTTTGGGTGTCACAGATCAACATGAAGTTTGGTATGGGCCCTCAGATTCTAAGAACTTTCTAGAAGGGCATAATTGAGAGCATCCTGACTGGCTGTATCACTGCCTGGTATGAGAACTGTACTTCTCTCAATTGCAGGACTCCACAGAGGGTGGTGCGAACTGCCCAGCGCATGTGCAGATGTGAACTTCCTACTATTCAGGACATTTACAAAGACAGGTGTGTAAAAAGGGCCCAAAGGATCACTGGGGACCCTAGTCACCCCAACCACAAACTGTTCCAGCTGCTACCATCTGGGAAACAGTACCACAGCATAAAAGCCAGGAAAGCTTCTTTCACCAGGCCATCAGACTGCTAATTCATGCTGACACAACTGTATTTCTATGTTATATTGACTGTCCAGTCATACATACTATTTATTATAAATTACTATAAGTTGCACATTGCACATTTAGACAGAGATGTAATGTAAGGACTTTTACTCCTCGTGTATATGAAGGATGTACGTAATAAAGTCAATTCAATTCAATTTGATTCATAGTTGTCGTGAGTCAACTAATCCCATCTGGAGTGCCAGGAAGTTATACTAATGCTGACTACATTTTCTCGTCACTGTTACCCAACAACATCCACTGGGTAAATTCATGTCTGGACATTCTAGATCAAACTGCCTTTGAAATATGGTCACTCACTGAGGTTGCTCTCGAACTGATTTTAATCAGGAAGTATGCTTAGTGGGCAACAGAAAAGATATCAGCTCTGTATACTGCTAGACAAGGTCAAAATGACCCCGTTTCCTGGGCTTACTGAGGAGGACTGAGCCTTTTGTCAGTATAGTTATTTAATACTTTACTGCAAGAGGAAAATAAAAGTTAATTCTTAATGAGGAAAGGACAAACAAGACAAATATTTCAAACCTGACTGATAACGCTCACTCTGAATTTCAGCAATTCTTTCCTCTTCTGGGAACTGCCATGGTGTGCTTCAGATCATCTCCGAGAGTGTAGACCAGCAGCTCTTTAATTACTCTCTGATCAGGTAACTCGTCGTTTAACTGGTTGTTGCATACACAATTTTCTACCTGTGTTAAGTAAAAATTTTTAAATGGTCCTTTCCAGCCCAAGAGTTCATTGGTACTCTAAAGCACAGATTTCATGAAGGTTGTGGATAAAGGAATGATTTCAGAAGCAGTGAAATGAGACAGAATCAAAATCATTTGATTGATGTAAAACAAATATGGTTAGTTAAAAGGACAGACACCTTACAGTCATTTTAAATTGCATACTTCACTGTTTACTGGCTTAGATAATTTAATTTAATTGCCACTGTCTTTCTTAGCCCTATAATTTGGTTACTGCTGTTTGTAGTTTTATGATCAGAGCAAAGCCCTTTAATAGCATGCTTTCATATTTACGACATACATTCTTAATACTTTCTGCACGGGTGGAATATAGATACTTAAGGTTGACAATGTACTCAGCCCATGACCAGGAACATGGGCACTTCAATCATGCAAGTTCTGTAAACAATGCTTTAAATCAGATGTCACGTTTAGGAGTCTTTTGTTGAGCTGTAGCTTTTTCCTGTTTGGCTGGTACTGTCACGCAACTCATCCAGAAAAGTCACTTCCTTTTCACTGCATTTGGTTGCCAGCACCATAAAAATGCATCCACGTGGATGGGATTAGGGCTCTGCTCCAATTGTTATTGTTTGTTAGAGTAACTTCACTTGTATCATTCACTTGAGTGGCCTGGGCATATCTGAGGTCTCCTTGCATCTCCCCTCTGATTTATCCCCATCACCAGCTCCTCCCCCATTCCCACTTTTCTAGTAGCTGTGGCTCCAGTCTATGGAAGATTCATGGCCCTCTGCTTGCGGTGGAGATGATGACAATCAGAGCACAACCCAAGGGGTCCAGTGTAAGCTCTCGAAGTTAAGTCGAGGTAACGTTATGGCACCATCCACAATCTCTTCATTCGGGTTCCTCTCCATTGCTGCCAGTGATTGCCGATATCTCACTAAATTTGGTCCCATCTCTCAGAGATATTTGTCTAATTGCAGAACAGTGCAGAGCACAGATTTTCAATCTCTCTTTGTGCTTCAGTTAGGCAGGAAATCCTTAGGTCAAGTCCAGCCAGATAGATCTGAAAAAAAAAATTTCAATGTGGAAGATTAAAATGAGGCACTCTTTGGGCTATGGTGGGGTGGGTGTGTGCGTGAGGTCTCCCATGAGATGACTGTGGAAGGTTAAGGAAAACTAACAGTGTAGTGCGCACTTATATGTTAAATCTAACTGACATACAACAGATGAGATTCAAAGAAGTCCTAAAAGCCAACATGAAGAAATGTAACATCAACATCAACAATTGGGAAACCACTGCCAAGGACAGGAAACTCTGGCAAGCCATCATCTGAGCAGGAACAGCAACTTTCGAAGCCAACGGATGTACAGAATTAGAAGAAAAGAGAAGAAAATAGAAGGAGAGGCAGCAACAACCAAAGCCCGATCTGCCATCCGGAACTAACGTGTCCTGAATACAGAAGAACTTTCAAAGCCAAGATTGGACTCATAAGCCACTTGAGAGCCCATAAGTAGATCAACATCATCCTCGACCTCGAGGGACAGCCACGACGACGACAACAATATTTCAGATTTCTGGGTTGCTTCATTACTGATGTTGTGAGAAGACACATGGATAGTCTATTTTAATTTATACTTTCCAATTTTCAGGAAAATGTGCATATTATATTTATCAAGTTTGCAGATGATACCACCTTCTCAGAAAAGTGGAAAGTAAAAAAGGTTGTCTAACCTTACAACAAGAGATAAATCAATATTAGATATGAGAAGCAAGAGGGCAGCTGGGAAAAAGAGTAGGTCCCCTGAGGAACCAGAAGGGAAGTCTTTGTGTACCAACAGGGGTGTGTCCTGGATGAATACTTTCATCTGGGAGAAAGGTGTGGAGGATAGAGATTTAGGGGAGATATACACTGAACTCTGGTATTAGTATAGAAAGACTATATAGATTCTTGATTGGTCAAGACATGGAAGGATATGGGGAGAAGACAGGAGATTGGGGCTGAGAGGAAAATTGCATCAGCCATGATGAAATGGTGGAGCAAACACAGTGGGCCAAATGGATCAATTCTGCTCCTAAGTCTTATGGGCTGCATAGACATAGTGAGACAAAGGATATGTTTCTATGCTGTACAACTCTAGGACTCGGTAACATCTAGAATAGAAGTTTAAGGACAATTCAGTGAACAGAATGGGGCTCGGTAATGGCACTCAACTTGTGGCTCTACATTAGCTTAGATATTGGTACAGAGATTCTCAGGTCATTTGATGCTAACGTGTTCTCCACTATTGACAGCCACCATGGTGGTTCAGGAACTATACACAGGATCTCTCTATTTCTTTAAAGTAACAAGTGGCTAAATTTTTGGTCAGAACTCTTAAATGGATCATCAAGAAAGATTTTAATAAAATTTCACCAATGAGGTGTATGAAGTAGCGTGTGAGAGTGACATCATGCAGGACGGGAGCCATTTGAAATCTGCAAATCTCATCAGGAGTGAGTCTTATTTGAGGCCATAAAAAGAAAGGAGGTGTAAGTGGAGCGGCCATTTTGGGAGTGGGCCAGTGTTAGAGTGGTCAGGCTGTGGCTCAACAGGCTTCAGCAATAACAGGCAGAGACTAAAAGTGCTGAGTTGTTTGGAGTCATTTAGTTGATAGTAGAACTTAAGCTTATGAAGTTAAAGCCAAAGTTAGAACAAGTATAGACAGGATGGTAGTTAGGGCAGAGGAATGTTCCTCCTGTAAGATGTGGAATTGCAGGGTACCGAATAGTCTCCCTGATACATAAGCCAGAAGTGCATTCAAATTCAGTTCTTGACTGACAAGGTTAAGGAACTGGAAATGGAGCTGGATGTACTCAGGACCATCGAGGAGGTTGAAAACCTTACAGATGAGGCATTTACTGAGGTAGTCTCACCGAGAGTGCAGGATTCAGATAGCAGATGAGTGACCACCAGGAGAAGTAATGGAAGTAAGCAGCTAGTGTAGAATTTCCCTGAGGTTATTCCCCTCAGCAACATGTATACCCCTTTGGATACAGCTAGGGTCGGGGATGATCTATCAGGACAGACCAGCAACAGCCAAGCCAGGGGCACTGTGGTTGGCTCTGCGCTCAGCAGGGAAAGGTAATAATTAGGAAGCTCAAGGTATAGGAGCCCTTTGAAGACAGTGATCATAATATGACAGAATTCACCCGCAATTTGAGAGAGAGAAGATAAAGTCAGATGCACAGTATTACAGTGGAATAAAGGGAATTACAGAGGCATGAGAGAAGAGCTGGGCAAGGTTGATGGGAGGGGGCACAAGCAGAAATGATGGCAGAACAACAATGGCTGGAGTTTCTGGGAGCAATTCAGAAGGCACAAGATAGATACATCCCAAAGGTGAAGAAGTATTCTAAAGGGCAGATGAGGTAACCATGGCTGACAAGGGAAGTCAAAGAAAGCATAAAAAGAGGAGGCATATAATATAGCAACAATTAGTGGGAATTTGGAGGATTAGGAAGCTTTTAAAAACCCACAGAAGCAATTAAAAAAGCCATAAGGAGAGAAAAGATTAAATATGAAGATAAACTGGCCAATGATATAAAAAAGGACACCAGAAGTTTTTCAGATATACAATAGAAAGAGAAAAGAGAAGGGAGAGTGGATATCGGACCACTGGAAAATGGCACTGTAGAGGTAGTAACAGGGGACAAAGAATTGGTGGACAAACCTAGTAAGTATTTTGTGTCAGTCTTCACTGTGGAAGACACTAACAGTATGCTGAAATTTTGAGGCTGTCAGTAGTGAATGTATTTGCTATTGCTAGGGAGAAGGTGCTTGGGAAGATGAAAGGTCTGAAGGTAGATGAGTCACCTGGACCAGATGGACTACACCCCAGGGTGAAGAGATTGAGGAGGCATTAGTAATGATCTGTCAAGAATGACTAGATTCTGGAATGGTTCTGGAGGACTGGAAAATTTCAAATGTCACTCCACTTTTTAAGAAGGGAGAAAAGCAGAAGAAAGAAAATTTTACACCAGTTAGCCTGACTTCAGTGGTTTAGAAGGTGTTAGAGTCTATTATTAAGGATGATGTTTTGGGGTACTTGGAGGCAGATGATAAAATAGACCAAAGTCAGCATGATTTCCTTAAGGGGAATACTTGACTGACAAATCTGTTGGAATTCCTTGAAGAAAGAACAGGCAAGATAAACAAAGGAAAGTCATTGGATTTTGGTTACATGGATTTTCAGAAGGCCTTTGGCAAGGTGCCACACATGAGGCTGCTTAACAAGCTAAGAGCCCATAGTATTACAGGAAGGTACTAGTATGGATAGAAGATTGGTTGACTGGCAGGAGGCAAAGAGAGGGAATAAAGGGGGCCTTTTCTAGTTGGCTGCCAGTGACTAGTGGGGTTCCGCAGTAGTCATTGTTGGGACCACTTCTTTTCACTTTATATGTCAATGATTTGGATGATGAAATTGATGGCTTCATGGCCACATTTACGGGCAATACAAAGATAGCTTGGAGGGGCAGATAGGGGTGAGGAAGCAGGGAGGCTGCAGAAAGACTCAGACAGATTGGAAGAATGGGTGGAAGGAATACAGTGCAGGGAATGTATGGTCATGCACTTTGGTAGAAGGAATAAAGGAGTAGCCTATTTTATAAATGGGGAGAAAATTTAAAACTCAAAGGTGAAAAAGGGCTTGAAAGTTCTTGTGCAGGATTCCCTAAAGGTAAACTTGCAGTTTGAGTCAGTGATAAGGAAGTCAAATGCAATGTTAACATTCATTTTGAGAGGGACATAATAGAATAGAATATAAAAGCAAAGATGTGATGCTGAGGCTTTATCTGGCATTGATCAGACCACACTTAGCACATAGTGAGCAGTTTTGGGCCACTTATCTAAGGAAAGATGTGCTGACATTGGAGGGGATCCAGAGAAGGTTCATGATAATGAATCTGGGAATGAAAGGGTTAATGTATGAAGAGTGTTTGATGGCTCTGGGCCTGTGCTTGCTGGAGTTCCAAAGAATGGGGTGGGTGGGTGGGGGGGATCTAATTGAAGCCTGGCGAATACCTAGACATAGTGGATGTGGAGAGGGTGTTTCTTTCCCATAGTGTGTGAGTTTAGGACTAGAGGATGGAGCCTTAGAATAGAGGGGCTTGCCTTTAGAACAGAGATGAGTAGGGATTTCTGTAGCCAGAGGGTGGCGAACCTGTGGAATTCATTGCCATGAATGGCCGTGGAGGTCAAGCCATTAAGTATATTTAAAGTGGAGGATGGTAGGTTCTTGATAAGTCAGGACGTCAAATGAGCGATAGTAAATCAAACCTGATGGACTGGCAGAACAGACTCGATGGGCCGAATAGTCCAATCCTGCTCCTAGGTCTTGTGGTCTTATAGTCTAAATTATGTCTGACAAAGCAGTGGCCTTAAATCCATCCTTACGTTCTGAATGGTTCTGAGTTTTTGTCCTTTCATATGCTGGGTGAGCACATCGATTTATATTTTTATTTCGGATTTTAGAACTAAACTTATCCTTTTGATTTCTTTCTTCGAACTGACATTTCTGCTAAAGCTGTCTTTTTAACAACCCATGTTTCTGCCCTAGATTCCAGGAGGTAGGATATCTGCTGGGAGCAGAGGATACTACCCTGAGTAAGTAATTCTAATTATTCTCCTTTTTGGACATTCCTTTGAGGATTTGGTTGAATTCCAGTTCTGTAAGCTTTGAGGTGATTAATGATTCCAGTGTGAGGTGTGGAGACTCCCCCTGTAGGTAGCAGGAGGAGGTGGAAAGGGAGGAAGAGTTGGTAGGAGTGGGAGATGGTGCAACCTTTCTGCCATCTTTGCTGTGTGTCTATTGTTCATAAGCCAAGATTAGGAGAAGCACCTTGCAATTCTCAATTTTGAGATATTCCTCCTCCTCTTTGGGGGTCCTGGCCAAGAAAATCGCATGAATTGGCGATGAAGTGATCGTTTCTCTAGGAGGCTTTGCCAACATCCTTGATCTAATTCCTCTCTGTTGTGATAGAATTGAGGATAGAGCATCTATTCGGCACCATCTTGCAAACAGTGCTCCCCACCTATCCGAATTGGTACTGAGTGTAAATAGAATCTAGCTTTGGGGCCATTGGCCTGGAAAAGGCAACAGTGTTCATTTATTTATCGTGTCAGTGAATTTGGAAGTATTTGTGAAAATCATATTGGTGTTTTCATTGTTTTAGACCTTCACTTGACAGTACAGAGGAGCGGTTAATTGATTAATATGTAAATGGCTCTGTACCATTGAGTTTTCACCACTACCGGCAGTTCACCATATCATAGTAGCGATACCCCATGATTTACCAGGATAGACAGCTGGGAAGCTGCAGAACCATTCTGGATCATGCCCATTTCTCACTGCTGTGGTCAAGCAGAGATGCAGAAGCCTAAAGTCCCACACTGCCAGTTTTAGGAGCAGCTAAGTACCTTCCTACATCCATCAGGTCTCTTGAACAACCTGCACAGTTCTAATCCTACCTTAGCCATAGAGTACTGCAGGCTACGTCTTGCACCATGGATTTGTCACTAATCATTAGTTTTTGCAGAAATATCTTGATTGGTATCGTCTTTTTTTCTCTCTTCACTGTCTTGTATAATTTATGTTTTGTCTCAATCTATGCACCAGTAATGCCACTGCAGGCAAGTTTTTCATTATATTTGTAATTCACTGTATTTGAGCACATGACAAGTAAACTCATCTTTGTCAGGCCTACACTGACAGGCACCTCTCAGTCTCCACGCAGCTAACAAGAGTCACCTGCTACTTGCTTCCAACTTATTGCCTGCAGCCTGTTTCAGAACAGCTCTCATCTACAATCTTTGTTCACCAACAGAACCTGCCAGCTTATTATTTTTCAGTTTATTAGTAAATTGTCGTTTACTGCTAAATCATCTCCACTCTCAGCTTTTGGGTTAAGCCTCTTCTATATTTCCTGACAGAATGGACGAACCAACAATTAACCGACAGAGTTTCCTCACCTAAAGAAACTTGTCCATTGACAGGAACACGTGATCGAGAAGCAGCAGGAATTCATTGACCATGTGCTTGCCACTCTCAACCAACTTTCTGTCTCAGCTGGTTTCTCCTAGCCTTCAGTTACCTTACTGCCTTGTCGTACTATGTATCTGTTCCCTCTTGTTTTGTGCCCCTCCTGGTTTGTTATTTTGCAGTTCATTAGAAAAACATCATTTACTGCTAAATCGTCTCCACTGTTCTGCTTTTGGGTCAAGTTTTCTCTACCTTTCCTGATGACTTTGCATTTGTTGTCACCAAGTATACCTTGGTGATCTTAAAGCGATACCTCTGTGAGAAAAGGAGACAGGAAATCTTGAGCATTCTGTCTTTGTCCCCTCTCCTGCTGGCAGAAATAGAAGTGGCGTTCATTTCACTTGACCCTTTGAGTTCCCGCAGTATTCTGTGTGTTCCTCCAGTTTTCAATATCTTCAGTTTCTTCATCTTCCTCTCCTACAACTCTGATTGCTAAGGAACGTTCAGGAGCTTCACCTCTCTCCAGAGGTTGCCCTGTATAAGGCCAGTTCGCAGCCTATCAGGGTCTCAGTCCCAACCCTACAGAGCCTTTCCTCATTTGCTCAGCTCAGCAACTAGAGCCTCCATTGAAAGGAGGGACCTCACCTGTAATGTATATAACTCCCTGTATTAATGGGTCTAAACCCCATTTTAATGTTGCCACTATTTATTAATATGTCTATTAAATTGAGATGAATTAAAATCTAAACGAGATTTATGTTTCCCCATTTTACACAAATATCTTAAAATTCCAGGAAAGCAGCAAACTTTAAGGACACATAACAACCCTTGATATTATTTGGTTTTTAGCTGAGCTCTACCTCATTGGTTGTTGCATGCTATCATCATTCTAAATCTAGCTAAATGTTTTTTGCTTTCAGAGGCTACACTTTATTTTCTTGAAAATATTGTACATTGGAAGTCTTCCTATGATTTTGTAATTTCACAAGCTGTGGCAATCCTCTCTTACTCAACAGTTTCCTGATTGTTTAGCTACTAAAGTTACCTTTCCCAATTGGTTTCCTGCATTGTATTCCGTACGGGTTGGTGGGGTGGAGATAAGTTTCTACCAAAGGAGGTGTAACGCACTCCTTCCCTCTCCAAGGCTGCAGGTCACCCTTGGGCAAGGTGTAGCACCTGCTTAGCCCCCAATCACGGCCATGTGAAGCCACGGGAGCAGGTGGTGGACGGTTGGATGAGCATCTGGTACGTACCACAAGTCCTGGTTATGCGACCACTGATGCCAGGCAGACAATCTCTGAAGAGTATTGATAATGGCTGGGGGTCACCTGTCTTGTAAAGGCACTGCCCAGAAGAAGGCAATGGCAAACCAATTCTGTAGAAAAATTTGCCAAGAACAATGGCAATGGTGTGGAAAGACCATGGTCACCCATAAGATACAACATGGTACTTAACGAATGATTCTACAAGAACCTAAGCACATTTGAAATAGAAGCAGGAGCATCTTCTACCATCCAATGTTCATGAGAGATCCTACACTTATAAAGGATTACATTTAGAACACAGCACTCTGTGGCAGAGAGTTCCAAAAGCTCACCGGTCTTTCATCAGAGAAGCTTCTCCTCACCTCAGTCACAACTGGACAATCCCTAATCCACTGTCAGATCAATTCCTTTCTGTTGAAAATTATTCTCTTTTCTGAACTTCTACACTCCCTCCAATTTCTCAGTCACTAAATTATGTCCCTTAGGTTTTGAACCATGCACACACTATTTTCATGACCTAATTTCTAATTTTAATCGCAGCAGGCCAGGCAGCATCTCTAGGAAGAGGTGCAGTCGATGTTTCAGGCCGAGACCCTTCGTCAGGACTAAACTGAAGGAAGAGTGAGTAAGAGATTTGAAAGTTGGAGGGGGAGGGGGAGATCCAAAATGATAGGAGAAGACAGGAGGGGGAGGGATAGAGCCAAGAGCTGGACAGGTGATCGACAAAAGGGATACGAGAGGATCATGGGACAGGAGGTCAGGGAAGAAAGACAAGGAGGGAGGGGGACCCAGAGGATGGGCAAGGGGCATATTCAGAGGGACAGAGGAAGAAAAAGGAGAGTGAGAGAAAGAATGTGTGTATAAAAATAAGTAACAGATGGGGTACGAGGGGGAGGTGGGGCATTAGCGGAAGTTAGAGAAGTCGATGTTCATGCCATCAGGTTGGAGGCTACCCAGACAGAATATAAGGTGCTGTTCCTCCAGCCTGAGTGTGGCTTCATCTTTACAGTAGAGGAGGCCGTGGATAGACATGTCAGACATACTGTAAAGATGAAGCCACACTCAGAAGTTGGAGAATTCTATGCTCATACCAAGGGGCTGGAGATTACCTAGATGGTGTTGCTCCTCCAACCTGACTCTTGAGTCAGTTTTAAGAATTGCCCTCAGAACAATGCAGTCCTGATGAAGAGCCTCGGCTCAAAATGTCAACAGATTATTCCCATCCTTGGATGCTGCCTGACCTGCAGATCTCGTTCAGCATATTGTGCGCATTGCTCTAGATTTTCAGCATCTGCAGTACCACATGTGGCAGTAAATTTATAATCCTCTTAACCCGGATAACATTATAATCCTGTTAACCCAGATAATGTTATAATCCTGTTAACCTGGCTCTGGCATTTTCCCCCTTCCTTTCCTGTCCTGAAGAAGGGTCTCTGCCCGAAACATCGACTGTTTACTTATTTCCATAATGTTGCCTCACCTGCTGAGTTCCTCCAGCATTTTGTGTGTGTTGCTCTGGATTTCCACACATCTGCAGAATCGTTTGTGTTTATGAACCTGGATAATGTGGTGCCTTTTGAATGGAATGTCCCGCAGGTGCAAGATGTGACTGTTTGGCATGCATCCATTTCACTACACAAATCTTCAAAGCTGTTTGTCATGAAGGATGAAAAATGATCGAGTCAGTCACATTACTGTAGGCGAAAGAGAATAATCGGCTTGCCAATTAAGCTTGATCTTACTTCACTATATCCATGAAGAGTAGGAATGTTTTATAACTATAACCAGTCTTTGTTCTTCCTCTGCCTTTTCATTTTCCAAGATACCCATGGTTTCTGTCAGTGTTTGAAGACCCATGAACCTTTCATGATCCACACTCTCAATCTCAAGGCAACTTCAACCCTAATGAGGCCAAATGGAACTCACAGCAAGTCACAAAAAGCACCTTTTATAGGAACCATCATGGAGGCTTTCATCGGCCACAAGTTTCAAAAGCTCAGCACAAACCATGGCAGATGTGGGCAACAGACGTACAAATGGGAGTTAATGACTTCTCCAAGGAAGTTTAGTGATCAAGAATTGATCATAAAACAGGTATCAGCCAATTTACTATCCATAATTATGAAAGAAAATCACAGTGATACGCTCAGTCATACATATCAACAGTACCCACACCACTAAGCACCCACTGACTAGTATAAATTCCCAATTTATTCACCCCACTCTCCCTTGCACCCCACTCCCACCAAGGCCACGTAGCAGATTCTGTGCAGTAGTCAGCTCCAACGCAATACATAATAATAACAGAAATATAGTAAGTATAGTAACCCTCTAATCTATGCAAACTTGGCTTGTTAGCTAAGTCTGCTACCAGTCACGTGACCCAGCCACCTTTCACTAACAATATATGCCCAGGGTCGGTACGATTTGGGGTTCAAGCAAACGGGAATGTGTTAATGTTCCAAATAAAGAAACCTCGATTTGAGTGAATTCTGTGTAAGTGCTGCCAGTACACAATTGTTGGTCGGCAAGAAATAATAGATTGCACACCACATAAAATTATAAAGAAAGTATATTTGCTAATTTCGGCTTTATAAGTTATTACAAGAAAGAAAAGGGCCCATTACAGTTAAACCAGTCTAATGTGCACATGGCCGTCGGAGCTCGTCTCTTCCAAAGCTGGGTATAAATTTTACTCACAGTGCCAAACCTAAGGTCTGCTTGAGCACACCCACCACAGTCCCAACTTTCCTCGAAGTCCATCTCGAAAAAACTGGCTACCTCGCAGAAGTATTGGCCCTCCTCCTCAGAGCCATTCGTCTGCAGAAAGCACTTCTTGCAAACAGGACTCTCCTTGCCACGGCATTCTGCAGCACCTTCCCTTTGGTCCCACTCCACAGCTCCTGCCAAAAGACCCCAAAACCAGACTACTGTCCGTCACGGATCTCTCTCCACCCCACTCACTCTAGAACCTTTTTCCATATCCTGCCACCCTGACTGACCGACGCAAGATTCCTGAGCTGAATGGCAGAGTTTCTTATCTTTAGCTGCAGCTAAAACATTTTGTCAGCAGGGCACACAGCTTTTGCAGGAAACTGCAAAACTAGTTAAATCAGTAGTGTAAAAGTAAACCTGAAAACGTAGTGAGGTACTGTTCATGTGTTCAATGTCCATTCAGAGATTGCATTACGCAGGGGAAGAAGTTGTTCTTGAATCACTGAGTGTCTGTCTTCAGGCTTCTGTACCTCCTCCTGATGGTAGCAATGAGAACAAGGCATGACCTGGGTGATGGGGGTCCTGAATGATGGATGCTGCCTTTTTTGAGGATCGCTCCTTGAAGACATCCTGGATGCTGTGAAGCTAGTGCTCATGATGGAGCTGGCTAAGATTACAACTCTCTGCAGCTTATTTTGATCCTGTGCAGTGGCCACACAACCCTCCACCCACACCAGACAGTGATGCAGCCAGTTAGAATCCTCTCCATGGTACACCCACAGAAATTTGCCAGTGTCTTTGGTGACATACCAAATCTCCTCAAATTCCTAATGAAATATAGACACCGCCGTGTCTTCTTTGTAACTGCATCGATATGTTGCATCCAGAATAGATCCTCAGAGATATTAATACCCAGGAAAATGAAATTGCTCACTCTTTCCACTTCTGATCCCTCTATGAAGACTGGTAAGTATTCCCTCGTCTTACCCTTCCTAAACTCCACAATCAGCTCTTTTCTCTTGCTGGCGTTGAGTGCAAGGTTGTTGTTATGACACCGCTCAACTAAGTGGTATATCTCACTCTTGTATGTCCTTTCGTCACCATCTGAAATTCTGCCAACAGTCGCATCATCAGCAAATTTATAGATGGTATTGTGTGCAGTTTGGGTCTCCAAATTTGAGGAAGGACATTCTTGCTATTGAGGGAGTGCAGCATAGGTTCACGAGGTTAATTCCCGGGACTTTCATGTGTTGAAAGATTGGAGCGACTGGGCTTGTATACACTGGAATTTAGAAGGCTGAGAGGGGATCTGATTGAAACATATAAGATTATTAAAGGATTGGACACGCTAGAGGCAGGAAACATGTTCCCGATGTTGGGGGAGTCCAGAACCAGAGGCCACAGTTTGAGAATAAGGGGTAGGCCATTTAGAACGGAGTTGAGGAAAACGTTTTCACCCAGAGAGTTGTGGATCTGTGGCATGCTCTGTCTCAGAAGGCAGTGGAGGCCAGTTCTCTGGATGCTTTCAAGAAAGAGTTAGATAGAGCTTTTAAGGATAGCGGAGTCAAGGGATATGGGGAGAAGGCAGGAACGGGGTACTGATTGTGGATGATCAGCCATGATCACAGTGAATGGCGGTGCTGGCTTGACGGGCCGAATGGCCTACTGCTGCACCTATTGTCTATTGTCTATTGTATTTGAGCTGTGCCTAGACACACTGTCATGGGCGTAGAGAGGGTAGAGCAGTGGGCGAAGCACACACCCCTGAGGTGCACCAGAGTTGATTGTCATCGAGATGGAGATGTCATTTCCAATCCACACAGATTATGGTCTTCTGGTTAGGATGTTGAGGATCCAGTTGCAGAGGGAGGTACTGAGGCCTAGAGCTTTCCAATCCAAACTCTATGAATGATTGTGCCAAATGCTGAGCTGTAGTCAATAAACAGCATTCTGACATAGGAATTTGAATTGCCCAGGTGTAGAGCTCCAAGGCCATGTGAAGAGCCAATGGGATTGCATCTGCCATAGACCTATTGTGGCGCTAGGCAAATTGCAGTGGATCCTGGTCCTTTCTGAGCCACGTGTTGATTCTAACCATGACAAACCTCTCAAAGCATTTCATCACCATATCTATGAGTGCTACTGGATAATAGTTATTAAGGAGAGTCATTTCACCTTACTTGGCTGAATTGAAGAAATTGTCCAAGCATTGCTAGTTTAGAGATGGGTTTAATGATGCACTGAGAAATCATTTAGTTTGTGGAATCTTACAAGAAAGCATTCAAAAACAGCTCCTATCTGAAATACAACTCACTTATAAAAGAACTGTTGAAATTGCTGTATCAATGGAAACAGCAGCTAGAGACATAATTGCGTTGCAGTCAGATATGAAGGTGAGCGTGAACTAAATTGCAGCATCTAAACCGAAACCTGTCTGGCAAAACAAATTGTGTTACTGTTGTGGCAGGGGTTCATATATACCAGACCTAGGCAAGTTTAAAGCAAAACTTGTAGAATATTCAACATAATATAGGCATCTGTTAGTCTCATGAGACCATGGATTTGCACCTTGGATGGTTTCCGGGGTGCAGACCTGGGAAAGGTTGTTTGGAAGACCAGCAGTTGCCCAGTCTGCAAGTCTCCCCTCTCCACGCCACCTATGTTGTCCAAGGGAAGGGCATTAGGACCCATACAGCTTGGCACTGGTGTCGTCGCAGAGCAATGTGTGGTTAAGTGCCTTGCTCCAGGGCACAACATGCTGCCTCAGCCAAGGCTTGAAGTAGCAACCTTCAAATCACTAAATGAACGCCTTAACCACTTGGCCACGCGCCATCAAAGTAGGATACATACAAAGAGCATGTCAGCCAGTCAAAAATAAATGGACTGCACAGAGCAATTTCAAACAGAGCACTAATCTGCACACTGTTGATGAAAAATCCAATAATGATGGGAGTGGCACAGGACTGTGTAGCCTTGGGATTTACCTTATGAAAACTAACAAGAGACAAGAAATATGGCTTACACCAGACTTGAACAGCAAATTAATTAAAGTGAAATCGGACACTGGCTCAGCTGTTTCAATCATTCCACAAAATGAGTTGGAACGGTATTTCAAAGATAGTAAACTGAAGCCTGCAGATATCTAACTAAGAACTTATACTGGAGAAAAATTAACTCCCGTGGGAATGACATTCATAACAGTGAAATATAACAACCAACAAGTAGGTACAGAGGAGATATCAGGGATAAGTTTTTTACACCGAGAGTGGTGAGTACATAGAATGGGCTGCCAGCGACGGTGGTAGAATCAGATACAATAGGGTCTTTTAAGCCACTACTGGACAGGTACATGGAGTTTAGAAACATAGAGGGCTATAGGTAACCCTAGATAATTTCTAAAGTGCGTGTTCAGCACAGCATAGAACATAGAATAGTACAACACAGTACAGGCCCTTCAGCCCACATTGTTGTGCCGACCCTCAAACCCTGCCTCCCATATAACCCCCACCTTAAATTCCTCCATATACCTGTCTAGTAGTCTCTTAAATTTCACTCGTGTATCTGCCTCCACCACTGACTCGGGCAGTGTATTCCATGCACCAACCACTCTCTGAGTAAAAAACCTTCCTCTAATATCCCCCGTGAAATTCCCACCCCTTACCTTAAAGCCAAGTCCCCTTGTATTGAGCAGTGGTGCCCTGGGGAAGAGGTGATGGCTATCCACTCTATCTATTCCTCTTAATATCTTGCATACCTCTATCATGTCTCCTCTCATCCTCCTTCTCTCCAAAGAGTAAAGCCCTAGCTCCCTTAATCTCTGATCATAATCCATACTTTCTAAACCAGGCAGCATCCTGGTAAATCTCCTCTGTACCCTTTCCAATGCTTCCACATCCTTCCTATAGTGAGGTGACCAGAACTGGACACAGTACTCCAAGTATGGCCTAACCAGAGTTTGATAGAGCTGCATCATTACCTCGCGACTCTTAAACTCTATCCCTCGACTTATGAAAGCTAACACCCCATAAGCTTTCTCAACTACCCTATCTATCTCTGAGGCAACTTTCAGAGATCTGTGGACACGTACCCCAGATCCCTCTGCTCCTCCACACGACCAAGTATCCTGCCATTTACTTTGTACTCTGCCTTGGAGTTTGCCCTTCGAAAGTGTACCACCTCACACTTCTCCGGGTTGAACTCCATCTGCCACTTCTCAGCCCACTTCTGCAACCTATCAATGTCTCTCTGCAATTTTTGACAATCCTCTACACTATCTACAACACCACCAACCTTTGTGTCGTCTTCAAACTTGCCAACCCACCCTTCTACCCCCACATCCAGGTCGTTAATAAAAATCACAAAAAGTAGCGGTCCCAGAACCAATCCTTGTGGGACACCACTAGTCACAACCCTTCAATCCAAATGTACTCCCTCCACCATGACCCTCTGCCTTCTGCAGGCAAGCCAATTCTGAATCCACCTGGCCAAACTTCCCTGGATCCCTTGCCTTCTGACTTTCTCAATAAGCCTACCATGTGGAACCTTGTCAAATGCCTTACTAAAATCCATACAGATCATATCCACTGCACTACCCTCATCTGTATACCTGGTCACCTCCTCAAAGAACTCTATCAGGCTTGTTAGACATGATCTGCCCTTCACAAAGCCATGCTGACTTTCCTTGATCAGACCATGACTCTCTAAATGCCCGTAGATCCTATCTCTAAGAATCTTTTCCAACAGCTTTCCCACCACAGACATAGGGCTCACTGGTGTATAATTACCCAGATTATCCCTGCTACCTTTTTTGAACAAGGGGACAACATTCGCCTCCCTCCAATCCTCCGGTACCATTCCCGTAGACAACGAGGACATAAGGATCCTAGCCAGAGCCTCAGCAATCTCTTCCCTCGCCTCGTGGAGCAGCCTAGGGAATATTCCATCAGGCCCCAGGGACTTATCCGTCCTAATGTATTTTAATAACTCCAACACCTCCTCTCCCTTAATATCAACATGCTCCAGAACATCAACCTCACTCATATTGTCCTCACCATCATCAAGTTCCCTCTCATTGGTGAATACCGAAGAGAAGTATTCATTGAGGACCTCGCTCACTTCCACAGCCTCCAGGCACATCTTCCCACCTTTATCTCTAATCGGTCCTACCTTCACTCCTGTCATCCTTTTGTTCTTCACATAACTAAAGAATGCCTTGAGTTTTCCTTTACCCTACTCGCCAAGGCCTTCTCATGCCCCCTTCTTGCTCTCCTCAGCCCCTTCTTAAGCTCCTTTCTTGCTACGCTATATTCCTCAAAAGACCCATCTGATCCTTGCTTCCTAAACCTCATGTATGCTACCTTCTTCCACCTGACTAGATTTTCCACCTCACTTGTCACCCATGTTTCCTTCACCCTACCATTCTTTATCTTCTTCACCAGCATTGTCGGCTGAAGGGCCTGTATTGTGCTCTAGGTTTTCTATGTTCCTATGTTTCTAAGCTACATTGGGCTTGTACATTGTAAAAACAGGAGGGACAGCATTGTGGGGATGTGATTGACTGAGACAACTACAACTTGATTGGAGATCCATCCACCATTTGCATATCACGTCCTCTGAAAGCATATTAAGAAAGGTACTGGATGATCCCACTGCAGTGTTCAATGATGGGACTGGAAATCTCAAACATATCAAGTGCTAAATGATGATGCCACACCCAAGTGTTACAAAGCTCGTCCGGTTCCTTATACCATCTGTGATAAAGTAGCCAGTGAGTTAGGTTGCATGGAGGCTGAAGGAATGATTTCCATGGTTGAGTGGAGCCTATGGACCCAGTGGCCAAGAAAGATGGGTCAGTGGTGATTCTAAGATCACCATCAACGTCGTGCTGAAAGTAGATCAATGCCCTCTGCCCAGGATCAAGGATACCTTCCTGGAAAAAAAGCACTTCAGCAAAGTGCCCACACATGATTCCCAGGAGCTGGTCTTGGTTGTCAGAGGCTATTTGAGGCGCATGTCATTGGGAGCATTTAATAGGTAGTGGGAGTTGGTCCCCATTACCACCCCTTGCTATAACAACCTACTAAAATTACTACAGTACATAAGATGACTAGAGAACAATACATTACATATTTGAGCTGAGATGCATTCCTAAGCAAAGAGTAGTACAGTGTATTCAATACTTTAGTAATATTTGAGTAGTATTTTTTGATTAAATATTCTTTGTTTACATAATTTGTTATGGGTTATATGTGTTGGGTCATTGTGCCACTGTATCTTGTGTGAGCGCCTCACTAAAGAAGAAGAAACCACTGTAAGTACTCGAGTATTCCCGGCTCCTGCATCTCTCTTTGTTTTAGTTTCTAGAGTTACCAAACATACATTGCAATAGTAATGGGCCTGTGAAATAGGAAACAGCCATTTCCCCACACAGCTCAGCTGAAAATGAAAGCAAGTTCGAGAAAGGAATGAGGACAACAGAAGGCCAACATATTTTGAAAGCATGTCTTTGAGCTAAGAGGATATCTAGTTCAGCCACAGGAAAGAGAGTTGGAGAAATAAAACAAATGAGGAAATCCTGTCACTTAATGCAGTCCAGCTCTGCCAAAGTACCATTACAGTAGTCCCTGTGAGAGGCAGCATTGCCAACACTGCTGTACAGAAATAGCATTATTATTTTCTGACAACTCTAAGCAGCTTTAGAAAGGCTGCTGTAAACATTGACAGATGAAAGTTACTGTAGTAGTGCCAGTTCCCTGGCACTTCCACTGCAAGGGAAATCAGAAAGCAAAGTCAGTTCCGATTCACTTGAACGTAATTCTTGTTTGCAGCAAACTGAGGGACGGCATTGTTAAAGATCTGAGAACTGGACGTGTGCCCAGCGACATTGAATGGTGTGAGTGTCAGGCCAAAAGAGGGAAGCATTGTGTATACAGGATTTTGGAAGCAGGTGCTCCTTTTGTAATGATATCTGGATAATAATACCATGGTAACTCATCTGTGTCTTATTACTGAAAGGAATTCCCTTGCTGACAAAACAGAGCAGGCTCTTCAGCCCACTATGTCGTGCCAAACCAACTAAATTAGCAATCAAATACTCAATTAATCCAATCCCTTCTGCCTACACAATATCTACATTAAACTACTTCCTGCACATTCACAAGCTTCTCACAGGGCATTTTGAACAGCTCGATTTCATTCGCCCCCACCACCTCTCCAGGCACCCACCACCCCCTCACCTCCTTTGCAATTAACCCCTCTCACCTTAAATGTATGCCCTCTGTTATAAGACAATTTCAACCCTAGGGGAACAAAATGATACTAGCCGTCTACTCTCTCTGTACCTCTCTTATTCCTATAAACCTCTATCAGGTCTCTCCTCGAACTCTGGTACTCTAGGGAAAACAACCCAACTTTGTCTAACCTGTCCTTCTAACCCTCTAATCCAGGCAGCACCCCTTCTGTGTCCTCTCCAAAGTGTCAACACCCTTCCTTGCATCACTCCAGCTGTAGCCTCACCGGAATTTTATAAAGCTGTAACAAACTTATTAACTCTTGTCCTCAGTTCCTTGACTAATAAAAGCAAGAAGGCCATATGCCTTCTTTATCACCCTATCAACCTGTGTAACCACTTTCAAGGAGTTATGAACTTGGATCTCAAGACCCCTCTATTCATTAACATGACTTTTCGAAGTGCAACTTTTCATATATAGATCAGGTTAAACTCCAACTGCATGTCTGCAACTGATCTATATCCTAAGATATCCTTTGTCAATCTTCTATGCTATTCACCACACCTCCAATCCTTATCTTGTCTGTAAACTTACCAACCCACCATCTAGATTTTCATCCATTTATTTACTTAGTTACTTTTTTAATTTTAATTTACATACATAAATTTATTTATTTACTTATTTATTTACCATGAACAGCAGAGTTCCCTGCAGAGCACCAGCAGTCACTGGCCTCCAGCCAAAATAAGTCCCATCAACCACTAGTCTGTGGGCAAGCCAATTCTGAATCCCAGACGTCAATTCTCCATTGATCTCATGCATCTTAATCTTTTGGTTGAGCCTCCTATGAGGGAACTTGTCAAATACCTTACTAAAATGCATGTAGGAAACATTCACAGTCCTACCTCCGTCAATCACTTTCATCACCGCCTAGAAAACCTCAGTCAAGTTAGTACGACATAACTTGCCCTGCACAGATCCATAATGACTGTCGCTAATTAGGCCATGGTTTTCCAAATGTTCATAAATCCCGTTGCAAAGAATCCTTCCCAGTAATTTTCTTACCTCTGACATGAGATTCGCTGGTTGAAGAATTCCAGGGTTATCATTGTTTCCCATCTTGAATAATGGAACTACATAAACTGCTCACCAGTCCTCCAGAACATTGCTCTAACCTATTCAGAGCATCTTAACTCTTGCCAATGAACAACTTCACCAGACAGCCTGCACACAAATGCCATATTTTACCTGATGAAAGACAATTAACCTGAGATATTAATTATGCCTCTTTGTCCACTGTGGTTCTACTAAGAATGTTCAACATTTTCTGCTTTTGCCGCAGATTTTCAGCGTCTGCAGGATTTTTCATTCATATTTGAAATCTGTCTGATATATCAATCCTTTGACAGTCATTTGGTAAAAGAAAATGTTAGATTAACTGTAGTTTTGGGACAAGGCACAGTTTAAAGGCAAGGTGAATAATATAGCCTGAGATTAGTTTTTTCTGAAATGAGTGACTGACCCCTTGTTTCTGCAAAACCTTTCCACCACAACCAAGCCTATGTCAGGAGCATGATAAAATATCAACTTGCCTCAAAGACTGTAGCTCTAATAACATTCAGGAAGTTCAACCCATGCAGGATAAGGTTGCTTCAACAATAAGAGTATCTACAGATGTTGGAAATCCAAGCAATGCACACAAAATGCTGAAGAAACTCAGCAGGTCAGGCAGCATCTATGGAAAAGAGTACGCAGTCAATGTTTCATGCCGAAACCCTTCATCAGGACTGGAAAAAATGGCAGCCTCACTTACTTGTCTTCACATCCAACATATTCAGAATCAGAATCAGGTTTAATATCACCAGCATATGTCATGAAATTTGTTAACTTTGCAGCATCAGTACAATGCAATACATGTTCATTGAAAAAACACTGGATTCCAGTAAGTGTGTGGGTATATATAATAGTTAAATTAAATAAGTAGTGCAAAAAATAGAAGTAAACAAGTGGTGAGGTCGTGTTCATGGGTTCAATGTCCATTCAGAAATTGGATGGCAGAGGGGAAGAAGCTGTTCCTGAATTGCTGACTGTGTGCCTTCAGGCTTCTGTACCTCCTTCTTGATGGTAGCAATGAGAAGAGGGCATGACCTGTGTGAGGGAGGTCCTTCATAATGAATGCCGCCTTTTCAAGGCACCGCTCTTTGAAGATGTCCTGGGTACTACAGAGGCTAGTACCCATAATGGAGCTAGCTAATCTTACAAATCTCTGCAGCTTACTTCGATCCTGTGCAGAGCAGCCCCACGCATCCCCTCCTCAAACCAAATGGTGATGTAGCCAGTCAGAGCACTCTCCATAATACATCTGTAGAAATTTGCTAGTGTTTTCGGTGACAAATCTCGTCAAACTCCGAATGAAATACAGCCTTTCTCTCCTAATGAAATATAGCCTCCTCTGCAGCAACTTTTCCAGACTTCTTTGAGTGTCTCCCACTCAAAAGAACAAGGACTTGGAAACTTGGAAACACAATTGCCCTTCCAAGTTCCTCATGTAGAAATATATGACCTTATCTTTGTAGTTGTTGGGGCAACATCCTGGACATCCTTCAAACCAACAGGACTACAGTGTATGAGCTGCAGCAATACAAGAAAGTAGCTCAGCAATAACTAACCCCACTAGAGACAACCACATTCCCAGGAAATAAAAAAGAAAAATGTATTTTCAATTCCATTCAGTTTCAATTTCTGATTTCAAATCTGTTCTCTTCTTTGTCAATCTACGGTGTCCTTTTTATTGGATACACCTGCAAACCTGCTCATTAATGCAGATATCTAATCAACCAATCATGTGGCAGCAACTTAATGCATAAGAGCATGCAGCCATGGTCAAGAGGTTAAGTTACTGTTCACAGCAAACATCAGAATGGGGAAGGAGTGTGACCTAAGTGATTTTGACCGTGGAATGATTGCTGGTGTCAGACAGGGTGATCTGAGTATCTCAGAAACTGCTGTCCTCTGGGGATTTTCGCGCACAACAGTCTCTAGAGTTTACAGAGAATGGTGGGGGAAACAGGAAAACAACCAGTGAGGGGGCAGTTCCGTGAGCAAAAATGCTTTGTTAATGAGAGAGGTCAGAGGAGAATGGCCAGACTGGTTCAAGCTGACAGGAAGGTGACAGTAACTCAAATAACCACATGTTACAACAGTGGGGTATAGAAGTGCATCTCTGAATGCACAACATGTCAAACTTTGAAGTGGATGGCCTACAGCCGAAGACCACACCAGGTTCCAGTTTTGCAGCCACTTTATTAGGTACACTCCTGTACCTCATAAACTGGCCCACTGAGCATATTTCCAACAGTTTCAACACGCTGATTACACAGCACCTTTCACTATTACCCTATGATATGTTGTTATGCCTTGCAAGTGCAGAGGAAAAATCACAGTACATAATAGAGCCATACCAGCATTTAGATTAGATTAGATTAGATTCAACTTTATTGTCATTGTGCCGAGTACAGATACAAAGCCAATGAAATGCATTTAGCATCTGATCAGAAATGCAAAGAGTAGTGTTATTTACAAAATAACTGCCAATAAAAAAAGTGCTACAGCACACAAATATAAAAATACTGAGACAGTACAATACGGATGCAATACTGCTTAGCGCTGTGATGAGAGGTTCAGCAGTGTCACAGCCTCAGGGAAGAAGCTCTTCCTGTGCCTGCTGGTGTGGGAGCGGAGGCTCCTGTAGGGCCTACCGGATGGGAGGAGAGTAAAAAGTCCATGGCTAGGGTGAGATGCATTCCTGATAATACTTTTCGCCCTGCCCAGGCAGCATTGTGGGAGATAGGTCCTTTTCACATTGTGGAATATCCTGACCTGAGTTTAGCTTAGGTTGTGTGCGTGGTACAATATAGCTTCTCTCCCTTTATAAGCTCCGGGACTTAAGTTCTTTATTCAATGCCCATGGTAGCTCATTGGTTAAGCCACTTGATGCAACACCAATTTGGAAGATGGAAGAACTTACTTCAAATAATTAACTCATTTGGGATAAGGATCTAGTCTCAGTATCAGAGATCATAAAATATCCAGGCTACCGTATAAACCTGGTCAGTTCATTAATACACCTCATGAAAGGAAATCTGTCTTTCTGATCCATTCTGGCCTGTCATGGTATCAGAAAACAGTTGACGCCTAACCGCCTTCTTGGTTCAGAGCAGTTAGAGAAAGACAGTAAATGCCAGACATCCCAGCAATATCATGAAAGACTAAAAAGAAACAATGACCAGAACAGCTCCTGAAGTGTTGCTATGGAGATATCATGGATACTGGGAAGAGTGGGGTTGCTTTTCTTTGAAGCTGTGCTGAGTTTCTGACATCCCAGCCAATGGTTCTGAATGGACATCGCTTGAACATACTGTTTGAAGGAGTTTTGCATGCTGCCACAGAGAAGGTGTCTGTTTTTTTCAGTTAAGTGCAAGCTACAGTGTGAAATTGGGCCAGGGAAACCTCCTGGATAGCTCCCAATTCTATGTTCATATTGCTGATCTCAACTGAAATGCAAAATGGAATTAGAACTGGAATTGGTTTCTTATTGCCACATGCACTGAGGTGGAGTGAAAAGCCCGCCTGCAAGCTATTCATACAGATCAATTCATTCCACAGTGCATGGAGGTGGAACACGGTAACTGAAACGTTGACTCTTTACTCTTTTCCATAGATGCTGCCTGGCCTACTGAGTCCCTCCAGGATTTTGTGTGTGTTGCTAAAACAATAACAGAATACAGAATAAAGCCCAACAGCTACGGAGAAAGTACAGTGCAGGTAGACAATAAGGATCAGGATAATTATGGAGGTGATTATCAGGTGAGGAGTCCACCTTGTTGTACTAAAGAACCATTATAATGATGGTATAGAAGCTGTCCTTGGTACGTACTTTAAGGCTTTTGTAAATGACAGAGGGGAGAAGCGAGAATGATGCTGACTGCTTTACTGAAGCAGACAGAGTTCATGGAGGGAAGGCTGGTTTCTGTGATATTTTGGATGTTACCAAACCAAATGTTGAAAAACTCATAATTTTCACGTTATTATAAAGAATTTATAGTAACCATTCAGCCCAGTATATCTATGACTAAGTGATTTTTCTCCACATCTCTCCTCCCACATACAGTACTAAGCCACCTCCTGCCAGCGTTTCCTTCTATTTCTTTTTTCCTGCCTGCTTCTCTCTTGTTTCCACCTGCAGGCACCAGTATTTTCATCTTTTGGCATTCTGATATGGAGAAAGAGCAAATTTAACTTTTCTGTAAATCTCATTGGTCTATTTTGACATGTCTGAGCAGTTGTAGGTATTCTTGTTCCTGGAGGGAGGTGTGATGATAATTATTATAAAAAGAATGATCATTTAAATTCTTATTCCATTGAGGAGAGCTATCCAATTGAGTGTTTCCAGTACTTTCTGTTTTTATAATAAAAGGAGCAATTAATTCTGTCCACCCACAAAGACAACACATTCCATTTGGAAACAATGTTCTGATTACTTACCAGGAAGTAGGATTTCTTACCAACAGAGCTTGATGATTTATGTAACACACCCAAACCAATTGGATCAAGTGAAGAGAGCACGCAAGCTCTCCCTACATTTCAGGTGCTGTCTACCCACATCTGAAATTTTAATGGGTTAAAATGCAGATATCTTTTAGAAACGATCTATGAGAACTAAAATTCACAAGACAGAAGTAGCTAACTGGCTTGTTTTTCCAAAGGTTAAAGTGCTTGGTTTGAGGGTCTTTATCATCCTTGAGGCAGTTCTCTGTTTACATCCATGAAAACAAATTGAAGGCACAAGGCTTTTATAACATACTTTTTAACTAGTTAACTCTCTGCCCAGCCTCTACCCATTTCAGAATGACCATTTAAAGTCCAAAAAGGTAATTATTACTGGGATATGACAGACACAGTTACTTAAAGTGCTGCCTGTTCAAATGTTGCCTATCTGCCGATCATTAAAATGGTGCACTGACAGGATATAAAGCTGCTCGACTCGTAGTGATGGGATCAGATTTCAGTTTTATGGCATCTCTCTGACTATGCACTGGCATTTATAAATTACTGTTTAGTGGACAAAAATCATTATAACACTCTGTCCTGCTCTTCATCCTGTGGGAAAAGTTAGTTTAAAGGAGGCGCAGTGAAGATGAGTGACGCAATAAACCAACAAGAGATAACGTGCCTGTTGCAGCTCAGCCGTGTTCCTCATAGGGTTCAAGAATGGATGTTTCTGCGCCAAATTAGAGCAACCGCACAGCTAGAAGGCCATGATTGTTGCTGTACAAGTTAGAACAGCACGCGGAAAGCAGCCAGTTCTCAAACAGACAAACGTTGCCTTTCAGCACAATATGGAATGTAAATCCTTGGGCGTCACAGTGACGTAGCACTTAGCACAACATCTATTTATTTATTTATTTATTTATAAACAAACAAACAAACAAACAAATAAATAAATAAATGGATGGATGGATGTTCAGTCAGATCACAGCTGAACTATGTCTCAACTCTGATTATGCTTTCTGAAGGGAGCCTCTCCTAAGGATCAACAAACACCACAGATGAATCTTTCACTGCCTTACTGTGGTACCTGAGAAATGAACCCAGCCAGAAATTCATCTTTGATGCCATCTTCTCCTCAGAAGTGAGCAGAAATCTG
Source organism: Mobula hypostoma (assembly GCF_963921235.1). Lineage (NCBI taxonomy): Eukaryota > Metazoa > Chordata > Chondrichthyes > Myliobatiformes > Myliobatidae > Mobula > Mobula hypostoma. The sequence goes on from NC_086098.1 coordinate 143,467,456, forward strand.
GTGATTACAGATACATTGACTCTTGGCCACTAACTGAGGCTGCTTAACAAGATCAAATCCTACGGCGTTACAAGAAAGATACTGGCAGTGGAATGACTGACAGGCAGGAGGCAGCGAGTGGGAATAAAAGGGGCATTTTCTGGTTGGCTGCCAGTGACTAGTGGGGTTCTTCAGGGGTTGATATTGAGACCGCTGCTTTTCATATTGTTTGTCAGTGATTTAGATACTGGAATTGATGGCTTTGTGGCAAAGTTTGCAGATAGGTGGAGGGGTAGGTAGTGCTGAGGAAGAAATGTGATTGCAGCAGGATTTAGACAAATTGGAAGAATGGGCTAAAAAGTGGCAGATGGAATACAGTGTTGAGAAATGTATGATAATGCATTTTGGTAATAGGAACAATAGTGCAGACTATTATCTAAACGGAGATAATGCTGAGCCTTTATAAGACACTAGTCAGGTTGGACTTGGAGTATTGTCAACAGTTTTAGGCCTCATAGCTCAGAACGGATGTATTGTTATTGGAGAGAGTCCGGAGGAGGTTCAAGAGGATGATTCTAAGAATGAAGTGATGACATATGAGGAGCGTTTGGCAGCTTTGGGCCAGTACTCACTGGAATCTCATTGAAGCCTACTGAATGTTGAAAGGACTAGATAGGATGGATGCGGAGAGGATGTTTCCTATGATAGGATATCCAGAACTAGAGGGCTCAGCCTCAAAATTGAGGGACGACCCTTTAGAACAGAAGTAAGGAGTAATTTCTTTAGCCAGAGAGTAGTGAATCTGTGAAATGCTCTGCCACAAACTGTGGAGGCCAAGTCTGTGTGTATGTTTAAGGTGGAAGATGATCGTTTCCTGATTGGTTAGGGCATCAAAGGATATGGTGAGAAGGCAGGAGTATGGGGTTGAGTGGAATCTGGGATCAGTCATGGTGGAATGGCAGAGCAGACTCGATGGGCTGAATGGCCTAATTCTGCTCCAATGTCACATGGTGTTATATATAACTGGAAAACTGTCTCAGAGCGTAACAGGCAACTAAAATGTAATGAGCAATGTCCCAGTTAAGATGGCACTGGCTTGGGAACAGAACAACATCGAGCAACTTATTCCCCATCTTACTGAAAATGGCATACCAAGGATATTTTTCTCTGCTGTCAAAAAAACAAACAATCACAGGTTTTTCGCTATAGTTTTTAATCACCATATCCATAATTAGCAAACCATACAAGTCCCACTTCAAAGAGCCCAGAAAGTATAGGAATAACATGTTTAAAAATAAAATAGGAACTGATAAATGACATCAAGGAAATTCCAAAGTACTTAAAGAGGAAGAAGATAACTAAGGAAAGCATGGATCCCATTTAGAACCACTATTTTTTTTTAACCAATATAACCAATGTGTATAGGTGAAGGTTGTGGCAAATATCTTAAGATAATGATACAACGACGATCAAAATCTAAGTCATTTCAGCCTTATGAGCTGGTTCTGGCTTAAAAAACAGAGTGGATGTTTTTACCTTAGGTCTACTTTCCTGTACAAGGTGTCCTTGCTCATGTGTTCTGATCCTCTTACCTTGAAGGCCATACTTTTCCTAATTGCTTCCTAAATCTGCATGTGATTAACATACAAGGACATCCGAATCCCTCTGAACATCAACACTTTTACATTACTCACCATCCAGAATATTTTCTTTTGTTTCTTTTCAACCAAATATTCAATGTTCTCCACGCTATACTCCATTTGCTAAGACGCTGCATTCAGTTAGTGTGTCTACATCCCCATTCATTTTTGTCCTTGTGTTTTACGCTGTTTTAGGACGGATGTCTATGTAGTCTTCTTTTCCATTTCTTTATTCTGCATTGTAATTTTTGTCTTGGTCTGTAAAGGAAGCATGTTAGTTGTTGTTAATCTTCTCCTTTTTACATCTGTTTAGCAACAGTTATAATTTGCTTTTGCATTTCTTCCTTGATTAATCTAGAATTCTATTTTCCTTTTCTTTTTAATATCCTGAAACTCCTTTGCTGGGTTGTAAGATGTTCCATATCTGCAGGCTACCACTATTTCTATCAATTTATAAAACCAAAAGATATAGGAGCAGAATTAGGCCATTTGGCCCATCGAGTCTGCTCCACCATTTCATCATGGCTGATCCATTTCCTTCTCAGTCCCAATCTCCTGCTTTCTCCCTGTATCCCTTCATGCCCTGACTAATCAAGAACCTATCAACCTCTACCAAAATGTACTGAATGACCTGGCCTCCATAGCCACCTGCAGCAACAATTTCCACAGGTTCACTACTCTCTGGCTAAAGAAATTCTCCCCCATCACGGTTCTAATTGGACGTCCATCTATTCTGATGCTGTGTCCTCTGGTCCTAGACTCCCCCACCATAGCAAACATCCTCCCCACATCTACTCTAATAAGGCCTTTCAACATTCAATAGGTTTCAATGAGATTCACCAACCCCACCGCCACTCTGAATTCCAGCAAGTCCAGCAAATACAAGCACAGAGCCATCAGATGTTCCTTATACGATAACCCTTTCAATCTTGGAATTATGAGGCTCTTCCTTTAATCTAATGCTATATTTAATCTCAATTTATAGCCATGGTACGAGTACTTTCCCTGTAGGATTTTTTACGCTTTTATGATCTATATATTTGTTGTAAACTATGTTTAACCCATACAATATTAGTCATTGGTTGATTATTGTCATATATTTTAATATAGTTTTCCAGTGTTCCATAGTGAAACTCTGTCTTATAACTTTGTAGTTTGTTTGTTTAGATTTAAGACCCTGGTTTTAAATTAATCTAGATCACTCTCAATGTTAATACAAAATTCTGTTCGCCACACATTTTAATTCCACGTCCCATTCCCATTCAGATATGTCTATCCACAGCCTCCTCTATTGTAAAGAGGAAGCCACACTCAGGTTGGAGCAACAACACCTTATATTCCGTCTGGGTAGCCTCCAACATGATGGCAGGAACACTGACCTCAAACTTCCACTAATGCCCCATCTCCCCCTCGTACCCCATCCATTATTTATTTATTTATATACACACATTCTTTTTCTCTCCTTTTTCTCCCTCTGTCCCTCTCACTATACCCCTTGCCCATCCCCTGGGCTTCCCCACCCCTTCTCTTTCTTTCTCCCTGGACCTCCTGTCCCATGATCCTCTCATATCCCTTTTGCCAATCAACTGTCCAGCTCTTGGCTCCATCCCTCCCCCTCCTGTCTTCTCCTATCATTTTGGATCTCCCCCTCCCCCTCCCCCTTTCAAATCTCTTACTACCTCTTCCTTCAGTTAGTCCTGACGAAGGGTCTCGACCTGAAACGTCGACTGTACCTCTTCCTAGAGATGCTGCCTGGCCTGCTGCGTTCACCAGCACTTTTATGTGTGTTGCTTGAAATTCCAGCATCTGCAGATTTCCCCGTGTTTGCATTTCATTCTCTCTCACTGGTTCCTCAACATACCGATCCAAAAGCCAACAATGTGATCTTCATGAATTCCTCATTATTACTACATTAATCTGGTCCACCCAGTCTACATGTAAAACTTTTATGTCATTATTTCATTTTTCTTTTTCACGCACGTCTGATTTTCTATTTATATGGCCTAAATTGTTAATACCCTATAGAGGAGGATGCAATAGACAATTCCAGTCAAAATTTCTACCTAGCGCTCTTTACTGCCCAAACTGATCTGCTTTATAATTTTACAGGCTGTCTCTTTTCTTTTTTTTTACCCAAAAGATTGGTTAAGACAAATGTAGGTCCCCTACAGACAGAAACAGGTGAATTGATTATGGGGAGCAAGGACATGGCAGACCAATTGAATAACTACTTTGGTTCTGTCTTCACTAAGGAGGACATAAATAATCTTCCAGAAATAGTAGGGGACAGAGGGTCCAGTGAGATGGAGGAACTGAGGGAAGTACATGTTAGTAGGGAAGTGGTGTTAGGTAAATTGAAGGGATTAAAGGCAGACAAATCCCCAGGGCCAGATGGTCTGCATCCCAGAGTACTTAAGGAAGTAGCCCAAGAAATAGTGGATGCATTAGTGATAATTTTTCAAAACTCTTTAGATTCTGGACTAGTTCCTGAGAATTGGAGGGTGGCTAATGTAACCCCACTTTTTAAAAAAGGAGGGAGAGAGAAACCAGGGAATTACAGACCGGTTAGCCTAACATCGGTGGTGGGGAAACTGCTAGAGTCAGTTATCAAAGATGTGATAACAGCACATTTGGAAAGCGGTGAAATCATCGAACAAAGTCAGCGTGGATTTGTAAAAGGAAAATCATGTCTGACGAATCTCATAGAATTTTTTGAGGATGTAACTAGTAGAGTGGATAGGGGAGAACCAGTGGATGTGGTATATTTGGATTTTCAAAAGGCTTTTGACAAGGTCCCACACAGGAGATTAGTGTGCAAACTTAAAGCACACGGTATTGGGGGTAAGGTATTGATGTGGATAGAGAATTGGTTGGCAGACAGGAAGCAAAGAGTGGGAATAAACGGGACCTTTTCAGAATGGCAGGCAGTGACCAGTGGGGTACCGCAAGGCTCAGTGCTAGGACCCCAGTTGTTTACAATATATATTAATGACTTGGATGAGGGAATTAAATGCAGAATCTCCAAGCTTGCGAATGACACGAAGCTGGGCGGCAGTGTTAGCTGTGAGGAGGATGCTAAGAGGATGCAGGGTGACTTGGATAGGTTAGGTGAGTGGGCAAATTCATGGCAGATGCAATTTAATGTGGATAAAGGTGGCAAAAACAGGAAAACAGATTTTTATCTGAATGGTGGCCAATTAGGAAAAGGGGAGGTGCAGCGAGACCTAGGTGTCATTATACACCAGTCATTGAAAGTGGGCATGCAGGTACAGCAGGTGGTGAAAAAGGCGAATGGTATGCTGGCATTTATAGCAAGAGGATTCGAGTACAGGAGCAGGGAGGTACTACTGCAGTTGTACAAGGCCTTGGTGAGACCACACATGGAGTATTGTGTGCAGTTTTGGTCCCCTAATCCGAGGAAGGACATCCTTGCCATAGAGGGAGTACAAAGAAGGTTCACCAGATTGATTCCTGGGATGGCAGGACTTTCATATGATGAAAGACTGGATCAACTAGGCTTATACTCGTTGGAATTTAGAAGATTGAGGGGGGATCTTATTGAAATGTATAAAATCCTAAAGGAATTGGACAGACTAGATGTGGGAAGATTGTTCCTGATGTTGGGGAAGTCCAGAACGAGGGGTCACAGTTTGAGGATAAAGGGGAAGCCTCTTAGGACCAAGATTAGGAAAAACTTCTTCACACAGAGAGTGGTGAATCTGTGGAATTCTCTGCCACAGGAAACTGTTGAGGCCAGTTCATTGGCTATATTTAAGAGGGAGTTAGATATGGCCCTTGTGGCTAAAGGGATCGGGGGTATGGAGGGAAGGCTGGTACAGGGTTCTGAGTTGGATGATCAGCCATGATCATACTGAATGGCGGTGCAGGCTCGAAGGGCCAAATGGCGTACTCCTGCACCTATTTTCTATGTTTCTATGTTTCTTTGTCTTTATCAGCCCCATCCCCCCCTTTTTTAAACCCAATTTCACTTATCTAGTCTAAACTTCAGTGCCTTGAAGAATTTAATTCCTGACATTGGTGGCTTTGCAACCATGACGCCACAGTTTCTATCAGCTCATAATGATGTACTTTCATCAGTGCTGTCAGTTTATGCATCCTGTTCAGAATGCCACATAGATCCAGACACAGACCCTGCAATCCATTTTCCCTATTCTGGCTCTAAATGGAGGGAAGAGGAGAAATTCTGTTGCATTTACATGATTTCCCGACAGACCCTGGGCATCATTTCTCAATTTATTACTCCCCTTCTCTTTAATGATCTAGATACCATTCTAGAATGATATAGAAATCTAGAACGATCTAGAAATACTTCCCTCCAATTAATTAGTTTAACTGCTTACAGTTACTTGATTCACTAGAACATGTCCCAATTCAACTCAAGTGTAGCTCATCACGGCTTCTTCATTCACCAGTACTACTTACCCATGCCCTGTAAATTGAAACCCAGTTCTCCCACACCCAACTTTGCAGGGTCTGACTCTGCTATTTTCCTTGTAGCTCAGGCAGCAATCCAGATTTTACTGGCTTGTCAGTTCAGCTTTTTAACTTGGATATAAGCTGCTCTTTCAACAGAACTTACTTTCGTTCTAATTAATCTCCAGCCCCATAGAAAAACCCTTCACCCTGGCATCATGTTGTCAGCACGGTCTTGAAGGCTCATGCTCACAGCTTCAGAGATCAGTGCCTAACTACTCTGCCCCATATCACTATCACATTCTTCTTCACTTCAGCAATTGAAATATCTTCCAGCACCATGTTGATATGACCAGCTTGCTCCTCCTCCACTCTCTGCACATCCCAAGGATTTGCATACCTGTCAGACAAGGGCAAAGGTTGAGACTTCTGCAACACTGCTCTCTGCGTTCCTTGGCTTGTAGTAACACCTTCCTGTCCCTCTTGACGAATCAGTTCTCAATTACGTCATGCCACCTGACAGCGCCCTGAAAAATGGCCTTTCCTTGATATGGGCTTGCTGGGCTGCAACATGTCCTTACCTTGCAGTCCATCTCACTATTAATGCTCATTGAAAATCTCTTGTGCTGCAGAGGCTTGTTACAGATGTGGTTGCCATGGATCTCGCCGACTTAATGCTCAAATTATCCTTCTGGAGTAGCTTCCATTTAAAAACGTGAAGAAGTACAGAAAGAACAGCACGTTCAGTCCAAAGCTGGCTGTGTGCAGGAAACAAAGTCTCGTAGTTGACCAGTTCTTTTGCGATGGCAAGGCTATTACCAGTGTGATTCCACAGCGCCTTGCTCTTACATTTTTGCAGTGGAGAGTTCAAGTTTGCAGATGATGTGATTGATGGTGGGTGAGGGGAGCTTTAGACTGTAGGAAGATACAGATTGTCTGATTGTTTGGGCAGAAATTTGACAAATGTAACTTAATTTTTGGAACCACAAAGACTGGAGATGGAAGATCAATGGACATGTTATACAATTGTTAAGGGCCTGTTTCCTTACTTGGAGGTGTCCTGCAGGGCTACAGACCTAAAGCTGGAGACTGGGATTAGGCTGAGTAGCTCTTTACCAACAGCACAAACAGAATGGCATAAATTTCATGTGACTTTCTAGTTCCCTCCATGAGGTCATTATCTGTGTCAGGAGACCATTTGTATATGAAGTAAGTGTATTTATGCTGAGAAATGACTTTAACTATTGCAGATACTGGGGTCTCTTTAGTTTGCATTCATGAAAATCTTAATAGCCTTCTTTTATGCATAGATATTTGGGGGGGTGTTGTTTCATTTGGTTAAACAGATCTGTAGCTTGCAAATACAACTTATTTTCATAGAATCATAGAACTATAGAAGACTACAGCATAGAAACAGGTCCTGTGGCCCATCTAGTCAGTGTTGAGCCATTGACCTGCACTCTGCACCCAGACCATAGTTCTCCGTACCCCTCCCATCCATGAACCTATCCAAATTCCCCTTAAATGTTGAAATGGAACCCAAATCAACCACTTCCACACTCTCACCCCCTCCTGCTCCCCTTAAACATTTCACCTTTCTCCCTTAACCCATGAACTCTCACCTAACCTCAGTGGGGAAAAAAGCCTGCTTTCATTTACCCCATCTATACCCCTCATAATTTTGTATTTCTCTATCAAATCCCCCCTCTTTCTCCTCCACTGTGACAAAGCATATTGGTAAAGGTAGTGCAGTAGACATGCTGGATTTTAGGAAGGCATTTGATAAGGTACTCTACAGCAGGCTAATTCACAAGGGCAGGAGCCATAGGATCTAGCAAAACCTGTCTAAGTGGATTCAGAATTGGCTTGCCCTTAGAAGGCAGTGGGTGGCAGTAGATGGAGTCTCTTCTACCTGGAGATTAGCAAGGATGTTCCGCAAGGATCTGTTCCAGGACCCCTGCTCTTTGTAATTGCTTTTATCATCTTGGATTAGGAAGTGGAAGGGAGGTTAGTAAGTGTGCAGGTGACAGGAACGTTGGTAGTGTCATGGACAGTGTAGAAGGCTGGTGTGGTTACAGCAGGACATCAACAAGATGCAAAGCTGGGCTGCGAAGTGGCGAACGGAATTCAGCCCAGAGAATTGTGAAGTGATTCACTCTGGAAAGTCAAATTTGAAGGTAGAGTTCAGGGTTAATGGCATGATTCTTGGCAGTGTGGAGGAACAGACTGATTCAGAGGTCCATGCCTATAGTTTCCTCAAAGGTGCTGTGCAGGTTGATAGAATGATTAGGTGTGTTGGTTTCATTAGGGGAGCTCCAAGATAATGTTGGAGCTTTGTAAAATCCCGGTTAGACCACATTTGGAATATTGGTCACCTAATGATAGGAAGGATGTAGAAATTTTTGAAAGAGTGCTGAGGAGATGTATCAGGATGGTGCCTGGATTGCATAGTGTGTGTTATAAGGATAAGTTGAGGGACCTAGGGTTTTTCTCTTTGGATGAAGGAGGATGGGTGGTAACCTGATGGAGGTGTACAAGATGATCGAGTGGGCAGGCAGAGACTTTTCCCCAGGGTAGAAATGGCTGATACTAAGGTCGTCTGTTTAAGGAGATTGCAGAAAAGTGTAAAGGGGTTGTCAGAGGTGAGTTTTTTACTACAGAGAGTGGTGAGTTCGTGGAATGCCCAGCCAGAGGTGGTGGTTGAGCTGAATAGATTAGAGGCATTTAAGAAATTCTTAGATAGGCACATGGATAACAGAAAAATGGAAGGCTATGTAGAAGGGAAAGCTTAGATTTATCTCAAAGTAGGTTAAAAGCCCAACAACAACATTGTAGGCCGAAGGGTCTGTACTCCGCTACAGTGTCATATGTTCTACTTCCTTTAGGTTATTGTCTTCTGGTTACTATCCTGCAAGGCGATAAAATCACTTCTCATGGTAATTTGAATCAAAGATTATCATGGATATATAAATTAGTAAGAACAATTATGGACATTTGTAAGAAAAGAGAATGAGTTCTGCTGCTTATTTATGTGTATTCATTGTTTTCCTACTCAAAAAAGTATAACAGAGACCGATTGAAATAAATGAACCACTTTAGAAAACCCGTTCAAAAATTGTTAATATTAATCTTTTCAAAATTCAAAGTTCAAAGCAAACTTATTATCAAAGTACATATATGTCACCATATACAACCCTGAAATTTATTTTCTTCTGGGCATTCTCATTAAACCTACAGAATAATAACTATAAGAAAACCAATGAAAGACCGCCCAACTTGAGCGTTGAACCAGAGTGGAGAAGACTAGAAACTAAGCAACTACAAAAAGAAAGAAATAATAATAATAAATAAATAGCAATAAATATCAAGAAGATGAGATGAAGAGTCCTCCAAGGTGAGTGTGTTAGATAGATAGATACTTCACTGATCCCAAAGTGTCAGAGTAGCATTACAAATGCACAGATATACAAGTATTAGTAGAGAAGTAAGAAAGAGTAAAAATAAAATAAAAATAAGTTACCTTAAAAATAAGATGTACAAGATTTACTTGTCAAAGATTACAAGATCCCTTCCCCAGCTATAGGTTGACTCACTAAAGAGCCTGATTCTGAGGGTAAGAATGACCTCATATAGCGCTCTTTGGAGCAGTGCAGCTGTCTTAGTCTATTTCTGAAAGTGCTCCTCTGTCCAGCCAAGGTGGCATGCAGAGGATGAGAAACAATATCCAGAATTGCCAGGATTTTCTAGAGGGTCAAGTGGGTCAATGATGGTGAAAGTGGAGTGAAATTATCCTCTTTGGTTCAAGAGCTTAATGGTTGAGGTAGTAGCTGTTCCTGAATCTGGTAGTGTGAGTCCTGAGGCTCCTGGACCTTCTTCCTGATAGCAGCAGTAAGAAGAGAGCATGTCCTGGGTGGTGGGGGTCCCTGATGATGGATGCTGCTTCCCTGCTACAGCTTTTCATGTAGATGTGCTCAGTGTTGGGGTGGGCTTTACCCATGATGGACTGGGCCGTATCCACTACTTTTTGAAGGATTTTCTACTCAAGTGAATTAGTGTTTCCATGCCAGACTGCGATGCCTAAGGAAGTAGTGGCGCTGCTATGCTTTCTTCATAATTGTACTTATATGACCAAGATAGATCCTCCAAAATAATAACACTGAGGAATAAAAAGTTGTTGACCCTCTCCACCTCTGATCTTCCAATGAGGACTTGCTCATGGACCTTCTCCTGCAGTTAATAATCAGCTCCGTGGTGTTACTGACATGGAGTAATAGGTTGTTGTTGTGGCACCACTCAGTCAGATTTTCAATTTCCTTCCAATGTGTGCTGATTCATCATCACCTTTGATTCAGTCTATGGCAGAAGTGTCATCAGCAAACTTGAATATGGCATCTTTTAAAGAGGCAACTGAAAAATAATGTGATTTCTAAATTGCCTTGTTATTGTACTTCATTCATGATGTTAAAAAATGTCTGTTCTCAGTAAGGGCCTCACGTTTGTCCCCCTTCGCCCACACCTCAGCGAGTTCCGTGTTCGCCACGATGCGGAACTTTTCTTCCCCCTTCTCTCGTCTTCAACCCTCCTCTTCTTCATGGACACCCCGCTCTGGTCTTCTGCCTGCTCTGGATCTCTTTATTGCCAACTGCCGACGGGACATCAACCGTCTCGACTTCACCGCACCTTGTCTCCATTCCAATCTCACTCCTTCGGAACGCTCTGCTCTCCACTCCCTCCGCACTAATCCTAACATTATTATTAAACCCGCTGATAAGGGGGGTGCTGTTGTAGTCTGGCGTACTGACCTCTACCTTGCCGAGGCACAGCGACAACTCGCGGATACCTCCTCTTATTTACCCCTCAATCGTGACCCCACTAAGGAGCACCAGGCCATTGTCTCCCACACCATCACCGACTTTATCCGCTCAGGGGATCTCCCATCCACTGCTACCAACCTTATAGTTCCCACACCCCGCACTTCCCGTTTCTACCTCCTACCCAAGATCCACAAACCTGCCTGTCCTGGCCGACCTATTGTCTCAGCTTGCTCCTGCCCCACCGAACTCGTTTCTGCATACCTCGACACTGTTTTATCACCCCTTGTTCAATCCCTTCCGATCTATGTTCGTGACACTTCTCACGCTCTTAAACTTTTCGATGATTTTAAGTTCCCTGGCCCCCACCGCTTTATTTTCACCATGGATGTCCAGTCCTTATATACTTCCATCCCCCATCAGGAAGGTCTCAAAGCTCTACGCTTCTTTTTGGATTCCAGACCTAATCAGTTCCCCTCTACCACCACTCTGCTCCGTCTAGCGGAATTAGTCCTTACTCTTAATAATTTCTCCTTTTGCTCCTCCCATTTCCTCCAAACTAAAGGTGTAGCTATGGGCACCCGTATAGGTCCTAGCTATGCCTGCCTTTTTGTTGGGTTTGTGGAACAATCTATGTTCCGTGCCTATTCTGGTATCTGTCCCCCACTTTTCCTTCGCTACATCGACGACTGCATTGGCGCTGCTTCCTGCACGCATGCAGAACTCGTTGACTTTATTAACTTTGCCTCCAACTTTCACCCTGCCCTCAAGTTTACCTGGTCCATTTCCGACACCTCCCTCCCCTTTCTAGATCTTTCAGTCTCTGTCTCTGGAGACAGCTTATCCACTGATGTCTACTATAAGCCTACTGACTCTCACAGCTATCTGGACTATTCCTCTTCTCACCCTGTCTCTTGCAAAAACGCCATCCCCTTCTCACAATTCCTCCGTCTCCGCCGCATCTGCTCTCAGGATGAGGCTTTTCATTCTAGGACGAGGGAGATGTCTTCATTTTTTAAAGAAAGGGGCTTCCCTTCCTCCACTATCAACTCTGCTCTTAAACGCATCTCCCCCATTTCACGTACATCTGCTCTCACTCCATCCTCCCACCACCCCACTAGGAATAGGGTTCCCCTGGTCCTCACCTACCATCCCACCAGCCTCCGGGTCCAACATATTATTCTCCGTAACTTCCGCCACCTCCAACGGGATCCCACCACTAAGCACATCTTTCCCTCCCGCCCCCTCTGCATTCCGCAGGGATCGCTCCCTACACAACTCCCTTGTCCATTCGTCCCCCCCATCCCTCCCCACTGATCTCCCTCCTGGCACTTACCCGTGTAAGCGGAACAAGTGCTACACATGCCCTTACACTTCCTCCCTTACCACCATTCAGGGCCCCAAACAGTCCTTCCAGGTGAGGCATCACTTCACCTGTGAGTCGACTGGGGTGATATACTGCGTCCGGTGCTCCCGATGTGGCCTTTTATATATTGGTGAGACCCGACGCTGACTGGGAGACCGCTTTGCTGAACATCTACGCTCTGTCCGCCAGAGAAAGCAGGATCTCCCAGTGGCCACACATTTTAATTCCACATCCCATTCCCATTCTGACATGTCTATCCACGGCCTCCTCTACTGTAAAGATGAAGCCACACTCAGGTTGGAGGAACAACACCTTATATTCCGTCTGGGTAGCCTCCAACCTGATGGCATGAACATTGACTTCTCTAACTTCCGCTAGGCCCCACCTCCCCCTCGTACCCCATCTGTTACTCATTTTTATGCACACATTCTTTCTCTCACTCTCCTTTTTCTCCCTCTATCTCTCTGAATATACCTCTTGCCCATCCTCTGGGTCACCCCCCCCCGTCTTTCTTCCCGGACCTCCTGTCCCATGATCCTCTCATATCCCCTTTTGCCTATCACCTGTCCAGCTCTCGGCTCTATCCCTCCCCCTCCTGTCTTCTCCTATCATTTTGCATCTCCCCCTCCCCCTCCAGCTTTCATATCCCTTACTCACTCTTCCTTCAGTTAGTCCTGATGAAGGGTCTCGGCCTGAAACGTTGACTGCGCCTCTTCCTATAGATGCTGCTTGGCCTGCTGCGTTCACCAGCAACTTTGATGTGTGTTGCGTGAAATTAAAATCTTTGGTGCATATTTATAAATGGTCAAGGAAAGGAAAATAAACACACTGTACTGTCAGTGAACCTTTTGATGCTGCAGCAATGATGACAAATATGCTATTTCCATCTTGCATCTGGTTCTTTTGAGAGCTATGCACAAAGCAGTAGATTCATCAGTAATATTACTTCTAGATTTAGAAATGACCAATTTCATCACTGAAAGCAATGAATATGCTGGTGAAAATACTGTTAATATTGCCATGCCAGTATTTTTTAGACAGTTAAGTTTCAGGAATGAAATTCCAGAGTTTCAGAAGCTCATTGTCTTTGACCCAATCATGAACCGATCTCTTTCGATAATTTCTAGTTCAGCTCTGAAGTAGATACACTCTTGCCTGCAGCTTGAGATATATGGGACCTGTGGTGAATTGGCTTGCCCCTAGAAGAGGAGGGCAGTGGAATGGTTGGAGGTCTGTGACGAGTGATTTTATTTAGGGGTATGACACAGTAACAGGCCTGCGCCACTCAGTTATACACATGTGACCAATTAAACTGCTAACCTCATAGGGTTATAGCGATAGATCACTACAACACAGAAATAGACCCTTCAGCCCATCTATTATGTGCCGAACCATTAACCTGCCTAGTCCCATTGACCTGCACCCAGTCCATAGCTCGCCATACCCCACCCATCCATGTACATTCCAATTTCCTCTTAAACGTTGAAATTGACCCTGCATCCACCACTTAGGCAGGTAACTGACTCCACACTCTCAGCACCTGTGTCAGGATGCTGCTTATCAACTCAGCATTTAGCACCGTCATTCCTACAGTCCTGATCAAAAAGCTACAGAACCTGGGCCGCTGTACCTCCCTCTGCAACTGGATCCCAGCTTTTTAACTGGCAGACCACGTTCTGTGCAGGTTGGAAATAACATCACTACCTCACTGACAATCAACACTGGCGCACCACAAAGATGTGTGCTTAGCCCACTGCTCTACTCTCTCCACACCCATGAGTGTGTGGCTAGGCAGAGCCCAAATGCCATCTATAAATTTGCTGGTGATACAACCATTCTTGGTCGGAACTCAGATGGTGACAAAAGGGCGTACAGGAACTAGATATGCCAGTTAGTTGAGTGGTATCACAGCAACAACCTTGCACTCAACACCAGCAGACCAAAGAGCTGATTGTGGACTTCAGGAAGGGTAAGATGAGGGAACACAAACTAGTCCTCATAGAGGGATGGGAAGTGGATAGAGTGAAGAATTCCAAGTTCCTTGGTGCCAGTATCTCTGAGGAACTGCCCTGGATGCAACATATTGATGCAGCTATAAAAAAGTCAAAACAGCGACTATATTCCATTAGGAGTTTGAGGAGATTTGGTTTGTCAACTAAAACACGTGAAAACTTCTACAAATGTACCATGGAGAGTATTCTGACTGGCTGCATCACGATCTGGTATTTGGGGTGGGGTGTTGGCGGGTTACTGCACAAGTTTGAAGTCAGTTGCAGAAACTTGTAAAGTTAATCAGCTCCACCATGGATACCACCCTCCATAGTATCCAAGACATCTTGAAGGAGCGATGCCTTAGGACGGCGGCATCCATCATTAAGGACACCCACCACCCAGGACATGTCCTCTTCCCATTGTTACCATCAGGAAGGAGGTGCAGAAGCCTGAAGGCACACACTCGGCAATTCAGGGACAGCTTCTTCTCCTCTGTCATCCGATTCCTAAATGGACATTGAACCCATGAGCACTACATCAATAGTGTTTTATTTCTTTCTTTTTGCGCTACTTATTTTAACTTACCTAGTTAATGGATAAATACTTACTGTAATTCCATTTTGCTCTCTATATTTATTTCTCAGGTATTTCAATGTCCTGCTGCTGTAAAGTTAACAAATTTCACGACATGTGCCGGTGATATTAAACCTGATTCTGATTCTGCTTCCCCTTAAACATTTCACCTTCCACCTTTAACCCATGACCTCTAGTTGTAGCCTTACCCAACCTCAGTGGAAAAAGCCTGCTTGCATTTATCCTATCTATACATCTCATAATTTTGTATACAGTACCTCTATCCAATCTCACCTCAATCCTCCCCCTCTGCACTGGCAACCTTTCCTGTTCCTTCTCAGTCCTAACACAGGACCTTGACCCAAAATGCCCACTTACACCTTTTGCCTTCACAGATGGTGATTAACCTCCTGAGTTCTTCCAGCAGTGTGTTTTTTTTTTACACAGGAAACATTGTTAGATAAGGACGGTCCTGTCAGTGATGTTTCTGAGTTCATTCTTTCCATTCTTTTCGACCCGCCCAGCAACTTCACACTGTAAAGTATCCTCTTACAGGTCTGTGGTATATTCTCCCATTATCCACATATATGATGGTAATTTACAGTACTGTTCAGAAGTCTCAGGCACATATATATAGCGAGGGTGTCTACGACTTTTGCACGGTACTGTATTTGTCAACATGGAGCGGAAAGTAAGTTTGTAAGTTTCGCAGGAGCAAAAGATGTTGGGAATGGTGAGGGCGGAACACTGCGGATGGCAGAGACAGAGTGCAAGGAACGGGTGCAGACACACCCAACCCTCAGACACCAGGAAAGGTCATTTGATTCCAAACAATTGGTTTATTGATCATTACAGAATGTCTCTCTGGTGCTCCCCACTCCCTTCTCCTTTTCCCAATGATGATTCCCCTCTCCCTAACCGCTTCCCACACTCAGTCTGCGATAGAGACCCGTATCAGGTTTATCATCACTCACCTATGTCATGAAATTTGAATCTTCGCGGCAGCAGTACAGTGCGATACATAAAGTTAATACAGTACTGTGTAAAATCTTAGACACCTTAGCTATATATGTGTACCTAAGACATTTGCACAGCACTGTACCAGCCAGCACATTCTTTGAGATATGGGAAGAGAGCTGAAAACTCGTGTAGTAACTGGCGGAATGGGCAAACTCCACACAGACAGCACCTGACGTCAGGACTGCTGGAGGACTGAGGCAGAGGCACTCTCCCCTATTCATCACGCAACGTGTGATATTATTATTAGTGAGGTAGACAGAAATAAATAATAATGCAGTCAATTTTTATATATCAGACATCAACAAAAAGATGTTAAGGGTTAACCACTTCAATTAAAGAAAGGTTTTACACACAGTTTATTGTCGCACCATATGGGCTCGTTTATTTTGCAACACTTAGAAAATGGTAAAGATTTGCATTTACTGCTTATTCCTACGCCTAAAGCTACCTTACTGTTACTCACCAGGACAGCAGTAGTAGTTCATTTTATTAAATATTTTACTGGCAAAGTATCAGTCTTCTTGCTTCTCTAGACCTGGTGAATTCCTTTCTGCTGAACTTCAGCCTCAGACAAGAACAGATAAAGTGATAAATAGATATTTTGGTGTCAGTTATTTCTGTTTTACTAATATCCATATGACTTGCATTCAGCACCAAATCTTTACAGGTGTCACATCAATCTCTTCCACAGGCAACAATATTTCACTGACAGCTCCCTTGATCTTCTCAGCAAGTTAAAATAAACAACTTGAGAATCCCTGCAGAGAGTTTTCTCATACTTGCTTCAGGAACCAATTGTGACAATTTGAAGTTAAAGGATGAAGACCCAGAACTCTTCAATGTGTAATAGCTCTCAGCTGCTCAGGAACTTGTTTGGCTGCACTGGCAGACCACAGTACGTGTGCTTGCAACTCTGTGTGTCCGACAGAGTGATCAGCAGCACTGGGGCTCCACAGGGGACTGTCTTGTCTCCCTTTCTCTTCACCATTTACACCTCGGACTTCAACTACTGCACAGAGTCTTGTCATCTTCAGAAATTTTCTGATGACTCTGCCATAGTTGGATGCATCAGCAAGGGAGATGAGGCTGAGTACAGGGCTACGGTAGGAAACTTTGTCACATGGCGTGAGCAGAATTATCTGCAGCTCAATGTGAAAAAGACTAAGGAGCTGGTGGTAGACCTGAGGAGGGCTAAGGCACCAGTGACCCCTGTTTCTATCCAGGGGGTCAGTGTGGACATGGTGGAGGATTACAAATACCTGGGGATACAAATTGACAATAAACTGGACTGGTCAAGGAACACTGAGGCTGTCTACAAGAAGGGTCAGAGCCGTCTCTATTTCCTGAGGAGACAGAAGTCCTTTAATATCTGTCGGATGATGCTGAGGATGTTCTACGAGTCTGTGGTGGCCAGTGCGATCATGTTTGCTGTTGTGTGCTGGGGCAGCAGGCTGAGGGTAGCAGACACCAACAGAATCAACAAACTCATTCATAAGGCCAGTGATGTTGTGGGGATGGAACTGGACTCTCTCACGGTGGTGTCTGAAAAGAGGATGCTGTCCAAGTTGCATGCCATCTTGGACAATGTCTCCCATCCACTACATAATGTACTGGTGGGGCACAGGAGTACATTCAGCCAGAGACTCATTCCACCGAGCTGCAACACAGAGCGTCATAGGAAGTCATTCCTGCCTGTGGCCATCAAACTATACAACTCCTCCCTTGGAGGGTCAGACACCCTGAGCCAATAGGCTGGTCCTGGACTTATTTCCTGGCATAATTTACATATTACTATTTAACTATTTATGGTTTATTACTATTTAATTATTTATGGTGCAACTTAACGAAAACCAATTTCCCCCGGGATCAATGAAGCTCAGCACTGGTAACAGTGGAGGCTTGGCCATATTGGTTGCTCTTTCATCATTCATTTGGAAGGCCAGCACGGCTCTTTGGTACTTATGCACACCCTGACAATCATAACTGAGCCTTTTTCCTCCCACAGACCAAGAGTGCATGGGTTTGATGTCAAGGCCTCTGCAAGTTGTCCATAAGTTATAGAATCTGCAGGGAATTAATTGGAGAAGGAAGGAATAACACGGAATTAGTGTGAATGGATACACGATGGTCAACACAGGTCTGATAGGCCAAAGGCGTGCCAGTGTGCTGTATGATTCTGTAATGCCTCTATAACACACAGATTCCATCTGCATTAAGATTTTCAACCTCACTTGCCTGAAAAATGAGTTATTTACCTACAGAGTAGTCAGCTTTTATAAAGCCTGTTTCCACTGAAACCATGCTATTTAAAATGACAGCACTCAAAATGCGATCTTTGTCCTCAATGGGATCTCTGCCCTCACTTCCTATAAACTCAAGTACAGCCGCACATGTGCCTTATTTCCTTTGTCCATGGAGGTTAGGGATATTCTCATCTTAGCTTACTGACCGCTACAGATCCATGACACATCTATTTCGTGTGTTGTTCTCTGATCCATTAT
Source organism: Mobula hypostoma (assembly GCF_963921235.1). NCBI lineage: Eukaryota > Metazoa > Chordata > Chondrichthyes > Myliobatiformes > Myliobatidae > Mobula > Mobula hypostoma. The sequence goes on from NC_086098.1 coordinate 143,485,772, forward strand.
GAAGGTCACCTTAATTCCAAACTCAAGGGAATTTCATCTACTTTTGCTGCAGTCTATAGATGTAGGCAGAGAGGAAACAAATATTGACCTGGGTTGCAGATTTCTCCAAATGTGGGCATATATAGATGAGGTGATGAGGGAAACATGGTTGAGGTTTGTAGGTTTGAACGGTCTTTTAATAGGTTGCTACATAGCAGGCTTGTTATCGAAGTTATTATCTGGAATGAGCGGCCAGAAGGTGGAAAACATAAGGGGCTGAAGAAGAAGAAATTTGATAGGAGAGGAGAGTAGAGCATGGAAGATAAGGAGGAGGGGCAGCAGGGGAAGGTGATAGGGGTAATCGGCAGGTGAGGAGAAGAGAAGGGGTAAGTCAGGATTGTGGCCATGGACCAACACGATGGAATGGGAATGGGGATTGGAAAATAAGTGGTTGGCCACTGGGAAATCCTGCTTGCTGTGGACAGAGCAAAAGGGATTGACAAAGCAATCTGCTATCTACCTCAGATCTCGCCAATGTAGAGGAGGCCTCACTGGGAACATCAAGTACAGTAGATGACCCCGACAGACTCACAGGTGAAGTGTTGCCTCATCTGTAAGGACTGTTTGGGGTCTTGTATGGAGGTGATGGAGGAGGTAAGTGGGCAAGTGTAGCACTTCTTCCACTTGCAGGGATAAGTGCCAGGAGGGGCATCAGTGTGGAGGGACAAACAGGCAAAGGAATCACAGAGAGAGTGATCTCCGTGGAAAGTGGAGAGTGTTTGAAGATGAAGGAAGTTATGGAGAATAAGGTGCTGGATGCAGAGGCTCATGAGGTGGTAGGTAAGGAGAAGAAGAACTCTATTGCTGTTAAGGTGGCAAGAAGATGGCGTGAGGGCAGATGTCCGGGAAATGGAGGAGATGTGGGAGAGGACAGCATCATTGGTTGAGGAAAGGAAACCCTATTCTTTGGAAAGGAAAACCTCATACTTGGAACGGATAATGGCGGAGATGGAGGAACTGAGAAAAAGGAATGGCAATTTTACAAGTGACAAGGTGGGAAGAAGTATAGTCAAGAAAGCCGTGAGAGTCAGTAGGTCTATAAAAGATATCAGTAGACAGTCTGTCTCCAAATGTGGAGACAGAGATTGAGAAAGACGAGAGCTGCCCTCAGCCACATCTCCTCTATATCCCAGACATCTGCCCTCACCCCATCTTTATGCTGCCTTTACAGGGATAAACCATGAAATATTATTTTAGTTTTATGTGATGTTGATTATGCAGGCAGTTGGAAATATGTATTTTCGTTTATTTCCTAGTAATAATTAATACAACATGATAGTAAAAAACAATGAGTTAGTATGTTTGGTGACAGTTAATAGCATTGAATGATTAACCTGCCCTTTTGTACATTCTCAAGATAATGTTAAAAAATTCAAACAACTCATTTATTCTGCAATGAAACTATTTGTTTCTAATATTGTTTGCTATCAAGTTCTTTTTCAGTTGTTTAAGTGAGCATAATTATGGAAATTAACATGGATTTGTTAAAGATGAATCCTGTCTGACTAAATTGGTAGTTTCTTTTGCTGAGGGGCAAGGAAGGAAACTTGGTTGAGGTACATAGGCTTTTTACAGGTGTTTAATAGATTGCTCTATGGCAGGCTTGTTCTCAAAGTTAGTATCTGGAATGAGCTCCCAGAGGAGGTGGTGGAAGCATCTGAGCAGGTACTTGAATGAGCAAGACATCGAGGAAATCATTGTTACTGCAAGTGACTGGGATTAGTATAGATAGGCACGATGGTCAGCATAAATGCAGTGGGCCAAAGGCACTGCTTCTATGCTCTGCAACACCAGGACAACTGATATGTCATGTCCACTTCTGGGCACCACACTCAGGGAAGATCTACAGATTTTTGACAAGATCTGAAGAGACTTATTAAAGTAAACTTAGTTAAATGGATGCACTGGAGATGGGTTGTTCTTGGAATAGAGAAGATTCAAGGCTCAAAGTTCAAACTAATTTTTATTATCAAAGTATACAGATGCCACCATATACAACCCTGAGATTCATTTTCTTGTGTGCATACTCAATAAATCTATAGAATAATATCCATAGCAAAATCAATGAAAGACTGCCCAACTAGAGCGTTCAGCCAGAGTGCAGATGAGCACAAACTATGTAAATAAGAATGAATGAATGAATAAATAGATAGATAGATAGATAAATATCAAGAACATGAGATGAAGAGTCCTTGAAAATGAGTCCACAGGTTGTAGGATCATTTCAATGACGGGGCAAGTGAAGTTGAGTGAAGTTATCTCCTTTGGTTCGAGAGCCTGATGGCTGAGGGGTAGTAACTGTTCCTGAAGCAGGTGGCGTGAGTTCAGAGGCTCTTGTACCTTGTTCCTGATGGTAGCAGCAAGAAGAGAGCATGTCCTGGTCGAGTTGTTCAATATAATAAAGGATACAGTTGGAATGTATATCAGGAAACTGTTAACATGGGGGAAGGAATCAAGAGGCAGATGATGGTGATTGGAGAATGAACGAAAACTGGTTCTGAGGGGATTTTTCTCACATTGGTAAAAACAAAGAAACACAATAGAACCCATAAAAAACCCACACAACAAAGACTGTCAAACACCCTAGGTGAGAAAAAAAGAACAAGTTGTGCAAACAGTGAAAAAATAAACAAATAACACACACAAGTCATGAACTGCAGAGTCCCGAAAGTGAGTCCACAGCCACAGAGCCATTTCTGAGTTGCAGCCACTCCAGGAGCCCGATGACTGCAGACCACAGCCATGGAGCCATTTCTGAGTTGCAGCCAGTCCAGGAGCCCGACGTCTGCAGACCGCAGCCACCGAGCCAGTTCAGTGCTGAGGCGAGTGATGATGGCTGCAGGCCACACCTGCAGAGTCAGTTCAGTGCTGAGGCAAGTAAACCTCATGGAGTAGTGAGTTGAACACCGGTCCATCCTTTGCCCTCTGCTTTGACACCTTGATCTTTTCAATCTGTCTCAGCACTTAAATCGGCCAAACGTCAGTTCAATTTTCACTCTCAGGCCCAAGTCCGCAGCTTCAACCTGACCTCAAGTTTGCTTCAGCAATGAGCAAGCTTCAGTTCATTTTTTGCTGTGTGCCCTAAGCCCTGCCACTTTGATTCTGCCCCAATTACACTCCAGCAATGGCCACCGCGGCCATACCTGCATTCTCGAGAGTCCAGTTCACTGAATCGTGCAGGAACCCTGCAGCAAAAGCTCCGGGTTGTACAGACTTTTCAAAAGCACAACTCCCAAAGGGAAATTACAGGCTATGGATTGTAGTGATCGTACTCCAGATAAAGTGTAATTAATAGAATTGTTAGCAGTTTTGTCTGCTGCCTGTAAAACATCATCGTTTCTCACCAGCACCATCTTTAACAGGCTTATGACCTTCTGAGAGAAAGGAGTATTATCTCATCTCTGTCATAAATGGGTGACCACCTATTTTTGAACAATGACCCCTTAAATTCAGATTTTCCCAAAAAGAAAACTTCTTTACCACATCCACCCTATCAAGACCTCTCAGAATCATAAAGGGTGAACATTCAGTGGGCTATTGTAAAGATTCTGCGATTCTGTACCTTGAACATTTTCTTGCTGATCTATTAAGAAAAAGAGTTTTAAGTATTTCACTCAGCCCAGCACAAAACTGGCAATCAGAATTCCAGGAGACTATAATTAACATTTCAAATACACTTATTGCCACATCAGAAGCTAAAGACTGGGAGTTGGCGTTGTAGGGCAAAGGCCATTTGTTTCATTATTCATTGTTTAAATGAGCAAAGCACCTGTGATTTGACCTTACAACTCATATGGATTTCATTTGACAAGGCAAAATCTCATCCTTCATGACTGTGTGCAATGTCAACTGTTGCTTATGGCTCAGCAGCTGGAAATCCCGCTTCTTAATCAGGAACAATATGTCTTCGTAAGATCAGAGCACAAAATTATTCTTCCTCTTCTTGTTGTTCTTCATCTTTCCCTTATTCTTCTTCCTCATCTTCTTCTCCTTTCTTATGTCCTTCTTCTACTCCTTCTTCATCCTCATCTTCCTGTTGTCTTCCTCTTTCTCTTCTTCCTGTTCTTCTTCCTCTTCCTCTTCCTCGTCCTCTTCCTCTTCTTCTTCTTCTTCTTCTTCTTCTTCTTCTTCTTCTTCTTCTTCTTCTTCTTCTTCTTCTTCTTCTTCTTCTTCTTCTTCTTTTTCCTCTTCTTCTTCCCTGTGTAAAAATGACAAATTTCATGACATATGTCAGAGATAATAAACCTGATTCTGATTCTAAAAATGCTGCTTGATGGTCTGCAAAGACTGAACAAACCAGTTTCCCCTCCGCATCTCTCTTTGACTCAGGGAAGGTTATCCAGTCTTCTTGGCTAGCTGACAGTGATCTCATGAAACTATTTCAGAGATTAGGGAGACAATTGTGGTATAGTAGCCAATAATTATCTTTCACTAAACATTGTTACAAACAAATGATTTTTTTCATGATCACAGATTTTGCTGAACGGAACTGTCACTTAACAACAATGATTTCACTGTAAAAATAAATAATAGGCTGCAACATTTGCCAAGTCCACAACAGGTGCTACAGAAATTCGTTTTTTCTCTTTTTTTTCTATATTTGTTCTGTTTCAGACTCCTCAGAAACAGGTTAGATCTGACAGAAGCCATTTGCAAATGAAAACAGGTTTACACATTTTTTAAACTTAGTATCATCTCTTAGAAAACATACTTAAATCTTCCTTTCAGACTAATCTGTTACAAATGAAGTAGAAATGAGAAAAAGGTGATGCAATTTGAAAGGATGCTGATGAAGAACAAAAGATTAAATTTTAAATTGCCCTCAACTCCTATTTAATGTAAATTCTGCTTTTCTAGTTTGAAGCAAATTTCAAACTGTTTAATATAAATCCTGTTTTTCTATTTTGAAGCCAATTTCCTTACAACAGTTCAACCCTTTCAACAAACACACACACTCTGCTCTGTGTCATACGTTCATTCATCTCCTTATTTGAACTGCTCATCGGCCTTTCCTGGCCTCTAGGCTAACGGCGTATATTGGCGTGAACTCTACTTTGTAAGCCTTGAAACTTCCAATTTGTTTGTGTGTTTTCTTGAAATGAAATGGTCATTAGTTGACTCTTGCCTGCAGGCTGAAAATTCTTTGTCAGGGTCGTGCAAGAGCCCGGTCTTATATCTTTATGCCAAACAACATAGGTGGAAAGTGTTCAGTTAGCAGTATTAACGGCCTCTAGTGAGGTTACAGAGTGGCCCATGTGTCATAATTTTAATGATACCTGCATCATTCACTAGGCTGGCTCGATCTAATTTAAGATTTAAATTAGCGCACCTACCTTCAGAAGGTGTCTAAATGGTGTGAAGGCGAATGTCTAAGAAGAAGAATTGAGAAAGAGGAAAGAAGTACTAAAAAGGGAGGAATCCTTCCTTGCAAACAGCCTTAGGTGAAGGAGGTGTTTTGTTAGCGAGCAGTTTATTTTTCTCAATCTGCATTCCTTTCCTGAATAGCTTTGTGTTGATGTTTCACCACATTAACATTCTTCAGGTGATACAGAAATCCTTGGTCGTCCATTTAAAGCGTGATTTATTTTCTGACACCTTCCCTGTAGCTTTCTCTTGCAATCTCCTACATGTTTTAGATTTGAGACTCAGGACACATATTTCCTTTTCACTTTTCTAATGAAAACTTCTCGCAGGTCCTGTGCATAACGCTTTCAATCAAGGAAATGATTTAGAATTGTTAACCACAATGATTTGAAACCTTTGTAGCATCAGTGGTTAATTAAAAGATCTTTACAGGTTCAGAGAAGGTTGCTCAGCACATGGCTAAAAAACTGATTTATCAACAAAGATATGTTAGTTAACATTTTGGTAATGAGGAGAAATTGGATTGGCTGTGTTTGTTTTCCTCAGTACAGAGGAAGACAAGGAGGGACCTGATAGAAGTATGCTGTAAGGTATGAATCTATTTCTTTTAGAGCAATGACCCCCCCCCACCTCTTAGAATTACATATTGATCGTTGTCTGTGCATGTGCATTCTCTCTCTCTTTCCCTCCCTCCCTCTTTCCCTCTCTCCCTCCTCTTTCCCTCCCTCCTTCTTTCCCTCCCTCTCTGTCCCTCCCTCTTTCCGTCTCTCCCTCCCTCCCTTCCCCTCCCTCTTTCCCTCTCTCTCTCCCCCTCCCCCTCTCTCCCTCACTCTTTCCCTCCCTCTCTTCCTCTCTCCCTCCCCCCACCTCTCTCTCTCTCTCTCTCTGCGAATAGCTAATATTGTTCTGCTGTTTAAGAAAAACTCTCTGAATAAACCAAGAAATTATAAACCAGTAAGCCTGACCTCAGTTGTGGTTAAGTTATTGGAAGTTATTCTAAGGGCCAGATATATAAGCACTTGGATGGACAGGGACTGATTAAGTATAGTCAACATAGCTTTGTGAGTGGTAGGTCATGTCTAACCAATTTTATAGAGTTTTTCAAGGAAGTTACCAGGACATTTGATGAAGATGAGGCAGCGGATGTTGTCTACAGGGACATTAGCAAGACCTTTGACAAGGTCCTGCATGGGAGGTTGGGGAAGAACGTACAGTCTCTTGCCATTTAAGTTGAGAGTAAATCGGATTAGACATTGGTTTTGCGGGAGAAACCAGAGAGTGGTAGAAGATGGATGCCTCTCTGACTGGAGGGTGTGACTAGTGGTGTGCTGCAGGAATCGGTGCTGGCTCCATTGCTGGTTGGCATTTATATCAACGATTTAGATGATAATGTGGTAAAGTGGATCATCAAATCTGCCACTGATGCCAAGAATGGGGGCATAGTACAGTGATGAAGGCTATCGTGTACTGCAGTGGGATTTGGACCAGCTGGAGAAATGGGCTGAAAAATGACAGATGGAATTTAATGCAGACAAGTGTGAAGTGTTGCACTTTGGGAGGACAAACTAGGGTAGGACTTAAACGGTGAGCAGTAGGGCACTAAGGAATACAGTAGAATGGGGGGATCTGGGAATACCGATTCTAATTCCTTGAAAGTGACTTCACAGGTAAATAGGTCTTAAATAAAGCTTTTAACATACTGGCCTTCATAGATGTAAGTATTGAGTACAGGAGTTGGGATGTTATGTTGAAGTGATATAAGATGATGAGACTTAGTTTGGAGTATTGAGTGCAGTTTTCAGCAGCTAGCTACAGGAAAGATGTCAATAAGATTGAAAGAGTGCAGAGAAAATTTACAAGGATGTTGCCGGGACTTGAGGACCAAAATTATAGGGAAAGATTGAATAGGTTAGGACCTTATTCCCTGGAATCTATGAGAATGAGGGGATAATTGACAAAGGTACACAAAATTATGAGGTTTATAGATAGTGTAAATGCAAGCAGGCTTTTTCCACTGAGATTGGGTGAGAATACAACTAGTGGTCATGGGTTAAGGGTGAAAGGTGAAGTGTTTAAGAGAAACGTGAGGGGGAGCTTTTTCATTCAGAGGGTGGTGAAAGTGTGGAACGAGCAGCCAGCACAAGTGGTGGAAATGAGTTCAATTTCAATGTTTAAGAGAAATTTGGATAGGTACATGGGTGGGAGTGGTACAGAGGCTATGGCATTTGGGCTCTGTGTGCAGGTCAATGGAACTAGGCAGATTAATTTGTTTGGCATGGACTACTTGGGCCAAAGGGCCTTTTTTTGTGCTGTAGTGTTCAGCGACTCTCTGACTCTATGTGAAAGAGCACAGAAGAAAGGAATTAGAATCATGAAGGGGTAGAGATATCAAAATAACAAAAAATTAATCCTACACTACATCGATGACTTGCTACACCCTACTTCCTGCACCCATGCTGAGCTTGTCAGCTTCATCAACTTTGCCTCCAACTTTCACCCTGCCCTCAAGTTTACCTGGTCCATTTCCGACACCTCCCTCCCTCTTTCTCAATCTCTCTCTGTCTCTATCTCTGGAGACAGTCTATCTCCTGATATCCATTGATTCTCACCGCTACCTGGACTGTTCATCTTCCCAACCTGTCACTTGTAAAAATGCTATCCCCTTCTCACAGTTCCTCTGCCTCTGCCAAATCTGCTTTCAGGGTGAAACTTTTCATTCCAGAACTAATGAGATGTCCCCTTTTTTCAAAGAGGGGGACTTTCCTTCATCCACCCTCAATGCTGCCCTCAACCACATCTCTTCCATTTCACACATGTCTGCTCTCACCTCATCTTCCTAGCACCTTACCAGGGATAGGGTTCCTCTTATCCTCACCTACCACCCCACTAGTCTCCACATCCAGCACATAACTTTCCGCAACTTCTTCCATCTCTAATAGGATCCCGCCACTAAGCATATCTTTCCCTCCCGCCCACTTTCTGCTTTCGGCAGGGATTGCTCCCTACGTGACTCCCTTGTCCATTCGTCCCTCTCCACTGATCTCCCTCCTGGCACTTATCCTGGCAAGCAGAACAAATGCTACATCTGCCCCTACACCTCCTCCCTCACTACCATTCAGGGTCCCAAACAGTCCTTCCAGGTGAGGCGACACTTCACGTGTGAGTCTGTTGGGTTCATCTACTGTATCCAATGCTCCTGTATGTCAGTGAGACCTGATGTAGATTGGGAGACTACTTCGCTGAGTAGCTTCACTCTGACCATCAGAAAGAGCGGGATCTCCCAATAGCCACTAATTTCAATTCCACTTCACATTCCCATTCCTACATGTCCATCCATGGCCTCCTCGACTGCGGCAATGAGGCCACACTCAGGTTGGAGGAGCAACTCCTGATATTCCTTCTGTTGGCCTCCAACCTGCTGGCATAAACATCGATTTCTCAAGCTTCCAGTGATTGTACATCTCTTCTATTTCACCATTCCTCATTCCCATTTCCCTCTCTCACCTTGTCTCCTTACCTGCCCACTACCACCTTCTGGTGCTCCTCCTCCTCCCCTTTCCTCCATGACCTTCTGCCCCATCGGATTCCCCTTCCTCCGGCCCTTTATCTCTTTTACTGATCAACTTCCCAGCTCTTTACTTCACTTCCTCCCCTCTCCAAGTTCCACCTATCACCTATCACCTTGCACTTCTTCCTCCCCTCCCCCAACTTTCTTTCACCGACCTCATTTTTCTCCCCCAATCCTGATTAAGGGGTCCCGATCTGAAATGCCGACAGTTTACTCTTTTCCATAGAGGCTCTCTGACCTGCTGAGGCCCTCCAGCATTTTGTGTGTGTTGCCAAAAAATAATTGCTCATTACCAACCTTGCTGAACAAGGGCAGTTGTGTATTCTGCTCAGCTGAATCTGTGTTGGGGGTAGGATGCAGTTGGGAAACATTACATATTGAAATTTTAGAAGTAATGTTACTGTGTGGAGGGGAGGAGTGGTTGCAAGTATTTTGGTAAGTACTTTGCTTTCCTTGCAGTCTTGCCAATCTTGTGCCAGAAATATCAATTTGTCCCAGGATTACCCCAATAACTTATGTACTGATTTGAGATACAATGGTGCAGAGAGTAGAGCTGCTTCCAGACAGCTGCAGTAACCCCAGTACGATGCTGATGTTAGGACAGATACATAGAATACTGTGATATGCTGGAGCTGCTGCAACTTATTTTCTGCTGCTTATCTATTTAATACTGTTTCTCTATTACAGTCTTGTTTTTATCTAATAGTAATAGGCATCCGTTAATCTCATGAGACCATGGATTTGCGCCTTGGAAGGTTTCCAGGGCATAGGCCTGGGCAAGATTGTATGGAAGACTGGCAGTTGCCCATGCTGCAAGTCTCCCCTCTCCACGCCACCGACGTTGTCCAAGGGAAGGGCACTAGGGCTGATACAGCTTGGCACCGGTGTCGTCGCAGAGCAATGTGTGGTTAAGTGCCTTGCTCAAGGACACAACATGCTGCCCCAGTTGAGGCTTAAACTAGCGACCTTCAGATCACTAGACCAACGCCTTAACCACTTGGCCACGTACCAACACTGTTTTTATCTGCCACTTTATTTAATTGCCTGAGAGGAAGCCAAACAGAGTTTATTTGTAACTATGTATAACGACAATAAAGATCATTCAATTCAATTCAATTCAAGTTTGCACGTGCTCCCTGTGACCGTGGACTTCCTCCTACTTCCTTCCACATCACAAAGGTGCGTAGGTTGCTAGGTTGATTGACCACTGTTAATTGCCCTCAGTATGTGAGAGGCCCATGCTGCATGTCTCCCCTCTCCACACCACCGAAGGGTCTCGGCCTCAAACATTGACTGTTTATAAAAATTGCTGGTGAACGCAGCAGGCCAGGCAGCATCTATAGGAAGAGGTACAGTCGACGTTTCGGGCCGAGACCCTTCGTCAGGACTTCCTATGGATGCTGCCTGGCCTGCTGCGTTCACCAGCAATTTTTATGTATGTTGCCTGAAATTCCAGCATCTGCAGATTTCCTCATGTTTACATTGACTGTTTATTCATTTCCATAGATGCAGCCTGTCCTACTGAGTGCTCCAGTATTTCAAGTATGTTGCAAAATGCTAAACTGTTGCTTACGCTCTGCTGGAGCCTCTCCCACCTTCTTCATCACAGTCTATGATTAAAACACTTGCGGCGTGGTCTAGGCCCGGAGCCTTTTGCTGCAGCAGTGCCCAGGTCCTAGTGCGAGGCGCGATATGCTGGTTAGACAATTTAAACTCCAGCCCAGATCAGGGGCAAGAGCTGATTTCACTCACTCTCCATGATGTTCTCTCCTCGCTCCAGGGCACTGGAGCCTTTTGCTGTTCCGCTGTTTGGTCAATGTAAACACCGGCCCAGATAGACTGAAAAGATAGGGTGTCTGGATTTGGGGTGAGAAACGATTTCGCTTGTTCTTCGCAATGGTCACTCCTCTCTCTCTATGGCGCTGAGGCTATGAAGACTGCCCTGTCTGCTGTGCCCCATGCCCAGTAATATAATGAACTGGCAAGTGAGGCTTTGTGCCAACTCTAGGCTGCTCCGGGATTCGGATCTGAACACTCAATTTTGGTTCAGAATGCTGTTATTCGCTTCAATTGTTTGCATGATTTTGCCTTTTTTTCCTTTCTCTTGCGCATTGAGTGTTGGTCTTTTATTTTTATTTTTCTTCTTCATTTTCTTTAATTGGGTTCCTTTGGGTTTCTTGCTTAGTGGCTACCTGTCAGCAAACAAATCTGAGGATCATATAATTTATACATTCTTTGATAATATGCATACTTTGAATCTTGAATCTTTGAAACACTGCTGCCAGGCTTAGAAAGAAACACAACTCTTCTGCTAGTTGGGCTCTTTGTTTGACTGGAATCACAAAATCATCGTGTCACAATTTACACACACAAAAAATTCTGGTGAATGCAGCAGGCCAGGCAGCATCTCTAGGAAGAGGTGCAGTCGACGTTTCGGGCCGAGACCCTTCGGCAGAACTAACTGAAAGAAGTTCAGTTAGTCCTGACGAAGGTTCTCGGCCCGAAACGTCAACTGTACCTCTCTCTATAGATGCTGCCTGGCCTGATGCGTTCACCAGCATTTTTTGTGTCTGTTGCTTGAACTTCAAGCATCTGCTGATTTTCTCATGTTTATGTCACAATTTACATGCTTTATTCCTACCGTTTCTAACAAAAATGGAAATTTACAAAACAAAATATTTCAATACATTCTTAGTGAATATTGGTTTCATCCACCAATGGTAGCTTGTCAGTGTTTGGTGCAGCGATAGTACAGATCTGTTTTAGAAGTGACATTATGCGTACTATTGGATGACCACAATTGAAATCAGATGATACAATGCCAATTTAGTCTGCATTCACTGAGCACCTAAAACAGTTCACCTGATATTTTCCTCTTATTCAGAACCTATTGTTCCAAAAGTGTTGGATCCTCGCTGGGTTATGGATGCATGAGTGCCAGTAAACTCCAGCACCTGGGCCAAGGAGCCATTTGTTATTTACATATGAGCCTTGATAGTGAGAATCAACAGGCTGTTCCTTCTTGAACTGCAGCCAAACCCAGTTGTGCAATTAGCCTATGCACTGAAAGGTTAAGTATTCCCAGAGATTAGCTAGGTAGAGACAAGAACAGTGACTTCTTGAAACTACAGCAGTGCTGTCTGCCCTCTGCAGAATCCAGCGGTGGGCAAGTTGGAGTTAGTTTGGGGATGACTTCAAGGTTTTTAAAATATTAAACTGGAATTGAAATTGATTTACTATTGTCATTTGTACCAAGATGCAGTGAAAAGCTTGTCTTGAATATAGTTCATACATATCAAATCATTACACAGTGCATTGATATAGAACAAGGTAAAACGGTACCAGAGTGCAGAATAAAGTGTAACAGCTACAGGAGAAAGTACATTGCAGACCATAATGAGGTAAACTCTCAGCCAAAACCAACACACCCTTTCACAGGGTGAAACTTTAGACTTCAGGTTTATTCTTTCTTATTGTGACTAGAAGCAAATAGTGTTTAATGTTTAAAGTTTTCTTTGCTTCATTAATGACTGCACTGGCAATGCAGCCTCCACCTATGCTGAGCATCGTCAATTTCATCAACTTTGCATCCAACTTCCGCCCTGTCCTCAGATTTATTGGTCAATCTCTGACACCTCTCTCCACTTTCTTGATAATCTATCTTTTTCTTTGGAGACAAGTTACCTACCAATATCTTTTACAAACACACGGACACTCAAAGTCACTTCCCACCTGTAACAATGAAACAGGTTCGTGGGTTTAGTGAGTGAGACAGAAATACTGACTGCAAATAAGTATATGAATCATTTATTTACAAACAGTAAAAATTCATGTTCTCCAAGTTACAGGAACTACAAAGCTGAATATTCAACAAACATATTCAGCTAAAAGCACACACACAGCATACCTTCCCAATGGTTGTGTGCTCCGCTTGCCTTAAACAAAGCCTCTTCCACGTGCTATTTTATATCCGGGATATTTGAAGCAGGATACCAATGGGAAAAGCAGCTGCAGTTTCTAAACTAACCAATCACGATAAGGTGGCTTTCAACAGGCAGAATAAGCTACGACCCCCAGAGGACACAACACCCCATGAAAGTTGCGACCATGATATTCCAACCCACTGACTGCCATGACTCTCGCAAACTCTCTAAGTCACATATAAAACACAAGAGTACAATACCCAGCACTGTAAACCCAATAGTCACTCCCACTGCCCCCCCAATGTTCTACAGTAGTCCACCAGTCTCTCCATGCCTCCAAAGGCCACTAGCACCACCCTGGAGTGTAATAGCTAATGTAGCTAATGTGCTGGTCCCCCACTTGATCTTGTACACTGACTGTCAGACATAATCGTCAGGTGAGTGATGTTAGCTGATCCGTCGGGAATGTAGGTGCAGCATTTCTTGACCAATAACAGTGCAAGTGCCACCTTTCTTTGTGAGCAGGGATTTTTAAGGGCATCAAAATCAGTTCCCGGGACAGTCTGGTTGTACCATGCTAAGAATGGCTATAATTCAAAACCTGCAATTGCCCTCTTACCGACCAGCATGGGCAAGGTGCTCTTCCAGGGCACGGGGTTGACATACATATGGCACCATCCTGTGGGAACCATGGGTAGGACTAGGAACTGCATATACAGTGAGCGCCATTAAGTGTCCAGTGAGTGCCCACCTTCACAATACCATTTGGCACAGACACAGCCATCCCAGGATAGTGTTCCTGCTCACAGTTGCCATCCACCTTGCACCTGTACTCAACATATCCCCTACACTGGTACTCTGTCAGGTGGGGAAATCACTTTAAGAGTCAGAACCTTCCAATTAAACAAATGGTATGTAAGGAAATACCAGCCTTTAAAGCACTTACTCCACCAGGGCTATTAAAACTCAAGTCCCTTAAGGCTGTTTCCATACTCCAGGTTGAGGTTGGCTGGAAAAGACTACTCTCTCCCAGCTCCCCCAAAGCAGAGTGCCAAAACCTGAGAAGCCAGATAATTTCCCCAACAATCTTTTTTTTTGTAAATCAATGGGATCAATATTAGTGGGATCCTTTCCACAATGTAGTAAGGAGTCCTCGTACAAATTCAGCAATCGAACCCGTTGGTCTAATGTGCAAATTCAAACACGTAACAACAGTCCTACTGGAATTGCTCCCCAGTGGTTATGTTCTTCTGAAATATTGGCATCTCATATACGGAATAAAGTTGCCTAAATTTCTACTCCACTAACACAGAATTCATACGGTCAGTATGAAATGAGTCATTCCTAAAACTAATTGCATAGAAAAACAAAGTTACAGATGAAGACACAAGCGTGTGACAGATTAAGAAAACAAGAAACAAAGTAACAAATCAGAACACAAAACACAAAGCCCAGGCTGTATTCCTCTCCTTTAAAGCTTTGTATGGAACTGCAAAAACGTAAAACAGACAGTTAAATTCTCACAGAGAAATCGTACACTTATCAGAGAACTGAGAAGGAAAAATCACCCAGGTCCAACACATTCACGGAGTCTCTTAAATGTGAAGTACACACACACACACACACACACACACACACACACACACACACACACACAAACACAAACACACACACACACACACACACACAAATATGTGTGGCCACACTTCACATTTCTCCCAATTCAAGCCAATCCTCTATTTACTGGGAAGAGAGATGCTGGTCAAATGACCCCCACCCCCAACAAGGATGAGGTGCAAAGGTGCTAACCACCTCCTCCCCCAATTCCCACTGCTGCCAAACGTTATCCAAGGACATTTGTAGGAAATCCCGAATGGAATGAGAGGAAATCTTCCCTTCCCCCCTTGACAGACTTCCTTTCTACCTTCCCCGGACAGGACTCCCTCCACATTGTACAGAGGGTGGGGGTGGGAACCCTGTTTACCTGCCCTTCTAGGACCCCAGCTTTGAGCAACCCTAAAAACATTTCTTTACAGGATCCGCGGGATCCCCCACTCCCCTTCTGCTTTTCCAACTTCCGGGCCTGGCTGAGGGCACCCTCTTCAACATACTCTAAACCTTGTAATAATTGAATCACTGTACTTATAGGATGGCTGATAGCTGGTGCTATTAAAGACAATGCTACCCCTTTCATTTGGGAAGCTGCTGCCGTAACCACATGTCCCTATCAGTCCAGAAGTTCATCCAATATCCTCTGCCAGGCTACCACTACCATGGTATAATTCTCGCATAAGAGCCCACTGGCATAGCACTTCAATGGCCCTCTGTAATGTGCTCCATTTCGCTTGGGGTTTTAAATTCCATTCAGAAAGAGAGTTATACTTGAATGTAACTGCAGCAGTTACTCGATCCCATGGTGATGCATTATGCCCAGGGAAACAATCAACGTTCTCAGGGCATTATTGATCACGTTTAGGGATGATAGGCTCCCTATAGCACCCATCTCTCTGTTAGAAAGGCTCACTGTGGTACACCCCCCATCACATATCCTCATAAACCATGAAGCCAAAGACTCCCCAGCCTTTTGTTTGTATCTATCCCCTAATCCCGCTAATTCCTTAGCGGAGAATTCCCTGATCTCTATTTTCCCAAAGATGTCCATTGTACCACCTGCCACGCATTCCTGAGCCTCCTCCCCCTCCCCTCCTGAGAGGAAGACAGGTGTGGGAACGTGTGGACGCTGGCCTGGCCCGCACTGTTTCGGATGCACAGGGGAGAGGGCGGTCATTTGGAGAAGGGATTTCCAGAACTCCACTCTACCCCTTCTTCTCCATCATCCTCACTTTCTAGCCAGACTTCCGCATCTCCCAGCCCCAGAAAAGGATCATCGCTACACCCTATCATAGCTCCAACCTTAACATTGTCAGGCTGCCATCCAGCTCAGCATGCAATGTCTAATTGCTGTAGCTTCATTAGCCAACAAGCTATCTTTATATTCTTATCCTCCAACTTTGCAGCTTGAGTCTGGGCTATCAACAATGATTGTCTTAGAATAATTACAGCGCTGACTGAGATTTTCCAATTCATTCTTAAGACTCACTCTCATTTTATACTGATGTCTTATGATCACTGCAAACAGCCTGAAAGCATCCCGCCAGCTATCCTTTCTCCTGAGAAAACCCAATGATTTAAGTATGGAAACAATGTGGTGTGTCCCATTACAACCCTGGCGAAAACTAACTGGTTTGACCAATCTACCGGCTTGAAAGTAACCCATCAGTAGGTTAGCATTCTTACAAAGCCCCCACTGTTACCTGTCCACCCTGGGACTCTGCATCTCCAAAGACAGGAGTGGGGCATCCTCTCTTTTAAATAACCTTTTAAAGAAATGCATTTCTGCTCAAACAGCTGTACCCTGCTCGCAGCACCAAAATGTAACACCGAAATGAGGTTCACAAGTCAAGCAAGACAGAAAACAATGACTGTGTAAAAGTATATTAATCATTTATTTACAGGCAGTAAATATTCAACCAAATATTCATGTTCCCCAACTACAAAGCTGAATAAGGATACATTCAACAGACATACTCAGCTAAAAGTGCACACAGGGCATACCTTCCCAATGGTTATGAGCACCGCTTGTCTTAAACAAAGGAGGAGACAGCAAGCCCCTTCTACATGTTATTTTATCCCTGGAATATTTAAAACTGGACACCAGGCAGCTAACCAATGGGAAAAGCAGCTGCAATTTCTAAACTAACCAATCGTGACAAAGCAAATTTCAACAGGCAGAAAAAGCTACATCCCCACAGGACACCCACCCTGCCACTTGTAAAAATGCTATTCCTTTCTCTCACTTCCTCCATTATGCCACAATTGTTCGCAGGATGAGTCTTTCCATTCCAGGATATCCGAGATGTTCTCTTTTTTTCTGGAAACTTCATTTCACCACTATCAAAGCCGCTCTCACCCATATCTCCTCCATTTCCTGCACATCCACCCTCACCCCATCCTCCTGTCCAACATAACCATGTTCTTACTTACCACCTTACCACCTCACCATGTTCCCTTGTCCTTACTTACCATCTCACCTACCTCCCCACTTGCTTCAGCACCCAATACGTTATTCTCTGCAACTTCCAATGTCTCCAATCTTCCCCTCTCCCCTCCTCTGCACTGTTCAGAGCAATCACTTTCTTCATGACTCACTTATCCATTCATCCCTGCTGGTACTTAAACCTGAAACCACGACAAGTGCTACACTTTGAGTTGGAGACATTTCCTTGCGGGGCTTATGTGCCAACTTTAAAAAGTAAGTGGGACCTGTCGGGTGCTGTCTGCAGAGTGGGAGATCCCGGAAAGAGTTTGAGACAGTTCTTTGTGGACTCTCTGTTCCAGTTTTAAAAAGCAAGCAGGACCTGTCAGGACCCGTTGGGACTTGTCTGTGGAGCAGGAAATTACTTGGGTTATTTGTCACTTAGCAAGGGCCATTAAAAAGAAGTTAGGTTTAAGCGGAGTGGCATTTGAGGGAGGTTAGAGTGGGAGGCTTTGCCCAACAGGCTTCATTGAGAACAGGGCATTGAGTCATTTGGAATCATTTATTTGATTGTAGAAATTAAGCTTCAGTAGTTAAGAGGCAAAGGTATGAAAAGCTTGGTGAGAAGAGGCTGAGTAAGGACCCAGATGAGGGTGAAACTCAAAGGTTTCAGAGAGAAGGCATGGTAAGAACAGGGAATTTTTTTTTGTTGTCTGTACATCCCTAGTCCTTAATTCAGTGTAGGCAGGATAGTAGTTAGGGCGACGGTAAGAGGTGACATTTCTGTCCCTAACAGTCTCAATAATGAATACATCTGTGGGGAGTGCATCCAACTTGGTCTCCTAACTGACAAGGTCCAGGAACTGGAGCTGGAGCTGGATATGCTTAGGACCGTCCACAGATTAAACTTTCACTGAGGTGCTCATACTCAGGGTGCAGGCTTCAGACAGTAGATGGGTGACCATGTGGTAAGGGGGAGTAAACAGTCAGTGCTGGGTTCCCCTGTGGCCATTCCCCCCAGCAACAAGATGATCCCCTTTGGATACTGCTGGGGTGGAGGGGGGGGAATGACCAAACAGAACACAGCAACAGCACACCCGTGGAACCGTGGCCGGCTCAGTGCAGCTGCAGAGTAGTCTCAGAGGGGGTGGTGAATAGGCAGTGGTTGTGGCACACGTTGGCACCAATGACACACTGAAGATAGAACGGGGTAAGAGGTCCTGCACAATAAGTACAGGGAGTTGTTAGGAAAGAGGCTGGAAAGCAGGACCTTCCAAGGTAGTGGTCTCCAAATTAGTCCAGGTGCCACGTGCCAGTCAGGGCAGGAATAGGATGACAGTACAGATGAATGAGTGGCTGAGGGAGTGGTGCAGGGGGCCAGTGTTTCATGCTCTTGGATCATTGGAACCTCTTCTGGGGAAGGGGTGATCTGTACGAGAGGAACGGGTTGCACCTGAACTGGAAGGAAACCAACATCCTGGCCGGGAGGTTTGCTAATGTCACTCGGGAGGGTTTAAACTAGTTTGACAGAGGGCTGGGAACTAGAGCACCAGGTCAGAAAGTGGAGGGATGGAGAAGAAGGAATATGTCAGAGCCAGTAAAACAGACCGGAGCTAAGTAATAGATACAACGGGATGGATAGTATGAAAATTGTATATTTATAGGAGTACTATGGGTAAAGGTGATGAACTTAGAGCATGGATCAGTAAACGGAACTACGTTGTGGTCTTTGCAGAAACCTGGTTAAGAGAGGGACTGGAACAGGTGCTTAATATCCCAGAGATTTAATGTTGATGGGGAGGCAGGTAAAAGGGGTGGGGTACAATTCTAAACAGGAACAATATCATAGCCACGCACAGAGGGGACATAATGGAGGGCTTATCCGCTGAATTTAAACAACCTAAACTCAAAAATAGGAAGGGTGCAATCACTCTGATGGGATTGTACGGCAAATTCCCTAATAGCCACAGGGACATTGAGGAATAGATATACAGGCAGATTAAGAGAAGGTGGAAAAACAACAGGTTGTTGTCATGGGGGAATTTAACTTCCCTAACATAAACTGGGAACTTCTTGGTGCAAGGGATTTCGATGGGACAGAATTTGTTAGGTGCATCCAGGAGGGTTTCTTAAATCAATATGTATAGTCCAACAAAAGGAGGAGCAGTACTGGACCTGGTGTTGGGTAATAAACCTGGGCAGGTGAGCAAACTTTCAGTGAGTGAGCAATTAGGGAACAGTGACCACAAATCCTTTAGTTTTAAGGTAGCTACAGATAAGGGTAAGTGTGGACCTTCCTTGTGGGAGACTATTAAATTGGAACAGAGAAAATTACAAAAGCATTAGGCAGGAACTAGGGAGAGTTAATTGGGATAGCTGTTTCTGGGCAAGTCCATATCCAACACATGGAGGGTTTTTAAAGGCCAGCTGCAGACCACAGGACTGATATGTTCCAGTCAGAAAGGACAAGGTAAGAGAACACTGGATGTCAAGAGAGGTGATGAATTTAGATAAGAAGAGAAAAGAAAATTATGTAAAGCTTAGGAAGCTAGAATCAAACAAGAGGGTTATAAAGAAGCCAGAATTAACTCAAGAAGGGAATTAGGAAAGCCAGGAGGGGCTATGAAAAGCCCTTGGCAAGATGGATTAAAGATAATCCTATGGTATTTTATACATACGCAGTACAATAAGAGCAAGAGGATACCTAGGAACAGGGTAGGACCACTCAAGGTTAAAGGGAGAACATTTGCTTGTATGCAGAGGATTTGTGTGACGTCCTTAATGAGTACTTAGCATCAGTATTTTCCAAGGAGAAGGATGTGGAGGATAGGGAGATATTGATATGCTAGGGCATTTCAAGGTAAAGTAAGAACACCCAAGAGTAATATCCAACAATCTGAAAATTTGCCAGCCTGGCACCAGTCCACTAAGGTCCAGAGGGTACTGGATTATCAGAGATTTTCTGTAGCTCCATTCTATAAAAAGTGTACATTTCCTACTGAGTTCAAACAATACGCACATGAGATTGGTCAATACATTGCCCCAAATCAGATGTTTAAGGTGAAAAGATAGACATTGCTTTACGAGGCAACTTCATCACTTTTTATTGCAAGTTCATATTTTTTACTGAGCTTATTTTTTTATTTTACAAGAACTCGTGCTTTTTTACTGTGACAGCCTATCATAATTTACAACTAAAGTTCAATGCATTTTATGTGAGAGTTCACTTTTTACGGTGAGCTCATCAGCTTCTTACAAAGATAGTTGTCCCCTTTTATTGAGGGGACAACACATTTTACAATGTTCATTACTTTTTATTATGCAAGTTCGTTGTCTTTTGCTATGAACTTATTTTGACCATGAGAATTTATAACTCTCATTTGCATTTGAATCCAATTGATTTCTGCAATAAACAGCTCCTTCAATAGTTATAAAGCACATTTAACATAGAAAATGTAACATTGCAAGATCTTCTCCAAGCACCTTACAGACAAGTTAATGAAGGGGTGCTAAGCATTTAGAGGAGGAATTGGGGTTAGGGAAGAAGTGTGTTTTGCAGAAAGTTTTTCAAAGCTAAGATAAAGGAAGAGAGGCTTCAGGATCAGTATGAACTTTATAACCATCATTTAATATCACACTGAAATTGGTTGTTTTGGAGCAGTGGTAGGTTACAAAGGAAATCCCAGAAGTTGTCTTTAGGCTGCTGAAAGCTCTTATCTTTGTATGGAATAGAAGGAATGTCATTCGGACTGCTCACACTCTAGAATATTCCCTTCAATTCCATTTCGCCACTATTTTCCTGTAACTTTTTCTCTCTCACTTGCCCATCAACTCTCTCAGATTCTTCTTTCACCAATAAACCCTCAAACCAGAACATTTCAGTATGTGGGTGGTACCTGGAACATAAGGGGGAAAAAAAACACGTGACTACATGAAAAATGTACAAACTCCATTTTGACCCTGGGTTGGGATTCAGCCTGGATCTTTTCTTTAAATTTCAAAAATAGACAATATTCATAATAAAAATATATACAAAGGAAGAAATAGTCCCCAAAAACTTCTACATTCATGCTCAATATATTCAGTAGTGTAAGCTTTTTTTTCTAAGAACAAAAAAAACATGGCATGATACCACTTCTGAGGCTTCCTGGGGTGATATTCAGTTTACATTGTTAGAATTTACATTCTATGTTTCAGCTTCTGTGCCTCCAGTGCCTGGCAGTGTCACCCCACATATCAAAGTTCAAGGTTCGGAGTAAATTTATTATCAAAGTACATACATGTTACCATATGCCAATCTGAGATTAATTTCATTGTGAGCATTCACAGTAAATACAAGAAACACAATGAACAACTGCACCCAACAGGACGGACAAAGAGCCAATGTGGAAAAGATAGCAAACTGTGCAAATACAAAAAGAAAAATAATAATAAAAAAGTAGGCAATAAATATCAAGAACATGAGCTGAAGAGTCCTTGAAACTGAGTCCATAGGTTGTGGGAACAGTTCAGTGCTGGGGTGAGTGAAGTTGAGTGAAGCTATTCCCCTCCTGGGTCAAGAGCCTGATGGTTGAGGCATCATAACTGTTCCTGAAATTGGCGGTGGACATCCTGAGGGTCCTGTACCTTCCTCCTGAAGGCAGTAGCATGAAGAGAGCTTGGCCTGGATAGTGGGGGTCCCTGATGATAGATGCTGCTTTCCTGTGACAGTGCTCTATGTAAATGATCTCAATAATAATGGACTGGACCATATCCACTATTGCACAGGCATTTCCATTTAAGGGCATTGGTGTTTCCATACCAGGCCATGATGCAACCAGTCAGATACTCTCCACCACGTATCTGTAGAAGTTTATCAAAGTTATAGATGATATGCAGAATTTACACAAACTTCTAAGGAAGTAGGGGTGCTGCTGTGCTTTCTTTGTAATGGCATTTACGTGCTGGACCCAGGTCAGGTCCTCCAAAATAATAGCACAGAGGAATTCGAAGTTGCTGATGCGCTCCACCTCTGCTCCTCTGATGAGGACTTCCTCATGGACCTCTGGTTTCCCCACCTCAGGTCAATAATCAGCTCCTTGGTCTTGCTGACGTTGAGTGAGAGGTTGTTATTGTAGCACCACTCAGCCAGATCCTCAATCTCCCTTCTATATGCTGATTCGTCACCACCTTCGATTCCACCAACATCAGCAAACTTAAGTATGGCACTGGAGTGGTGATTGGTCTAACAGTCATAGGTGTGAAGAGAGTGGAGCAGTGGGCTAAGTACACAGCCTTGTGGTGCACCTGTGCTGTGATCGTGGAGGAGATGGTTTTGCCAATCCGAACTGACTGGGATCCATAAGTGATGGAATTGCAGATCCAATTGCACAAGGGGATATTGAGACCAAGGTCTTGAAGCTTATTGACTTAGATTTGAGGGGATGATAGTATGGAATGTTGAGCTGTAGTCAATGAAGAGCATCCTGACATTCTGTATGCATCTTCAGCCAACCGCAAAGACTTAACTGATGATGGGTCTCAGCCCAAAACATCACCTGTTTACTCCTTTCCTTAGATGCTGCCCGGCCTGCTGAGTTCCTCCAGCATTTTGTGTGTTTGCTTGGGTTTCCAGCATCTGCAGATTTTCTCTTGTTTATGCATCTTCACAGCCCAGATGTTCCAAAGCAGTTGGATTCAATTACTGACTCCCTCCCCAAAACCCATTTTGGAGACTGTATCCAATGTGCATATGTATCATGGCCTATTGAAAACCTTCTCTTGATCCAAGCTACCATTTTGAAGATGAGAAAACAGTTGTCCTTCATGTTCTGGCCAATAGCTATGATAATTTTTCCTATCTTGGTGTGACTATTACAAAAAACCCAAATGGTCTTTTGCAAGTGAATTGGCAAAACAAAGTTGAGCAGGTTAAACACAATATTGACTTTTGGAAAACCCTTCCAATTTCTTTGGTGGGGAGGGTTAACGCAATCAAGATGATTGTTCTGCCACGATTTCTTCATCTTTTCCAGTCAATTCCATGTTTTATTCCTCTGTCATATTTTAAGCAATTGGATTCAATTATTATACCCTTCATTTGGAATTATAAACCCATTAGAATTATTAAAAAACACCTGACAAAGCCCGAGGAAGCAGGTGGCTTTGCCCTACCGAAGATTAAAATGTATTACTGGGCTGCCCAACTATTCATTCTTCCATGGTGGAAAAAAGGCCCACTCTCTACCTCAGACTCGTGCCCAGCATGGTTATTCATAGAGCAAGTCCTTTGTAAGAAGACTTCCTTACCAGCTCTCCTTAGTAGCCCCACTGCAGTTAATGTCACATTTTAGTAGTAGCTTCGTGTTTGGCAGCACTATAAGAATTTGGAAGCAGATTCAACTACACGTTAAGGCCCCAAAAACTTATATTGACACTCCGATTTGTGACAATCATTCCTTTTTGCCTGGCCTGAATGATACTGTTTTTTCTACCTGGAAACAGAGAGGCATCTGTAGTGTAGATGACCTATATATTAATGGAAACCTTGTCTCATTTGCGCAGTTAAAAGCAGTTTACAATATCCCTGCATCTAGTTTTTTTTTCAGATATTTACAAATTCGAGGTTATGTGAGGAAATATATACCTAATTTCAGAGTTTTAGACAAATACGAGTCCCTGGAGGCAATAAATAAATTTGATCCTCTTACTCGTAGTGCAGTATCCTATTTTTATCAGATTCTACATAATGGAGCTCGGGTGAATACTGCAGGTTTTAAATAGGCATGGATGGATGAATTGGGTATAGAACTGACAGAGGAGGTCTGGGATGAGTGTTTAAAGAGTATCGGTCAACGTCAGACACAGACTTACACAGTTTAAAACAATACATAGACTCTATTATTCCAAAGAAAAGTTGCACAGTTTCTACCCAGATGTTTCACCAGTTTGTAATAGATGTAAATCTGTGAACAGTAACTTGTCACATTCATTCTGGTCATGTTGTAAACTTTATGCATACTGGAAAAGTATTTTTCACTGTTTCTCTGAGGCTTTTGGGAAGCGGTGGGAACCAGACCCCCTCATAGCCATCCTTGGAGCAACAAGCTCCCTAACTTCAGCCAATATGTATGAAAAAATGGCTGTACTATTTGTAATGGTGATTACTAAGAAGTTAATCCTGCAAATGTGGAAAATGGACTCTGTGCCTACGTACCATTTGTGGCTGAGAGAACTGGCAAGTACTTTACATTTGGAGAGACTGAGACTATGTAATGAGGACAGAGGGGGACATCTTTGAAAGGATATGGGACCCTGAATTGGACTTTCTCACGGGGTGAGGACTGAGGTTTTTTGGTGCAGTGCACCTCTGCTGCGTGTGTCCACTTTTGCCTTTATATTCTTTTCCCTTTTGCTGCTCAATATTTAATTTGATTTTGTTATGGTTGTGGTTTTTGTCGATGTACTGTATTCTTTTGTGTGTTTTTTGTTTGTAATAAATAAAAATAAAAATAAATTTTTAAAAAAACAGTTGTCCTTCATGTTCTGGCCAATAGCTGTATCAAAATTAAGTTATCTAATCATGAGATAATTAATTGTTATTCCTTTTAGGAATAATTTCTTCCTCACTATATTTTTGAATGGTCCATAAACTTATGAACGCTACCTCACTATTTTGCTCTTTCGATTTATATGTATGTATATATATTTATATTTCTTATGTAACTTACAGAAATTATGTAATGCACTGTATTACTGCCACAAAACAATTTTCACAACATGAATGAATGGTTCCGTCTGTCTAAGTAGACAACAGATGCACCGGATTTAGGCCTCTCCGGGGCACAGACCTGGGCGATGAATATGGAGATCCTGGGCTGCCCAGACATCAAGATCCCCCTCTCGGCCTCGCGGATGTGGTCCAACAAAATGTGAAGCAGTACGTTTGGCATCAGCTTGGCTGCAGAAGCTGCCGGGAGGTGACGTGATATGTCATTCAACCACCTTAGGAGCTCCACTCCGGATTTGGGTAGGGTTTACTCCTTAGCCTTCTCTTCTCCCGAAGATACCCACAAGGCAGTGGGATCCGTAACCCTGGATAGGGGCCTATATGGGGTACTGTCAGCCAGAGCCAGCTGAGCCCACGCCCTGTAGTAGTGACATATGCAGCCACTACCTACTACCCACAACATACTGGTCATACATCAACGGTAATAAACTTGGTTCTGATTCTGACAGTGTACATGAGGTGATGGACGATAACTATCATATTAATGTTACATCCTAAAAAATGCTTCAAGTATCAAAGCCATCTTCTTCAATTCCCCTAACATTGGGTTCATCCTCACCCTGGAAACCACGGAGAGTGAATCGGATCAAAAATGACCTTCAGACTATATTAACCAACCCATTGCTCAAACTATCTTGTTCCTGCTCTGTAAAATTGTTTGAATCTGGTCAGCTCATTCAAGCCCTCACCCCTGGTTACCCGTCAATGTGATCACACGAATGCACTCCCAATTCACTCCCAAAAGACCCATTCCGTATTTACTCAACTTCCAGTCTTTTGGAGTAGTTGACTGTGCATCATGCTCTTGCTCACTTTCCCTAAAAAGCAGTAGGTCATCAAGCGGCAGCTCCAGATCCCTAACACGGTCTCTCAGGAGCTGCATCTCGGTGCATCTAGCGCGGATGTGGCCATCTGGGAGACTGGAAGAATCCCAGGAGTCCTACATCTGACACCCAGAGCAAAGTACTAACCCTACAGACTTGCTCTCTAGCCCTCAAAAAATATATAAGCTGCAGCTAAAATACCTGTCTGGTGCAACATGGTATCCGATGGTGAGGGAGCATGCAGAGATTATCAAATTAAAGGGGATGCTATAATCAACATGAAAGCTTGTTAGCAAGCAAACCTTGCAGGTAACAAATGGTGCCTGCTGTCTGATGGTTTAATAGCTTGAAGCCCTCCAGCCTATCCTCCCTCGTCCACGCCAATAGTGGGCACCCATCCGTAGTCATCTCAACTCCCAAAGCCGAAGTTTAGAATTGTTTTTGTGTGTGTGTGTGCTTGCGCATGCGTGTGTGTATCTACAGCTAATTACTTTTAAATTGTTATCGAATTCATCTTCACAAGCCTTGAAAGATCATGACATTCTTTCAGCATTGCTCCGCAGTCAAGGGACGATTCTTATGAACAGGTAGCATATGTCATGCACTTTCCTCCCGGATCCTCATATGAAGCCTAGAACACGGGCTTCCCTCCTGACATCTGGTTGAATTCCTAGAGCTGCCTCACTCTCCATAACCTCCTTGGAAGCCAGTATGTGCATTGCTATTGTATGGCTGCCACAGGAAGTGCGTGCTTAAAGTCTGACACCCTTCGGAGACTAGTGAATGGAAAAGTGCCTGCAGCCACGCTAAACTACTTGAGGTCCTTTCAGGAGTCACATGCTTCCCATTGTCATGAATGATTAATGATTGTACAAAGGTAGTTTTGGACATTGTTACAATTTTTCACGTGACCAAATTGCATGTTAACATAAAACAAAGGGCTAATTTAATGCACGAACAAAGTGTGAAATCAAATTCCTGTATGAATCACAGAAAATACTGAAACTTCACAAATGAGGGTTCTTTGTTAGTTATTATTGCATTTTACCTCTTTCATAAACATTTATAATTAAAATAACCTATTCATAGGGCATCCTTTTTAGTTCCTCAGTCCGTTATTACTCTACAAATTTTATTCTAATTACTTTGGCCAAGCGCAGGGTTTTGGCCATACCCAGAGGGAGATTAACAGTGTTGTTTTTGTCCATATCTGATGACAACCAGCCAGGACTCCCAGTCATGACCATTTTCAGGACTGTCGCCATTCTAAAAAACACCCAAGTATGGACAGAATGGACCCAGCCCTGGCTCCTTATCAAGCTTTTATCGATCAAGATCAAGCTTGGTGCTTGTGCATTCCAAAACATGGACTGTTGGCACTCATTATCTTGACTCACATATTATCAGTCAAAGTGTTCAATGCTTTCAGAAACAATGTCATGTGAAAAAGAAAGGGTGAGAGACACCCTAATAAATATAAAGGCAATGATGCCTACTTCTTTAGATGTCATTGGATTACCCTTTTCGTTAATACTTTCATTGCACTAACAAAGGCAATTAGAAATTGAACAATATAAAACAGGAATACAAATAAGTTACACTTTTCTGCCGAGCCAATAAATCACATGCACAGGGCATTGTGAATCATCTTAGGTGTCTCACTTAGCAATCCTTACTTATCTGTCTAGAAAGTTTGAAAACAAATCTATTTACTTGTCAAAATCACATAGGTAGGAAACAAAGCACAAGGCCACAGCAATAAGCACTTTTCTCCAGAGGCATCATAAAACTAATATGCTATCTTTTAACAGGGGTGCCATTAAGTAGAAAGTGGGATGTCATCATAGAGCAATCAGCATCATTTGGCCTGTAGTTAATGTATAACTGTTGATATGTCAAATCTAAGAATTGTCAATGTTCATAACACTATGTCACCTGGGCAACAGGTTACTTAGAGAATGGGTCTTGTCCTTCTGCCCTCTGCTCCATCAGGTAACCTTTATATTTGTTAACACTTATTAACCTTAAAGAGCCCTTACCATTATGTTATGGCTGATTTATGCATTGTTTGTGTAATATAAGATTACTGCTTGATAGCATAATTTGCTGACCAAAGCCAAAGACTCGTTTGCCTAGGATTCCTCTTCAGTGTGATTATGGACAGCAATATAACAATTATTTTTAAAACACAACCTTTGCCAAACACTTATTAAATATAATGTCTAACATTTAATTGCTGGCTTCTTTCCCCCTCCTATTTTAATTGAGTTTGTTTTGTGATGTAATTTGTTAAGTAGAGCAACTTGTTTGAGTTAGCCACATGGTAATATTCCATCAGTCCTGCACTTAACTGTTTGTGTTCAGGTCAGAGTGAGCTGCCAAATTAGACTTCAAATCTGCATGTTGAAAGTGGCTTAATTAACAAATGACCAATAGCATTGGAGAATCAGATTCTCAATGGCGTTCATTTTAACTAGAGAACTGAATTATTACATGGACTATCTGATTAACACAAAAAACAATTAACTATTCTAATCTGCATTCTGTTATTATTTTCCTTTGTACTATCTCAATGCATTGATCAGATGAAATTATCGTTATTGATGGTGTGCAAAGTTTTTCATTGTACCCTAGTACACATGACAATCATAAAGCAATTTCCTGAAATGAGAATGTTGCATTTCTGAATGACTTAACCTAACTACCATTTCAAACAGATTCCATGCATGACTTTTTCCATGACTTGTGACAGTAGCTTTCACAGCCAAGCAACAAAACTCTTACCAACGTAAAGTCATTCAGTACAATTGACCACTGAACTATCAAAGAAGGGCATTTGATCTGTCAGATCAGCACAATGGAACTGAATTCCTGCAATGCAAGGAAAAAATTAGCTTGTATTTATTGGATGCACTGCAGGAAGCTACCCTTAATATTACTACATTTATACCATAGAGAGATAATGGAGGCCTCTGGTTGTCAGGCCAAAATTAATATTCCACCAATTTCTCCATCTGGCTGGTAAAGCCACCTTCTTTTACCGCCAAAGAAATAGATCAGCAGATTTAAGGCTTTGGTTCAGTTCTATTTTACTCTCTAGTTTCACATTTAAAATGTTTCCTAGTCTTTTTTTCCTCCTTCCTTTCTTCCCACATTATCGTAAAACACGCCCTGATAAATCAACCAAGTTTTAATGTCAGCACTGGTTATCCTTTACCCACAAGAAGCAATATTGGGTACGCAGCAACGCACACAAAATACTGGAGGAACTCCGCAGGTCAGGCAACATCTATAGAAACGAATAAAGTTGATGTTTCAGGCTGAGATCCTTATTCGGGATTGGAAAGGAAGGTAGTGGTCATAATCTGAAAGAATCTGCAGTTTGAGAGCGGGAAGCTAACATTAGATGTGTCAGCATTACTGTAGAGTAAAAAGAATTACAGAGGCAAGAGAGAGGAGCTGTCTGGATTGGAAGTGGACGCTAGCAGAGGTAGTGATGGGGGACAAAGAAATGGCAAACAAATTCAACAACTATTTTGCATCGGTCTTCACCGTGGAAAACACTAGCCATATGCCAGAAATTCAAGAGTGTCCGGCAGAAGTGCAGTTGCTTTTACTAAGGAAAATACGCTTGGGAAGCTGAAAGGTCTGAACGCAGAGAAGTCGCCTGGATCAGATGGACAACAACCCAAGGTTCTAAAAGAGGAGGTTGAAGAGATTCTGGAGGGAGCAGTAGTAATTTTTCAAGAATCACTTGTTTCTGGAATGGTGCTGGAAGGAGTGGAAAACAACAAATGTCACTCCACTCTTTAAGCTAAGGAGGCAAAAAACAGAAAATTATATGCCAGTTAACCTGACTTCGGTGATTAGCATGATGCTAGAATCCATTATTAAGGATGAGGTTTCAGGGTGCTTGGAGGTGCAGGATAAAGTAGGCCAAAGTCAGCATGTTTTCATTAAGGGGATACCCTCCAGGGAAAAACTGTTGGAATTCCTTGAGGAAATAATCAGCAGGATAGACGAAGAAGAGCTAATGAATGTTGTTTACTTGGCTTTTCAAAAGGCCTTTGACAAGCCACTCATGAGGCTGTTAGATAAGATAAGAGCCCATGGTATAACAGGAAAGATACAAGCATGGACAGAGCATTGGTTGACTGGTGGGAGGCAAAGAGTGAGAATAAAGGGAGCCTTTTCTGGTTGGCCGCCAGTGTCCAGTGGTAATCTGCATGGGATGGTGTTTGCTCTGCTTCTTTTCATACTTCACAAAGACAGGTAGAGGGGCAGGTGGTGTTGAGGAAACAGGGAGTCTGCAGAAGGACTTTGACCGATTTGGAGAATGGGAAAAGAAGTAGCCAATGAAATACAGTGCAGGGAAGTGTATGATCACACACTTTAAAAGAACAGGGGTTCCCAACCTTTTTTATGCCATGGACCCCTACTGTTACCATGTTAGAAACCTCTGGCTTAGACTATTTTCTAAGTGAGAACATTCAGAAACCTGAGGTGCAAAGGGAGTTGGGATTCACTAAAGGTTAACTTGCAGGATGAGTCAGTGATAAGGAAGGCAAATGCAATGTTAGCATTTATTTTGAGAGGACTATCGTATAAAAGCACAGGTTCAATGCTGAATCTTTACAGGGCTTTGTCAAAACGCACTTGGAGTATTATAAGCAGTTTTGGGTCCTTGTCTAAGAAAAGATGCACTGGCATTGGAGAGGTTCACAAAAATGATCCTGGAAATGAAAGGGTTAATGTATGAAGCTGACTCTGGGCCTGTACTCACCAGGGTTAGAATGAGGGTGATCTTACTGAACATTGAAAGGCCTGGATAGAGTGGATGTGGAGATGATGTTTCCTATAGTGGGAAAGTCTAGGAGCCAGAGGGCAGAGCCACAGAATAGAAGGATGTCCCTTTAGAATAGCGATGGAGAGAAAATTCTTTTGCCAGAGGGTGCTGAATCTTTGGAATTCATTGCCACAGTCATCTGTGGAGGATAAGTCATTGAGTATATTTAGCTAGGTTCTTGATTCATCAGGGTGCCACAGGGGGAAGACAGGAAACTGGGGTTTAGAGAGATAACAGATCAACAATGATGGAGCAGACTCGCTGACTGAAGGGTTTACTTCTGCTCCCATGTCATATGGTCTTATTACATTCCTTGAAAAACAGAACGGAAGTAAATTATTCTGGATCCTAAGTGACTGCCTAGGATGATTGGTTAGCTTACTACTGAAGGAAGTAGGTAGTGTAGTACAAGCAAAGGAAGCAATGGCTCATTATCTCCCTCTTCAGAACATGCATGTTCATATAGAATTTCTCTCTGTAGTTTTTAAGGGTCAACTGCTATAGGCAGTTAGTTGGTTGCAATATGCCAGTCTAATATCAAGCTGGTCACTGTAATGGTGGGCGCTTTCTGCCATTCACCAGAAATATCGAGAGCAAGTAGATCATGACGTCAATCAGCATGCATCAGTGATCTGACATTATTGCAAGCAAATTAGAACTCAAGAGCCTAGTAGCAATGCCTACATCAGGCTGCTGTTTATTGATTCCAGCTCAGCATCAACACAATATCCCCTCAGTACTGTAGTGTTTTTAATAATTCAGTTATATTTGAGTAATATTGTAAATATATTGTTTGATTAATCATTCTTTTCTTGTTTACATAATTCATTACTGGTTACATGTAAAAAATGTGTGAATGACATATGTCATATGTGAACATCTCACAGCAGGGAAACTAAATACCCATGCGTCACAGCTCCTGAGTTTTTTCTTTGGTTAGTTTCTGGAGTTACAAAACGTAGGTAAGTTTAAAAATGAACCTGAGTCAACGTCCTACCTGTTACAGCACAGTGAGCCATGTGAGTTTTTTTAAAAAGTCGCAGGTCATGATTCTTCACAAGATGGCCAAGAGAGGTGGCCAAGCTTAAAAAAGAAGACAGAAATCAGATGAAATTCCTGGGGTCATAAACAGTGAGTACTGGGTGATAATAATAACAAATAAATAAAGAGCAGAAATAGCTGGCTACATTGGAAAGATAGGTGCGTTTGATTGCAGAACTGATAACTGGATGATGTATACTGAATGACTTGAGCAGTATTTTGAAGCAAATGAAATAGCAATGCAAAATGAGTGCCAGTGTTGCTGAGTGTAATAGGTGGAAAAGCATACAGTTTGCTTAGAAGTTTGATTGTTCCAATGAAAGCAGCCAAAATGAGCTTTGCTGATATTGTGAAAGTAATGCAGGAACATCTAGAACTGAAACCATTGTTGATGCAGAACCCTTTAGATTTCATAAGCAGAATCAAAAGGAAGGGGAGTCCATTTCAGCTGATGTGGCTGAATTGAAGAGATTTGTCAGTTCAGTCCTAGGCTTAATGATGCACCAAGAGGTTGCTTAGTTTGTGGAATCTTACAAGAAAGCATTCAAAAATGGCTCCAAACTGAAGCACAACTCACATTTAAGAGAGCTTTTGAAATTGCAGTATCAATGGAAACAGCAGCCAGAGACACAATTGAGTTGCAGTCAGGAATAAAAGTGAACGTGAACAAAATTGCAATGTCTAAATGTAAACCTGCCTGGCTGAACAAATTGTGTTACCATTGTGGCAGGCTCATATACACCAGACCAAAGTATAGTTAAGGGCAAAACTCGCAGAAATTGCGACAAAGTAGAGCACATACAAAGAGCATGTTGGGCAGACAAAAATAAATCGACTGCTCAGGGAAGAGATAAAGCTAAAAAGACAAGTTACCATTTCAACGAGAGCTCTTATTTGCATGTGTTGATGAAAAATGTGATAACGACGAGAGTAACACAGGACCACGTAGCCTTGAGATTTACAATGTGAAAACCAACAGTAGACAAGCAATATGGCTTACACCAGATGTGAACAGCAAATTAATTAAAATGGAATTGGACATTGACTCAACTGTTTCCGTCATTGCAGTCATTGAGTTTGAGAAACATTTCTAAGATACTGACTGAAGACTGCAGATACCCAACTCAGAACTTATACTGGAGCAAAGATAACTCCTGTGGAAATGACATTTGTAATAGTGAAATGCAACAACCAGCAAGCCACATTGGACTTGTATTTGGTGAAAACAGGAGGGCTAGCATTGTGGGGTCTTGATTGGCTGAGTCAACTACAACTTGATTGGAGCTCCATCCACCATTTGCATGCCCCACACCCTGCAATAGAATCAAGTGAAATCAAACTAAGAAAGGTTTGGTGATCCCACACCTGCGATCAAGGATGGCATTAGAAAATTCAAACATATCAATGGTAAGATAGTGTTAAGTGGAACTGCCACACCCAACTTTTACAAAACCCATCCAGTTCTTCATACCATCCATGACAAAGTAGCCAGTGAGCTAGATCACATGGAGGCTGAAGGAATTCCTTCCAAGTTTGAGTGGATCCGATGGACCACATCAGGAATCCCAGTAGCCAAGAAATATAGGTCTGTCAGGATCTGTGGTGGCTTGAGGTCACCATCAACCCAGTACTGAAAGCAGATCAATACCCTCTGACAACAGGAATTCTGCAGATGCTGGAAATTCAAGCAACACACATCAAAGTTGCTGGTGAACGCAGCAGGCCAGGCAGCATCTCTAGGAAGAGGTACAGTCGACATTTCAGGCGAGTCCTGACGAAGGGGCTCAGCCTGAAACGTCGACTGTACCTCTTCCTAGAGATGCTGCCTGGCCTGCTGCGCTCACCAGCAACTTTGATCAATACCCTCCGCCCAGGATGGAGGATAGCTTCACAAACTTTCTGGAGGAAAACACTTCAGCAAAGTGGACTTACCGATGGAGATGTGAGAAGAGCCCAAATTGTTTCTCACCATAAACACTCTCAAAGGGCTTTATCACAATAGGCTTATCTTTGGAGTAGCATCTACACCTGCACTCTGGCAGAAAACTATGGACCAGGTGCTGCAAGGCTGCCCAGGCACTCAGGGTTACCCGGATGATATCATTATTATCGGTGAAAATGACAAGGAACATCTTCAAAATCAAAAGATAGTGTTAAAAAGATTAGAAGATTATGGGCTCAGAGTAGGAATTCTTTAAACCAAGCATCACTTACTGTGGTCACTCCATTGATGCGCAAGCATTGCACAAGTGTGCTGAGAAAATCCGAGCAGTGGTGGATGCCAAGTCCAAAAGATGTGTCACAGTTGCTGTTCTTTTTAGCATTTGTCAATTACTATACTAGGTTCCTGCCAAACCTGGCTGCAGTACTCCACCCCTTGAAATCATTACTACAAATCAGGAAGAAAAGGCAATGGACAGAGCAGTGTGAGGTGGCTTTCCAAAAGGCAAATGGAGTAGTGACTTCAGACACTGTACTCACACATTATGACCCACATCGTCCAGTGAAGCTTGCCTGTTACATCTTACCTTATAGTATTGGTGCAGTCATGTCACATGCTATGAGTGACGGAAATGAAGCCCCATAGCCTTTGCATCACGTTCCATTACCATGCTGATTGACAGAGAGGTCTTGAGTCTGGTCTGGGGTGTAAAACAATTTAACCAACGTCCTATGGGTGACTGTTTACCCTCATTACTGATCATCATCCACTGCTATCTGTGCTCAATCCATGGAAGCATGTTCCATTAACAGTAGCAGCACAAATCCAGAGATGGGCTTTGTTTTTGGCAGACACAATTACAGGATTGAATTCAAGAGGACAACTAATCATGGAAATGCTGATGGATTGCCCCATTTCGCCTTGGAAAAAAGAAATACCTGAAAGTTGTTCAAAAGGGGACGGTTCTCATGACATATTCTCTCTAATGTGAATTGAAAGTCTCCCTATTACAGGAGAGAAGATTCAAAGGGGTAACTAGAAAAGACCCCACACTGTCTCAGGTCTGCATGACAACCAAAAATAGCTGGCATGTGCAGCAAAAATTCTCATTTCCCCTCTTTTACCAGTGCCGGGATGAACTTGCCTTGATGGGAGTTGCCTTATGTAGGGATTGAGCATTGTTGCACCACCCAAGCTGAAAACCTAAGTGTTGGAGAGGCTATATGCCGGTCATCTAGGCATGGTTAAAATAAAAGTGTTGCCTCAAAGCTTTGTCTAGTGGACTGGGATAGATTAGCAGATCGAGCAGCTTGCCCTGCACTGTTCAGTGTGACAAAATGTCCAGAGATGCGAAGAGCAGTGGCTTTCCATCCATGAGAATTAGATTATGAGAACACTCAGTCCTCTTTTATTGTCATTTAGAAATGCATACATGCATTAAGAAATGATACAATGTTTCTTCGGAGTGATATCACAGAAAACAGGACAAACCAAAGACTAACACTGACAGAACCACACAAAAGGGAGAAACTCCCTGCCATAAACCTCCAGGCACCGTCAACTTACCGATACCTTGGAAGCAGCCGACCACATCCGACACTGAGTCCATCCATCCGAAAACTTCGAGCTTCCAACTAGCCTCTCTGATACAGCCTCCCGAGTGCCATCCTCTGCCGAGCGCCTTCGACCTTTTCCCGACTGCTGAAACACGCAAAGGCGAGGATTTCGGGGCCTTCAGCTCCGGAGATTCCGGTTACCACACAGTAGCAGCGGCAGCGAAGCGGGTATTTCAGAAGTTTTCCAGATGTTCCTCCATGCTCTCACATCTGTCTCCATCAAATCAGAATTGTGCACGGTCCCCTACTTGACAGATAACAGATATCATCACTGAAGTGGCCACGCGCGCTGCCGTCGCGCAGCCATCTTCTCCCCCCTCCCAGGAGACTGCATTGCCCTGGCGGAGGATTCATGTGGCTTTTGGTGGACTATTCATGGGCACAAATTTCTTGGTAGCAGTGAATACAGTTACAAAGTAGCCAGAGGTGTTTGCAATAGCCTCCACTACAGTATTGCACACCACTGATGTGTTGAAAAGCCTCTTCGCAAGGACTGGTGTTGCAGAACAGTTAGTCAGTGACAATGGATTGCAGTTTGTTGCAGAACAGTTTCAGTCATTTCTGAAAATGAATGGAATAAGACATATTACTACTGCCCAGATACAAATGGCTTTGCAGAAAAGTTGTCCAGAATAAGAACACACTACTGTCAGCAGAACAGACTACTAAGCAGAACACACTACTGAATCAGCAGCTCTCCAATTTCCTCCTTGCACATCGCAATGCAGCACACTCCACAACCAACAACTTAGTACCTCTGGTGTTCCTCAGCCATGCCATGTGCTCATGCTTGGATCTCCTCAAACCCAATCCCAGAAAGAGTACGCAGGACAAACAGCTGAGGCAACTTGGGGGCTCCTCAAACAAGGAAGTTTTGATGTTTCACTCCTGGACAAGCAGTCTAGTGAGGATCTACAGAGATGGTCAAAAACGGGTACTTGGAAAGATAAGGACAGAACTAGACCACTCTCTAACACAGTGGAGTATGATATCTTCTGGAGATCACACATTGATCAGTTGAGGAGAGCAGAGTCAGTTGTTACAGAAGAAGTCACAACTACTTCCTGCAGTCCCAGAGTCAACTCCTACAATCACCATGGAGGAGGTCCCAGAACCTGAGATTGTTTCACAGCCACAAGTCTTAACAGACAAGCAGAGTGACCACCCCCCACCCCCCCGCTGTCAGGAAAGATGTTATCCCACAAGAGCAATAAACCTTCCATAGCAATTAAATCTTTAGGCCTGAATGAGACAATTTAAAGTTTACTCTACTGTTGATACCCCTATCCTAGTTGTGTTATAAAGTACACTGTATCGCTCTTCCTCTCCACGCCTATGGCACATCAGGTGGCAACCTTTGCTGTTTCTTTAGCAATTGTCCATTTTTTTTTACAAGGCCAAGTTGCTAGCTCGATGCTTATCCCAGCACAGATAGAAAGCATGAAAGGATACAGCGGCTTCATACCCGGGACCACTCACCTGGAAATCCAGTGCAAATTGCACTAGTATACTGTATATACGCATTCTATTTTGAGTTGGAATTTATAGCTAGGCAGGGATGAGTGATGTGTATCTAATACTTCAGCAATATTTGAGTAATAGTGTAAATATATTGCTTTATTAAGGATTCTTTGCTTACATAATTCATTACAGGTTGTATGTAAAAGTACATGAATGGTATACGTCATTACGCCACCATGTCACGTGTGAGCACCTAAGTACACATACGTCCTGGCTCCCCTGTTTTCCTTTCCATTGGTGTCTGCTGTTACAAAACACAAGTAGTAATCAATAAGCTTCTAAGCCTGGACCTCTGTACCTCCCTCTGCAAATGGACCCTTGACTTACTCATTGGTAGACGATAGTCTGTGCAGATTAGAAATAAACTCACCTCCTCTCTGGCGATCAACACTGAGCCACCTCAAAGATTCATGTTCAGCCGACTGCTCTCCTTAATACACCCCTGACTATGTGGCTAGGCACAGTGAAAGCACCATCTATAAATTCACCAATGACACCATTGTCGTCAGCAGAACCTCAGGCGGTGACGAGGAGCTGTACAGGAGTGAGATACATCGGCTGGTTGATTATAACAATAACTACCTTGCACTCAACATCAGTAAGACTGAGGTATTGATTGTGAACCTCAGGAAGGGGAAGTCGAGGGAACACACACCAGTCCTGATCGAGGGATCAGTAGTGAAATGGGTGAGCAGTTTCAAGTTCCTGGGTGCCAGCATCTCTGAAGGTCTACCTTAAACACAACACCTTGATGCATTTGTGAAGAAGGCACCCAGGAGCTATATTTCATTCAGTGTTTGAGGAGATTTGATGTGTCAGCAATGACTCTAGCAAATTTCTACAGAAGTACTGAGAAGAGCATTCTGACTGGTTGCATCACTGTCTGGTATGGAATGGCCAATGCAGAAGATCGGAAAAAGCTGCAGGATATTGTGTGTTCAGCCAGCTCCATCATGGGCACAGCACTCAAAACCACTGAGGACTTCCTCAAAAATATGGATCACGCAGGACATACTTCTTCTCATTACTACCATCAGGGAGGAGGTACAGGAGCTGGAAGACACACACTCGGTGTCCAGGGAACAGCTTCTTACCCTCTGCCATCAGATTACTGAATGGTCCATGAACCATGAGCACTACTCCACTACTTTGCTCTTTTTTCATATGTCAAGATGGTGCCAGACAGTGGCAACTCTTCACATACAGCTCTGAAGGGAATCAACAAATATTTCAGTTTATGACTATTACTGCTGAAATTTACTGTCACAGGTACTTCAGTAAGCAACTTCGTCTTTTTTTTAAAACTTCAAAAAAAATCGATCAATCCTCAAAGTTGGCGGACTCCAAAATGCAGCCCCAGGTAGTGAGTGTTGTTTCCCTACGTGACAGCTTGGCTAATGTGCAGGGCTGCAAGTAAAATTGAAACACAGGGTGCTGATCCCCTCCCCCCTCCTTACCATTCTCCTGGCTAATGTACAGTCTCTGGAAAATAAAATTGAAGACCTCAGAGCATGACTGCAGTACCGGGGATGGGAGGGGGAGGTGGGAAACATCAGAGACTGTTGCATACTTTGCTTTACAGAGACATAGCTCACCCTGGACACAGCCCTTCAGCCCTTAGGCTTCACCGTCCACCACATGGACTGGACAGCAGCATTAGATAAAGACAGAGGTGATGGTGTTTGCTTCGCGATTAACTCAGCATGGCGCATAGACATGGCAGTTTGGTCTCAGTCATGCTCCCATGACGAGAATATCTAGTGGTCAAGTGTCATTCATTTCATCTGCAGAATGAGTTCATCCTGTTTGGAATGTACATTCCACCCCTGCCAACATCAGCTTGGCACTGGAGGAACTGGACATCATGATCAGCAGTCACAAAGAGCACACCCCGATGCCTTCCTTATTTTTATGGGGGATTTCAACCAGGCCAACTTGAAGAAGTCTCTGATCAGCTACCACCATCATATCATCTGTGGAAGAAGAAGAGCCAACACATATGACCACTGGTACCAGAAACTGTGGAAGAACTGTGAGATTAACAGTCCACTGAAGGCTAGTTCTGTGGCATTCAATACAGGTAATAGAGAACTCCATAACATGTCCAGATGCGATCTACAGAAGGTTATCTTAAAGGTGATAAAGCAATTCTGAGTGAAATTAGAGATGGAATTAGATGTACGCCCGCTCTGGCAAGGTGTGCAGGCCATTACGACCAACAAGGTGAAACAAGACATCATAAATGGCCGTGAAGCTTCACTCCAATGACCTCAATGCCTTTTATGCAGTCATTGAAAGGGTGAATAAAACCATACCTGTTCGAATACCTGCAGCATCTGGTGACTCTAAGATATCTGTCCCAAATCCTGACATCAGAACACCTTTCAAGGGGGTGAACCCTCGCAAAGCATCTGACCCTGATGGTGTAACTGGTAGAGCACTTGTGCCTACCAACAGGAAGGAATCTCCAAGGATATCTTCAAACTCTCACTGATGCATTTGAGCTTCCACCTGCTTCAAAAGGGCATCAATCACATAAGTACCCAAGACATGCAGGGTGAGCTGCCTCAATGCCAATTGCCTGGTTGCACTCACATCTACTTTGATGAAGCCACAGAGGTTGATCATGGCTAGAATTAACTCCTGCCTAAGCAAGGAGCTGGAACCACCACAACAGTTCTACAGTGGATGCAATCTCATTGAATCTTCACTTGGCCTT
The DNA here is from genome assembly GCF_963921235.1 of Mobula hypostoma. NCBI lineage: Eukaryota > Metazoa > Chordata > Chondrichthyes > Myliobatiformes > Myliobatidae > Mobula > Mobula hypostoma. The sequence continues at coordinate 143,524,979 of NC_086098.1, forward strand.
GGATCATCTGGACAACAGCAATAGCTTCCTGATGAAGGGTCTCTGCCCAAAACACTGACTGTTCATTCCCCTCCATAGATTCTGCTTGACCTGCTGAGTTCATCCAGCATTTTGTGCAGATGACATTCACCTGTTAATTTCAAGCTTCTCTTCTATTGTTACAATAGTCACGGGGGATTTCAATATGCAGGCAGATTGAGAAAATCAGGTTGGTGCTGGACCCAAAGAGGAGATTTTCTGGACTGCCTATGAGATTGCTTTAGGGCAGCTCATAATTGAGCTAACTAGGGAACCAGCATTTTTGGATTGGGCGTTGTGTAATGAACCGGGATTGTTTAGAGAGCTTAAGGTAAAAGAACCCCAAGGGGAAAGTGATCATAATATTATCAAGTTCACCCTGAGGAGAAGCTAAACTCAGATGTATCAGTATTACATTGGAGTAAAGGAATTACAGAGGCATGAGAGAGGAGCTGGCCAGATTTGACTGGATAGTAACTAGCTGGGATGATGGCAGAGCAGCAATGTCCTGAATTTCTCAAAGCAAACCAGAAGGCACAGGATATAGACATTACAAAAGGGAAGAAGTATTCTAAAGGAAAGATGACAAAACTGCGGCTAACAAAAGAGGTAAAGCCAACGTAAAAGACAAAGAGAGGGCATATAATAGAGCAAAAATTAGTGGGAAGTTAGAGGATTTGGAAGCGTTTAAGAACCATCAGAAGGCAACTAAAAAAAGTCATTGAGAAGGAAAAGATGGAATATGAAAGTAAGCTAGCCAATAATATTAAAGAGAATACTAAAAGTTTCTTGAGATGCATGAAGTGTAAAAGAGAGGTGATAGTGGATAGTAGACCACTGAAAAACAATGCCTGTGAGGTAGTAATGGGGGACAAAAAAATGGCAGACAAACTGAATAAGTGTTTTGCATCAGTCTTCACTGTGGAAGATATTAGCAGCGTGGTGGAAGTTCCAGAGTGTCAGGTGTCAGAAGTGTGTGAAGTTACCATTACTAGTGAGAAAGTTCTGAAATGTCCAAAGGTAGATACATCACCAGGATCAGGTGGTCTACACCCCAGGGTTCTGAAAGAGGTATCTGAAGAGATTGTGGAGGCAATAGTAATGATCCTTCAAGAATCACTAGATTCTGGAATGGTTCCAGAAGACAGGAAAATTGCAAATATCACTCCACTCTTCAAGAAGGAAGAGAGACAGAAAAAAGAATATTATAGTCCAGTTAGTCTGACGTCACTGATTATGAAGATGTTGGAGTCGATTGTTAAAGATGAAGTCTCAGGGTAGTTGGAGGCACATGATAAAATAGGCCATAGTCATCATGGATTCCTTAAGGGAAAATCTTGCTTGATAAATCTGTTGGAATTCTTTGAAGAAATAACAAGCAGGATAGACAAAGGAGAATCAGTGATGTTGTGTACTTGGATTTTCAGAAGGCCTTTGACAAGGTGCCACACATGATGCTACTTAACAAGCTACAAGCCCATGGTATTACAGGAAAGATCCTAGCATGGATAAAGCAGTGGCTGATTGGCAGGAGGCAAAGAGGAGGAATAAAGAGAGCTTTTTCTGGTTGGCTGCCAGTGACTAGTTGTGTTCCACAGGGTCCATGTTGGGACCACTTCTTTTTATGTTATATGTCAATGACTTGCATGATAGAATTGATGGCCCTGTTGTAAAGTTTGCAGATGATATAAATATAGATGGACGGGCAGGTAGTTTTGATGAAGTAGAGAGGCTACAGAAGGATTTAGATTAGGAGATTAGGGGTCTGGGGTGAAGAAGGCTAATGCAATGTTAGCATTCATTTCAAGAGGACCAGAATATTAAAGCAAGGATGTAATGTTGAAACTTTATAAAGCACTGGTGGGGTCTCACTTGGAGTATTGTGAGCAGCTTTGGGCCCCTTATCTTAGAAAGGATGTGCTGCCAGTAGGGTTTAAAGGAGGTTCACAAAAATGATTCTAGGATTGAATGGCTTGTTATATGAAAATCATTTAATGACTTTGGGCCTGTATTCACTAGAATTCAAAAGAATGAGAGGTGACATAATTGAAACCAATCAAATGGTGAAAGGCCTTGATATGGTAGCTATGGAGAGGATGTTTCTATGGTGGGAGAGTCCAGGACCAGAGGACACAGCCTCAGAATAGAGGAGTTTCCCTTCAGAATGGAGATGAAGAAGAATTGCTTTAGTCAAGGAGTGGTGAATCTGTGAATTTATTACCACAGGTGGCTGTGGAGGCCAAGTCTTTATGAGGTTGATGGGTTCTTGATTGGTCAGGGCATGAAGGGATTGAGGGAGAAGGCAGGAGATTGCAGCTGAGAAGAAAAATGGATCAGTGATGATGAAATAGCAGAATAAAAAGTAAAGATAACAAGTGTAGGGAAACATGGTTTTCACGAGATATTGAGGGCCTGGTTAAGAGGAAAAAAGGATGTGCATAGCAGGTATAGGCAAGTGGGAACAAATGAGGTACTTATGGAGTATAGGAAATGCAAGAGAACACATAAGAAAGAAATCAGCCAGACTAAAAGAAGATACGAATTTGCTCTAGCAGACAAGGTGAAGGAGAATCCCAAGGGGTTCTATAGAAATGTTAAGAGAAAAAGGATTGCAAGGGACAAAATTGGTCCTCTGAAATGTGTGGAGCCAAAGTAGATGGTGAGATCAAAAATGCATTCTTTGCATCTGTATTTACTGGGGAGATGGTAACAGAGTCTATAGAAGTGAGGCAAAAGGGCAACAACTTCATGGACCCTGTACAGATTCCAGAAGAGGAGATGTTTCCTGCCCTGAGGCAAATCATGGTGGATAACTCCTCAGGGCCTGACAGGGTGTTCCCTTGGACCCTGTGGGAGGCAAGTGCAGAAGTTGCCGGGGCCCTAACAGAGATATTTAAAACATCCTTAGCAACAGGAGAGGTACCAGAGGATTGGAGGTTAGCTAAAATTGTTCTGCTATTTAATATAGGCTCTAAATAAAAACCAGGAAATTTTAGGCCAGCGAGTCTGATATCAGTTGTGGGAAAGTTATTGGGAGGTATACTAAGGGACCAGATGTATAAGTATTTGGATAGACATGGACTGATTAAGGCTAGTCAGCATGGCTTTGGGTGTGGTGGGTCACGTCTAACAAATCTTACAGAGTTATTCAAAGAAGTTACCAGGAAAGTGGATGAAGGTAAAGCAGTGGATATTGTCTACATGGACCTTTGTGAGGCCTTTGACAAGATCCTATTTGGGAGGTTGGTCAAGAAGACTCAGTCACTCGGCATTCAGGATGAGGTAGTAAATTGGATTAGACATCGGCTTCGTGGGAGAAGCCAGAGAGTGGTAGTTGAGAGTTAACTCTCTGACTGGAGGCCTGTGACTTGTGGTGTGTCACAGGGATCAGTGTGGGTCCATGGTTGTTTGTCATCTATATCAATGATCTGGATAATAATAGAGTTAACTGGATCAGCGAATTTGCAGATGAAACCAAGATTAGGGGTGTAGTGAACAGTGAGGAAGGCTATCACGGCTTGCAGAGGAACCTGCACTAGCTAGAAAAATGGTTTGAAAAATGGCAAATGGAATTTAATGCAGACGAGTGTGAGCTTTTGCACTATGGTAGGACCAGCCAGGGTAGATCGTACACAGTGAATGGTAAGGCAATGATGAATGTGGTAGAACAAAGGGATCTGGGAATACAGGTTCATAATCTGTTGAAAGTGACATCACAGGTAGATAGGGTCGTAAAGCAAGCTTTTGTCACATTGGCTTTCATAAATCAATGTATTGAGCACAGAAGGTCGGATGTTATGTTGAAGTTGAATAAGACATTAGTGAGGCCTCATTTGGAGCATTGTGTGCAGTTTTGGTCACCTACCTACAGAAAGGATGTAAACAAGATTGAAAGAGTAGAGGGAAAATTTCAAAGATGTTGCTGGGTCTGAGGACATGAGTTATAAGGAAAGATTGAATAGGTTAGAGCTGTATTCTTTAGAACGTAGAAGATTGAGAGGAGATTTGATAGAGGTATACAAAATTATGAGTCGTACAGATAGGGTAAAGGCAAGCAGGCTTTTTCCACTGAGGTTAGGTGGCACTACAACCAGAGGTCATGGGTTAAGGGTGGAAGGTTAGAAGTGGAAGGGGAACATGAGTGGAAACTTCTCCACTTCCAAGCGTCATGACATTGTGGAATGAGCTGCCAGCACTAGTGGTGCATGCGAGCTCAATTTCAACACTTAAGAGAAGTTTGGACAGGTACATGGGTAGTAGGGATATGGAGGGCTGCTGTCCCAGTGCAGGTCAATGGGAGTAGGCAGTTTAAATAGTTTGGGCATGGACTAGATGGGCCGAATGGCCTGTTTATGTGCTGTAATTCTCAGTGAATAGCCATAGTATTTTTTGTTAATTAATTTACAGGATGTGGGTGTTGATTGTGTGGCCGGCATTCACTGCTCAACTCTAATTACATTAGGGAAGGTGATGGTTAATCACCTTCCTGAATTGCAGCATGCCTCCTAATGAAGGTGCTGTTGGTGAGGGAATTCCAAACGTTAGATCCAACTATAAAGGAGAAGCAAAAATAGGCTTCTAAGAAAGGATGATGCAAGGCTTTGAGAGCAATTGGCCAGTGGTGTTCCCCGGCACCTGTTACCAATGTCCTTCTTGGCAACGGAGGTCACAGATTTGAGAGATGTTATCAGAGTTCTCTCAGCAATGCGTAAGGTAGTTGACGGTGCACTGATCATGTGATACACTTTGTACACACAACCACTGAGCTTCTTGAGTACAATCGGAGCTACATTCTTATTCTGTCATAAGGCTCGTTCCTTTTAAATTGTTTTTTTAAAAAAAACTTCAGGGCATCAGTAGGTTTGCACAGGACACCCAGCCCCTGACCTAATTTTGCAGGCACAGTCTTTTCGTGTGGCTGGGCCAGTTAAGTTTCTGGTCAAAGATAATCACAAGGGTGTTGGTGGTATAAAGCAGGACATCAGAAGAAAAGCTTCTCATGCCAGCTTGCTCGTCTGATGTAGTTTGTTGCTTCAAGCAACTATTTCTTTATTAAACATGCCCAGATTTCAAAATGAGTACCAACTTGATTGCATTCTGTATAATTAATTTTATGTCCTCTTTCAACTTTTAAACCATATTTACACATACTGAGTGTTTTGGAAACATTTCAGTTGATTCAAAGCTGTATGGTTTGGGGTTTGTGCGATATATTTATATATATTTGGTACTTTGAGATCATAAACCGCAAGATGAATTGGTATTTCACCCAGACAACTATCCAGACATACTTGCTTATTTACTGCAGCATATCTAATTTGAAAAATATATTGTTAAATTTTCACATTGTGTTTTTTTTATATTTCTTTTATCCAGGGATCCTCCTACATAGAGCGCAAATTAATGATTTGTAAGGACAGTATCAGGCTGTCTGCATTGCAGCTCTGTGATTAAATAAGCTGTCATTGGGCCTGACATTAGAGTAGGCTGCATCTTTCGATTGCGTTAACTATACGCTTTGTAGCTCCAAAACATAAAACTAATTGAAGAGAAAAACACAGAGCCAGGGTTAACTCATGCATGTCTCATTTTCACTTCAGCAAGGCTGGTAGTGTAATGACATATGCCATTCACGTACTTTCACATATAACCCACAACAAATTATATGAACAAAGGATGCTTAACCAAGCAATATATTTACAATATTACTGAAATACAAAACACTCCTCCCTGCTTAGCTATAAACTCCAACTCAATATAGAATGCATATATACCGTATACTATATAATACAACTACTATATGGACATCCACATATAGTAAATTTTCAATTGTACCATTCAGGCCTAAAGATTTAATCGCTGTGGAGGATTGCTTACTTTTATGGGATAAAGTCTTTCCTGACAAGAGGGGTCACTCTGATTGGCAGGTGAGCCAGGGTCTGGGCCTCCTCCATAAGACATAGGAGCAGAATTAAGCCATTTGGTCTGCTCTGCCATTCAATCATGGGTGATCCTTTCTCCCCCTCCTCAGCCCTACTCTCTGGCCTTCTCCCATAACCTTTGATGCCATGTCTAATCAAGAACCTATCAAGTTCTGCCTTTAATACCTTCAATGACCTGGCCTCCACAGCTGCCTGTGGTAATAAATTACACAGATTCAGCAGCACTCTGTCTAAAGAAATTTCTCTGCACCTCTGTTTTAAATAGGCGTCTCTCTACCCTGAGGCTGTGCCCTCTTGTCCTAGACTCCCCCACCATGGGAGGCATCCTTTCCACATCTACTCTGTCTAGGCCTTTCAACATTCGAAAGGTTTCAATGAGATCCCTCTCATCCTTCTGAATTCCCGCAAGTACGGACTCAAAGCCATCAAACATTCCTCATATGATAGCCCTTTCATTCCTGGAACCAACCTTGTGAACCTCCTCGGAACTCTCTCCAATGCCAGCACATCTTATCTTAGATGATGAGTCCAGAACTGTTCACAATACTAAAGGTGAGGCCTCACCAGTGCCTTTTAAAGCCTCAGCATCACATCCCTGCTCTTGTATTGTAGACTGCTTGAAATGAATGCTAACATTGCATTTGTCTTCATCACCACCAACTCTACCTGCAAGTTAACCTTTAGGGTGTTCTGCACAAGGACTCTCAAGTCCCTTTGCATCTCAGATTTTTGGATTTTCTCCCCATTAAGAAAATAGTCTGCACATTTATTTCTATTACCAAAGTGCATGACCACGCATTTTCCAACACTGTATTTGATTCGTCACTTTTTGCCCATTATCTGAAGCTGTCCAAGTCCTTCTGTGCCTACCTGTTTCCTCAACATTACCTGCCCCTTCACCAATCTTCGTATCATCTGCAAACTTGTCAACAAAGCCATCTATTCCATCATCTAAATCATGGATATACAGCATAAAAAGAAGTGGTCCCAACACCAACCCTTGCAGAACACCTCTAGTCACTGGCTGCCAACCAGACAAGGATCCTTGTATTCCTACTCCTACCAATCAGCCAATGCTCTAACCATGTTAGTAACTTTCCTGTAGTGCCATGGGCTCTTACCTTGGTAAGCAGCCTCTTCTGTGGCACCTTGTCAAAGGCCTTCTGCAAATCCAAATATGAAATGTCCACTGCGTCCCTTTTACCTATCATACATGTAATCTCCTCAAAGGATTCCAACAGGTTGGTCAGGCAAGATTTTCCTTGAGGAAACCATGCTGACTTCGTCCTATCTTGTCCTGTGTCACCAAGTACTCCATAACCTCATCCTCAACAATTGACTCCAACATCTTCCCAACCACTGAGTTTTGATCACTTCTGTAAGTCCCTCACCAAGACTGCTTGTTCAGGAGTGAAACATTGAGCCTCCTTGTTTGAGGATCCCTCAATTTGTCTCAGCTGCGTGTCCTGCATACTCCTTCTGAGATTGGGTTTAAGGAGACCCAAGCGTGACTGCAAGAGATGGCCCAGGAACTGCTTTAGGTGGTTATTTGTTGGTTGTAGAGCATGCTGCATTACGATATGCAAAGAGGAAACTGGCAAGCTTCTGATTCAGTGTTCCGCTGACATTGTTTGCAGTACATTCTTTAGAGTCTGGGCAAACGTTTCTGCCAAGCCATTTGTAGCTCAGTGCTGATGTAATATGTCTTATTCCATTCATTTTTTGGAATAATTGAAACTGTTCCCCCACAAACTGTGGTTGATTGTCGCTGACTAAGTGTTCTGGAGCACAATGTCCTTGAGAAGAGGCTTCTTAACTTATCGACAGTGGGAGAGGCTGAATTGGAGGCAATTGGGAACACTTCTGGCCACTTTTTAGCTGCATCCACTACAATCAAGAAATTTGTGCCCACGAATAGTCCAGCAAAATACACATGAATCCTCTACCAAGGCAGTGGGGACCATTCCCAGGGGTCCAGCACACTGCTCTTGACATCTTCTGGACGTTTTGTCAACCTGAACAGTGCATGGCAAGCTGCTTGATCTGCTGATTTATTGTAGGCTACCAGTCAAAACATTGAGACAATGCTTTCATTTGGGCCATGCTTAGGCAACCAGCTTGTAACTCCTCCAACACTTTAACTATCAGCTTGGGTGGTACGACAACTCTCAATCCCTACAGAAGGCAACCCCCATCAAGGCAAGTTCATCCTGGCACTGGTAAAAATGGAGAAACTGGAATTTTGCTGCATGTTCCAGCCATTTTATATGTAGACCTGAGACAGTGTGGGGTCTTTGCTAGTTTTCCTTTGGATCAGCTCTGCAGTAATAGGGAGATCTTCGATTTGTGTTAGGGAGAATATGTCAAGGGGGTGTCCTCTTTTATAAATTTTTCAGGTATTTCATTTTCCAGGGACAAATGGGACAATCCATCAGCATTTCCATGATTAGAAACATAGAAGCATAGAAAATAGGTGCAGGAGTAGGCCATTTGGCCCTTCGAGCCTGCACCGCCATTCGGTACGATGATGGCTGATCATCCAACTCAGAACCCTGTACCAGCCTTCCCTCCATACCCGCTGATCCCTTTAGCTTCAAGGGCCATATCTAACTCCCTCTCAAATATAGCCAATGAACTGGACGCAATTGTTTCCTGTGGCAGAGAATTCCACAGATTCACCACTCTCTGTGTGAAGAAGTTTTTCCTAATCTCGGTCCTAAAAGGCTTCCCCTTTATCCTCAAACTGTGACCCCTCGTTCTGGACTTCCCCAACATCGGGAACAATCTTCCTGCATCTAGCCTGTCCAATCCCTTTAGAATTTTATACGTTTCAATAAGATCCCCCCTCAATCTTCTAAATTCCAGAGAGTATAAGCCTAGTCGATCCAGTCCTTCATCGTATGAAAGTCCTGCCATCCCAGGAATCAATCTGGTGAACCTTCTTTGTACTCCCTCTATGGCAAGAATGTCTTTCCTCAGATTACTGCACACAATACTCCAGGTGTGGTCTCACCAAGGCCTTGTACAACTGCAGTAGTACCTCCCTGCTCCTGTACTCGAATCCTCTTGCTATGAATGCCAGCATACCATTCGCCATTTTCACCGCCTGCTGTACCTGCATGCCCACTTTCAATGACTGGTGTATAATGACACCCAGGTCTCGTTGCACCTCCCCTTTTCCTAATCGGCCACCATTCAGATAATAATCTGTTTTCCTGTTCTTGCCACCAAAGTGGATAACCTCACATTTATCCACATTAACATTAAATTGCATTAGTTGTCCTCTTGAATTTGATCTTGTAATTGTGTCCTCCGAGGAACAGAGCCCATCTCTGCACTTGTGCCACTGCTGTTAGTGGAACTCCTTCCCATGGACTATAAACGGGCATTAGCAGTTGATGATCAGTAATGAAGGTAAACTCTCTCCCATTCAGGCACTGATTGAAACGTTTTACACACCAAAGGCCTCTCTGTCAATCTGTGCATAATTTTTCTCTGCAGCAGTTAGTGAATATGATGCAAAGGCTATGGGGCTTTCACTTTCGTCACTCGTAACATGTCATGTGACTGCACCTATACCAGAAGACAAGGTGACACGAGCAGGCTTCATTTGACAATGTGGATCATAATGTGGGAGTACAGTGTCTGACATCATCATTTCCTTTACCCTTTGGAAAGCCACCTCAGACTGCTTTGAGCATTTCCACTTCATCCTGATCTGCAGTAATAAGTTCAAGTGGTGAAACACAGTAGCCAGGTTTGGCAGGAACCTATTATAGTAATTGACAAATCCTAAAATGGATCACAACTGTAATACAACCTTTGGCCTTGGGACATCCACCACTGTTTGTATTTTCTCAGCACACTTGTGTAATGCTTGTGCGTCAGTGGTGTGACCAGAGTAAGTGATGATAAACTTAAAGAATTTACACTTGTGTCATGCTCTGAGCCCATAATCTTTTGATCTTTTTAACACTGTCTTGGGATTTTTTAGATGTTCCTTGTCATTCTTGTGAGTAACAATCATGTCATTCAGGTAATACCTTGGCATCCTTACCACACCTGGTCCATAGCTTTCTGACAGAGTGCAGGTGCAGATGCTATTCCAAAAATAAGGCTATTATAGTGATAAAGCCCTTTGTGAGTGCTTATGATGAGGAACACTTTGGACTCTTCTTCTTCTTCCAACTGTAGATAGGCCTCAGCTAAGGCCATTTAGTGTTTTCCTCCAGAAAGGTTTGAAATCCTCTATTCTGGGTAGAGGATATTGACCTACCTTCAAAATAGGGTTTATGGTGACCCCAAAATAGCCACAGATCCTGACAGACCCATTCTTCTTGTTTACTGGGGCCAGTGGCATTGCCCATGTATTTTATGTTTTCACTTCAAAATATTTTATGTTTTTCTCCACTCGTCAGTGCAGACAGATATATTATGTAGTGGATGTATTTTTGTAGCCAACAAAGTGTTGCAGTTCAAATTGGAACAAAACAACACAACTAAAGATATAAACATCCTGGATTTAATCTGCATATTGTCAGGTTTGTTTTTAAAGAGAAAAATATCTATCTGTATCAATATGATGGAGTATGAAAGATTGCTATACTTGGTTAGTTACTGCATTGCTCAACACCCGGAGCCAGGCGATGCATCATACTGATGAAAAATCATTGAACTGAAATGTTAACTCTGTTTCTCATTCCACAAATGTTTTATGACCTGCTAAGTGTTTCCAGTATTCTCTGTTTTATTTCATGTTTCCAGCATTTGCAGTACTTTGCTTTCAATACTATTTTTGTTTCAGACAATGAGTACTAATTACTATCCCTGCTCTTGTTTTTCCCTTCCCATTCTCCTCTGATTTGCTGTCTTGTACCATATTTTTAAAAGCCTTCTGGCAATCTGCTTACATTATCAGAGCTTGATTTACCTCAGGGAAACCTTGAAAATACTGCTCCCTCTCTAGCAGAGTTACACTTGAATGTGGTGTGTTTGCTATCAAGGAACTGATTGAATAATTGCTAAGCATTGTAGGTCCATGAGGTCTATTTTGGTGATGCATTGAAAGCAACCTAGTCTCTGTAGAAAAATACCCAACAAGCAACTACTCTTTCAGGATAGCAAGCAAAGTGACACAATTTGTTACGACAATTAAAAACACAAGGGGAAAATTTTCCATGTTCTAAAACAAAGGACTTCATATCTAATCGCCCAACTTTAGATAACTAGCCCTTTCCTCCTGCCTGTATCACAAGCGGCCATTTCTGATTCTTACCATTTTAGCTTAATTTTTCTTTGCCATTCATTTAGTCTGGCCTACTAAGCAAGTCTCACAGCCTTGCTATTAACAACACATTGCACAGACGAGGAAGTTTAATCCGAATCTAACTGATACTCCTACTGCTACATAAAATCATTTGATTTCACACTATGCTCCAACCATCCCTTCCCCAACCTTCTCTACTACTGAAAACTAACTTGTTTTCCCACTTCCCTTACCCCGATGAGAGGTTGCAGACTCAAAATATTAACTGTTTCTCTTTTCACAGTTTCTCTTGCCTGGCCTACTGAGTGTTTCCAATATTATCGGTTCCTATTTCAGATTTCTAGCATCTGCACATATTCAATGTACAGAAAAGTCATCCTGGATTCAAATTATTCCTTACAATGACTCTTTGGACATTTGAAACCTTCCATGTGCAGCTTATTAATTTTGAAATATAACTAAGTAGAAACTAGGCTTTCCTGTTCTCTTGTCTAGCCTTTAGTGTAAATGAATGGTTAACTGTATGAGCTGCTATACCATAGCAGACCCTTCCCTGTGCTAATCTTCTTTCTTCACTACAAATTCATTCAAACACATGAAGGCAAAAACCCAATCCCACAGTTCTTAAACTTTTATAATGCTTAGAGACTGGATCAATTTTTTCTCGAGGTCCCAGTTTTGAGACTGGAGTGTCCACAGACACTTGAGATACAGTGCTGTGCGAAAGTCTTAGGTATATATCTATAAATATATATCTATATATGTGTGTGTGTGTGTGTGTGTGTGTGTGTGTGTGTGTGTGTGTGTATATATATATATATATCTAGGGTGCTTAAAAGTATTACACCGTACTCTATTTGTCAATGTGGAATGGAGAACGTGTTTGTAAATCTGGTGGCAGCAAAGGATTTTGGGAATGGTGAGCATGGAGCACCATGGGAGGGGTGTGCGACAAATGGCAGAGAAGGAGTGCAAGGGGACAGGTGCAGACACAACCAGCCCTGAGACACAAGCAGAATCATTTGATTCCAAACAATTTTTTGATTGATCATTACAGAATGTCTCTCTGGTGCTTCCCTCTCCCTTCTCCTTTTCCCCACCATGATTCCTCTCTCCCTGCCCCCGTCCCACTCCAGTCCACAATAGAGACCCACATCGGTTTATCCTCGCTCACGTATGTCATGAAATTTGTGTGTTTTTTGTGGCAGCAGTACAATGCAATATATAAAATTACCGCAGTACTGTGCAAAAGTCTTAGGCGCCCTAGCTATATACATACATGTCCCTAAGATTTTTGCACAGTATTATAGGTGTGTAGTGAGGTAGTCTGACAACACAACTGCTGCTTCAGAAATATGGCTCAGGTTGTTTGACATTTAAATGTAGCTGATAGACTTCCCACCTAGCCCGAGTAGGAAATTCAAGAAGAATTGCTGAAATCTGACTGGATTATAATCCAGTATCAAGAAAATAATGGCAATACATTTAGAGTCATAGCATGATTATGCAGATAAATACTGATTGTATTTGACAGATTTACTACACTTCTGTGATATACCATATAAAAAGTTATTGCATCAGCTAAGAGCTCCAGTTAATGGGTAATAGATTCCCATTGATAAATGATTCGCTAACTACCTGAAAAATGGGTTGGGATTAGAGTCATTGAAAAGAACAGCACAGAAACAGACCATTCAGCCCATCTAGTCCACACCAGATGATTTAAACTACCCAGTCCCATCGACCTGCACCAGGTCCATAGCCCTCCATATTCCACCCGTCAATGTACCTGCCCAAACTTCTCTTAAACTTTGAAATCAAGCTCACATGCACCACTTGCACTATCAGTCTCACTCTCACAAACCTCTGCGTGAAGAAGTTTCTCCTCATGGTCCCCTTAAACATTAATGGACCATTTTCAAGTTGGCAAGCTGGAACTATTCAGATGCCATTGGAATCTGTGCTAGGGTCTCAACCTATTTACAATCAAGATAAAATCTCAAACAGCTGTGAAGGCCAAATCACTAAATATAATCAAGGACCATAGGGGAGCTGAGGGTAGGAAAAACAGACAGGAAAGAAGTGCTGAAACCAAAATTGGTTCCAGAATCAGGCAGGAGGAGTCACAGTGTATACACCACTGCAACTTTTTAAGTTTTAATTCTGACTATCACCATCAGATTTGCATAAATAACTTCAAAGATATGGTCTCTGACAGGAAAGTCACCCTTCATGTCCAAGATTAGCCACAATCTTCTCAAAGATTGAAGTATTTCTCATGAGGCTGAGAATTATTCCACCCTCAGGTTCAAATGGCTGCCAGGTCCTGATTGTATTATGACAGCTGGGCAATGTTGTGATGAAGAATCTGTTGGATTTGTTCAACTGTAGTTAATACCTACTGAATGGAATCCCTGGATATTCCCAGGATAAGTAAACTGGGAATTTTAATTCCCAACACCTTTAATTTATGTTTGGTGAACAGGATTTAATATTTTGGAAATAATTTTTAAAATAGATTTCAGAGGAAATAATCACAGAAGTTAAGAAAATAAACATAAGAACAGGAGCAGAGATAGGCCAGTTGGCTCCTTGAGCTACAACTTAGTAATATCACAATGGTTCTTATCTTGGCCACAAATCCCCTTTCACACACTTTCTCCCTTTACCCCTTGACTAGCATTCAATAACTCCACCTCCTCATCTCTCAACAGTAGGAAACTCCCAGGATTCACAACCCTCTAAGAGAAGAAATTTTTCATCTCTGTCTATAAAGGGTTAAACCCTTATTCTGAAATTCTGCACTTCTCTATACTCTGAATCAGAAAGTAATCTCTTGGCATCCAATCTGCCAATCTCCTTCAGAATCTCAAGTTTCAGTGAGATCACCTCTCATGTTTCTAAACTGCAAAGGGTATAGTGCAGCCTGCTTAACCTTTCTCCACACATCAGTTCCTTTAATAACTAAAAATAAAATTAATTGTGACTTCCTTGGTTGTCAGTTACTGCATCCTTTCCTGGAGCCTTTCTCAACAACTGAGATTTATGAATTATCTCCTTAAACATCAGTCACTATTTACCATCATAGCCTTATTGTATTTGTCCAATTCACTTTAGCCATCTCTCTCTCCTAATAATCATTGTAATTGCTTTAATTTAAATTTAAATTAAGGTGATTTGGTATTTGTAGCTGAAAGAAAAGAAACAGTAGTAATTGAATGAATTCATGCTGGTTCTGTCTAACTTTAATTTAGCAAAGATAGAGTGATATTTTGTTTTATAAGTGACAGAAGAGGTTGGAGGAACTGGAAAGATTTCTCTGTCTGGACTGAAACAATAGATGCTCATTCAATTGCAGGTGCTTCCCTGGTCTATGAGAAATCATTCTCCAATTGTTATGCCAGGATGTGTGCCCGTGCTGCTGACTAGTACATTTTAGCAAAGGAAGATGTTGAGTTGGCAGCATTTTACCTGACGCATGGATTCTGTGCACTGTCAGGTTGTTTGTCCTGTTACTATTGTGCTTCTTTGACATCTGAAAAATTTTCATTCATTTTCAATAGCACACAAGTCATCTAGGGAGGAAGGCTTACAGTACAGGATGAGGCCAGTCATCACTGCATACCATATTAATCAACTTCCTTCAGGAAAGCATTGAAGGGCTGGCCATGAAGGAACGTGCAGAACAACAGTAACACTACAATGGCAATAAACAGTTGCTCTAAGTCCCATCATGGTTATTTGATGCACCCTATTGGTAGAAGGGGTGTACTACACTATGTGTATTGACGCTTTCAATTTAAGATTCCAGTGAAGTAAAATTGCCAAACAAAATCTGACTAAGAAGTTAAAAGGAAGTAAGATTTCTCTCCATTATTTATAAATATGTTTGGATAGAGGGTGGGATAGTGGAGAAGTTACTAGCAAGACCAGCATTCATTGCCCATCAGTTAGTATGGTGAGCTCCCTTTCAAGGGTAAGGGAGCTGTTGATAGGAAGTTCCAGGAACCCAGTAATGATGAAAGACTGGTGATATATTTCAAGTCAGGATGGTAGGTGACTTGGAGAGGATAGTGCCCTCCCTGCCACTGAGGACAGCTTCAAGAAATGGTTCCTCAAGAGGCAGCATCCATCAGGGACATGCCCTCTTCATGTTACTACCATCAGGGAGGAAGTACATGAGCCTGAAGACCCACACTCAATGTTTTAAGAACAGCTTTTGTCCCCCTGCCATCAGATTTCTGAACAGTCCATGAATGCATGAATGCTGCCTCATATTTTTGTAACACACAGTAATTTTCATGACTTGCGCTGTACTGCTGCCGCTAAACATCAAATTTCATGTCAGTGACAATAAACCTCATTCTGATTCTGAGGTAGTGTCCCCACACTCCTGTTATCCTCACCCCTTTCTGTGATACAGGAGTTGTAGTTAGTGAACGAGCAGTTGAAAAGAGGAACGGCAGTTAAATTGCGATGACCCAAACTGCAACGTTGACGCACTGGTGCTGGAGAGAATGAATGCTGACAATGATGAGAGGGGTTCCAATAAAGTGTGCTGCATGGTCCTGAATGTTGTCAAGCTTCTTACGTTGGAATTAGTCATTCAGTTAAGTGGAAAGTATTCTCTTTTCCTCCTGGCTCAACCTTTGTAGCAAGTGGACAAACATGATATGCAGCCCCTGGCCTTCTTGTTTATTTGACTGGTACAACTGGCTTTCTGAATTTTGATAGCCCCCAGCTGCTGATGGCAAGATATTTGATAATGGCGCTGCCATTGAAAGTGATCAGGCTCTTTCTTGTTGAAAGTGTTCATTGTCTTACAATTCTGTTATTGTTGCTTCCTCATGTCTCAGAATCAGAAAGGCTTTAATATCACTGCCTTAAACGATGTGAAATTGCGGAAGTGCTTTCTGATCTTTCTGCAAAAAGAGGATGTACTTGCTGAATTAAAATTCTGTTGGGAAGTGGAAATAAAACCATGGTCTGGGTTTTCCACTGGACAATAAAATACCACCTGGTTTAGTAATTCATTCGTAATTTAATTGAATGCTCACAAATAAGTGGGGACAGTTCGTGTGGGTGAACTACGTCAACCACGGTCAGATTACAAGTGGGACTGCTTTTTGAAACTACTGTTTAGCCCACTCTAGATTTTCATTGATCATTGTCTAAGGCTGCTCACCCCCATAGGATGAAACAAAACAACAGAGGATGAAAAATAACGCAGGTTGAATAGCGGAGAGTAAGACCGTACCTTTGAAAAACAGAAGGAAAAAGAGATTTGTTTCTAAATGGTAAATTGAATAAAAATTGTTTTCAATTACTTTCCATCCTCTTCAGTTCCATGTGCTAAAATTTGACCATACCAATAATCAGTAGGATAATGTTCCTTTTTATTTTAAACACATACTACAAATGTCTCTAAATAGCAAGCAAATTATAACACAGCTTTAACATGAACCGTTCCCACGTGCAAAATACTGTATCCACGTCAGAAATTAACACTTCAAACTAGATCAGGCTATTGGAATATTGTTGTCTTTCATGTTAGAAAATGCTTCAAGGAGACCTCGAAGAGAGAAATAAAGCAAAAATGTCTATGCTGGTGTTCGAACATTCCAATCTGATTTATGGCATTTGGATGACTTTCTGAAAATTGTTTAAAGGCAAGGGTGTGCACAGAAAGAGAACATAGATGAATAAATTACCTTTCTTTCATCAAAAAGGTCAGGAGTGAAGATGTTTGTTGAAGATTATATAACGTACTGCATTTTCTGCTTCTCACATTTAGTCTGTACTCATATGCAAGAAAATCTGGATAATACTCAACTTGGGATGAAAAGTGGCAAAAAAAAAAATTAACACCGCACAAGTGCCAGAGGATAAATTCCTCCAACAACTGGAAGTTTATACACCTGTTCTGTCAGGCCTGCACGGGCGGCCACTTCTCAGTCTGAATCCAACCTTACAAATCTTGCTGGTCTCTCCTCCAGTGAGTGAGTGAAAAGGAGGTAAGACCAATACCAGCAGATGAAGCCAGTCACTTTCCCCATCTCACCATGTGTTAGGAGTGCTTTCAGGTAAAATAAAATTTTCACCAGCTATTTCTATTCCTCTCTTTCCCACCAGGAGTGTACCTCAAGTTTCAGGGAGATCTAGCAGGCACATCGATACATTGATTCAGCAGGCACAATGGAAACAGGGAAGAGGTATAGAAGAATTGTGGCTGTCTGCAGAATTTTCCTTGGGTCTAAAGAGAAAATTGATATTAAGTTGCGATTTATGATGTATTGGAGTGTGGGCTTCCGTAACACCACTCCAGTGGATTAAGATGCATTAAGGCTGACCTGATCTTTTTTTTTAAAATATAGTTATTCATTTACGGGGCATGGACGTCACCAGCTAAGCCAGCATTTATTGCCCATACATAAATACACATAAAAGTTGCTGGTGAACGTAGCAGGCCAGGAAGCATCTCTAGGAAGATTTATTGCCCATCCCTAGTTGCCCTTGAGAAGGCGGTGATGAGCTGCCTTCTTGAATCGCCCTCCATGCATCTGATGAACCCAAAGGAATGGCGGAGACCGATACAGCTTGGTACCAACAGCGTCACAGGAGTTGCCAGTCAGCAATGTAGGACTGCCTTTGGGACTCCAGCTCCGGATTTTTCCTTTGGGTTTAGAACTTAGAACAGTACAGCACAGTACAGGCCCTTTGGCCCACAATGTTGTGCCGACCCTTAAACCCTGCCTCCCATAATAGAACATAGAACAGTATAGCATAGCTCAAAGCCATGAGCGGGTATAGCCACAAGGCAGCAGAGATTTGAGATCAGAGTTTTTCTTTTCCTCGATGAGCCGCTAACCATGGCTGATGAGCCCCATCTGCCCAAAGAAACTGGTTTTAAGGTGCCAGTAACCCACCTTTGCTCCTTCTCCTGTCAGTAGAAATGGCTTAGTAGCTGAGCTGCATGTGAAGGCCAGGAGCTGGACTTGGTTTTCTGAGGCTATCTGAGGTGCACGCCATTGGGAGCATTTAATAGGTAGTGGGAGCTTGTCCCCATTCCCACCCCTGGGTATAACAACCTTAAGGAACCACAGTATTTGTAGATACATTGTTGATATTTTCGGTTTAAAACTTGCATAATGACTGATCATGGAGAGGCAAGATGGCTGGCATGAACAAAAAGGGGATCATCAAGCAAGTGTTTCAAAAAGATTGATGGACTGAGGAGGGAATAAGATGACAAACAGGAAGCACCAGGTGGGTAGCAATGAGTGTGGGGGGTTGGGGGTGGTGTTGAAAGATTGTGCCCATGGTGATACATTTGATTTGTAAATCAATCAAATGCGGCACCCATATTATCTGCAGCTATGCCTGGTTTTGTTGGCCACGTGGAATCCTGTTCCATGCCTTCCTTGTCCTGTTGCACAATTCCTTGTGCACTTTACACGCCAGGTTTAAAAAGTGATCGAGGCCTGTCGGTCTTGTCTGCTGAGTGGGAGATCAGAGTGAGTTGGAGGCAGTTCTTTCTGGACTCTACATGCCAAGCTTAAAAAGCAAATGGGGCCGGGTGGAACTTGTTTGTTGAGTGGGAGATTGTGGACTGAATTGGAGACAGGCCTCTGTGGTCTTTACGCACCAGGTTTAAAAAGCAACTGAGGCTTGTCAGGACATATCTGCAAAGTGGAAGATTGCTTGGGTTATTAGTAACTTAGCCAATAAAAAGAGGGAAGTGTAAGCAGGGCAGCTATTGTGGGAGCGGCCATTGCTGAAGTGGGCCAATGTTAGAGTGGTCAGGCTGTGGCTCAATAGGCTTTGGCAAGAGCAGGGGGAGGCTAAGGGTTCTGAGTTGTTTGGAATCATTTAGTTGATTCTGGGACATTAATTTAAGAAGTTAGAGCCAAAAGTATAAAAAGTACTGGCAGGATGGTAGTTAAGGTTGTGGAATGCTCTTCCTGTGAAATGTGGGATTTCAGAGTATCTAACCCTGATGACTACATCTGTGAGTACTGACCCAACTTCAGATCCAAACTGACAAAGTCGAGGAACTGAAGGTGAAGCTGGATGTACTCAGGGCTATGTGGGAGGCTGGAACCCTCATAAAAGAGACTTTTACTGAGGTGGTCACACCCAGAGTGCAGGCTTCAGATAGTAGGTGGTGACCACCAGGAGAAGTAAAGGGAGTAAGGAGACAGGGCAGAGCTCAGCAGGTAAGAGTAAGGTCAAGTAGAGTGATAGTGATAGGAGGCTTGATAGTTAGAGAGACGGACAGGAGATTGTGTGGCCACAAAAAAGACACCAGGATGGTGTGCTGCCTTTAAGGTGCTAGGGTCAAGGATATCTCAGAGTGGCTGTAGAGAATTCTTGAGAGGGAGAGTGAGCAGTCAGAGGTAGTGGTGCACATTGGCACCAATGACATAGGTAGAAAGAGAGAAGAGATTCTGCACAGTGAGTATAGGGAGTTAGGGAAGAGACTAAAGGGCAGAACCTCCAAGGTCTCTGGATTACTCCCAGTGTGATGTGCTACTCAGGGCAGGAATATGGTGATAGTACAAATGAATGAGTGGCTGAGGAACTGACACAGGAGGCAGGTTCAGATTTCTGGATCATTGGGATCTATTCTGGGGAAGGTGTGACCTGTACAAAATGGGTGTGTTGAACTTGAACCAGAGGGTGACCGATATCTTTGCGGGCAGGCTTGCTCAAGCTGTTGGGGAGGGTTCAAAAAACTTTGGGCCAATAGAGCTGGAGTGATAGGGCTGAGGATGGGACAGTTGCCATATAAGTAGATGAAGTGTGTAGTGAGAGGGTGAGAAAGAACGAGCAAATGATGGGGCAAAATTATAGTCAGCGGGATAAGGTAAATTGTAACATGGGGCAAAATCAAACAGGCTGATGGATACAGGACTGAAGGTATTATAATTGAATGCATGTAGTATACAGAATAAGGTAGATGAATTTATATTGCAATTAAGAGATTAGCAGGTATAGTGTTGTGAGTATCACTGAGTTGTGACTGATAGAAGATTATAACTGGGAGTCAAGCAGTAGTAAATCAATGCAAGGGGACTTCTGTGTTGTCTAGAAGACACTTCACTATTCATCCAAGAGGCTTTTCAGTTCTAATCCACGACAGGTAAGTATTAGCTCTCCTGTGTTGGGCCATCTGTTTGTGAAGTGGTTGTTGATCTGTGCAGTTCTCATTCCATTGGATAGCATATACAGTATTGCTCTGTTTATGTTTGGGTGCAGGATCCTTGGGGTGGACGAGTTTCTGTCTGAGTGTGTTTGTAGTTTTGAAAAACACAGGGATTTGGTGTTCGTCAAAAATCCTTCCGAGTTTCTCTGAAACTCCAGCTACATATGGGATGACTATGTTTTCCCGTCTGCTTTGCTCCTTACCTCTGTCTGTGGGGTTGATTCCCCCTGTTGGTTTTTTTTGCTGTCTTGATGAAAATAGATGGTCCAACATAAGAGGGTTAACACCTCAGGACAGCACTCAGCTGTATATCTACACCGAAAGGACAAGGGACACTCCTTCAATGCTAATAATATGCATATTTTGGACAGGGAGGACAGGTGGTTTGAAAGGGGTTAAAGAATTGATAGTTTGAGGAGGAGAAGATAAAGACATGTATATCAGTATTACAGTGGAGTAAAGGGAATACAGCATCTCCACTGTCCAGATGTTCCAAGGTTGAGTGAAGTGCCAATGAAATGGCATCTGCTATTGATCTGTTGTGACAGTAGGCAAAGTCGAGCGGATCCAAGTTGCTTCTCAGGCAGGAGTTGATATGTTTCCTCACCACCCTCTCAAAACACCTCATCACAGTGGACATAAGTGGTCAATAGTCATTGAGGCAGATTACTCCATTCTTCTTATACACTGGTATAATTAAAGCCTACTTAAGACAGGTGGGTACCTCAGACTGCCAAAGCAAGAGGTTAAAGATATTGGTGAACACTCTAGCCTGTTGATCAGCACAGGTCTTCAGAACTTAGCTGGTACCTTGTCTGGGCCAGATGCTTCCCATGGGTTCGCCCTCCTGAAAGAAGCTGTCACGTTGGCCTCAGACTGAAGTCACAGGCTCACTGGGGGATCTAGAAGTTTGTGAAGGTTCCTCCATGCTTTGCTGGTCAAAACAAGCAGAAAAGGCATTGAGCTCATCTGAGAGCGAAGACATGTTGTCACCTCTGTCACTTAGTTTCACCTTGGAGGAGTTGATAGCATTCAAGCCCTGTCGCAGCTGTTAAGTATCCTTCAGTGATTCAGATTTGGTTCAGAGTTGCCACTTTGCACTTGAGATGGCTTTCCAGAGGTCATGCCTGAACCTCTCATGTCTTACTTGATCCCCTGACCTGAATGCCACTGATCTGGCCCTCAGCAGATTGTGGATCTCCTGATGCATCCAGGGCTTCTGGTTGGGGAAAACTGAATGATTTTGTATGGACACACTCATCCACAACTGTTTTTAGAAAGTCCTTGACAACCATGGTGTATTCATTCAGATCCTCTGAGGAGTCCTTGAACATGGCCCAGTCCACTGACTCAAAGCAATCTCATAGCCACTTCTCTGCCTCCTGCAACCGCCTCTCCATTGTCCTTACCTCTTGATCTTTATTCTTTGCTTCTTCCTGTATGCAAGTAGCAGAAGGACATCCAAATGATCCCAACATGCAGTCTAGGCATGGAACGGTGGGCGTTCCTAATCATAGTAATTAAGTGGTCAAGTGTGTTGGGACCCCTGATGCTGTAAGTGATATGTTGATGATAACTGCGCAGAGGTTTCTTCAAACCAGCCTGACTGAAGTCCCCAGCAATAATTTGAAATATGTCAGGATAGGCTGTTTCCTCTTTGCTGATGGTGGTACTCAGTACTTTGAGTTCCTGTTTAACATTAGTCTTTGGTGGTATGTAAATTGCAGTCAGGATCATGGAGGTGAAGTATCTTAGTAATTAGAATGGTCAATACTTAATCATTAGAATTTCCAGGTTGGTCTGTCCTGGCTTGTGTACTGGGCAGCATACCACACAGATGGTTGGGACACAACATCGATGGTCGATTGCGACCAGTGGAGGGCCTCCAGGCTGGGAGAACGGGTATGCCACAAGACCACTACAACCACTCACCACAAAAAGCTCATCATGAAACACACAGACCCCAACCTATTGCCTACTCTGAATCAGCAGTCTGGTCCATCCTGTGCATTGAGAAGACCTTGAGTATTACCAGCATATCTGGCATGTCTGAAGTGATTGTGGTTCACTCGTGCCATCATATTCAGGGGTGTCAGGGATCAGAAGTGTAGTTGCTTTTACTAAGAAGAAGGTGCTTGGGAAGCTGAAAGGTTTGAAGATAGGTAAGTGACTGGACTATATGGACTACATCCCAAAGTTCTGAAAGAGGTAGCTGAAAAGATTGTGGAGGCATTGGTAATAATCTTTCAAGTATCACTAGATTCTGGAATGGTTCCAAAGGACTGGAAAATTGTAAATGTCACTCCACTCTTTAAGAAGGGGTTGGGGCAAAAGAAAGGAAATTATAGGCCAGTTAGTCTGAGCTCAGTTTTGGAAAATGTTGGAGTCCATTGCTAAGGAAGAGGTTTTGGGGTACTTGGAGGCACATGATAAAATATGCCAAAGTCAACATGGTTTTCGTTTTTTATGTAATTTATTTTTTATTGAATTCATCATCAAACAAACATTTCCATAAGATGTATTTCAGATACTGTACATATGTATCATATAATCATATTTGTCACAAATCTCCACATAATATTCATCTGATGTATACACTTATAGAAAGGAGAGGAAAGAAAGAACAATCGAAAGAAGAAAACTATGTACAGAGTAGGGAGCGATCTTTTTTTTTACAACATATTCATTGACTTTCTTAACGGAAAATCTTGCCTGACAAATCTGTTGGAATTCTTTTAGGAAATGACAGGTAGGATAAACAAAGAAGAGACCGTGAATGTTATTTAATTGGATTTTCAGAAAGCCTTTGACAAGGTGCTGCACATGAGGCTGCTTAACAAGATAAGAGCCTATGGTATTATAGGAGAGATACTAGCATGGATAGAAGGTTTCCTTCTGCCAATCAGTCAAAGAGTGGGAATAATGGGGGCCTTTGTGGCTGTCTGCAGTGACTAGTGATGTCCCACAGCGGTTGGTGTTGAACACTTCTTTCATTGTTATATGTGAATGACTTGAATGGCAGTTTGATGGCTTTGTGGAAGCTTGCAGATGGTACAAAGATAATTGGAGGGGCAGGTTGTGTTGAGGAAGCAGGGATTCTGCACAAGGACTTGGACAGATTGGGAGAATAGGCAAAGAAGTGGCAGATGGAATAGAGTGTTCGGAAGTCTGTGGTCATTTACTTCAGTAGAAGGAATAAAGGTGTTGACTAAATGTGGAAAAAATTCAAAAATCAGAGGTATGAAGGAACTTGGGAGTCCTCGTGCAGTAAGCTCTGAGTGTCAATTTGCAAGCTGAGTCAAATGCAATATTAGTATTTATTTCGAGAGGACACAAATATAAGAGCAAGGCTATGATGCTGAGGCTTTATAAGGCACTTGGGATATTGTGAGCTGTTATGCGCCACTTATCTAAGAAAAATATTCTGGTATTGGAGAGGGTGCAGAGGAGATTTACAAGAATGATTCTGGGAATGAAAGGGTTAATGTACGAGGAGCATTAGCTGGCTCTGGGCCTGTACTCACTAGAGTTTAGAAGAACGAGGGGGGATCTCATTGAGATCTATCGAATATTGAATGGTTTAGAGTGGACATGGAGAGTATGTTTCCCATAATGGGCGAGTCGAGGATCAGAGGCACAGACCTTTAGAACAGAGATGAATAGGAATTTCTTTAGTCAGAAGGTAGTGAATCTGTGGAATTGCCAAGTTGTAGTGTATATTTACAGTGGAGGTTCATAGATCATGATTAGTAAGAGTGTCAAAGGTTATGGGGAAAAGGCAGGAGAACGGATTGAGAGAAACAATAAATCATCCATGATAGAATGGCAGAGCAGACTAGATAAGCTAACTAGTCTAATTTTGCTCCTGTATCTTATGGTCTTCTATTTTTCTCCGGTACCAGTCTCCATTACGTTGATGATTGTATTGGTGCCGTCTCTCATCACCAACTTCCATGCTGTGCTCAAATTCACATGGACATTTCTGACACTTCTGTCTCCATCTCAGTATATAAACTATCCACTGAAATTTACTGTAAACCCAACTCCCACAGCTTCTTAGACTACACCTTTTCCTACCCTGCCTTTTGTAAGGATGCCATTCCTTTCTCCCAGTTTCTACGTCTCTCTCAAGGTGAGGCTTCCTGTTTCAGGACATTTGGAATGTCCTCCATTTATAGAAGCATGGATTTCTTTCAGCTGTGTTTGTTGGAGACAGATTCCACACCTCCTCTGTCTCTCATAGTTCTACTCTCACCCTATATCTTCCTAAACAGAACGGAGATAGCGTTCCCCTGATGACCATCTGTCACTGTCATGCCACACTCCGACATTTCCACCAGCTACAATGCGATCCCATCACCAGCCACACCTTCTCTTCCTCACCACTTTCCGACTACTGCAGGGGCCACTCCTTTGAAATCTTCCTGGTCTACTCATCCCTTAACACCCATTCCACCCCACCCCCCACCCACTGTTGGATCTCTTCTCTGCCCTTACAGTAGATGTAACACTTGTCGTTACACCCCCCTCACCACAATTCTGGGACCTAAACTGTGCTTCTAGGTGAGTTAAAGTTTCCTATGTACCTCTCCCAACCTGATCTATTGTTCCCAATGTGGCCTCCTCTATTTTAGCAAGATGAAGTGCAAACTTGACAACCATTTCTCAGAACATCTGCGATGACCCTGTGATTTCAGTCTCTGAGACCGACATGAAAGCATCCTTCAGGAGTGTGAACTCACAGAAAGCATCCAGCCCAGATGGGATACCTGGCCGAGTATTGACAATCCATGCTGATCTACTGGCTGCGGCATTCACCACTACCTTTAATCTCTTGCTTCGCCAGTCTGAGCTCCCCAATTACTATAATCCATAGCACCTACATCCACTGTGATGAAGTGCTTTGAGAGGTTGATGATTAAACATATCAACTCCTGCCTGAGAAGTGACTTAGATTATCTCCAATTTGCCTACTGTCACAACAGGTCAACAGCAGAGGCCATTTCATTGGCTCTTCACTCAAACCTGGACAATGAAGATGCATACATCAGGATGTTCTTCATTGACTACAGCTATCATCCCTTCAAAACTGATCAATTATTTTCAAAACCTTGGCCTCATTGTGCAATTGGATCCTTGGTTTCCTCACGTGCAGACCCCAGTCAGTTTCTACTGGCAACAACCCGTCCTCCAGAATCTCCACCAGCACAGGTGTACCACAGGGCTGTGTGCTTAGCCCCCTGCTTTATGTGCATGAACCAGCATATACATTACTGGTCAACAGAATATTTAAATCTTAAAGGGACACTCTTGTACTACAAGCATTACCAACCACATTATAAATGGGAGGAATCACTTCTTTACTAATCGCTCCCATATGGTTTAACTCATTAACTCATTATATATAAACATGTACTGTATATTTAAGGATAACTGCTGATCATATTAATTACAGGCTTTAAGAAATATGTCATAGTGCGAGGCACTTTGAACATGATCTCATTTCATATGTATATGCATTAGCCACTGAATAAAATTTCGATTACAGGACTTGAAAGTGAAAGCTTCATTTTAGTACAGCTAATTTTAGTGAATCTTCAGAGATTTATATTAACTAATCCATGCCAGACATACAGATGCCTGAAACCTCTGTGTGTGGTTCCCTTTATTTACTTTTCTTTTTGCTGCTGTTTCCCATCAGGACACCAGGGGAAATTTCCATTGCTCAAAGGGACGGCAGGATGTAGTTGACCACTTCAAGGACTAGATGATGACCCGAGTGCAGTTTGCGAAGGCGAACTCACTGCAATACAGACAGGTTCCCTTCGCTTCAGTATTCAAGCTTTTTGTCTATAGGTGGTCCACGTATGAATTTGATAGGCACCGTGTCTCTTTTTCTTATGCTAATGGTGCAACAGACAGGAAGTGCCCCATTAATTACCAGTTGCAAGTGTGCAAAAAACAATAGTGAAGGAGGCATTCTTTGCTTGAAACAGAACTATCATGATGTTCCAGTACCCTACACATCTTCTATTTTCTTCGATGCTCCTATGTCCAGTCTACAACATCAAGTTAAACTACTGAATTTTAAATTTATAGTTCCCATTAATCCAGATGCAGTGCTGTGGATTTTGCAGCAGTAATTGGTGTCTAGCAGTGAATGGCGTAGCTGGCCAGTGGTGTAGAGGCATCAGCAACGTACTTTGAGGCCAATGGTCCTGGGTTTGAATTCCCCACACGCTTTCCATCTGCACTGGTTGAGCATCAAGCTAGCCACTTGGCCTCGTGAAAAAAATGTCAACTGCTAAGGAAATGGCAAAAAATGCTGCCCAATCCACTATACGGCACTAAAAGGAACAACAAACAACACCAATGGCAACAATGGAAAGATGAGATATAAACTTGCGCATATTCGTACTCTTCAAATTTCACAAGTAGTCATATTCTTGTGTCCTGCCCATTTGCTCAGATCACACAGGCTGAGTGTGTGATCCGAGCACAACCATTATCTTCTGCTTAATTTAACCCTTGACAGGTTTGTACCCAAGAAACCACCCATCCTGGTCTCTAATCCTCCCCCTTCTCTCTGTAGCTTGGCCATTTTAGAGTCCATAGAGTCACAGAAAAGCATGGTGCAGAAATGGGCCATTTGGCCCATCTAGTGCATGCCAGACCATTTAAACTGCCTAGTCTCATCTACCTGCACCTTGACCATAGCTCTCCATACCCCTCCCATCCATGTCCCTATCCGAACTTCTCTTAAACGTTGAAATTGAGCTCACATGCATCGCTTGTGCTGGCACTCTTTCCACATTCTCATGACTGTCTGAGTGAAGGAGTTTCCCCTCATGTTCCCCTTAAACTTTTCACCTTTCACTCTTAACCCATGACCTCCAGTGATAGTCTCACTCAACCTCAGTGGAAAAAGCCTGCTTGCATTTACCCTATCTATACCCCTCATAATTTTGTATGCTATCAAATTTCCCCTCAACCTTTTACCTTTCAAGGAATAAAGTCCTATCATAATTAATCTTATAACGCAGGTCGTCCAGTCCTAGCAACATCCTTGTAAGTTTTCTCTGTACTCCTTCAACCTTATTTACATCCTTCCTGTTGACTTTGTCTTCAAACACAGCCCAATTATTTGTGAAGCCTTAAATACATGTCAGACACGAGAGACTGCTGATGCCGGAATCTGGAGCAATAAAAAATATGCTAGAGGAACTCAACATGTTGAGCAGCATCTTTAAGAAGAAATACATTGTCAACGTTTCAGGGCTAACCCCTACATCAGGAATGAGGGTAGAGAGGCAAGATGGCCAGCATAAAGAGGAGAAAGGGAGTGATGAGAAAGAATTCCAATTTAAGTGGTGGACTGAGGAGGGGTGGAAGGATGTCAGGCAGATAGCGCCCGGTAAGGGATGTGAGGGGCGTGGAGTTGGAAGACAGTGGTATATGAATGATTGCTGGAAGCAGACAGAGAGAGAGAGCGAGAGAGAGGAAAAAGTACACAGATGGAGCAAGGTCAGGAGAGAGGAATGTGAAGATGGGAGATAGCTGCTGGAGAGAGAGATAAGTAGGAAAACAAAGTGCTATCGGTGCTGGATTTAGATAAGCAAAGGAGGTAAGAGTGGAACATTAGGGGAGAGTTGTACAGCTGTTGGAACCAAGTGGGGGTGGAGGAAAGAACCTATGTGTGAAGTGGGTGGATAGAGCTGAGGGGGAAGGGGATACAAATGTGTAAAGGAGGACTGGGGGAGGGTGGAGTGGGTGCAGAATGGGACAACTGGAGGATAAGAAGGAAATGGAGGGGAGAGAAAGGAAAAGAGTGTTGGAGGAACAGAATATCTAAAATTGGAAAACTCAATATACTTTGATGACCCAGGAGGAATATGAGAAGTTGTAGGTACTCCAGTTCGCATTGGGCTTCTTCCTGGCAATAGATTTGGCCAAGGTTGGACAGGTCAGTGTGGGAAAGGGGATTCAAATGGTCTTCATCTGGGAGCTTGGGAAGATCATTGTGGACTGACTTCAAAGTTCAAACCAGATTTATTATCAAAGTGCATATACAGTATGTCATCATATACAGCTCTTACATCCCTTTTCTTGTGGGCATACTTAGTAAATCCAAGAAGCATAATTGAATCAATAAAAGATTGCAGCCAACAGGACGACAAACAATGTGCAAAAGAAAATAAACTCTGCAAATACAAAAGACAAAAATGAAACAGTAATAAAAAATATACAATAAATATTAAGAACATGAGATAAAGTGTTCTTTAAAGTGAGTCCATGGGTTGTGGGAACAGTTCAGTTCAGTGATGGGGTGAGTGAAGATGAGTGATATTATCCCCTCTGGTTGAAGACCCTGCTGGTTCAGGGGTAATAAATCTTCCTGAACCTGGTGGTGCAGGTCCTGAAGCTCCTGTACCTTCTCCCTGATGGCAGCAATTGGAAAAGAGCATGGCCTGGGTGGTGTGGGTCTATGATGATGAATGCTGCTTTCCTGTCACAGCATACCATTCTGATATGCTCAATCGTGGGGAGGGCTTTAAACATGATGGACTGGGGTGTATCCTGTATCCACTACTTTTGTAGAATTTTCCATTAAAGGGCACTGGTGTTTTCATACCAGGTCATCCATACACTCTGCACATCTATAGATGTCATGCCAAAACTTCACAAACTTCTAAGAAAGTATAAGTGCTGCCATGCTTTCTTCATAGAGGCACTATGTGCTGGACCCGGGACGGATCCTCTGAAATGATAACTGTAAGGAATTTAAAGTTCCTTACCCTCTCCACCTCTGATCCCCCGATGAGGACTGGCTCATGGACAGTATTGTAGGAAAGAGATTGAAAATCTGGCTGAGTAGCTGTATAAAGATGAGCCTAAATATTAGGCTATATATAGATGAGCCCAAACTTTTGCACAGTACTGTAAACACCAACAGTTTGCAGTATGACATTAAAACCACAGTTGAAAATATTTCTAAAGGGGAATAGCTTTAGTTAAATAAATGTATCCTGATACTTAATCAGGCACCACACTTGGGTGTGGCGTGCAGCACAATTCTGAATTGCTACCTTTCAGATAAATCAGATCTATGCCTCCTTTATCTCATAGACAAAGTAGTTTTACTCACTTGCTCAGTGATCATTCAACAGGAGATCTCATAAAAGATCATCCATATTGACATTAAATCTATTTTTCTCTCTCCAAATGCCTCCTGACTTGCTGAGCATTTCCATAAGACCATAAGACCATAAGATAAAGGAGCAGAAGTCAGCCATTCAGCCCATCGAGTCTGCTCTGGCATTTTATCATGAGCTGATCCATTCTCCCATTTAGTCCCACTCCCCCGCCTTCTCACCATAACCTTTGATGCCCTGGCTACTCAGATACCTATCAATCTCTGCCTTAAATACACCCAATGACTTGGCCTCCACTGCTGTCCATGGCAACAAATTCCATAGATTCACCACCCTCTGGCTAAAAAAATTTCTTCGCATTTCTGTTCTGAATAGGCACTCTTCAATCCTTAAGTCATGCCCTCTCGTACTAGACTCCCCCATCATGGGAAACAACTTTGCCACATCCACTCTGCCCATGCCTTTCAACATTCGAAATGTTTCTATGAGGTCTCCCCTCATTCTTCTAAACTCCAAGGAATACAGTCCAAGAGCGGACAAATGTTCCTCATTATGTTAACTCTCTTATTCCCGGAATCATTCTACTGAATCTTCTCTGTACCCTCTCCAACGTCAGCACATCCTTTCTGAAATAAGGAGACCAAAACTGCCCACAGTACTCCAAGTGAGGTCTCACCAGCGCCTTATAGAACCTCAACATCACATCCCTGCGCCTATACTCTATTCCTCTAGAAATGAATGCCAACATTGCATTCGCCTTCTTCACCACCAACTCAACCTGGAGGTTAACCTTAAGGGTACCCTGTACGAGGACTCCCAACTCCCGTTGCATCTCAGAACTTTGAATTCTTTTCCCATTTAAATTATAGTCTGCCCGTTTACTTCTTCTGCCAAAGCGCATAACCATACACTTTCCAACATTGTACTTCATTTGCCACTTCTTTGCCCATTCTTCCAATCTATCCAAGTCTCTCTGCAGACTCTGTTTCCTCAGCACTACCGGCCCCTCCACCTATCTTCATATCATCAGCAAACTTAGCCACAAAACCATCTATTCTATAATCCAAATCGTTGATGTATAATGTAAAAAGAAGCGGCCCCAACAAGGACCCCTGTGGAACACCACTGGTAACCGGCAGTCAACCAGAATAGGATCCCTTTAATCCCACTCTCTGTTTTCTGCCAATCAGCCAAAGCTCTATCCACATATGTAACTTTCCCGTAATTCCATGGGCTCTTATCTTGTTAAGTAGCCTCATGTGTGGCACCTTGTCAAAGGCCTTCTGAAAATCCAAATATACAACATCCACTGCATCTCCCTTGTCTAGCCTACTTGTAATTTCCTCAAAAAATTGTAATAGGTTTGTCAGGCAGGATTTTCCTTTAAGGAATCCATGCTGAGTTCTGCCTATCTTGTCATATGCCTCCAGGTACTCTGTAACCTCATCCTTGACAATCGACTCCAACAACTTCCCAACCACCGATGTCAAGCTAACAGGTCTATAATTTCCTTTTTACTTCCTTGCCCCCTTCTTAAATAGCGGAGTGACATTTGCAATCTTCCAGTCCTCCAGAACCATGCCAGAATCTATCGACTTTTGAAAGATCATCGCTAATGCCTCTGCAATCTCCACAGCTACTTCCTTCAGAACACAAGGGTGCATTCCATCTGGTCCGGGAGATTTATCTAGCTTTAGACTATTCAGCTTCCTGAGTACTTTCTCTGTCGTAATTGTGACTGCGCACACCTCTCTTCCCTGCCACCCTTGAGTGTCTGGTATACTGCTGATGTCTTCCTCAGCAAAGACTGATGCAATATACTCGTTCAGTTCCTCCGCCATCTCCTTATCTCCCATTACAATTTCTCCAGCATCATTTTCTATCGGTCCTATATCTACTCTCACTTGTCTTTTACTCTTTATATACTTGAAAAAGCTTTTAGTATCCTCTTCGATATTATCTGCTAGCTTCCTTTCATAGTTAATCTTTTCCCTCTTAATGACCTTCTTAGTTTCCTTTTGTAAGCTTTTAAAAACTTCCCAATCCTCTGTCTTCCCACTAATTTTTGCTTCCTTGTATGCCCTCTCCTTTGCTTTAACTTTGGCTTTGACTTCTCTTGTCAACCACGGTTGCATCCTTTTTCCATTCGAAAATTTCTTCTTTTTTGGCATATACCTGTCTTGCACCTTCCTCACTTCTCGCATAAACTCCAGCCACTGCTGCTCTGCCGTCTTTCCCACCAGTGTCCCTTTCCAGTCAACTTTGGCCAGTTCCTCTCTCATGCCACTGTAACTTCCTTTACTCTACTGAAAAACCGACACATCGGATTTCAGCTTCTCTTTTTAAATTTCACAGTGAACTCAATCATCTTATGATCACTACCTCCGAAGGGTTCCTTCACCTCAATCTCTCTAATCACCTCCGGTTCATTACACAATACCCAATCCAGTACAGCCGATCCCCTAGTGGGCTCAACAACAAGCTGTTCTAAAAAGCCATCTCGCAGACATTCTACAAATTCTCCAGTTGATTACAGTTTTTGTTTGAAATTTTCAACATGTCTTATTTTCCTTTAATTAAATTAGTTATCTCATTCCTTCACATGCAAGGGATGGCTCCATTTATTGTGGCTATTTTCCCCATGACACCCTTTGGCTTCAGTTTTGCTGAGGCTCCTTGACGCTACATTCCATCAAATACTGCTCTGTCAAGGACTTTCTCCCTCCAGAAATTAGCCCTTTTGGCTATGCTCGAAACAAGGTTGTGATGAGCCAAGTGGTCCTCACAAGATCTAAACTGGGCATCATTGAGCAGCTTACTAGTGAGAAGATGCAACTTAATATCACAGTGGAAGTCGTGTATTTAGATCCTCAGAATACTTTTGATTAAAGTCCCTCAGGTAGGTTAATCGACTCAGTTAGAACATCGAAACAATAGTTGACATAGTTAAAGATTGCTGTTGAATAGAAAATAAGGGTACAAATAAATGGGCCCCTCTCAAGTTGATAGGTTGTGGCGAGCACAGTTGCAGGATTTGGTACGTAGGTCCTAGCTTTATATCAGTGTTTTGGTTGAGAGGACCAAATATCAGAAAGTGCAGACGGTATAAGCCTAGGTGCTATTGTGAATCCACAGGATGGCATCAGGAGTCTTTGGGGCATATGGAGGAACTTACTGAGTGGGTCAGAATACAACAGATAGAATATAGCACTGAAAAATTTAAGATCATCCACTTTGGTGCAGATAACAGAAAAGGAGAGAACTTGTTAACTGATGAGATATTGGATATTGGATTCTGCAGATGCTGCAAATTCAGAGCAACAGACACAAAATTCTGGAGGAACTCAGCAGGTCAGACAGCATCTATGGAGGGGAATAAGCAGCTGTTGTTTTGGGATGAGGCCCTTCATCAAGAGGAGGAAGAAGCCAAAAGAAGAAGGTGGTGGAGGAGAAGGAGTGGTATTGGGTATTGTTGATGTTCAAGGGGCTGTTAATCTACTTGTTTGCAAACTTGTATGTACAGCGCATGATTAGGAGGACAAGTAAGCAGTCCTGATGAATGGTCTCAGCCTGAAACGTTGACTGTACCTCTTCCTAGAGATGCTGCCTGGCCTGCTGTGTTCACCAGCAACTTTGATGTGTGTTGCTTGAATTTCCAGCATCTGCAGAATTCCTGTTGTGGACAAGTAATCTGTTTGTCTTTATGTATAATCAAGCATGAGTTAGCCTTTGCAAGCTGCTCTTGGGGGTCATCATTTAGTTCTTGTACTGGTGAACCACATCTTGTATGTTTGATTATACAGCTAAATAAATTTATTGTAATTGTATAATACCTTGGTGAGACTGCACCTAGACTACTGTGTGCAGTTATGATCTTCTTATCTAGGAAAACATGGATTTGATGCTGAGGGAGTGCAGGAAAGATTCACCAGTCTTGTTCCAGAGTTGGTGTGTTTGTCATATGAAAAGAGACTGAGTGGACTGTAACTGTACTGTTCAGATCTCAACATAACTTACAAAATTAGTAAAAGGTTTGACAAGGTAGATACACAGAAGATGCTTCCCTGACTGAGGCATCCAGAATCGAGGAAGAGGAGGAGGATACAGTTTGAGAATAAGGGCAATAGCTTTGGTACTAAGATAAGAAAAAAATCTTCAATTTGAATTACATATCCTACAAAATTGTGGAAGCTCAGTCCTTGAGCTCATTAAAGACACAGCAATAGATGAAAGTCAGAAAAAAATGTAGATTCTGGGAATCTGAAATAAAAACAGAGAATACTAAATACACTCAACAGGTCAGGCAAAATCCAGGGAAACAGTGCTAATGTTTCACATCAGAGAAATAAAGTGTCATCTATCTGCTATGTCGTTGTTTCAGACAGCTATCGATTTCTGAACATTAAGTGAATCAAGGAGTATGGGAATGATGCTGGAAAAATACATGAGAAGATTGCCCACGACCTTGATAAATGGTGAAGAGCCAGATGGTCTCCTGCCCCAATTTCTAATGGGCCAGCCTCATCCATCACAATCCCAGGTACATTCTGACCAATATAAGGTGTTCTGAAATGGGTGTTTTTAAGACACTTTGTATCAGCTTGCCACATATTTATTATTCACATCCAGGACTCACCATAATCAATGACAGGGATATTTATAGAGTCTCCTTCTACCACTAGCTGATTAATGATCCACCATCCTTCACAACTAGATGAGATAGGAGTGCAGAGTCTTCATCTGGTTTATTTGCTGAGAGATTGTTCAGCTCTGTTTATTGCATGTTGTTTTGCTGTTTAGCATGGAAGTACATAATTCTGTACTGACACAGGCAGGGGCAAGCAGAGTGGCCATTGTGTGAGTGGGCCAGTATTGGAGTGGCTTTGGCTCATCAGGCTTCGGTGAGATCTGCATGGGCAAAGTACTGTAAGTATCTGGTAAGTTTCTACTTCTTCATTCGTCATTCCTTGTTTGCTGGGCTCAGTTAGCACAGTGAGAATGGCTCCAGGAGCTGGGTTTTGTTCTGTGTGTGAGATATGAGTATTCTGGGAAACCTCCAGCCTCCTGGATAACCACATCTGCACCAGGTGCACCGAATGCAGCTCCTCAGAGAATGTGTTAAGGAACTGGAGTTGGAGGTCAATGGGCTCATACGGGAGACTGAGAAAGTGGTACAGCAAAACTTAGTGGAAAGTTAGAGGATTGGGAAGGTTTTAAAAACCAACAGAAGGCAACTAAAAAAGTCATAAAGAAGGAAAAGAAGAAATACAAAGGTCAGCTGGACAATAAAATTAAGGAGGATCCAAACGTTCCTTTAGAGATATTAAAAATAAAAGAGAGGCAAGAATATATATTGGACTGCTGGAAAATGATGCTGGAAAGCTGGTAATGGGGGACAAGGAAATAGAAGACGAACTGAATAAGTATTTTGCATCAGTCTTCACTGTGGCAGACACTAGCAGTATGCCGGATGTTCGAGTATCAGGGGGCAAAAGTGAGTGAAGTTGCCATTACTGGGGAAAAGGTTCTTAGGAAGCTGAAAGATCAGAAGGTAGATACATCACCTGGACCAGATGGTCTATACCACAGGGTTCTGAAAGATGGCTTAAGAGATTGTGGAGACATTAGTAATGATTGTTCAAGAGTCAATGGCTTCTGGCATGGTTCCGTAAGATTGAAAATTGCAAATGTTACTACATCTTTCAAGAAGGGAGAAAGGCAGAAGAAAAGAAACTATAGGCCATTTAGTCTGATCTCAGTGGTTGGGAAGGTATTGCAGTCGATTGTTAAGGATGTGGTTTTGGGGGTAGTTGGAGGCACATGATAAATAGGCCAAAGTCAGCATTGTTTCCTTAAGGGAAAATCTTGCCTGTCAAATCTGTTAGAATTATTTGAAGAAATAACAAGCAAGATAGAGAAAGGTGAGTAAGTAAATGTTACTCACTTGGATTTTTCGAAGGCCCTTAACAAGGTGCCACAGATTGACTGACTGGCAGGGGGCAGAGTGAGAAAGGGAGAATTTTCTGGTTGGCTGCCGGTGACTAGTGGTGTTCCACAAAGATCACTTCTACGTCATTTATCAATGATTTTGATGACTGAATTGGTGGCTTGTGTCCAAGTTTGTGCATGAGACAATGATAGTGGTGGGGCAAGTAGTGTTGAGGAAGCAGGGAGTCTACAGAAAGACTTGGATAGATTAAGAGAATGGGCAAAGAAGTGGCAGATGGAACACAGTGCAGGAAAGTGCATGGTCATGTACATTGCTGGAAGGAATAAAGGTGTTGTCTATTATCTAAAAGGAGGAAAATTCAGAAATCAAAGATGTAAAGGGACTCGGGAGTCCTTATGTGGGATTCCCTAAACTTGTAGGCTTAGACAGTGGTAAGAAAGGCAAATGCAACGTTAACGTTAATTTCAAGAGGACTAGAATATAAAAGCAAGAATGTAATGCTGAAGCTTTATAAAGCATTAGTCAAACTACACTTGGAGTATCATGAGCAGTTTTGGGCCTCTCATCTAAAAGATATGCTGGTATGGAAAAGGGTCTAGAGGACGTTCATGAGAATGTTTCTAGGAATGAAAGAGTTCATGTATGAGGCACATATGATGGCCCTGGGTGTGTACTATTTGGAGTTTAGAAGAATGAGGGGGGGGTCCCATTGAAACCTATCAAATATTGAAAGGCCTAGATAGAGTGGATGTGGAGAGGATGTTACCTATAATGGGGAGTCAAGGACAAGAGGGTTTCCGATAGTGGGGAGTCAAGACTCAGAATAGGGAGACGTCCATTTAGAACAGAGATGAGGACGAATTTCTTTAGCCAGAGGATGGTGAATCTTTGGAATTCATTGCCACAAACAGCTGTGGAGCCCAAGTCATTGGGTATATTTAAACAGAGGTTGATGGGTTCTTGATTAGTAAGGGCATCAAAGACTATGGGGAGAAGCCAGAATGGGGTTAAATCTGCTCTGATGGAATGGCAGAGCAGACTCAATGGTCTAATTCTGCTCCTGCTGTATATCTTAGGGTCTGATTGTCTTATACTCACATCCTTCTACAGACGTACAGTAGAGAGCATCCTATCATGCTGTATCACTGCATAGTATGGAAACTGCACCGTGGTGGACAGGAAGGCTGCATGACAGAGTCAAAACTGCCCACCACGACACTGGGAGCAGCCTACTCACCATTAAAGATATCTGTACAGAAAAGTACCAGATAAAGGCCAGTAACATCAGGATCCCATCTACCCTCCTCATGGACCGTTTGTCCCACTCCTGTCAGGTACTGGGCTATGTAGTATCCACATCGACACCACCAGATTCAAAAACAGTAACTTCTCCCAAGCAGTGAGGCTGATCAACACCTCCACCCACTAACCCACCCCACCACACCCCCAACCACCACTATTTTATTGTTTCCTCTCAGAGTCACCTTATGTACAGACACTCCTGTGGCTAGCATCACTTTATGGACATACAATCAATCTATGAATATACAACATCATAAGACTCTTTTTTGTGCTGCATTGGATCCGGAGTAACAATTTTGTTCTCTTGTACATTTGTGTACTGGAAATGACGTTAAACAATCTTGAAACTCACGCCTCTATGGTTCCCTTCACTTCCCTGCAATACCAATACATCTGACTTTATGTTCTTCCACTCACACTGCAGAGTGAATTCAATCATACTGTGATCAGTACCTCCTTATGTTTCCTTTACCTTAAAATCCAAAATCAAAACTTGTTCATTGTACAACACTCGATCCAGAATTGCCTTTTTCCTAGTGGGCTCAACCACAAGCTCCTCTGAAAAGACATCTCGGAGGCATTCTCCAAATTCTTTCTCTTCGAATTCAGCGCCAACCTTATTTTCCCTATCGACTTGCATATTGAAACCTCCACTGACTCTGATAATATTGTCTTTTTTGCATGCCTTTTCTTTCTCTCTTTGTAATTTGTACCCCACATCTTGGCTACTATATGGAGCCCTGTATATAACTTCCATCAGGGCCTTTTTTACCCTTTCAGTTTCTTACGTCTACGCGCAAGGACTCTACATCTTCTTTCTAAGTATGTAATTTCAATTCTTTATCAAAAGACCCAACCACCCCCTCTGCCCACCTATCTGTCCTTTCAATATTATGTGTATCCTTGGATGTTAAACTCTCAACTGTGATCTTTTCTCAGCCCCGACACAGTGATGCCCACAACAACATATCTGCCAATTTCCTTATTTTGTATTCTGTGTGCATTCAAATAAAACACCCTTTGTTCTGTATTCAACATCGTTTTTAAAATTTTGTTTCCATGTTACCAGAAGTTAAATTCTTATTCCTTTCTATACTTCTGCTCTTTTTCTTTATTCTGGAGACTTTCATAACCTCTTCTGCACTCTCCTTCCCTTTTACTTTATCCTCACTTTTCCAATCTGTTGAACCCATACCCCTACTATTTAGTTTAAAGCTCTAGCCACATTGCACCAGCTATTTAATCTCATTTACCCACATTGGATCCATAGACTTTGATGCCTCAACAATTCATAAACCTGTCAAGAAATTTCCACCACCTCCTCAGGCACTGTATTCCAGATTCCATCCACTTACTGCGTGGAAAAATTCTCTCTAAGATCACCTTTATGTCCTTTACCTCTCATCTTTTGCCCGTGCTCTTTTATTTTAGACATTCCCCACCAAAGGAAAATGATATAGCCTATCTATTCCCCTCATAATTTGGTATACTTGTATCAGGTCACCCTTCAGCATCCTCCACTCCAGGAAACAAATTCAGTCTCTCCTCATAACTGAAATGCTCCAACCAGGCGGTATCCTGGGGCATCCACTCTGATGTAATCATATTGCCCTCTAGTATGGTGACCAGAACTGCACACAATATTCCTAGGGTACACTAACCAGTGTTTTATGAAGTTATAATATTTTGTCCCAGCTCTTACAATTCTATGCCATGACCTCTGAAGGCAAGCTTCCCACACTTGTTATGGGCAAGTTCTGATCACCAAGCTCTTGACAGGGTAGATAGACATGGCTGATGGTAGGAAACTTTCCCCCATAACAGAAATGTCAAAAACTAGAGGACGTAAGACTATGGTAAAGAGGAAGAGATTGGTGGGGATCTGAGGAAGGCTTTTTCACAGTAGATAAATGGATGCTTGATCAATGAAGAGTCGGAGGTTTGGGGACAGAAATTCAATAAATTCAAAGCTACATACTTCTTAACATTCTGTTGGGGTTATATACTGTGTCCGGTGCTCCTGGTGTGGCCTCCTGTACATCAGTGAGACCCAACGTAGATTAGGAGACTGCTTCACGGAGGAAAAACAGGATCTCCCAATGGCCATCCACTTCAATTCCACTTCCCATTCCCATTCCACTGTTGTGATGAGGCCACACTTAGGTTGGAGGAACAACACCTTATATTCTGTCTGAGTAGCCTCCAACCTGATGGCATGAACATTGATTTCTCAAACTTTCAGTAATGCCCCCACACCCACTTCACTATTTCACATCCCCTTTTCCCTCTCTTACCTTATCTCCTTAACCGCCCATCGCCTCCCTCTGGTGTTCCTTCTCCCCTTCTCTTTCTTCCATGGCCTTCTGTCTCACCAATCAACTTCTCAGCTCTTTACTTCATTCCTCTCCCTTCAGGTTTCACCTGTCACCTGGTGTTTCTCTCTCTCCCCCCCCCCCCACCTTTTAAATCTACTCCTCAGCTTTTTCCCTCCAGTCCTACCAAAGGGTCTCAGCCCGAAACGTTGACTATACTTTTTTCCACAGATGTTGCCTGGTCTGCTGAGTTCCTCCAGCATTTTGTGTGTGTTTCTTGGATTTCCAGCATCTGCAGATTTTCTCCTGTTTGTACTTCTTAACATTGCTCTGTTGGAAAAACCTTCTGTTTCCACTTACATATTCAACTTGCTATATAGATAGCCAGTTACTTGCATGCTTACTTCAGGGAGAGGTTCGTCCAGGGTTGCACTAATAGGGGGAAGTGCATTTTGCACTAGTTCCTCAACTTAATTTTGGAGAAGTATAATAGAAATAATTATACACTGTAATTAGTGCGGATAACCAAGGATAAATATCTAACACAAATTATCTTCATGCTCACAACTGCAATCCCGAGATGATCCAAGAGGTCACCCATGTTATGCAGACGAGGCTAATGAAGTACAATCAGATTTGAGCAATTCTCCAATAATAGAGTTGAGTGTTTATAGTGTGGCATCACATCACGCCATGGCAATATGCAACTAGTACGAACTAATGGTTTGGAGCAACAGACGAAGGAGCTGGAGGAAGGCAGTAGGTCTGGCCCCGTCTATGGAGGGAAATGGTCAATGTCTCAGGTCAAGACAATTTGTCAGGATTCTAAGCTAATAGCTTCTATTTCATTTCATGCTGCTGCTTACTGATAATGTCACATAGTTCTTCATTAGCAGCTGCCCTCTAATCAGGAGCTAATGACATTTTATGAATATCACTGAACATTCATTCACCAAGCAAGCCAACAATTTGTGGACCACACTAAATACTTTACATATGAACACATGAGTCTGGAGCAGGAGCAAATCCTCAAGCCTGCTCTATCAGTTACAAAGATCATAACTGATCTGGTTGTAACCATTTCACATTTATCCCCACTGACCTTCCACTCTCTTGAACACCAAAAGGCTCCAAATCCAGTCTCACAGCTGAAAGCCTGCTGGCACATTGAAGCATGTCGCTGAGATTCCACGTTTGTGATGCATGCTTGTTCCTTTCAACTGAATTTACAACTTGATCTTTTTTTTCTCTCCTTTTCACGGTTCGTGTTTTTAACAGATAAAGTTAGGAGTGGGTGGTATTACCGCCTACCGACTCTGCTCGACATACTTTGCCCACACAAACTGTAACCACTTAGGTGGGTGAATGGCACAAAATTACTAATAAATCATTAGAGCAGGTGGCGCTTTATCATCCAGTGGAAAACCAAGACCACAGTATTATTTCCACTTCTGAACAGAGTTTGATTAAGTAACTTGGAGGAGGCTTATGGAGCCATGGTGACCTAACGGTTAGCACGGCGCAATTACAGCGTGGGGTGTCAGAGTTCAGAGTTCAGTTCCGACATCCTCTGTAAGGAGTTTGTACATTCCTCCCTGTGAACGCGTGAGTTTCCTCCGGGTGGTCCGAAGACGTACCAGTTAGTAGGTTAGTTGGTCAGTGTAAATTGTCCTGTGATTAGGCTAGGTGGGTTGTTGGCAGGTCGAAGGGCCAGAAGGGCCTGTTCCACACTGTATCTCTATTTAAATAAAAAATAAGAATAAGTTGTGCGTTAATAGCTTCCTTCTCTTATGCAGCCAGAGCAAGGCAATGTTCAGACACAGGCTATAAAGTAGCAAGTAACATTCATATCACTGAAATGCCAGACAAAGACCACCTCCAACAAGAAATCTAGCTACCAATTGTTGATATTAAGTACGTGGCACAACGATAACTCCCACTATTATCACTATGGAGGTAACTATTGACCAGAAACAAAACTGGACCAGCTATAGAAACACGTCAGGGTTTAGTATCCTGCAGTGAGTGACTCCTCTCCTGACACCCCAGGGCCTTTCTGGCAGCAACAAAGTACAAGACAGAAAGGCATTTGAATTTTCTCTAATTGTTTAGATTAATGTAACCCCAACTTCAGAAGTTTGGCATCATCCCGAATAATGCCTCCGTTTAATTGGCACACAGTTTACCACCCTAAATATTTTAATCCACCACTGATGTATTGTGTTTGCATTGTAATTCTTACAAAATGCACTGCATATCCTCTACAATATTTTCTAAATCTTCAGTATCTTCTGCCAAGAAGAGCAATGACTTCAGTTTTATATGAACACTATGTAACACTTTTCCTTCTAGCTCTTGGTATTCCCTTCCAAATCACACTTCATCCCAATCGACAAATATTTTGTCAATTATTCATCACTGCCGAAATGTGCTCCCCTGTAGCAATATGTGATCCCCCTCCCCTTCACCAGAAGTACTGTAGGGGTGAGGGGCACAGTCACGAGGCGATTAGCATATCCTATTACGATGCCAGCAATGCTTGTTAAACTCTACCACTGTCTTCAAGGAGTTTTACGTTCTCCCTGTGACCCTATGGGTTTCCTCCCACATTTCAAAGACGTACAGGTTTGTAAGTTAATTGGTCGCATGGGTGTAATTGGATAGCGCAGGCTCATTGGGCAGAAGGGCCTATTGCCATGTTGTATCCATATATAAATAAAGTAAAGACAGCAGCTCATCACCACCTTTCATATGTTTTGGTGAAACCCACATCTCCAAAAAATTAACAAATACAACTTCCAATCACATTAACTTGACTTCAGTATGAATCGCATACAAAAAAGTTGATATTGTTAATATTAATGAATATTTAACTATCACACTAGCCAATCCTTTTCCCAGCGACACTTAAGAATGTAATTCTGAGCTCAGATTGTTAAAGGATTTTCTTTCTGTTCTCGATGCAGCTGCAATAATTTTCTGAAAGAATCAGAGTCAGATTTACCAATGCAGCAGCAGTACATGGGCACCATATTAAACCGTCAAGCCAGTGAGCTTGGAACTGACTTCTAGTCACAATTGCAGTTTCAGACATGTAAACGCTGCACCCAACTAACTCTAGTACTGTCTCCTTTATGGGACCCATGCTAATTATGCACGTTCAATCCATATATTAATATTGTCCTCAGTTGCTTCATGGGATGATGGCAAAATGATCCAAGGGAACTTCAATCATCATCATCATCAGGTGCCATGCCCAGTTTGAGCTTTGACTGCCATGGCCCACACACTCCTGTTTCGGGTCAAGTGGATCAATTCATTGGTATTCATTTCCAGTTCTCTGGCTGCTGTCTCCATCATCGTTCGTCTTTGCCTTCCACTTACTTTCTTCCCTTCAATCTTTCTCATAATTACCGTGCATTCTAACTCCTCTTTCCTAATCACATGTCCAATGAAGTTACATTGCCTTTCCATGATCTCATACATTATTTCTCTTTTTGTGCTTGCTCTGTTCATGACATCCTCGTTAGATATTCTTTGCATCCTCCTCAAAAACCACATCTCTGCTGCTTCAATTCGTTTCCTCATGTTACAGATATTGTCCAACATTCTAAGCCATATTACATAACTGGATAAACGTAACATTTCAGTACTGTGAGGCGGGTTGTCACGCCTAGTTTAATA
This sequence comes from Mobula hypostoma, assembly GCF_963921235.1. NCBI lineage: Eukaryota > Metazoa > Chordata > Chondrichthyes > Myliobatiformes > Myliobatidae > Mobula > Mobula hypostoma. The sequence continues at coordinate 143,567,810 of NC_086098.1, forward strand.
CTGGTCAGTATACTCTTCATTTTCATAAAGGTGTCTTTTGCCATCCCTATTCTTCTTTTGATGCCCATGTCGCACCTGCCATCTGATGTCACCCAGCTTCCTAAGTAGCAAAGGTTCTGTACTTGTTTTATGTCTTCCCGGTTTATTCTCAGCCTGCAGATAGGATTCTCCTTCTTTTTGGATATCACCATACATTCTGTCTTTTTGCAATTGATAGATAGACCCATTTTTGCACTTTCTTCAACAACTATGTCAATTAAGTTTTGTAGTTCTTCCCCCGTACTTGCAATTAACATAGCATCATCTGCATATCTGAAATTATTGACGTTTTCACCGCCAACTTTGATTCCCAAAATGTCTCTTATTTTTTGTAATATTGTTTCACTGTACACATTAAACAAATCAGGGAAGAAAACACACCCTTGTCTAATGCCTCTCTTGATTTTCGTAAACTGACTCACTTCTCCATCTATTTCTACAGCAGCATCACTGGTAAAAAGCTCCTCTGTTCTTCAGGTAAACACGAGGAAATCTGCAGATGCTGGAATTTCAAGCAACACACATAAAAGTTGCTGGTGAACACAGCAGGCCAGGCAGCATCTCTAGAAGGGACGTCAGGACGAAGGGTCTTGGCCCAAAACATCGACTGTGCCTCTTCCTAGAGATATTGCCTGGCCCTCTGTTCTTCAGGTGGATGTTTGAAAGCAAAGGACGGTACTATTATCATGGAAAAAGATGAGATTATGAACAGATGGACTGAGTATATTCAGGAATTGTCTGAAGATGATCGAGGCGAAAAACCAGAAATTAAGAAGAACATTGAAAGTCCAAGTATTTTAAAATCTGAAGTTCGTAATGCAATAAATAAGATGAAGAAAGGAAAGGCAGCAGGTCCTGATGAATTAGCAATAGAATAAATTATCGCCCTTAAAGATTATGGAATTGAAAAACTTACTGATTTAATCAATGACATTTATGAGACTGGAATAATACCAGAAGAGGTGAAAAAATCAGTATTTACCACTCTTCCTAAGAAAACTGGAGCAATAGAATGTGAATTACATAGGACCATGAGTTTAATGAGTCATATCACCAAGATACTTCTCAGAATTTTGATGACAAGAGCTAAAAATAAGATACAAGCTGAAATAGGCAAAGAACAATGTGGGATTTGTGAAAGACAAAGGTACAAGAAATGTGATATTGATATTAAAGATACTATCAGAATGAGGTATTCAAGTGCAAAAAGATTTGTTTGCTAATTTTATGGACTATACAAAAACATTTGATAAAGTGAAGCACAATAAGTTATTTGAAATATTACAGTAAACTCTAGATCTAGATTCGAAAGACCTCCGCCTAATCAGAACTTCAATAATGGAACTCTTAAAGCAAAATAGAAGACAGATGAGGTCAGATGTTTTGGGGATGCGATTAAAGAGAAAAATTCACAAATAGTCAAACCACTGAATCCTTGGTTGGTAGAGTAGAAAAGTTCTAACAAAGTGTCCGCACCAGAAACTCTGCTTCTCTTTGCAAAGAGGCCATCTGATCTGCTGAATATCACCAGCTTTCTCTGTTTTTATAACACAGAATGGGAATATTCAGCCATTGGTAGATGCAATAACTCTTTGTAGGAGCAACCATATGGCAAGTATGAATCCTGTAAAAGTATATCATCAGAAGAAATATAAAATAAAATATGGTCTCCTAATTAAAGGGCTCCCCTGAAAATAAAGGGAAATTATATGAAAAGTGAGTGGGACGAGTTGGGTAATTTGGCAGTCTTGAGATTGCATGGTAATTAGGCACTTGCCAAGGGCCGATAAAAAGAAATTAGTTTTAGGTGGAGGAGTCGTTGTGGGAGCGGCTATTGTCAGAGTGGGACAGGGTTAGTGTGGGGAGCTTGAGGCTTTGGCTCAAGAGGCTTCAGCGAGAAGATGCAGAGGCCAAGGTAGGTTTCTGGTAAGTTTATTTCCTTCTCATTGCACAAGTAGAGCAGTACAAATGCTAGAGAGGACAGTGCAATGTTCCTCTTGCAGGATGTGTGAAGACAGGGAGACCTCCAATGTGCCTGATGACTACACCTGCAGGAAGTGCATCCAACTGCGGCTTCTAACCGGCCACGTTAGGGAACTGGAGCTGCAGCTGGGAGAATTCTAATTCATTCAGGAGGCTGAGGGTTAACTGACAGGAGATACAGGGAGGTAGTTACTGCTAAGTTGCAGGATAAAGGTAACTGGGTGACTGTCAGTAGAGGCAAAGGGAATTGTAGCCAGTTCATGGTACCCCTGTGGCCATTCTCCTCAATAACAATTATACCACTTTGGACACTACTGCGGGGGAGGGAAGGACCTAGCAGATGAAATCTACAGCAGCCAGTTCTCTGGCACTGAGTCTGGCTCTGCGGCTAAGAAGAGGTGAGCAGTAGTTATAGGGGATTCATTGGTTAGGGGAACTGTGGAAGAGAACAAGATTTGTGGATGGTATGTTGATTTGCAGTTGCCAGGGTCAGGAACTTCTCCAGAGAATTCCTAAGGGTTAGGGTGAGCAGCCAGAGGTCATCATCTGCATTGGTACTAATCACGTTGGCAGGAAGAGTGACAAGGTTGTAAAAAGAGAGTTCAGGAAGTTAGGGGCCAAGTTAAAGGACAGGACCTCCAGGATTGTTACTCGTGCCATGTGCTGGTGAGGCCAGAAGGAGGAAGATAACAGTCTAGCAAGGGGCAAAAAGTGGGCAAATGAGTAGCTTAGATGGGAAATCATGGACAGCATGAACTAGTTGGGCCAAAGGGCCTGGTTCAGTGCTGTGTGACTCATTATCGACAGGAGGGGAGGGGTAGATCAGAATGTAGGATATAGTCTCTTCGAGTCTCTATTTCGTAAAGTCCCTCAGTCCTATACTCTGAGCATGCTCATTTGTTACCATAATGCCATAAGAGTGAAGCTACCACCACACTCGCAGCTTAAATTAAATGAACATCATTCCCTGCCATAAAAAATCCTTCTCCCTTCCCATCATCCTCAACATGGGTGACCCCCTCCCATGGCTGTGTGCTAAGTCCATTGCTGTACACTCTGCTTACACATGACTGCATGGCCAAACATCCGAGCAACCACATTGAACTCACCGACGCCACGACAGTGCTGGGGCTCGTCACCGACAACGATAAGGCAGCATTCAGAGAGGAAGGGGGGAAAAGAGCTCGAGTCCATTCTCAATCATCGGTAAAAAGATTGAAAGTATCAGTGGCATTGCTTTAAATGGATACTGTCTTACTAATAACTGATATGTCAATGTCTAGCTTATGTTACACTGGTTGACTCCAGACCTTAACGTGGCTTTAATTCAAGCATGGAGCAAGGTGAGGTGAGAGACAAAGCTCTGGATACCAAGGCAACAGTTGACCAGCTGTAGCATCAGGGACCATGGCAAAACTGAAGCCAAAGGACATGAAAGGGAAATTACTGAGTTCTGTCTATTTCAATGCAAGCAGTATTGTGGGTAAGGTGAGTGAGCTTAAAGCATGTATCAGCACATGGAATTATGACACTGTAGTCATGTTTGCAGGAGGGCCAGGACAAGCAGCTCAATGTTATGGGATTCTGATCAATCAGATGTGAAAGAGCAGGAGGGATGAAAGAGGGAGGGGTAGCATTACCAGTCAGTGGAAATATTATGACAGTGCTCAAACAGGACCAACTGCAGAGTTCATCTACAGAGGCTGTATGGGTGGATCTGTGAAATAAGAAAGGGATGATAATGTTTATGGGATTATGTTATAGACCACCCAATAGACAGTGGGATTTAGAGGAGCAAATTTGTAGAGAGGTAGCAGGCAGGTGCAAGAAATGTAAAGTTGTGATCATTCATGACTTTATCTTTCCACATATTGACTGGGGCTCCCATACTGTAAAAAGAGTAGGTAGGATAGTTTCTCAACTGTGTTCAGAAAGTTTCCTTAATCAATATACACTCAGTTGCCACTTTTTTTAGGCACAACTCATTAGTGCAAATATCTAATCAGCCAATCATATCACAGCAATATGGTCAAGAGGTTCAGGTGTCGTTCAGACCAAACATAAGAATGGGGAAGAAATATGATCTAAGTGACGTTGACTGTGAATGATTTTTGGTATTAGATAGGGTAGAATGAGTATCTCAGAGTCTGCTGATCTCCTGGAATTTTCATGCACAACAGTCTCTAGAGTTTACTGAGAATGGTGCAGAAGCAAAAAAAAAACATCCAGTGAGTGGCAGTTCTGTGGGCAAAAATGTATTTTTAATAAGAAAGGTCAGAGGAAAATGGCCAGACTGATTCAAGCTGACAGGAAGGCAACAGTAACTCAATTAGCCACACCTTACATCAGTGATGTGCAGAAGAGCATCTCCGAACGTTGAACCTTGAATTGGATGGGCTTCAGTGGCAGAAGGCCATATACACTCAGTGGCACTTCATTAGATACAGGAGGTACCTAATAAAGTGGCTACTGGGTGTATAGAGACTCCAACTAGAGAGAGTATGATACTGGACATCCTTTAGGGAATGAGGCGAGGTAGATGACTGAAATATGCGTAGGGAACACTTTAGATCTAGTGACCATAATGCAATTAGTTTCAAGATAATTATGGAGGAGTCTGGTCCTCCATATAACCATATATAAACATTTAACAATTACAGCACAGAAACAGGCCATCTCGGCCCTTCTAGTCAGTGCTGAACGCTTACTCTCACCTAATCCCATCTACCTGCACTCAGCCCATAACCCTCCATTCCTTTCCTGTTCAAATACTTATCCAATTTTTTTTTAATGACAAAATCAAACCTGTCTCTACCACTTCTACTGGAAGCTCGTTCCACACAGCTACCAGTCTCTGAGTAAAGAAGTTCCCCCTCGTGTTACCCCTGAACTTTTGCCCCTTAACTCTCAACTCATGTCCTCTTGTTTGAATCTCCTCTACACTCAATGGAAAAAGCCTATCCATGTCAACTCTATCTAACCCCCTCATAATTTTAAATACTTCTATCAAGTCCCCCCTCAACCTTCTACGCTCCAAAGAATAAAGACCTAACTTGTTCAACCTTTTTCTGTAACTTAGGTGCTGAAACCCAGGTAACATTCTAGTAAATCTCCTCTGTACTCTCTCTATTCTATTGACATCTTTCCTATAATTCGGTGACCAGAACTGTACACAATACTCCAAATTTGGCCTCACCAATGCCTTGTACAATTTTAATATTACATCCCAACTCCTATACCCAATACTCTGATTTATAAAGGCCAGCATACCAAAAGATTTCTTCACCACCCTATCCACATGAGATTCTACCTTCAGGGAACTATGCACCATTCTTCCCAGATCCCTCTGTTCTACTGCATTCTTCAATGCCCTACCATTTACCATGTATGTCCTATTTTGATTAGTCCTACCAAAACGTAGCACTTCACATTTATCAGCATTAAACTTCATCTGCCATCTTTCAGCCCACTCTTCTAACTGGCCTAAATCTCTCTGCAAGCTTTGAAAACCTACTTCATTATCCACAACACCACTTATCTTAGTATCATCAGCATACTTACTCATCCAATTTACCACCCCATCAGCAAGATCATTAATGTATATGACAAACAGCAATGGACACAGTACAGATCCCTGAGGCACACCACTAGTCACCGGCCTCCAACCTGACAAACAGTTATTCACCACTACTCTCTGGCATCTCCCATCCAGCCACTGTTGAATCCATTCTACTACTTCAATATTAATACCTAACAATTGAACCTTCCTAACTAACCTTCCGTGTGGAACTTTGTCAAAGGCCTTACTGAAGTCCATATAGACAACATCCACCACTTTACCCTCAATTTTCCTAGTAACCTCTTCAAAAAATTCAATAAGATTTGTCAAACATGACCTTCCACGCACAAATCCATGTTGACTGTTCCTAATCAGACCCTGTCTATCCAGATAATTATATATACCATCTCTAACACTACTTTCCATTAATTTACCCACCACTGACGTCAAACTTACAGGCCGATAATTACTAGGTGTACTCTTAGAATCCTTTTTAAACAATGGAACCACATGAGCGGTACGCCAATCCTACAGCACCATCCCTGTTTCTAATAATATTTGAAATATTTCGGTCAGAGCCCCTGTTATTTCTACATTAACTTCCCTCAAGGTCCTAGGGAATATCCCATCAGGACCCAGAGACTTATCCACTTTTATATTCCTTAAACGCACCAGTACTTCCTCTTCTTTAATCATCATAGTTTCCATAACTACCCTACTTGTTTCCCTTACCTTACACAATTCAATATCCTTCTCCTCGGTGAATACCAAAGAAATTGTTCAAAATCTCCCCCATCTCTTTTGGCTCCTCACATAGCTGTCCACGCTGATTCTTTAAGGGACTAATTTTATCCCTCACTATCCTTTTGCTATTAATATAACTGTAGAAACCCTTTGGATTTATTTTCACCTTACTTGCCAAAGCAACGTCATATCTTCTATTAGCTTTTCTAATTTCTTTCTTAAGATTCCTTTTACATTCTTTATATTCCTCCAGCACCTCATTTACTCCAAGCTGCCTATATTTATTGTAGATCTCTCTCTTTTTCCAAACCAAGTTTCCAATAAAACTTTCAACCTTTCCTTCTAACCTAACAGGACAGGAACATAAAGATCCTGTACCCTCAAAATTTCACCTTTAAATGACGTCCATTTCTCTATTACATCCTTCCCATAAAACAAATTGTCCCAATCCACTCCTTCTAAATCCTTTTGCATCTCCTCAAAGTTAGCCTTTCTCCAATCAAAAATCTCAACCCTCCAGTTGAGATCCTAAATTGGGGAAAGGCCACATTTGACAGTACCAGGAAGGATCTGGCAAGTGTGGATTGGGTCAATGGATTACAGAGGAAGAGTTGCAAGAAGGCTGCATCCATCATCAAGGATATTCCATCCAGGCCATACCCTGTTCTCACTATGACCATCATGCAGGAAGCACATGAGCTGTAGAGCCCATATCATTAGATTCAGGAGCTGTAATGATACTACAACCATCAGACTCCTGAACCAGCATGATTATCTTCACTCGTCTCAATGTAGAACTCACTCCACAACCTATAGACTCACGTTCAAGGACTCTACAACTCAGTATTATTCATTTGGCATAGAGGGGCGGCTATCTAATTCCTTCAAAGTGAAAACACAGTTGAAGAAGGCATTTACCATGCCTACTACCATTGGTCAGAATATTGGGCACCAGAATTCTGATATCATGGTAAGGCCTAATTTGAAGTATTGTATGCAGTTCCAGTCACTAACCTACAGGAAAGCTGTCAATAAGATTGAAAGAGAACAGAGAAAATTTACAAGGATTTTGCCGGGACTTCATATCAAAGGGAACAGTTGAATAGATTAGCACTTTATTCCACAGAGCATAGAAGAATAGGAGAGATTTGATAGAGGTATACAAAATTGTGAGGGCTATTGATAAGGTAAATGTAAGCAGGCTTTTTCTACTGAGGTTCGGTGAGATTAGGACTACAGGTCATAGGTTAAGGGTGAAAGGTGAAATATTTAAGGAAAACCTGAGAGGAAACCTCTTCACTCAGAGGGTGTTCATGGTGTGGAATGAGTTGCCAGTGGAAGTGTAGATGTGGTTTTCATCTCAACATTTAAGAGAAGTTTGGAGAAGTACATGTATGGGTGTCATGTGAAGGATCAATGGAACTCAGCAGAATAACAGTTCAGCATGTACTGGACAGACCAAAGGGTTTGTTTCTGTGCTGCCGTGCTCTACGATGTATCGACGTTAAGAAAAAGGAAGTGCTGGAACTTTTGATGAACATTAGGGAGAAACGTCTCCAGGGCCAGATGGGATATACCCTAGCTTAGTACGGAAAGTGAGGGAAGAGATTACTGCATCATTGGTAATAATCTTTGCTCCACACTGGAAACGGGAGTATTAACAGATGATTGGAGGATAGCAAATGTTATTCCTTTACTCCAGAAAGGGAAAATTGATAACCCTGGGAATTAAAGACCAGTGAGTCTTACTTCAGTGGTGGCAAATTATTGGAGAAGATTTTTCAAGATAGGGTTTATGAGCATTTGGAGAAGCATAGGCTGATTAGGGATAGTGAGCAATGGCTTTGTGAGGGACAGGTCATGGCTCACGAGCCTGATTGAATTCTTTGAGGATGTGGCAAAGCACATAGACAAAGGTAGAACAATAGATGTGGTGTACATGGATCTTAGTAAAACATTTGATAAGGTAGGCTCTTTCAGAAAGTCAGGAGGCATGGGATCCAGGGACACTTGGCTGTGTGGATTTGGATTTGGCTTGCCCATAGAGATAGGAGCGTGGTTGAGTTCTGAGGCCAGTGGCCAGTGGTGTTCCACAGGGATCTGTTCTGTGAACCCTGCTTTTTGTGATTTTTCTAAATGACTTGGATGAGGAAATGGAAGAGTGCGATTTAGTAAGATTGGAGACAACAGGAAGTTTGGTGAAGCTGTGGATAGTGTGAAAGTTTTTTGTAGGTTAGAACGGGATACTGAGAGGATGCAGAACTGGGCTGAGATGTAGCAGATGGAGTTCAACCTGGAGAAGTATGAAATGATTCAATTTGGATACTCAAAATTGAAGGTGGAGTACAGGGTGAATAGCATGATTCTTAGCAGTGTGGAGGAACAGAGTGATCTTGGAGTCCAAGTCCTTCAAAGTTGCCGCACATGTAGATAGGATTATAAGAAGGTGTATGGTGTGTTGGCCTTCATTAGTCAGGGGAATGAGTTCAAGAGCCATGAAGTAATGTTGCACCTCTATAAAACCCTGGTTAGACCACACTTGGAATATTATGCTCAGTTCCGGTTGCCACATTATAGGAAGGATGTAGAAGGATTTAGAGAGGGTGTAGAGGAGATTTACCAGGATGTTGCCTGGATTAGAGAGCATGTCTTAGGAGCACATCTTATGGGAGCTAGTGCTTTTCTCTTTGGAGTGAAGGAAGGTGAGAAGTGACTTGATAGAGGTGTACAAGATGAAGAATGGATGGCCAGAGACTTCTGCCCAGGGCAGAAATGGTTAATACCAAGGCTATAATTTTAAGGTAATTGGAGGTAAGTCTAGTGGGGATGTCAGAGGTAATTTCTTCACACAGGAAGTGGTGAGTACATGGAACACTCAGCCAGGGGTGGTGATAGAGGTAAATACATTAGGGGAATTCAAGAAACTCTTAGATAGGCTCATGAATGACAGAAGTATGGAGCGTTCTGTAAGGAAAGAAGGATTAAATTGATCTTAAGGTAAGCCAAAAGGTTGGCTCAACATTGTGGGCTATAGTGTTCCAATGCCTCTGCTCGACTGAAGTCTCATCACTCGTACCATTTTAGTCAATCTCCCCCGCACCAAATTTAGCTTCAAGACATCCTTCCTAATGTTTGAAAGACAGAAAATGTCACAATTTTCCAGGAAAAGTCTAAACTGTGGCTTCGAAAGAGTTGGCACATCTGATTTCAAGAAAAACCAAAAAAAAAGTAACATGTTTAATTGGGCCTAATTAGCATAGTGTTGCAAGCAAAAGCTTCAACCTTGGCTAAGTGGAAATTGAAATCTTTGTAGTTGCTGCTTGTTACTGAGCAGCAATCATGTGTAACAAGTGAAAAATATTTGATGAAACTGATATGAAGAACAATGACAATGAGAGCAGACAAAAATTATTAAGTTAGTTGGATAATACGATACTGGAAGTGTCACTGAAGTGTTATGTCTTTGACTCTCTTCCAGTTGGAGCAGGTACATATGCAAACAGCATAGATATTTTCTAAGGGCTGGTATACCGGATTCAGCTTTGGGGTGTTCTGTGTAACCTGGAATGTTCTTTATCAGAAACTTCTTTAAAGTAAAAATAATAAAAAGTGATCCCCAAAATAAAGTGCTCCACTTTATTGGACGATAACGGGAGTGGATGATAATCAGAAATAGAAACAGAAAATGCCAGAGAAACAAAGTAAGCATTTCAGATCAAGAGTCCTTTGTCAGACAAAAGCTCAGACAGTCTTCAGCACAAGAAGTTCACTCTGCTTCTCTTCCCACAGAAGTGGCCTGACTTACATGTTCTGTTTTTATTTTTTGATTTGCAGCATCTGCAGTTTCTTTTGTTTGATTTTCATTTGCTGCTGGATATCAGAATCAGTTTTAATATCACCAGCATATGTTGTGAAATTTGTTGTTATGTGTTAGCAGTACATTGCATTACATAATAATAAAAACTATAAATTACAACAGGTATATAATTGAAAATAAATTTAATCAGCAATGCAAAAAGAGAGGGAAATACTGAGGTGGTGCTCATGGGTTCACTGTTGGTGGGGGAGAAGAAGCTGTTCCCAAAAGCTGAGTGTGTGTCTTCAGGCTCCTGTACCTCCTCCTCGATGGTAGTAATGGGAAAAGGCCATGTCCTGGACGATGGGGTCCTTAATGATGGATGTCACCTTTTTAAGGCATCATCTCTTGAAGGTGCCCTTGATGCTGGGGAGGCAAGTGCTCATGATGGAACTGGCTGAGTTCACAACTTTCTGCAAACTTATCCGATCCTGTGCAGTGACCCCTCTATACCAGATGATAATGCAACCAGCTACAATGCTTTCCACGGTACATCTACAGAAATTTGCAAGTGTCTTTAGTAATATACCAATTCTCCTCAAACTCCAAATGAAATACAGTTGCTGTAAAGCCTTCTTTGTAATTGCATTAATGTGTTGGGCCCAGGATAGATTCTCAGAGACGTTGACATCCAGGAACTTGAAACTGCTCACCCTTTCCACTTTTGATCTCTTGACATGGACCAGTGTGTGTTCTCTCGACTTACACTTCTTGAAGTCCACAATCAGTTCCTTGGTCTTACTGATGTCGAGTGCAAGGTTATTGCTGCAATGTCACTCAACCACCTGATCTATCTTACACCTGTATGCCTCCCCTTCATCATCTGAAATTCTGCCAACAATAGTTGTGTTGTTGGCATATTTATTAATGGTGTTTGATCTGTGCCTAACCACCTGATCATGAGTGTAAAGAGAGTAGAGCAGTGGGCTGAGCCTGCATCCTCGAGGTGCGCCAGTGTAGATTGTCAGTGATGTCATTTCTGACCTGCACAGACTGTGGTCTCCCAGTGAGGAAGTCAAGGATGCAGTTGCAGAGGGAGGTAAAGAGGCACAGGTTTTGGAAATTGTTGATTTGAACTGAGTGTATGATTGTGTTAAACACTGAGATGTAGTCAATACCCAGCAGCCTGACGTAAGCATTACAGTTGTCCAGATAATCCAGGGCTGACTGGAGAGCCAAAGAGATGGCATCCACTGCAGATCTATTGTGGCCATAGCAAATTGCAGTGGATCGAGTTCCTTGCTTAGGCAGGAGTTGATTCTAGCCAAGACCAAACCCTCAAACACTTCATCACAATAGGTATGAGTGACACTCTGTGATAGTCATTGAGACAGCTCAACCTGCTCTTCTTGGGCTCTGGTATGATTGTCACTCTTTTGAAGCAGGTGGAAACCTCCAACTGCAGAAGTGAGAGACTGAAGATGTCCTAAGCCCACTACAGCCAGTTGGTTGTCACAGGTTTTCAGAGCCCTACCAAGTACACCATCAGGGCCTGATGCATCGCAAGCATTCACCCTCTCAAAAGATGTTCTGATGTCGGCATCCAGGACAGAGATCACAGGGTCACCAGATCTTTCCTGGATTCACATAGCTGTAGTTTTATTCTCCCTTTCAAAGCTTGTATAAAAGATGTTGAACTCATCGAGGAGTGAGGCATCACTGCCAGTCATGACATTAGGTTTCGCTTTGTAGGAAGTAATGGCCTGCAAACCCTGCTAGAGCTGATGTGCATCCGATTCTGTCTCTAACATCAATATGAATTGTTTTCTCACCCTTAAGATAGCCTTCCGTAGGTCACACCATACTCTTGCATAGTTCTGGGTCATCGGTATTGAATGCCATGGACCTAACCCTCAGTAGACTACAAATCTCCTGGTTCATCCATGGCTTTTGGTTTGGGTATGTTGTGAATCATTTACAGAGATGCATAAGAAACAAAAACTGGACAAGCCATGTTTAAAAACAGCTTGTTTCTACCATTTAAAACATGATGAGATACTTCTTAGCCAGCCTCTTAATGTTCTGTTCATTGTTTAAAAAAATGCCCATGCAGTTACAGTAAGACTATAAGCAGGAATGTGAATTTAACTTGATTTGAAAATGACACAGGCTATGATTGTCAGAGATATCCATAAACTTTCAAATTCTCTGCCAATTTTGACAAACAGTAATCTTGGAGGCTTGGCTTAGTAGTTATCATAGCTTTCTTCTGCTAATAGGCATTCCTCTTCATAGTGAAAAGAGCACGCCTTCTTTTGGGTGTTGCTAATCAGTTTGGAACCACCTTTGCTCAGGAAGTTGTCACTCAAGATTAGTTATCAATGCAACAGGTTCAGGAAATCCAGGCCAATAACATCAAATATCAACCCACACAACAACCAATTAATCTAAAATTATCAATATTGTTTATTTTATTTGAAGAAAGTAATCCAGATAATACGTTAGCAGTTCAGAGAAGATATAGCAAACTAATATCTAAATTGGGTGGATTATCCAATAAGTAAAGGCTAGACAAGTTATTGAAGTACAGAAGAGTAAGGGAGGACATAATTGATACTATTTTTATAAACAAAATAAAATTTATTCGTAATTTTTAAAAATGTTTACAAGAAAAAAACATGCAATGCCTTTTCATTTTTACATTCATAGACAATGTATATGTGGGATTCAATAACATTTCTCAAAACCAATAGCTCTGTTGCCATGCAAGTGACCTCCTGAGGTGTTCACTTCTATGTTGATTGAGGAGCTTCCTCATCCAACCCCACCCTCTCTGTCTAGTAGTGGTAGGGCTCTGTGGTCCTCCCCCCACTGAGCCCTTGGAGTGGCTGCACTGAGCTTCAATTCACCCATCAGCGTGTACTCCTGCCACCTGGAATGGACCAGTTGGTATCAGTCCTCTACAGATGTGCTCGCAGACAATCAATTTTTGGGTAGACCAAAGAGCGTCTTTTACCAGGATGATGATCATCCAGCAGCACTTGATGTCTGTTTCTCTGTGTGTCCCTGGGAACAGCCTGTAGATCAGAGAGTGCTGTATCACTCAGCTGCTTGGACTGAACTGTGGCACATGCCCTTGCATCTTTCTCCACGCTCTCTTCACGATCCAATATATTTAAGATCCTGGAGGGTTCTTCTAAGGGCGAATGCAAAGAAGATGTTTTCTCTTCTAGCATGATGTAATCCAGGTGTCACCTTAATAAGGGTTGGCCATTTAAGCAAAGGGACAGCGAATTCTGGGGATAGGTCGCTCCTTCTCAAAAGGCAGTAGAAACAGCGTTCTTGAATATTCTTCCAGCTGCAGGCTAGTTTGCAAAGACAGGAGGGCCAAAAGCTGTTTTTTGAAGCTAAGTGGATATCAGATTTAAATAAGTGAAGTAGGACTCCTGTGGATATAGAGTCAAAGTCTGTCCCGAGCCTTGTGGCCCATCAGGCCAGTGCTTATGCTGGTTTCTGTGGCGTGAAGCGACTGAGAGTACGAGACTCTCCCCCAGTTAGGATGCCAGTCTATTGCGAGGTTAACCCCCAGCATTTTGCCAGTACCCATTTTCAGCTGGGTGGACTGGAGTAGTGTGTGGTTAAGTGCCTTGCTCAAAGACACAACACGCTGCCTTGGCCGAGACTCGAACCCACGCCTTAACCACTTGGTCACGCTCCACACAGCCTCAGTAGGCTTACCTTCCACGAACATTTTCATCACCTCCTCAGTAAATTGCTTCGTCGAAATATAATATTCAACTATTTTTCTTTGCATTTCTACCTTAGTCATACCCTCCTTTACCGTCTTAAGTTCCAGTTCCTCAACAATTTGCTGCAACTCATCCTTTTTAGCTCTCTTCAAAACCACAGGGCCTGGCCCTGCCAGAAAATTCTGAACATCCATGTCTGCTGTTTTTCCACATGACCAAATCAAAAGGGATTTTCCCCAATCAATTCAAATAAACCTCCCAACCAATTTGGATATAGAACCATTAGCAAAATCAATTAATTAAACTAAAATTCAACCATGGTGACTTAATTTAGATATTTACGTAATTTATTTTTTGTTACATTGATTAGTTATATATATGTTTAATAAAATGTTTATTACTTGCAGTAGGAATTGAGAAATCTCCAGGTCAAGATTCTTGCAGCATTCCAAGGTTATTTCTATACTTTTCCTCTTCTCTGATGTCGTGTTTCTTACTCATTCTCAGAAGCCATCAACTCTCCTTTTATTCTTAAGACACTTTCCTCCACTAGAGAGTAACTTGTAACACCAATTTACTTACAAGCATGTCCTGGATGTGAGAAGAAACCAGAACAGTTGACGAATAAACTCCACACAGACAGCATTCACAGACAGAACTAGACCTGATCCCTGGACCTGGGATGTAGCTGCAGTAACTGATGTACCAATAAGCTTTTAATCACTCTGGTAGTGGCTATTAGGCAAGTCAAGTCAAGATTTTCATGGGCTTGCGATATTTATTTCTATGCTAAATAGTAAGTTCAGGGAAGTTCAATAGAACTCACATTGCTTCTATTCTTGATTTACTAACAAATCATTGTGTTTACTGCTTATGCTAAATACAGTCAATGTTCAGAGTAAATTTATTATCAAAGTATGTATAAGTCACCATGTACTACTTGAGATTTGTTTTCTTGTAGGCATTTACAGGAAAATAAAGAAACACAACAGAATTTATGGAAAACCATAAATAACAAAGACTGACAAACAGTCAATGTGCAAAATATTCTATTTACTTCTTCTGCTGTAAAAAGACAAATCATGCAAATAATAAAAAAAAGATAATAGTCATCACCATAGAGTCATTGAGCACTGTAGCACATAGAGTCCTTTGGCCCATCTAGTCCATGCTGAACTATTATTGTGCCTAGTCCATCGACCCACACACAGACCATAGCCCCCATACCCCTCCCATCCAGGTACTTACACCACCTGGCTCAAAAACTGTAAGGGTTCACCCTACTGAAGTCAATTCTCAGTTCAGCCTTAGAAACTGAGATCACAGGGTCGTTGGAGGCCCTGGGGGCTTGTGAAGGTGACTCCATGTTCTGTCAATCAAAGCAAGCAGAAAAGGCATGGAGCTCATCTGGGAGCAAAATCCTGTTCTCAATTGTGATGCTTGGTTTTGCTTTGTAGGAGGTGATGGCATTCAAGCCCTGCCACAGCCGTCGAGCATCCTTCTGTGATTCAAATTTGGTCTGGAATTGCCACCTTGCAAGTGAGATGGCTTTCCAGAGGTCAGACCTTGACCTCTTGTACTTTGCTAGATCACCAGTGTTAGACACCACCTCAGCAGATTGTGGATCGCTTTGTGCATCCAGGGATTTTAGTTGGAGAATACTGAATGATTTTGTCTACGATCTTGATACGATAATGATTTTGTCTTTATAAAGTCTGTAACAACCATGGCGTATTCATCCAGGTCTTCTGATGAGTCCCTGAACATGGCCTAGCCTACCAACTCAAAGGAATCACATAGCCTCTACTCTTCCTCCCATAACCATCTCTTTGAGGTCCTTACTGCTGGTGCCTTGCTCTTTAGCCTCTGCCTATAGGTAGAGGACAACCAGACAATCAGATTTCCTGAAATGAGGTTGAGAGATGGAATAGTAGCCATTTTCTTGATGGTAGTGTAGCAGTGGCCAAGTATGTTGTCTCCGCTGGTACTGCAGTTGATATGCTGATGGTAACTGGGCAGTGGTTTCTTCAAGGACCGAAGTCCTCGTCAAGGATGTGAAAGACGTCAAGGTAGAGTGCTTGCTTGACAGCACATTTGGTGGTATGTAAACTGCATCAGGATCATGAAGGAGAACTCTGTCAGTGAGTAAAACAATTGGGACTTAATTTCCAGGTCAGGAGAACACGTTTGCAACAAGACCCAAGCACCACGATGAAGCAGACCCCACTGGTTCTATCGGTACCTGATGTCGCTGTCTCATCCATCCAGTGGATTGAGGACCTCTCAGTGCTGTTTGGAATGTCAGGGGTAAGCCATGTCTCAGTGAAACAGAAAATGCAGCAATCCCTCAGTTCCCTCCAATACAACAATCTTGCCACTAGGACCTCCATTTTGCTCTCCAGTACATTAGTCCGTAACATGCTCAGTAGCGGAGTTCAAGTTCCCCATCGCTTCAGCCTCGCTTGAAGTCCAGTCCGTCTTCTGTGCTTTTTGTGGTGGCCATGGTGAACCAGTCAGTTCAAGCTGTATTCTCAAGAGTCACGTTCACCAAGTACTTCAGGAGATTATAAAATTGCTAGTGCATCCAGATGATTCAAAAGTGTGTTTCTTAAAAGAGAAATTATAGGCTGCAGATTGCAGTGATAACAGTTCAGAAGATATATATCTAGTAGTTTTGTGAGCTGCCCACAAAATGCCATATATCACCAGCGCCATCTTGATTCTATCTTCCTCCCTCACCTGGTTTAAACTATCACCTGCCAGTTTATGTTTGGGGGAGGGGGGAATGAAGTAGGAAGCTTCGAGGTGATGGGTGGAAAAGGTAAAGGGCTAGAGAAGGGGGAATCTGATAGGAAAGGACAATAGACCATGGGAGAAAGGGAAGGAGGAGAGGAATCAGAGAGAGGTAATAGTCAAGTGAGGAGAAGAAATGGGGTAAGAGGGGATTCATCATGGCTCGGTATGGCAACTACTCTGCCCAAGGGCATAACTGCAGAGAAGTGACCATTGACTCTTACCAATTTTTGTCGATGCACCACAGAAAGCATTCTATCTGAATGCGTAACAGCTTGGTATGGCAACTGCTCTGCATGCGACCGCAAGGAGCTGCAGAGTGTTTTGGACACTGCTCAGCACATTATAGAAACTCGCCTCCCCTCTGTGGACTCTGTCCATACTTCTTGCTGCCTCTGTAAAGCAGCCAGCATAATCCATGACCCCACCCACCCTGGACATTTTCTCTTCTCTCCTCTTCCATTGGGCAAAAGATACAATAGCCTAATAGCATGTGCCACCTGACTCAAGGATAGTTTCTATCCCAGTGTTATAAAACTATCAGACAGACTCTTAATCTCTCTATCTGCCTCATTATAGCCATGCACCTTACTGTCTGTCTGCACTGCACTTTCTCTACAACTGTAACAATTTATTCTGCATTTTGTTATGGTTTTCCCCAGTGCTAAGATGATATATTGATGTAATGAAATTAACAGTCGGGATAACAGCTCAAAATTCAAAATAAATTTATTATCAAAGTACATGTATGTCATCATACAATACCTTGACTTTCATTTTCTTGCAGGCATTCACAGTAGAACAAAAATACAATACAGTCAATGAAAAACTACACACAAAGACTGACAACCAATGTGCAAAAGAAGACAAGTTATGCAAATAATAATAGTAAATAAGTAGATGAATAATATGGCGAGTGCGACTTGTGACATAAAGGGAGAGAACTTAATTGAAATATGTCAGACTCTGAAGGGTCTTAGCAAGGTAGACATGCAGAGGTTGTTTCCTCTTGTAAGTGAACCTAGAACTGTTTTAAAACAAGAGGTTACCCAGTTCAGAAAGAGAGGAGTCAAAAAAAATCTTGAATCTTAAGAACTCTTCCTCAAAGTGCAACAGAAGCAGATTCTTTGCAACACACACAAGATGCTAAAGGAACTCAGCAGGCCAGGCAGCATCTACTATTAAAAAAAGTACAGTTGATGTTTCAGGCCAAAATTCTTCAGCAGGACAGAGTATTTTTATGGCAGAGATAGATGTTCCTTGGAGTCATAGAGAAGTGCAGCACAGAAACAGGTCCTTTGGCACACCTAGTCCGTGCCAAATCATTTAATCTGCCTACTCCCATCAGCCTGCACCGGGACCATAGCACCCCCTCCCCATAACCCTACTACCTATGTACCTATCCAAACTTCACTTAAACATCGAAATCCAGTTCACATGCTTCACTTGAGCTGGCAGCTCATTCCACACTCTCGCAACCTTCTGAGTGAAGATGTTTCCCCCTATGTTCCCCTTAAACTTCTCACATTTTACACTTAACCCATGATTTCTGGTTGTAGTCCCACCCAAACTCAGTGGAAAAAGCCTATCTGTATTTACCCTATCTGGTGGGGGAACATGTTGCATCCTTTTCAGGCGGTTTGTCCACCTTTGGTCCCCACCTGGCACTCAGCTCTCACCTGCGGCTCCCCATGGCTGTTTGCATGCGACAGCAGCCACACCCCGGGCAACGGCTTCGACAAGCCGGCTAAACCAGGTGAGGGTAGCCGACGGGTCTCAAACCCTCGGTGAGATAGGGAGTTGTCTATCCCAGCATGTGAAGACAGACTCCGGCAGGTTGAGCGAACGAGACCAATGGAAGGTCCAATGGTCAAGAAGGCGGTCTCTGCAAGTGTCGTGGAACGCACAGAGCACGACAAGACACAGAAGATGTCCTGGTCATCCACTGCGCCTAGTCCCATCCCCAGCCGTTTTGACTCGTCTTGCCACTGGATCCAGATGGGAATTGGGAAGAGAGAGTGAGGCTGATGCTGCGCAACTCTCTCTCACTTAAATCCAAATCAAGTGCTAGTCTCGACACCATTATCATCATCATAATGGTGCGAGGTCTTCATTGACGATGACGGATGAACAACCAAACCAACCCCTCATAATTTTGTACACCTCTATCAAATCTCCTCTCAATCTTCTACGTTCTAAGAAATAAAGTTCTAACCTATTCAATCTTTCCTTATAGCTCAGGTCCTCCAGACCAGCAACATCCATGTAAATTTTCTCTGTACTCTTTCAATCTTATTTACATCTTTCCTGTAGGTGAGTGACCAAAACTGCACTCAATGCTCCAAATTAGGCCTCACTAATGTCTTGTACAACTTCAACATAACATCCCATCTCCTGTACTCAAAGCCGGCTGGTGGTGTAGTGGCATCAGTGCCGGACTTCGGAGCGAGGCTCCCGAGTTCAAACCCAGCCGGCTCCCCTGCACGTTTTCGATCCACGCTGGGTTGAGCATCGAACTAGCAACTCGACCTCATAAAAAAGAAATTGCCTGCTACAGAAACATCAACAGCAAAAAAATCTGATGGCCTATGCTCCCTTGTGAGTTTAAAAGGCAATTTCCTTTTCCCTGTACTCAAAACATTGATTTATGAAGGCCAATGTACCAAAAGCTTTCTTTATGACACTATTAACTTGTGACGCCACTTCCCAGGTCCCTTCGGTCTAGCACACTCCTCAGTCCCCTACTGTTTACTGTGTAAGATAAAAAGGGGATAGCGAATAGGAACGTAGAGTTGGGGTTACAGTCAGATCCACACTGATATTATTGAATGAGGGGTGTAGGCTTGAGGGCAGGAAGCCGTACTCCTGCTCCTAATTCATGTTGTTGTCTGTTCTCTTTCTGTGTGATTTACATCTTGCCCCTACTCTGTATTTAATGGAAAAGATAGAAATTGAGCAGTACATTATGTTTCCCAAACTTTGAACCTAAGAGATGAGAGTTCCTCTTCTTGGACCTACACCTTGATCTAATAATAAACATTTTTAAAATAATTTAAATGTGAAAGATGAAAAATATTTTTGGATCTTGAGAAGGTAATTTGCTCACGGTGGTATAGAGAAATATTCTCATGAGTTATGTATTTAAATTTTTAAAAATAAGGTTTCATGGATAATTAGTTGATTTAAGCTCTCAAAATCTGGTCTGGCAGACATCTAGAGCCACTGGTATGATTTACCTGCACCAGTTGTGGAGAATGAAAATTTGATCTGCTCTGATAATGTTCTACTGCAATGTGAACCTGTTCACTGATCAGCTAATGTTTCCCATTGGGTTTAGGTGAGAGATGGATTGGACTTACGCTGTTAGAATCTGTTCCTCAGATTGCAGAGAGTCAAGTCATTTGCCATCCAAATTCACGTTTCATTTAATAGACCACCACCTACTACAATCTATTTTATTGGAAGGAAATCATTATTTGGAGTAATTTAAAATTTAATGGATGCATACAGGATGGACATATGTGAACTAAAACAGAAAGAGTGTCTTTTTAACTACTTAATTCCTTCATTCTGTATGATTTTAGTATAACCACAACACAATGAAAGGTGGAGGAGTAGCATTGCTTGTTAGGGAAAATATTACAGCAGTGCTCAGGCAGGACAGATTAGAGGGCTTGTCTACTGAGTCCTTATGGGTGGAGCTGAGAAACAGGAAAGGTATGGGCACATTAGTGGGATTGTATTACAGACCACCCAATAGTCAACGAGACTTGGAAGAGCAAATCTGCAGAGAGATAGCAGGCAACTGCAGGAAACATAAAGTTGTGGTGGTAGGGGATTTTAATTTTCCATACATTGATTGGGACTCCCATACTGTTAGGGGTCTAGATGGTTTAGAGTTTGTAAAATATGTTCAGGAAAGTTTTCTAAATCAATATATAGAGGGACCAACTAGAGGGGATGCAATATTGGATCTCCTGTTAGGAAACGAATTGGGGCAAGTGACAGAAGTCTGTGTAGGGGAGCACTTTGGTTCCAGTGATCATAACACCATTAGTTTCAATTTGATCATGGACAAGGATAGATCTGGTCCTAGGGTTGAGGTTCTGAACTGAAAGAAGGCCAAATTTGAAGAAATGAGAAAGGATCTAAAAAGCGTGGATTGGGACAGGTTGTTCTCTGGCAAAGATGTGATTGGTAGGTGGGAAGCCTTCAAAGGGGAAATTTTGAGAGTGCAGAGTTTGTATGTTCCTGTCAGGATTAAAGGCAAATTGAATAGGAATAAGGAACCTTGGTTCTCAAGGGATATTGCAACTCTGATAAAGAAGAAGAGGGAGTTGTATGAAATGTATAGGAAACAGGGGGTAAATCAAGTGCTTGAGGGGTATAAGAAGTGCAAGAAAATACTTAAGAAAGAAATCAGGAGGGCTAAAAGAAGACATGAGGTTTCCTTGGCAGTCAAAGTGAAGGATAATCCAAAGAGCTTTTACAAGTATATTAAGAGCAAAAGGATTGTAAGGGATAAAATTGGTCCTCTTGAAGATCAGAGTGGTCGGCTTTGTGCGGAACCAAAGGAAATGGGGGAGATCTTAAATAGGTTTTTTGCGTCTGTATTTACTAAGGAAGCTGGCATGAAATCTATGGAATTGAGGGAATCAAGTAGTGAGACCATGGAAACTGTACAGATTGAAAAGGAGGAGGTGCTTGCTGTCTTGAGGAAAATTAAAGTGGATAAATCCCCGGGACCTGACAGAGTGTTCCCTCGGACCTTGAAGGAGACTAGTGTTGAAATTGCGGGGGCCCTGGCAGAAATATTTAAAATGTCACTGTCTACGGGTGAAGTGCCAGAGGATTGGAGAGTGACTCATGTTGTTCCGTTGTTTAAAAAAGGGTCGAAAAGTAATCCGGGAAATTATAGGCCGGTGAGTTTAACATCAGTAGTAGGTAAGTTATTGGAGGGAGTACTAAGAGACAGAACCTACAAGCATTTGGATAGACAGGGGCTTATTAGGGAGAGTCAACATGGCTTTGTGTGTGGTAGGTCATGTTTGACCAATCTGTTGGAGTTTTTCAAGGAGGTTACCAGGAAAGTGGATGAAGGGAAGGCAGTGGACCTCAGTAAGGCCTTTGACAAGGTCCCGCATGGGAGGTTAGTTAGGAAAATTCAGTCGCTAGGTGTACATGGAGAGGTGGTAAATTGGATTAGACATTGGCTCGATGGAAGAAGCCAGAGAGTGGTGGTAGAGAATTGCTTCTCTGAGTGGAGGCCTGTGACTAGTGGTGTGCCACAGGGATCAGTGCTGGGTCCATTGTTATTTGTCATCTATATCAATGATCTGGATGATAATGTGGTAAATTGGATCAGCAAGTTTGCTGATGATACAAAGGTGTAGTAGACAGTGAGGAAGGTTTTCAGAGCCTGCAGAGGGACTTGGACCAGCTGGAAAAATGGCAGATGGAGTTTAATACTGACAAGTGTGAGGTATTGCACGTTGGAAGGACAAACCAACGTAGAACATACAGGGTTAATGGTAAGGCACTGAGGAGTGCAGTGGGATAGAGGGATCTGGGAATACAGATACAAAATTCCCTAAAAGTATCATCACAGGTAGATAGGGTCGTAAAGAGAGCTTTTGGTACATTGGCCTTTATTAATCGAAGTATTGAGTATAAGAGCTGGAATGTTATGATGAGGTTGTATAAGGCATTTGTGAGGCCAAATCTGGAGTATTGTGTTCAGTTTTGGTCACCAAATTACAGGAAGGATATAAATAAGGTTGAAAGAGTGCAGAGAATATTTACAAGGATGTTGTCGGGACTTGAGAAACTCAGTTACAGAGAAAGGTTGAATAGGTTAGGACTTTATTCCCTGGAGCGTAGAAGAATGAGGGGAGATTTGATAGAGGTATATAAAATTATGATGGGTATAGATAGAGTGAATGCAAGCAGGCTTTTTCCACTGAGGCAAGGGGAGAAAAAAACCAGAGGACATGGGTTAAGGGTGAGGGGGGAAAAGTTTAAAGGGAACATCAGCGGGGGCTTCTTCACGCAGAGAGTGGTGGGAGTATGGAATGAGCTGCCAGACGAGGTGGTAAATGCGGGTTCTTTTTTAACATTTAAGAATAAATTGGACAGATACATGGATGGGAGATGGATGGGAGGTGTATGGAGGGATATGGTCCGTGTGCAGGTCAGTGGGACTAGGCAGAAAATGGTTCGGCACAGCCAAGAAGGGCCAAAGGGCCTGTTTCTGTGCTGTAGTTTCTATGGTTTCTATGGTTACTTGGTAGTAGAAAATGTAATGTAGCAGGAAAGCATTGTAAACACATGTGTGTTTATGATGCTGTAAATCCTGCAAACTGGAGGCTGCTTATCTGGAGATTAATATGGTTTTATATCTAGTATTTCAGTGAGTCATATTCCAATTTATGGGCAGTGCAGCAGTTGATTTTAATTAGGAAATAATAAACATCAAAATGCCATGATGAAATGGCAGAGCAGAATTGACGGACTGAATGGCCTAATTCTATTCCTATATCATATGGTCTAAACCAGCTCATCACACCTTAAAAAGGCATCTACATAAAACATAGTCTCATTAGCAGCACAGCCAATCACAAAATAGAAAATGGATGAATGTCTTATGTTGATGAACGTAATAGTTATATAAGGTGACATTATCATCAATTCCAGATGCATTTTTAGGTTTATTGTGTTTGTTGAGAATTGGGGAACCCAGTAGTGTCAGCAAGGAAGAAGTATCTGTAAAGCCAAGAATCATGGATGGCAATCAAAACATAGTTTTTCACTCTACCTCAGTATATGTGACAATAATAAACCAATTTACCAATTGATCAATCCAACACAGCCCCCAACGCTTAACTGTGCAGTACTCAGGAAACAGTGTCAGCCTTTATGGGTATATTGCCACATGGCAATTGTACAGCAGCAACACACGCCTAACTTGCTATGGAGGAGATAGAACACTGCAGGAGAGAGGGAGACATTTCCCATAACTACTCAAGCCAGAAGTCATGCAAATTTGTCCCTAGCAAGAACATGTAGGTGGTTGCTAAAGCAGTCACCTCTAGCAGTGAGAGGCTTGCACATTGGAACAATGCCAAAAATAATTTGAATTATATCCTTCTAATAGGTATCTTCATGTTATTGGCCTTGTCCCTGCTCTGCCCGTGACCCTGAAGCTCAGGCTTGTCTTGCTGCTCTTCCTCCTTCACAGCTGCTGTTGGTTTGCAGTCTCGTGCAGTGTGCAACACATAGTCATGATGGCACCATTTCTACTGGGCATGCACACTCTTGGATGGTCTGAGATAATTAAATGCTATAAAATGGCACATGAAATGGAGATTTTAAAAAGCCATTCAGCCTAATCACCACTTATGCTCTAAGTGAGCCTCATTCTTTCTTTTCCCATTTATATCAGCCTCGATCCTCTTCTATTCCTCTTTGAATGCTCCACCAATCTCATCTTAAATGTATCTTTACTATTCACCTCAACCACTGCCTGTAGTAGCAAGTTCCACATTCTCACCAATCTAAAGGTAAAGAAGTTCTTTTCCTCTCAATCCCCTGTTGGATTTCCAGCAGGTTTTATTGTTTCACTTCAAGTGGAAACATTTTCTCTTCTTCCACTCTATCAAAACCTCTCATAATTTTAAAGATACCTATAGGCCACCTCTCAAAGGAAACACTGTTTTTTCACTATTTCCCATGATATGGCATCCTGGCATTTCTAGGATCACCTTGTAAATCTTATCTGCACCCTCCTCAGTGGCTCTACATATATTTTTGAACTGAATGAATGAATTGACTTTATTTCTTACATCCTTCACATACATGAGGAGTAAAAATCTTTATGTTACATTTGTGCAATGTGCAATCATAGTAATTTATAATAAATAGAACAGTCAATGTAATATAGAAATACACTCAAATCAGCATCAGTTAATCAGTCTGATGACCTGGTGTAAGAAGCTATCCTGGAACCTGGTGGTCCTGGCTTTTATGCTGCGATATTGTTTCCTGGATGGCAGCAGCTGGAATAGATTGTGGTTGGGGTGACTGGGATCCCCAGTGATCCTTCGGGCCCTTTTTTCACACCTGCCTTTGTAAATGTCCTGAACCATGGGAAGTTCACAACTACAGATGCGCTGGGCTGTCCGCACCACTCTCTGCAGAATCCTGCGATTAAGGAAGGTATGATATGGCAGCAATATATATGGCAACTACTGTATGTATACTGTATAATATAGCAAACATTCTATGTGTGGCATGACCAAAGTTCGATACAGAAGGAAATCAATATCAATTTGCACTACTTTCTTGATACCTGTATGGCTTTCATGTTTCATTGCTGCCTGCCTGGCTTGCTCTGAGCAGTCTTTGGCGCACACATGAGAGTGCTTTCCACTGAGCTACAACTATTTAAAACATTGGTTGCAAAAAGACAAATGAATATAATTTCTATGCATGAAGACTGAGACCTCCAATGCAAACTTGAACATAGGATTGCATATCATCCGCGCAGTGATGCATGGAAAAATGTGCAAGCCTGTGTTAGTCACAGTGAGCAACTAGATGCATAGGGAGTGACATAAACAAAGAACAATGGGAAGCTGTAAGGCCTATGCACTGCCTTTACAGGTCATTGTGGAACAGGTGGGACACACCCCTCCGTCACTGGTTTTTCAGTGTGGCCAAACATCACTAATGTTAACCAAATGTTTCTACTAATACAGTTTACTGCACCACATGAAATGAAAACTGAAAATGACAAATAAACTCTTCTTGGGCTTCCAGCCAGGTACAGGCTTAACCAACGTTTCAATGACAAATACCCCTGTACCGCTGTTGTCCATCCCTCCTGATTGGCCTGATTGGTTTGTCCTCAACCAATCAGGTTGCCACAGTCCCAGCCTGTATACAATCGAATTCCAGTTTTTACTTAGACCTTCTTGTTAAAATTCTTTTCCTCTAGTTTTATTTCAAAGGCTTCCTTCACCAGGTGATCCCAAAAGCCGCTGGCGAAGCACAGTAGTTTTGTTCCATCAAAGTCAATCCTATGGCTATTGCAAATACAATGTTCTACTACTGCCAATTTCTCTGGGTAACCCAAATGCATACACCTCCTGTCCTCCTTGATGTGGGTTTCCCCACCTGGCCATTATATGCTGCTCCGTATTCACAGGGAATTCTATAATTGCCAGCTGTCCTGAGTCCCATGCCATCTCTGACCCACATATGCTGTGATTTGAGCTTCCTAACAGGTTTGTGGATGGTACAAATCTGGTATTTCTTCAGGATCCTGACAATCCTTTCAGAAACCATGGAAATGTAGGGAAGACAGGTAGTAGAGACGGTTTCCTGGTTTTCTGTCAGGCCTTTTAATGGCCCAATTGATTTCTGTTGGCTTTTAGCCATTCTGCAGAAATATGGTGGATAATCAACTTATTTCCTCGTGGAGACTCCCTGGGTCTAAAATTGATTAACCCCGCAAAAACTAAGTAAGAACACTACGTTGGGAGGGGTGATGGCTTCTGTTTTTCTTGAGGTACAAGTCTGTGTGAGTAGGTTTCTGAGGCTATCACCCGGTTTCCATCAAATTAGAATGCCCAGGAATGGGAGGCAATCATTCTCCATTAGGAATAAAACTAGAGAAAAAGAATTTTAACAAAGATGAAGGTCTTGCTCGAAGTAAGAACTGGAATTCGATTGTAAACAGGGTGGGACAATGGAAACCTGATTGGTTGAGGACTAACCAATCAGGAGGGATGGATGATCGGGGTATATATACCACTGGACTAGACATGCCTAGACATCATCCCTGATGAAGGTGGCAGAGTTTGTCATCGAAACGTCTGTTAAAATCGATACCTGTACCTGGCTGGAAGCCTGAGAAGAATTTAGTCATCATATACACCGGGAAAGCACTAGATCCTTTTTCAAACTGAAAATGCTTTAAGTACTCATCAAGCCAAGCAAGATCATTAGGAAAATTCAAATAAAAGGACATGACCAAAAAGACTGACCTGAATTTTCTCTTCAGAGTTGCATTCTTAAGACATCTAATATCTACAGTACTTTGCTTTTAAGTTCTGTCATCTGCTAGTCCACGCCTTTTTGCTTCCTAATTATCTTTTCCTATTGACTTCTGCTGTGCTGAAATAGTTTGTAATACACACTGTGCACCAGAAAAGGATCATCTTCTATGAACCTTTGCCTATCTTATACAAATACTCAGAGATTTGACATTAATTCAGCAGGCTATTACCAGCTATGCCTGGTGTTTAATGTTCACATTCCACCCCTGCAATTCAGAAAGTTATTTTCTTATCAGATAAATGAAAGCTTCTTGTAAAGTGTAATGCTGAAAGCTATTTTCACCTCCTTTGACAGTGTTTTTTTAGTGGGGAAATCCATGTGCTAAATATAGCAATACGACACGTTTGTTTATGAATATATTCTGCACTGGAAAATATCTTTATTTCTGGCCATGGGTATTTTCCCCCAATAAGCCTAAGAGGAATAAGTATAGTAAATTTATTTTAAGTTGTCCTACACTAATTAATAATTCATTTAAAAACTAGTGTTTTTAATGACCAAGAGACAAAAACTAGTGTCTTGGCAATTTTTCTTCTTTTCGTACAATAATGCAAGAAAATTTAATCAAAGGGAAGAAAGTTTTACGTTTATGTGGTGTCTTTCGCCTGGAAGTTCCGAAGTATATTTAATTCAATCAAGTAACTTTGATAAGCCAAAGTCGTAAAGTACAGCATCAATATATATTTTATATCTTACTTTCCAAAAAGCTTCTTGTAAAGTATTCAGTGTATGATAAAAAACGCAAAGACAATTTTTATCACACACTGAATACTTTACATTTAGTTGAGTTACGACTAGGGCATGTTACAAAAGCAAAATTACAGCTTAAATAGATCATTACTGCCATCTTGTGGGATGAATTATTCAACTGTTTTACCATTTTTATCACTGTAAATGTGTGTGTATACACACACACACACACACACACACACACACACATACACACAGTATATATAGATATAGATATACATATATGTACATGTATATACAAACGTATACACACACACACACACACAGAATATAATCAGAAAAAGTTGGAAATATTTGGTAGGTCTTGCAAATCTATGAAGAGATGCAACACAGACACTTCAATGTCTTTTCAAAGTCTCAATGCTTTGGCGCTTAAAATAGGTCTTAATTTGAAGACATTTAAAAGCAGAAAATTCTGGGAATGTGCAATGGGTCAGGTTATCTGGAGACAAGAAAACAGTCATTATTACAGGTCAGTGATATTTTGTCAAAACTGGGAAAAGATAGGAATGGAACAAGTTTTAATAACAAAGAAAGAGTAAGAGAGTAAAGAGAACAAATGTGTATATCTGTGATAGCGTGAAGACCAGAGGAAATTAAATGATTGAATTGGTGGTTGTACTGGCTGAAGGAGGAGGTTTTTGCAATATTTGCAAGAGGTGTAAATATGATTTAATATTAAACAGATTAAATATGAATAGATTACAGAGCTAGATAGCATTGAAACAGGTCCTTTGGCTCAACTTATCCAAATGACCGAGGTGCCTACCTGAACTAGTCCAGTATTTGGCCTCTAAACGTTTCTTATACATGTAACTATCTCAGTCCCTTTTAAATGGTGTAATTGATCCCACCTCTACAATTTCCTCTGATAGTTCATCCATATAACCACCACACTCTGTTTGAAAAGCTTGTCCCTCAGTGCCTGTTTAAAATTTTTCTCGCTCACCTTGAATTTATGCCTTCTAGGTTTAGACTGGAACATGGATTAGCCATTCACTTTATTTATGCCCCTCATAATTTTATAAAGCCTCTATAAGGCTACTCTCTCAGCCTCAAACTCTCCAGGGAATAAAACCCTTAGCCTAACCTTATAACTCAAGCACTCCAGAATCAGTATCAGGTTTATTAACACTGGCATGTGTCATGAAATTTGTTAACTTAGCAGCAGCAGTTCAATGCAGTACATAATACAGAAGCAGAGAAAAAAAAATAAATCAATCAATCAATTGCTGTGTGTGTGTGTGTGTGTGTTTACACACATACACACACACACACACACACACACACACACACACACACACAGTATATAATAGATTAAAAATCATGCAAGAACAGAAATAACATATATCTAAAAAGTGAGGTAGTGTTCATGGGTTCAATGTCCATTTAGGAATCGGATGGCAGAGGAGAAGCTGTTCCTGAATTGCTGTGTGTGTGCCTTCAGGATTCTGTACCTCCTAGATGGTAACAGTGAGAAAAAGGCATGCCCTGGGTGTTGGGGGTCCTTAATAACAGACTCTGCCTTTCTGAGACACCGCTCCTTGAAGATGTCCTGAGTAGTTTGTAGACTAGTACCCAAGATGGAGCCGACTAAATTTACAACCCTCTGCAGCTGCTTTTGGTCCTGTGCCTTAGGCGCACCCAGCTCCCAACCCTCCACCAGACAGTGATGCAGCCTGTCAGAATGCTCTCCACAGTATATCTATATAAGTTTTTGAGTGTATTTGTTGACATACCAAATCTCTTCAAATTCCTAATAGAGTATAGCCGCTGTCTTGCCTTCCTTACAACTGCATCAATATGTTGGGACCAGGTTAGGTCCTGAGAGATCTTGACAGCCAGGAACTTGAAACTGCTCACTCTCACCACTTCAGAGGATCGGTATGTGTTCCTTCGTCTTACTCTTTCTGAAGTCCACAATCAGCTCTTTCGTCTTACTGACGTTGAGTGCAAGATTGCTGCTGCGACACCACTCCACTAGCCGGCATCTCTCACTCCTGTACGTCCTCTCATTACCATCTGAGATTCTACCAACAATGGTTGTATTATCAGCAAATTTGTAGATGGTATTTGAGCTAAGCCTAGCCACACAGTCATGGGTATAGAGAGAGTAGAGCAATGGGCTACGCACACACCCCTGGGGTGCACCAGTGTTGATCATTAGCAAGGAGGAGATATTATCACCAATCTGCATAGATTGTGGTCTTCTGGTTAGGAAGTCGAGGATCCAATTGGAGAGGGAGGTACAAAGGCCCAGTTTCTGTAACTTATCAATCAGGATTGTGGGATGGTGTTAAATGCTGAGCTATAGTCGATGAACAACATCCTGACATAGATGCTTTACTGTCCAGGTGGTCTAAGGCCGTATGAAGAGCCATTGAGATTGCGTCTGCTGTTGACTTATTGTGGCAATAGGCAAATTGCAGTGGATCCAGGTCCTTGCTGAGACAGGAGTTCAGTCTAGTCATGACCAACCTCTCAAAGCATCTCATCACCGTAGATGTGAGTGCTACTGGGCGATAGTCATTAAGGCAGCTCACATTATTCTTCTTAGGCACTGGTATAATTGTTGCCTTTTTGAAGCAAGTGGCATAGCAGCGAGGGATTGAAAATGTCCTTGAATACTTCCGCCAGTTG
The DNA here is from genome assembly GCF_963921235.1 of Mobula hypostoma. Classification (NCBI taxonomy): domain Eukaryota; kingdom Metazoa; phylum Chordata; class Chondrichthyes; order Myliobatiformes; family Myliobatidae; genus Mobula; species Mobula hypostoma. The sequence continues at coordinate 143,597,982 of NC_086098.1, forward strand.
GTTGGCACAAGATTTCAGAGCCTTACCAGGTACTCCGTCGGGGCCTTCTGCATTGCAAGGGTTCACCCTCTTTAAAGACAGCTTAACATCGGCCTCTGAGATAGAGATCACAGGGTCACCGGGTGCAGCACGGATCTTCACTGCTGTAGTTATATTCTCCCTTTCAAAGCGGGCATAGAAGGCGTTGAGTTCATCTGGTAGTGAAACATCGCTGCCACTCATGATATTGGGTTTCATTTTGTAGGAAGTAATGTCTTGCAAATCCTGCCGTAGTTGTCGTACATCCAACGTCGCCTCCAACCTCATTCGAAATTGTCTCTTCGCCCTTGAAATAGCCCTCCGCAAGTCATACCTGGTTTTCTAGTACAGACCTAAGTTGCTAGACTTGAATGCCACAGATCTAGCCTTCAGCAGATAACGTACCTCCTGGTTCATCCACAGCTTTTGGTTGGGGAATACACAGCAAGTCTCTGTCAGCACACACTCGCCACATAGGTTTTAATGAAGTTGGGAACAACTGCAGCATACTCATCCAGATTCAAAGATGAATCACTGAATACGGTCCAGACCACCAATTCAAAACAATCCTATAAGCATTCCTGTGCTTCCCTTGTCCATACATAGCTTCTTAGTTCTCACTACTGGTGCTCCATTCTTCAGTCTTTGCCTACACTCAGGGAGTAGAAGTACAGCCAGCTGATCAGACTTCCCAGACTGAGGGTGTGGTATAGCATGGTAGACATTCTTGATGGTGGTGTAACAATGGTCCAGTGTGTTGTTTCCTCTAGAATTGCAAGTGATCTGTTGATGGTAATTGCTTAGTGATTTTTCAGACTGGCCTGGTTAAAATCCCCCAAAACGATGGTGAAGGCGTTAGGGTGAGCTGTTTCGTGCATGTTGATCCCATTGCTCAGATCAACTAAAACCTGATTGACATTGGCCTGAAGTGGAACGTATACCGCTACCAAAATGATCACGGATCAAAAAATGATCAACTCCAGTTCCAGTAACTAGAAATATAAGAAGAGATACAAAATACTGACATTCAAAAGTGTGAGATACAAGATAGAAATGGATTCTTATGTGAAATTGTTGAATTTGACATTACGTTCTGAAAGCTGAAACATGACAAGTTGTCAGCTAAGGTGCTGAGAAACTGTGTGTGAGACCAAAGGAAAAAAGGTCAGAGTAGGAGACGTGTGGAGAATTAAACTTGATGTTTAAGATCACGCTTGTTGAATGAAAGGAAGTGTTCTGCAAAGGTCATCCAACTTGAGTTTTATTTATTCAATACAGACTGCAGGAACCACACTCTCTCATCTGTACACTCAGTAATATCTTCAAAGAATTCAATCAAATTGGTAAGACAGGATCTCCCACCAACAAAGCCAAAGTGACTTTCACTGACAAGTCCCTGATTTTCCAAGTATAGATTGATCCTGTCCTCCAGGATTATTTTCCAATAACTTGCCTACCATTGACATAAGATTCAGTGGCCTGTAATTACCCTGTTATTCTTCGCCATCTTTATTGAATTGCTGTCCTCTTGTCTCCGGGCACATCACTTCTGGGCTCATGAAGTTTTCAAAATCCCCGTCAGGGCCCCAGCTACCCCCATCCTTGCCTCCCTTACATATAGTTGTTTGACAAAGTGACATGAGAAGGGAATGTCCATTACAGATGTGCAGGAGTGGTTCAGATTATATTATTTTTCCGATTTTCAAAGTCATATAGCAATACAGCACAAGAACAGGCCATTTGGCCCATTCAATCTATGCCAAGCTGTTGGTCTGCTTAGTCCCATTAACCTACACCTAGGCCATAGCCATAGCCCTCTCATCCATGTACTTATTCAAACTTCTCTTAGTGTTCTGCAGTGTCTTGCCTTCTTTAATACGCTCTAATAACTTTACATATAAAACATATTTATTTTCATTGTTTTTAATGTGTAAACAAAATGTGAGATATTAAAGGTCAATTAAACTGACACTTATTGATTAACTGAAAAGGTCTTAAATCCTGGCCTAATAAAGCAAAAGTTAATGTGTTAAAACAGCAATAACGTATCATTAAAGAACAGCATAAATAAACTAAAATGTCTCAAAGCTCCTTCCTGAGCAAGCAAAATTTGAAGCAACAAACACAACTCTTTCTCCATAATGTCAAGATTCAAGTTTATTTATTACATATATATCAAAACATAGAGTGAAATGCATCGCTTGCGTTAACAACCAAAACACCCGAGGGTGTGCTGGGGACAGCCCACGGTTGTCGCCACTCATTCCACCGCCAACATAGCATGCTTACAATGTTCAGCGGAACAACACAGAACACATCAAGCAACAACACAAAAACACCAAAACAAGCCCCGTCCGCCCTCACACCCACACACATAGTCTTCCAACCCCAGGAAAGGCCATTTTCTTCGGCTTCCGGTGGACTTGGTCATGGGCATTGGGCCTCAACTTTCCCAACAGGTTTGCAGAGATTTGCAGACTTAGAGTGCCAGCCAACTCCAAGATCAATCTAACTCTTTCCTCCCACATAGCTCTTAAATTTTCATTTACACCGGAGAATAACTGCTCTGATGGGCCAATTTTGTCATTACATTGCCTTGTACAGTCACTAGTACAATAAAAGACTGTGTATTTTATCCTAAAAGTGAAAATCCAAATTAAAAATGGTAAACTCTGAAAGTACTCAGCAGGTCAAGTAACATTTGTGGAGAGAAAAATAAAATCAGGATTTCAGGTTGGTGACCTTTTATCAGACCTTTCATCAAACCATGTTCTGATAGCAAATCACTGGTCTGAAATCTTAACCAGCTTCTCACAAATAACTAGAGGCAATGTTTATGAAGTCAATAAAGACTTTAAGCTTACAATTTGCAGAAAGAGTTTAGATTAAGGACTTAGAGAAGTGTTAACATTTCTCTGTCTTCATCGGCATTTCCTGGTCTAGAATTCATAGTGCTCATATGCATTTTCCCGACGAGTGTCAGTTTTCAGAGAATCATCAGAAGGATAGTTTAATAGCACTCTGATTGCCTACAGTTAGAGCATTCACCCCACAATTGCCCAATCTCAGGAGAAGGGTTAGATTGATCTTGGAGTTGGCCAAAGCCCTGGGTCTGTGACTCTCTGCGTGAACAGGGGAAGTTGAAGCTGAATCTCACTTACATTCAACACAAACCTTCTGACTCCCACAGCTATCTACACAATAACTCATTCCACCTTGTCTTTCCATCCCTTTCTCCCAGCTTCTCTGTCTCCACTTTATCTACTCTCAAACTGAGGCTTTCCATTCCAGGACAGCTGAAATCCTTCTTTTTCAGGAAACTCGGCTTCTTTTCTTCTGTAATGGACAGAGCCCTCTCTTGCTTTTCTTCTCTGTTTCTCAGACCTTTCTCACCTCACCTCTCCACAAACAGAAAGAAAAAGAGTTCCCCTCTCATCACTCTTTAGCCTACTAAATTTGCATTCAGCACATCACTCTGCATTCCACCATCTAAAGCCTGTAGTGTCTCCAAGCAAACTATGAAACAGAGTCTCATAACAATACTCTGGAGGAGTAAGCTTAAAATTCATAGAGTCAAACAGTACAAAAACACTGCTTCCGCATGCTGAGTAAACACTGACGATCAAGTACCCTTCGGCACTCATCTTATAATAATTCTGTACTTTTCCTCCCCACATTTTCACCAAGAACACAAGTTAGAAGAGAAAGCCACTTCACTACTTGAATTAGCCTTCCAATTCAAAATATATACTTGATTTCTCTCAGGCCTCGATTCCTGTTTCATACACCCTTTGAATTAGTTTATCAAAGAATATTTCCTGTGTTCTGGTCTCTGCTACCCTCCAGGATAGAGAATTCCAGAGATTCACCACTCTCTCCAAGAAGATATCCCTTAAGACCGTAAGTCACAGAAGCAGAATTAGGCCATTCGACCTATCAACTCAACTCCACCATTTATGGTTGATTTATCTTCCTTCTCAAAGCCATTCTCCACCTTCTCCCCGTAACCTTCACGCCCTTCCTAGTCAAGAACCTGTCAACCTCCACTTTAAGAATACCCAATAAATAGCTATCTGCAGCAATAAATTCCACAGATTCACCACCCTCTGGCTAAAGAAATACTTCATCTCTGTTTTGAAGGGACGTCTCTCTATTCTGAAGCTCTACTCTCTGGTCTTATACTCTCCCACTATTTGAGACATCCTCTCAACATCCACTCTATCTTTCAACTACACATCGCAATTTAAATGACAGCTCCCTTATAGCAATGTTTCTTCATTTCAGATTCTCCCTCTGGTGGAATCACCACAATATCTAAAATTTTCCATTAGAATCTTATATTTCAATATGATCACCTTCTACTCATCTAAACTCCAAAATGTGCAGGCCAACTCATCCGTATTCAAAGTTCAAAAAAGATCAAAGTAAAATTTATTATCAGAGTGTACACACAAGTCACTACCTACAATGCCCTCCATTCCTCCAGCTACTTACGCACAACTTCATACGTTTAAACAGGACTAATGTGTCAATCACTTAATTGCTGATTTTTTGACTGGTTTTGGAATTTTACGAACACTTATACAGTACTTCCAACAAATGGTGACAATCTTTAAAAAATTGGCAAGAGTAGGAGGACTTTATGCTGTTTTCAGGCCAGCCAGGCATTCTTAGTCCATTAACTTTGTTTAGGATATACACTTCCTAATTATCACTTTAAAGAATGCCATTGCTCCTACATTTTTGGTTTCCTTTCCTTATCCTGAGTTGTGAATGCAATTCTTTGTGCTTATATTCTTTCGTGGACAGAAAACTTAGATTCAATTTGCTTAACCTCTCACAATTTTAAATATTTCCATCAATATATTCAAAATACTTGAAATCCTCCACTTCAAACAAATCTCTACACAGATATGCTACTGGCTTAAAATAACTCTTATGTAGATTCCCCACAATAAGATTAACAAAATATTTGCTGCACCTACAACATATGTAATGACAGGTTTCCTTTCAACTCCAAGTACTGTTATTTCTTTTCATTTGTCATGAGCAAGGCATCCATAAGACCATATGGCGTAGGAACAGGTTTAGGCCTTTTAGCCCATTGAGTCTGCTCCACCATTCCAGGATTAGTATTACAGTGGAGTAAAGGGAATTACAGAGGCATGAGAGCGGAACCGGCCAAAGTTGATTGGAAGGGGACACTAGCAGGGATTATGGCAGAACAGCAATGACTGGAGTTTCAGGGGGAAAATTGAAAGGGACCATGCAGATACAAATGTGAAGACGTATTCTAAAGGAGGATGAGTCATCTATGGCTGACAAGGAAAGTCAAGGATAGTATAAATGCAAAAAAAAATCAAGAGGACATATAATACAGCAAAATCTAGTGGGAAGTTAGAGGATTGGGAAGCTTTGAAAAACAAACAGAAGGCAACAAAAAAAACATAAGGAGAGAAAAGATGAAATTTGCAGCCAATAATATCAAAGAGGATACCAAAGGTTTTTTCAGATATATAAAGAGTAAAAGAGAGGTGAAAGTAGATATTGAGCCGCTGGAAAATGACAGTGGAGAGATAGTAATGGGGGACAAAGAAATGGCAGACAAACCTAATAAGTATTTTGCATCAGTCTTCACTGTGGAAGACACTAGCAGCATGCCAGAAATTAGAGAACGCCAGGGGGCTGAAGTTAGTGTAATTGCTATTAGTAGGGAGAAGGTGCTTGGGAAACTGAAAGATCTGAAGGTAGATAAGTCACTTGGACCAGGTAGACTACACCTCAAGGTTCTGAACAAGGTAGCTAAATTGTGGAGGCATTAGGAATAATCTTTCAAGTATCACTAGATTCTGGAATGGTTCTGGAAGAATGGATAATTGCAAATACCACTTCACTCTTTAAGAAGAGAGGGAGGGAGAAGATAGGAAATTATAGGCTAGTTAGTCCAACTTCAGTGGTTGGGAAGATGTTGGAGTCCATTATTATCTGAATCAGGTTTATTATCACCAGCGTATGACATGAAATTAGTTAATTTAGCAGCAGCAGTTCAATGCAATACACAATCTAGCAAAGAAAAAAAAATTAAAAATAAACAAGTAAATCAATTACATGTATTGAATAGATTTTTTAAAAGGTGCAAAAACAGAAATACTGTATATTTTAAAAAAGTGAGGTAATGTCCAGAGATTCAATGTCCATTTAGGAATCGGATGACAGAGGGGAGGAAGCTGTTCCTGAATCGCTGAGTGTGTGCCTTCAGGCTTCTGTACCTCCTACCTGATGGTAACAGTGAAAAAAGGGCATGTCCTGGGTGCTCTTAGTCCTTAATAATGGACGCTGCCTTTCTGAGACACCACTCCCTGAAGATGTCCTGGGTACTTTGTAGGTTAGTACGCAAGATGGAGCTGACTAGATTTACAACCTTCTGCTGCTTCTTTCGGTCCTGTGCAGTAGCCCAGGACTGCTGTAAGGTTTCGGAATATTTGGAGATGCACGATAAAGTAGACCAAAATCAGCGTGGTTTCTTTAAGGGGAAATTTTGTCAGAGAAATCTGTTGGGATTCTATGAGGAAATAACAGACCAAGTAGAGTCAGTGGATGTTCTTTACTTGGATTTTCAGAAGGCCGATAACAAAGTGCCACACATGCGGCTGCTTAACAAGATAAGCGCTGAAGATATTACAGAAAAGCTACCAGCACAGATAGAAAATTGGCTGATTTGCAGAAGGTAAAGAGTCATAATTAAGGTGCCCTGTTGGATGCTGGTGACAAATGGCATTCTGCAAGGGTTGGTATTGGGACAACTTTTTTCGTTATACTTCAATGATTTGAATGATTGAATTGATGGCTTTGTGGCCAAGTTTGCAGATGGTACGAAGATAGGTGGATGGGCAGGTACTGTTGAGGAAGCAGGGAGTCTGCAGAAGGTCTTGGGCTGAATGGTCATGGACTTTGGTAGAAGGAATAAAGGCATTTTCTAAATAGGGAGAAAATTCAAAAAGCAAAGGTGCAAAGGGACTTCGGGGTCCTTGTGCAGGATTTCCTAAAGGTTAACTTGCAGGTTGAGTCGGTGGTAAGGAAGGCAAATGCAATGTTAGTATTCATTTTGAGAGGACAAGAACGTAAGAGCAAGGCTATGATGCTGAGGCTATATAAGGAATGGTTAGACTGCACTTGGAGTATTGTGAGCAGTTATGGGCCCCTTATATGAGAAAAGATATGCTGGCACATTGGAGAGGGTTCAGAATAGGATCATGAAAATAATTCCAGGAATGAAAAAGTTAACAATGAGGAGAGTTTGATGGCTCTTGGCCTATACTCGTTGGAGTTTAGAAGAATGAGGAGGAATCATTTTGAAACCTATTGAATATTAAAAGGCCTGAATAGAGTGGGTATGGAGACGATGTTTCCTATAGTGGGTGAGTCTAGGGTCAGGGGGCAGAGCCTCAGAATATGGGGACATCCTTTTAGAAAAAAGAAGAATCCATAACTGCATATTGTGATAGCCAGCTAGACTGGAGATAATTAGGTAATTCTCTTTTAATCTATCTTGGTTATCATATGACTGTAAATTACTGGGATTTTATACACATAATTTCGACATAACTATCCTCTATTCACTTTTTTTCAAGAAATTGCACTGCTTTTATTGGGAATTGTTGCTATTTCTTTCGCCAAATGGTGGTGAATCTGTGGAATTCATTGCCACGGATGGCTGTGTCATTGAGTATATTTAAAGTGGAGGTTGATAGGTTCTTGGTTGGTCAGGGCATCAAAGGTTATGGGGAGAAGGCAGGAGAATGGTGTTGAGAGGGATAATAAATCAGCAATGATGGAATGGCCAAGCAGACGTAACGGGCCAAGTGGTCCAAATCTGCTCCTATGTTCTTATGGTTCATTGTGGATGATTTATTATCCCTCTTAACTCCATTCTCCTGCCTCCTCCTCGTAACTTTTGATACCCATACTAATCAAGGACCTATCAACCTCCGCTTTAAATATTCCCAATGACTTGTCCTGCACAGCTGTCTATGGCAACGAATTTCAAAGATTCACCACTCACTGGCTAACAAAGTTCCACCTCATCTTTGTTCTAAAACGATACTCTTCCAGTTTGAGGTTGTATACGATGGTTCTGGACTCTCCCCCTATAGATAACGTCATCTCTGTGTTCACTGTATCTAGGCCTTTCAATATTCAATAGGTTTCAATGAGATCCTCCCTCAGTTTTATAAACTCCAGTGAGTACAGGCTCAGAACCATTAAACAGCCTCACACCTTTCACTCCCAGAATTATTCTTGTGACGCTAAGCAAAGCTAGCGCATCCTTTCTTAGCTAAGAGGCCCAAAACTGCTCACAATACTCCAAGTGTGGTTTGATCAATGCCTTATAAAGCCTCAGCATTACATTCTTGCTTTTATATCATAGTCCTCTCAAAACGAATACTCGTATTGCATTTGTCTTCCTTACCCCTGACTATACCTGCAAGTTTACCATGAGGGAATCATGCACTAGGACACCCAAGTACCTTTTGCAACTCCACTTCTGAGTCTTTCACTGCTTCCTCAACACCATCTGCCCCTCCACCTATCTTTATATTATTCACAAATGTGGCCATAAAGCCATTAATTCTGTCATCCAAACCATTGACACATAATGTGAAAAGAAGTGGTCCCAACACTAACTCCTGTGGAACACCACTAGTCACTGGCAGCCAATCCGAAAAGGATCCCTTTATTCCCACTCGTTGCCTCCTGCCAATCAGTTAATGCTCTATCCATGTTAGTTTCTTTCTTGTAATACCATGGACTCTTATCTTGTTTAGCAGGTTCATGTGCAGCACCTTGTCAAAGGCCTTCTGAAAATCTAAGTGAAAAACGTCTACTGACTCTCCTGTCCTGTCTATCCTGCCTGCTATTTCATCAAAGAATTCCAGTAGATTTGTCAGGCAAGATTTCCCTTGAGAAAACCACGTCTTCAGGTTTCACTGAACATTGATCTGATTGGTAAAATTAATCCCGTAAAATGGTGAAGAATTGTATGAATCCATAACTGCATATTGTGATAGCCAGTTAGACTGGAGATGATTAAGTAATTCCCTTTTAATCCATTTTGCTTATCATACCACTGTAAATTACTGGGATTTTATACACATAATTTCAACATAACTATCCTCCATTCAGTTTCATTCAAGAAACTGCACTGCTTTTATTGGGAATTGTTGCTATAATTTCAGTGTGCTGTACAACTGAAGTTTTGCCGTGAGACATACGATCTGCCCAAACTTCAAACCACCGGCTGGTACAAATACTCCGCTCAGTAATGGACTTCAAACCACCGGCTGGTACAAATACTCTGCTCAGTAATGGACATCAAACCACCGGCTGGTACAAATACTCCGCTCAGTAATGGACTTCAAACCACCGGCTGGTACAAATACTCCGCTCAGTAATGGACTTCAAACCACCGGCTGGTACAAATACTCTGCTCAGTAATGGACTTCAAACCACCGGCTGGTACAAATACTCCACTCGGTAATGGACTTCAAACCACCGGCTGGTACAAATACTCTGCTCAGTAATGGACTTCAAACCACCGGCTGGTACAAATACTCTGCTCGGTAATGGACTTCAAACCACCGGCTGGTACAAATACTCCGCTCGGTAATGGACTTCAAACCACCGGCTGGTACAAATACTCTGCTCAGTAATGGACTTCAAACCACCGGCTGGTACAAATACTCCGCTCGGTAATGGACTTCAAACCACCGGCTGGTACAAATAATCCGCTCAGTAATGGACTTCAGCTTTTTGAAATTGGTGAAGCTGTGGACTTTTAGCAAAATTTTAGTTAGCTTTGTTGTAAAAGAATTTGGATTGGCACAAGTAAAAGAAAGCATGTGAATGTTTGACATGGGACGTTCCTACTTTGTTGCTGTAACTTCACAGCAATTTACAAAGTTATTGTAGCTGAATTGTGAGAAAATTCCTCACAGTTATTGTGATTTTTTTGATATCCAGTAGTGTACCAGAGTTTTATACAGTTGCAACATATCCTGTCGACTTTTGAACTAAATGCCTTGATTAATAAAAGCTTTCCATAAGCTTTCTTAACCACCTTATCAACCCACGTAGCCACTTTCAAGGAACTAAGAACTTGGTTTCCAACACTGCTCAGCAACACTGTTGAGGATCTTGCCCTTAACAGTGTACTGTCTCATTGTATTTGCCCTACCAAGGTGCAACACCTCACATTTATCTGGGTTAAACCCCATGTGCTATTTCTCTGCCTCATATCTGCAACTGATATATATATTGTGCTGCATTCTTTGCCAGTTTTCTACACAATCCACAACCACACCAATCTTGGTATCATCCTCCAACTTCCTAGCCCACTCACCTATGTACATTTTCATCCAGGTCAATTATCTACATCGCAAACAGCAGAGGTCCCAGCACAAATCCCTGCAAAACACCACTAATTACAGACCTCCAGCTCGAATAAATCCCTTCAACCACTGCCCTCAGTCTTCTATGTGCAAGCCAGTTCTGAATCCAAACAGTCTTAAACAACTTCCAACACAACATCCAACTTCTCTATTCAATACTTTGACTTACGAAGGGCAATGTGCCAAAAGCTCTCTTTATGACCCTATCTACTGTACCTGTGATGCCACTCTTAAGGAATTATGGATCTGTGTTCCCAGATCACTTTGTTCTACTGCAAGCCTCAGTGCCCTAATGTTCACTGTGTGAGTCCAGCTCGGTTTGTCCTCCCAAAGTGCACCTCACAATTGTCTGCAATAAATTCCATCTGCCATTTTTCAGCTCAGTTCTCCAACTGGTCTAGATCCCCCTGCACGCTTTGATAGTCCACTCTGCCCCCAATCTTAGTGTCACCCGCAAATTTGCTGATTCAGTTTACCACATTATCATCAACATCGTTGATATAGATGACAAACAACAAGAGTCAGCACCGATCCCTGCGGCACACCACTAGTCACAGGCCTTCAATCCACACTCTAGTTTCCCCTACAAAGCCAATGTCAAATCTTATTTACTACTACATCCTGAATGCCAAGCAAATGAATCTTCTTGACCAACCCCCCATATGGGACCTTGGTAAAGGCCTTGCTAAAGTCCATGTAGACAACATCCACTGCCTTGCCTTCATCAACATCCCTGGAAACTTCCTCAAGAAACTCTGTAAGATTGGTTAGACATGACCTACAACCTACAAAGCCATGCTGACTATCGCCAATCAGTTCCTGTCTAACCAAATACTTATATATCACGTCCCTTAGAAAACCCTCCATAACTTACCCACTGCCAATGTCAGGCACACCAACCTATAATTTCCCAGCTTACTCCTAGAGCCTTTTTTAAACAACAGAACATTACCTATCCTCTGATCCTCTAATCCCTCACCCATAGCTAAGGACATTTTAGGTACCTCTGCCAGGGCTCCTGCAATTTCTGCTCTAGTCTCCCACAGGGTCCAAGGGAACACCTAATCAGGCCCTGAATGGTTATCCACCCTAATAAGCCTCAGGACAGCATGGACCTCTTCCTCTGTAATCTGTATACAGTCCATGCCCTCACTGCAGTTCTATGGAATCTGTTCTTCTCCCGAGTAAATACAGATGCAAAAAATGCATTTAAGACTCCCCCATCTCTTTCGGCTCCACACATAGATGACCATGCTGTTCTTTCAGAGGACCAGCTTTGTCCTTTTTGCTCTTAATATATCTGTAGGAGCCTTGGGTTTCTCCTTCACCTGCCTGCTAGAGCAACCTCATGTTTTCTTTGAGCCCTCCTGATTTCCCTCCTAAGTGTTCTCTTGTATTTCTTATACTCCTCAAGTACCTCATTTGCTCCTGCCTGCCTATACCTGCTATGCACACCTTTCAGTTCTTAACCAGGGCTTCAATATCTCTCAAAAACCAAAATTTCTTAAATGTTAACTTTTATTCTGACAGGAACATAAAAATTCTGTGCTCACAAAATTTCAGTTCTGAAGGCCTTCTATCTACCAGGCACACCTTTGCCAGAAAACAACCTGTCTCAATACACACTTGCCTCATCCTTTCTGATACCATCAAAATTGGACTTTCTCTAACTTAGAATCTCAGCCCAAGCACCAGACCTACCCTTCCCAATAAATTCTCTTACTATTGCTTCTTTCAGTTAGTCCTGACGAAGGGTCTCAGCCCGAAACGTCGACTGTACCTCTTCCTAGAGATGCTGCCTGGCCTGCTGCATTCACTAGCAATTTTCATGTATGTTGCTTCCCCATAAATGTTTTGAAACCAATGGAATTCATAATAAGCAATACACACAAAATGCCGGAAGAACTCAGCAGGCCAGGCAGCATCTATGGAAAGGAGTACAGTCGCCATTTCGGGCCACTTTTCCATAGATGCTGCCTGGCCTGCTGAGTTCTTCCAGCATTTTGGGTGTGTTGCTTGGATTTCCAGCATCTGCAGATTTTCTCTTGATTGTGATTGGAATTCAAGTTAATACCGTAGCCACTGTTCTAAAGTAACCCAAGTATGTACCTAACTTTAACAAAATGGACTCTTCTGACAAGAGTCAGTCTCTTGTGAAAGCCTGTTTGCAGTTATCCCACCATCGACCTCAACACAGGAAAAACAATGCTGCCACATCTAAGCCTCATCTAATTCACCAACTAATACCCCCAAAGCCTCAGGCACCAGGCTTGAGCTCTAAAGTTACACTAAGTATTTCTACTACAACAGCCAGGGGATGGCATGAACAATACCTGGCTCTACGTAACAAGTGATTTGAACATTTGGATTGTGCCTATCTCCAGAAAGTATTCATCAACCATGAAGTCTGTGAAGATTATTCAAATTCCCTGTAAAATGTCTTTGCTACATTTATCTCTAATTATCTGATCTATACAATGCTGTGCTTTACCACTATTGTTTGAAAGTTCTGGACAATTCCGCCGATGTTTTCTGCCCTTTGCTGTTTAACTATTCTGTATTTAAACTGATCAACACCCTTTCTCTCAATTCTGAATTTTCAAGGCTACTCTCAAATTCTTAAACTTTATCATGTTGACATCATGTTTCCATAATAACTGTTAGATCATTTCCATTTATTTTTATTTATATAATCAGTATGTTGGCCTTGTTATGAATGCTCACAGATTTAGATATCAATTCTTCAAATCTAACTTTTACCATTTTCAAGTCAAGTCATTTTTTATTGTTATTTCAACCATAACTGCTGGTACAGTACACAGTAAAAACGAGACAATGTTTTTCAGGACCATGGTGCTACATGGACAATACAAAAACTTCGCTGAACTATGTAAAAAAAAACAACTCAAAACTACACTAGACTACAGTCCTACCCAGGACTGCATAAAGTGTACAAAACAGTGCAGGCATTACAATAAATAATAAACAAGACAACATGCACAGTAGAGGGCAGTAGGTTGGTGTCAGTCCAGGCTCTGGGTATTGAGGAGTCTGATGACTAGGGGGAAGATTTGTCTTCTGACTTTTAACTACTAAGGTTACATGCTTTAATCATCACTCATTTTGTGACTCTGTACTATCTTCTTCAAATTTCTCTTCAAATGAATCCTTCCTCCTTCCCTTCCCCATTTAAAGTTTGATCTGCGCTCTTAATAATTCAAACTTATACCAGCTTGATTGAAATTATACCTGTCTCAGCAGAGTATCTTCCTCTTTCTTCCTCCAGTCCTGGAAAAGAGTCTCAGCTCAAAAACATCAACTGTTTATTCTTTTCCAAGGATGCAGACTGGCCTTCTGAGTTCCTCCATTATTTTGTGTGTATTACTTTTATTTCCAGCTTCTGCAGGTTTTCTCTTGTTTGGTCTTCCTCCTTCCCCAGGACTGGTACTAGTTCCCCATGAATTTAAGCCCTTTCTTTCATGCCAGATCTCACTGATCTCAATTTATTGTGATGCAACAGTAATCCAAAGATCCAAGGTTCAAAGGTTCATTTATCATCAAAGTATACAACTCTGAAATTCTTCAGATGGCCACAAAACAAAGAAAGGAAAGAATGGCAGCACGATCATCAATCCCCCAAATCCCTCCTCCCCACACAAAATCCCCCTCCACTGCACACAAAAAAAATGAGAAAGATTGGGCGAAAAACACAGAATATAAAACACTGTCAGACTGAAAAAAGTCTATATAGTCCAAGTCCATATCCAGGCACAGTGGAAGGCCTTTCCCTCTCCGGCAAGAAGCGCTCACAACAGCGATCAAAAGGCAGTCTCCCCTCTCCACTAGCAGAGCAATCCCACCAGTGATCAAAAGGCAGTCTCCCCTCTCCTGTAGCAGACTGATCCCCTTGCAATAAAAAGACAGTCTCCCCATTCTGCTAGCAAAGCAGTCCCCCAGCGATCAACAAGGCAGTCTCCCCTCTCCACTAGCAGAACAATCCCCCAGCAATAAAAAGGCAAGCAGGCACTCACCTGCCGCATTCACCTCGATGTTTCAATCTCCCTCGGTCATTTTAATCAGCGAACGATGGAAGCTTAGTTGGCAAAACGGAGTTGAACATGTACTCACGCCCCATTCTGCGGCCTTCTTGCCACGAGGTCCCCGCATGCTGCCTCTGTCTCCCGGAATTCTCTCTTATTCCTTTGTCATTCTGCTTTATAGCTTGGACCTTAGCTGTTTCTATACCTTCAGCAACTTCTTCTTCTTTGTCCCCCATACATAATTGACTGCAACATCAACAACAACATGTGGAACTTTCCATGCCCCAGCCATTAGGAAGTATTCTTAACCCTGGCACCTAGTAGTCAATACTGGTGTGAAGTGATGTAAATGCAAGCTTTTTCAGCAATGTCCGCGGATAAGCTTTGCAACCTTATGTTCTATCAGAACATGAGAAACAGGAGCAGGAGTAGGCCAATTGGCCCATTGAACCTATCCCACAACTCAGCAAGATCATGGCTGGTCCAGGTTTGGGTCTTCACACCACAACTTGCTCAGCCATACACATTGTTTCCATTTGAGTTCAAATAGTTTTCACTATATTCATTGGTTCCTCCTCCACCTCACTCTGAGAGAGATCATTCCAAAATACATGACGTTCTGAAAGGAGAAATTCTTCCACAGCTTTCTCTTAAATGGGTAACTCCTTATTCTGAAACTGCGTCTGCAAGTTCTAGATATGGTGTACAAGAAAGGGATCGCAAACTTTGTGTCATGGTGTCAGGACAACAACCTTGCCCTTAATGCCAGCGAGATAAAAGAGTTGGTTGTTGACCTAAAGAAACTGTGTAGTGGTGGGGGCGGGGGGGGGGAGTGGGAAATGGATAAGGTAGGGAGGGGAACACAACCCTATCCTCAGCAACAGAGCTACTGTAGAGATGATTGACAGCTTCAAGATCTTTGACATCCACATCACCACTATTATCACCTGGCCCCTTCCTGATGAAACAAGAATTAAGAAAGTGCATCAGCATCTTAGATGATTTGGAATATTCACAAGGATTCTCTCAAACTTCACCATTGAAATTATTCTGTCAACTTATCACATCCTGCTCTCCTCTGGACTGGTGAAACCTGCAGACAGTGGTAAGCACAGCCCGGTCCATCTCAGGCTAATCACTTCCATTCATCCAGTCCACCTACATAAAGTGTTGCTTCAGTAAAGCTAATAATATCATCTCTTTTCCCATTCCCTTTTCTCCCCGTCTTCTGCAAGAAGATAGAGAAGCCTAAAAGCCGGGATGTCAAGTATCACAATCAGTCTCTTCCTCACTGATGCCAGATTCTAAGCCAATCACCTCCTTCACACCCCCTTCCTAGTGGTGCTGCCATGTTCCTGTATTCCTGAATTTACTTTTCTTGGTTGTTTTCATCACTTTTTTCACGACTTCAGATCCCCACTACCACCTGAACATTCTCAATATTGCTTTCAGTTCAAGTACATCTTGAATTTAAATATTAAAAAAGGATGCTAAATGTGCATACTACAGGAACGATCCCAATAGCACAACTAAAGTGGCATCAGAGTTTCCCCTATCATTATCCTCCATATCCTTTATAATAAACACTTCACTCACCTTGATTTCCCCTATCATTATCCTCCATATCCTTTAGAATAAACACTTCACTCACCTTGATTGCACCTCTCGCACCCTCCCTTTACATCAGCGGCACAGCAACTCCTGAGAGTGCACATCACACACAACCTCTCATGGTCCCAGAACACATCTGATGCTATCAAGAAAGCTCACCAATGCCTCTAATTTCTGACGAGGCTGAAGAGAGCTGAACTTTGCACATCCATACTCACGTCATTCTACAGATGTGCAGTAGAGAGTGTTCTAACAAGCTGCGTCACTGTTTGGTAGGGAAACGGGACCACTGTAGACAGGAACACTCTACAACAGCTAGTCAAAACTGCTCAACGCATCATTGGCACCAGCTTACCCACCATCAAGGACATATATACAAAAAAGTGCCAGAAAAGGGCCAGTAACATCATGAAGGATCCCACCCATCCTGTTCATGGGCTGTTTGTCCCATTCCCATCAGGAAGGAGGCCATGTAGCATCACCAAGATCACCAGACTCAAAAATAGTTACTTTCCCCAAATAGTAAGACTGATCAACACCTCCACCCACTAAGTCCACCACTACTTTACTATTTCCCATCAGTTACCTTATCTACAGCCTAGCATTACTTTATGGACATACAACCGATCTATATACAGTATCTAAACTACTTTATGTATTTATATTTATTGTGTGTTTTATTATTATTGTGTTCTTTATCTTTTGTGTCTTTGTTGTGCTGCATCGGTTCTGGAGCAACAGTTATTTTGTTCTTCTTACCCTTGTGTACAGGGAATGACACTAAACCATCTTGAATCTTAAATTACGTGATGCTTCTGCATGAACTAGTCACCCGTCACCCAGATCCCTTTGTACTGCAGCATTTTGTGGTCTCACTCTACTTAAATAATAATTCATTTTCTTGATCCTCCTTTAAAATGGGATAGCCTCATATTTCCAAACATTCACTTAACCTGCAACTTCTTTCCCACTCAGTTAATTTATCTTCATATGTTTACAGGCTGTTTGTGTTCTCTTCATTGCTTGCTAATCCACCTATTCTTGCATCAGTAAAGTTGGCCACAATAAACTTCAAAGTTCAAAGTAAATTTATTATCAAAGTACATAATGTCACCATATACAACCCTGAGATTCATTTTCCTGCAGGCATACGCAGCAAATCTATAGAATAGTAACTACAACAGAATCAATGAAAGAACAACCAGAGTGCAGAAGACAACAAACTACAATTGCAAATATAAATAAGTAGCAATAAATAACAAGAACATGAAATAGCAAGATAAAGAGTCCTTAAAGTGAGATCATTGGTTGTGGGAACGTCTCAATGGATGGGCAAGGGAGTGTAGTTATCCCCTTTGTTCAGTAGCCTGATGGTTGAGGGGCAGTAACTGTTCTTGAATCTGGAGATGAACGTCCTGAGGCTCTTATATCGTCTACCTGATGGAAGCAGCGAGAAAAGAGCATGGCCTGGGTGGTGAGGATCTCCGATAATGGATGCTGCTTTCCTACAATGGCGTTTCATGTAGTTGTGCTCAATGGCTGGGAGGACTTTACCTGAGGCCGAACCCACCACCTTTCTTAAGATTTTCCATTCAAAGGCATTGCTGTTTCCATACCAGGCCATAATGCATCCAGTCAATTTGCTCTCCACTACACACCTATAAAAGCTTGTCAAAGTTTTAGATGTCATGGTGAATCTCCGCAGACTTCTAAGGAAGTAGAGGCACTTCCATTCTTTCTTTGTAAGGTGGGTCCAGGGCAGATACTCTGAAATAGTAACACCCAGGAATTTAATGCTGCTAACTTTCTCCACCTCTGATCCTCCAATGAGAACTGGCTCATGGACCTCTGGTTTCCCTCTCTTGAACTCTACAATCAGTTCCTTGGTCTTGTTGACTTTGAGTGAGAGGTTGTTGTATGACACCACCCAGTCAAATTTTCAACCTCCCCCCTTTAGGCTGATTCACCCACCACCTTTGATTTGGCCCACAAAAGTGGTGTCATCAACAAATTTGATTATGGTATTGGAACTGTGTTTAGCCACACAGTGATAGGTGTAAAGCAAGTAGAGCAGGCAGTTAGGCACACAGCCCTGTGCTTCACCTGTGCTGATAGAGATCATGGAGGAGATGTTGTTGCCAATCCAAACTGACTGGGGTCTACAAGTGAGGAAATCTAGGATCCAATTACACAAGGAGGTATTGAGGCCAAGGTCTTAGCGCGTATTGATTAGTTTTGAGGTAATGATCGCATTGAATGCTGAGCTGAAATCAATAAAGAACATCCTGATGTATGCATCTTTGCTGTCCAGTTGTTCCAGGGTTGAGTGAAGAGCCAATGAGATGGGATCTGCTGTGGACCTTTGCTCCAGTACACAAGTATGGTCAATTCTCATTGGTGCTCCAATGTGACGATTCTGTTGAAATCGTCAAATGCAGACCATTCTATTTGCCTCAGGAGTCCTCATCTGTGATCCTGACCGCAGCTTATATATCACCAGCAGCCGACTATAAACAAGCACTCGCAACACTGGAGATCTGAATGACACCATGGTTGTAACAGACTCTATTAAAGCAGCTGTAGATAAGTGTGTCTGCACTAAATCATTCAGAAATCTTCCCCAATCAGAAGCCCTGGATGAACCATGAGATCTGAAATTTGCTGAGGGCCAGTTCAAAGGTATTCTTGTCTGGAGAACAAGAAATCTACAAGAGATGCAGGTATGATCTCTGGAAAGCCATCTCATGGGCGAAGTGGAGATTCTGGACTGGACTTAAATCAACGAGGGATACTTGACAGCTGGGGTAGGGCTTGAATGCTATCACTTCCTACAAAGTTAAGTCAAGCGACTGGGAGACAACAGAGCTTTGCTTCCAGATGAGGTCAATGTCTTCTATGCTCACTTTGATTATCAGAACATTGAGGAACCAATGCGTACCTCCACATCTCCTGACGATCCTTTGACTTCAGTATCTGAAGCTGATGTGTGGACTGCCTTTAGGAGGGTGAATCCAAGGAACGCATCCAGACCGGATGAGAAACTTAGCCATGTACTAAAGATCTGTGCTGACCAACTGGCTGGTGTGTACACTGAAATCTTTAACCTCTCTCTTCAGCAGTATGGGGTACCCACTTGCTTCAAACTGTCTCCAATTATATCAGTGCCCAAGAAGAGCATGGTGACCTCTTAATGACTATCGCCCACTTGCACTTACATCCATAGTGATGAAACATATCAGCTCCTTCCTGAGAGACGCTTTGTATCTGCTCCAATACATATGGTATCAAAATCCAGGCTGTTGTAGGTAATTGAGGGCAGAGCACTCCCATTAAAAAATCTCTAATGCCCTCGCAGTGCATATGTACAAAGCTATGCAGTAAATTAAACACTTTCTCAAAAAAATCCCTTGAGTTGGAAGTTTCAGGTTTTTAAAAAAAACTTTATTTATCGAGATACAGTGCAGAGTAGCCCCTTCCGGCCCCATTGCCCAGCAACCTCCAATAACCCCGATTTAACCCCAACCTAAACATAGGATAATTTACAATGAACAATTGACTTATCACCAGTATGCCTTTGGACTGTGGGAGGAAACTGGAGCACCCGGAGGAAACCCACATGGTTACGGAGAGAACGTACAAACTCCTTACAGACAGTGGCAGGGACTCATGATGCAACAATATCTTAACAATTAACATAATACTTCCTTCTAAATATTGTATATCTACTAAATGTTTACCAATATTAAAAAAATTAGACTCACAGATAACGCTGTTTCGATGGCAAATAAGAAGATGGAGATAGATGTCTTTTCACCGTGCGCTTCAATCTCAAATCCAAATTAATCCACACAGCAAAATAATATTAAAAAACAGCTTATGTAGAGGAAGTGATGTTCATATAAAATGAACTGCATCTGCAGACACCAGAACACATTCCGAACCCTGATTTTTGTTAATTAGGCATGTCCTTGTTCAAGCAGTAATCTTTAAGGACCATGCTTGATCTGAAAATTAAAAAAGAAATTGCAGATGCTGGAATTCTGTAATAAAATATAATCAGAATATGTTGTAAACATTCACCAGACCAGGCAGTATCTATGGAAAGAAAAACTCAGTCAATGCTTTAAGTTGAAGACTTCTGACAGAGCCTTATACACGGCACCTTATCAAATGCTTTCGGGAAATTCAAATAAATTTCATTAACTTATTTCCCTTTATTAATCCTATATGTTACACCCTCAAAGAACACTATCATATTTATCAACATCAGTTTCCCTTTCATGACACCACGTTGATTCTGCTTGATAGTCTTATGATTACTTTCCTGATAACAATTCCGGCATCTTCCCAATGATGCATGTTTGAGTAACACCCTCTGGTCTCCTGTTTTCTATTTGTCTCCATTCCTGAATGTAAGTTTTGAGGTTTTCCATTCTTCTGAGATTTTTCTGAAGTCTAGGGAATGTTTTAGATTTCCACAACCTAACCTATTTTCACTGCAGACACGTCCTCTAGGGCCCTACGATAAAGGTCATTGCATCGGTCATTAGCCCCTGGTGTTTTCTCCACAGACATTATTTTTTCTTCCTCCATGTAACCTCTTAATTACCTGTTATTATTAAATATTGTTTGTGCTTTCTATCTCAAAGTCTGCTCCCAAGAAATTATTAGAATCACTGCTATTTCTCTATATCCCAGTAGGAATTCACCAGCCTGATTCTCCAAAGTATTAACATTTACTAAGCTCGATTTCTTCTCTTTTTACATACAGTGGATTCCAGTTGATAGGGACACATCGGAACCAGCACATTTTGGCCCAATTGAGTGGCTTCCCCATTTAGTTGAAGTTTCATGGAAATAATTAAGTAAAGGCATCCGATAGTCTTGTGAGACCATGGATCTGCGCCTGGA
Organism: Mobula hypostoma; assembly: GCF_963921235.1. Taxonomy (NCBI): domain Eukaryota; kingdom Metazoa; phylum Chordata; class Chondrichthyes; order Myliobatiformes; family Myliobatidae; genus Mobula; species Mobula hypostoma. The sequence continues at coordinate 143,619,010 of NC_086098.1, forward strand.
AAGTCTTCACTCTCCAGGGCGCAGGCCTGGGCAAGGTTGTATGGAAGACCAGCAGTTGCCCATGCTGCAAGTCTCCTCTCTCCACGACACCAATGTTGTCCAAGGGAAGGGCATTAGGACCCATACAGCTTGGCACCACTGTCATCGCAGAGCAATGTGTGATTAAGTGCATTGCTCAAGGACACAACATGTACCCTCGGCTGGGGCTTGAACTCACGACCTTCAGGTCGCTAGTGAATTGCCATAACCAACTGGCCACGTGCCCACATGGAAATAATTAAAAAGGTACGATAAAGACAAACTGAGTAAAAAATTACGTATTTAAATGAAATACAGGACAACTTACAACACTACCAATAGCACTATTGTACTATAAAACTGTGTATAATTGTATCAATGGAGGAATTCATCCAGCACATGAACTGAACAAAATCATTGCAGAGACCTGGTATAGATAATGGACTGCCTTCGTACAATGCTATTGATGATTGCATCCTCCAACTCTTCATTTTCATTGTAACATTCAAAATGATTATCAATACCTTCAAGTCCTTCATAGTTCCTAACTTTCTGAAGTAGTGAAATCGTTTAATTTTCACTCCCGTTCATTTCTGGTACAGTATCTCCAAACCTGAATGCTTGAAAACAGTGAGCAAAACAGTTCTGAATTGTCTCGCTGCTTATTTCTTGACACTATCAGTGACAAAAATCACTGTTCTATTTTTTAGCACAAACACACACAACTGATGCTATTCAAAAACTGATCTAAGCACAGTGTAGTGTCTACAGCCTCACAAATGTGCACAACTTACAATAGTTAGAACCTGTTCGACAGAAGTCTCTTGCCCCTATTGGGTGCCATAGTGTCCCAAATAAATGAAGGAAATCCTGGCAATTTCTTTGATTAGTTTTTGTTCTTAAGAGAAATCCCAAAATAAGTGGCTGCCCAAACTAGCCGATGGCCCAATTAACCGGAACCCACTGTATTTGTATAGTACCTCTGTTTGTTTTTATATTATTTACTAATTTGTCTCTTTTTTCCCCTTTTCATTTTTTTTTGTCATCATTTACTGGTTTCTAAAACCTTTCCCAATCCACAAGCCTACCACCAATCATAGAAGATAGAACAGTACAGCACAGAAACAGGCCCTTCAGCCCACAATGTTGTGCCAAACCAAATAAATTAGCAATCAAATGGCCAACTAAACAAATCCTTTCCGTCTACACAATGTCTATATCCTTCCATTACGCTCATAATGATGTGCCTATCTAACCTTACCTTGAAAATCCCGAACGTATCTGCCTCTACCACCATCCCAGGCAGCACATTCCAGGCACCCTCCACTCTGTATAAAAAAAAACCCAGCCCCTCACATGTCCTTCGAACCTACCCCCTCATATTAAATGCATGCCCTCTGGTATTAGACATTTCTACCCTGGGGGAAAAAAAGTCTCTCTACTCTTTCTGTGCCTCTCATAACCTTATAAACCTCGGTCAGATCTCCTGTCAGCCTCTGCCACTCCAGAGAAAACAACCCAAGTTTGTCCAACCTCATATTATAATAGCACATGCCCTCTAATCCAGGCAGTACCTGGTAAAATTCTTCTGCACCTTCTCCAAAGCCTCAACATCCTTTCTATAATGGGGCAATCAGAACTGTACATAATGCTCCAAATGCAGCCTAACCAAAATTTTATAATATATATTTTTAATCTTCACAATTACTCCCATTTGAAATCACCTTTACTTTCTTAGTTAGCAATATATGATGCATTGTTATAGGTCTTTCCTTTCTCACCAGAATATATTTTTACTGAGACTCATGAAATATCCTACTAAATGTCGAACACTGCTGATGTATTGGCTTACTGTTAGAACTTTTTCCCCCCAGTCCAGTTTAGCCCATCTGGCTCGAATGTAATTGATGAATTACATGAATACCCTGGTTACCAGAATCTGGTGGATTGCGAGGGTAGATGGTGGGTTGAGAAATCTGGCATGGACTACATGGTGAGCAGCAGAAACTGTGGTGCTGTTAGTTGGTGGGTGAGGTGAGGCGGAGGGGGTGGTGATAACACGTGTGGACCTGTTAATGGTGAGTGAGGGGACGCATTGACCCCGGGTGCGGTGAAACGCAAGCGTGAAGCAAAAACTTTTTTTCTTCTTCTGAAGTTTAATGGTGGTTGGGAGACCACCATGAGGTGCATTACCACCACCTATTGAGATGGAGTGTGGAGCAAAGAGACAGGAAGTACACCCACAATTCTACGTCCTCACCCCAAAAACTCAAGTAATATCAAAACATTTAATGTTTTTCAGAAAATCAAATAGCCACTTATATACTTTATGATGGCAGTGATATCCTAACATTCCATGTTAAACTGTGTCTGTCCCAAAGATCTCAATTTAACAATTATGTTTCCCTTGCACCTTATTGGAACTGCATTCAAACAATCCATGCAATGCTGTTTCTTAACCAGGGCAGTCCCTACAAATGCCTGAATCATGCACATTAATTCTGAACAACCTAGTTTGTCCAATATGTAAACGTGCAAGTATAACTTCTCCCCTCTTTTACACCCATCTCCCAATCGAGCTTCCACCATCCTTTGAATTTCTTTTCCTTATCCCAACTTTGCTGTCACAGAGATCCAGTTGATTTTTCAGTTTATGTCTTTCACTTTCCCCTTATGCAAAGGCACCACCACATTTACATCCTTAATTTTAAGTGATTGTTTGGCTAGAATGTCTGCCACCTTGTTTCCTTCAATCCCAACATGGGACCCATAAGAAGTGGAAACACAATCCTAGACCCTGCAGCTTCAATCTCAAGAAGAAAGTCTCGCCTACAATTGGAAATACCTGTTTTAATAGATGTCAAAACCAAGAATAAATCAGAACACAGAAGTACCCAATCAAGGCATAATCTTCGACTATCATCCCTAAACTAAAATGGTAGCAACCATCAGACATGAATACTGACAGTTTGTCTTAAAATCTTTCCTTCATAGTCACCTGAAATTTGGAACATGAACAGAAACACCTGACACCGGATCTTTTGAACCACCTGTACAGCTAAGTAAGAAGGCATATCTGCCTTGTGTATCAACCACAGGCAAAAGGAAAGCAAACCGACAGAGCGACAGAAAAGGGTACACTGGGTCAATATGGGATCTAGCGTTACAACGCGTAACAGGCCAATCGACCCATTTAGTTAGCGTCGAACCATTTAATTTGCCTGTTTCCATCGATCTGCACTGGGACCATAGCCCTCCAAACCCGACCATCCATGTACCGCTCCAAACTTCTTTTAAGCGTTGAAATCGAGCTCTTATGCACCACTCGCGGACATTAAATAACACAAGATTTTGTGCCTATTCATTTCCCATCCACCCTAAACCGAAGACTTCACTAATGAAGCTCTTCCGACACTCTACCCATATTGCTAATACTGGATGACCAATTTTATATCCCAATAAACCGAAGTGAAGACTGTCTCTGCCTGGACGCTTTCCCAGCTCCCGGCGCCGGGCCTGCGCGCAAGACGCGCCGGCGGAGGCGGGGCGGGACGGAGGAGCCGACAATGCGCAGTCGTTGACGCGTGTGCGGAGGGCGGCCGTCGGTAGTTGTACGCTCTTTGACAGGGAATCATGGCGCTTCACTACCCGGAGGCCAAGCGACTGGACAGTGTGAGTGGTTAGCGTGCACAATAGCGCCAAGGGCCCGGCTTTGCGTTCGGTCGGAGCCGTCCTGCAGGCAGCCCCGTTGCTGCTCCCGCTCCCGAACTGGCCGCTGCTTTGTTCGAGTAGTGGTTCAGATGGCGGGGAGGCTGTGTCTTTACATTCGTTCGCCCCAGTCCTTGTCCCTGTCTTCGCCAACACACCCTCCCCTCTCTTGCCCCATCCCGTGCCCCTCTCTCTCACCCTCCCCCTGGTGTCCCTCTCTCTCACTCTCCACCCCGCTGGTGCCCCTCTCTCTACCCCCCCCCGTGTCCCTTTCTCTCACCCTCCCCCTCTCTCTCACTCTCCACCCCCCCGTGCCCCTCTCTCTCACCCTCCCCCCTCTCTCTCACCCGCCCCCCTCTCTCTCACCCGCCCCCCTCTCTCTCACCCTCCCCCCTCTCTCTCACCCTCCCCCCTCTCTCACCCTCCCCCCCTCTCTCTCCCTCCCCCCCCTCTCTCCCTCCCCCCCTCTCTCCCTCCCCCCCTCTCTCCCTCCCCCCTCTCTCTCCCTCCCCCCTCTCTCTCCCTCCCCCCCTCTCTCTCCCTCCCCCCTCTCTCTCCCTCCCCCCTCTCTCTCCCTCCCCCTCTCTCTCCCTCCCCCCTCTCTCTCCCTCCCCCCCTCTCTCCCTCCCCCCTCTCTCTCCCTCCCCCCTCTCTCTCCCTCCCCCCCTCTCTCTCCCTCCCCCCCTCTCTCTCCCTCCCCCCCTCTCTCTCCCTCCCCCCCCTCTCTCTCCCTCCCCCCTCTCTCTCACCCTCCCCCCCCTCTCTCACCCTCCCCCCCCTCTCTCACCCTCTCCCCCCTCTCTCTCTCTCCCCCCGTGCCCCCTCTCTCTACCCCCCCGTGCCCCTCTCTCTACCCCCCCGTGTCCCTCTCTCTCACCCTCCCCCTCTGTCTCACTCTCCACCCCCCCGTGCCCCTCTCTCTACTCCCCGTGCCCCTCTCTCTCACTCTCCACCCCCCGTGCCCCTCTCTCTACACCCCCGTGCCCCTCTCTCTCACCCTCCCCCCTCTCTCACCCTCCCCCCGTGCCCCCTTCTCTCACCCTCCCCCGTGCCCCCTTCTCTCACCCTCCCCCGTGCCCCCTTCTCTCACCCTCCCCCGTGCCCCCTTCTCTCACCCTCCCCCGTGCCCCCTTCTCTCACCCTCCCCCGTGCCCCCTTCTCTCACCCTACCCCCGTCCCCCCTTCTCTCACCATCCCCCCGTCCCCCCTTCTCTCACCATCCCCCCGTGCCCCCTTCTCCCCCCCGGTGTCCCCTTCTCCCCCCCCCGGTGTCCCCTTCTCTCACCCTACCCCCCCCGGTGTTCCCTTCTCTCACCCTTCTCTCACCCTCCCCCCCCGTGTCCCCTTCTCTCACCCTTCTTCTCCCCTTCTCTCACCCTTCTTCCCCCCCCCGGTATCCCCTTCTCTCACCCTTCTCCCCCCCCCCGGTGTCCCCTTCTCTCACCCTCCCCCCCCCGGTGTCCCCTTCTCTCACCCTCCCCCCCCCGGTGTCCCCTTCTCTCACCCTCCCCCCCCCCGTGTCCCCTTCTCTCACGCTCCCCCCCCCCGGTGTCCCCTTCTCTCACGCTTCCCCCCTTCTCTCACGCTTCCCCCCTTCTCTCACGCTTCCCCCCTTCTCTCACGCTTCCCCCCTCTCTCACGCTTCCCCCCTCTCTCACGCTTCCCCCCTCTCTCACGCTTCCCCCCTCTCTCACGCTTACCCCCTTCTCTCACGCTTACCCCCTTCTCTCACGCTTACCCCCTTCTCTCACGCTTCCCCCCATGCCCCCTTCTCTCACTCTTCCCCCTTCTCTCACTCTTCCCCCTTCTCTCACTCTTCCCCCTTCTCTCACTCTTCCCCCTTCTCTCACCCTCCCCCCTTCTCTCACCCTCCTTCTCTCACCCTCCCCCCTTCTCTCACCCTCCCCCCTTCTCTCACCCTCCCCCCTTCTCTCACCCTCCCCCCTTCTCTCACCCCCCTTCTCTCACCCTCCTTCTCTCACCTTCTCTCACCCTCCTTCTCTCACCCTCCCCCCTTCTCTCACCCTCCCCCCCCGTGCCCCCTTCTCTCACCCTCCCCCCCGTGCCCCCTTCTCTCACCCTCCCCCCCGTGCCCCCTTCTCTCACCCTTCTCCCCCCTGTGTCCCCTTCTCTCACCCTTCTCCCCCCCCCGGTGTCCCCTTCTCTCACCCTCCTCCCCCCCCCCGTGTCCCCTTCTCTCACCCTCCCCCCCCCGGTGTCCCCTTCTCTCACCTTCCTCCCCCCCCGTGTCCCCTTCACTCACGCTTCCCCCCTTCTCTCACGCTTCCCCCCCCCCCGGTGTCCCCTTCTCTCACCCTTCCCCCCCTTCTCTCACCCTTCCCCCTTCTCTCACCCTTCCCCCCTTCTCTCACCCTTCCCCCCTTCTCTCACCCTTCCCCCCCTTCTCTCACGCTTCCCCCCCGTGCCCCCTCTCTCACCCTTCCCCCTTCTTTCACCCTTCCCCCTTCTCTCACCCTTCCCCCTTCTCTCACCCTTCCCCCTTCTCTCACCCTCCCCCCTTCTCTCACCCTCCCCCCGTGCCACCTTCTCTCACCCTCCTCCCCCCCCCCCGGTGTCCCCTTCTCTCACCCTCCTCCCCCCCCCGGTGTCCCCTTCTCTCACCCTCCTCCCCCCCCCCCGGTGTCCCCTTCTCTCACACTTCCCCCTTCTCTCACGCTTCCCCCCTTCTCTCACGCTTCCCCCTCGTGCCCCCTTCTCTCACCCTTCCCCCTTCTCTCACCCTCCCCCGTGCCTCCTTCTCTCACCCTCCCCCCGTGCCCCCTTCTCTCACCCTCCCCCCGTGCCCCCTTCTCTCACCCTCCCCCCGTGCCCCCTTCTCTCACCCTCCCCCCGTGCCCCCTTCTCTCACCCTCCCCCCGTGCCCCCTTCTCTCACCCTCCCCCCGTGCCCCCTTCTCTCACCCTTCCCCCCTTCTCTCACCCTTCCCCCCTTCTCTCACCCTTCCCCCCTTCTCTCACCCTTCCCCCTTCTCTCACCCTTCCCCCTTCTCTCACCCTTCCCCCCTTCTCTCACCCTTCCCCCCCGTGCACCCTTCCCCCCCGTGCCCCCTTCTCTCACCCTTCCCCCCGTGCCCCCTTCTCTCACCCTTCCCCCCCGTGCCCCCTTCTCTCACCCTTCCCCCGTGCCCCCTTCTCTCACCCTTCCCCCCGTGCCCCCTTCTCTCACCCTTCCCCCGTGCCCCCTTCTCTCACCCTTCCCCCCGTGCCCCCTTCTCTCACCCTTCCCCCCGTGCCCCCTTCTCTCACCCTTCCCCCCCGTGCCCCCTTCTCTCACTCTTCCCCCCTTCTCTCACCCTTCCCCCTTCTCTCACCCTTCCCCCTTCTCTCACCCTTCCCCCCTTCTCTCACCCTTCCCCCCTTCTCTCACCCTTCCCCCCTTCTCTCACCCTTCCCCCCTTCTCACCCTTCCCCCCTTCTCTCACCCTTCCCCCCCTTCTCTCACCCTTCCCCCCTTCTCTCACCCTTCCCCCCTTCTCTCACCCTTCCCCCCTTCTCTCACCCTTCCCCCCCTTCTCTCACCCTTCCCCCCTTCTCTCACCCTTCCCCCCTTCTCTCACCCTTCCCCCCTTCTCTCACCCTTCCCCCCTTCTCTCACCCTTCCCCCCTTCTCTCACCCTTCCCCCCTTCTCTCACCCTTCCCCCCTTCTCTCACCCTTCCCCCCTTCTCTCACCCTTCCCCCCCTTCTCTCACCCTTCCCCCCTTCTCTCACCCTTCCCCCCTTCTCTCACCCTTCCCCCCTTCTCTCACCCTTCCCCCCTTCTCTCACCCTTCCCCCCTTCTCTCACCCTTCCCCCCCTTCTCTCACCCTTCCCCCCCTTCTCTCACCCTTCCCCCCCTTCTCTCACCCTTCCCCCCTTCTCTCACCCTTCCCCCCTTCTCTCACCCTTCCCCCCTTCTCTCACCCTTCCCCCCCTTCTCTCACCCTTCCCCCCTTCTCTCACCCTTCCCCCCCTTCTCTCACCCTTCCCCCCTTCTCTCACCCTTCCCCCCCTTCTCTCACCCTTCCCCCCCTTCTCTCACCCTTCCCCCCTTCTCTCACCCTTCCCCCCTTCTCTCACCCTTCCCCCCTTCTCTCACCCTTCCCCCCCTTCTCTCACCCTTCCCCCCTTCTCTCACCCTTCCCCCCCTTCTCTCACCCTTCCCCCCTTCTCTCACCCTTCCCCCCTTCTCTCACCCTTCCCCCCTTCTCTCACCCTTCCCCCCTTCTCTCACCCTTCCCCCCCTTCTCTCACCCTTCCCCCCCTTCTCTCACCCTTCCCCCCTTCTCTCACCCTTCCCCCCTTCTCTCACCCTTCCCCCCTTCTCTCACCCTTCCCCCCTTCTCTCACCCTTCCCCCCCTTCTCTCACCCTTCCCCCCCTTCTCTCACCCTTCCCCCCCTTCTCTCACCCTTCCCCCCCTTCTCTCACCCTTCCCCCCTTCTCTCACCCTTCCCCCCTTCTCTCACCCTTCCCCCCTTCTCTCACCCTTCCCCCCCTTCTCTCACCCTTCCCCCCCTTCTCTCACCCTTCCCCCCCTTCTCTCACCCTTCCCCCCCTTCTCTCACCCTTCCCCCCCTTCTCTCACCCTTCCCCCCCTTCTCTCACCCTTCCCCCCCTTCTCTCACCCTTCCCCCCCTTCTCTCACCCTTCCCCCCCTTCTCTCACCCTTCCCCCCTTCTCTCACCCTTCCCCCCTTCTCTCACCCTTCCCCCCTTCTCTCACCCTTCCCCCCCTTCTCTCACCCTTCCCCCCCTTCTCTCACCCTTCCCCCCTTCTCTCACCCTTCCCCCCCTTCTCTCACCCTTCCCCCCCTTCTCTCACCCTTCCCCCCCTTCTCTCACCCTTCCCCCCCTTCTCTCACCCCCCCTTCTCTCACCCCCCCCTTCTCTCACCCTTCCCCCCCTCTCACCCTTCCCCCCCGTGCCCCCTTCTCTCACCCTCCCCACCCCCGGTGCCCCCTTCTCTCACCCTCCCCCCCCCCGGTGCCCCCTTCTCACACCCTGCCCCCGGTGCCCATCTCTCACGCCCTCCACCCCCTCCCCCGGTGCCCCTCTCTCCCATTCTAGAACTGGATCTAGTTCTGGATACTCCAGCCAGAGGAAACATCCTCTCCACATCCACTTTATCTAGTCCTTCCAACATTCGGTAGGTTTCATTGAGGTCCCCCCCAGCATTCTTCTAAATTCTAGTGAGCACAAGCCCAGAGCTGCCAAACCTTCCTCATATGTTAATCCCTTCGTCCCTGGAATTATCCTACATCCCCTCTACATGTCCCTTCTCTCCCACCCTCCCCCTACGTTCCCCTCTACATGTTGCCCCTACCCCCTCCCCCTCAAATCTCCTATTTTTCCTATCTATGGGCTTCCCTGCGGATGGCAGGAGTGTGATGCGTCGTTGGGTAAGAAGGCATGGAATGCATGCGTATCAGGGTTATGGAGCCTCTGTGAGATGGCGGGGGCGGTGGTGTTATATTGGGAATGTGATTGTGAGAATTCCTTAGTGTGTTTGGGAGGACCTTCAAAATGATTTGAGTCTGGGATCCATAACAATTCAACAAGGCAGGCAACATCTATCAAGGGGAATAAGCAGTTGATATTTCGGGCCAAGACCCAGATCTATCCACACTCAGGTTGGAGGAACAACATCTCATATTTCATCTGGGTAGCCTCCAACCTTCTAGGGCATGAACTTCGACTTCTCTAACTATTGGTTATTTCCCCTTCTCCTCACCCACCTATCACCTCCCCTGGTGCCCCTTCTCCTTCCCTTTCTTCCATGGTCCACTCTACTCTGCTATCAGATTCCTTCTTCGCTCCTTACCTTTTCCACCTCCCAGCTTCATCTCTCCTGCTCCCGCCCCCACCAGCCACATAGCTTCACCTATTACCTTCTTTGATGAAGGATCTCAGCCTGAAACGTCAACTGTTAATTCATTTCCATCAATGCTGTCTGACCTGCTGAGTTACTCCAGTATTTTGTGTGTGTTGCAGTAAATATTTTTTAGGTTAGTGCTAGTGATTGCATGTTTGCCATGTGTGAAGAGATTGAGTAGAAAGAAGAGATTTTATTGAAATTTATAAGATTCTTACACTGTTGGCAGAATGCATGCAAGGAAACTGTTTTCTTTGCTGATGAGTCTTATAATCAGCACAAAAATTTTCAAAATAAAGGAAAGACCATTTCAGACTGAGCTGAGAAATTTATGCACTCGTAGAGTGGTGAATCTTTGGAATTCTCTATCCTGGTTGGCTGTGATGGCTTAGTTCATTCGAAACAAACTGGGAAATTTCTGGACGTTTATAGTAATCAAGAAGAAACATTCCAACTCTTTGCCTTCTGCCAGTTAGTCAATTTTAGACCCTAAGACATAGGAGCAGAATTAGGCCATTTGGCCCAGTGCATTCACTCTGCCATTCAATCACACCTAATTTATTATCCCTTGTAATCCCACTCCCCTTGTAAACTTTGACGCCCTTACATATCAAGAACCCATCAATTTCTACTTTATATATACCAAATGATTTGGCCTCCACAGCAGTCTGTGGTAACAAATTCCATAGTTTCACCATGCTTTGGCTAAAGAAATTCCTCCTCATCTTTCTGTTCTGAAACTGTGTCCTCTGGTCCTAGATCCCACCATTATAGGAACCATCCTCTCCATATCCACTCTAACCAGGCCTTTCAATATTTGACGTTTCAATGAGATCCCCCCCCCCCATTCTAAACACCAGCCAGTACAGGCCAAGAGCCATCAAATGCTCCTCATTCTGGTCAACCTCCTCTAGACCCTCTCCAATAACAGGACATTTTTTTCTTACATAAGGGGCCCAAAACTGCTCTCGATACCCCTAGGTGTGGTCTGACCATTACATTATAAAGCCTCTGCATTACATTCTTGCTTTTAAATTCCAGTCCTCTCGAAATTAATGCCAACATTGCGTTTGTGCTCCTTGCCTCCAACCCAGTCTGTAAGCTAACCTTCAGGAAATCCCGCACAAGCCCTTTTGCACCTCTGATTTCTGAATTTGCTGCCTATTTAGAGGATGGTCTGTGCCTTAATTCCTTCTACCAAAGTATATGACCATACACTTCCCCAACCATATGCCATCTGCCACTTGGCCCATTCTCTTAACCTGTCCAAGTCCTTCAGCAGGCTCCCTGCTTCCTCAACACTGCCTGCCCCTCCACCTATGTTTGTATTGACAAAAAATTGGCCACAGTGCCATCGATTCCATCATTCAGACATTTGCATGAAAAAAAGTGGTCCCAACACCGATGCCTGTGGAACACCACTGCTCACCAGTGGTCAACTGGGAAAGACCCCGTTTATTCCCACTCTTTGCCTTTACCTGTCTGACAATCATCAGTCCATGTTAGTACCTTTCCTGTAATACCATGGACTCTTACCATCTGAAAAGACAAGTAAATAACATCCACTGACTCCTTTTTCAATCCTACCTGCTGTTTCTTCAAAGAATTTGGACAGGTATACCACATTAGAATCATAGAATCAAAGAAAACTACAGCACAGAAACAGGCCTTTAGTCCGTGCCAAACCATTTAATCTGCTGACTGTGTAAGACCTACCCTGGTTGGTGTTCCCAAAATGTAACACTTCACACTTGTCTGCATTAAATTCCATCTGCCATTCTTCAGCCTATTTTTCCAGCTGGTCCAGATCCTGCTATAAGCCTTGATGGTCTTCGCTGTCCACTACACCTCCAATCTTGGTATCATCTACAAATTTGCTGATGTGGTTAACCACATTATCAACTAGATCATTGATATAGATGACAAACAACAACGGACCCAGCACCGATCCCTGCGGCACTGCACCAGTCACAGGCCTCCTGTCAAAGGCAACTATCTACATCCACTCATGTACTCACTCACTGGCTTCTCCCTCAAAGCCAATGTGTAATCCAATTTACTACTTCATCTTGAATGCCAAGTGACTGAACCTTCTTGATGCCACCCATGTGGGACTTTGTCAAATGCTTTGCCTTCATCGGCTTTCCTAGTAACATACTCAAAAAAAAAATAAAGCACTCAGGTTTGGTTAGGCATGACCTACCACGCACAAAGCCATGCTGACTATCCCTAATCAATCCACATACTCAGTCCCTTAGAATACCTTTCAGTAACTTACCACTACTGATGTCAGGTTTACCAGCCTATCATTTTCTGGTTTATTCTTAGAACCCTTCCTAAACGGCAAAACAACATTAGCTATCCTCTGGGACCTCACCTGTCGTTAAGGATGATTTAAATATCTCTGATAGATCCTGTGCAATTTCTACATCTGTCTTTCACATCATCTGAGGGAGCACCTTGTCAGGCCCTGGGGATCTGTCCACCCTGATTTGTCTCAAGACAGCAAACACCTCGTTCGCTGTTATCTGTATAGTGCCCATGACCTCGTTGCTGCTTTGCCTCACTTGTGTAGACTGTGTCCATCTCCCGAGTAAATACAGATGCCAAAAATCCATTTAAGATCTCCATCTCTTTCGGTTCTATGCACAGATTGCCATCCTATTTTCCCTGAGGACCAATTTTATCTTTTGCAATCCTTTTGCTCTTGACATATGCGAAGAATTCTCTTTTGAATTCTCCTTGTCTGCTAGACTAACCTCATGCCTTCTTTCAGCCCTCCTGATTTCTTTTGCAAGTGTTCTCTTGCACTTCTTATACTTCAAGTACCTCATTTGTTCCCACCTGCTTATATCTGCTATGTACCTTTTTTCTTCTTAACTAGGGCTTCAGTGTCTCTTGAAAACCAAGGTTCTTCAAACCTGTTATTCTTGCTTTTTATTCTGACAGGCAAGTGTAAGATTTGTACTTCCAAAATTTCACTTTTGAAGGCCTTCCACTTACCAAGTACTCCTTTGCCAGAAAACAGCCTGTCCCAGTTCACACTTACCAGATCCTTTTGGAAACCTTCAAAATTGGCCTTTCTCCAATTTAGAATCTCAACCCGAGGACTAGACCTAGCCTTTTCCATTATTACCTCAAAATTCATGACATTATGATCACTAGATACAAAGTGTTTTCCGACACAAAATTCTGTCATCTGCTATACACTTTCCCATCTTTGCCTCCCTCCCTTCTTAAAGAGTGGAATGGCTTTTATTATTTTCTGCTCCTTTAGCGCCATTCCAGAATCTAGTGAATCTTGATACATCACTACCAATGCCTCCACAATCTCTTCAGCTACCTCTTTCAGACCCAGGGGTGTTGTCCTTCTGGTTCATTAGACCTTTCAGCTTCCCAAGAGCTTCTTTGTAATGGCAACTACATTATATCTGTCCCTCGACTGTCTCAAATTTCTGGCATGCTGCTTGCTGTCTTCGAAACTGACAACTAAGGCAAAATCCTTGCTCAGTTCATATGCCATGCCTTCATTCCCCATTACAGTCTTTGCAGCATCATTTTTCAGTGGTTGGGTGATCTCAGTTTTTTTACTATTTAAATATCCACAAAGCTTTTAGTATCGTCTTGCATTGTCAGCTAAAAATATTTCATTTTTTCTTTCCGGATTGCTTTTTAGTTGCCTTCTGTTGGTTTTTAAAGGCTTCCCAATCCTCTGGCTTCTCACTAATTTTTGCTATATTATATGCCCTTTCTTTTGCTTTAATGCTGTCATTGCCTTCCCTTGTCAGTTACGTTTGCCTCATCTATCCTTTAGAATGCTGCTGCTTCTTTGGGCTGACTGATCCTGTGTCTTCCAAACCACTCCCAGAAACTCCAGCTATTGCTACTTTTCTATCATTCCTGCTGGTGTTACCTTCCAATCAACCTTGCCCAACTGCTCTCTTGTGCCTCTGTAGTTCCCTTTACTCAGCTGTGACTCTGATAACATCTGATTTTGGCTTCTTCCTCTCAAACTACAGAGTAAATTCTATCATATTATAATCACTGCCTCCCTTTATCTGCAGATCTCTATTCAAATTTGGTTCATTACTCAACATGCAATCCTGAATAGCCGTTTCTCAAATGGGCTTGATCACAAGTTGCTTTAAAAAGGCATCTCTTAAACATTCTACAAATTGCTTCTCTTGAGATCCAGTACCAACTTTATTTTCTCAATCTACCTGCATATTGTGATCCCCATGACCATTGCAATATTGTTTTTTGTACATGCCTTTTTTATCTCCCATTTTAACTTATACCCCACATCCTGGCTAGTATTCAGAGACCTGTATATACTGTAACTCTCATTGGAGTTTTTTTTTTACCTTTGCAGTTTCCTAACTAATTACAAGGATTCTACATTTTCTGATCCCTTGTCACTACTTCCTAAAGGATATGACTTCAATTTTGCCAACACAGCAGCATCACACCTTCTGCCCATCTGTGTATCTTTTCGACAGAATATCCTTGAATGTTTAGCTCCCAGCTGGGATCTTCTTTTAACCTCAGCTCTGTGACGCCCACAGTCATACCTGCTATTGTCTAATGAAGGGTCTCGGCCCGAAACGTCGACTGTACTTCTTCCTATAGGTGCTGCCTGGCCTGCTGCATTCCACCAGCATTTTGTGTGTGTTGCTTGAATTTCCAGCATCTGCAGATTTCCTCGTGTTATTGTCTAATGCTGTTACAAGATAATCTTATTTTGTATACTCCATACATTTCATGGTAATGCCTTCAGTCCTGTATTCACTACCCTTCTTAATTGTTTGCGCATTGTATGAAGTTAAATTGTTATCCCTTTGTAAACTTGCTGTCATGTTCTTTATTCTGAAGACTTCATTAATGTCTCCTACACTCTTCTTCCATTTTACTTTATTCACACTTTTTCATCATGTCTGATTTGCCATAAGGCATGGGAGCAGAATTAGGCCATTCAACCCATCCAGTCTGCTCCACCATTCTGCCATGGCTGTTTTATTATCCCTCTCAATCCCATTCTCCTGCCTTCTCCCTGTAACATTTGATGCCCTGACTAACCATGAACCCACTATCCTCCACTTGAAATATATTTATGACTTGGCCTTCACTGTCGTCTGTGCCAGTGGATTCCACAGATTCACCACTCTCTGGCTAAAGAAATTCTCCTCATCACTGTAGAGAGATGCCCTTCTATTCTGAGGCTGTGCCCTCTGGTCCTAGACTTACCCACTAGATGAAACAGCCTATCCTCATCCACTCTACCTATGCCTTTAAATATTCAGTTGATTTCAATGAGATTCCCCCTTCATTCTTCTAAACTTCTGAGAGTTCAAGTCCAGAGCCATCAAACACTCCTCATATATTAACCCTTCCACATTCCCGGAACCATTCACATGAACCTCCTGAACCCTCTCTATTGTAAGTACATCTTTTCTTAGATAAGGGCCAAAACATGCTGATTTGTCACTATCTTTGGTTTTGTCTACAACAGTAGTGTCATCAACAAACTTAAATATGGCATTGGAGTTGTGGTTAGCCTCACAGTGAGAAGTATGAAATGAGAAGAGCAAGAGGCTAAGCATGCAGCCTTGTGGAATACCTGTGCTGATGATTGTAGAGAACATGTTGTCAATCTGTACAATCAAAAAAGCTACTTTGGTATTGGCTTTTATCTCAAAAAGGTTGTGATACAGGGGGGAAGACAACTGTATTTCAGCTGTTCCCCGTATTCAGATCTGGGCACAACATAATCTTTCAAATGACAGAGCTATTTGATAAGGTAAAAGCAGGGAAATGATTTCTAATTGGCTAATCCAGAACAAGAAGGCAAAATCTTAATTGGAGTTTGGCCATTCAGGAGTGAAACTGGAAGCACCTCCTGTTAAAGGACGAAGGAAGCTGGCATTTGAAATTTGGATGATAAATTTAGGTTTGCTGATAATGTCAAGAAATAGAAATCAAAGGTGGGTAAACAGAGCAAAGATAGAAATCAAGGATAATCTAACTCAGGTATGCAGCCTGCGGGCCATATCCGACCCGCGAGCAAATATTGGGATACTATGCTTATCCGGCCCGCGAGCAATTTTTCCTTATTCTGAGTGATTCACACGACCACACTGATGGACATGCATGGCATCTTGTTACACTGGCCCAGGTTCCGTTTTGTTCCAAACCAAACACTGGCAGATACGAATGATGGGAAGGCAGACTATCTTATTAACATATATTAGATACTTTCCATGCACGCGCAGGTTTTCAAATGGGATCGTTCAAATTTGTAAACAGAAACAGCGTCACTGTGTTTAAACAAGAAATCCACGTTAAATATCCAGATATTTACTGTACATGTCCTATGATACTTGTTGAATAACTCGTGTTTCGAAATAAAATCGAAGAAAAAAATTCCAATGGCAAAGAATGCAAAACGCAGGAAGGTAGACACTGAGTGCCGAAATTTCCAAGACACGTGGACACTAGATTACTTCATCGAGCAAGCTGGGAAACCAGTTTGTCTCATTTGCCTAGAAAATGTTGTTGTGAAGAAGGTGGCAAATATCAGGCGACGTTACGAGACCCGCCATAGTGGAAATTTTAACAAGTTTACTGGGCAAGCAAGGAAAGATGAAGCTGAGTGAATGAAGGCTAGTTTCGGAAAACGAACGTCACTTTTTGCCAAGAAAAGCAGTGAAAATGAAGGAAATGCCCATGCCAGCTACAAAGTCTCAAAACGTATTGCAGAAAAGATGAAGCCTTTTACAGATGGAGAGTTTGTCAAAGAATGTTTACTGGCAGTGGTGGATATTGTTTGTCCTGAAAAGAAATCTTTATTTGCATCTATCAGCCTGTCAGCAAGAAAGATCACATGGTGAGTTGAAGAAATGTCAGCAGATGTTAAAAGTTGTTTAAGGGATGCCTGCAACGAATTGCAATCTTTTTCAGTTGCGCTTGTTGAGAGCATAGATTTGAGAAACATTGCTCAACTTGCAGTGTTTGTGCGAGGAGTTGACCTCAACTTTTCAAATTTTTGAAGAGTTTATTCGATTAATTCCTATGAAGGACACGGTTACAGGAGCAGACATTTTTGAAGCTTTGTTGAAAATGATGTCAGAAATGAAACTTAATGTGTCAAAGCTAAGTGGCATCACAAATGATGGGACACCAGCAATGGTGGGACAGAAAAAAGGCATCATTGCATTGCTGCGAAGACAAATGGAAAACCTTGGAATCGCACAGAAACTGGTTAAAATTCATTGGATTATCCATCAAGAGGCATTATGTGCCAAGTCTTGGAAATTAAAGGATGTTATGGACATTGTTGTGAAGGCAGTGAACCTGATCCTATCTCGTGGATTGAATCATCACCAGTTTCAGTAGTTTTTGTTAGATATGGAGGCAGAATATGGGGACCTGGCTTATTTCTGCAGGGTTGATTTATCGACTGTTTGCATTAAAATTTTCTTTTTTCTTTTTTCTTTTTTTATTATACTTTTTTTCCTTTTTTATTATAGCTAATTTACCACCATTCAATGGATCATGTTCATACCTTTTATGTTTAAAGGTTCTTTGTGTCCTTTTAATAGATTCAAAAGATGCCTTGATTGAAATAAATTGCAACCAAACTGAGCTCTTTAATTAACACACATCAAAGTTGCTGGTGAACGCAGCAGGCCAAGCAGCATCTATAGGAAGAGGCGCAGTCGCCGTTTCAGGCCGAGACCCTTCGTCCTGACACGTCGACTGCACCTCTTCCTATAGGTGCTGCTTGGCCTGCTGCGTTCACCAGCAACTTTGATGTGTGTTGCTTGAATTTCCAGCATCTGCAGAATTCCTGTTGTTTGAGCTCTTTAATTAGTAATTGGCATCCTTGGTTAAGCACAGATGATTTTCTAGCACGCGTTATTCATTAATTTGAGGCAAAACATAACTAGATGTATTTAAATGGATAATTCCCATAGTTCAAGTTTTTTATGGCATTTATCTGGCCCACCGTCCGCTCATTAATACGCAATCCGGCCCATAGTGGTAAAAAGTTTGCCGACTCCTGATCTAATTGAACCATGGATGGCTTAAGACTAAGCTAGTCTCCTATAAATCACACCACAAGTGGTGGATCTTTAAAAAGTGAATGGAGAAATTAAAAAATGGCCATTTATCAACAGTCTAGACAAGACTGATGGTCTTGCATGGTTTTTCCCTTTAAAGTTAATGGGTGAAAAGTGTAATCAAATCGGGAAGAAGACGGAATAACATGAAGTGGAAGAGTCAGATGAGTAATTAAAAATATGAATAAAGGCAAATTTATAATCTGGAAATCTGAAATAAAATTTAAAAATAGTAGTTTTGGAATCAGGAGCGGCCAAGATCTGAAGCAACAGACAAATTGTTTCAAAGTGCAGTCATTCCATTGAGCATTAAACCACCATCTGCAAATCAGGAAAATAATGGTATCTGATTGCCTGGGTGAGTGCCATGCTAACAACACCCAAGAAGCTGAGCATCTTCCAAAGCAATTCCCTTCATTCCCTTTACCACTGATGGATCATTGCAGTAGAGTACACCATTTTGGTTGCTCAGACCTCTGCCTAAGTTCAACAAATACAACAAAGGCAACTTGGAGATGCTGTAATCTACAGGTTCTTCTCCAGGTTGTGTACCATTCTGTCTTGAAAATGTACTGATATTCCTTCACAGTTCTGTTCTGAATCCTGGAAACCACACCTCCCACCCCCCCACCCCCCATCAGCACTGGAGTAGCTTCTCCAGAGCAAGGCAACAGTACTCTCCATCACCTGAAAGGATAGTTTAAGGTCAGCCATAAATGTTAGGCATTACCCGCAGTGCCTGCATCCTGAAAAATGATGGCATGAAAACTCACTCAGCATTCTCATTCATGTATTTGTGGTTTAAGGAAAAGGACAAACTCCAGATGTCAGCTGTCATCATGCATAAACAGGTATCTAGTACTGTACCTGCATTATTTTGTGTCTTGCTGAATGATACCTAATTTTTTTTTTTGTTAATTGCAACGTCCATATGTGGCAATACCATGCGTAGCTCTGATACAAATTCTTGTAATTTGATAGTATGGGTACCGACATAGCATTATCTGGCACTGATTGCATGTAAGAAAGTATGGTCATTGAGTGTTGGCGTGTTAAGTTTTCAAGCAATCATTTAGCGTTTGTGGTGACCATTACCAAAATTTCACAGGCTTCCAGACACCAATGAAAATACGCCGTCTTCCCCCTTCCTTCCTTTCCAGTCTTGAAAAATGGTCTCGGCATGAAAGTTGACTGTTTATTCATTTCCATAGATCTGCTTGACCTGCTGAGCTCCTCCAGCATTTTGCGCATCGAGCACCTCTGCTTCATCTGCCAAAAGCTGAACTTGCTGGGGGCCAAACATTTTAATGCCAATTCCTGTTCCCATTCCCATTCCAACACGTCAGTCCATGGCCACCTCTTGTGCCAAGATGAGGGCACCCTCAGGGTGGAGAAGCAGCAGCTTATATTGTGTTTGGGTAGCCTCCAACCTGATGGCATGATTATCGATTTCTTTGTTTTGGTAAAAAAAAAATTCCCTCCCTCTCCCTTCTTCTATTCCCCACTCTGGCCTCCTACTGCTTCTTACCTGCCTATTGCCTCCCACTGGGTTCCCCCGCCCCCCTTCCTTTTTTCCTATGGTCCACACTCCTCTCCTATCAGATTTCTTGCTCCTCTCTTTACATTTTCTACCCACCTGGTCTCACCTATTACCTAGCTATATTCCTTTCCTTCCCCTCCCACAACATTTTTATTCTGATATCTTCCCCCTTCCTTTCCCATTCTGAAGAAGGGTCTCAGCCTGAAGCATTGACTGTTTTGTCATTTCCAAAAATGTTACCTGACCTGCTGAGCTCCAGTAACATTTTGTGTGTGTTGCAATGAAAATAGGTATCAAATTACTTGTATCAGATTCAAACTGTTTGTTGAGATCTAACTGTATCAGTTTTCATATCAGAACTTGAAGACAAAAGATTGTTCCTGATCCTGTTTATTCTTTCACTGAAACCCGTTTTTTTGCAACTTGAAATGTATTCTTACATGCTTTATACTGTCAATAATGTAAAGCAACTTTAATACATAGAATTCTTTTTTTATTTGCAAACTAATAAATGCTGACTGGTTAATTTATTATTCTTATTTAATCTCTACTGAATGCATTACATTTGTGGACCAGGATTTTAAATTGGGGAAGTGACATCTTCAGAGACAACTGGCCTAGCAAGAGGGTTAATGGTGGTGGACATGGAAAAGGGAGAAGAAAAGGGAGAGGGTTGAATGAATGGTGCTAACATTAAGATTTTTCATTAGCATGCACGGATTAGTGTGGAATCTACGAACTCGTGAAGTTGAAGGCTGCAGAGTTTATTTTATGCAGTCCATACTGAAAACAGCTGTTAGAATTGACATCAGACAAGTTATCTGGATGCTTCAATTGCAAAATCAGGATGCATTGGGGAGACCCGTTGTAAATTGGGGGACTGCTTTGAAGAGCACCTCTGCTCCATCCACCAAAAGTGGCCAGACATTTTAATTTCAATTCCCATTCCCCTTCCGACATGTTGGCCCATGGCCTCCTCATGTTCCAAGATGAGGCCACCCTCAGGGTGGAGGAGCAACACCTTATATTCTGTCTGGGTAGCCTCCAACCTGATGGCATGAATATCGATTTCTCCTTGTAGTAAAAAAGATTACCCTCCCCTTCTATTTTACCTCTTCTCGCCTGCCTATCACTTCCCCCAGGGTCCCCTCCTCCTTCCCTTTCTCCTGCGGTCTACTCTCCTCTCCTAGCAGATTCCTTCTTCTCCAGCTCTCGACCTTTCCAACCCACCTAGCTTCACCTATCAGTTAGTTCCTCCAGCATTTTATGTGTGTTGCTCAGAACGCATTTATTCAGAATTATCAGGTCAGCAAAATCACTTTTAAAACGTAATATTAATGTGCCATAATGAGGATTTATTTTTTTCATCATTTTTGCATTTCTGTTAGCAGATTGATGACTATCATGGATGCAAGATTCCTGACCCATATAAATGGCTTGAAGATCCTGATAGCGAAGAGACTAAGGTAAGTAAATGATTTATATGATAATATTTGGAACGAAAACCAAGTCTGTAATGTCACATTGAATCAGGTTCACAGGTCCGGCAAGTGAGACAGAAAACTCTGACTGCGAGTAAGTATATTAATCATTTATTTACAAATATTAAAAATTCAACCACACATTCATGTTCCCCAAGTTCCAGAAACTACAAAGTTGAATATTCATCAAACATACGCAGCATACTTTTGCAATGGTTATGTGTATCAAAGGAAGAGAGGGCAGACCTCTGCCGTGTGCTATTTTATGTCCGGGTTATTTGAATATGGACACTAGGCTAACCAATGGGAAATGCAGCTGCAGTTTCTAATCTAACCAATCATGACAAAGTGAGTTTCAACAACCCAAACAAGCCATGCCCCCCCCCCCCCACCCCTTGCAGGACACTGTAAAACTTAATAACCATTGTACTTAAACGTATTTTAAGTATAATTGTGCAGTATTAGATTTTGAAAATTTTCCTTGAGTGAAGAAGAAAACTAAATCCATTTTTGTTTTCAGATAGTTCCATTTTAATATCAGAGAATGTATATAGTATACAACCTGAAATTCTTACTCTTCACAGACATCAGTGAAAACAGAGGAGGACCCCAAAGAATGAACAACAGAAAAAACATTAGAACCCAAAGCCCCTTCTCCCATTCCAATGCACATACAGCAGCAAAGCATCAACATCCCCTCTCCCTTCCCTCACCCATTCAGCAGAGAGTGTCAACACCCAGCACCCACCAAACAAGCAATAGCAAAGCCCCCAGAGAGACTATGATCTCCAGTCAACAAAAACTATTGTTTATCTGACAGTTTGTCATGCCACGGGCTCTCTCTCACTAACAAGGGACAAAGGGATGTCACCCACTTCACAACAAAAGAGGAGACTAACTAACAGTCACTGTTTGTTACAAACAAACAGTCTACCACATCGCTTTTTGTTCGAAATTCTCCAACTTGAGTATTGGCAGCAAGCTCTTCCCATCATTTAGAGGGACAAGGAGCAATCACTCAAGTACAGAGACCTCCGTTCGCAGCATCCACCGCCACAAAATCCGGATGTTCCTTCTTCCGCAATGCCTCACTTGGCGGCACCAGCCTGGAGTCGTTTGTCCCCAGGGCTGCACCCCGGAGGCGCCATCTTCCAGGCCACTCCTGGATACGTCGAAAAACGGCTGGTCAGTGAGCTCTGGTAGCAGGAACTCATCCGCCATGAAAGACTGCAGTTTGAGTGCAGCCACAGGTCATGGACTTCGACAGAATCCTAGTTACCTTGAAACAGAAAAAAAAGACATTAAAGAAAGGAATGATGAGCTCGAAGCAGCAGCCATTTGGTGCCATCTTAGCTCCACTTCCTTTTGGATTCATATTGAAAATTACCGTTCAGAGTTCCTGGAGGGCAGATTTAACTGCAAGCTTCAAAAGCAAATTGAATAATACTTGGAGGTTTAACAAGACAGTATTCCAGGTTAAGATTAACGGAACAGGACAAATTGGATAATTTTACCAAAGAACAACCACAGACATGATCAGCTGTCTTGATTCTTTTATATTAAATCTTCTATGTCTGTATACTCTGGACTGCCTCCATTTTATTCTTTGGGTCATACATCAGCTCACAGATATCATATGTGGTATTCCTGAGGGCTTAACCACTTTTTATTCTAAATGTACTTCTAGGAGAGAGCATCTCTTGAATGGTGTGAAGTATTTCAGAATTTGATTTGTTACTACTGATGAGAAATTTGTTGGTTTGCAGCAGCAGTACAATGCAATGAGGTAAAAATTTATAAATGACAAGAATAAATAGTGCAAAAAAAAAAGGAATGAGGTAGGGTTCAGAAATATGATGATGGGGGTGAAGAATATGTTCTTAAATCATTGAGTGTGGGCCTTCAGGCTCTTATACCTTAACCCCAATAGCAATAAGGAAAAAAGGGCACGTGCTGAATGGTGAGAGTCTTTAATAATGGATGTTGTCTTTCTGAAGTACCGCACCTAGAAGATGTCTTCGGTGGGGAGGGTTGTCTCCATGTTGGAGATGGCTGTGTGTTTAACCTTTTGCAGTTCTTGTAATCCTTTGCCCTTGAGGCTCTGTCCCAGGCACTGCCGCAAACAGTCAAAATGCTATTCTCTTTGCATCTTTAGAAATTTGTAAGAGTCTTTGGTGACTTGCAAATCTCTTCAGATTCCAAACAAAGTGGAGCTGCTGCCATGCCGTCTTGATGAGTGCATTGATGTGTTGGGCTCAGGAAGGATCCTCTGAAATGTTCAGATACTTGCTCGCCCTTTGCACCCCATGACCACACAATGAGAACTAGTTCGCATTCATATGACTTTCCTTTCTGAAGTCCACAGTCAGTTCCTTGGTCCTGCTAATAGTGAGTACGAGGTTGTTGTTGCAGCACCACTCAAACAACTGACTTATCTCACTCTTGTAAGTCTCCTCATCGCCATCTGAGATTTTACCAACCACTGCAGTGTCATTTGTGAATTTTTATATAACATTTGAGCTGTGCTTAGCCATACATTCATGAATCAGTTTCAGGTTTAATATGACCAGCATATGTTGTGAAATTTGTTAAGTTAGCGGCAGCAGTACAATACAATATATGATAGCATAGTAAGAATAAAACATAAGTAAATCAATTACAGTAAGTATATATGTATATTAAATAGTTTATTTAAAAATAGTGCAAAAGCAGAAATAATAAAAGTGAGGTAGTGTTCATTGATTTGATGTCCATTCAGAAATCTGATGGCAGAGGGGAAGAAGCTATTCTTGAATCACTTAGTCTGTGCCGTCAGGCTTCTGTACCTCCTTCCTGACGGTAACAATGAGAAGAGGGCATGAGCTGGGTGATGAGGGTCCTTAGTAATGGATGCTGCCTTTCTGAGACTCTGCTCCTTGAAGATGTCTTGGATACTGTGGAGGCTAGTACCCAAGATGGAGCTGACTAATTTTACAACTTTCTGTGGCCTCTTTCGATCCTGGGCAGTAGCCCCCCCCCCCATATACCAGACAGTGATGCAGCCTGCCAAAATGCTCTCCACGATACATCTGTAGAAGTTTCCGAGTGTCTTAGGTGACAAACCAAATCTCCTCAAACACCTACTGAAATATAGCCACTGTCTTGCCTTTAGAGCTGCATCAATATGTTGGGACAAACATCACCAGCCTGTGTTACGAAATTTGTTAACTTTGCGGGAGCAGGACAATGCCAAATATAGAAAAAATACTGTATTACAGTCAGAGTGTGTATGTATACGTATGTATATGTGTATGTATGTTTATGTGTATGTATATGTTTAATTAAGATAAGTACTAAAAAAATTAAAAAGAAAAGGAGTAAGGTAGTGTTCATAGGTTTAATGTCCATTTAGAGATCAGATGGCAGAGGAGAAGATGATGTTCCTGAGTCAGAGTATTGAAATAGTAGAATAGTGGGCTAAGCACGCATCCTTGTGGTATGCCTGTGTGGATAGGCAGCAAAGAACATGTTAATGTCTATATGCACTGATTGATCTCCTTACAAGGATGACAAGTATCCAGTTGCAAAGGGAGGTACAGGGGCTTGGGTTTTGAAGCTTGGATATGAATACTGAGGGAAACACAAACAAGAGAAAATATGCAGATGCAGGACATCCAAGCAATACACACAAAATACTGGAGGAACTCAGCAGACCAGGCAGCATCTATGGAAAAAAGTACAGTCAACATTTCAGACTGAGACTCTTTGGCAGAACTATGTGTCGATTGCCAAGCTGTAATCAATAAACAGTATCCTACGCTATGTCTTGCAGTTGTCTAGGTGCTGCAAAGCAAAATGGACAACCAGTGAGATTGTGTCTACTATGGGCTTGTTGCAACAGTATGCAAGTTGCAGCGGGTTCAAATCATTGTTCAGACGGGAATTATATTGCAGTTTTGAGATGCAGTGCTCAAATATTTTGATTGAATTATACATCGGAGTATATTTGTTCTATGTATATTGGACTCTCTCCATTTTATTCTTTGGGTCATACGTCAACTATAACTTGCTCACAGTATCATATGTGATATTCCTGAGGGGTTAACCACTTGTTATTCCAAATGTACTTGTAGGAGAGAACATCTCTTGAATGGTGTGAGGTATTTCAGAATCTGATGTGTTCCAATTTTGAAAACTCAGCTTTGCTGCAGAGAGCATGTGATTTACATGTCTCATGACAGTTGAAGGTTAAACGTAGCTCCATTTGGACATTTTTCCTAAATATTGCCGAATATTGAACCAGTATTGTCATTATTGGATTTCTTTTGCAATAATATGATATTTTGTGTATAGAATTGATTTCTGCATAATTCTAAATTCTAACAACTAAGTTAAGAAATTTAATTGATCAATATTCTGATATTTATTTTGAGAAGTAATAGAGAAAGACTAGATATTATTGTTTGTGGTGTATTAAATTAAAATTTGATCAGTGTATTTTTCCCACTTATTTGACTAATGCAACTTATTTTCATCTTCTGTTTTGAACCTGTTGTGCTAGGCTTATGTGGAAGCTCAGAATAAATTGACATTGCCATTTTTGGAAAAGTGTCCAGTAAGAGAGAAGTTCAAAGCAAGAATGACAGAACTGTATGATTATCCAAAATATAGCTGCCATTTTCGAAAAGGAACAAGGTACAGTTTTAAAATGTTTGTGCTAGTAGTTTCTTTTGTGTGCTGGATTTTAATCCATGGTCAAGAGCAAATTGATGTGAATTTGGTAATGTTATTAATTAAATTAAATACAATATTTGGTTTTCAAGAATATAAAATGTGGAAATATCATAAACAAATTTCAGACCAATTAAATCTCATGAACCAAAAGAAGACTGCTGGGAGAAGCTAGCAGGTCAAGCAGCATCTGTGTGGGCAAAAGGTTATCAACATTTCCATTTGAAACGCTGCATGAGTCCTGCTGCAGCATTTCAACCTGAAACTTTAACAATTCCTTTCCTCCCACAGATGTTTTCACCCGCTGAGTTCCTGCAGCAGAATGTAGCTTTACTCGTCTTACAGGTGCCATTACCGAGGATTTGTCTATCTCTAGTTACCCCAAGAAGGTCTTGATTGCCTTGGAAATACTGCTTCCAAGACTGAAGTTACTTTTGGCTGTGTTAAATTTTTTTGTATTGCAGATTGGCTTGCGAAAAAATACTGCGCTCTTCTGGTCTAAATCAGGGCTATTTAAACTTTGATCTACAGCAGCTCCTGATTGGTCTGCTTAAGTGGAAAACTTCTGAGATTCAGTCAAGCTAATTTAATTCCACTGCATTGCATGTTAATTGTAGGGTTCATAAATTAATAGTCAGCTTTATAAAATAATACACTATTATATCATTCCTTGCTACTTAGGACAAAGTATATTTGTTTATTTATTTATTTTGATACAGCGCAGGATAGGCCCTTCTGGCCCTTCGAGCCATGCTGCCCAAAAATAGTCCCGATTTAATCTGAGACTAATCACTGGACAATTCACAATGACCAATTAACCAACCGGTACGTCTTTGGACTGTGGGAGGAAACCGGAGCACCCGGAGAAAACCCATGCAGTCATGGGGAGAACGTACAAACTGGTTACAGGCAGTGGTGGGAGTTGAACCCAGGTCGTCTGTACTGTAAAGCATTGTGCTAACCCTTACACTACCGTGATGCCCCTATATGGATAAAGTTTAAATGCAAGTGTGTGTTGAATGCAGTGATACCATTGAGGCATGATGTAAAATGAAGTGCCAACAAGAAAATGGCCAATTTAAATAAATATAGAAAAGTATTAAGTTGTCTTAGATGGAAGTTTCTTAAAACAAAATATTTTTGCTGGTGTGCAAAACATTCCATTTAATCTTGAAAATTTTAAAAAAAGATGTGCTGTATAATCAACCTGCTTTTAGAAATTTGAATGAGCATTGAGAAATTGTGGGAGATACTGACAATTTCGTTCCAAAGCTCTTTGAAAATGGCACTGGAGCCAGGGTACTGCTGGGTAGCACATTTTACTCCCTTGTTCAAAATGGAGTGAGGATAAGCTTAGTAACAACAGGCCAGTCAATTGTTATAGTGTTAGACTTCCCAGCAAAGTTGGAGCATGTGGTGTTTAAGGGATATGAAGTAGCAGACTTCAGAGAATCAAGGTGAATGGTTGTTTTTGACTGGAGGAAAATGACCTGGTAGCGACTCAGGGTTCATAGTGTTAAAGCCTTTAACCTTTTGTTCAGTACTAATTCCTAGAGTTGGAGATGCAAGGAAATGTTTAAATTTGCAGATGACACAAAATTTGGCTGTATTGTGAACTCTGAAGATTTAGCATAATATAAACAGATTAATTCAATGACAAAATGCGTGGTAGATAAATTTTAATCAAGTCAAGTCGCTTTTTATTGTCATTTCGACATAAACTGCTAGTACAGTACACAGTAAAACTGAAATAACTTTCCTCCAGGACCATAGTGCTACATGAAACAACACAAAACTACACTGGACTGCAGACCTACACAGGACATGTGGAGAAATACGTGATGGCGGATTTTGCTTAGAAGAATGAGGAGAGGCAACAAGAATGAAGGATGTTGTTTTAAAAGTGGTGTAGGAGCAGAGGGTTCTGGGAGTACAAGTGCAAAAAATTGAATGTGGCAGGACAAGCTGAGAATTGATTAATAAGATGTACAAAATTCTAGGCCCTATCAACAGAGTGATATTGTGAAAGCAGGGAAGTCATGCTGTGAATCCTTATAAAACACTGTTATGGCTTTAGCTGGATTATTGTGGGCACCACCGTAGCGTGGCAGTTAGGGCGACGCCATTACAGCTCGGCGCGTTCTGGAGTTCAAATCTGATGCCGTTCTGTAAGGAGTCTGTACATCCTCCCTGTGGAATGTGTCAGCTTACCTCAAGTGCTCCACTTTCCTCCCACAGTCCAATGATATACTGGGTAGGTTAATAAGTCACTGTAAATTGTCCTGTGATTAGGTTAGGGTTAATCAGGTTTATCAGGGTTTACACAGCGTGGCTCAAAGGACCAGCTGGGCCTACTCCATGTTGTGTCACTGAATAACATAAGATAAAACTGGATTAGCAAATTTGCAGATGTCATCAAGATTGGGGGTGTAGTGTCAACAAGGAAGACTATCAGAGCTTGCAATGCGACCTGGACCAGGTGGAAAATGGTAGATTGAATTTAATACAGACAAGTGTGAGGTGTTGCACTTTGGTGAGGCCAACCAGAGTAGGTCTTGCAGAGTGAACAGTAGGGCACTGAGGTGTGTGGTAGAACAAAGGGATTTGGGAATCCAGGTCCATAATTCATTGAAAGTGATGACATGGGTAGATAAGGTCGTAAAGAGAGCTTCTGGCATATTGGCTTTCATAAATCAAAGTACTGAGTACAGTAAATGGGTTGTTATGTTGAAATTGTATAAGACATTGGTGAAGCCTAATTTGGAGTATTGCGTGCAGTATTGGTCACCTACCTAAGGAAAGATGTAGATAATCTTGAAAGAGTACGGAGAAAATTTACAAGGATATTGCTGGGTCTAGAAGACCTAAGTAATAAGGAAAGATTGAATAGGTTAGGATTTTATTTCTTGCAACATAGAAGATTGAGGGGAGATTTGACTGAGGTATACAAATTATGTGAGGTATAGATAAGGTAAATGCCAGCACGTTTTTTCCAGTTAGGTTGGGTAATCATAGGTTAAGGGTGAAAGGTGAAATATTTAAGGGGAACAGGAGGGGAAACTTCACTCGAGGGTCATGAGAGTGTGGAATGAGCTGCCAGCCAAAGCGGTGCACGCTAGATGGAATTCTACCTTTAAGAGAAGTTTGGATAGGTACATTGTCACACTTTATTGATCCCGGGGAAATTGGTTTTCGGTGCAACTGTAATGAAAACCAATTTCCCCTGGGATCAATAAAGTATGACTATTGTTAGTAGGGATATGGAGGGCTAAGGTCCGGGTACAGGTCAATGGGACTAGGCAGATTAAATAGTTCAGCACTGACAAGATGGGCTAAAGAGCCTGTTTCTGTGCTGTACTTTTCTATGACTCTAAAATAGAATTCTGGTCACATTACAGGACTGATGTGGAAGCATTTGAGGAGATCCTGAAAAGATTTATTACAGTGTTTTTTCAGAAAGATAGATTAGAGAGACTGGAGCTATCTTTTCTAAAGAAGAGAACACAGAGGCAAGATTTTATATAAGTACAGTATCTAAATTGATAGGCCTACATAATAATTGGAGGATGCTCCCTTTATTTGTGAACTTGACATCACAGATTTAAAATAAATGGGAAGAGAATTACGAGTGACTTATGGAACAACTATTTTGCAGAGATTTTGGTTAGAATGTAGAATGTGTTGCCCGCAGATCTAGTGGAAGGAGGTGGATGGACTGAATTCTTTAGCTGTGCCCAGGAGGGATTCCTGACTCAAAATGTAGACAGGACCATTAGAGGAGAAGTCATGCTGGATCTGGTGCTATGCAATGAACCGGATCAGGCGTCAGAATTCCCGGTGGGTAAGCATTTCAGAGGCAGCGACCACAGCTCCCTGTCCTTTACCATAACTTTGGAGAGGGGTAGGGGCAGACAGTATGGAAAAGTATTTAATTGGGGGAAGAGGAATTATTATAGTATTAGCCAGGAACTTGGGAGCATAAATTGGGAACTATTGTGTTCTGAAAAATGCACAGCAGAATTGTAGAAGTTGCTTTGGGAGTACTTGCATAGGGTTCTGGATAGTTTTGTCCCATTGATGCAGAAAAAGGATGGCAGGGTGAAAGAACCATAGTTGACGAGATAAGAAACATCTAGTCAAGAGAAGGAAAGAAGTTTACTTAAGGTTTAGGAAGCAAGGATCAGATGGGGCTCCAGAGAGTTACAAAATAGCAGGAAGGAACTTGTGGTCTTAGTGATCTAGAAAGGGTATGAAAAGGCCTGGGTGAGTAGAATTAGGGAAAACCCTAAGGCATTCTCCAAATATTTGAGGATGTGACACACCACTTTGATTAAGGTATAGTAGTGGATGCGGTATAATATGGATTTTAGCAAGGTGTTTCATAAGGTTCTCCATGGTAGGCTCACTCAGAAAGTCAGGAGACATGGGATCCAGGGGAATTTGGTGTGTGGATACAGAATTGGTTTGCCTATAGAAGGCAGAGGATGGTTGTAGAGGGAGTCTGTTCCACATGGATCTGTTCTGGGGCCCTTGCTCTTAGTGATTTTTATAACTGACTTGGGTGAGGAAGAGTCAGGGTGGGTTAGTAAGTCTGGATGACAGAAAGCTTGATGGAATTGGGGATAGTGTAGAAGGTTGTAGGTTACAGCAGGACATTGATTGGATGCAGAGCTAGGCTGAGAACAACAGATGGAATTCATTCCAGAAAAGTGTGAAGTGATTCATTTTGGAAGTTCAAACTTGAAGGCAGAATACAAGGTTAACGGCAGGATTCTTAACAGTATGGAGGATCAGTGGTCCATGTCCGTAGATCCCTCAAAGTTTCCACGCAAGATAATGGGGTTGGTTAAGAAGGTATATGGTGTGTTGGCCATCGTTATTCAGGATTGAGTTAAGAGCTGCAAGGCAATGCTGTAAAACCTTGATTAGACTGCAATTGGAATATTGTGTTCAGTTCTGGTCGTCTCATTATAGGAAGGATATGGAAGGTTTAGAGAGGATACAGAGGAAATTTACCAGGATGCTGCCTGGATTAGAGAGCATTTCTTATGAGGATAAGTTGAGTGAGCTAGGGCTTTTTTCTTTGGAGTGAAGGAGGGTGAGAGGTGACTTGATAGAGGTGTACAAGATGATCAAAAACATAGGTCCAGAAGCTTTTTCCCAGGTTGGAAATGACTGATATGAGGGGGCATAATTTTAAGGTGATTTAAGAAAGTTTAGGAGCGATATCAGAAGTAAGTTTCTTTTTACACAGAATAGTTGGTGTGTAGAACATTAGGTGGATACATTACAGACATTTGAGAAACTCATGGGTAGGCAGATGGATGATAGAAACAGATTCTGCAGATGCTGGAAATCCAGAGCAACACACACAAAATGGTGGAAGAACTCAGCAGGTCAGGCGACATCTATGGAAATGAACAAATAGTCAACGTTTCAAGCTGAGGTCCTTCTTCAGGACTAGAAAGGAAGGGGCAATGCGCAGAGTAGAAAGGGGGGAGGGGAAAGAGGGCTATTTAGAATGATAGGTGAAGCCAGGTGGGTAGAAAGATAAAGGGCTGGAGAAGGAATAACATAGGAGAGGAGAGTGGACCATGAGAGAAAGGGAAGAAGGGGGACCATGGGGAGGTGATAAGCAGGTGAGAAGTGGTAAGAGGCCATAGTAGGGAATAGAAGAAGAGGAAAGGGGTGGGTAAAACATTTTTTTTTACTGGCAGGAGAAATCAATGTCGATGCCATCAGGCTGGAGGCCACCTATACGGAATATGAGGTGTTGCTTCTTCATCTTGAGAGTAGCTTCAGTGTGGCAAAAGAGCTTATAATTAGGTTAAAAGCTCGCACAGCATCGTGGTCCAAAGATTCTTGTGCTGTAATGTTCTATAATTAAAAAGACATTAAAGATCTAAATTGTAATATCTCTGGTTTTATTTTGTTTATTATAACTTTTTGTATCTGCCTGAACGTAGACTCTGATAGGTAGAACAAATATCACTGAAAGAGACGACCAGGGTGGCTAGAAGACCCATCAACTAATACTTGATCACTGCTCATGAACTGCTCTTGCTTCATTAGAAAACAGATACAAGGCTTCCAATGCAATCTGATCCACAGCAATGCAAAAAAAAAGAGTTGCGGTTGGGAGGGAACAGCTCAAGAGAAGCATGATCTGGTGCAATGTTGCATAGTTCAATCATAGACCCTTTCTCCTCCACAGAAATGTGCCTTGACAGTCTAGGGGAGTACTTTCGCACTTTCCCCAATAATACCCAACTTTAATGATTGCTTGTTCTCTTGACTTTTTGCTCCGTTGCCTTAGACTGGTCTAACGTACATGCTCCATTGCCTTAGACTGGTCTAACGTACAGTGTTTGTACATGTTTTGTTCACTTAAATGTTTAAATTATTCCTGTCAGCTCTTGATCCCTGTCACCTTGACGTGAATTCCATTCTGTGTGGGCACATCTCAACTTAGATTTTAAGATCTTTTCACCAGTGGGACAGTCACAAGCAAGATGACCAGCTGCAGATTATGGGGCCAGTCAATTAAAATAAGTGTTTAAAATTTCCTCTCGGAGCATAGTGAAATTCTAGAGTTCTCTGCCTATGAGGATAGTGGATCCAAACATTTGAAAGATCAAGAAATTAAAGGTTATGAGGAACTGATGCAGAAGAGGAATTGAGACCAACATATATCAGCCACTGAATGACAGGGCAGGCTTGAGGAACCCAGTGACACAATCCTATTGTATCCAGCATGAAGTTCACAATCTCCATGTTCTATTTGACAAGCTGTTCTTCTGCATGCATGTACATCACTAAGACTATCCACGTACATTTTCAGTACATTGACAGTCTCTGCAACTTTCTCTCTTCCTTTTAGACCGGGGTTCCCAACCTGAGTCCACAGATCCTTTGCTTAACTGTATTGGTCCATGGCACTAAAAGGTTGGGAACACCTGTTTTAGCCACACCTTCGACCGTATTTCTAATATGAAGGGCCATTGAACTGAAACACTAACCCCTTTTCTCTACACAGGTATTGCCTAATGTGCTGAATGTCCTCAGCATTTTTTGTTTTGTTTCAGGTTTCATGTATTGCAATTTCTTGTTCTTCTACTTTATACTAACAATGGGGTGTCACGGTAACATCGTGGTTACCACGACTCTGTTACAGCTAGGGGCATTCCAAAGTTTGGAGTTCAATTCCAGTTTCATCTGTAAGGAGTTTGTACAATCTCCCCATGACTGTGTGGGTTTCCTCTAGGTTTCATCCAACAGTTCAAAGGCGTACCTGCTAGTTGGCTAATTGGTCATTGTAAATTGATGGCCCAGTCCCAGGATAAAGCTCTCCTAACCACTGAGCACATCTACATGGTGTGCTGTTGCAGGAAAGCAGCATCCATCATCAAGGACTCCACCATCCAGGCTGTGCTGTCTTCTCACTGCCACCATTAGGAAGAAGGTACAGAAGCCTCGGCCCACACCACCAGGTTCTGGAACAGTTATTACCCCTCAGCCATCAGGATCTTGAAACAGAAGAGATAACTTCACTCGTCCCCATCACTAAACTGTTCCCATAACCTATGGACTCACTTTCAAGGACTCTTATTGCTTATTTATTTAATACTTTATTTTCTTTTGTATTTCCACAGTTGTCTTTTGCTCATTGGTTGTTGCTGTACTGTGTACTGGGTGCGATTTTTCATTAATTCTGCTGTGTTTCTTGGATTTACTATGTATGCTCACAAGAAAACAAATCTCAGTTGTACATGCTGATATGTGCACTTCGATAATAAATTTATTTTGAACTTTGAATGTTGTCCTGTGATTAGGCTAGTGTGGGTTGCTGGGCTCATTGGGCTGGAAAGGTCAGTTCCATGCTGTATCTCTAAATAAATAAATGTGGTAGATTCTGGTTAATCTGGCCAGCTACTTATTTGGGACAACTCTTAAAGAACAAAAAACAATCAAGAAAATACCCAAGATTTCCTTCATTTATTTGGGACATTGTGCCGCTTAATTGGGGCAAGAGACTGTTGTTGAACAATTTCTATCTAGCGTCTAATGCATGCACTTGTGTGGCTGTTGGACACTACCCCATGCATCAGTTGCGTGTATTTTGTGTTCCAAAATAAAACAGTGAAGTTTGTTACTGATAGTTGGTGAGAAATAAGCAGCAAGACAACTCAAAATGGTTTTGCTCAAGCATTCAATTTTCAAGCATTCAGGCTTGGAATGTGAGGCACAGCCAGGAGAGCACATGAAGTTATTTCACTACTTCAACAAGTTAAGAATTACGAAGAATCTGAAGGTGTTGACAATCATTTGAATGTTCAAATGAAAATTTGGAGGCTGTAATCATTGATAGCATTGTATGAAGGCAGTCCAATATCTACACAAGGTGTCCTTGCTGATTTTGTTCATTTACGGTCAATCAAAAGAAAGCAGCAGCATAACTATTAGGAACTGATACAGAGTTTTATAGTACTATAGTAGTATTGATAGCGTTCTAATTTGTTCTGTATTTTCATTTAAATACAGAATTTATTACTCAGTTAATTATCTTTTTTTTATATACCTTTATAACTATTTTCATGAAACTTCAGCTAAATTGAGGCAGCTCTTAATTGGGCCAAAATGTGCTGTTCCCAATTAACTGGAAACAACTGTACCTTGTTTTTGTTTTGGGTTATTGTACTTTTTTTGCCTCTGAACAGTTTGGGACTTCTTTTCCTGCAGTAAATATATTATTTCAATGCAAATTGTTGATGTGCCTAGTGGTGATCATTATAAAGGCCCATGTTTTCTTGTGATTCTTGTTTTTCCCTTGTTGAGTGGCTTCCCGACCTGTGTCGCTCATAATTTTGTATATCAGCCACCTCTGTCCAAGAAAAAACAAACGATTCTGTCTTTACTGAAATTTTATTCTAGACTCCATCCATGTAAATCTTCCTACACTCTCTCCAATGAAATCATGTCTTCCTTACAATGCAGTGACCAGAACTGCACACAGTACTCCAGTTATGGCCTAACCAATGTTTTTTGTCATCTTCATTCATGAAGGGAAAATATTTTGTTTGTATTTCAGCACTTTATTGCATCTTCAATTACTAAATCACTTGACATGTCTTGAATATGCTCTTATTGATAAATTAGTCATATGTATCAAGGTACAGTGCAGAACTTGCCTTGTAGACTGTTCGTACAGATCAATTTATAACAGTGCATGTGAGGTAGTATGAAGTCAAACAGGATGCAGAATAAAGTGACACAATTACAGACAACATGCAACGTAGAAAGATAACCAGGTGCAAGATCATGACGAGGTAGATTTCAAGATCACTGGGAGCCATTCAGTAGTCTTAGCACAGCAGGATCGAAGCTGTGGAGCCTGGTGTACGTACTTTCAGGCTTTAGTTCTGCCCACCAGGAGCTGAGAGAATAGTGAATATCTGGGATGTGTGGTGTCTTTGCTCATGCTGATTGCTGTACTGAGGCAACAAGAAGTATACAGATAGTCCATGGAGGGGAGGCTGGTTTTGCTGATGTACTGAGCTGATCGCACAGCTCTCTGTAGTGTTTTGCTGTCATGGGCAGAGCAGTTGCCAGAGCAAGCCCTGATGCATCTGGAAAGGATGGTTTTTGTGATGCATCGATTAAAAATCTGTGAGGATTGATGGGTCATGCCAAATTTGTTTAGCCTTCTGAGGGGTAGAGGCATTTATAAGCTTTCTTGCCCATGTTGTCAATGTGGTTGGACCAGGATAGGGTATTGGTGATGTTCATGCCTAAGAACTTGAAACACTTAACCCTCTCAACCTCAGCACCACTGATGTATACAGGTGCATGTGCACCACCATCCCTCCTCCTCTTTAAGTCAATGACCAGTTTTCTGTTTTGCTGACTTTGAGGGCAAGGTTATTGTCATGATACCATGCCATTTGACTCTCTACTCCTTCCTATACTCCAACATTTTTTGAGGTGCGGCCCACTAAGTGGTATCATATGCAAACTTGCAGATGGAGTTGAAGCAAAATTTGACCACATAATCATGAGTGTAAAAGGAGTGGAGTAGGGGGCTGAGGATACAACCTTGTGGTACACCAGTGTAGAGGTTAACCATGTTGGAGGTGGTGTTACCTATCCTTACTGATTAGTCACCAAGTCAAAGATCCAGGTCTAGAGAACTGCTTCCTTCAGTTAGTCCTGACGAAGGGTCTCGGCCTGAAACGTCGACTGCACCTCTTCCTACAGATGCTGCTTGGCCTGCTGCGTTCACCAGCAACTTTGATGTGTGTTGCTAGAGATTAGTTTGCTTGGAATTATAGTATCGAAGGCGACGCTGTAGTCAACAAACAATAGCCTTGATTCACTTGTTATTTCAGTAATAAGGCACACTTGTTCGGTGTCCCAATACTTTAACAAGAACTAATCAAGTTTGCTTATTTGTTCTAGTACCTTATTACCGTTAATGTCTGTTTGAAATAATTGGTGAAATATGCAGAGGCGACTTTGTGACATCAGTGATAACTGAATTACGGTTTTACATCAGCTGGATTTGTCTTCTCCATAAATTTTCTTTTGCAGGTATTTTCATTTCTTCAACACTGGCTTACAGAATCAAAGTGTAATGTATGTGCAGAATTCACTGGATGATGACCCTCAGGTTTTCCTTGATCCCAACAAATTCTCAGATGATGGAACTGTGGCTTTGAGAGGTTAGCATTAAAATATTTCTGAAATGTATATTAAGGTTCTTATTTTAAAAATTCAATGTGAATATTTATTGTTTTATTTAAATTAACATTTACAGTTGTTCTCACAAACTGATTATTGTATATAGAAACTTTTCGGTCTTTTTCTGTTTTTAATTAAAAAATGGGGAAACACGTTTGTTTTCTCTACTGGTCCTTTGAAAGCCTTCACTAAGAGTCTGCTGAGTTGGAGTGCAATTTTATCCTTGCAAATAATAAACACCTGTCACCACATCCTAAATTATGGAATTCATACATGGAAATCCTTGGCCCAAGACTGAATGAAATGTCATTGAAGCTTCTATTTCAGAAGTCCATTTATTGGGAGTACAGTGAAGCCTCCCATGAAGGGTGGAATGAGTGCACCACCTCCCAATCCCCCATCCTGTTGTCTCTCTTGTGACAGAAACTGCAGTTTCCATATTGACCTTATTGCCAGTTTGGGACCCATGGAACAAGAGTGGACACAAATCATGATTGGCACTGAAGAACTGCCGAACAAGAAAAGGGGAAAATGCATAAAGTTGTTTGTGTAATCATATGGCTGAAGCGAATAGATTCTTAAAGTTTCTTTGATAACTGGAGCAAAGAGATCGCCAAGGGATATGGATTCACTTAATTAGGGCTTCCACTTGCTGATTTTGTAATCTCTTAGTTTGACACTATGCCAGTGCTATTTTTCTATCTGGTTTACTTCCTGTCATTATTTTGGTCTTATTGAGCATATTTCTCCGTTGTTCCTTTTCTTCAGCCCTTAAGTGGGTCTAATGCTTCTTTCTGATTCTTGTTCCTGCTTTTAATTTGTTGTACTGCACACTCTCTGCTCTACCTGTACCTAGTTTCCAGCTTTGCACAGGTTAGCTGTTCCCAGTTTAATCTTAAACAGTAAGTATTGGAAGTACTTTGCAGATTACACGTTATTGAGACAGAGAATGGTTCTCTGAAATTGTTGTTTTCAAAGTTATCCTAAAGACTGTAACTTGCCTAGTCAAACAATGAGATGTTCCTTGAGTTTACATTGGACTTCTTTGGAATAATCTTAAGAGGCTAAAAAGACAGTGGAAATGAAATTCTATTTATTTCTCTGTTCCACCCCAACTCTGACCTCTGTCTTTTGGCCTCTGGAGAAGTTCACATCTGATTAGGCACATGGGAATCCATAGGACTTTACCTTAAATTGTAGAAATCAGTATTCAATTTTTTAATTTCATCAGACCTAGCCAGCATCTGAAGTACTTTGCATCATACTGTCACCATTACTTTTATCGCCCTTGTTTTCATTCATCTCTCTATCTCTAGTTAACGAGTCATAGAGCACTACAGCATAGAAACAGGCCCATTGGCCCATCTAGTTTGTGCTGAACCATTAATCTGCCTGGTCCCATGCACCTGCACCTGATCCATAGCTCTCCATACCCCTCTCATCCATGCACTTATCCAAATTTCTCTTAAAAGTTGAAATCAACTCCACATCCACTGCTTCTGCTGGCAGCTCGTTCCACATTCTCACCACCTTCTGAATGAAGAGGTCCCCTTCATGTTGCCCTTAAACATTTCACCTTTCACGCTTAATCTATGACCTCTAGTTGTAGTCTCACCCAATCTCAATGGGAAATGGCTTGCTTGTATTTACCCTATCTATACCCCTCATAATTTTGTATACCTCTATTAAATCTCCCCTCAATCTTCTATGTTCCAGGGAATAAAGTCTTAACCTATTCAATCTTTCACTATAACTCAGGTCCTCAAGTTCAGCAACGTCCTTGTAAATTTTCTCTGCATTCTTTCAATCTTATTTACATCTTTTCTGTAGGTGCAGTAGGTGACCAAAACTGCACGCAATACTCCAAATTAGGCTTCACCAACATCTTATGCAATTTGAGTGCTGGAGTTGGGATGTTACATTTAATTATTGATTTATGAAAGCCAATGTACCAAAAGCTTTCTTTATGACCCTACCTACCTGTGATGCCACTTTCAAAGAATTATGGATCTGTATTCCCAGATCCCTTTTTTTTCTACAATACTCCTCAGTGCAAGTCCTACCCTGGTTGGTCCTCCCAAAATACAACACCTCACGCTTGTCTGTAATAAATTCCATCTGTAATTTTTCAGCCCATTTTTCCAGCTTGTCCTGATCCCAGAGCTTTGAAACACTCTGGTTCCGCGGCTGCATAAGGTTAGGGAAGACAATCTCTTGCCCCGCCAAACGTGTGAGATTGAAGTGCAAGCCCTCCCCCCCAAAAAAAACCCTTGTTTTTGTGGATGCATGAATCATTATCCTGTTACAAATAAGCACCACGAAATAACTGACAGTATACTGCATATAACTCAAAGATTTAGCTGTATAATTCTTGATTTGACTAAAGGGTTAGTCAAGAAAAAGCTAAAAAAGAAAAGAGCCCATTTTAATGAAACAGTCTTATGTGCACAAGTTGGAGCTCACAATCTTCCCTTCGCTGATCCTTCTTCGATCTACCTGGGCTTTGCCGAATCACGGCCCCACTCCAGGTCAAATCCTACGACCTCCTCTCTCCGACGTCTTCTCTCTTCTCCCCTAACAAAAGCCCCAAGCCCAACCGTAGTGCCCCCCACCAGAGAAACCTCCCCTTAATCCGGCCATCCTAATTAGATGGCACACAATTCTCCTATCTCTTATCTTCAAAAGTAACCCAAACAAGCAGCTTGAACAGAACAGCATAACAGAGAAAAAATATGAACCAGAGCATTACGCTTTGATAATAATCTTCCTCGCTGAACACTACATCCCCAATCCTTCAAAGACTCGCAGAGATCCAAAGATTCAAAGTACATTTATGGCAAAAAAAAGAGCGAAAAACACAGGACATGAAACATCAACCTACAAGTTAATCAAGAACCCAGGCATATTCAGTTCAATCTAGTGCTGTGTTTGTTAACTTCAGGCTGCAGAGCCAGTCTGCTCCGATCAAAACTGCGCAAAATAGCAACAAAAAATGGAGCAACCACGACCAGAAAAAAAACATCATTACGTGAACTGCAGAATCCTGGTGTCATCTGCAAATTTGCTGATCTAGACAGATCAGTTCTGTGATTTGGACTCTATTGGTCTCCATGCTGTTACGTCTTCTTTGCATTTTAAGATATCTTTATTTTAACCATTGTGTACAAAGGCTGTAGTAAATCTAGCCAAGAAGTTAAGAAAAGCTTATGAAAGGTTCAGAGAGCTAGGTAATGTTAGAGATTTAGAAGATTATAAGGCTAACAGGAAGGAGTTTAAGAAGGAAATTAGGAGAGCCAGAAGGGGCCATGAGAAGGCCTTGGCGGGCAGGATTAAGGAAAACCCCAAGGCATTCTACAAGTATGTGAAGAGCAAGAGGATAAGACGTGAAAGAATAGGACCTATCAAGTGTGACAGTGGGAAAGTGTGTATGGAACCAGAGGAAATAGCAGAGGTACTTAATGAATACAGTATTCACTATGAAAAAGGATCTTGGTGATTGTAGTGATGACTTACAATGGACTGAAAAGCTTGAGCATGTAGATATTAAGAAAGAGGATTTGCTGGAGCTTTTGGAAAGCATCAAGCTGGATAAGTCGCCGGGACCGGATGAGATGTACCCCAGGCTACTGTGGGAGGCGAGGGAGGAGATTGCTGAGCCTCTGGCAATGATCTTTGCATCATCAATGGGGACGGAAGAGGTTCCGGAGGATTAGAGCATTGCGGATGTTGTTCCCTTATACAAGACAGGGAGTAGAGGTAGCCCAGGAAATTATAGACCAGTGAGTCTTACTTCAGTGGTTGGTAAGTTGATGGAGAAGATCCTGAGAGGCAGGATTTATGAACATTTGGAGATGTATAATATGATTAGGAATAGTCAGCATGATTTTGTCAAGGGCAGGTCATCCCTTACAAGCCTGATTGAATTTTTTGAGGATGTGACTAAACACATTGATGAAGGCAGAGCAGTAGATGTAGTATATATGGATTTCAGCAAGGCATTTGACAAGGTACCTTATGCAAGGCTTATTGAGAAAGTAAGGAGGCATGGGATCCAAGGGAACATTGCTTTGTGGATCCAGAACTGGCTTGTCCACAGAAGGCAAAGAGTGGTTGTAGACAGGTCATATTCTGCATGGGGGTCGGTGACCAGTGGTGTGCCTCAGGGATCTGTTCTGGGACCCCCTTCTCTTCGTAATTTTATAAATGACCTGGATGAGGAAGTGGAGGGACGGGTTAGTAAGTTTGCTGATGACACAAAGGTTGAGGGTGTTGTGGATAGTGTGGAGGGCTGTCAGAGGTTGCAGCGGGACATTGATAGGATGTAAATCTGGGCTGAGAAGTGGCAGATGGAGTTCAACCCAGATAAGTGTGAGGTGGTTCATTTTGGTAGGTCAAATATGATGGCAGAATGTAGTATTAATGGTAAGACTCTTGGCAGTGTGGAGGATCAGAGGGATCTTGGGGTCCGAGTCAATAGGACACTCAAAGCAGCTGCGCAGGTTGACTCTGTGGATAAGAAGGCGTATTGGCCTTCATCAATTGTGGAATTGAATTTAGGAGCCGAGAGGTAATGTTGCAGCTATATAGGACCCTGGTCAGACCCCACTTGGAGTACTGTGCTCAGTTCTGGTCGCTTCACTACAGGAAGGATGTGGAAACCATAGAAAGGGTGCAGAGGAGGTTGAGTGAACTCGGCCTTTTCTCCTTGGAGCGACAGAGGATGAGAGGTGACCTGATACAGGTGTATAAGATGATGAGAGGCATTGATCGTGTGGATCGTCAGAGGCTTTTTCCCAGAGCTAAAGTGGCCACAAGAGGGCACAGTTTTAAGGTGCTGGGGAGTAGGTACAGAGGAGATGTCAGGGGTAAGTTTTTTTTTCTCAGAGAGTGGTGAGTGCGTGGAATGGGCTGCCAGCGACGGTGGTGGAGGCGGATACGATAGGGTCTTTTATGAGACTTTTGGATAGGTACGTGGAGCTTAGAAAAATAGAGGGCTGTGGGTAACCTTAGTAATTTCTAAGGTAAGGACATGTTTGGCACAACTTTGTGGGCCGAAGGGCCTGTATTGTGCTGTAGGTTTTCTATTTTCTAAATTTTTTAGTTCTGATAAAGGT
Organism: Mobula hypostoma; assembly: GCF_963921235.1. Lineage (NCBI taxonomy): Eukaryota > Metazoa > Chordata > Chondrichthyes > Myliobatiformes > Myliobatidae > Mobula > Mobula hypostoma. Next base: position 143,660,310 of record NC_086098.1, read on the forward strand.
CATTGACTGAACTACTACCTAACCCGAAGGGTGCTTCAAACATTTCATATTTTAAGTATTCCTGGTATTTTGTGTACCCTATTTTCAGCATCCTTTTTACTTCCTATATGTCTTTTCTCCAGCAAGATCAGTTACTGTTATAACTCTTTATCACTACCACATTATTCAGTTTTAACTCTCCACACTACCATCACTTTGTCCACACCCTTCCTCCTTCTCTGAAACGTTTTCTCAGATCTGAAAAGTCATCAACACGAAAAGCTAATTCTGATCTGTCTCCTCATTTCTAGCACGTCTGTTTTTGTCTCAGGTTTTCAACAAATGTAGCGATGCTCTGAAAGCTGGAGGAGCTGCCTGACCCTCCGAGTTCCTCTAGCGTCTGCAGTTTCCTGTGTCTCCAATCTCTGCAGCTTGTTGCTTTTGGATGTAATCTTTTTGCAGTGATTCCCCATGAAATGTACAAGAATATCCTCCACAAGATTATGAGATAAGTAGAGATAAACTCAGAATGAATATTTTGCATAACAGGATCAAGGATATCACAAACTAAAATTTCTGCGAAATGATGGAAATAAATCAAATTTGTACTGTTAGAAAATCAGACCATCTCAGACAACAAACGAGTTCAGTTTTTAGGAATGTTTATTGGTTGTAAAATACACAAAGATCCCTCGATATAGCAATGATGCCTCCACGGTATAGTAATGAAAGGTATCAAAGCACTTTTGAGGGAAAAATGAATTATTAAAAGTGGAGGTTAGGGGGAGCTAGTTCTACAAGTGTCTGAATACATGTCAGACTTCTGAATTTAATAATGTTAAATTAATTAAATGTGGATGAACCAGGAGGTGCGTCGTCTGCTGAAGGCTAGATCTGTGGCATTCAAGTCTGGCAACCCATGCCTGTAAAAGAAAACCAGGTATGATTTGCGGAGGGCTATTTCAAGGGCGAAGAGACAATTTCGAACGAGGCTGGAGGCAATATCAGATGCATGGCAACTTTGGCAGGATCTGCAAGACATTACTTCCTACAAAGCGATGCTTCGCTACCAGATGAACTCAACGCCTTCTATGCACGCTTTGAAAGGGAGAACACAAGTACAGCTGTGAAGATCCCTGCTGCATCTGATGACCCTGTGATCATCAGAGGTCAATGTTAAAATGTCTTTAAAGAGAGTGAACCCTCACAAGGCAGAAGGTCCCAATGGAGTACCTGGTAAGGCTCTGAAAACCTGTGCCAACCAACTAGTGGGAGTATTCAGGGACATTTTCAACCTCTCTCTGCTATGGGCAGAAGTTCCCACTTGTTTGAAAAAGGCAACAATTATACCATTGTCTAAGAAGAATAACTTGGGCTTCCTTAATGACTGTTGCCAGGTAGCACTCACGTCGACAGTGATGAAATGCTTTGAGAGGTTGGTTATGACTAGACTGAACTCCTGCCTCAGGAAGCACCTGGACCCATTGCAATTTGCCTATCACCGCAATAGATCAACAGCAGACACAATCTCAATGGCTCTCCACACGGCTTTAGACCACCTAGACAATACAAACACCTACGTCAAGATGCTGTTTATCGACTATAGCTCTGCATTTAATACCAACATTCCCACAATCCTGATTGAGAAGTTGCAGAACCTGGGCCTCTGTACCTCCCTCTGAAATTGGATCCTCGACTTCCTAACCGGAAGACCACAGTCTGTGCAGATTGGTGATAACATATCCTCCTTGCTGACGATCAACACTGGCGCACCTCAGATGTGTACTTAGCCCACTGCTCTAATCTTTTTATACACGTGACTGTGGCTAGGTAATACCATTTATAAATTTGCTGACAATACAACCAATGTTGGTAGAATCTCAGATGGAGACGAGAGGGTGTACAGGAGTGAGATATGCCAGCTAGTGGAGGGCAATAACCTGGCACTCAACGTCAGTAAGACAAAAGAGCTGATTGTGGAATTCAGGAAGGGTAAGACGAAGGAGCACATACCAATCCTCAGGGATCAGAAGTGGAGAGAGTGAGCAACTTCCAAGTTTCTCGGTGTCAGGATCTCTGAGGATCTAACCTGGTCCCAACATGAAGAAGGCAAGACAGTGGCTATACTTATATTAGGAGTTTGAAGAGATTTGGTATGTCAACAAATACACTCAAGGACTTCTATAGTTGTACCATGGAGAACATTCTGACAGGTTGCATCACTGTCTGGTATGGAGTGGCTACTGCACAGGACCAAAAGAAGCTGCAGAAGGTTGTAAATCTAGTCAGCTCCATCTTGGGCACTAGCCTACAAAGTACCCAGGACATCTTTAGGGAGCGGTGTCTCAGAAAAGCAGCGTCCATTATTAAGGCCGTCCAGCACCCAGGGCATGCCCTTTTCTTGCTGTTACCATCAGGTAGGACATACAGAAGCCTGAAGACTCAGCAATTCGGGAACAGCTTCTTCCCCTCTGCCATCCGATTCCTAAATGGACATTGAAGCTTTGACACTACCTCAGTTTTTTTTTAATATACAGTATTTCTGTTTTTTGCACATTTTAAAAAATCTTCAATACACGTAATTGATTTACTTGTTTATTATTATGTTTTACTTTATTATTATTATTTTCTCTCTCTCTGCTAGATTATGTATTGCATTGAACTGCTGCTGCTAAGTTAACAAATTTCATGTCATGTGCCGGTGATAATAAACCTGATTCTGATGTTTTTGTTGTCCATACATGTACATGGGTGTCTGTAGGTTGTGTTCCAGTGGCAGCCTGTATGTTGAGAAGTTGGACACCATACCACACGTTTTCACATTTGTTTATTTTACTTGCTAGAAATTATTAGTGACATTGTAATACAAAACAAAATCTTCAATTCATGAATTATAACTAATTCTTGACTGTACAGAATTTGACTGGTTTAGTAGAACTACCAGTCTGTAAGTTCCACAAACTGCTAGTTACAGTATATAGAGCTGTATGATTCAGATGAAGGTCACGGGAAGATGATTTGGGGCTTTCTTGTTATATGGAAAGCTTATTTCCCATTACTTAGTTGATTGATCAAACAAAGTCCAATGTGACTTCATCTCATTTGCAAACCATCATGAACAAAGCTAAGCACTACTGATTTTTTTTTCTTACTGATTGACGCATCCTGCCCCTACCACCACACTCTTCCCTTTTGATGAAAGGGTTGTTAATGATGAGGTTTTATGTGGTTTGCCAATGAATATTGCCTACTTCAGTGATATCTCATTTGTGTACATTAACTTGTATGCTACTGTTTTACACATTGTATAATTATTGCTCAACATTATTTACTTTTATTTAGCAGTACAGCATGGAGTAGGCCCTTCTGTCCCTTCAAGCCATGCTAACCCAGAAACACACGACCCCGATTAACCCTAACCTAAGCATGGGACAATTTACAATTACCAATAAACCTATCTGGAATGTGGGAGGAAACCGGATGTTGTTTATTTAGATTTTCAGAAGGCCTTTGACAAGTTAAGCAGTTTCGTGTGCAGCACCAAGATGAGAGCCCATGGTATTACAGAAGAGATACCAGCATGGATAGAAGATTGGCTAACTGGCAGGAGGCAAAGAGTAGGAATATGGCGGACCTTTTCTGGTTGGCTGCCAGTGACTAGTGGTGTTTCACAGGGGTCAGTGATGGGACCGCTACTTTTCACGTTTTGTGTCAATGATTTGGCTGACAGAATTAATGCCTTTGTGGCCAAGTTTGCAAATAATACGAAGATAGGTGGAGGAGCAGGTAGTGTTGAGGAAGCAGGAAGTCTGCAGAAGGATTTGGACAGATTGGGACGATAGGCAAAGAAGTGGCACGTGGAGTATAGTGTAGGGAAATGTATGACCTTAAGACGTAGGAGTAGAACTAGGCCATTTAGTCCATTGAGTCTGCTCCGCCATTCCATCATGGCTGATCCCAGTTGCTACACAACCCCGTACACCTGCCTTCTCTGATCATGTACTGTAGTAGAGGAATAAACGTGCAGACTATTTTTTAAATTGGGAGAAAATTCAAAAATCAGAGGTGCAACACTACTTGGGATTCCTTGTACAGGATTTCCTAAAGGTTAATTTGCAGATAGATTTGGTGATAAGGAAGGCAAATGCAATGTTAGCATTCAGTTGGAGAGGACTAGAAGATAAGAGAAAGGATGTAACACTGAGACTTTATAAGGCATTGGTCAGACCACACCTGGAATATGTGAGCAGTTCTGAGTTCCTTGTCTATGAAAAGATGTGCTGGTATTGGAGTGGGTGCCGAGGATGTTCATGGGGATGGTTCTGGGAAAGAAAGGGTTAACCTATGAGCATTTGATGGCCCTGGGCCTGTACCTGCTGGAGTTTAGAAGAGTTAGGGGTACCTCATTGAAACCTACTGAACATTGAAAGACCTAGATGGAGCTAATGTGGGGAGGATGTTTCCTATAGTGGGTGAGTCTAGGATTAGAGGGCACAGCCTTGGATTAGATGGATATCTATTTAGAACAGATATGAGCAGGAATTACTTCGGCCAGAGGATGGCGAATCTATGGAACCCCTTGTCAGAGATGACTGTGAAGGCCAAGTCTTTGGGTATATTTAAAGCGAAGGTTGACGAGTTCTTGATTAGTCAGGGTGTCAAAGGTCATGGGAAGAAGGAAGGAAAATGGGGTTGAGAGGAGTAATAAATTAGCCATGATGGAATGGGTAGGGCAGTCCAATGGGCCGAATAGCCTAATTCTGCACCCATGTCGTACGGTCTTCTCTGGCAAAAACCAGCATTTGCTAGTTCTATTAGTAAATACTGCTAATTCTGTAATGAAGTGAATAATTAACAAAGCAGTTATTAAAGCATCTAGAACATTGGTTCCCAAAGGTGGGCGATGGGAGTTTGTCCCTTTCTCTTCACCATTTATACCTCGGACTTCAACTACTACACAGAGTCTTGTCATCTTCAGAAGTTTTCGGATGACTCTGCCATAGTTGGATGCATCAGCAAGGGAGATGAGGCCGAGTACAGGGCTACCGTAGGAAACTTTGTCACATGGTGTGAGCAGAATTATCTGCAGCTTAATGTGAAAAAGACTAAGGAGCTGGTGGTAGACCTGAGGAGAGCTAAGGTACCGGTGACCCCTGTTTCCATCCAGGGGGTCAGTGTGGACATGGTGGAGGATTACAAATGCCTGGGGGTACGAATTGACAATAAACTGGACTGGTCAAAGAACACTGAGGCTGTCTACAAGAAGGGTCAGAGCCGTCTCTATTTCCTGAGGAGACTGAGGTCCTTTAACATCTGCCGGACGATGCTGAGGATGTTCTACGAGTCTGTGGTGGCCAGTGCTATCACGTTTGCTGTTGTGTGCTGGGGCAGCAGGTTGAGGGTAGCAGACACCAACAGAATCGACAAACTTATTTGTAAGGCCAGTGATGTTGTGGGGATGGAACTGGACTCTCTCACGGTGGTGTCTGAAAAGAGGATGCTGTCCAAGTTGCATGCCATCTTGGTCAATGTCTCCCATCCACTACATAATGTACTGGGTGGACACAGGAGTACATTCAGCCAGAGACTCATTCCACCGAGATGCAGCATAGAGAATCATAGGAAGTCATTCCTGCCTGTGGCTATCAAACTTTACAACTCCTCCCTTGGAGGGTCAGACACCCTGAGCCAATAGGCTAGTCCTGGACTTACTTCATAATTTACATATTACTATTTAATTATTTATGGTTCTATTACTATTTATTATTTATGGTGCAACTGTAACGAAAACCAATTTCCCTCGGGATCAATAAAGTATGACTATGAGTTAGGGTTTGCCGTTCAATGGGATAAAGTTCAGAAACTGCCCTTCTGAATGGTCTTGACCACATTTGAAGGCTCCTTGAATGCTTGAAGAGAATACACTCTGATAAAGCAAACAAGAACTTGACCTATTTTGAATCACCTCATGAAAGCTTTCAGAAATGTGGAGCACTTCAAAACATGTTTACCAGCATTTCACAACAAAGCATTGAAAGGTTTGCATGCTTCATACATCATTTCATTTCTAATTGTTAAATCTGGAAAGCCCCATACAATTGGAGAAGAACGAATTCTGCCAGCAGTAAGGGAGGTTCTGAATACAGTTTTGCACAAGTCACCAGACCAAATAATTAAAGCGATTCCACTGAACAACAACTGTTCCAAGACGAAAACATGTTATGCCATCTACCTTGCTCAGCAGAACAAGTATACTTTGGACAACAGGGTGTGCTCTGCAGTAGGATGAGTGAACTTTGCCAGACAACAAACCTTTGCTTCGTGGTTATGGTTCTTTAATAAAATATAAAAGCATAGTTCAAGAGTTGTTATTTGCAAGGGGACTAAAAACAGATAGGAAGGTGGAGTCACTATTTCAGGTTGTTGAACAATTTTTCAGAGAAGGACATTCTGCTTGCCAACATTCTTGCTTGTGCAATAGATGGGCACCATCAATGACAAGACCTCACTGTGGAATTGTTACTTTCTTGAAAAAAGCTGTAACTAGCATATTTATCATTCACTGTGTAATTTGCAGACAATATCTTGTCACAAAGAACCTAAGTGATCAGCTGGACAAATCATTAAATACTGTTGTCACAGTGGTAAATAAAATCAAGTCCTATGCTCTCAGTTCTTGACTATTTCGAGAGCTTTGTATTGAGAGTGATGAACAGTTAGAGTGCTTGCTGTTGTTGCATACAGAGGTCAAATGGCTCTCAAAGGAAACTACCTGAGACACTTTCATGCACTTTATGAAACTGATAAAACTCTTTGAAGGATCAAATGCTTCATTCAGTAATCAACTCAAGAATATTAGGCTTGACATTGCTTATTTGTCAGAATTATTCACAGTTTAATTAAAACTTCAATTGCAAGGAAATGATGTGAATCTTATAAAAGTCAAATCAGTCAAGTGAACTATTTAAATGCAACATTGGCCATCACGACATTTTCCATTTTCTGAGCCTCTGAGTTGGAATAGGAAGGAAAAATACCAGATGATGATCTTCAAGTATACTGTGCCCACCTGGGTGAGCTGCGTAAGGAAAGACATGTCAGTGAGATTTCAGGATCTTCTCTTGATCCAAGTTCCAGATTGGGTAGTAAACCCATTCCTGAACACATGATGAGGAACTAACAGGAAAGATGGAGGAAGAACTGTTTTTGCTACAAAATTACTTCGAGCTGAAGCCAAAGTTCAAAAAATGATATCAAGACTTTCGGTTGCAGAAAGAAATCTCTGAATGCTATTGTGCACTGTGGAAAAAGGTCAAGATTTTCTTTATTGCTTTTTCACCATCATATTTAGCGGAGCTTGGTTTCAGTGTGGTTACCCAACTTCTTTCAACATAATGAAACAGACTGCAAGCTACTGAACATGGGAATCTGAGACTCCTGAGTGACATTCAGCCTGATATTGAGAAGCTGATATCACTGCAGCAAGCCCATCCGTCTCACTGAAAGGTGAAAAAGCAATGAAGTAGTGAACAGTTGTAAGGTTGGCTCTAAACTTGTTAATTTGCACTTTAAAATTGAAAATTGTTTTTAATTAAATAAAATTATCTTTAATTAAATAAAGAAATAATTTTATTTGTCGCTTTAAATACAATAGATTTGAGTATTTTTTGGAATTATTCTTCACGGCTCTGTATTTGCAGTTCCTGTTTCCTTTCATTCTGCATTGTGTATCAAAATACGTTGTAGGTTTTATGTAACAGCTGGAAAGGGAGAGGGAATGCTGGGATGTGGTCTGGGAACCAAGGGGCGGTAAGCGGAGAAAAGCTTGGGAACCACTGATCTAGAATATTGGAAAGTAACTACAATATTAACTTGCTATTGAACAGGTATCCCAACTTGGGCGCCACTCTATAGATATTGGTTCCTCAATTTGAGCGACCTCAAATACACACCCTTCTAAACTTGTAGGAATAGAAACCAAATTTCATCTGATTGATTTTGAACTCCCTGTGGTAAAAAGCAAATGGAATACTGATGGTAAAATGGTTTTTGACTCTTTGTATAGAGACACCTATGCACTGTTCTTCCACAGTTGTTATAACCTCTTCCTGTTTACAGGACTTGTAGTTCTTCCATATTTGATACCATCTGCAAGTTTCTAATTATATTCCTCCATCAGAGTTATTAATATGCATGGTGAGAAATTTACGCCAAATGTGATGATGAGAGTTCATAAGTGCAGCAAGTCAACTGTATATAGTCTTGAAAATTAACCTCACTGGTGCAAAAATGCACTCTGCCTTCAATTCTGCTGCTCTTCATTTCCTTAAGTGATTGTCAAATCAGAACCAATTAATACAACATTTGACAGGTGTTTTTTTTTATATAAGTATCTGAGCAGAGTTGCTTCAGTTCTTTAATTCAGCCATTGAAAAATGAAAATATTCATGTTAGTGATTTATTTATCTCCTCCACGATCTCCGTCAGCACAGGTGCACACAGGGCTGTGAGCTTAGCCCCCCCACTCTACTCGCTTTATACCTATGATTATGTGGCTATGTACCACTCCAATGCCATATTCAAGTTTGCTGATGACACCACTATCATTGGCCAAATCAGTAAGTTAGTCCTCTAATTTTGTCTGCTGAAGATACAATTAAAGGGGCACTCATTGCATTAATTTTGAGGCAGGAGATTAGTTTATTAATACATGCTTAATTATTTAAAAATAATTGCACCATGTCTAAAAACTTGAGATTAAGGTCTAATTTGATCTTTGTATATATTATTCAGACCATGTTGTTTTGTGTCTTTTAGGAACATCTAACTGAAATGTTCAATTATGTAGTGAGAAATGTAGTTACACAACAGGGAAGGAAATGCTGATGTTTTCAACTTGGTTGAAATAGGGATTATGCAGTATCCCCAGGAATAGTGATGTTGCACAATGAATTTGAAGGAAGAATGGCAGAGCAAACAGGGATTAGGTGAAGCAAGACAAGAGTAAAAGATAGTGTCTCAGTTTGGTTAGTAAAGTGCCTAATCCCTGCCAAATGTATCAGTGTGGATAATTGTGAAGAATGTAAAAGCTCGTGGACTCAGTTGATGAAAAGTGGGTGATAAATGTAATATAGTGGTTCTTTTATGTAAGAATGTGAAAGTACACTTGCTGTATGTTAGTAGAGGAGCAGATGAACCTTGTATACATATATTTAAAAAAAGCAGGTGAGGGGAAAAAGCTGATGGTCCGAGTAAACCAAATGGCAAACAGAAAGTCAGAAGTATCCGCTGTTTTTTTAATATGGTGATTTGGATGATTGGAAATTTTTCAAGATTTTGAGTGCACAGGATTTAGTTTTTGTAAGTTGATTTGTTAGACTAATGTAACATTTGTTTAAAATTTGTTATGTGTTCTTTCCTGATTCACCTCAGGGTATTTACATATATATTTGCAAACTAAAGGAAGCTCTGCACAATAAACACTTTAAGGTCACAATGAACACTTTTTTAGAACTAGCACAAATGCAATGCAGAAAGAGAAACTAACGATGACAAATGAGTAGAGCAGAAAAGAAAATGCTTATCATTCACACTTAATAAGCTGATCTCTACAATGTCCACAGATCCGACAACCTGTCACACAGCCTTTTCTCTCTGCATCTATTTCTCACTTTCTATCTCCAACTCATAGCACTAGCGCCTGTTGTAACCAAGCCTAAGATGGAGCTCTCCCTCCACCCCTTCCTCTTTTTATGCCCTTTATGATTCCTTCAAACATAATTATCACTCCAATACTTTTCAAATCCCTTGGTGGGATCTCCTTATCCCTTCCAAACTTCAGCCCAGACACCTAATATAGGAAAACAGAGACAACAGGTCTGTAAGGAGGAAAACGGTCTTCATTATCTCATCTCGGGGATGTGCACTGATCCTCATCTCCAGACAATCACCACATTCCAAGCTGACACCATCTTGACTTTGAGTTTCCATCTTTCTTTGGCATGTATCAATGAGGAATCACAATTAACTCTTTCCCTGCACCTTTGCCTGACATTTTCATTTGATTAATTTTGGAATAATCAAAATATTTTTAATTAGAATTTATTGAAAAACTCTCAAGCCATGAATTTTGGAAAGAACCATTTCTCTTTGCAGAGTTGTTCAGCTGCTAAGTTATATTCATGAAATTGCTAAAGTTGCAAAAAAAAAGTTTGTTCTTGAGAATTGTTGCTGATTTCATCCAGGGGGTCAGTGTGGACATGGAGGATTACAAATACCTGGGGATACGAATTGACAATAAACTGGACTGGTCAAAGAACGCTGAGGCTGTCTACAAGAAGGGTCAGAGCCGTCTCTATTTCCTGAGGAGACTGAGGTCCTTTAACATCTGCCGGACGATGCTGAGGATGTTCTACGAGTCTGTGGTGGCCAGTGCTATCATGTTTGCTGTTGTGTGCTGGGGCAGCAGGCTGAGGGTAGCAGACACCAACAGAATCAACAAACTCATTCATAAGGCCAGTGATGTTGTGGGGATGGAACTGGACTCTCTGACAGTGGTGTCTGAAAAGAGGATGCTGTCCAAGTTGCATGCCATTTTGGACAATGTCTCCCATCCACTACATAATGTACTGGGTGGGCACAGGAGTACATTTAGCCAGAGACTCATTCCACTGAGATGCAACACAGAGCGTCATAGGAAGTTATTCTTGCCTGTGGCCATCAAACTTTACAACTCCTCTCTTGGAGGGCCAGACACCCTGAGCCAATAGGCTGGTCCTGGACTCATTTCCTGGCATAATTTACATATTACTATTTAACTATTTATGGTTTTATTACTACTTATTATTTATGGTGCAACTGTAATGAAAACCAATTTCCCCCCGGGATCAATAAAGTATGACCATGACTATGATATGATCTTTATAGACATTTTTCGACTTGATTTTAGTTGTCTTGTTCGGTGCCTGTGAATAGAATTACTTTGAGCACATTGGAGTTGCTGTGCATCCTTTCAACTCCCTTGGCATGTGTCTGGGGAGTTGGAGGTGTGGAGAGCAGGAAATAATGAGCAAAAATCAACTAATGTTCTGTTTTGTGCAATGTCAAGTAACTCTGCCGTCTGTGTGCAAGACTTAACTGCAGACTGAGGTGTATTGTGTCCAACGCTATGAAGCAAGCAGCAAACTGTAGTTGTTGTAATGTCTGTTTGACAGATGTCAAAGAGTTTACAAGTGCTTGTATATTTGAAACTAAACAGGGGCAGGGAAAAGTGCCTAATAATACATTGACTTGATTGATCTTTTCTGAGGATTTCTTGTGCACAATTTTTGAACATCTGTCTTTATTAAATACATATTTGTTTCAATTATTCCATTTACTTCTGATTACAGGTTATGCATTCACTGAAGATGGTGAATACTTTGCATATGGACTAAGTACAAGTGGATCAGATTGGGTAATGATTAAATTCTTAAAAGTTGATGGTGCTACAGAACTTTCAGATATTTTGGAACGAGTGAAATTCAGCTGCATGGCCTGGACCCATGATGCGAAGGGAATATTTTATAACTGTTACTTGAAGCAAGATGGAAAAAGCGATGGTAAGACGAGTTCTTTTGAAACCAATATTGAAAACTAGCAACACACACGGTGCTGGAGGAAGTCAGCTGGGGAAAGAGAAGTAGAGTCAGCGTTTCGAAGGTCTCGGCCTGAAACGTCGACTACTTTTTTTCACAGATGCTGCCTGGCCTGCTTAGTTCCTCCAGCATTTTACATGAAGCGTATGAAAATCTCCAGCACATTACAGGCTCTTCAGCCCACAATATTGTGCCGACCATGTAACCTATTCTAGAAACCGCCTAGAATTTCCCTACCGCATAGCCCTCTATTTTTCTAAGCTCCATGTACCTATCTAACAGCCTCTTAAAAGACCCTATTGTACTGTATGTATATCTTCTACAGGTACACACAGAGGAGAGAACAGAAGAGATTCTGCAGATGCTGAAAATTCTTGAGCGACACTCATAAAATGCTGGAGGAACTTCTCCAGCATTTTGATTGCATTACAAATTGTTTTCTTATCAGAATCACTTTATTGCCAGTATGTGAAACAGTATGTCTGTTATGGTATGGTTCGGTGCCAAACACACAACCTGACCATAACAGACAACACAAAAACAACCAACAATTTATAAGACAATAGTGCAAACAGCCATGAGCAATCCACAATTAGAACAGTCACATGTACAAATATCAATAATCAAACTTTAATAAATGTGAGCATATAAACAATTAATTAATTATCAACAGAACAAGGAGAGCAGAAAGCCTATTTAATGGATGTTGTGAAGGGGTAGTTAGGGATTACACCTGAGTGAGTTTTGTTGAGAAGCTGGATAGCTAAAGGAAAGGTGCTTCGGAGATTACGTGTAATCCTGGTGGTGATGGACTTGTAGTGTCTCCCTGATGGCAATTTGGTGAATAAATAACTGCTAGGGTGGGTGGAATTGGCAGTAATATATTTCTTTAGCTCTTTACTTCACTCTGGCCATGAACAGGCTTTCTAATGTTGGTACCTGACATCCAACGATCTCCACTGAGCAAACCACTCACTGCAGACTTGGAGAGGGAGGAGGTGGTGAGGAGCCAAATGGTGACGGAGGTGGTCACAACATGCTCAATGATGGCTAAGTAAAAGTTTATCAGGATACACTCTGAGAAGTTAAATTTCCCATGCTGTCGTAGGAAATATAATCTCTGCTGGGCTTTCCTAGTGATGAGTGTAATGTGCTTGTCCCACTTAAATGTATTGGTACTGGCTGTCCCCAGGAATTTGAATGACTCAACCACAGACACTGCCTGACCATTCATTTCAGGGGTGAGGTGGGGGAGGGCAGGTGGGGAAGTGTCAGCAGAAGTCAATCCTCATTTCCACTGTATTGATTGCATTAAGTTCCAAGTTGTTATGAGCACACCATGCTGCTCTTTGGTAGCAGGTCACATAGGAGCCCAGCCTGACATACTGCTTCCTTCCTGTCAGGAAGTTTGTAATCTACTGACAGATACCGTAGGGTACAACTAGCTGGTTAGCTTCCTGTGGAGCAACTCCAGAAAAATAGTGTTGAAAGTGGAGCTAAAATCCACAAAGCAGATCCTCACATAGGTGTTGGGGGAAGTCCAATTGTTGAAGAACATAATGAAGACACAAGTTAACTCCATCCTCAACCAAGCAATTTGCTCTAAAGGCAAACTGTAGCAGGTTCTGAAGAGGATCAGTAATGGACTTAAGGTAGACCAACATCAGACGTTCAAAGGTTTTCATAACTACTGAAGTCATAGCGATTGGCTTATAATCAAGTCCTGTGATCTTGTCTTTCTCGGGAACTGGAATGATTGTAGCAACCTTAAAGCAGTCCGGAATCCTGCATAATTGCAAGGAGGTGTGAAGTATCTCAGTGATGGCAAGTACTAGCTGATCTGCACAGTGCCTTAGAGTACCAGGTGAGACACCATCACGGACTGCAGCTTTCCTAATGTTCTGTTTTCCAAATAGTTTGCAAAAGTCTTCTTGCCTCACAGAAAATATAGGATAGGCTGGAGGGAGGGGAAAGAGGGAAGCTGAAGGAAGTGAATGGGGTGAGGGGGATGGTGACATTGGAGTGGTTGTGAAAGGGAGGGAGGAGGTAGGGGCTCAGCACGTTAGGATCAAAGGAAATGAGAACAGATAGATGGTTGATAGTCTTTTTCAAACCAGCAATAAAACTGATTGATCTGATTGGCCAAGGTAGGGGAGGGAGAGACTTGGAAGCACTTCTATTTGAAGTTGGTAAGACTTTTGCAGGAAACTCCAGAATACCTGGCTATCATTGAAGTGTCTCTCCAGCCGATCCTTATAAGGGACTTTTGCACTTTCAGGGCTTTATTTAACTGCCATTTCCAGACATGATCCTTTGCAGATCCGAGAGTCCTCAACTCCTTGGTGAACCACTTGCACTTTGTCCACAGAATCAAAATTGTGTGAGAAAGGAAATTGTTAATATTTGCTCATATTTAGCTCAAAACGGGGCCATTTGCCCCATTGTTTGACCCAGTATTTCTTATCTGATTCTCCTGCCATCTACCTAAGGCAGTCACAAAGAAAACCTGCGGAGACTAGAGGTCAGCATTGAACGTGGGTTGCATGTGTTTTGCCCATATCTTAATTTCCTAAACCAGTGGAAATAATTTCTATATTTCCTCATGATCCTCTTAACAATTCAAAACTGATCAAATCACAGCTCCCCCACTCCAATATTCTACACATAAGCAGACCAACCTAAAACTAGTTTTCATAATCTAGTACCGACATAACACAGAAAAGGACCACTTCAGCCCAATACATCCACACCTCTTATCAAACACCCATTTACATTAATCCTACTTTATTCTCCCATATTTTCATCAACGTATTCCCCACTCCCGAGATTCACCACTCACATGCATTCTAGGATCAATTTACTGTGGCCATTTAACCTAACAATCATAATGGTTTGGGGGTTTGTGAAGAAATGGGACCACCTCCAGGAAACCCATGTAATTTTAAGATAAGGGCCATTTGGTTAAACTGTGGAAACAGGGTTGGTAACTCCCAGTAAAGAAAACTGATTTTCATCATTGTTTTCTTGTCCCTTTTGGAAATGCAAGTCTGTCATTTCAATTTTTTGACAGTCATTTGGTAGACACGCCTCATCTTGTAACATGGCAGAAGTTAATCAACATTGTCATTGATACATCCAACTCAAGCATATTCTGGGAATAGACAATTCAGCTATTAAACTAACTCCATCCAATATACAAATCTACAAGCTATCTCTAAGTGTTGAACAAATCCTTCCTGCAAAGATAAACAAGATTAATTCCAATAGATTAATGTGCTAGTTTTTTAATACTAATGTTTTTATGTAATTGTTTGGTCTTTTGCACTATTCTTCTCAGTCTTTTTAAAATATGGTGGGTTTTTTTTACTTTTCTATTATGAGTAAACAGATTGTTTTGCATGAACTTGCTAAGTTAACGAATTTCACGTCACATGCCGGTGATAATGAACCTGATTCTGATTTGAGACTTTTTGATTTTAAATTATGAAAATGACACAACCTCATTTTTTGTCATTCCTTATCAGGTACTGAAACTTCTGTGAACCTCCACCAGAAATTGTACTACCACAAGCTGGGATTTCTACAGTCTGAAGATATATTATGTGCTGAATTTCCAGACAATCCAAAATGGATGGGTGGAGCTGAGGTACAGCGCAGTACATACTTTTTGGCCCACAATGTTGTGCCAACCATTTAAAGTACTCCAAGATCAATCTAATGCTTCCATAATAAATAGCCCTCCGTTTTTATTTCATCCATGTGTCGATCTAAGAGGCTCTTAAATGATGCTGATGTATCTGCCGCTACCACCACCTCTGGCAGCATGTTCCATGCACCTACCACTCTGTGCTTTTTAAAAAAAAATAAAACTACCTCTGACATCTCCTGTATATTTTCCTCCAATCAACATAAAATTATGCCCTTTTGTATTAGCCTGGGGAATAAGATGCTGGCTGTCCACTGTATGTATGCCTCTTATCATCTCGTACACCTCTTAAGTCATCTCTCATTCTCCTTTGCTCCAAAGCAAAATGCCCTAGCTCGCTCAACTTATTCTCATAAGACATGTTCTCTAATCCAGGCAGCATTTTGTTAAATTTCCTCTGCTACACCATCTCTAAAGCTTCCACATGCTTTCTTTAATGAGAGGACCAGAACTGTACACGATACTTCGTGTGGTCTAACCAGAGCTTTATAGCGCTGCACATTACCTCGCGACTCTTGAACACAAAATCCCCAGTTAATGAAAGCCAATGTACCATACACCTCCTTAACCACCCTATCAACATATGTGACCACGTTGAGGGATCTATGGACATACAACAACCTTCTACGCTATCCACATCACCAGTTACTCATCTTCAAGCTTACTAACCCACCCTTCAACTTCTTCATCCAAGTCATTTATAAAAGTCACAAAGAGCAGGGTTTCCAGAACTATGGAACTCTGCTGGTCACCAACCTCTAGGAAGAGTACGCTCTTTCTACAATCACCCCCTGCCTTCTATGGCAAACCTGTTCTGAATCCACACAGACAAGTTTCTGTGGATCCAATGCCTTCTGACTTTCTGAATGAGCCCACCATGGGGAACCTTGTTGAACACCTCAGTAAAATCCATATACACCACATCCATTGCTCTACCTTCATCAACATGTTTTGTCACTGCCTTTGAAGAACTCAGTCAAGTTCATAAAGTACAACCTGCCCCTCACAAACACATGCTCACTATCCCTAATCAGACCATGTTTCTCCAAAAGCTCATAAATGTGTTTCTCTTTAATCCTCTCCAATAGCTTGCTGACCACTGAGGTAACACTCACTGGTCTATAATTCCCATGATCTTTCCTATTACCTTTGTTGGAGAAAGGAATACTTGCCACCCTCCAATCTTCAGGTACTACTCCTGTGATCAGTGAGGATGCAAAGATCATTGTCGAAGGCGCAGCAATTTCTTCCTTTGCTTTCTCTAGTAGCCTAGAGTATATCCTGTTCTGCCTCGAGGACTTGTCTATCTTAATGATGTTCTAAAACAGCCCTTTTCAACCTTTATGCCCTGGAGGAATGCTTGAAATAATTTTCAGGTCTCGGGGGAACCCCTGCGTTTAATTAATTAATAGATAGATAGATAGATAGAAAGATAGAATTTACAGCAAACAGAGCTGCTCGGTCATTGCCCACCACTGCGAGTGCTAGCATCGCGTGAAGTTCAGAAAACAATGTTTGTTTTTTCAGTCATGTTCTCTCGCGGAACCCCAGTTGAGAAACCCTGTTCTAAAGTTTCAACGCATCCTCTTTTCTCATGTTGATATGTACCAGCATATTAAACTGTTCTACGCTGTAAAAGTACATCTCACTGGTGAAGACCAAAGCAAAGTATTCATTATGGAACTCCCTGACCACCTCTGACTCCAGGCATGTTTCCTCTTTTTATTTCTGATCAATTGTACCCTTACTCCAGTCATCCTCCTGTTCTTCACATACATGTAGAACACCGTGGAATTTTCCTTAATCCTATTTGTCAAGGCTGCCTTATGCTTTCATAAATCCCTTAATAAGCTCCTTCCTGGCTAGCTTATAACTCTAGAGCCATGTCTGATCCTTGCTTCTTAAACCTTAAGTAAGCTTCTTTCTTCCTCTTGACTAGATGTACCACATCTCTTGTTAACCATGGTTTCTTCACCCTACAATCCTTTCCCTACCTCAATAGGAACGCCATGCAAATGGTCCCTAAACAACCTCCACATTTCCATTGTACATTTCCATGAGTACAGATGTTTCCCAATTTACACTCACAAGTTCCTGCCTAACAGCATAATAATTTACTCTCCCCCAATTAAATAATTTTTTCATACTTTCTACTGCTATCCCTGAAAATGGCTATGGTAAAGGTCAGAGTGTTGTGGTTGCTGTCTCTGAAATGCTGATCCCCAGAGAGATCTATCACCTGACCAGGTTCATTGCCTAGTAGCGGATCTAGTATGGTCTCTACTGTATTTGGCCTGTCCACATAGTGTCAGAAATCTTTGGTGAACACACCCAGTAATTTCTACCCTATCTAAACCTTTCAAGCTAAGGAGATGTTAATCAATGTTAAGGAAGTTGAAGTTACCTATGAAGCAATTGATTTATTTTTGCACATTTTCAAAATTTGCCCCTCAAACTGCTCCTCGGTGTGTCTGTTGTGATTGTGGGGGCTGGGGGTGTCTATAGAATACTCCTAAAAGAATGATTATTCATTCCTGTTTCTAACTTCCACCCATACTGGTTCGCTGGACAATCCTTCCACAGCATCCTCCTTTCTGCAGCTGTGATACTACCCCTGATTAGCAGTGCCACTACCCCCACATCTTTACCTCCCTCCGTCTCCTAAACCCCGGAATACCCAACAGCCAAGTCCCTGTAATGGCCGCAATGTACTACTTCCATAGTGTTCCATGATCTAAGTTCATCACTCTTGTTCCTGATACTGCTCACATTAAAATGGACGCATTTCCACCCATTCAGCTGTCTTCATTTATGCCTATCCTTCCTCACAGTCTTTAGACGTGTTGCATCTACCATTACCCCAACTGCTCCATCCTCTGACCTATCACTCTGGTTCCCATCCCCCTGTTATCCTAATTTAAACCTTCCCCAACACCTGTAGCAAACCTGCCCCCTGGAGTCCCGGTGCACCCGTCTCTTTTTGTACATGTCATTATCTTCCACATAAGAGATCCCAATGATCCACAAATCTGAAACACTATCCCTGCACCAATTCTTCAGCCACGCAAACATCTACCAAATCGTCCTATTCTTACCCTCACTGATGAGTGGCACAAGCAGCACTCCAGAGATTACTCCCTTAAGGTCATGTTTTTTAGTTTCCTACCTAGCTCCCTATATTCACTCTTCAGGCTGTTATTCCTTCTCTATGTCATTAGTACCAATGTGTACCATGACATCTAAAATATTGTCAAACAACACACACAAAATGCTGGGGGAGCTCAGCAGGCTAGGCAGCATCTGTGGAAAAGAGTATTGTTAAACAAAGTCCCCCCCCCCCCCGGATTTTACTTTGATTTGCTATATTTTGTTTATTGCTGTGACTTTTATCAGTTTGTCCTTTCAGTAACCAGCATAAAGAGCATTTCTGTGTGCTTATTTCTCTTGAATTACTTGATGCTGCTTGAAACTTTTTGACAGTCTAGTTAGGGGCAGCCCTTAATAAAGCCTGATTTTTTGAACAAATTGAAACACAATTGTGGATGGTAAAATGACCTTAATAGACCTTGATATGATTGTGTATATAGATAGATATGATTAGTTAAGGAATGCCACATTTTAAAAGTGGAAGTTTTGTGTTTGCAGCATTTGTATATAATGTAGGTATTATCAAACTGGGTTATCCCTCATAGTGGTATTTTACCTCTTTATATCTTAATTGTATTTCTGCGTATTGCTCAATATTTCAACAAGTTGGGCATTGTGCTTCCAAGAAGGGACAGTTAGAATGTTATCCTTCTGTGTATGAGTGATGTTACTGCTTATTACAGCACACAAAAAAGGTTATTCAGCTCATTATTCTGCTGGAGCTGGTATAGACACATAGTCCTATCCCTCTTTTACTTCCCCCTATAACCTTGAAATGTATTCTGTCACATAACCAATAATTCTTCTTGAATCATTTACCTCTTACCTAGACCTGAGGAATTAACCTGCTGGAGAGCAACTGAGTCACAGTGAAGATGTTTAGATAGCACCCAAATCGACACATTTTTTCCTCTTTGGGAAAAATGTTCTGACCTTTTGGTACATCTTGATTAAAGTACTGTTTGTGTTCTTTTTCTAAAGTATCAACGAACAGCAATCAAAATTGATGATCCATAATCAGGCAATTAAATGGAAGGAGGAATAGTTGAATTTTGAATGAGATGCATTGGATAGTGATTTGGAATTGGTGTAGGTAAAAATATTAAACAGCAGGGCAATGAAGATAATTACAAAGAAGATTTGTTGTTGCTTTGTATCATGTAGGCTACTTTTGGACTTTGGGTGAATCGACCATCTGTCCCACATTATTAAAAGTAATGCTTGGTTCCGCTTGGATAGATAATCTTAATTTTTTAATTATTTACATACCTCATTTGAGCCCGTCTCTAATTTGGCAGATAATTTGTTATTTTAACTTGTTAACTGGCATAATGGTTTTAGAAAAATCTTTTAGAACTATTTCATTTAACTAACTAAATGCAACCACTGCATTGTTTATTTTTTGTCTCTAATGCAGGTATCAGATGATGGGCAGTATGTTCTCTTGTCTATTCGAGAAGGTTGTGACCCAGTCAATCGACTTTGGTACTGTGATCTAAAAAAGTTGCCTGATGGAATTAAAGGTAAATACTTAAGGTATTTTGGTCTTTGCCGATTCTAGGCTCCTCATCAGTAATTATGTAGTTCTCTTCTCAAATGTAATGATTCTTTTCCAACTTTTTTCATTTGATGTATTGCTTTCTTCATAAATGCAGCTAATTTAAGTTGTCAAAATAGATCATCTCTTTACAGAAAGCAAAAATAGACTAGATTTGCTAGAAATCTAAACTATGAACAGAAACGGAAACTCTCAGAAGATCAGACGGCTCCTCTGGAGAGAGAAACTGAATTAATATTCAGGTGACGATCCTTCATTAGGAAGGTTACAAATGAACATTATCACTTGAAACATTAACTCTTCCTGTCTTCAGAGCTGTTGCCTGTAGCACTGAGTATTTTTAACACTGTTGTCTCTTCGTTAAAATCTAGCCTTGGAAGTAGTGAATCTCCCAGTGTTACTTCCAAGATCACAATTGGCAAGGTATAGGTGCTAGTAGTACCTTGGTAACTTGCCAAAATAACCAAACTTTTTTTTTTCCATTCGTGAGATGTAAGCATTACTGGTAAAGCCAAGATACTAGCCAGGTTGAGATATTTGTGAATCCTGTGTCCGTGAACTCAGATCATTAAAAGATATATGAGGCATTATATATGTCCCTGTATTTTCCCTGCTGTTAGTTAACATAATATGGTATATAGAGGAAAGGTGAAGTGAATCACCAAAATCACCCATCCAAATCTTGAGGGCATAGGTTTAAAGTGAGTGGAGAAAGTTCTAAAAGGGACCTGACAGGAAACTTTTTTTCACAAAAATAGTAGTAAATAAGTGGAACGAGCTATGAAGGAAGCAGTAGGAGTCTATACAATTATGATATTTGAAAAGCATTTAAATAGCATTCAAATCAGTGTGTTCTTGACATTTAGGTGAGTTTGTTTTCACACTTAGAAATATGATTCATTTGTTTTAACAAGAAATAGGTGTGACATATCAGACTTTAATTTAGTATATGCTCCACTGATATATAGTACTCTGTACATCTGTAAGCTTCATTTTGTGGTCTTCCTCATAACCATTCTTAAATACAGATGACTCCCACATTATATGATGGGGGATGGGGGGATTATTATATTCTGATAAAATGGACCACATTATCTATGCATTCATCAAGGAATGCAGGTCAAAGAAAAATGATTTATTAACTTTTTAACCAGATGTATTCTGTGAGAATGAATTTTGTATTTTATCTCAAAATTTTGAATAATAATTTGTAAATTTCGTAAGTGAAAATTTTCATTCCCCAAAAGGCCATAAGATGGGATTGCCTGTACTTTTCATATCCCTGTCTCTTCTAAACTATGCAAATTAAAAGTGCTGCTCTCTCATTCACTTTTGTACACCTGATTCAGTAACACTAGTGCATTAACAAGCAATAGCTTGAAGACTGGCCCATTGTCAAGTAATCCCAAGTATTTATTTTGCCAAAGGGCTGATTGTAGATTTAAGAAAGGAACCAGTCCTCACCCAGGGGTCAGCAGTGGAAAAGGTGAGCAATTTCAAGTTCCTGGGTGTCGACATCTCTTAGGATCTATCCTGGGCCCAATATATCGATGCAGTTACAAAGAAGGCATGACAGCAGCTATATTTCATCAGGAGTTTGAGGAGATTCAGTAGGTCGCCAAAAGACACTTGCAAATTCCTCCAGATGTACTATGGAGAGCATTGTAACTGGCTGCATCACCGTCTGGTAATGGGGGGTGTGGGGGGGTGCCACTACATAGGATTGAAATAAGCTGCAGAAAATTGTAAACTCACTCAGCTCCATGATAGGCTAGTTTTCACAGCATCTAGGACATCCTCAAGGAGCAATGCCTCAAAAAGGCAGCATCATCCAGGACATTCCCTCTTCTCATTTCTATCATCAGGGAGGAGACGCAGGGGCCTGAAGGCACACACTCAGTGATTCAGGAACAGCTTCTTCCCCTCTGCCATCCAATTTCTGAATGGACATTGAACCATGAACACTTCCTCATTACTGTTTTTGCACTACTTATTTAATTTAACTATTATATACATTTGCTGTAGATTACAGTTTCTATTACGTACTGCTGCCGCATAACAACATATTTCATGTTGTATGCCAGTGATTTTAAATTCTGATTCTTTGTTTGCTGAAATCTGTTTGGATCCTGAAATCTCTTTTCTTTCTTTCTCAATCTTTTTTATTAAGTTTAGAATTGATAAAAATAACAATGATAATGATACGAAGAGATCGGGATTACATTAATAATGGTTAACGTATACAGACACAGACTCCGAGTAACATATGTAATTTAAGCCTCCCAATCTCTTAATAACTGAACATGAAAACGATTCGAATAATTTTATACAAAGAAAAAGTCCCCCTACACTAAAAAAAAACAAAACAAAGGCTGGACAGCCATGTTTCATCGGTTAAAATCATTATTTGTTATTAACTCCGCTCCTCGATACACAAACAAAAAGTTATTGAAAAGGATTCAGAAAAGGTCAGCTTACATCATATAAAATGTTGAATAAATGGCCTCTAAGTTTTTTCAAATTTAACCCAAGGATCAATAGCACCACTCCTAATTTTTCCCAAGTTTAAACACGTTATACTTTAGGAAAACCATTGAAATGTAGTAGGGGGATTAGAATCTTTCCATTTAAATAAAATGGTTCTTCTGGCTATTAATGTAACAAATGCAATCAAACGGCAAGCTGAAGGGGATAAATGACTAGAGTCTATCACTGGTAATCCAAAAATTGCAGTAATAGGATGAGATTATAAATCAATGCACAAAACTACTGAAATAATATCAGAAATGTCTTTCCAATATTTTTCCAAAAGAAGGCAAGACCAGAACATATGTGTCAAGGAAGCTACCTCAGAATTACATCATATATATGGTAGGATAAAAATTTGTTCATATATATGGCAGAATAAAAATCCTAGGTTAAGTAAGAAATATTTACAGTAGTGGTCACCAACCTTTTTAAGCCCAAGATCCCCTACCTCGACCTCAGTGAAACGCAAGATCTACCTACTAAATCGTTTAGAGAAAAAACAGCTCAGATTGTAGTTCCAATTTGAGGCCTTTTATTTGGGCGAATTGTATTTGAATTACACAAAATACTTTTGTCAAACTTTCAAATTAATTCAAACAAGAAAACACTGAAACTAGCATATCAAACAGGCCATAGCTGTCTTTCTTTAAGAATATACAGTACTTCACACCTTTAATTCTAAGTTTCATTATTTAATTTTATTTCAACAGGAAAAATAAATGAATAAAAATTGACTGTTGCATTCAGTGTGATGACTGGGGCTGAATACTTTCTGCTAGTTCCCTGAAATTTGGCTCATAACTACAGACAACCAGTCTGAGACAGTCTGTGAGGTGTAGGGTTGCCAACTGTCCCGTATTTTCCCCGCTAAGGTAGTGCGTACCTATGAAACCTTGCGTGCCGAAATGCTTTACGCCGAAGAAGCAATTACCATTAATTTATATGGAAAAATTTTTGAGCGTTCCCAGACCCAAAAAAAAACCTACCAAATCATACCAAATAAGACATAAAACCTAAAATAACACTAACATATAGTAAAAGCAGGAATGATATGATAAATACACGGCCTATATAAAGTAGAAATAATGAAAATTAAGCCAAAACTGATTCGTGGGGTAAAAAAAATCGGCACATCACGAATGCACACACAGGTGCCCGTGCAAGGCTTCATGGTCATGGTAGTCTTTCTCGAGGTAAACACAAATGTCCCGGGATTTGACTGCTACTTTTGTCCGTTATTTGGGAGTGAGAAAGCTGGCAACCCTAGTGAGGTGTCTGTCAGTAAGTCAGCTCCTGTACTTAGATTTAATAATTTTCATCTGTGAAAATGCAATTTCACATAGATAAGTTAACCTGAAGTAGGCACTGATTTTTAGTGCTATAAAGCCAACGCACACACCGCACATTGCTGGGGCCCCATCAGTAGTAATTGTCACCAGTTCATGAATGGGGATGTCATTTCACGGACATATTTTTTAAACTCATTGTAAATATCCTCACCTCTCGTTCTCTCCTGTAATTGCAAAAGAGTGAGGAAGTCCTCCTTTATTGTAAAATCCTGGAAAGCCATTCTGACAAATACAACAGGCTGAGCTGTTTGCATTACATCCAGGGATTCATCGAACTGTAGTGAAAAATATTCACAGTGTGACAAGTCGATCCACGTCCTCTGACAGTGATTCTACCCTCCTTGTCACTGTTGCAGCGCCAAGCGGTATATTATGTATTGCGGTTGTGATGCTGTTTTTGTTTTTAAAGTCATTAAAAGCAGTCTCTGCAGTAATGACCATTGTTTCCTTGAATAAATCGCCATCTGTAAAAGGCTTCTTGTGTTTAGCCAAAAGGTGACTTACACGAAATGGTGCTTCAATAGCAGGCTTATTTTGAGCAGCATGATTGGTGAAAAACGATTGCTGGGCCTTCAACCCCGATTTCAGCTCAACTTTCCAGGCATGAATTGCGCTCTTTGGGGGGTAGGCGTCTTTAAATTCCTGGTGGTTGGTGTTGTGGTGCCGCTCCAGATTCCCTCTTTTAGTCAGTGCTTGTGTTTGGTGGCACAACATACAAACACACTTGTCTTTCACCAAGGTAAATAGAAATTCCTCTTCCCATTCTGGATGGAATTTGTATGTTTTCGCCTTCTTTCGTGGAGCCTCCGCTATGCTATCAGGGTATCACGAGTGACTGCGGATTGCGTCACCTCTGATCTGAGCCGACATTCACCTAATTAATTAGCTTGCTTATTTCGGCTTTTTTTCTTAAAGATGTGCTGTGTGCATCCCAACTACCGGTGCACCCCTGCATGCTTCGCGGCCCGGAGGTTGGGGACACTGTCGTATATTGATGTTTGCAACAGTCTGTACCCTTACCTAATCCGATTGGTCACTTTGATGCAGCACAGGCTACGCTGAAAACGTGGTGCGTGGCGGGGGAACTGCACACATGCACACTGGGCAGAAAGAACGGAACTAAACCCCCGCAACCCGGAAACAATCTCTCTTTACAAACAGGTTTTTAGCGAAAATATTGCTATATTACCGTTATCCTAATTAGTATTACTTTTATAATGCTCACATTACAACAGTATTTATTTTTGATTTTTCTTCGGGATCTACTGGGAAAGTCTCTTAAAGATCGACCAGTCCATCACAAACAACAGGTTGACGACCCCTAATTTACAGAAATCAAAAAAAGATGGCGCTTTGGCATTGCTGAACTTTAGATTCTATTATTGGGCAATTAATATTCGATATCTAACGTTCTGGACACAAGATTTGGATGAAATTCAATGTCCACGATGGGTGAACCTCGAGTGCGAGTCTGTACAGGGGTTCTCATTGGCTTATATTTTAGGGGCTTCGCTTCCCTTTGCACTTAATAAACTGAATAAACAAACAATTAATCCAATAACTAAACATACAATATGAATATGGTTTCAATTTCGTAAATTTTTTGGATTGAATAAATTTATCCTATCAAGTCCTATTATATCCAATTTTTTCTTCCAACCATCCAGAATTGATCAACTTTTCTTTTATGGAAAACGAAGGGAATAACATGTTTTCGTGATTAATTCATGGATAATTGTCTCATGTCTTTTGAACAGTTGTCTAATAAATATAATTTGCCTAGATCACATTTTTTGAGATATTTGCAGATTAGAAACTTTTTGAATATTATTTTGCCTACTTCTCCAATACCACATCAAACTGAAATTGCAGAAAAAATTTTAGGTTGAAGTCTCTTTTAATCCTCAAATCTTTGCACATCTTTTCCATTATTTTTGTCACTTCTACAACTTCAGCATAACATCCCAATTTCTGTATCCATTATATGGATTTTTGCATCAAAAGCTGTCTCTACACCCCTATCTGGGCTAGGCTTAATTCGTGAGTTGCTAGACGGCACAGCTCAAAGGACCGGAAGAGCCTGTATCTCTAAATAAAAATTTTTAAATAGTGGACCCAGGTCCAACCACTGTGGCACAGCACCAGTCACAGTATTTCCCAGTGGCCAACTATTTTAATTCCAATCCCGATTCCCAATGCAACTTTCCCAGTGTATGGCCTCCTCTACTGCCACACTGAGGCCACTGTCATGTTCCAGTTGAAATTCATTGTCACTCAACTGTACACATGTGTACAGCTAAAAGAAACAACATTCCTCTGGGACCAAGGTGCAAGACATAGCACATATGGAATATCACAAACAGCACATAAAATAACATTAACACCATAATATAAACTGATAAAACTGTAGATGTACAAGGTGACGTAATACGTATATGACATATATGCTCCCGCACCAGCAGGCACAGGAAGAGCTTCTTCCCTGAGGCTGTGACCCTGCTGAACCTCACATCACAGCGCTAAGCAGTATTGCACCCATATTGTACTGTCTCAGTACTTTTATATTTGTATGCTGTAGCACTTTTTATTCGCAGTCATTTTGTAAATAATACTACTCTTCTGGTTAGATGCTAATTGCATTTCATTGGCTTTGTGTACTTGGCACAATGACAAAATTGAATCTAATCTAATATAATTAAATATACAGGAGTATAATGGTATTGGTGCATCATAAATAATCATAAAGTTGAATCTAATCTAATATAATTAAATGTACAGTAGTATAATGGTATTGGTGCATCATAATCATAAAGTTGAATCTAGTGTAATATAATTAAATATACAGTAGTATAATGGTATTGGCGCATCATAAATAATGCGTACTGAGTGGTGGTGGGGTGTGCAGTAGTCTCACAGCCTGAGGGAAGAAGCTGTCGCCCAGTCCAACGGTCATTGTTCTTGTACTGGTGTACCTTCTGCCTGATGGTAGGTGGTCAAAGAGAGTGCGGGATGAATGGGTGGGGTCCTTGAACAGGCTGAGGGCTCTGCAAACGCACCATTTCTGGTGTCTGTCCTGGATGTAGGGGGTGGGGGGAGAGACCCCAGTGATTCTCTCAGCGGTACTCACAATCCATTGCAGGGTCTCACGGTCAGATTCCTTGCAATTCCCATACCAGATGATGATGTATCTGGTCAGGGCATTCTCAATGGTGCTCTGGTAGAATGTGGATGGGGAGCCTCAGTCTCCTTAGGAAGTGGAGCCACTGCTGTGCTTTCTTGACTAAAGAGATGGGGTTGAAGGGCCAGGTGAGACTTGGTGCTGCTGACTCTCTCTATGGAAGAACCGTTGTTGTGCTGTAGAGTGTGGTCAGCCTGTACCTTCATGAAGTCCACAATCATTTTTTTAGTCTTTTCCACACTGAGACTCGTTATGTTCGGACCACTTCACAAGCCGCTCTACTTCCACTCTGTATGTCAATGCATCATTGTTGCTGATGAGACCAACCACTGTTGAGTCATCTGTGATCTTAATGATGTGGTTAGAACTGGATTCAGCAGTACTGTTGTGTGTCAGCAGTGTAAATGGAGCTAGAGATATTGCTGTCAGCAAGGACTGTCTGAAGTCTCTCCAACAAGAAGCCCCAGATCTAGTTACAGAGGGAGGTGTTGAGCCCCAAGAAGGATAGTTTACCCACCAGCTTCAAAGGAATGATCATATCGAATGTTGAACTGAGATTGATGAACAATGATGCAGGAGACATCGTTCTCTGGGTGGGACAGGACTGAGTAGAGGGCAAAGTTTATTGCATCATTGGCGAACCAATTTGGGTGATATGCAAAATGGTAATGGTCCAATGGAGTGGGAAATTGGGAAACAGGATTTGATGCAGTTGTAGGAGCAACACCTCAAATTCCATTTGGGTAGCAACGCTTGATGGCATGGACATCAATGAATTTATCTGCCAGTAATTTCACCCCCCACCCCTTCTCTCTTCTTCCATTCCCCAATCTGGCTCCCCTCTTTTTTTCTCTTCTCCTCACCTGCCTATCACCTCTCTCTGGTGCACCCCCTCCTTCCCTTTCTCCCGTGGTCCACTCTCCTCCTATCAGATTCCTCCTTCAGCCCTCAATTTTCCACCTCTTATTTCATCTCCTTTCCCCACCCACCTACCTTCTCTCTCACCTGGCTTCACCTATCACCTTCTAGCCTGTATCCCTTTCCCTTCCCCCTACCGTCTCATTGTGGTTTCTTCCCTTTTCCTTTCCAATCCCTAAGAAGGATCTCAACCCTAAACATCAACTCTTTATTCCTTTCCATACCTGCTGCCTGACCCTCTGAGTTCCTCCAGAATTTTGTGTGTTACTCTAAATTTGCAGCATCTGCAGAACCTCTTATTTAACATTTTGGACCAGCCTCCCATACAGACCTTTGTACATTCTCTGGCAGAATAATAGGAAAGTGTCTCTTATCTCCCACAACTTGTCTTCAACCTGACATATTAACTCTGTTTCTCCTTCCACTCTTGCCGCCAAACTCATTGAGAGTTTTCTGCTTTTTTTAGTCTTTGTTTTATATTTGTAGCATCTGCAGTTTTTGATTTTCCTTTTTGTCTCCTATCTATCTGAAAGCACTGAATATGCACAACTTCAGAGAATTAATAGAGTTTTGTTCTAATAGGAATTCTGCCATGGGTGAAGCTTGTGGATAACTTCGATGCAGAATATGAATACATCACAAATGAAGGAACAATATTCACGTTCAAAACAAATCTCAATGCTCCGTGTTATTGCTTAATCAATATTGACTTCAGTGATCCTGATCCTTCGAAATGGAAAACCTTGGTTCCAGAGCATGAGAAAGATGTACTTGGTAAGTGTAATTTTTTTTGTTTTGCCTTTACATACACATTTTCGTGGATGGGGTTTTTAAGAATGTGCAACAAAAAATGCATGTAATATCTAGAAGGCATCAGTGCACATTGGTAAACTTTGTCATGTTCTGCTTTCACTGCTTTTGATGGTGTTTTTGAAACCGCTTGACAGCAGCACGTTTGTCATATTTCCTCTCTTTCTGTGAATTTACTTTTCATCTTTTTTTAAAACCAAGGACCATCTTCGGTGTACAGAAAGCAGGTGTCAATAAATTATGGAACAGTTAGCCTGAACACTTTTTATGGTCACATAATCAACTAGGTCATCCTTAAAAAATTGGTTAACAATTAGAAATTTCTATATGAGAGAGAGAAGCATCCACAAACAGCTTACCTTCATGCTTTCACTTGGTAGACACTGCAAAGAAATTGAAAGAATTTATTAGAATTGCAAAGAGGGCATGCTTGATTAAGAGGTTTTTTTTATCGGTCCTACTTTTAAGAAGACTTGGGGCAAGGAATTTCAGAGTGAGACACTGATGTTAGAGCAGTGGGAAATTTGGAATTACATCTGTAGCTGGAACACAAGGCAAATGTTAAAAATGAGTTATGATCTAAATAGCAACTCAAGCTTGACGGGCTAATAATTGATTACTATTCATATACACATCACGAACAGTTTTTTTCTGAGGAGTGAATTGAGGTCATGAAGAAATTTAAAGATGATCTGTCAGGTAACAATAACTCGTGGACTTTGCTATTCAAGGTTTGATTCCTTTTAAATGTGCAGTGTGATGGAATGCTGATTGACCCTGGAACGATTGGAAGTCTTTAGTCATTTTAACACATTGTTGCTCCTATAGTTGGTGATAAATTATGGACTGATTTTAAAAACTCTAACTAGAATCATGAAGAACTTATGATTTAGAAGATGGCTCTTGAGCCTAGCATATTGAATATAATCAAATTCAAAGCAGGCCTAATAAAAACATAGAAAGCCTACAGCACAATAAAGGCCCTTCGCTCCTCAATGCTGTGCCAAACATGCCGAACATAATCTTGCCTTCTAGCATAATACTTGCAGTACTGCAGATCAGAGCTCTTCAAGTGCACATACAGGTATTGTTTAAATGTGTTGATAGTCTCTGCCTTTACCTCTTTCCCAAGAAAATGAATTCCAGCCGTTAACCAACTAGGTGGGTTTCCAACTCCCTCCAATATATAAAGAATCAGATTTATATCACCGACATGTCATGAAATTTGTTGTTATGCAGCAGCAGGACATTGCAATACATAATAAAAACTCTAAATTACAGTATATTTTTATTTTTCTCACCCCTTATGGGTGGTGTGTAAGTTTATTTTTTCCCTCAATTTCAGGTCTTCTGCTAGAGGCCTGAGAGCTTGAGTTGTTTGGTGCAGTATCCTTGCTGTTTGTGGTAGTGTGCTCTCGACCTAAATCTCAGATGTTGTTCCTGGGATTTGTTGGAGCCGCTCTCCCAGTCCAGGTGTCACAGCTCCAAGTGCTCCTATCAACACCAGGATTACTCTGGCTTTAACCTTCCACATCGTTTGTTTCTGCTCTTTAGAGCCCCGATATTTCTCCAGTTTCTCATAGTCTTTCTTCTGATCTTACTGTCATTTGGGATTGCCACATCTATTACTATTGCTTTCTCCTATTCCTTGTACAGTATTGCTATGTCTGGTTGGTTGGCCAGTACCTGCTTTTCAGTCTGTATTTAGAAGTCTTGCAGGATCTTAGCTCTCATTCTCCATTACCTTCTCAAGTGTTTCCCATTTGGACGTGGGTGTATTCAATCCATACTCAGCACTGATATTCTTGTACACAACTGCTGCAACTTGGTTGTGCTGTTCGGTATATGCTGACCCTGCCTGCATCTTGCATCCTGCTACTAT
This sequence comes from Mobula hypostoma, assembly GCF_963921235.1. Taxonomy (NCBI): domain Eukaryota; kingdom Metazoa; phylum Chordata; class Chondrichthyes; order Myliobatiformes; family Myliobatidae; genus Mobula; species Mobula hypostoma. Next base: position 143,691,002 of record NC_086098.1, read on the forward strand.
GTGCAGAATGGTTTCAGTGTATTCCTTGCACAGTCTACATCTTGGATCTTGTATGGTGTGCTAGACCCCTGTTTCTATTGCCCATATGTTCAGCGCCCGTGGGACATCCCATGCAGTGACTTGTCCTGTCATGTCCTCTGGTTCCGTTTCAAAACATAGTGGGGGGAGAAAAAGTAACGAAGTAATGTTCATGAGTTCAATGTCCGTTCCTGAGTGTGTTATCTCTTTAGATGCTGAGAAAGCTTTTGATAGAGTAGAATGGCCTTATTTATTTAAGGTGCTTGAAATGTTTAATTTTACCTCGAAATTTATATCCTGGATTAAACTGTTATATCATTCTCCTGTGGCCTCGGTCCGTACTAACTCTTTAAGTTCACCTTTTTTCCCTCTTTTTCGAGGTACTCGACAAGGTTGTCCTCTTAGTCCTTTATTATTTGATATTGCATTAGAACCTCTTGCAATTGCCATTCGAGAATCTCCAAATATTACTGGGATAACTCGGGGCTTAAAGTCCCATAAAATATCACTCTATGCTGATGACTTACTTTTATATATTTCTAATTCCCAAAAATCCATCCCGGCTGTTTTAGAGCTATTAGCACAATTTCGTCTTTTTTCAGGTTATAAATTAAATCTTAGTAAGAGTGAACTTTTCCCGATTAATAAACAACTTCCCTTATATCATAACTTTCCATTTAAGTTGATTAATAATTATTTTTCATATCTTGGGATTAAAATTACTTGTAAACACAAAGATTTATTTAAGATTAACTTTCTACCCTTAATTGACCATATTATTCAACTTTCATCTAAATGGTTTCCTTTATATTTAACTTTGATTGGTCGTATTAATGCAGTTAAGATGATTTTTTTGCCAAAATTTTTATATATATTTCAGGCATTACCAATCTTTGTTCCAAAATCTTTTTTTGACAAAGTCGACTCTAAAATTTCTTCATTTATTTGGCAAAATAAAAACCCGAGACTGGGTAAAATACATTTACAGAAAGCTAAGAGAGATGGAGGCTTAGCATTACCTAACTTTAGATTTTATTATTGGGCAATTAATATTCGACATATGAAATTCTGGTTACTTGACCAGGATATACTATCCATTCCTAAATGGGTAGCATTGGAATTACAATCTGTTCAGGGTTATACACTTGGCTCTATTTTAGGTTCCTCTCTTCCTTTTGATTTGAAACGCCTTAAACAGGTGTCTAACCCGATAGTTAAATATACCTTACGTATTTGGTTTCAATTCAGAAAATTTTTTGATCTTAATCAATTTGGGTTAGCGATTCCTATTTTAGGTAACATATTTTTTCCTCCCTCTTTTACGGATCATGCTTTTCAAATTTGGAAGACTACGGGTATTTCACGGTTTTTGGATTTATTTTTAGATGGTTCCCTTATGTCTTTTGAACAATTATCTAATAAATATAACTTATCAAGAATACATTTTTTTAGATATCTACAAGTTAGAAATTTCCTAAGTACTATACTTTCTTCCTTTCCAATGCTTCCTCCTGCATACATTTTAGATACTATAGTTAACCTTAATCCATGTCAGAAAGGTGCATCGGCTATGATTTATAATATTATTATGAAACTTAGGAAAGCTCCATTTGATAAGATTAGGGTAGATTGGGAACAGGAATTGGGGTTTATCATTTCCGTGGATGACTGGGGGCAGATTTTACAATTAGTCAATACTTCCTCTATCTGTGCTAAACATTCCCTAATTCAATTTAAAGTTGTTCATAGAGCACATATGTCCAAAGATAAATTAGCGCGCTTTTATTCTCATATTAATCCTTTTTGTGATAGATGTCCGGGGCAGATAGCCTCTTTAACTCATATATTTTGGTCTTGCCCTACTCTGGAAACTTTTTGGAGAGACATTTTTAATATTATCTCCAAGGTATTGAATATAGATATCTCTCCTCACCCTATTACTGCTATCTTTGGACTACCTAAAATTTCCAGTAATCTTTCCCCTTCAGCCCGTAGAATGATTGCATTTCTTACTTTAATGGCGAAAAGATGTATCTTACAACATTGGAAAGAGCTGAATGCTCCATTTACCTTTTTTTGGTTTTCTCACACGATATTATGCTTGAATTTGGAAAAAATTAGAAGCAATTTTTATGACTCATTTAAATTTGAACAGACCTGGAGATCTTTTATTCAATATTTTCATTTAATGTAATATATACCCTTGTTTTTTTTACTGTTTTTAATGGAGGTCGGGATTGAGGACGTGATTTTAAGTTTTTTAACTCTGTTTGGTTTCAAGTTAGCCCATTGTTTTGCTTTGCTTTTAGTTAGTTGCATGGTGGGGTTTTTTTGGGGTTTTTTTTTCCTTTTCTCTATTGATATATATATAAAAATTAGTATACTATTATGTTACCTTGGTACGTTATGTTTAAATTACATTGTTTGTAGTATTTTTTTTGTATTAATATCTTCTGTAATTTTATTATATTCTAACAGTGTATTAGTGCCTATATGGCTTACCTTTTTGTATACTTATTCAATAAAAAGAAAGAGTTCAATGTCCATTCAGAAATCTGATGGCAGAGGGGAAGAAGCTGTTCCTGAATCATTGAGTGTGTGCCTTCAGGCTGTCCTTGCCTGCATCTTGCACCCTGCTGGATGGTTTCAGTGGATTCCTTGTACGTTCTGAATCTTGGATCTTGTTTGGTGTGATAGATCCCTGCTCAAGCCCTCAAGTCTCTGTACTCTTTCAATCTTACTGATATCTATCCTGTAGGTAGGTGACCAGAACTACACAGAATACTCCAAATTAGGTGTCACCAACAACTTGTACAACTTCAGAATAATATCTCAACTCCTGTACTCAGTACTTTTGATTTATGAAGGCCAATGTGCCAAAAGCTCTTCCTGACCCTATATATCTGTGATGCCACTTTCAAGGAATTATGGATCTGTACTCCCAGTTCCCTCTGTTCTGCCACATTCCTCAGTGCTCAGCCCTACCATTCACTCTAATTTCTACCCTGGTGTGTCCTCTCAAAGTGCAACATCTCACACTTCTCTGTATTAAATTACATCTGCTATTTTTCATCCCATTTTTTTCCAAGTGGTCCAGGTCCTGCTGCAGGCTTTGATAGCCTTCTTCGCAGTCCACTTTGCCCCCAGTCTTCTTGTCATGTGCAGATCTGCAGACCCAATTTACCACATTATCACCCACATTGTTGATATAAGTGGCAAACAACAACAGACCCAGCACCAATCCCTCTGACACACCACTCGTCACAGGCCTCCAGTCAGAGAGGCAACCATCTACTACCACTTTCTGGCTTCTTCCACAAAGGCAATGTCAAATGCAGTTTACTACCTCCTCCTGAATGCCAGCCAACTGAAGCTTCTTGAATAAATTCCCATGCAGGACCTGATCAACCTACTAACTGGTTTGTCTTTGGACTGTGGAAAGAAACTGGAAGACCTGAAGAAAACCCATGCATTCCACATGAAGAAGATAGACTCCTTACAGGGGGCGGTGGGACTGAACTCCAAACTCCAAAGCCCCGAGCTGTAATACAGTCATACTAACCATATACTACCATGGCGCCTCAGAACATCTTCCAATAACTTACCCGCTACTGACATCAGGCTCGCCAGCATATAATTTCCTGCTGATACTTAAAGGTTTACTTAAACAACGGAACAACATTAGTTGTCCTAAAATCCGCCAGCACCTCACCCGTAGCTAAAGACATTTTAAACACATCTGCTAGGATCTTCTCACAAGGACTGAAGGGACACCTTGTCAGACCCTAGGGATTTATCCAACCTAATTTGCCTCAATGCAGCAAGCACCACCTCTTCTAATCCACATGTGGTCTATGAACCCACTGCTGTTTTGCCTTAGTTCTATAGGCTCTGTGTCCACATCCTGAGTAAATACAGGTGCAAAAAAAATCCATTAAAAATCTCTCCCATATATCTTGGCACAATTTCGTTGATCTCTATGTTTGGGCCCAGTCTATTCTGTCGAGGTTACCTCAGAGACCATTTCCCGCTAACTACAAATTCTTTGGAAGGACATACACACCAAACTATATGATTGCCCTGTTTTTTTTTTGTTCCTTCATTCCTAAAGACACATTCTCTCTATTGTGATGTTTTTAATTAGTATTACTTCAAGATCATAAGACAAAGGAGCAGAATTGGGCCATTCCGCCCATCGAGTCTGCTCCGTCATTTCATCATGGCTGATCCATTTCCCTCTCAACCCCATTCTTTTGCCTTCACCCTACAACCTTTCACGCCCTGACTAATCAAGAGCTGATCAACCTCCCCCTTAAGTGCACGTAGTGACCTGGCTTCTATAGCTGCCTGTGGCAATGAATTCAGATTCACCACCCTCTGGCTAAAGAAATTCTTCCTCATCTCTGTTCTAAATGGGCATCCCTCTATTTTGAGACTGTGCCCTCTGGTCCTCAACTCTCCCACCTAAGGAAAGATTCTTTCCACATCCACTCTATGTAGTCCTTTCAACATTTGATAGGTTTCAATATGATCCCCCCTCATTCTTCTAAGTTCCGGCGAGTACAGACCCAAAGTTTTCAATCGTTTGACATAGAACATAGCATAGTACAGCACAGTACAGGCCCTTCGGCCCACAATGTTGTGCTGACCCTTAAACCCTGCCTGCCATATAACCCCCCACCTCAAATTCCCCCATATACCTATCTAGTTTGTTAACCCTTTAATCCAGAAATTATTCTCGTGAACCTCTTCTGAACCCTCTCCAGTGTCAGCACTTCCTTTCTTAAATAAGGGGCCCAAAACTGTTCATAATACTCTGTGAGGCCTCACCAGTGCCATATACAGCCTCAGAATTATATCCTTGCTTTTAAATTCTAGTCCTCTTAAAATGAATGTTAACATTCACCTTCCTCACCACCGATTCAACCTACGAATTAACCTTTAGGGAAACCTGCACGAGGATTCCTAAATCCCTTTGCACCTTGGATTTTTGAATGCTTTCCTCATGCTTTTATTCTTTCTACCAAAGTGCATGACCACACACTTCCCGACACTGTGTTCCATCTGTCACTATTTTGCCCATTCTCTTAATCTATCTAAGTCTTGCTGCAGCCTCTTTGCTCCTTAAAACTACCTGCCCCTCCACCTACCTTTGTATTGTCTGCAAACTTGCCCACAAAGCCATCAATTTCATCAAATAAATCAACGTGGTCCCAGCACAGACCCCTATGGAACACAGCTAGAAAAGGCTCCCTTTATTTCCACTCTTTGCCACCTGCCAAACAGCATTTGCTTTATCCATGCTAGTAGCTTTTTTATAATACCATGGACTCTTATCTTGCTAAGCAGTTTCATGTGTGGCAGCTTTTCCAAGGCCTTCTGAAAATCCAAGTACACAACATCTACCAATTCTCCTTTGTCTATCCTGCTTGCTATTTCTTCAAAGAATTCCAACAGATTTATCAAGCAAGATTTCCCTTAAGGCAGGGGTTACCACTGTTTGTTATGCCATGGACTCCTACCATTAACCGAGGGGTCCTTGCACCCCAGGCTGGGGACCCCTGCCTTAAGGAAGCCATAATGACTTTGGCCTACCTTATCATCTGCCTCCAAGTACATCCTTAACAATTGACTGCAACATCTTTCTAATCACTGAGGTCAGGCTAACTGGCTTATTATTTCCTATCTTCTGTGTCCTTTCCTTTTTGAAGAGTGGTGTGACGCTTGCATTTTTCCAGTCCTCCAGAACCATGCTAGAATCTATTAAGTCTTGAAAGGTTACTGCTAATACTGCCACAATCTCTTCAGCCACCTCTTTCAGAACTCTGGGATGATTACTATTCTCATTTTTTTATTCCACTTCCTCGATTTCATTCAAATCGCCAGTAACTAGGAATGGTAAGTTCTTAGTTTAGCCCCTCTTTTAGGCACACTTCTGTAAAGATGTTTAATATTTCCATGTGTCTGTATGTCTTCTCAGCTTATCAATCCCACTCACTAAACTTTTGAATTTCATTTATAACCATTAACCATGGCTGAGAAAGGCGAAAACAGTGGTGTACTTAGTATACAGTGCCAGACCCTTAGCAAACCAAGGTCATGACTGAATCTATGTAGATTTTGCAAGTTCTCTTTGTGACAGCCTGGGTTTCTTTCAGGTGTTCCATTTCTTCCCTCATTCCAAAGGCACGCAGGTTGGTTGGTTAATTAGCCACTGTAAATTATCCTTATTCTGTAGGGCACTGAAAGAATCTGATGGGATTTTTGATTAGGGGGTTAGTGTAAATGGGTGGGTTGATAAGGTGACATGAGCTTAGAGGGGCTGAAGAACCTATTTTCATGCTGTATCTCTGACTCTTGATTCCTTTTTGTCTCTTTTGTAATGTTTGTTCTCTTTACCTTTCATATTCTTGCTAATTTTCCATATTATTATTTTTTCTCCCTCTCATTGTATCACTGTTAATGGCTAAAGCTTCAGTAACTGTAACTTTTCAGTATTTGATTTGTCATTCAGCCTGGAAAGGTTATTCTCTGTAAATGAGCACACCAATGCCAGCGTGATTGCATGAGATGTTCTGAATGTCATTCTTGATTTGGTTTGTAGCATTCTTGTCTTTGAGTCAGATGACCCAAGTGCCATTCTATCAGCTTGACACATCCAGACTGGCATTTTCATGCTGTACCAAAGAACGTAGCATTGCTATTGTTGTCTATCAGGTAAAATGTTAAACCGAGGCTCCATTTGCCCTCTGGTGAATATAAAAGAACTCCCAGAACTATTTGAAAAATAGAAACAGTTCTCCCTAGACTGTCATTATCTGAGAAAACGAGTTTTCTGGCCATAAGCACACTCCTAGTGTACAGTCTCCATGCACATGTGAGCTGCTGCATTTATATTAAAACAATCAGAAATCTTCAGAAGTATTTGAGTGGTTTAAGACCTATGTTTATAGAAGTTACTATATAAATTGTTTTCTTTCCTGAACTGCACCAATACAATTGTTTGCCTTACTGATTCAGTGACCTTTTAGTCAGGCAAGTCTGCCATTCGATGTTTAGAGAGTAGGTGAGATGCAGATGCTTGCATTATACATTGGGGTGCTCTCTGATGAGGTAACCGTAACCTTTGGCCCAGAGCAGAAGTTGTCAGCTGGTGCCCAACCTTTATGGTGTTTCAGCCCTTAACCACTACACTCTCCAGTTGGTGGGTCAGCAGTGGTGGCCAAGTCACTGCCCATCTGCTCCTGACTTCCAGCTCAACTCCTCTCACCTGCTCCATATCCAGCAGGAGGCTCCTTTTGCTTCCTCCCCCATCCTGCGAGCTGCTTGGTTCTTGCTCTTTTCATCAAGGCCCAGCTCAGACTCAACCTCCATGCTGACCTCTACAGCTGATCTCTAAGGGGACTAGCCACATCTGCCATCCTTTGTCCCTGCACTCCAGGGCTAAGGACTGGTACTTCAGGGTCTTTCTCTCAAGCCTTCTCGCATCCTTCCTCCCATGCTACTGTGAGCTCCACCAGGATGATTTCCCTGTCTTTGGTAAACCACAGTACAATGTCTGGTCGAAGTGTGGTTTGCACCATTCCAGGAACTGCAACTTCCTCCCACATCAACCCTCATTTTCCATGATTTGGCTGTTTGCAGCAGATTGGATTTAGGCCTCTTTGATAGGACTGGCGTGGCCCTCTCCTTGTTGAAAGTGATTGCCCTGTTTGCCCCTCTGCCAGCTGGTCCCTTTTTACACCTGTCCCGCTCCACTGTTTCATCAAGGGACAGCCGGACCTTGTTGTGTCGGCACCTATACCATCCTTGTGAAAAAGCTGTTTCGCATCCTCACTGTACGTGCACCAGTGAACCCTATTAACCACAATGCTTGCAGTTGCGGTCCTCTTTCAGCCCCCATGTGTGCAGCTGCGATGGTGTCATACACGGACCGATCGAGGAAAGAAGTGTGGAAGGGCGCCAGCCTCCACAGCTCTGCCCAAGTGATCTTATGCTTGGGAAGATCCCATTTTGTCCAGGTGCCCTGTGCCCCCAACTCCACTGCCATCGATACCCGCCTTTCATCCTCGTGGTTCCGCACCTCTGCCTGGGCCATGTCACACCTATCCCTTGCACTTGTACTCCCCCTTTATTGGAAGTGTGCAGAACCAAGGCCTTGCCATCCCGGGCGTGGGTTGCTGATGATGTCTCTCAATTGCAGGGAGTTCACTGCCTGGTCTATGGCCAAGTTGGTGGCCCACTTTCGGCCCAAAAGGTTTTTGAATCTCTGACCCAGGATACTTGAAACTTTGCATGTCAAGTATAAGGTATAATAAGCCTGTAAGTTATGTTTTCTTCAATATTTGTTGATAACCAGAGCTATAGAGTTTTACAACACACAAACAGGCCCTTCAGCTCATCACATCCCTGCTGACCTTTCTATCCATCTGCATTAATCCTATTTGCATGCATTTTATGCCTTGCCTATTGAAGTATTCGTCTAAATATCTCTTGAATGTAGTGATTGAATCTGACTCCTCCAACGCTTGCTACTTTTAGGGAACCATTAGCTTTTCATTGAGGAGCATTACAACATGGATGCAGGTCATTCGGCCTATGAGTCCCTGACAACCATAGTGCCCACCCATCATCCCAATTTCCTGTATTTGGCCCATGTCCCTTTAAGCCCTGCACCTGCGTATGTTTATCTAGTGGTTCCCAAAAAACTATTTTGTACCTGCTTTGAACACTTCTAGCAATTTGTACCATATACTCACCACCCTCTGTGTGGAAAAAGTTGACCTTCAAGTTCCTTTTAAATTTCTATCCTCTCACCTTAAATCAATGCCCCAAGTTTTGGGCTCCCCTACCAGGGAGAAAAAGACTGCTGCCATCCATCTTATCTTTCCCCTCTAACCTTAGTCTTGTACACTATGGTTGCCCTCAATCTCCTACACATTAAAGAATGATGACCTAGCCTGGCCAGTTCCTTCCCCTACTTCAGGCACTCTAATCATGGCAATATCCTCTTAAAACGTTTCAGCATTCTTTCCAGTTTAACCGTACAACCGCAACACAATGTCCCAATTGCTATACTTAATGCCCTGACTGATGATGACCGGCATGCTGAACACCTTTTTCACTCCCCTGTTTATGTGAAACACCCCTTTTAGTGAACTATACACTTGTACTTCTAAGTCCTTCTGTTCCATTACACGCTAGTGCCCTACCATTTGTAATACAAGTTTGACTCGATGCTTGGCTGTACTGAAACCCATTTGGCTCTCCTTGGCCCACTTCCTTAACTGATCAAGATCCCCCTGTAATCTATCATATCAACACTCTTATCCAATAACAGTTATCAAGGGTCCCAACGTACGCCCTTGAGTCACACCACTTGTCACTAGCCTCTATTCTGACAAACGGCCTGCAACCTAAATGCTGTGCCTTCCTACCTCCAAGCCAATTTTGAATCCAACTTAACTAGTTCTCCCTGGATTCCATGAAACCTAACCTTCCAAACCAGCCCAACATGTGGAACCTAGTTGAAGGCCTTGCTAAAGCTTAAAGAGAAAATATCCAGTGCCCTATTCTTATGTTCCTTTTTAGTTACGTCTTCGAAAAATTTTAAAATGTTCATCAAGTGTAACTTCCCACACACAAAACCACACTGACTCCTAACCTGACTCTGTCCATCCAAATGCTTATCTATCCTGTCCTTCAAAATTTCCTCCAGTTACTTCCCCAATACTGATGGCAGGCTTACTGGCCTCAGTCATTAGGAACTTCATCAGTAGCAGATGATGGTACTCAGAAGGATTGTAGCCCCAATAGTAAGACCAAAGACTTGATTATGGACTTTAGGAAGGGGAAATCGAGGGAACACACACCAGTCTTCATCGAGGGGTTAGCAGTGGAAAAGGTGACTAGTTTCAAGTTCCTAGGTGTCAGCATCTCTGAAGATCTATCCTAGGCCCACTATATTGATGCAATTACAAAGAAGGCATGACAGCGGCTATATTTCATTAGGAATTTGAGGAGACTGGGTATGTTACCAGAGACTCTAGCAAATTTCTATAGATGTACTGTGGAGAGCATTCTAACCAGTTGCACCATCTGGTATAGAGGGACCACTGCAAAGGATCACAAAAACTTGTAGAGTGTTGCAATCTCAGCCAGCTTCATCATGAGCACTAACCACCCCAGCATTAAGAACATCTTCAAAAAGGCAATGCCTCAAAAAAGGTGGTATCAGTTACCCCCATCACCCAGGATGTGCTGTCTTCTTATTACTACCATCAGACGGAGGCACAGCAGCCTGAAGACAAACACTCAGTGTTTTAGGAACAGCTTCTTCCCCTCTGCCATCAGATTCCTAAGCAGGCAATTTACCAGCCCATGAAATATTTTTACTCTTTTGTACAAAATTTTTTCTTCTTTATATATATATTTGTTATTGTAATTTATAGTAATTTTATGTATTGCATTCTAACGCTGCAGCAAAACAAATTTCATGACATATGTCAGAGATAGTAAATTTAATTCTGATAGGAAAGTTGTGGAGACTGGAAAGGATCCAGAACAACATTAGTACGATGCTGGCTGAATTGGAGCGTATAAGCTATAAAGACAGGTGGACAAAAATGGGTTTCTCTCCTTAGTGCGTTGAAGGCTGAGTGGAGACCTGAAATAATTTTAAAAATCTCTTATAGCCATAGACAGTCAGAATCTGTTCCCCAGGGTAGAAATGTCCAACACTAGAGGACATGCTTTTAAGGTAGGATTGGAGAAGCTTAAAGGTGACGTGAAGGGTAAGTTTTCTCTACATAAGGTGTGGAAAGTTGTTTGGAATGAGTTACCAGAGGTAATAGTGGAATCAGGCAATTTGATAGAGTTTATAGGACTTAGATAGATTTATTAATATGAGAGGACTCGAATGATAAACAGAGGGCATTTAGTATAAATCAGCATCAAGCAATAAGATGGCGGTGTGCTTGGTTGCAGCAGCCACTCTGGGTCCATCAGAGATCTATTTCTTCTTTACATCTTTTTTACAATAGCAAGTCACTGCTAGATACAAAAAACATCAAGTACTGCAGGTCTATCCCATCAGTCAGTTTCTGAATAGTGATGGAGCTGGACTTGCTGCATCCCATTGTGTTGTATTCTGGACCTGTTGCATACCATTGTATAGAGACGGTGCAAGTGACTGTCTTGGAGATTTTTATTGTGTTCACAAGACCCTGTTGGACATTGGCAACATAGAATACTGCAAGTCTGGTTCACTGGAAAGGCTGACGGTAGGGGAGCTACGTTGCCTCAGTTGTGGTGAGGACTGGGCCTTCACCATGGGGTTGCCTGTTGCAGATCCCCGGGGAGAAGATGCCGTAGTCAGTGTAGGCAAGAACAGTGGCTGCTGTGGGCATGCTGGAATCTATGCTGGTTTGAGGGCTGGCCCCACATGACGATGCTGCCTCAGTGTTCGGTCGTAGCCGCCCTTCAGTGGAAGAGCAAGCTGGACCAGGACACCTTACCATCAGTCTACAGTCACATCACTCTGGGACTTGGGCTATATTTTTTTCTTTGTGCTGTGTGTTGTTGATAATGTGCTTTGCACCTTGGCCCCAGAGGAATGCTGTTTCATTTCGCTATATTCACGTATGGTTGAATGATAACTAAGCTTGAAGATCGATACAACATGGTGGGCCATTTGACCTGTCCAGGGATGTGCTGGTCTCTGTTCTGTGATGAAGCAACTATCTCCCCAAGGGCCTCTCATAAAGTCTGAGGATGCACTAGGTCAGGCCTAGGGATTTATCTACCTTAGTGCGCTGTAAGGCTGCAAATACATTCTCCCGAGTAATATGAGTGTTCAGGATGTATATTTTATACATTTCTCTGACATTAAATTGGACCTTTCCCTTATTGCTGAGTTACTCGGATAGTTTGATCATCTTCCAAGAGAAGCTCGTACTGTGAGACAGCTTGGTTTGACCTGATGCTCATTATCACCATTATGGACCGTGTCTTATGACATGAGCAATCATGGACTTTGACCATGATTGCTTGTGGCAAACTTTTCTTTTTTTTTTATTGAAGTTCATCAACAAACAAGCATATCCATAAGATGTATTTCAGATACTCTACATATATATCATATAGTCATATTTGTCACAAATCTCCACATAATATTTATCTGAGGTATACATTTATAGAAAGGAGAGGAAAGAAAGAACAAACAAAAGAAGAAAACTATGTACAAAGTAAGGAGTGATCTTTTTTTTACAACGTATTCATTGACTTGTGAGAATAAAGTCAGGCCTATGACTTTTCTAGTGGTTCTATAGTGGTTTGCTATTGCCGCCTTCTGACAGTGTCTTTGCAAGACGGGTGACCTCAGCCATTATCAATACTGTTCATAGATTGTCTGTATGACGTCAGTGGTCACATAACCAGGAGTTGTGATATGCACCAGCTACTCGTATGACCATGCACCACCTGCTCCCATGGCTTCACGTGACCCTGATCAGATGGTGGGTGGCTAAGCAGGTGCTACACTTTGCCCAGGGGTGACCTGCAGGTTGGTGAAGCAAAGGAGCACCTGACATCTCCTTTGGCAGAGATGTGTCTCCACCCTGCCACCTACATGATACTGAAGCCTTGATTTTGCAAAATGAGTGTGGCTTTCAGCTGGGCATTAGACACAAGCTTAATTGTTAGGATTTTAGAGTTTTAGCATAAAATTCTAAAGCTAGGGATATATCCATAAACATCGATCATCCGAAGCATAAATCATATTTTAGATTGCCCCATATGATCAATATTTATACTGTAATGTTTTATTTTCTAATGTATTTGCTGTTTATCTATATTTTCAGAATGGGCCGGATGTGTCAAGACAAACTTTCTGGTTTTATGCTACCTTCATGATGTGAAGCATGTTCTGCAGCTCCATGATTTGGCTACAGGCACTCATTTGAAGACATTTCCTTTGGCTGTGGGCAGTATTGTAGGGTACAGTGGACAGAAGAAGGACTCTGAAATCTTCTATCAATTTACGAGTTTTTTGACTCCAAGTTAGTAAAGAAGAAAATTCATGCATGTGGTCAAGTAAAATTTTGCTGTTGTGATGAAAGGGGTATTTTATATATAATAGCCCTGTGCATTAGCTGATTTTGAAATTCTTTAGGCGGCAGATTCAAGATGCAACAAATCAAATCCAGCAAGTTTCCTTATTAACAGTGTCACTTCATGAAGCTTCGAAAAATTGTTATTGTATCTTAGATTATATTTGCTCCCCGTAAGAGTTGTTGAACTGTACTTTTCCTGAAAATAAGTTCTGCCCTGCATTAGAAATTTTCCAATTGAGTGATAAATGAGAAATTCATCCTTGGTAGACTGCAGTAAAGGTATGAAAGAATAATAGCTACAGGTTATATTTCCCTTCACACATCAGTTGTATCAAATCCATTTTCTATTTTAAGTATTTCTTTTTTACCTAATACTGAAAAGTGTCTAATATCGAGTAGCCACCAATCATGAGAGAAGAGTATGTGAAAAGAAATGTGGTGGGGGCTCCGGTTTTCTCCCACGTTCCAAAGACGTCCGGATCAGTAGGTGAATTGGTCACATGGGTGTAATTGGGTGGCCAGGCTTGTTAGGCCAGAAGGGTCTGTTTGCATGCTGTATCTCTGAATGAATGAATAAGTGAATTAGGTAGGTAGTGGGCACCAGAGATCTGCAGTTTACAGGGAAGCCTCTGATGATCTGGTAATTCCTGTAAATTGCTGGAAACATGCATAGAAAGCAAATTTTAGGTCCAATGGTGCTGTTACCAGCATGGCCTTCTCATTAAACCAAAATTTGTTGTGATAGTGATCATCGTAGTAAAGAAAATACTCGATCATGGAGATAGAGATATTGATGGATTTAAATTGAGGCTACCACCTTGTTTGCCTCCACCAAATCAAATTTTCATTTCCCAATATTTCAGATTATCTACGAACAAACAGGTTCATTTATTCAAAGGTCTACACAAGGTGACTAAGAGTAAAGTGTCTACATTACACAAGAAAGGTTGTCTTTAATAACCAAGTTCAAAAAAAATTATTAGATTTTAACTTTGTGAAGCTTAGCAGTTCACTGCACTAAGCAGAATTTCAGCTATGTCTGGCACATGCACTATTTTGAAATAACATCTTGCAAAATTACATTTCAGATTAAAATTTGATATATAAATGTAAGTGCCCAATCCAACAGTTGTTTACATATTGTGGTATGACAGACAGAGAAGAGGCATTCTCCTATCATTCACCCACATGTTTTTGGGATGTGAAAGGAAACTGAAATGCCAGAGGGAAATAACTCCTGTAGTCAGAGAGAGAACATACAAAGTAAACACTGACAGCGCCAAAGGTCAGGATCAAACTCAAGCTGGAAAGTAGCACCAGACCTGCAGCTCTACTGAACAACCCTTAAGAATTTTACAATTTAATATAGTTTAGTAATAGAACAATTGAACCATTTAGGAAAACACAAAATATTGGAGGAACTCAGTAAGTCAGGCAGCATCTATCGAGGGGAATAAAAATCAATGTTTTGGGCTGAGACTCTCCATCACGACTGGAACGGAAGGGGAAGAGCGCAGATTAAGGTGTTGGGGGGAGGAAAGGAGTACAAGCTGACAAGTGATGGGTGAGTCTAGGTGAGGGGGAAGATGGGTGGGGAGGGTGTTGTGATACTGTTAGAAGCTGGAAGGTGACAGAAGAGGTAAAGGGCTGAAGAAAGAGGTATCCAATAGAGGGTAGTGGAGTAAAGGGAAAGAAGTGGGAAATGGGTAACTGGAGGGAGGTGATGGGTATGAACAGTACGCAAGGCAAATTTTTTCACTATACCTCAGTATGTGTGACAATAATCATCTAATTAACACCAATCAATAGTCTGTAGCCAGCAGGATTCATTCCATGTGAAAATGTTCTTTGGCTGAAGCAAAGACTGATACCAGATGTATGCAAGAATGCAGTATGTGGCTAGCAAGCTGTTCATGTATAGTTATAACACTAGGTTCTACCCAATCAATCTAGTTAATGACTGAGCCATCTATCAGTTTACACTCAGTCATCAGAAAATGAGGGAAGGTGTCATTGACATTATTAATGGGTATTTGCCGACACATTGCTCGCTGCTGCTCAATTTGGGCTTTGCCATGCCACGTGGCTTCAGAGCTCATTGCAGCCTTTGTAAGTACAGACAAGGTGAATGCCGGAGATGAGTGATTGCCCTTGATATCAAAGTGCCATTGGATCAAAGGACATGAATACTAAAACCAATGAGCGTCCAGTGGAAATTTCTTCACTAGTTGATATAATACCTTACAATAGGGAAGATCTGAGTGTTGGAAGCTGTCACTTCTGCTCCAGAACAGGCCTACAGAAGTTTCTCAGTAAAGTGTATTCTAATCGCCAATTTTCAGCTCCTTTGTCAATGGTCTTTCTGTCGTGCTGTCAGAAGTAATGGTAAACACACGCCTCCATAATATTTAATTCCAATTACACATCCTGCCTGAATACAGCAAGACCTTGACAACAGTCAAACTTGTGAAGATAAGTGAAATGGAATTTCCTTGTCACATGAGTCCTGTGAGACAATTTGGCAATATGACCTTATTATTCAACAGAATTTCCATCACTGTATCTTCCACCTATCCACCATTAATCAAAAGTTTTACTAGACCAGCCGTGTACGTGTACACTCAGTGGCCACTTTATTAGGTGCACCTTTCTCGTACTGGGTAGGATCATGCTGCTGTAGCCTCCACTTCAAGTTTCTCAACATGTGCGTTCAGCAATGCTCTTCTGCACACCACCTTTGTAACATGGTTATTTAAGTTATTGTTGCCTTCCTATCAGCTTGAACCAGTCTGACCATTCTCCTCTGACCTCTCTCATTAAAAAGGCATTTTCACCCACAGAACTGGATGTTTTGTGGGGGTTTTTGCACCATTCTCTGTAAACTAGAGACTTGTGCATGAAAATCCAAAGAGATCAGTAGTTTCTGAGATACTCAAATCACCCCATTATTTCACAAAGTCACATAGATCACATTTTTTCCCCATTCTGATATTTGATCTAAACAATAACTGTGAACCCCTTGACCACATCATCATACTTTTATATATTGAGTTGCTGCCACATGAATGAGTGATTAGATACAGTGGATTCTGGTTAATCGGGCAGCCACTTACTTGGAACAACTCTTAAAGAACAGTTTCTAATCGACATCAGTTGTGTGTGTTTATAGTCAAAAAGCAGTGATTTTTGACACATAGTTGGTGAGAAATAGGCATTAAGACAAATCAGAACTGTTTTGGTCACTGGTTTCAAGTACTCAGGTTTGGAGATGTGAGTGAAAATGAAGTGATTTTATTACTTCAAGTTAGGAACTACAAACAAATTGAAGATATTGACAATCATTTTAAATATTACAACGAAAATGAAGATTTGGTGGATGCAGTTGTTGAAAGCTTTGTATGAAGGCAGTCCATTATCTGCATTGGGTGTGTCTGCTGATTTTGTTCATTTACAGTCAATCAAAAGAACCTGGCACTGTACACTGAATGAATTCCACCATAGATAACGAAGAGGAACCAATACACAATTTTATAGTACTGTAGTAGTATTGGTAATGTTCTGTATTTCATTTAAATACATAATTTGTTACTCAGTTTGTTAACTATTTTCATGAAACTTCGACTAATTAGGACAGTCACTTAATTGGACTGAAATGTCCTGGTCCCAAAGTATCCCAATTAACTGGAATCCACTATATTTGCATGTACAAGTAGGCATACCTAATAAAGTGGCCATTGAGTGTATATAGTATGGCTGCAAGTGCAAGTCAGACCGTGAGAGGAGCAGCTCCATCATTTGATCATGGCTCATTCATTTCTCTCTCAACCCCATTCTCCTGCCTTCTCCCTGTAACCTCTTATGCCCTGACTTGTCATGAACCTCATCAACCTCTGCTTAAATATACCTAATGAACTGGCCTCCATGGCCACCTGTGGCAATGAACTCCACAGATTCATTACCCTCTGGCTAAAGAAATTCCTCCTCATCTCTGTTCTAAATGGACATCCCTCCTGTTCTGAGGCTGTGCCCTCTGGTCCTAGACTCCCCCACTATAGGAAACATCATCTCCACATCCACTTTATCTAGGCCTTTCAACATTTGATAGGCTTTAATGAGATCCCCTCTCACACTTCCAAATTCCAGCAAGTACAGGCCCAGAGCCATCAAGCACTCCTCAAATGATGTCTTTAATTCCCAGAATCATATTTGTGAACCTTTAAACCCTCTCCAATGTCAGCACATCCTTTCTTAGATAACTGCTCACAATACTCCAAGTGAGGCCTCACCAATACCTTATAAAGCCTCAGCATTACATCCTTGTTTTAATATGCTAGTCCTCTCAAAATGAATGCTATTATTGCATTTTTGCTTTCTTCACCGATTCAACCTGCAAATTAACCTTTAGGGAATCCTGCACAAGGATTCCCAAATCCTTTTGCACTTAAGGTTTTTGAAATTTTTCCCATTTAGAAAATGGTCTGTTCTTATTCTTTCTACCAAAGTGCATGACCATACACTTCCTGACAGTGTATTCCATCTGCCGCTTCTCCTAATCTGTCTAGGTCCTTCTGCAGCCTCTCTGCTTCCTCAACACTACCTGCCTATCCACCTATCTTTGTAAATTCTGCAAATTTGGCCACAAAACCATCAATTCCGCAATCCAAATTATTGAAATACAACTTAAAAAGAAGCAGTCCCAATGCTGACTCCTGCAGAACACCACTAGTCACCGTCAGCCAATCAGAAAAGGCTCCCCTTATTCCAGCTCTTTGCCTCTTGCCTATCAGTCAATGTGCTACCCATGCTGGTATCTTTCCTTTAGTACCTTGGCCTCTTGCGCTAAGCAGCTTCAGGTGTGATACCTTGTCAAAGGCCTTCTGAAAATCCAAATACACAACATCCATTGTTCCCCTTTCTCTATCCTGCCTGTTATTTCCTCAGAGTTTCAACAGATTTGTCAGGCAAGATTTTCCATGAAGGAAACCATGCTGGCGTTGGCCTATCTTATCATGTGCCTCCAAGTATCCCGAAACCTCATCCTTAACAATCGACTCCAACATCTTCCCAACCACTAGGGTCAGACTAACTGGCCTATAATTTTCTTTCTTCTGCCTCCCTCTCTTCTTGAAGAGTGGAGTGACATTTGCAATGTTCCATTCCTCCAGAACCATGCCAGAATGTATTGATTCTTGAAAGATTATTACTAATGCCTCCACAATCTCTTCAACTACCTCTTTCAGAACCCTGTGGTGCAGTCCATCTGGTCCACGTGACTTATCTATCTTCAGAGCTTTCAGCTTTCCAAATACCTCTTAACTGCACTCTGCACTCACTTCTGCCCCCTGACACTCTCGAACTTCTGGCATATTGCTTGTGTTTTCCACAGGGAAGACTAATGCAAAATACTTACTCAGTTCGTCTGCCCTATTACTACCTTGCCAGCATCATTTTTCCAGCGGCCTGATATCTATTTTCGCCTCTCTTTTGCACTCTATCTGAAAAAAATTGTATCTTCTGATATTATTGGCTAATTTAGCTTAATATTTTACCTTTTTGCTGCTTATGGCTTTTTTTGTTACCTTCTGTTTTTTAAAAGCTTCCCAATCCCCAGTAATGTTTGCTTTATTATGTACCTTCTCTTTTGCTTTTATAGTGGCTGCATCATCCTGCACTTTCTGGAATTGCTTCCAGAAACTCCAGCCATTCCTGCTGGTGTCCCTTTCCAGTCAGCTTTGGCCAACTCCTTTCTCATGCCTATGTAATTCCTTTTAGTCAACTGTAATATTAATGCGTTTGACTTCAGCTTCTTCCCCCTCTCAAAATGTAGGCTGAATTCTATCATATTCTGATCACTAGCCCCTAAGGCTTCCTTTACCTTAAGCTCACTGAACAAATCTAGTTCATTACACAACACCCAATCCAGGGTAGCTGATTCCAACAGTGAGCTCAATCACAAGCTGTTCTCAAAAGCTTCTCATAGGCATTCTACAAATTCTCTTTCTTGGGATCCAAAATCAGCATCAGCCTGATTTTCCCAATATACCTGTATATTGAAATCCCCCATGACCATTGTAATATTGCCCTTTTACCATGCATTTTCTATCTCTAGTTTTAATTTGTAGCCCACACCCTGGCTTCTGTTTGAAGGCCTCTATACAACTCCCATCGGGGTCCTTTTACCCTTGCAGTTCCTTAACTCTACGCACAATATTTTCCGATCCTATCTCACCTCTTTCTAAGGAATTGTTTTTTTTTTACCAACAGAGTCACAGCACCCCATCTGCTTATCTGCCAGTCCTTTTGATATAATGTGTATCGTTGAATGTTAAGCTCCTAACTATAATCTTCTTTTAACCACCACTCAGTGCTACCCACAGTGTCATCCCTGCCAATCTCTAACTGCGCTACAAGATCATCTACCTGATCCTGTATACTGCGTGTATTCAAATATAACACCTTCAGTCCTATATTCATCACCCTTTTTGATTTTGTCAGAGTCTGGGTATTCTGCAATAAGTAACTCCTCACAGACTTTGCAGCAACTAGAGGGCACATGTCTAGAATTTGATGGAATAGTTGAATTTACTTTAGTACTTGCATCCTTCATATACAAACCCCATTTCCAGAAAAGTTGGGATATTTTCCAAAATGCAATAAATAAACAAAAATCTGTGATATGTTAATTCACGTGAACCTTTATTTAACTAACAAAAGTACAAATAAAAGATTTTCAATAGTTTTACTGACCAACTTAATTGTATTTTGTAAATATCCACGAATTTAGAATTTGATGGCTACAACAAACTCAACAAAAGTTGGGACAGAGTTAAAATAAGATTGAAAAGTGCACAGAATATTCATGTAACACCGGTTTGGAAGACTCCACATTAAGCAGGCTAATTGGTAGCAGGTAAGGTATCATGACTGGGTATAAAAGTAGCGTCCATCAAAGGCTCAGTCTTTGCAAGCAAGGATGGGTCGTGGCTCACCCCTTTGTGCCAAAATTCGTGAGAGAATTGTTAGTTCAAAAGGAACATTTCTCAACGCAAGATCGGGAGTACTTTGGAAAACGGTTGTCACTCAAGACAGTCCGTCGCCGCATCCTGAAATACAATTTGAAACTGTATTACGCAAGGAGGAAATAATACATCAACTCTATGCAGAAACGCTGGCGAGTTCGCTGGGCCCGAGCTTATCTCAGATGGACCGAAAGACTGTGGAACCGTGTGCTGTGGTCAGATGAGTCCACATTTCAGCTAGTTTTCGGAAAAAACAGGCGTTGAATTCTCCGTGCCAAAGATGAAAACGACCATCCAGATTGTTATCAGCGAAAGGTGCGAAAGCCAGCATCATTGATGGTATGGGGGTGCATCAGTGCCCACAGCATGAGTGAGTTGCATGTATGTGAAGGTACCATTGACTCTGAGGCGTGTATTTGGATTTTAGAGAGACATATGTTGCCATCAAGGCGACGTCTCTTCCCGGGACGTCCATGCTTATTTCAGCAGGACAGTGCCAGACCACATTCTGCACGGGCTACAACAGCGTGGCTTTGTAGACACAGAGTGCGTGTGCTTGACTGGCCTGCTGCCAGTCCAGATCTATCTCCTGTTGAAAATGTATGGCGCATCATGAAGAGGAGAATTGGATAACGGAGGCCACGGACTGTTGAGCAGCTGAAGTCTTATATCAAGCAAGAATGGACAAAATTTCCAATTGCAAATCTAGTACAATTAGTATCCTCAGTTCCAAAATGATTAAAAAGTGTTATTAAAAGGAAAGGTGATGTAACACAATGGTAAACATGCCTCTGTCCCAACTTTTGTTGAGTGTGTTGCAGCCATCAAATTCAAAATTTGTATATGTTTACAAAATACAATTAAGTTGGTCAGTAAAACTATTGAAAATCTTTTCTTAGTACTTTTGTCAGTTAAATAAAGGTTCACGTGAATTAACATATTACAGATTTTTGTTTTTATTGCATTTTGGAAAATATCCCAACTTTTCTGGAAATGGGGTTTGTACATGAGTTTGTAGTTGGGGTGACTTGAGTCCCCAATGATCCTTTGTGCCCTTTCTACACACCAGTCTTTGTAAATGTCCTGAATAGTGGGAAGGTCACATCTACAGATCTGCTAAACTGTCCGCACCACTCTCTGCAGAGTCCTGCATTTGAGGGAAGTACAGTTCCCATACCAGGCAGTGATGCAGTCAGTCAGGATGCTCTCAATTATGCCTTTGTAGAAAGTTCTTAGGATTTGGGGGCCTGCACCAAACTTGTTCAACCGTCTGAGGTGAAAGAGGCACTGTTGTGCCTTTTTCACAGCCGCTATGTACAGACCATGTGAGATCCTTGGTGATGTTTATGCCAAGGAACTTAATGTTGTTCACCCTCTCAACCCCAGATCCATTGATGTCAATAGGGGCTAGATCTGTTTCCGTTCCTACTGTAGTCCACAACCAGCTCCTTTGTTTTTGCGACATTGAGGGAGAGGTTGTTTTCTTGACACCACTGTGTCAGGGTGATGACTGCTTCTCTGTAGGCTGCCTCATTATTATTTGAGATAAGGCCAATCAGCTTAGTGTCGTCAGCAAATTAGCAGATTGGAGCTGTGGGTGGTGACACAGTATTGGTAAGAACAGAGAGTAAAGGAGGGGGCTTAGTACATGCCCTGAGGAGCACTTGTGTTGAGGGTCAGAGGTGAGGGAGCCCACTCTTACCACCTGCCAGGAAGTCCAGGATCCAGCTACACAAGGCAGGGTGAAGGCTGAGGTCTCTGAGCTTTGTGTTGAGCCTGGAGGGAATTATGGTGTTGAATGCTGAACTGTAGTCCAAGAATGGCATTCTCACATAGGCATCCCTCTTCTTCAGATTTGTAAGGGGCGTGTGTAGAGCTGTGGCTATTGTGTCGTCTGTCGATTGGTTATGTCTTTAGGTAAATTGTAGGGGGTCCAATGTAGGTGGTAGCATGCTGCAGATGTAGTCCTTGACCAGCCATACAATATATTTGCTTATTATTGAGTTGAGTGCAACAGGATACCAGTTGTTCAGACATGTTACCTTGGTCTTTTTAGGTACAGGAACAATGGTGGATCTTTTGAAGCAGGAGGGCACTCTACGCTGGGAGAGGGAGAGATTAAAAATGTCTGTAAATACATCTGCCAGTTGTGCCATACACATCCTGAATACTCGACCTGGGACGCCATCCAGTCCTGCAGCCTTGCGACTGTTTAACCAAGTGCAGCTCCAGTAGCACTCCAAAAAAACCAGGAGAGACTGGTCAGATTTGAGTTCAGCATCTGTCAGCCTAAACCAGCGGTCCCCAACCAAGGGGTCCACAGATCCCTCGGTTAATGGTAGGAGTCCATGGCATAAAAAAGGTTGGGAACCCCTGGTCTTTAACGTTCATTCCTTCTACCACCACACAGCGGTAGCTACAATGTGTATTATTTTTACAGTGCATTGTAATTTCTCAATAGCTCTGTTTTAGCATCACTGCTCATCCCTTGATCACTACAACCTTGATGAATATGTGTAATAAGTACACTGGAACTGAATCTAACTTAGAAATAACTTCCCGTCCTTTGATCCTTGTTGAGTTGAAGTCCTAAAACTCTGTGTAATAGCATTGTGCAAGTACTTGTAGCAGAAGGACTGGTATAGTTAAAGGCAGTGGCTTGGCTTAACTTGGCCTCTGCAAATGAGAAAATCAGTAAACTGCACTGGCATTGCCAGCAAAGCTCTCACCATAAAGAATACAATGTAAAATAACAGTTGGACTTTTTAATTAGCAAGTAGACTTTTGCTAAGACAAACATTGAACAAATGCATTTTGGAAAAATTATTATTTTACAATGAGCATTTTTATTACATTTTACTAAAATGGTTATTGCAGTTGTTGTATTTATCCCTCTCTTCAAGACACGTTACTGCTTCCTGCACAGTGTGGTTCTCTGCTTAATTCTTACATTTTCTTCGGTGATGATAGATGTTACTACTCTGAAAAAGAGTAAATGAATAGTTTAAATACTGTAATAGAACGTATGACATGTAAATTACAGCAGTAAACTGTGACATTTGGTTTTAATTGCTATATCGATCCGTTGCACTACAAAGTGGTCGTTTACTGATTGCAGTATCACAGCTGTCTGGTATAAAATGCGAATTGTGTGCTTGGACGTCAGCTATTTTAGAACATATATTAATTAATGTTAATGAAGGGAACAAGTTTGCTGATGATACAAAGCTAACGAGGAAATCAGGCTGCAAGGAAGGTGCGCAGGTTCCACAATATGATGTAGAGAGGGAAAGCAAGATGGCAGCTGGATTATTATGGCTGCCAGATGTAAGGATGCCTGCTTTAGTAAAAAGAACTGAAAAACAGAATACTTTTGAAATAGAGATTAAATATTCAAGTTTACTTGCAACAGAGATTTACTGTAGTGATTTCTAGGAGGAGAGGACTGTTCATGAGGAAAGGTCCAGTAGAATGAACCAACCTGTTTTCTCTGAAATTCGTAAGAACAATAGTGGATCTTATTGAAGCATTAGATTCTGAATGAGCCTGACAAAATGGGTGAAGTGGATGGTCCAAAACTTTGTATAACTTCAGTATAAGTGATAAAGCATTTGGAATTGAGGTCTGGAGTTTCATTATTCAGAGGGTTGTGAATCTTTGAAAATCTATTCACAAAAGGCTGAGTGGAGAAAAGTGCATCTGGGAATCGTGCAGGAAAGGAACTAAGGCAGATCAGCTTTGATATTGTTGAATGATGGAGCAGGCTCCAAATCACTTTCTCAGCTTTAATGTATATCATTTCAGCGTTTTTTTTTTGGTGATTTACACACATAACAGTGCATTCCAAAAGTGTTGATTGACCACTGTAAATTGCTGCTGATGTGTAGGTGAGTAGTAAAAGCTGGGGAGGCGCGAGTTGATAGAAATATAGGGAAAATAAAATTGTTCCTCCGCAGTCTGTCCCAATTGCCTGTGCATTTGCCTTTGTACTGTGAATCTGTGACTGCATCCACTTCCTCTGGCAGTTCCTTCCATGTATCTAGCTCTCATTTTGTGGAAATATACTTCTCAGATCCCCTTTAGATTGTTCCCTTCTTTCCTTAAACCTGAGCCCTTCAGGTTTAGATTTGCCTAGCCTGGGATAACAACTGTGGCCATCCACTTTATCCATGCCCCTCCTATTTTATAAATAAGTTTACACCACAGCCTCATTCAATCAAGGAAAAAAGCCCCAACCTATCTATTCTACCTTATATCACAAACCCTCCAATCCCAACAGCATCTTTATGGTTTAATACTTGATGGTCAGTGTGGGCAGGTTTCCTTTCTGTAAATCCCTATAACTTTATCCTCAATCTAGAAATGTGCCTTTTGTAGAGAATTCTCTTCTGAGCATTGCTAATATTCCAATTTATACGTTTTGATTTCATGCCTTATTGACCTCTAAGCTTTGCAAATATAAAGCATAAAATTAGAGGAACAAAGATTTCCATGTCTTTCTGTCTTCTGGTTTTGTGGATGTCTGTGAAGAGCAAGAATTTCAGGTTGTGTATTGTATATATTCTGTGATATTAAATGGAACTATTGAATTATCAAAATAGTTATCAGTTCTAATTACAGAGTGGCCTGCATTAATTCTTAATTCGTGTAGGAAAGTTTTCAGCATTGATGCAAATTGCTGGTAGACTGCTTCTGTAAGATTCTAAAGTACAAAAAAAAATCTTATTTTAAATCCTTTGTCATCTGAAACTGATATTGGAAAATCTGTTCCAGGTATCATTTATCACTGTGATCTCACTAAAGATAACTTGGAACCAAGAATTTTCAGAGAAGTGACAGTGAAGGGATTTAATCCGTCTGATTACCAGACTGTTCAGGTAAGTAGTATTTTCATATTTTTCAGTACTTATTTTAACATGTTTCTCTTAATGTCATCATGGATGCACACCGACCCTGTGTGTAGGAGTTTCTGTCCGTGTCCCCACTCAGTTGATGAGTATACTCAGAAAAAAAGATCAATGAATATTTACGCAGTCAGAGAATCCAAGAAAGATTGCTTAGTTGTGGGAAATTAATGTTGAGGTAAGAGAAGCCAAATTGTTGCCTCATTTCTTATGTTCATCCATTAAAAGCCATCACTTGCTGTACTTATTTGTTCAATTAGTTTGTGTATTGGCTCTAAACCAATAATTGATTTATTCCTCCTAAATTCTGTACTTCTATAATTTTTCTTCCAAAGTCCACGATTTTGCATTTTCTCTCGCATTCCATCTGCTTTGTCCTTGTCTATTTATTTAACTTATCAATAATGCTGAAGCCTCTCTTCAATCTCCTTTTGATCCATGCTAGCAGTTTATTAAACTATTAATACATTTGGATATAAACACAGTAGCCTCTTAGTGGATTGTGGCCGCAGCATC
Organism: Mobula hypostoma; assembly: GCF_963921235.1. NCBI lineage: Eukaryota > Metazoa > Chordata > Chondrichthyes > Myliobatiformes > Myliobatidae > Mobula > Mobula hypostoma. The sequence continues at coordinate 143,716,571 of NC_086098.1, forward strand.
AATCCCTGCAATACTAAGTCTCCCAACCTGTATTTTTTTTTTTGTTGATTAACCAGTCCTCAATCATACCAATATAAACTCCCATTGCTGTGTAAAGTAGCTTTACTTAATACGCTATAACCCATCTGATGGTCTTAAGGTACACCATATTCATTAGTTTTCTCTTAAATCCTTCCCGAATTAAAACATCATAAATATAATTTCCCACGTATGTCAATGCTACCGAGTTGTATCATTTTACATCTGCCACAATTCTACTGGATGAGAGCCTTTGCATCCATTAAAGTAAACTAATTTTCACTGTGAGTGAAATAGATGCAGGTCCAGTTGATATTTAGCATTATTCATATCATGACTGTGTAGGTGGAAGAAGCTGACTTGTTTAGATTTGGTTGAAGTTAAGTAGCAGCACAGTAATCAGCAGGATTGTCTGAATCTTTGCCTGGAAGTCTTTCTGACAGCTGATTATGCTGCTAAGCCATGATTCCTCCTGTCGTTGCCTGACTCCTCTCTCTCTGTAACATGCATATTGACACTCCTTTGCTTTTCACATTGGAAGATTTCAATAAACAGTAGTTTACCTTTCTGCAAAAAGTAGCATAAAAGAAAGTATGTGAATGAATGTGTGTAAAGACAAAGGTGTAGTCTATTATGTACACCAAGATCATGCAGATGCTGGAAATCCAGAGGAAAACACACAAAATGATGGAGGAATTCAGCAGGTCAAACAGCATCTATGGAAATGAATAAACAGTTGACGTTTTGGGGTGAGACCCTTCATCAGGACTGGAAAGGAAGGGGAAAGATGCCAAAATAGTGTGGTGGGGGGGGAGGAGGAGGACAAACTAGAAGATGATAGGTGAAGCCAGATGGGTGGTATGGGGAGATGAAATATGAAGTTGGGAAGTGATAGCTGGAAAAAGCAAAGGGTTGGAGAAGAAGGAACCTGATGGGAGAGGAGAGTGAATCATGGGAGAAAGGAAAAGAGGAGGGGTCCCAGGAGGAAGTGATAGCCAGGTGAAGAGGAGAGGTAAGACCTCAGAGTGGGAAATGAAGAAATGGGAGGGGAAAATTACCAGAAGTTGGAAAAATTGATGTTCATGCCATCAGATTGGAGGCTGCGTGGACAGTTTATTATGTGCAGTGTGTGAGGAAAAGACTAAGAATTAAGAATAAAAAGAGACCTCTTCAGAGACATTGCATCTGTACTCTCAGTGCACAAGTTTATATCTGTTGCTCGAAATTCAGAGATAACATGCTGACTGCACTCAAGAACATGCTCTCTTGAGAAGGCCAGACATCCACTGAAGAGCAAATGATTAAAGGCTTTCATGAAGTATCATTCACTTGCTGCTATGTTGTAGATGAGCTTAGGTACTAAATCCTTACCCAGAAAAATAGGAGTGGCATGTTTCAACGGGCCCAACTCTGACACAAACACTTTGACCTCCTCCATTTATAAAATCAGCTCGTTTTCATTGATACTTCCTAACCAGTACTGAGCATAATACAAAAAAAGCCATGATAAACTGCACTAGCAGTAACTGGAGTCCTCCATTCTGTGACTAAGTCTTCAGATGTCAAAGCTCCTGGAAGTCACTTGTCAGAATCATTTCAAGATGCTTATATCAGTGTCACCAGTCTTCCATCCACCTTTCTCACAAGGAGGAAGAACCTTGTGAGAATGCTACATTTGTTAATAAGTTATTACATTCAGAGGCTTGGACCTTGACCACATGTGTTCAAGTTTAATTATGGTAATTTAGGATTATAAACTGGAGCAAGTAAAGTAGTCATTTGCAAAAGTGGTTTTGAATTTAATGGGTTAGAAAAGGATTGGGTTGGGGGGGACAGAGATGCGTCTCGACCAAAGGAGGTGTGAGGTGCTCCTTTCCTCCAGCAGCCTGCAGGTGACCCTTGGGCAAGGTTAGCACCATCTGCTTAGCACCCCCTGCCCCCCTCCCAACCATCCGATCAGGGTCACGTGAAGCCATGGGAGCATGTGGTGGTGCATGTCGTATGAGCGGCTGGTGCATATAAGGTGTGATCACAATTCTGTCTCCTTTACCATAGCATTGGAGAGCGATAGGAACAGACAAGTTAGGAAAGTGTTTAATTGGAGTAAGGGGAAATATGAAGCTATCAGGCAGGAACTTGGAAGCATAAATTGGGAACAGATGTTCTCAGAAATGTGGCAAATGTTCAGGGGATATTTGCGTGGCGTTTTGCGTAGGTACGTTCCAATGAGATGGAAGGATGGTAGGGTACAGGGACCGTTGTGTACAGAGGCTGTTGTAATTCTAGTCAAGAAGAAAAGAAGAGCTTACAAAAGGTTCAAAAAAGCTTGGTAATGATAGAGATCTAGAAGATTATAAGGTTAGCAGGAAGCAGTTTAAGAATGAAATTAGAGCCAAAGGGGGCCATGAGAAGGCCTTGGCAGGCAGGATTAAGGAAAACCCCAAGGCATTCTACAAGTATGTGAAGAGCAAGAAGATAAGACATGAGAGAATAGGACCAATCAAGTGTGACAATGGAACCGGACGAGATAGCAGAGCTACTTAATAAATACTTTGCTTCAGTATTCACTACGGAAAAGGATCTTGGTGATTGTAGGGATCACTTACAGTGGACTGAAAAGCTTGAGCATATAGTCATTAAGAAAGAGGATGTGCTGGAGCTTTTGGAAAGCATCAAGTTGGATAAGTCACTGGGACCAGACGAGATGTTCCCCAGGCTACTGTGGGAGGTGAGGGAAGAGATTGCTGAGCCTCTGGCCATCAGCTTTGCATCATCAATGGGGACAGGAGAGGTTCCGGAGGATTGGAGGTTTGCGGATGTTGTTCCCTTATTCAAGAAAGGAAGTAGAGATAGCCCAGGAAATTATAGACCAGTGAGTCTTACTTCAGTGGTTGGTAAGTTGATGGAGAAGATCCTGAGAGGCAGGATTTATGAACATTTGGAGAGGCATAATATGATTAGGAATAATCAGCATGGCTTTGTCAAAGGCAGGTCATGCCTTACAAGCCTAATTGAATTTTTTGAGGACATGACTAAACACATTGATGAAGGTAGCGCAGTAGATGTAGTATTATATAGATTTCAACGAGGCATTTGATAAGGTACGCCATGCTAGGCTTATCGAGAAAGTCAGGAGGCATGGGATCCAAGGGGACATTGCTTTGTGGATCCAGAATTGGATTGCCCACAGAAGGCAAAGAGTGGTTATCGATGGATCATACTCTGCATGGAGGCCGGTGACCAGTGGTGTGCCTCAGGGATCTGTTCTGGGAACCCTTCTTTTCATGATTTTTATAAATGACCTAGATGAGGAAGTGGAGGGGTGGGTTAGTAAATTTGCTGATGACACAAAGGTTGGATGTGTTGTAGATAGTGTGGAGGGCTGTCAGAGGTTACAACGGGACATTGATAGGATGCAAAACTGGGCTGAGGAGTGATAGATGGAGTTCAACCCAGGTAAGTGTGAGGTGGTTCATTTTGGTAGGTCAAATATGATGGCAGAATATAGTATTAATAGTAAGACTCTTGGCGGTGTGCAGGATCAGAGGGATCTTGTGGTCCGAGTCCATAGGACACTCAAAGCTGCTGCACAGGTTGACTCTGTGGTTAAGAAGGCATATGGTGCATTGGCCTTCATCAACCGTGAGATTGAGTTTAAGAGCCGAGAGGTAATGTTACAGCTATATAGGACCCTGGTTAGATCCCACTTGGAGTACTGTGCTCAGTTCCGGTCACCTCACTACAGGAAGGATGTGGAAACTATAGAAAGGGTGCAGAGGAGATTTACAAGGATGTTGCCTGGATTGGGGAGCATGCCTTATGAGAATATGTTGAGTGAACTCGGCTTTTTCTTCTTGGAGCGACAGAGGATGAGAGGTGACCTGATAGAGCTGCTTAAGATGATGAGAGGCATTGATCGTGTGGATAGTCAAAGGCTTTTTCCCAGGACTGAAATAGCTAACATGAGAGGGCACAGTTTTAAGGTGCTTGGAAGTAGGTACAGAGGAAATATCAAGGGTAAGCTTTTTAAGCAGAGAGTGGTGAGTGCGTGGAATGGGCTGCCGGTGACGGTGGTGGAGGCAGATATGATAGGGTCTTTTAAAAGACTCCTGGATAGGTACATGGAGCTTAGAAAAATAGAAGGTTATGGGTAACCCTAGGTAATTTCTAAAGTAAGTACATGTTCGGTTGAGCATTGTGGGCCGAAGGGCCTGTATTGTGCTGTAGGTTTTCTATGTTTCTATATCTCAAGTCCTGGTTATCCAACTGCTGACACCAGGCAAACAATCTCTGAAGAGTATTGATAATGGCTGAGGTCACCCGTCTTGTAAAGACATGGCCCAGAAGAGGGCAATGGCAAACCACTTCTGTAGAAAAAATTACTAAGGTAAATCACGGTCATTGACCATAATCGCCCACATCATATGACACAGTAGATAATGATGATAGTGTTAATGAGGAAATGTATGCTATATGTGTCTCTAAATCCACAGCTCTGTGGCTGACTCCTTACTGACCAAAAAGTGACTAGTAAGCCAAACAATTAAGATGACATTTAGCAAATGGGCAAGAAATGCTGCCGTTGATGGCAGAGTCCATATACTATGAACAATAAAATAAGCTTGTAATAATTCCATTCAGAATTAAATTTTAATACCCAGCTATTTTATTTTTAGAACAGCATCAAAATAATTGAAATTGAGATGGGCTAAATATTTTCAATTGTTTTATTGAAAATTTGCAAGATTAGTAAGATTTATGGATAAGGCATTAAGACAATTAGGGAGTGCTGCTCTACCAATTGTTTCCTGGTCTGTCCAGCTAATAACATTCTCTTTGTCTTACAACACTGAAATGGCCTTCAGCCCAACTCACCCTGACCAACGAAGGTGTCTTTGATCTATTCGCACTCTACTTTGTTAGCCCCATGTCCCCCTCAATGTTTCTTATCCATATTTCTGTCTAAATGTCTTCAACCATAACCACTTCTGCAGCTTTTTACATATTAAATGAATCAGAATCAGGTTTATTATCGCTGTCATATATTGAGAAATATGTTTTGTGGCAGTACAAAAAATTACTTCTGGTTACAATAAAAATAAATAAATAAACCAAAAAAAAAGAGGGGGCAGTGAGGTAATGTTTGTGAGTTCATGGACTGTTCAGAAACCTGACTGCAGAGGGAAATAACCTGTTCCTAAAACATTGAGTGTGAGTCTTCAGGCTGCTGTACCTCCTCCCCAATGGTAAGAATGAGAATAGGGCATGGATAGTGAGGAACCTTAATGATGGATGCTGCATTCTCGAGGCACTGCTTTTCGGAGATATGTTCGATGGTGAGGTGGCTTGTGGTCATGATGAGTGGAACTGCCTGAATCCACTCTGCAGCCTCTTTCAATGGTGCTCCAACCACCACCTGCATGAAAAACATAAAACTATAAGATAGAGGAGCAGAATTGGACCACTTGGCCCATCGAGTTTGTTCCACCATTTCATCATGGCTGCTCCAATTTTCCTGTCAGCCCCAATCTCCTGCCTTCTCCTCGTATTCCTTCATGCCCTGACCCATCGAGAATCTGTCCACCTCTTCCTTAAATGTACATAAAGACTTGGCCTGCACAGTTGACTGTGGCTGAGAATTCCACAGATTCACCACCCTCTGGCTAAAGAAATTGCTCCTCATCTCTGTTCTAAAATGATGCCCTTCTATTCTGAGGCTGTGTCCTCTGGTCTTAAACTCTCCCACCACAGGAAACATCATCTCCACATTCAGTACTCCAAGTGAGACCTCACCAGTGCTATATACAGTTTCAACATTACATCCTTCATTTTATATTCTAGTCCTCTTGAAGTGAACAATAACATTGCATTTGCCTTCATCACCACAGACTCAATCTGCAAATTAACCTTTAGGGAATCCTGCACAAGGACTCCCAAATTGTTTTGCACCTCAGATCTTTCTATTTTCTCTCCATTTAGAAAATAGTCAACCCTTTCATTTCTTCTACCAAAGTGCATGACCACACATTTCCTGACATTGTATTCCACCTGTCATTTCTTTGCCCATTCTCCTAACCTGTCCAAGTCCTTCTGTAGCCTTTCTACTTCCTCAAAACTACCTGCCCCTCCACCTATCTTCATATTGTTTACAAACTTGGCAACAAAACCATCAATTCCATTATCAAAATCATTGACATATTGCATCTGATTGCATCTCACTGGCTACGTCAGCTTCTGTGTGGATACTGTAATACCATCCAGGACGGTTCACTGCTTCCCTAATAACAAACCATGGGTCACCAGTGGTCTAAAGGCTCTTCTCAACCACAAAAAGAGAGCCTTTAGATCAGGAGACAGGGAGGAATTGGAACATGCAGAGGGAGCTCAAGGAGAAGATCAAGGTGGCTAAAGAGGAAGACAGGCGAGAGTTGGAGAACAAGCTTGGGCAGAGTAGCACACGGGAGGTGTGGAGAGGCATGGAGAACATCACTGGCTTTAACCAGCCTAGTTGTAGCGGCTCGGAATGCAGCCGTGAATGGGCTAATGAGGTAAATCAATTCTTGGATATGTTGGACAATTGCCCTCCTGTTCACACGCCCCTCAGCACACCAGCCTTGGTGCTGAGGCACCCAATGTTCCCACAGCACTAATGCCTCCCCTCCTTCCTCCTCTCACCTTCAGTTCATATGGATGAACCACCACTGTCTACATCCCCTCTTTGCCCTGCAGCTATCATCCCCACCTCCACATACCAACTGCTATCCTCCCGATCTTCACCTCCCCCAGTCTCCATCTTCCACCAACTCCCCGGTGATTATGGACTCACCTTCACTACTGAGCAGCTAAGAAGGGCCTTGGGACGGCAAAGCATTGGGACTGGATGGTGTGAACCCCAAGGTCCTGAAAAAGTGTTCTGAGCAGCTGTGTGGAGTTCTCCAGCGCATTGTCAATCTGAGTCTCAGCCTGGAAAGGGTCCCAACTATGAGGAAAACATCATGTGTGGTCAAGAAGGGCCATCTGAAAGTCTTGAACAACAACCGTCCAGTGGCCCTGACCTCACACATCATGAAGACCTTAGAGTGGCTGGTCCTGGCTCACCCCCAGGGCCTAGTCAGATCAGCCCTTGGTCCCCTGCAGTTTGCCTACCAGGAGCACATTGGAGTCTATGATGTTGCCATCTACCTGCTGAACAGAGCCTACTCCCATTTGGATAATCAGGGCAGCACTGTGAGGATCTTGTTTTTTGATTTCTCCAGTGCCTTCAATAGCAAACAGCCTTCATTCCTGGGGGAAAAGCTTCGTTCAATACAGGTTGTCATTTCCATTGTGTCCTGGATAACGGACTACCTGACTGGCAGACCACAGCTTGTGTGGCTTCAGAACTGTGACAGACACGACTATAAGCAGAACTGGGGCCCCACAAGGGACTGTATTGGCTCCCTTCCTGTTTACCCTGTATACGGCGGACTTTGGACACAACAATAAATCAGGTCATCTGCAGAAATTCTCTGATGACTTAGCAATAGTTGAGTGTATAAAGGGAGGATGTGAGGATGAATACAGGGCCTCAGTGGAAGACTTTGTCAAATGGTGCAAGCTGAATCATCTGCAGCTCAACATCAGTAAGACAAAGGAGGTGGTGATGGACTTTAGGAAGACTAAGCCCACACTGTTTCCTGTTACTATTGACGGTGAGGATGTAGATGTGCTGAGGACCTACAAATACCTGGGGTGCACCTGGATTACAAGCTCTAGTGGAGCACCAACACAGAGGCTGTCTACAAGAAGGGCCAGAGTTGCCTCTACTTCTTCAGGAGACAGGTCCTTTGGAGTGTGCCAGACTCTCCTTCACAAGTTCTACCAATCTGTTGTCACCAGTACAATTTTTTATGCGATGGTGTGCTGGGGTGATGGTATCAACACAAGTGATGCCAACAGGCTCAATAAACTGATTAGAAAGGCTGGCTCTGTAACATGAGTCAAACTGGACACACTGGAGGTCGTGGTAGGACAAATAACCAATCCTGGCAATTCTGGACAATGTTTCTCACCTTCTGCATGCCACCTTGACTGAACAGAGAAACACTTTTAGTAATAGACTAAAACAACTGCTGCTCCAAAGAGCACTAAATGAGATCATTCTTGCCCTCAGCCATTGGGCTATATAGTGGGTCAGCCTGTAGCCGGGGAAGTGATAACCTCCCTCCTGTTAGATTGTTGGTGGTCACTTATTTTTTTTTATGTTTGCTTCTCTTCTAATATTTGTATATCTGTGCACTTGTGCTGCTACTTTAACACTGTAATTTCCTTTGGGATCAATAAAATATCTATCTATATAACATAAAAAGAATCAGTCTCACACAGATGCCTGTGGAACACCACTAGTCACTGACAGCCAGCCAGAAAAGGCTCCCTTTATTCCCACTCTTTGCTTCTTGCCAATCAGCCACTGCTTTATCCATGCTAGAATCTTTTCTGTAATATCATGGAGCTCGTAGCTTGTTAAGCAGCCTCATGTGTGGCACCTTATCAAAGGCCTCCTGAAAATCCAAGTACACAGCATCAACTGATTCTCCTTTGTTATCGTGCTTTTTATTTCTTCAAAGAATTAAAACAGGTTTGTCAGGCAAGATTTTCCCTTGAGGAAGCCATGCTGACTGTGACCTATTTTATCATGTGCCTCCACGTTCCCTGAGACCTCATCCTTAATAAGCAGCTTCAATATCATCTCAAAATTCGTGATGAATTTAGTCATATTATGATCACTTGCCCCGAAGGGTTCTTTTACCTTCAGCTCTCTAATCTATTCTGTTTCATTGCACAACACCCAGTCTAGAATAGCTGATCACCTAGTGGGCTCTACCACGAGCTGCTCTAAAAAAACCATCATGTTGGCACTCTAGAAATCCCCCTCGTGGAATCCAGCACCAACCTGATTTTCCCAATCTACTTGCGTATTGAAGTCCCCTGTAACTATGGTATTTTCTATCTCCCATTGTAATTTGTAGATCACATCCGTACTACTGTTTCTGGATCTATATACAATTCCCATCAGTGTCCTTTTTACCCTTGCAGTTCCTTAGCTCTATCCACAATGATTCAACACCTTCTGACCCTAGGTCACCTCATTCTAATGGTTTAATTTCATTTTTCACCAACAGAGCAATGCCACCTATGCCTTCCTACCTGTCCTTTCAATACAATGTGTATCCTTGGACATAAGCTCCCAGCTGTAATCTTCTCTCAGCCATGATGCAGTGATGCCTACATCATATCTGCCAATTTGCAACTGTGCTGCAAGTTCATCTACCTTATTCCATATACTGCATGCATTCAGTCGTGCGTTCACCCTTTTCAATCTTGTCCGCCTTTTACATTACAACTCATCCTGTTAACTGCAATTTTCTCCTATCAACAGCCTCTACTCACTACACATTGTCTCTGTAAACCAGCTACCTCATCTTCAGCACTATTATCTGCCTTTCCTATGATACTTTTTGCATTGAAATATAGGCAGTTTAGGACACTAGTCACACCATGCTCAACTTTTTGATTCCTAACTTTGTCAGAGGTTTCACTAACATCTGCCTCCATGAACTCTCCACTAACTGTTCTGACACTCTGATTCCTATCTCCCTGCGACTCTAGTTTATACCCCAGTGTGCAGCATCAACAAACCTTCCTGCTGGGTTATTAGACCCACTTGGGTTCTTTTTAAGTCTATGACTTCTAGTTTTAGATTCCCGTGTACTGGGTAAAGTACTTATAGCTTCTCACCTTCATCCATTTCTTTTTTTAGCATGCCTTTTTTTAAATCTGTTTTAGCCTTTGCATAATTGTCCAAATAAACTACAAGCAAACTTCAAAACAATGAAGATACATTAATCTTCAAAATACAGATGGTAGCCTCTATAATGATGCAGTTAGTTACCAATATTAATGTGTCTTGAATTGTATGTCAGCAGAACTAGCTAAGGATGGAGAGCTTTCTTTCCCTTTGTGAAAATAGTTGGACTTTTACAATTATCTGCAACTTTTTAATTACCTATTACTTAAATGGATATTTTATCTATTTTAACATAAATTTCCCAGGTATCATTGTGTGATTGAATTTGTGCTTATTGTTCATCCATTTCTCTTGGATTGTTAGTCTGATTACTAAACCTGTGCTAAAGTAGCTTAGTTTATTACTGACCGTACTTGCCCCTGTTAAAATCTTGTCAGGATATAAATACCATATGTGAAAGTACTTGAAATGGAAATAGGCCGGATGGCTTTGATATTAATATTAATTCGTTCAATTGACTTCCAGAAAGTGTATGTACATTTGCAAAGAAAAAATTGTGAACCCTTTGCAATTACCTGGTTTCCTGCATTAATTACTCATAAAATGTGGTTTATTTCAATACAAGGAGTATTGCTGGAAAAGCGGTTGAGCTTAGAGCATGGATTATGACATTGGTGCCATTGGTGAGACTTAGTTGTAGGGGGATGTGCAGGACGGGCAGCTTCCACTAGCTGCAGGACTTTTGCCAAGTCTTGTTATTTTAGATGTGATAGAGCAGGAGGGATTAAGGGGGAAAGTGTGGCATTGCTTAGCAGGGAAAATGTCGTGGCAGTACTCAGACTTGAGAGCATATCTACTGAGGCTATATAAAAAATAGAACAGTATAGCACAGGAGTAGGCCCTTCAGCCCTCAGTGTCGTGCCATACTGAATAAATTAATAGTCAAATAACTAACTAAACTAATCCCTTATGTCTACACCATATCCATACCCTTCCATTGTGGAGGTCTTTTAAACACCTTCCACATGTTGTGGACGTGCCCAAAAACAGTTGATCCCAATTAACTCTCCCTAGTTCCTGCCTAATGGTCTCGTAATTAGATTTGCTTCTATTTAATACTCTCCTGCAAGGTCCATACTTATCCTTATCTGTAGCTATCTTAAACCTTGAGTTGTGATTGCTGTTTCATAACGGCTCATCCACTGAAAGATCGATCGCCTGGCCAGTCTCTGTAAAGGCCACAATATCATGTTTCCATGTTCTGATCCATGTTCAAAGTTTTTAAAGAAAAGAAAATCTGCAGACGCTGGAAACCCAAGCAATACCCACAAAATGCTGGAGGAACTCAGCAGGCCAGGTAGCATCTATGGAAAGAGTATTGTAAATGATTCAGGCCGAAACTCTTTGGCAGGACTCAAAGTTCATCACCTTTACCCATAATGTTCCTTGTATTAAAATACACATACTTAAAAGTATCTGTCCAATCGTATTTAGTTTTTTGCTCCTGCCTGTTTTGACTGGTCCTGACATTTACCTTCCTGTCCATCCCTCCACTTTCTGACCTGGTGCTCTGATCCCCATCTCCCACCCCCGCCAAACTGAATTAAACCCTTCCGAATAGCACTTGTAAACCTCCTGGCCGGGTTATTGGTTCCCCTCCAGTTTAGCTGCAACCTGTCCCTCTTGTACAGATCATCTCTGTTGCAGAATTTGTTCCAATGATCCAAAAATCTGAAACCCTGCCCCTGCACCAGTTCCTCAGCCACTCATTCATCTGTACTGTCATCCTATTCCTGCCCTGTCTAGCACATGGCACTGGCAGTAATCCAGAGGTTACTACCTTGGAGGTCTTGCTCGTCAGCCTCTTCCCTAACTCCCTATACCTCTTCCCCATTTCTACCTATGTCATTGGTGCCAATGTGCACCGTAATCTCTTGCTGCTCACTCTCTCCCTTGAGAATTTTCTGCAGCCGCTCTAAGACATCTTGGACCCTGGCACCTGGGAGGCAACTCTTCATCCCAGCATCTCTTTTCTGGCCATAAAATTTCCACTCCAACCCCCTATCAAGTCTCCTATCACTATCACTCTGACTTTACCCTTCACTGCTGAGTCTCAGAGTTGGCCACAGTGCCATTAGTCTGGCTGCTGCTATGTTTTGGTAGGTCATCCACCACCCCCCCCCCCCTCCAGTATCCAAAGGAGTAAACTTGTTGCTGAGGGGAATGGCCACAGGGGAACCCTGCACTGACTGCTTACTCCCCTTACTTCTCCTAGTGGTCACCAGCCTACTATCTGAACCCTACATTCTGGACGTGACCACCTCAGTAAAAGTTTCATCTGAGGTTTTCAGCATCCCGGATGGTCTGAGTAAATCCAGCTCCTGCTCCAATTCCTTGACCTTGTCAATCAGGAGCTGAAGTTGAGTGGACTTCCTGCAGATATAATCATCAGTGCAACTGCTAGGTACCCCAAAGTCCCACATGTTACCGAAGGAGCATTCAACCACTGTAACCATCCTGCCTACACTGAACTAAGTTCAAAGTAAATTTATTATTAAGGTACATGTATATCACCATATACAACCCTGAGATTCATTTTCTTGTGGGCACAGTCAATAAATTCATAATAGAATATCATCCATAACAGAATCAGTGAAAGCCCACACTAACTTGGGCATTTGTCCAGTGTGCAAAAGATGACAAACTGTGCAAATACAAAAAGAAAAAAAAAATAGTAAAGTAAGCAATAAATATCAAGAATGAGGTGAATAGTCCTTGAAAGTGAGTTGTGTTTAGTGGGAACAGTTTTGTGATGGAATGAGTGAAGTTGAATGAAGTTATCCCCTTTGGTTCAAGCACCTGAGAGTTGAGTGGTAATAACTGTTCCTCAACATGGTGCTGCAGGTCCTAAGGCTCCTGTACCACCTTCCTGATGGCAGCAGTAAGAAGAGAGCATGTCCTGGATGGTGGGAGGCCTTGATGATGGATACTGTTTTCCTGCTATAGCAGTCCTTGTACATGTGCTCAATGGTGGGGAGGACTTTACCCGTGATGGACTCGGCAATATATGCTTTTCCGTACAAGGGCATTAGTGTTTCCATACCAGACTGTGATGCAACCAGTCAATGTACTCTCCACCACACGTCTATAGAAGTTTCTCAAAGTTTTGGGTAACATGCTGAATCTTTCCAAAAGTCAAAGAAGGTAGAGGTGCTACCATGCTTTCTGCATAATTGTACTTGCGTGTTGGACTCAGGACAGATCCTCTGAAATTATATCAATCATTTCAGTTGTTTTCATCTTTTTTTTTCTTTTTGTGGGGATGCCAACCACAAAAGTGATAAAGGGTCTTCAAACTGAAATACTAACTCCACTTCTCTTCCCACACTTGAGGCCTGCCCTGCTGAATATTTCCAATATTTTCTGTTTTTATTTTAGATTTCCAGATGTACTGTTTTTATGACTTTTACTAGCTTAACAAGATTTTTTCACCTCTTTCCCCGTTCCGATGAAGGTCTTTGATCTGGAACAATAATTTTGTTTGCTTTCAATAGATGTGGTCTGACCTGAATAATTTTATCACTTATTGTTGATACACACTGTCAGTTTGGGCTAGTGGATACATTTAAAATTCTACCTGGAATAATAATTGCGGTATCCAGAACAGTGACCCACACACGAATCCACTGATACAGTGTGTATTTCTTGATCGGCTTTGTTTGGTTATATTCAGAAAGGTGCCAGAAAAAGGTCAGTAACATCATGGAGGATCCCACCCATTATGCTCATTAACCATTTGTCTCACTCTAATAAGGGAGGAGGCTACACAGCATTCACACCAGGACCACCAGGCTTAAAAACAGTTACTTTCTCCAAGCAGTAAAACTGATCAACACCTCCACCCACTAACTCCACCACTACTTTATTATTTCTCGTCAGTCATCTTACGTACAGCCTAGCATCGATTTATGGACATGCAGTCAATCTATATATATGCAGTATGCTACTTTATGTATTTATATTTATTGTATGTTTTTGGTATGTTCTTTATCTTTTGTGGGGTTTTTGTGCTGCATTAGATCCAGAGTAACAATTATTTCATTTTCCTTACACTTGTGTACAGAAAAGTACATTAGATAATCTTGAATACTTAGACATTTGAAGAGACCTGTTCTTGAGGTTGAATCTTGTTGTGCAGACCTTCAATGAATGCTGTAAGATTTAATAGGTTCAGTCATTTGAGATGATAAAAAAAATGAATGTTAATGTAACTTTTATGTGGTCTTTCAATTATTATAATAACAGCAAGTATGATCTACAAAGAAAGAAAATAGTACCTCCAATAATTCAGAGACATTATAAAAGTGTGCTGTCTACTTTTGAGATTGAGCATTTTAATTATAATCAAAATTCAAAACTTACAATGCCATTTTGTTTCTATGCAGATCTTCTATCCAAGCAAAGATGGGACTCTAATACCCATGTTTATTGTCCACAAAAAACAGATAAAACTTGATAAATCTCACCCTGCTTTTCTTTATGGATACGGAGGCTTCAATATATCACTTACACCAAGTTATAGGTATGTAATGAATCTTTTTCTGGGTACAAGCGGGTCTCCTGTGCTTTAATCATTGAGTCAAGGAAACTGGCTCAGTATGGGTTTGAGGGCTGTGCAGGAAGCTGCTCCTTTTAGTCTGATGGTACTATAATTGAGATGCATGAAATTTTGCACTACTATCAAGAGAAAATTCGTGGAAATCAGTAGGTGAAGAGGAGTAGGCTTTCAGGTAAATCTCTCAATGAAGCCATTAAATGATAATACACTTACAGTTTATTACTTTATTGTGAATTGTATTTGATTTTTCTTTTTCTGTGTTATGAAATCATTTTAGTAAATTTGAATTAGAGGTAAAAATTAACGTACCAAGTTTTATTTTTGTATGTACTTTGACCAAATACATGTTAGTCTGGTTGTTGACTTATTCTTTGTTTTTACAGGATATTTGGTAATTTTGCATTAACTTTGTTTTTCTAATTTTTATCTATTAGTTCATTTCAAATCTGAAGATTCATTTTGAATCAGCCATCTCGGATACAAAGATGCATCTTGTCTGTTGTCAATTACAAAACCTTAAAAATTCTTCATCAGGGGTTTTGACCCAAACTGCCACTGTTTATTCTCCAAAAATGCTGCCTGACTTGAGTTCCTCCAGCATTTTGTGCGTTGTTCGGATTTTCCAATGTCCGCAGAATCACTCACGTTTATAAATCTGGCAGTTTGGGGATAATATCAAAAAGTCATTCTTCACACAAAATCGTGCTAAAAAGTGGAACACTTCCCAAAAAAATTCTGAGGCGTAGCTAAATGAAAATTTCAAAACTGAGCTAATAAGATTTATGGAATAAGAGCAGATAAATTTGAAGAGCATGTCAGACGTTTTCTAATTGATACAACTGAGGGACTGAATAGCCTATTCTTGCTTCTTTATGCCATAGACTTAATGATATAATTATTGACTATGAAATGCCTAATGTAAATATTGTAAAATTGTTAAATTTTAGAGCAGTGCAATCCCCTTTAATACTCAGAGTGCCCTCTTTTGCTACGATAAGGCCACTCTTGAGGTGGAAGAGCGACTCGTCGTATTCCGTCTGGGTAGCCTCCAATCTGATGGCAAAACATTTTCTCCTTCCGGTAAAAAGATAATTCCTTCCTCCTTCCCTCTTCTCTTGTTTGGCACAGCTTTGTGGGCCGAAGGGCCTGTATTGTGCTGTAGGTTTTCTATGTTTCTTCTATTCCCAACCTGCTTATCACCTGCCTATGATTCCCCGTCTTCTTCCCTTTCTCCCATGGTCCACTCTCCTCTCCTATGATATTCCTTCTTCTCCAGCCCTTTACTTTTTCCACTCACCTGGCTTCACTATCTTCTAGTTAGTCCTCCTTCCCCTCCCCCTCAGATGTTTATTTTGTCACCTTCCCCCTTCCTTGCCAGTCCTGAAGAAGGGTCTCGGCCTGAGTTGACTGTTTATTAATTTCCATTGATCCTGCCTGATCTGAGTTCCTCCAGCTTTTTGTGTGTGTTGCCCTTTAAAACCTATTTATTTGTAATATTATTCCCCTCATGTTTTAAAAATGTTTTCAGTTTTTCATTTTCTTCCAGGTTACTCCCTCTGAGCCTCTTTCTTTTATGTTTATTTTTTGTATTTTGATCCCATTAAATCCATTCTTTTTATCTTGTTGTCCCAAGTTCCATTTTCTCACTGCTGCATAAGGTTGTAAAGAGTGCAGAGGACTATTTACCTTCAATTTCCAATATAGCTAGTATTGAAAGTGCACTGCTAAATAAACATGTATTTTGGGGTGCCTGTTGCTTCAGTCATTTAAAAAGCTTTTATGTAAATATCCATGTCTAAGTGACTGTCACACACTATAGGTACTGTGCACTATTTCTGAAAATGATTACTTCTGAAGTAATGCACAGAAGATGCTTGCATCGATCCAGGATGGTCTGGCTCATCGCCAAACTATAATACCATTCTAATGTCAACACATTTTTATTGTGTTTCAGCATGCAAGTTGAAAGCAATTGCCTATATTACCGTGATATTTAATTTTAATTGCAGTAGAACTTAAACTTATCTATTATATATTAACAAACATTTATTATTAGTAGTCTTTGATCAATTTGAAAATTGCTTGAATATTGAACTTATTTGCAGTTCATTAAGTAATCATTATTGCCTGTTTAATACCAGATGTGCTCTAGTTTTCATTTCTTAATTTCTGATTTATCAGTTTTCCTCTGTTAGCTTGTTCATTCATTATGTGCCATGTCGCATGATGTGGGCTTTCATGGTCTTTCCGCGATCGTGATTGTTCTTAGCAAATTTTTCCACAGAAGTTGTTTGTCATTGCCTTCTCTCTGTGCAGTGTCTTTACAAGATGAGTGACCCCAGCTATTATCAATACTCTTCAGAGATTGTCTGCCTGGCGTCAGTGGCCACATAACCAGGACTTGTGATATGTACCAGCTACTCATACGACCAAACCAGCGCCTGCTCCCATGGCTTCATGTGACCCTGATTTGGGGAGCGGTGGTCAGGGGCTAAGCTGGTGTTACACCTTGCCCAAGGATGACCTGCACAATGGCAGAGGGAAGGAGTACCTTGCACCTCCTTTGGTAGATGTATCTCTACCCCACCACCCTCTGTTAGCAGACGCATATATTCAAGCTGCTTGGTATCATTTTGTAAACCCTGGTATACACCTTTAAATAACTTGTTGAACAGTTCTTTTGGAGATCTTGGATCTAACCACTGGCTAGAAGTTATCAACTTGCACAATTGCAATTGTTTTTAATTTTGCTACTACATTTGTGTTTCAGAATATCAGCAATTCAGATTTAATCCTCAAAGCTCTTAATGAATTAACACATTATTCATACTTTTTATGTGAGGAAGTAGTGTTGGTACACCAAGCAAGATCCTATACTTGTAATAGTCTCCATTGCAAATGTAATTAGTTGATTTTAGAAATAGTCCAAGGGGTCTTACAGATGTTTTATTTCTAATCGGTATATCCAAAAATCCCTTTCTTGGTTCCATAGTTGAAAGAGGAAAGCATTATGGGTAGACAAGTGACAAAAATGTCAAAATTTACATCTTGTCCCAAAGGAACTGAACTTGATTGCTACAATGTGCTGTATGTTAAATCAGCATAGCAAAAAAGGAAGAGAGGTTATATTTTTCCCTTGAGTTTTTTGATTGGCTGACTTGCATACAGTTTAATTTGTTATGAAAGACAATGTCCCTGCTAACTTGTTTTTAGAAGAAAAGTATTCTATGGAGAATAGCATCTTTTTATAACTCAGCATATGATGAAGCAAACTATCGCAGAAACAAACATATAATGCTAAATAAAGTAACGATAAATTGGTGAAATCTGCTTTTGTTCCAGTATTTAAGGTTTATAACCAGTCATGTTTAAATGTAATCAGAATCTATCAAGAAAGTATAGGTTGACCTTGAATAATAATCCGATCTGAAATTTTTCTACAAAACTTCCTTTTTCAGATCAGGTGTAAAATATATTTTTGAAGCGCTGTATATTATTCTGAATGTGAATGTAATCATTTATTTTGTACTTAACCCCATATTTCATTTTGTATTCTCAATATAATTAACTGGATTAATTATTTTACAAATTTAATTATAGCAGTTACTTGGAAACAAACCAAAACCACACAAAGTCTGAGTACAGGGGGTTGAAAATGTATGATGCTCTTCCAAAATAACAAACTTCCAAATCAAAAAAGTACATTCGATCCTTTATTACGAAACCAGCGACGATGAACAATCTTATGGCGATTTAAACTTATGAAACTAAAATTAGTGAAATTAACATTCCAGTTAGTGTAACAAAGTGTTTCAGCTAAATTAGTGTAATTAAACGTAACTAGCGGTCAAGATAAATATATCACCCCCCAGCCCACTCCCTGGTTCTAACTAGACTAAACTTGCCTAAAGACGAAGCATGAATACGTATCTTTTCTCATTTGCTTCTATCACATGACAAATTACCCATAATAACCATTCAACACAGAATTCAATACCGACAGACAGAAAATAGATACATGGCTCCTACATCTCAGCCCCTATTTATTACACTATGATAATTACAACTGCATACTACTAAAATAGGGGACACAAAATCTTCAGGGATAAACATCTTAATATTTATATAAATGTCCCCTCTCTTCTTTCTTCTTCCACTCAAGACATGTAACAGTCATCTTGGCCAGAGGTTACCAGGATTTAGCCCAGTACAGAGTGATTTTTACCAACACCCTGTCAAGTCAAAGTCATGAGTCTTCTAAACCTGTAGCTTTTCAACACTCTGCCTCCTGTAGAAGACAGGTCTTGGTTATAGGCCTATCCAGACAGCTGATCTTGGTCTTGATGCCCACCTGTCGCACAAATCCTCTTCTGTCTGGAAAGACTTGAGTCACTTTTCACATAATCAGTGAGTTTCGAGGTGCTGTGTTGTCAACTATAAGCACAGCCTCTCCTGGGAGGAAATTGTGTTTTATACCTGACCATTCTTGATATTTCTGTAGCTGCAGTAAATACTCCTTGACCCAAAGTTTCCAAAACAAGTTTGACGTAGTATATTAGACCTACTTCCATCTTCAATGATCATACATGTCTTCATTTTGGAACTCTTCTGGGTGTAAGGATGGTGAGAACTAACAGATGGTCAAGTGTTGGTGCTTCCAACTCATTGCTTTAGTATTTGGATGACCATTGATAATAATCTCTGCTTCACAAAGGACTGTGTGAAAACCTTTGTCAAGATTCTGTACCTTCATGGTGGCATTGAGGACCCTTTGCACACACCTGATCAATTTCTCCCATGTTCCTCCAGAATGTGAACCTCCCAGGGAGTTAAAAATCCACTTAATTCCTTTCTGAAGAAGGACATCACTGATCCATGAATGATTCCACTTCTCAGTGGCTACTTGCAACTCATGCCTAGCTCCAACAAAGTTTGTCACATTATCAGAGTGCAGTTTAGGAACTTGTCTTAGTTTTGCTATAAAGTGTCAAAGTGCATTAGATTATGAGAACACTCAGCCCTTGTTTATTGTCATTTAGAAATGCATGCATACATTAAGAAATGATACAATGTTCCTCCATTAACAAAGGAATTTGTGTCCAAAGAAGATGCCACTTCAAAGTGAACAGCTCATATAGCTAGACAGGTAAATATGACCCCTTCACTGTACTCCTGCTCATCACCACAATAGGTCTAAAGTAGTCCACTCCTATGCATCTCTTTCATTGGCAAAACCCAGTTTCCATTTCAATCTTTATAAACTCTTCCACCAGGAGGCAACCTCAGTCAATGTGATCTTTAGCCTTCTCAATCTCTCTCTCTCCAAAGAATACTCTTGTTCTTCATCCAAGTCCAACTGAGCAAGAGCGATATTCACTTCTTTCCTCTTCTGACTAAGAAACAAGAGCAGGTTCTTAAATCTAAAAATCCAGGCCACTGTCTTCCTCAAACAGGTCCAAGATGACAAGTGATGGATTGTACATGTTACCCTGTCCACCTCCTGCTCAATCTGCATGGCATTCATTGTAACACTCCTCTTGCCTTCTGGATCATCTAGCAGAAGTTCTCCAGAATAATCAGGATTTATAGGCCATTCCCTTTCAGGCTGAAGAAGATACTGAGACCCTGACAGCCATGTCTCATTCTCCAGGAATGCTTTCACCTTCAACCCTCTGGGTGCCACATTTGTCAGTTTGCTTGAAATTTTTGCATACCTCCATTGAGATGCTTATAAGACCTTAAGAATTTCACGAACTCTTTTTGCAACAAAGGTTCGGAACCTGGAAGTTCTGTTCTTGCTATATTTCAGCACAGGAGTGCTATCAGTCCAAAACACTGAGTCATAAAGCTACATGTGCAACTCCTTACTCCACAATGTGTCCAAAAGCATTGTTATCATAGCAGTGATGAACTCCCTATGGGGGATGGAAACCTACTTCAATGGAGCTAACCTAGATTTTCTCATGATAAAAGCACTGTGCACCTGAGAGTGTGTTGTGCAACAATAAGCAGGTCACTGCTCCATAGCCGATTTGGCTTGTGTCTGTAAAGTGGTATAACTGTGCAACAATAACTTCCCCAAAATCCAGGGATTTCAAACATCTAACAACCTTGAAGTTTTCCAACTGGCAGACTTTTTCCAGCCAGCTTGCCCACTCATGAGCAACTGATGTTGGTGTAGTGTTATCCCAGCCAAGCCTTTTTTTGCATAGATCTTGTAGGATCATCTTAACGGATAGCGACATTGGACTCAAGATTCCTTAAAGGTCATGGAAGGGGGATCTCCCTTCTGGTAAGTGGTCTGTCTTGGACCATGATCTTAAAACTTGAAAGTATCAGACTGACTAGACCAGTACTGTCTCCACCAACGGAATATCTTAATCTAAATCCTTCATGTACTTGGCTCTTTGCTCTTCTGGTAACACAGCTTGCACACTGTGCCTGGTGCTTATCCATTTTGTGAGTCAACAACTGCCTTTAGCACAAATGGATACAAGATCATGATAGACACTGCTTCTTTCTCAGAGGACTCTGACACAAGGCAGTCAGCAACATAGAAGCAATGCAAATCTTTATCGACTGTCTCGCAGGTGAACTGTTCTTCATTGTCTTCTGTGTGTTTCCTAAGAGCGAAATTGGCACAGCTTGGTCATTAAGTTGCTCCAAGTTCTAAAGTCCACCATTCCTTTACTGAGGTCACCTTGAGGCCACCAGAGAAACCTCAACAGCATCTTCCGCTGGTACTTTAACATGATGAAACATTGATTCAGTATCTGCCATGATCACCACTGGTTCTTTTCTGAATCTGGTTATAGCCTCAATCAGTGAACTAGTAATGATCTGGTCTCTGTAAATGCTGAGCATTAAGTGCTATTCCCTTAAAAGTCACTGTACAGTCAAACGTAACATGAAGTTCCCTTTTCTGGGGTGATAAACACCATGGTGTGAAATATACCAGACTTTCCCATCTCTATGTTCCAAGTCCTCTGCTGGCCCTCTTTCGGCACATCCTTTGGAGATGACATCTTTCATGAAAACTGTGTAGTCAGTGTGAAGTGACAAATCCTTCTTAAACCTCTTCCTCAGACTTAGAGCACATTCTGTTATTTGGCATGTTCACCTCCTTCTTTCTCAAAGGTAAACCAATCTGGTAGTAGCCATCCACCAGCTTTGCAGAATTTGTAACCAGCTCGATGACTTCTGGTCTTCTCTTGACACACCAGGTTGTTCATCCTGACTGCATTGAGGGAAGCTGCTTTGGGCTGCCGCTGCCAAAGTTCATCCAAGTTTAAACTGAGATCCTGTTAACTATCAGCTCTGGCTATGCACCATTTCTCCCAACGCCGTAGTCTCCTTTCAGTGGTCTATTCACAGTCCAACCTATCATTGTTCTAATTGCATACGGTCCGTCATTAATACTGTGAATTATTTGCAACGGCTCCAATGCTTTAGGCACCTTTATCCCAATCGGCAGCTCAATTTCTGAATCAATCTGTGGCAAATAGATGTTTCAGGTGAGACCATCCCTGGAGATCCCTCTGACATGGAATGTTCCCTCTGTGGACAGGCGTACCTTCCTGTGTATAGGTGTTTGGTAGTTCACAACCATCTAAGCCAGCAGCCTCTTCAATCCTGAAACAGAGTAGCTACTAACAATCTTCTCTTGGCCCATGGTACGTAAGAGATTGCATGTCCTTTTTCCTGTGAGTTTGAGCATGTTCATAAGGCCCACTGTGCAGAACACTGCTGTACTTCCTTGATCCAGGAAACCATAAGTAACCACTGTCTTGTTACCCTTCTTAGACTTCACTTGTACTGGAATTATGGGAAGTTTACGGTCATGATCACCAGCCCCTGTAAGGCGATAGATCCCACTCACTCATGTCTGATTCTTTTACGGCTTGTTTTGATTCTGCACCCTTTTCATTAGAGTGAAAATGAAGTACGCAGGGATGCTTGCCACTGCATACCTTGCATGAAAGACACTTCCTGTAATGCTTGCTAACGTGTCCTGTACACAAACAACAAAGCAGGCACCATTTTCGTTTAGGAAGGCAATTTTCTCACTATGAGCCCCTTTTTCCAGCTGAGTGCACGAGTCCAGTGTATGTTCATCCTCGCAGAACAGACAAACACTTTTGACTGACAGGACCATTTCCCTTGGGTCCAGGTTCATTTTTAGCTTTACTTTTCACAGTGGCCATAGTAGTGGCAAAGTTGTTTCCTTTAGCCTTAGAATGAAATTGTGACTTAGTTTTGTTCAATCCTTCGGTTATTGCTGGTGATGTAGCATCCTGTATATTCCCAAGTACTGGGTGTGTAGCAATCTTTACTTGCCTTTCACTAAAGTCAGCTATGTTTCCAAAGGTAGTCTTAAGGTTGTGCTTCTCTTGCAGTTCACACACCACTGTTCTCCATTTAATCCTAAACATATAGGGCAATTTGTTTATGACAATCAACATATTAGCAGACATGTCCAGTTCATGTATGTACTGCCATTGCAATAGTCACTAATGAAGACTGTAGTCTTGAAGAGCTTTCACATCTTCAGTTTTGAAAGAAGCTTTTGCATGCAGGCAAATGCAATTTTCTGTTCATTACAAAATGTTCCTGTAGTGTAGCCTTAGCCTTTAGGATATCCTTCCTTGGGATCATCATGCTGGCAACTTCTGACTCTATGGTGATCCCTAGTCTACTGTTAAGTCGCCATAGCTGTCAGTCTTGCCTTCAACGCTATTTTCAAAAGCCCTCATGAATGCACGGTACTAAAAATAAATCTCTGTCAAAGATTTGAATCTCTCTTTTAGGCAAAGATGAAATGCATTGCTGTTATAGCAATAAGGTTGTTATTTCATTTTGCTTCCTCATGATATCAATGATACTATTTTGATATCTATTGCCTGAATCAAGTGTTTCCATGCTGTAAGTGAATGTCCCCATGAGCACTTCACGCTGTGGGAAATGACACAGGTTGAGCATGCCTCATTAGTGCAGGCTTAGAGTAAACACCCTGAATTACCCCTTGGGGGTCTAGCTCTTGTTTCACAGACATTTGTGGAACAAATGAATCAAGGTCGACATTGAATGTTTTTGTTTTCTTCTGTGCCCTATCAATATGAGAACTGACACCATAGGACTGTCCCACTGGAGCACTTTTAGCACTCGCCTCACTTAAAGCCCTCAGCACACTTCGGCTACCTATGCAGCAATTTCTGCCTGCAACTTAAGCTGTTCCGTCCTTTTCCATAACTGTTCCTCTTGCTCTTCCAGAGCATGCTTGTCCTTCAGTAATTGTTGCCATGTGATTAATGCAGCTAAATCAGCCTCTATTTTAATGCATGCAGAAGAGGTATTAGATACAGAAGATGCTCTGCCTGCAGCAGGACTTTAAGTGTTGACATTTGACAGACTATCACTCAGGTTTACGTCATCCTGTGGGACCTCTGCTATATACATATTCAAAACAGCTTTGGAATTTGAGAAACATTGTCTGATGGAAAATGAAACTCGTATTCACTTGTTTCAGCAACATGACCTTCAATGGTACATGTTTGGGTCAACTGTTGTATAATAACCCTTATGAATGCATTACTAAGACATCCAGTGTTTGTAAAGCACCTGGTTCTGTTCGTCTTGTCCGACCTTGGGAAGTAATGACAACATCATGTGATGTTGCTTAGCAACAGCTTCACAGAGACTAGTCAGATCCTCAAGATGAGGCATTTTCCTTATTTCCCATAAGATCCTTAATTGATGGTATTAAACTTTTAATTTTGTTCATATTTGTTTTTTATTTATTTTGAAGACTTTTGATTCTACCTGCTAAAGCTTATTGAAGTAAGTTTAACTTCTCTTCTGCCAGCCCCAATGTAAGGTTCACTGGCGTCAGTTTCATGCTTCAATTCACTCATTACTTTCTCCTTATTGCGCCACTTGCAATTAACTCTTTGACTCTTTGTTTGTCCGTAGCACCAGCAATATTCCGTTTCAATAAATGTAGTCAACAATAAACTGTCCGCGCATTCAAAGCATAGAACTTAAACCAGACCGAACAAAACACCCTTCAAATTCAAACATCGGCAACCAGAATATTTCATCACTTCAATAAAACAAAGCAAACACCACACAATCAAGCAATGTTCCCCAATGGACAAGCAGCACTGACCATTCAAAACTGTTCAAACCACAAACACACAGCATGAATCCACAAAAGGACATTACTTGCTGCAAGCCCTCTGGCTTCTCAGTTCCAATTTTGCCAACAGGCCGTAGACTATGCCGTAGACTGGTGTTTATTTGGTATAACTTTTTTTTTGATGACAAAATGTGATTACTTGAAACCAAACTAAAACTGCTCAGAGACTGAGTACGGGGGTTGACACTGCATGATGCGCTTCCAAAATTATGAATTTCCAAACCAAAAACAAAGTATGTTCAATCCTTTATTACAAAACCAGCAAAGACAAACAATCTTATAGCGATTAAAACTAACGAAACTAAATCAGCTATATAGTGAAATTAGCATTCCAGTTAGTGTACTAAGCCAGCGGTCCCCAACCACCGGGCTGCAAAGCATGTGCTACCGGGCCGTGAGGAAACGATATGAGTCAGCTGCACCTTTTCCTCATTCCCTGTCACGCACTGTTGAACTTGAACATTGGGTTGCCAACTGTCCCAGATTTGCTGGGACATCCCGTATATTAGGCTAAATTGGTTTGTCCCGTATTTCACCCGCTAAGGTAGAGCGTTCCTATGAAACCTTTCGTGCCGAAATGGTGTGAAACAAAGAAGCAATTACCATTAATTTATATGGGAAAAATTTTTGAGCATTCCCAGACCCAAAAAATAACCTACCAAATCATACCAAATAACACATAAAACCGAAAATAAATAACGCTAACATATAGTAAAAGCAGGAATGATATGATAAATACACAGCCTGTATAAAGTAGAAATAATATATGTACAGTATAGTCGGGAAAATGAAGGGAAAACCGACTTGTGGGGGGGAAAATTTGGTACGTACGCGTATGCGCACATCACGCATGCGCACACAGGTGCCCGCGCAAGGCTTCATGGTCATGGTAGTATTTCCTGGGGTAAAGTGTCCCAGGATTTGACTGCTGCTTTTGTCCCTGATTTGGGAGTGAGAAAGTTGGCAACCCTAACTGTAAAAGACATGAGTTTAACCCTACTTGAACACCCCACCCCCCCCCAGTCGGCCGGTCCACAAGAATATTGTCAATAATAAACCGGTCCGCGGTGCAAAAAAGGTTGGGGACCCCTGTTCTAAGCGGTCATACTAAATTTGCAATTAGCATAATCAATCGTAACTAGCAGTCCAACAAAAAATATCACCCCCGGCATGCTCCCCGGCTCTAACTAAACTAACCACAATTATGAATATGTAACCATCACAAACAATAGAAAATCTGCAGATGCTGGAAATCCAAGCAACACACACAAAATGCTGGAGGAACTCAGCAGGCCAGGCAGTATCTATGGAAAAGAGTAAACAGTTGGCGTCTTGGGCCAAGACCCTTCATTAGGACTCAATATGCAATTATACTCATTTGCTTCTACTATGCCCAACCCTTAGGATGTATTACCCATAATAAATGCACAACACAAAATACAATACAGACAGAAAATATATACATGGCTCTTACATTAATAAAGAATATAAAATATACTTTCACTTAAAGACTTGACTGCAGTGGAAGTGAATTTGGAGTGTAGAACTGCAGATAAAGTATTCATAGAGAAAAGGAGATTAACATTTTGTATTTATTCTACATCATGAAAATGAAACTAGAAACATTGATGTAGACAAGTTAAAAATAATAATAGAAAATTCATTTAAAGTATCAGCAGAATTGGAGTGAATAAGTTCTAAGTGTTCCACAGGGATCTGTCTGGGACCCCTCCTCTTTGTGATCTTTATAAGTGACCTGGATGAAGAAGTAGAAGGGTGGACTAGTAAGTTTGCTGATGACACAAAGGTTGGGGGTACTGTGGATAGTCCAGAGGGTTGTCAGAGGTTACGGTGGGACCTTGATAGAATGCAGAACTGGGCTGAGAAGTGGCAGGTAGGGTTCAACTCTTGATAAGTGTGAAGTGGTTATTTTGGTAAGTAAAAATTGAAGACAATATAGTTTAATGGTAAGACTCGTGGCAGTGTGGAGGATCAGAGAGATCTTGGGAGTCCGTGTCCATAGGACACTCAAAGCTGCTGCACATACTGAAGGTGTATGGTATGTTGGCCTTCATCAACCATGGGATTGAGTTCAAGAGCTGTAAGGTAATGTTACAGCTATACAAGCCCCTGGTTGGACCCCAGTTGGAGTACTGTGCTCAGTTCTGGTCACCTCACTACAAGAAGGATGTGGATGCTATGGAGAGGGTACAGAGGAGATTTACAAGGATGTTGCCTGGATTGGAGAGGACGCCTTATGAGAATAGATTGAGTGAACTTGGCCTTTTCTCCTTGGAGCGACGAAGGATGAGAGGTGACCTGAAAGAGGTGTATAAGGTGATGAGAGGCATTGATCATGTGGATAGCCAGAGGCTTTTTCCCAGGGCTGAAATGTGTAACATGAGGAGACATAGTTTTAAGATGCATGGAAGTAGATACAAGGGGGATGTCAGGGGTAAGTTTTTCACACAGAGTGTGGTGGGGGTGCCCGGAATGCACTGCCAGTGACAGTGGTGGAAGCGGATACAATAGGGTCTTTTAAGAGATTCTTAGATAGGTGTGGAGCTTAGAAAAATAAACAGCTATGCGGTAGGGTAATTCTAGGCAGTTTCTGGAGTAGGTTACCTGGTCAGCACAACACTGTGGACCGAAGGGCCTGTAATGTGCTGTAGATTTCTATGTTCAGTGTACTAAGTGCTGTATACACACTGAACTGAGTGAAAGCCACAACCCTGATTGTAGTTTTCCCAGTACTATTTTAGTTATGCTCAAAGTTACCTGTGTAACAATCTTGCTATCATTTGTTGATAAAATTTAAGCCTATATCCAAATTTTGTAGCCAAATTTCATGAACATAATAATTGACTATAGTAAAATAGCATTTTAAGACAAGTCTTGTGCCTCTTTCTGTTCAAGTTATTTATAACCTCTGATTGGCATAGTTTTTGTTCATGCTAAATAATGAATGTATTCGACTTTTAAATAGTTGTATTTAATCATATAAATCAGGAGTGTCAAACTACCGGCCAGCAGGATGATTTGGGGGAAAAAAAAGTATATTCGCGACCATTTATTATGTATCTGTACGGCAGCCGCTCTCTCTCCCACCGCCTGCTGTGCCAGCAGCTTGTTGTGTGTGCTTAGAAAACAATAGGCGGCAGTTAACCACCCACTGTGTATAAGCGCCTACCACCCCTGCACTGAAGACCACTAGAGCCCCACTTTTGTCGTCAGACACAGTATAAACACACAGAGTACTCAGGTAGGTAACACCTGTAGCAAGGCTGAGACTGTTTGCTGCTGTGGTTCAAAATGCTTTCCAAGAAAAGAAAAGTTGACATCGAAGGTTGGATATTCAACAATAATTGGAAAGATTGTTTTTCCTTCTGTGAGGTCAACTGCAGACCTGTGTGTCTGATATGCTCGCAACAAATGGCTGTGGCAAAAGAGTACATATCAAACGACACTGAGACGTCACACGGAGAAAAATATGACAAGTACGCAGGACAACTCCGAACGCTAAAGGTAAACGAGCTTGAAGCATCTCTGAAAAAACAGCCATCCGTTTTCACCAAAAGTCGAGAGACTCATGATGGAGCTGTCAAGGCCGGCTATATTATTGCCAACAAAATAGCTGCTGCGTCGAAGCCATACTCAGAGGGGGAATTCATCAAAGCATGCATGAGGCAGCTGAGCTGGTGTGCCCTGAGAAGAGACAGGCTCTTGGTAATATAAACTTGTCAAGAAATACTGTGGCAGAGAGAATCGGGGACCTTGCAGGAGATTTGAACAGTCAACTAAAAGATAAAGTGAAGTCATTTATTGTCTTTTCTATTGCAATTGATGAGAGCACCGACATGACTGATGTAGCTCAATTGGGAATATTTATTCGTGGTGCTGAAGCATCTTTGACCATCACCGAGCAGTTTGTGGAGATGATGCCCGTGACAAACACCACAACGGCGAACGACATTTTTTCCAGTCTCGTCGAGGCCTTGGACAGACTGGGGGTTGACTGGAGTCACACTGTCAGCGTGGCAACAGATGGCGCACCGTCCATGGTGGGGAAAAGGCAGGTGTTGTTACGAAAGTCAGACAGAAAGTTCAGACAGGGAATCCACAGCAGGAATTCTGGAACTTTCATTGTATTATACACCAAGAGGCGTTATGTAGCAGGAGCCTGAGAATGGACAATGTCATGGATGTAGTAATCAAAACGGTTAATTTTATTAGAGCCAAGGGACTCAACCATCGGCAATTTGACACTCTTTTGTCCGAAAGTAATATTGGACACGGCCTACCCTACCACACTGAAGTCCGCTGGTTAAGTAGAGGGGTTGTACTCAAACGTTTTTTTCCAATTACGTGCGGAAATTGGACTATTCATGAACGAGAAAGGGAAGCCAGTGGCAGAGTTGGATGACCCAGACTGGCTTCATGATCTTGTATTTTTGGTGGCTATAACAGAGCACTTAAATGTGCTTAATGTTAATATGCAAGGCCGCAGCAAACTTGTTATGGAATACTGCGACAGCATTCGTGCCTCCCTGTGGGAGATGCAACTATCCCGGAGCAACCCTGCTCATTTCCCCTCTTTGCAGTTTGTGCGTGTCGCTCATGGGAATAATGACAACATGGACAGGTACAGGAACAAAATATCACAGCTGAAAAGTGCGTTTCAGAATCATTTCCAAGTCTTCACTCAGCTTGAGAAGGAATTCTGACTATTTTACTTGCCATTTGCTGTCAACGCAGCATCAGATGTGCCGGAGGAACTCCAAATGGAACTAATTGAAATTCAGTGTAACTTGGCTTCGAAGTATAAATTTGAGACTGTGGGTCTGGACTCATTCTGTCAATACCTGGGACCGATGTACCCCAAGATGACAGACTTTGCCTCAAAGATCTTTTGCATGTTCGGAACAACGTATCTCTGTGAGCAGGCGTTCTCCATAATAAACATTAACGAATCCAAACTGCACTCGCCGCTGACACACAGACATCTAAATGACATTATGAAAATCACAACTGCCCAGAAACTGGTCCCTGATGTTGACAGGCTGGTTAAAGCCAAGAGATGTCAGGTGTCTGGAAGCAGCAAGTGAAAAATGAGTGACACTGTTTGATGCACTGCAACATGTAAGCAAAATGCACTATGAAATATTGAGTGTCATAATATTGTGATTCATTCATTTTCTGACTATTCTATTATTGTAAATGTGATCACTTCAATAAAAGTTAGAGGCTAACTGTGTTCATTGTTCGAGTTTGTTTGCTGGAAGCAGGCTAATAAAAATTAGGTGCCGTTGTGTAGCCTACATTTACAATTTGTTTCGTTAGGTCTACATTTGTGTCTGCTAATGTTCAATTTCATATGGTTTATTAATGGAAAGGATGTGGCTCCCAAAACAATCTTGGGCAAAGTAGCATTGTTTTTTCTCTCTCTCATCACAACATTCTTGTAGCCTACGACTGTAAGTTAATACCAATCATAAAAATAATGCTTGCTAGGCAATCTTCTTCATAAGAAACGAAATTCGTAAAGTGAAACACTTTGTAGTTGTCACAGAGACTGAGACACATGAGAGCAGGTTGAAAAAACGAAGGCAACGAAAGCTGTGGGAGCACGTTTGCGTGCACAACTGATCCGGCCGGCATGAATTCGCGTTTTGCCCAATCTGGCCCGT
Organism: Mobula hypostoma; assembly: GCF_963921235.1. Taxonomy (NCBI): domain Eukaryota; kingdom Metazoa; phylum Chordata; class Chondrichthyes; order Myliobatiformes; family Myliobatidae; genus Mobula; species Mobula hypostoma. The sequence goes on from NC_086098.1 coordinate 143,746,876, forward strand.
GACCTAAAATGAGTTTGACACCCCTGATGTAAATGGATGGAAAACAAGCATTTCAAAACAATGAATTAGGTCACTAGCATAATTTGTATTCCCAATTCTACAGAGAAAGTACAGAGCTTAATGGAGATAAATAAAATGAAAGAATCCATGGCAGAGCAGCTTGTTCCTGTAGAGTACTCCTGATCAGTGTTTCTGGTGACCAAATGTCCAGGAAATACCGCATTACAGAGCTGGTAGACCTGAAGATGGATTCACTGTGGAACATCCTTGGTGATAAGGGAGAAGGTTAAAGTACTGGTTTGTCTCCTGTGGTTGCATGGGAAAGTACCATATGATTGGGGTGTGTTAGGTGAGGGGCAAATGTGCAGAACAAGGAGTCATAAAGGAAGCAATCACTTGTATTCCTGAAAGGGGAGAGTGTAGGGGATTGTGTTTGATGGAATTGTGTTAGTGTTTGGCAGAAATTGCAAAAAAAAAATGTATTGAGCTTCCAGATTTTGTTTGTCAAGGAACCAGGTAAGATGATCACAAGAGCAAGTAATATGTTGGCATTCATCGAGGATTGACTAACAGGCCAGAAGGGAGCAAGGGGATTATTTTCAGGATGGCAATCTTTATCCTCTGAGTACCTCAGTCATTCACAGGATATATTAAATGAGTGGGTAAGAAGTTAATAAATGTGTGAAACTATTCATCTTGGAATGTAGAACAAAGGAATAGTTAATTTCAAATGAAGAAAAATGGCAGAAATCTACAGCAAAAAATGGGATTTGGGTGTCGTGAGTGAAGTACTGAAAGCAAGCATACAAGCAGCAAGTAATGGGGGTGACTAATGGGATATTGAGCTTTATTTCAAGAGGGTTGGAGTGCAAGGGTAATGAAGTCTTCCTGCAATTTGAAAGCACTAGTGAGCTCATGTTCAGCCTGGGAACCACTTGTGTCTCACTATTTAAAGAAAGATATTTCACTTAGTGTAGTTCAGTGAACAGGAATTCCTGAAAAGCTCAACCATTCAAGCAGAACCCTTAGAAAGAGAAATTATCAGTGTTTCACGTCTGTGACCCTTCATTTCATAGAGAAAGGTAAAACAGGTTGGAATTCTCATATAAGATTCTTAGCAAGCTCGACAAGGTAAATCTTGAGCAGGTGTTTCTTCCTGTGAGAGAGTCCAGAACTAGAGTAATTAGGAGATGTCTATTTAAAACTGAGGCAAGAAAGAATTTCTGCAGATTGTCTTTAAAACTCCTTGCCACAGAGAGCTGCAGAGGCCGGCTTTTTCAGTATATTTAATAATGAGATAAATTTATCATATTAGATTAGATTTTGTGTCACATATACAGCAAGCATACGGTGAAATGAGTATTGTCAGATTACATCAGTGAGGACGATTCTGAGGGCAGTCCACATGTGTCGCCATGCCTCTAGCACCAACATAATATGGCCACAACTCACTAACCCTAACCGTATGCCTTTGGAATGTGGGCAGAAACCTGTGTGGTCACAGGGAGAATGTACAAACTCCTTACAAACAGCGGCTGGAATCAAACCTCAATTAGTGATCGCTGGTGCTGTACTGTGATTGAGCTAACTGCTACACTACCATGTAAAGGAACCTACAGTAACAGGAAAAGAGCAGGAAAGTGATCTTGAATGCCAGGTCAGTCAGGATCCTATTTGAAGGGCAGGTTCACAGAACCTATTTTTGCTTCCTCATCTTAGGGTCTTAAACATTTTTCCTTACTCCTACTAAATTTGCTGTGACTCTCATGACCTGCCCTGTACTTTCCTTACATCTTTGTATTTTAAAACTGCAATAGATATTTTATTGAGGCATCGATGACCACCTCAATGCAAAGATCTTATTTTCTTAAAACTTGATCTCAAGCGTGCAATAACCACTAGTGCCGAAATGTGCTTGACTCTTAAATGCCCTCTAACATGGTTTAACTACTGCTCAATTGCAGATCCTTCTGAGGGCATCAAAAATTTTGGGATGGGAACTGAGTTGTCTGACTATACTACATCAGTCCCCTTGTGTGCTGACCTAGGAACAGTTTCTGCAGCTCATGCCCCATCAAAAGCGCTATGTTTGCACTTGCATCTTCCACATAGCGGTTCTCACTGTGATGTGAAGAGGTTGGAGCACCACATTTCTTCGGAATCAAGTGACCTTGCCTGGTGGCTCAGGTCTAGGTGTGTCTGCACCCATGCCACCCCCCTGCCACCTGTCCCAACCCCTCCAACGGCACTCACTCTCACCATTCCCACCATCCTTAACTCTCACCAAATTTCCACACTCATTCTCTTGTTTTTTGTTGGCAAATACAGTACAATGCGAAAGTGTTAGGTACCCTAGGATGTATGTATGTGTATATACATGTCTAAGACTTTCGTACAGTACTGTACTAGACACCAACCCCAACAATATCAAGGAATTAAACTCTGTCCAGTACGTTGATAATATCATTATTTAGTAGATGATCAATAAAACATCTGAATGCTTTTACCGTACCAGATGTAGTAATGAATATTCTTTCAGTATGTCCATAATATTGACGTATTATAATGAAAAGAATAGAGTTTGGATAATGAAATTGCTCATTTTTGTCCGCATTATCCCAAAGAACTTTCGGACTACTTTTCCATTATATTTGCTGCTGATTTCAAAACTGTCTGAACTGATAAACAGAGTACAAGGTCATAAGCTGAAGAAATAACCAGTCGCGGTTATACCCTGCATTATGGAGGAGGGTTGTGTTCCTAGAAAATCAATAACGATAAGCCATATTATCTACATATGTATTAAGGAATAAGGTTGGGTAAATTATTTTTTGTCTATATTTAACTTTTTCATAAGAGTGAATTTTTAGTCAATATTCCAGATTTTTGGACCATATGGACTGCAGTAATACCTACGTGAGGCTTCTGGTTGATTACAGCTCAGCGTTCAATGCCATCATACCCTCAGTATTAATCAGCAAGCTTCAAAACCTGAACCTCTATACCTCCCCTTGCAACTGGTCCTTAACTTATTGGGAGACTACAGCCTGTGTGGATCAGAAATAATATCTTGCTGACAATCAGCGCTGGCCCACCTCAGGGATGTGTGTCTAGCTCACTGCTCTGTTCTCTCTGCACCCTAATTGCACAGCTCAAATGGCATCTGTAAATTTGCTGATCAAACAACTATTGTTGGCAGAATTTCAAATGATAACAAGGAGACGAACAAGAGTGAGATTCAGCCTGTTGAGTGGTGTCGCAACAACAACTTTGTACTCAACATCAATAAGACCATGTAATTGATTGTGGACTTCAGGAAGGGGAAGTTGAGGTAACACACAGCAGTCCTTATCGAGGGATCAGCAGTGGAAAGGGTGAGTTGTTTCAAGTTCCTGAGTGTCAACATCTCTGAAGATCTATCCTGGGCCCAGCATATTGTTCCATTTACAAGGAAGGCACGACAGCTGCTATATTTAATTGAGGAAATTCGGTATGTCACCAAAGACTCGAGCAAATTTCTACAGATGTACCGTGGAGAGCTTTCTAACTGGTTACATCATCATCTGATATGAAGGAGCTACTGCACAGGATTGCAAAAAGCTGTAGAAAGTTGCAAGCACAGCCAGCGCCATCATGGGCACTGGCCTCCCCAACATCGAGGACACCTTCAAAAGGCGCTGTCTCAAAATTCATCAATAGGCAGCATTCATCAGTAAGGACCCCTGTCATCCAGACATGTCCTCTTCTTCTTGCTACCGTCAAGGAGGAGGTACAAAAGTGTGGAGACATACTCAGCGTTAGGAACAGCTTCTTCCCTCTGCCGTCAGATTCGAATAATTTTTGTTTTCGATAAGGGTGAATTTCTTTTATTCAGACTGCCATAACGTGGAAAGTCATTTGTAATCTAGTATGTTTGATTAGGTTATGAAAGAAAATAGACTCTTTAAAAAAAAATGCAGTGCCTTGAAAAAGTATTCAGGCCCTGCAACTATTTTCACATTTTACTGTTCCATTTTCTAAATTTAAAATATAATTAAGGAAGATTTTTGAGCTAATGTACAAAACATTGTGCATCATGTCAAATCAAAAGAAAAATTCCAAAACCTGTCAATAGTTTACCAAAAGTTAAAAACCAAAATTGTGAGGCAGAAAAAGTACTCATCCCTTTTGAAGTTACTACACTAACTTCCCTCGGGTGCCATACCTTACCAGCTCACCAAATTTGTTGATGTAGAAAATTAGAGGATCACCTGAATAAATACCACCTCTCTCCATAAGCTCCAATAGGACAGTAGATTTTCAACAGTCCAAACCAAAATGACGAAAGAGCACTCAAGGCAAGTCAGAGAAATAATAGAGAAGCACAAATCTGAGGAAAGGTACAAGACCATCTCAAAGGCACTGTATATATACCTCTGAGGTCAGTGCAGTCCATCGTGAAAAAAATATGAAACCACAGCCTCACTGCCTAGGTCAAGCTGCCCCTCTAAACTTAGTCACCAGAGAAGAATGGCACTTGTCAGAGTGGCTATTGTGATGCCATTGGTCACTCTGAGTGAGCTGCAGAAGTCAGTGGCTGTAACTGGAGATGAAGTTCCTAGCCCCACGTTCCCTAAGGCCTTGCACAAAAAGAGAACTCATGGAAGACTGGCAAGGAAGAAGCCCTGGCTTTAAAAAAAAAAATGCATATCCTTGCCCATAAAGACTTTGCAAAGCGTCATTTAGAAGATATTATGAAGACATGGAAGAAGGTTTTATGGTCAGATGAGACTAAAGTGGAACGTTTTGGCCTCAATAGTAAGCAGTACGTGTGGCTACGCATCAGCCAGATAACACCATCCTTACTGTAAAGTATAGTGGAGGTAGCATCATGCTATCTGGATGCTTTTCAGCAGCAGGGGTTGATGGGAAGATGAATGGTGCTGAATACAGAGAGAGCCTGGATAAAAAAAGACCTAGCCTCTGCCAGAAAGCTTAAACTGGTGAGGAAGTTCATCTTTCAGCAGGACAATGACACAAAGCACGCAGTGAGAGCAACCATGGAGTGGCTTCAAATCAAGAAAATTGTCCTTGAGTGGCCCAGTCAGAGTCCTGGCCTTAATCCAATGGAACACCTCTGGCAAGACCTCAGGATTTCTGTCCACCGCCACTCCTAAACTAATCTGGTACTGCTTGAGCATTTTTGTAGGAAGGAATGGGCAAATCCTGCTCTACATTGTGTGAAGCTAATAGAGACTTAACCAAAAAGATCTCTGGCTTTAATATCTGTGCGAGGTGGTTCAACTAAGTACTGAGCTAAGGGGGCGAATACTTTTGAACTGCTGACATTACCATTTTTTTTTTAGTTTTTCTTGCTTTACAATTTTCCTGGTGTTTTGGCCTCCACTGTGAAAAAAGGAGCATGTGATTCACAAATAAAAATTCTCAGTTAAATTGATCGCAGTCCGTGGTTATAATATTCATTTATGTGAACAAAGGGTTGGGGACTGAATGTTTTTACTTTACCCTGTACCCTGGCATTGTTGGTATTCACATGGATAAATTTAATCCCCAAAACAGCATCTCCAAAATTACAGCACTCCTTCTGTATTCTGCTTTGTTAAGAGTTATATCTTCATGTTGAGTGAGGCTCAAACCAAATGCCCTTTAGTTAAGAGCCCTAAGATAGTTCTACACTATAAAGAGAATAATTGTGACATTTTAAAGATTATTCAATTTTTCTTTTCATTCATTTTCATTGTTCACTAAAAGGAAGTATTGTTTCTAGATACTGGACAGCTTGGATTTCATATTAATACAGGCATATTTTCAGATAATTGAATGAGAATAATTTTTATTGGAATATTTTTGTAGATTACCTTCATACACTTCATAGACTTAGTTAAGAAACACATTAATCATGAAAGATGTGAATTGTTTGAAGATTTTCTGACCTTTTGAACAAAGTATTAGAAGTTTTCTGTGACATTTCTCCAGCTGTCAATTATATCTCTGAGGAATATCACCAGAAGACTCCACAGTACTCTTTTGTACAGATCTTTCACAGACCTTACCAGTTGAAAATCTGGGTGCCAATAAATTGCCATTCCATTTTGAACAGAATTTATTTGCTGTGAGTTAAATACCTGTTGCAATTTATTTAATGGAATAATGAAAATATATTTTGCTCAGAGAAAGATGCAATTTAATATTTGCTTAATATTTTGTTTAAAGGTCGACATTGTTATGAATTTTTTTTATACTTGAAAAAGCAATTTCGGTGGGTTATTGCATTAGCTGACGCAGCCCAGAGTTTTGTACATTCAAAACACCATGTGGTATGAATTATACATACAAAAAGTTGGTGCAGATCAGGTTAGGCAGCATCTGTTTGGGGAGGGGGGGGCAATGAATAGTCAGTGTTTTGACCATGACCCTTCATCAGGACTGAAACATTTTGTGTGTATTAAGTGTAAATTTTCCAATCCATTTTCATAAATCAATCCTATTTGGCTATTGAAGCTATTGAAAGATATTTCTCGTCACTCTCCACTGGAAATGTTGACTGATCTTGTTTCCCTCCCATTGTTTGTGTATCTGGCCTCGAAATGAAATCAGTCAACAGCAAGAAACAAGTGTGGGACCTTCAGGTCTAATTTTGGTGTGTTGTTCTATCTCGGTCTGCATGATCGACAAGAGTGTCTGCTTGTACAATTCATTTGTGCCCCTCTCTTTGGCACAGCTGGCAATTTCATAGGAGATGAGAATTGGAAGTGGATTGGACCAAACGGTTAACACTATTCCTTTAACGCGTAAATTCTTGTTTTAGCCTTGAGTGCACTTAGTGACTCAGAATACACATTTCTTAGGTAGAGGATTCCAAAGTTCAAATCTCACCCTCCTCCCCCCAACCCACCCCTCCCAAATTTCTTTTTATCCCAGTTGTCAATATTTTATTCTGAGACATTTTATGATACAGGGAGACATTTTATTAACTCTTCAATTAATTAAAATGAACTTTATCTGAAAAAGTGAAGACATTAAATTATAAATAATGATCTTCAACTTTAAGATAAAGTGAAATAACTCCAATCCACAGTTGCTTTACCTCTTTCCCCCACAGGATCAGAGACTATAAATAAGAAAGTGGGGTTGCTATTGAAGATCTAATAAGTTAGGGATGTATACATTGGAGATGCTGGCAGTGTTGGTTGCGTTGCGATGGGTGGAGAAAGCCGGACAAGTCAAAGTGTTGATATGCTCAGATTCATCCTCAGTTCTAGCAAGTTTAAGGTCTTTTCACTCAAGCAGTCGACAAGATGTACTTTATGAAGTCCTTCAGTCAGTCACAAGAATTGCAAATCAGGGAGGTCAGGTAAAATTTCTATGGGTTCCAGCACATGTAGGGGTGAAGGGGAATGAGAGGTTGGATGAGTTGGCAAAGAGGGCGTTAAAGAAAGAAAATATAGAAATGCACATTAGTATCAGTAAAGCAGAGGTTAAGTGCGTAATCTAGGAATAAATCAACCAAATGTGGCAAGAAAGATGGGACAGGGAGGGGAAAGGGAGGCATTTATATCAAATACAAAAAAAGTGTTGCAGGTACTAGGGTAGGTAGTGGATACAGAAGAGAGGAAACTGTGTGGCCTAGGTTAAGGCTGGGGCACTCTGCATTAAACAAAACATTGAAAATGATAGGGAAACACCAGACAGTAGAACATGTAGTTCTGAGTTGCAGGAAGTACGGGATACAGAGAGAGATGATGAGAATTAATCTAAGGGAATTGGGGGTGCAGGAATTCACATTAAAATGGTTGCTAGGCATGGGTGAAAGAGGACAGGTCAGGGTATTTTTAGCTTTCTTAAGGGATACAGGGGTTTTTTATAGGATGTGACGGATAAGCAGGAATAGGGTACTAGGATGGCCAAAGATGGGAGGATAAAGTGAAGGTTAGGGTATGTGTGGGTGTATGATTGGGTGAAGGGATTTAAAATGTAAGTCTGTTGCACATTCTGGAGCAGAAGGTGGCAGTAATGCACCATTAAGCTGGGTGCCAACCGCCGTAAAACAAGAAGAAGAAGTTGCTATTTCTATGTCCATCTCTGGCACAAAGCTGGAGGTCTATGCTGAACTACGTCAGACCCTCTTCATATTAGTAATTTACCTCTTAACTCAATGGCTGAATCCGGCAATAGATTAGACAGTCCAGCAGCGTGTCTGCTAGCTACTCTCTAGCTCCTCTTGGGCTGCCATTTCTCACAGAAATACATGATGTGCAATTCATCAAATAAAGAGTTAACATTTCCATTAGGAAACATTGGCTCTGGGTGTGCATAATTCATCCCAACAATTTCCTTTCTGGGGAGCAAACTTTTTTTATATTTAGATTTTCCATAAAGCCTAGATGAAGGTCATTCAGCCCATCAACTCTGTACTGGCTCTCAGAGCAATGCCATTAATTCCTTTCTCTGCCTATTGCAGGTACCCATTTTCTCTCAAATGCCCAATAACTCCTGACGCTTGATTCTCTCTTACCATCCACCTACACTAGAAGTAATTCAATTAATCTATCAACTAACATGTCCTTGGAGCATGCGAGGTAGCCTACGTCACAGTATACAAACTCAGCACACATGGCAGAGTGTATCCTTTCCCCTGTTCATAAATTTAGTGCATTGTTGTTGAGAACTATGAAATATTTTTCAATGCCACTTCTTGCTTCTGTGTAAATGCTTTTATTTAAGTTTAACCCTGTAGCTTCATACCAGGTTACTCTAAATTCAATCATGTTATGTTTGTTTTCCCCTTTTTACTGCAATAGGATTAGAGATTTCATAGTATTTAAAGTAACCAGTTATTGGCCCCTCATTGCGGTTGTGACAAGTTATGTCAAATACATTCCACAGACTTGGCTCAACATTTTTTTTAAACTTGATTAAGCCGATCTATGAGAGGATTAAAGTGGTCCACAATTAAGGCTATAGCTACATTCTCTTTTGCAAATTTATTTTTTAATCACTTGAAGCATCTTGAAAAGAAACTAAATGATGTAACAAATAATTGGAGAAATTAAGACATTGTTTTAATTTTTGCAGTGTTTCAAGGCTTATTTTTGTGAGGCATCTTGGTGGTGTTTTAGCTATTGCTAATATCAGAGGAGGGGGAGAGTATGGAGAATCCTGGCATAAAGGTAAGGCAGTTAATATTAATTTGTACATTATCTATTGCATGATGATATTTCTAATACATTTGTGTTGCTTATTTATTCTCTAGTATCACTGTAAAACCAATCTCAATTTTAAATCATGTAATCAGCAGATGGAATACATATCAAAAACAGTGGATAACAATTTTACAGTGCCTTCTGCAGATAGAAACCTGTATGCCTCGGTTATTCTCCCAGTGGAAGTCCTTTTACTTGCAGTACCTGTTCCTTAATAATCTGTCTAAGCAATTAGTTATCTAATTGTCAATCTAAATGTAAAGCTTCTGGAACTTATTATTTGTTTTATTTGTGGTAATATTACTTTATGTGTTGTGTGCGAGTTGTATGTACTGTGTCGTGCACCTTGGAACATTGTCTCGATTGGCAGTATGCATTTATATGGTTGAATGACAATAGATTTGGAACTTGATAATTTGTAAGGTTTAATTTTAGCCACATCAAAAACCTTGCTAAGCATCCAGGCAGGCAATTAAATCACATTTTTTAATTGATATACTTACAGTAACTATCTTCTCTAAGAAATTAATGTCTGAATTGTAAAGTTATTACTTCCAAGCCTGTGATGATTGTTCCCCATGATACCTGCTCTCTTTTTAGATTTTTATTTTTAGAGTCTTGTTCAGCCCTCAAGCATTTTGTCCCAATGTTAACCTCTAATTTCTGGACTTGTTCTATATTTTCTTTCTCTGAATGTTAGAATTATTTTGCTACTGCTTATAGAACTCTTAAAAATCTCAAATAATTGTGACCTCTACATTGCTTTGCTTGTTTAGTACATTGACTTCTTTGCTTATGGAATTTTTACTTGAAAAGGAAATCAGTCAACATACTAAACAAACAATTTGGCATTTTTATATTAATTTTGCCACCTGTCCTTGTTTAGTATTCTGATAAAAAATTTTTAGATGACTTTTTTAAATATATCATTTACATTGGTAATGGACTCTGAACTCAAGGGTAGCTGAGTTACAATGTGCCATGGTAGAAGGGAGTCTAGCATTGACTCAAATACATTGAAGCAAATCATATTTAACAACTATCCAACTACATGTTAGAAATGCAGTAGGTAATACAGATTTTATTTCCATTAATTTGCCAGAAATTTTAATACAATATATTGGGGTTTAAAGAAAATGTATTTCTTGGCTAAGGTATACTGATAGCATCAGCTAAGTAAATCCATGATAAACATATAGATTTTATGTTTTCAATAATGTTCATAAATATTCTAAATTCTATTTCTATAATTGGAGAAGGCAGAGGGAAAAGTTGGAACAGTAAAGTTTATTAAGAACATTACCATATCTGCTAAATATTTATCACAAAATGCCTTTAATGTTGGATTCATTTCATTAATGTTGCAAGTACATCTGAGTAATGTTCAAATACTAGCAGAAGTACAGTAACATCTGTATTGCCCACTTCACTCCATGCTTGCTGTAATCCCTTCATTGCTACCCATCTATTCTCTTGACTCTCCTAATAATTGCTATTCAAGCTCAAAACTTCCCACTCATATCAAACATTGTCCCATCTGCTTAGAGCCATGCTTAAAGTCAAAGATGAGTTTATTGTCATGTATGCACAAGTTCAGGGAAAAACTTAGCAGCACACAGATAGAAACAGCTTCCACAAGGAAAACATAATTTAAACATAAATTATACCCAATTTAGACAAGAAAAAGAAGTAAAAACACTAATACACTTATAATTGCACCAAGGCAGGTCATCTGATATGTTAATGCCAGAAATTTAAAGCTGCTGGTTAGCTGATATGTTATCTCTCAGGTCCTTGATATCAAGCATGTCCTTAACCCCTTGTGCCTCATAAGCTGCCTCCTTGTCTCTAACCTCTTCTGCTTGCGGCTTTGCATATACCTCTCCTCACAACTAGCTTTCACTAGTCTGATGTAACTTGCAGACTACCTCACTGAAAACCTTCTGTATCAGATTATTCTTACTCTTTATTTTTGCAGACTTGCATAGTTCCTCAACTTGATTTATTTTTGTAACACTCCACTTCTATAATTTCGTTCCCACCACTAGCCACCTCATTTCCTCCCTATACCTTTCTGCCCTCATGGCCACTCTCGCTTGTATTTCCTGATCTGCTAGTCACTCCCCGCCCATACCATCCTGACCTCTAACTTTTCCTTGCCACTATAGGAGGTGCAAAGATTGTACATCACCTCCCTCACCATTATCCAGGGAGCTAAAGAGCTATTTTGGGTGAGGTAAAGATTCACGTGCACCTCCGACCTTCTTTTAATGCATAGAGTTCCCACAATGTGGCCTCCTCTACCCCGGCAAAATCAAGCCCAGACTAAGCAATTGGTTTTTAGAGCTCCTGCACTCTGACTGCAGTGGTCATCTCAAACTCCATTTCAGCTCATTCACACACTAATGCATCGGTTCTCAGCCTTCTCCATTGCCAGGATGAGGCCCAGCACAAACTAGAGGAATAACAAATTCTATTTGGGTAGTCTACAACCCAGTGATATAAGTATTGTATTTTCCAATACCAAATATCCTTACCTCCTTTGTTCCCCTACTTCTGTCCAATCTATTTCTGGACCTACTATTTTTGTCTCCTTTCCCAGAATTTCCTTGCCTCGTTCCCCCATCGCCTATTTTCATCTCCTTCCTTCTTGGTTCCAGCCACCTACCACCCACACATTTTACCCACTGAAAGTAAGAAAGTTGTTTCCATTGGTAGGTGAGACTAGAACTAGGGGACATTGCCTCAAGATTCAGGGAGAAGATTTAGGACAGAGATGAGGAGAAACTGTTTTTCCCAGAGAGTGGTGAATCTGTGGAATTCTCTGCCCAGGGAAGCAGTTGAGGCTTCTTCACTAAATATATTTAAGAAACAGTTAGATAGGTTTTTACATAGTAGGGGAATTAAGGGTTATGGGGAAAAGGCAGGTAGTTGGAGCTGAGTTTAAGGACAGATCAGCCATGATCTTATTGAATGGTGGGGCAGGCTCGATGGGCCAGATGGCCTACTCCTGCTCCTATTTCTTATGTTCTTATGTTGTTATGCCTTTCACCGCTCCCCGAATGATTCCCATTATTAGCTTCCTTACTTAGTACATTCCACCACTGGTGGCCTTTGTGGCCTTGCTTATTACCCTCCAGATGCAGTCTGCAGATTCACCCTCCTCCTCTTCCCTTCAACTGGTTCTATCTGCCTTTTGTCTCCTTGTCTGCTTCCACCTATCACCCACCTGCACCTCTCAACTCCACACCACCTCCAAATGGCTCCACCTGCCCATCATCATTCACCCCTCAATCCACCACTTACCTACTAGCCCCTGCCTCACCCCACTCCCTCCATCTTTACATTGGTCATCTTCCCGTTCCACTCTCAATCCTGATACGGTGTTTCAATCCAAAATGTTGACGGTTCCCCCCCACTGATGCCGCTCCACCTGCTGAGTTCCTTCAGCAGGTTCTACACTCTCTCTTAGTTTCATTTCTTTCTGATTCAAAGAAGTGCAAGAAACTTATTAATGGATTGATTTTCCACATCTCTAAGAATAGAAGCAGTGTTCACTTGCACACTGATAACCAGATTTATCCTTTCTTTCCCTCTTTGAATTCATTACTGTCTTTATGGTGTTAACTTAAGAATGACAGGTTGCTCGCAGCACTGCAATATGTGTGCATCATTCATTATGTGCTGTGTTGTATGACGTGGCTGATCATGGTCTCGTGGCCGTGATTGTTCTTGTTAATTTTTTGTACTGAAAGGGTTTGCTATTGCTTTCTGGGCAGTGTCTTTGCCAGATAGGTGACTCCAGCCATTATTAACACTCTTCAGAGGTTGTCTCCCTGGTGTCAGTAGTCACGTAACCAGGACTTGTGATATGCATCAGATCTTATCTACCTAATATGACAGATGTTCTCTTTCTTTTTAAACCATTTCAAAAAGGGTTGATAGCTATAATCTATAAACGGTTATTGAACTCACGAATGATACCTAATGATAAAATTAAACGCGCTTGGGAATCGGAACTTCAAGAGTCATTTTCAGTTAATCAGTGGAGTAAAATTTTTCATTTAGTTAACAACTCATCTATTTGTGCCCGTCATTCCTTGATACAGTTCAAGGTAGTGCATCGGGCCCATATGTCAAAGGATAAACTAGCGCGTATTTTCTCCAATATTAATCCTATTTGTGACAGATGTAATACTGAGGTGGCCACTTTAACTCATATATATTGGTCTTGTATAAAGCTAGATAACTTTTGGAGAGATGTTTTTAAAACACTAACAAGAGTTTTGGATCTGGATCTACAACCTAATTTGCTTACGGCAATTTTTGGGATTATCCCATCGGAAGCAGGAAATATTCCTGTTTCCGCTCAACGTATGATTTTTCGACCTTACTGGCTAGGAGAGCCATTTTATTGAAGTGGAAGGATTCTAATCCACCTACGGTCTTTTATTGGCTCTGCTCCATTATGTCCTGTTTAAGTTTAGAGAAAATAAGAAGTCGGACATTTGATCCATCCTTTAAATTTGAGCAAATATGGCGACCTTTTATCCAATATTTTCATTTAATTTGATTTATTACTCTTTCAGTCTTTTTTTTTCGAAGTTTTAGATTTGATCAGAAGGTCTTTCTTTCTTTTTTGGTTGTATCCTCAAAATGGACTGCCCAGTCCCTTTTTATTTTGTTTTTTTTTAATATAGTGTAGTGGTTTTTTTTCTTTACATTCAAAACCCAATGTTTTTTCCTTTCTTTTCATAAACTGGTAAGAGGAGAATTGTTATTTTAATTTTTTATACTAGTTTAACAATATCTATGATTTTGACAATGTCTATCTTAATCTTGGTTTATATTGTTACTGATATATATATTTGAACTAATTCTCCTCTTGATTGTGTTTATGCTTTTTTTAAATCAATAAAAAGATTAATAAAGAAAGATATGCACCAGATGCTCATGTGACCTGCTTCCATGGCTTCATGTGACTCTGAGAAGGGGCTAAGCAGGTGCAGCACCTTGCATGAGGGTGACCTGCAGCCTAGCAGAGGGAAGAAGTGCCTTACTCCTCCTTTGGTAAAGACATATCTTCACTCTGCCATCCAAGCATGTGCATGCACAGTCTTTGTTTCTGTTTCCCTCTGAAAATGCCAAAAACACAAGTTGCTACAAGAAATTCTTAAATGGTCGAAATGCAAGTTTTAACAGCCTGCATAAAGAAACCGCAGTGGTAAACATACTATGTATCCTACGAGTAGGTATTGTATATTAGAAGGAAAATCATATGGGAACTACAAATTTAAAATGCTGTAGGGTAAACTACATGTTTCCTTTTGAGTGCCAGGTGAAAACTGAGACAAACACTAAGCATTTCCAGACCACGATGAATCAGAGACAGTATCACTGTAGATATCTTACTGGAATATATCAGGGCTAGGTTGTGCCATTTGACCGTTTTACATTCTGAATGAATCTACTATTTAAATCATGAAGACAATGTAATTAAAATGTTAGTATTTCTATTTAAATAGAAGTTCAGTCTAGCACCGCATTTTTCCAATGATCTCAGTTAAGCGTGCTTTGATCACATCTTGACAGTTAATAAACAATTTTCAAAGCAGCAGGTTTCAAGACTACTCACCACTCTTGAAGAACTTTTACCCCCTTCCCTATTCCTAACAAACTTACAAAAGATGTTTATTATTAAAGACGAGGCATAATTGAACTATAGTAGCAAGAAAAAATTTGTGAACCCTTTGCAATTACCTAGTTTTCTGCATTAATTACTCATAAAATATGGTCTGATCTTCATCTGAGTCACAATAGTAGACAAACACAATCTGCCTGAACTAATAACAAACAAGCAATTGTACTACTTCACATAAATACAGAGTGCACCATTTAAACA
The DNA here is from genome assembly GCF_963921235.1 of Mobula hypostoma. Classification (NCBI taxonomy): domain Eukaryota; kingdom Metazoa; phylum Chordata; class Chondrichthyes; order Myliobatiformes; family Myliobatidae; genus Mobula; species Mobula hypostoma. Next base: position 143,761,981 of record NC_086098.1, read on the forward strand.
ATCAATCTAGGTTCAAAAAAGTATGTAAACCTGTGGGGCAATGCCTTCTATGAAAGTTATTTGGAGTCATGTGTTCCAATCAATGAGAGTTGTAGAGGTACCCTGCCCTATATATTAAAAAAAAGGACACAAAGCCAGGTTACTGACAGAGCCTGCTCTTCTCAAGAAAGATCTTTTACGTGCACCATGCATCAATCAAAACAACTTTCAGAGGACCTTGGAAGAAGAATTGTAGAGATGTGTGAAGCTGGAAAAAGACCACAGAAGCATTTCTAAAGACCTGAGTGTTCATCAGTCCATAGAAAGGGAAATTGTCTACGAATGGAGGAAATTCAGTCCTGTTGCTACTCTTCCCAGGAGTGGATGTCCTGCAAAGATCACACCTACGCTGAAGGTGGTGAAAAAGAACCTAAGGATAACAGCAAAAGACCTGCAGAAATCTCTAGAACTTGCTAAAGTCTCTGATCATGTGTCCACTATAAGAAAGACACTGAGTAAGAATGGTGTTCATGGAAGAAAACCACGGAAAACTAATAACCTCTCTCCAAAAAAAAGCATTGCTGCACATCTCAAGTTTGCAAAAGACCACTTGGATGTTCCACGACACTTCTGGGACAATGTTCTGTGGACAGATGAGACAAAATTTGAACTTATGGCATGTATTGGCCTGCTAGGTAAATTAGTTTATTTATACAAACGTTTGTAAATGGAAGTGCTTAATACAGAAAAATGTTTGAGAGTGTTTTGTTCAGAGTCAGAGTAGAGATTGAAAGATGGAAATAGCCAGAATAATGAGTGATTATGCAGAAAGTTTCAGGTTAATAACTCATCAGGGGTGATTGATAAGTTCGTGGCCTAAGGTAGAAGGAGATGAGTTATTAACTTCAAACTTTCTGCATAATCACTCAAAGAGTTGAACTGTACGTGCATGTAACGAGAGCTGTATAACTCATCTCCTTCTAACTTAGGCCACAAACTTATCAATCACCCATCTGCGGACACTTTCTGGAGGTCCAAGATCCGTATGCTCCACGACCGCTGGACTAAGTGTGTAAATGTAGGAGGGGACCATGTTGAAAAATAAATATGCTAGGTTTTTTAAAATTGACTCCTTCTACCTTAGGCCATAAACTTATCAATCACCCCTCATATTTCAAAACTCCATACATGGAAAGCTTTCAAACTAGTTTTCATAGTGGGAAACTCCTATAATCTTGCAACATTTTATTGACACAATAGTCTGTGGGGTTTCTGTTTCTCCTTATTACTTTTCCATCCATCTGTAAAGGAAAATCGACCTTTTGATATCCTGATGCTATAATTACCCTGCGCTTTATTCTGTTTATCAGCACCATGACATCATTACTTATTTCTAAATGTACCAAGGATTAATTGCAATCTGACTGCTTGCCTTATTAAATATTCCATGTATTGACCTGCTCGGTAAATTAGTTTTATTTATTTGTAAATAGGAGTGCTTAATACAGAAAAATGTTTGAGAATGTTTTGTTCAGAGTCAGGGTAGAGGTTGAAAGATGGAAATAGCCAGAATAATGTCTTCTCCAAGGCTATCCCCCCACCCCCCCACACACACACATACCACCTCTCACTTGATCTGATCTCTTCTCTCTCCGTAATCTCATGTGACTCTTTTATTGAGACAATGTTTATCGCCTGTTTTGATGTCCATCTGAGTACCTTATTCTGCCCCCTAATTTTCAAGGCTAAGGAGCGTAACACTTGACTTTATTTTCAATCTCTACCTTGTTTTTTTATACATCTCACTGCCTTGAACAACTTGCAAGTGTTTTAACATTTGCTCCTTGTTTTTACCTTGTAGTTTCCTTAAAAGAGCCAGCTTCCAAAGTAATATTTGTTATTTCTAGCAGTAACTTCAGCTGACCACAAGTAAAACTCAATTCCACAATGTACTGTTAAATTTATGTTTGTATGCCCATCCATTATCATTTTCAGTTCCCATTCCAGGCCAGGATGTTGCGCCATACAGTCCCTTTGGGTCTAGTAAGAGTTTGGCTGCTTTGTGAGGTGGCATCCCTGGGATTTAGTTAGATACATTAGAAGGAATCTATATAAGGAGAAAGTAACTCAAATCAGATAAAAGTCTAGTAGAACGATGCCAAGTAGCAAGGCAGGAGACTAGAGAATGGATAAGTGCAGAAGCCTATTAAAGCATGTAGAAGCATTAGGTCACATGATTATAGCTATAAAAGTATCAGATGTTTAAAGTGTCTAAAACAGCACAGAATTGTCTCTGAAGAGTGAGCCAAGCCTACATGAGACAGGAATACAAGGAGACTACACAGCCCCTCAAGCCTGCCCTGCCATTTATTAAGATGACTGATCTGATCGTTGGTCTCAGCAGTACTTATACATACCCCATAAACCCTGATTCCAGTGTAATCCAAAATCCCCCTAAATGGATAACCCATTATCCTAAGACTGTGCCCTTTAGTTTTTGGTTCCTCTCAAAGGAGGTGTAAGGTGCTCTTTCCCTCCACTAATCTGCAAGTCAGCCTTGAGCAAGGTGTAGCACCCAGTTAGCCCCTGAATCAGGGTCATGTGAAGCCATAGGAGCAGGTTGGATGGTCGTATGAGCAGCTGGTGCAAATCATAAGTCCTGGTTTTGTGACCACTGACGCCAGGCAGATAACCTCTGAAGAGTATTGATAATGGCTGGGGTCATCCATCTTGTAAAGACACTGCCCAGAAGAAGGCAGTGGTAAACCACGTCGTCATTGTTGATGAATATTAAATTGGAGCAAGGTACATTATGACACCATTAAGCAAGAAATAATGAGAGTTAATTGGGAACAGCTGTATTTGGGCAAGTCCAGATCCGACATGTGGAGGGTGTTTTAATGACCAACTGTGCAGGGTACAGTACAGGACAGGGGTGTTCCAGTCAGTCAGCAGGACAACAATGGGCAGGTGAGAGAAGCTTGGATGTCGAGGGAGGTAGTGAATTTAGACAAGAAGTAAAAGAAAAGTATATAAATTGTAGCAAGCTGGAATCAAACAGAGCCTTTGAGGATTATAAAGAAGCCAGAAAAGAACTCAAAAAGGCAATTAGTGAAGCCAGGAAATGCCGTGAAAGCCTTGGGGAAGCAGGATTAAAGAAAATCCCAAGGCATCATGTACATACATCAGGGGCCAGAGTATAACTAGGAAGAAGATAGGTTCACTCAGGGATAAAGGTGGGAACAGGGATGTGGGTGAAGCCCTTAATGTATATTTTGCACAAGTACCACGAAGGAGAAGGATTTGGAGGGTAGGGAGATCAGTGCATTGAGTGTTATTTTATTTATTTTTAAATCTTTTTATTAATTATTATTGAAAATCAACAAAAAAAACATTAAAGTAGACAAATCAACATATCAATATGTACAATGAGTTAAATGATCAAATAACTGATTAACCAAGCTAAACAGTATACCAGTAATAAGAAGAAAAAACAAAATGTTAAATCTTTTTTTTTGGAAAAAAGAAAGAAAAAAGAACCCTTACTAACTAAAACAAAAAAAAAACCCTACTAACCGAAAAAATAAAACGAGAAAAAAAAACATTGGGAGCACAACCCCAGAGCTATACACCATACAAGCTTCCATAAAAGGAAAAACATCAATCCACCAACCAAATCCAATTACACAAGAATCAGAAGGGAACCATCTTAGTTAACTGAAATAAAATGATAGTAGCGGGCAAAAGAACCCCACCTTTTCTCAAAGTCAAATCGAGGATCAGAAGTTCGACTTCTAATTTTCTCCAAACTAAGACATAACATCACCTGAGAGAACCATTGTATCAAAGTGGGAGCAGAGGCATCTTTCCATTTCAATAAAATAGCCCTTCTGGCCAATAGTGTGACAAATGCAATTACACGTTAGTCCGATACAGAAATACAGTGAATATATTGAGGAATTATACCGAACAAAACTGACAATTTATTAGGTTGTAAATTAATTTTTAAAGCTTTAGAAATTATAGAGAAAATAGATTTCCATAACTGTTTCCATACAGAACACGACCGAAACATATGTGTCAATATAGCCATCTCAGTTTTACATCTATAATACTGACTATCAACATTAGGAAATATTTTAGACAGTCTCTCCTTTATCAAATAGTAACAATGTACAATTTTAAATTGTATTAGAGAGTGACTGGCACAAAATGAAGAAGAGTTAACTTCAAAGTTCGCAACCAATCCTTTGTTATCAAGGTCATGTTAAGTTCTCTTTCTCAATCTTGCTTAATCTTAATTAAAGGATAATTATACTGTTGTAATAGTAAATTATCAATTTTCCCAATAAAACCTTTCACTGAAGGATTCGTTTTTTAAATAATGTCTAACAGGTCAGAATCTTGTATATATGGAAAATTACTTAAATATTCTTGGAAGAAATGTCTGACCTGAAGATATTGCAAGAAATGTGAGTGCGAGAAAGAATATTTAGTTACTAATTTCTCAAAAGACATCAGTCGACCTTCTTGAGACAGCTCCATGAAGGAATAAACTCCTTTATTCCTCCAAAGAAAAAAGGTAGGATCACTAAGTGAAGGTTTAAATAAATGGTTTCGATAAATTAAACTAAGAACGTTAAATTTTTTAAGATTAAAAAAATTACGAAACTGGTACCAAATTCATAATGGCTGCTTAATCATAGGATATAAATTTAGAATAGAAATTTTGGCTAGTTGTACAGGTAAAGAGGCTCCTAATAATGAATTTAAGTAAAATTGTTTCACAGCTTTCAATTCCAAATCAACCCAAGGTGGTCATTCATTTTTATTGGTCCAATATAACCAAGAACACACACAACCACCCAATAATACATTTTTAAATTAGGCAGAGCAAGATCTCCATCCTTTTTTGAATTTTGTAAATGATATTTTCCAATTCTTGGTCTTTTATTATTCCAAACAAAAGATGAAATAATAGAATCAACCTGATCAAAAAACTTAAAACACGCTGGAGGAACTCAGCAGGTCAAGCAGCATCCGTGGAAACGATCAGTCAAAGTTTCGGGCTGGAACCCTTCGACAGGACTGAAGAGAGAAGGGGCAGAGGCCCTATAAAGAAGGTGGGGGGAAGGTGGGAAGGAGAAGGCTGGTAGGTTCCAGGTGAAAAACCAGTAAGGGGAAAGATAAAGGGGTGGGGGAGGGGAAGCAGGGAGGTGATAGGCAGGAAAGGTGAAGAAGGAATAGGGGAAAATACAATGGGTAGTAGAAGGAGGCAGAACGATGAGGGAAGTGATAGGCAGCTGGGGGAGGGGGGCAGAGTGAAATAGGGATAGGGGAAGGGAGGGTGAGGGAATGACCGGAAGTTGGAGAATTCTATGTTCATACCAAGGGGCTGGAGACTACCTAGACGGTATGTGAGGTGTTGCTCCTCCAACCTGAGTTTAGCCTTATCATGGCAGTAGAGGAGCCATGTATGGACATATCCGAATGGGAATGGGAAGCAGAGTTGAAGTGGGTGGCAACCAGGACAGCACAACAACAGACAGGATCTCCCGGATTTATGAGTATTTATGGCCTAATTAGGGAGAGTCAGCATGGCTTTGTGCAACTCAAGTTGTGTCTTACTAACTGGATTGAAATTTTTGGTGAGATGGTGTGGATGACTCATGAAGCTGTGAATATTATCTGGATGGGTTTTAGTAAGGCACTTGACAAGGTCCCTCATGGGAGGCTCATCCAGAAGATTAAAGTTTTCTCTTTATTCTTACAATCTTATTCATCTTCCCTGTAGTTAGGTGACCAGAGCTGCACACAGACTCCAAATTCGGCTTCACCAACAGCTTATACAACTTCAACATGACATCCCAACTCTTGCACTCAGCATTTTGATTTATGAAAGCCAGTGTGCCAGAAACTCTCGTTAAAACCCTATCCACCTGTAATGCCACTTTCAAGAGAATTGTGGATTTTTTTTTCCAGTTCCCTCTGTTCTTCTGCACACCTCAGTGCCTTACCATTTACAGTGTATACTCAGTGGCCACTTTATTAGGTGCTTCCTGTACCTAAAAAAAAGTGGTAACTGAGTGTATGTTCTATAGTTCAATAGTTTCATTTAATATCAGAAAATGTATACTATGTACAACCTGATATTCTTACTCACCACAGGAAAAAAACCCCAAAGAATGAATGACAGAAAAAAAATGTAAGAAACCCAAAGCCCCCTGACACCCTCCCACGCACAAGCAGCATCAATCCTCACCCCTCCCCCCATCCAAATTATTCTAGCATAAAACATCAGCAATCCCACCACCCACCATGACAGCAAAAGCAAAGCCCCCAAAGAGGGATCATGGTCTACAGTCCATCAAAAACTAACTGTTCACTTCAACATTTTGACATCCCACAGGCTGTCTCTCATGAACAAGAAAGAGGTAGAGCAACAGGAGAGACAATAGTCACTATTTTGATGTTACAGTCAGTCTGAAGTGTTGCTTTTTATATTTTGAGTTCCCTGGCTTGAGAATCAGCAAATCGTTTACTGAGTGCAGAGCCCTCTGTCAGCCACTCTCACTGTCTTCGATGTTCCGGCTCCCACACCGCTTCAGTACACATCACCGGCGAGAATTCGTGTCGCAGGGCTGTGCAGGCACCAAAGTCGCCCGACTTCAAGCCAAACCTAGACATAATGAAACACGGCTGATTACTGTGGTCTCTGCTGCTGTAGCCCATCCACTGCAAGGTTTGACAAGTTGTGTGTTCAGAGATGCCCTCCCACACACCACTGCTATAATGCGTTGTAATTTGAGTTACCATCTTCCTGTCAGCTTGAACTAGTCTGGCCATTCTCCTCTGACCTTTCTCATTAACAAGGCATTTTCACCCCAGAACTGATACTCACTGGATGTCTTTGTTTATCGCACCTTACTCTGTAAACGCCAGAGAATGTTGTGGGTGAAAATCCTAGGTGGTCAGCAGTTTCTGGGATGCACAAACCACCCTGTCTGTCACCAACATTCACTCCATGGTCAAAGCCACATCATTTACATTTCTTCTCCACTCTGATGTTTGGTCTGAGCAGCATCTGAACCCTTTGATCATGTCTATGCTTTTATGCATTGAGTTGCTGTCATATGATTGGCTGATTAATAATTTGCTTTAATAAGCAGGGATACAGGTGTACCCAACAAAGGGGCCACTGAATGTAAGTCTTATTCTTGTTTGTTCTCCCAGACTGCAACAGCTCACACTTGTCTGCATTAAATTCCACTTGCCATTTTTCAGCCAGTCCAGATCACATTGCAAGCTTTGATAACCTTCCTTGCTGTCTACTACCAACCATAGTGTCATCTGCAGATTTGCTGATCCATTTTACTGCAAAATCATCCAGATTGTTGATATACTGTAGGTGACAAACAATAACTGACCCCACACCGATAGCAGCAGCACACCTTTAGTTACAGGTCTCCTGTCAGAGAAGAAACTAATCTGCTACAACTTTCTGGCTTCTATGAAGCTAATGTCAAATCTAATTTACTACCACACCCTGAATGCTAAGCAATTGAACCTTGACTGACCTGCTGTGCAAAACCTTCTCAAAGGCCTTGCTGAAATCCATATAGACAACATCCATTGCCTCTCCTTCGTCAACTTTCCCAATAATCTGTTTGAAAACTCTTAAGATTGGTTCAACGTGACCTGCCATGCACAAAGCTATGTGCCTATCTCTAATCAGGCCCTGTCTATCCAAATACTTATTTATCCCGTCCTTTAGAATACCTTACAATAACTTACCTACTGCTGTTTGCAAAATCACAGGCATATAACTTCCTAGCGTATTCTTGAGCCTTTCTTAAACATTATCTCATCAAGGAAGTGCAGTAGTCAATTTGTATGCAGCAAAATGCCACTAAACATCATACTAATGATCTGATAACATGTTTTAACGTTATTACTCCAAAAATAAATATTGGCTAAACCCTTCCTACATTTTTGAAATCTTTTATGTCCACCTAGAAGTCATTTAGTTTAACAGCTCGTTCAACTAGAATGCTGGCAGGGCAAGACATTTTGTAGGATGTTTCAGAGAACAAATAAGCATGAATAATGATAACTTCTGGGTTATCTTATAAAGTTACTTAGTTGAGGTTTATTGTCATATGCATTAGTGCATGTATGTACAGGTACTTATTTGCAAATATATCACAGGTACATAGCACCATAAAAGCAGCATTCACTAGAAAAACGAATTAAACATAAATTACAGATAACTCTTTTACGAAAAACACAATTAGAACAAAACTTTCAGTAAGATGGCAACGTGCTCAGGCGCAATGGTTTCTAAGGGCCTAACCGAAGGTGTTACTGTCTTTTGTAAATGTATTGCAAGACCCTACTGGACATTAAGAAGTTAAAGTACTGCGGGTCTACCCCATCAGCAAGTTGCTCGTTGATAGAGAAACTGAAGGAGCTGGAAGGTGCTGATCATGCTGCTGCCTGTGTCATAGAGGCGTCAGAGGAATTGGTGCGCAAAGACAGTGTGGAGTCTTAACAGCGAGTGATCATTGTATTTGCTTTTGTTGTGATCACAAGACCCTTTTGGGCATTGTTAATGTGGAGTGCTACAAATTCAGTTCGCTGATTTATTGGCTGATGGTGGAGCTGCATGGTCTCAGTTAACAGTGAGCACAAGGCCTCAAGCCGCAGTGTAGCCTGTTTAGTGCTGCCCAGGAGAAAAGTGTTGGAGTCCGTGTGGTGTTCTGGGGCTGGTGTGGTGTGTCCAATTTGTAGTCAATATTCGATCAGCAAAAGGCAAGCCATATTATGTTCAGGATGGTGACAGTATTGCCAAAGTATCTTCCCCAAGGATCATCATCTACTTATGGTGGAGGGGCTTGTGAATTCCCAAGAGCAATGCTGCCTGGAGCTTAGCTCCTGGTAGGGTCACTCATGACAGTAAGGTCAAGGGGGAAGTTCCAGACAAAGAGCGAACCAAACAAGACCTCAGTGGTGGAGCTGGTGGAAGATGATGACCCATCACAACGGCAGTGAAAGCAGAGGAAGGCTGCACCAGTGATGGGTCCCCTGCCATCTTGTGTTCTGTGCCACTGGACCCTGACCCTGATCTGTCAATTACCATTTGGTGGCTGCCCATGCATCAGCCTCCTCACTTCAGACACTGGCATTTTCCATTAACAGAGTCCGCCCTAACATTCTGGGTCAGCCTCTACAGCTACCTGAACACCCACTAACAGACAGCCCTTTGGGTGAACATCGTACTCGACTCCAGTTATCACACCACTAAAATGCAGTGGTGATTCACATTTTGCAGTTTGGTTCAAGAACTGAATAAAGTAGCTGTTCTTGAAATTGGTGATGTGGGACTTCAAGCTTCTGTACCTCCTGCCCAGTGGTATCCGTGGAGATCGTTGATGATAGAAATTGGTTTTTGAGGCATTATCTTCTGTAGGTACTACCAGTGGTGGGAGGGATGTGCCCATAATATATTGGACACAGTCCAATACTTTCTGTAGCTTCTTGGATTCCTGTGCATCCATATTGCTGTTTCATACCATGATGCAACCAGTCAGGATACTTTCAACCATACATCTTTCGAAGTTTGTTAGTATATTGATGCATTTATAATTGCATCTATGTGCTGGGCCCAGGACAGGTGATCTGACATGTTAATACTGTGCAATTTAAAGCTGCTGACCTTCTCCACAATCTTTTCTCCAATGTTGACTGGCACCTGTTCTCCCTTCTTCCCTTTCCTGAACTCAATAATTATCTCTTTACCTTTGCTGATATTGAGTAAGAGATTGTAGCTATTGCACCATTCAACATGGTATCCATCCCAAAGCGCTCCAGTAAGCTGACTTATTGCCATCTGTGATTCCTCCAACAATAGTAGTGTTGTCAGCAAATTTGAAGATGGCATTGGACCTGTGCTTAGCCACACAATTGTGGGTATAGAGAATAGAACGGGGGGCCAAAGTGCAACCTGAGGTGGACTTTTGTTAATGATCAGTGAGTAGGAGGTTATGAACTACATATGTTTACCATCAGGTTATTGCTGCCCGACTAATGTGCTAATTGCAGCTACCTATATTGTAATTAAACTTAGATCTTGACAAATTGTATTAAATAAAGAAAACATTAATTACAGCTGCCACAGCTAGTACTTTGAGATTTGGTCTCATTTGCTGAAGACACACAAATATTGTACAATTTGTTTTTAAAATAATCCTCAAAAGCTCAGTTGGTAGTAGGACAATTTCTTACATTTTTCACTGATCTATGTTATCAAACTTCTCCTTGGGTTCAAATCTGACATGAACTATTTTACTGTGGTTCTAATTTATCGTGAATGATGAAGAACTAAGGGCTGATTTTTAAAGGGAAGTTCAAAATTGATTTCTTTTAATGAATTATATTGAAAGTAATTGCTTGAGAAGTCTTATGTGAGCCAGCAGTTCACACGCAGTGACAACAAGCCTCATTCTAACATTCTTCGTGTATATATTAAATAAATGGAAAAGAACAGAAATGGTAGCAAAACTTCATTTGATCCACGATCTTGAACCACTGTGAATTGAGGTGCCTGTGAATTGTTTAATGTTTTAAATTATTTAAATATTGTTTTGTGTTTTTTTTTTATTTTTGCATGTTTCTGAATATGAGATGTAGGAATACTGAAAAACCCTGACAGCCAATATAGGTGGGAATAAAGTCCTGTCAAAGATTTCTTTTGGCTGGATGTTCTTGTCCAGCTGTATCATCATCATCATTACGTGCCATGTCATATGACGTGGGCGATCATGCTCTTCCCTCGGGGCTTACCAATCCATGGCCATCGAGGCTAGTAAATTTGGCCTGCAAGATTCGGCTTTAGGGAATTTGGAGAATGATGTAGTGCTGTCGGAGAGCCCATGTCTGTAAAGTCCAAATCACACCAGATTCTTAAATACTCAGCTCTTTGTCTGAGAAGGAACTATGTTCTTAAACATTTTCCAACACACATTAAAGAACAATAATAAGGCACCACCCTCGTACCCCATCTGTTATTTATTTATATACACACATTCTTTCTCTCTCTCCTTTTTCTCCCTCTGTCCCTCTCACTATATCCCTTGCCCATCCTCTGGGTTTTTCCCCCCTCCCTCTTTTCCTTCTCCCTGGGCCTCCTGTCCCATAATCCTCTCATATCCCTTTTGCCAATCACCTGTCCAGCTCTTGGCTCCATCCCTTCCCCTCCTGTCTTCTCCTATCATTTTGGATCTTCCCCCTCCCCCTCCCACTTTCAAATCTCTTACTAGCTCTTCCTTCCGTTAGTCCTGATGAAGGGTCTCAGCCCGAAACGTCGACTGTACCTCTTCCTAGAGATGCTGCCTGGCCTGCTGCATTCACCAGCAAATTTGATGTGTGTTGCTTGAATTTCCAGCATCTGCAGAATTCCTCGTGTTTACAATAATAGGGAGTTGTATTGTGGGAATTAGAAGTGGTAAACAGCAGTGATCCTTCAAATCATTATTGGAGCAATTGGTTTAACTTAGTGTCGGTATATAAATGATCTGGATGTACTCTTCACATATATATACTGTACTCAGCAAAAGACAGACAGAAACACACACACACACACACACACACACACACACCCAAGACTTGCACTGTACTGCTGACGCAAATAAAAACATTTCATCACTCATGACAAATTTCATGAGGAATGATAATCCTGATTCTGGTATGGGTCTCTATTTGGGACTGAGTAGGAAAGCAGCATGGAGAGGGTAATCATGGTTTGGAAAGGGGGAAGGGAGAGGGATGCACCAGAGAGACATTCTGTAATGATCAATAAACCAATTGTTTGGAATCAAATTACCTTGCCTGGTGTCTCAGGGATGGGTGTGCCTGCACATGCACCACCCCTCCCCCAGCATTCCTTCTCTGCCATCTGTCCCACAACCCTCCCACAGTGTTCTACCCTTGCTATTCCCAACATCCTTTATTCCCACCATATTTACAAATTCGCTCTCCACTCCACGTTGACATATAAAGTACTGTGCAAAACTTGCACACAAACTGAAAGAGTGGTTACAGTGAAGAATTTATTTGGTGAGTTTAGACTGTGTTCATAGGTTAGATGTTCAATTAAAATTTAATGGGGAGAAATGTGAAATGATGCACTTTGAAAAGGAGCAATAAAGAAATACCTCATAGAAAAGAGGAAGAACTGGAATTTATAAGTAGACAAATGTAAGGTTGTATAGAAAAATGGTACATTAAATCAAAATGCAGATTTAAAAGGTAGTTGAAATGATAAAGTGCAAGTCTAAAAGAGGTCTACTTGACAAGAGAACTCACCAAAACATATCTACTCAATGCAAAGCAGCAACCAAATACGGCAGAAGAACTCTGGTTAAGCTACTTATAGATTACTTTATCCAGTTTTTGTTACACATGTACATGTCCTGCTGGGAGTGTGGAAAAGACTTAATTACTAGATTCCCTCCAAATAAGATGCAAGTTCTAAATAGATACAGGAAAAATTCAAACTAATGTTCCCTCTTCCTCTTTCCAAGTGGTTCTGTGGGACCTGCATCCTACTCTCTTGCCTCAATCCCACTGCACTGTTGAACATGTAATTTTCACTCCTGCCCCAATGTTGATTAATACTAAAGATTCAACTATCTTCAGACCCTTCTGCCCTTCAAGTTTGCACTCTACCAAAAGTAGTCTCGCCCTGTTGCAAACTACCAATGCATTTCCAATCTCCTTTTCTTCTCATATCTATGTTTTGTAACCTGCCATATTATTGCTTGGCTTTCCTGGAACTCCTTTTTTTTGTTTTATTCACTCAGGTGTCCAGTGCTACCATGGAACTTGGATGGTCCTCACCTCAATCAATAAAAACCATGAAATTATGGCAGTAACTCTTTATCATGTCAGCAGTCTTTGCCGTGGTTGACCACAGCACCTCCTCCAAAACCTCTCTCCATTGTTATCAAGTGGAGTGACTAGCACCTTTTCATTTCCATTTTTGTAAGTCAGGTCTTTAACCAGAGAATCATGAGCTGTGTATCTCCTTCCACGTGAGTTTAATAACCTGCAATGTCTATCAGAGACTATTTGTAGTCATGTCAACATTTTTCTCACCGAGAGATGTAAAGGGGGAAATAGCAAATGGTCAGGACCATGACCCTGTGAGAAAGAAAGTCAAGGATAACATGTACAAAGAACTCTGGATGTCAAGGCATATCAAGAGTTGCATAAAGGAAAACAGTATATAGCAGATTAGAGAATTAAGACAGGGAATGCACGTCAAGAGTACAAAACGTGTAGGGAGATACATACAAAGGAAATTAGAAAGGCCAAGAGAGGTTAAAGTCACTGGCAGACAGGATTAAGATAAATCTAAAAATAATTAATAAGTATACTAAAGACAGAACATTAACTGGGGAAAAAGTAGAGTCAACCAGGGCAGTCTATGTGGGAGACAGAAAGTAGATGAGATACTAAATGAAAGCTGTTCAATTAGCATTCACAAGCAGATCTTAAAATTATGCATCTCTTAAGAATGTCAATTGGAGTGCAAATCGAGGTACTTGATGCCTCTGCAGGTTTAAAGTAGGGAATAAATCCCCAGCCTGGGGAAATTTTATCCCAGACTGTTATGGGAGGCAAGGGAAGAGATTGCTGGGGTTCTGGCTGAGATTTTTGCGGCTTCACAGGGCACTTAAAGTTCCAGCTGACTGAAGAACAGTAAATGTAGTTTTCCCTTTTTCAAGAAGGACATCATGGAAAAGCATCACTATTAAAATAGATGATATTGGAAAATAATCTAAGAAACAGGATTTATAATTATTTCAACACTGTTTTGTTAAGGGCAGATCTTGTCTGACTCGTCTGATTTTTTGAGGAAATAACATAGAAACATAGAAAACCTACAGCACAATAGAGACCCTTTGGCCCACAAAGCTGTGCCAAATATGTTCTTACCTTAGAACTACCTAGGCTTACCCATAGCCCCCTATTTTTCTAAACTCCGTGCAGCCATCCAGGAGTCTCTTAAAAGACCCTATCATTTCCGCATACATCTCCACCACCACCGCCAGCAGCCCATTCCACATACTCACCACTCTCTGCGTAAAAAAACTTACTCCTGACATCTCCTCTGTACCTACTTCCAAGCACCCTAAAACTATGCCCTCTCGTGCGAGCTATTTCAGCGCTGGGAAAAAGCCTCTGATTAGCCACAAGATCAATGCCTCTCATTATCTTGTAGACCTCTATCAGGTCACCTCTCATCCTCCGTCACTCCGAATTCACTCAACCTATTCTCATAAGACATGCTCCCCAATCCAGGCAACATCCTTGTAAATCTCCTCTGCACTCTTTCTATGGTTTCCAGATCCTTCCTGTAGTGAGGCAACCAGAATTGAGCACAGTACTCCAAGTGGGGTCTGACCAGGGTCCGATGTAGCTGCAACATTACCTCTCGGCTCTTAAACTCAATCTCACGATTGATGAAGGCCAATGCACTGTATGCCTTCTTAACCACAGAGTCAACCTGCGTAGCAGTTTTGAATATCCTATGGACTCAGACCCCAAGATCCCTCTGATCCTCCGCACTGCCAAGAGTCTTGCGATTAATGCTATATTCTGCCATCCTATTTGACCTACCAAACTGAACCACCTCACACTTATCTGGGTTGAACTGCCTCTGCCACTTCTCAGCCCAGTTTTGCATCCTATCAATGTCCTGCTGTAACCTCTGACAGCCCTCCACACTATCCACAACACCCCCAACCTTTGTGTCATCAGCAAATTTACTAACCCATCCCTCCACTTCCTCATCCAGGTCATTTATGAAAATCACGAAGAGTAGGGGGCCCAGAACAGATCCCTGAGGCACACCACTGATCACTGGCCTCCATGCAGAATATGACCCATCTACAACCACTCTTTGCCTTCTGTGGGCAAGCCAGTTCTGGATCTACAAAGCAACGTCCCCTTGGATCCCATGCCTCCTTACTTCCTCAATAAACCTTGCATGGGGTACCTTACCAAATGCCTTGCTAAAATCTATGCTGACTATTCCTAATCATATTATGCCTCTCCAAATGTTTATAAATCCTGCCCCTCAGGATTGTCTGCATCAACTTACCAACCACTGAAGTAAAACTCACTGGTCTGTAATTTCCTGGGCTATCCCTACTCCCTTTCTTGAATACGAGAACAACATCCGCAACCCTCCAATCCTCCGGAACCTCTCCCGTCCTCATTGATGATGCAAAGATCATCACCAGAGGCTCAGCAATCTCCTCACTCGCTCCCCACAGTAGCCTGGGGTACATCCCATCTGGTCCCGGTGACTTATCCAGTTTGATGCTTTTCAAAAGCTCCAGCATATCATCTTCCTTAATATCCACGTGCTCAGGCTTTTCAGTCCACTGCAAGTCATCCCTACAATAGCCAAGATCCTTTTCCGTAGTGAATACTGAAGCAAAGTATTCACTAAGTACCTCTGCCATCTCCAGTTCCATACACACTTTTCCACTGTCACACTCGATTGGTCCTATTCTCTCACGTCTTATCCTCTTGCTCTTCACATACTTGTAGAATGCCTTCGGGTTTTCCTTAATCCTGTCCACCAAGGCCTTGTCATGGCCCCTGCCGGCTCTCCTAATTTCATTCTTAAACTCCTTCCTGCTAGCCTCGTAATCTTCTAGATCTCTAACATTGCCTAGTTTTTTGAACCTTTCGTAAGCTCTTCTTTTCTTCTTGACTATATTTACAACAGCCTTTGTACACCACGGTTCCTGTACACTACCATCCTTTCCCTGTCTCGTTGGAACATACCTACGCAGAATCCCATGCAATTATCCCCTGAACATTTGCCACATTTCTTCGGTACGTTTCCTTGAGAACATCTGTTTCCAGTTTATGCTTCCAAGTTCCTGACTGGTGGTCTCATAGATCCCCTTACTCCAGTTAAACATTTCCCTAACTTGTCTGTTCCTATCCCTCTCTAATGCTATGGTAAAGGAGATAGAATTGTGATCACTATCTCCAAAATGCTCTCCCACTGAGAGACCTGACACCTGACCAGGTTCATTTCCCAATACAAGATCAAATACAGCCTCTCCTCTTGGGGGCTTATCTACATATTGTGTCAAGAAACCTTCCTGAACACACCTAACAAACTCCACCCCATCTAAACCCCTCACTCAAGAGAGATGCCAATCAATATTTGGCAAATTCAAATCTCCCATCACAGCACTCCTTTACAGAATCTGTCTCCCTATCTGCTCCTCGATGTCCCTGTTACTATTGGGTGGCCTTTAAAAAACACCCAGTAGAGTTATTGACCCCTTCCTATTCCTAACTTTCACCCACAGAGACTCTGTAGACAAACCCTCCATGACTTCCTCCTTTTCGGTAGCCATGACACTCTCTGATCAACAGTGCCATGCCCCCACCTCTTTTGCCTCCCTCCCTGTCCTTTCTGAAACATCTAAAGTCTAGCACTTGAAGTAGCCATTCCTGCCCCCGCACCATCCAAGTCTCTGTCATGGCCACAACATCATAGCTCCAAGTGCTGATCCACGCTCTAAGCTCATCCGCTTTATTCATAATACAGGTGTCTCCTGCTTTTCGAACGTTCGCTTTACGAAACCTCACTGTTACAAAAAAAAATCAGCGTGCGATAAAAGGCAGCGCACGCCCCGAGCAGCCGCTCTCCCCCGGTTTCAGAACAGCATTGCTTAAACACGTGCCCATGAGCAGCCGTTTGCAAGATGAGTTCTAAGGTGTCCGAAAAGCCTGAAAGAGCTCATAAGGGTGTTACACTTTACATAAAACTAGACATAATTAAGCGTTTCGATCGTGGTGAACGAAGTAAGGATGAAGTGAGTTTGGTTTGTGGAAGCTGACGAAGATGATGTTGAAGAGGTTTTGGCATCCCATGACCAAGAACTGATAGATGAAGAGCTGATGCAATTGGAAGAAGAAAGGATAACAATCGAAACTGAATGCAGTAGCAAAAGTGAAGCAACTGCATGAGATTTTCGCTGCAATGATAAAGTACGACTTTAATTTTGAAAGGGTACATCGGTTTAGGGGATGTTTGCAGGATGGTTTGAGTGCTTACAAAGAACTGTATGATAGAAAAATGCGCGAGGCGCAGCAGTCAAGCAAACCTTCTACATCAGCCACAGCAGACAACGAACCTTGACTTTCGACATTGAGGCAGGCAGTCATAGGAGAAGATGAGCTGCCTGCCCTAATGGAAACAGACAACGATAAGATGACACCCCAGTGTCCCACCATCCCAACCCCCAGGCCCCAGGCAGATACCGATTCACGGAGAATGCAGCGGTAGCCGGGAGGCACACAGCACATCTTTAAGAAAAAGGCCGAAATAAACATGCTGATTAATTAGGTGCCACCCAGCACATAATTAATTAGCATGTTTATTTCAGCTTTTTTCTTAAAGATGTGCTGTGTGCCTCCTGGCTACCGCTGCACCACTGTGTTCTTCGCGGGTCGGTCGGTGGCCCGGATGGTGGGGGCCACTGCACCACTCCATCCCACCCCAACCTGTGACGATTCAGTCTAACACACCACCATCACTGTGCTCTGCGCTGTCCCAATTCCGGTAAGTGATACTACACTGTACATACATTATTTCTACTTTATATAGGCTGTGTATTTTTACGTGTTATTTGGTATGGTTTGGCTGCTTCATAGCTTAAAGGTTGCTGGAGAGAGTGTTTTTGCCAACAGCGCTTGCGTGAGATTTTCTACTAACAGCGCTTGCGTGAGATTTTCGCTACAGAGATCGATGCAGGCAATCATTGTAGAGAAGTATTTCTACTTTATGTAGGCTGTGTATTTATCATATAATTCCTGCTTTTACTATATGTTACTGTTATTTTAAGTTTTATGTGTTATTTGGCATGATTTGGTAAGTTATTTTTGGGTCTGCGAACGCTCACAAAATTTTCCCATATAAATAAATGGTAATTGTTTCTTCGTTTTACGACATTCCGGTTTACGAACCGTTACATAGGAACGCTCTACTTTCGGATGGCGGGGGAAACCTGTACTCCTTGCATTAAAATAGACACATCTTAAACCGTGAGTGCATCCCTTCTCTATCACCTACCTATCTTCCCTTTCACACTATCTCCAAGCTTTCTCTATTAGTGAGCCAACCTCTCTTTCCTCCGTCACTTCAGTTTGGTTCCCACCCCTTAGCAATTCTAGTTTAAACTCTCCCAATAGCCTTTGCAAACCTCCCCACCAGGATATTGATCCCCCTCAGATTCAAGTGCAACCCGTCCTTTTTGTACAGGTCACACGTGCCCTAGAAGTGGTCCCAATGATCCCTGCCCCTGCTCCAATCCCTCAGCCACACATTTATCCTCCACCTCATTCTATTCCTATACTTAATGTTATTTGGCACAGGCAGTAATCCCGAGATTACTACCTTTGAGGTCCTGCTTCTCAACTTCCTTCCTCCTAACTCCCTGTAACCTGCTTTTAGGACCTCCTCCCTTTTCCTACCTATGTCGTTGGTACCAATATGTACCATGACCTCTGGCTGTTCTTCTTCCCAGTTCAAGATACCGTGAACACGATCAGAAACATCCCGGACCCTGGCATCTGGGAGGCAAACTACCATCCGCGTTTATTTCCTGTGTCCACAGAATTGCCTGTCTGACCCCCTAACTGTCGAGTCCCCTATCCCTGCTGCCATCCTCTTCCTTTCCCTACCCTTCTGAGCCACAGGGCCAGACTCTGTGCCAGAGGCATGACCACTGTTGTTTCCCCCAGGTAGGCTGTCTCCCCCAACAGTACTCAAACAGGAGTACTTATTGTTAAGGGGGACTCTCTAGCACCTGCTTCTTGCCCTTCCTTCTCCTGACTGTTACCCACTTATCTGTTTCCCCAGGCCCCAGAGTGACTACCTGCCTACGGCTCCTCTCTATCACCTCCTCACTCTTCCTGACCAGACGAAGGTCATCGAGCTGCATTTCCAGTTCCCTAGCCCGGTCCCTAAGGAGCTGCAGCTCGACACACTTGGTGCAGATGTGGCCGTCCGGGAGGCTGGGAGTCTCCAGGACCTCCCATATCTGACACCGAGCACAGAAAACCGGCCTCACACGCATTGTTTCTGTCAGTATTCTAAACAGATAACCTACCTCGCCTTGACCTGTTATCACTGAAGCCCAATTGAGCCAAAGCCTTCCTACTCTGTCTCCCTCTACTCCGACACCTGCTCCTCAGACGCCCGGTCTGTAAAGCTGTCTTCTTTTTAAACACTTACCGCCATTCTCCCTGGCCGACTGCCACGCGCTTGCACAGTCGTGCCCTGTTCAAACTGCTGAAGAAATAACCATCACCTTTTCAACTCTGCTCGCTTTTAAACTCTTCCTGCTGTTCTCACTGGCCGACCTCCATGCGCTTGCGCAGTCATGCCCCATTCAAACTGCTGGAGAAATGTTCATGAAGGCAGTGTAGTAGGTGTGGTTTATACAAACATCAGTAAGGCCTTCGACATGGTCCCACATGAGAGATTGGTCCAAAAAAGATAGAACCCAGAGGATCTAGGGCAAGTTAGCAAACTGGATCCAGAATTGGATTGGTATTAAGGATACTAATAGTAAAGTTGTTTTTATGACCCTTGCTGTTTATAATGTGCATAAATAATTTAGATGTGGATGTAGCTGGTTTGAGCAGTGCATTCGTGTGTGACACCAAGATAATTGATATTGTTGACAGTATGCAGGATAGTCCTAAACTACTGAGTGATATTAATCTGTTGATAAAATGACTGAGAAATGCCAGGTACATTTTAATCCTGATAACTGTGAGGTGGTACATTTTGGGAGTAATAACCAGTCTAGGAAGACACCACGAATTTTCAGGTCCCTGAGAAAGTTATTAAGAAACGATGTGACCTTGGTATGCAAGTCCAAGATTCTTTGAAAGTGGCAATGCAGGTAAGTAGCATGGTTAAGAAGGCATATGCGATACTGACCTTCATTAGTCGGGGCATCGTATAAAAGAGCAGGGAGATTATCCTCTAATTTTCGAAAACATTAATCGGAACTCAGTTGGAGTATTACATATATTTCTGGTTATCAAACTATAGGAAGGCTGTTGCAGGTAATTTTTTTCATCATAGCTGTACGTACATCGATTTGTGCATACGACCATAAACTTGACTTTGACTTTGTGGTGTTGTTGGAGAGAGTGCAAAGGAGTTTAACCAGCATGTTGCCTGGGATGGAACATGTTAGTTATCAAGAGACTAAAGAAGTTGGGTCTGCTTTGCCCTAGAGTGGAGGAAATTAAGAGGGGACTTGAGTACAGACTGCAGAAACTTTTTCCCTTTATCAGAGTGAATTAAACTGGGTTATGGGCTGAGTGCAGGTCAGTGGGACTAGGTGAGAATAAGAGTTCGGCAAGGACTAGAAGGGCTGAGATGGCCTGTTTCCGTGCTGCATTTAATTATATGGTTATATAGAACCTTATGGATTCTGCAGGTTATCCATTAGCTTCGTCTGAGTGAATGTAAATTTTGATGTTCACTGCATTTTTCATTAGTACGTAACACTAATTATTCATGTTTGCACTATGAGTGCTTATGTACTTTCACTTTTTCATTGTTGGGAATGCTTCGACTATAGAATTATGTCATATTTAAACTGGTGACTAAACCTGCAAGAATTGTATCCAGCTATACTCTCTTACAGACCATTTTAAGACTATAAGAAATAGGAGCCGAATTAGGCCATTCGGCCCTTAAAGTCTGCTCCAGCATTTTGTCATAGTTGATCCATTTCCCTCTCAACCCCATTCTCCTGCCTTCCCCCATAACCTTTTACACCCTGACTAATCAAGAATCTACTAACCTCCACCTTAAATGCACCCAGTAATCTGGCCTGCACAACTGCCTGTGGCAACAAATTCCACAGATTCACCACCTCTGGCTTAATGAATTCCACCTCATCTCCATTCTAAATGGACGTCCCACTATTCTGAGGCTATGCTCTCATACCCGCTCTATCTCGGTCTTTCAACATTTGATAGGTTTCAATGAGATTGCTCTCCACCCCCACTTCATTCTTCTAAATTCCAGCAAGTACAGGCCCAGAGCCTTCAATCACTGCTCCTATGATAACCCTTTTATTCCTGAAAACATTCTCATGAACTTCCTCTGAATCCTCTCCAATGTCAGCACATTCTTTCTTAAATAAAGGGCCCAAAACTGCTCACACTATTTCAACTGTGGCAGATGAGGTATTTGAGTACAAGAAATGCAAGGGAACAATTAAGAAGGAAATCGGGAGAGCTAAAAGAAGGCATGAAGTAGCTCTAGCAGATAGGGTAAAGAGAATCTCAACAGCTTCTTCAGATATTAAGAGCAAAAGGATGGTAAGGGGCAAACTTTGTCCTCTTGAACATCGGACTGGTCATCTATGCATGGGAACCGCAAGGGACAGAGATTTTAAATATATTTTTTGCATTTGTATTTACTCGGGAGATGGACAGAGTCTATAGAAGCAATGCAAAGCTGCAATGAAGACATGGGCCATATACAGACTACAGATGAGGAGGTGTTTGCTACCTTGGGTCAAATTAGTGTGGATAAATCTTGGGGCCTGACAATGTGTTCCCTTGGACATTGGAAGAGACTAGTACATAAATTGTAGGAGCCCTAGCAGAGAGATTTAGAATGTCCTTAGCCATGGGTAAGGTGCTGGAGGATTGGAGGATAGCTAATGTTGTTCCATTATTTAAGAAAGGCTCTAAAAATTAAGCCAGTGAGCGAGATGTCAATAGTGGGTAAGTTACTGGAAGGTATTCTAAGGTACGGGATATATTAGTATTTTAAATGGGCAGGGACTGAATAGGGATAGTCAACATGGCTTTGTGCATGGTAGGCTATATCTAACCAAACTTATAAGAGTTTTTCACAAAGTTACCAGGAATGTTGATGAAGGCAAGACAGTTAATGTTGTCGACGTGGATTTTAGCAAGGCCTTTGATAAGGTCACAAATGGGAGGTTAGTCAAGAAGGTTCAGTCACTTGGCATTCAAGGTGAGGTAGTAAATTGGATTTGACAATTGTGGGAGAAGGCGGAGTGGTAGTAGGTGGTTGCTTCTGACTGGAAGCCGGTGACTAGTATACAGCAGAGATCATTGCTGGGTCCGTTGTTGTTTGTCATCTGTATCAATGATCTGGATGATAATGTAGTAAACTAGGTCAGCAGATTTGCAGATGACACAAAGATTGGGGGCATACTGGACAGCATGGAAGACTACGGAAGTTTGCTGCGGGATCTGGGCTGAAACATTACAGGTGGAACTTAATGCAGGCAAGTATGAGGTGTAACACACATAAAAGTTGCTGGTGAACGCAGCAGGCCAGGCAGCATCTCTAGGAAGAGGTGCAGTCGACGTTTCAGGCCGAGATCCTTCGTCAGGACTACACCTTAGGAGGACAAACCAGGGTAGATCTTACATGGTGAGCAGTAAAAGTACTGAAGAGTGTGGTAGAACAGAGGGATCTGGGAATAGAGATCCATAATTACGTGAAAGTGATGTCACAAGTAGATAGGGCCGTAAAGAGAGCTCTTGGCAAAAAATCAATGATTGAGTACCAGGAGTTGGGATGTTACGTTGAAATTGTATAAGACGTTGGTGAGACCTAATTTGGAGTATTGTGTGCAGTTTTGGTCACCTACTTGTACCTACAGGAAAGATGTCAATGAGATTGAAAGAGAGCAAAGAAAATTTACATGGATGTTGCCAGACTTGAGGACCTAAGTTCGTATCGGTTGAATATGTTAGGATTTTATTCCCTAGAGTGTAGGAGAATAGGGGGAGATTTGATAAAGATATACAAAATTATGAGGAGTATAGATCGGGTAAATGAATGTAGGCTTTTTCCACTGAGTTTGGGTGAGACTAGGATGAGCTGATAGTGGATCCAAGTTCAATTTTAACATTTAAGAGAAATTTGGATAGGTACTGGGATGAGGTGTATGAAGGGCTATGGTCCAGGTGCAGGTGGTGGGACTAGGCAGATTAATATTTTGGCATGGTCTAGATGGGCTAAAAGGCCTGTTTGTGTGCTGTAGTGTTCTCTGACAGTGGCTCTAAACTTGTGTACATTTACCTGTTTTTTTTTATTTACATATTATGTATAAAAACAAAATAATTCACTAAGATTAATAACTGTGGCTTAAATAGTGTCACCTTAACCAGACAACATGAGGATTTTTCACATGATGTCAACTTTTAGGCACTTTACCTTAAAGACAACATGCTTAGTTAGCATTGGAGGCTGTCCAAGTGAGATTTACCAGGCTGATTCGTGGGATTAGAGGAAGGACACTTTGGGTCTTTATAAAACGTAGAACAGTGCAGCACAGTACAGGCCCTTCAACCCCTGATATTGTGCAACACCTTAATGTACTCCCTTCCCTCCTACATGGCCCTCCAGTTTTCTTTTCATCCATTTGCTTATCTAGGAGTTTCTTGTTTGTCTCTAGTGTATCTGCCTGGCATTGCATTCCATTCATTTACCATTCTCTGTGCAAAAATAACCTACCTCTAACACGCCCCCTATACTTTCCTCCAGTCACCTTAAACTTGCCGTCAGTGACCACTTCTTCACCAGCTTTTGAAGAAGACCGTTCCTGCTCGTTATTGCAAATAACTAATCAGCTAATCATATGGCAGCAACTCAGTGCATAATAGCATATGGACGTGGTCAAGAGGTTTAGTTGTTGTTCAAACCAAACATCAGACTGGAGAAGAAATGTGATCTAAGTGACGTTGACCGCGGAATGTTTTTTGATGCCGAGTGGAGTGGTTTGAGTATCTCCGAAACTGCTGATCTCTTAGGATTTTCATGCACAACAGTCTCTACGGAAAATCATGTGAAAAACAAAAAAAGAAAATCACCCACTGAGTGGCAATATTGCGGACAAAAATGCCTTGTTAATGAGAGAGGTCAGAGGAGAATGGCCAGGCTAGTGGAAGATGACAGTGGCTCAAATAACCGCATTTTGCACCAGTGATGTGCAGAAAAGCATCTCTGAACGCACAACACAGCGAAGCTTGAAGCGGATGGGCTAGAGCAGCGGGAGACCACAAATGTGCACTCAGTGGTCACCTTATTAGGTACAGCAAGTACCTAATGAAGAGCCCACTGAGTGTCTGTCGTCTTGTACTACCCTTTGGTGCCCTGGGAACAAAGCACTATCATCTTACAAAACGTTTGAATAATAAATCAACCCTGACGGAGTGGTGGAGCAGACTGTATGGACTGAATGGCCTAATTCTTCTTTCCATAACCCTTCTTTCACCACCTTTTGAGGAAGAAAACATTCCTCCCACCCCAACTTTCTTAAGTGGGTGCTCTCTTTAAACAGTAAACTATAGTTCTAGATTCACCTATCAGAGAAAACATCCTCCTCGTATCCATTCTGTCAGTAGCCTTCATGATCTTTTATGTTTCAAGTCTAGTCTAGTCTAAATTTCAGAGTGCTAAGCTTTTAAAACCTTTTATAGTGACTAAAGGCTGGGGTTATTTCCTGGTATCTCTGTTTGTAAAGCATTTAAAAACATGCATTATTAAATCTTTCTGGAAGCTGTGCAGTCATAGTTATGCAAAATGTTGCTGGACTAGTCAAGGAAATAAGATATCCTGTTAATAAATGCCCATTGATAGATGGGCTGAGCAATTATGTAATGTATGTAGCATTGAAAACAATAACTGATTTCATTCCTTTCATTCGGTTTACTTACAGCAGTTTTAAGTATTTTAATCATTGTCAACATAAGGGCACAGAAAGTCTGCAGGGATTGAGGTATCACATGACTACTCAATCTTCAACTCTTGGTGGTTGAGGGGCTGATCCTTCAATTGCGACTTAGATTCATCAGGAGGCATCAACCACATAAAAATTCCACAATAATGCACAGAATAGCATCAACACTACATGGCTTCGATCAATTGTACAAAAGCCTTTGACTCTGGCAAGCCAAGAGAGACTTAAAAAATTTAGCTGCCCTCAGAAATCTATCTCCATTCTACTTCTGGTCTATGGAATGAAAGCCATTGGTGCTGGTGAATAGATCCACCATAGTCCCAAAAACATTCTCAATATTTAACATAGCTATGTTGACCTTGCCTACAGCAAACTTTCCATTGGAGTGCAGTAAACTAACAGGGAAATGCAATGTTATTCAACTCTAGTAACTTCTGCTTCAGAACCAACATCACACCTACTTGGGTCATCAGACTGCAGTTTGCAGATAGTGCTTGTATATCTCTGTCACTGGAACTAGCTTTCAGCAAAAGCACACATCGTTGATGGTGGTATTTATCACTCCCTTCACTACACCAACATGACCTTTGGCCATTTGAGGATAAATGTTCAGCTCTTATTCTCTAGCAAAAAGCAATTTATTTTTCTTCACCTTCCTCCGCCCTAGCATCATACATTACAGCAGATCACTGGAGAGGTACCCCAAAACTGCTTTCACAAAGTCTCCCAAATCCAGTGACAGAAAGCATATGAGCTTTACCATCATTTCAGGCTGACATTCAAAGTATTAAGATTCTAATTGAGCAATTTCTAGTTCAGATTGGTGGGCAGCATTTTTCACAAGTCGAACACCAGACTCCGGAAATGGGTACTTCGAGTTCCATCATGGCAGAAAGTTACCAGAAAGACAGAGGAAATAATTCATTGAATAAAAGATAGAATATTCATTTTGACTCATGGGAAATCCTGGCCACTGGTTTTCTCAGAATGTAAATGGAACATCCAAGATGTTTGACCCTTGGATTTTATTCTGATTTATTTAAGAGGGCTTTGAATGTAATCAGTCCTTTAAAGGCACACAAAATCTGCAGAAGTGGAAAAGGTACTGCACAGTATAAATGATGCAGTGTTACCATTTAGCACATTGGCTGGTGACTTCAAAAGCTTGCTCAGTGGATTTTTTTTATATGCCTGGTTCTGAGGATGCATTAAAGATGCCATTCACCAGTCAAAAATTCTAGTACAACCATAAATAATGAATGTGCATTTCTCCATCCTTTTTCAGAATCTGAGCAAATCCCAATGGACTTTAGGGTTGTCAAAGTACTCTCAAAATTATATAATGTTGGGAAAGGGGTAATCAGGCGAATCACTGAGATCTACCATATATAAGTGATGAAAAAGGATCTAGTGCTCTCTCAATGTAAATGATGAATAAACTCTTGCGCTTCCAGCCGGGTACAGGTATGAATTATAACCAACGTTTGGATGACCAACTCTGCCATCTTCATCAGTGACGAAGATGACAGAGTTGGTCATTGAAACGTTGGATATAATTGATGCCTGTACCTAGCTGGGAGCCCAAGAAGAGTTTATTATATATATATTCATCATATGTAAATGATGATTACACAAAAAAATTAGTTTTTACAGGTCTGGGCTTTCAAAGAAATAACTGAGGCAGCAGAAGAAATCTTTGCTTTATGGACCTAATACCACTTTTGGAATATTTAAAGTGAATTAATTTTATGTAACTGTACCCTCAATGATTTTGAATTAGAGCAGGTTGCTTAGAAATGTATTTAGATGCATTGGATTATTGCTTAATTGATTACTAAATAATATCGGCAGAAAAAGATCACCAAATTAAAATGTTCTTGTGCTCAATTGCAGGTGGTATGCTGGAAAACAAGCAAAATTGTTTTGATGATTTTCAATGTGCTGCTGAAATTCTTATCAAGGAGGGCTACACTACTTCAAAGAAATTGACCATTAATGGAGGCTCTAATGGTGGTCTCTTAGTGGGTATGTTAATTTGTTTGTGTGTGGTTTAGTTCACGGTGAAATTTGTATATTTTTAACTCTTTCTTGCCTCTTCCTAGGGAATTTTTATTTCTCTAGTCCATAAAGAGCTTGTAGCTGTCAAAAATCTTTTAACTTTTTTCAGCACCTCTAATGATCAGTAAACATTCTTATTTACTTATTGAAATACAGCGCAACTTAGGCCTTTCAAACCACATTGCCCAGCAACCCTAGCCTAATCATAGGACAATTTACAATGACCAATTAACCTACCAATCGATGAGTCTTTGCACTGTGGGAGGATACTAGAGCACCCGGAGGAAACCCACACAGTCATGGGGAGAACATACAAACTCCTTACAGACAGCGGTTGGAATCGAACCCTGGTTGCTATTATTATAAAGTGTTGTACTAACCACTATGCTACCGTGTTGAAAGCACTTAATTCTTTTTTTAAATAAATTGTTTGAGGAACCCTTACTAAAATGATCTTAATTATAAACACTTCAGTGATGCAGATTAATTAAAAGAACTAAGATTTAAATTATAGACAAACAAACCATTTGTCTGCATTTATCAGTCGACGTCAGTGTCCCATTCAAATGAATTGGATTTTACCATATCAACCAGCCATGGCTAACACAAAGCAAAATAACTGGATGTAAAATTCTCCTGTCCCCCCTCCCGCCCCTCCCCCACCAATTCAGTATATCTGAGATCTGCCCTAGGATTCAATGCTAACAATTGATGTTAGATGCATGGCATTAATCTGCTAGGTAACTCCTGACTTCTGCAGAGAACAGGCATGGAGGTCAGAAGTGAACTCACCAACATACAACTGCTGACTAGTGACACTCAGCAGGTCGGGCAGCATCCGTGGAAACGATGAGTCGACGTTTCGGGCCAGAACCCTTCGTCAGGACTGCTTTGATCCCAGCATCTGCAGGTTATTTTGTGCTGACTAGTGAGTAGCGGGACCCATCTTTCCTATACTACCCACAACAAATGACTGGTCCTAACTTTTGTCAAGCTGTGTGAACCAGGCTAATTACAGAATTTACAAAAGGAATGTTTAAAAAAGAAATGAGAGGCAAGAGGGTTCACGAGCTGAAGACTGGCAGCAAATAGGGAAGTGAATCCAAAAATATTTGAGCTGAAATAAAAAGAGAAAATGCTGGGAATACTCAGCAGATCAGGTACCATCTATGTAGACAGTGTTTCAGGTCCAAGGCACTTCATTTTGAAGTAGAAAAGGAGAAAACAAATTAGTTTTCAGCAGCAGAGAAGGTGGAAAATTGATGGGTAGAACAAAAGAAAAAATCTTTAATATGATAAGATCAAATTAGTGTAGCTCTTAAAATCTGATCCTGCATATCTGTGTATTGTGTGTTGCTAAATAAGGCGGTGGAATGTGTCTAGCAGACCAGATTATGTTGAAAGAAAGAGAAATACTGAAGCAAATGGATGACAGGCCGAAATCCAGAGTTCTGGTGCACACAGAAAGTAGTGTGACATGCCTAACATTGGAGAATATGATACTGAGTCCAGCTGGGCACAATATGATCAGACAGAAGATGAGGTGCTGTTTTTCAAGTTTAGCTTGGACCTCAGTACAGGAGGCTGCAGACTGATGATGGGATAGTCAATTCATGTGGCAGACAACTAGAAGATCAGGGTCTCGTCTGCAGACAGAATATAGGTATCTTGCAAAATGCTCACCCAATCTGTGCATGGTTCTCCAGTGTAAAGGAGCCCCATGCATTATGCTAGATTGGAAGAAGTGCAAATGATTCACCTAGAAAGACTTTGTGTAGACACACCACCGCAAATGCCGGAACCTGGAGCAAAAAAAGCAAACTTCTGGAGGACCTCAGCTGGTAAGGCAGCATCGGTAGAGAGAAAAGAATAATCAGCATTATGTACTGAGGCTCCTGCATCAGGAATTTTTGTGGCCCTGGATGGATGGAAGTGAAAGAACAGATGCTGCACACTAGCGTGTGCACAGGAAAGAGCCAAAAGATTGTGAGTTTTCTGTCACCTGCAAACTTAGTTATCATTAGGAGGAGACAAGCAGCATGCAAAGGGATATTAAATAGGTTAAGTGAGTGGGCAAGAAGTTGGCAGAAGGAGCATAATGTGGAAATATTTGAGGTTATCCACTTTGGAATGGAGACTGAAAGTCAAATCATTATGAAATGCTGAGGTGCAAAGAAATCTAAGGTTCTGGTATATAAAACAAAGTTCGTATGCAGGTACAACATATAATTAGGAAGGCTCATTGAATGTTGCACTTCATTGCAGGGGGCATGTCATATAAATGTAGCAAGGACTTGAGGTAGCACTGCAGGGCGCTGATGTGAAACTGCAACTGGAGCTCTGGTTAGATTTAAGGCCTCCATATTCAAGAAAGGAGATGCAGTAAAATTTCCAATAACCCAGCATCCTTAGGACTTTGGTGCTGGATTAGTAGATTTTCTGGTCTATTGAATATTACTCCTGTTAAGACCATAAGACATAGGAGGAGAGTTAGGCTGCTCGTCCCATTGAGTCTTTTCCGCCATTCCATCATGAGTGACTTATCATCCCTCTCAACCCCATTCACCTGCCTCCCTCCCCCCCACCCTGTAATCCACCTGCCTCCCTCCCCCCCACCCTGTAATCCACCTGCCTCCCTCCCCCCCACCCTGTAATCCACCTGCCTCCCTCCCCCCCAACCCTGTAATATTTTAGGTCCTTCCTAATCAAGAACCTATCAACCTTTGCTTTAAATATATTCAATGAAATCAATGAAATAGCTTCCACAGCCGTCTGTGGCAACAAATTCCACAAATTCACCACCCTCTGGCTAAAGAAATTCCTCCTCGTCTCTGCTCTAAATGGCCTTCCCTCTATTCTAAGGCTGTGCCCTCTGGTCTTTCCACTATAGGAAACATCCTCTCCACATCCACGCTATCTAAACCTTTCAATATTCTCTAGGTTTTAATGAGATTTCCCCCCCCCCCCCCCGCCCCACCACCATTCTTCAAAACTCCAGTGAGTACAGGCCCAGTCATCAAACGCTCCTCATATGTTAAGCGTTTCATTCCCGGAATCATTCTCATGAACCTCTTTCAGACTTTCTCCAGTGCCAGCTTATCACTTCTTGGATAAGGGGCCCAAAACTGCTCTCAATACTCCAAAACGCTTTCTGACAAATGCCTTATAAAGCTTCAGCATCACATCCTTACTTTTATATTCTCGTCTCTCAAAATGAATGCTAACATTCCGTTTGCCTTCCTTACCACTGTCTCAACCTGCATGTTAAACGTAGGAATCCTGCACAAGGACTTCAAGTCCCTTTGCACTTTTTGAATTCCCTCCCCATTTAGAAAATAGTCTTTACCTTTATTCCTTCTCCCAAAATGCATGATCACTGTATTCCATTTGCCACTTAGAAAAAAACCAGCACATTTTTAATTTGTTTTTTTTATGTTGCATGGTAGTACAATAAATTTCCTACTGAAACTAGTGAGTTTAAAGAGAACCTGAGAAACAGAGCCACAGTAAGTTAAAAGAGAGCAAGGGAAACAGGGCCAGGGTGTCTTTAATTGAAGAATGAGAAGTAAGGCCCTGGTAAGTTTAGAGTGTGCTGAAAATAGACCTGCAGTGAGTTTAAAGGGAACTGTAGCCCCAGTGAATGTAAAGTGAGTACAGGAAGCAAGGCCCCAGTAAGCCAGAGGAAACTTGGTGCTTTATTGTACCTGCGCTCATGCAGTACTGAGAGGTTCACTACCTTGATTCCTAGAATGAAAGGATTAACATATTGTGACAGAGCAGGTTGACAATGCTAATTCTCCCGCTAACCTTGCCCCTTTGCCCAGTTGGTCACTCCTCCTCGTTCTGTCTCTTCTCTAGTTTCCCCAGTGGTTCATACACTTTGCCCTCCCGTTCTGCAGTTCTTGTGAGTTCACCATTTACATACCCCAACAGTAAACCAATCACTAGCTTGGCTAATCAAAACAATCCCTTCAGTTAACGTGCTCTGCAGGCTTATAACTCACAAAAATGAGGATTCTAGACACAGGCATTCCAAACAGTTTCATTTATTTTCACTCACACCATTGCATCAGTTTGTAGACAGCAGAACGGCCCCAAAGACCAAGGGACAGTTTGGGGCGCCCTAAAATAATGCCTGGGTTAGTGGGAGCTGGTGCAGTTAACACCACTGGTGAGGAGGCATTATTCTTTTATATTTATCTGAGACGTGGACACTGATCTATGGGTTTAACTAAGGCATTTGTTGTGGAATAAAACTGTAGGATGTCAGAATCCCTGTTTAAATGTTCCAATTCTGCATCTGAAATAATTATTACCGTCTGGTCACGTGATTTCCCCACCTCCCCCCACCCCCAGACCAACAGTAGAATTTCCTGGTCCTTCTCAGTCTGGCTTTGCCGGAGAGATGTGGAGTTTGGAGTTGGTGGTTGGTGAATAGTTATTGGAAAGTTAAAGACAAAGTGTATTGTGGAGAAAGCCTCTGTTTATTTGTAAATTTTTGTGCATATGCTTTTTTTCATTTGTCTACTTGTAAGTATTTTTCTTCACAACTTTTGGGAGCTTTTGCACTTTTTCCACCTGCCACTAAATAAAGCC
Organism: Mobula hypostoma; assembly: GCF_963921235.1. Classification (NCBI taxonomy): domain Eukaryota; kingdom Metazoa; phylum Chordata; class Chondrichthyes; order Myliobatiformes; family Myliobatidae; genus Mobula; species Mobula hypostoma. The sequence continues at coordinate 143,793,468 of NC_086098.1, forward strand.
ACTTGCACTAATGTGCTGTTGCGGCTTACCATCTGTGTTTTTTTTCAAATGGTGACCCCTGTCGGGCACGCTTACCCGTACCTGATAGTGAGGTGTGACACACGTGAAGAAGGTTAATCAGATTGGGTAAATGTAAATTTGAGTATCTAAGAATGAAAAGTTATCCCATTAAAATAGAAACATTATGAGGGAAATTGGCAGAATGGAAGCTAAGAGATGTTTCCCTGGTGAATCTATCTAGAAACATGCAGAATAATTACAGAAGGTCACATATTTGCTTAGGAAGAGTTCCTTCTTTGGTCAAAAGCCTCTGAAATTCTTTTCCCCAGAGAGCTATAGAGTCAGAGTTATTGAATATATTCAAGAAAATGAAGGACATTTAAACTGCAAGGGGTTGAAAGTTATGTTAAGGGAGTAAGGAAGTGGAGGCAATGGCCAAAGACAAGACCGAGCAGTAGATTGGCTTACTACCAAATGTTCATATTTATAACTCTTGTGAGATGCCTTGGAACATATTGCTACATTAAATGGTGTTTAATATTTTGTTACTAAAAGTTTCAATTGTATTCAAATGACATTTATTCTATTCCTTATCAAGAATTCTGTGCTTTAGATCACTCTTAAATTCTCTAAGTTAATTGTTCCATTTCACTGTTTCTTTTTTATTCTCAGTTGATTTTCATCAGTTTCATGCTGCTTTGTCCTTTCTTTAAACAGCAGCTTGTGTGAATCAGCGACCTGATCTCTTTGGCTGTGCCGTAGCACAGGTAGGAGTCATGGATATGCTCAAATTTCACAAGTTTACCATTGGACATGCCTGGACCACTGATTTTGGCTGTTCAGAGTTCAAGGAGCAATTTGACTACCTAATCAGGTAAGTGATGTATGGAATCTTTCTGAAAGAAATCAACAGTTGATCTTGTGTCCACAGAATTTGAAAGGAAAGATTAGCTCTATTGTTAATCTCCAGCAACTCTTCCTGCAGTTGCAAAATGTGTGAATCTTCTGAACAAGATCATTTATCTTTCAATTGTCTGACAGCTGCATGAGATTACTGGGAGAAGAAAATACAGAGTTAGAGAAATACTCCTTAAAACATTTAGAAAAAAAGAGTACAGCTAAGTTCATTTACCATTTTGATACACAAAACAAAAGTAACTTGTATGTTACAAAAGCATTTGATAAAGTGAAGCACAATAAGCTATTTGAAATACTACAGAAAACTCTAGATCTAGATTCGTAAGACCTCTGCCTAGTCAGAAATCTGTACAGGGAACAAACACCCGCTGTAAAAATAGATGGAGAAGTGAGTCAGTTTATGAAAATCAAAAGAGATGTTAGACAAGGGTGTGTTTTCTCCCCTGATTTATTTAATGTGTACAGTGAAACAATATTACAAAATATAAGAGAGATCTTGGGAATCAAAGTTGGCGGTGAAAACATCAATAATTTTAGATATGCAGATGACACTGTGTTAATTGCAAGTACGGAGGAAGAACTACAAAACTTAATTGATATAGTTGTTGAAGAAAGTGCAAAAATGGGTCTCTCTATCAGTTGCAAAAAGACAGACTGTATAGTGATATCCAAAAAGAAGGAGAATCCTATCTGCAAGTTGAGAATAAGCGGAGAAGACATAAAACAAGTACAGAACTTTTGCTACTTAGGAAGCTGGGTGACATCAGATGGCAGGTTCGACGTGGACGTCGAAAGAACAATAGGGATGGCAAAAGACACCGTTACGAGAATGGAGCATACTGACCAATACTAAACTAGGCATGACAACCCACCTCAGATCACTGAAATGTTACATTTATCCAGTTATGTTATATGGCTCAGAATGTTGGACAATATCTAGTAACATGAGGAAACGAATTGAAGCAGCAGAGATGTGGGTTTTGAGGAGGATGCAAAGAATATCATGGACGAAACGAATATCTAACGAGGATGTCATGAACAAAGCAAACACAAAAAGAGAAATAATGTATGAGATCATGAAAAGGCTACGTAACTTCATTGGACATGTGATTAGGAAAGAGGAGTTAGAATGCATGGTAATTATGGGAAAGATTGAAGGGAAGAAATCAAGAGGAAGACAAAGACAAATGATGATGGAGACAGCAGCCAGAGAACTGGAAATGAATACCAATGAATTGATCCACTTGACCCGAAACAGGAGTGTGTGGGCCATGGCAGTCAAAGCTCAAATTGGGCATGGCTTATGATGATGATGATGTTACTGAGAAGGAGAAGATTTTTAATTTGAATTTTAATGATTACAATGAAGGCTGTCGAAGCTAAAACCAGTTTGAAATTCCAGCACATTTTCAAAAATAATCAAGGGAAGGATTATATTTTACGAAAACATGCAAAATATAGAATACTTGTAATATTTTATTTCTACTCTATTTTTGGATATACAGTGACTTCCAGTGAATTGGGACACATTGGAGCCAGTAAATTTTGGACCAAATAAGCGGCAGCCCCAATGAGCTGAAGTTTTCTGGAACTAGTTAAAAAGTTTTAAAAAGACACACTAATTTTGGCTGAGTACAAATTTTGCATTTAAATAAAATGCAGAATATTTTAGGATACTACCAATACTACTGGTGGTTGTGCATTGTGTACAACAATGACAGGAAACCTATGTGGGAGAGTTTTTAAAGTGGAAAGCTATACCGCTCTCTCAACCTTAGAAGTCTGGGGCCAGTGGTACAAGAAGATGTCACAGCTGGGATCTTCCTTGGTTACAGTGGATGACCATGACTTCTGTGCTTGGTCATGCCCTTCACTCTCAGCAGAGCATTGCAAAAGCACTTTCCTGGCCATTGGATCTCACTGTTGATCTCATCTGCCCAGTCCGTTGGAGCTGACTTCGCCTGCTAGGACAGGCATGTCCCTATCCCTCTGAGGTATGAGACCCGTTGGCTACCCTCACCTGGCTTTGCCAGCCTGTTGAAACAGTACACAAGGGTGTGGCTCCTCTTGCATGCAAACAACTGCTTGAATCCACAGGTAAGAACTGAGTGTCTGATGGGGACCAATTGTATCATTCAACATGATTGTCAATAACTTCAAATTCTTCATTGTTCTTAACTAGCCTGTGGGGGGGGTGTGACTTTTTCTGCCTGTCGAAAGTCACTTTGTCATGATTGGCTAGTTTAGAAACTGCAGCTGCTTTTTCCATTGGTTAGCTGCCTGCTGTCCAGTTTCAAATATCCCAAGTATAAAATAGCATGTGGAAGGGGCTTGCTCTCTCCTCCTTTGTTTAAGGTAAGCAGTGCACATGACCATTGGGAAGGTATGCCCTGTGTGCACTTTTAGCTGAGTATGGTTGTTGAATATTCAGCTTTGTTGTTCCTGTAACTTGGGGAACATGAATGTTTGGTTGGATTTTTACTGCTTGTAAATAAATGATTAATATACTTAACCGCAGTCAGTATTTTCTGTCCCACTCGCCAGACCCACGAACCTATTTCAACGTGACATTTTTTGTGCTGCTTTGCGCTCTGCCTATTTGAGCAGAAATACATTTCTTTGAAAGGTTATTTAAAAGAACGGACCCAGCATATGAGAGATGCGGAGGTGCAGGCTGGACAGATAATAGTGCAGGCTCTGGTCCTCTTGCTAACCTACTGATGGGTTATGGAATGCCAGTAGATTGGACAGACCAGTTAGATTTCGCCGAGATTGAAATGGGTCATCACATTGTTTTCATACTTAAATCAATGGGTTTTCCCCAGGAGAAAGGGTAGTTGATGGGATGCTTTCTGACTGTTTGCAGTGATTGTAAATCATCAGCCTCTTAAAAATTAGGTCGAGGACTTAAGCTAGCGTTGTATTATTCTGAGAGAATCATTGTTGATGGCCCAGACTCAAGCTGCAAAGTTAGAAAATAAGAATATGGAGATAGCTAGTTGGCTAATGAAGATGCAGAAATTAAAGGTAGCTCGGAGGCCTAACTGGCAATCAGATCCTGTTAAGGTTCAAGTCATCATGAGGAGCGGTGATGATCTCAACATGTGGATAGGGAATGGGGATGCCTGGCTAGAAGGTAAGGATGGGGTGGAGGGAATAGAGTGAAATTCTGGAATTCCCTCTCAAAATGATCACCGTCTCCCCGTGGATCTGAAATAATATGGGCCAGGCGAGTGATCATGTATTCCCACTGTGGGGGGCATCGGCCTGCAGCTTCTTCCTCTCAGTAGGGGGAGGGAGAAAAGGAATAAGAATGTGTAGGGGCTGGTACAATGGGCACTTTCGAGACCACAGAGCTCAGGGAATTCTCCACTAAGGAATTAGCGAATTTGGGGCATGGGTACAGATTAAAAACCTGGAGAGTCTTTGGCGTGTGGTTATTGAGGATATGGGATGAGCGGATACCAGTGTGAGCCTATCTAATAGAGAGATAGGTGTTTAGGGAGCCTATTGTCCCAACACACGATCAATATGCTCTGAAAAAGCTGCTTGCTTCCCCTATGCATAATGCATCACTATAATGACTGCAGGTAAATCTAGATGTCTCACTCTTACTGAATGGAATTTAAAATCCCAAGCGGAATGGAGCACAGTAGAGAAGGGCACTAAAGTCCTACATCAGTGGGCTCTTATCACACAATTATACAGCGATAGTGGTAACCCTCCCGAGAATATTGAATTAACTTGGGGAATGATAGGAAATGTGGTTATGGAGGCAGATTCTCAAATAAAAGGAATAGTGCTCTCTTTAATAGCACCAGCTGTTGGTTATCCTGTAAGTACAGTGATTCAATTATTACAAGGTATAGAGTGTGTAGAAGAGATTGCACATAGCCAAGTACAGAAGTTAGATAAGCAGATGGGGAGTGGGGGAATCCTGCATGTCCTGTAAAGAAATATTGTTAGCATTGCTCAAAGCTGGGAACCTGGAGGAGCAGGTAAAAAGAGTTCCCATGCCTACCCTTAGTGCTGTGCAAAGGAAATACTGTCCAGGGAAGCAAGAAAGGGAGGCTGTTGAGGGGGAAGTGTCATTCTTCAAGCCCTTTCCAGATGAGGGTTCCTTTCGTCTTCGGCCAGATTCCTCGCATTCCATTCAGGATTCCATGCAAAGGGTCTTGGCTAACATTCAGTAGCAGTGGAAATTAGCGGGGGTGGGGTGGGGGCTGGTTAGCGCTTTCATGCCTCATCCTTATAGGGAGCGGGTCATTTGACCTGCATCCCTCTTCCCTGTTAACTAGAGTGTGAATGATTTGAATGTGGAGAAATATGTGAGATATGGTCACATATGTCACTTAGTGTGTGTGTGTGTGAGGACCTTGCCTTTAAGAGACTGCGAACATTTTGAGCCCTGCCCAGTTGCATTTTTCCTTCTCAGTTCTCTGATAACTGTTATTTCTCTGTGAGAAATTAACTGTTTTAAGTTTTTGCAGTTCCATACGAAGCTTTAAAGAAGAGGAGTATAGCCTGGGCTTTGTGTTTTGTGTCTAATCTGTTACTTCGTCTCTTGTGTTTAGTCTGTTACTTTGTTTCTTGTTACTTTTCAATCTGTTACGTGATTATTGTGTCTTAATCTGTTATCTTGTTATTTGATTCCTATGCAATTAGCTTTAGGGTTATCTCACATTTCCTACTGGCCATATGAAATTTGAGTTGATGGAATAGGAATCTGGGCAACTTTATTCCAGATATGAGATGCCCATATTTCAGAGGGACACGAGGATTTGGGGAGCGATACCAGTAAGACTGTTGCTATGTATTTTCAAAATATCCAGTGACTAGTCAGGAGCAAATGCATGTGTGTCTTCCTGCATTACAGAATGACAAGGTGGTGGTTGCCGATCTGTGCTGAAAGATCCTGTGATATATTCCTGGGGATGGCATTTGAATTTGCGTAACAGATCAGCGGGTCAGATTACTGAATTTATATGAGGACTCCTTACTACATTGTGGAAGGGATGCACTAATGTTGATCCCTTTGACAACAAAGAAAAAGACTGTTGGGGGAAATTATCTGGCTTCTTGGGTTTGGCATTCTGTTTGGGGGAGCTAGGAGAGAGTAGTCTATTCCAGCCAACCTCAACCCAGAGTATGCTAACAGCCTTAAGGGACTTGAAAACTATTAGCCCCTGTGGGGTAAGTAATTATGAACTAGTATTTCCCTATGTACTGTTTATATAATTGGAAGGTCCTAACTCTTAAAGTGATTACCCCACCTGACAGAGAGTGTTGGTGTAGGTGGTATGTTGATTGCAGATACAAGGTGCATAGTAGATGGCTGTGTCTAAGCCAAATGATGTGGTGAATATGGGCACTTGCTGGACACTGAATGGCACGTTCTGGATATGCAGTTCCCACAGGGTGGTGCAGTTGATATGTGGTGCTGTGCATACACCACCTCAGTGCCCTGCATGAACACCTTGCCCATGCTGGTCAGTAGGAGGGCTATTATGGAGGAAGGAAAGTTTTGAATGATTGCCTTCCTCAGCAAGGTAGTTTCCCCGGAAAGCTTCACAAAGAAAGGTAGCACTTGAACTGTTATTGGCTAAGGATGCTACACCTACATTACTGGCAGGTCAGGTAACATCACTTACCTGGTTGATCATATCTGAGAATCGGTTTATAAGATCAAGTGGGGGACCAGCTCATTAGCTGTTACACTCAAGGATGGGGCCCATGGCCTTTTGGGGCACAGGGAGGCTTGCGGACTACTGTAGTATACTGGGGAGAGTGACTATTGGGTTTACAATACTGGGTATCGTACTCTTGTGTTTATATGTAACTTAGTAGGGAGTTCGAGAGTCATACTAATCTGAGGGTTGGATCATCAAGGTTGCAACTTTCGAGGGGTAGTGTCCTGTGGGTGTGTGACTCGTTCTGCCTGTTGAAAGTTGCTTTGCCAATGTTTGGTTAGTTTATAAACTGTAGCTGGTTAACTGCCTGGTGTCCAGTTTCAAATATCCGAGGTATAAAATAGCATGTGGAAGAGGCTTGCTCTCTCCTCCTTTGTTTAAGGCAAGCAGTGCACATGACCATTGGGAGGGTATGCCTTGCAGGTGCTTTTAGCTGAGTGTGTTTGTTGAATATTCAGCTTTGTAGTTTCTGTAATTTGGGGAATATGAATGTTTGGTCAAATTTTTACTGTTTGTAAATAAATGACTAATATACTGATTCACAGTCAGTGTTCTCTGTCTCACTCACCAGACCTGCAAACCTGATTCAGCGTTACCCTAACTGTTCAAGTAGTGAAATTATTTCATTTTCACTCTCAGCTGTTTCTGACATCTCCAAGCTTGAATGCTTGAAACTGTACTGAGCAAAGCAGTTCTGAATTATCTTGCTGCTTATTTCTCGCCAGCTATCAGTGACAAAAATCATTGCTTTTCGAACACGGACAAACGCAATTGATGCTATTTAAAAACTGTTCACTCTAAGCATGGTGTAGTGTCTAATGGCCACACAAACCACTAGTTAGAAACCGTTCAGCAGCAGTCTCCTGTCACAACTAAGCGTCCCAAATAAATGAAGGAAATCCTGACACTTTTTTCAATTAGGTTTTGTTCTTATTGCCCCAAATAAGTGGCTGCTCCAATTAACTGACGGCTCAGTTAACCAGAGTCCCCTCTATTGGCGAGAAGCAGCTTCCTTCAAGGTGCCTTACTATTTCTGATCTGCACCCCGTTTAGGTTGTTTGATTTGTTCATCTGGAGTGTATTCCTCCAAGTGAGATTTGCCTGCCTACTTATTTATGTCCACACCCAACATTTTTTAATGAGAACCTGATTTATTTTCGCTGGCATTTAATGTGAAGTTTGTTGTTTTATGGCAGCTTATGGTGCAAAGATGTAAAGATTTATACATTACAAGAAAGAGCACGAGAAAGGGAAAAATAAGGTAGTTCATGAGTTCATGAACTGATCGGAAACCTGATGGTGGAAGGAAAGGAGATTTTGAAAATATCCCTTAATCCAGCATCTGTCATGCCACATGTTAATGTGCGTAACTGCTGTAGCAGGATCAAACTGATAAATTAATGCATGTGTTGAAGGAATTTAAAGTGCTCAAAATAGGCAGAAAGTTGCAGAGTATTTGCTCCACGTATCAAGTTCAGCAAAATGACCCAAATTCAGAATGAAATTGGCAATCTGTGACTGTCAAAGAGCCATTTCAGTATCTTTTATTGGACAGGCTTTGATGAATTTGGTGGAGGGAGTAGAAGCTTCAACTGTTGCAGCTTGCAGCATTTTTACAGAACCAGCAGAAACTGCTTTTGATTCAGCTAAATAAAAACTTCTAAAAATTGGCAGTGTGGTAAAGGCCCGGAGCAACTGGCCCCTGTGAGGCCCGAGTCCTAACGCAAGGTACAGTGCGCTGTTTGGACAATCTAAATGCTGGCCCATACACGTCGAGAATCAGATAGGGTTGGATCACTCTGGGCGCCGAGCCAATTTGGAGAGGTTGAGAACGGCTCCTTCAGCAGCAAAATCTAGGTCTGGAGCAATTCGCCGGCGGCAAGGCTTGGCTCCTCATGCTTAGTATCTGTGAACTTTGCAGTGATTTGCCCCGCTAATATGATGAACTGAATACCAAGGCTTTTGGGCCTACTCCAGGCCGCTGTGGGGATTTGGATCTAAGGACTCAATTTGATTCAGAATGCTGTTGTTGTTGCTCACTTCTAATGTTTGCTTAATTTGTGTTTTTTTCTCTCTTTCTCTGTGGGCACTGGGGTTGGGGGTTGGTCTTATTTTTTTTAATTGGGTTCTTTCAGTTTCCTTGCTCTGCGACTGCCTGTAAGCAAACAAATCTCAAGGTTACACAATTTATACATTCTTTCATAATAAATGTACTTTGAAACTTTCAAATAAATTAATGACTTTTTTTAACCAGTTTTCAGCAAATGCTTTAAAGTTTGGTACATTTGACTGGGGTCGATTTTTACATGTTTTACATTGGCATTTTACTTTTGAGTCTTGCATCTGCATGGATGACTTGCACATTTTTACAGGCCTAACTGATGGTGGCAGGAGACAGTTCTGAGTTTTAATGGTGCAGCATGGTCCCCCAGTTGTGAAATGAATCACCCCACCACTAAGCATGCACTTCCATCCAGCTGTTATTCCAGAATTAGAAAGTAACTCTTAAAGTTAACAACCTTGATCAAATTTGTGATTAATATCATGAAATTGGTGGATATTTTGGTGCTACTGGATGTGAACCTTTGTTTATCATGGATACAAGATTTTGGGAATAAAGGTAAAATACTCAAATACCAAATTTAATATGAAAACTGTGAAAGCTTTCTGATGATCCTACAGCTTGGTTTATTATTCAGGTTTGTGACAGTTAACAAAACTGAGAACCTGATCCTTATTGATCAGTAGATTATTGATTTGCGAGTGCTTTTATCAGTTTATTTGTAAATTTTGTTAATCCAAGTTTCCATATCAATTTTATCTTATTTGTTTATTGAGATGTAGTGTGGAGCGTTGCCGCTCAGCAACCCTCTATTCAACCTTAGCCTACTCATGGTACAATTTACAATGACCAATTAGCTTACTAACCCCGGAGGAAACCCACACATTCCATGGGAAGGACATACAAACTCCTTAGGGATGACGTCGAAATTGAACCTGAACTCCCAACAAACCCCAACCTGTAACCGCTATGCCACTGTGATGCCCCATCTTCAAAACAAATATAATACATTAAAAATGTAGAATCTGACATTAAGGCAAAAAACAAAAGAACTGTTAATGAATGTATCGCAATTTGACAAATACATTTAAATATTCAGAATGCTCTTTACGTTTATTTGAAAAAATGAGTAAACAAGCAGCTTAATCTTACTGTAAAATTGACTGCCATTGATTAAGACAAGTGGAATAGTTTCTAAACTCCAAGGCAAAACTGATGTCCTTTGCTCATGTTGTGCACTTGAAGTAAATTGTGGCAACATACTTACCTTAAAAAAAGAAAAATCACATCCAAATTTTGAGGTAACTTTGAAAAACACATGCCAATGATGTTTTGTAAGTTAAGATTCAATCAATAGCATGACGTTTTTGTTTTTGAACAAGTAATGGAAACTCTAGGGACAGCGGTTCAGATTCCACCACAGCAGGTGGGAAATTTGTTCCTTTAAATTGCAATCCAGAGCAATGACATCCTGACATTTTCTGTCCAACAGATGATGACACAGTCATAACCACCTTGACAGATACCCTGTAAACCACGTACTTACATCAAATTCTGTAGAAATTCAGATGCACCGACAGTGGCTTGGGCATCAGATGTAATTGTGATGAGAGGCTAAAATTCTATAAAAATGAAAGGTGTTTTGAAGTCTAAATGTAACAGATTCATGTGAGTTTTAGTGTCATATTTAAAGTATGAACTTTTTTTTCTTTTTAGATACTCACCACTTCACAATATTAAGATGCCGGAAGGTGAAGGGGTTCAGTATCCAGCAATGTTGCTGATGACTGCAGACCATGATGATCGTGTAGTTCCTCTCCACTCTATGAAATTCATAGCCACTCTGCAACATGTTGTTGGTCAGAATCCAAATCAGGTTAACCCATTGTTCATCTATGTTGATACCAAGGCAGGACATGGTGCGGGAAAACCAACAGCTAAAGTAATTCAGGAAGTTTCCGATATGTATGCTTTCATTGCACAAACATTACAGCTTGAATGGATCGATTGAAATAGACATCATTATCTCAGCATTTAATTGGTATTGGGAAAGTAATCTCAAAACGTAGTCAAATTTAAGACTAGAATACATTGAAGAATGGGACTATCAAAACAAAATAGTGTGTGCTATAGGGCTGAATGGAATTTCAGACCTCAGTAGTGTAATTAGTAAAATGGAATGACTGATATCTTTTTTAAAAAAAAGTTGACACTTACAGGTGTTCTCATCTCACCATCAAGGTCACTGAGGGATGGACAATAAAAAGTGGTCTTTGCAAAAATGCCTATGTCTTTTGACAAGTTAGTGATACAGTAACATTTCATTGGTTATTTCTCCCCCACTAACAGAAAGTGTCATTGTTATAATTGGATTTATTTTGTTATTTGTGTTTTAACTTGTATTATTAACTATCCACTGAGAATTTAAATCACTGGTCTTGCAAAAATACACAAATATGGGTAGACTTGCGGTAAATTTATAAATAAAAATAATTATTTCAGTAATTGTCCATATCAATACACACTTTCTGCAATTCTGGCTAACACTGAAACCATACGGTTGCTAATAATTCATTTAGAGTGGACATTAGTTTGCATCCAACAGAGTTTAAACATGTAGATGCTACAGTTAGAACTGTTAAGTCAATTACATAATTATTTAGGCATATTGACTAAAACCAGTTATTTTTTTATGTTGAAGATACTTGCCAAAAATATCTGATAACATTTCACACTTATTGAAATTGGCTCTGTGGCTTTACAGGATATTCTGTCTGTTTGGCTGCATAGAGCACCATTTAGTCCCAATTCAAAAAAATGAAAGTTGGCACAATAAATAAAATTTTAACTGTTGGCTTGACCTTTGAAATGTATTTGTTTTGTATTATTAGGTTTTTATGTGTGTTTTATGTTAGAGGGAGCCTGATACAATACATCTGAATTTTTCAGAACTCCAGTTCTATCTTTCAGGTGTTGTGCAATTTCACAATGTGATAGGAGAGAGAACAGTTTGAGATTTTCTCTAATGGTTTCAACACATTTGGTAAATCATAAGCTACATCCTGGTACAATTAAGTTTTTCCCACACTATATTTTATACGTGTAAGTAATGTAAAGAAAATAGAGCATGAATTATGAATTATTTTCCTACCTCCCCTCTGAAGTATGCTTCACAAAGTCTGATACCATGCAAATATCTTAAAGGTATTTCCATTTACAGATCCCTTCAGTAGGTCAGATGTTTTGTCTTGTAATTTCAATGTATCTTAATTGTATTTGGCTGTTACATTGCTAAATAATTTTTACCTCATAATTAGAGAAAATGTGTCACTACAAGGTCAGATCAAACATGAAAAATAAAAAGGAATTTACTATATATTTCTGCTTGTCATCTAAAATTATTTTCCATACTGCAAAAATAACATGTATTTCCTTTTAATGTATATTCCTTCTCTTCTATACTCGGGAATAGACCCGGCTTGGCAATGTAGAGAAGCCATGATGGTATATATTTTTGTTAAGGTCCCAAATGCAGTCATTTGCTGCTCCAAATACAGATTTTGGCTAGTTTAAGATCTTAATGTGTTTGATAGTCTACCAGTGACTTGTCCAGTTTTTTATTTAAGTCTGAGCTGTATAGGATTATGGGTAGCTGCAGTGTGTAGGCTAAGGTAGATCACACTGGATCCTCAAACTCCTCGTCAGGAGACCACAGTGTGGCTCAGTAATAACATCGCCTCCTCGCAAAAGTACACCGCCAGGATGTGGGCTTAGCCCACTTCTGTTTTTTTGCTGTGCTCATTAGTGTGTGGCTAAGCACAGCTCAAACACATCCATAAATTCAGAGATGACACCACTGTTATTGGTAAAGTCTCGGACGGCAACGAGGAGACGTACATGAGTGAGATCGTCTGCTTGAGTCATGTCGCAGCAACAACCTCACACTCACTGTTGGCAAGACCAAGGAATTGATTGTAACTTTAAGTGAGGAGAAATCAGGAGAATTTGTACAGTACTGTGCAAAGGTCTTGGGCACATATATATAGCTAGGGTGCCGAAGACTTGCACACTACTGTATTTGTCAACGTGGAGTGTAGAGTGAGTTTGTAAATCGGGCAAGAACATAGGATGTTGGGAATTATGAGGGTGGGATGCCGCGGGAGAGGTGTGGGACAGGTGGCAGAGAAGTGCCAGGGGTGGTGGGTGGTATGGGTGCAGTCACACCCAGCCCCAATACACCTGGCAAGGTCATTTGATTCCAAGCAATTGGTTTATTGATCATTACAGAAAGTTCCTCTGGTGCTTCCCTCTCCCTCCCCCTCCTTTCCCCTTTTCCCAACTATGATTCCCCTCTCCCTGCCCCCCTTCCCACTCAGTCCGCTGAGACTCATATCAGAATCTGGTTTATCATTGCTCACACCATGATATTTTGCAGCAGCAGCACTATAATACAATATGTAAGATTACTATACTACTGAGCAAATGTCTTGGGCACCCTAGCTCTATATCTATCTATCTTTAAGACTTTTACACAGCACTGTACTAGTCCTCATAGAAACAGCGTCAGCAGCGGACTGGGGGAGCAGCTTTAAGTTCCTAGATGTCAACAAATTGTTGGATTTATCCTGGCCCAACATATTGATGCAATCATTCTTTGTTTGGTGTTTGAGGAGATTTGGTATGTCACCAAAGAATCTTAGAAATGTGTGTACACGTACAATGGAGAGCATTCTGACTGGCTGCATCACAGCCTGGTCTGGAGGTTCCAATGCACGTGATTGTGAGAGGCTATAGACTGTAGTAGACTCGGCCGGCGACATCCCTGCACTACCCTCCCCATCATTGAGGCAGTAGCCCAAGAAGGTGACATTCATCACTAAGGACACTCACCAACCAGAATATGGCTTCCTCCCGCAGAACAGGGAACAAGAGAGTACAGGAACAGGCCCTTTGGCCCACAATGTTGTGCTGAACCAATCAAATAGCTAACTCATCTCTTCTGTCTACACAATGTCCATATCCTTCCACTGTCCTCACATTCACGTATCTATCTAAACATCTCAAGTTCCCTAATGTACCTCTACCACCCACCATCTCAGGTAGTGTATTCCAGGCACCCACCACCCTGTGTTTTGGTGGGGGGAGGGAATGTGCCCCTCACATCTCCTTTGAAATTAACTCCTGTCACCTTGTATACATGCCCTCGGGTATTAGATATTTCAACCCTCAGAAAAAGCAATATTGTCTGTCTACTCTATCTATGCCTCTCATAATCTTATAAACCTCTGTCAGATCTCCACTGCTCGGGAGAAAGCAACCAAGTTTACCGAACCTCTCACCCTCTAATCCAGGCAGCATCCTGGTAAATCTCTTTTGACACCCCCTCCAAAACCTCAACATCCTTTCGATAATGGGGTGACCAGAACTGTGTGAAATACTCCAGATGCTTCCTAATTAGAGTTTTATAAAGTTGCAACATAACTTCCTGACTTGAATTCAATGTCTCGACTAATAAAGGCAAGCATGCCGTATGCCTTTTTAACCACCCCATCAACCTGTGTAGCCACTTTGTAGCTCAGGTATGAGCTTGAACCCAAGATCCCTCTGCTCATCAACACTGTTAAGGGTCTTGCCTTTAACATGGTTCTCTTTACATTTGACCTGCCAAGGTGCAGCACTTCACATTTGGCTGGGTTACACTCCATCTGCCATTTCTCCACCCAAGTCTGCAACTGGTCTATATCCTGTTGTATTCTTTACCAGTCTTCCACACTAACCATAATACCATCAATCTTCGTATCATCTGCAAACTTACTAACCCATCCATCTGCATTTTCATCCAGATCATTTATATACATCACGAACAGAGAGGTCCCAGTACAGGTCACTGCAGAACACCACAAATTACAGAAATCCAGCTAGAATAAGTCCCTTTGACCACTACCCTCTTGTCTTCTATGGACAAGCCAGTTCTGAATCCAAGTGACCATCTCACCATGGATGTCATGCATCTTCTGGATGAGCCTCCCATGAGGCACCTTGTCAAATGCCTTACTAAAATCCATGCAGACAACATCTCCATAGCTCTACCTTTATCAATCACCCTCATTACCTCATTCAAAAACCTAAGTTAGTAAGGCACAACTTGCCCCACACAAAGCCATACTGGTTCTCCCTAATTAGGCCATGATTTGGCAAATGATCATAAATCCTATCTCTATGAATTTTCTCCAGTAACTTCCCTACCACTGATGTGAGACTTGCTGGTTTATAGTTTCTAGGATTATCTCTTGAATAATGGAACAACATTGACTACTCTCCAGGGCATTGCCTGTGGCTAGAGGACACAAAGATATTGGTCAAGGCCCCAGCATTCTCTTCTCTTGCCTCTCCCAATACTTGTGGTGGTTTATCCCATGAAGCCCTGGAGATTTATACATCTTAATGTCCTTTAAGAGACCCAACATTACTTCCTACTTTACCTCAAAATGCTCTAGCTTACCAATGTGCTCAGCACTGATCTCCACATCCTTCTTGCTAAATACTGGTGTACAGTATTCATTAATTCTCTCCTCAAGATGGTACTGAGCCACAGCTTCCATTGAAGTCATGGTTCAGTTTTGGTAGTTCTTTTAGTGTTTTTGGGGGGTAATGGGATTGTTTTTGGAGACAGAGAGGAACATTAAGGACCACGTTCAGGCTTTAGGGACAGGGATATGAGGGAAATTAGAGAAGAGGTCAGAGTCATGTCTTAAGTCTCTGCTCCGCATTCAAAGCCCAGCTTTGTACACTTGGGATATCCGCAGACCAGGCCGGGACGTCCAGCCGACAGACCAGCATGGGTGCAGCACGGCTTTCCCAGGGTCAGCAAGTTGTCGGCTGGTTCAGGAGCTGGAGTCCAAAGCGGGCTGGAAAAACGAGGTCTGATGACTCCCCTCTCCCTGAAGTCAGGAATCACTGAGACTGGAGTTCAAGGCCTAATAGTCAGGGTCACATCGTTAGTGAATTCAAGGCCGATGTTTGGTGATCAGCAGTTCCTGGAGTTGATGCCAAGGATCGAATTCCAAGTCCGGTAGTCAAGGCCCATTGACTGGAGATCTGGGTCTGTGAAAGTCTGCGATTCCACTAGGGTAGTCAAGGTCTAAGGTCTGCATGTCTATGACCAAATCTGAGACCGCTGGAGGCCGAAGAACACAAACTGCCTTGGGGTTATTAGACAGTATACGTGCATGAGTGAGAGGGAAGAATTGGGCTTGTTTTGCTTTTTCTTTTGTTGCTTGAGTTCCGTGTTGTCCTGCTGAGCATTCTGGGCATGCTATCTTGGCACCGGAATGTGTGGCAACACTTGTGGGCTGCCCCCAGCACACTCTCAGGTGTGTTGGTTGTTAACTCAAATGACGCATTTCACTGTATGCTTGAATGTGAATAATCTGCAATCTTACCATCAGGGAGGAAGTACATGAGCCTGATAACCCAGACTCCACAACTCAAAAACAGCTTCTTCCCCTCCACCGTCAGATTTCTAAATGGTCCATGAACACTACTCATTATTCCTTTTTTTTACATTATTTATTTATTCTGTAATTTATAGGAACATTATGTCTTTGCACTGTTCTACTGCCTCAAAACAATGAATTTCACACTGTAAAAGATAGCGATAACAAACCTGATTCCAATATGGACACGTGCATGTTCTGCCCAGGCAGAATTCCCTGTATCCTGCCAGCTCATGGTTGCTCATTCTATCACTTCTGAAAGATCTGATGAGAGAATATCCTAATTCAATCTTGTTATCTTTGTTTTTGAAAGATGTGAAGAATTATTTTTTTTCTGTTTTTACAATATACCAACCTTCCCTTTAGTTTTCTACGCCTCTCCCCTTTTCTTAGCAACTTTTCTTAAAATCTAACTTTTTTCCATTTCTAATAAGAGGTTGTGTACCTCTCTACAGATGTTGTCTGATTGGCTGAAGATTTCCAGTCCCTGCAACAGTGTGCAATTAGCCAAGTTAGAATCACCCTACCTTTTAGTGGACAATTTTTCACATAATCACGTAAATTCCAGTATTGCAACTGTACCAGACAAGGCACTGGGGTGGTACCACCAATTGTGTCTTTTCAAAATTCTCCAAATCCAGTGACAAGTAAATGAACAGCATAAATATTCTTTGCTGGGTCAACATCCCCAACATCAGGCCTTTAGTTGTACTTTATTTTTGTTTGCATCCTTTACAGCACAGTCCCATAAACCCCATTCTTCTCTGAGCTCCAAGGAGGCAATAGATTACCAGAAGAGCAGGGGAAGCATTGAATGATCTTCTCAAAACCTCGGGGGAAAAAATGTAACATTCATGCCAATACAATGCATATGACCATTGAAAACAGACAAAGAGCATCCATGATGCCACTAAGAACCTTCGTTTTCAAGAGCCCATACACTCAGTAGTCACTTTATTAGGTACACAATGGAACCCAAGGTGGTCTTCTGCTGTTGTTAGCTCATCTACTTAAAGGTTCAACGTGCTGTGCAGTCAGAGGTGCCCTTCTGCACACCACTGCTGTAAGTGTGGTTACTTGAATTACTGTTGCCATCCTGTCAGCATGAGCCAGTCCGGCCATTCTTCTCTGACCTCTCTCATTAACGAGGAGTTTCCACCCATAGAACTGCTGTTCGCTGGATTCACTGGGTTTTTTCTGTTTGCTTGTTTTTCACACCATTCTCTGTAAACACTAGAACCTGTTATGCATGAAACCCCAGGAAATCAGAAGTCTCTGAGATACTCAAACCACCCCGTCTGACACCAACAAACATTCCATGGTCAAAGTCACTTAGATCACATTTCTTGCACATTCTGATGTTTGGTCTGAACAACAACTGGTCCTCTTGACCTTGCCTGTATGCTTTTAGGCATTGAGTTGCTGCAATATGATTGGTTGATTGGATATTTGTATCAACAAATAGGTGGCCACTGTGTGTAGAAGCCTAAACTAAACAATAAAAAGAATGCACCATTTCCCATATTACTAATAACATGTCCAGCATCTCCAGCCCAATTTGTATCAATCTATGGGTCCCACAGTGGCCTCATCAACTACCTTGGAACTGGAAATTCTCAGCCATGAGTGACTGTCCAAGGAGAAAAATGATTGTTCTGAAATAGCTTGCCTAGAGACAGCTAGTTTTTGAGTCCCCCCCCCCCCACCTTTTCCTTCTCCCTGGGCCTCCTGTCCCATGATCCTCTCATATCCCTTTTGCCAATCACCTGTCCAGCTCTTGGTTTCATCCCTCCCCCTCCTGTCTTCTCCTATCATTTCGGATCTACCCCTCCCCCTCCCACTTTTAAATCTCTTACTAGTTCTTCTTTCAGTTAGTCCTGACGAAGGGTCTCAGCCTGAAACGTCGACTGTACCTCTTCCTAGAGATGCTGCCTGGCCTGCTGCGTTCACCAGCAACTTTGATGTGTGTTGCTTGAATTTCCAGCATCTGCAGAATTCCTCATGTTTTAGTTTTTGAGTTTGTTTTTAGTCCGGCTTTCTAGTACCATAACCTTCCATATATCATCTGCTGCAGCCATTTGTTGAAATCTCATAGAATGAACAGAACTGGATGAAGACTGGGTTCTCTAATAGTGTATAAAGTCTGTCCTATCCTGCTGTATGCAGACATGAACAGCTTTTGTCGGCAGTTGCAAATGCAATCGAGTATTGTACAACCAATATTCTCTCTTCTGACCTTGTGATAAAAGGACGGTCATTGAAACAGTTGAATATGGTTTGGCCTGGGAGTCTGCCCTGAAGAACTCATGCAGTCATGTCTAGGGACTGGGATGATGGACCTCCACAATCACAACCTTTGTGAAATCTTGAAAAAGCCCTTTTCTGCTGAAGTTTTGAAAGAGTATGATGAAAGCTACACCGAAAATTGTGCATAGTTGGGAGGGTAAGCAACACAACTTCCTTACTGTTTGACACAGAATGGTATCATATAATAATGAATAATATCTCATTCCTGGCCTCTTCTGTTGCCAATCTGAAGCTATCAGAGGCTGTCATGCAGTGCATAGTGATGACGGAATCTCCTTGAACATCCCCAACTTTAATGACAGTGGATGGTCAAAGATGGGGGAATTAAACCTTCAAGTCCTAAGTGGATCAAGGCACAAAAATCTGGAGGTTCATGCAGCCTCTAGGGGGGGGGATGGGCTGTTGAATTTTTTTCAGATATATAAAAAGTAAAAAGAGACAAGAGTCGATAATAGGCCACTGGAAAATGACGCTGGAGAGATAGTAGCAGGGGACAAGGCAAATGAATAAGTATTTTGCAACAGTCTTCACTGTGGAAGGTGCTAGTTGTATGCTAGAGGATCGAGAGTGTCAGGGGACAGATGTGAATGCAGTTGCTATTACTAGGGAGATGGTGCTTGGGAAACTGAATGGTCTGAAGGTGGATGTCAGCTGGACCAGATGGACTACACCCCAGAGTTCTGAAATAGCTAAAGGGATTGTGGAGCCATTAGTAATGATCTTTCAAGAATCAATAGATTCCATCATGGTGCTGGAGGACTGGAAAATTGCAAATATCACACACTCTTCAAGAAGACAGAGAAGAAAGGAAAGGAAGGCAGCATATTGTCCTCAAGTGAAAATCTTACCTGACAAATCTGTTGGAATTATTTGAAGAAATAGCAAACAAGACAGGGAAAGGAAAATCAATCGATATTGTGTACTTGAATTTTCAGAAGGTCTTTGACAAGGTGCCTCACAAGGGGCTGCTAAACAAGATGAGATCGCAGGGTACTACACGAAAGATAGTAGCATGGATAGAGCATTGGCTGATTGGCAGGAGGCAAAGAGTGGGAATAATGGAGTCCTTTTTGGATTGGCTCCTGGTGACTAGTGGTGTTCCACAAGGGGTCTGTGTTGAGACCGCTTCTTTTTAAGTTCTATGTCTACGCTTTGAATGATGAAATTGTTGGCTTTGTGGCCATGATTGTGAATGATACAAAAGGTAGGTGGAGGGGCAGGCAGTGTTGAGGAAGTGGAGAGGCTACAAGAGGACTTAGACAGATTAGGACCAAGAGCAAAGAGATGGAAGATGGACAGTGTTGGGCAGTAGATGGTCATGCACTATTTTCTAAATAGGAGAAAATTCAAAAAAGACCGAGGTGCAAGAGGATTTGGGAGTACTCATGCAGGATTCCCTAAACATTAATTTCCAGGATGAATTGGTGGTGAGAAAGGCAAATGCAATGTTAGCATTCGTTTCAAGAGGGCTAGTGTATAAAAGCAAGGATGTAATGCTGAGGCTATATAAGGCACAGGTGAGGCCTCACTTGGAGTATTATGAGCAGTTTTGGCCCCCTTACCTAAAAAACAGATGTGCTAACATTGGAGAGGTTTCAGAAGAGATTCACAGCAATAAAAAAGGGTTATCATTTGAGCAGTGATTGAAGGCTCTGGACCTGTACCCAATGGAATTTAGAAGAATTGGGAGGAGGTGTCTCACTGAAACCTATCGAATGTTGAAGGTCAAGATAGAATGGGCATGAAGAAGATGTTTCCTTTGGTGGGGGATTCTAAGACCAGAGCACACAGCCTCAAAATAGAGGGACGTCCATTTAGAACAGAATTGGGAGGAATGTCTTTAGCTAAGAGGTGGTAAACAGCAGAATTCATTACTACAGGTGGCTGTGGAGGCCAAGTCATTGGATGCATTTAAGGCAGAGGTTGACAGGATCTTGTTTAGTCAGGGTGTGAAAGGTTATGGGGAGAAGGCAGAAATGGACGATGATGAAATTGCAGAGCAGACTCGATGGGACAAATGGCTTAATTCTTCTCCTATGCCTTATGGTCTTATGGATGTTGCAGGTTAATCATCTGAGCTGATGATTCCCAATTAATGGTCTCAATCTAAAACGTCCACTGTCCATCACAAAAAAAACTTGTGTTCAGCCAATTTGACTCACTGTCAAAAATGGCTGACGGCACTGGATACAACAAAGGTTATGGAACCAGACAATATCCCAGATGTACTACAGAAAACCTACGCTTGAAAGTATCCTTGTCTAGCGATTGTAGGACAGTTCTACTTTTCCTTCTCCGTTTTCTTTACGTATTGGCATTAAACGGAATTTCAAAGCTGCATCGGCCTTCTTCCCTCTTAATAGGCAGAAGCACGCGTACTTGAAGGATGAGAGTGCTAGTGCGGACAAGAAGGAAAGGTATTCAACTTCCTGATTTAGAGTGAGGAATATTTACTGACTGACATTAAAGTGTTTGATGTCAGTCGGTAAATACTTAAAGCATTTTTGTGTCTGAATTGTCTGGCGATTTGCTATGAGTATTTCAAATGGTAGCTATCAAGTAGTCGGGTTGTGTATTAAACTTTATTTCACCTCTCACCCCCTCAGTTCACCTAATTTAATCTCTCGGGTTTGAAGGAGACAGTGTGACCCTCTCAGTTGGCATTGCTACCAGGATCTAACTTTACACAGTGGAGGACCTCGTGACCTGGTCCACAACAAGCCTCACCCCGGCCCACAACAAGCCTCACCCCCCCCCCCCCCCAACCCAACCTTTATCGTGGGAACGCTCTACTGGTAACTCCGGCCCGACGGGCTGGCTGTGAAATGCCGCACAGGTTGATGGAAGGTGCTCTCAATCCTTCAACTTGTGATCACGGAGTTTAGAGCCGATGACTATCAATTACACTTTTGCCTGCTGTCTACAACTGAGCGGTAATCCGAGATTCTAATGTGTAACTATTTTTAATATTGTAGCAACATGGCTCACGTATCCTTCCATATATAAACTGATTGATGATGCTGCTAAATTTGGCTGGGGTGATTTTTAACCCCTAGGAGTCCATAGATTTATCAGGCAAAATTACATGTACTCAAAGTAAAAGTGACAATTTAAAAGCAAATTGTGCAGCACTATAACTGGAAAAAATGTTTCAAACAATTCCAGCAAATCACCTGGAGGATGTTTTCAGTATAGCAATGACATATGGAGACAATATGATATATGGAAAAAATATGACATTGTTTCTTCGCTTCTGGCTTCTTGTTTGCATGTCCGATTTTGTGTAGCTGTGGTGCTAACTACCTTGTTGACAGGGGTCCAGGGGATGGTACAACTCTCTGCAGGTGTATATCTGGAGAATCAGAGTGAGGGTTCATGGCTGAATTTCTTGCCTTCAAATACTTTGAAAGGCAGATTTGATAACCGGGTGCCTGCAAGGCCAGTCAGTTACTGCTGAAACCGGTCAGGAAGTATACGGGGGAAAAAAATCATCTGGGAATTCCCGCTCAATCTTCAGAGATTCCCCATTGTTACCAGCGCTCTCATACTAGAGAATCACATTTCAGCCAGCCTGTGAAACGTTATGGAGATTTTAGTACTAAGTGAAATAAAATAAACCACTCGGCATAATAAACAGATGCTCTCTCTGTCGGGGTGGGGGGGGGGGGTGCGCTTTAATGGCATCGGAGGGTTTACCTCAGCGCAGAAGGGTACCGACTGACTGGAATGTCAGAAAGAGCTTTCGTCTTAAACCCATCACCGGTTCCTTCCCTATCCCTATTCACTTTCCTCTACACTTTTAAGGCTTTCAGTCTCTCTGTATTTACTCCAAGTACAGCCTCTCCTTAAACAAAACCTCGGCCCCCTTCCTCTGGTGTGATGGTCGCTTTAAAGTGGTAACAATCAGTGACATCATTGAAGAGTAGAATTACTCCAGCAAAATCTCTAAAGGTTGGTCATCCCATCACTGATTTCCTCTTCCATTATCTTTGCCGACGAAAGTATGAAAGAGAAAAAAGGACTGGCGAGCAAGGTAGCGGGATGAAATACGACGTGGCAGTTCGATGGTCACTAGGACCCGCTAAGAACCTGCTGCAGCCACTGATTCTGGCACAAGTTACTTCCTCGACACACAGCTCTAACCGGACGCACCCTCGGACTTGGCTTTCGTTGCCGTCAGATCTGTAGTTTGATTCTATGCCGTAGTTTTTTTTTAATATATGAAGGGACGAAAGAGAACCTGGCCCGTAAGCGGGAAATTCGGGGGGGGGGGGTATTTTCCCCATTAAACAGAGCAACTCTCGCCTGACGTGCCCGTTCCCCGGATCTGCTATTTCTGACTGTCTCCAACCTCCTTACCACTCTCCCGAATCCGAGTGCGCGATCGTACCAGGATGGACGGCGAAAACTCAACTTTGTGGGAAACGCTGATGTACGCTCCCCACTCCTGCGGCGGCTGGAAGCCCAGCGTGGAAGGCTCTATCTACCACCTAGCCAACATCTTCTTTGCTTTAGGTTACATGGGCGGCAGCGGCCTCGTTGGCCTTCTCTATATCAATCTTTTCTTGTGCTCTGCTTTCCTCTGCACTTCCATCTGGGCGTGGACGGACGTGTGCGCCGCTGATATCTTTTCCTGGAATTTCGCCCTGGTGGTCATCTCCGCTATACAGATCATCCACGTCGCCTATCAGCTCCGCAGCGTCTCGTTCCAGGAAGATTTACAGAACCTGTACTGCGCTATTTTCCAACCGCTCGGGATCCCTTTGACTGTCTACAAGAAGTTGGTTACCTGTTGTAATGTGGTCTCTTTGGAAAAGGATCACTGCTACGCCATGGAAGGCAAAACTCCAATCGAAAGGCTGTCTCTCCTCTTGTCGGGAAGGTAAGTAGGTGACCGAGTTATTCCGCGAGTCCTTGACGGAGAGTTTTAAAGCTGTTGCTTGCTGGTACTTCTTCCGACAGGGTGAAGCAAAACCGCGATTCGATTAGGCTAGGTGTGAATTCGTGGCGAATATTGGTTACTTTCCACTTAACAATGTATGCATTGCGAATAAATGACCGTTAAACTCTGGAAGACACCTCCCAAAATATTAGGTCACGGGCAGTCTGATTAAATAGGCATCCGCTGCAACTTTGTTCCCGATATTCTTTGTTTAATCGCATCGCAGCCCTCGTTCGAGTTATATACCAAGAGCCTGCGCTGGGCTGGTGTCTCCGAAAGAAACAATGTAGATCGGCAGCTCCTCAGTATGTCATAAAGTATCTAGCAGACAAGAGGGTGTAGACTCTAGAGATAAGGGCACTAAAGCAGTCCCTGCCTCCCGTCGGGTACCGATTTGCACAAATCTCATTTTCCAGTGCTCTAGCTGCAGTATGTGCTTTTCTCAGGGGTTAAGAGATTTTGAGTGATTTACTTGACACTCGTTTGCCATGCAGGGCATCTATCTGACTTGCCGAGCAGTTTAGCAATTACGCATCGATTTCAGATGTCGAGCATCCTCCGTTGTTTGCTTCTGCATCGATCCCTGCCACTAAATAATCATCTCGCTTCATTCATTTTTTTCTTCGGCAGGATTCGGGTGACGGTGGACGGAGAGTTTTTGCATTACATTTTTCCATATCAGTTTCTGGATTCCCCGGAATGGGATTCACTCAGGCCATCGGAGAATGGGATATTCCAGGTAAAATGAGAATCTTAGATTCAGCGAGCAAAAATCATCTTTAGGGTGCCCGGCCACCATATACAACATAATACGTCCACAGAATCTATGGGAGTGTTAGTTAACCCCCATTTTATTCATTCTTCTGTTCGCTTCGTCCTCCTTTTCCTGGTACAACCATTGGGAGGTGGGGATTTCTTATTGTCACGGGAATGACTCTTTTCAGAGCAATAGATTAGGAATATAAATTGCACCAACCTATACAGATGGTACTTTGAGAGTATATTCAATTGGTATTGGCTCGAAGCGCGTGTTTTCCGCCCCTCTGCTTAGGACCGCAGTAAGTGTTTCAGAAGAGATATCCATTAAAAGTTACGAAATCATTATTTACCAACAATTTTATTATTTCCTTAGACCGAAAGAGCACGCTTGCTCTCTCCCAGTACCTCAGCCGCGCAGTCCCAAACGATCGAATTTAGCCCCCCCCCCCACCCCTCTGAATTAAGCTGGAGGTGCCGTTGTTCACATTTTAAAAAATATTTTAACAATTAAATGTTCCCCCCTGTCAACCATATTCTGTAATAGGTTCTTGCTGGTATCGCAGCAAGCACGGCCATTTGCTAGAGTTGAGTGAAAGCAAATGCAAGAGTTTCAACAGGTTTGTTTAAGGGACTTCGCCTGAAAGGTCAGCTGTTGCCCTCTCCGCCGGCGCTGAGTGTTTTCAGCAACTTTGTATTTCAGATCTCCGGTATTTGGTGATGTTGATGGTCTGGGTGCGGGTGACAGTGGCTTTGGAGCGCGGGTCAGTTGAATCACTCGCGTCGTTGATAGAGCATATCTGTATTTGCCCCCTTCTCCAGGTGACGCTTACAGCCGAGACTGACTGTCGCTTCGCCGCCTGGAGGAGAAAGAAACTCTACCTGTTATTCGCCCATCACCGCCGCATTTCCAGACTGTTTTCTGTCTTAATTGGAAAAGATATTGCGGACAAACTGCACTCACTCAACGACAAAGTCTGTGTCAGCAGCGGATTCCGCTACGACATCAGGTTGCCCAGCTTCTATCACTTGGCAGCGCCTATGAGCCGTCTGTCCCAGAGGAACTCGAGGCGCCCGAAGTTATGAGCTTCGTTCCCCGAGTGGATGGTTGGCGGGACCCAGCCCGGGAACTCCTACATCAGTGCGAGCAGCGAGAAGGCAAGGCGAGCCCCGAACCCTCTGCTCCCGGTGGAACTGGGAGCGGAACCCAGTCAGCGGTGGTTCCGAGCTGCTTAGAGTGTTTGCGTTTGGCGTCGCCTATCGTTTCCCTGCTGACTTTTTTTTCGCAATATGTACGGGGGAGATGGTTTGTGGCGGTAGCGAGGGAGAGAGGTGGCGGGATGGGGGGAAGGGGAGAGGTGGTAATTTATAAGATAAGACTGCAGGAGATCAGAAATATCCCAAATCAGGAGCGGTGATTCGGTGCACACTGCCAATCCTGCAATGATTTACTATTACTCGGGATGGGGGAAAAAGGTGTTACCGCTAATTTCTACAAAACACTTTTGTTTTCGAAAGGAAATGCAAGGGGTAAAGTTGAACGGTCCCCAGCTCCCGCAATCTCTTGTAGAGGAGGCACCCATTTACCCCGAATGTTGCAGGAGACACTGCAAGGTATGAAGGCAGGAAGCGCCGCTGACCGGTTCTCCCCCGCACCGGTAGCTTTCCGCTCTGCCTTCTACGGCGAATACGGCCTCTGGAAGGCGAGGCGAGGATGCGCAGTTACTGGGCACTCAAGTAAAGCCCACGATCCCTGGCAGGACCAGTATGGTGAAAGGTGGAAGTTCAGGGCTTTCGCATTGCGATGCTACCACACGGAGGCAGTACAGCGCGGGATAAGGCCCTTCGGACCACAATGTCTGTGCTCGACCACGATGGCAACTTAAACTCAATCATGCCTGCACACGATCCACATCCCTCCATTCCCTGAATATGTCCCATGTCTATCTAGGAACCTCTCAAACGCCACATTCATCTCTGCTTCCTCCCTTGGCAGCCGGTGTCAGGTACATCGCACTTTGTGTGTTCACGGTCCTAATGTGTCCGCCCCATTCTTCCTGAGAGTGCATTTTTTTTAATTTTGGAAAAAGTGAACCCGCTACTTGACTCCATCTTCCTCGTGATCTACTTCCTTAGAAAGTCAAATGGTTAAAAACCCATTTGCAATGAATGTATTAGAGAGTTACAATAGGTAACGAGCAGAAGTTAACGAGATGACGCGCTTGTTCAGTTGCAATCAATAACTCAGAATTATAAAGAAAGTGTGTCTAGTGTCATTGTAATACAATATATTCATTGTCGGAAATCTAAAGTAATCTGTGTAATTTGAGTTTCCAGCTAATCTTTGATGAATAAAGAGGTGTTGGGTTTCTATGTTGCATCTTTCAGCACAGGTTATAAATCTCTGTCTGTTGGCTGTCAATGTCAGTAAACAGTGTTAAATAACGATAAATAATTTGCTCCCGGTGACGGAAAGTCATCGACGTAAGCTCAAGACCTGCTTGTCTAAAAACAAGTTAAAGGTCCTTCATACGTTGTTTTCCCAAAACTTTGATGGGGTGTCACGTGCCTTGCAGCGCGGGTTCAAATCTGTTCGTGCATCCTCCCAGTGTCGCAGTGACTCCCACGTCCTAAAGATGTGCTGGGATTTTAATTAGATGCTGTGATTTACTCACTAGTGCAGGTTATCGCCACAAGGAAGTGGATGCGTGTACGTGTGAGAGGAAATAGCGAGAGTTTCGGGAAACATGGAGAGCGGGAATGGGGTGGCTCCATGGACTTAACAGTCATTGTAAGACAAAGTTCTGGGGTTTAGTTACAGGACTAGTGCATTCTTCCGGATGGGAATCATTTTGACCAGAAGCTGCATTTACCCAAATACAGTGAAATCAAAATTAAAGAGGTTGTGATGGGAAGACAGGAGGGTATCATGGGCCAGGAAATATCTATCTTGGAATCACGTTTTTAAAACACCCAGATCCAGCAAAAGGGAGAGGCCCACTGTAGTACAACCATTGAATGGTAGATGTTGGGGGGGGGGGAGTCATATTAGTGAATATATCGTAAGAATTGGGTACAATACAATGATGAGGTGAAAGTGCGTGAAATGTTTATGGTAGCACAGCGGTGTAGTTCATTGAGCCACCATTTTGTAGAATCAACCCTGACCTAGGGCGCTGTAGATGCAGATTGCACGTTCTCCCAGATCCCAAAGGCGTTTGGGTCTTTATGTTAATTGGCTACCGTAAATTGCTCTTGGTGCCTAGGTGAGTGGAAGAATTTGAAGAGTGTGGGAGAATGTGGAGCGAATTTTTTAATAGGATTAATGTAGGATTAGAGTAAATGGGTCAGCATGGTCTCAGTGCGATGAAGGTAATGGCGATGACGATGTTGCACCCCTCCAGATTTAACCACAGGAGAAACCCTCTAAGGTGAGTACTCACCAAGCAAGTAGGATGACAAGAGGACATGGTTGTTAGAATGGAGCTGGCTTGCTCCAATTTTAGAGAGTATTCGAGATACTGCACCTGGACCACTGTGTACATTTCTAATGCCCCCACCCAAGAAGGAGTTTAATTGTGACAGAGGAAGTGCAGTTAAAGTTCTCTTGATTAATTCCTGGTATAGAAGATTGGAATAAGACAGACCAGGCTTACACTGTTAAAAGTGCAGAAGAATGAGAAATGATCTCATTGAAACATGCAAAACTGTGATAAAGCCTCACAGAGTAGGTATTTCCCCTGGTTAGATGCCTAGAACCAACAGTTATAGTCTCTGAATAACGGATTGGTCAATCAGGACTGAGATCTTCTGTGGATCATTGGGCTCTCTTCTGGGGAAGGTATGACCAGTACAAAAACGATAGTTACGCCTGAACCCGAGAGGGACAAATGTCTTGGTGAACAGATTTGGTAGAACTGTTAGGAAGGGTTGAAACTAGTTTGGCTGAGGGAAGAGAATCAGAGAGATAGGTCAGAGAATGTGACAGTTCATGCATGGGTAGATGTAGCTTGTAGAATGAGGAAGGATATACAGTCAATAGCACAAAGTTGCACTCAGTGGGATGGGTTGAAGTGTACTCTGTCTATTTTAATGCAAGAAGTATGAAGAACAAGGGTAATGATTTAGAGCATGGGTCAGTACATGGAACTGCAATGTCATTGCCATTTACAGAGACTTGGCTGTCCCCAGGGCAAGAATGGCTGCTGGATGCTCCAGGATTTAGATGTTTCAAAAATGACAGGGGGAGGGAGTTAAAGAGGTGGGGAGGGGTTGCATTGCTTATCACAGTTGCAGAAAGGGACAGCTTCAAGGAGAGATTGTCTATCAGAGTCGATGTGGGTGAAAGTCAGAAACTGGAAGGGAATAATCACTCTTTTAGGAGTGTTCTATTGACCCCTCCCCCAGTAGCAACAGAAGTACTGTGGAAAGATTGGGGGGGCAGATTTTGGAAATATGCAATAATAACAGGGTTGTTATGGCTGACTTAAACTTCCCTATGATTGGCACCTCCTCAGGACTAAAGTATTAAGATGGGGCAGAATTTGTTAGGTGTGCCCAGAAAGGATTCTGGACATAATATAAAGACAGGATGACTAGAGTTGAGGCCATCCTGGATCTTGTGCTAGGCAATGGACCAGGTCAGGTGTCAGATATTTTGGCGGAGGAGCATTTCAAAGATAATGACTTTTTCTATGGTCTAACATTCACTACAAGAGGGTAGTGAATCTTCAAATTGTCCACTTAAGGTGACCATAGTGTCAGTCATTGTGTACAGTCAAGACAGAGATTGATAGACTCGTAGTTACTAAAAAAAAAGTGAAAGGATGTGTGGTTAGTGCAAGCAAGTGACACTGAGTTATGCTCTTACACAACGGCAGAGCAGGACTGAACAGCTCACTGGCCATCTCCTGCTCCTCTTTCAGATTCTTTAAAAAAACGTTGCAGTCAGGAGAGAATTAAAGCTAGAGTGAGCAAGGGCTTGCCAATAATAATAATTTTCCTGTTACCAGAGAAATAAGCACAGGTCTTCAGAACTTGGCCGGATGCTTTCTGTGGGTTCACCATCCTGAAGGATGCTCTCATGTTGGCTTGAACATCTTGGGAAGTTCTGGACCTCACACAAAATTTTCAGAAACAAGAGCAAATCCACAGAATGTTAGTTTCATGGATAATTCACAACGCGGAAGACTGGTTGATCCAATGTGCCTATGCTAGTCAAAATAAAATGTTACTCAAGCAAATCCTTCCTTCCTGCACTAGACTCCTAACCTGAAAAAATTCTGCCTTTTTCATTTTTATCATCCATCTGTGTAGAATTCCATCCCCTCCCCTGTGACCTCTGTAATCCTTCTACAGTTGAAATCTATGCACTTAATTTCTGACCCTTCGGCAAATTTACTTTATCTGGGAATTTTGATAATTAGCAATGGAGATCCTGGGTTGATTTCAGAGTGATTGTTTAATCCATTTCATCAGTTCTGTTAGTGGGTGAGAAAGGCTCAATGGGATAACAGAATGGTGCCACAATTCCAGAGACATAATACAATGACATTCTGGAACAAACAGGAATAAGGTGTGTCCTAAACTAGTCCTTGGGCCGCTTAGTGATTCTGGTGATAGGCTGGGACAATCTTGAAAGAAGCAATCAGCATAGATGAGTAGATGGTGATGGAAGATAAATTGCAAGGTGCAGCAGCATGGAAAATTGCCCAGGTAGGTCCTTTCAACAAGAGGAAAACATATCCAATACGGCTAATTATAGCCAATTGATTTACTCTCAGTTATCAACAAGCTATGGAAAAGATGCAGTTGATAGTATATCAGGCAGCACTTACTCACCAATAACTTACTTACCGATGCCCAGTTTAAGCTTAGCCAAGATCACTTGGCTCCAGATCTCATAGCCTTGGACCAAAGAGCTGAATTCCAGGGGTGAGGTGAGACTAACTGCTTTTCACACGAAGGTAGCATTTGATTGAGCAAAAGGCAAATGGCTGGAATTACACAGTGGGTCAAGCAGCATTTATGAAGGCAAAGGGCAGGATCCTACGTCAGGTCTTTGCATCAGATACTGCATCTGAATTGGTACTGGTATTGCTTTATTATTGTCACATGTTCCAAGATTCGGGGAGAAGCTTATCATGCATATTGTTCATACAGGACAAATCATTACACAGTTCATTGACCTGGAATAAGATAAAACAATCACAATGCAGAATAAAGTGTAAAAGCTACCAAAAAGTGTGCAAGTAAATGACAAAGTTCAATATCATTATGAGGCTAAGAGTCCATCTTATTGCACAAGAGTGTGATAACAGTGGGGCAGAAGCTGGCCTTGAGCCTGGTGGGATGTGATTTTGGGGTTTTGTATCTTCTGCCTGATGGGAGAAGGGAGAAAAGAACATGTTTAGAGTGGGTGGGGTCTTTGATTATGCTGACTGTTTTACTGAGGCAGCAAGAAGTCTAGACAGAGTCTACAGAGGGGAGGCTGATTCCTGTGATGTGCTGAGCTTTGCCCAGAACTCTCTGCAGTTTCTTGCAGTGACATGTAGAGCAGTGCCGTACCAAGCCATTACGTATCTGGACAGAATGCTTTCTATGGTGCATCAATAACAATTCATAAGACTTGTAGGAGACATGCCAAATTTCTTTCCCCTTCTGAGGAAGTAGCATTGTTGGTGAGGTTTCTTGGCCATGACATCAATATGGTTGGACCAGGACAAACTATTGGTGATGTTCACTCCTAGAAACTTGAAGCTCTCAACTTCTCTCAGCCTCAACACATTGATGTAGACAGGAGCATGTGCACCATCCCCGCTTTCTGAAGTCAATGACCAGCTCTTTTGTTAACATTGAGAGAAAGGTTGTTGTCACGACACCATGTTGCTAAGCTCTCTATCTCCTTCCCACACACTAACTTATGGTTATGTCGGATGCGGCCCACCACAGATCGTATCACCTGTTAAATTTTAGACACAGTTGGTACAGATTCTAGCCATGCAGTCATGCATGCACATGTGGTTGAGTAGGGGACTGAGGACTGTTAGGTACTTCATGGATGTCTTGTGATTGTCTTATGACCATGATGTAATTGAGTAGCTGATGAGCATGATGTAATGGTCTTGTGGAGGTCACATGATGTAATTTTCCCGCCAATGTACGGTCACGTGATGACATGTTCACCACGGGTATAAAAGGGAGACCCCTGGTGATGCAGTTAGGTTTTCAATTTAGTTTTGTGTTAGATACTCCATTTTGCTGCGTATTCGGTTTATGATGCCGTTTTGTTTTAAAGTGGAGTTCTACTTTCTATTGTAAGTAGTATTGGAGAGTGAAGACCTTACCAAAGTACAGGAATTTGCCGAGTCGAGTAAAGCTGATATCGTTTGACGGTTTTGGAGAGGATTGACCTTTATTGGATCTTCGTTCAAGAAAAAGTGACCTGCAACTGAGCTATCCCCTGCTAAAGTAAGAAGGATAGTGCAGTGTCTATTCTCCAGAGGAAAAGGTCAGATCCTTTAAACCGTTTTATTTCCGTCATTGTGAATCCTGCAGACAAGGCAGGTTCTGGCTGGGATCAGCAGTAACGTTACGTCTTTGAGGAATTCTTTATTTCAGGAAAGACTCTCCTAATTGACTGTATAAATCTCTTGGACTTTCGAATTTACTATTCTAAGAACTGTGTTCGAATTTACCACTTTAAGAACTGTTTTCGCATTTACCCTTTTAAGAACTGTTCCAGAGTTGCCGTATAGCAATTAACCTCCGGTTAAGTCAGTCGCTTAAATACATTTCGCTTTTTTTTTGAGCAGAGTTTAATAAATGTTTGTTTGTTTTTTATAAAACCTAACTTGTTTCTATATTCATTGATGCCGGTCACGTGATAGGACACAACCTTGAGACGTACCAGAGTTTAGAATAATTGTGACGGAGGAATTGCTTCCTGTCCTTACTGATTATGCAATGTCTTATGAGTTCTTCCAGAAGTTTCTTTTTAGCTCCTGAAATCTGCAATCTCTATTGTCCCACCAAGGAGTCCTTGTAAAACTGAAGATATTGAGCAACAAGGAGAAAACAACAGTATTTGGAGACCTAACTTGCACAAATCAATGTTATGACTGTTGATGGTTAATTAATCCAGCTCAGGGACATTACTGCAGAAATTCTTCAGGTTTCACAAATAATTCCACAATATGAAATTCCATTCAAATTCCTTCGCACTTGATGTAGTCCATTAGTGCACGCAGGATCTAGTGCACCCACATCAATAAGTGGCAAGCAATGTTCAAGATACAAAGACACAAAGGTTAGCCTAACGTCGGTGGTGGGGAAACTGCTGGAGTCAGTTATCAAGGATGTGATAACAGCACATTTGGAAAGCGGCGAAATGATCGGACAAAGTCAGCATGGATTTGTGAAAGGAAAATCATGTCTGACGAATCTCATAGAATTTTTTGAGGATGTAACTAGTAGAGTGGATAGGGGAGAACCAGTGGATGTGGTATATTTGGATTTTCAAAAGGCTTTTGACAAAGTCCCACACAGGAGATTAGTGTGCAAACTTAAAGCACACGGTATTGGGGGTAAGGTATTGGTGTGGGTGGAGAATTGGTTGGCAGACAGGAAGCAAAGAGTGGGAATAAACGGGACCTTTTCAGAATGGCAGGCGGTGACTAGTGGGGTACTGCAAGGCTCAGTGCTGGGACCCCAGTTGTTTACAATATATATTAATGACTTGGATGAGGGAATTAAATGCAGCATCTCCAAGTTTGCGGATGACACGAAGCTGGGTGGCAGTGTTAACTGTGAGGAGGATGCTAAGAGGATGCAGCGTGACTTGGATAGGTTGGGTGAGTGGGCAAATTCATGGCAGATGCAATTTAATGTGGATAAATGTGAAGTTATCCACTTTGGTGGCAAAAATAGGAAAACAGGTTATTATCTGAATAGTGGCCGGCCGATTAGGAAAAGGGGAGGTGCAACGAGACCTGGGTGTCATTATACACCAGTCATTGAAAGTGGGCATGCAGGTACAGCAGGCGGTGAAAAAGGCGAATGGTATGCTGGCATTTATAGCGAGAGGATTCGAGTACAGGAGCAGGGAGGTACTACTGCAGTTGTACAAGGCCTTGGTGAGACCACACCTGGAGTATTGTGTGCAGTTTTGGTCCCCTAATCTGAGGCAAGACATCCTTGCTATAGTGGGAGTACAAAGAAGGTTCACCAGATTGATTCCTGGGATGGCAGGACTTTCATATGAAGAAAGACTGGATGAACTGGGCTTGTACTCGTTGGAATTTAGAAGATTGAGCGGGGATCTGATTGAAACGTATAAGATCCTAAAGGGATTGGACAGGCTAGATGCAGGAAGATTGTTCCCGATGTTGGGGAAGTCCAGAACGAGGGGCCACAGTTTGAGGATAGAGGGGAAGCCTTTTAGGACCGAGATTAGGAAAAACTTCTTCACACAGAGAGTGGTGAATCTGTGGAATTCTCTGCCACAGGAAACAGTTGAGGCCAGTTCATTGGCTATATTTAAGAGGGAGTTAGATATGGCCCTTGTGGCTACGGGGGTCAGGGGGTATGGAGGGAAGGCTGGGGCGGGGTTCTGAGTTGGATGATCAGCCATGATCATAATAAATGGCGGTGCAGGCTTGAAGGGCCGAATGGCCTACTCCTGCACCTATTTTCTATGTTTCTATGTTTCTATACCAAATGATGACCATCTCCAGCAAGAGAAAGTCTAACCCTGCCCATGACATTCAATAGTATTACCAGTAGCAATTCCCCCACCATTAATATCCTGAAGACCATCACTGAGTTGAAGGTCAACTGTATCTGCCACATAAATACTATAGCTACAAGCAATGTTCCCTCTAAGGTGTACACACACACATACACACACGTTTTTTGCTACTAGGACACAAACTGTGCACGGAAGGTTGTCCCCCCGACCTCATTGGCTTGTAAAGTATATTTCATGATTGTACACATCATATTTCCTTTTCCGCTTTCTGATGCAGATGACTTTGACAACATGGAGTTTGTGATGACTTGTCAGCAGATTTTAGAACTGGCTTAATTATACTGTTTTTATTGAAGAAATTATTCTGTGTGCACCTGTTGTCACTGGGCAAAAAACTGCACAGCACAAGATTTTTGCGTACACTGGTCTTTACAAATTAGAGAGAACATTAGCTACAAGAACAATTTGGATATTCTGCTGTGAATGACACTCCCAATGCTTTATGGATGGCATCCGTTAGTCTTGTGAGACCGTGGATCTGCGCCTGGAAAGTCTTGCTTCAGTCTCTCCAGGGTGCAGGCCTGGGCAAGGTTGTATGAAAGACTGGCAGTTTCCCAAGCAGCAAGTCTCCACTCCCTATGCCACCGATGTTGTCCAAGGGAAGGGCAAGGGCCAATACAGCTTGGCACCAGTGATGTTGCAGGAGTTGCCAGAACGAGACTGAAAGCAATGTCGGACTGCCTTAGGGACTCCAGCTCCGGATTTATCCTCAGGGTTTACTCCCGAAGCCTTTCCCATGAGTGTGTATGGCCGCAAGGCAGCGGAGGTTTGAAATCAGAGATTTCCCTCTCTTAGATGGACTGCCTTCCCAGGCTGACGAGCTCATCTACCAAAAACACTAGTTTTAAGGCGCCAGTACCCGCCTTCGCCCCTTCTCCTGTCAGTAGAAATAGTTCCACTGGGCTTAGAGGCTAAGCTACATGAGAAGGCCAGGAGTTGGACTTGGTTGTCAGAGGCTATTTGAGGTGCATGCCATGAGGAGCACTTTTAGGTAGTGGGAGCTTGTCCCTACTACCACTCTTTGGTTTGAATGCTCCAACATCAGTTGTAAGACATAAGTCAGGAAAGCATTGCTATGGTCCGGTCCATGAAATCCGCATTCCGGTTCACAGTCTGGTCCATGTTCCTTATTCCAGGTTTTCCGGTTTTCCCCAGTTTCTGTTGAGGCAGCTGATTCTCGTTTGTGCTGGCTTTATAAATAGCTTCAGGATTCAGCCTCTGGCTGCTGGATTGTTCCTGTCCAGACCCCCTGTCTGAATCCCTTCCCTTCGCCTTTCTCCCAGCACCTTGCACCCAGCCCAGCCTGCACCACTGTCAAGTTCCATTGCCGGAGCAAGATAAGATAAGGACCATCTGCTGCTACCTTGTGTTGGGAACCATCTTGTCGTATTCTGCATTCTGTGTATGAGTCCTGGCCCTACGTCTTGTTTCCAAGGAGGGGTCCCGGCTCTGCATTCCTGTCTCCCCCTCAACCTAGGCTCCATGTTCCTGTCTCCCCCTTGACCTAGGCTCTGCGTTCCTGTCTCCCCCTCGACCAAGTCAAGGCTTCAGGGTCCAGTCGTAGCCACGTCCAAGAACCTTGTCCCGTCCAAGCCAAGGCTTTGTGTTCTCATCCTGTCCATGTGCCTCATCCAGTCCTGTCTCCCAAGACCACCATCATGTCTTCGCCTAGTTCTGGAGTCCGAGTCCGAGTCAAGTCCCAGGTTCTGGGTCCTTGCCCAGTCTTTGACTCGGAGTCCATATCCAAGCCTTAAAGTACCCTCGCACCTCGAGGAACCCAAGCCTCATCATGTCTTCGCCTCGAGGAACTCGAGCCTCGTCATGTCTTCACCTAGATCCAGGGTCTGAACCCAAGCCAAGACCCAGGTTTCGAGTCCTTGTCCAGTCTCTGGCTCAGAGTCCTTGTCCAGACTCCTAGTTCCAAGTTCCAAGTTCCATGTTCTGGTTCCGCTATCCTAGTCAAGTCCTAGCCCAGGCCCTGAATCCTTGTCTTGTCCAGGGCCTGTGTCAATGTCCAGCGTCATTCCTTCCCCTCTTCCCTTGCTTCCTTGCAACGCCTAGTCCAGTTCCTAGTACTTCAGTGTCTGTGTCTTGCATTTGGGTCCGCCACCAGTACCCCACCCCACCCACTCAAAAGTACAAGAGCAGGAAGTCCATAGGACAACAGCACCTTCAGGTTCCCTTCCATGCCATGCACCATCCTCATTTCAAAATAGATCATCAGTCCTTCAGCATAACAGGGTCTAAATCTTGGAACACCCTACACAATAGTACCAAAGATGCTTCACTAGGAGAACTACAGCAGGTCATAAGTGTGGCTCATCACCATCTCTTTAAGGGCAAATAAAGAAAGGCTGGATCCTAAAAATGAATAGTATGGGACTTGATTGTCATCACTCAAGACAATGAGACTGCAGTTCTACTCCTGTCTGTGCAAAACAGATATTTGCAATGCATGCAGTACGACTTAATTTTTATAAATTCCCATATTTACATGCAACAAGTGACTTTGATAGTCCATAAAGGTCATTGGCGAGCCGGGTGTAGCATTATTCAGCTGCACAACAGGCCTCGGGAAGAAGTGGGTTTTCAGCCTCACTGCCTGGGTGAAGATGTTTCCGTATCTCCTACTAGGTGGCAGCAGATTAAACAGACAGTGTCCAGGATGGGATGGGTCTTTAATGACGTTACGAATGCACCATAGGCATCGAGAGTTGCAGATTGTCTCCAAGAACAGTGGTTGGGTCCCCGTGATGCACTGAGCTATCCTTATCACCAGTCCAGAGCTGCCTCATAACTTTGGAAATCAGTAAAATGTGAAATATCTCAGTTAGTTCATTGAACGGGTTCTGTGCCTCCTTTAAGGCCAGCTCACCGTGTTACTCAAGATTCATAACACTGGAGTTTAAGGTTGAAGATATACATTTCATTGTGATTCGTGTCCATGTTCCTCAAGGTGCAAATGGTTTCTGTAGGAGAATTGAATTTTTTTTCCCATTTTAAGACATCGGGGAAAGCAAAAGTCTTTCTGGATCACTATAATATGGTAAACTGGAGAGTCAAACATGCCTTTTCACAGTTTCTGAAAACTGGGTCATAGAGTCAAGATCAGTGATGTCATCTTTCCAATTCCTGCAATGACCTTTTACCGCTTAGTGTTGTCAGTGCGTGTCCATTGGGAAATTGGTTTGAGATTTCCCAACCATATTTTATTTTGGAGCCTTGAACCAAACAGGGAGATGTACATACATGCTATTTGCCTAGACTGGAGAAATGCAGCAAATAATCAGGCCTTTTGGCTCACTGAGTTTGTGCCAACCAGCAAGCACCCATTTTATTATCCACAACACAAGCCAATTTATTTCAGAATTATGAGACATTTCAATAATGTACATACAGCATATTAAAAACCAGCTGCTTTCCCCTAACCCCACTTTTTATTTATTCTGGCATCTTCCCCCTTCCTTCTCAGTCCTGATGAAGGGTCTCAGCCCGAAATGTTATTTCTATTTTTCTATAGATCCTGCCTGACCTGCTGAGTTCCTCTGACATTTTGTGTATGTTGCTTTGGATTTCCAATATCTGTAGACCACCTTGTATTTATAACTGGATGACGAATCACACAAGTATTAAGTGCAATTTATGTTATTTATATGTATTATGTTATAGTTGAACATTAGAGACAAACCATTAAACACCAGATGGATGAGCTCATTCATGGACAGTGTAGCACAAATATTCAAGGGAAACCAGAAATAATGAAGTAAATTTAGTTATTTACTTAAGATAAAATATTATCAGTATGATCTAATCTTGTTGTAATGTATAAAATACATAATAGTTTTTTGTGGTTACTGAACTCCTTCAGTATCTAGAAACTACCATCGCTGTGGTCATTGGCACAGAACCTTGAAAAAGTTGAGATTCCCACACCACTCAGCTGTAGCAATTTGACAAACATCCTAAGCTCTGATGTGCTTGATAGACAGTTAAGTTTCCCAGCAGGGTGAAACTTCTTGAATGCAGTGAACAAACTTTTTACTCTTTCGCCTTTGGGCTATATCTCGCAAATAAAGAACAATAAACAGTTGTTTTTTCATTGAGCCTCGGGTAATCTCAATTGCGGGAGCAAGGAGTGCTCGAGGTTGATGGACGACTGGAGATCGGAGGATCGGAGGATCAGCCGTTGTAGGTAGGCCGAGGAAGATCGGGACTACCTAGGCATTACCTGAGGAGGAAGGTAAAACTGTGCAGACGCGGGTGAAATCAGTGGCGAGCGTGGCGTTTAAAAGGAGGCCTACTTTCAGGTGCGGGCAGCGGAGTGCGCGGGAGCAGAGTGCTGGGCTTTGGCTCAGTGGGCTTCGGCGTAAGGGGGTCTTCGGTGAGAGGTAATCAGTGAGCCTGAGTACGTGCTTGCTGAGGAAAAAAGGGAAGGTCGGTAGGTACTTTTTCATTTGTTCTGATTAATCTGGGATCAGGTAATGGGGGAGATAGTTAGAGCAGTGGTGTGCTCCGTATGCAGTATGTGGGAGGTCAGGGTCAACGCAGTTGTCCCTGATGACCACACCTGCAGAAGGTGCATCCAGCTGCAGCTCCTATCAGAGTGAGTTAGGGAATTGGAGCTGGAGCTGGATGAACTACGGATCATTCGGGAGGCAGAGACAGAGATAGATAAGAGTTATCGGGAGGTAGTCACACCGAAAAGACGGGAGGTAGGCAACTGGGTGACTGTCAGGAGATGGAGGGGGAGCAGGCAGAGAGAGCAGAGCACCCCTGTGGCCTTCCCATCAACAATAAGTATACTGTTTTGGATACTGCTGGTGGGGGTGACCGACCAGGAACAAGTTGCAGTGGTCCTGTCTCTGGCACTGAGGTTGGACCCTCGACTCAGAAGGGGAGGAGGGAAGAGAGGACGGCGGTAGTGATAGGGGATTCTATAGTCAGGGGAGCAGATAGGAGATTTTGTGGGGGAGAACGGGAGTCTCGGATGGTATGTTGCCTCCCTGCTGCCGGGGTCCGGGACATCTCAAATCGGGTGCAGGTTATTCTCGCGAGGGGGGGCAAGAATCCAGATGTTGTGGTCCATGTAGGGACCAATGACGTGGGTAGGAAGAGTGAGGGGGTCCTGCGTAGTGAGTTCAGGAAGTTAGGTGTG
The DNA here is from genome assembly GCF_963921235.1 of Mobula hypostoma. Lineage (NCBI taxonomy): Eukaryota > Metazoa > Chordata > Chondrichthyes > Myliobatiformes > Myliobatidae > Mobula > Mobula hypostoma. The sequence goes on from NC_086098.1 coordinate 143,832,602, forward strand.
AAGCTGAGGGGCAGGACCTCAAGGGTAACAATCTCAGGATTGCTACCTGTGCCACGTGCGAGTGAGGCAAGGAACAGAAGGATTATACAGATCAATACGTGGCTGAGAGAATGGTGCAGGAGGGAGAGCTTCAGGTTTTTAGATAATTGGGCATTGTTCCAGGGAAGGTGGGATCTGTTCCGATGGGACGGTTTACACCTGAACTGGAGGGGTACTAACATTCTTGCAGGAAAGTTTGCTAGTGCTGCTTGGGGGGGGGGGTTTAAACTAAATTTGCAGGGGGCAGGGATCCAGAATGTGAGAGAGGATAGCGAGATGAAGTATAAAGGACAGGTGGGGACTACATGGTTCCGGAATATTAAGTATGAAGTAGAGAAAGGTGAGGCGGAACGAGTGATAAGGAGGATATATGTACAGAGGGATGGTCTGATGGAGCATGGAGTTAAATATGCAGAAAGAGTAAGTAAATTTAAGAAGGACAACAAAATTCAAGGGGCATATAGCCCGTTGAGAGTTCGGGAAGCTGGGTTATGCACAATAGGCAGCGATTTAAACAGAGAGAGGGGAAATGGGTTAAAAATTCTATATCTGAATGCACCAAGTGTCAGAAGTAAGGCGGATGAGCTTGAAGCTCAGGTGCGAATGGGTAACTATGATGTTGTTGGGATAACGGAGACATGGCTGCAGCTGTTCAGACCTGGGAATTGAATATACAAGGGTATACGTGCTATCGAAGGGACAGAAAGGTGGGCAGAGGGGGTGGGGTGGCCCTGTTGGTGAGGAATGAGATTCAGTCCCTTGCAAGGGGGAACATAGAATCAGGAGAAGTAGAATCAGTGTGGATAGAACTGAGGAACAGTAAGGGCAAAAAGACCCTAATAGGTGTTATCTACAGGCCCTCAAACAGTAGCATGGATATTGGGTGCAAGTTGAATAGGGAGTTAACAATGGCATGTGGCAAAGGAAATGTTGCAGTAGTTATGGGGGATTTCAACATGCAGGTGAACTGGGAAAATCAGGTTGGTACTGGATCCTAGGATAGGGAGTTTGTAGAGTGCCTACGGGATGCATTTTTGGAGCAGCTTGTACAAGAGCCAACCAGGGATAAGGCTATTCTGGATTTAGTGTTGTGCAATGAAGGGGATTTGATAAGTGATCTTGAAGTAAAGGAGCCATTAGGAAGTGGTGACCATAATATGATAAGTTTTTATCTGCAAGTTGAGAGGGATAAGGGGAGATCAGAAGTGTCAATATTGCAGTTGAACAAAGGAGGGAGGAGCTGGCCAAAGTTGACTGGTCAGATATCCTAGCAGAAAAGACAGTGGAACAGCAATGGCAGGTATCCTTGAGAATAATGCACAATGTGCAAAATCAGTTCATCCCCTGGAGAAGGAAGAGAAAGTGGCCACAGTGGTTGACAAAGGAAGTCAGAGATAGCATAGCATTAAAAAAGAAGTATAACAGAGATAAGGTGAGTGGGAAGACGGATGATTGGGAAATTTTTAAGGAGCAACAGAATTTAACTAAAAAGGCAATACAGGGAGAAAAAGTGAGGTATGAACGCAAGCTAGCTAGGAATATAAAGGAGGATAGCAAAAGTTTTTTTAGGTATGTGAAGAGAAGGAAGATAGTTAAGAACAATGTTGGGCCCTTGAAGAATGAATTGGGAGAAATTGTTATGGGTAACAGAGAAATGGCAGACGAATTTAATAAGTACTTTGGATCTGTCTTCACTAGGGAAGACACAAGCAATCTCCCAGATGTATGGATGGGCCAAGGACATAGGGTAACAGAGGAACTGTAACAGATTGACGTTAGGAAGGAAATGGTGATGAGTAGACTGATGGGACTGAAGGCTAACAAATCCCCAGGTCAAATGGTCTGCATCCTAGGATACTAAAGGAGGTGACTCTGGAAATTGCGGATGCATTAGTGATCATTTTCCAATGTTCCTTAGATTCAGGGTCAGTTCCTGAGGATTGGCGAATGGCTAATATTATCCCACTTTTTAAGAAAGGAGGGAGGGAGAAAACAGAGAACTATCGCCCTGTTAACCTAACATCAGTAGTGGGGAAGATGCTAGAGTCCATTATTAAAGATGAAATAGCGGCATATCTTGATAGCAGTGATAAGATTGGGCCGAGCCAGCATGGATTTACCAAGGGCAAATCATGCTTGACTAATCTACTGGAGTTTTTCGAGGATGTAACCAGGAAGATAGACGCGGGAGATCCAGTGGATGTGTGTACCTTGACTTTCAGAAGGCATTTGATAAGGTACCACATAGGAGATTGGTGGGTAAAATCAGAGCTCATGGCATTGGGGGGAGGATATTGACATGGATAGAAAACTGGTTGGCAGATAGAAAGCAAAGGGTAGCAGTGAATGGGTGTTTCTCGGAATGGCAGGTGGTGACTAGTGGGGTGCCACAGGGCTCAGTATTGGGACCACAGCTGTTTACGATTTACGTCAATGATTTAGAGGAAGGCATTGTGAATAACATCAGCAAGTTTGCTGATGATACTAAGCTGGGTGGCAGTGTGACATGTGATGAGGATGTTAGGAGAATTCAAGGTGACTTGGATAGGCTGGGTGAGTGGGCAGAAACTTGGCAGATGGCATTTAATGTGAATAAGTGTGAGGTTATTCACTTTGGGAGCAAGAACAGGAAGGCAGATTATTATCTGAATGGTGTGGAGTTAGGTTAGGGAGAAATACAAAGAGATCTAGGAGTACTTGTTTATCAGTCTCTGAAGGTGAATGAACAAGTGCAGCAGGCAGTGAAGAAGGCTAATGGAATGTTGGCCTTTATTACAAAGGGAATGGAGTACAAGAGCAAGGAAATCCTTTTGCATTTGTACAGGGCCCTGGTGAGACCACACCTGGAGTATTGTGTGCAGTTTTGATCTCCAGGGTTAAGGAAGGACATCCTGGCTGTGGAGGAGGTGCAGCGTAGGTTCACTAGGTTAATTCCTGGGATGTCTGGACTGTCTTACGCAGAGAGGTTAGAGAGACTGAGCTTGTACATGCTGGAATTAAGGAGATTGAGGGGGGATCTGATAGAGACGTATAAGATTATTAAGGGATTGGACAAGATAGAGGCAGGGAATATGTTCCAGATGCTGGGAGAGTCCAGTACCAGAGGGCATGGTTTAAGAATAAGGGGTAGGTCATTTAGGACAGAGTTGAGGAGGAACTTCTTCTCCCAGAGAGTTGTGGAGGTGTGGAACACGCTGCCTCAGAAGGCAGTGGAGGTCAATTCTCTGGATGCTTTCAAGAAGGAGCTAGATAGGTATCTTATGGATAGGGGAATCAAGGGTTATGGGGACAAGGCAGGAACCGGGTATTGATAGTAGATAATCAGCCATGATCTCAGAATGGCGGTGCAGACTCAAAGGGCCGAATGGTCTACTTCTGCACTTATTGTCTATTGTCTATTGTCTATTATCTCAGAGTGCTTTAATGCCAATGAGGTACTTGAAGTGTGATCACGTTGGGATATAAGAGGCTTTGGAGGGGCTAGTTTGGAGACAACGTGCCCTCTACCAACAGCAGTGTCACAATGACCATATGACCAGTTTTGCAACATTGATCAAAGGACAAACATCAGCTAAGCCACAGCAGTTTCCTCCACTGCACATCTTCAGAATAGTGTCCAGGGACCTTTAACAACCTCCCGGAGATGTTTGGCAGGACAACCATTGCAGGGAAGATGCTTCACTGATACTGCAGCTCTCTGTCTTTGTGCATCACAACACATTATGGATGATTATACATCTTTATTGACTTCAGATAAGTTCTGATGAAAGACAATTGATGTAAAGCATTAACTCTATTTCATTCTCCACAGATGTTGGCTGACTTGCTTTCTCTTTCCTGCGTTTTCAATTTTATTTCACATTTACCTGATCCCTTTGAAAGGACATAATCCAATTAGACAAGGAAGAGTCTTTCTGTGTCTCAAGATTGTTTAATGTTATTTCCAGTGAAAAGGAGAACAAAATAATTGATCACTGATGCGGCAGAGAGGGCCTCAAGATGGCTGTGGCTCAAAAGAGGGGAGCCATGGAGTCATAAGTAGCTAGCCATCTGGACACAAGCTGGGGTCTGATCAGCCCCGGCTGGGTCACCTGGAGGAGGTTGTATGATGTTGAAAGACCCGAAACACCCGATGATTCCAGGAACATCACTGAAGATGTGTCCAGAAGCATCAATAGATGTATGTACACAGCAATGCAGTTCAAAAAAGCATTATAAGATAAAGAGCACAATAATAAAAAATACAACAAATATAAATACATAAGATCACTTATATACTGTACATATATAGATTGCATATCTATAAAGTGACACTAGACAGGTGTGCCTACATAAGGTGACTCTGACAAGAAATGATAAAGTAATGGTAGTGGGAATGTGGTGGGGTGGGTTAAGCTGGTGGTGGTGTTGATCAGCCTTACTGCTTGGGGAACCTAACTGTTTTTGAGTCTGGTGGTCCTGGTGTGGATTCTGTATAGCCTTGTCCCTGATAGGAGAGGGACAAACAGTCTATTAGCAGGGTTTTTGGGATACTTTATGATGTTGCTGGCCTTTTTTCCACATCCTTCTGTATAGGATGGCAGGTAGGCTGATAGCATCCTTCTGTATAGGATGGCAGGTAGGCTGATAGCATCCTTCTGTATAGGATGGCAGGTAGGCTGATGCCTGTGATGCATGGGGTAATTTTGATTACCCATTGTAGAGCCTTTCTGTCTGCCACGGTGCAGTTTCTGTACCATGCAGTGATGCAGCATGTTGGGATGCTCTCTACTGCACATCAGTAGAATGAGGTGAGTATAGATGTGCAAAGTCCGGCACATCTATTAGCCTCCTTAGAAACTAGAGGCATTGGTGAGCTTTCCTGTAGAATATGTTTCCAGGACCGTGGGAAGTTGTGCAAGATGTGCACTCCCGGGAGTTTGAAACTGCTCACAATTTCCTCTGCGGTGCTGCCAGTGTAAATAGGAATACGAGTGGTGTGAGTTCTCCTGAAGTCAATAACCATCTCCTTTGTCTTGCTGACATTGAGGAAGAGGTTATTTGCCTGGCACCAGGCCTCAAGCTCTTCCACCTCATCTCCGTGGGTTGTGCTGTGGTTGTTGGGTGATGCGTCACTGCTGCGTCATCAGAGAAGTTGACAATGTGATTACTCTGGTGTTCGGCCATGCAGTCATGTGTGAGCAGAGTGTACAATGGGCTCAGCACACAGCCCTGCAGGTCATACATATCGAGGATGGTGGGATGGGAGGGACGGTTGTGCATCCTAACTAAGTTTTACGATCAAAGTCCCTGGTTATTGATGGCCCAAACAACAAGAAGACAATTCTGTCTTATAACTTCTCTCTGCCTGGAATCTATAATATATTAGGTAATACATTAAAAGAAGCCAGTTTAAACTTAGTAAATCATATGGTTCAAATATGGTTTAAAAATACTCGTATGTAGTTTCTGTTTTTAGTGAAGATTGATTGCAAATGCGTAACGATTTGATAAGACATTCCTCTGTGTACTATTTTTAGTCAAATGGAACCACAACAAATTCCTTCTGAAAGTTCAAACATCCTATACTACAAGATGTCTCTTATTCTCTGTGACAGGGTCAGAAGGAATTCCAGTAGATAACGAGCAGAAATTTCTGCAAGTGTAACTGTGAAGTGTTCTCTTCATGACATCAACACTCATTTATCAAGATATTGAAGGAACCTTGTACACTGTGTATGTTATTGCCCATTACACCGCTGATGTTTAAGGCAACAATGAAGGTCCTCCATCTCTGGCGGTGCTCACGGCTTCCTTCCTCATGTCAGGAGCCTCCTCTCTGTTTTCACTATTGTCAGTCATGCAAATCCCATCATACTTAGATACAGAAGGATTCTGCATTGCTGTTTCTGTAACTATTTTGTTTTACAGTCAGGGTTGTTGGCCCTGAGCTGAACCCCTGAAGCTGGAGGACCAGCAGACCACTCTTAGTCTGACCTCTACGCTTTGACCTGTCTGGCACGGGTGACCCTACCAAGAGCAAAAGCTCTGGCTCCAGCTAAAGTAGCTCTCCTGGTCATTGAGGCGCGAAAGCCTCCAAACCACGAGAATGTTATGGACATCTTGGAGGGATCTTGTAAAGTACAAAACCATAAACACAAGAATTTTGGCAGATGCTGGAAATCCAATGCAACACACACACACACAAAGTGCTGGAGGGGTAGAGAAGAAAGAATCTGATAGGAGAGGATATTGGACCATAGGTGAAAGGAGGAAAGGACCCAGGGGGACGTAATAGGCAGGTGAGAAGAGGTAATGGGGGGTGGGGGTAACATTCGTTCACCAGATAGAAAAATCAATATTCAGGCCACCAGGTTGGAGGGTGCCCGGAAGGAATATAAGGTATTGCTCCTGCACCCTGAGATTGACCTCATCAAGGGGAGTCCATAGACTGACATGGCGGAAAGGGAATGGGAATGGGAAGTAAAAAGTTTGGCCACCGAGAAATCCCGCTTGCGGAGGATGGTGTGGAGGTGCTCGACGAAGTGGTTCCCCAATTTACAACGGATCTCACCAATGTAAAGGAGGCCACGTAGAGTGTACTGGACACAATAGACGGTCCCAGCAAATTCGCAGGTGAAGTGTTGCCTCACCTGCAAGGACTGTTTGTGGCCCTGAATGGAGGTGAGGGAGGAGGTGAATGGGCAGGTGTAGCACTTAGCCACTTGCAGGGATAAGTGCTGGGAGGAAGCTTAGAGAGGAGGGATGAATAGAGAAGGAAATTACTGAGGGAGTGATCCCTGCAGAAAGCAGAGTTGGGGGGGGGGGGTGCAGGGGACGGTAAAGATATGTTTAGTGGCAACCTTCAGAATTTTGTGAACAACAGATGCCAGACTAATTCAACTCCCAATTCAGACTTTCCGCATTCAGTACTTGTTCATTCCAGTTTTTAACTCCAACTTGATGGCAATATTAATTCACCCTGCAACTTGTAAAACATACATTTCCGTTAGTCTGTGCTATACTGCATTTGGTGCCGAATTTTCTATAGATGTTAATTCTCTGATATTACTTCCTCTGTATGAATTATTAACCTTCACATCTTCCATCCACATCCTTCCAGGAATGGTTTAAGCAAGCTTGGAATGGATCAACAAATATTATTAATTTTATTGGTAACTCGTTCCTCCAGGTTGCATGCCCATCTGTCCACCATTGTCCATTAGGAGATCAATGTGGTCCTTACCACTCAATAATTTAATAAATATTTTATGTAATATACATCAAAACACTTGGTATTTGAGTAACTTGATTTCCTGCTGTCCCTTTCTTTTTAAATATTACCCATTGTATGTTCTTAAGTTCACATTTGACATTTTCCCATGGAAACTCATTGCCATGATTTTTTTTAATCAAATGTGCTCATTTTTTGAGATGCAGGATCAGCATTCATTGCTCGTGCCTGCCTGCCATTGGGAAGATGGTGGCACCTCTGCTGCCAGGGGTGCTCCATTTTCCTCTTGGGAAGGGAGTTCCGGGATTTAGAAGGTCCTTAGAATTATATTTCGTCATCAAAATAATGTAATGTAGAGCTTAGAAAGGAACCTGAACATTCTGTTTTGCAATTGTTGGTAGATATTATTGGTAACTGGGTATTTTCTTTCCATGAACCATTTAAAGTCATAGGACATTACTATAGCACAGAAATGGCCCTTCAGCCCATCTAGTCTGTGCTGAGCCATTAATCTACCTGGTCCCATCAGCCTGCACCCAGACCATAGCCCTGCATGCCCCTCCATTCCATCTACCTATCCAAATTTCTCTAAAATGATTCAATCAAATCCATATCCACCACTTGCACTGGCAGCTTGTTCCATGCCTTCACCACCCTCTGAGTGAAGAAGCTCCCCCTCATGTTCCCCTTAAACATTTCACCTTTCCCCCTTAACCCATGGCTTTAGTTACAGTCTCACATAACTTCAGTGGAAAAAGCCTGCTTGGATTTACCCTATCTATGCGGCCCTCCACTGGTTGGGGTGGACAAGGATGTTGCGTCCCAGTTGTCTGCATGATACATAAGCCAGGCCAGTTCTGTGTGGAGAGCAGGCTCCCCTGCTCCACGCAGCTGGAAAAAGTAACGGCAGAAGCTGATACAGTTCGGCACCAGCAGCGACAAAGGTGTTGCCAGTCAGGGTTGAACTCGACATAGAACTGCCTTAGCAACTCTAGTTCTGAATTTTTCCTCGGGGTTTGCTCCCGAAGCCTTCACCATGAGTGGGTGTTGCCACAAGGCAGTGGAGGTTTGAGGTCAGTGTTCCCCTTCTCCTAGATGATCGGCCAACCACGGATGATGAACCTTATCTGCCCAAACTCTATCTATAGCCTCAGAATTTTGTATACCTCTATCAAATCTCCCTCAGTCTTCTACATTTCTAGGGAATAAAGGTCCTATCCTATCCAACCTTTCCCTATAACTCAGGTCCTCAAGACCCAGCAACATCTATGTAAATTTTCTCTGCATTCTTTTAACCTTATTTTAATCTTTTGTTATTGTGAGATTATAGAGCCTTTGGTACAATAAGGCTGGACTTTTACCCTTGTAATTAAACTCATTATGGCCCTCTTTACGCTCTCTGTATCACTAATACTTTATTCTGCATCCTCAATTTGTTAGTGTGGAAATCTGTTTGTTCCCCTTTTTAGCAGTTACTGGATTTTAAACGTCCAAAATGAAGTCATAAAAATAATTTAATTAATAGATTAACATTTTCTTTTGATATTATTAGTTAATTTTTACTTGAAAATCTCAACGATTTCCAAAATCCTGAGCTTGGAATTAATATTTTTATCTGTAGTTACAACTTTTAGCTGAAGTATGAGTTAATAGACTGTGCATGAACAGTGTATGCACTTTCATAGTAGTGAGTAGTTTCTTCTCAAAGGCTTTACAATATAACCTAACAAAGAGCTTGAAAACAAAAGGCAAAATCATTCTGAAAAATATCATCTGAGGGTTATTATTAAAATACTGCTTTGTAAATTGAAAGATGTTGAATACTCATTACAATATTGGAAAATTGATTTACTATTGTCACAGGTACAGTGAAAATCATTGTTTTGCATGTCGTCCACACAAATCATTTCCTCATGTCAGGACATCAAAGTTGTACAAACAAAATAAATAACAGGATGCAGAATAAAGAGTTACTGTTATAGAGAGTGTAATGAGGTAGATTGCAAGGGCAAAATTCCACCCTTATTGTACTAGATGGTCAATCATCTCACAACAGTAGGATAGAAGCTGTACTTGGTCTGGAGGTGCTTGCTTCCAGGTTCTTGTATCTTCTGCCCGATGGTGTGGGGTGGGGGGTGGGGGTGAGGGGCGAGGAGTGCAATGGTGGTGTGTGGTGGAGAGAGAGGAGAGAATATCCAGGCCTTTGATTACGTTGGCTGCTTCAGCAAGGCATCAAGAACTGAAGACCGAGTCCGTGGAGGGAAGGTTGTTTTCCATAATGTACTGAGCTGTGTCCACAACTCTCTGCAGTTTCTTGTGATCTTGGCAAACACTTTCCATATCAAGCCGCGATGCATCTGCATAGGGTGCTTTTTATGGTGCATGAATGAAATTTGGTGAGTGTCAAAGGGAATACGCCAAATTTCTTTAGCTCCCTGAGGAAGTATGGGCATTGGTGCACTTTCTTGACCATGGCATCTATTTGATTGAACCAGGACAGGTTATTCATCATGTTCACTCCTAGGAAGCTGAACCTCTCATCCTTCTCAGCCTTAACGCCATCGATATAAACAGGAGCATGTGCAGTGCCCATTGCCTGTAATCAATAATCAGCTCTTTTTCTTTGCTGAGTGAAATGTTGCTGCTATGACACCACTAGGCTCTCTATCTCCTTCATAAACTGGACTCATCATTATTTGAGATACGGCCCACTATAGTGATATCATCTGCAAACTTGCCATTCAGTTTGCATGGGGTGTTGAAAATGGAAACTTGTGGGGCATTAGTGTAGTGAATAATTATGGTGGAGGTGTTGCTGCCTGTTCTTACTGATTGCGGCCTATGGGTTGCAGTGACAGAGGGAGGTTTTGTCTCCAAGGCCTAGGGGCTTGGCGATAAGTTTGCTTGGAATTATGGTATTGAAGTTGGAGCTGTAGTCAATAAATCTATAATAAATCAGTTGCTGCTTTCATTGCACTATAGAAGTCGCATTTAGCTTTAACAGGTAAATTCTTTTCTTCTCAATTGTCATACCTGATTTCAATTCAGTTAAGCAGAAGAAGGGTCTCAACCAAAAACATACATACTCTATTTTTCAGTACCCACTTTGTTCCACAAACCATCCACTCTGCTTCCAGTGCAATTAATCTCCTCTGTAACCCCACTTGACTGATTGTAAGGAAACCATCTGGTCCATTGAACCATACTAGTTCTTAGTCTTAGCTTTAGAAATAGTACAACTAAAGATGCAATGCATTGCTACAGGGATGGATCAATCGGATATGTTCATAATTTTCCCTCTGTAAATGGGTTGTGAAATTTAGTTCTCAAAACACCATTAAAAATCCCAGAATCACAAATCAAGTGCAGAACACTTACTGAAAGCTAGCAATTAGAAGGTCACATCTGTCTGAGAAGCGGCTTGAAATTGCCTGCCATCACAACAGGTCAAAGTAGATGCTTTCTTTGGCTCTTCACTCAACCTCAGACATCTGGATAGTGAAGATGCATACATCAGGATGCTCTTCATTGACTACAGCTCAGCATTCAATGCCATCATCCCCTCAAATCTAATCGATAAACTTCAAGACCATGGCCTCAATATCTCCTTGTGTAACTGGATTTTCAATTTCCTCACATGCAGATCCCAGTTAGTTCAGATTGGCAACAACATCTCCTCCACAATCAAGACAGGCGCACCACAAGGCTGTGTGCTCTACTCACTTTATAATTATGACGGTGAGGCTAGGCACAGCTCCAATATCATATTTAAGTTAGCTGATGACACCACAGTCATTGGCCGAATCTAAGTGGTGATGAATCAGCATTTAGGAGGGAGATTGAAAATCTGGCTGAGTAATGCCATAAAAACAACATCTTACTCAACATCACCAGGACCAAGGAGATGATTATTGAATTCAGGAGGATGAAATCGGAGGGTCCATGAGCCAGTTCTTGTCAGGGATCAGAGGTAGAGAGGGTCAGCAACTTTAAATTTAAGTTTGCACAGATTCAGCATGTCATCTACAGCTATGACAAACTTCTACAGATGTGTGATGGAGAGTATATTGACTGCTTGCATCACAGCCTGGCATGAACACCAATGCCCATGATTGGAAAAGCCTCCAAAAAGTAGTGGATGCGGCCCAGACCATCACAGGCAAAGCCCTCCCCACCATTGAGTATCTCTACATGGAACGCTGTCACAGGAAAGCAGCATCCATCATCTCTCTTCTCAATGTCACCATCAGGAAGAAGGCTCTGTACCTCAGGACCCACATGATGAGATTCAGGTACAGTGATACCCCTTAACCATCAGGCTCTTGAACCAGAGGGGATGACTTCACTCAACTTCACTTGCCCCGTCGGTCCAGTTTCCTTCTCCTGTAGTTGATAATCACTTCCTTGGTCTTCTTTACACAGAATGAGAGATCATTGTGGCACCACTTAGCTAGAACTCTATTGTTAAAAATATAAGGGCCTGTTTAAAAAACATTGAATAACTGATGCTTGTCTGTGTTAAAGACTGGAATTTGGAGTTTCTTCTCACAGCATGGTTTGGGTCATGTCCATAATTTTAATTTAATTTAAGTCTTTATATATAGTTTTACATAAATTCTACTGTACTTTAAAAAAATTCCTGTAAACACCTGCAAGAAAATGAATCTCAAGGTACTCTAGGGTGACATATACCGACTTTGATAATATGTTTATTTTGACTTTGACTTTCATAATTTGATGAAAAAGTGCTTGGATTCTTGGATCTTCTCTGCAAGATTTCTCCCACTTTTGCATATAGAAGAAAAATCACTTGGGAAAAAAATGTTTGTCCCTCTTCTCTGATGCATAACCAGGAAACCCTGGACAACTAAGATATTGCTTCCTGAATACTTTTGGGAGTATCTTTTGGATTTTGTGCTGCTAATCATGAAAATCACTAAGAAATATCCCTATCACATACTTGTGCTTTGAAATTGCCTGTATTTGTTATTTCAAATAATTCAATTAAAAGAGTGCCCACAAAGTAAGCTGTGAAGTTTTATATATTGCCCAGGCAGGCCTGGGCATGCTTAGGCAGGGCAGATGCTGCATGGCAGGGCAGGATTTAGAAAGGCTATAAATTTCTGTCATGGATTTGGATATTTGAGACAGATGTTTCCCAGAATAACTGATGCCAAGATTACTGAAGGCATTTTTGTTGGCCCACAAATCAAACAGGCCATCAATGACGGACAATTCAAAGAACTTCTAGTGGAACTGGAGAAAATCGCATGGAAGGCAATTAAGGACGTTAATAAAAATTCTCTTGACAAATATATAGCACCAAACTACGAGCGGTTGGTTGAGAACATGCTTCAAGCGTACAACACCATGAAGTGCATCATGTCGCCAAAGATTCATTTTCTGCATTCGTATTTAGTCTCCTTCCCTGCAAATCTTGGCACTGTCAGAGACAAGCATGGTGACAGGTTTCACCAGGACATTGCGGTCATGGAGAAGCAGTATCAGGGCAACTGGAATCCATCAATGCTGGCTGATTATTGTTGGACACTTAAGCAAGAAGCCTCAGACACCAAGTACAAACGAAAACCATCAACAAAACTGTTTTAGCTTATTTGAACTATTGCACAGCGTCTGCATTGCTATGCAATTAAATGCATTATATTCAATGATAGTCAATTTCTTATTTCTCCAAATTTCTATGTGATACAAGTGGTCTGAACATAGAATAGTACAGCACAGTACAGGCCCTTCAGCCCACAATGTTGTGCAGACCCTTTAACCCTGCCTCCCATATAACCCCCCATCTTAAATTTTGAGGCAGGTTCGATGTTGTCATTTAAAGTTAAATTGGATCGATATATGGACAGGAAAGGAATGGAGGGTTATGGGCTGAGTGCAGGTCGGTGGGACTAGGTGAGAGTAAGAGTTCGGCACGGACTGGAAGGGCCGCGATGGTCTGTTTCCGTGCTGTAATTGTTATATGGTTATATGGGTTATATGGCTAAATTCCTCCACATACCTGTCTAGTAGTCTCTTAAAATCAGATTCGTGTTCAGCTCCAAGCGATTTACCATAGGAAGAAAATACTCAGGAGCAACACTTTCGAAAAAGAAGTTGTTGGCCAGTGTAATTTTTAAAAATATATTGCCTGGAATTGAGTTTCACGTTTTTATATCTCTACTAACCCGGTCCATCCTCTATATGACCTTAGGCACACCTGTTAGTTTGAGCTCGCAACGGTCCCGCGCCCACCTATCGATGGTGGGCGGCAGGGATCCCGGTCAGTGAGCGTCGGGGTTCCGCGCCCAGCTTTCAAACGGGCCGAGCGTAGTCCCAGCGCGATCTGTCAATCAGTGTTCGCCTCGTACGCGCTGAGGTCTGCCTCCTGCCGTACAGCTCTCATGTCCATTTTAGTTCATGCTCAGCATTGCGCGTAGGGTTTTCAAAAAATTCCTCTCTCCCGTCTCCTACGTTATTTGGTATCGAGCCTTTTTGTTTGGAGAACAGATCTCACCCACCTGAAACTTTCTGCATCTATTCTGGGCTAGCTGACGGCTTTTAGAAGGTAAAGTTTGTTTGATTTTAATGAAGTTTCTTCACCGCCCCCTCCCCCAACCTAAGTGTGTGTTTGCAGCATAGACCCAGTGGATAAATTTAGAAGGAAAGTTAAGAAGGCAGTTCGCACAAAGGACAGCAATTGGGACAGTATGGGTTTCTTTTTTGTGGGAAAGTGTTTAGTGGGAGTCAGGGTTGTACTAATTAGACTGCAATCGGTATTCAGAGGTGCATGTTTTGGATGAGGCGGTGTTGAGGAAGGACAGATGCGGGAGCCGTGGACCGTCATCGCCTGCCATTCCTACGAGGGAGTGCGAATGGGAGATAACTAACACGCTGCGAGCTAGCACCGCAACCGGGGAACGGAACCAGACTTGTAGTGTGGAAATCACTATTTGAAAAGGCTCACTTATTTATAACAAAGTTGCATGCACATCCACTGGAAAATGCGTCAATATTTTGCTAGCCGCTGTACTGCAGTGGCTTTTAGAACGAAGGCCTTTTTGTGAATTCCTGTTAAAATGTGTCGGAGATTTGCTGCCGATGGTCAGCGCCTCTTCCGACTCCGGGGCTAGGGTTCAATTGGTCGGTTCTGGGTGAGTTCACCAGCTCTGCCACCACAAGCTGGTACATCTCTGCTCGATGTTTTCAGGTTTGCCGATATGAACGTTACCCCGGACTATCCCCGGATCCTCAGCTTCATGGTGAACACCACATCGGTAACTCCGACCTATGATTTCGGCAATGCGACGGGGCTGCTTCCCGGTCAGATGGCGAGCTGCGACAACTGGAAAGAAATACACCATTTGACCTTTCACCTCGGTAACATCTGCTTCGCCATCGGGCTGCTGATTCCCACCACCGTTAAGATCCACATGATTCTACTCCGCGGCATGATAAGCATAGGTAGGTGCGGTGTTGGAGGGACAGCAACTGGAAACCGGGTCACTATCACCGGAGGTCGCACGGCACGGTGGAAGGGGCTCCGCTGATTCTGGCATGACAAATCATAAGTAATCCCATTGCTGCAAAATCTTCTCAATTAAGGGTTGTTATGGGCAAATTCTTGAAATCATCAACTTCAGGGTTACAAAGGTAGTCCCAAAACTTTCTCAGATGACATGAGGTGGAGGACCTTCACTAGCAGGTTACTATGATTGTGTGTAGAGTCAGTGGGGGCAGAGGTGAAGTTCATATTCCAAATGCTGGCATGCTTAGAATTTGAAGTTTGCGTTTGGGAGGGCCAGAGGACCTTCGTTGACAGATTAGAAGCACATGAGAGCAACCAGACTATAGGAGTAGAAAACAGGAGGAAGATGCAGAGTGAAGAAAGGCAGATGTAGCTTGCAGAAATTAACATGGTGCAATCTAACAAAGCCTGTGGTTTAAACCAGTTGGAAGTGAAAAATATCAACAACACACAAATTGTTCCTGCCTTCAGCAGTACTGCTCTGACTTTGTGGTTCAGATGTAGTTGGCTATTTTCATTGCCGATTACCTGGTATGGATTTTGTTCATTCTATTGCATGACTCAAAATTCACAGATTTGTTCAAATTTGCTTTAGCCAGATGGAGCAGACCATCTCAATTGATCCTACAGCTATTGACAGCTTATATTTATCTGAGATCTCATTCCTTCCTCCAAGTTAACCTGAGGTTCTGTAGAAAATGAGGTGTTTTCTTTTAATAATGCTTCTGGAGATGATATTAGACAGGTACAACACTGACCTTATAACCCACCCATTTTTAATCTTCATTGGAGTCAATGGTGGTTGTCCGTCGTGTCCAACAATGACAGAAAACCTGTGCGGGAGGGTTTTAAAAGTGGAAAAACCATTGCACTGCGACAGTTTCTTTTTCTCGATGGTAAATCTGTGGAATTCATTGCTACAGGTGGCTTTGGAGGCCAGGTGATTGGGTATATTTATGGCAGAGGTTGAAAGATTCTTCGTTCATCATTGCATCAAGGACTACAGGGAGAAGGCAGGAGACTGGAGCTGAAAGGAAAATGGATCAGCCACAATGAAATGGTAGAGCAGACTCGATGGGCCAAATGGCTCAATTCTGCTCTATATTTTATGGTCTTATAACCTTAGAAGTCCAGGCCCAGTGATACGAGCAAGCATCACAAAGCCAATGAGCAGGTTGTTAAAACAAGTATTCATCCCAAATCATGATTTCCTTTTGATGAATTGCCAACTACCCACAACATTACAAGTCAGTAACCTCCATCATTACTCAGGTATCAGCTACTATGACTCAATGCAATGTGAATCATTCCAGTTGATGTGTGATAAAGATCAATAGAATGCTGACTTGTTTGTTAACTTTTGAAGTAAGATTGAAAATCATATGTTAAAACAACAATTGTTCAAGGAATTGTTAATTGGGATAATTGTTCAAGAATAGTAATAGAGATTATCCCAGAAATGATAGACATGCAAGTGGGCAAACTACTGGAGAGGATTCTTAGAGACAGCATTTGAGCATTTGGAGAAACAAAACCATGGTGACCAGGGCTAGTAAGAGTGGTTTTATGAGGGCCAGGTCTTGCCTCATGAGCCTGGTTCACTTTTTCAAGGAAGTGTCAAAACAAATTGAAGGTAGAGTGATGGATGTAGTGTGTATGGATTTTAGTAATTGTTCCCAAAGTCAGGAAGCATGGGATCCGGGGAAACCTGGCAGCTTGGATTTGGAATCGGCTTGCCCACAGAAGGCAGAGGGTGCTAGTGGGTGGAGCATATTCAGCCTGGAGATCCGTGACTAGTGGTGCTCTGCAGTAATCTATTCTGAGACTGTTTTTCTTCATGATTTTTATAAATGTCTTAGATGAGGTGGGCTGGTAAGTTTGCAGATGAACAAACCTTGGTGGTGCTGTTGATAGCATAGAAGGTTGTCCTAGGTTACAAGGGGATGTTGACAGGACACAGAGCTGGGCTGAGAAGTGGCATAGTTCAGTCCAAAAAAGTGTGAAGTGATTCACTTTGGAAGGTTGAACTCGATGCCAGAGTTCAATGTTAATGGCAGGATTCTTAGCGGTGTGGAGTATCAGAGGGATCTGGGATCCAAGCCCATACTTAAAGATGCCATGCGAGTTGACGGGGTGGTTAAGAAAGCATAGGGAATGTTGGCCTTCATTAATCTGGGGATTGAATTCCAGAGCCATAAGCTAATATAGTTCTCTGGTTAGACCACTCTTGGAGTATTATGATCTATTGTGGCTGCCTTCTTATAGGAAGGATGTGAAATCTTTCGCGAGGATGCCGAGATTTACCATGCAGCTACCTGGATTAGAGAGCAAGTCTTACGATGCGCTAGGCCTTTTCTCTTCAATAAGGTGATAAGGGACATAGACAGAGTGGACAGCCAGCGACCTTCTCCCAAGACAGAAATGGCTAATACATCAGAATCAGAATCAGGTTTATTATCACTAGCAAGTGTCGTAAAATTTGTTAACTTAGCAGCAGCAGTACAATACAATATGTGATCATTTAGAAAGAGGAAAAAAAAGATAAATAAATAAATTACAGTAAGTTTTAGGAATTATGTGGCAGAGGGGAAGAAGCTGTTCCTGAATCGCTAAGTGTGTGCCTTCAGGCTTCCGTACCTCCTACTTGATGGTATCAATGAGAAGAGGGCACGTCCTTGGTGATGGGGGTCCTCAATGATGGACATTGCCTGTCGGAGGCACCATTCCTGAAGATTTTTGGGTACTGCGGAGGACAGTACCCAAGAAGGAGCTGATCAATTTTACAACTTTCTGTAGCTTCTTTCAATCCTGTGCAGTAGCCCAACTCATACCTGACAGTGATTCAGCCTTTCAGAATGCCGTGCACAAAAACACTTTTTGAGTGTTTTAATTGACAAACCAAATCTTTTCAAACTCCTAATGAGATATAGCCACTGTCTTGCTTTCTTTCTAGTTGCATCAATATGTTGGGACCAGGTTAGATCCTCAGACATCTTGACATCCAGTAATTTGAAATTGCTCACACTCTCCACTTCTGATCCCTCTTATGAGGATTGGCTTGTGTTCCCTCATCTTACCCTTCCTGAAGTCCACAATCAGCTCTTTCGTCTTACTGACATTGAGTGCCAGATTGTTGCTGCGATACCACTCAACTAGCTGATATATCTTGCTTCTGTACATATTGTCATCTCCATCTGAGATTCTACCAACAATGGTTGTACCATTAGCAAATTTACAGATGGTATTTGAGCTATACATATCCACACAGTCATAGGCATAGAGAGAGTAGGGCAGTGTGCTAAGCACAGACCCCTGACGTGTGCCAGTGTTGATTGTCAGCGAGGAGGAGATATTATCACCAGTCTGCACAGATTGTGGTCTTCTGGTTAGGAAGTCAAGGATCCAATTACAGAGGGAAGTACAGAGGCCCAGGTTCTGTAACATATCGATCAGGACTGTGGGAATGATGGTGTTAAACACTGAGGTAGAATCAATGAACAGCATCCTGACATAGGTATTTGTATTGTCTAGGTGATCTAAGGCCTCATGAAGAGCCATTGAGATTGCATCAGCCGTTGACCTATTGTGGTGATAGGCAAACTGCAGTGGGTCCAGGTCCTTGCTGAGGCAGGAGTTCCTTCTAGCCATGACCAACCTCTCAAAGCATTTCATTACTGTAGATGTGAGTGCTACGGGCTGATAGTCATTAAGGCAGCTCACACTACTCTTCTTAGGCACTAGTATATTTGATGTTTTTTGAAGCAGTTGGGAACTTCCGAAGGTAGCACTGAGAGGTAGAAAATGTTCTTGAATACTCCTGCCAGTTGGCACAAGTTTTCAGAGCCTTACCAGGTACTCCACTGGGGACTGCCACCTTGCGAGGGTTCACCCTCCTTAAAGACAGCCTGACATCTGCCTCTGAGACAGAGGTCACAAGGTCGCCAGGTGCAGTGGGGATCTTTATAGCTGCAGTTATAATGAATTTCAAGGCAAGCATGGAAGGTGTTGAGCTCATCTGGTAGTGAAGCATCGCTGCCATTCACGATGTTGTGTAATGTATTCCAAACCCTGTCGGAGTTTTGTGCATCCAGTGTTGCCTCCAACCTCACTCGGAACTGTCTCTTCGCCCTTGAAATAGCCTCTGCAAGTCATACCTGGTTTTCTTGTCACCAGCCTTAAATGCCACAGACCTAGCCTTCAGCAGACGACGTAACTCCTGGTTCATCCACGGCTTTTGGTTTGGGAATGTACAATAGTCTTTCTAGGCACACACTCACCCACACAGGTTTTGATGAAGTTGGTAACAACTGTGCCATACTCATCCAGATTCGAAGATAAATCCCGATATACATGGGGACATAATTTTAAGGTGATTGGAGGAAAGTATAGTGGAGATGTCGGGCTTAAGATTTTTACACACAGTGATGGCGGTGGGGGTAAAGGCAGATACATTAGGGACATTTAAGAGACTCTTAGATAGGCACATGGATGAAAGAAAAATGGAGGACTATGTGGGAGGGAAGGGTTGGATTGATCTTGGAGTAGATGAAAGGGCTGGTATAGTATTAAGGGCTAAAGAGCCTGCACTGTGTTGTACTGTTCTATGTTCTATGTATAGTAATTTGTTTCAAGTAATGATTAAAACACTAGTTCAGATAATGAATTAACGTACAAAAAGTGACAACAGTGCACGGTTGTTCTCTTCTAAAGTCACACACAAAATGCTGGAGGAACTCAGCAGCTGAGGCAGCATCTATAGAGGGGAATAAACAGTCAAGATTTTTGACCAAGTGCTTTCATCAGGACTGGAAAGGAAAGGGGAAGAAGAAAGAATATGAAGGACAGGGTGTTGGGATGGCAAGGACTACAATCTGACAGGTGATAAGGAAATCCAGATGAGGAGGAAGGTGGGTGGGCGTCTGAGGGGGATGAAGAAAGAAGCTGGGAGGTGATAGGTGGAAAAGGTAAAGGGCTGAAGAAGAAAGAATCTGATAGGAGTGGAATTCACTGCCTGCTCTTCCACATTGCTTGGAGATAACTATTTGCAATCTTATTATTTATATTCAATTGCCATAGATTGGAGAGAATGAGTACATTAAGAATTTGTATGATTGGTTCATCTGAAGTTATTGGTAGCTTTGCATCCTCCTTGGTTATATTATCACCAGTTATTTTGTGGCACTTTGCACTGGTACAAATCTGTGTCACTCTCACAGGGATTTTGAGTTGACTGAACTTTGTTTTCATGTTCACAGGCTGTGCACTCTTCATTGCCTGGGCAGTATTTTACCGATGTGCTTTAGACATTGTCATCTGGAACTCAGTGTTTCTTATTCTCAACATGATGCATTTAATCTATCTGTTGTACAAAAAGAGGCCTGTAAGTATAGATAACTGAGCTTTCAATTCCGTTTATTTTCTGTGCTTCATTCATACCTTTCCCGTGGGCTGTTAAAAATATTCTGCCTATTACATGGAACTTGATCCATATGAAGCCTCTTAAGGCAAAGCATTTGCAGTTTCTATAAATCTATTTCCATTATGATAAAAAGATTCCTGATTATTTTCACCTACTTTGAATATTGTCCTTCTTTTTCCTCTGAATAAAACTTTTTGCTTGAATTAGTACTTTCTGGACTGTTGAAAGTTATTATCAATTGTCACTTTAAAATATTCATCCCACTACTTATCATGGTACTTGTGCAATGCATTTCTATATTTATATTCTGGAGCAGTTCACTTACATATCTGTCATTTCTTAAATATAACTGGAGCCTATATTGGGGTCTAGCATTGTACACTCATGATATCGAGAAGTTTATGCTGGGTGATAGAATGTTTTCCACTTCAAGAACTCAGTAACACAATCAAGTGCTGTCAGATCATGCACTGGATTTTAAGGGTGGAGGTGGAAATTGTTTCTATCCTTCTATAAGTACTCGGTGCCCCCATTTTGGCCACTCTTTGAATCTTTGTGATATATGACAAAGAAATCCAAAGAAAATGCTTATCATTGGATCAGCTAGAGTCAAATAGAAAATAGGGCAGAAATTGTCTTACACTGTTTGTGATGAATACATAATTAAATAGTGACTGTTACATTGGGCCCCCTTCTGTGAAGTTGATATCAGCAAGGAAATTGTGGAATACACACAAAATGCTGGAGGAACTCAGCAGGCCAGACAATACCTATAGAAAAACGGAAACAGTTGGTGTTTCAGGCCCAGACTCTTCATCAGGACTCTTCATAAAACATTCTCTTGTATGTTTGCTTTGCACCGTGTTTCTTCCTGACCATAATCTTCAAGACATTATAGTTGGCCAATTATATCTAAGCAATAATTCAAAACAGTGGTCATTGATAAAATATTTGAATTTACAGATTTCTGCTGTACTGAATTCACTAAATTACACTTTACCCAGTCAAACTATCTCATTACAGATAAAGCTTGATAAAGAGCTCAAGGTACTTTACAGAAGAATGTTTGAGCCACTTCATGTTCCTCCTGATTTGTTCCAAAGACTCACTGGACAGTTCTGCAGTATTATGACTCTTAAAAAGCACCAGACCTACGCAGCGGAAGATAAAACATCTGTTGATGACCGACTTAGTATCCTGCTTAAGGGAAAGTAAGTCCAGAGCAAGTTCTCCTGTTTCTTTTTTAATCAATCACCTCAGTTGTCTTTTCTTCAGAATTTCTTAATGATGTGTCTATAGAAATAATTTTTGAAGCAAATTTGAACGGCAAGGTCCCTCAGCAGCAGAAGACTGAGGGAGAAAAATTAGTCTGGAGATAAGATTAGCATCCTGCTGTTGTATGAGAGCTTTCACATCCACCTGGAATGGCAAGGCACTTGGGCATTTTATTTGGAAGATAGCATGCTCTCGGTAATGTGCAAAAAAACCCGTGTGATCAGGGGTTCCCAGCCTGGGATCCATGGACTTTTTGCTTATTGGTATTGGTCCATGGCATAAAAAAGACTGGGAACCCCTGCTCTTAGATTATGGTTTCTGATCATGAATAGAGCTTGAAATCTCTGATGGGTAAAAATGTTACCTAAGGCAATGTAAGGTTTTAATTTTTTAGACTTACAAGGTGGTTTTCATCAAATATTGTTAGATCCAGTTTATTCAATTAATGATATAAATTGAAAGCTATTCAGACCAAGATCATGCGCAATCAGAGGGAGGGGGAAGATGAGGCAGGCGCCTCACCCCAATAGCCATTAATCGTATACAACTATTCCAGCATGGACTCTTGCATAGTCTAACTATTCCTTCCCCACCATCATTAAAGATGTGCTTACAAAAGCCAACATATGTAAATTCCTGCATGTGTCTCAGGTTCAAAGTTCAGAGTAAATTTTATTATCAAAGTATATATATGTCACCACATACAACCCTGAGACTCATTTTCTAGTGGGTATACTCAACAAATCTATATAATGATAACTATAACAGGATCAATGAAAGCTCAACCAGAATGCAGAAGAGAGCAAACTGTGCAACAAATAAACAGCAACAAATAATGAGAACGTGAGATGAAGAATACTTGAAAATAAGTTCATTGACTGTGGGAACATTTCAATGATGGGATAAGTGAAGTTGAATGTAGTTATCCTCTTTCGTTCAAGAGCCTGATGGCTGAGGGGTAGTAACTGTTCTTGAACCTGGTGATGTGAGTCCTGGGGCTCTTGTATCTTCTACCTGATGACAACAACAAGAAGAGAGCATGACCTGGGTGGTGGGGGTCCCTGATGATGGATGATGCTATGACAATGTTTCATGTAGATATGTTCAATGGTGGGAAGGGCTTTCCCCGCGATGTCCTGGGCTGAATCCACTACTTGTAGGATTTTCCATGCGAAGGCATTGGTGTTTCCCCGCCAGGATGTGATGCAGCTAGTCAATGTACTCTCCACTACACACCTATAGAAATTTCTCAGAGCTTTAGATGTCATGCCAAATTTCCGCATACTCTTAAGGAAGTAGAGGCAGTGCTGTGCTTTGTTTACAATTGCACTTACATGCTGGGTCCAGAACAGATCCTCTGAAATAGTAACATCTAGGAATTTAAAGTTGCTGTCCCTCTCTACCTCTGATGAGGACTGACTCGTGGACCTCTGGTTTCTCTCTCCTGAATTTTATAATCATTTCCTTCGTCTTGCTGACATTGAGTAAGAGGTTGTTGTTATGACACCGCTGAGCCAGATTTTCAATCTCCCTCCTATATGCTGATTCATTACCACCTTTGATTTGACCCACAATAAATAAAATGTGCAGATTATGGAGAGTTTTGTGATGATTGGATGAAATATGTTCTTGGGATAAAGGCAGTAACTTGTCATTAATTACTTGTATTTTGAAAAGTTCCCAAGAGTGCTTTAGGGAAAACATGTTATAGATCAGGAGATTCCACCCTGTGATCTATGGACCCCTTGCTTAATCGTATTGGTCCATGGCATAAAAAAGATTGGGAACCCCAGTTATAGATGTAGTCTTGAGTCTTATTTTTTTTTATCAAACTTCACAATTAGCAGCATTCAGTGATGGCTCCCTTGAAAATGAAGATGGTTTGAAGTGAAGCAATTTTAGTCATTGGATCGGAATGGGACCTTTTGCAAGTTAGTTGTTAATTTCCCCTTCTATTCTCCAGCACTCTGGGACTATATGTGGTTCATTTATAAAGTACCAGAAATACAGAAAGTTAGATCCCAAATGCTTGTCAATTGAGGAGTGGGGATAAAATGTGAAGTGATAAATCCACAAAATTTCAGAGGGCTGGCTTATAATTGAAAGTCTGAAATTTTACACCTTCCCTGCTCGGTATTTCTAGAGGAAATTCTGCAAGGTGAACAACAAGGCCAACTACATAGGAAAGAGAACACAGAACCAATCCTAGTGTATTCCTAGTTTCACTGCGGCAGCATGGGACCAGGACACACACTGCGCTGAACCACCACTCCACACAAAATCGCCACCCCTGCAATTCGAGCCCAGTTCCCTGACCCTGACACTGCATCTGTCTGAGTTCAAACCCATGACCAATCTGCCCAGCCACTCACCCTCTCTTGTGAAGTCATACCATATCATTCTGAGAGGGAACGGGTGGGTAAATGGGAAGGTGAAAAGATTCAGTTTAGTTTCTAAATGAGCGGAAGGGGCAAGTGAGTTTCTTCAATGATCTACACAGACTACGGAGAGCTTAGTTAAATCACTGCAGATTTTGTTTCAATCTGGGGAATTTAGAATACAGAAGTGAGAACGTGATACCTCAGTTATTTAGTACAGAGTAGTGGGATATTTCAAGTAGTGCAGTGCAGCATTTGTCAATAGACGACTGAAAGGTCCTTTGCAGAGTTATTTATAATCTTTTTGGCTTAATTCCAGTTCTCTGCTTTCCAGCTTGGGCGGAAAGCAAAGGGCAGACCAGTTGAGAAGGAAATCCAGAAAATGCACGTAAGAATGCAGGACGTGATTTGTGTAATGCAGGGAGCCATGAAGGAAGGATGATCTGTCCTTTGGTGGCTGCTGATTGTTGGCTGTGCAGACCTGAGTTGCAAAACATTGGGATTACAGAGGTCCAAACTTGAGAAGGATGTACAGGACTTCGTGGAACAACAGAACAGATTTGATACCAGAGGTGAAAGGTTTCAATTCAGAGATTGAGTTGCATCAGTTTGGTTTATAGAAATACTGAGGTGTAGAAACCTGGCCATTCCTTCCTTGGGTCTGCTGTACCATTGAATATGATCATGACTATTCATCCACTTCACGACTTGGTTCCTGCCTTCTCCCCATCTCCCTTGATCCTGTATATTAATTAATTTACCTAACTGCTTTCAAGTATTTAGTACTGTCTGTTTGTAGCATAATCCCATTGAGATCCCTTGATGAAGGAATATGGAGGTGGTTCCATGTAGAGAAACTATTTTCTCTGTTATGGGATTGTTCAAATTACATTTATTATCAAAGTATGTATACTTAATGCAGCCTTGAAATTCGCCTCTTTACAGGGAGCCACAGAACAAAGAAACCTAGTAGAACCCTTTAAAACAAAAGAACACCCAATGTGCAAGGGGATTAAAAAAATCAAATCGTGCAAACAATAAAAGTGAGCAAATAGCACTCAGAAATGAAGCTCACGATTCAACTGATTCAAGAGCCCGTTAGTTGCAGCCCACAGCTTCAGTTCGGTGCAGAGATGAGTAAACCTCGAGGAGCAGTGAGCTGAACTGGCCCGTCCCTCACCTCCAGCCTCGACACCTTGATTTTATTTCTCAATTTGGCCCGGCACTTAAATTGCCCAAACCTCGGGTTGTTCCTCGCTTTTGGACCGGGGCACTGCCGCTTTGATAGGCTCCTGGGCCCGAAGCCTACCATCCCGATTCGGCCCATACCCACCCTTTCCAATTCGCACTGCAGAGTAAATTTAAAATTAGAGCTTTTTAGGAGGAGGATTGTGAAGAGATTTTAACCATGGAGTAGTGCACATTGGCAAAACTTTCTCACAAGGACGGAGCAATAAAAATATTTCAAAAGGGGATCGCTGCAGCCAGTGATGGCCTATCTGAGTTACGGAAAAGCCTCTCACCTAATTTTATTCCAGCATTAAATACTTGACTAGTTACCCCCAAAAAGGGGGTGGTGATCCACTCTCTTGTATGACTGCAGGTTGAATGTACCCATACAGTGACGTTGGATTGGGTTAGGTCAAGCATTAAGGAAGAAATAGAGATGTATATCCAAGTCAGGCTAATGTGTGACTGGGAACGGAACGTGCGACTGCTGGTATTTCCATGATCCTGCTGCCCTTATTCTGGTTCAGGGACCGGCAAAGAAGCCGTATCAAAGTGTTGCATTGCATTGCACAGATGGTACACATTGCTGCAGCCAGGGTGTGCTGAGTCAAAGATTGGAACTGAAGTTAACGTTAAGGAGGATGGCAGTGGACTGCCAGTGGGCAGGTTGAACATGCGTATGAGCAACATTGAACTGTGTAATTACACGCTTGGCCACAAAGAAAGATCAGAACTGAATGCCACAGGTCTAAGGCCAGTGCAAGAACTGATGGACCCAGGCGTATATGTTCATAAACGGTCAAAGGTAGGAGAGAGTGGTTAGTGAAGCCCGTGAATTTTAAGCAGAGGTGTGGAGTACAAAAATAGGGATTTTACATTGGAATTGTACAAATGCCATAGCTGGAATATTGCTTCCATTTCTAATAGCCACACTTAAGGATGTGGCAGTCTCAGAGAAGATGTAGAAAATATTAAAAAAAATAATTCCTGGGATGGTTTAGGAGCACAAGGAGAGAGAAGACCAAGGAGATTAGGAGAAATGGAAGAGCGAGCAAGAATACAGGAAGGAGAGACCAGTGAAACTTGGGGAGGTGCAAGAGAGAGATGCCAGCTGGGCATGGATGCTCCAGAGGAGAGAAAGATTGGGGAACACAGGGACTGATTAGAGTCTGAGGTGAGTGTGTGATAGAGATGGTCAGACCACACTTAGATCCCCTCCAGTTTGCCTACCAGCCCCGACTAGGAGTTGAGGATGCCATTGTCTACCTGCTGAACCGTGTCTACACCCACCTGGACAAGCCAGAGAGCACTGTGAAGGTCATGTTTTTTGACTTCTCCAGTGTGTTCAACACCATCCGCCCTGCTCTGCTGGGGGAGAAGCTGACAGCGATGCAGGTGGATGCTTCCCTGGTATCATGGATTCTTGATTACCTGACTGGCAGACCACAGTACGTGTGCTTGCAGCACTGTGTGTCCGACAGAGTGATCAGCAGCACTGGGGCTCCACAGGGGACTGTCTTGTCTCCCTTTCTCTTCACCATTTACACCTCGGACTTCAACTACTGCACAGAGTCTTGTCATCTTCAGAAGTTTTCGGATGACTCTGCCATAGTTGGATGCATCAGCAAGGGGGATGAGGCTGAGTACAGGGCTACGGTAGGAAACTTTGTCACATGGTGTGAGCAGAATTATCTGCAGCTCAATGTGAAAAAGACTAAGGAGCTGGTGGTAGACCTGAGGAGAGCTAAGGTACTGGTGACCCCTGTTTCTATCCAGGGGGTCAGTGTGGACATGGTGGAGGATTACAAATACCTGGGGATACGAATTGACAATAAACTGGACTGGTCAAAGAACACTGAGGCTGTCTACAAGAAGGGTCAGAGCTGTCTCTATTTCCTGAGGAGACTGAGGTCCTTTAACATCTGCCAGACGATGCTGAGGATGTTCTATGAGTCTGTGGTGGCCAGTGCTACCATGTTTGCTGTTGTGTGCTGGGGCAGCAGGCTGAGGGTAGCAGACACCAACAGAATCAACAAACTCATTCGTAAGGCCAGTGATGTTGTGGGGATGGAACTGGACTCTTTCACGGTGGTGTCTGAAAAGAGGATGCTGTCTAAGTTGCATGCCATCTTGGACAATGTCTCCCATCCACTACATAATGTACTGGGTGGGCACAGGAGTACATTCAGCCAGAGACTCATTCCACCGAGATGCAACGCAGAGCGTCATAGGAAGTCATTCCTGCCTGTGGCCATCAAACTTTACAACTCCTCCCTTGGAGGGCCAGACACCCTGAGCCAATAGGCTGGTCCTGGACTTATTTACTGGCATAATTTACATATTACTATTTAACTATTTATGGTTTTATTACTATTTATTATTTATGGTGCAACTGTAATGAAAACCAATTTCCCCCGGGATCAATAAAGTATGACTATGACTATGACTATAGACGTGTGAGGAGCTGAGAAGTGCGACTCTGCTGTCTGGGTATGTCTTGACTGGTTTCTCTTAACTCACCCAAACTAGTGTGTAACATAATGTGTTATGTTCTTTCAGGACCTTCTCAGATTTAATCAAACTGGCATGATTGCATTTCCACCAGTTTTATGGTTAGCTATAGATTATTATTGTTTTGTTTGAGTGAACTATTTGGTTACAATTGGTTTGACAATAGACAATAGGTGCAGGAGTAGGCCATTCGGCCCTTCGAGCCAGCACCACCATTCACTGTGATCATGGCTGATCATCCACAATCAGTATCCAGTTCCTGCCTTATCCCCATAACCTTTGATTCCGCTATCTTTAAGAGCTCTATCCATCTCTTTCTTGAAAGAATCCAGCGACTTGGGCTCCACAGCCTTCTGGGCAGAGCATTCCATATATCCACCACACTCTGGGTGAAAAAGTTCTTCCTCAACTCCGTTCTAAATGGCCTACCCCTTATTCTTAAACTGTGGCCTCTGGTTCTGGACTCACCCATCAGCGGGAACATGCTTCCTGCCTCCAGCGTGTCCAATCCCTTAATAATCTTATATGTTTCAATAAGATCCCCTCTCAGCCTTCTAAATTCCAGAGTATACAAGCCCAGTCGCTCCAATATTTCGACATATGACAGTCCCGCCATCCCGGGAATTAACCTTGTGAACCTACGCTGCACTCCCTCAATAGCAAGAATGTCCTTCCTCAAATTTGGAGACCAAAACTGCACGCAGTACTCCAGGTGTGGTCTCACTAGGGCCCTGTACAGCTGCAGAAGGACCTCTTTGCTCTTATACTCAATTCCCCTTGTTATGAAGGGCAGCATGCCATTAGCTTTCTTCACTGCCTGCTGTACTTGCATGCTTGCTTTCAGTGACTGATGTACAAGAACACCTAGATCTCATTGTGCTTTCCCTTTTCCTAACTTGACTCCATTTAGATAATAATCTGCCTTCCTGTTCTTGCTACCAAAGTGGATAACCTCACATTTATCCACATTAAACTGCATCTGCCCACTCACCCAGCCTGTCCAAGTCACCCTGCATTGAAAGGCACTGCTCCAATCAGAGTGCATTCCTGGCCCAGGAGACCACGTGGTTTCCTTCTGCACCATAACAATTCCATAGTACTTTGTACTGCCTGTCGTTGGGCACAATGCGTGTGAACCTTCAATCATTCTGGCTGGTGTAGAGCATTCTGTCAAGCTCCTGATGTGCTTTAACACATTGTGCAAAAGCTCTGAGGTATCAGTCAACAGAGGTTACCCAGTCTCCAACCTGTTCTTGTGACTGCTGCTTTGGTGAGGCTGCTCCAGTTAACTTTTTGTGGTATCATTACCTCTGGATGTTAGTGACGGTGGACTTGGTGATGGTGATGCCACCAACAGAGATGGTAAAATCCCAGTTTTACCATTCTGATGAAGAGCCATGACCTGGAGTATTAACTATACTTCTCTTCCAACAAATGGTGCTTGTTCTGCTGAGTGTTTCCAGTTTTTAATTCTTACAGTAGTTCATTAAGTGCGACAAATAGGCCAGAGGACCATTTGAACAATTTAAATTTCCTGATATGTAAATTGATAGATTATGAGGTATAAATAGGATAAATGCAGGCTTTTTCTACTGAGATTGGGTGAGACGAGAACTAGAGGTCATGAATTAAGGGTGAAAGGTGAAATGTTTAAGAGGAATGTGAGGGGGGGTCTTCTTCACTCAGAGTGTGCTGAGTGTGGGAGGATCTGTCAGTGGAAGTGGTGAATGCATGTTCAACTTCAACATTTAAGAGAAGTTTGGGTAAGTGCATGGACGGGAAGGGTATGAAGGTCTATGGTCCAAGTGCAGGTTGACCAGATTAGGCAGAATAGTTTGACACAGACTAGATGGGCGAAGAGCCCGTGTCTGCACTGTAGCACCCTCTGACTATGACCCTGGAACTAACATTTCAGAACTGAGATTATTTCATCTGAACTGTTATATGATTGCTCTTCCCCAGTTGATAAGACGTACTTAAAGCAACTCTTTAACTTGACAGGATGAAAGTTTCTTATCGTGGTCACTTCCTGCACAATATTTACCCCACTGCTTTCATCGACTCACCGGAATTCCGATCAACTCAATTGAACAAAGGAGAAAAATTCCAGGTAAAGCGGAAGTTTTCACCATTTCAGGGTCGGCATGGTTAACGTACTTGGAGTGACTGAGAGTGAAGAAGTCGTTGCTGATGGCTGGAGATATCGAAGTGCTTAAGATTGTAAAACACTTTGTTGTATGATCTCAAGGGATTGTGCTTGCATGGTCTGGAAATATATGGAGACACGAGACTGCAGATGCTGGAATTTGGAGCAATGAACAATCTTCATGAGGAATTTAACGGGTTGAGCAGCTTCTGTGAGGGGGAGGGAGCACGATGGAAGGAAATGTTGGAGTTTTGGTTCCTGATGTTGGGTTTTGACCAGAAACATTAACAATTCCTTCCCCACTCACAGATGCTGCTTGACCTGCTGAGTTCCTTCAGCAGGTTGTGTGCTGCATGTGGAAATATTTCTTTGATACGGATGTGTGTGAAACAAAAGCAGAAAACACTGTTAACACACAAAATGTCGAACTGTATCTGTGGAGCCAAGAAAAAGATTGCGGTAAAGAAGATCAGAATTTTCCCATCTCTTTTTGCTTATCCTACGGAGTTTTCCAGGATTTTCTTGAATTATGCTTCTTAGGCACTCTTTGTTAGTTTCCTGGGATTAAGCTCTAGATTGTTAGAATGTATGGAAATATTCATTGTCAGCCACATACAATAAACAACAACCGCATCCAGAAAACAGTAACAGACACCAACAGAATCAACAAACTCATTCATAAGGCCAGTGATGTTTTGGGGATGGAACTGGACTCTCTGACGGTGGTGTCTGAAAAGAGGATGCTGTCCAAGTTGCATGCCATCTTGGTCAATGTCTCCCATCCACTACATAATGTACTGGTTGGGCATAGGAGTACATTCAGCCAGAGACTCATTCCACCGAGATGCAGCACTGAGCGTCATAGGAAGTCATTCCTGCCTGTGGCCATCAAACTTTACAACTCCTCCCCTGGAGGGTCAGACACCCTGAGCCAATAGGCTGGTCCTGGACTTATTTCCTGGCATAATTTACATATTACTATTTAATTATTTATGGTTTATTACTATTTAATTATTTATGGTGCAACTGTAACGAAAACCAATTTCCCTCGAGATCAATAAAGTATGGCTATGACTATGACTATGACTACACCAAACACATCCAGAAAACAGTAAAACAACCACCACATCCAGAAATTCCTTCTTAAAATTTGTATTTTAATAACTCCCTTTTCCTATGCACCTAATTCTTACACAAAAGAGCAGGTGTGTTTTCTCAAACTTCTGTAGACCAACTCCCTTGCGAAGCAGTGTCTGTGCAGATGCAGTCTGTTCTCCTTCCTGCACAGAGCCATAATCTCCAGCTCAGTCCTGACAGCCCGGCTGAGCTGTTTTGAGTCATTTTTGAATCCACTCTTCCAGCCAGAATGGAAAGATTTTCAAACTGCTGTTTAATATAGATAGCGTCTGGCATGACATAGAGTCATAGAGCGTTGCAGCAAAGAAACAGACCGTTTGGCCCATCTAGACCATGCTGAATAATTATTCTGCCTAGTCCCATCAATACGCCTCTGGATCTTAGCCCTCTATATGCCTCCCATCTATGTACTCCGTCCAGGGTTGCTACCCATGTCACGTGCTAGGAAGATCATACAGTCTAATACGTGGCTGAGGAGATGTTGCAGTGAGGGGAAGAGGGTGTCAGATGTTAGGTTCATTGGGCTCTCTTCTTGGGAAG
This sequence comes from Mobula hypostoma, assembly GCF_963921235.1. Taxonomy (NCBI): domain Eukaryota; kingdom Metazoa; phylum Chordata; class Chondrichthyes; order Myliobatiformes; family Myliobatidae; genus Mobula; species Mobula hypostoma. The sequence goes on from NC_086098.1 coordinate 143,864,018, forward strand.
GTGGAACCTGTACAGATGGGACAGTTTGCACTTGAACCAGAGGGGGACTGTTATTGTTGTGGGAAGGTTTGTTAGTGCTGCACGGGGTGGGGCAGTGGACTAGAGTTGCGGGGGGATTGGAACCAGAGTACCAGAGAAGATAGTGGAGTGGTTGTGGGGAAAGATGTTGTTAAGCCTACATACGGTCAGGAATTGAAAGGCTGAGCGTGGTGAGACTAATATTCTGTGTTGTGCGTATTTCAATGCAAGGAGTACTGTAGGAAAGGCAGATGAGCTTGGGGCGTGGATCACACCTGGAATTATGATATTGTAGCTATTAGTGAGACTTGGTTGCAGGGCTCCATGATAGAGGGGTTCCATGATAGAGCAGGAGGGGTGGTGTTACTAGTCAGGGAAAATTGTCACAGCCGTGCTCAGTCAGGACAGACTGAAGAGTTTGTCTACTAAGGCTATGTGGGTGGAATTGCAGAATAAGAAAGGGATGGTGGTGTTAATGGGATTATATTACAGCCGGCAGGATTTAGAGTAGCAAACTTGTACAGAGATTGCAGATTGTTGCAAGAAACATAAATTTGTCATAGCAACACACACAAAGTGCTGGAGGAACTCAGCAAGTCAGGCAGCATCCTTGGAAATGAATGAGCAGTCGACGTTTGGGGCTGAGACCCTTCATCAGGACTGGAAAGGCAGGGGGAAGATGTCAAAATAAAAAGGTGAGGGGAGGGGAAGGAGGATAACTAGAAGGTGATGGGTGAAGCCAGGTGGGTGGGAAAGATAAAGGGCTGGAGGGGAAGGAATTTGGTAGGAGAGGAGAGTGGACCACAGGAGAAAGGGAAGAAGGAGGGGCACCAGGGGGAGCTGGTAGGCAGGTGAGGAGACAAATTAAAGGCCAGAGTGTAGGAATAGAAGAAGGAAAGGGCAGGGGAAAATGACCAGATGGAAAAATTGATATTTATGCCATCAGGTTGGAGGCTAACTAGGTGGAACATGTCTTACCAATGTACAAGAGGCCACACTGGGAGCATCAGATACAGTAGACAACCCTAACAGATTGACAGGTGAAGTGTTGCCTCACCTGGAAAGACTGTTTGGGGCCACAAGGGAGGAGGTGAGTGGGCAGGTGTCACACTGTGGCCGTTGGCAGGGATGAGTGCCAGGAGGGAGATAAGTGGGGAGGGATGAATGGACAAGGGAATCACAGCGGAGAGTTGGGGGGGGGGGTCAGGTAAAGGTGTATTTGGTGGTAGGATCCCACTGGATATGGCGCAAGTTGTGGAGGATGATGTGTTGGGTCCAGCGGCTCATGGGGGGGTGGATAAGGACAAAAGGAACTTTATCCTTGTTAAGCTGGTGGGAAAATGGGCTGAATGCAGATGTTGGGAAATGGAGGAGATGCAGATGAGTTCGGCATCAGTGGTGGAGGAAGGGAAGCCATATTCTTTGAAGAAGGAGGACATCTGTGATGCCCTGGGAAGGAAAGCCTTACACTGGGAACTGAAGCTGCAGAGATGAAGGAACTGGTAAAATGGGATAGCATTTTTATAGAAGACAAGGTGGAAAGAAGTAGAGTCAAGATAGTCGTGAGAATCAGTAGGTTTATAAAAGATGTTGGTAGACACTTGTTTCCAGAGTTCAAGGCAGGGACTGAGAAAGGGGAGGAAGTTGTCAGTTACGGACCAAGTGAATTTAAGGGCAGGGTGGAAATTGAAGGCAAAGTTAATGAAATTCACGAGCTCTGCATGTGTGCATAGTAGGTGATTTTAACTTTCCACATATTCTTTTCTTTTTTTTTAAATTTTATTTTTATTTGGATAAGGAATTCACTAATATCATGTACTTTTTTCACACATATAACCTTTTCCATTTTTTAATATGTATAAAACTATAATTATTTATACATTTTTAAGTACACATTGAGATGATATAAAAGGAAATTAGACACTTAAATAGATAATGATGTACTGTGGTAATTCTGATCTATTAGGCTAAGTAATGGTATTAGTTGTTAAGAAAAATGGTAATAATAGTTTCCATATAACTCTTCTGGACCATTTCCACTGGTCCAAAATGTTGTATATAAGCCTATGTAACAACCATTGTAGGTGCTTATATCCTAATTTGTTCATGTTTGCTCCTGCCCGCAAACACAATTATCCAATCCCTACGTACTTACTTACTTAATTTTTTCATTTCGTTATTCCTTTCCCAAATCTTTCCCTTTACTTGTGTTAATTCTCTATTTTCCAAAAAAAACCAAAAAAAAAAAGACATTTAGTCTAGGGGTGCTTACGTTAGCAATATTACTGTGTTGAGAAGAGCAGTATAAATCATTAGGAGAGTCATCTAAAGTCTGCTTGCATTGGGGTTATATAGTCAATCCTATCAACAGTAGAATTAGAATTTTTCAAGATTCTGAATTCGGCTTGCAGTTCAATACCTAGTAAATCAGTTTCTCGATTATATAATGCACTCTCCCATGCTAAAAATGTAAATACACTGTATATTAAAGAGAAGTGGGAGAAAGAAGCGGGGTTGGTACTTTCAGAGGAGGCTTGGGGGAAAATCTGCAGCTTTCAATGGTCCTCGACTAATTCTTTGACTTGGAGAGAACATTGTTGGAAAAACATTATAAGATACTTCAAGACCCCATATCAGGAAAAATATAAAGATACAAATGTGATGTGTTGGAGAAGGTGCGGCTCCAAGGAGGTAAATCATTTTCATATTTTCTGGGATTGCCCTAAAGTAAGTCTATATTGGGAAGGTATTCATAGAACATTAGTTAAGGTACTTAGGTCCCAGATACCTCTGAACTTTGAGACGCTCTATTTGGGGCATGTATTGTTTCTTGAACAGAAGGAAGATATAAAGTTGCTGCAGGCCCTCTTAGCGGCAAGTAAGAAATCAATCACTAGAAAGTGGCTAAATCCAATACCACCTACATTAGAAGATTGGCACAAAATTATCTTGGAAATATTTAAAATGGAAAAGTTGACTTACTCCCTGAGAATTCAAAAAGAAAAATTTTTATCAAATCTGGAATAAATGGATTGAATATATAACCACATATTCTTTTCAACTCTTTCTCCCTCTATGCAATGCATTGCCTCTTCAGGAACCGTGGCACACATCTGGGAGTGAAGCATCATAGCCATTCACGATGTTAGGTTTTGCCTTGTGGGGAACATGAGGGTGAATTTCTTCCCAGAGTTTCAAGAGTGCGGAATGGTTTGCTAGCGGAAGTGGCAGATATGGTTTTGAAATTTGGAATGGTACATGGATGGGAGGGGTATGGACGGCTATGGTTTGGGTGGGACTAGGCAAATTAAGAGTTTGGAATGGACTAGATGGGCAAAGGGTCTCTTTCTGTGCTGCAGTGACCTGAGGCTCAACTCATCCAAATATTTTTTAAATGTTGAGATCAAACCCACTGACAGCTTGTTCCACATTCTCACTGCCCTTTGAGTGAAAATGTTCCCCCTTAAACATTTCACCTTTCACCCTTAGTGCATGTCTGAGTCTCATCCACCCTCAGTGGAACAACCCTACTTGCATTTGCCTATTCACTCTTTCACTGTAACTCAGGTCCTCAAGTCCTGGCAGCGTCCTTGTAAATGTTCTCTGCACTCTTTCAATCTTATTGTTATCTTTCCTGTAGGTTGGTGACCAGAACCGCACCACAGTATCCCAAATTAGGTCTCACCAACGTCTTTTACAAGTTTCCACATAACATCCCGGCTCCTGTACTCAATACTTTGATTTACAAAGGCCAGTGTGCCAAAAGCTCTCTTTATGACCATATCAACCTGTGACTCCACTTTCATGGAGCTATGGGTCTGTATTCGCAGATCCCTCTGTTCTGGTGCACTCTGCAGTGCCCTACTGTGTAAATCAAATACAAATTTGTCTTTCAATCAGTTTCACTGTACTTTATTGTCACACTTTCCAGGGATTAACAACATTGCCTCCCGATTTAAAAGGTGCAGGTTTATAATGCTGCCTCTTTGTCCCTCCTTATGACTCAATTGCTCTTTTATGCAGTGCAACATGCAACCAATTTGAAGGGTTAACTTTTGTTGTTTTCCTCATGTTCTTGAGGTGACACAAGTAATCCATATGCTTAATCCATTGCCTTATGGTTACAAAATAAGGTGAATTGGCCATGTGGTTTAGTATCAGTATGTTACCACAAAATTACAACTCTGCTTTTGAAGGCCAGTGAAAATGTTGCATGCATCCCCAAATAATGAATTGCAAACCTTCTGCGATGTCTTCGTATGTTTCATTCAGGGCTTCCCAACCTAGGGTTCATGGACCCCTCGGTTAATAGTAGGGGTCCATGGCATAAAAAAGGTTGGGAACCCCTGATTCAGAGGGTCAAACAACATGATCCCAGGGCACCACTGTTGTGAAATTAATATTGGGCACAGAGGGGAGGAGGCTTTGGTGACTTGAAGCTTCACTTTAATTCCTGTGTGAGTGAATCTGATCTCGATATTCACATCCCATAGTTCATGGTCAGTATTGGAAGTTACATGCAGAGAATGGGTAAATAGTGTGCAGACTCTCCGCAGTCCAGCATTCACAGTACTGTATCAGGTTTCATGGTTATCCCGTCTCTAAACAGTTATGTCCTGGGGCTTCCTAATGGATTAGCATCAAATGCTTGAGCTTTAAATTATTATTAGCAATGCATCGTAGTTGGTGGATTCAATCCTTACTGACCACTGGGACTAAACTAATGTATGTTTAGCAGAATAATGTGAGACAATACAGGGCCATAATGATGTTTCCCGTCGATGTCCTTTCTCTACAGGTAACTATCGTGGCTGAAGATAACTGCAAATTCCTTTGCTGGTCCAGAGAGAGGCTGACTTTCTTCCTGGAGACCGAATCCTTTCTGCAGGAAGTATTTAAGTACCTAATAGGCAAAGATATCACAAACAAGCTGTATTCCCTGAATGATCCAACAATAAGTGACAAAGTAGGTATTGGTCGTGTGTGCTTGAATGTTCTGTAAAGTAGCCGTGAAACTGAAGGCATTGAACAGTAAATATTCTGAAATTAACATTATTCTGAAATTGAACATTAAATATTCTGAAATATTTTTCAGAATATTTAATACATCACAATATATGCCAATTGATCACCAACGATGATGCACATTTTGTCATTTTAAAGCTTATTATATGATAATAAGGTATGAATTATGTAACTTTATTAAATTACTTTTTAATCTCTTCATTAATCCAGGTTTCAGTGTTATTTCTGTTTCTACAGAGGCATAGAATCACAGAACATGGAAATAAGGCCATTCAGCCCAACCTGTCCATGCTAACCAGTGGGTACTTTCTATATTAATCCCATTTTACAGCCTTCGATCTCTTAGACAATTTAAGCGTCCATTCAGTCACATCTTAAATACTCAATGATCCGGCTTCAGCCAATCGCTGACAGAATACCACATTCTGCATTCGATGTTGCCTCTCTGACTGGAAGCCTGTGACTAAGTTCAGTGCCGCAGGGATTGGTGATGGGTCCACTGCAGTTCATCATCTACATCAGTGATCTGGATAATAATGCGGTCAACTGGATTCAGCAGATTTGCAGATGACACCACGATTGGCAGGGGGAGGTGTAGTGGACAGCAAGGAAGACTGTCAAAGTTTGCAGTGGGCTTTGAACCAGCTGGAAAAATGGTCTGAGAAATGGCAGATAGAATTAATGCAGACCAGTGTGAGGTGTTTCACTTTGAGAGGACCAACCAAGGTAGAACTTTCACAGTGAACAGTAGGGCACTGATCAGTGTAGTAGAAAAGAGTGATCAGGGAATACGGATCCGTAATTCCTTAAAAATGACGGTTGTATAATTGGCCTTTGTAACCAAAAGTATTGAGTACAGGAGTTGGGATGTTGGTGAGGCCTAACTTGGAGTATTTAGTGGCGTTTTTGTCATCCACCAACAGGAAAGATGTCAATAAGATTGAAAGAGTGCAGAGAAAATTTACAAGAATGTTGCCAGGACTTGAGTACTGGGGTTATAGGGAAAGGTTGAACAGGTTAGGACTTTACTCCCTGGGGAGGGGAGATTTGACAGAGGTATACAAAATTATGAGGGGTATAAAGAGGGTAAATACAAACAGGCTTTTTCCACTAAGATTAGATGAGACTGGAAGTCGATACCTTGCGTTAAGGGTGAAAAATGAAATGTTTAAGGGGAACAAGAGACGGAACTTCACTCTGGATGATGCCAGTGAAAATGATGGATAGGGGTTTGGTTTCAACAGAATTTGAATCGGACAAAATTTTAAGAGCATTTCAGGTAAGTACATGAATGGGAGGGGTATTGAGAGTTATAGTCCTGATGCAGGTTGATAGGACTAGGGGAATAAAAGTTTGGCACATATTAGATGGACTGAATGGCCTGTTTCTGCAATTTAGTGCTCTGTGACTCTATGTCCTTCAATAGTTTGGTTTCATATTTAACATTCTCTTTATTGTTCTCTAATGTTATTAGTTTTTGGCCATACTTTGAATTCTAAAACATTCCTAAACCTCAGGCTTCTCTGACAAGGAACATCTTTATAACAGGTTTATTAATTTCAGTTTATGAAGTAATAAGGTTCCGTTGTGTGTCACATCCTTTGAGGCAGCGGTCCCCAACCACCGGGCTACTAAGCATGTGCTACCGGGCCGTGAGGAAACGATATGAGTCAGCTGCACCTTTCCTCATTCTCTGTCACGCACTGTTGAACTTGAACATAGGGTTACCAACTGTCCCGTATTTGCCCAGACATCCCGTATATTGGGCTAAATTGGTTTGTCCCATACGGGACCACCCTTGTCCCGTATTTCCCCCGCTAAGGTAGAGCGTTCCTATGAAACCTTTCGTGCGGAAATGGCGTAAAGTGAAGAAGCAATTACCAGTAACTTATATGGGAAAAATTTTTGAGCGTTCTCAGACCCAAAAAATAACCTACCAAATCATACCAAATAACACATAAAACCTAAAATAACACTAACATATAGTAAAAGCAGGAATGATATGATAAATACACGGCCTATATAAAATAGAAATAACGTATGTACAGTGTAGTCAGGAAGATTAAGCCAAAACCGATTTGTGGGGAAGAAAATCGGCATGTACGCGCATGGGCACATAGCGCAAGGCTTCATGGTCATGGTAGTCTTTCACAAGTGTCCCGTATTTGACTGCTACTTTTGTCCTTTATTTGGGAGTGAGAAAGTTGGCAACCCTAACTGTAAAAGACATGTTGAGGTGAGTTTAACCCTACTTGAACAAACCCCCCTGGTCAGCTGGTCCACAAGAATATTATCAATATTAAACCAGTCCGCGGTGCAAAAAAGGTTGGGGACCCCTGCTTTGAGGAATCTTGTCTGGTAATCATGCGCAAGTTTTAAGTATGAAGTGATAACAGTTTCTAATGCGTTAGGCAAGTTTCAGATCTCACTCAATGTTTACCATGCAGCCATGAGTTAGGATAGCTATGGATAAAAGAACCAACACTGAGTTTTGTTTTTCTAATAATAATTATTTTATAATAACATGGGTTATAGTAATATTCAAAATGTTTCTCCATCAAAGTACAGCTTAAATTCCATAAAAAACGCTGGTGAACGCAGCAGGCCAGGCAGCATCTATAGGAAGAGGTACAGTCAACGTTTCGGGCCAAGACCCTTCGTCAGGACTAACTGAAGACTCTCCTATCATTCTAGATCTCCCACTCCCCCTCCCACTTTCAAATCTCTTACTATCTCTTCTTTCAGTTAGTCCTGACGAAGGGTCTCGGCCCGAAACGTCGACTGTACCTCTTCCTATAGATGCTGCCTGGCCTGCTGCGTTCACCAGCATTTTTTATGTGTGTTGCTTGAATTTCCAGCATCTGCAGATTTCCTCGTGTTTGCGAGCTTAAGTTCTATCAGCTTTGTGAACCATTGCCACAGTGGGTGGGTGCTTCATTATACCTGGTTTGCAATGGATTTAACACCATGAGGATCTGTAATGCATTTCATGTGGATGTACATGAGATTCTATAGCTGGCTTCTGTGTTGCCTGTACCTGTGAGTAAGCATTTGAGAGAGCAGTGGAATGGGTTTGTAGGGCTGAAGGCACATTCTGCCATCTGGCAACTTGGTTCATGGCCGCATTCCCGACTTGCAGACTTTTGGGCATCCGAACGGAATGATGCTGAAACCTGGAGCGTGCCTGTAGAAAAACAAATTATTTCCAAATTGAATGTTTCCAAACCTGCCACATTAAATGCCAGTGGCAATTTACAACGCCAGGATACAATGCTGTTGCTGAATTTCTGTGCAGACAGATCTAGTCATAAAAGTTTTACTTGCTGTCCTGATCAGAGTATGTCCTACAACCTAAAGGAATAGACACACAGGCGTTGTGATCATTTTCTAACGGGGAGAAAGTTGTTGCAACACTACTTTAAAAATATGAATATTAATTAGCCAGGCTGATTGGACATTTTACAGAGTAATAATCCTTCAAAGAAAATGAATCATTGATTGCAAAATCTCAATTTGCTGATGAATGGTACATCATTATTAATTAGCCGCAGTATTTAGTTCCTGTTGAGTTGCAGTATTTGTTGTCTTATTTTCTAGCCTGGTGAATATTTGGGGACAAAATGCTGGGTGCAGCAAGAATTTCACTGGTGCAGAATGTTTACATGAGCGAAATCTTGTCAACAGTGAGGTGGCTCTTTAATGGATTCAGAGAGCAAATAGGCCTTAAGAAAGGTTAAGGATATTAGGTGAAAGTTGAGAGTTTTAAAAGTGTTCAGAATAAGAAGATTGTTGGCAAGGCCAGTGCTAATTGCCCCCTCCTACTTGAGAAGACGGTGATGAGTGGCCTTCCTGAACTGCCATGAAGGTAATGAGGGCATTCCCACAGAGGTTTTAGGTAAGAAGACCCAGGATTCAGACCCTGTGTCAATGAAGGACCGGTGATACATTTTCAGCCAGGAAGTGCGGTACAGGTGGTTGTTTCCCAGTGCATTGGGACCCTTATCCTTCTTAGCTGTCCAGTTTGCAGCTTTAGGAGGTGCTGACGTGCTGTGAGTACATTTTGTGTGTGCGTGTGTGGATGAGGTGCTGATCAAGGAGGCCTCTTAGGGATCATTAAACTTCTTCTATTTTACTTATTATTGTTTGGAGGTACAGCGCGCAGTCGGCGCTTCTGCCCGTTTGAGCCGCGCAATCCAGCAACCCCTGATTTAAATACTAGCCTAATGGCAGGATAATTTACAATGACTAATTAACCTACTACCCAGTATGCCTTTGGACTGTGGGAAGAAGCTGCAGCACCCAGAGAAAACCCACACATCTCACGGGGAGGACGTACAAACTCCTTACGGAGATGCCCCGAGCTGTAATGGCATCACATTAGCCGCTACATTACTGTGACGCCTTCCTGAGTGGAGCTGGAGCTACAGTCATCTGTATAGAACATCATATCATGCTTCTGACCTGTAAATGACAACAGGTATCTCACTCAGGGCAGAATATACCGTCTTGTTCTTGAGCTTGTCCTATTTTTATGTGGCAGGTCCTCTTGATTTTCTGGTTGTTGGTGACCGCCAGGATATTGGTGGGGAAACGGACAATGGAAGCACCATTAAATATCAAAGACAGGCCGTTTCTTGTTAGAAATGAATGTTGCCTGACACATTCGAGGCACACACCTGTTGCCCTGGTTTCGATACATGAAGCCAAGGACTGCTTCGTTTGCGACGGAGGCAAACAGCTCTTTTTTCTGACCTTGTAATGGGAGGCAGTTTATTAGTGTAGCAGCTGAAGATGACTGAAACTAGTTGGTAGGTTAATTGGTCATTGTAAATTGTCCCGTGGTTAGGCCAGGATTTAATGTGGGGGGGTGGGGGGTTACTGGGCAGCATGACTTGAAGAGCTGATTCTGCGCTGTCCCTCAATAAAAATCTTGTCTTTCTTTTCAGTTACGGCTGGCATTGAAATGAAATCAAGATATTGCAGAATAATCAGCAAATAGTCATAGTCATACTTTATTAATCCCGTGGGAAATTGGTTCTCGTTACAGTTGCTCCATAAATAATAAATAGTAATAGAACCATAAATAGTTAAATAGTAATATGTAAATTATGCCAGTAACTTATGAAATAAGTCCAGGACCAGCCTATTGGCTCAGGGTGTCTGACCCTCCAAGGGAGGAGTTGTAAAGTTTGGTGGCCACAGGCAGGAATGACTTCCTATGACGCTCAGTGCTGCATCTCGGAGGAATGAGTCTCTGGCTGAATGTACTCCTGTGCCCAACCAGTACATTATGTAGTGGATGGGAGCCATTGACCAAGATGGCATGCAACTTAGACAGCATCCTCTTTTCAGACACCACCGTCAGAGAGTCCAGTTCCATCCCCACAACATCACTGGCCTTACGAATGAATTTGTTGATTCTGTTGGTGTCTGCTACCCTCAGCCTGCTGCCCCAGCACACAACAGCAAACATGATAGCACTGGCCACCACAGACTCGTAGAACATCCTCAGCATCGTCCGGTAGATGTTAAAGGACCTCAGTCTCCTCAGGAAATAGAGACGGCTCTGACCCTTCTTGTAGACAACCTCAGTGTTCTTTGACCAGTCCAGTTTATTGTCAATTCGTATCCCCAGGTATTTGTAATCCTCCACCATGTCCACACTGACCCCCTGGATGAAAACCTGGTATTTGAACAGGAGCATTGTCATTTAATTAGTTGACAGTGCAGTTTGTGAAGAGACTAGGCCTTCACAGAGTACAGTGTTGATGGCAGGATTCTTAGCAGTGTGGGGGAAGGGAGGCTCTTGGGGTCACTGAGTCTACAGATCCCTCAAAGTTGCCGCAAAAGTTGATGGGGTAGATGAGAGGCCTTCATTGTTGGGGGATTGAGTTCAACTGCTGCAAGGTAAAGTTGCAAGCTAATCTAGTTAGAACCACTTGAAGTATTGTGGTCAGTTCCTCATTATCGGAAGGACATGGAAGTTTCAGAGAGGGTGCAGAGGAGATTTACCAGGATGATGGCTGGGTTAGAGATCGTGACTTATAGGAGAGGTTGAGTGAGATAGGACTACTCTCTTTGAAGTGAAGGAGGATGAGAGGTGACTTGAGGTGACAGTTTTCGATCAGCTTTTGATGACGTACAGGCAGAAGCTGAAACAAGAGGTGGCCGTAGTTAAAACCGTCCATTGTTGGTCCTACCAGTCGGTCTCCATGCTGCAGGACTGCTTCGATGATGTCGAGTGGAATGTCTTCCGTGATGAGGATGTCTCCAAGTTCACAGATGGAGTCATGTGCTTCATGCAGAAGTGCATGGACAATGTGGTCCCCCATTAGTCAGTCAGGGTCTTCCTGAGCCAGAAACCATAGATCTATAGTTCCATGCGAGCAGCACTTAATGCGCGATATAGAGCTTACATTGCCGGCAATCAGCAGGAGCTGAAGAAATGCAGCTACAATCTGTGCAAAGTTATCAAGGCTGCGAAACAACAGTACAGGGACAAGACTGAGTCAAGATTCCCAACGAATAGCACACGTGGCTTGTGGCGAGGGCTGCATACCTTCACAGGTTTCAAAGCTAAATGTAGTGGTGCCGCCAACATCGCGGCCTCTGTCGCAGATGAGCTCAATGTCGCTGACTCTGAGCCTCTGAGGAAAGCCACCGCTACAACCTGCAACCTGGTCATCTCTGAGGCGGAGGTACGCAGATATTTCCAACGAGTGTACAGTCGCAAGGCTGTGGGACCGGAAGGCATCCCAGGGCAGGTACTCAGGATGTGCACAGCACAACTGGCAGCTGTGTTTACTGACATTTTTAATCTCTCCCTCTCCCGGTGTAGAGTGCCCTCCTGCTTCAGATTATCCACCATTGTCCCTGTACCTAAAAAGATCAAGGTAACATGCCTGAATGACTGGTATCCTGTCGCACTCACCTCAATAATAAACAAGTGCTTTGAGAGGCTGGTCAAGGACTACATCTGCAGCGTGCTACACCCAGGCTGGACCCCCTACAGCTCACCTGCCAACACAACCGGTCGACAGACGACGCAATAGCCACTGCTCTACATACCATACTTACACATCTGGAGAAGAAGGATGCTTATGTGAAAATGCTCTTCTTGGACCACAGTTCAGCATTCAACACCATAGTTCCATACAGGCTCAACAGGAAGCTCAGAGACCTCAGCCTTGACCCTGCCTTGTGTAGCTGGATCCTGGACTTCCTGTCAGATCACTAGCAGGTGGTAAGGGTGGGCTCCCTCACCTCCACCTTTCTGACTCTCAACACAGAATCCCCTCAGGGCTGTGTACTAAGTCCCCTCCTTTACTCCCTGTATACCCATGACTGTGCCGCCACCCACAACTCTAATCTGCTAATTAAATTTGTCGATGACATTAGATTGATTGGCCTTATCTCAAGCAATAACGATGTGGCCTACAGGGAAGAAGTCATCTCTCTGACACAGCGGCGTCAAGAAAACAACCTCTCCCTCAATGTCACTAAAACAAAGGAGTTGGTTGTGGACTACAGTAAGAATGGAGACGGTCTAACTGCTATTGACATCAATGGATCTGGGGTTGAGAGGGTAAACAGCTTTAAGTTCCTTGGCATCCACATCACTGAGGACCTCACATGGTCTATACACACCAGCTGTGTGGTGAAAAAGGCACAACAGCGCCTCTTTCACCTCAGACGGTTGAGGAAGTTTGATATGGGCCCCCAGATCCTAAGAATTTTCTACAGGGGCACAATTGAGAGCATCCTGACTGGCTGCATCACTGCTTGGTATGGGAACTGTACCTCCCTCAATCGCAGGACTCTGCAGAGAATGGTGTGGACAGCCCAGCGTATCTGTAATTGTGAACTTCCCATGATTCAGGACATTTACAAAGACAGGTGTGAAAAAAGGTCCCGAAGGATCATTAGGGACCCGAGTCACCCCAACCACAAACTGTTCCAGCTGCTACTATCCGGGAAATGGTACACAGCCTAGAAGCCAGGACCAACGGACTCCGGGACAGCTTCTTCCACCAGGCCATCAGACTGATGAGCTCACGCTGATTTGAGTGTATTTCTATGCTACATTGACTGTTCTGTTTATTATAAATTACTATGATTGCATATTTCACGTTTAGACAGAGACATAACATAAAGACTTTTACTCCTTATGTATGTGAAGGATGTAAGAAATAAAGTCAATTGAATTCAAGATGGTAAGAGGAATAGACAGAGTGGATAGATTCAAAATTGTTTAATGGCATTTTCAGTACACAAGTGTAAAGGAGACTAGTTTATATCCATAGATTGATTATATGTCCATAAGTGATACTGGGCACAGGAGTGTCTGTACATAAGGTGACTCTGACAGGAAATGATAAAGTAGTGGTTGTTCGGGGATGTGGAGGAGTGGGTTTGTGGGCGGAGGTGTTGATCAGTCTCACTGCTTGGGAAAAGTAACTGTTTTTGTGTCTGGGGGTTCCTGGAGTGGAAGATAAGTAGCCTTCCCCCGGATGGTAGTGAGACAAACAGGATGTGTGGGTTCCTTCATGATGTTACTGGCCTTTATCCAGCACGTTTCTGTATATATGACTCTGATGGGTAGGCTGGTACTGGTGATGCATTGGGCAGTTCTAGATATCCATTGTAGAGTCTTCCTGTCCATAACAAAGTAGTTGCTATACCATGCAGTGATGAAGCATGTTTGTTTGCTCTCTACTACACATCTGCAGGTCTTTAGTATAGATGTGCATATTCCAGCAGTTTCCATCCTCTTCAGAAAGTAGAGGCATTGGTGAGCTTTCCTAATTTGTTTAGAATGTGTACAGGGAGGCCGGCTGGTGGCGCAATGACATCAGCGCCAGACTCTGGAACGGAGGTTCCCGGGTTCGAACCCAGTCAGGTCTGCTCCGGAGTACGCTTTCCATCCGTGCTAGGTTAAGTGTCGAGATCGCAACTCGACCTCGTAAAATAAAGGGAAAAATATAGCAAAATGTCTGTCTGTGTGAAGAGTGGCACGCCACTCAGTCTCTCTCTCGCTCCACGCCTTGTAAAGGCATGAAAAAGACATCGTCCCATCAACATCGCACACGCATGGATGCGTACACACGCACACACCAAAAAATGTGTACTGGGACCATGAAAGATTGTGCAAGATGTGCACTCCCAGGTGTTTGAAACTGCTCACGGTTCCTGCTGATGTAAAGAGTGGTGTGAATGGTGTAGCTTCTCCTGAAGTTGGTAGCCATCTTCTTTATCGTGTTGCCATTGAGGACGGGGTCATTTGCCCGGCACCAGGCCTTGAGCTCTTCCAACTCTCTGTAGGCCATCTCATGGTGGTTGGTGATGAGCCCCACTGCTGCTGAGCCATCGGCGAACTTGGCAATGTGATTACTTGTGTGCTTGGCCGTGCAGTCGTGTGTGAGCAGAGTGTACAGCAATAGGCTCAGTGCACAGCCCTGAGGCCGTGCCTGTGTTGAGCATGACGGAGAGGGAGGAGCGGTTGTACATCCTGACTATCTGAGGTCTGTTGGTTAGGAAGCCCAGCGACCAGTTGCACAGTGGATAGCCCGCGACTTTTTTTCCAAGATGGAAATGGCTAATACAAGTGGGCAAATCTTTAAGGTGATTGGAGGGAAGTATAGAGGGTCTGTCATAGGTAGCTTTTTTTTACAATGGTGGGTGTGTGGAACGTGCTGCCGGAGGTGGTGGTAGATGCAGATACATCAGGGATGATTAAGAGACTCTTAGATAAGCACTTGGATGAAATAAAAATGGAGGGTTACGTGGGAGGGAAGTGTTGGATTGCTATTGGAGTAGGTTCCAAAGTCGGTACTACGTTGTTGGCAAGGCCTGTACTGTGCTGTGTTTTTCCATGTTCTATATGTACCTTAAGTTTGGATCTATGTAATGAATGGAGATTGTGGGACTGACAGGTTACTATTTTGTTGTGATGCGTTTGGCTGACAACAGTGAAGATGGTTGTATATCACATGCAGTTTATTATTTCTTGCTGCCCAAATGTTTTTGCATTTATCATTTGAATAAGCAATTCTTCAATTAGAAAGTTAATTTTTAAATGTTATCCTTCTTTTAGTAATTAGTTTCCTGTTCAGTAATTAGTGTTTATAAGACCATAGATTATCACAGCTTCCTTGACTACACCATCCCCAGCGCCCTGTAAGGACTCAGTTTTTCCGTTTTCTCCACCTAAAGCTGATATATTTTTCGTTGGTGTTTTCATGGAGTCTTTTACTTGAACGTTGGTTGCTTGTCCACATTGTTGACAGAGCTGCCAAGTCCACTTCTGCTCTACCCCTTTCCCAACCAGAGCATGACATTGAGATATGAGACACTGGAGATCTGAAATAAAACAAGGCTGGGAATACTTAGCAGGCTAGCCAGTGTTCGTAGTGAAATAACGTTACCTTGCAGCTTAGTGACCTTTAATCAGAACCAGAAAGTTTTGCAACCAATTGGTGGGGTGGAAGGTAAAGTTAAGGGGGGGGATTTGGTTTTTGCTCTGATAGAGGAGAGAGGGAGTGAGCCCAGATGTGCAGGCAGTTGACGATATATGGTCAAGGTCTTCGTCCACTGTGGTAGAGGGGGAGCCATGGTTCAGAAAGAAGGAAGGAACCTTTGCAAAATGCCTCATCATCGGTGCAAATGTGTTGGAGACAGAGATCAAAAGATTTTTTTGTGACTTATGGGAATCAAGAGGTATGAGGTTGGCGCAGGAAAGTTCTGTTGAGGTTGTGATCAGCCATGGCTTTATTGAATGGTGAAGCAGGTGTAACAGGAAAGTGACTTATATCTGCTTCTATTAGTATGTTCTTTACAGTGATACTTCAATCAACATTTTGAGATTGGGCTTTCTGATGAGTTCGCAATAGCCTCTAGGTTAATTCTCTTATTGTGAAGTATGCCTGATAAAATCCAGCTACATATTGCAGCACCTCCTAATGAAACACATTTGAAATTTGTATCCCTGACACTATCTGTAAACTCGGTCAGCACTTTACCCCAGAAGTCTTAAGGTTGCACTGCCTAGTGTTATTGGTGGAAGAAGGAGAAACTGGGTGGAGTGGGTTCTTTTGAAGGTTACTATGAAGGGTAAATAGTTGTCCCCTCATTGTCCATTAAAATGGAGCTGTATGCTGAACTCTTCTCGTTCAAAGTCATGGGACGCCACAGTAGCGTAGCGTCTAGCGAGGTGTCACTGCAGCTCGGTGTGTCAGAGTTCAGAGTTCAATTCTGGCATCCTCTGTAAACAAGTCTGTACGTTGCTTCCTCTGTGCACATGGGTTCTTTCAGCTGTTTTCTCCGATTTCCTTCCACAGCCCAAAGACGCACTGGCTAAGTAGGTTAATTGGTCATTGTAAGTTGTCCTGTGATCAGGCTGGGGTTAAATCGGTGGGCCGCGTGGGGTGGAAGGCCTATTCTGTGCTGTAGCTCTGTATTAAATAAAAAATCTGATTTATTGTCATGTGGCTGTTGGAAATCTGTCTCCCTCCTATTTACATAGAACATAGAATAGTACAGCACAGTACAGGCCCTTTGGCCCACAATGTTGTGCCGACCCTCAAACCCTGCCTCCCATATAACCCCCCACCTTAAATTCCTCCATATACCTGTCTAGTAGTCTCTTAAACTTCACTAGTGTATCTGTCTCCACCACTGACTCAGGCAGTGTATTCCACGCACCAACCACTCTCTGAGTAAAAAACCTTCCTCTAATTTCCCCCTTGAACTTCCCACCCCTTACCTTGAAGCCATGTCCTCTTGTATTGAGCAGTGGTGCCCTGGGGAAGAGGCACTGGCCGTCCACTCTATCTATTCCTCTTAATATCTTGTACACCTCTATCATATCTCCTCTCATCCTCCTTCTCTCCAAAGAGTAAAGCCCTAGCTCCCTTAATCTCTGATCATAATCCATACTCTCTAAACCAGGCAGCATCCTGGTAAATCTCCTCTGTACCCTTTCCAGTGCTTCCACATCCTTCCTATAGTGAGGTGACCAGAACTGGACCCAGTACTCCAGGTGTGGCCTAACTGGAGTTTTATAGAGCTGCATCATTACCTCGCGACTCTTAAACTCTATCCCTCGACTTATGAAAGCTAACACACCATAAGCTTTCGTAACTACCCTATCTACCTGTGAGGCAACTTTCAGGGATCTGTGGACATGTACCCCTAGATCCCTCTGCTCCTCCACACTACCAAGTATCCTGCCATTTACTTTGTACTCTGCCTTGGAGTTTGTCCTTCCAAAGTGTACCACCTCACATTTCTCCGGGTTGAACTCCATCTGCCACTTCTCAGCCCACTTCTGCATCCTATCAATGTCTCTCTGCAATCTTCGACAATCCTCTACACTATCTACAACACCACCAATCTTTGTGTTGTCTGCAAACTTGCCAACCTACCCTTCTACCCTCACATCCAGGTCGTTAATAAAAATCACTAAAAGTAGAGGTCCCAGAACCGATCCTTGTGGGACACCACTAGTCACAACCCTCCAATCCGAATGTACTCCCTCCACCACCACCCTCTGCCTTCTGCAGGCAAGCCAATTCTGAATCCACCTGTATTTCAGATGCATGGATCAAATTCCATAATAGTAAGAGTATCCTCTTACTAATTGGTGGGTAAGGTGTGGTAACAAGTTCACCAACACACAAAATGCTGGAGGAACTCAGCAGGCCAGGTAGCATCTATGGAAAAGAGTACAGTCAATGTTTCGGGCCAAGACCCTTTGATGGGACTTGATGTCAACTGTACTCTTTTCCATAGATGCTGCCTGACCTCCTGAGTTCCTCCAGCATTTTGTGTGTGTTGCCTGGATTTCCAGCATCTGCAGATCTTTTCGTCCCATCTTCAGGTTCTCCTTCCAGACAATAAAACAAGGAGGAAGACAGTGGAGACGTGGGATTTTCTCTTGTTTGCGATTGGGTAAAAAGTTCACCAGCTGTTCATTGAGTGAAATCAAAGTAAGTTTTATTATCTAAGTCCGAATTTGTCACCAATTGCTATAAAATTAATTAATTTTGCCGACATTCACTGTACAAAGTAGAAGTACAATAGAATCAATGAAAAACTGCACACAAAGACTGACAAATTATGCAAATACAAAAAGAAACAAGTCTAAATCAATCTATCAATCTGAGAACATGAGTTGCAGGATCCTTGAAAGTAAGTCCTTGGGTTGTGCTCATCGATCAGTTCAGTGTTGTGGTGAGTGAAGATGTGCACACTGGCTCAGGAGCCTGATGGTTGAAGGTTAATAACTGTTCCTGAGCTTTCTGCTGTTGGATCTAAGCCTCATGTACCTCTTTCCTGATGGTAGCAGTGAGGAAAGAGCATGGCCCTGCACTGAGAAGCAGCGTTGGGTTGTTCTGTTAACCTTGCATCTAGAAAAACAGTATCCTTTCCATTACAGACTGCCAAAAAGATAGAGAGACAACCGAGCCTATGTTCGCAGCTTTCAATGATGAGAGTGAGGAACAGTATGGCCAGTACGAGTGACACCGACGATGGACTATCTAATTTCCTACATGGTGGTTCTACTGCATCGTCAATCCGTGAGCCCCAAATAAATGGCATTTTCCTTCACTCTTCTAGCACGTTATAAAAAAAATTCTGTTTTTTTTGAAGATATGAACTCACACACAGTCAAACTAACTAATGACCAAAGTATGTATCGGCTTAAAGAGGGTTGCTTATTTTGGCCCAAACCATTCCCATTATAATGAAGCAGAAATTTTAGAACCCTTCCTCTGGTATCTAAAATCTTTGAAAGGACTTTAACATAAGTTATTGTCCTTAAAGCTGACCATAACTACTAATGATAGCTGCTCCAGTTCCTACTCAGGAACCCACTCACTTCCAGTCTGATGTATCAGATACTGAGTGCTTTCTAAATATTTATTCCATTCTAATTCCAGTTACGTTTTATGCTCATAGCCACAACTGACCACAGTTCCCAAGCGGCCAGACATTCAGATAATACGCTTTTGTAAGAGTTTCAAAAAGCATTCTGTTAAAATGATTTCAGATAGACCATAAGACATAGGAGCAGAATTAGGCCATCTGGCCTATTGAGTCTGCTCTGTTATTCAATCATGGCTGATTCTCTTTTTTTTAAAATCTCCTCCTCAACTCCAGTTCCCAGCCTTCTCCCCGTAACCTTTGATGCCATGTCCAATCAAGAACCTATCAAGCTCTGCCTTAAATACTCCCAGCGACTTGGCCTCCACAGCTGCATGTGGCAACAAATTCCACAAATTCACCACCCTTTGGCATAAGAAATTTCTCCGCCTCTCTGTTTTGAAAAGGCGTCCCTCTATCCTGAGGCTGTGCCCTCTTGTCCTAAAATCTCCTATCATGGGAAACATCCTTTCCACATCTACACTGGATGTCCTTAATTACTTTAAGGACAATAGTTTATGTTAAAGTCCTTTCATAGATTATATTTAAAGATCTTAGATCCCGAGGAAGGGTTCCACAGTGGTGTCTGAAATGACTGAATTCCTCACTAAATTTTCAGAGGAAGGGTTCTACCTACTTTTTCATTGTAAAATTGAGTAAAACAAAAAATAAACTGCATTTGTTGCATCCTGTCATACAGTTACAAACTTGTAACTTGAAATCTGATTTCAGAATTACAAAGCAGATTCATCCTTTTTCATTTAGCCCAACTGAATGAAGCTGAGCTGCTTCTGTCTTCTGACCTAATTCTGTACAAGTCTGTACGTATTCGAGGTCATAATGGTAACTGTCTGCTCCCTTGTGTGTGCCTGTGAAATTCTTGTGTCTGAAGTTAACACTTTCTACTGTTCCCATTTTCTAAAAAAGGCACTAACCTACAAGACCACTCTTATTTTCCTGATTGGAAACAACTGCTCCTTCATCCTCGGCACACTTGCAGCTAACTACATGGTCCCGCTTCATGAAGGTGAAAGGTTTTTGAGTCAATACAATGCACAATTTATGTTGTTTTAATAAAAGTGAAGCTTTGATTAAATCCCAAGTCTTAGGAGGAAAATGTCTTTTATCATTACTTTTAAGATCAATCCGTTAACCAAAGGGCCCTTGGAATGATTTGTAATCAATAGGACAGGGTGAGCCACTACTCAAGGTCCGTAAGATATAGGAGCAGAATTAGGCCATTCAGCCCATCAAGCCTGCTCCACCATTCCATCATGGCTGATTCCGTATCTGACTCATCCCCATAGACCTGCCTTCTCGCCTTATTCTTTGATGCCCTGACCGGTCAGGAAAATGTACCCACAGACTTGGCATCCATTGCAGTCTGTGGCAGAGCATTCCACAGGTTCACTGTTCTCTGGCTAAAATAATTCATCCTTACTTCTGTTCTAAAAGGTCACCCCTCAGTTTTGAGGCTGTGCCCTCTAGTTCTGGATACCCCCACCGTAGGAAACATCTTCTCCACATCCACCTTATCTAGTCCTTCCATCATTCGGAAGGTTTCAATGAGATCCCCTCACATTCCAGTGAGTACAGGCCCAAAGCTGCCATACGCTCCTCCCATGTTAACCCCTTCATTCCTGGAATCTTCTTCATGAAGCTTCTCTGGACTCCCTCCAATGACAACACATCCTTTCTGAGATATGGGGCCCAAAACTGTTGACAACACACCAAGTGCTGCCTGACTAGTGTCTTGTAAAGGCCCAGCATTATTTCTTTGCAATATTTTATTCCCCTTGAAATAAATGCCAACATTGCATTTGCCTTCTTTACCACAGACTCGACCTTTAAATTAACCTTCTGGGAGTCTTGCATGAGTCCCTTTGCACCTCTGATGTTTGAATTTTCTCTCCATTTAGATAATAGTCTGTGCTATTGTTCCTTTTACCAAAATGCATTATCACATATTTCCCAACACTGTATTCCATCTGCCATTTTTTTGCCCATTCTTCAAATCTGCCTAAGTCCTGCTGTAATCGCATTGCTTCCTCAACACTACCTACTCCTCCACCTATCATCGTATCATCTGCAAACTTTGCCAGAAAGCCATCAATTCCATTATATAAATCATTAACAAACGATGTGAAAAGCAGCGGTCCCAATACTGACCCCTGAGGAACACCATTTGTCACTGGCAGCCAACCAGAAAAGGCCCCTTTTATTCCAATTTTATTCCCACTTGCTGTCTCTTGCCTGTCAGCCAGTATCTTTCCTGTAATGCCATGGGATTTTATTTTGTTAAGCAGCTTCATGTGTGGCACCTTATCAAATGCCTTCTGAAAATCAAAGTAAATAATATCCACTGCCTTTCCTTTGTCCACCCTGCTTCTTACCTCCTCGAAGAACTCTTCACAGATTTGTCAGGCAGGATTTCCATGTAGAAAAACCATGCCGACTTTGAGTTATTTTATCATTAGTCTCCAAGAACAATGGAACCTCATGCTTAATAATAGACTTCAACACTTCCCCAACCGCTGAGGTTAGGCTAACTGGCCTATAATTCTTTTCTTTTGCCATCCTCCCTTCTTAAAAAGTGGAGTGATATTTGCAATTTTCCAGTCCTCCAGGACCATGCCAGAGTCAAGTGATTCTTGAAAGATCATGACCAATGCATCCATTATCTTCAGCATCCTCTCTCAGGACTCTGGGAAGTAGTCCATGTGGTCCAGGTGACTTACCCATCGTAAGACCTTTCAGTTTGCTTAGCACTGTTTCCTTTATAATAGCAATAGCGCTCACTCCTGTTCCCTGACACTCGCAGATCTCTGGTACATTGCTAGTGTCTTCCACAGTGAAGACTGATGCAAAGTACTCATTAAGTTCATCTGCCATTTCTTTGTCCCCAATTACTACCTCACCAGCACCATTTTCCAGTGATCCAATATCAACTCTCCTCTCCCTTTTACTCTTTATATAACCGGAAAAAAACTTTTAGTATCCTGCTTTATATTATTGGCTGGTTTCCCCTCATATTTCATCTTTTCCCTGCTTATAGCTTTTTTAGTTGCTTTTTGTTAGATTTTAATATCTTCCCAGTCACCCAACTTCCCATTCAATTTTGCTACCCTTTTTGCCCTTTCCTTGGCTTTTAGGCAACTTAACTTCCCTTGTCAGCCACGGTTGCCTACCCCTGCCATTTAAGAACAACTTCTTCTGTGGGACATATCTATCCTGCGCCTTGTGACCTATTGCCAGAAACTCCAGCCACCTCTACTGTGCCGGCATCCCTGCCAGTATCCTCCTCCAATCCACCTGGGCAAGCTCTTCTCTCATAACTCTGTAATTCCCTTTATTCCATTGTGATACTAATACATGTGATTTATGCTTCTCCCTCTCAAATTGCAGTATGAATTCAATCATATTATGATCACTGCCTCCTAAGAGTTCCTTTACTTTAAGCTCCCTAATAAGATCTGGGTTATCACACAACACCCAGTCGAAGATCACCTTTCCCTGAGTAGGCTCAAGCACAAGCTGCTCTAAAAAGCCATCTTGTAGGCATTCAACAAATTCCCTCTTTTGCGATCCAACACCAACCTGATTTTTCCAATCCCCTTGCATATTGAAATCCCCCATTACAATTGTGACATTACCCTTATTACATGTCTTTTCCAGCTCCCTTTGCAATCTCAACCCCAAATCTTGGCTACTATTTGGAGGCCTATATATGATTCCCATAATGTTTATTTCTACCCTTGCAGTTTCTTAACTCTCCTCACAAAGATTCGACGTTCTCCAACCCTATGTCCACCTCTTTCTACTGATGTAATTCCATCTCTTACCAACAGAGCCACACCACCACCTATGTCTTCCTGCCTGTCCTTTCAATACAAAGCATATCCTTTGAAGTTAAGCTCCCAACTATGGCCTTACAGTCACAACTCAGTGATGCCCTCAACGTTACATCGACCAATTTCTAATTGCGCCACGAGTTTGTCCTCCTTATTCCGAATGCTGCGCACATTTAAATTCAGCACCTTCAGCCCAGCATTCTTCACCCTTTTGAATTTTGCTGCTGCGGTACAATATAACTCTTTGCTCTGTCTGCATTTGTACCCAGTCATTGGGTTCTGCTTCCTTACATTCATGTTACTCTCATCATCTACTTGTAAACCTGCTGGCTCATCCTCAGCTCTATCATACTCGTTCCCGTCACAGGCTCATGTCCTAGTGTAGCGTTTTAGAGCAAAACTGATGCAGTTGCACAGGACACTAATAGAAGAAGAGGGAGGGAATATTGTTTTGTTCACACTAAATAGTAAACTATGCCCCCTCTTTGCTGAAGAATTTCGAGCCATGGTTCCAGCGACATCCAGTAGGCTCTTATTGGCCCTTGGAAACAGTGCAGTTTATGAAATTCCTTCCACTTATCGTAAATCTGATTGCAAAGATAATGAAGCAAGGATTGTTTATTTTGCCTAATTTGTAACCCCAAACTGAAGCATATTTGAATGATTATGTTACATTTTTCTCAATGAAAACATTTCCTGGTTATAATCTTTCGCATGCATAAAGTCAGATTACATTTGTAATAGTGGAATTTTGACCAGATTTGAGTGGTTGCTTATCATTTAGATCTGTATGTGTTTTTATCCCCCTTGACTAGACTGAGCTATGCTTTACCTATTAAAAAAGAAGGAAATTTTTCATCATTCATGATTGTATTTGGAGAACTTGCAGCAAGCCTCCTTTTTGCTGCCCTCAAATGTTTTTGTAGAAATACCTTACATTTCAAAATCACTTGTTGCAAAGTAAAGCCATTTCTGCAATCATAATGGTCTGTGGGATAAGCTTCTATTCCATAGAGCTTGGTCCTTGGCCTGTGGGATTTCAATACAAGTGTTATAGTTTTCATCTGGGCAGATTGAAACTTTCGCCGAATTACAATGCCAGTAAAATATATACAGTGCATATATAAAGTAGTCACCCCCCTGCTTGGAAGTTTTCATCTTTTATTATTTTACAACATTGAATCACAGTGAATTTAATTTGGCTTTTTTTTTGACACTGATCAACAGATCAACTCTTTCATGTCAAAGTGAAAACCAATCCCTACAAAGTGATCTAAATTAATTACAAATATAAAACACAAAATAATTGATTGCATAAGTATTCACCCAGCTTCCCCCCCTCCCCTTAATATGACACACTAAATCATCACTGGTGCAGCCAGTTGGTTTTAGAAGTCACAGAATTAGTTAATGGAGATCACCTGTGTGAAGACAAGGTGTTTCAGTTGATTGTAATTAAAATACATCTGTATCTGGAAGGTCCAACTGCTGGTGAGTCAGTATCCTGGTAAAAACTACAGCATGAAGACAAAAGAACACTCCAAACAACTCGGTGAAAAGGTTATTGAAAAGCACAAGTCAGGAGATGGATACAAGAGAATTTCCAATTAACTCAATCATCAAGAAATTGAAATAATATGGCACAGCTGTAAATCTGCCTTGAGCAGGCCGTCCTCAGAAACTGAGTGACCGTGTAAGAAGGGGACTAGTGAGGGGGGACACCAGGAGACCTATGACAACTCTGGAGGAGTTACAAGCTTCAGTGGCTGAGATAGGAGAGACTATGCATACAACGACTGTTGCCCGGGTGATTCACCAGACGCAACTTTATGGGACAGTGGCAAAGAGGAAGCCTCTGCAGGAAAAAAAACTCACGTGAAATCTCAGCTAGAGTTTGCCAGAAGACATGTGAGAGACTCTGAAGTCAGCTTGAAGAAGGTTTAATGGCTTGATGAAAAGAAAATTGAGCTTTTTGGCCATCAGACTAAACACTATATTTGACATAAGCCAAACACTGCACTTCATCAAAAACACACCATCCCTACCATGAAGCATGGTGGTGGTTGCATCATGCTGTGGGGATGCTTCACTGCAGCAGGCCCTGGAAGGTTTGTGAAGATAGAGGATAAAATGAATGCAGCAAAATACAGGGAAATCCTGGAGGAAAACCTGATGCAGTTTGCAAAAAAAACTGTGACTTGGTAGAGATTTGTTTTCCAGCAAGACAATGGTTCCAAGCATAAAGCCAAAGCTGCACAGGAATAGCTTAAAAACAGTAATGTCCTGGAGTGGCCAAGTCAGAGTCCAGACCTTAATCCAATTGGGAATTTGCGGCTGGGCTTTAAAAGGGCTGTTCACTCATGATCCCCATGCAATCTGACAGAGCTTGAGCAGTTTTGTAAAGAAGAATGGGAAAGATTGCAGTGTCTAGATGTGCAAAGCTGATAGAGACCTATCCACCCAGACCCAAGGCTATAATTGCTGACAAAGGTGCGTCGACTAAATACTGACTTGAAGGGGGTGAGTAATTACGCAATCAATTATTTTGTGTTTAATAATTGTAATATGTTTAGACCAATTTATAGAAATGTTTTCACTTTGACAAGAAAGAGTATTTTCTGTTGATCAGTGTCCAAAAAGCCTAATTAAATCCACTGTGATTCAACGTTTTAAAAAAAATAAAACATGAAAACTTCCTGGGAGAGGTGAGGTGTGAATACTTTTTATAGGTGCTATATGTAGGTATGTTAACAGAAACTTACCCAGGCATGAGCATCAAAACCTGGTGTGGCTTTGTCCATCTGTTTTAATTACTGGTCAGAGATTCCAGTTGAGAGATTAGTAATGAGCAGTTGTGTTGTTCTGAAAATTTGGATTTGATGACTGAAATTTGCATGTGAAAACAACATTTTTACTACTGAAGACCAGACCTACCTGCTCTTTCCTGCAATAAACTGGCTATATCTAATGGTGAATCAACAGTGATATTTGGCATATGCATATAACTGCTGTGATAGTATTGCTATTTAGCAAAATGGAACACACAGAAAGTTGTTTCTTGAAGCAGTGAAGATCTTTGTTGAATTTGGTCATGTCACATTGTGAGTTGCCACCTCAATGTTTAGAGTTGTTTAAAGCATGTGAATTTCTTTCTCAAATTATATTTTGAGTTTGGATTGTTTTAAAAGTTTGCTCATAACAAGACTGCATGTTGCATTTGGAGTGTATCTCTTCATGAAATGTTAAAATTGAATGTACTGCTTTCACTTTGAATAGTAATGATTGTAGAAGATTTACTAATGCAAAATACCAGTTTCATTGTATAACTTAAAGCAGTAATTTACTATCAAATATGTCCAGCTCCATTTATACAGCAGACGATTGGTATTAATGGTTGGATAAAAACATGTCACTCTGCAAAGTCCTTAGGTTTCACGTCAGCCAATGGAAGTTTATCAAAATTTTAGATAACATGTCGAATCACAGGAGTCTTCATAGAGATGTGCAAGCTTGTAGATAGTTTAAATACTCACTGTTGAAAGACCTCAGATGGAAAACCACACAGACGATACAAAATGTGAAGATAACACTTATTTAAAGATGTAGAAATCACTGGCTTAGAGTAGTACGAGCAGCTTCAATCAGTGCGATCATAAGGAATAATTTGTGAGAATGGGAAAAGAGCAGATTGTTTGAAAGTGAGAATGAGATTTGCTGATTTGAACCTGATGAGCAGAATGGGTACCTTCCTTTCTGTATTAGTTCCATGAAGTTGCACAGAGTGGCTTCCACTTTCCCAAGGCAAGAACAACATGTAATTAAAAATGAATAGGAACCACAAATAGCATACACAAAATTCAAATTGTTGATTAACAATTTTGTGCAAGTTATTGGCTAAGATTTGAAAATTGAATCGGAGTGAAGTCAGATGGAAATGTATTCCATGACTTCCTGTGATGTGCGTCCTGCTGTATCTCTGCTCGGTTCAGGTTTTGCGTGCTCTTATGGGTGAGTGAATGAATTAGTAGCTCTACAGTAGGTACACAGGATAATTGGTTTCTTCAGTGAGCAGAGCAATTGACTATGAGCTTCTTAACTGAAGGACTGTGAAGTGAGGAAAAAAGTGTAAATTATAATAGTGAATTCACTCCCAGTTGAGGTAGAAAAATGTTTTGATTGAGAAACTAAAAGGGACATAACAATTTAAAAGAAAGGATCATTTGTATTATTTAACCTTGAAGAGTAACTAAAATCTATAAGGCTAACTTTTACAAAATTGTTTTTCAGTCTCATAGGGTGATTGACAGTAAGTGAATTATAACTGGCAAAATTTTGCAATTAGTTATATCTTCCTCTGAAGTACAGAAACATTGTCCAGTTAAAGATCATGTATAATGAGCAAGGCTGTAAGATCTTTTATTTTAAAAAAAAAACTAGATTAAAAAAATAATCTGCATGTATTATTAGCAACACATAAAAGTTGCTGGTGAACGCAGCAGGCCAGGCAGCAACTTTTACATGTGTTGCTTGAAATTCTAGCATCTGCAGATTTCCTCGTGTCTGCATGTATTATTGTTAGTTTGGTTGACAGTATTTGATTGCAGAAATTTTTAAATTTTTGTTTCTGTTTCTTCCATGCACAACAGAGAGGTCCCCGTATTCTAAGACTTCAGGAAAAATGAGACCCATTGAGGAGAGTATTGAGGATGATGTCTTTGATCCACCTTCACCAGTTGTCCATGCTGCTCCCAACTGGTCCTGATCTGAGTGTACAAGCATCTTACAAGCAAGTTTTACTTTGCCTTTAAGCAGTAAAGCATTGACATACAGCCAGCTATAGGGACCTTGTAATGCACACAAAGATCGAGGAATTGGCATCTGTTCCTTTATCGCCTCATCACTGTCTGTCACTTTCCTAACTGTTGATTGTTAAATAAAGCACTTGAACATAATATTGCTTGAGCCTTTGCAGGCAACCAAGTACTCATTAACACTTAAGACATTTCATTGAAGCACCATCTCATTTAATGCCTTCCCTGTGAATCACATTTTGATTCAAGATCTGTAATGGCAAAAAAACATTAAAGGCAGATTCATTATGGATCAGGGTCAGTGAGAGAGGTGTTTATTCTTGGTGTAAAAATAATCTCTCACACACCTCTATGATTTTGTTGTATGCCAAAGTCAAGTTGAAAGTCATTTGTGCACTTAAAGATGTTTTGGCCTATAAACGAGCTAGTTGTCACAGAACTCTTTGCTGTCTGCATAAGAAAAGATTCATATTATATAATGGTAAGTTTGTAGCAATTTATTTTTTTCACTCGCCCTTGCAGTTGCAAAGTGTAGCGGTTATTGCAATGATTTACAGCAGCAGCAGTGATCAATGCTTGGGTTTCAGTCCACACTGCTGTCTGTAAGGAGTATGTACGTTTTTGCTGTGACCGCATGGGTTTTCTCTGGGTGCTCTGGTTTCCTCCCACGGCCAAACATTTACAGATTTAGGCTTAGTGTTGAGTAACTTGTAAGCATGCTGTTTTGACAAAGAACTGGGGTGACACTTCCAGGCTGCCCTCAGCACAGCCTTGGAATGTGTTGGTCATTGACGCAAACATAAGAACATAAGAAATAGGAGCAGGAGTCGGCCATTTGGCCTGTCGAGCCTGCTGTGCCATTCAATAAGATCATGGCTGATCTGACCATGGACTCATCTCCACCTACCCGCCTTTTCCCCCATAACGCTTAATTCCCCTACTATGCAATAATCTATCCAACCTTGCCTTAAATATATTTACTGAGGTAGCCTCCACTGCTTCATTGGGCAGAGAATTCCACAGATTCACCACTCTCTGGGAAAAGCAGTTCCTCCTCATCTCCGTCCTAAAGTTATTCCCCTGAATCTTGAGGCTATGTCCACTAGTTCTAGTCTTACCTACCAGTGGAAAGAACTCTCCTGCCTCTATCTTATTTATCCCTTTCATAATTTTATGTTGATAGTTTTATGAGATCTATAAGATCTCCTCTCATTCTTCTGAATTCCAGCGAGTACAGTCCCAGGCAACTCAATCTCTCCTTGTAGTCAACAACACGTTTCACTCTGTTTCAATGTACATATGATAAATAAAGCTAATCTTTAAGATCTTAATCTTTAGTTTTCCCTTAGATTTGCTGGTGGCTGTAGAAATCCTCAAATTCTTGTCCCAGTTCCTGTAAATTTGTGAACTAGGCCAGAATATTTGGAGTCAAGGTATCAGGGTTCCTAAAGCCTCAGGGTTGAGACATTTTGATTCAATTTCCATCACTCACAGAACTGCAAGGATGAAGATTACGTGGGGAATGATGTCACCCTATTGACGACCAGCACAAACATTGTGTTGGGCTACAGAGGTTGCTGGTCGAAATTCCAAGATGACTAGAAATGACCTGAAAATACCAACATTGTCAATTTTCACTCTAACATTGAGTTTCAAAGCCTGCACAAAAAAAGTCCTTTTCACTTCTATATTATAAAAAAGTGGTTATTTGAAAGGAGGGTATGAATAATTGTGTTCAAAGATCCCTTTATCTTGAAAGCAAGGTTCAGTTCACAGGAAAATGTTAATTTGTTATGTGTGTGTGTTTTGGCATCTGGGCACCACTAACTGGATCAGCATTTATTTTCTGTTCCCAGTTGTTCCTGAGCTGAATGATGTATTAGGCCATTTTAGGGCAGTTAAGTCTGTGGCTCACAGCCAGCCCGGGCCCAGTAATGATGGCTGACTTCGCCCTCTGGAGGACAGTACTGACCAGATGTGTATTTAAGAGCATTATGAGTAACATGGTGACCACATTATAATAGACTATTATCCCATTTTGGATCATTACTTGAATTCAGTTCCACAGCTGCTTGCATTTCTTGCAGTTTGATATTAATCCAGTAACTTAACCAATGTGCTATCATTGCCTTCTGCTTGTGGTCCACTTTGAAACTTGATTTTCTATACTGCAGCTTTGACAGCTGTGCCTTCAGCAGCCTTTAGCTTTATACTCTGGATATCACCTGCTAACTCTGTCACCTCTTTCTGTATCCTTAGATACCTGCCAATGCAAGGGAGAAAATTGTTGAAGCATTGGTTATTTTAAGAGCCACATCAGGAGATTAGAAATGGGCAAACATTCAAATATGGGTGAAAGGGCCTTACCTGATCCATGAACAATTCTCAACAGCCCTAACGTCAGTGGAATAAATAAAATAAAGTTGAAAACCCCTGCATTCAGAGAGCCTTATAAATGGCAGTCAGTGTGCCTTTAGGTGATATAAAGTTCAAAGAAAATTTATTATCAAAGTACATGTACGTGACCCTGTATAATCCTGAGATTCATTTCCTGTGGGCATACTCAATAAATCCATAATAGATTAATAACCATAATAGAATCAATGAAAGACCGCACCAGCTTGGGTGTTCAAAAGACAACAAGCTGTTCAAATACACAATGAAAGAAATAATAAACAAATAGTGAGAATGGGATGAAGAGTCCTTGAAAATGAGTTCATTGGTTGTGGGAACATTTTGATTGTGGGGCAAGTGAAGTTATCCTCTTTAGTTCAACAATCTGATGGTTGAGGAGGAGGAACTGTTCCTGACTCTGGTGGTATGAGTCCTGAGGCTCCTGTACCACCTTCCTGATGGGAGCAGTGAGAAGAGAGAATGTCCTGAGTGCCAGGGGGTCCCTGATGATGGATGCTGCTTTTCTGTGACCACGCTTTGTGTAGATGTGCTTAATGGTGGGGAGGGCTTTACCCGTAATGGACTGGGCTGTATCCACACTTTTTGTGGGATTTTCTGTTCAAGGACGTTGATGATTCCATACCAGGCTGCGATGCAGCTGGTCATTGTACTCTCCACCACAAATCTGTATAAGTTTGTCGAAGTTTTAGATGTCATGCTGAATCTTCACACTTTCTTTGTAACTGCACTTGCGTGCTGGGCCCAGTAGAAGTCCTCCAAAATAGTAACACCAAGGAATTTAAAGTTGCTGAACCTCTCCACCTCTGATCCTCCAGTGAGGACTGGCTCCTGGATCTCTAGTTTCCTCCTGAAGTCAATAATCAGCTCCTTGGTCTTGCTGGCACTGAGTGAGAGGTTGTTGTTATGGAACCACACAGCCAGATTTTCAGTCGCCTTGTGTATGCTGATTCATCACCACCTTTGATTAGGACAATGATGGTGGTGTTGTCAGCAAACTTAAATATGGCATTGGAACTGTGCTTAGACTCACAGACATAAGTAAAGGGCGAGTAGAGCAGGGGGCTCAGCACACAGACTTGTGCTGATGGTGATTGTGGAGGAGATGTTGTTGCCAAGCCAAACTGACTGGGGTCTGCAAGTGAGGAAATTGATTATCCTGTTGCATAATAGGTCTTGTATAACCAGTCTGCTGGAAGTTTTTGTGGAGGGTCCATCCAAATTTAATAGGTAGGAGCCACAAGACATCATGTTTCCCCTTACAAAAGACTTGCAATGAAATGTTCCACTGAAGGCTATCAAAGATGAATGTTATCCGTTGGATCAGGAGCTAACTAAAGGTTGGGAAGTGGAGTGCAAACAGAAAAGAAGCTGGAAGACAGTAGCCCAAGTATTCTGTGAACATAGTATTTATTACATTTAGATATACAACATAGAACCGGCCCACACTGCCCAGCAACCCACTGATTTAACGCTAGCTTAATCACAGGACAACTTACAATGACCCCAGTCTGTCTTTGCACCGTGAGAGGAAACTGGAGTACCCAGGAAGAATGAACAGACTTTCTTATAGAGGACGCTGGAACTGAACTACAAACTCCAATACCCCAAGCTTTAATAGGGGCGCAAAAACGACCATGCTACCGTGGCACTCCAAGGATGTGTGCTGGGACTTGTTTCTGAAAAGTACAAAGGCCCAGAGTGCCAGTTTTAGTAGAAGGTTGAGTTTGCAGACTCATAGTCATACTTCATTGATCCTGGGGGAAATTGGGTAGAATTAGAGGGAGGACTAGATTATAAAAGCAAGGATGTAATGCTGAGGCTTTGTAAAGCACTGGTGAGGCTTCACTTGGAGGAGTATAAACAGCTTTGTGCCCCTTATCTAAGAAAGGTTATGCTGACATTGGAGAGGGTTCAAAGGAGGTTCACAAAAAATGATCCTGGTCTGAAATATTTGTCATGAAGAGTGTTTGATGGCTCTGGGCCTGTATTCACTAGGATTCAGAAGAATGAGGGGTGACCTCATTGAAACCTATCAAATGTTGAAAGGCCTTAATAGAGTGGATGTGGAGAGGGTGTTTCCTATGGTGGGAGAGTCTATGACCAGAGGGCACAGCCTCAGAATAGAAGGGCGTCCTTTCAGAACAGAGATGAGGAATTTCTTTAGCCAGAGGGTGGTGAATCTGTAGAATTCATTACCACAGGTGGCTGTAGATGCCATCATCGGATATATTTGAGGCAGAGGTTGATAGATTCTGGATTGGTCAAGACATGAAGAGATACAGGGAGAAGGCAGCAGATTGGGGGACGGGAAGGAAAATGGATCAGCCATGATGAAATGGCAGAGCAGACTGGATGGGCCAAATGGCCTAATCCTGCTCCTATATCTTGTGGTCTTACGGAACGGTTTGTCTGATTTTACACCTGGAGTGATGAGTTCCAGATGAAACAGAATTCGGACCAGTACGTGCCGTTGCGTTAACCATAGGGATATATCCTTCTTTACCACCTTAGCACCATTTGCTGCTTCAGCTGAGAAGGATGAAGACAGTACTTCCACTTAATAATCCAAGGTTAAGCAATCTGCAGTTGTCTATTTCAGACAGAACATTACAGCACAGCACAGGCCCTTCAGCCCACACTGTTTGTCCCACCTTTTAACCTACTCTGAGATCAATCTATCTGTCCCTCCTGCAATACTCTCAATTGTTCTATCATCCATGTGCCTATCTAAGAGTTTCTTTTAAAAACTCCTAATGTATCTGCCACCATCCCTGGCAAGTTGTTCCACGCACCCATCACTGCATTTTTATGGGGGGGAGAAAAAAACTTTCCCTTTGACATCCCCCTCCTATACTTCCCTCTGGTCATCTTAAAATTATGCCTTGTATATCAGCTGTTTCTGCCCTGGGGGAAAAGTCTGGCTGTCCATTTGATCTATGCCTCTTATCATCTCGTACCCCTTCAGGTGATCTCCCATCCTCCTTCACTCCAAAGAGGAAGGTCCTAACTCATGCAGCCTGTGCTCGTAAGACATGCTCTCTAGGCCAGGCAGCACCCTGGTAAAACTCCTCTGTGTCCACGTGCTCCCTAAAATCAGGTGACCAGAACTGAACACAATATTCCAAGCGTGTTCGAACCAGGGTTTTATGGATATTAAAATATTTGCAGGTTGGCACAGACAGCGGAACTGCTGCCTCGTTTTTCCAATGACCTAGGCTTAATCCAGACACACGCTGTTATTTTCATGTTCTTCCCATGACCGCGTTTCCCCCAGATCAGGGGTTTCCAACTTGGGGTCCACAGACCCCTCGGTTAACAGTAGGGGTCCATGGCATTAAAAAAAAAGGTTGGGTTCCGGCCCGAAACGTCGACTCATTGTTTCCACGGATGCTGCCCGACCTGCTGAGTTCCTCCAGCGTGTTGTGAGGGTTGGGGACCCCTGCCCTAGATACTTAAGTTACTTCCAAATTGGCCACTGTAAATTGCCCCCAATAGGAAGATAAGTAGTTAGATCTAAAGAAATGCGAAGAGAAAAGGTTCTAGGCCAAATTAGTGGCGGAATGATGCTGCCCTATGGGTTGCAATAAAATTGATGACCTGAATGGCCTCTCGCATCATAGCCATCTGAATGTCTGCTGGTACACAGAGATGCCTCCATGTAATCTCAATTACTTCGTGTAAAACCGAGTTGTAAACATTAGCTACATGTGACCACACAGCTAAATCCTAGCCACCTTTACTTTCCCCACTAATCTCTCACACCAGAACTGATAGAAAGAAAGACTCCAAATTCTTAAACAGGAGGGTGGGGGAAGAACAGCCGTGAGAAATGACTTCATTTGGTTAACAATGTCTATTGTGCGAGTTGTGGAAAAGCACCTGGGAAATGGAAATGGCAGGATGAATTTCTGGAATGACATAATGCCAACTGAAATGGTTGTCATTGTATTCCACTCCCAATAACACAGATAAGAAACAGAGCTATACATTTAAATGTATGGGGCGCTGTTTCCTGCTCTTGTCCTTTCCTCCTGATGCGGCCTCCTCTACGTTGGTGAGACCCGTTGTTAATTGCTGGACTGCTTCATCGAGCACCTCTGCTCTGTCTGCCAAAAGGTGGCCATGCTGATCCGACATGTTGGTCCGTGGCCTCCTTTTGATGAGGTCACCCTCAGGGTAGAGGAGCAATACCTTAAATTCCATCTGGGTAGCCTCCAACCTGATGGCAAGAATACTGATTTCTCCTTCCGGTTTAAAGAAAATTCACTCCCTTCTCCCCTCTTCTATTATGCAAACTGGCCTCTTACCTCCTCTCACTTGCCTATCACCTCCCCCTGGGTCCCCTCCTCCTTCCCTTTCTCCTATGGTCCACTCTCCTATCGGATTCCTTTTTCTCCAGCCCTTCACCTTTCCCACCCACCTGGCTTTACCTATCACCTTCTAGCTATCCTCCTTCACCTCTCCCCACCTTTTTATTCTGTTCTCTTCCCCCTTCCTTTCCAGTCCTGAAGAAGGGTCTCAGCCTGAAATGTCAATTGTTTTTTCATTTCTATAGATGCTGCCTGACCTGCTGACTTCCTCCAGCAATTTGTGTTGCTCTGGATTTCCAGCATCTACAGAATTTCTCATGCTTATCCTTTCTTTCGCTTCTTTGCTCTCCGACTTCATAGTGTGACAAATTTCATAGAAACATAGAAACATAGAAAATAGGTGCAGGAGTAGGCCATTCGGCCCTTCGAGCCTGCACCGCCATTTATTATGATCATGGCTGATCATCCAACTCAGAACCCAGCCTTCCCTCCATACCCCCTGACCCCTGTAGCCACAAGGGCCATATCTAACTTCCTTTTAAACATAGCTAATGAACTGGCCTCAACAGTTTGCTGTGGCAGAGAATTCCACAGATTCACCACTCTCTGTGTGAAGAAGTTTTTCCTAACCTCGGTCCTAAAAGGCTTCCCCTCTATCCTCAAACTGTGACCCCTCGTTCTAGACCTCCCCAACATCGGGAACAATCTTCCTGCATCTAGCCTGTCCAATCCCTTTAGGATCTTATACGTTTCAATCAGATCCCCCCTCAATCTTCTAAATTCCAACGAGTACAAGCCCAGTTCATCCAGTCTTTCTTCATATGAAAGACCTGCCATCCCAGGAATCAATCTGGTGAGGAGCACAGGAGAGGATCAATCAGCCCATTGATTGCGCCATTGACAGAGCCCAACATAATTACTCAGTGTGCATTTCTCTAATTTATATGCTGGCATCAATAATGTTTTTAATCCTTGTGTCATTTCAATGTCTGTTTCAATATGCATTTGCAGAAATATTCCATTATTTCTACTAATGTCTACCCTGTTGGTGCTTATTCTAAATTTATCTTTCCAATCGTCAACTACTAGAAATAACCCAGCAGCATTTTTTCCACTTAAACTATTTCAGAGCTCAGTCACACTTCTGCTCACTCTTTGCTGAAAAGATAACATTGCAGTTACTCAGATTACACTTCTGTATAATTCTCTGCCCTTTGGGCCTTATCTTACAGTCCCCGTTACCAAGCACTAATACAATTGAGACAAAAGGGACTGCAAATGTTGGAATCTGGAGCAATGAACTATCTGCTAGAGGAACTCAGCAGTCTGAGATGTGTGTGCGCGTGTGATTGTGAGATTGTGTGTGTGATTCCATTTTGCTTCCTGTGCAGGGTTTTCACCCAAAATATTGGCAATTTGCTTCCCCAATCAAATGGTTCTCCACCCGTTGAGTTCCTGGCGAGTGCTTGCACTGCCCAGTTAATAGTAGGGGTCCATGTCCCTGTGACCTAGAGTTGTCATTAGCTTTTTGTACCTCCATTCACCCTTTACCAATCACTGTATTTGTAGCTGACAGTCTGTTGTTCCCCCTCTCTAGAAATTTACTGATTTTGGTCCAATTCATTGCTTGGGTTCTTCCTCAGATTACACATTAGTCAAGTCAAGTCACTCTTATTGTCATTCCGACCATAACTGCTGATACAGTACACAGTAAAAACGAAACAACCTTTTTCAGGACCATGGTACTACATGAACAATACAAAAACTACACTGAACTACGTAAAAAAACAACACAAAACTACACTAGACTACAGACCTACCCAGGACTACATAAAGTGCACAAAACAGTGCAGGCATTACAATAAATAATAAACAAGACAATAGGCACAGTAGAGGGCAGTAGGTTGGTGTCAGTCCAGGCTCTGGGTATTGAAGAGTCTGATGGCTTGGGGGAAGAAACTGTTACATTGTCTGGTCATGAGAGCCGGAACACTTCAGTACCTTTTGCCAGATGGCAGGAGGAAGAAGAGTTTGTTTGAGGAGTGTGTGGGGTCCTTCATAATGCTGTTTGCTTTACGGATGCAGCATGTGGTGTAAATGTCTCTACTGGTGAGAAGAGAGACCCCGATGATCTTCTCGGCTGACCTCACTATCCGCTGCACGGTCTTCCAATCCGAGATGGTGCAATTTCTGAACCAGGCAGTGATGCAGCTGCTCAGGATGCTCTCAATAAAACCTCTGTAGAATGTGGTGAGGATGGAGTGTGGGAGATGGACTTTTCTCAGACTTCGCAGAAAGTGGAGATGCTGCTGGGCTTTCTTTGCTATGGAGCTGGTGTTGAGGGACCAGGTGAGATTCTCCGCCAGGTGAACACCAAGAAATTTGATGCTCTTAACGATCTCTATGGAGGAGTCATCAATGTTCAGCAGAGAGTGGTCGTTCCGTGTCCTCCTGAAGTCAACAACCATCTCTTTTGTTCACATTCAGAGACAGGTTGTTGGCTCTGCACCAGTCCGTTAGCCGCTGCACCTCCTCTCTGTATGCTGACTCATCGTTCTTGCTGATGAGACCCACCACGGTCGTGTCATCGGCGAACTTGGTGATGTGGTTCGAGCTGTGTGTTGCAGCAGAGTGAACAGCAGTGGACTGAGCACACAGCCATGGGGGGCCCCCGTGCTCAGTGAGAAACATTGAGAAGGATATATAACTTTAATAACAGCTCACTGACTGACTGGAGATGAGGTGCTGTATGAACCTATGATAACAAGCCGAACAACTGCTGTGTCAGTTTGAGAAACTGAATCTAGTTGGAAATAATGGAGCACATCTCTCTGATTTTGATTATAGATCTGACAAGCTCACTAATGTGCAACAGGACTGAGTCACCATTCTTGCCACATTTGGCCAATGTAATTCTGAAATAGTACTAACATGTATGACATTTAACCACCTTTTAGCATGGCCTAACCAGCCCCTCAGTTATATGAAGTTGGTTTAATCACAGAAGCTCAAGTATTACCACCTTCTCTGGAGTAACAATAGTGGGTGGGATTAAAACACGTTACATATATATCTCTATTAAATCTCCCCCCAATCTTCTACGCTCCAGGAAATAAAGTCTGAACCTCAAGAGGTAGAATTTGGGTGAAGATGAAGCGAATACAGGGAATAAGAATAGGTCTAATGCAAAATGAGCGTGACTGGGCAGCTGATGGTTAGCATGGATCTGTTAGGTGAAAGGGCATATTTCTTTCTATTGGCTGTTTGGATACTGTTCTCCACCACCCTCAACTTTAGCTTTCATTGAAGCTTATTCACAGGGAAAGAACACCCACATACAAGTACCTATATGTCACCATATACAACAATGAAATTCATTTTCTTGCAGACATACTCAATAAATCCATAATAGAACAATAACTGTAATAGAATCAATGAAAGATTGTGCGTTGTCTTTTGCATTCTGTGCGTTCAAACAGTATGCAAAAGACAATGAACTGCAAATACAAAAAAAAATAATAAATAAATTTCATTTCATAAAGTGAAGTTGAGTGAAGTTATCCCCTCTGGTTCAAGAGCCTGATGGTTGAGGGATATCAACTGTTCCAGAACCAGGTCGTATTCATCCTGAGGCTCCTGTACCACCTTCCTGAAGGCAGCAGTGAGAGGAGAGCATGTTCTGGGTGGTGGGGATCCCAGATGATGGATGCTGCTTTCCTGCGACAGTGTTTCGTGTAGATGCACTCAATGGTGGGGAGGTCTTGACCCGTGTTGGACTGGGCCGGATGCACTACTTTTTGTAGGATTTTCCATTCATCAGTGGGATGCAGGGGTCACCCTGGTTGGGCAGTGAGTGTGTAAGCTATTGCTGGCAGTGACTGCTTCAAATGTTTACAGACAGGCCAAATACTACTAAGGATAAATGTTGGGATGTTTTCACCAGTGGGAAAGTCTCAAACAAGGGAGCATAGCTGCAAGATAAGGGTGCAGTCAATTATAAGCTTGGAAATCTCTCCTCGGTGAGGAAGCTGTACCTCTGGAATTCTCGCCCGGGCAGGTGGTGGAAGCTGGATCATTAGAAGTAGTTAAAGTGGTGGTGGATAGATACCTGAAAGGCAAAGGACTGGAGGGATGTCACAGATGAGGAGCTGAGGTCAGCACAGTTCGACCATGATTACATTAACTAGTGGGCCTGGCTTGAAGGATCTCAAGGGATATTGCAACTCTGATAAAGAAGAAGAGGGAGTTGTATGAAATGTATAGGAAACAGGGGGTAAATCAGGTGCTTGAGGAGTATAAGACGTGCAAGAAAATACTTAAGAAAGAAATCAGGATGGCTAAAAGAAGACATGAGGTTGCCTTGGCAGTCAAAGTGAAGGAGAATCCAAAGAGCTTTTACAAGTATATTAAGAGCAAAAGGATTGTAAGGGATAAAATTGGTCCTCTTGAAGATCAGAGTGGTCGGCTTTGTGCGGAACCAAAGGAAATGGGGGAGATCTTAAATAGGTTTTTTGCGTCTGTATTTACTAAGGAAGCTGGCATGAAATCTATGGAATTGAGGGAATCAAGTAGTGAGACCGTGGAAAATGTACAGATTGAAAAGGAGGAGGTGCTTGCTGTCTTGAGGAAAATTAAAGTGGATAAATCCCCGGGACCTGACAGAGTGTTCCCTCGGACCTTGAAGGAGACTAGTGTTGAAATTGTGGGGGCCCTGGCAGAAATATTTAAAATGTCGCTGTCTACGGGTGAAGTGCCGGAGGATTGGAGAGTGGCTCATGTTGTTCCGTTGTTTAAAAAAGGATCGAAAAGTAATCCGGGAAATTATAGGCCGTTGAGTTTAACGTCAGTAGTAGGTAAGTTATTGGAGGGAGTACTAAGAGACAGAATCTACAAGCATTTGGATAGACAGGGGCTTATTAGGGAAAGTCAACATGGCTTTGTGTGTGGTAGGTCATGTTTGACCAATCTGTTGGAGTTTTTCGAAGAGGTTACCAGGAAAGTGGATGAAGGGAAGGCAGTGGATATTGTCTACATGGACTTCAGTAAGGCCTTTGGCAAGGTCCCGCATGGGAGGTTAGTTAGGAAAATTCAGTCGTTAGGTATACATGGAGAGGTGGTAAATTGGATTAGACATTGGCTCGATGGAAGAAGCCAGAGAGTGGTGGTAGAGAATTGCTTCTCTGAGTGGAGGCCTGTGACTAGTGGCGTGCCACATGGATCAGTGCTGGGTCCATTGTTATTTGTCATCTTTATCAATGATCTGGATGATAATGTGGTAAATTGGAGCAGCAAGTTTGCTGATGATACAAAGATTGGAGGTGTAGTAGACAGTGAGGAAGGTTTTCAGAGCCTGCAGAGGGACTTGGACCAGCTGGAAAAATGGGCTGAAAAATGGCAGATGGAGTTTAATACTGACAAGCGTGAGGTATTACACGTTGGAAGGACAAACCAAAGTAGAACATACAGGGTTAATGGTAAGGCACTGAGGAGTGCAGTGGAACAGAGGGATCTGGGAATACAGATACAAAATTCCCTAAAAGTGTCGTCACAGGGAGATAGGGTCGTAAAGAGAGCTTTTGGTACATTGGCCTTTATTAATCGAAGTATTGAGTATAAGAACTGGAATGTTATGATGAGGTTGTATAAGGCATTGGTGAGGCCGAATCTGGAGTATTGTGTTCAGTTTTGGTCACCAAATTACAGGAAGGATATAAATAAGGTTGAAAGAGTGCAGAGAAGGTTTACAAGGATGTTGCCGGGACTTGAGAAACTCAGTTACAGAGAAAGGTTGAATAGGTTAGGACTTTATTCCCTGGAGCGTAGAAAAATGAGGGGAGATTTGATAGAGGTATATAAAATTATGATGGGTATAGATAGAGTGAATGCAAGCAGGCTTTTTCCACTGAAGCAAGGGGAGAAAAAAACCAGAGGACATGGGTTAAGGGTGAGGGGGGAAAAGTTTAAAGGGAACATTAGGGGGGGCTTCTTCACACAGAGAGTGGTGGGAGTATGGAATGAGCTGCCAGACGAGATGATAAATGCGGGTTCTTTTTTAACATTTAAGAATAAATTGGACAGATACATGGATGGGAGGTGTATGGAGGGATATGGTCCATGTGCAGGTCAGTGGGACTAGGCAGAAAATGGTTTGGCACAGCCAAGAAGGGCCAAAGGACCTGTTTCTGTGGTGTAGTTTCTATGGTTTCTATGGTTTTCTATGGATCTGACACACTGCTGCTGCTCCTGGTTTCTTGTGTTCTTGCAACCCTTTTTGACGCACTGCTAAAAGCTACATTATTAATAAAATAATGTACATTTCTGAAACACTTGTTGGCTTCTGTTTTTCAAGTGCACCTAGATGTCACACCCTGTCAAACGCAGACTTGATGTCAAGGTCTGTAACTCTCACCTCACAAATCCAGCTGGTTTGGGCCAAAGCTTTGACATGGTCTAGACATTGAGTAATTTGGCAAAATTGAAACTGGGCATCATTGAGCAGGTTACTGATGCTGCTTGGCGTACCTCCCGTCACCCTTGGCTGATTGAGAATGCACTCATTAGCCAAATTAGATTTGTCCTGCTCTCTGTGAACTGGACATACCTCACAGTAATTTTTACATCAGCAGTTCCATGACAGTTGTAATACTGCCTGAGGTACAACATGTTGTGCAACTGCCATTTCATTCCGTGTATATCTCGTCTTTTTTCAGTTACAGCTGGCGTTGAAATGAAACCAAAGTATTTCAGCAAATCCCTGCATTTGAAGAGGAGCATTGTCATTGAATTATTTGGCAATGCAGTTGTGAAGAGAGTCATACTCTATAGAGCACGGGGTTAATGGCAGGATTCTTGGCAATGTAGAGGGAAGGAGGGCTCTTGGGGTCAACGTCCATAGGTCCCTCGAAGTTGTTGCACAATTTAATGGGATCTTTAAGAGGCATATGATGTGTTGGACTTCATTAGTCAGGGAGGGATTAAATTCAAGACTTACAAAGTAATGTTGTGGCTCTTTAAAACTGTGGTTAACACTTGGAATATTACGGTCAGTTCTGGTTGCCTCATTATAAGAAGGATGCGAAACCTTTAAAGGAGATTTACCAGCATGATATTTGGAATAGAAAGCATGTCTTATAAGGATAGGTTGAGCAAGATAGAGCTTTTTTCTTTGGAGAGAAGGATGAAAGAGGTGTACAAGATGATGACAGGCATAGATTGAGAGGACAGTCAGAGACTCCCACCACCCCCCTCCCCCCCAAACCAGGAAGAAATGACTAATGCATGGAGACTACTTAATTTTAAGGTGTTGGGGGGGGGGGATGCCAGAAGTAGGGTTTTCCTTTTACCCAGGGAGTAGTAGGTGAGCAGTATGCTGCCATGGGTAGTAATAGAGACAGATATATCAGGGTCAATAGGTAGGCACGTGGATAAAAGAGAAATTGAGGGCTATGTGAGAAGGGAGTATTGGATTGACGTTGGAGTAGGTTAAAAAGTTGGTACAACGTTGTGGGCCAAAGAGCTTGAACTGTGCTCTATTATTCTGTGTTCTGTTTTAAACAATGCCTCAATGGAAACCCTTCAATCTCATGCAAATTACTACTTTTGTTTGATGCATGCTTTACTGAGTGTTACAACAAGCCCTAAGTCGTGAATTTTTAATGTAATTTGTATACAGCAGGGTCCCGCATAATCCTAGAGGTTATGAAAGGAATTTGTTTCTATGTTTCACCATAACATTTGAGTTTAGGATTCAAATTCTGTTCAGACTCTACCCAGGGTTGGATATTATCCATTGCTTTATGAACAATATTTTAATATTCCAAATTCATGGTCCCTAGGCGGCTATAAAAAAAAACTTTTATTAGTTGTGTTTAAGAAAAAGTGCGTGAATTTGCATTTCCTCCAACAGGTGTGACAAGTACTAAAGATTTAATAAAGGGAGTGAGTGACATTGCTTGTATTCTTTTAAGTATTCTTATAATTCTGTCGCATTCTTTTAAGAAAATAAAAATGGCCATTTACCAACAAAATGTACAAATGTCTTTGTACTGACGAATCAGGATAATATGATAAAACAGTATTTAAGAGGGTAGCATCCCTAACCTTAGCAACACTTGTGCGAGGGAGTAGAATGGGAGGGAACACTGAGTGCATCCAGACTCTTCTATACTAATGCCAAGTCAGTTGACTGGATGGTATGGTTTGAAGGTTACTGTAGCGGAAAGAAAACTGAGAAAATTAGGGAAAGTCAATTAGGCCTTAAAATTGCACAATGTAGTGGAATTATACTTGCATCAGTAAAGGTCAGTGAGCAATGAAAGATTTCTGTGTGAATTGAAATGAATGTTAGTGGCTGTAACAGTTAAAGATGTTGGGTAGGAATTTGTGCTCGTTTGGGAGGAATGTAGATACAGTAGTGTTCTCTGCCCGCCATTTTCCTGATCCATTTACAGACGGTGGAAGACCAGCATTTGTTATCCATTCTTAATTGCCCATGACGGTGTTGGTGGGTCACATTACTGCAACCTCGACAGTCCA
Source organism: Mobula hypostoma (assembly GCF_963921235.1). Taxonomy (NCBI): domain Eukaryota; kingdom Metazoa; phylum Chordata; class Chondrichthyes; order Myliobatiformes; family Myliobatidae; genus Mobula; species Mobula hypostoma. The sequence goes on from NC_086098.1 coordinate 143,906,906, forward strand.
TTAAACCATATTCCTGAAGCAGAGTCCAGGCACATAGACTGACATATTGTATTATAGATCAAAGGATAAATTCCTAATAGAATTTCTTTGAAATGCTTGAATTTGTTTTTTTAAAATTTTATATAAAATCGAAGGAAGAGAACTGGTGATTTAATTTATTTGCAATTTTGGAACTTCACTCTTTCCCCACAATAAACACATTATGTAACATTGTTTCAAATTCAATTTTTCTTCAATAGTTTGAAGTACATGTTCAAGTTTATTGACATCTGCCTGTACGTAGATACAACCAAATGAATAGATATTCCTCTGGACCATGGTATACCCACAAAACAGATCACACACAGCACATAAACCCAAAACACAGTGCATTCTGGCTAATTGGTCCATTGGTTAATCGGGGCAGCTGCTTATTTGAGACATCTCTTAAAAACCAAAAACTAACTGAGAAAATTGCCAGGAATCCCTTCATTTTTTTGGGACACTATGTTGCTTTATTGGGACAGGAGACTGTTGCTGAATAGATTCTAAGTAGTGTCAGTTGCATGCACTTGTGTGGCTGTTGGAGGCTACACTATGCTTAGAGTGAACAATTCTTAAATAGCATCTGTTGCATGTATTCATGATCAAAAGGCAGTGATTTTTTTTTGTCACTGATAGCTGGCAAGAAATAAGCAGTTAGACAATTCAGAACTGTTCTGCTTGCTGCAGTTTGGAGATGCCAGAAACAACTGGGAGTAAAAATGAAACTATTTCACTCCTTCAAGTTAGGAGCTACAAAGTGTGTGACTGTATCGACAATCATCTGAATGTTACAATGAATATGACGATTTGGAGGATACAATCATCTGAAGGCAGTCCATTATCTACTCTAGGTGTCTGTGCTGATGTTTTTTCATTGCCTATACTGGATTAATTCCTCCATCAATAAATATTACGATCTAATGCACAATTTTATAGTACTATGGTATTATTGGCAGCGTTATAATTTGTTCTGAATTCATTTAAACACATCATTTGTTACTCAGTTAAAGGGTACTTTGTCGTTTTTGTAACTTTTTAACTGCTTCCATAAACCTTTCGCTAACTGGGGCAGCTGCTTAATTGGGACAAAATGTACTCGTCCCGATGTGTCCCAATTAACTGAAATCCACTGTATTATCATAAATAAGTTAATTCAATATAAATTCAAAATGTATGTAGTGTGCAGCACAGATAAACAGTAAATGGTGCAGCAAATAACTTTTTTTCTGAGTAATGAGACTGCAGTTCAAAATTCTTTCTTTTCAAATCTTTTTATTGTTATATTATACAAAAGAAATAACACGAGTACATTGAAGTAACAACACTTACAATGTCTCAAAAAAGACATCTTAAAGATTGGGAAAAAAAATTTGTGATAACAAGAAAAACCTACTAAGCAGAAAAGGTGTGGGGGGCGGGGGGAGGAGAACCCCATTAGGTGTACAATCCCGGAGCCATATGTCATACAAAAAGCTTCTAAAAATAAACACCAAACCACCAGCAAGAAAAGAAAATATACCAAAAAATTTACAATTAGATCGTGGAAAAAATCTATCAATTAGCTCAAATGATGATAATGAGCAAATGAGCCCCACCTTTTCTCAAAATCAAATAAAGGTTCAAAGGTTCAACTTCTCCAAACTTAGACATAGCATCACTTGAGGGAACTATTGTGACAAAGTGAGAGCTGATGTATCCTTCCACTGCAACAAAATGGCCCTCCTAGCTATCAATGCAGTTAAAAATTCAAATGAAATTTATTATCAAAATACATAGATACAACCCTGAGATTCATTTTCTTGCAGGCATTCTCAATAAATCCAAGAAACATAATAGAATTAATAAAAGACTGCACCCAACAGGACAGACAAACAGCCAATGTGCAAAAGACAACAAACTGCAAATACAAAAGAGAAAAAAGGAAATAATAATAATAAATAAATAAGCAATGAATATCAAGAACATGAGATGAAGAGTCCTTGAAAGTGAGTCCACAGGTTGTGGGAACAGTTCAGTGATGAGACAAGTGAGGTTATCCCACTGGTTCAAGAGCCTGATGGTTCTGGGTTAGTCTTCCTGATGTAGCAGTGGGAGGAGGGCCTAACCTGTGTAGTGGGGGGGGGAGGGGAGTGGGGTGGACCTTGGTTATGGATGCTTCTTTACTGCTTCGTGCTTTATTCGTAATTGCACTTGAGTGCTGGGCCCAGGACAGGTCCTCTGAAATAGTAATACCAAGGAATTTAAAGTTGCTGACCCTCTCTACCTCTGATCCTCCAGTGAGGACTGGCTCATGGATCTCCGGTTTTGTCCTGAAGTCAATAATCAGCTCCTTGATCTTCTTGGCACTGAGTGAGAAGTTGTTGTTAAGGAACCACACAGCCAGATTTTCAATCGCTGTCCTATATGCTGATCCGTCACCATCTTTGATTATGACAATGATGGTGGTGTTGTCAGCAGACTTAAATATGGCATTGGAGCTATGCTCGGCCTCACGGACATAAGTATATGCAAGTAGAGCAGGGGGCTCAGCACACAGACTTGTGCATCTCTACTGATGGAGATTGTGGAGGAGACGTTGCCAATCTGAACTGATTGGGGTCTACAAGTGAGGAAATTGATCATCCTTTTGCACAATACCACTTGTATAATCAATCTGCTGGATGTTTATGTGGAGTGTCCATCCAGAAAATGTAGAACCCTTGTAGGTAGAGTTAAGAAACTGCAAAGGTGCAAAAACCCTGATGGGATGTGAAATACAGGCTTTCAAACAGTAGACAGGATAGGGGATACAAATTACAATGGGTGATAGAAAAGACATATACAAAGGGCAATGTTATGATAGTCATGGGGGATTTCAATATGCAGGTAATTTGTGAAAATGCTGGATCCCCAGAGACAGATTTTGTAGAATGCCCACAAGATGGTGTATTAGAACAGCTAGTGATTGAGCAGGTCTGAAATGTGTGTTGTGTAATGAACCAGATTTAATTAGGGAGCTTAAGGTAAAGGAACCTTAGGAAGCAGGATCATAATATGATAGAATTCACCCTGCAGTTTGGGAGGGGGAAGCTACGGTCCAATGTATCAGTAATACAGTAGAGTAAAGAGAACTATAGAGGCATGAGGGAAGATATGGCTAAACTTAATTGAAAGGGAACACTAGCAGGGATGATGGCAGAACAGCAATGGCTGGAGAATCTGTAAGCAACTCAGAAGGCACAGGATAGAAGAGGAAATATTTTATAAGGGAGAATGAGGCAACTATGGCTGACAAGGGAAACTAAAGAGAACATAAAAGCAAAAGAGAGGGCAAAAACTTATGGTTTTGTGGCTAAGTTTGTGAGTGCTGTGAAGATGGGTGGAGGGTCAGGTAGTGTTCAGGAAGCCATGAGTCAGCAGAAGGAATTAGACAGGTTAGGAGAATGGGTAACAAAGTGGCAGATGGAGTATTGTGTAGGCGAAAGTACGATTATGTGAGAGACAGGTCTACAAATGCCCCTTATTTTAGAAAGGATGTGCTGAAACTGGAGAGGATTCAAAGGAGGTTCATGAAACTGATTCCAGGATTGAATGGCCTGTCATATGAAGAGCATTTGATGGCTCTGGAGTTGTTTTCACTAGAATTCAGAAGAATGAGGGGTGACAACATTGAAACCTATCAAATGGTGAAAGGCCTTGATAGAGTGAATGTGGAGAGGGTGTTTCCTATAGTGGGAGGGACTAAGACCAGAGGACACAGCCTCAGACTAGAGGGGCATTATTTTAGAACAGAGGTGAGGAGGAATTTCTTTAGCCAGAAAGCGGTAAATCTGGAATTCTTGGCCACAGGCAGCTGTGGAGACCAAGTCTATATGTATATTTAAGGCAGAGGTTGCTAGATTCTTGATTGGTAAGAGCATGAAGAAAAATGGGGAGAAGGCAGGAGATTGGGGCTAAGAAGAAAAATGGATCAGCCATAATGAAACAGTGGGTCAGACTCGATGGACCAAATTAGCCTAATTCTGCTCCTAAATTATATGGTCTTAGAATTGAATTGACTATATTTCTTACATCCTTCACATACTTGAGGAGTAAAAATCTTTACGTTACGTCTCCATCTCAATGTGAAATCAAAGTAATTTATATTAATTTATACTTTATACTTTATTGTTGCTAAACAATTGATACTAGAACGTACAATCATCATAGCAATATTTGATTCTGCGCTTCCCACTCCCTGGATTACAAATCGATAGTAAATATTAAAAATTTAAATTATAAATCATAAATAGAAAATAGAAAAATAGAAAGTAAGATAGTGCAAAAAAAAAGAGAAATAAATAAATAGAACAGTCAATGTAACATAGAAAAACACTCAAATCAGCATGAATTAATCAGTCTGATGGCCTGGTGTAAGAAGCTGTCCCGGAGCCTGTTGGTCCTGCTTTTTATGCTGTGGTATCGTTTCATGGATGGTAGCAGCTGGAATAGACTGTGGTTGGGGTGACTCGGGTCCCCAATGATCTTTTGGGTCCTTTTTTCACACCTGTCTTAATGTCCTGAATCATGGGAAGTTCACAACTTCCATGTGCTGGGCTGTCCGCACCAATCTCTGCAGAGTCCTGCGATTAAGGGAGGTACAGTTCCCATACCAGGCAGTGATGCAGCCAGTCAGGATGCTCTCAATTATGCCCCTTTAGAAAGTTCTTAGGATCTGGGGACCCGCACCAAACTTCCTCAACCGTCTGAGATGAAAAAGGCGCTGTTATGCCCTTTTCACCACACAGCTGGTGTGTACAGACCATGTGAGGTCCTTGGTGATGTGGATGCTGAGGAACTTAAAGGCTCTTTACTCTCTCAAGCCCAGATCCATTGATGTTAATAGGGGCTAGCCTGTCTCCATTCCTCCTGTAATCCTCATCCAACTCCTTTGTTTTTGCGACATTGAGGGAGAGGTTGTTTTCTTGACAGCACTGTGTCAGAGGGATGACTTCTTCCCTGTAGGCCACCACGTTATTGTTTGAGATTAGGCCAATCAATGTAGTGTCGTTGGGAAATTTAATTAGCATATTAGAGCTGTGGGTGGTGACACAGTCATGAGTATAGTTTTAAGGCTGATTTATACTTCTTTGTCAACTGAGCACCGTAGATACGGCGTAGCCGCGAACCCTATGCAGTGCCTACGCGGTTCCCTATGCTGTAGCCTGACATGCACCTCTCCCAAAATGTAACTACACGTCATGGCAATGCAGACCGCAACAACTGTGATTGGTCTGCTTGGTAGCATCACATTTCCTCCTATGCTGCAATAGCTTGCCTTTGGGCGACTGAAGGGCAGGGAAGCAACTCTGGCTGCAATGCTTCCCATAAATCTTTACAGACCTCCGAAATTATGAAGAACACATTCTGCTTTTACGAAAAAAGACGCTTGCTTCTTGTTTACCCCGAGAAAGACTAACATGACCATGAAGCCTTGCACGGGCAGGTGTGTGCGCATACGTGACGAGCGTGAATTGCTGAGTGACGCAGAAACACCAACGCACAAGTATAAATGCTCACAACACGCATAGGTCACTTGCGTAGGTTACGGCGTCGAGTTGACGCAGAAGTATAAATCAGCCTTTATGGTCTTATAATAGAATAGTGCAATGTATTTTGACGTAGAGCAAAAAGAAGTGCTAAAGCAACAATAACAAAAGTGGTAGAATGAAGAGGTGGGGGACATGATAGCACCACCGAGAAGGGACTATGAAAGTCAATTGGTTCAACGGTCTGATAACAATGGGAAAGGCACCTTATGGTCATTGGGCCTTCACGCCCAGATGACCAGACCCAGAGAGAGAAGGGAATAATCAGTGTGCCAAGCATTCTTAACAATATCATTATCTTTCCACAACTGCAAACAGATGTGGTGGAGACGGAGGAACTGGGAATAGGGAATAGCATTTTTGAAATTGATGAGCTCAGCATGGCTGCAGGAAGCAGCACCAATGTAGTCGTCAACGTAGTGAAGGAAAAATTGGGGAGCAGTACCAGTATAGGTTTGGAGCATAGATTGTTCCACATAACCAACAATGAGGCAGGCATAGCTGGGGCCCATGCGAGTGCCCATAGCCACACCCTTGGTCTGAAGAAAGTGGGAAGAGCCAAAAGAGAAGCTAGTATGTGTGAGTACCAGTTCCGCCAACTGGAGGAGGGTGGTGGTGGTGGGGAACCGGTGAGGTCTATTGTCCAGAAAATAACGGAGGGCCTTAAGGCCTTCTTGATGGGGAATGGAAGTGCATAAGTCTTGGACATCCATAGTGAAAATGATGCCGTCGGGACTGGGGAACTGAAAGTTATTGAAGAGGTGGAGGGCATGGAATGTATCCCGGATGTAGACGGGGAGGGACTGAACAGTGGGTGACAAAATGGAGTCCAGGTAGGCAGTTACAAGTCAGACTTGTGGATCTCGGGGAGGAGGTAAAACCGAGCAGTGCGGGGTGTGAGAATTATGAGTTTTGTGTCTGAGGATGGAAGGTCTCCGGAGTTGATAAGGGCGGTGATGGTGCGGGAGACAATGGTTTGATTTCCTTCTTCACCTTTCCTGCCTATCCCCTCTCTGCTTCCCCTCCCCCACCCCTTGATCTTACCCCTTCCTGGTTTTTCTCCTGGCACCAACCTGCCTTCTCCTTCCCACCCGCCCCCACCTTCTTTATAGGGCCCCTGCCCCCTCCCTCTACAGTCCTGATGAAGGGTCTCGGCCCGAAACGTTGACTGTTCGTTTCCGCGGATGCTGCCCGACCTGTTGAGTTCCTCCAGCGTGTTGTGCATGTTGCTTTGAGCCCAGCATCTGCAGAGAATTTTGTGTTTCCAATGAAGTTACATTGCCTTTTCATGATCTCATACATTATTTCTCTTTCTGTGCTTGCTCTGTTCATGACATCCTCGTTAGATATTCGTTTTGTCCATGATATTCTTTGCATCCTCCTCAAAAACCACATCTCTGCTGCTTCAATTCGTTTCGTCATTTTACTAGATATTGTCCAACATTCTGAGCCATATAACATAACTGAATAAACATAACATTTCAGTACTCTGAGGCGGGGTGTCATGCCCAGTTTAGTGTTGGTCAGTATACTCTTCATTCTCGTGAAGGTGTCTTTTGCCATCCCTATTCTTCTTTTGATGTCCATGTCGCACCTGCCATCTGATTTCACCCAGCTTCCTAAGTAGCAAAAGTTCTGTACTTGTTTTATGTCTTCCCCGTTGATTCTCAGCCTTCAGATAGGATTCTCCTTCTTTTTGGATATCACCATGCATTCTGTCTTTTTGCAATTGATAGATAGACAAGGGTGTGTTTTCTCCCCTGATTTGTTTAATGTGTACAGTGAAACAATATTACAAAAAATAAGAGACATCCTGGGAACCAAAGTTGGTGGTGAAAACATCAATAATTTCAGATATGCAGATAACACTATGTTAATTGCAAGTACGGAGGAAGAACTACAAAACTTAATTGATATAGTTGTTGAAGAAAGTGCAAAAATGGATCTATCTATCAAATGCAAAAAGACAGAATGTATGGTGATATCCAGTAGAACAAGGAATTCCATTATCAGCTTTGGCTCAGAGTCACGGTCAAGGGAGAGTGAGGGGCACTCACAGGAAGCATGGCCACAAAATTACCATGTTGAAATGAAAATGGACACCTCCTCTCCCCCTCCCAACAAACACCAGTCACTAGAGGCTTCATTCTTTACTTTCACTGTTTGGTATTGGTTTATTATTGTCTCATGTACTGAGATACAGTGAAAAGCCTGACTTGCAAACTGTTCATGCTGATGACATCATCACACGGTGCATTGGGGTAGAACAAGGAAAAACGATAACAGAATGCAGAATAAAGTCTAACAGCAACAGAGAAAGTGCAGTGCTGGTAAACAATAAGGTGCAAGATTGTAACAATTGACATTGTGAGGTCAACAGTCCATCTTATCACAGTAGAGAACCATTCAACAGAACATAGAACATTACAGCACAATACAGGCCAGTTAACCCACAATATTCTGCTGATACTTGATCCTAATCTAAGAGCTATGTAACCCTCCCTCCTACATGGCCCTCAAACTCTCCCTCATCCATGTGCCTATCTGAAAGTTTAATTGTTCCTACTGTGTCTGTCCTAAATTCAATGACGGACGGGATAGAAGCTATCCTCGAGCCTGTTGGAAAGTGTTTTTGGGCTTTGCTATCTCCTGCCCGATGGGAGAGGGGATAAAACAGAATATGGGAGGGGTTTTTGATTCTGCCAGCTGTTTTACTGAGGCAGCGAGAAATGTAGAGAGTCCAAGGAGGAGGGGATGGTTTCTGTGTCCATAACAACCTGTATTTTCCTGCAGTCACATGCTTGATCATAATGAGGTAGATTGTGAAGTCATTATGATCCAGAGCTTGACCACAAGAAACTGCCGGCTGAGGGCAGTTCATCTGAGAGCTCAAGGAGAGGCTAGTCTCCTTGATGCGGTAGGCTGCTGCCACAACATTTTCAGGAACGAAGTCAATGGAATTCAGCGAACTATTCCGGCTGGTGGTCCTTGGCCTGTCGATGGGCAGTGCTGTCACCATCATCGGCTGGTGGGCCTGCCAGAAGTTCACCAAGAAGCGCCCCCACACTGTGAAGGCCAAGCACGTAATCAGCACAGCCCAGCCAGTAAATTTCAAAGTGAAGACCAGCTCTGAGGAATTGAAGCCAGGGGGCTTTGCTGCACACTCTAGACAACCAGCCAAGAGAATCACCACTGTATACCTGGAGGTTAGAAGCCAGAATATGGAGGAGGCGAGTATAGAATCAGGGGATGGAGGAAATGAGCAGGGGATCTCATCACAGGGACTGTCAGATCGAATACTAAGTCCTGAGCCGGCTCTGGTAGATCGAGGGCTAAATCCTGAACTGGCTGTTGGGCATATCCAGACAGAGGCGACTGAACTGGAGCTAAGCCCAGTGGACGAACACTGGAATGGAGAGGATAAGAGGGAGGAAACTGGATGCGAGGCCAAAGCAACCATCAGAGATCAGGAGCAGAACAACAAAGAGAGGCTGTGGGGTCGGTCGGGTGACTTCACCAATGTGCAAATGGTCAAGAGTGGTAGGGAACTGGTGCCTGAAGATGGGTCAATGAAAGTAGGGAAATGGAAAGAGGAATCGTTTGGTGCTGGAGGAAACAGAGAAAGCTGGAATCCACAATCTTGTGAAGTCGATAAAGGTAAAAGTAAATGTATAGACACAATTGCTGTATCGTTTTTTATATAAAGGGGGCTGTGTTCCAAAGACTTTGGGGCACTGGAATATTCAAGTTGTAGAAAGCTACTGATCAAGTGCTGATTTCTGGGGCTAGTATAGATGACATCATTGAAATGGTGGGTCGAAGGGCCTGTTTCTGTGCCGATCTCTTGATGACACATCATGACTTCACAGATCCTTTATTTACCTGCAGTCTCCCACCCACATTAATTATCTCACTCCCCTTGCCACTGGTACGGCACAGTGGAGAAGCAGTTAGTGTGACGCTCCACAGGGCTAGCGATATCCGATCGGGGTGCAGTTCCGCTGCTCTCTGTAAGGAGTTTGTACATTCTCCCCAAGACACCATGGATTTCCTCCAAGTTCAATTGAAAGCTTCCAATCCCCAGCCTTCCTCGTATCAATTGTGCAGAGGAGATTCACCAGGCTGCTGCCTGGACTAGTTTAACCCATCTTCATGTAGTCTTATGAGGATAGGATGAGCACGCGAGGGCTTTTCTCTTTGGAGTGAAGGAGGGTGAGAGGGGACTTGAGAGAGGTGTACGAGGCCATAACAAACATAGATCGAGTGGATAGCCAGAGAGATTTTCCCAGGGTGGGAATGGCAAATAACAGGGAGTGTACACAGAGAGTGGTGTGTGTGTGGGGAACCACCCCAGTGGTGGTGGTAGGGGCAGGTACATTGGGAACGTTTAAGAAATACCTGTACAGAGCACATGAATGATAGAAAAAGGGAGTGCTTTATCTGGGGAAAGGGTTATATTGATCTTAGAACAGGTTAAAAGTTTGACACAATACTGTGGGCTGAAGGGCCTGTAGTGTGCTCTGGTGTTCTATCCCACTCATTACAATACCTTCCCTTCTCCTACTCATTAACACCGTTCCTCTGTCCTCCACTGCTCTCCCCTACCTTCCTAACTCCTGACTACTTACCCCTGCCTCACCAGATCCTCACTCTCCGCTTGTCTGTTCCATCACTCCTTCCCTCCCTTACACGTCCCCTTCACTACCCACTCACCCCACCCTTCACTTCCCTTCTGCCATCTCTCCATCTGATGTGTCCTCTGTGTTCCTCCCAAGGCCTCATCAAGGACGACGATATACAAGCCTTGCTCAAGGGTAGTCACATGCAAAAGATCACAGGCAGCTCACGGATGAATTCCCGATTTTACAAACTACAAGAAGACCGTTGGACCGTGTGGTTCAGTTCCAAAAAGATCCTGAAGTCAGCCAGGAGCCAAATGTGTGAGTGTTGACAAGTCTTGGAGGGATGATGTGACAGTAAACATATGTTTTAACAGTTTATTAAAAATTGTCTTGGCCACCAACAAGTGCAGGGATTAGTCCTTGATTCCTGGTATGGCACCATGCTGAGGCCAGTAGAGTTACTGCTTCATTGCACCAGTGACCCGGATTCTATCTTTTATTGATTCTGTTTTATTTGGAGATGGAGTGCAGACAGATTCTTCTGGCCCAATAGGCCACACCACCCAGCAGTCCACCTGTTTAACGCCAACAACATCACAGGACAATTCACCGGCCCTGCTGTGTTCTTCCAGCATTGATTGTGTGTGTGTGTGTGTGTGAGTGTGTGTGTGTGTGTGTGTATGTGTGTTTTGCTCAGGATAACAACCGTCCAATTCCTTCAGCATTCCACAGGGGGAAGAACTTTCAGACAATATGACCCATATGTTGCAATATGCTCTTCCTAAGCTCCATTGTCCCCAACCTTCTGATCCATTTCCATTTCTCTGTTCATCCAGGTTTCCCATAAACATGACATGAGTCATATCCATCAAGCAGGAGCTACAGAAACCTGAAGCCCCACACCTCCCAACCCTAATTTCTATTCGGGTTGGACTGAAGTGTTGACCCTTTATTCCTCTCCATAGATGCTGCCCGACCTGCAGAGTTCCTCCAGCATTTTAGGGCACCACAATAGCAGAGTGGTTAGTGTGATGTTGTTGCTGCTCTGTCAGGGATGGGGGGCAGGGAGTGGGCAGGTAATAATTCAAAGTTGAATACCAGTGCCGTGTGTAAGGAGTTTGTATATTCTCCCTGTGACCATGTGGGTTTCCTTCTGCTGTTCAAAGAAGGCTGATTGGTCATTGTAAATTCTCCTGTGATTAGGCTGCTGTTAAATAGGTGGGGCAGAAGGGCCAGTCCCACAGATTATCTCTGAATAGGTAAAGTGCTGTGAATAAGTAACTTTGTGTGTGTGTTACTCTGAATTCCCAGCTTCCGCAAAATCTCTTGTGCTTGTGAATCTGTGACTGAATCTCTTGTTCTGATCTCTGCTGCTGTTTTACTCTCTCCCCCCACCCGACCCCTTGCAGTCTCGATCGACGAAATCGAGGAATTGAGACCAGGTCACCAGACAGAGGGAGTACAGCGGTATGCCACAGGACTGCCCACCGACCGCTGTTTCACAATCGTGTTTAAGGGCACGAGGAAGAACTTGGATCTGGTGACCTCCGACGCCAACGAGGCCTGGCATTGGATCCATGGCCTCTCCAAATTAAAGCAGAGAGGCTGCGGCAGGAACGAGAGAGAGCAGCTGGTCCAGCAACCATCTAGGAGTGTGTCACGGCACAGCGCCAGGGAGAGAGGTCTCCAACAGCAGCCCCCAAGTCCACCCCTACCCCATGCAGAAGGTCAAAGGCACCTCCCCGTGTTAGAAGTTTTTGCTGCTTGTTTCCCCTATGTGACCTGCATTTCCATCAGGCCCTCAGACTCATTAGATTCCATTAGTTACTGATTTTTTTTAGTACTGTATAAGTTTGATAGTCAATCTTTAGGTTTCAACATGTTATAGGTATAATAGGCTAAACTTAATGTTACAGGTGTTCATGAAAAATAAAGCTAATTTAAAGCTCTGAATGAGATACTTTATTGATATAATATTCTTCCAATCAGCAACAAAAATGCAATATTTTGTTTTTACAACCAATGCTGATGGTGGATGAAACCCTGTTTGCAAAATACATCAGGCACTGCATTTTAAATGAGTAATGAATCCTTTATGTCGTCCCACCATCAAAGAAGGATGCTACGTTGCACAAGCCATGATATTTTCCAGCGGAATTTTGTTTTTCAAAGATACTTTCACCTTTTGTATCTGTCTTCAACTTTCAGGATAAATGCATTTCCTCACTGGTGTAATCTCACGTGAAAAAGTATCAATATTGAATATACATGTAAAAATAGCAGGTTCTCGGATAGTGACACAGAGTTTGAGCAAAGTACAGCACAGAAACAGGCCCTTCAGCCCATTAAGTCCATGCGAAACTATTTCAGCTGCCTTCTCCCATCGATCAGAGAAGATTCACGAGAATGATTCCAGGAATGAAAGGGTTACCGTTTGAGGAACGTCTGGCAGCTCCTGGGCTGTGTTCCCTGGAGTTCAGGAGAATGACAGGGGGATTTCACTGAAATATTCCAAATGTTAAAAGGCTTGAACAGATTAGATATGGCAAAGTTATTCCTCATGGTAGGGGGGTCTAGGAAAAGAGAGCAGGACTTCAAAATTGAAGGAACAGAGATGTGGAGAAATCACATTAGTCAAAGTGTGATATGTCTGTGGAATTTGTTGCCATGAGTGGCTGTGGAGGCCAAGTCATTGGATGCATTTAAGGCCCTTGTGAGGACAGAACGTTCTGCCTCAGAGGGGAAGGTCAGAGGGGATGGTGAAGACACGGAAAGGGTTGGGGCTGGGGTCAGAGGAGGATAAGGAGTGGGAGGTCTCAGGAGGGAGAGGGGGGTTGGGATGTTCAGGGAAAGTGGGGTTAGGGGAGGATGAGGGATCAGAGGAATGGAGGGGTGTTGAGGGGTAGAGGGAAGGTTGGGAGTTGCGTGGAGGATAGAGGGTGGTGGAGGAATAAGATGAGCGGTAGGACCCAGTGACAGTAAGAGCGGTTCCGGTCTGGAGACGGTCGGGACCTTGGTCCGAGCTGGATTTGGAGCTGGGGCTGGCGGAGCCTGTGGCCTGCAGGGTGTCAGAACTGAGGTCGGAGTCAGAAATGAGTGAGTCCGTGGCCCGCCAGGGGGCTGGTGCCCATGTCCGGGAGGCTGTGGTTCCAGTCAGGGTCAGAGTCAGAGGCGGATGGGTCTTCAGTCTGCAGAAGGGTTGGGAAATCATGAGTCCATGGTTCTCTGAGGGCTGGTGCCCATGTCCGGGAGGCGGTGGTTCCAGTCGGGGTCAGAATCAGAGGCGGATGGGTCTCCGGCCTGCCGAAGGCGTGAGAAGTCGAGGTCCGTGGGGTCGGGGTCCGGGCTGGAGCCGGTCGTCGTCGTGGGCTCCAGACGGGCAAGCTTGTGGTACTTCTTGGACTCGAGGAAAGAGAAGAAACGGCGGTTGGAGGCGTGAATCTGACAGAGAATGAAGTGTAGGAGAAGTCCATGGCAGATGGTGGAAAGCGAGGCTTGGAGTGGTGGCAGAGAGAGGGACAGGGCCCGTAGGTAACTCTGCATAGCAGTGAGCATGGCGCGGAGAATCCGGCGGGAGCAGCGGTCAATAAAATGGAGGTACCTGTGACCCTCGCTGGGCCTGAATTGGGAGGCCTGGAACTGGAGCTGGAATGCCTGCAGTAACAGATGGCGGCGGAGACACGTTCCCAGGAAGGAGACTTTGCTGTGGTGGAGGGTCTGGGTCAGGATCTGGTCGAAGAGTTGGAGAGAGGCGGAGATCACAGAGGGGGAACAGTGAGATAGGGTTTCACTGAACTCCCGTCAAAGGGAAGATTTAAACTTCTTCAGGGTAGGCATACCTCAAAGAGACTTCGCAGCAGAGTAGCGAATTGTAAACAGAGAGTTCTCTGCAGATGCTGGGGTCAAAGCAACATGCACAACACACTGGAGGAACTCAGCAGGTCGGACCGCATCCATGGAAACGAACAGTCAACGTTTCGGGCCGAGACCCTTCATCAGGACTGTAGAGGGAAGGGGCAGAGGCCCTATAAAGAAGGTTGGGGGAGGATGGGAAGGAGAAGGCAGGTTGGTGCCAGGTGAAAAACCAGTAAGGGGTAAGATCAAGGGGTGGGGGAGGGGAAGCAGAGAGGGGATAGGCAGGAAAGGTGAAGAAGGAAATCAAACCATTGTCTCCCGTACCATCACCGCCCTTATCAACTCCGGAAACCTTCCATCCTCAGACACAAAACTCATAATTCCCACACCCCGCACTGCTCGGTTTTACCTCCTCCTCAAGATCCACAAGTCTGACTGTCCCGGTAGACCCATAGTTTTTGCCTGCTCCTGTCCCACCGAGCGTGTATCTGCCTACCTGGACTCCATTTTGTTACCCATAGTTCAGTCCCTCTCCCCCTACATCCGGGATACATCCCATGCCCTCCACCTCTTCAATGACTCCAGTTCCCCGGTCCCGACCGCTTCATTTTCACTACGGATGTCCAATCCTTATACACCTCCATTCCCCATCAGGAAGGCCTCAAAGCCCTCCGCTACTTTCTGGACAATAGACCTCACCTATTCCCCATCACCACCACCCTCCTCCGGTTGGCGGAACTGGTACTCACACTTAATATCTTCTCTTTTGGCTTTTCCCACTTTCTTCCGCCCAAGGGTGTAGCTATGGGCACTCGCATGGGCCCCAGCTATGCCTGCCTCTTCGTTGGTTATGTGGAACTGTCTACACTCCAACCCTTTACTGGTACTGCTCCACAACTTTTCCTTTGCTACATTGACAACTACATTTGTGCTGCATCCTGCACCTAAGCTGAGCTCGTCAATTTCATCGACTTTACTTCTAACTTCCACCCAGCCCTCAAATTCACTTGGTCCATCTCGGACACTTCTCTCCCCTCCCCTTTCTCGATCTCTCAGTCTCCATCTCTGGAGACAGACTGTCCACTGACATCTTCTATAAACCCACTGACTCTCATGACTACCTCAACTATACCTCTTCCCACCCAGCCACATGCAAAAATGCCATTCCCTATCCCCAGTTCCTCCGTCTCCTCCGCATCTGCTCTCAAGATGAGGCTTTCTGTTCCAGGACATCTCAAATGTCCTCTTTCTTTAAGGATCGTGGTTTCCCTTCCGCCATCATCAATGATGCCCTCACCCGCATCTCCTCTATTTCCCTCACTTCGGCCCTCACCCCATCCTCCGGCCACCACAACAGGGACAGAGTTCTCCTTGTCCTCACCTACCACCCCACCAGCCTCCGGATCCAGCACATTATCCTCCGCAACTTCCCCCACCTTCAACAGGACCCCACCACTAAGCACATATTTCCCTCTCCACCCCTCTCTGCTTTCTGCAGGGATCGGTCCCTCCGTGACTCCCTTATCCACACGTCCCTCCCCACGGACTCCCTTATCCACACGTCCCTCCCCACGGATCTCCCACCCGGCACTTATCCCTGTAAGCGCAAGTGCTACACCTGTCCCTACACCTCCTCTCTTGCCACCATTCAGGGCCCCAAACAGTCCTTCCAGGTGAGGCAACACTTCACTTGTGAGTCTGTTGGGGTCATCTATTGCAACCGGTGCTCCCAGTGCGGCCTCCTCTGTATCGGTGAAACCGAATGCAGACTGGGGGATGGCTTCGTCGAGCACTTCCGCTAGTCCGCCACAACAGATAGGATCTCCTGGTTGCTACCTACTTCAACTCTGCTTCACATTCCCATTCAGATATGTCCATACATGGCCTCCTCTGCTGCCATGATGAGGCTAAACTCAGGCTGGAGGAGCAACACCTCATATACCGTCTGGGGAGTCTCCAGCCCCTTGGTATGAACATAGAATTCTCCAACTTCCGGTAGTTCCCTCCCCCTCCCTTGTTTTTGCGACATTAAAGGAGAGGTTGTTTTCTTGACAGCACTGTGTCAGTGAGATGACTTCTTCCCTGTAGGCCACCACGTTATTGTTTGAGATTAGGCCAATCAATGTAGTGTCATTGGGAAATTTAATTAGCAGATTAGAGCTGTGGGTGGTGACACAGTCATGAGTATAGTCTTAAGGCTGATTTGTACTTCTTTGTCAACTGAACACCGTAGGTATGGCGTAGCCGCGAACCCTATGCAGTGCCTACGCGGTTCCCTATGCTATAGCCTGACATGCACCTCTCCCAAAATGTAACTACACATCGTGGCAATGCAGACCGCAACAACTGTGATTGGTCTGCTTGGTAGCATCGCATTTCCTCCTACGCTGCAATAGCTTGCCTTTGGGCGACTGAAGGGCAGGGAAGCAACTCTGGCTGCAATGCTTCCCATAAAGCTTTACAGACCTCCGAAATTATGAAGAACACATTCTGCTTTTAAGAAAAAACATGCTCGATTCTTGTTTACCCCGAGAAAGACTAACATGACCATGAAGCCTTGTATGGGCAGGTGCGTGCGCATGTGTGACGTGCGTGAATTGCTGAGCGACGCAGACACACCAACGTGCAAGTATAAATGCTCACAACACGCATAGGTCACTTGCATAGGTTATGGCGTCGAGTTGACGCAGAAGTATAAATCAGCCTTTATGGTCTTATAATAGAATAGTGCAATGTATTTTGACGTAGAGCTAAAAGAAGTGCTAAAGCAACAATAACAAAAGTGGTAGAATGAAGAGGTGGGGATATGATAGCACCACCAGGAAGGGACTGTGAAAGTCAATTGGTTCAAAGGTCTGATAAGAATGGGAAAGACGCCTTATGGTCACTGGGCCTTTACGCTCAGATGACCAGACCCAGAGAGAGAAGGGAATAACCAGTGTGCCAAGCATCCTTAACAATATCCTTATCTTTCCACAACTGCAAACACCTCACATTTATGTGGGTTAAACTCCATCTGGTATTTCTCAGTCCATATCTGTAATTGATCTATATTGTGCTGTGTTCTCTGCCAGTCTTCTACAGTATCCACAACTCCACCAATCTTCATATCATTCACAAACTAACTAAGCTATCCATATGTACTTTCATCCAGGTTATGTATATACATCACAAACAGCAGAGGTCCCAGCACAAATCCCTGCAGAACTCCACTAATTACAGACGTCCAGCTTGAATAAGTCCCTTTAACCACTACCCTCTCTCTTCTATGTGCAAGCCAATTCGGAATCCAAACAGCTAATTCACCACAGACCCCCATGCATCATAATCTTCTGGATTAGCCTCCTGTGAGGGACTTTGTCAAACACCTTACTAAAATCCATGTAGATAACAGCCACTGCCTTACCTTCATTAATATCTCTTGTCATCTTGTCAAAAAACTCATTCAAGTTGGAAAGGTATGAGCTGCCACGCAAAAACCCATGCTGGCTCTCTCCAATTAGGTCATGGGTTTTCAAATGCTCATACATAGTCTGAAAAAAATCACTAAGCAACTACCATCAACAGATCACTTTCAATGCCAGAGGAGACAACACATTGGACCATTGCGACACCACAATCAAGAATGCCTACTGTGCTATTCCACGCCCTCACTTCGGGAAGTCTGATCACTTGGCTGTGCTTCTACTCCCTGAGTATCGGCAGAGACTGAAGACTGCAGCACCAGCAGTGAGGACCAAGAAGGTATGGACAAGGGAAGCACAGGAGCGCCTACAGGACTGCTTTGAATCCGTGGACTGGATTCAGGGATTCATCTTTGAACCTGGATGAGTATGCTGCATTTGTTACCGAGCTCATTAAAAGCTGTGTGGATGAGTGTGTGCCCACAAAGATTTACTGTACATTCCCAAACCAAATGTCATGGATGAACCAGGAGGTACAGCGTCTGCTGAAGGCTAGATCTGTGGCATTCAAGTCTGGCGACCCAGGCCTGTACCAAAAAACCAGGTATGATTTGTGGAGGGCTATTTTAAGGGCGAAGAGACAATTTCGACCAAGGTTGGAGGCAACATCGGACGCACGGCAACTCTGATAGGGTCTGCAAGACATTACTTCCTATAAAGCAAAACCCAATATGTAGTATGAATGGCAGCGATGCTTCACTACCAGATGAACTCAACACCTTCTATGTCCGCTTTGAAAGGGAGAACACAACTACAGCTGTGAAGATCCCTGCTGCACCTGATAACTCTGTGATCTCTGTCTCAGAGGCCAATGTTAGGCTGTCTTTAAAGAGAGTGAACCCTCGCAAGGCAGAAGATCCCCATGGAGTACCTGTGAAATCCTGTGCCAACCAACTAGCAGGAGTGTTCAAGGACATTTTCAACCTCTCACTGCTATGGGGGGAAGTTCCTAATTGCTTCAAAAAAGCAACAATTATACCAGTGCCTAAGAAGAATAATGTGGGCTGCCTTAATGACTATCGTCCAGTAGCATTCACATTGACAGTGATGAAATGCTTTGACGTTGGTCATGACTAGACTGAACTCCTGCCTCAGCAAGGACTGGATCCATTGCAATTTGCCTCTCACCACAATAGGTCAATGGCAGATGCAATCTCAATGGCTCTCCACACAGCTTTAGACCACCTGGACAACACAATCACCTACATCAGGATGCTGTTCATTGACTATAGCTCAGCATTTAATACCATCATTCCCACAATCCTGATTGAGAAGTTGCAGAACCTGGGCCTCTGTACCTCCTTCTGCAATTGAATCCTTGACTTCCTCAGCAAAAGACCACAGTCTGTGTGTGTATTGGTGATAACATATCCTCCCGCTGTCGATCAACATTGTTACACCTCAGGGGTGTGTGCTTAGCCCACAGCTCTACTCTCTATATACGCGTGACTGTGTGGCTAGGCATAGCTCAAATATCATCTATAAAATTGCTGACAATACCATAAGACCATAAGACAAAGGAGCAGAAGTCGGCCATTTGGCCCATCGAGTCTGCTCCGCCGTTTTATCATGAACTGATCCATTCTCCCATTTAGTCCCACTCCCCCGCCTTCTCACCATAACCTTTGATGCCCTGGCTACTCAGATACCTATCAATCTCTGCCTTAAATACACCCAATGACTTGACCTCCACTGCTGTCCATAGCAACAGATTCCATGGATTCGCCACCCTCTGGCTAAAAAAATTTCTTCGCATTTCTGTTCTGAATGGGCGCCCTTCAATCCTTAAGTCATGCCCTCTCGTACTAGACTCCCCCATCATGGGAAACAACTTTGCCACATCCACTCTGTTCATGCCTTTCAACATTCAAAACGTTTCTATGAGGTCTCCCCTCATTCTTCTAAACTCCAAGGAATACAGTCCAAGAGCGGACAAACGTTCCTCACATGTTAACCCTCTCATTCCCGGAATCATTCTAGTGAATCTTCTCTGTACCCTCTCCAACGTCAGCACATCCTTTCTTAAATAGGGAGACCAAAACTGCCCACAGTACTCCAAGTGAGGTCTCACCAGCGCCTTATAGAGCCTCAACATCACATCCCTGCTCCTATACTCTATTCCTCTAGAAATGAATGCCAACATTGCATTCGCCTTCTTCACCACCGACTCAACCTGGAGGTTAACCTTAAGGGTATCCTGTACGAGGACTCCCAAGTCCCGTTGCATCTCAAAACTTTGAATTCTTTCCCCATTTAAATAATAGTCTGCCCGTTTATTTCTTCTGTCAAAGTGCATAACCATACACTTTCCAAGATTATATTTCATTTGCCACTTCTTTGCCCATTCTTCCAATCTATCCAAGTCTCTCTGCAGACTCTCCGTTTCCTCAGCACTACCAGCCCCTCCACCTATCTTCGTATCGTCAGCAAACTTAGCCACAAAGCCATCTATTCCATAATCCAAATCGTTGATGTACAATGTAAAAAGAAGCGGCCCCAACACGGACCCCTATGGAACACCACTGGTAACCGGCAGCCAACCAGAATAGGATCCCTTTATTCCCACTCTCTGTTTCCTGCCAATCAGCCAAAGCTCTATCCATGTATGTAACTTTCCTGTAATTCCATGGGCTCTTATCTTGTTAAGTAGCCTTATGTGTGGCACAACCATTGTTTGTAGAATCTTAGGTGATGACGAGAGGGTGTACAGGAGTGAGAAATGCCAACTAGAGAGTGAGCAGTTTCGGGTTCCTGGGTGTCAAGATCTCTGAAGATCTAACCTGGTTCCAACATATCAAAGTAGTTATAAAGAAGGCAAGACAGCAGCTGTACTTTATTTGGAGTCTGAAGAGATTTGGCATGTTAACAAATACACTCAAAAACTTCTACAGATGTACCGTGGAGAGCATTCTGACAGGCTGCATCACTGTCTGGTATGGCGGGGCTACTGCACAGGACCGAAAGAAGCTGCAGAGGGTTGTAAATCTAATCAGCTCCATCTTGGGTACTAGCCTACAAAGTACCCAGGACATCTTCAGGGAGCGGTGTCTCAGAAAGGCAGCGTCCATTATTCTGGACCTCCAGCACCCAGAGTATGCCCTTTTCTCACTGTTATCATCAGGCAGGAGGTACAGAAGCCTGAAGGCACACACTCAGCGATTCAGAAACAGCTTCTTCCCCTCTGCCATCTGATTCCTAAATGGACATTGAATCTTTGGACACTACCTCACTTTTTTGAATATACAGTTTTCTGTTTTTGCACGTTTTAAAAACCTTTTCAATATATATGTAATGCAATTGATTTACTTGTTTATTTATTATTTTATTTTTTTCTCTGCTAGATTATGCATTGCATTGAACTGCTGCTGCTAAATTAACAAATTTCACGTCACATGCCGGAGATAATAAACCTAATTCTGATTCTGATTCCTATCCCCAAGTAATTTCTCCAGCAATTTCCCTACAACTGACATGAGACTCACCAATCTATAGTTCCACAGGATATTTCCTTGTTCCCTTCTGAAATAGGGGTACAACATTAGCCACTCGCCAGTCCTCCAGGACCTTGCCTGTGCCTAGAGAAGACATGAAGATACTGCTCAAGGCTCCAGCAATCTTGTCTCTTCCCTTCTTTAATAACCTGAGATCAACCCCATCAAGCCCTGGGGACATGTCCACCTTAATACTCATTAGGAGCCCCAACGCTTCCTCCTCCTTTACATATTAAATTAAAAAATTTTCCTGGATGCATTTAACAAATTCTGCCCCTTCTAAACCCCTTGCACTAAGAAGATCCCAGTTTATATTAGGGAAGTTGAAATCCCCATGACAACAACCCTATTATTCTTTTTTACACATTACCATAATCTATTCCTTGATGTCCCAGTGGCTATTGGGGGGCGGGGAAGTGTTCTGTAGTACAATCCCATCAGTGTGATTGCACCCTTCCTATTGCTGAGTTCTACCCAAATGGACTCAGTATCTGACTCCATTATTTGAGAATGATTCCAGGAATGAAAGGGTTACCGTATGAGGAATGTCTGGCAGCTCTTGGACTGTATTCCCTGGAGTTCAGGAGAATGAGGGGGTAATCTCAAAGAAACATTCCAAATGTTAAAAGGCCTGAACAGATTAGATATGGCAAAGTTATTTCCCATGGTAGGGGAATCTAGGACAAGAGGGCAACTTCAGGATTGAAGGACGTCCATTTAGAACAGAGATGTGAAGAAATTACTTTAGTCAGAGGGTGGTAAATCTGTGGGATTTGTTGTTACAAGCAGCTGTGGAGGCCAAGTTCATTGGGTGCATCTAAGGCAGAGATAGATAGGTTCTTGATTAGCCAAGGCATCAAAGGGTATGGGGAGAAGGCAGGGGAGTGGGGATGACTGGAAGAATTGAATCAGCCCATGATTGAATGGCAGAGCAGATTCAATGGGCCGAATGGCCTAATTCTGCTCCCTTATCTTATGGTCTTATTATGTCACCCCTGAGTGCAGCTGTGATATTATCCCTGATTAGTGCAACTCTCCTGCTCCCATTTTACCTCCTCCTCTATCTTTTCTAAAACTTCAAAAACCTTGCACATTGATCATCTATTTCTGCCCCTCTCTCAACCAAGTTTCAGTAATGGCCACAAATTCATATTCCCATGTACTGATCTATGCTCTTAAGTTTATCACCCTTACCCATAATACTCTGAGCATTAAAATATACATACTTCAAACTATCTGACCCATCATACTCGTTATTTTGATTTTGATTTGCCTTTCAGTACTTTCCCTGACATCTACCTCTGGTTCAAACCTTCCCTTACTGACCTGGTGTTCCAGTTCCCAGCACCCTGCATAACTAATTTAAACTCTTCCGAGTGGCATTAACAAATCTCCCAACCAGTATACTGTAATGATTTCACACCTCCAATTCAGGTGTGACCTATCCATCTTGTACAGGGATCTGGGGGGTTCAGTACCCATCATGTTCACTTAAACAAACCTGGAGCATAAAGCTGACAATGGAAATTGTGACCGTGGGACTACTGTTGGGTTAGAGTCACAAAGTGGGAGAGTCGTAGGGTTATAGAATACACAAAGAGGCCCAGCAGACAACTCATTTATGGAATCCAAATTGCCTTTCTGAATTAGATCCATTTCTCTGCATTTGGTCCACGTCCATGTCTCTAGTAAATATTATTCAAATGTTGTACATCACACAAACCAATCTTCCGTCCTTGGACTCACTTTACACCACACGCTGTCGGAACAGTGTTGCCAGGATAATCAAGGACATGACCCACCCAGCCAACACACTTTCTGTCCCTCTTCCCTCCGGGAGAAGGCTCAGGAGCTTGAAGACTCGTACGGCCAGATTTGGGAATAGCTTCTTTCCAACTGTGATAAGACTGCTGAAAGATCCTGACCCGGATCTGGGCCGTACCCTCCAAATATCCAGACCTGCCTCTCGGTTTTTTTGCACTACCATACTTTCCATTTTTCGATTTTCTATTTATGATTTATAATTTAAATTTTTAATATTTACTATCGATTTGGAATCCAGGGAGCGGGAAGCACAGAATGAAATATCGCTGTGATGATTGTACATTCTAGTATCAACTGTTTGGCGACGGTAAAGTATAAAGTATAAGTATAAAGTCATTGGACCACTATGTCCAGAAGCTCATTCCATATACCTGTGAGGAAAAAGTTGTCCTCTGTCGCCTCTCACCTTAAACCTATACTTTCAAGTTTTGGACTCTCCTCCCTTGGAACAAAAGACTGTGACCATCACTCTCAATGATTTTTTTTTCATCTGCCCCCTCAGCCTTTCCTTGAAACTCAAACCCCTTCATCTGGGTAACATCCTTTTGAAGTTCTTCTGCACCCTTGTGAGTTTAATGACATCCTTGGATGACCAGTACTGAACCCAATACTCCCAAGTATGGTCTCACATTATACAATTGCAACTTAATACCTCAACACTTGCATCAGTCCCTTGATCAATGAAAGCAGGCACGCCAAATGCCATCCTCACCCTCTTGTTGACTTGTAACACCACAGAACCCTTAAGGGCACACCATTCGACAACAGTCTCCAGGACCTGCCATTTACTGTGAAAATCCTGTCTTAATTTAACCTTGCAGCTGTCCCGGTGAACTTCCATCTGCCTCTATCATTAAGAAGTCATCTGGTTCACTTGTGCCCTTTGAGGAAGGAAATCCACCATCATTCTCTGGGCCAGCTTGCATGTGATACCAGATACAAATAACCCCCTTAAGTACATTAGCAAGTCACTCAGTTCAATCACTATTAAGGTTGGCTAATAAATGCTGGTTTAATTAGTGATGACCAAAAACACATGAATATTAACAAAGATTGATGGTGATCAGTAATGAGGGGTGGTTGAACGAAAAAGAAGTTTTCAGCTTAATGGGCCTAAAGAGGAACAAAAGTTCAATCATTGTTCATGGAATTTCTCCTGACAAATAATTGTGTTTGCAAAGAATGTCAGCCTAAGGTTTAAGAATTTATCATTAATCCCAACAAGGGGGCTCTGAATTAAGGGACAAACACAAAGGTCTAATTTTGGAGAACCATGGAGACAATTAAAAAGTTTATAGGTGATGTGCCAAAAAAAAATCAGGCAGGGGGATGCATTAACATCCAAGTTCCTGGCAGTTTTTTTTACTGGTATAATGTGGTAAGTGCAATTTAATGGGATGTCAAGCCCAGGCTGTGCTTCCTAACACCGGAATCTGATGCTTGTTCACACTTACCTGGCAAACATTTATTCTCTCTGCATACTGCCGTTGGGGCTAATTGGCAAGTTCTTCCGGCATAGACATCATGACCTTTCTTGCCCTGGCTAAAGTGATCAATCTACACCCCCCACCCCCGCACCCACCCAACTTTGCAGATTTGTAACATTCCATCATTTAATAAAGATGTTTATTAAAGCAAAGTTTGTGTCTCTGATGTAAAATCAGAAAGTGCAATGAATCATTTGACTATAACACTTCCTCTAAAGTGCCCCTCATGTATGGTTTACGTGGACAGAATTTTACATTATATTTATCTGGCTTGCATTACATTTTATTTTGTGAAATGTGTTAAAATTAGAAACATTGGATTGGCTGTGTGTCCTAAAAGATGTTAAAACTTGAACTCTTTGTGAATGTATATACAGTGGTATGCAAAAGTTTGGGCACCCCAGTCAAAATTTCTGGTACTGTGAATAGCTAAGTGAGTAAAAGATGAACTGATTTCCAAAAGGCATAAAGTTAAAGATGACGTGTTTCTTTAATATTTTAAGCAAGAAAACTTATTTCCATCTTTTACAGTTTCAGAATAACAAAAAAGGATAAGGGCCCGAAGCAAAAGTTTGGGCACCGTGCATGGCAGGGGACTGTGAGGGCCATGGCAAAACCTTCAGTTTGCGCCTCTTGAGGTAGTCCATTGTGGATTTTGAGGTGTGTTTGGCATCATTATCCTGTTGTAGAAGCCATCCTCTTTTCATCTTTGCCTTTCTTACAGACGGTGTGATGTTTGCTTCCAGAATTTGCTGGTATTCAATTGAATTCATTCTTCCCTCCACCAGTGAAATGTTCCCCGTGCCACTGGCTGCAACACAAACCCAAAGCATGATCGATCCACCCCCGTGCTTAACAGTTGGAGAGGGGTTCTTTTCATGAAATTCTGCACCCTTTTTTCTCCAAATATACCTCTGCTCATTGCAGCCAAAAAGTTCTAATCAAAAGGTTCAAAGTAACATCTAAACAAGAATGATGCATTTTTGGAAAGAAGACCTGTGGACTGATGAAGTTAAAATAGAACTTTTTGCAGCCAGTGGCACAGGGAACGTTCTCTGGTAAAGGGAAGAATGAATTCAATTAAATGACAGCAGATTCTGGAAGCAAATATCACACCATCTGTTTTTTTTAAAAAAAGCCGAAGATGAAAAGAGGATGGCTTCTACAACAGGATAATGATCCTAAACACACCTCAAAATCCACAATGGACTACCTCAAGAGGCGCAAGCTGAAGGTTTTGCCATGGCCCTCACAGTCCCCTGACCTGAACATCATCGAGAATCTGTGGATAGACCTCAAAAGAGCAGTGCATGCAAGGTGGCCCAAGAATCTCACAGAACTAGAAGCCTTTTGCAAGGAAGAATGGGCGAAAATCCCCCAAACAAGAATTGAAAGACTCTTAGCTGGCTACAGAAAGCGTTTACAAGCTGTGATACTTGCCAAAGGAGGTGTTACTAAGTATTGCCATGCAGGATGCCCAAACTTTTGCTTCAGGCTCTTTTCCTTTTTTGTTATTTTGAAACTGTAGAAGATGGAAATAAAAAAAGTTTTCTTGCTTAAAATATTAAAGAAATATGTTATCTTGAACTGATTTCCAAAAAGCATAAAGTTAATCTTTACTCGCTTAGCTATTCATAGTAACAGAAATTTTGACCAGGGGTGCCCAAACTTTTGCATGCCACTGTATATGAAATCACTTTTTACAGGGCATCTCTAGAAACACGGTGGGTTAACCCCTCGCTAGCCAGCTAAATGGACTCAGCAGTGCGAAAACCACCTTTCTTGAACTCTGTATGTCTCGGGTCAATATGCCTTGGGTCCCACCAGACAGAGAGAGCCAGGGTATTTTGATCAGCAGCACTGAAATCTGAGCGAATTCTGTGTAAATGTTGCCCACTTACAACTACCCGTCAGCAAGAAATAACAGATTGTACACTGCATACAATTATAAGAAAGGTGTATTTATGAATATCAAGTTAATCAAACAGTTCATAAAGAAGAAAAAAATAAAAAAATAAATAACAGGGCCCATTATAATTAAAACAGTCACAAAGTTGGAGCTCAAATTTTCCAAAAGCTGGAGGTGGCCTTGTCGTCATGGCATCAACACCTATTCACCGATCACTGATAGAACTTCCACCTTGGACTCCATCAAATCCTACCGCTGGTTCTCTTTATCGTCTTCTCTCTCCATGTCCTGCCGAAAAGGACCTCGACCCCTTTGGTATCCATCACAAAACCTCACCGCCCAGCTTTCTCTAGAACCTTCTCCCAATTCTACCATACTGACTGGCTGCCCCAACATTCCTAAGTGAACATCACAATCCCTTATCTTTAATGGTAACCCAAGCACTATCAGAAGAACACACTGCTTCTACAGGAAACTATAAAATGAAATACCCTACAACATTAGCAATAAAAGCTTAACCAGGGCGTTACCTACGAAACAACCACAGCCAGGCTTGTAGCTGTAACATTTTCTAGATTATGCTTATTCCTGGTCTTTCATGGAGATCCTTGTTCAACATTAGGACCAAAAGAAGCTGCAGAAGGTTGTAAATCTAGTCAGCTCCATCTTGGGTACTAGCCTACAAAGTACCCAGAACCTCTTTAGGGGGCGGTGTCTCAGAAAGGCAACATCTATTTAAAGACCTCCATCACCCAGGACATGCCCTTTTCTCACTGTTACCATCAGGTAGGAGGTACAGAAGCCTGAAGGCACACACTCAGCGATTCAGGAACAGCTTCTTCCCCTCTGCCATCTGATTCCTAAATGGACATTGAATCTTTGGACACTACCTCACTTTTTTGAATATACAGTATTTCTGTTTTTGCACCTTTTTAAAAATCTATTCAATATACATAATTGATTTACTTGTTTACTTATAATTTTTTATTTTTCTTCTTTCTACTAGATTATGTTTTGCATTGAACTGCTGTTGTTAAGTTAACATATTTCACGTCACATGCCGGTGATAATAAACCTGATTCTGATTCTGATTCAATTGAATGAATCACTGTTGCAGTTTTCTGATAAATATAACTGCACTGCATAACATTTATTTGTAATGAACCTGACTCACGTCAAAATGAAAAGTTTGAGAACTTCTACTAAGGGAAGAAGTCATGTTATTTGGGAACTTGTAATCAGACTCTTTTACATACTGATAGATGTTCTTTCTATTAACCATGGTTAACATTGTAAACAAGAAGCCTTATTTTCAAAATAACCAAGGATTAAGTATTTTGCTTTAATTAGTTAATATATTGACTGTGTCTGCTATTCTAATTAACCAAATCCAAGTATTTGATTTCAGATTTTGGTCATATAACCATGAGCCGAAAGTTTAATGCGCTAAAACTCAAAACTGTTTATAAAGAGTGAATGGAACTATGAAATTGTGGCTGATGGTGTATTCACTGTTATAAAAAAATTAATATCTAGGAGTTTTGAGCACTTATTGATATGATTTTAATTAGATAAATTTTTAAAAACTGGTAATTGTAATCATTCTTTCAGCTCTTGTCGTTTTGACTCGTGTAGACTAACACACCAATTCATTTATTAATTTTTAACTTATCAAGATGGTGGAACTGGTTGCTTTGAAAATTAAATGTAAATCATATAAAAATATATGATGGCGGAGTGGAGGTGTAAGGCACTTCTTCTTTGCTAGCCTGTATGTCACCCTTGGGCAAGGTGTAGCACCTGCTTAGACCCCCGATTAGGGTCATGTGATGCCATGGGAGCAGGTGGTGGATGGTCATGTGAGTAGTTGGTGCGGATCACGAGTTCTGGTTATGCAACCAGTGATGCCAAGCAGAGAGTCTCTGAAGGGTATTGATAATGGCTGGGGTCATCCGAGCATGTAAAGATACTGCTCAGAAGAAGGCAATGGCAAACCATTTCTGTAGAAAAAAATTAACAAGAACAATCATGGTCATGGAAAGACCATGATCACCCATATCATACAACATGGCACATAATGAATAAATGAATGATGTAAAAATGCTGTCAGAAAAGATTGCTGGAGTAAAATTTAGAACCTTGTGTTCCTAATCTGAGGAATGGAATGTAGAAAAACCTTCCTGTCACTCACATTTATCAGATTTTCCTTAAAAGTTCTCTCACCACTGGAATGGTTTTTGAACTTTGCAGGTTAATTGGCTGAGGATGAAATAAGAGTGTCCATTACATTTGTATTTACAATATTAAAGGATTTTTTTGATTTCAGTGTTTTTGAGAGTTCTGGTAGTCTCCTTCCTTCAGGATTCTGTTTCAGATCTCCGGAGGGGAATATAGGAAACGTATTTACATGTTCTAGAATCTCAAACCAAGAAAATGAATCAGGCAAAAACAAGCATTTACATCAGATTTTTGCTAATATACAACTTCTGCAAACTATTTTTCATACACGGCATTTGAAATATTTGCATCTGTTTCTGGCAGTGTCTGCCCACCAAGAAGTTGAACTAGACTCTTTCCATCACAATTCACTCTAATGCTTGGTGTCAATCCCCCTTGTGACATTATCATTGCGCATTTTGGAATTACTGTCAGAAATTGTATCAACAGCTTCTTCGCCGTTAAATCAGTGGCAAATATCAGATCAGCAGCTGAATGTTAATTAAGGGCAATGGCACTTTATTGTAATCATTATTACCCTCCTTGTGCTCGCTTACACGTGCAGCCCTTTGGCGGATGGCTACTTCTTGATGAAGATCAGTGTCTCAGCAACTAGATTCTGCCACCTTTGGCCCTGGTGAATGTGGCTCGTGCATTTATAGTGGGGTGAGCCCTGTCACACATCACTGCACCCTCTAACACATACCCCCTTGAATTCTATTCCCTTGCTTCCACTAAACCCGACCCCCCCCCCCACCATCTCCACCACAGTGAAACACATATCAACTGCTGCTATCAACTTAGTGAAACACATACTTCGATCAAACAGCACAGGAACAGGCTCTTCAGCCCAAAATATTGTATCAAATTAACGGCACCTAATTTAGGAAAGGATGTGCAGACATTGGGGAGGTTTCAGAGGATGTTCATGATACTTAATGCAGGACTAAAAGGCCTATATGAGGAGCAGCTGATGGCTCTGGGCTTTTACTCACTGGATATTAGAAGATTAGGAGGAGAGAGAACTCATTGAAACCTATGAAATATTGAAAGGTCTAGATAGGGTGGATGTGAAGAGGATGTTTCCTGTGGTGGGAGAGTCTAGGACCAGAGGGAACACCCTCAGAATAAACGGACATCCTTTTAGAACAGAGATGAGGAGGCATTTCTTTAGCCGGGGAGGGGGCGGGGGTGGTGAATTTGTGAAATTCGTTGCCACAGGCAGCTGTGGAGGCCAGGTGATTGGGCCTATTTAAGGCGGAGGTTGATAGGTTCTTAATTAGTCAGGGTGTGAAGGGATACAGGGGGAAGGCAGCGGAATGGGAAATGGATCAGCCATGATGAAATGGCGGAGCAGACTCAATGGGCCGAATGAACTGATTCTGCTCCTATATCTTATGGTCTGATTCATTCTGTATGGACCTGGGTCCACATCTCTCCATAGCTCTCCATATTTATGTTTGAGAAGTGAGGAGATGTCTGCCTTCCAGGCTTTTGGAGAACATGTCAAGGAATGCACTAATGCTCAGTACAACTTCAGTAGAAGAGGTTGCATGGGACTGACTACAGTCCAGGGCCATACAAAGACCCGATACGAAGGGACTAAGCTCTGTGAAACAACCAATCAATCATTTCAAAGTGGATGAAAAACCATTATTTTGAAAGTGAAAGCATTGATTTGTTTGATAGAATGAATGAAGATTATTGCATGTCCTGAAGATGTTTGTGTGAGAGAGATGTCTCCCATGTACCAGGTGATCTGTGTGTAGCGGGCAGCACTCATTCGTAATAACCGTCTTGGAGAATGGAATTCAATCCCTATACTTCACATATTGCTGGTTGTTCTGCAATATCACATGTCCTCCAACACCCTGGATCGGATCACAGCCCAACACATCCCGAGCACATCTCTCCCGTCATTGAAAGTATCTGCATGAGGTGCTGCCTTAATGTTGCAATGTCATCAAAGAGCCCACTATAAGGCCATTCCATCTCCTGACGGTGCCAGCCTGAATTCCCACACAACCTGTTTCAAGAACTGTTGTATTCCTTCAGCCATTCTGTTCTTAAAACAACCTGCACAATCCTAATTAGTACCTTAGTATAGGCACCCCAAGACCTCTTTGTACTTCAATGGGCATTTTGTGGTAAAGTAAGTCAAGTTACTGCTCTCTATTGACACCCCTTGACTTTCACTAAAAACTGTCCATTGGTCCTGATGCAGGACTGATAAAATGTTGACAATTCTTTTCCTCCCACAGATACTCAGAATCAGATTAATTTTATCTAACACAGATTCCATGCCGCCAACCTGATCTTCTGCCTTGTCCCATCAACCTGCACCCTGACTATATCTGCCTGGAACCATTGTTCTGCACCCTGACCCATTGACCTTCACGCTGACCATATCTGCCTAGACCCATCGACCTTCACCTTGACCGTATCCACCTAGACCCATCAACCTGCACCCTGACCATATCTGCCTAGACCCATTGACTTTCACCCTGACCATAACTACCTAGACCCATCGACCTTCACCCTGACCATATCTGCCTAGACCCATGGACCATCACCCTGACCATATCTGCCTCGACCCATAGACCCTCACCCTGACCATATCTGCCTAGACCCATTGACTTTCACCCTGACCATAACTGCCTAGACCCATCGATCTTCACCTGACCATATCTGCACCCTGACCATATCTGACCATACCACCTCCCCCCATCTATGTACCAACCTGAATTCCTCTTAAATGCTGAAGTTGATTCCACATCCAGCACTTCTGCTGGCAACTCATTCCACACTTACACCATTTTTTGAGCGAAGAAATTCCCCCTAATGTTCCCCTTAAACATTTCACCTTTCACCCTTAACTCATGGTCTCTAGCTCTAGTTTCACCTAGTCTCAGTGGAAAAAGCCTATTTGTTATGACCCTATCCATACCTCTCATAATTTTGTATACCTCTATCAAATTTCTCCTCATTCTTTTACGCTCTAGGGATAACATCTTAACCTATTCAAACTTTCCCTTTAACTCGGATCCTCAACATCCTTGTAAATTTTCTCTGCACTCTTTCAATCTTATTGATATCTTTCCTGTAGGTAGGTGACCAAAACTGTACACAATACTCCAAATTAGGTGTCACCAACATCTTATACAACTTCAGCACAACATTCTGAGTCCTGTACTAAATACTTTGATTTATGACCCTATCTACCTCTGACCCACTTTCAAGGAATTATGGATCTGTATTCCCAGATCCCTCTGTTCTACCGCACTCCTCAGTGCACTGCTGTTTACTATGTGAGTCCTACTAAAGTGTAATACCTCACACTTGTCTGCATTAAGCTTCATCTGCCATTTTTCCAGCTGGTCCAGATCCCACTACAAGCTTTAATAGTCTTCCTCGCTGTCCAATACACCCCCAGTTTTGGTGTCATCCCAAAATTTGCTGATCCAGTTTACCACCTTATCATCCAGACTGCTGATGTAGACGACAAGCAACAAAGGACACAGCACCAATCCCTGTGATACACCAATAGTCAAATGCCTCAAGTCAAAGAATAACCACTCTCTGGCTTCTCCCACGAAGCCAACGTCTAATCCAGTTTACTACCTCATTTTGAATGCCAAGCAACTGAACCTTCTTGACCAACCTCCCATGCAGGACCTTGTCAACGTGCATGTAGGGAACGTCCTCTGCCTTGCTTTATCAGCCTTCCTGGTAACTTGCTTGAAAAACTCTATAAGATTGGTTTGAAACAACCTACCACACACATAACCATATTGGGTATCCCTAATCAGTCCCTGTCTATCCAAATACTTATATATCCGGTCCCTTAGAATATCTTCCAATACCTTATTCCCTATTGATGTTTGGCTCACTGGTCTATAATTTCCTGGCTTATTCTTCGAATCTTTCTTAAACAATGGAACAACACTAGTTATCCTCCAATCCTCTGGCACTTCACCGGTGGTTAATTTGGTTAAGAATCAGGGGTGGGTAGGTACAGCAAAAATGGAAATCAAAAATGATCCAGCTGAACCATGGATAGCTTAATACTGAGCTAGTCTCCTATAAATTGCACCACAAGTGGTGGATCTTGAAAAGGAATCGAAGAATTAGAAAATGAAGATTTATCAGCAGTGCAGATAGACCATTGGTCCTACATGGTTTTCCCCTTTAAAATTAACAGTTGAAAAATGTTAATTAAATCGGGAAGAAGATAGGGAATAACAGATGAAGTGGAAGTGTCAGACGAATCATTAGAAATGAGAATAAAAGTAAGTTTAAATACCTGGGGATACGAATTGACAATAAACTGGACTGGTCAAAGAACACTGAGGCTGTCTACAAGAAGGGTCAGAGTCGTCTCTATTTCCTGAGGAGACTAAGGTCTTTTAACATCTGCCGGACAATGCTGAGGATGTTCTACGAGTCTGTGGTGGCCAGTGCTATCATGTTTGCTGTTGTGTGCTGGGGCAGCAGGCTGAGGGTAGCAGACACCAACAGAATCAACAAACTCATTCGTAAGGCCAGTGATGTTGTGGGATGGAACTGGACCCTCTCACAGTAGTGTCTGAAAAGAAGATGCTGTCCAAGTTGCATGCCATCTTGGACAATGTCTCCCATCCACTACATAACGTACTGGTTGGGCACAGGAGTACATTCAGCCAGAGACTCATTCCACCGAGATGCAACACAGAGCGTCATAGGAAGTCATTCCTGTCTGTGGCCAT
This sequence comes from Mobula hypostoma, assembly GCF_963921235.1. Taxonomy (NCBI): domain Eukaryota; kingdom Metazoa; phylum Chordata; class Chondrichthyes; order Myliobatiformes; family Myliobatidae; genus Mobula; species Mobula hypostoma. The sequence continues at coordinate 143,940,111 of NC_086098.1, forward strand.
CAAACTTTACAACTCCTGCCTTGGAGGGTCAGACACCCTGAGCCAATAGGCTGGTCCTGGACTTATTTCCTGGCATAATTTACATATTACTATTTAATTATTTATTGTTTTATTACTATTTAATTATTTATGGTGCAACTGTGGTGAAAATCAATTTCCCCTGGGATCAGTAAAGTATGACTATGACTATGACTATGACTGTGAAAATCTGAAAGTTTAAAATAAAATTTGAAAATATTCTAATTTTGGAATCAAAATCAGGCAAGATCTGAAGCAACAGACAAATTTTATCAAAGTGCATTCATTCCTTTGAGCATTAAACCACCATCGGCAAATCAGGAAAATAATGGTGTCTGTTTGCCTGGGTGAGTGCCGTGCTAGCAACACTCAAGAAGCTGAACGTCCTTCAAGGCAAACATTACCCATTCATTCATTCATTCACCCCCTTCACCACTGACACACCTTAGCAGCAGAGTGCACCATCTATGAGGTGCACTCTGTTTGGCTGCGCAGGCCTCCATCCAAGCTCTCCGAAATCCCAAACTTACAGCGTTATTTATGATTAAATCCATTCAAAGTTCCGTGAACTTGGACCAGAGAAGATCAAGATATTCAGAAGGTGTTTGGGCCCTAAAGAACTATATCCTCAGAGTTGCTCATTGGTTTCAGGAAATCATAGGAACAGAGACAGAGGGCTGAAAATAACAGATAATTTAATATTATTGTGTGAATATGTGAATATAAGATTGCAGTGACACTGATATTGGTGATATTACATTTATTGATCCTTTTCAAATACAAAATTTATGTTATTCATTCTATTTCTGCACTGAGCAATACTTGCAACTGAATTTCAAATCAAAATCATTTTAATATCTTACGTTGCTTATGTTGTTCAAAATACAAGCTACTTTTCACCATTTCACAGCTGAAGCCCAATTTGATTTAATAAACTGCTCTTAACTTGCTATTATATAAAAGTCCCACATTGCTTTAATTCTCCAATTTTATTGGCTTTCTATGTTCTTAAAATATATAACACTTAGAGTTCTGATACATTTTCTCATTCATAAGCGATAATTTTTGCTGTAGGTTCCTGAGGCTAGTGTCAGGGTTTTCATCTACAAAAGGAGCACACTGCGTTTCCTTTTTTCCACATTGTGTTGCACAGCAACAGTTAGCCTGTGTCTGCGACATTTAGATTGATTTACTTAACCAGGCTAATGGAAACAAGATGATTATGTCTGTGCTTAATACTAACACTAGGTAGGGAAAAAACCTTGCATTCTAATTATTTCTAATGTGAACAGTTCAAATTTTACTGCAACGGAATGCAAAAATAAAAGGTTTATTCTACATTGCATATTTATGAAATTGTCTTAGACCACTGATATTTTTTAGAACTGTTTTTTTTCTTTTTGATCTCAATGTAATAATTATCTTCTCATGAAAATACTGGGAGGGAGGTACAGGAGTTGGAAGACCCATAGTCATAATTTAGAAACAACTTCTTCCCTTCTGCCATTAGATCTCTGAATGGTTCATGAACCCATGACCACCATGTCATTAGTCCTGATTTGCAACTTATTTGTAATTAATTTTATGTGTTTGCACTGTATTGCTGCTACAATACAATAAAATAAATGTAAAGTTAGATAGCGATTATAAACCTGATTCTAACTAAGTTATTATTTATAGTGTTGAAAAGGTTCTGGATGAAAGGGATGCAGTACATCAAATGCCCAGTTGATGGCACTAGTAAGATGCATGAGTCTTTGGCGTGGATCAGACGGAAACCAGAGCAGGAACTCCATGGTACTGGTTGTGTGTGTGTGTGAGTGTGTGTGTGTGTGTGTGTGTGTGTGTGTGTGTGTGTGTGTCTGACTGTCTGTGTGTGTGTCTTTCTTTGTCTGTCATGAGGGTGAATGAAGGAAGAGTAAAAACTGTAAGAATTATTTATGGACACCCCAACATGCAATCATTCCTGTAATATTACTATACTAAAAAATGTGATGTACATACAATTATACCTATATTTACTGCCCTCACAGTGCGGATATACAAAAGCCAAGCAGTGAGTTAAACACCTTCTCAAAATTCACCCGTCAGAAGCTTCCTCCAGGTTGTTAATAAGATCTTACTTATGAAACTGTGGAAAGTTAAGAAAAATACATAGTAAATTCAGCACAGAATCATTGCATGCCTGAACATGTTAATACTGTTGATTATTCTCACAGTTGGTATTAAACAAAGTAGCACACACATGCAACACTCCATAAGAATGCTGTGTAAGCAAGAGCCAACTCATGGTGCAATGATATCTTAATAACGGTAAATGATAAACATAATATTTCTTTCAAAATATTTCTACTAGGTGTTTACCAATATAAAACTTGAGGCTCGCAGATATTGATGTTTCAAGGGTAAGTAAAGAGGGAATGGAGAGAGATGCCTTTCCATCGCGTGCTTCAAGTTGAAATCCAAATGAACCTGTGCAGGAAATGATATAAAACAGAGTTTACATGCAGGACTTGATGTTCATACAAAATAAACTGCACCTATAGGGGCCAGAACACTCCCCACCTGGCATCCAGAGGAAAGCAACCTTAACTACTGAAACAAAAGTCAAATGATCTTCTCATTAGGTCTTTGGTAAATGAAGAATAGTCTAAGAATCTGGTCTTGAAAACAGTCTAAGGACAGAGTCTTTAACTGTCTTCACATCGACAATACCAGCCTGGACATTCCTGGTGGAGATTAGCAAGAAATGCTGGGCCGGTTGTCCGTGAGGAGTGGGTAAGCTGATTAGCTTGGAGTCCCCTTCTGGCATGATCAGCCGGCTTGAGATCAGGAGGAACATTGGCACCATCTCTAAGGAGTCTCCATACGTTCCCCAATGGAATGCGCAGGCTTCCTCTGGGTGCTCCAGTTTCCACAGTCCAAGAGTGTACTGGGTAGGTTAATTAGTCATTGTAAGTTGCCCCGTAATTAGGTTAGGGTTGATTTTGGCTGTTGGGAGTTGCTGGGGCGGTGTGACTTGAAGGGTGGAAGGACCTGTATCACAGAATGGTACAGACGTGAGGAAAGAACATTGCCGAGGAAGGAGCTCTTGACCAGGATCAAGTCCAACGGACGCCAGTGTCTGGAGTGAGGGTGTCTCCAGGAAACCTGGTGTTGAAACTTGCTCTGGAAGCATGAGTTGGTGTTACATAGATTATGACAGGTGCAGAACCCCAGCAATCTCTGTCTGCTCTCATTCAACTCGTGATCTGCACCCGCTCTGGCTCTGAAGTCACCCAGATGAAACTTGCTGGGAGTATTCCTGATAGTCGCAGGAAGGTTCTTGTAAACTCATCGTTTGCCTCAGATGTGGAGCACAGTGTGGGAGCATACACACTGGCAAGATTAACTGAATCTTCAGTTCTTTAAGATTGTCATAGCTGGGAGTGGCGGGGGCAGGGGGAGGTGGTAGAGTAGTGGGTAAGCTCCCTCTGCCTATTAAATGATCACTATGGCGTGCGTCTCCAATAGCCTCTGACAGCCAAGTCCAGCTCCTGACCTTCACGTCTGGCTTAGCTACTAAGCCCGGCAGAACTGTCTCTACTGTTAAAAGGCCTCAATAGAGTGGATTTGAAGAGGATGTTTCCTATGGTGGGGGAGTCTTGGACCAGAGGGCACAGCCTCAGACTAGAGGGACATCCATTTAGAACAGAGATGAGGAATTTCTTTAGCCAGAGGGTAATGAATCCGTGGAATTTGTTGCCACAAGCAATTGTGGAGGTCAAATCACTTGGTGTATTTAAGGCAGAGATTGACAGGTTCTTGAAAGGTTACAGGGAGCAGACAGGAGAATGGGGTTGAGAAGGTAATAAATCAGCCGTGACGGAATGGCAGAGCAGACTCGATGGGCCGAATGGCCTAATTCTGCTCCTATGACTGATAAACAACCAATATGCAAAAAAGGCACAATGGCAGGTTGCTGCAGACTGAAAACACCACAGCAGGCAAGCCATCACAACAAGAGAGACCAGCTCTAAAGCAGGGATGTTGAAATGTTCAGACAATGATGAGTGGCCTTTCTGATACCCTCCAAGACACCAATGGTATCAGCTGTAATCTACAAGGAGCTGAAAATACTTCACGTGGACTTAGGGGATGCATCTGGCTGACTCAGGTACGCTGAAGGGGAAAGACTACCACCATTTATCTGCCAAGGGAAGGGCCCTGCCGAGCCCAGAGAGTAGGCTTTGTAGTGAGGAACACATTGTGGTAGAGGGTGAAACCAGGCAGCAAAGAATCTGAGCGACTTCTTCTATTTCATATTCAAAGCATTGGTTTATCTGTCCTCTCCTTGTGGGTCCCTGCACATAGAGGGTGTTGAGGGGAACGAGCGGGTTGATTGTTTGGCCAGAGAAGCTGTTAAAAGTTCAACTGTGGATGTGGACGTTCCACTTAGCAAATCAGAATCTAATGGGGCTAAGAATTTAGGGGATTATGGCAAGATTTGTGGGATAATAGGCATAAGATGAGACACTTCACAGAATACACAAAACTGCTGGATTAATGGGAAAAGGGGATAAGACAAGAAAGGAAGGAATTATATTGACTTAGAATTCGGCATAGTATGCTTAATTATTTCTTGAATCTTGTTGGAAAACATGACTGTGGGTGTTGCTGTCATTATGAAACAGTTGAACATATCCTTTCACAATGTGAAGCATACAAGGTTGAAAGAAAGCGAATGCAGGCTGCACTACTATCTTTGAGGGATGATTGTTTTCATTTATGGAAGTGACTTTAATTTAATTCATAATATTGTCTTTCATTATTTACAATCTATAGAGCTGTTGGGGTAATTTAGCTTTCATTTGATAAAGAACTAGTAGGGGTTTTCTTTCCCAACTCTCTACACCACACTCCAGTCCAGTTGGTGGCGGTGATGTGCCTTTAAGTTGGACTACCAACCGCCATTAAAACTCAGAAGAAGAAGACTTCTTACTCTTCACTAAATAAATAAATATACAAAGCTATGCAGAGAATTAAACACCTTCTCAAAATAACACCCAAGACAGAAGCTTCCTTCAGGGTTTTTAATGAGATCTTACTTGTAAAACTGCAGAAAGTAAAATACATATTAAATTATACAGAATCGTTTCATGCCTGACTATACTAATACTGCCAATTATTCTCACAATCATTGTTAACCAAGGTAATACACACATGCGATACTCCATAACTATACCATGTAAGCAGAGAAAACTTGTGGCAGGTGCAATAATATCTTAATAATGCTAGGTCATAAGCAGAATACTTCCTTCAAAATATATCTACCAAATGTTTAAGAGGGGATGGAGATAGATGTCTTTCCAGCATATGCTTCAGATTGAAATTCAAAAGGAATTGACATAAAAAACCAGCTTTCGTACAGGAAATAGTGTTCATACAAGACGAAATACGCCTCTGGAGTCCAGAGCACCTTGGATGGCAGAAATAATTTCCCTTCTCTCTCCACTTATATTAATTGTTCTTATTGTTTTGATGTTCTTTTGGTGCTATGCAATGCAATATTGTAGAAGCATGATTACTACTTTTTACTGATTTGATTTGATGCAAAAAGACACATTTCACTGTCTGTTTCGATGTTCCCATGTACAGTGGCATGCAAAAGTCTGGGCACCCCTGGTTAAAATATCTGTTACTGTGAATAGTTAAGTGAGTAGAAGATGAACTGATCTCCAAAAGTCATAAAGTTAAAGATGAAACGTTCTTTTCAACATTTTAAGCAAGATTAGTGTGTTATTTTTGTTTTGTACAATTTTAGAGTGAAAAAACGTAAAGGAGCGCCATGCAAAAGTTTGGACACCTCAAGAGATTTGAGCTCTCAGATAACTTTTACCAAAGTCTCAGGCCTTAATTAGCTTGTGAGGGCTATGGCTTGTTCACAGTCAACGTTAGGAAAGGCCAGGTGATGCAAATTTCAAAGCTTTATAAATACCCTGACTCCTCAAACCTTGTCCCAGCAATCAGCAGCCATGGGCTCCTCTAAGCAGCTGCCTAGCACTCTGAAAATTAAAATAAATGATGCCCAAAAAGCAGGAGAAGGCTGTAAGAAGATAGCAAAGTATTTTCAGGTAGCCATTTTCTCAGTTCATAATGTAATTAAGAAATGGCAATTAACAAGAATGGTGGAGGTCAAGTTGAGGTCTGAAAGACCAAGAAAACTTTCTGAGAGAAATGCCTGTAGGATTGCTAGAAAGGCAAATCAAAACCCCCGTTTGACTGCAAAAGAACTTCAGGAAGATTTAGCAGACTCTGGAGTGGTGGTGCACTGTTCTACTGTGCAGCGACACCTGCACAAATATGACCTTCATGGAAGAGTCATCAGAAGAAAACCTTTCCTGCATCCTCACCACAAAATTCAGCATCAGAAGTTTGCAAAGAAATATCTAAACAAGCCTGATGCACTTTGGAAACAAATCCTGAGGACTGATGAAGTTAAAATAGAACTTTTTGGCTGCAATGAGCAAAGGTATGTTTGGAAAAAAAAAGGGTGCAGAATTTCATGAAAAGAACACCTCTCCAACTGTTAAGCACGGGGGTGGATCGATCATGCTTTGGGCTTCTGTTGCAGTCAGTGGCACGGGGAACATTTCACTGGTGGAGGGAAGAATGAATTCAATTAAATACCAGCAAATTCTGGAAGCAAACATCACACCGTCTGTAAAAAAGCTGAAGATGAAAAGAGGATGGCTTCTACTACAGGATAATGATCCTAAACACACCTCAAAATCCAGAATGGACTACCTCAAGAGGCGCAAGCTGAAGTTTTTGCCATGGCCCTCACAGTCCCCTGACCTAAACATCATCGAGAATCTGTGGATAAACCTCAAAAGAGCAGTGCATGCAAGACGGCCCAAGAATTCACAGAACTAGAAGCCTTTTGCAAGGAAGAATGGGCGAAAATCCCACAAACAAGAATTGAAAGACTCTTAGCCAGCTACAGAAAGCGTTTACAAGCTGTGATACTTGCCAAAGGGGGTGTTACTAAGTACTGACCATGCAGGGTGCCCAAACTTTTGCTTTGGGCCCTTTTCCTTTTTTGTTAATTTGAAACTGTAAAAGATAGAAATAAAAAGGTAATCTTGCTTAAAATATTAAAGAAATGTGTCATCTTTAACTTTATGCCTTTTGGAAATCAGGTCATCTTTTACTCACTTAGCTATTCACAGTAACAGAAATTTTGACCAGGGTACCCAAATTTTGCATGCCACTGTACATGTGAGAAATAAAACTAATCTTTAAAAATAGTTTCAAGTGATTTTGTGTGTATTCTGACTTGCAGCCATCTGTAAAATGGAACCCATGTGTTACCCAGGGACGGGCTGTCAAGACAAACCTACTGCGTACTTCATTCTGGATCACTGTATAAGTTGTGGCGTGTACCATTGTTACACCATGCCTCATCATAACACCTGAGAAATAAGCCCTATGAAGTCCATGTGAAGTAAGATTCATTATTTTCACTACTTAAAGTCAGTTAATAATGTCTGAGAAAATCCCTTCAATCAAACTGGAGCAGAGGTGGCTGAAGTTTCTGGGAATAGTTCACAAGGCGCAGGGTAGATATGTCCCACAGAGGAAGGAGTTCCCAAACGGCAGGGGTTGGCAACTGTGGCTGACAAAGGAAGTTAAGGACTGCATAAGAGCAAGAGCATATCAGGTAGCAAAAGTGAGTGGGAAGTTGGATAATTGAGAAGCTTTTAAAATCCAACAAAAGGCAACTAAAAAAGCGATAAGAAGGGAGAAGATAAAATATGAGGGCTGACTAGCCAATACAGCAAGATACCAGAAGTTTTTTTAGTTATCTAAAGAGTAAAAGGGAGGTGAGAGCTGATATTGGACCAATGGAAATTATGCTGGTGAGATTGTAATGGGGGACAAAGAAATGGGAGATGAACTTATTGGGTACTTTTCATCTGTCTTCACTGTGGAAGACACTAGCAGTGTGCCAGAGGTCCGTGAGTGTCAGGGAGCAGGAATGAGTGGCATTGCTATTACAAGGGGAAAAAGTGCTAGGCAAACTCAAAGGTCTTGCCGTGGTAAGTCTCCTGGATCAGATGGACTACATCCAGAGTCCTGAGAGAGGTTACTGAAAAGATAATGGATGCATTGGTTATGGTCTTTCAAGAATCACTTGATTCTGGCATGGTCCTGGAGGACTGGAAAATTGAAAATGTCACTCCACTCTTTAAGAAGGGAGGAAGGCAAAAGGGGAAAATATAGGCCAGTAAGTCTAACCTCAGTGGTTGGGAAAGTGTTCAAGTCTATTATTAAGGATAAAGTTTCGAGGTACTTGAAGATTAATGATAAAATAAGGAAAAATCAGCATGGTTTCTGTAAAGGGGAATCTTGCCTGACAAATCTGTTAGAGTTCTTTGAGGAAGTAACAAGCAGGATAGACAAAAGAGAGGCAGTGGATGTCATTTACTTGGATTTTCAGAAGGCATTTGATAAGGTGTCACACATGAGACTGCTTATCAAGATAAAATCCTATGGCGTTACAGCAAAGGTACTGGCATGTATAGAGGAATGGCTGACAGGCAGGTGGCAGCGAGTGGGAATAAAGGGGCCTTTTCTGGTTGGCTGCCAGTGACTAATGGTGTTCCTCAGGGGTCCGTATTGGGACCGCTGCTTTTCACGTTGTTGTCAATGATTTAGATACTGGAACTGATGGCTTTGTGGATGATAGAAGGTAGGTGGAGGGGTAGGTAGTGCTGAGGAAGTAATGCAATTGCAGCAGGATTTAGACAAATTAGAAGAATGGGCAAAAAAGTGGCAGATGGAATACAGTGTTGGGAAATGTGATAATGCATTTTGGTAAAAGGAGCAATAGTGCGACTATTATCTAAATGGGAAGAAGGTTCAAACATCCTGGTTTGCAGAGAATCAGAATCAGAATCAGGTTTATTATCACCGGCATGTGTCGTGGAATTCCTTAACTTAGCAGCAGCAGTTCAATGCAATACATAATATAGAATGTAGAATGCAATACATAATGTAGAGAGACTTAGGAGTCCCTGTGCAAGACTCCCAGCAGTTTAATTTACAGGTTGAGTCTGTGGCAAAGAAGGCAAATGCAATGTTGCCATCTGTTTCAAGGGGAATAGAATATAAAAGCATGGAGGTAATGCTGAGTCTTTAAAAGACACTCATGAAGCCACACTTGGAGTATTGTCAACAGTTTTCGACCTCATATCTCAGAAAGAATGTGTTGTCATCAGAGAGAGTTCAGAGGAGGTTCACAAGTATGATTCCGGGAATGAAGGGGTTAACATATGAGGACCGTTTGGCAGCTTTGGGCCTGTACTCACTGGAATTTAGAAGAATGTGGTGGGATTTCATTGAAACCTACCGAATGTTGAAAGGACTAGATAGGATGGATGTGGAGAGGATGTTTCCTATGGTGGGGGTATCGAGAACTAGTGAGCACAACCTCAAGACTGAGGGGCAACCCTTTAGAAAAGAGGTAATGAGGAACTTAGGTAGCCAGAGAGTATTAAATCTGTGGAATGCTCTGCCACAGATTGCGGTGAAGGCCAAGTCGGTAGGTATATTTAAGGTGGAAATTGGTTGACCTGATCGGTCAGGGCATCAAAGGATATGGCGAGAAGGCAGGTGTATTGAGTGGGATCCAGGATTAACCATGATGGAATGGAGGAGCAGATGATGGGCTGAATGGCTTCATTCTGCTCCTATTTCTTATAGTCTTATATGTCTCTCATTAGTCTTTCACTGAAATTACCAACAACAGGCATCTAACAGAGAGGAAAGTACCCTAATTCTTTCATGGAGAACAGAAATTTATTATACTTTTAGTGCAGCAATCCTGTGGCACAGCTGGTAGAAAAAGCCTTGGTGATCTAGGTCAGGGGTCCCCAACCTTTTTTGCTCTGCGGACCGGTTTAATATTGACAATATCCTTGCGGACCGGCCGACCCGGGGGTGGGGGCAGTGTTCAAGTAGGGTTAAACTCACCTCAACATGTCTTTTACAGTGAGGGTTGCTAATTTTCTCACTCCCAAATAAGGGACAAAAGTGGCAGTCAAATCCTAGGACACTTTACCCCAGGAAAGACTACCAGGATCATGAAGCCTTGCGCGGGCACTTGTGTGCGTGTGCGCGTACATGCCAATTTCTTTTCCCCCCACAAATCGGTTTTGCCTTCATCTTCCTGACTATACTGTACATACTTTATTTCTACTTTATATAGACTGTGTATTTATCATATCATTCCTGCTTTTACTATAGGTTAGTGTTATTTATTTTCGGTTTTAAATGTTATTTGGTATGATTTGTTTGGTTATTTTTTGGGTCTGAGAATGCTCACAAATTTTTCACATATAAATTAATGGCAATTGCTTCTTCACTTCACGCCATTTTGGCACGAAAGGTTTCATAGGAATGCTCAACCTTAGCGGGGGAAGTACGGGACAAACGAATTTAGCCCAATATACGGGATGTCCCGGCAAATAGGGACAGTTGGCAACCCTATATCCAAGTCCAACAGTGTGTGACAGGGAATGAGGAAAGGTGCAACTGACTCATATTGTTTCCTCATGGCCTGGTAGCATATGCTTTGTGGCCCGGTGGTTGGGGACCGCTGATCTAGTTCAATCCTGACCTCCGGTGCTGTGTGTGTGGAGTTTGCATGTACTTTCTCTGACCACATGAGTTTGCTGTGATCACTTGAATAGCCCAATTATTGAAGAAGGCCTAGGTTAATAGTCAAGGAAGTTAGAAGTACGCAAATTCCGGCTTTTCCACTGGCATTGACATGATGGGCCAAGTGGCCTTTGTGGACAAATACCCAGCATTCTATGTAATTCTGGGTGACAGTGGATCTTCCCAATAAAGTACTTCATTTGTGGTGTTCTCTTACAGCAATCTGGTGTGCTAGCTCAGTTCAGAATCTGGTTACCTTGTGCCGGTCAGGAATGGAATCCCATGTAGGTCGTGCTATTTCAGGATAATTGAGTGCAAGGTGTTGGATGAATTCCGGGTGGTGCAGGAGGCTGAAATGCTGATAGATAGGATGTGTGGAGAGGTAGTTACAGCCAAGGTGCAGGACACTGGGTGACAGTCAGGGGAAAGGGGTTAGGCTGCCATTGGAGAGTACCTGGATACTGTTGGGAGGATGACCTAGCAGAAGAAAGTCAGGCCTCTGGCACGGAGTCTGGCTCTGTGACTCAGAAGGGAAAGGGAGAGGACAGCCGTGCTGTAGAGATAGGAGATTCGTTAGTTATGGGAACAGACAGGAGGTTCTGTGGAGGAGAATGAGGTTCCCGGACGGCATGTTGCCTCCTGGATGGCAGGGTTTGGGCCATCTTGGATCAAATCCTCTGCATTCTTTAGGTGGAGGGTGAGCATCCAGAGGTCATGGTTCATGACGTAGATAGGAAGAGTGATAAGGTGCTGCAAAGTGAGTTCAGGGAGTTAGGTAACCCGATCACAAACAAGAGAAAATCTGAAGATGCTGGAAATCCAAGCAACACACAGAAAATTCTGGAAGAACTCGGCAGATCAGGCAGCATTTAGGAAAAGAGTACAATCAACGTTTCGGGCAGAGACCCTTGGCAGTTTTTCAGCCCGAAACGTCGAGTGTACTCTCTTCCTAGATGCTGCCTGGCCGGCGGAGTTCCTCCAATATTTTGTGTGTGTTGTTTCAGGGAGTTAGGTGCTAAGTTAAAGGCAGGACCTCCAGGGTTGTGATCTCAGAATCACTACCCATGCCATCTGCTAGTAAGAAGATCAGACAGTTTAACATGTGGCTAAAGAATTAGTGTAGGAAGGAGGGCTTCAGATTTTTCGATCATAGGTCTCTCTTCCAGCAAAGTTGGGACCTGTGCAGAAGAGACAGTTTGTCCCTGATCTGGAGTGGGACTAATATCCTATCGGGTGGTTGGTTTAAACTAGAGTTGCAGGGGGAAGGGGACCAGAGTGCCAGAACCGTTAGTGGAAGGGTTGTGGAGACCTCAGACAAAATCAGGAATCAAAAGGTTGAGCGTGGTGCAACTAATGTCTTGAGCTGTGTATATTTCAATGCCAGAAGTATCGTAGGAAAGGCAGATAAGTTCAGTGCACGGATCCGCACATGGAATTGTGGCCATTAGTGAGACTTGGCTGTGGGAGGAACAGGACTGGCAGCTCAGTTTTCTGGGGTTCTGTTGTATTAGAGCATGAAGGATCAAAGGAGAAGGGATGGCGTTACAGGGAAAATATCACAGCAGTGCTCAGTCGGGACAGACTGGAGAATTGTCTATTGAGGCGTTATGGGTGGAGCTGAGGAATAAGAAATGTATAGCCATATTAGTGAGTCTATATTACAGACCACCCAACCATCTGCGGGACTTAGAGAAACAAATTTGTAGAGAGATCGCAGACTGCAGCAAGAAACATAAGGTTGTTATAAATTGATTGGAACTCCCATACTTTAAAAGGACTAGATGGGATAGAGTTCGTCAAATGTGTTCAAGAAAGTTTCCTTCATCAGTATGTAAAAGTTCCAACGAGATACTGGATATCCTCTTAGGGAAGGAAACAGGGCAGGTGACAGAAATTTGTGTAGAGGAACACATTGCTTCTAGCTATCATAATGTCATTAGCTTCAAAATCAGCATACAAAGAACTAGGTCTGGTCTGCGAGTTGAGAGTATAAATTGGAGAAAGGTCAATTTTGATGGTATCAGAAAGGATCTGACAACTGTGGAGTATTACAGGCTGTTTTTTGGCAAAGGTGTACTTGGTAAGTGGGAGGCCTTCAAAATCTTGAGGGTACAAAGTCCTGGGTATGACTCTAAACTGCAACTGGTGATGAGGCTCTGATTGGGGATTTTCAGAGCATTGGGGAAAGTGGCGTTACCCATTAGTCATTCATTGCTCCCAGGGCCGCTCTGACCCGGAACAGTAGTACCTGCAAGGGTTCCTGCTCAGGATACGAGCGAAGGCCAACAGCAGATCTGGCAGGTTCAGTAACTGAATTTATGATGGAGAAGGCGGATGAGCTACGACCTCAATTGTCAACGCTATAGTAGAGGCGGATGAACATTTGGGAAGGGAAATGGCGACTTCTTTAGTTTGCCCAACGGTAGGCAATAGCAAACCACCATTGCAATTTGCTCAGAAGACCATGGTCAAACTCACAAAATGTATCACACAACAACAGCGTCAAAGAGGATCTTCAAGACAACTCTGAAGATGTTTCCCTCGGTAGGGTTGATTCTGGCCTGCAGGGGATCCCCAACCATCATCAAGCTACTGCTCATAAAATTAAAGTAACGTAAAAGAAAATTATTGCCACTTGGAATGTAAGAACACTATATCAAGCAGGAAAATTGGACAATGTGATAAATGAAATGGAAAGACTAAAGATTAACATCACGGGAATTAGCGAAGTTTGTTGGATAGGTGCTGGAACATGTTAGATTAGAAATAAAACACTAGTTTATTCTTGTGGAACATCCCATACTAATGAAGTAGGAATTCTTTTCGATGAAAACATGGCAAAAAATGTTTTAGGACATTGGGCAATATCAGAAAGAATGCTCCTTGTTAGATTCAAAGGACAACCATTTAATTTAACAATTATACGGGTATATGCACCAACAACAGATGGAACAAATGAAAATATAGATAAATTCTATGAAGAGCTTGAACAAGCAAAGAATGGATGCAAATGTCAAGATATTGTTATTGTCATGGGAGATCTAAATGCTGAAGTAGGACAAGGTGCTGATGGAAATACCATAGGAAAATTTGGACTAGGGAAAAGAAATGAAAGAGGTGAGAAATGGGTAGAATGGTGCAAGATGAATAATCAGGTCATTATGAATACCTACTTTAAAAACCATCCAAGACACTTGTGGACCTGGAAAAGTCCAGGTGATAAACTAGAAATCAAATTGACTTTATTACTATAAACCAAAGATTTAGAAACTCAGTGACTCAATGCAAAACATATCCAAGTGCAGACTGTAATGGTGACCATAACCCAGTAGTATGTCATGTAAAATTAAGACATAAAAAAAAAGAAGCAAATACCTGAACAATCCCTTGAATACTTGCAATTAATTAAAGAAGAAAACTTAAGACAAAAAATTACAATTGAAGTAAGGAATAGATTTCAAAGTCTAGAAATAAAGTCTGTTGAAGATGATAGCAATCATGTAGAAATGAAATTTAAATCTCTAAAGGATGCCTTGGTAGAATCAGCAAAGTCAGTGATTCCTAAAAAAGAAAAAAGCACAAGGAATGAATGGATGACAGATGAAATCAAAAATCTAATGGAAGAAAGCAAATCCAATAGAATATAAGTCCTTAGATAAAAAAGTTAAAAGCTTATGTCAAAAAGCCAAAGAATAATGGTTAAACCAGGAATGTGAACAAATAGAAAGAATCCCTATTACTGATCCAAAAAGTTTATATCAACAGATCAAGAATATCACTGGTAAAAAGCTCCTCTGTTCTTCAGATGGATGTTTGAAAGCAAAGGGCGGTACCATTATCATGAAAAAAGATGAGATTATGAACAGATGGACTGAGTATATTCAGGAATTGTTTGAAGATGATTGAGGCGAAATACCAGAAATTAAGAAAAACATTGAAGGTCCAAGTATTTTAAAATCTGAAGCTCGTAATGCGATAAATAAGATGAAGAAAGGAAAGGCAGCAGGTCCTGATGAATTAGTAATAGAACAAATTATCGCCCTTGAAGATTATGGAATTGAAAAACTTACTGATTTAATCAATGACATTTATGAGACTGGAATAATACCAGAAGAGGTGAAAAAATCAGTATGTACCACTCTTCCTAAGAAAGCTGGAGCAATAGATTGTGAATTACATAGGACCATAAGTTTAATGAGTCATATCACCAAGATACTTCTAAGAATTTTGATGACAGGAACTAAAAGTGAGATTCAAGCTGAAATAGGGAAAGAACAATGTGGTTTTGTGAAAGACAAAGGTACAAGAAACACAATATTGATGTTAAGGATACTATCAGAACGAGCTATTCAAGTGCAAAAGATTCGTTTGTTTGTTTTATCGACTACACAAAAGCATTTGATGAAGTGAGGCACAATTAGTTATTTGAAATATTACAGAAAACTCTAGATCTAGATTCGAAAGACCTCCGCCTAATCAGAAATCTATACTGGGAACAAACTGTCGCTGTAAGAATAGATGGAGAAGTGAGTCAGTTTACGAAAATCAAGAGAGGCGTTAGAAAAGGGTGTGTTTTCTCCCCTGATTTATTTAATGTGTACAGTGAAATAATATTACAAAAAATAAGAGGCATCTTGGGAATCAAAGTTGGCCGTGAAAACATTAATAATTTCAGACATGCAGATGACACTGTGTTAATTACAAGTATGGAGGAAGAACTACAAAACTTAATTGATATAATTGTTGAAGAAAGTGCAAAAATGGGTCTAGCTATCAATTGCAAAAAGACAATGTATGGTGATATCCAAAAAGAAGGAGAATCCTATCTGCAGGCTGAAAATAAACGGGGAAGACATAAAACAAGTACAGAACTTTTGCTACTTAGGAAGCTGGGTGACATCAGATGGCAGGTGTGACTTGGACATCACAAGAAGAATAGGGAAGGCAAAAGACACCTTTACGAGAATGAAGAGTATACTGACCAATACTAAACTAGGCATGGCAACCCGCCTCAGAGTACTGAAATGTTATGTTTATCTAGTTATGTTATATGGCTCAGAATGTTGGACAATATCTAGTAACATAAGGAAATGAATTGTAGCAGCAAAAATGTGCTTTTTGAGGAGGATGCAAAGAATATCATGGATGAAACGAATATCTAACGAGGATGTCATGAACAGAACAAACACAAAAAGAGAAATAATGTACGAGATCATGAAAAGGCAACGTAACTGCATTGGACATGTGATTAGGAAAGAGGAGTTAGAATGCACGGTAATTATGGGAAAGATTGAAGGGAAGAAAGCAAAAGGAAGGTAAAGACAAATGATGATGGAGACAGCAGCCAGAGAACTGGAAATGAATACCAATGAATTGATCCACTTGACCCGAAACAGGAGTGTGTGGGCCATGGCAGTCAAAGCTCAAACTGGACACGGCACCTGATGATGATGATGACAAAGCTTGTATCTACCTGTCAGAATAAAAGATAAAGATAACAAGTGTAGGGAACCTTGGTTTCCAGGAGATATTGAGGTCCTGGTTAAGAAAAAAAGATGCATAGCAGGTATAGGCAGGTAGGAACAAATATGATACTTAAGGAGTGTAAGAAATGAAAGAGAACACTTAAGAAAGAAATCAGTTCTAAAAAGGCATAAGGCTGCCCTAGCAAACAAGTTAAAGGAGAATCCTAAGGGATTCTACAGATATGTTAAGAGCAAAAAGATTGCAAGGGACAAAATTGTTCTTCTGAAAGATGAGAATGGTAGTCCATTCGTGGAGCCAAAAGAGATGGGAGGGATCTTAAATGGTATCCTTGCACCTGTATTTACTCAGGAGATGGACACAGCGTCTATAAAGTGAGGCAAAGCCACAGCAATGTCATAATCCCTGTACCGATTACCGAAGAGGAGGTCCTGAGGAAAATTAGAGTGGATAAATCCCCAGGAACTGATAAGACGTTCACTCTGACCCTGTGGGAGGCAAATACAGAAATTGCAGGGACCCTAACAGAGATATTTAAATCATGCTTAGCGACAGGTGAGGCACTGGAAGTTTGGAGGATAGCTAACATTCCGTCGATTAAGAAAAGCTCTAATAATAAACCAGGAAATTATAGGCTGTTAAGCCTGACATCAGTAGTGAGAAATTTATTGGAAGGTATTCCAAGGGACCAGATATATGAATATTTGGATAGACATGGACTGATAAGGGATAGTGAGCCTGACCTTGTGCATGGTAAGTCATGCCTAACCAATCTTATTGAGTTTTTCAAGGAAGTTACCAGGAAAGTTGATGAAGACAAGGCAGCGGATGTGGTCTACATGGACTTTAGCAAGGCAGTTGACATGTCCCACATGGGAGATTGGTAAAGAAGGTTCATTTGCTCTGTGTTCAAGATGAGGTAGTAAATTGGATTAAACATCAGCTTTGTGGGAGAAGCCAGAGAGAAGGATGTCTCTCTGAATGGAGACCTGTGACTAGTGGAGTACCACAGGAATCAGTGCTGGGTCTGTTGTTGTTTGTTACTCATATCAATAATCTGGATCATAATGTGGGTTAATGGAATCAGCAGATTAGAGGATGTCAACAAGATTGGGGCTGTAGTAAACAGTGAGGCAGACTATCAAAGCTTGCAGAAGAATCTGGCCCAGTTGGGAAAATGGGCTGAAAAATGGCAGGAGAATTTCATGCAGACAAGTGCAACACGCTGCACTTCAGTAGGACCAACCAAGGAACCAAGGTAGGTCTTACAGAGTCAGTGGCAAGGCACTGAGGAGTATGGTAGAACAAGAGGTCTGGGAATACAGGTCCATAATTTATTGAAAGTGGCAGCACAGGTAGATAGGGTCATAAAGAAATCTTTTGGTACATTGGCCTTCGTAAATTAAAATACTGAGTACTGGAGATGGGATGTTATATTTAAGTTGTATAAGAAGTTGGTGAGGCCTAATTTGGAATATTGTGTGCAGTTTTGGTCACCTACCCTCAGAAAAGATCTAAATAAGGCTGAAAGCAAGCAGAGAAAATTTACAAGGATGTTGCTGGGACTGAATTGCCTGGGTTATAAGGAAAGATTGAGTAGGTTAGGACTTCATTCCTCAGAACAAAAATTATGAGGGGTATAAATACGGTAAATGCAAGCAGGCTTTTCCCACTGAGGTCATGGGTTAAGGGTGAAAGGTGAAAAGTTTAAGGGGACCATGAGGGGAAACTTCTTCACTCAGAGGGTGGTGACAATGTGGAATGTGCTGCATGCAAGCTCAATTTCAATGTTTAAGAGAAGCTTGAATAGGCATATAGATGGTAGGGGTATGGAGGGCTATGGTCTCCATGCAAGTGAATGGGAATAGGCATTTTAAGTAGTTCAGCACAGGCTAGATGGGCTGAAGGGCCTGTTTCTCTGTTGTACTTTTCCATGACTCTTCCATAGCTCTAACAAATAGTATTCCAGAAATCAGGACAAGGTTAGTCTGCCCCGACTGAGCATTCAGCAGCACCATACAGAAGGAATGTTTGGAGATCCATGTCAGGAAACCTTACCACCCACTCATATAAATAATGGTGACTTTTATAAACCTTTGCATGAGAAGTTCACTTCCCCCTTACCTTTTCTCAGTGTGGTGAAATAATTTACTGCAATTCTCCATGCAAAATGCATTCCAGATGTTAGCATGCTTAGCTTTTTACCAGCAGCTAAAGGAGACAACCCGCCCCCCCCCATCAGAGGGAAATGTCCCCTCTTGCATGCTGTGGGAAGACAGATTTCCCTCTGCTTCTATTCCCGCCAGAGTAATCGGGAACAGATTTTATTACTAGGTATTAATGGATTGAATGAAAAGGTAAAACTGAGGCAAGAAGATTTCAACCCAGGCAATTTCGGACTTGAAGAGGGCACAACAGAGTTGTATGCAAATCTAGAAGTGGTGAAAATTCAGCTTTGATCACAGATTCTGAAAATGCAATAAATAGAAATGAAAAATAATCAACAAGAAATGTTGGTCTTAAGATCTGGAAGACTAGAATACAGTTGAATAAGCTGTACTGTAGCTACATACGTCCAGGCAGGGGGTTTGCATGGATACCGCGAGCAGTTCTGGATATGAAAATTCAGAAAGGAATCATTGGCCTCACAGTGGCAATTTTCCAGAATGTACCTAGAATCAAAGAGTTAAATTATGAAAAATATTCACATAAAGTAGAGCTGCATTCAGTTTTCAAATGATTTCATCAGAAGTTTTGATGATGGGGTACTGATGGATGTGGTTCCAAAGGCTTCAGCTACCTACTGGGGGATTGGGGAAGTGGTTGTTGCTTGTGAGGGAGGCTGCTTGGTCTGAAAATTAAACCCCAGTC
Source organism: Mobula hypostoma (assembly GCF_963921235.1). NCBI lineage: Eukaryota > Metazoa > Chordata > Chondrichthyes > Myliobatiformes > Myliobatidae > Mobula > Mobula hypostoma. Next base: position 143,959,188 of record NC_086098.1, read on the forward strand.
TTTAAAGAGTAAAGTTTGAATCCTGATCCCATTTGTGGCAGGTAGAGTTTTGCAAAACCTGACTCTGTTAATGCTAAATTAACAAAACATATGTTATGAAACATGAAGGATATGAAGTTAGGTCACAGATGAGATCAGCCATGGTCTCACTGAGGAGTTAAACTGCCTCCTCCTATTCCTATCACAGCATGCAATCATATCTTTTACGGACACAACATTAACTTTTCACTCCTTCATCAATGATCAATCTGTTTGCCTTAAAACAAACTCTGAATTCACCAGTCCTAAAGGAAGAGAATTCTGAGGATACAAGACCAAGATGGAGAGTAAAGAAAATCACCTCATCTTTGAATTTAAACATCCTACCCAAAGGATGTGAACTTGAGGGTTTGAGTGGTACATTTTGGTGTTATCCTGACTAAGGAGAGGAAGAAATTCTTCTTGCATGTGGAGAAGTTGTGGTTTAGAATTTTCTGCCTGAATTAGATAACTACTTAAAGGAGAAATAGGCTGAAGTGAGGTGAATATTTCTTTCAAAGGGTCAGCTTGGTGTGGAAATGTATATTTAAAACTTTGAGATTTTTAATGAATTTAATCTTGTAAAGTGACAAAATGGAACCGGTATAATCCCAGAGTGCTCTGCTATATGCTAAATGCGTGCATGGCAGGAGGCATGTAATGTTATGATCATTGTTCATTGTGTAACTAAGGTACATTGTGTAGTCTTGAATACTGCAGCTGCTAAGTGGAGGAGCTGACTCCCAGCACAGAAAACAGCCAGTGATAGCCTGAAAACTTGTATAAAAAAACAACATTTGTAAACTGTAAAAGAGAAGCTGCCTGCCATTCAGTGAGGAGCAGAGGTGCTTCTCCTTGCAAGTAATAGGCATGCCTTTGAACAGGTCCACTCTTTGTTATAAGACATAGTGAAATGTACACAACACTGTGACAACAGGCCATATAGCCATTACCTATTTACTTCTTTATCTAGTAAGATTGTGATGGCCCTAGATCAGGTGCAAAGTGCTAAGAGTAAGGGATTTCATCTATAAGTTTGCACTGGAGCTTTTCTTCTTGGAACAAGGAAGCCAGAGGAGTTTTAGCAGATCATGGTCATATACTGTACAGAAATTTTTCCCATTAACTGATGGTTCAAGGACCAGGCACAGAGTTTTGCATTGTAAATATATTGGAAGCAGTTTGTAGAAGGTTTCCTCTATTAATACCTGGAATGGAGCAAGTTGTCTTAAGAGGCTTGTATCTGCTATAGTTTAGAAGAGTGAGAGGAGACTTGATTGAAACCTGAGTTGCTGAGGGATATTTGCATAGTGAACATGGAGAGGATGTTTCCTGTGTGGGATAATCCTGAATTAGGGACCACTGCTTACAAGTGAGTGGTTGTCTAGTGAAGACAAAGATAAGGTGATTTTCTTTTCTCTTCATCTCAGTCATGTAGCTTCAGAATTCTCTTCCTCAAAGACCAGTGAATTCAGAGTCTGAATAGTTTCAAGGTAAAACTAGATTGTTGCTTGATGAGGGAGTAATCGGTTAACGCTGGTAGACTGGGAAGCAGAGTTGAAGTTGCAGTAATTTCAACTGTTATCTTTTTAAATGGCATAGAAAGCTTGAGAGACTGAGAGGCTCCTAAATTGTATATTTGTAAATGAATTGAAGATTCCTTACTGAAGAAGTAAAACTTTAGAGGAAAATGGGTGATCAAAAAAATTGTGAGGAATTGAGACCATGATGGAGGTTAATTTTCAGTGGCAAAGAGTTTACCTGTCAGTACTTAAAGCTTTTCAAATTGTTTAAAAAGTTAGTTAGGATGGAGTGGACAAGTCTCAGCTTCTAGCAAATTTAGCAGGAAAATTCAAAATGTGCTTTAAAGCAAAGTCTTTGGACAATTTCCTGTTATGGGGATACTTCTGCAGGACCAGCCTTGTCAAATTAATCAACAACTACACAGTGGGAATATTCCTTGATCTAAAAAAAGCATTTGACACCATTGACCATAAATTATTATTAACAAAATTAGAAAGATATGGTATTCGGGGGTGGCACATGACTGGTTAAGTAGTTATTTGGAAGACAGGTATCAGTATGTGCATATAAACAACTTGAATTCAAAACTTTTTAGGGTAACTTGTGGGGTTCCACAAGGTTCAGAGCTTGGTCCATTGCTGTTCATTTTGTATATAAACGATATATATATGGTCTCTCAGACGTTAAAATGTATATTATTTGCTGATGATACAACTATATTTTGTAGTGGGGAACATCTGAGACAAATTTTGGATGCAGTGGAGAAAGAAGTAAAAATTACAAGGAAATGGTTTGATACTAACAAATTATCACTGAATCTAAGTAAAACTAAATTCATAAAATTTGGAAACTGTGTACCAAACTCATATAGTAAACTTAGAATAAATGATGTTGAAATTGATAAGGTATTTGAAACAAAATTTTTAGGAGTGGTAATAGATAATAAATTAAGTTGGAAACCACATATAAATTAAGTCAAAGCAAAAATGTCAAAACCTATTGCAATACTGTACAAAGCGCAAGATTTCTTAAATCAGGAATCTTTGTATAGCTCATACTGTTCAATTATAGTCCCATACATGACTTACTGTGTAGAGGTATGGGGAAATACATACAAAACAAATACAAACGCAATTTTTCTATTCCAGAAGAAAGTCAACCAATCCACTATTCATTCAACTAAACATTTTAAAATTCAGAGATTTTGTAGATTTTAAAATAATACAAATTATGTATATAGTAAAAAATGGACAGCTACCACAAAGTATCCAAAGGTTGTTTAAAATGAGAGAAAGTCAACATGATTTGAGAGGAACATGTATATTTCAAAAACAAAGGATAAGAACAAATGTAAAAAATCATTGTATTTTAGTCAGAGGGGTGAATCTATGGAACAGTTGTAGTGAGAATTTTAAAAAATGCACCACACTTAACAAGTTAAAAAAATTATTTTAAAATAATTTAATGAACAGATATAAAATACATGATTTAAAATGAATGGGAGTAACGTAAGTAAATGATACTTGGAATTGGATTTTGTGTTAAAAGATTGTAAAATTTTTTGTTTTGATGTGATGATTGAAGCCAAATATGTTATTGTATGAGTAAGAGGGGTAGGTGTAATAAGCTGTAGCTTCAGCCTACACTGTTTTGGTCTATTTTAAAGAATATCTGTTTTCTTGTTGTAATTTTGTCCTATGAAATCATTGTTATGAAATCATCGTTGAAAATTATGCTTTTTGTTATGTTTGTACTGACTGAAATAAATTTTATTCATTCATTCATTGAACTTTCTGATTTCCGTGTTTAATTTTGCTCATGAACTTGTAGGCGTTTTTGTTCAATTTACACTTTAATAATGTTGAGTGCCAACAGCCTTGTCATTCTTTTAAATCCAAAATCCATAAAAAGAAGCAAAGACATTTATCCTGGAAATAAACTTGTGTCATAACGTTGCCACGTTCACTGCATCAGTTAAGACAAGCAGGTGATAAAAATAAATTTGCCGCACCATATTTTTGAAAGAATAATTTACTGAATGGCTGTAATTATTATGGGGTTACAGCACATTTTTGTTTACTGTGGACTGAAGGAATTGTGTGAAACCACTACGGAATAATGAAATGAATGTTTAAGCTCTTATCAAAGCCTCCCAAGAAAATGCAATCAGTATTTTCTTATTTTGGCAACTTCAAAACCCTTTACTGCAAAGAAATAATTAGCTTTGTTATATGGGATCAATTTGCTTGAAAGAAAGCAGGAAAGCTGGAGTCAAGAATACAGAGCACTGACTCATCCATATTTCAACAAGCCTGTTTCCTACAGGAAATACCCATCAGCAACATAATCTTTCAGCCTCTTTGGGGCTTGAGATCTAGATAAACTGACAGAGTTTTGTGACAAATACTTACATAATTGTTGCATCTTTATTCATTAACTGGATTTCATTTGGCAGCAGGTCTTTTATCGTGACTGATTCCTAAGTGGCTTGAACCCAGTTGACTTGCTAATGAAAAATGTGAGTGAGTTAAATTAAAATGTGAGTGTGTTCTAATTTATGATGTGAAACATTAAGGTAGACAAGATATGCAGAGGGATTGGGCAGTTTTGAAGTTAAACCTGGGTTCTTAACTTGAAGTCCCAGAGTTTTCAAAGACCTTACAACTTCCTGCACTGACAACTTCCTGATTTATTTAACACAAGGAAATTGATCTCACTGTACCTTCTGATCTAATTACAAAATAACAAGCACTCTGGTTTTAAAAATAAAAATTATGCCCCCTTGCCTTCCTGGATCTGCTGAACTTATTCAATAGGAATTGCTCGAGTTCCCAATGCTGCGGTAGTCATCAACAGTAATTATCACTCATATTCCTCATTCGGCAGACTGGTTAGCATGATATTCTAGAGAATGGAAAACTTAAAGCACGTCAGAGTCGGGGGAAGGAGCAGCAGCTGCTGAAGGTGACAGCAATGATGTTGTTAGGGACATGATCCAGCATGTCACTGAACATTTTTCCCTCTACACCTCATACCAATAAAGATTCTTGCATTGATGTTTGAACTGTAATTATTGATAGGGTTACAGCCTACTCTTGTTCACTTTGGACTGAAGGCAGTCGTGTTAAGCCACTACAAATAATGAAATGTATAGATAGGGCTGAAGCAAATCAGCAATCAAACATGGGTCATGAACATACTAAAAAGGGACACAACTAGATCATTAAAGCAAAAGGATGAAACACATGGAGGGAAGAATTCCCTCTCCCACAGCAGGAGACTGGCGCACTCTCCCAAAGATCACTTCAGAGACTGGGGGTGGGGGAGTTAATTCCTTCTCCCACAGTGGGAGACTGGCGCACTCTCCCAAAGATCACTTCAGAGACTGGGGATGGGGGGTTAATTCCCTCTCCCACAGCAAGAGACTGGCGCACTCTCCCAAAGATCACTTCAGAGACTGGGGGTGGGGGATTAATTCCCTCTCCCACTGCAGGAGACTGGCGCACTCTCCCAAAGATCACTTCAGAGACTGGGGGTGGGGGGGTTAGAAAAACATTAGTGGCAAGAGTAACTGAAACAATGAATGGGAAAGAAATTAATTGGTGATAGCGTGGAGTTGTTGGTGCGAAGGAGCAATGGGTCTATTTCTTCTTGCCTTTACTCTCTAGGTGCTAATTACTTGTGAATTTTTTTTGCAATCTTCCGTGGTTTGTATTCCCTGTAGTCGTAGTTCTTTCATTGATCTTATGAGCCTGTTCCTGGGTCTATGCCTCAACAGGTTCCATCTATTTATAAGAATATACACCTGGATGGAAAATAAGTTGGAGGATTTTTAAAGGAACTAATGCATGGAGTAGTAGAATTCCTTTCAGGGAGAGAGGTTGGGGGTGGGAGGGTGGAATCAAAACTTCAAAAAATATCAGAACTGGGAAGGATATTAGCTATAAACGTTCACTGTTTTTCGTGGAGCATCGGAGGCTAATGAGAAACCCAATAAAGGTTTATAAGATTGAGAAGCATAAATTGGGTGGGTAGTCAGCCTTTCTCGCCAGGTAGAAATGTCAAATACGAGAGTGCAGAGCTTTATTATGAAACGGGAAAGGATTAAGGAAATGAGTGAGGCAAATTGTTTTTACACCTCTTTTTTTACTATCACTATGCCTACCATACCATTCTAGGGAAGTGGTTGAAACAACACATGGTGGTGTCAAGAAGCATCGAGATATATATGTGAATATGTTGGGAATGGAAGGATATGGAGCATGTGGAAGCACATAGGTTTAGTTTAGTTTGGTGTCATGGTCAACACAGACATGATGTGTTCTTGTGCTCTACAACCCGATGTTCTAAACATTGGACCAAAATGTTATGATTGCCACTGATTTCAAATCTCTTACTGTTCTCCACCAGAATGATGAAACTGCTGGCAGTTGCTGGAGTTTGCACACAGAACTTCAAGATGTTGCGAGTGATCCTGTTTTCTTCTGGAGGGCTACCTTGTAACCTACTTCACTCATCAACACTGTTTGTGGATTGCCTGTAGTTCACATTATGATGTGCCTTCTGGTTTACGGTCGCTCCTTTTTCAGTTGCTATTTTTGGGCGACTTTGAATTGGGGTGGTCTACATATAATGAACTGAACACGGACTCTTTGATTTTGCGTTTTATATTCCGTGTTTTTGCTTGTTCTTTCGTGTTTTGCCATTTTCGTGTGTAACACGCTGTAAGGTTTCACTGCTAATGTAATGGTTTTTGTAATGTTCACTGCTGAAATAATGGTTTCTCTGTAGCAGCAATGTTTGGGTTATGGCTGGAGATAACAGGACTGTGGCAGCATGTTACCAATCAGGATTTTGTTGCCCTGTCTTGTGATTCTGGAAGCTGTTGATTTTGTGGGCTTTTGCCAGAGGGAAAGGGAGAGATGAAGAGAGAAGACACAAATGGAGAGATTTGGTAGACTGCTATTGTGATATGACATGTAAGAACGTGATTGGAAAGAGTTCTGAGCATCCGTGGGGATGGTAGGAAGACCGAGAAACATGGTATTGTAAAAATGTTGTGGTTGTTGTTAAATAAAAGTTCTCATTTAAACAGAAGGTGGTTCTTTATTAGTACCCATGGTACGTATGAATATAAAGAACAAAACATGGTGTCAGAAGTTGGTCTGGAAGAATAATATGTTTCCTAACATGGGAGAATCGAAGATAATTTTCTGAAAAAAAGAGTTCGAATTGTTTTGGTGCTTGCTAACAGTTTTACAAATGGAAGGTTTGCAGCCTCCATCAACATTTCAATTGTCTGGGAACATAGCTGAGAACTGGAGAAAATTTAAGCAACATTTTGAACTGCATTTATTGGCTATTGATGAGGATCAAAAACCGGAAAAAACGAAAGCTGCGCTTCTACTTCACGTAATAGGTGATGGCACAATTGAGGTATATAATCATTTTATTTTTGAAAATGGAGATAATTTAAAATTAAAATCAATAATGGACAAATTTGAGGCATTTTGTATACCAAAGCGTAATGTGACATACAAGGGGCATAGATTTTTCACATGTACACAGAGAGCTGGTGAAACTATTGATCAATATGTTACTGAGTTGAGACACTGAAATAAAACATGTGAGTTTAGAGAACTGTCAGGCTCTCTCATTAAAGACAGAATTGTTTGTGGCATTCTGGATAATGGTCTGAGAGAAAGACTGTTAAGAGAACAAGACTTAGACTTGGAAAAAGCTTTGACGCTCTGCAAAGCTTCGGAAACCGTGACGTCACAGACTAAAGAACTTCTCACTGAGAACTGCAATGTAGACACTGTGAGGAAGAGCAAATGTATTAGAAAAAAATAATAAAATGATAACAAAACCGACATAGAGCAAGACGTCATCTGAGTGAAAAAAAGCTATGTGATCGCTGTGGGCGGCAGCATTGGCCAAAACAGTGTCCAGCGTATGGGAAAATGTGCAACAACTGCGGTAAGAGTAATCACTTTTCACGCTGTTGCAGAAGTAGAAAGAAAATAAAACATGTAAATGCAGTGCTTGAAAATGAACTTGAGGAATTTTATATAGATGTGCGTTGTGAAAACAAAGAAAGTAAGAATGACTGGACTATTCTATTGCAAGTGAATCAAAACAATATTCTGTTTAAACTTGATACTGGGGCACAAGTAAATGTTCTTGCAGAATCTGAGTTTAATGCATTAATGCCAAGACCAAAGTTGCATAAGACACATATAAAAGTGACTGGGTATTCAGGTGCAGACATTACAGTTAAAGGAACATGTGTGGCAAAAGTATCACACAAAAATATTGTGCACATGCTTTCATTTGTGGTGGTGCCGAAAAATGTACAGTTTATCTGCCTGTGAGAGACTGAATTTGGTGAATAGAGGCTTAGTCCTGGACAGTGACACAGAGTGAGAAGACAGTGACTTGATGGAAGAGTATGAGGACTTGTTCAAAGGGCTTGGTTGTCTTCCAGGAGAGCACATGATTAAAATTGACAACATCGTGCCACCCGTAGTACATCCATGTAGAAAAGTGCCTTTTGCATTACATCATCAACTGAAAACAGAGCTTGACAGAATGGAACAGCTAGGAGTCATAAAACATACTGATGAACCAGTTGAATGGGTCAATTCGCTTGTCATTGTTGATAAGAAAAATGGAAAACTGAGGATTTGCTTAGATCTAAGAAACTTGAATCGAGCCATTAAAAGAGAGCATTTCAAATTGCCTACTCGTGAAGAAGTTATGTCACAATGCAAAGTACTTCAGTAAATTAGATGCATCCTCTGGATTCTGGCAACTTAAACTAGATGAACCGAGTTCAAAGTTGTTACCTTTAACACTCTTTTTGCCAGATACTGTTTTCTTCAGCTTCCGTTTGGAATTGCATCAGCTCCTGAAGTGTACCATAAAACCATTCACATGTTATATGAGCACATTGAGACTATGAATACTTCCATGGACGATATTGTTTTGGGATCATCTGAACAAGAGCACGACATCAGACTCAAACAAGTCTTTGATGCAACACGCAAGGCAAACCTGTAGTTGAATAAAGACAAATGTCAGCTAGGAGTGACTGAACTTACCTTTGTTGGTGATATCATCAGCAATGAGGGTGTGCGTCCTGATCCATTAAAGGTTTCTGCTATTCAGAACATGCCAAGACCGCAATGTAAAAAGGATGTTCGAAGTTTCATGGGAATGGTCAATTACATGGGAAAATTCATACCCAATCTTTCGGAACAGCTTGGTCTATTGAGGCAGCTAACAGGAAAGAAAAACGAATGGAGCTGGAATCATGAACAGGAGAAGGCATGGCAAAATCTAAAGAAAGTGCTCACTAAAGAACCTGTGTTGAAATTCTATGATGCTGAGAGACCCATCAAAATCTCATGTGATGCATCTCAAGCAGGCTTAGGACAAAAACATGATAAGCAATGGCTACCAGTGACATATGCATCTCGTTCATTATCGGATCCAGAAACAAGGTATGCCCAAATTGAAAAAGAATTGCTCAGCATTATGTTTGCTTGCGAGAGATTTCATCATTTTGTGTCAGGGCAATCTATTGATGTTGAAACTGATCATAAGCCTCTGATTGCATTGGTTCACAAACCTTTAAAGACTATCCTTTGCGAATTCAGCGAATGATGATCAAAACACAAAGATATGTATTGAATGTGTCATACACACCTGTAAAATTCATGCACACGGCTGACACACTTTCCAGAGCTGTGAATCCAACAACAAAAGACAGTCACAGGAACACTGTTGATGTTCAGGCATTTGTTGATATGATGATAGAGACTGTACCTGTTGCTCCTGAAAAGTTGGAACTGCTGCGTCTTGAGACAGAGAAGGACAAAATTCTCAGTCAGGTAATACAAGTGGTGATGGATGGATGGCCAGATAATAAGCATGGCTGTACCTCAGAAGTACAAGAATATTGGAGCCACAGATCAGAACTTTCTGTTGTGGATGGGATATTGTACAAAGGTAGCAGAATTGTGATTCCTAGAAGTCTCCAAAAAGAAATGCTTGGGAAAATTCATGAAGGTCACCTAGGTATTGAAAAATGTAAGAGAAGGATGTGGGAAGTGATGTTTTGGCCCATGATTGATCAAGAAATTGCAGAATTGGTGTCTTCTTGTTAAATATGCCTTAAATACCAACCTAGCAACCCTAAGGAGCCGCTGCATCCACATCCTAGTCCTCAAAGACCTTATCAGAAGGTAGGCGTTGATCTTTTTGTAACTGTCAACAAAGATTATCTATTAATAGCAGATTACTACTCATTGTATCCTGAAGTGTGTGGTCTGAGCAGCAGAACAACAGCAGAGAATGTAATTACATGCATGAAATCAGTTTTTTCCAGACTTGGTGTACCTGATGAAGTTTTCACAGACGATGGTCCATAATTCAATGGTGAATGCATGAGACATTTTGCTCATGAATGCGGCTTTGTTCATACAACATCTAGTCCATTTTTCCCTCAGTCCAATAGATTAGTTGAGAAGTCGGTAGGAACTATCAAGAAACTGATGCACAAAGCAAAAGATAGTGGAGGTGATTTTTATAAAGCTTTGTTAGCCTATCGCAGTACTCCACTTGAATGTGGATTTTCACTTGCTCAGCTCTTGATGGGACACCATTTGAGATCCAATCTGCCAACAGATGAGAGCCTTCTGAGAACAGAGGGTGAACAAGTGAAATGGTGGAAAGATAACACAAAGCAAAGCAGAAAACATATTTTGACAGATGTTCTTTACCATTACCTGAACTGCACCAAGGAGATGAAGTAAGGGTACAAGACAAAATGAACACATGGACCCAGCAAGCTACAGTACTTGAAGAAGTACAACCCAGATCATACATGGTCCAAACAGAAGAAGGAACAGTGTTAAGAAGAAATCGCAAAGACCTCAAGAAAGAGCCAACTTGAGAGTTTCAGTTAACTGACACAGACCAGACAAAACATGGAAATAACAACGAAACACAAGAACTGTGTGAACCACTTAGAAGGTCTACTCATGTTCATAAACCCCCAGAGAGACTGATAGAGACATGTTAAATTATGCATTTGCTCTGGTCAATGTTGCTAATTGTTTTTCTTTTTAAGGAAGGGAAGATGTGGTGATATGATGTGTCAGAACATGATTGGAGAGAGTTCTGAGCATGCGCGGGGATGGTAGAAAGATCAAGAAACATGATATTGTAAAAACATTGTGGTTGTTGTTAAATAAAATATCTAGTTTAAACAGAAGATGGTTCTTTATTAGTAACCCATGGTAAATATGGATATAAAGAACACAGCGGTCTGCTGGACGGGGTGGACTCAGAGCAAGGGTCCAAAGGGCAGCGGTAATCGAAGGAGGATCGGCGAAGGGGAAACTGTGAGCTCCAACTTTATGCACGGACTGTTTAATAAGGTCTGGGCTCTTTTTTCTTTTATATTTTGTTTCTCTACTAACCATATGGTCAAAGTAAGAGTTATAAAGCTTAATTGTTTAATTGCATATTGCATACTGTTTGTTATTCCGGGGTACTAATTTGTAACGGGGACATATCGTGCAGCATCCACCCAAACGAGATTTCTTAAGTTTGGCTGGGCAGGGGGTTATTACCCCCTATATTAAGGTGCTCGGCGAAGTGAGTGTTACACTTATGGGGGCTCGTCCGGGATTGATTCTGTTGGATGCTGTATGATTACCCTGAGCAATGAACCAGTGGGGCAGATACTTGTACTCTGGATGAATTGTTAATTCCACTGTTAAGTACCATTAAGGTTGCAATTGTGAGCGGATGTTTGATAAAATGGTGAGTGCAGCTCTCATTTTAATGCAGACCAGTGCTGAGCTAGCTGGGGGCGGAGATTTCAAAGACAGGGTTCTATCATTTCTGAGAGTAAGGGGAAAGATTGGTTGGATTTGGAATGACTAATTAGTCATGTCCCCCAGTGAAGAGTGAGAATTCTGAGGTAGTATCCGCTCTTACTTCTCTGGCAAATAAATGGAAAAATCAGATTCAAAGTCCCAGCTATGGCAGGCTCCGCCTATTCTCTGGAATAACGTCCACCCCTAAAGGGGAGGAGGAGTATGAGATGTAGGCAGAACGGACCTCTCAGTTGTTAGATGAGTGGCAGTGCTTGGATGATGAAAAGCGACCGAGGTTGCTTGATAGTTTGAATGGGCGGGCCGCTGACGTTGTCAGAACTGTCAGGTTAAACTATCCCGCAGCGACAGCTGTCAATTATCTGCAAGCACTGGAAAATGCTTTTGGTCTGACTGGAAGCCCAATGAAGCTCCTGGTGGGGTTTCAAAACATGCGTCAGGAGAAGGGGGAGAAGCTTTCTGCTTTTATTTTTCAGTTAGAGAGGCGGCTAAATTGCTTGCAGCGCAGAGGAGTCATTCAGGCGGCTGAGGTGAATCAGTTAAGAATGGACCAGATAGCCAGGGGTGCCCAGTCCTATGGCTGGATTGCGTGGGGTCTCCGACAGTCCTGTAAGACACATCCACCTCCAGCTTTTGTTGAGCTGATCAGAGAGGTACAGGAAGAGGAGAACACAGCGGAGGTGTGGGAGGACTCAATCAGCAGGGTACAGTCCTCGGTAGTAGTCCCCTGCAGTGAAGTGACCGCAGATAGCCTACCCCGGGGAGCAGTAGAGGAGGTTGCGGCAGAGTTGAGAATGGAGGTACGTCGGCTGTTATCAGTGGGTGTGACCTCCCCCCCCCATATGTTGGAGCTGATGGGAGGGGGGGGCGAATTCCCCAAGGGGTCAGACAATGCGGAGGGCTGTTGGCAGCAGGCGTCTCACACCAGAAGAAGAGTGAACCTCTAGGTACCTCAGCAGGGAGAGTCGTTGGGAAAACTTAGAGGGTACCCAGTGAGGGGTGGCCTGGTGTCTCTGGGGGAACACATTCACAGCAATGTACCAAGGAACTCCCGAAAGCAAAAGACTCTGTTCCTGAAGGCTTAGTGGGACCACACTCCAGTGTGTCGCTACAGATAGAGGGTATTTCCGCTAAAGCCATACTTGACAACGGGTCGCAGGTCAGGTTACTATACCGTTCGTTTTACAACCGCTATCTGAAACATCTGCCCTTGACACCATTCAATGCACTGGAAATTTGGGGTCTCAGTACTGGGGATTATCCATATGACGGTTATTTGTCAGTGGAACTGGAGTTCTCGGAGTCCGATGTGGGAGTGTCTGAGGTTCTTGATACAGTGGTGCTGGTTTGTCCGGACCCTGTTGAGACAGGCGGTGTTTCAGTTCTGGTGAGGACCAACACCCCTCTTGTGAGAAGGCTCATGGGGGCCTGCAAGGAGAAGGCGGGAGAGAGCTTTTTGGGGACATTGTCCATGCACCCAGTGTTTCAAGCTGCTTTTGAGGAAGTGTGTGGAAACATTGGGCCAGATACCAAATTTAAACGACAGACTGTGTGATTCACCCAGTCGAAGCCAAAGGTGGTACGGCCCAGGGAAGTAGTGAGAGTGATGGGGACCCCTAAATTTCCCAGAGTACCTGAGGGCGAAGCCCTCTTAGTGGACGCTCTGGAAGACCACGAGGGGGCGTTGGGATTTCCTGCTGGGCTACTGGTGAGGCCCGAATTGCAGAAGCCCTCAGTTGTACAGGTGAGCAGGATGGCAGTGATCGTCATGAACATTTGAAGAGGGAGGACACCTTCAAGCGGGGTACGCCCCGGCGCATTTGTTCCCAGTGACGGTAATGTTTAGTGCCACCGTGAGGCATGCCGGGGAGAAACTTTTGGAAAAGGGGGGAAAGTTGACCTCCGAGTCATTCAAGTTCGGGGACTCCCCAGTGCCACAGGGTTGGAAAAGGAGGCTGGTAGAGAAGATGTTGAAACTGGAAGGTGTCTTTTCTATTGGCGAATTTGATGTGGGTTGTTCCAAGAGCACTCGTCACACTATCTGGGTGATGGAGAACACCCCCTTTAGAGAGAAGTCACAGCGACTGGCCCCTGCAGACGTGGAAGACGTGCAGCAGCATTTGTGTAAGTTGAAGGAAGCTGGGATCATCTTTCTTTCTTTTCTTTAATAATCTTTTTATTGATTTTGAGAAAACATATATACAGTCAAGGGGAGAATTATCTCAAATATATATCAGCAACAATATAAACAACAGATAAAATATATGTTATCATAATCATACATAGTAATAAGCAAATATGCAATATATAATAAAAAAAGGACAGCTAATTCTCCTCTTATCAATTCATAAGACAGGAAAAAAAGACTTTAAATTTAAAACAAAGAAAAAAATCCACTACACAAAAAAAAAGAGAAAAAAAGGGACTGGGCAGTCCATTCGGAGAATACAACCAATGTTTAGTTTTAGATCAAATCTAAAACGTCAAAAAAAAATGAAATACTTGGAAGAATAATAAATCAAATCAAATGAAAGTATAAATTAAAAGGTCGCCATATTTGCTCAAATTTAAAGGATGTATCAAATGTCCGACTTCTTATTTTCTCTAAACTTAAACAGGACATAATGGAGGAGAGCCAATAAAAGACCATAGGTGGATTAGAATCCTTCCACTTCAATAAAATGGCTCTCCTAGGCAATAAAGTCGAAAAGGCTATCATACGTTGAGCGGAAACAGGAATATCTCCTGCTTCTGATGGGATAATCCCAAAAATTGCCGTAAGCAAATTAGGCTGTAGATCCAGATCCAAGACTTTTGATAGCATTTTTAAAACATCTCTCCAAAAGTTATCTAGCTTTATGCAAAACCAATACATATGAGTTAAAGTGGCCACCTCAATATTACATTTGTCACAAATAGGATTAATACGCGTTAGCTTATCCTTTGACATATGGGCCCGATGCACTACCTTGAACTGTATCAAGGAATGATGGGCACAAATAGATGAGTTATTAACCAAATGAAAAATTTTACTCCATTGATTATCTGAAAAAGACTCTTGAAATTCTGATTCCCAAGCACGTTTAATTTTTATCATTAGATATTATTCGTGAATTCAATGACTGTTTATAAATTATAGCTATCGATCCTTTTTGAAATGGTTTAAGCTGAAAGAGAGCATCTGTCATATTCGGTGGATAAGCAGAAGGGTAATTTGCAATAAACCACGTAAAAAATTCCTAATTTGTAAATATCTAAAAAAGTGTACATTAGATAAATCATATTTATCCACTAACTGAGAAGAAGACATTAAACAGTCCCCTAAAAACAAATATGAAAAAGTTATTTTTCCCTTGGTTTTCCAAAATAAAAAGGCCCTATCCAAAATTGATGGTTTAAAAAATTAATTAAGATGAATATTACTAGAAAGAATAAAATTGTTTAACTCAAAAAGTCTACGAAACTGAAACCAAATTCTTAATGTATGTTTAATAATGGGATTAAAATCTTGCCTACTAATCTTAGAAAACAAAAAAGGAAGAGGAGCTCCCAGTAAAGAGACCAAAGAGAACCCCTTCACCGAGTTTTCCTCCAAATCCACCCATGAAGGACATTCATGTATATCTGAATAGTGAATCCAAAAAGTGATATATCGAATGTTAATTGCCCAGTAATACATTCTAAAATTTGGCAAAGCCATACCACCATCCTTTTTTAATTTCTGTAATAAGGGTTTACTTAATCTAGGATATTTATTGTTCCAAGTATAAGATAAGATTATAGAATCTATTTTGTCAAAGAACCTTTTAGGAACAAAGGAACAAACTGCCTGAAATATATATAAGAGTTTTGGTAAGACTATCATTCTAATAGCATTAATTTGACCTATTAATGATAATGTCATAGGCGACCATTTAGAAAGCTTTTGTTTGGTGTATTCAATTAATGGAAAAAAATTATATTTATAAAAGACCTTAAAATTTTTAGTAATTTTAATACCAAGATAGGTAAAGTAATTTTTAGCAATACTAAAAGGTACTTGATAATTTGGATCCAAGTAATTATTAATAGGAAATAACTCACTTTTATGTAAATTTAATTTATACCCAGAAAAACTAGTGAATTCAGAAAATATAGATAACATAGAAGTGTAACTGGGTGACTGTCGGATCTTATTCAGTATCCTTAAAAGTGTACTTAGGCATCCATCCGGGTAATGCTTGAAGAGTTATCTGTGCCTTTAAGGGGAGACAGTGATGTCATTACACACACGCGTTGTAGTGGGGAGACCATTTTGTTTTCTGCTGAAGACGCTGGTGGGGTATTGGAATTGAATTCCTCCCTGAGACTGGGCATGGTGAGGAAAGATTTTCACAAGTAAAGGCATCGACTCTGGATCGCGTGGCTTATGCAAAGTTCCTCACCATCCAAGTAGAATTGCCACGACCGTATTCGTACCGAATTAGTTTTATACTGCATCTGCAATTCTGTCCATACACAAGGGTGTGGATCGAAGGTTAAACTGAGATTGTAACGGCAAGAACTGGTTGTAAATTCGTTCGTTTGTTTTGTGACACTCTTCTGGCACTTAAGCATCTAAAACAGATAAAGGAATTAAACCCGAAAAAGTATTTGTTGTCCTGAGTGTGTACTGTTCCCCAGGCTACAAAATCTGGTACCGGGAGTGGGGTTAATTCCAAGCTGGTTTAGAGGGTCTCTGATTGTTGTATGCAGTATAATATACAATACCTAATACGGTCGTGGTGAAGACAGGACTGTGTTCCCGTCGGGCAGAAGGAGAGATCGTGGTAGAGCCTCGTGGAGAGCGCGGTGGAGCCTCCGGACTGTGCCGGGATGTCAGCGACTGATGTCAGGACGCAGAGCGGAGACGTGGACCCAGGGAACTGGGGGCCGTGAATCCATCGCGTTTGCAGCAAAGGACGGCAGCAACAACTCCTTTTGCAGGCCTGTGGAAACTTTAAAGACTTGAGCTTTTACTATGTCCCACTCAGAAGACACACCAGTTGAACTTATTTTGAATGAACAAATTAGGGAATTGCGTAGTAGGTATGATGAAGCCATGGCAACCATAGATAAATTAAGCAAAAGGTCCTATGTATATGTCCCAAGGGAAAAACACATTGTTCCATTTATGGGGAATGTTGAGAAAGATGGGAGGTCTGTTGATGACTTTATTGAAGAAGTACAACCTGCACTTCATAGTAGAAATCAGCCTGACCAGGATCAGTATGACTTTGTAATGGCCCTGCTCGGGGGTGCGGTCTTAGAGGAAGCACATATGCGCAGTAATGTTGAGGAAGACCAGGCTGATGACTTGTTCACCTATCTCAGGGAAGCTTTTAGAGACAAACGTAGTGCACCCCAGCTGTAGCATAGCTTCTACAGTTGCAAACAGCGTGAGGGTGAAGATGTAAGAGAGTTTTTACATGCCCCAACCCAACCTCTTAACTTGATACTGAAGCACTTCCCTGATGCTGTGACCAATGAGAGGGTGGTGCTAAGAGATCAATTTATAGAGGGGATCCGGGATCCTTCCCTCAGAAGGGAGCTCCACAGATTCATGTGGGACCACCCTGAGTCCTCAATAATAGAAGTGAGGGAGGAGGCTCATCTGTGGCTCATAGAAGAGCCCCTGGGTAATACAAGGTCTGGAAAGTCAGAGTGTAGCAGTAGCCAGGCACAGTGCTTCATTCTTCAAGCTCGGAAATCTGAGTCTGTCACACTAGATGACATCCTTAAAGTGGTCGCAGAGCAGGGCAAGGCCCTTTGTGATTTGACTCAAGCAACGAAAGATCTCACTGTGCAGAGGGATTTTACACGCGCTACTAGTAGCAGACGTAACTTACAGCCTAGGTTCACAGAAGATGGGCAACCAATATGTTTCAAGTGTCAGGTGGGAGGGTATTTGGCCAAGAATTTTCCACGGAAGCAGGATGCAAGGGAAGTGGAGTCTGCACACTCCTGCCCTCAAGAGGTTGGGAGTCGGGTAACTCAGCAGAACCTCATAGATACAGATAATGTACAGCTACCCTGTGACCAGTTGCTGCAATGCGCTATAGGGACATGCCCAGTTGTGGAGCTCGAAGTATCAGGTGTCGCTGTCCGTTGTCTGTTGGACACAGGTAGTCGGGTAAGCACCCTGACTGAGCAGTTCTTTTGAGAACACTTAAATGGAGAGGATGAGGGTCTGTTGTCCACTGCTGGCTGGCTTTGGCTAGCAGCTGCAAACGGTCTCGATAGTCCTTACCTTGGGTATCTAGAGCTAGAGGTTCAAGCAATGAGCATGAAGATACCAAATTGTGGTTTTCTAGTAGTCAGGGATCCTGTTAGCACCGAACTCCCTATCCCATGTATTGTAGGCATGAACATTGTCAGCCAGTGTAGGCAACTTGTCTATGCAGTGTTTGACTTTGATGTCCAGTATCGTCTGGGTCGGAGTGATACCGTGGCTGATGCACTCTCTAGGCAGCCATTTGCAGGGGAGCCTGAGCCTGTCTCAGAGGATGTGGAGTTTGATGAGGCTGTGGCGATCTGTAGTTTGATCAATCGCGGCACTGCCCTTTACCCAGCACTGGTTACCGCTAGTCTTAACAGCTGTAGGGTTAAGCAAATTCGAGCCTGGGAAGCTGGTACTAGTGATGTAAGTGGTCCGACGCAAGGGAACGCTCCAACCCTCCCAGGTTATTCTAATGGGGACTTGCGTACTTTTCAGCAGCAAGACCCTGTGCTAGGTGTCCTAAGAGACTTATGGGATCAGAAAAGAAAGCTGAGTGGCCAGGAGCGTAAAACTCTGCCTAAATCTGTTTTGTCTCTGTTAAGGCACTGGGACAGTATCAGGGAGCGTAAAGGGTTACTGTATAGGGTAGTTGAGGATGAGAAGCTTGGGGAGTGTTACCAGCTTCTGATACCTAACAGCTTGAGGAGCAAGGTGTTAGAGTATGTACCTGACTCTATGGGCCATCAAGGCATAGAACGTACTCTGCAGTTGTTGAGAAGCCAATGTTTTTGGGTGGGCATACACAAGGATGTGGCACGGTGGGTCAAAAATTGTTCACGTTGTGTACTAACTAAGATGCCGCAGCCTAGGATCCGTACCCCCCATGAAGTCATTTCTGGCTTCTAGGCCACTTGAAGTTGTAGCTGTAGATTTCACTGTGTTGGAGCCAGCAACTGACAGGCGGGAGAATGTCTTAATGGTCACGGACACTTTCACTAAATTTACCCAAGCATTTCTGACTTGGGATCAAAAGGCAGATACCACAGCAAGGGTGCTCTTGAGGGAATGGTTCATGAAGTACGGTGTCCCTGAGAGATTGCATTCTGACCAGGGCGGTAACTTTGAAAGTGAGGTCATAGTGGAGCTTTGCAAACTATATGGGGTAAAGAAAAGCCTTACCACACCTCATCATCCTACTGGAAACGCGCAGTGCGAGCGTTTCAACAGGACGATGCATGATTTGTTGCGTACGTTGCTTCCAGAAAAGAAGCGCAGATGACCAGAACATCTACCCGAGTTGGTGTATGCATATAATGCGACACCTCACGCAACCACGGGGTATTCGTCTTACTGTCTGTTGTTTGGGGTGGATCCCCACTTGCCCGTGGATGCTCTGCTGGGGCAAGAACAGACGGTAGACCAGAAACATGACTGGCTAGCTGTACACCAGAACCAACTGAGGGATGCGCATGCTAGAGCAAAAGAATACTCTGAACAGAAGGCAGCAGACGCATTAGCTGGCAGGAGAACAAAGTTTACTGTCCCAAAGTTGATGTGGATGCGCTGGTTTACCTGAGGAGCAGACCATTAGGCCGTAATAAGATCCAGGATACTTGGAACTCAACTGTCTACAGGGTGGTAGATGTACTGGACAACACATACACTGTGGAACCTTGGGAGGGTGGGCCTAGCAAGAGGGTGAATAGGGCAAACATCAGGCCCTGTGAGAACCATTCCACTCCAGCTACCCGAAGGAGACTGCAAACTCCAGTAGCTCAGGCCAGCTCACCCCTGGGACATGAATCAGATTCTGAGGATTCAGAGAATGGTGTGATAGTGGTAGAAGACATGTCAGAACAGGGTGCACAGAGTCTTGACCCTAGCCTAGACAGCATATCTTCCGAAAATATGACACCTTCTGGAACTGAGACGGGGGAGTCGACGATGGCTGATGCAGGGGCAGAGGTCGGTAGCCCTCTTGTAGCAGTACTCTGCAGGAATAAACGAGTAAATGCTGGACAGCACCCTAACCCACATCACGAACCAAGGTCAGTCCTTGATGAGGTCTCCATAAGTCCGGCAGCAGTGTTTGAGATACTGGCTAGTCTCAGTTCAGTCCTCTTTAGAGAAGCAGTTAAGGAGGTTAAAAGTACCCTTGTAGTGAGCGAGTAATCGAGGATGATTACTTGAATGCAGGGGTGAATGTAACCGGGTGACCATTGGATCTTAATCAGTATTGTTAAAAGTGTACTTAAGTATCCATCCAGGTAATGCTAGAAGAGTTGTCTGTGCCTATAAGGGGAGACGTTGATGTCATTACGCACGTGCGTTATAGTGGGGAGACCATTTTTTTTCTGCTGAAGACGCTGGTGAGGCGTTGGAATTGAGTTCCTCCCCGAGACTGGGCATGGTGAGGAAAGATTTCCACGACTGAAGAAATCGACGCTGGATCGCGTGGCTTATGCAAAGTTCCTCACCATCCAAGTAGAATTGCCACTACCATATTAGTACCGTATTAGTTCTGGTATTTTTTATACTGGGTACGCAACTCTGTCCATACGCAAGGGTGTGGATCGAAGGTTAAACTGAGATTGTAATGGCAAGAACTGGTTGTAAATTCATTTGTTTTGTTTTGCGACACTTTTCTGGCACTTAGGCATCTAAAACAGATAAAGGGATTAAAACCCGAAAAAGTATTTCTTGTTCTGAGTGTGTACTTTTCCTCAGGCTACAAAAGAAGGAATAAATTTCCTGGGATCTGAAATATAAACTAACAGGTCATCTGCATGTAACAAAACCTTGTGTATTTTGTCCCCTCTCTTAATACCCTGAACAGCATTAGAATCTCTAAGAGCAATAGCAAGGGGTTCTAAAGCCAAGTTAAATAATAAAGGGCTAAGAGGACATCCCTGTCGAGTACCCCTATATAATCTACAATAAGGAGATTTTTGATTATTAGTTATAACCGCAGCCTTAGGGCCATGATAGATCAATATGATCTAGGAAATAAATCCTGGGCCAAAATTAAATCTTTCCAAAACCTCAAATAAGTAAGACCACTCCACCCTATCAATAGCTTTCTCTGAATCAAGAGAAACAACATATTCAGATTCCTTAGATGGAGAGGATCATCACTGAGTCCTGAAGCCCCTATGCGTCCCCAGTAGCAGAGGCCCTGAAGAAGAACGGGAAGGTACGCATGTGTGTGGACTATAGGCCCTGATCAGTATACAGTCTTGAGGGTCGAAGACGTGCTGACCTATCTGAGAGGTGCAAAGTGATTTAATGTGCTGGATTTGAGGAGCGGATATTACCAGATCCCGATGAGTGAGGCTGACAAAGAGAAGATGGCATTTATATGTCCCCTGGGATTCTTCCGGTTCGAAGGGATGTCCCAGGGCATATTGGGAGCCCGTGAAACCTTCCAGTGGGTCATGGAGAAGACGGTGGGGGATATGAACTTGCTTGAGGTGTTGGTGTATTTGGATGACCTCATAGTATTTGGATCCACCTTGGAAGAACATGAAGCGAGGCTACTGAAGGTGCTCGGCTGCCTGAAAGCTGAAAGGTTAAAACTTTCCCCGGACAAGTGCCAGTTCTGCCAAATGTCTGTTAGCTACGTTGGACACATAATCTCATGGCATGGAGTAGCTATAGAAGCGGTGACCACTTGACCAAGGCCCCAGACTGTTCCTTGGATTCTGTGGTTAGTCTTTCTTTTCAAATCTTTTTATTGTTATATTATCCAAAAGAAATAACATGAGTACATTGAAGTAACAACACTTACAATGTCTCAAAAAAGACATTATCTTAAAGATTGAAAAAAATTGTGATATCAAAAAAAACCTACTAAGCAGAAAAAGTGAGAAAAAAAAGAACCCATTAGGTGTACAACACCGGAGCCATGGGTCATACAAAAAGCTTCTAAAAATAAACATCAAACCGCCAGCAAGAAAAGAAAATATACTGAAAAATTTACAATTAGATCATGGAAAAAATCTATCAATTAATTCAAATGATAATAACGAGCAAATGAGCCCCATCTTTTCTTAAAATCAAATAAAGGTTCAAAGGTTCGACTTCTAATTTTCTCCAAACTAAACTTGAGAGAACCATTGTGACAACATGGGAACTGATGTATCCTTCCACTTCAACAAAATGGCCCTCCTAGCTATCAATGTAACAAATGCAGTAACATGTTGGACAGACACAGAAATACCATGAATATTTTGAGGAATTATTCCAAAAAGCACAGTTAATTTATTAGGTTGTAGATTAATTTTAAGTGCTTTAGAAATTGTTGAAAAAAACGACTTCCAGAACTGTTCCAATATAGAACAAGACCAAAACATATGTGTCAGTGTAGCTATCTCAGTTTTACATCTATCACAATGACTATCAACATTAGGAAAGATTTTAGAAAGTCTCTCCTTCATCAAATGATAATGATGTACAATTTGAAATTGAATCAATGAATGGCTAGCACAAATTGAAGAAGAGTTAACCAACTTCAAAATCCGCATCCAATCCTCCGTCATAAAAGTCAAATTGAGTTCCTTTTCCCAATGCTGTTTAATCTTAGGTAAAGGATGCTTATCCCATTGTAATAATAAATTATAAATTCTTCCAATAGAACCCTTGATCGAAGGATTCATACTCATAATAGTATCTAACAGGTCAGCCTCCAACATGTAAGGAAAATTACTTAAATATTTTTGTAAAAAATGTTTAACTTGAAGGTACTGTATTGCAGAAAGTGTGAGTATGAAAGAGAATATTTATCAATTAATTGTTCAAAAGTCATTAATCTATCTTCTTTAAATATATCCAAAAAAGAATTAATACCTTTATTTTTCCCAAGTAAAAAAATTGGGTCACTCAAAGAAGGCTTAAAAAAATAATTTCGATAAATTAAACTACAATGTTTAAATTCTCTAAGATTAAAAAAATTGCGGAACTGGAGCCAAATTTGTAAAGAATACTTAATCACAGGATATAGGTTTAAATTAACAACTTTAGCTAATTGCATAGGTAAAGCAGCTCTCAATAACGAGGTTAAATAAAACTGTTTCACAACTTTCAGTTCCAGGTCTACCCAAATTGGCCAATCACTCTTATCAACCCAATATAACCAAAAAGACATGTATCGCACATTAACAGCCCAATATTACATTCTTAGATTAGGCAAAGCAAGACCTCCATCCTTTTTCAATTTTTGTAAGTGACATTTACTAATTCTTGGTCTTTTATTATTCCAAATAAAAGATAAAATAATAGAATCAATCCGATCAAAAAACGCCCTAGTCAAAAAAACAGGAATATTCTGAAATAAATATAAAAATTTTGGTAAAATCATTATTTTAACTATATGAATACGACCGACAAGTGAAAATGTAAGTGGACTCCATCTATTAAATAAGTACTTCATAGAGTCTACTAAAGGAACAAAATTGGCTTTATAAAAATCCTTATTTTTTTAGTAATTATAATACCTAAATATCTAAAATAATCTGTGACTTTAAAAGGAGTATTATCATATATAGAGACAGAATCATTTAAAGGAAACAATTCACTTTTACTAAAATTTATTTTATATCCTGAAAAACCTCCAAATTCATTAAATAATTTTAGCAAGGCAGGAATAAATTCGTCAGGATTAGATATATAAACCAATAAATCATCGGCGTAAAGAGAGATCTTATGCATGGTCTCATTCACAAAAATCCCATGGATATTTTTAGCCTCACGAAGAGCAATAGCAAGGGGTTCTAATATTAAGTTAAACAACAAAGGATTTAATGAACAGCCTTGCCTTGTCCCCCGTGAAAGCTGAAAAAAAGGAGACCTACAATTATTA
The DNA here is from genome assembly GCF_963921235.1 of Mobula hypostoma. Lineage (NCBI taxonomy): Eukaryota > Metazoa > Chordata > Chondrichthyes > Myliobatiformes > Myliobatidae > Mobula > Mobula hypostoma. The sequence continues at coordinate 143,982,733 of NC_086098.1, forward strand.
GTGACAACAGTAGCAATAGGGGCTTTATATATCATTTTAATCCAATTATTAAAATTAGCACCAAAGCCAAATTTCTCAAAAATATTGAATAAATATTTCCATTCGACTCAATTGAATGCTTTTTCAGCATCCAAAGATACAACACATTGTGGAGTTTTAAAAGAGGATGAATATATAATGCTAAATAGTCTCCGAACATTTGAAAAAGTATAGCGACCCTTTATAAAGTCTGTTTGATCTTTAAAGACAATTTTACCCAAAATATTCTCCAACAGATTGGCCATTATCTTTGACAGAATCTTAGCGTCGACATTCAGTAATGAAATAGGTCTATATGAAGCACAGTCAGTGGGATCTTTATCTTTTTTAAGAATTAAAGAAATAGAAGCCTCATAAAAAGTAGAGGGTAAATCACCTTTCACAAAAGAATCCTTAAACATTTCCAACATATATGGAGAAAGCAACTTTCCAAATTTTTTATAAAATTCTACAGGATAGCCATTAAGTCCCGGGGACTTACCAGATTGCATTGAAAAAATAGCTTTATGAATTTCGGCTTCAGTAATTTGAGCATCGAGAGTTTTTTGTAAAACAATCTTTCGTAAGAAAGCATTCATTTCAGAGGGATCTAACGGACATTGAGATTTATAAAGTTCAGCATAAAAATCTTATTAATTTCTTCATATTCCTGAGCCAAGGTACCATCTTTCTTATGAATTTTCATGATTTACCTTTTGGCTGCAGCCATTTTTAATTGAGATGCAAGCAGTTTATTATTTTTATCTCCAGACATATAAAATTGGCTCTTTAACTTAAGCAAGTAACCTTCAATGGGATGAGTTAATAACAGGTTATATTGTGATTGAAGTTCCACCCTTTGTTTAAATAAATCAGTATTGGCGGAAATTGCATAGATATTATCTAAATCTTTAATTTGTTTTGAAATTCTATCTAATTCTGCTTTAGTCTGTTTTTTAAGTTTAGCTGAATAAGAAATAATCTGACCACGTAAAAATGCTTTAAATGTATCCCATATAATTAACTTAGACCTACTCCCGGTTCTGTGGTTATTATCAGAGATTCCTGAAGGGCTACACCAAAGTGAGTCACCCCTTGAATCAGCTTCTGTGTGGTTACCCTCCCTTGGGGAAGAAAGGGAGGGGGCAAAAAGGACAGGAGGGTGGAGAATATCTAAACCTATTGGAGCCCTTTAGACAGAGGTGGGATGTAAATGTGAGGAGACTTTTCAGTCACTGAAGGAGCTGCTGACCCAGGCGCCAGTGCTGGCTTTTGCGGACCCCTTGATTGCCGTATGTACTGCACACAGATGCCAGCCGAGAGGGTTTAGGGGGCGTCCTGTATCAGGATCAGGGCACCGGGTTGAGGCCTGTGGCGTTTGTCAGCCTGAGTTTGTCGCCCTCCGAGAGAAACTATCCCACCCACAAGTTGGAATCCCTGGCGTTGAAATGGGCGGTGGTGGATAAGCTGAGTGACTATCTCTACGGGACCAAGTTTGAGGTGAGGACGGACAACAACCCCCTAACTTATATCTTGACCTCGGCGAAACTGGATGTCACAGGCTATCGGTGGTTGGCAGCGTTGTCTGCCTATGATTTCAGCCTGAAGTACCGGCCGGGGAGCTGGAACATTGATGCTGATGCTTTGTCCCAATGGGTGTATGAGGGACTGGACAGGGACAAGGGATGGGAGAGTGTTCCTGCCCCTGGGTGAAGGCCATGTGTCAGTTTGCCATCACCGTGAGGGCAGAGGAAGAGGAGAGGCCGGATCGAGCAGTGGATCAGTTGGGGGTTTCTGATGACGCCCTACCCCCAGTTTACTGTGAGCTGGCTGCTCTGAAGACCAATCAGCTGCCAGAATTGAATTCTGGGGAAGTGGCAGCTGCTCAGCGAGATGACCTGGGCACTGGCACTATTTGGTCTGCAGTTGAGAAGGTGGACGTGGCTCAGGCAGAGAAGTCGAAACACGCTTCGGTGCCTCCATTACTGAAAGAATGGCCTCAGCTGAAGTTGAAGAACCAGATCTTATACTGGGTCACGTCACCCCTGGACCGACCTTGGCGTTGCCAGCTGGTTCTGCCTGACAACTATCGGAGGATTGTGTTGAAGTCACTTCATGATGATTCTGGACATTTGGGGGCAGAAAAGACCTATGGATTGCTAAGAGACCGGTTTTACTGGCCCCGAATGAAATCGGAGGTTGAAGAGTACTGCAAGTTGTGCATTTGCTGCAGACGCCGGAAGACACTGCCTACGCGGGCAGCTCCTTTGTCCCACTTGCACAGTGCAGGGCCCCTGGACCTGGTGTGTCCTGGTATGGATTTCCTGTCCATAGAACCCGATGCCAGCAACACGGCGAATGTCTTGGTCATCACGGACCACTACACCAAACATGCTCAGGCTTTTCCTACCAAGGACCAGAGGGCGACCACGGTGGCAAAAGTGTTATGGGAGAAGTATTTTGTTTGTTATGGCCTTCCAAGGCGGATTCATAGTGACCAGGGACAGGACTTCGAGAGCAGACTCATCTATGAGTTGCTGGGCATGCTTGGAGTTGAGAAGTCGAGGACCACGCCCTATCACCCGCAGGGCGATCCCCAGCCTGAGAGGTTTAATTGGACCTTACTAGACATGCTCAGGACCCTGGAGATCAGCAAGAAGAGCAGGTGGAGTCAACATATTGGGCATCTGGTTCACTGTTACAACTGTACGTGAAATGAAGCTACTGGATACTTGCCATATTATCTGATGTTTGGGTGTGAGGCAAGGTTGCCTACTGATCTTCGTTTTGGGACAGACGAGGGTGACTTACCACTGAAGCTTTATCTGAAGTATGTGTCTGATATGAGGAGAGAGCTGAAAGGGGCTTATGCATTGGCTGGGGCCACGGCCGCCAAGCAGAATCGAGGAGGTATGATCAAAAAATGAGGTTCTCCCAACTCCTGCTGGGAGACCGAGTCCTCATAAGGAATTTGGGGCTTCCCGGAAAGCACAAGTTGGCTGACCACTGGGCGGCCACACCCTATGTGGTGGAGAGTCAGATGCCAAACCTACCAGTTTTCCGGTGAAACCAGAGGATGGGAATGGGCCTGTCAAGATTCTCCATCGGAACTATCTGCTGCCCCGGGATAAGAGGTGTAGGTAGACCCAGAGCCCAACTTGGAGCCTACACCTAGTAAGAGGACTCTGCAAAAATGCAGGGCGACTGCAGGAGAGGCTGGGCCAGGCCCCGCCCATGAGAGGGATACTGATTCAGAGGATGATGATTTTGGATGTGTGGTACATGCTGCCATTCACTAACTCCCCATTCTTTGAGGCAGAGACTCCTGGTCCTTATCCCACTGAGTTAGGTGAAGTGGGGGTGGGGTGGGCTATCTGTGGGCAGCCTGGGTTACAGCAGGACACTGAAGGAGAGGAAGCGGAGCCTGGACAAGGGACAGAGGGCTCCGACATGCAGGGGGACACGAGTGATAGATCGGGGGAGGACTTGGCAAGCAGACCCAAAGTATCCCCAGTAGCGTCTGAGCCTGAAGAGTCAGGTGAGGAGGTACGGAGGTCTCAGAGAATTAGGAGACCACCGGATAGGTTGGCCTATGTAGTGCCTGGGGAACAGGGCCTGATCTCTACTGTTTTGGGGAGCTACGTCACTGCCTTTTGCACCTGGATTGGGCTTTCTGTTTTGCAGGAAGGGTTGGTGAACTATCTCAACGTCATGAGGACATGACTAAATTTGGTGGGAGGGAGAGTGCAATGCGTTGTAAGGTTTCACTGCTAATGTAATGGTTTTTGGAATGTTCACTGCTGCAGTAATGGTTTCTCTGTAGCAGCAGTGTTTGGGTTATGGCTGGAGATAACCGGACTGTGGATGCATATTAGCCAATCAGGATTTTGTTGCCCTGTCTTGTGATTCTGGAAGCAGTTGATTTTGTGGGCTTGCCAGAGGGAGAGATAGAGAGAGAGGTGAAGAGAGAAAATGTGAATGGAGAGATTTGGTGGACCGCCAAACGGGGTGGACTCAGAGCGACGGTCCAAAGGGCAGCGATGATTGAAAGGGAAACGGTGAGCTCCAACTTTATGCACAGATTGTTTAATAAGATTTGGGCCCTTTTTCTTTTATATTTTGTTTCTCTACTAACCATATAGGTAAGGTAAGAGTTATAAAGCTTCATCGTTTAATTGCATATTGTGTACTGTTTGTTATTTCAGGGTACTGATTTGTAACAGGGTAACACATTGCGCAGCATCCACCCAGAAGAGATTTAAGTTTGGCTGGGTAAGGGGGCTATCACCCCCTATATTAAGGCTCTAGGCGAAGCGAGTGTTACACGTGAGTTGTTTTTTTTTTGCACGGGGGGGGTTGATGCTCTTGTTGTTTGGGTGATTTGCTTTTTGCGTGGTGGGTGGGATTGATATTCTTGTTGCCGTTAGCGTAATTTGTTCTTGTTGCCATTAGAGTGATTTGTTCTTGTTGAGCACATGGGGGTGATGTTCTTGTCATTTGTGTGATTTAGTTTTTGTGCGGGGGGAAAAGGTTGATGTTCTTGTTGCCATTAGAGTGATTTGTTCTTTGCACGGGGGGGTGATGTTTTTGTTACCATTTGCGCAACTTGTTTTTTTTCGCGTATGTGGGGGGGTGGTTGATGCTTTTTTTCTTTGAATGGGTTCCATGGTTTTCCTTGTTTCATGGCTGTCTATGGAGAGGACGATTCTCAGGGTTGTATCCTGCATACTGTGCATACTTTGATAATAAATGCACTTTGAATCCTCTGAAAAATCAATGTATTGATGAAGATTTCAGGAACTAATCATTCTTCTCAGGGCTCAGAATTTTCATGCACTACACAAAGAAATTCAATTTCAAACTAATTCTGGTGGCAGTTCATCGAGCCACTGTATGAAATTCAATTCTTTCTCCACAAATGCCACCTGATTTGCTGATTCTGTTTTTGCAACCCTTTCTGTTTGGCTTTAGAAACAATTTGTGAAACATGCTTGTTTTTTTTGTGTAAGGTCTATGCAATTTGCAAAATTTATTTTGGTGCTTCTGGAAAATTTACTTGCATGTGTAGGACCAGCAAATAGTACAACTTGTGTTGAAACAGGTTTTAAAGAGACAATTGAAGATTATTTGTGTTGATTAGTGTGAAGCAAGAATGGCCATGTCCAAACTTCTCTCAAGTCGAATATGCTTTGATAACTTTTCTTAATCTTCATTCTTGCCACAATACCATGTTGCTCATTCCTTTGACCATCTTCTTTGAATCCCTAGCCTAGTTGTAACTTGGGATCTCACCTATGCACTTGCCCTCCCCCTACTACTTAATCACAATACTCTGGCCCAGTCACATCACCGATTCCCTGCATCACCTTAGGTACCTAACTCGGCAATATCCCCAACATTCACACCTCCCCCCTGCACCTTGGTTTAATTGCTGCCTTGACTTCCCATCTCACTTTCTATCACCAGTCCTCAGTTTGATCAAATACCAAACTCAAACACTGGATATTGGCAAGTGTCAACTTAATGTAGCAATTTCTAAGCTTAGATATAGTCTTGAAAATGTCTAAAATTCGCTATGTATTATTCTCCTCCTACATCGAAAACCAGCCCATTCCCCACTCTTTGGTTCTTGGTCCATTGTTTCTCCTGCTTATGTGTCCAACCAACACCAGCTTCAACACTTTTGAATTCTTGATGTCTCAACTTGATCCTTGACAGCCTGACGCTATTTCTTTCACACCTAAAGCTCTTTGGCCACAACTCTGACTACTGGTGATCATGTGCAACCCATCTCTCCAAACCTGCACCCTTTCATGCTGCATGTACCTTGCAGGTGGTTCTTTTTTGTAATTTTAAAAAAAATCTGTACTGAAGTATCTGGATAGCTAAAGGAAGTAGATATGTGACTTCCCATGCTGCCCACACAGTGTTGATTGCATGTGCCAATTTCTAGGCTCAGATGTAGTCATGAAAAGATTTACAGTTCTCTCTGTAATATGTTACACTTGTTCCGAGGTTTAACGAGAGCCATCATTACTATTTCCCAAAGACTCCAGATTAAAAACAAACCTAATTTTCTTTGCAAACTGAGGCATATATTTTATAACTTTTTAAAAAATTATCTTTTTTGCAACATTGATCATTTATGCTTCTACGCTAAAGGCTGATTTATACTTGTGTGTACTAGCTTACACTGTAGCCTATGCAAGTGGGCTACGCCGTTGTGAGCATTTATACTTGTGCGTTGGTGTGTCTGTGTCGCTCTGCAATTCACCACCAAAACGCTAGTTGGCAGTGGGGTTTCTATGCCACTGTGTTGAGTTTCTTTGTGTTGAAACTCAACACGAAGAAACTCAAACTTCAAACAGTGGCGACTGAAACTGAAGGAGGGTGAATTTTCTGTGCTTGTCCGGCCACTGAGAGACATGAACGAGGAAACGCATGTCAAATACTTTCGGATGTCAGCAGGTAGATTTGACGACTTGGTTCATTGCCTCCAACCATTTATTTTGCATCAGTGTACGCACAGTATATTCAGAGACTGGCAATCACCATTCAAGTTTTCGCTTCAGGTGGAAGTCAACAGGCTGTAGCAGCTAGCTACAAACTGGCGTCAAGCACAGGGTCCTCCATAATTTCGGAGGTCTGTAAAGCCTTATGGAAAGCATTGCAGCCAGAGTTGCTTCCCTGCCCTTCAGTCGCCCGATGGGAAGCTATTGCAGCATAGGAGGAAATGCGATGCTACCAAGCGGACCAATCACAGTTGTTGCGGTCTGCGTCGCCACGACGCGTAGTTACATCTTGGGAGAGGTGCGCGTTATGCTACGGCGTAGGGTTCGGCATAGAGTACAGCGTAGGGTACGCGGCTACGCCGTACCTGTGGCATACATTTGACACACAAGTATAAATCAGTCTTAACCTTATGTTAATCCTTTCAACCTTGGTTTTGCATTGAAAGTTTGCTTCTTCTCCCAACCATGAAATCAGTGACTGGCTGGTCTGTGTCCTTGCTGCCAGATTTTCCCATGATTTGACACTTGACTTTAACAGAGCCTGCTAGATCCTTGCACATTCTAAACAGGGACAATTTTCTTCAATTCAAAGACAAGTGGTGTACAATACTAACTCCAAATACCATGTTAGAGTGACAAAAGAATTTGACTTTTAACGAAAATAGACAGCAACACTTTGGAGTTAAAGGAATGGAATTATTTATTAAATGTTACTTATACATTTATTCTCTTTAAATCAAGTAAAATAATTTCCAGGCTGTGTAAGACCTGTGTTTCACAAAACTAATAAAAAAAGACATCAGTTCTGAATTAAATATCAAAACAGAGCGAGGTTATGCAAATCAAGACAATCAGTGCTACAATGCAATATTTCGACAACAGTGGTTGACCTTAAACAGGTACGAACCATACCTATGGTGTAGTGGTACAGATATCCAATGTTCTTAAATACCAACAAACAAACAACACAATCTTAGAATATTGTAAACAATGTGTAATGAAGATCAAAACTGGCAGCCAAAGTATGTTCTTTAAAAAAATATGGATATTTTAAAACTATTTAAAGATGCCTTTTAAAAATAAAAAGAAGTGTTTGCTTTGGTTTTTGGTACACAGTGAAAATACGGTTTCAGTACATCAATAGCTGTGATTAGAAATACAAACTAATTACAAGCCGTACAGTTCACCAATCATTGGCAAATTAACACTGTGACATGAAAAAAAAAGTATGCTTAGAGGTAGTAGTTCATTTCACAAATAGCAACTTCAAATTCTTGATTGCCCTCACAGGCAACATATATTTTAAAGAAATGTCATAACTCAAGGAACATGAGCAGAAATCAGTAGTTGTTTATTTAATTATTTTTGCTTTCTGGACCAGCAAAGAGACGGGAGCCTGCGTTCACTTCACATTCTGTATTCAAAGAAAGACTTCTCTGAGAGAGATTTCCTTTCATCTTTCAAGGGTCCCAGACATTTTTTTCCAATGCTTGGTAGGTGGTTTCAAGTGGTTTTGGGTTGCTGGGAGAGTCACTAAGCCTGAAGAACCCCAGTATCTGAGCTGCAAGAACCAAGGTATCCAAATTTAGTCCAGAATGATAAGTTTCCTCCCTACAAGAACTCCTGATGTACTTGGGTGAAGGACATTACTGGATTTTCTTTTTGGTTAGCTTGAAACAATTAAAATTTGAGCTTCTGAGTTCTTTCTCCCGAATAGGAAAGTTGTGGCCCTTATCTAAGAAAAGATGAGCTGGCATTGGAGCGGGTACAGAGGAGGTTCACAGGAACGATTCCAGAATGGAAGGGTTAGCCTATGAGCAGCATTTGATAGCTCTGGGCTTGTACTCATTGGAGTTTAGAAGAATGAGGGGGGAATCTCATTGAAACCTATCGAATACTGAAATGATAGAGGGGATTTGTAGAGATTGTTTCCTATAGTGGAGGAGCCTAGGACCAGAGGACACAGCCTCAAAATGGAGGGATGTCCAATTAAAATAGAGGTAAGGAGGAATTTCTTTAGCCAGAGGGTGGTGAATCTGTGGAATTCATTGCCACAGATCGCTGTGGAGGTTGATAGGTTGTTGATTAGTCAGTGCATCAAAGGTTATGGGGAAGTTGAGAGGGATAACAAATCAGCCATGATTCCATGGCAGAGTAGAGTCAATGAGCTGAATGGCCTAATACTGCTCTTATGTCTTAAGGTCTAACTGGAATTGCTCCACTACTGATCATGTGTAAAGCATGATATGGGACAAAGAAAGCTCTGGTTTCCAAAAACCAATGATCATGAACCACTCATAAATAAGTACTATCATAAATGATGAAGCTACTCCTGTTGTAGTCTTTAAAGGACTGTCAAATTAACAAAGAGCCGATAAACTGGTTGTAGTGAATGTAATTATTTCTTGGACCTCCTACCAATTTTTTTAAGACAGCAGATTTCACAAATAGTGTATATTTCTAAATTATACAGCAGGTCATTTTTTGGCCACTTTGCCTTCTGAATAAATTTGTCATACAGAAGTGAATCAAGTGACGTTCTCTCTTAATCATGGCATTTCCGTTACACTCAGAAATTGCCAAGTCTCTTTGGAAATTTTGCTGGAACAAGATCACCCTAGCACTAAAAAACACTCTGCCTTTTTTTTTAATAAAAAAATGTAAATTAATAAATGCCCATAAATCAAATCCAATAGTATCTTTGTGCCTTCTCCTCAGCCACAAAAGAGTGATTGAAAACTGATTTCCAGACAAGGCAACAAAAAGGTAGAGGACTGTACAGAAAAGGGGATGAGGTAGCCTTTTGCTGTAAACAGGAAAATAAAAACAGGTCTGTTTTACCAGATCAAACATACCACACAAATCTGCATGTGCCAACCTGACAACAACAACAAAAAAATGGATAATGAGGGCTACATAAGTAATCAGTACAATAAGACAACTCTACCATTATTATTTTATACAAAAATAACAAATACAAAAAAGATGTCATAAATTTGATTATCAGAAATGTAAAGCTCAGAGGTAGTTACTAACAATAGTATGTAAATATAGATATCAATACCAAGCTCTAAAACTATTTGGTTTGTTCAGAATACTTTTGAATATGCAATCAGTACTTAATTTGAAAATAAAAATCAAACTACTTGGTATATTCCCTGAGTAAAGTTCTTTCTCCTGAGATACACTTTGGAGTAACAATGATCATAACATTACAATATATAAAAATACAAAACCAATCTTTTATCTCTCAGATATGTTTGGTCTGTGCTCTTAGGAGTTCAGTGTGTTGCACCAACCGAACCCTGCACTGAGAAGCTTCAAATGCTTTTCACTGTTCTTTAAAATGCACCCTGAAGTTTTTTGGGTGCCAGGGCCGGGTTACTAAAAATTTTATCTCAGCTCTGAACTTTCCATTGAAAGCAGGGAATGTCCAACTAAGAAAATATTCATGCTTTCTTCATTCACTAAGGTCAAGAAACTTTGGTTTAGCATGTCAAAGTGACTTGTAGCTTGCATTTTCCTTGTTGTTTCTTGCCTAATCTCTTTTTTTTAATTAAAAAAAAAGATTTATATATGTTCATTTAGCAATGCCATTCTGATTTGTCTGTACATTTTTAAATAAAGAAACAATTCTTACACTATGCAAGGGCACATTTCTCGCTAGGTACAACACATTCAATATCGTCAGGTTTCAGATTATAGGAAGGTTTGCTGTGTACAAAATCAAGACAGCTTCAATACCACCTGAAAACTTCAGATCCAAACACATCTGTTGGGTTTAAGTGTTTCAAACAGGCGTTCAGGCAGTTTATGCTTGTCTGTAATATACACACTGAGCAGCAGTCTCATTCCCAGTCCTAGAGACATAGAAACCAACAATCTCTTTTCCGTGTTGAAGACCAAAAATGTTTGCCACACTTCATTTATCATACTTGCATTGTCCAGCTAATGCCTACCAGATTCCAGCTTGACCAACGTACATCCACTTTGAAGTTTCCTGCGGTATCGGCTTTCACATGAACTAATGCCTCTGGGGGTATTTTTTGAAGGGTTCAGCTGAATGGCCTCTCTTCCCCCTTCCCCCATGTGTACAAGAAGTCTCCCTATGGGAAACATATAATCACATAAAAGTACATGACCTCACTGCTGGGCAGCTGCAATTCAAAACTCCCATTTGCTTTAAAAGCCCTAGTTATGGCTTCCTCTTTCTTTCTGACCTAATGCAAATTACAGGTTCTGTGATGTAATGTTATCTTGCCAGGCTATTTTAATCTTTACAACTGGGATGGTAACTCCAGCCTAGTTTTAAGCGATGCACTGCTGTATCTTTATATCTGTGCAATTTACAAATACATTTGAGCATTCTTGCCAACATTATGTGGAAATGCCATCTAAATGGCAGTTCAAAGGACCGACCTCCATCCCAATCCCATTAACTATTACGAGATGCTAAGGTCATATTAGGTCCTGACCTCAGTTTGTTGCACATTCATGCCCTCTTTGCACAGAAATACATCTAATGATATTAGTGGCTTGATTAATAGTGGGAAGTGAAAAGTGAACTTTTAAACAAAGCTCTACATTTAGCATAACTAAGAAAGGATTGAAAAGGACCACGTACATTTGTATAATTTCCTTTCAACAAAACTGATTGAACTTGCATAGTGAAGTCAATGAATTTCTAATGCCCTCAGCTATGGTGACTCCAGTGAGTCCAGTCAGCAACTTAATAAAAAGTTACAAGTGTACTCCCAGTCTCATTTACTTTCCCTTTTGTAAAGTACCAGCAAGTTGCCTACTGGAAGAATTAACTGCCGGGTGCAATACATATTGCTCATTGAAGGGCCAGCAAAATTTCAGATAACATCTGCCTGATATTAATGACAGGCACAATTCAAATACAGGATCAAAAATGGGGTAATCATTGCATTACACGTAAATAAGAGCTGGTGAGGGGAAAATTCATAACAGAATGGATTATTTTTTTCAACTCAATGGTCCTGAATCTAAGAAGCTACTTTTTTTTATTCATTTATTTAAGGGATGTGGGCGTCGACAACTAAGCCAGCATTTCTTGCCCATCCCTAATTGTTGAGCCTTTTCTGTTTGTTGGTAATTATAGTAATAGATAACAGCCCTGGAACTCTTTCCCTAACTTTTGTAGCTTTGATGCACCCTTAAAATCCATATTTTGAAGGTGCTTCCTTCTAGCATTCCTGGATACGTAGGTTTAGTTATCTTCAACATGGGATTTTTAAGTACATTCAAGACACAATGCAGCCGTCTCACCTTTGGGAAGTCTATTTGTAGGGCTGTGGGGAAACAGCTCAGGAGTTCCACAGGTTGGGCAAATGTTTCAAAGCTATCAATATGCGTGGTGATCCAAATAGGTTTTTTGTAAGACTCTATGGTTTCAAAACACTATTTGATATGTAGGCTTAATTAAGTTGTAAACATCCCTTCTAAGTAAGTGCAAGTGTTTCATGTTTTGTTCGGTACATATCTCAAATCGAATCAAACAACTTCAGACACAATAGCATCTTCCAGTTAAAATACAGTTAAAAGGTGAAGAGATTAATTAACTATAATGGAATTTCCTATAAAGCAATTCTGAATCAAAGTCATGCTTAATATCATGACTTTGCAAGATCATCTGTGTTGCCTCTGTTTTTCCACCAGAGACCAGTCCGCTCATGCAGAGCAGCCAATAGCTGAACATCCTAAATCAAAAAAAGACTTTATATCGTCCACAGGATGGGATCTCCATCGATCTGCATCAAGGGATAGAAAACCTAGTTAAAGCTTCATGAAGTTTCCAGAGCAAGAACTTCCAAATAGGATTTCTTGTGCGACTTTTTCCCCCCAGTAACATTTAAGATTTAAAGAACTTCTCAATAGTTTAATTTCAGATTACCATTGGTATTAAAAGGAATGATTTCCACATAGGCAAGTTCTTTGTCGACCTCTCTGGGCTTCTTCCTTTTCAGAGAATACATTGATGAAATGCACTGACCACATTTCCCTTACATTCTCCAATTCTAAGTCTGGTTTAATTACTGAAATACAAGAGGGTGATGCATATTTCATGGACTGCAGGAGGGGGTATATCATGTCATGATTTAAGGACATGTCTAAACCTCACTTGAAAGTATTCACTATAAACTTTGGTAACTGGGTACCTGAAAACAACCCATGACAGTCAGGTTAAAATTTTTCCCAGATCTTAGGCAAAATCCCTGCCTTTGCACCTGTGGCCGTATTTTCATTTGAGCGTTAACTTTGTGCAGGATGACTTCCAAATTAAATTTCAAATCATTGTATTGACTGCGGATGAAGCAACTTACTGACCCTGGAAGTATCTGACCTTAGGTGAACCTTTTCTTTTGATGCACAGAATTTAACACTGCATCTCTTGTACCTGGGCTTAGAAACAACATCAACTGCTGCTGAGGTGTTTACTGCAGAACATCAGCAGAAATGGCATGACATTCAAATCTTAAGGACTCTATTTTTAATCTTTTTTATATGTAGAGCTATATATATCTGTACATTATATATATTTATTTGAAAGTATACCTCAGTGTTCACAGATTTGAGTTTAAGACACAATTAACAAAAAAAAAACAAAAAGCACTTGCAACATAAAGACACAAACACATTCACATTATCTGTAGTTTCAACTCCCCAATGTTAAGGTCCACGGCAGAGGCATGTACCTCAGTAGTGGTCTTGCTTACAGAAGTAAGATGCACTGTTGTGTTATTTATTATATATAATTAGCAGACATCTAGCCAGATACTTGCTGATTTCCCTGGTACCCCAACTCTGGTAGCATCCACATCTTGGTTTCCTTTGGTATTCAATGTGTATAAACAGCTTTGCTTCGAATCAGACGGAGCCTCTGCAGTAAAGCTCCAGCGTTGATCAGAGTGTCGTGTATTGCTCTGCAGTCTCCGGGAGGACACCTAATGGATTGTGAACAGTATTCATTATAAAAGGTTAGAAAAGTCAAGGAAAGAAAACACGGCATTAGACAATGAAACACGTGGGCCATGTTTCATTGGGAAGTTTCTGCATATTTAGGTAAAAGTAGGGCACACTGGATGTGCACTAATTTAATCCAAAGATAACACTTTGCAAAGATTGAATTAACCAGTTGAAAATCTCAGTTGATTCAATAGATCCTTTGTTTTCAAAGAAAGGAGCAGCAGTATGTGAGTTTACTTCCCCTTTACTTTTGCAAGTATGAGGTAGTTGAAGATCCTGTTTGTTTCTTCAAAAAAAAACACTTCAAACGTGGTTATTTGCTTTCTGTTTTTTTCCTTTTCTGAACGGAAGAGCCCTTTCTTCTTTGTTCTTCTGGGCATGCAGAACTCTCGTGAGATGATTTGCCAGAGTTCTCCATCTCAGGCTTTTCCTCCTGGAGGTGAGCTGGAGCTGGGTGGCCTTGAGCCCCTCCCACTTCCCTAGGGAAAGCAGCATACGAGGAGGTGGAAGGTTGAGGATCTGCTTCGTATTTTCCCTGAGGAATAAAGGACTGTGGTGGGACATTTTTGAGAGGACAGTTGGCTACCATGTGCATGATGCTCTGGCAGTAATGGCACTTCTTTGGCTGAGGAGGTAGATTACATTCCTTAGCATGGTGATCAAGGCCTCCACAGTTGTAACATCTGCAGAAAAACAAAATGAGAGTCATAACAATAGCTGCAGCAACACTTAGAGGTAGCTGAATATAAAATCAGTGGTCCTCTGCCTGTTGCAATACTGAATATTGAGGAATTCACAAGGGCTTTTAATGCTGTAATCATGACAACATAGGAAAAGATATCAATGGACAGTACTGCTCATGAATGTATTCACTGTAATCCAAATATTATCGCTGGAAATATCTGTGAGAGCAACTATGGGGAAAAAAAGAATCACTGCAAGCTTAGATAGCCTTCCTCGCTGTCCGCTCTACCCCCAATCCTGGCTTCATTGCAAATTTTCTACATTATCATCGAAAGCGTTGATCCAGATGATGGACCCAGGACCGATTCCTGCAGCACACCATTAGCCACAGACCTCCAGCCCAACAACCAGCTACGACCAATCTCTGTCTTCCCCCACTAAACCAATACTGAATCCAAGTGACTTAACCTTCTGGACCAGTGTCCCATGAATCACACGGTCAAAGTCCAGGTAGATGAAATCCATTGCAGCCACGTCTCACTAATGACCACAACATCATAATTCCAAGTGATTATCCATGCTCTGAGTTTACCTGCCTTACCTACACTTGAAATATACAATCAGTGGCCACTTTATTCGGCACCTCCTGTACCTACTGAGTGGCAACTGACTGTAATGTTCGTGGTCTTCTGCTGCTGTAGCCCATCCACTTCAGGGTTCAATGTGATGTGCATTCAGAGATGCTCTTCTGCACACCAGTGCTGTAACGCCTGGTTATCTGACTTACTGTTGTTTTCCTGTCACCTTGAACAAGTCTTCCCATTCTCCTCTGACCTCTCTCATTAACAAGGTGCTTTTGCCCCCAGAACTGCTGCTCATTTATCGTTACTTTTTTTTTCCTCACACCATCCTCTGTAAACTCTAGAGACTGTTGTGCATGAAAATCCCAGGAGTTCAGCAGTTTCTGAGACACTCAAACCACCCTGTCTGGCACCCACAATCATTCCATGGTCAAAGTCACTTAGATCACATTTCTCCCCCATTCTGATGTTTGGTTTGAACAATGACTGAACCTCTTGACCATTAGATGCTTTTATGCATTGTGATGCTGCCACATAATTAGCTAATTAGATATTTGCATTAACAAGCAGGTGTACAGGTTTTCCTAATAAAGTGGTCAGTGACTGTATGTTCTGGAACACCAGAATACATTTAAAAGGAGCATGGAGAGGTTACTCGACCTCTCAGGCCTGTCCTGGTATTCAATATGATCATGGCTGATCTGCCCCAGGTCTCATGGCATTTTCTGTTCCATTATCGCATGGTCCTCAATTCCCTGACCAATGAAAAATGTATCTTCTTCCACTTTCAATACCTCAAGCTATCCAACCTTCAACTCACTTGAGGTGGAAAACAGCACATAATAAGCATCCTCCTCACTCATGGCTGGCCCAGAGCTGCAGCCTCATAGCTTCAGAGACGTGGGTTCGGTCCTGACTTTGGCTGCTGTTAGCATGGTGTTTGCACAATGAGGTGATGGTCTCGTATGCATGCCTTTATTCCTTCTACCAAAGTGCATAACCAAAGCTTTCCATATACAGGCTGACCACCAATTAACTTGAATGAAATTACAAGGTGTGGTTTACTGGGTGGCCACCAGATGGCACCAAGTGTGGCGAGACTCTTTCTGACAAAAGCACGCTATTTTTTACTATTTACATTGCACTTGGTGGTAGTCCCAATTATTTTGTGCTTGTTTTTGCTTATTTTATGTAAATTTATCTCAGAAGCCATAGCTAGGGTTAAGTGCAAGTACCAGTGGTGGTGCCAAACACAAATGTCAGACCATATCAATCCAAGAAAAGGTAGAAATGTTGAAAAAACTGGACCATGGTGTTTCTGTGCATAAGCTGTGTGACTTATATGGCACTGGTTCATTAACTGTGTATGATATAAAGCATCAAAGAGAAAACATTTTGCAATTCTATGCAAACAGTGATTCGCTAAAGCAAATGTGCATTAGAAATAGTATGAAAATTTGTAAGAACACTGGGGGTGATCAAGTGATGATTGAATAGTTTTGCCAGCATCGGAGTGATAGAGTTCAATTGTCAGGCAGTATGATAATGGACTGGCCAGCTCGTGGTGTTGTGGCATCAGCACTGGACATCAAGGCAGATGGTCCTGAGTTCAAACCCAGCTGGGTCCCAACCTGGGCAGCAGCGGTATCTGTGTGGAAGAAAGTCCTGGCAATCTACTTCCATATCTTGCCATGAAAACCCTATGGTCACCCATGAGGTCACAAGGAGTTGGACTAGACCAAACGACAAATGATAATGAACCAAGCTAAGTTGTTCCATGATGGCTTCAAAGCTTTAAGAAGCATAAAGTGTGTACAGAAAAATGGTCTGCAAACCATGGAGGAACTACCGAGTACATTACGTGGACAAATTTGAGAAACTCATAGCTGATAAAAATCTCAGTCCTAAGCTGGGTGTATAATGCAGTTTCATCTAGGAATGCACACCTAGGAAAACAAAGAAGATCCCACAGGATTCAAACAATCTAAGGACAGCGTTACCATTTTATGGTGCTCCAATGCAGCAGGTACTCACAGATGTAAACCACTGGTGATTAGAATAAGTATATGCCCTAGGACCTTGAAAGATGTTAAAATTTACCCAGTAACATATTGTGCAAATAAAAAATGTCTAGGTTACCATCGATGGAGAAAAATATTTTGAGCCCAAGGCCAGCACATATTGCACATCTGTAGGGCTGCCCAAAGGTTGCAAAGTCCTTCTCACTTTGGATAACTGTTCAGCTCACCCCAAAGCTCAACTCCTGTGTAACAATAATGTTTTGACAGTGAATTTATCACCAAACTGTACAGCGTTTATCCAACCCCAAGACCAAGGAATACAGTGCTCTCTAAAGGTCAAGTATCACTCACTTTTTGTGAAACGTCTGTTAAATGAGGTGAATGCTGGAAACTCTGTACAGACATTTATTAAAGAATTATAACATGAAGGATGTTCTTTGGTTCATTGCTCGAGGGTGGGAAAAGGTAGAACCCTCAGCACCAGAGAACGGCTGGCATAAATTGTGGCCTGCCTTGATTCCATCTGCCAATTCTTTGCCCATTCTCGCAATTTGTCCAAGTCCTTCTTAAACTCTCCACTTCCTCAAAGCCACCTGCCTCTCCAACAATCTTTATATCATCCGCAACTATGGCCACAAAGCCATCAATTCCATTATCCAAATCATTGACATATAATGTAAAAATCTCCTTTCAGTAAGATGGAGGCACACTCATATGCATCAGCCTTTCAGGGGCAACCAAAGCTAATCTTGTCCTTTCTAAAACTCTTATTTCTGATTGCGTGGCATTACAGGACATTAAGAACTCCAAGTAGTGTCGGTCTACCCCATCAGCCAGCTGCTCACTTGTGGAGGAGTGGAACTTGGTGTGAACTGTGTTGCCCCCTGCTACAGAAGGGTGTTGAGTTAATGTGTCAACACAGTATGCACTCCAACTGTGAGTGATGTTCTTGGACGTTTTCTTTGTGATCTCAAGACCCTGTTGGACACTGGTAATGTAAAACACTGCAGGTCCGGTTCACTGGTTTATTGGTGAGACTGACAGTGGGGGCGCTGCGTGGACTAGGCTGTAGCGAGGACCAGGCCTCATGTCTTGTGTTGCAGCCATCCAGGGTGGGAAACGCCGGAGCTGGTGTGGCGCAAAGTACATCCTGGATTGGGCGTTGGCCCCTCCCATTGGTGCAGCTCTCCAGTGTTCGCTCGATGGAAAAACAAGGTGGATTGTGTGCATGCATACGTACATTTGTCTGCGGGCTGCTTTTTCTTGCTGACAACACCCATGCACCATCAATTTACAGGACAGTCACTGAGGAACTTGGGCTACATTTTTTTTGTGTGTGACTGCATGCTTACTGCTACCATATATGTGCTCTATGTGCCTTGTGCTGTGTAAGACTGTTGGTACTGTGTCTAGTACCTTGGCCCTGGAGGAATGCTGTTTTGTTTGACTGTATTCATGGATATCAATAGGTTGAATAGGGTGAATAGGTACATTTAATATCAGAGAAATGTATACAATATACTTCCTGAAATTCTTTTTCATGTAAACTTGAATGACAATTAAACTTGGACTTGAAAAGAAATGATCCCAACACCAACCCCTGCGGAACACCACCAGTCACAGGCAGCCAAACGGTAAAAGCCCCCTTTATTCCCACTCCTTGCCTCCTGCCAATCAGACAAACTTCTATCCATGCTAATATTTTTCCTGCAATATCACAGACTCTTGTTTAGCAGCATCATGTGTGGCACCTTGTCAAAGGCCTTCTGAAAACCCAAATAAACAACATCCACTGATGTTCTTTTGTCTATCCTGCCTGTTATTTCCTCAAAGAATTCCGACAGATTTCCTTTAAGGAAATTCTCCTGACTTTGGCCTACTTTATCATGTGCCTCCAAGTACCCCAAAACCACATCCTTAATAATGGACTCCAACATCTTCCCTACCACTGAAATCAGGCTCACTGACTATAATTTCCCTTCTTCAGCCTCCATCCCTTCTTAAAGTGTGGAATGACATTTGCAATTTTTCCTTAGTAATAACAATTACACTCTCTCATCTGGCCCCTGACACTCTCGAATTTCCGACACACTGCTATTGTCTTCCACAGTGAATACTGATGCAAAATACTTGTTAACTTTGTCCATCATTTCTTTGTCCCCAAATACCACCTCTCCAGCATCATTTTCTAGTGGACTGATATCCACTATTGTCTCTCTTTTACTCTTTATATATCTGAAGACGTTTTTTGTAGTCTCTTATTTTACAGGCTGGTTTTCCTTCATCTTTCATCATTTCTCTCGAATAGCTTTTTTACTTGCCTTCTGGTGGTTTTTAAAAACTTTCCAATCCTCTAACTACCCAATAATTTTTGCTATATTTTATGCCCTCTCTTTTGCTTTTGCACTGTCCTTGACTTCCCTCGTCAGCCATGGTCGCCTCATCCTCCCTTTGGAATACTTCTTCATCTTTGGAATGTATCTATCCTGTGCCTTCCGAAATGCCCCCCAAAAACTCCAGACATTGCTATTCTTTGATTTGATTTCATTTTTTTTACCAAAAAAGCCACCCCACCCCCACCATCTGCTTGTATATCATCAACTGGCCTCTCCTCAACTCCGGCACTCTGGTTCCCATCCTCCTGCCAAATTAGTTCAAACCATTCCCCTACGGCTCCAGCAAGCGTGTCCACAAGGACGTTGGTCCCCCCTCAGGTTCAGGTGCAGCCCGCCCTTTTTGTACAAGTCACACCGTCCCCAGAAGAGGTCCCAATGATCGGGAAATCTGAAACCCTAACCTGCTCTCTGCACCGACTTCGCAGACACACATTCATCTGCTGTATTATCCTATTCTTGCCCTCGGTGGCACGTGGCACAAGCAGCATTCCGGAGAAATCCTGGAGATCCTGCTCTTCAGCCTTCTGTCATGCTCCCTCTATTCTCTCTTCAGGACCAATTTCGTCCCACAACCCAAATATGTACTAGTTAGCAGGCTGATTGTCCATTGTAAATTGTCGCGTGATTAGGTTAGGGTTAACTCAAGGTTGTGGAGGTTGCTGGACAAAGTGGCTCAAAGGACCATTTGCCAGAATGTATCTCTAAATATGTAAAAACTTAAAAAGTAAATGACTGAAATCCAGCAGACACACCCAAAAGGTGTGCACGTATTAGATAAAGCTGATAATGTGCAGTGGGTTAGAACACGGGCGGCTAATGGAAATGAGGAGAGCTATCGGAACTTTGAGGAAGAGGTTGAGGCAGTGACTCGGAGTAGGTGAGATAATGTCAGTTGATCAAAGACTGACGAGCCCACCATGCAGAGTGAAAATACGGTTCTATGGGGAATACTCAGGGCTGGGGTGTCCAAAACTCAAGGAAGGGCTGTGTTCAGACCACCCGGAGGTTTCAGATTGGGGAAAGCAGTAGGACTGACTTACCTTGCAGTAGTATCCTGGGCCAGGGAGACAGACCAAAGGAAGGGGAAGGAAGTCATAAAGTGGCTGTCTGGATACAAGGACACAGAAGACCTGTTTGGTACCCTGGTTTCAGGCACGTTGCCAGAACAGACATAGAGGGTAAAGGAGATGGTCTGCTTCAGCTTTGGCCTCTCAGGCTATGCTCAGAGGCGTGTAGCAAGAAGGAAAGAAGATGAGAGAGTCACACCTCAAGGCAGGCAGAAATCATAGCAGAATCTTCTCTACCCACACTGACCACTGACCGGATAACAGAACTAGTAAAGGCAGCATGCAGGTCAGACAAACAACTATCGGCAGCAGCCTTTGCTAGTACTGGTCACCCACAAATCTACACAAGAGCTTTAACAGGGGCCAGCAACGCAATAGGAGGAGGATAATAAGGATAATAAGGCACAGGAGCTTCAGCGTCCAGCACTGACCTACCCTTGTTTGTGTCAAGATATTACAAGTCTGTGTGTGTGTGGTGGGGGGGGGGGGACAATGAAGGCAGATAAAAGGTGAACCTCAGGTATCTGGGTTTGTAGGAGTGTGCTTCTCAATGGATTTCTGGATATGCCCCAACAATGAGGGCACAGTCCTGGGGTGGATGCGCTTAGTAAGGCTGGGGCTGTCGTAGACTCAGAGAAGCAAAATATTCCACGGGGGCAGGATCAGCAAACAAGTACATTCACAGAGTCAACAACATGGCCATAGCTTCAATCAGCAGCGACTGCAGCTAGGATGGTGTATATACTGTAGATTATGTCAAGGGATCCCAGATACACAGCATTAACATGAAGGGGATTGTGAACCAGTCAGAAAAGACCAAATAGAGGAACCATACAAACCCATGTATACATACCCCAGACACAATTGGAAGCAAAGGTCTACACTAAAAGATGGCCCTAGACAGACAGGTTATTCTAAATTAGGATACATTGTCCAAAATTGTAAGACAAGTAAGTCATATATAGTTCAGAGACTAGAATGTGAGAAAACTCAGAAAATGTTGGAATTTTGGTTGATTTGGGGATACTGGAATTTTTACTTCTCCAAGAACAATAATTTTCACCATTCTTTGTTCCAAAGCCTTAAAGTCTAAAAGATTATGTAAGGGGGTTGTGAATGTGTTTTAAGATATGTTGTTCAATGCTTACCCTTTGAGAGTAATTGGTGAGTAGTGTTACTCGAATTAGGAATTTGAAATTTGTTCTTGGAGTGAGATTAGAAAACTTGGGGAGTGAATGGGAACATTGTTTTTCTCAGTGATAATGTTCCAAAAGATTAAAGAAACATATTGGGAATTGTCAATGCACTGATTGAATTTTAGTTCTTTTGTTAAGTTTGTTGTAATGTAGGCCAGCCGGTGGTGTAGTGGCATCAGCACTGGACTCCAAGGCGGATGGTTCTGAGTTCGAATCTGGCCCAGTCCCGGCCTGGGCAGCAGCAGTATCTGTGTGGAAGAGAGGCTGGCAATCTATTTCCATATCTTGCCATAAGGACTAAACTTCCTTAGATATACTATCGCCATGGGTCAACACCAACAAGAACTCACAGAGCGTGTCTCATAAAATGCAAATGAGTAGCCAGGATTCAAGTCACGTACGGTCTCCGAGAATGCAAATATAGTCCACATGTGTCTGGCCAAGAGTTCAGCTAAGATCAGAGACTGAATCAGAATCAGGTTTAATATCACTGACATATGCCTTGAAATGTGTTGTTTTACAGCAGCGGTACACTGCAATACATAATAATAAAACTAGAATTTACAATTCGAAGTATATAGAAACGGCAACTCATTGCTGACCATAGCGGACAGCGTGAGAAGGCAGTCCAAGTGAATCAGCCTACTCGCAGTCTCATTACAGAGAATTATTGGAAAAACAGAGGGGAAGGGATCCGAGTTATGGCATAGAAACCGAATTCCACAACCTTGGGAGCCAGGCAGACAAGCCGAGAGAGGAGAACTGAGCACAGAATGTCAGAAGGCTGTCCATTCAGCCTGGATGGGGGTGAGCACAAAATGAGCTAGGTCCTTTTAGTGACGGGGCCAGCTCATAAAAAGACATGCCAGGAGGGCTGTGGGGTAAGTTCCCTACAGCCAATTGAACATAGACTGCCTCAAACCCTTTTGTACACGATCAAAGCAACCTGCCAAGAGCCTTGTGATTGCTGTGCAAGCAAACAGTACTATCTACAGAGTACAGGCTGCACGCCCGCAGCAGAGGCTGGCTGCCAAAAAAAGAGTTTGCAGAGTCAAGTGACCATGAAGTGATATTCTTGTATGAACCAGCCGAATGTAAGTCAATGACGGGATGGGGTGTTATGTTAATTGGCACCTATAGACCCCAGGCAATAATGGGGTAAGTTATTTTGCACCCATCTCCCAGGGATCAAGGAGGCCTACCAGATCAGACTAAATCTTATCACTTCTGAAACATGGTCAATAGGTTATTGGCATGGGATATTTACGTATTCAGGGAGTCAGCACTCACAACACTTCAGTTAGTCCTGACGAAGGGTCTCGGCCTGAAACGTCGACTGCGCTTCTTCCTATAGATGCTGCCTGGCCTGCTGTGTTCACCAGCAACTTTGATGTATGTTGCTTGAATTTCCAGCATCTGCAGAATTCCTGTTGTTTACTCACAACACTATAACGTCCTCAGAAGCTTTTATAACATCTGTATGAATTAGTGTGTCCCATTGAAGGTGTTTCAATCCCCGGAGGTTTCTTATCAATTACAACATGCTTTCACTGTAAATATATACTTCAAAGCAACCATTCGTCAGGCACAAAATATTGAAGTATGCAAAAGCCTTGTAGCCCCCAGTTGCTGCAGAAACAGCAATATCTGTCTCTCCCTTGTCAGTGAGAGAGCGAGCCTGCGGGAAGTCAAAAATGTTGGAGCGAAGAGTTAGCTTTTCATGTGCTAAAGACCACGGTCTCTCTTTGGGGGCTTTGCTGTTGCTGCCGCTTCTGTGTGACAGGATGCAGGGGGCTTCGGGGCTCTTATGTCATTTTTCAGTAATCTACTGTTTGGGCTTTCTTTTCTTGTTTCAAGGATGTCTGTGAAGAGTAAGAATTTCAGCTCGTATATTGCATACGTTCTCTGATATTAAATGGAGCCACTGAACTATTGCATTGAATCACCTGTTACAATTGTCCTCAAGAGGATAAATCTTGATGACCTTTGAATTTGGATGTCTCTACCAAGGGGGGTTTTCAAGAGGATGTCTATTGTGATGAATAAAGGCTTTCATATCCACCCTCTTCAGTTTCTCCAATGACTTAGTCAAAGTCATAACATCCCTATCTCTCTTCTTGATTGAATATTGGAATAGCATTAGCTACATGCTAGTCTTCTAGGACCTTGCCTGTGGTTAGAGATGACACAATATCAAAGCCTCAGCAAACTCATCTCTTGCCCTTTTCAATTACCTTGGGTACCCCCGAGGATTTACCCATCTTAATTTTCTTTTAAGATACTCATTACTACCTCTGCTACCTCTTTATCTCGAAATGCTCTCGGAAATTAGCAAGCTCCACAAGCTCCATACTAATGTCTACACACTCCACATCTTTCTTCCTGGTAAACGCTAATGAAAGGTATTAATTTGGGACCTCGCCCACATCCGCAGTCTCCAAGGACATGTTCCTTCTTTATCCATGAGTGGTCCTACCAGCTCCCTAGTTATCCTCTTGCTTTTGATGTATGTGTAGAATGCCTTGCGACTCTCTTTAATCCTACTTCAACGTCAAAGTAAATTTATTTCCAAAGTACTCTATGTCACATATATCAATTCATATACTGATCACCTTATTCAGATTGAGATTCATTTTCATGCTGGCATTTACAGTAAAATAAAGAAATATAAAAGAATTTATGAAAAACATACATAAACAAAGATTGACAAAAATGTGGAAAAAAGACAAATCATGTAAATAATAACAACAAAGCAAGTAAATACAGTTGAGAACATTTATACTACTGAGAACATGTGATGCAGCGTCCTTGAAAGTGATTCTATAGGTTGTGGATTCAGTTCAGCATGGAGGTGAGAAGTTATCCACACTGGTTCAGAAGCCTGATGGTTGAAGGGTAATAACTGCGGCTGAACCTGGTGGTGTGGGACTTAAGGCCCCCCACCCCCGTACCTCCTGCCTGTTGGTTGAAGGGTAATAACTGTGGCTGAACCTGGTGGTGTGGGACTTAAGGCCCCCCCCTGCCCCCCCGTACCTCCTGCCTGATGGTTGAAGGGTAATACCTGTGGCTGAACCTGGTGGCGTGGGACTTAAGGCCCCACCCTGCCCCCCCCCATACCTCCTGCCTGATGGTTGAAGAGTAATAACTGTGGCTGAACCTGGTGGCGTGGGACTTAAGGCCCCACCCTGCCCCCCCCCCATACCTCCTGCCTGATGGTTGAAGAGTAATAACTGTGGCTGAACCTGGTGGTGTGGGACTTAAGGCCCTACCCTGCCCCCCCCGTACCTCCTGCCTGATGGTTGAAGAGTAATAACTGTGGCTGAACCTGGTGGTGTGGGACTTAAGGCCCTACCCTGCCCCCCCCGTACCTCCTGCCTGATGGTGGCAGCACAAAGAGAGCATGGCCTGGATGATGGCAGTCCTTAACGATGGACGCTGCTTTCTTGTGGCAGCTTTGTTTGCTAAGGACTTTTCATGGACCCTCCTGGCTTTCCGAATTTCCTTCTTGAGTTCTTTACTGGCTTCTTAACATCCTCAAAGGCTCGGATTGATCAAAGCTTACATACATTTCCTTTTACTTTTTGATACAATTCACTACTTTTCTCAACACCCAAGGTTTCCTTACCCTACCATCCTTGTCCTTCCTTCTGACTGGAACGTAACCATCCAGTACACTGTGCAAGTAAAATGTGGACTTGCCCAAAAACAACTCTTCCTAATTAACTCTCCATAGTTCATATCTGATACTCTTGCCAGAAGGTCCCAGTCTATATTAGGGAAGTGGAAGTTACCCACTACAACATAACCTTCTCTAATCTTCCTGTATATCTATCCACCAGTGTCCAGGTGGCTACTGAGGGGTGGTCTGTATATAATCCAATCAGACTGATTACAACTTTCTTGAATTCTATCCATATAGACATGATAGGCGAGCATTACATATGTCCCCTCTGGGTCGCTCTCCCTGATTAATAACACAACGCCACACTCCCCCACAACATTTTTAAGCCTACTCTATCATTCCTAAAGCATTCAAACCCTAGAACATCAAGCATCCTTTCCAGTTCCCCTCTCAAACAAGTATCTGTAATATCAAAGTTACTGACTTATGATGGCGAATGTGCCAGAAGCTCTCTATGACCCTATCTACCTGAGACACCAATTCTAAGGAACTATGGATTGCATTCCCAGATCCCCCTGTTCTACTGCGCTCCTCAATGCCCTACGGTTCAATATGTAAGTCCGACCCTCGTTTGCCCTCCCAAAGGAGCAACACTTCACACTTGTCTGCATTAAATTCCATCTGCCACTTTCCAGTCCATTTTTCCAGCTGTTCTATATCCGTCCTTCTTTGCCAACCCAATCTTGGTGTCATCCACAAATTTACTGATCTAGTTTACCACATTACCGTCCAGAGCGTTGATATAGAAGAGAATCAACCACTGACCCAGTGCCGATTCCTGCCTCTAAGTTACAGGCCCCCAAGGTCAAGTTCAACTGTACACAGGCATACAGCTAATCGAAACAATGCTCTCCGGCACCAAGGCACAAAACACAATACATATGTCACATTTGGCATATATAAAAAACATTACCACAGTAAGGTATTCTGTAGATACTAGTTGGGGAGATGAAGTGAGAATCTGGGAGGTGAAAGGTCAAAAAGGTAAAGGGCTGGAGAAGAAGGAATCTGATAGAAGGGAGAGTGGATGATGGGAGAAAGGGAAGGAGGAGGGGCAGCAGGGGAAGGTGAGAAGAAGAGGTAAGAGGTCAGAGTGGGGAACTGAAGAAGAGAGAAGGAGGGGAGAAAATTAGCAAAAGTCGGAGAAGTCAGGTTGTAGCCTACCTAGATGGAATATAAGGTGTTGCTACTCCAATCTGAGAGTGGCTTCATGGTGGCAGAAAGGGAGGCCAAGGACCAACATGTCCGAATGGGAATGGGGATGGGATTTAAAATGGTTGGCCACCATAAAATCCTGCTTCTTGTGGATGGAACAGAGGTCCTCAACAAAGAAGTCTCCCAGTCTAAGTTGGGTCTCACCAATGTAGGGGAGGCTGCATCGGGAGCACCAGATATAGTGGGCAACTCCAACAGAGTCGCAGGTGAAGTGTTGTCCCACCTGGAAGGGCTATTTTAGATGAGGTCTTCTGTGATGAGGGGGGATAAGTAGGAGACATTGCACTTAAAAGATCCTCTAGGGAACGGCTCCCCAACCATTTTTATGCCATGGACCACTGCCATTAACCGAGGGGATTTGTGAACCCAAGTTGGAAAGCCCTATTCTATGGGTAGTGATCGCAATAGTATAGAATCCCAAATGCAGCCTGCAGGTAACACCATGTCTTCAATTTAAATAAGGGCAATTATAAAGGTTGGAGGGAGGAGTTGTCCAGGGCTGGTAGATCAGTAGATGAACAGTGGCAGGTACTCAGATAGCTGGCCTTTAATGTTCAGCAAGAGTTTACCCTGTTTATTCAAAACAAAGAGAAAGGCAGCGATGGGGTGGAGGGAGGGGGGATCAACAGGCCAGATATTATTAGCAAGATGCTTAAGTCATTAAACAATAGCTAATCATTTAGGAAAGCTGTACATACCTTAAACCTAGTCAATGTTCTTTTATGAAAGGTAAACCACTAGGCTAATTCTTGGGGTGAGAAGGCTGTCTAAATGAGAGACACTAAACAGTTTGTGCCCATATTCCTTGGAATTTGGAAGAATGAGGAGTGAGCTAATTCAAACATGTGAGATCCGAAGGAGGTTAAAAAGAGTAGGCATTGGGATGTTTACACGAGCGAAAAATTATCAAACAAGATGACACAACTACAAGATGAGAGGCCAGTCATTTAAAACTGCAGTACATAGAAATTTCTCCTTTCCTGACCTCAATCACTCCGCCCACAGCTTTTGAATTTTGCCATCTATCAGAGTTTGCAGCTGATCACTGCATCAGGAAGTTATTGAAATCCTCTGATCCAAAAGATCAGACCTTATCTTCTTTTCCATTAGCCCTCACCAGCAGGTTGACCTGCAAAGGGCATTTTCTGCTGTTGCTAACTTCCATAAAGTGCAGACAGTCCTGGGAGAGACCTTGTCGACAGCTTCTGACGGGAATATTTGCATCCCCATTGAACCCGAACCTTTTCTGCAGGTGATGTGATCCGTGCCGCCTTCTCACTGCTGCCATCAAGAAGGAGGTAGAGGATGTAGGAGCCTTTGGTCCCACACCAGCCAGGTTCAGGTACAGTTATTCCCTTTCAACCATCAAGCTCCTGAACCAGTACAGATGAGCTCACTCACCTCATCTCTGAACTGATTCCACAACCTGTGAGTTCACTTTCAACACTCTACAATTCATGTTCTCAATATTATTTACTTACTTAATCATTTTTTTATTTGCACAGTTGGTCTTCTTTTGCACATTGTTTGACAGTCTTTCTGTGTTTAGTTTTTCACTGATTCTATTGTTATAGAGTCACAGAAAAGTACAACACAGACAGGCCCCCTGGCCTATCTAGTCTGTGCCGAACCATTTAAGTTGCCTACTCCCATCAATCTGCACCTGGTCCATAGCTCTCCATATCCCTACCATTCAGGTACCTATCCAAACTTTACTTAAACGTCGTAATCAAGCTCACACGTACCAGTTGTGCTGGCAGCTCGTTCCACACTCTCGTGGCCCTCTGAGTGAAGAAGATTCCCCTCATGCTCTCCTTAAACTTTTCATCTTTCACCTTTCACACATAACCCCTAGCTATAGTCCCACCCAACCTCAGTGAAGAGAGGCTGCTTGCATTTACCCTATCTATACCCCTTATTATGTTTCTTTGTTGTATTTTGAATGCCTGCAAGAAAATGAATCTCAAGGTAGTGAATGATGACATATTTTGATAATACATTTACTTTTAGCTTGGATAGAGCTGCAAACTCTTTTTAACCTCAGGAATGTTTGAAGCAGACATGGAAAGGAAACACCATTTACCAGTAGCTGGGAGAGTGTTGGTGGAATTGTGCACATGCCTATAAGGTTGGCTGATGAATGTTCAGCTGCATGTCTAAATGCTGGCAGTTATGAGAAATTTGTTGAGAAAAGTGCTCTTTAGTAATGTAGACCGTTTCTGAAACAGCGAACATCATGATGTTACATGAAGGAGTATGATATCACTGTCACGTTTTGCAATTTTAAAAGTTCTTGAATCACATAATGTACCCTCAACCTTCAGGCTCTTAAGTCAAAGACGATAACTTCATTTGCCCCATCGTTGAAATGTTCCCACAGCCTATGGACTCACTTTCAAGCACTCTTCATCTCATGTCCTTGATATATATTACTTATTTATTGAAATCAAAATCAGGCTTAATATCACTGGCATATATTGTGGAATTAGTTAACTTTGTGGCAGCAATACAATGCAATACATGATTTAGAAAAATAACTGAATTACACTAAGTATATATGCATATTAAATAGTGAAGTTAAACTAAGTAGTGCAAAAAAAAAGGAATACGTTTTTAAAAAGTAGTGAGGTAGTGTTCATGGGTTCAATGTCCATTTAGGAGTCGGATGGCAAGGGGAAGAACTGTCCCTGAATTGCAAGTGTGTGCCTTCAGGCTTCTGTACCTCTTTCCTGGCAGCAACAATGAGAAGAGGGCATGTCCTGGGTGATGGAGGTCCTTAATGATGGGCACTGCCATTCTGAGGCACCGCTCCTTGAAGATGTCTTGGACACTACAGAGGCTAGTACCTATGATGGAGCTGATTAATTTTACAACTTCCTGCAACTTACTCCGATCCTGTACAGTTGCCCCTCCCCGACCATACCAGACAGTGATGCAGCCAGTCAGAGTGCTCAGAACGCTCTCCATGGTACATCTACAGAAGTTCTGAGTGTTTCAGGTGACAAACCAAATCTCCTCAGTCTCCTAATGAAATATAGCCATTGTCTTGCCTTCTTTATAGCTGCAACCAGGTTTCTTTTTGTATTTGCAGTTTGTTCTCTTTTGCACACTGTGGCGTGGTCTTTCGTTCATCCTGTTATTGTTATTATTCTATTACGGATTTATTGAGTATGTCTGTAAGAAAGTGGATCTCAGGGTTGTATATGGTGACATACACGCACCTTGATAATAAATTTACTTTGAACTTTAGATGTAGTGGCAGAGGAACAGAGCAGAGAATTTTCTACGCCAACATGTTTTCTTTTTGTACCCATCACTAATCCATTATTATTTTAAAATAGCAATTAAATCAAATGTTTAAGAAATATTCATTTAGTCATGATCCATTTTTAATCATTTTACAGTGATGCTATGGTGCGAAAAATGAAAATGTAATACTCTGTTACGTTGTAATGTTGCAAAATTAACTATGAACAGCAAAAATAATAAATGTATTTTGACGAATTTCAGTTTATTCAACAGTTTGTGTTTTTAACCATAATTTATAATTATATTATGAAAATTGCTTTTAAAATTGCAGCTTTTAAAAGTGGCACATGGCCAAGTGGTTAGGGCGTTCGACTAGTGATCTGAAGGTCGCGAGGTCAAGCCTCAGCTGAGGCAGCGTGTTGTGTCTTTGAGCAAGGCACTTAACCACACATTGCTCCTGCACGTTCATAGCCCAGCGGCAGTGGTTGGTGCAGTATGGACAGGACAGGACAGCGTTGAACTAAGATAAGAAATTGCTCCTGAAGACTATAAAAGTCTGGTGTACAAGTTTGCCTGAGAAAGGGTTTGACAGGTATGTATGCATATAAATAGTTGTTTGTAATCAATTTATGATGTAAATTAATGAAATAAGAGTTGTTTTATTCACTGCATGCTCATGGCTTCTTGCCATTCACCTTCAGGTTTCTGAACAGTCCATGTATCTATGAACACTACCTTGTTATTCCACTTTTATGCACTATTTATTTATTTTGGTAATTTATGCCTTTGTGCCTTTGCACTGTACTGCTGGTATGACATAATCTCACGTAATTCAGGTCAGTGATTGTGTTCAAATTTTATTCTGATTCTGAAGAAATTTGTGTTCCATCACAGTTATGCAACTTTTACAATGTTTGGAACAACTGCAGAAAGCACCAAGCTCTTGAAAAATCATAACAACAGAAAGACAAAAAGTCAACAGCTAACAATTGAGCAGTGGGTGATTCCTGTACTTCTTTGACTAGCAGTGGGTACTTCCTACTGCTTAACACATGCTTAGCCACAGGAGGGCGCCAATTGCAGTACTGAGCTCCAAAGTAGCAGAGCTCAGGTCAAGCCAGAAAGCGGATTGGTCTTACGATCCATCTATTCAGCAAGCACTCATGTTGCTCATTTGGAGCTTTAACAGCATTAGCAGCAAGCAAAAAAAAATGGTAACAGCCTGAGTTTTGCGACTGCAGTACTCTGTTAATAGAAGAACTAAAAGTTCACAGATACTATTAAATTTTCCTTTCAAAAAAGGTGTCTGGTACGAGCACTCACTTCAAATTGCCACTATGATCAGTACTGGTGCCCCCAGGGATGTGTGCTCTCCCCACTGCTCTTCTCCCTTTACACTAATGATCGCACCTCACAGGATCCATCTGTTAAACCCCTGAAGTTTGCAGACGACACAACTGTCATTGGCCTTATCCGAGACGGTGATGAGTCTGCATACAGACGGGTGGTGAAATGGCTGGCCCTCTGGTGTGGTCAGAACAATCTGGAGCTAAATACGCTCAAGACTGTGGATCTGACAGTGGACTTCAGGAGGAGCCCCCCAATACTCCCCCGACTCACTATACTCAACAGTATTGTGTCTGCTGTGGAGACCTTTAGGTTTCTGTGTGTCACAATCTCCCAGGACCTGAAGTGGACACCCAACATGGACAGTCTTATCAAAAAGGCTCAGCAGAGGTTGTATCTCCTACGTCAACTCAGAAAGTACAACCTGCCTCAGGAGCTGCTGATTCAATTCTATTCAGGAATAATCCAGTCTGTTCTCTGATCGTCCATCACTGTCTGGTTTGGATCAGCTACCAAACAAGACAAGACTAGACTCCAAAGAACCGTCAGGGCTGCGGAAAGGATTATTGGCGTGAAGCTGCCCTCGATCCAGGACTTATATACATCTAGAGTCAGGAAGTGAGCAAGCAGCATCACTGTAGACCCATCACACCCTGGACATCACCTGTTCCAACTCCTTCCTTCTGGTAGGCGCTTTAGATCACTGTATGCCAGGAAAAATAGGTACAAGAACAGTTTCTTTCCGTATGCCATCAGTCTTATGAACATTTGAATTTTAGTCTATTATAAACCAAATCCACCTGTACATACACAGGTATACCTCATTGTATATAGTTCACAATTATTTGCACTATTGTTTTGTTTGCTTTTTGATTCCGTACAGCCAGAGCTCAGGGAAACCGGCATCAAATTCCCTGTATGTGTCCCCATACTTGGTGATAATAAAGGATTCTGATTCTGATAGGCATATTAAGTTAACACACCAATAATAAGTAATAATAAAGGAACTCCCTACACCCACTGGCTTTACTGGTGCTGTTACTGTCAGTAAAGTCTAATTCTGGGATGGCAAGGTTATATTGGCCATTTCTATTAGGTGGAATATTTTGTTAGGGAATCATTGGGACAAAATCAGTGTCTGAATTGGGGGTTGAACAGTGTCACAGAACAAAGAAACAGGCCTCGAAGCCCAGTATGTCCATGCAGCCTGCTGTATCCATCTACACTAATTCCATTTGTACATATTACATTCATAGTCTTACATACAGTGGCAACCTAAGTGCTGGTATTGATTAATGGCACTGGCTTCACCTCCAAATATTTACAGAATTACAAAGATGCCCAGTACAGAAACAGATTCCAAGGACCCTAGGGGTACATGGACCTAATACTGCTCAGCTTTCATCCATCCCTATTGACCAACCATTCTATTCCCTTTTCCCTGAAGTGTTTGCCTAGATTCTACTTTGGTACATTTACGGTGTTGCATTTAGATTCTAAACACTCCCTGGGTAAAAAAGTTCGTGCAGCCTTCGCAGGTAGATTTACTAGGCACAGGAGAATCTTACAGTACAAAATTAATGACTGAATGTGGGAAAACCATCCTATCTATGGATATTATATCAAAACTTTTCATGAATTCAACTTCCTTGCATAAGCTCATAAGACCATAAGACATTGGAGCAGAATTAGGCCTTTCGGCCTATCGAGTCTGCTCCGACATTTCATCATGGCCAATCCATTTCCCTCTCAACCCCATTCTCTTGCCTTCGCCTGGTAAACTTTCACACCCTGACTTATCAAAGATCTATCAAACTCCACTTTAAATATACTCAAAGACCTGGCTTATCAATAGGTTTCAATAGGTACATTTAATGTCAGAGAAATGAACACAATATACATCTTGAAATTCTTTTTCTTCACAAACATCCATAAAAACAAAGGAGTCCCCAAAGAATGAATGACAGTTGAACGTTAGAACCCCAAAGCACCCACCCCAACTGCCCCCCCAACACATAAGCAGCAGCAAAGCAACGACCCCCCCCCCACCGGCAAAAAAAAAGCATCGGCACCCACCACCGAGCACCCAAGCGTGCAGCAAAGCATCAGCAAAGACACAGGCTTGTAGTACCCCAAAGACTACTCGTTCACCCGGTATTCGACACACCACAGGCTCTCTCTCTCCCTAATAATGGAAAAAGAGGTGTCCCTGTTTCACAGTGAGAGGGGAGACATAACAAAACAACTTGTTGATTTACGGTATTAAAAGTCTGTTGCGTTGCTCTTTCCGAGCTCTGTGCCCAAAGAACTCGGGGTCCCCGGGTACACAGCCAGCTCGCTGCTTTCGATCTTCCATGTACTCCCACGACACATCACAAGTCTTTGACATGGATGTACTTACTACTGGGCAGTTATGATTTTCGTTAATGGTTTTGCATCAAACTCCTGTTTGCTTTGGTAGTACTAGCCTCAATGATGTAGTACCAGTCTCTGGCCAATAGGTGCTGCTGCACAGCAAGTTTCTGAAGTTTCCATAGTAAACTCAAATTTTGATAATTTCACTATCAGGAATTGGCATTTCCCTAATTAAATATTACAGTATTTTGCTTAGTATTAAACAGCAAGTGTGGGATTACCACACATGCATAGTTAAAACACAGAAGTCGAGGATGTAATTGTTGGGGTTCTTGGAAACAAGACTGCCCTTGCTGTTTTCCAGTGGTGCAAGAGTTTGCTGGGAAACACAAAATACTCTGCAGGTGCTGGTGTCAAAGCATCACTCACAACACGCTGGAGGACCTCAGCAGGTCGGGCAGCATCCGTGGAAACGATCAGTCAACATTTTGGGCCGGAACCCTTCATCAGGACTGAAGAGGGAAGGGGCAGAGGCCCTATAAAGAAGGTGGGGGGAGGGTGGGAAGGAGAAGGCTGGTAGGTTCCAGGTAAAAAACCAGTAAGGGGAAAGATAAAGGGGTGGGGGAGGGGAAGCAGGGAGGTGATAGGCAGGAAAGGTGAAGAAGGAATAAGGGAAAGCACAATGGGTAGTAGAAGGAGGCATGAGGGAGGTGATAGGCAGCTGGTGGAGGGGGGCAGTGTGAAACTGGGATAGGGGAAGGGAAGGGGAGGGAATTACTGGAAGTTGGAGAATTCTATGTTCATACCAAGGGGCTGGAGACTACCTAGACGGTATATGAGGTGTTGCTCCTCCAACCTGAGTTTAGCCTCATCATGGCAGTAGAGGAGGCCACGTATGGACATATCCAAATAGGAATGTGAAGCACAGTTGAAGTGGGTGGCAACCGGGAGATCCTGTCTGTTGTGGCGGACGGAGCGGAGGTGCTCAACGAAGCGGTCCCCCAATCTGCGTCCGGTTTCACTGATGTAGAGGAGGCCACACCGGGAGCACCGGATGCAATAGGTGACCCCAACAGACTCACAAGTGAAGTGTTGCCTCACCTGGAAGGACTGTTTTTCCAGTTCTTTTGAAGGTCCCAGCCCGAAACATCGACTGTACTCTTTTCCATAGATGCTGCCTAGCCTGCTGAGTTTCTCCAGCATTTTGGGTGTGTTGTCTACAATTTTTTCAATGCCTGAAGGAATTATACGAGTTTAGGGAACTGGTTCAGGGGAAATGGGGTTTCCAAGTGTTTGAATAGTATTATTTGTTTTTATTACTGCTGTTGTAGAGCCGTAGAATCATAAAGTCTACAGAATGGAAACGGGCCTTTCAAAACGCCCATCTAAGCTCATCCCAGTGCCTGTATTTGACCCATATCTCTGTAAATATTTCCTATTCTGTACTTATCTAAGTACCTCTGAAAGACTGTTGTTATTAAAAGTTATTGTGACAAGGGTTAAGATAAGCAGTGTTTGATGGCTCTGGGCCCGTACTCACTGAGGTTTAGAAGAACGAGGGGGGAAATTTCAATGAAACCTATTGAATATTGAAAGGCTTGGATAGAGTGGACGTGCAGAGGATTTTTCCTATAGTGGTGGGAGTCTAGGACCTGAGGGCACAGCCTCAGAATAGAGGGACGTCCATTTAGAACAGAGATGAGGAGGAATTTCTCTTGCCAGAGAATGGTGAATCTGTGATGAATCATTGCCACAGACAGCTGTGGTGGCCAAGTCGTTGAGTGTTTTTAAAGCAGAGGTTGAAGGTTCTTGATTAGTCGGGGCATTAAAGGTTTCCAGAAGAAGGCAGGAGATAGGAGTTGAGAGGGATAATAAATCAGAAATGATAAAATGGCACAGCACGCTCAATGGCCAAGTGGTCTAATTCTGTTCCTATGTCTTATGGTTATATTTATCATAATGATCTATGATTCATTATAACTACCTCTTATACGGACAGTAACCAACTTATTTTAAGTTGCTTGTTAGCCTTGTAACATCAAAGCATCCAGGGATTCACCACAAAGTATTGCAGTACACTCACACAAAAAGGTCCTGTAGGAACTCAGCAACACTCACAACACGCTGGAGGAACTCAGCAGGTCGGGCAGCATCCGTGGAAACGATCAGTCAATGTTTCAGGCCGGAACCCTTCATCAGGACTGAAGAGGGAAGGGGCAGAGGCCCTATAAAGAAGGTGGGGGGAGGGTGGGAAGGAGAAGGCTGGTAGGTTCCAGGTGAAAAACCAGTAAGGGGAAAGATAAAGGGGTGGGGGAGGGGAAGCAGGGAGGTGATAGGCAGGAAAGGTGAAGAAGGAATAGGGGAAAACATAGTGGGTAGTAGAAGGAGGCGGAACCATGAGGGAGCTGATAGGCAGCTGGGGCAGGGAGCAGGGTGACATAGGGGTAGGGTAAGGGAGCGGGAGGGAATTACTGGAAGTTGGAGAATTCTATGTTCATACCAAGGGGCTGGAGACTACCTAGACGGTATATGAGGTGTTCTCTTCCAACCTGAGTTTAGCCTCATCATGGCAGTATGAGAGGCCATGTATGAACATATCCGAATGGGAATGTGAAGCAGAGTTGAAGTAGGTGGCAACCAGGAAATCCTGTCTGTTGTGGCGGACGGAGCGGAGGTGCTTGACGAAGCGGTCCCCCAATCTGCGTCAGGCAGCATCTATGGAGGCGAACAGTTAACATTTCAGGCCAAGGTTCTTCATCAGGCCTCCATCCCAGCAAATTGAGAGGGGGAACAGTACTGTCAGGTGACATGTTGGGGAGGGAACGACCAGCAGCAGCCCTGCATGGATGCTGGAGAGACACTTCTGCTTCTCAACAAGAACTAGAGTTTCTATTAGTTTGATTGCACAACAAATGAAAATGATTGTATTATATGCCTTTATATTTTGTTGAACAACTACAGATTTGAAATTTAAAAAACACTCTGGATCAGATCAGGAGATTAAATAAATACAGTTCAGTTCAAGTAGGCAAAGGTATATTAAAAGCATCAGTTCTAGCTGCTTTTATCTGATTTGACAAGCTGGTGATTCTACAACCAGTTTATGACTTTAATTTTCATGTTAATGGATTGTCATATTTATCCTGGATGATTACTCTGGCTGTTTAAAAGTTGCCCAAGGCATCACTTTGTCAGTTGTACATCAGATCACTGTAAATTTTGGTGTAGAGTGTGCCATGGAACTAAAAGCCAACTTAATTTAACACTATCATTCAAAATAAATCACTCCTATTCCCCAGAATAGGAATGTCTGCAGTATATTCGTCTGTCTCTTTCTATACTGACTGTTTGGCTAAATCTTAGAAACATAGAAAACCTACAGCACAATACAGGCCCTGTGCCAAACATGTCCTTACCTTAGAAATTATCTCAGGTTACCAGGGTCCTCTACAGCTGCAACATTACCTCTCGGTTCCTAAACTCAATCCCATGATTGATGAAGGCCAATGCACCATATGCCTTCTTAACCACAGAGTCAACCTGCGTAGCAGCTTTGTGTGTCCTATGGACTCAGTCCCCAAGATCCCTCTGATCCTCCACACGGCCAAGAGTCTTACCATTAATACTATTTTCTGCCATCATATTTGACCTACCAAAATGAACCACCTCACACTTATCTGGATTGAACTCCATCTGCCACTTCTCAGCCCAGTCTTGCATCCTATCAATGTTCCGCTGTAACCTTTGACAGCCCTCCACACTATCCACAACACCCCCAACATTTGTGTCATCAGCAAATTTACTAACCCATCCCTCCACTTCCTCATCCAGGTCATTTATAAAAATCACAAAGAGTAGGGGTCCCAGAACAGATCCCTGAGGCACACAATTGGTCACCAACCTCCATGCAGAAAATGACCCATCTACAACCACTTGCCTTCTGTGGGCAAGCCAGTTCTGAATCCACAAAGCAATGTCCCCTTGGATCCCATGCCTCCTTACTTTCTCAATAAGCCTTGCATGGGGTATCTTATCAAATGCCTTGCTGAAATCCATATACACTACATCTACTGCTCTACCTTCATCAATCTGTTTAGTCACATCCTCAAAAAATTCAATCAGGCTCGTAAGGCACGACCTGCCTTTCACAAAGCCATGCTGACTATTCCTAATCATATCATGCCTCTCCAAATGTTCATAAATCCTGCCTCTCAGGATCGGCTTCATCAACTTACCAACCACTAAAGTAAGACTGACTGGTCTACAATTTCCTGTGCTATCTCTACTCCCTTTCTTGAATAATGGAACAACACCTGCAACCCTTCAGTCC
Source organism: Mobula hypostoma (assembly GCF_963921235.1). Taxonomy (NCBI): domain Eukaryota; kingdom Metazoa; phylum Chordata; class Chondrichthyes; order Myliobatiformes; family Myliobatidae; genus Mobula; species Mobula hypostoma. The sequence continues at coordinate 144,020,376 of NC_086098.1, forward strand.
TCTGGAACCTCCCCCATCCCCATTGATGATGGAAAGATCATCGCCAGAGGCTCAGCAATCTCCTCCCTCGCCTCCCACAGTAGCCTGGGTACATCTCATGGGTCCTGGTGACTTATCCCACTTGATGTTTTCCAAAAGCTCCAGCACATCCTCCTCCTTAATAACTACATGTTCAAGCTTTTCAGTCCTCTGTAAGTCATCCCTACATTTCCAAGATCCTATTCCATAGTGAATACTGAAGCAAAGTATTCATTAACACAACACACATCAAAGTTGCTGGTGAACGCAGCAGGCCAGGCAGCATCTCTCGGAAGAGGTACAGTCGATGTTTCAGGCTGAGACCCTTCGTCTGGACTAACTGAAGGAAGAGTTAGTAAGAGATTTGAAAATGGGAGGGGGAGGGGGAGATCCAAAATGATAGGAGAAGACAGGAGGGGGAGGGATGGAGCCAAGAGCTGGACAGGTGATTGGCAAAGGGGATATGAGAGGATCATGGGACAGGAGGTCCATAAGTACCACTGCTATCTTCTCCAGTTCCATACACACTTTTCCACTGTCACAATTGATTGGTCCTATTCACTCACATCTCATCCTTTTGCTCTTCACATAATTGTAGAATGCCTTGGGGTTTTCCTTAATTCTGTCCACCAAGGCGTTCTCATGGCCCCCTCTGGCTCTCCTGATTTCTTTCTTAAGTTCCTTCCTGCAAGCCTTATAACCATATAACAATTACAGCATGGAAACAGGCCATTTCGGCCCTTCTAGTCCGTGCCGAACTCTTACTCTCACCTAGTCCCACCGACCTGCACTCAGCCCATAACCCTCCATTCCTTTCCTGTCCATATAGCTGTCCAATTTAACTTTAAATGACAACATTAAACCTACCTCAACCACTTCTGCTGGAAGCTCGTTCCACACAGCTACCACTCTCTGAGTAAAGAAGTTCCCCCTCATGTTACCCCTAAACTTTTGCCCTTTAACTCTCAACTCATGTCCTCTTGTTTGAATCTCCTCCACTCTCAATGGAATAAGCCAATCCATGTCAACTCTATCTATCCCCCTCATAATTTTAAATACCTCTATCAAGTCCCCCCTCAACATTCTACGTTCCAAAGAATAAAGACCCAACTTGTTCAACCTTTTTCAGTAACTTAGGTGATGAAACCCAGGTAACATTAATCTTCAAGATCTCTATCATTACCTACCTTTTTAAACTTTCTGTAAGCTCTTCTTTTCTTCTTGACTAGATTTACAACAGCTTCTGTACACCATGTTTCCTGTACCCTACCATCCTTTCCCTGTCTCATTGGAACATACCTATGCAGAACTCCACACAAATGTCTTCTGAACAATTGTCACATCTCTTCCGTACGTTTCCCTGAGAACATCTGTTTCCAATTTATGCTTCCAAGTTCCTGCCTGATAGCATCATATTTCCCCTTACTCCAATTAAACACTTTCCTAATTGTCTGTTCCTTTCCCTCTCCAATGCTATGGTAAAGGAGATAGAATTGTGATCACTATCCCCAAAATGCTCTCCCACTGAGAAACCTGACACCTGACCCCAGGTTCATTTCCCAATACCAGATCAAGTACAGCCTCTCTTCTTGTAGGCTTATCTATATATTGTGTCAAGAAACCTTCCTTAACACACCCAACAAACTCCACCCCATCTAAACCTCTTGCTCTAGGGACATGCCAATCGATATTTGGGAAATTAAAATCTTGCACCACAACAACCCTGTCTCCCTGTCTGCTCTTCTATGTCCCTGTTACTATGCAAAAGCTTGGTGGAACTCCGTTTTGCAGAGCTCTGTGTTGTTCAGCCTTAAGAAATAATGTTTGATTCCTGGGATTTTTTACATTAGGAAATATTAAAATGAATGAATTTTCTGATAGGATCCTGATTCTGACACTGCACCTGCCTTTAATCTTTATCCCTTCCCCTTGCACCTGCCCTCGCTCGACATGTTGGCACTTATCTCTTTCTTTGCTTCTATTGGCAAACATGTTGCATTCCTTTAACTTACTGTATTGCCTATCTCACCCAGCCTGCTCAAAGTATCCCCCGCCTCTGTTTGCTTGCCCTTCTGGCCGCTTGTCAGGCAGGCTGTGTTTCTTGCAGCAGGAGAGAACAGGGTCAGTATTGAGAGGAGGGTTATCCCGGCTCCCACAGCATTTGTAAAAGGTATCTTTTATATACCAGCCCACTTTGGAAAGCTCCACCCAGCTGTCCTGGCAAACAGGAAAGCAGATGTATGAAGTGGTCAAGACTACCTGCCCGCTCTGACACCTCATCTTTTTCTTCCTGATGAAGGTTCTCGGGCTGAAACATCAACTGTACTCCTTTCCATAGATACTGCCTGGCCTGCTGAGTTCTTGTGTGTGTTGCTTGGATTTCCAGCACCTGCAGATTCTCTCTTGCTTGTGATTAGACTACCTGCCCTGTCAGCCATGTGCTTCAAAAGCATTCATGTGCTGACAAAGACTAACTGGCTCTTGCCAGCATAATGTCCATTTAAGTCGAAGAACAATAAAATTAGATGTGATGCATAAGATAAAGATTAATGGTCTCCTGTAACTATAGCAACCATATAATTTCCACCACACCCCTTACTGATTACACGACAATCTTCTCACACACGTCGTCCAGCTTCTACCTACAATTTGCTCCACACATTGACTATCTAAGTCCAGAAGAGAGGTGCATTAAACAAGGAAAGCATGGTGACTTTTACTAGAAGGATTACCTCCCAGTGATGAGGTCAACTGGTACAAAGGGAAGAGTGAGCAGCAGAAGAGCCCGAAAACAAGAAAATATGCATTTCTACATTTACGAATTTCATGATATTTCACAATAACTGGCGGAATTTTTGCATACATCAATATGGCACATGGATAAATGTGGCATATGCATCAGCTGTAAATTAAATTTTACACTTGTTCAGTGAAGATCCAACTTTTGACACAATCTGAGTGACTCATTTATTCTAGGAAAGACATAAAACTTCCGCCATGCACAATTTAGTCAGTATATGTTAAAATTGTACTGGGCATCAAATCTTTTTTAGCAAGTCAGCGGCTACTACCATTTGCTTCTTATCGTCTCCTTGTTGGTGACTAACATTCTTTCAATGATTGTGACTCCGAGATGTCTGAACCTTGTGAAACCTACCTTTGTGACAAGGATTTGCTGATCGTACTCACAGACAATACCATTTTGGTGAGCAGCAATTGAATGCAGAGCCTCTGATCAGCAATATTCACGTACAAGAGACTAGTGTAGCAGCACCGTATGCCTGCCTGCACTGATATTAAACATACGCATTTATTAACTTATTTTAAATGGGGTGCTTCTATCAATGCACAGAGTTCAGTACAAATATGTTGTGCTCATTACAGACTTTGGCAAATTAGGATTTCTACCTTCACCTCTGCAAATATTTTAACTTCAGATTTTGATTTGGATCATATTGGAAGCAAAAATATTACTACAGAATAATGGGGCTTTGAGTAAACAACCTGGTCTTATGAACATGCAAGTTATGAAAGCAAATAGGATGCAAAAATGTTACCACCACAGCAAGGTCACGATTATTTGTTTTTTTTTTAAATTAAATTAACAGACAAAGATCCATAAAATATTAAGGCAGAGGTTCTGTGATCTGTTCTTGGAAAATTAATTGGAAAATTTGAAATCACAGAATCTCCTTCACGGTTTTGGGATCAAAGAAAAATCAATCTCAAAATATTTTTGGTTAGCAAATAATTGCTCTTTTGCACTCTTATGATATAGTCATTAGAAGGTATTCCTTCGACAAATATAAAGCAATGGCGTAACCCCTCGTACACACCTAAATTCCATACTGTTGTGTCTGACATTTTTGAAATGAGGTGAAAGTAAAAGCCACATGAGTACTTGTGCTATCATTCATAACAGCAAAGCTGCCGTCTCCCCTGTAGATACATTTGTGTGTATTTTTTAAGATACAACAAAAAAGTGAAAGAAACCTCTTTGGAATGCACACTGATCTTTCACCACCATCCATCTGCTGCCGAATTCACTTCGGTTGACATGACTTGATGAAGTGTCCTATGAGCAGCAGCAAAACTGTGGCAGACCGACTATAATTGGACCATCAGCAACACTTCAATCGATAGAACCGTGCCTCATAAACGTCACAAACTCCGCATTACCCCCCAACTTAACCTCCATGAAGACAAATTTTAAAAATGGAATGTCGTCATCACGAGCAATATTATTTTTTGTACTAAACGAGAGCATGCTCATATTAATCAAAGTAATGTTTTAAATGGGTGGAAATTAAAAGGGGAAATGGAATTGAATTCTCTATGGCATTAAGTGAACTGACACAATCCTGACCTCAGCCTGTTTGCCCTGAGAAAAATAAAACCTTAACAAATAAAAGCAGTAACTGGGATTAAACGGGTCAGCTTGTTGGGTGAAGAACTCTGGAAAGCAAAAACCGAGGAAATGATGGGAATTTTTGAAAGAGAGTGGAATGTTATATTTTTTAGTGATGTAGTGACTGTTTATTATGCCATGGGTGAGTATTTGCAATCAAATCCCACAGTATAGAATTGTCAAAAGAAAATACTCAGGCTATTGTTTTAGCCCAGTATTGGTTGAATACAGGATTTCAATTTGTAGAAACAAACTGTCTCGTTCAATAGAAAGTACCCTCTTTTTGTATTTTATCACCTTACATATTCCTTCACTTTTGCAATATTTTGAAGGAAGCACAGTGGATTGAAATAGTATTGTTTTCAGCAAAATACCACTTTTAAACCAACTCTCATCTGAATGTGGAGCAAGCTACCCCTGATGCTCATGAATGTTTAAAAGCTCGCTCACAAAGTTGGAAGTTATTTATTTCTAATTGGCCTTAAATCCACAAAAAGCTGTATTTTTTTTAAGAGTTCAGAAGCAGGTTAAAGAGCCTCACTATCAGTGTGGCCACAGACAGATCAATTTAATCAGTCACTCTGGTATGCAGAGTGTTATTGGATTCACTCAACCATTTCACCTCACCAATTGACCATCAACCTGCTGTCAAAGCTCCCACTTCCATACGGTATCATTCACATACCACTGTATACATTTGACTTGTGCTTTAAATTAGTATCGCTGATATACCTAGTTTCACTGTCTGGGAATGCTAAACCCATAAATCACCAACAATGGGAAGTAAGAATCTTCAAGATAAACTTTTCACCAACATTCTGATCTCTGCATTTTTCACATAATATGCACATTAGGTATAAATGGCAAATAAAAACTTCAGTGCAAATAGTTTCAATGGAGAATTAATCTTTTGCTCGAGTATAACTCATATCTCGCCTACATAAGTTTAATGTTCAAACCAGATCTGTTTACTAAAGCGTCTGTTTCTCCAGAGGAAGCATTTAACAATGCAAGTAATTGAACAATCCTGAAGACTGAGTGATTTGCTTTAGACTGAATGTGCCGTTTACTGCATTTCCAATTAATCCTGAATCCAAAATTATCCAAAAGGATTGTCAACAAAATTTCAGAAATAAAAAATCCACCTTACTGAAATTAATGTTAATCAAGAGTGATGCTTATCGACAGACAATGCTAGTGTGCCTGCCTTAGAAAGGGATTTATTTTTGTTTTGGGGTTAATTTGCAATGGATGTCAGTGTGTCACTATAAATCTGCACATCAAATTTTCTGTTTGTGCCAGTTGCTAAAAATGAATGACTATGGTGCATTTATTGGAAGTCTTAACAGGATATTCAGGGTATTCGGGCCACAGGTTATCCAGGTAATGTTTACATTAAGGAAAACTCTCCTCCAAACACAGATTATCAATAATCTGTATATAGATGGCAGTTTTTACAGTGCAGAACGTCTGTCCCAAACCTTTCAAACAAACGTGATGCCAAGCCACAGGGGTAGATAAGAGAATTGATAACCAAAAGCTTAATCAAAGGGGTATGTTGAAAAGAGTGTATGAAAAGGAGAAGGAGTTGTTGAGGGGGAGAGTTCTTAAGCTTACAGCCTTATTATCCGAAGACATGGTCATCTATGCGGGATGAAATTCAGAGTTTCATTAAAGGCCAGCTTTGAAACAAGAAATGTCAAGAGCATGGTAGAATGTGAAAGCAAGGTTGGAAATTTTGGGTGATAATTTTTAGCATATGACAAACTAGGAATCTGATTCCTTTAAATTAAGAGAAGCAGAGAAAATCAGATTTGCTATTAATGGTTCTTGAACTTACCTCAATAGGTACATTTAATGTCAGAGAAATGTATACAATATACATCCTGAAATTCTTTTTCTTTGCAAACATCCACGAAAACAGAGGAGTACCCCAAAGAGCATCTTATATGAAAATAGTTCAAAGAATTATGTGGTGATTAGCTGTAAAGCTGCAAAGACAATTACATAAGTGCAGTAATAAAGATTTGAGCTTCGAAATCCTGCTTGTAATTGAAATCTTTTCAGAGTTCTTTCAAATTTTCAGAACTACTTTTTACAAGTTCACTTTGCGTGACACTGACACGCCAAGGAATTTAAATCTGGATTGGAACATTGTTATAATATAAAAATTGCCACAAAAGATAACAGAAAAGTCATGGAAGAAATGAAAAACCTGAAATCAGATACCATAATTTATTTGCTATGACAACATAAAAATATTGCTTCCTATCACACCTCACAGTGATATGAGCCTCTTGTACTGCTTTAAAATTAAATGGTTGATTAAATCAATATTTAATATTCATCCATGGACTGAGAATAAATGCATGTCTCACCTCAGCAGCAAGCTTCCATTATTTTTGATACTTCTTTAATTCAGTGCCAGTTCATTGCACCAAACTGAATAAAATATAACTTTAATTTAAAAAAAGTAAAAAAGTAGGAAGCAACAACTTTGTGAATTGCACAATTCATCTGCGGGGCTCATGATTACAGCTTCAAATTTTATTTGATGCACATGCTCTGGATTCCATTCTCGAGAGGTGACTGAGGAGAAATTCCAAAAATGTTGTGTGCATCCACCTGGGCTAACTTTTCCAAGATTCAAGATTCAAGATTATTTAATGTCATTTTCCTGAACAGAATTAAGTAATTGCTACTCTGAATCTGATGCAGCACAAAGAAAAACACAAAAGATAGAGAATAAAATGACAATAATAAAAAGATAAATATAAATACATAAGATACCTCAGATACATATAGAATCTATGTCCATAAAATGATGCTTGGCTCAGGAGAGTCTATACATAAGGTGACTGACAGGAAATGATGAAGTAGTGGTGGTTGGGGGTGTGGAGGGGTGGAGGAGTTGATTAGCCTTATTGCTTGGGGAAGGTAACTGTTCTTGAGTCTGGTGGTGCTGGCAGGGATGCTACGTAGCCTCCTCCTTGACAGAAGGGGGACAAGCAGTCCTGAGCAGGGTGGGTGGGATCCTTTATGATATCGCTGGCATTTTCCTGGCACCTTTCTGTATATATGTCCTTGATAGCAGGTAGGCAGGTACCAGTGATGCATTGACTACCCATTGTAGATCATGCCTATCTTACCTGCTGCAGTGCAGTTTCCGTACCAAGCAGTATTGCAACATGTTAGGATGCTCTCTATCGCTCGTATGGAGAAGCATGTTGAGTGTAGATGCGCATTGTCCAGCTGTCTTCTGCCTCCTCAGTAAGTAGAGGTATCCTGATTGTGTAGGATGTGATCTGGGACCATGACAGGTTGTGTGAGATGCGCACTCCCAGGAGTCTGAAACTGCTGTTTCCACTGATGTGCCGCTGATATAAAGAGGGATGTGACAGAGCGAGTTCTCCTGAAGTCAAAAACCATAAGAACAGAAGAAGTAGGAGCAGGAGTAGGCCATTTGGCTCATCGAGCCTGCTCTGCCATTCAATAAGATCATGTCTGATCTGACCATGGACTCATCTCCATCTACCTGCCTTTTCCCCGCAACCTTTAATTCCTCTACTATACAAAAATCTATCCAACCTTGTCTTAAATATATTTACTGAGGTATCCTCCACTGCTTCATTGGGCAGAGAATTCCACAGATTCACCACTCTCTGGGAAAAGCTGTTCTTCCTCACCTCTGTTCTAAATCTACTCCCCCGAATCTTGAGACCATGTCCCTTAGTTCTAGTCTAACCTACCAGTGGTAACAACTTTCCTGCCTCTATCTTATCTGTCCCTTTCATAATTTTATATGTTTCTATAAGATCTCCTCTCATTCTTCTAAATTCCAGCGACTTAATCTCTCCTCATAGTCTAACCCCATTATCCCTGGAATCAGCCGGGTGAACCTCTTCTGCATCGCTTCCAAAGCCAGTTTATCCTTCCTTGAGTATAGAAACCAGAACTGCGCACAGTACTCCAGGTGTGGCCTCACCAGCACCCTGTACAGTTGCAGCATAACCTCCCTGCTCTTAAATTCAATCCCTCTAGCAATGAAGGCCAGCATTCCATTTGTCTTCTTGATGGCCTGCTGCACCGGCAAACCAACCTTTTGTGATTCATGCACAAGCCCTCCCAAGTCCCTCTGCACAGCAGTGTGCTGCAATTCTTTACCATTTAAATATTAATGACCTTGCATTTACCAACATTGTACTCCATCTACCACACCCTTGCCCGCTCACTTAACCTATCTATAGCTCTCTGTAGACACTCCATATCTTCTACACAATTAGCTTTTCCACTCAATTTAGTATCATCAGCAAACTTAGATAAACTACACTCGGTCCCCTCTTCCAGATCGTTAATGTACATCGTGAACAGTTGCTCCAACCCCTGCAGCACACTGCTCACCACTGATTGCCAACCAGAGTAACATCCACGTATCCCAACTCACTGCTTTCGATTAGTTAACCAATTCTCTATCTATGCTAATACGTCACCTCCAACTCTATGCATCCTAATCGTATGGATAAGTCTTTTACGTGGCACCTTATTGAACGCCTTCTGGAAATCCAAGTAAATAACATCCATCTGTTCCCCTCTATCCACTGCACTTGTTATATGCTCAAAGAACTCCAGTAAGTTTGTCAAACAGGACCTGCCTTTGCTGAATCCATGCTGCGTCTGCCTGATGGATCCATTTCTTTCCAGATGCTTTGTTGTTTCTTCTTTAATGTAGCTTCAAGCATTTTCCCAACTACAGATGTTAAACTAACTGGCTTGTAGTTACCTGCCTTTTGCCTACATCCTTTTTTGAACAGTGCCGTGACATTCGCCATCTTCCAATCTGCTGGGACCTGCCCAGAGCCCAGAGAATTTTGGTAAATTATCACCAAAGCATCTGCTATAACTTCTGCCATTTCTTTCAGTACCCTGGGATGTAGGATCAGGACCAGGGGATTTATCTATCTTCAGGTGCCCAAGTTTGCTCAGCACTACCTCTTTAGTGAAAGAGATTGTATTGAGGTCCTCACCTCCTATTGCATCCATAACATCTCTCTTTGGCATGTTAGATGTGTCCTCCTCCATGAAGACTGACAAAAAATAGTCATTCCAAGCCTCAGCCATCTACTCAGTACCCGATATCAGTTTCCCCTTCTCGTCCTTCAAGGGACCTATATTCACTTTAGCTACCCTTTTCCGCTTTATATAATTATAAATACTTTTACTATCCATTTTTATATCTTGCGCTAGCTTATTTTCACAATCTAGCTTCCCTTTCTTTATTGTTCACTTAGTGGTTCTTTGTTGCTTTTTAAAGTTTCCTAGTCTTCCAGTTCCCCAGTACTCTTGGCAAATTTATATGTACTAACTTTTAGGTTGATGCCTTCTTTTATTTCCTTAGTTATCCAAGGCTGGCTCTCTCCACCCTTACTGTCCTTGCTTTTAACTGAGATATACTTTTGTTGAGCACCGAGAAAAATCTCTTTGAAATTCTTCCACTGTTTCTCAACTGTCTCACCATATAGACTGTGTTCCCAGTCTATAGTCAAATCCTCTCTCATCCCACTGCAGTCTCCATTCTGCATTGGTTTCAGATCAAACTATTGCACCCTCCAATTGCATGAGAAATTCAGTCATACCGTGATCATTCTTTCCAAGAGGATCTCCAATTACAAGATCACTAATTTTACCTGTCTCATTGCACAGGACCAGGTCTAAGATAGTGTGTTCCCTTGTAGGTTCAGTGACATGCTGTAACCATCTCCTTTGTCTTGTTGACATTAAGGAGGAGATTATTTGCCTCAAGCTCTTCCACCTCCTCTTCTCTGAGCTGTCTCATCGGTGTTGGTGATGAGCCCCACCACTGTTGTGTCTTTGGTGAACTTGACAATGTGATTAATATCAGTGAAAAAAAAATTAGATTTGCACCATTTTCACTGGAGACTCTTTGATAGAGTTTTAACTTCGTGAAAGTATACAAAGTTTCAAAACTCCTCAGTGTTGAGCATTTACAGTGAAAAATATGCCCATCAAATAAGGTAAAGCAGGTGTTCTGGGCGTGACATGGTTGGTAAGGCACCATACATTTCATGTTGTTTAAAGAAGGCTTGTCCATTTTCCAATGCAGAGCCAATTATTCAAATCACAGGGACAAATCTAAACCTGTACTCTTCATATCCTGGATGTCTTCATAGCTGAGAGTCAATTATCACATCCTTTTTTGGCAGGATTTTAAATTTAGCATTCAGTTTTAAATGAAAACTGCATAAGGTCTAAACCCTTCTCGGGCTTCAAGCCAGGTACAGGTATCAATTAGGAATAGATCAATAGATACTTTATTGATCCCAAAGGAAATCACAGTGTCACAGTAGCATTACAAGTGCACAGATATAAATATTAGAAGGGAAGTAGAAAGAATAAAAATAAGTTACCACAAAGAATCTAACAGGAGGGGGTCATCACTTCCCTGGCTCATTATAGAGCTTAATGGCCGAGGGCAAGCATAACCTCAAATAGCGCTCTTTGGAGCAGCACAGTTGTCTTAGTCTATTACTAAAAGTGCTCCTCTGTTCAGTCAAGGTGACAAGCAGAGAATGAGAGACATTGTCCAGAATTCCTATGATTTTCCATTGGATCCTTTTCTGGTTGGCTGCCGGTGACTAGCGGTCTTCCACAGAGGTCAGTGTTGGGACTGCTTCTTTTTATGCTGTATATAAATGATTTAGATTATGGAATAGATGGCTTTGTTGTCAAGTTTGCAGATGATATGAATATTGGTGGAGGGGCAGGTAGTGTTAAGGAAACAGGTAGGATGCAGAAGGACTTGGACAGATTAGGAGAATGGGCAAGAAAGTGGCAAATGAAATACAATGTTGGAAGACGTATGGTCATGCACTTTGGTAGTAGAAGTGAATGTGCGGACTATTTTCTAAACGGGGTGAAATTCCAGGAATCTGAGATGCAGAGGGACTTTGGAGTCCTTGTGCAGAACACCCTGAAGGTTAACTTGCAGGTTGAGTCAGTGGTGAGGAAGGCAAATGCCACGTTAGCATTCATTTCAGGAGGTCTAGAATGCAAGAGCAGGGATGTGATGCTGAGGCTTTATAAGGCACTGGTGAGGCCTCACCTTGAGTATTGTGAACAGTTTTGGGCCCCTCATCTTAGAAAAGATTTGTGGGCATTGGAGAGGGTCCAGAGGAGGTTCACAAGGATGATTCCAGGAATGAAAGGTTTATCATACGAGAATTTAGAAGGATGGGGCGGGGGGATCTCATTGAAACCTTTCAAATGTTGAAAGTCCTAGACAGAGTAGATGTGGAAAGGATGTTTCCCATGGTGGGGGAGTCTAGGACAAGAGAGCACATCCTTAGGATGGAGAGGCATCTATTTAAAACAGAGATACGGAGAAATTTCTTTAGCCAAAGGGTGGTGAATTTGTGGAATTTGTTGCCACATGCAGCTGAGGAGGCCAGGTCATCAGGTGTATTTAAGGCAGTAATTGATAGGTTTTTAACTGGACATGGCATCAAAGGTTACAGGGAGAAGGCTAGGAACTGGAGTTGAGGAGGGAAAAAGAAAGAGATCAGCCATGATTGAATGGCGGAGCAGACTCGATGGGCCAGATGGCCTAATTCTGCTCCTATGTCCTATGGCCTTATGACCTTTGGTCTACCACAGCCTCCAGTGGGTCCAGTTTGACTCCTATAACAGAGTCAGCCTTTCTAATCAGCTTATTGAGCTTTTTTGGCATCATTCGTGTTTTTGCCATTGGCCCACACATCACCTCATGGAAGGTTGTACTGGCGACAAAAGACTGCTACAACATGTGAATAAGAGGCCTGCATACTCCAAAGGACCTCAGTCTCCTCAGGAAGTAGAAGTGACTCTGGCCCTTCTTATAACCAACATTTCAATGACAATTATCGAAACATTGGTTATAATTGATAATTGTACCTGGCTTGAAGCCTAAGAAGACTTTATTCGTCATCTACGCCAGGAAAGCACTAGATCCTTTTTTCAACATAAGATCTGTTTGCATTTGATATTAATTTTCTCATCTGTTGTAAAATGTGTATAACAATACTTTTGCCAAATATTGAAATAAATATGCAACACCATTTCACTCTCTTCCCCATGTCTCCCTAATGTCGACACAACCACACCTTTCATGTCTTGCAACATGAATCACAACAGACTGAAGCTAAAAATCTAAAGGCTAGCAAGTAGTCAAATCAAAGTATTGTCAGAACCAAAAGCATAAAAGCTATTCACCAATTACATCCCTAAATTTCTAAGTATGGAGAACTAAAACCACAAAACTAAATTGATTCCTATGTGTTTTTTCCTCTCTGTGATGTTTGCTTGTAACTTCAATACTCAACTTGATTACTCAGTCTGTGAAATGAGATCCTGCAAATTATTATGTAAAGGCTAAAAATCCCTACCAAGATATTGTCATTACAGTTAATGGTGTGGTCTAGTACCTCAACAACAAAAAACAAGCAATCTTTGTTTCCATGCATTTTAAAAATGAAGTAACCACAAGTACCTGAAAGTATAACATTGTAAGGAAAAGAAAGAGAGTTCTATTTGGCAGTGTTTGAAATTGTTCTAGGGTTCTTAATGCTTCAAGAAAGACTTCACCACAGATCAGTACAAAGGTTTTCCCAAGACTGTTAAAGAGGAGCCCATGCAACATTCAGCCAGATAGGCAAAGTGAGCAAAGTCAATTCAGTGAAACAGGATGGGGAAAGCAATGCCGGATTCCAGGGAAATAAAAGGTAGACACCACGACAAGCAATTTACAAAATCAGAGAAGTGGGTTGGTGACTGTGAGATCAGTGAACTGAACACAATGAAGGAAATGGGGATGGCACTCACATGTTACCAATAGCTAGAGTCCATACTCAATTGATATTGGGGAGATTCACCACTGATTTGTGCTTTCTGTTTCCATCTCGTGTTGGAATAGCTCTTCATCAAGTGTCATTTATTCCGCTTGACAGCAAGTAAGGCAGATTTTCAACCCAGTCCTGGCCCTGAGGCAACTGATCCTCTCACTGTAGATTTGCTTCATGCAAAGCAACCCCTGAGTACATTAGACTGTCGGACACTGATCAGAAGTGGAGACCATGGCTAATTTTTCACACAGAAGACTAAAACAGCAGGAGCCTTACCACTTTCCAAATTCAATTAACAGAGACTCCCAAAATTGGAATGGTGGGTTGAATTGGGAATGATGTCAAATTCCCCAAGTGAAGGTCAAAACAGCTCCCCCAAATGTAATACTGTAAAATCCTCCAATATACCCATGGGAAACTTATTGGAAGACAGACACTTCTGGCAATTGATTCAAAGGAATGTTTGTATGAATTTTGGATTTTTGAATAATGTTATGAATTTTAAACAGTTATGGTACAGAAAAGACCACCTGGCCTTTTGTTCTAAGATGGCTGGATCATGATGATGATGGAATATTTGCAAACCTCCCTCAAAGATTCAACCACAGAACCATGAAACCTCCTGGGACAGATATAAATAACAGTAACCAGAGAGAACAATGATGCCACTTGAAAAGAGTAGAAAAAGAAACTGGAAAATTTCCTTCTGAACTCATTGTGCAATCAAATTATCATGCCAAGAATTTCTCACTACTATGTTTCTCAAGAATTTTATATAAGCTGCAGTTTTTGGTTACAGCATCTGGTTGGAATTGCAAGCACCACAGAATGCCACTGACATCTCCACTGACCAGCTGGACAAGTTCCCTTGTGCTGATGGCTTGAGATGGTGGACTCAATCTGCAGAAGTTCTCTTGATTCACAAATTCATATCCCTGCTTTGGTAGTTAATGTACATTCTTTCAAGACTGGCTGTCGTTGTTCAGGGAATCATGTCAGTAAGTTCACAGAGGACTTGAGCCCATAATTTAGGCTGACACTTCAGTGCAGTGCTATAGGAATGCCGGCCTTAAAACATGGAGGAGCCATCACGAACCCCCACAGCCCCCCGATGATTCTGTCATTTCAAGACATGCAAGCAGCCTTCAGGAGGATGAACCCACCAGAAGCATCTGGCCCAGATGGGGTCCCTGGCCAAGTACTGAACACCTGTGCTAATCAACGAGCTGAAGTGTTCACTGAGATCCTTAAATTCTCACTTCATCTGAGGTCCCTACCTGCTTCAAGCAGGATTCCAATTACATCGATGCCTAAAAACCATGGCAACCTGCCTCAATAACTATCATCTAGCAGCACTTACATCCACTGTGATGAAGTGCTTGGAGATGCTGGTGATGAAACATTCAACTCCTGCCCGAGAAATAACTTGGATCCACCCCAATTTGCCTACTGTCACAACAAGTCAACAATATGTTTTATTTCATTGGCTCTTCACTCAACCCTGGAACATCTGGACAGCAAAGATTCACACACCAGGATGCTCTTCATTGGCCACAGTTTGGCATTCAATACTCTCGTCCCCCCAAAAGAAATCAATAAGCTCCAAGACCTTGACCTCAATATCTCCTTTTGCAATTGGATGCTCAATTTCCTCACTTGCAGCCCCCAGTCAGTTCAGATTGGCAACAACATCTCTTCCATGACCTCCATCAGTACAGGGGTACCACAAGTCTGTGTGCTTAACACCCTGCTCTACTCACTTTATACTTATAACTGTGTTGCTAAGCACAGCTCCAGTACATATTCAAGTTTATTGACAACACCACTGTTGCAGTCTGAATCAAAGTTAGGAATCAGCGGATAGGAAGGAGATTTAAAATTTGGCTGAGTGGTGTCATAACAACAACACTTCTCATTCAATGTCAATTTTAATAACACCAAGGCACATTAACTTTCTTAATGTTATTATTTCGGAGGAGCAAAGTGAAGTGATGATGGCGCTAAATGGCCACTTCTTTGCTCGCATCTTCAGAAACAGCTCTATTTCTATCTTTCGTATCTTTTTTTTCCCTTTTCAAGGTTCTTTTGAAGACCCTGACCTGGAGTTACACGCTGGCTTCGGTTCTTTGCAGGAATGAGACCCGCTCTCAGGACCTCACAACTGGCCGCTTTACGATATCTCAAGGACAAGGCTTGGAAAACTAGCACACCTTTAGGGTGCTGGATTTTTGTGGCTTTGGAGACGGGCTGATTCAATGCTGGTGCCCCAGACTGAGTCATCGAGGGAGAACACGCAACATCGGGAGCAGTAGGTTAGCTGCCGTGGGCTGTGTGTCCAGAGACCTGAGCTCTCCGGGTGCAGAGCTCGGAAAAAGCGATGCAACAGACTTTAAACATCATAAGTCAGCGAGTTGTTCATTGTGTCTCCCCTCTTGCTGTGAAACAGGGACACACCCCTTTTTCTGTTATCTGGAGAGAAGAAGCCTGTTGTATGTAGAATTACCAGATGAAAGAGTAGCCTTTGAGGTACTGCAAGTCTATGTCCTATTGATGCTTTGCTGCATGCTTGAGTGCTCGGTGGGGGGTGCCAATGCTTTTTTGATGGTGGGGGAGAGGGGTCGTTGTCTTACTGCTGCTTCTGCGTGGGAGGGGGGAGCTGGGGAGGGCTTTGGGGTTCTAATGTTTAACTGTCATTCATTCTTTGTGGCACTCCTCTGTTTTCATGGATGTTTGCGAAGAAAAAGAATTTCAGGATGTATATTGTATACGTTTCTCTGACACTAAATGTACCTATTGAGCTGTAAGTGCAATTATGAACATAGCACGACAGCACCTCTACTTCATTTGGATTTTGCAAAGCTTTGGCATGACATCTAAAACTTTGACTAACTTCTATAGATGTGTGATAGAGAGTATATTGACTGGCTGCATCAAGTCTGGTAAGGAAACACCAATGTCCTTGAATGGAAAATCCTACAAAAAGTAGTGCCTAGTCCATTCCGGGCAAAGCCCTCCACACCATCGACATGAAACACTGTTGCAGGAAAGCAGCATCCATCATCAGAGACCTCCACCATCCAGTCCATACTCTCTTCTCGCTGCTGCCATCTGGAGGAAGGTGTAGGAGCCTCAGAACGCAGACCATCAGGTTCAGGAACAGTTCTCCCCCTCAACCATCAGGCTCTTAGTTACCCCTTTGGGGGGGGGGGGTAACTTCATTGAACTTTACTTGCCCCAACATTGAAATGTTCCTACAACCTATGGCCTCTTCATCTCTTGTTCTCAATATTTATTGCATATTTATTTACTAATATTATTTCTTTCTGTTTGTATTGGCACAGTTTGTTGTCTTTTGCACACTGGTGCGGTGTTTCATTTACTCTGTTATGGGTTATTATTCTGTGAATTTACTGAGTATACCAGCAAGTAAAGGAATCTCAGAGTTGTATATGGTGACGTATATGTACTTTGATATTAAAGTTACTTTGAACTTCAGCTAACTTACTGTTCCCTAAGACTGCTTGAGTGTGTTATAGTTGTTGAAAAGCAATGTGACGCTTCTGTATTTGACCTATCATGAGAAACCTGGACTGAAGAAATCATGTTGTTTCTGGGGCCAGCCAGCGCATTATTGCCATTCACTACTGTAGTACAGCATTAGCTGAAGTTCAAAGTAACTTTAATATCAAAGTACATATACATCACCATATACAACTCTGAGATTCCTTTTCTTGCTGGTATACTCAGTAAATTCACAGAATAATAACCCATAACAGAGTAAATAAAACACCGCACCAGTGTGCAAAAGACAACGAACTGTGCCAATACAAACAGAAAGAAATAATATTAGTAAATAAAGATGCAATAAATATTGAGAACAAGAGATGAAGAGGCCATAGGTTGTAGGAACATTTCAATGGCAAGTAAAGTTCAATGAAGTTACCCCCCCCCCACAAAGGGGTAACTAAGAGCCTGATAGTTGAGGAACAAATGCTTATAATAAGTAAATCATTTCTTAAATTAAGTCCTTGTGAGCACTATGCCAAATTATTCACAAGGTAATAATTCAACTTTAATTCAGTTTGACTGATCTAGCATGTAAATAAAAGACAGATTCAAGGAGTGGAGCCTTAGGAAGGAGGCACCCATCATTCAGGACCGCCAGCATCCAGGACATACCCTCTTCTCCTTGTTATCATCGGGAAGGAGGTTTAGGAGCCCGAAGGCAAACACTCAGCGATGCAGTAGTAGCTTCTTCCAATCTGCCACCCAATTCCCAAATGGACATTGAACCCATGAACACTACCTCACTACTTTGTTTTTGCACTACTTTTATAACTTAACTATTATATATATTTACTGTAATTCAGTTTTTTCTCTGTATTTATTTATCATGTATTTCATGGTACTGCTGCCATAAAATTAAAGACTTTCATGACGTATGCAGGAGATATTAAACTTGATTCTGATTGTTTTGAATGTCTACCACACACATTAATTAGGATGGTAGCACAGCGGTTAATGCATTGCTTTACAGAACTAGAATCTGCCAATCAGGGTCCAACGCCCATCTTTGCGTGTAAGGATATTTTACATTCTCACTGTGACCGCATGGGTTTCCTCTGGGTGCTTCAGGCTCCTCCTACGTTACAAAGAGTACGGTTAGTGTTGTTGAGTTGTGGGAATGCTATGTTGGCACCTGAAGCATGGCAACACTTGCAGGCTGCCTAACACCATCCACACTGATTTGATACAATCAATGTATTTCACTGTATGTTTCAATAGCCATCTGTTAGTCTCGTGAGACGATGGATTTGCGCCTTGGAAGGTTTCCAGGGCGCAGGCCTGGGCAAGGTTGTATGGAAGACCGGCAGTTGCCCATGCTGCAAGTCTCCCCTCTCCACGCCACCAATGTTGTCCAAGGGAAGGGCACTAGGGCCGATACAGCTTGGCACCGGTGTCGTCGCAGAGCGATCTGTGGTTAAGTGCCTTGCTCAAGGACACAACACGCTGCCTCAGCTGAGGCTCGAATTAGCAACCTTCAGATCACTAGACCAATGCCTTAACCACTTGGACACGCGTCAACATGTGTGTTTCAATGTACATGAGAAAAAATAAGGATAATCTTTCATCTTTTAAATTCCTTTCTCTCTATCTCTAGGTGCTGATGTCTAATCCTATTTACAATTTATAATCCAGTATAATGTGCAAGAAGGCAGATGCACCTACAGATAAACAGAATTATCAGCAGGAACAATTTGCGCAGATGAAGCATTTGCGGCAGCTCACCTACAAACTGAAGAAATTTCTTCAGCTGCCATCAGGGAGAAGAAGGTATGGGAGCCTCCAAGATCCACACCACCAGGTTCTGGAACACCTATTACTCCGCAACCATCATGCTCTTGAACAGAGGGGACAACTTCAATCAACTTCACTCGCCCCATCACTGAACTGTTCCCACCACATTTGGACTCATTTTCAAGGATTATTCATCTCATGTTCTCGAATATTTATCACTTATCTATCCATATATCTATTTATTTGTTTGTCATTGTCATTATTTACTTATTTCCTTTCTTTTTGCATTTACACAATTTGTTGTCTTTTCCACATTGGTTGACTGCCCATCCAGTTAAGTGCAACCTTTCATTGATTCTGTTGTGATTCATGTATTTACTGTTTGCCTGCAAGCAAATGAATGTCATGGTTGTATATGGTGATATATATGTACCTTGATAATAACTTTAAACTTTGAACTGTTTTAATGTATCCCAGAGTCATGACATAAACACATCTTTCTTTCACAGTAGAGAGTAAATCACATTTTCCTCTTCTGCATACATTCTTCCAATTCACTTACTTTTCCCAGGTGCTCCATTAGGCTAAAGAAAGCCCAATTTACCTTGGTATTGGTTGTCCCTCAAAGGGAGGCAGGCAATGGGACAGAGGTAAGTTAACTGAAGAAGCAAGGACGACACAAATAGAGTTTAATGTGGGAAAGTGCCAGGTTGTGCACCTTGGAAAGAAGTACCTCAAGACAGGCTGTTATCTGAATGGAGGTGGTCTACAGATGAGATCACACTATCCAGGTATTCAAATCACAGAAAATTAGCAGGTAGCCAGGAAGGCACATTGGCCTTTTTGGTGAGAGGGTTAGAGTTGAGGTACTGGGAAGTATTATTATACAGGTGAGGGCATAATCAGAGTACTGTGCACAGTACTCCCCTGGCATTGGAGGTAGTTCAAAAGAGATTCACCATGGGAAAAGGAGGAAGAAGGTGGAGGCAGAGTGGAGTGATGATGGCGCTCTACGGCGACTCCTTTCCTTGCATCTTCGGAAACAGCTCTATTTCCATCTTTAATATCTCTATTTTTCCCTTTCAGGGTTCTTTTGAAGACCCTGACCTGGAGTTACATGCTGACTATGGTTCTTTGTGGGAACGGGACCCGCTCTTGGGGTTTCATAACTGGCCATTGTTCAGCATGCCAAGGGCTCGGCCAAAGAGTCCAGCTCAGTTTTGGAGGCCGAGGATCTCGTGGCTCTGGAGATGGGCGGATCGAGGATCAGTGTCACAGCAGGAGACCCGTGTATCATCGGGGGAGTTGGATTATCTATGGCTGTGCAGCTCAGAGACTCGAGATCTTTGGGCACAGAGCTCGAAAAAAGCGACATAACGGACTTACAACATCATAAACCAGCAGGTTGTTCGTTATGTCTCCCTGCTCGCTGTGAAAATGGAGGCATCTCTTTCTCCTTTATTAGGGAGAGAGAGAGCCTGTGGTATGTCGAGTGCTGAGTGAACAATGTAACCTTTGGGGTAACTGCAAATCTGTGTCTTTACTGTTGCTTGAGTGCTCGGTGGCGGGAGCCAATGCTTTTTTTTGCTGGAGGGGGAAGGGGGGATCGTTGCTTTGCTGCTGCTTACGCGTGGGAGGGAGGGGAGTTGGGGGGGACTTTGGGGTTCTAACATTTAACTGTTGTTCATTCTTTGGGGGCACTCCTCTGTTTTCATGGATGGTTGCGAAGAAAAAGCATTTCAGGATGTATATTGTCTACATTTCTCAACATTAAATGTACCTTTGAAACCTTTGGTGTTAGGGTACATTTCTGATTGGAAATCTGAATACACTGGTGGTGTATTGCAGGGATGGGTGCTGTTGTCTCTAACTTATATTGACAACTTGGATATGAATGCAGGAGATATGATTAATACATTACAGGTGACACAAAAAATTGGTGGCATTACGAACAGCTAGACATACATCAGACAAAAAATTGGGCAGGTTGATTGTCAATGGAATGTAGTTTCATAAATGTGAGGACGTCTGACAGGGATAGGACACATACGATAGTGGAAGGGCATTGCAGCAATGAGGAATAAGGTGGTGAAGGAAGCATATGTCATGCTTGCATTCATAAGTTGGGGAATATAAGTACAGGGACATTATGTTTGCAACCTTAAAAAGCATTTGCTTGACTACACTTGGAGTACTGCTTGCAGTTCTCATGACCACACTATAGGAAGGAGAGGGCAGAGGAGATTCACCAGAATATTGCTTGAGCTTATAGGGATGGACTGGATAGACTGGACTCAATTTCTCTGATATTCTCTAACCTGATATATGTACACACAAACACAGGAGACATGGATAGGGCAGATAGATTCTATTTTCCCCTGTGTACAGGAATCAAAAGCAACAGGGCATAAGTTTAAGGTGACGGAAAGGAACTTGAAGAAGATTTAAGAATTTTTTTTACACAGAGTGTGATTAGTACCTGGAATGCGCTGTCAGAGGAGATGATCATGACATGGCTTCTTCTATAATGGTGAAAACAACGGTATATTTCATACCTATGCTCTGTCTACAACAGTCAACTTAATTTCTGACTGTTGTTCTAATTCTCTTCCCCACACCAACTTGAATGTCAGAGCACTATAGCACAGAACCAGACCCTTTGGCCCATCTTGTCTGTGTCAGCTTGGTTTTCTGCTAGTTCCACCTCCCTATACCTGGACCATAGCTCTCGGTAACCCAGTTGTCGATGTACTTTTATTCACCATTGTTATGAAAAAGCCAATGCAAGCTGGAAGAATGTCATCTCATATTCTGCTTGGCTAGTGGTTCAAAGTTCAAAGTAAATTTATTATCGAAGTATGTATATGTCACTATATACTATCCTGAGATTTGTTTTCTTGCAGACGTTCATAGGAAAAATCAAGAAATACAATAGAACTTGTGACAATCCATAGATAACTATGAGTGACAAACAACCAATGTGCAAAGGAAGTCAAATAGCACAAATAATAGAAAATAAATAAATAATAGTGAGAACATGAGTTTGAGTCCTTCCAAGTGAGTTTATAGGTTGTGGAGTCAGTTTAGTGCTGAGGTGAGTGATCTATCCATTCTGGTTCAGGAGCCTGATGGTTGTTGGGTAGTAACTGTTCCTGAATCTGATGGTGCGGAACCTAAGGCTCCTGTACCTTCTGCCTGATGGTAGTAGCATGAAGAGAGCAAGGCCTGCTTGATGACGATGGATGCTGCTTTCTTGTGGCAGCTCCCCTTGTGATGTGCCCAATGATGGGGAGGACTTTGTCTTTGATGGACTGGGCGGTATCCAGCACGTTTTGGAGACCTTTCCATTCCTGGGCATTGGTGTTTCCATTTTAGGCTGTGACGTAACCAGTCAGGATGCTCTTCACTGACTGTCTATAGAAATCTATGAAATGTTAGATTACGTGACACATCTACACAAACTTGACAGATCCTCTGATCTGGCAGCACCAAGGAGTTTAAAGTTACTGATTCTTTGCCTTGTTTTCTTGACCCCTTGATCAATAGGATCAATTCTATCTACCTACTCTGCCTCAGCCCCTCATGATTTTAAACACCACCATCAGACCTTCTTCAATCTGTTCCAAGAATGTTTCTGCTTTTCCAGCAGTTTGAACGGATCTTTGATTATTCTGCTGGCAGGAAACCCTCATATTAACTGGACAAATATTCCCTTACCTCAGCAAATGCAAATTTCAGCTGGTCCAGCATTCCAACACAAACCACAATACTTTCATGTAAGCCTCTGAAATCAGTAATATCAAGCAACAAAGCATATAATTAATAGCCATTAAACTGCAGGAAAACGTATTGTAGATCAGCTATCTTTTCAACACACACAAAATGCTGGAGGAACTCAGCAGGCCAGACAGCATCTATGGAAAAGAGTACAGTCGACATTTCAGGCCGAGACCCTTCACCACCCAGTTAGTTTAAAGCTGGCATGTTATATCAGCACGCTTAGTTCCACATAAATCAGGTCTTTTACCAAAATAGACCAGTTCCATTTTATATATATTTTCCATGTAGAAGCACCTGTTTGGATCTGTGTGTATATGAGGTGCAAGGGGGTGGTGGTAACATGGTGGTCTGCAACACAAGCCCTCCTGGTTTTAATGTCCCATTGCAGACAAGCCCAAAATTGTTAGGTCTGATATAATAGACTACAAATATAATTTTTTTCTCTTCTTCTCTGTGATCTCAATCCATCACGGAAAGTGGGAATCCCATAAAGGAATTCTATAAAGTTGCACAAGTAGAGGGTGGGACAAGGACAATCGGAACATCCAGAATTGTGGTGAGAGGAACAAAAGGATACAAAATGTCAAAAAACAATGGCGGGGGGGCACATAAAGGAAATATTTGACAGGGGTAGGGCAGGGATAGAGGGTGCAGGGAGCTGATAGGAATTTGTGGAGTGCGAGTTCATTGGTAAGTCAAGATTATTAATGGATCAGAGAGAAATGGAGTCAACGCGATTAATATCAATGGGAAGGGTAAGTGGACACTGGCAAAAATAATAGGTATTCAAAACAAAAATTCAAGGACAGCAGGTCATCTTGTGTTCTGATTATGGTTAGAAAAGTTTAAGGCTTCACAGTTGTGGTCTGTGTTGTCAGCTAAATTTCTCAATGAGGTCATTACATTCTTAATCAGTCCCAGATTTCTATTATTCTTGCAGTATTTAGGAGACATCAGATACGATGCTATTGAACTGGCAATTATTTTTCAATAACCATCAGTAATGACTTCCTAATAGTTGATGCCTTGATGATAACCTCTGCAACATTGTTGGTACATGTTGAAGCTGCACTGGCAGTGGGACTTGCTACCATCTGAATCCTGTAGTGAAGACCCGAAATCTCAAACTGAACAGAGACAAACAACTTCTATTTATGCGGTGTCCTTAAAACTTCCAAATGTTCCAAGGAGCTTTATCAATGACTTTAAAATATGATAGCACACTTACAGCACTAAGGGGTACCATTTAACCCTTCGAATGCACGCTGAATCATAATCCAGAACCTAACAATCCCATTCCTCCACTTTTAAGTCAAGTGGAGTTTATAGTCATAGTCATAGTCATACTTTATTGATCCCGGGGGAAATTGGTTTTTGTTACAGAAAACCAGTTTATGGCCACTTGCACGAGTAGAAGTGGAATAAAAACCTTGCTTGCAGCAGCATCACAGGCAAGAAGATTCAGACATTTCACAGACTATAAATCCGGAGAAATCATTTCTTCTCTAGTGCTTATTCAATTCCCTTTGCAACGCACTGATTACTTCTGTTTCCATTAAATTCTTTACACATTTTCCCCACACTTCCCCTTATACCTTTTATATTTTAAATTTGTAAACAATCTGTTAATGAGATTGCCTTCTTACTGTGATGGTGTGGGATTCTTTTCTACGTTCTACGGACAATTGAGTGGGTGATCAATTAGCCACTGTAAACTGCCCCTAGAATGTAGGTGAATGTGGAATCTGGGGCTGGGTGTGGGTCTGGGAATGAGGAAAGAGGGTCAAATAAAATGGGATTACTGTATGAGAAGTCAATGTTGGCATTTATTTGTCTATTGAATGGTCTATTTCCCTACTATAGGATTCAGAAAAAGAGCAGACAGCAGTGGAAACATTAAAGGACTGACTGTAAGAGGCTTGATGTTATGAAAGATCAAAACAGTAAAAGCAGTTTTAGCACAAGAGAAGTGGTAGTAGGACACGTCAACAAACAGGTCAGTATGACAGAGACATAAACAAGAGATGCAGGATCATTATCGGAAGGAAAGTACTGTAGATGATAGAAAGCAGAAATAAAAGATGAAAATGCAGGAAATGCTAATTTCCTGAAATTGGTCAACAACATTGAATCCAGAGGACGAGATGGTTTCTCTTTCTGGAGCTGGGATTCATTAGAATGATGTAAGTGATCAAGGGTTCGGAAAGATCAAG
The DNA here is from genome assembly GCF_963921235.1 of Mobula hypostoma. Taxonomy (NCBI): domain Eukaryota; kingdom Metazoa; phylum Chordata; class Chondrichthyes; order Myliobatiformes; family Myliobatidae; genus Mobula; species Mobula hypostoma. Next base: position 144,044,987 of record NC_086098.1, read on the forward strand.
TTGGGAGCAAGATAGAGAATCAAAGTGACAGGAAACTGAAACTTCTGAGTCACCCTTGCTGACTAATGAAGATGTCCCACTAAGTGGTCACCCACTACTGAGGTGAGCTCAGGCAGAACACCTATACAGCACATTACACTGGAAAGAAATATAAATACTTGGGACCCTGGTCACCTGGAAAGAAGGGGCTAAAAAAGCATGGGAAGACAATGTGGGAAGTGAATCAGTGGGGGAGTGAACTTGATGAAATAGTGAGAAGGCTGAGAGAAGAAGATGCATTTAGAGGTATCGGGAACTGCAGAGATCGATCAATGGGATGTGGATGCTGGTAGAGCGGGAAGCAGGAGCAAAGGGGATGTTAACCTGGTTTTGGGAAGAGGAGCACATGGTAACAGGAGGGGTGCAGGAAAAGTTATAGATATATTCAAGCAATTTCTCAATAATGGTAGATGGAATTCTCTGTTGATGAAACATCCAGACATCATAAACACTAAATGATAGACAAATTAAGGTCTTATTAATCAAGGAACTTATTGATTCACATTTCCTTTGGCTCCTGAGTCCTACTCTTACGGAATTATCTTGCTTCACACCTGTAAAGTAGAAAATCAAGTTCAATTTTAGTTAACCTTCACAATCTTAAGTTTTGCAAAAGCAAGATATAAAACCATCACTTTGGCTAACTAAATGCTCTGTGGTTTACTGAAGAAATTTAAAGTATGCATGCAATTAAGGGAAAAAGTTTTGAATAAGGGATGATTCATCCCTTGTGCAGACTGTGTATAATTCACTGGAACCACAGAGAATGCTTCATGAAATCAGAGGTCTGCTGACATTCCTGGTCATTTCACATAATCCTGCAAATACTGTGCTGGTTATCTATACTCTGATAATATAATATTAAGTTCTCCATCCAAAGATCTTAAGTATATAATATTATAGTCTGATAATATAATATTAAGTTCTCCATCCAAAGATCTTAAATATATATCATACTCTGATAATATATTAAGTTCTCCATCCAAAGATCTTAAGTAGTTAGCACATAGTCTAAAGGCAAGATTGCTGAAGAAAAATGCAAAAAACTTCTCTTTGGTCATGTATGCAGAACAAATTTCTTCTTAGGCAATGTTTTGGGGCTGATAATGATGTTTCCACTCAGGTTTTCTGGGTTGAGAGATGACTGTGGGAACTGCAGACTACTGGATCATTCAGCTGTTGATTCCCTTAATATCCAAAACCCTATCAATCTCTTCTTGGATACACTCAGCACCTAATTCCAAAGATTCACTGACCTCTGGATGAGACAATTTCTTCTTAAGAACGCCAACATTTGCAGAATCCTTTCTGTCCACACTCAATGCGTTCCCACCTTGAAGCAAACTCAGCCAGAAATTCAGCACAAAATGACATGCTAAAAGCAATCGGCATTTCAAACAAGTGATCTACATCAGCATTCTGTTCATTGATTACAGCTCAGTGTTCGACACCATCATACCCCCAACACTAATCAGCAAACTTTAAAACCTGGGCCTCGGTACCTCCCCCTGCAAGTGGATCCTTGACTTCCTCACCGAGAGACCATAATGAGTCCAGATCAGAAATAATATCCCCTCTTCTCTGACAGTCAATACTGATGCACCTCAATGGATGTATCCTTAGCCCAGTGTTATACCCTTTACACCCTCAAGACTGTATAGCTAGGCACACCTCAAATGTCAGCTATAAATTCACCAATGATGCAACTATTGTTGGCAGAATCTCAGATGGCAAAGAGGAGGTACACGACAGTGAGACAGATCAGCTGGTTGAGTGGTGCCACAACAACAACCTTGCACTCAACGTCAGCAAGACCCAAAGAACTCTTGGTGGTCTTCAGGAAGGGGGAGTCTGGTGAAAACATGCCAGTCCACATTAAGGGGTCAGCAAGGGAAAGTGTGAGAAGCTTCAAGTTCTAGGACGTCAACATCTCTGAAGATCTATCCTCTGAAGATGCAATTATTTCATTAGGAGCTTGAAATTTGGTATGTCACCAAAGATGCTAGCAAATTCCTACACATGTACCATGGAGAACATTCTGACTGGTTGCATCACCGTCTGGGTACAGAGCGGCCAGTGCACATGATTGATAAAAGCTGAAAAGGGTTGTAAATGCAGCCGACTCCGTCATGGGAACTAGCCTCCCTGCTATTGAGGACATCTTCAAAAGGCAATGCCTCAAGAAGGCGGCACCAATAAATAAGGACCCTCACTATCCAAAACATGCCCTCTTCTCATTACTACCACCAGGGATGAGGTAAAATACACTCAATGTTTTAGAAACAGCTTCTTCCACTCCACCATCACGTATCTGAATGGATCATGAAAACCCACTTCACTATTCTTTTTCTTTAGCTCTTTTTTGCACTATTTATTTAATTTAACTATATTTATGTATATAGTTCTTTTTGTAATTTATAGGTTTTTTATCATGTATTGCAATGTACTGATGTAAGGGGTTTCTTCTTTTATGTTACTGCGTAGGCTAATCAAAATGGCTCCTTTGTTATGTTAACGGCTGAGAAAGTTCTCTCTCTAGCAGCTTGTTTGGGTTATAAAGAGAGTTGTATTCATTTGCTAACCAATTGGGATAGATGTTATTCTTTCCTGTGTGTCTGTAAGCTATTGTGATGTGCGGGCTTTGGCGCAGAAGGCGAAGGGGGACAGAGAGAGGAGACACAATGCTGTGAAGCTGGCTGATGGGACGGACCCCGGGCGGGAGTCCAAGGCCCAGGGTCTTCGGCGAGGAGAGGAGACGAAGACAGACTCGTGTGGAGTGCCTGGTCGACCACCATGGTTGGTCACAAGTGGCGAGTTGAGGAGGTCGGAGGGGATCGAATGGTGGAAAGAGGACCCCGTTACTTGAGCTCCAACTGTTGTGAACGAAGTGGTTGAACTTTGATAAGTTTGGCACCTTTTACTTTCCTTTTATATCTATTAATTACATAATTCCAGTAATATCTGTAAATTGTAATCATTTAATCGCAGATGGTGTATTGTCTGTTATTTGGCGGGGTGCGGTACATCACAGCATCCACACAAACTTGATTACCCAGTTTGGTGGGGCAGAAGGCTGCTTCCCCTAGACAATAGCGAGTTGAGTGAGCCTGAGGCTTACCAGGGGGCTACACTGATATACCAAGTCTCCTCAAACTCGTAATGACACATAGCTGCTCTGATGCTTTCTTTGTAATTGCATCAGTAGATCTTCAGATAGATCTCCAGAGATGTTGACACACAGGAACTTGAAACTGCTCACCCTTTCCACTGCCAATCCCTTCATGAGGACTAGTGTGTGTTCCCTCGACTTCCCCTTCCTGAAGTCCACAATCAATTCCTTGGTCTTACTGACAATGAACGACAGGTAGCTGCTGCAACGCCACTCAACCAGCTGATCTATCTCACTCCTGTACGCCTTCTCGTCATCATCTGAAATTCAGCCAACAACAGTTGTGTCATTGGCAAATTTATAGATGGAGTTTATGATGTGCCTAGCCACACAGTCACCGAGTGCAGAGAGAGTACAGCAGTGTGCTAAACACATGTCCTTGAAGCGCACCGATGTTGATTGTCAGCGAGGAAGAGATGTATTTCTGATCTTCACTGATTGTGGTCTTCTAATGAGGAAGTTATGGATCCAGTTGCAAAGGGAGGTACAGAGGCCCAAGTTTTGGAGCTTGTTGATTAGTAATGTGTGTATGATAATGTTGAACTCTCAGCAGTAATCAGTAAGTGTTGAAATATCTTTAAACTATCCCTAATGATCTAGCCCTTACAACCCTCCAGGCTATCTGAAATTTATCACACTGTTCAACATGAAATTTTGATGCACCTTAGTTTTAAGCAACTGTCCCCTTATCTTGTAGGTACAGTATGTCCTGTTGTTTGAGACTCCCACTTGTGAAAACATCTCAGATCTTTCATGTTCTCTTAAAATTATATGTATTTCAGTAAAACAATCCCTTGTCCTATTAAACTCCGAAGAATACAAATCCAGCTGTTTTTGCCATTCATAATTGCACAGTTGTCTTGCCCCAGTAATTAGCCAAGTGAATCCCTTTTAGACAGGCTCCAAAATTACTCTAAACATGATCTACCAAAACCATGTACTGTTTCCAAGTTAACCAATACTGCTCCTAAGCTCCCCATCCTTTGCGAAAATGCTAATATACTATGCATCACACTGCCTGCTATTGATTCATGCAAGAGAATAGCTTTATATTACATTCACTTGCATTTTCTACTAATTTGGACAGCGGTTCACCTTGTGAGTACCTTTACAATAGTACATGGCTGCATTAAACTCTTTTTCCAAGTTTTCATTCAAATATTCTCATCCAACGTACCTTCCCTCCTATTTTTATATTATTGACAAACTTAACTTCCTGCTCCTTCTTCAATTTCTCATCATCCTGAAGCACTGGGAAAAAATTAGCTCTATTCCTTTACTTTTCAAGCCTAATACCAACTATATACGCAATTGTCAAAAACTGAAGGCTTTCATGACAAGCAGCCCTTCCCTTTTATAAACCTCACGCTCCTTCGGAAGGGCCCACTGAAGAATACTTGCAGTCAAGTGCAATGATCAATATTAGGAATCAGAAGAATGCAAAGGACCGGGGCTTCTCAGTGAAGTCAAGATATCACTTCATAGTCCTGATTCAACAGAATACAGGCACTAGCTCAAGATTGACATTTTTCACTTGATTAAGAAATAATACCCAACGAACTATGTGCCTCCAGCGTTGCAGTTCACTTGGCATAACAGTCTGTACAACTTTAATCCAAACACTACGCACTTTGACAGCTGCACTAGGGTCTCACTGATCCTACAAGGAAAAAACCACAGCATGCTTTAGCCAGATATGCCCATCCCTGTCCTTCTCCGACCATCCAATTATATTTACTCCACAAAGGGGAGGACCTGAAACATGGGTTGCTCTTCTGTCATTCAGCATCTTGCAGTGCCATTGCAACATCCATAAACTGACAGATTCAACCATTGATCTGATGGGAGGAACTCAGTGGCTCAAGCAACATCTGTAGGAGGTAAGGAATTGTTGATGCTTTGTGTTGAAACCCTGCATCGGAACTGATGTGTACCACCTTTCCTCCACAGACGCTGCTTGGCCATCTGAGATCCCCCTGCTAATTGTTTGTTGTTCCAGATTCCAGAATCTGCACTCTATCGCGTCGCTTCTGGTCACTGGCTTCTACCTCTGCCTCTGAGAGTGGACTCACTGTGATATAGCCCTGCACTATTGCAGAGTTTCTGCAGAATTTCATCTGTGTTATAAGTCAGCAATAACAATCTATTCACAGATTCATGGACACATACAGCAGAGAAATTCACCCTCGTCAATGCCATCCATGATTTCATAATTTTGTACACCTCTATCAAGTCCTGTCTTTACCTTCCCTGCTCCACAGAAAATACACCCAGCCCAGTTCAATCTGTACTCTTAGCAGAAATGCTGAAGCAAAAAGAAGATAACTTATAAAAGTCACATCCACCAATCCTGGAATGTAGTGAAACCCTTTGGGACACTGACCACAACTGTGAGCAATGGTGTATATCTTGGCAAACAATCTGATCCTTCCAGTGTGCTAACCCACAGAAAGGCTCCGTAGCTCCCAAGTGCAATTAATCACCCTACTATAAATGTTATGTTTCATGAACCTCTCCAGTTGTCTCTTAGTGAACCTGTGAGCACACTCCTGTTCCTGAGGAATGACTAGACCAGCCATTTGCCAAGATATGGCATACTTCAGTCATGGACAATTTTGCGAGCGTGCCTTTGTGGACTGTCTGATATTCTCAGTCATATGGCTAAGTACAGGCAACAATGAGATTTACAACAGTACTGTCTATGTCTCTCACTTTACATCTGAAAATGACTGAGCAGCAGGCTATTTAGGGTCCCTGTTAGCTCGCAGGGGGAGCAAACCCCTTACCTCCATTCACACTCTCCTTATTTCCCAGTACCTTTGCAACTTATTCTCTCTCACACATGCCCATCAACTCCGCTGGTGATGTGATGTAAATAACAGAGTTGCTTAAGCAGCATAACTTAATTCTGAAATTCTTTACAGCAGGCGTTCCCAACCTGGGATACAAGGCCTCCTCAGCTAATGGTAGGGGGTCCATGGCATAAAAAGGTTGGGAACCTCTGCTTTAGAGGTTTTAAATAAACAGCATTAGAAAGGGATTCACATAGTATCCATTGCTCCCATAAGCGATGTGTTTCATAAACCTCTGTAGTTACTTTTTAATACACCTGTGAGCACTGGGAGAACACATTTGAGAACTCCTAGTGGAAGTCATAAGAATGGTGCATTTCACCAAACACCAATCCAATATTGGAGTAACAATTCCACCACCTTCAGCTGTATGCCCTGCTCACCTACACAACAGACTGAGCTGTGAAGGCAAGTTCAGAGGAGGTAAGTCACAATGACCATTTTAACTACTGACCAGGTCTATTCAACCATAAAGAATGTCCACGTCTTCTGCTAATTCCACTTTCTTTGAACAACACAGCAAAATGATTGTTTCTTTAGACCTCATTCAAGTTATACTCTAACAGCACTCTGTCATAATACTTTCTCATTTAGCAGATTCACATCATTATTATGGAAGGCTAATTTCTATGGAAAAAAACAGGTTATCTACTGAAGCCGAAGTAATTCCAAAACTGCCAAACGTAACTGAAACAAAAAAACTGAAGGCACAAAGACAAGTTAAGAGGGTGATGGGGTTATGACAGATTTGGAAACGGAGATACAAAGGTAATGAGTATGAAAGTTATGAACAAGGTGGCAGAGTGACGAGATAAAGTGCCAATCATTTAAAAATCTGATCCTTAGGAATTGCTTTTTGCAGGGAGTGGAAGTGAGTCTCTGAATCTGTCGGTCCTGAAGAGTCAAAGAGGCTAGATTATTATGGGTGCTGTACCTTCGCTGAGCACCTATGCTCCGTCCACCAGAAAAAAAACGGGATCTCCCAGCGGCCACCCATTTTAACTCTACTTCCTATTCCCATTCCTAGCCTCCAACCTGTTGGTATGAACATTGATTTCTTGAATTTCTGGTAACTGACCACCACTGCCCCCTTCACCATTCCCCATTCTCATTTCCCTCTCTCACCCTATCTCCTTACCTGCCCATCACCTCACCCTGGTGCTCCTCCCCACTTTTCTTTCTTTCATGGTCTTCCGTCCTCTCTTATCAGAGTCCCCTTTCTCTAGCCCTTGATCTCTTTCACTAATCGACTTTCCAGCTCTTTACTTCACTCCTCCCGCCCCCCCCCGCCGGTTTCATCTATCATCTTGTATTTCTTCCTCCCCACTCCCCCCACCTTCTCACTCAGATTCTTTGTGGATATGAGTCTACTTCTAACCACTTCAGATAAAATTTGAAATCATCCTCATAAACACCATGTAATTATATGGGTACAGTGGTTTTATCATGAGGTCTATCACATTGCTAACCCAACAATCCTGTGGGTCTTTCTACTTCATTCTTCACTTCATGACACCATCTTAATCTGATGCTCTTGTTTCTGTTTGCTAGTCCCTCTTCCTGTAGTGGTTGACCTCAAAGTGTATCATTTCTCAGAGAGTACCACCCAGAGGATACAGTACAGGGAGTCAGGCCTTTCTCTGACAGGTCTTATCCCTGGAGAAGTAATAGAACATACAACATAGAAATCTACAGCACATTACAGGCCCTTTGGCCTACAATGTTGTGCTGACCATGTAAACTACTCTAGAAAATGCCTAGAGTTACCCTACTGCATAGCCCTCTATTTTTCGAAGCTCCATGTACCTATCTAAGAGTCTCCTAAAAGACCCTATTGTATCTGCTTCCGCCACCGTCACCAGCAGTGCATTCCATGCCCCCACCACTTTCTGTGTGAAAAACTTACCTCTGACATCCCCTCGGTACCTATTTCCAAGCACCTTAAAACTATGCCCCCTTGTGTTAGCCATTTCAGCCCTGGGAGAAAGCCTCTGGCTATCCACACCATCAACGCCTCTCATCATCAAGTACACCTAAGATGATGAGGGGCATTGATCGTGTGGATAGTCATAACTCTGTGCACATTTCAGCTATTTTACCCCAACAGTGACAAGGTTCCAGATGCAGTCTCAACATGGACCCTAATATTTGGAGCAAAGCATATCTGTGTGTCAACTCAGATCCACTTGCAGTAAAAGCCAGTGTGCAGGCTGTTTTTTTAAACACTTACTAGACCTGAGTACTGTGTTAGCTTTCAGCAATCTGTGGTGTGGTAGAACAATGCTCCCTGTGCCAAAAACACCTTTCAGTCTCTCTTCATTTAAAAAAAAAACACCCTGCTATTCTATTTCTACTACCAAGGTAAATGACTTCACACTATATTTCACCTGCCTGTTCATTCACTTAACCTGTCAATACACCCTCCTGCCCCCTCCAAAGCCTCTCTGTATTTGTTTTACAGTCCATACTGCTGTGTATTATCAGTAAAGTACATTGCATATTGATCACCTCATCCAAATCATTGATATGGAATAAATGGTGCATCAGTGCTGATTTTAATGAATATTACACGCTAATTATTGAATCATTAATTATTGTGTGGGCATGCGGCCAAGTGGTTAAGGCCTTGGACTAGCGATCTGAAGGTCGTGAGTTCGAGCCCCAGCCGAAGCAGCGTGTTGTGTCCTTGAGCAAGGCACTTAACCACACAGTGCTCTGCGACGACACTGGTGCCAAGCTGTATCGGCTCTAGTGCCCTTCCCTTGGACAACACTGGTGTCGTGGGGAGGGGAGACTTGCAGCAAGAGCAACTGCCGGTCTTCCATACAACCTTGCCCAGGCCTGCACCCTGGAGAGTGAAGACTTTCCAGGCCCAGATCCATGGTCTCGCAAGACTAACGGATGCCTTATATTTTATAATTATTGAATCTCTTTCTGCCTTCATATTCTCCCCATCCTAATTGCTTACCCTCTCCTGAACCTCTTTCTTCCATGAATTGAGCTTCATTTTGAGGCGGCACGGTAGCGTAGTGGTTAGCACAACGCTTTACAGTACCAGTGACGCGGGTTCAATTCCCGCCGCTGCCTGCAAGGAGTACATCCTCCCTGTGATCGTGTGAGTTTCCTCCGGGTGCTCTGGTTTCCTCCCACAGTCCAAAGACCCACGGGCTGGTAGGCTAATTGGTCATTGTAAACTGCCCTGTGATTAGGCTAGGGTTAAATCGGGGGTTGCTGAGTGGTGAGGCTCCAAGGGCCAGAAGGGCCTATTCCGTGGTCTATCTCAATAAAAATAAAATTCATTTTGGAGCAAGGTTAATTAGAGCCATTGAGTCTTAGAGTGGTACAGCAGATAAAAAGCCCCATCAGTCTACCATGTTGCTACCAACCATCATGCCTATCCATACTAATCCCACTTGCCTGCATTAGTACAACATCCCTCTGTGTTTTAGTCATTCAATTACCTGTCAAATTGCTGATTAAATGTTGCTGGTGTTCCTGCCTCCAGCAACTCCTGTCACACCTAATTCCATAGATCAGCTACTCTTAGTGTGGAAGATTTATCTCTCACCTGAAACCTAACTTTAACTAGACACACATGACATGGGGAACAGACTCTGATCATCTATCCTCTCCGTGCCTCTCATAGTTTTATATGTATAGCTTTACCATGTCACTTCTTAACCTCACTTACTCCAGAAAAGGAAGGATCCAGCCAATCCAATCTCTCCTAATAACTCAAGCCCCCCAGTCCAGCGTTCCAGATACTGTATATCAAGCCCTCCAATCCATTTGCCTTGATTCAAGTTGATTTGATTCTCAGTGTCCTCACAGGAGAACAGTGATTTGCCCCTGTATTCCTGTTCAACACAATCCCTTTGTACTTCCCACTGACCGGTGTGAAATCTATCACTTTTCCCCTACCTGCTTTTTGTCTCTAAATGGGGAACTTCATTCTCAAATTCTTGTGATAGCAATCTCTCTTCCCTGCCCCAATTTATCTGAATAGCTTCATGCCCACCTCCACTTGCAAATGCTTGAGCTCAAGTTAGCTCCGTCAGTCACTTCCTGCGCATGCTTGTCTTGGTTTAACATCTGTGCTTCAATCCATCGTATGCTGTTGAGCTGCACATCACCATCCCTTCTCGCTTTCAGTCCTTACTTTAAATGGTGGATGCGTTTATCTCTCTGTCAATTTGAATGGCATTGAAACCATTTCCTCATTCACCCACTGCCCTGAATTTCTCTACCTCTTGCTTTTGCCTCAGTTCTAATCTCACTACCACACTCACTCAGTGGAGTGGATAGCTCCAGGGAGGGGTAGCTCCTCTGGTGAAAGGGCTTGTCGTGTCCATTCTGGGACAGCTCACTCACCTTTGGGCCCCAGCAGACACACAGCTCTCACCTGTGCCTCCAAGCAGCTGTTTGCAAGCGACCGCTTCGACGGGTGGGCTGAACCAGGTGAGGGGAGCTGGCAAGCAAGATACCCCGGTGAGACAGGGATGTGCCCGCCCTAGCACGTGATCCAGCTCCAGCGGTTTGGGTGGATGAGATCCACAGTGAGAAGCAACGGCCAGGAAGGCAATTCTGCAACGCTTTGTGCAGAGTGAAGGGAATGCAAGGGACAGAAGAAGTCATGATCATCCACTGCAACGAAAGAAGGCCCCAGTTGTAACAACTACCGTACCACCAGGCCTGGATCTGCAAGGTCGAGAGAGTGGAACTGTCCCATTGCAATGGCTCCTCCACTTTAAAAACCTACCAGCACACGTCTCCTGTCTTTGTTGGATATATCAGCCAACCAACACTTACTCAATGTATGTGCTAGGAAAGCCAAAACCACATGGATGATCAGAAGAGACTTCATAGGTTTAACGGCACTGTTTTCATGAGGAATCTGATAGTACATGTGCATAAATCACTCAATGTTTGAGACAGAGAAGAGTAAAGTATGCAGGATTCAGAACGGGGATATAAACTACAAAAGCAGAACAAAGACAACAGAAATACTGCGGCCAGTTCTGATCTTTACACTTTTAGGAAGAATAGTAGTGAGGTAATGGAAGAACATGCTGGAGGAACTCAGAAGGCCTGCAGCATCCACTGCTGTGGAAGCGATTCACTGGAATGGCTCTGAAGGTGAGGGAGTTCAGCTCCAAGATTCGACTGGGAATCTGGCATTTCTTCCCTTGAAGCAAAGGGACGTTGGGATAACCAAGACCATGAATGATTTTGATTGGTGATATTTCAGTAAGCTGTTCCAACTAGTAGAAGCTTCAGATTGCAGATTTGAACAGGCAGAATTTAAAAATTTTAGAAATTATGACATGGGAGGAGCAACATTTGGATCAACATATTACTGCCAGCCAAAAATATTAACATCTATTCCTAGATCTCATTCCATAGCTCTGCATTTTATGGTTTATCCAGACACTTTTTAAATAGGCTGAGGGTTTCCAACAACAAGCTCCAGGCCCTCAGTAGCTGCTGAGTGAAATAACTTTTTTCTAAACTTTGCTCTAATCCTTCTACTACTCATCTTAGTTCCATGATCCCTACTACAAACCTCTCTTAACTGAAATAAAACCTTTCTGTTTAATCTGCCAAGGTTTGTACATATGGTGTCAAAATGGTTGTTGTAATGCATCTAGTGTGGCAGTGTAGTGGGTAGTGCTTGTCGCTCTCACTTTTAGCTTCCACGACTGGCTAGCAGTCTTGCAAAAACAAGAGCTGAATGTGCAAGTCTCTCCCTGCCAGTACATAGCCTCTCCAGCAGCAAGCCTTATGTCGTGCCTCCTCGCTGGCGACACACCGTAACTGAACTTTTGTCGGACTCAGGCTGAACTACAGAAGACGCGGAGGAGGTCTGACCCCTGCACACATAACATGCAGGCCCGCCAGTGTGTGGACACACCCTGGTGCTCACGAACCAGATCCCCAGCTATGGGTAAATAGTCCCACTGCCTCGTGGGCAGCCTCGGGAGAGACAAAGTCTACGGGAGCAAACCCAGACAGCAAATCCAGAGTGGAGTCCCTAAGGTAGCTGGACATCATCGAACATCCTTCCGGCAACTCCTGCAAGCCAAGCTGGTCTGAAACATATTGCTTCATAAGCTTTCCTTTGGACTAAGCTGGTGAGGCTGAGAAGGGGATCTTGACAACTGGGCATCTCAAAATCGAAGAGAAGTGAGGTTATGTCTTAACTATTAAAGGAGTAGTTAGGTCACAGCTAGATGTTAGACTATCTTGGTCGTTACAAAACAGCAAAGATGTGATAGCATTGAAGAGGGTGCAGAGTCGCCCAAAGAGGAGAAATTCTGCAGATGCTGGAAATCCAAACAACACAGACAAAATGCTGGAGGAACTCAGCAGGCCAGACAGCATCTATGGAAGAGAGTAAACAGTGGACGTTTCAGGCTGAGACCCTGCATCAAGACACAGTAGATCCATGTGGACATTGCCACATTTCTGACAAGAGGTTTTCAGGTATCTATATATATGGTAGGTGGCATCCATCTGTCTCAAAGAACAATGGATGATGGAAACCAACAGAGAGCAAGACGTCATCTGAGAAAAAAAAATTGTGATCACTGTGGGTGACAGCACCGACCAAAAAACTGTCCAGCGTATCGGAATATGTGCAATAACTGCAGTAAGCATAATCATCTTTCACGCTGTTGCAGAAGTGGAAAGGAAATAAAACTCGTAAATGCAGTGCTTGAAAATGAACGTGAGGAGTGTTATATAGATGTGCTTTGTGAAAACAAAGCAAGTAAGAATGACTGGATTATTCCATTGCAAGTGAATCAAAACAATATTCTGTTCAAACTTGATACTGGAGCACAAGTAAATGTTCTTGCAGTATCTGAGTTTAATGCATTAAAGCTAAAACCAAAGTTACATAAGATAAATATAAAAGTGACTGGGTATTTAGGTGCAGACATTCCAGTTAAAGGAACTTGTGTGGCAAAAGTATCACACAAAAATATTGTGCACACGCTTTCATTTGTGGTCGTGCCAAAGAATGTACAGTCAATACTGGGTTTATCTGCCTGTGAGAGACTGAATTTGGTAAAAAGAGTCTTAGTCCTGGACAGTGATACAGTGGACAGAGGCCAAACTTGCCGGTACAGTACAATACAGATCTGAAGCCAAAGAGTGACAAGAATCAGGATCCAATTGAAGAAGTGAAAGCACAAGTGAAGGAATTGAGAAGTTTTATTGAAATGATGAAGTCCCAGCATAAAAAATGATAACAGTTAATGAATGAATTGTGATTTATTCTCAAAGACCTCAAGAAAGAGCCACCTTCAGAGTTTCAGTTAACTGACACAGACCAGATGAAACATGAAAATAACAACGAAACACAAGAACTGTGTGAACCACTTAGAAGGTCTACTCGTGTTCGTAAACCCCCAGAGAGACTGAAAGAGACATGTTAAATTATGCATTTGTTCTGGTTAATGTTGCTAATTGTTTTTCTTTTTAAGGAAAGGATGATGTGGTGATATCACGTGGCACATGTAAGAACATGATTGGACAGAGTTCGGAGCATGCGCAGAAATGACAGAATGATCGAGAAACTTGTGTGTTAAAAACATGGTTGCTGTCGCTGTTATAAATAAAAGTTCTAGTTTTAATGCTTCCAGAATATAGTTTGTTCTTAGTAACCCACGGTACATACAAAGAACACAACAGTGGCTGCCTATAAGGAGGTGAATATCAAGGTTGTATATAGTATACATACTTTGATAATAAATGTACTTTGAAGTTTTTGTTCAGTTTAGGAAGATAACAACCAGGGGATAAGCAATAAATATTGAATTTGCCCGCGATACTGATGCAATATCCAAATTCCAAGTTTCCCTTAAATATTTCATTTTAAAGAGATACCTTAATATAAGGCAGTCAAGTGACTGATAGGCAATCTTAGTGATAAGAGAACTCACTTTTATATGTTAACATTTTTAAGATGTGAGCGAATTACAACAACTTTGCTACAGTCTTCAGTGCATATTGCAACTCTTCACTGTATGCTTTTGCAAACGGACAGAATTTTTTTTTGTTCCTGTGGTTCTTACCGCCTGTGGCTTGGAAGACAGTGTCCTGACTCTACACATGCAGGCAGCACACTCTGCACGTGTGCGTCTATTGTGTCCTTCTGGCTATTATTTTGTTTCTGTGCATGCTCGGCCATTATGTGGTTTAGTGCATGCGTAGCATTGCCATGGTGACAGCAACGTATGAGGGCAGCACTGCCTGTCAGCAGTGATCATTACAGAGCCGAAGGACAGCTGCAAGCTGCCCATCCATCTGTGGGACTCAGCGGACTTGCCCCTCTATGGGTGTTCACTCATGACCTGCTGGGCGAGGGCAGCCTCAATTAGAAACCAATATTAACCTCAAGATTAATTGTAACTCATTTTCTTAAAGTCTTGCCCGCCCCAGGAAACAATCAAGTTAATTGTGTCTCCATAATGAATTGTATGTGCATTTTGCTCTGAGAAACTTATTTTTCTCATGCTTTCTTACAATGCAGGCAAGGGTTGTTCTGCCAATCAGCCCTGACAGCCGGCTGAACAATCCTATTCCCTACCAATTTTCCTCCAAAAAACACTCTGTCCTCTCACTCACCTACGTTGAGGACAGCTCATAAAGACTATCTGGGAGGTGGGAGGAAAGTGGAGCACCAGGAGGAACCCAGGACAATCAGCGGTATGGAAGCAGGCACTTGGGCTCAATTCCTCCATGCCGACCAAAATGCCTAAAAGAGCTAACCCAATTCACTTGTGTTTGGCCCACATCCCTCTAAAATTTAGAGAGATACCTGGTTTAAAGTCTAAACTTTTCCCATCAGCATACCTGTCCAAATTTCTTTTAAATGTTGTAATTGTACCTACCTATACCATTTCCTCTGACACCTTGCTCCAAATATTTATCACCCACTCTGTTAAAAGTTGCCCCTCAGGAACCTTTCAAAATATTGCCTCTCTCACAGTAAATCCATTCCCTCTAATCTTGGCCTCCCCTGCCCAAGGGAACTCTGGCAATTCACCTTGTCTATGCCCCTCATGAATTTTTAAACCTCTGTAAAGTCAACCTTCCTCATACTACGCTGCAAGGCAAAATGTTTTAGCCTATCTAGCCTCCCCTACAGCTTCCCAGTAACTGCTCATAAATTTTATTTGCACCCTCTCCAGTTCAAACACATCCTTCCCATGGTATTGTGACCAAAATTGTATGCAGTACTCCAAATGTAGTCTTACCACCATCAAGTGCACAGGCAGAACATGTGAAATCCACATATTCTTGAGTGCCAGCGGACAAAAGCATCTCTAATATTTGCACCAATGTGCCTCAGAAAGAAAAGATGACAAGTGAACAGCATTGCTATAGTTTATACTTTTACGTATAACATTATAAGATTTGAAATAAAATCAATGGCAAATCTCATGGCTGATATTGTCAATCCTTTTAGTTTGTGATAATTAAATTAATAGACTGATATTTTAATCTGGTTATTGGTTTGCCTTCTCAGCAAAGTGAGACTAAACAGCAGTCTTGGAATCATAGACATGGGAACAGGCCCTTCAGCCCACAATGTTGTGCTGAGCCAAATAAATTAGAAATCAAGTGCAGTGGTCCCCAACCACCGGGCCACGGATCGGTACCAGGCTGCAAAGCATGTGCTACCGGGCCGTGATGAAACAATATGGTTTGGTGATATGAAATGATACGGTCAGCTGCACATTTCCTCATTCTCTGTCACACCCACTGTTGAACTTGAATGCACGCGAGGTCATCAGTTGGTCATTAACCTACAACTATTCGAAGAGTAATAAACAAGCGTCGCTTGAGAGTTTCTTTGGAAGAGGTGGTAGGGGACCTAAAAGTCCTAACGATGATGATAACGCAGACACAGCTGAGGCCGAGACTGCAAAAAATAAGAAAGCTTCCTTCAACAGAAAATACGAGTCGTACATAAAATATGGCTTTATTGCAACCGGTGACTCACACGCTCCTAGCCCCCTGTGTGTGATATGTGGAGACAAGTTGTCTAATGAGGCAATGAATATATCACTATATTCATGTGAGGAAAATGTGTGCTGTGTTTAATATTAAATTTGTTAGATAAACCCTTTTAGAAACGAAATTGAGTGTATTAGCCACTTATAAGTGACTTATAGTTGACTTATCACCTATATTCTGGTCGTGATTAACACCCCCCCGCCCCCCCACCGTCGGCCAGTCTGCAAGCATATTGTCAATATTAAACCGGTGCATGGTGCGAAAAAGGTTGGGGACCCCTGATCAAGTGGATAACTGAACTAATCACCAATAGATATCCGTCCCTGAACTCACTATTATGTCCTTCCAGTTGGTGAATACAAATGAAAAGTAATTTGTTGAGGCTCCCATTTCCTCTGGCTCTACAAGGGAACTTACTACTCCCTGGTCAAGCTATTGCTCCTAATAGGATGTCTTAGAATTCTCCTTAATCTTACTTATTAAGGATATATCA
The DNA here is from genome assembly GCF_963921235.1 of Mobula hypostoma. Lineage (NCBI taxonomy): Eukaryota > Metazoa > Chordata > Chondrichthyes > Myliobatiformes > Myliobatidae > Mobula > Mobula hypostoma. The sequence goes on from NC_086098.1 coordinate 144,061,566, forward strand.
TGGCCATATTTTGCCCTAATTCATTTGCTAAGTTCTTTTCCACACCCTCTATATTCCTCGAGAGACTCACTTGATTCCAGTTGCCTATTTCCTGATCACACCTTCAATATACTAAGAACTAATATACTTGTCATCTTTACCTTTCACTCTAGTGGAACATGCTAGCCCTGAGCATTTACTAACACACACAAAATGCTGGAGAAAATCAACAAGTCAAGCAACATCTATAGTGGGGAATAAACAGTGGATGTTTCGGGCCAAAACCCTTCATCAGGTCCTAATAGAACTGGGAATGTGTTACAGGGAGCCAAAAGAACCAACACCTTATTGGACAGCTGACAACCAATCCCAGGCTGATTTGATTAGGTCGTTGTACCAATCAAAATTTCAAATGTTCCTGAGTTTTGAGATTTTTGTAGTTGCATGGTTTTACTGAAGAAAGTTTTATTTTGAATTCTGGCTTTGTTTTATCTCCTGCCTTCAGGAATCATCAGTAGTTATAGACGAGAGATGACAACAACCTGACGATGGGGTGTTATGTCAACATGGCAATTTCAGCAGAAGACTTATGCACAACTCTGCAACAGCAGCAAGTTCAACTTAAGTGGCCCAGCTTAAGTTAATTGAAACTTTGATAAGCAGGGTATCAGTGAGTCTAACGACATCAGTATCAAACACTGAACAGATTTCACGTGAATCAGTTGTTGCTTACATTACCATCTTCCAGTTTGAAGCTACTTTCAGAGTTATGTTTGAATCCTGGTTTGACGACTACAAAAATATCTTCCAGGTCAAGTTCACCAGTAAAGACAACTCATGAAAGACATAATTTGCTCTGAAAATTGAGTTCTGCTGAACATAAACAACAGCATTACTTCAACCTCATTCTGCCTAAGAACCCACGTGACCTATCGTTTGACAAAACTGTCTGACAGCTAACAAGCATCTTTGGAGAACAATCATCTTGCTTTGGTGTTTGCTACCATTGCCTAAAACATGTTAAACACAACGCCAATGACTTCCATCACATATGCCGCTGACCCCAGTCTTGAATAACAGAAGTTCAAGCTAGTTAACACGACAGAATCACAGTTTAAATGTTCGTTTTTATTTGCGGATTTCAGGCCCTGCCAATGCAGACATTTGCAAATGGCACCTGGCCAGACTGCAACAAGATCCTGATATGACTCTACAAGCTTTCATTCAAGAACGGCGGCGTCTGATGAACTTGAAGTATGATTCCAACCCAGTCTGACAGAACCTTTGGCAATGGCACAGATACCATCACTCAGCAGGTCTCAAAATGGCCAAACACAGATTGTTGGATCTGTGGTGCTTGGCATTATGCAAGAAACACATTTGCAGCAAATGCTAACACTGTGGCCACAAAGAAGGATTTTGATGTCCCTCACTGACTTCTAGGCCAGTGAAACACAAGGCCATCAAAAGCCATCAAAATCTACAAGGAGTTTAATGGTCACATACAAAGTCAACTTTGCCCCCAGGAGATGGTACGTCAACATATTTATGGACAATCAGTTGGTCAGGCTACACCTCGATAAGGTGCCAAATATCAGCATTATCTCCAAACGCATGTGGTGGGCACTTGATTGCCCACCAGTCTAATCAACTCATCACTCCATCTGTAGTGAATGGTAACCAAGCCAAAGGTGTGTTACCTAACAGACCAGTCAGATCTGAATGTCCTTGGCAATGACTGGATGGGCAAGCTTGATCTCTAGAGCATCCCTCTGGATGACATCTGTATGAAGACACTGGCCATTCAAATCATGTCAGTCGACGCCATACCATCATCTGTATGTGAGTGAGGATCACTAGCAGACTCAAAGTGCAGGAATCACAGAGACTTTGGCAATTCAAACAAAACTAAAGATTTATTACAAAAACTAACCTGGAAAACTAACAAGAGCTCAGGCAAATAATACAGAATCGTGACAAACTAAAATTACTCATGATACACAGAAGAGCTCGCTCTGAGTTTCAACCAACAAGGAACCACAATGACCCAACCAAGAGGGGTGGGCATGTCCCCCTGAAATACACGCTGGAGCACATAGGAATCCCAGACATTGACATTATTGTGCGAATTAAATTATCCCAAATTGAATACAAGTGATAAAAACAAAGTTTAACAATGCCCATGCTCCCGAATGAGATATCTGCAAAGCAGTGAAAAACCAGAGTGAGTGTAAAGACCATCAATTGGACATAAAAGGGAAACAATCCAAGGAAAAGCACATGCACGAGGTGACACTGAGAAAGAGAAAAAATGCAGTCCACATACTAACTGACAAAAAAAAAACTCTTTCTAAAAACGACCCCTGGTTGTGACAACGTGAGACCATACGACAACTGCAACAATGCCACACAGCAGTGTTTCAAAAGGCTTAGATTGCTGCAGCAAGCTGCAAGCAGAAATCCATCACCAACCGGATGCAAAGACAGTCTTCTATTCCAAAAGACTAGTACCATGTGCAGTCTTACCAATCGCAGAGCAAGAGCAAGATCCCTACAACAAGCTGGTGAGATCTACACTGTCAACTACACACATTGAGCAGCTCCAGTAGTCAATATCAAAAAAGCCAATGGTACGGAGAGGTTGTGTGTAGACTTCTTCGCTAGTCTCATTGCAGATCTGGAAACATACTAGTATCCATTACTGGTACCAGCAGATCTCTTTGGAAAATTGAACAGTGGGCGCTTCTTTGTGAAGTTAGACTTGGCTGAAGCTTAACTCCAGGTAGAAGTGGCAGAAAATTCACAGGAGCTTCTCACTATTACAATACATACGGGGTTATTTTCCTTCCTCTGTCTGCCTTCGGGGTAAAGGCGGCTTCTTCAATTTTCCAACAGTATTTGGACACAATGATGAGTGGTATTGATGGTGTTGCCATTTACCTTGGCAACATCACTGTGATGGGCATGGATCAGACAGAATGCCTGGACCACATTTAGAACAAACTATAACACTTTGGGCAGAAAAGTGCAGCCTCTGATGTCTTCAATCAAGTATCTGAGATTTGTCATAGATGAGTACGGTCATTGCCCAGATCCTGGAAACATCACTGCTGTCTTAAAGATGCCTCCACCATCAGATGATTAGTCATTACTCAACATTCCTCCCAGCAATGCACCAGCTGAGGGGCCACTCGATTCCCTGCTCAACACGGGTGCCACATGGAAATGGTCCAAACGATGCCAAGGGGCTTTTGATCAGGTTTAAGAACATGCTGTCGTCTGACATTCTCTTGACACTTTTCAATGCAGCATCCAAATATGGGGTGGGTTCTGTTGTACCCCATATATTCCATTTTGGAACTTCATGGTTCCAAAATAGCTGTCATACATGTAGCCAGATCACTGATTGTAGCAGAAAGGATCTATGGACAAATTGAGAAGGAGGCCTTGGGAACCATCTTTGCTGTAAAGAAATTCCCCAAGATGCTTCTGGCAGATGCTTCGCTCTCCTTACTGATCACAAGCCACTGTTTTCCAACTTTGAGTCTAAGAAAGGCATCCTGGTGAATAAAGCAAAACATCTACAAAGGTGGACAACCATGTTATTAGCCAAGGATTTTGAAATCACGTCCTTATCAACCCAGGAATGAGGTCAGGCAGATGTCCTCACCAGACTTGTGAGTCAGCAGGTCACTGAGAACAAAAACACCATTCCAATTGATGGCGAATTCCTTCAGTTTGGAACAGGTACTGCTGAAGGTCTTCCAGTCACAATCAACAAGATCAGACAGAAATGGCTACAGATCCTCTTCTTCAGCAGATCTCCAGATACAAGGTTGAGGAAGATGTCATATCCTCCTACAGACGTCATAGATCGCTCTCAACTGTGGACTCATGCCTAATATTTGGAGTCAGAATAGTGATTCCACGAACATTTCAACCAAAAGTATCGGCAAGAAGCTTTGTGTACTGGCTGGGTATAAATGAAAATAGCACATTTGTGTGCAAGTAGTGTACTCAGTGGTCTATGGTGGCAAAGAATCCAAGTGGAGCAGATCCACAGCCATGGTCTGGGCTACCAGACCTTGGAGTCAAATCCATATTGAGTTGGGTGGCCCAATGAACAGATGTTCTTGCCTTGTCCTGGTTGACACCTATTCCAAATGGCCAGAAGTATTATCTGTGAAGTCAACAATGACAGAGTTTACCACTGAACAGCTGCTGCAGATCTTCAGCTTCTTAGTGATGCCAGAAATGCTCGTTCCTGACAATGGGACTCAATCCAGTTCACAGCAGCTTGCTGTGAAGGGTGGAATTATCCACATCCGCTCACCCCCATTTCATCCACAGTCCAACGGCCAAGCAGAGAGGTTTGTGGATACATTCAAACAGTTGCATCCGAAATCAAGAGGGGGAGGAGCGTCGGCAGAGGCTCCAAACGCACTTTTGCTGACACGTCAGATTACACCGCATCCAGGCCTGGAGGGGAAGTCTCCAGCATTAGCGCTTTTGGGAAGTTGGTCAGCCATACAGACCTTGGTTGACAGGTGAAGTCATTCAAGCCTGGAGCTGTAGTGTGGACCAGACAGTATTGAAATGGGCAAGAACGCTGGGTACCAGATCAGATTGTCAAACGAATGTGGAAAGTTTTCTACAAACTTATCGGAGACAGACATCGCTGACGCCGCCATATCCACCAGCTGCGGCCACGTACTCCCGAAGGCAAACACTTTTGTTGGGTCATCAAACACGGAGCTGAACTTTCACCTCCTCCTGGAAGGTTTGATTAAACCTGACCAAAAAAATCCATCGGCAAGCAATCTTGTGAGCAGAAAATAACAGTCTGTAACCACTAAGAAGAACTGATCAGCAGCCTAAGCCGGCTAATCCAATCCAAATCAACCCTCAGCACAAATCCTACAGGTAATCATCTTCAAGGAGGTGTTAAGTCAAGTCGAAACAACCAATGCCCATTGGTCAGCTGACAACAAATCCCAGGCTGACTTTCACTGATCATTGTTCCTCTCAGCATCTCGAATGTTCTTGGGCAAGCCATTTAAATAGCTATGCTTTGGGGTGTAATTTTGAGTTTTGAGATTTTTGTAGTTGCGTGATTTTAAGGAACAAAAGTTTATTCTGAGTTCCAGCTTAAGGCTGATTTATACTTGTGCATACGGGCTACGCCATGGGCCTGATTTATACTTTTGCGTAGCCCTACGCCATAGCGAGCATGCGTAGTTGTGTCTGTGTCGCTCTGCAATTCACCGCCAAAATGCTAGTTGGCGGTGGGGTTTCCATGCCACTGTGTTGAGTTTCTTCATGAGAGACATGGATGAGGAAATGCATTTCAAACATTTTCGGATGTCGGCAGGTAGATTTGACGATTTTGTTCATCATCTCCAACCATTTATTTCACATCAGTGTACAGACATGGCGGAGAAAAGCAACCAGAAATGCGTAGGAGGAAATGCGATGCTACCAGGCGGACCAATCACAATTGTTGCGGTCTGCGTCACCGTGACGCGAGTTACATTTTTGGGGAGGTTCACTTCACCCTATGGCGTAGGGTACGCAGTACCTATGGCGTATATTTGACGCACAAGTATAAATCAGCCTTTAGTTCTGACACCTGGGTTTGGGTATCATCAGTAGTTATAGGGTGGACAAACAGAACAGAATGTATACAAGTTAACCCCTATCAATTGCAGGAAGGTTCAAGATATTCCTAGTCATTCGTGCTTGGCAACCTCAAGTACATGCAAAATTCATCATGCTACTTCGTCAAGTAGTCCAATTTGATGACTTTCCTGACTGCTATTTTGATTGGTGGGTCATATTTAATAGCTTGTTAACTTCCAGTATGCTTTCTGCATCATCCCATGATTTTTAGAACTTGGGTGTTAGTAATTCTACTTTAACATGAAGAAGCATTTTATACCTTCCTCATGTCAATGTGGGAGCTCTGGGAGATCTCCAGTCTCCCTGACAACTACATCTGCATGAAGTGCATCCTGCTTGTTAGGGAACATGTGCCAGTGAGGGTAAGAATAGGATGATCTAGCAGGTGAATTTGCAGCTGAGGAATTGATGCAGGGAGCAGCGTTCCAGATTTCTGGGTCATTGGGGTCTCTTCTGGGGAATGACCTGTACAAAAAGGACAGGTTACGCCTGAACTTGAGGGGGACCAATATCCTTAGGGGCAGGTTTACTGGAACTCTTTGGTCAGGTTGAACTAGTCAGGGGGATGGAAACCAGAGTGATGAGTCTAAGAAAGGGGCAGTTGGTATACAGTTAGATTCCCCATATTGAGGGAGTGTGAGGAAGGATAGGCAGTTGAAAGGGCAGGTTTTGGAAAGGTGCAACTATAACAGGGTTGTTGTCATGGGTGACTTCAACTTCCCTAACATCGACTGGCATCTCCTTAGTGCAAATTGTTTAAATAGAGTGGAATTTGTTAGGTGTCTCCAAAAGGATTCCCGACACAACTTGCAGAAGCTGACAAGAGGAGAGGCCATACTGGATCTCATGAAAGGCAATGATCCAGGTCAGGGGTCCGATCACTTGGTGGGTGAGGATTGTGGAGACACTTAACCACAACTACCTGACATTTGCCTCAGAGACAGACAGCAGCAGACAGTATGGGAAAGTATTTAATTGGAGGAGAGGAATTATGATGGTCTTAGGCAGGAACTTGGAGCACAAGTTCAGAACAAAAATATGCAGATTGCTTAGGAAGCACTTGCATGCGGTTCTAGATAGATTTGTCCCATCGAGGCTGGGAAAGGATGGTTGGCTGATGGAACCATGGTTGACAAGAAATGCTGAACATACAGTCAAGAAAAAAAAAGGCATACTTAAAGTTTTGCAAGCAAGGATCAGACAAGGCTCCAGAGAATTACAAGGGGTCAGGAAGGGTCCTAAGAATGGACCCTTAGTTAAGCTGGAAGAGGGCATGAGAAGGCTTTGGTGAGTAGGATTAAGGAAAACTGCAAGGCATTCTACACTTACGTTAAGGACAACAGGATGACTAGAGTGAGGGTAGGACAGATCAGGGATAGAAGGAACATGTGCTTGGAGTTGGAAGGAGGTCCTTAATGAATATTTTGCTTCAGTATTCACTGGTGAGAGAGGCCTTGGCATTAGTAAAGATTCAAAAGATTCGAAGGTTAATTTATTACCAAAGTATACAACTCTGAAATAATTCTTCTCTGGGTAGCCATGAAACCAAGAAAGAAAAGAAAAGCAGCACGATCGTCAACCCCAAATCCCCCCTCCCCACACAAAAAACAAACAAAAATGGAAAAGGCACATTGACCCCCAAATCCCCTCTCCCCACACAAAAAACAAACAAAAATGGAAAAGGCACATTGACCCCCAAATCCCCCCCTCCCCACACAAAAAACAAACAAAAATGGAAAAGGCACATTGACCCCCAAATCCCCCCTCCCCACACAAAAAACAAACAAAAATGGAAAAGGCACATTGACCCCCAAATCCCCCCCTCCCCACACAAAAAACAAACAAAAATGGAAAAGGCACATTGACCCCCAAATCCCCCCCTCCCCACACAAAAAACAAACAAAAATGGAAAAGGCACATTGATCCCCAAATCCCCCTCTCCCCACACAAAAAACAAACAAAAATGGAAAAGGCACATTGATCCCCAAATCACCTCTCCCCACAAAAAAAACAAACAAAAATGGAAAAGGCACATTGACCCCCAAATCCCCCCCTCCCCACACAAAAAACAAACAAAAATGGAAAAGGCACATTGACCCCCAAATCCCCCCTCCCCACACAAAAAACAAACAAAAATGGAAAAGGCACATTGATCCCCAAATCCCCCTCTCCCCACACAAAAAACAAACAAAAATGGAAAAGGCACATTGATCCCCAAATCACCTCTCCCCACAAAAAAAACAAACAAAAATGGAAAAGGCACATTGACCCCCAAATCCCCCCCTCCCCACACAAAAAACAAACAAAAATGGAAAAGGCACATTGACCCCCAAATCCCCCCTCCCCACACAAAAAACAAACAAAAATGGAAAAGGCACATTGACCCCCAAATCCCCCCTCCCCACACAAAAAACAAACAAAAATGGAAAAGGCACATTGATCCCCAAATCACCTCTCCCCACAAAAAAAAACAAAAACAGAACTGGCACACCGAGCTCGAAACCCCTTTCCTCGCACAAAAAAAACCGAACAAAACGGATCAGGCACATCGACCCACAAATCCTCCTCCCCCCGCACAAAAAAAACCGAGAAAGCTCGGGTGAAAAACACAGAATATAAAAAACTGTAAGACAGGAAAGAAAACTCTATAGTCCAAGTCCATAGGTAAAATGCAGAAAACCTGGGTAGCATTCTGCAGACACACAGCCATCAAAAGACAGGCAGCCAGCGCTCACCTTCCACATTCGCCCCGATGTTTCCAATCTCCTTCGTTGCTGTAATCGGGGCACAATGGAGATTTAATTGGTGAAATAGAGTCAAGCACCACAGCCTGCTCACCACGAGGTTTGCGCACACTGCCTCTGTCCCCCAGAATCCCTTCAGAGCATTGAAGTACCCAATCAACCTCCAAATTTCTGCCTTCGCCTCGATATTTCAGCCTCCCTTGTTGCTTTAATTGGCAAACAACGGAAGGTTTAATCAGTGAAATGGAGTCCAACATCAGCTCGGACCCTGCCCTGCAGTCTGCCCGCCACAAGGTTCGCTCACACTCGCTCTGTCTCCTGAATCCCCTCGGAGACTCCGGACCGCTGGAATACCCAAACAATCTCCAAGCAGCAAATCACAGGCTCCAACAATTTCAGAACCACATCCAAGATGAAAAACAAACATAACAGACATAAAAGAAGTGAAATATATGGTTTCACCGTCTACCAGAAGATGTCGGCCAAAGGAGTTTTGTACGCAGGTGCCATCTTGACTGGAAGAGCAGTGTTAAACAGGCTGGTATGCTAGAACATATCAGTTTTGAAAGAGGATGTGCTGGAACTTTAAAAACATTGGGGTTGCTAAATCCCTGGGGCTAGGCATTATAGATAGATAGACAGACATACTTTATTGAACCCGAGGGAAATGATGTACCCCAGGTTGCTACAGCAAGTGAGGAAAGGGATTGCTGCATTTTTGGTGATGTTCCTTGCATTCACACTGGCCATGAAATTAGCATCAGATGATTAGAGGGCAGTAAATGATATTCCTTCGTTCAAGAACAGGACTGGAATACCCCTGGGAGTTATAGACCAGTGAGTCTTACTTCACTGATGCACAAATTATTGGAACGTTCTTAGAGGCAGAATTTACAAGCCTTTGGAGAGTGATAGTCTGATAAGAGATAGTCAACATGGCTTTGTGGGGTTCAGGTCATACCTCGTGACCCTGACAAATTTTCTGAGGATGTGACAAATTACACTGGTGAATTTATGCTGTTGCAGTTGTAATGGTGTGTTATCAATTTTATTAAGGTATTTTATAAAGTTCCCGTTGGTAGGCTCACTCAGAAAGCAGGAAGCATGAGATCTAGGGAAACATGACTAGATGGAGATTCAGAATTAGTTTGTTCATAGAAGACAGAAGGTGATTGAAAACGGATTATATTCTGCTGGAGGTCGGTGACCAGTGGTGTTCAACGAGGATCTGTTCTGGGAGCTCTGCTTTTTGTGATTTTTATAAATGACTTGGAAGGGTGGGTTAGTAGGTTGGCAGATGATCCAAAGGTTGGTGGTTTTGTGGATAGTGTAGAAGGTTGTCGTAGGATAGAATATGACACAGACAGGATGCAGAGCTGGGCTGAAGAGTAGCAGATGCAGTTCAACCTGGAAAAGTGTGAAGTAATTCACTTTGAAGGTCGAATCTGAAGGGAGTGTACAGAGTTAAGGCAGGATTCTTAGCAGTGTGGAGGCATGGAGAGATCTAGGGGAACACATCCATAGATTGCTCAAAGTTGCTGTACAAGTTTGAGATGTTTGTCGAGAACACCTAGTTTGTTGGCCTTCATTAGCCAGGGGATTGAGTTCAAGAACCCCAAGGTAATGTGGCAGCTCTATAAAAGCCTGGTTAAACCTCTTTTGGAATATTGTGTTCATTTCCGGTTGCTTCGTTATTAGAATGATGTACCATCTTTAGAGAAGGTGCAGAAGAGATTTACCAGGAAGCTGCCTGGATCAAGGAGCCCATAATTGACTCCATTGTTTCTCCCCAAATGAGGTTTTGAGGGCTTGAGCCCATTATCGACTCCACTGCTTCTCTCCGATTGAGACGTCGGGCAAGTTGACGAGGACGAAAGCAGCAATCGAGCGGGTGTGTTCAGCGCAGTCTGCCTGCATTTCACAGGCCTTCCACTCCCTGTCAGTAACTGTGGCTGGAGGAAAGCGTAGGAGTCTTAGATTCCACATTGCAAGGATTGATCGGTGACGTTGGACTCGTTTTGAGAGACTTTGAGGCTCATGTTGCATGTGTTCCTGGATTCTGGTCACTCTTTTTTTTGCTGTTTTTGAGCGGTTTGATCAGGGCAATTGATGTGGGCTTCGGCGCTTTGGCGAAGATCGGCCCTGCGGTCTGCAGTGGGCTAGCGGCGCGGTGCTGGACTGAACTAAACTGAATACTCCTGGGCTCCTGGTTTGATGTTTGACATTCTACGTGTATCTGATAAGAGGCATGCATCGAGTGGAAAGCCAGACTTTTCTTCCCCCAGAGCAGAAGTAGCTGAAACGAAGGGGAATAATTTCAAAGTGATTGGAGGAAAGTATAGGGGGTGATGTCAGAAGTGATTTAGTTATTTATTTGTTTGTTTGTTTATTTATTTACACAGAGAATAGTGAGTGCAAGGGACACACTGCCTGGGTGGTGGTAGAGGCAGACACATTAGGGACATTTATGAAACTGTTAGGTAGGCACATGGATGAGAGAAAAGTGAAGGACTATGTAGGAGGGAAGTTTTGGGCTGATCGTAGTGTAATTAAAATGGTCAGCACATCTATGTACTATGCTGTAATATTCTATGTACACCGCCTGCATTACTTTTTGTTCAATCTACCTACATATATTGTCTAACATCCATCTATTATTACAGTATAGGGTGCATCTTATTTTTGCACAAGCTCTGCTATTTTGCTGTCTTTCTGAGGTCCCTCTGCCAGGAATGCTATGGTTTCCATTTTCAGTATTTTCTGTGTTTTTTTACAATTATATGAGAATTTGGAGAGGGTTTAGTGGAGGTTCACGAGATTGATTCCGGGAATGAAAGGGTTACCGTATGAGGACTGATTGATGATTCTGGACCAGTACTCACTGGAACTCAGAGGAATGGGACGGGGGTTGGGGAGGGGGAATCTCATTGGAACCTATCGAACATTGAAAGGCCTAGATAGAGTGGACGTGGAGAGTCGAGGACCAGGGGACACAGCCTTAGAACAGCAAAATGTCCTTTTAAAACAGAGATGAGGAGGAATTTCTTTAGCCAGAGAGTGGTAAATCTGTGGAATTCCTTGCATCAGGCATCTGTGGAGGCCAAGTCATTTGGTATATTTAAGGCAGAGGTTGATAGATTCTTGATTAATCAGGGCATGAAGTGATATGGGTAGAAGGCAGGACATTAGGGCTGAGAGGGAAATGCATCAGGCATGATGAAATGGCAAAGCACACTCGATGGGCCAGATGGCCTAATTCTGCCCCTATATCTCGGTCTTCTGTGGCATCCTCGGCTCTCCTAGTCAAGGAACTACCATGAACCTTCTGACACTATACCACTTGGGATTTGCCATGTAGTATTATTTTCACTGAAATCTCTCCTTAAAATAATCACAGTGTTTTCTTATCTCCTCTTTGATTGCTGGTGTCTTTCTTATAGAAGCAATATTCATCTGTGTTAAGATAGGATTTATTCAGTATTAAACATACAGGCAGAGTAATTCACTGGGGCAACCTGCCAATCAGATCAAGTATTCATAAATATTATATTCAGAATATTTATTGTTAGTTTAAGCACTTGAACTCCTAAGAATTACTTTCCGTTATCCTCTACATTTATATTGTCATATCCAGTTCCATTTATGGCATGTGACTGCGAACCTTTCCAGCTTTACTGTAAATTCACCCTCTCTTATGCGAGAGAAATGAGAAGGCCGCTGAGGTAGAGAAGAGGTGAGAATGACCATTGACTAGGTCTTATACGATGTTTCTTTATCATCATGGATTCTATTTCTTTTATATTATATGCAGTGGATTCTGGTTCATTGGGACACATTGGGAGCAGTACATTTTGGTTCAATTACGTGGCTGTTCCAATTAACCAAAGATTCAGGGAAATAGTTTCTAAAAAGTAGAAAAAAGACAAACTATCATTTAACTGAGCAACAAATCATCCCGTTAAATGAAATACCAAACAAATTAGAATTCTAACTATATTACTAAAGTACTATAAAACTCTTGTATTGGTTCCTAATAGTTATCGACGCAGGAATTCATTCAGTGTACGCTGTGTTCCTTTGATTAACTGTAAAAAAAATCAGTACAGACACCAAGCGCAAACAATGTACACTACCTTCAACAACTGCAACTTCCAAATATTTACTTTCATTGTGACATTCAAGATGATCGTCGATACCTTCAAATTCTTTGCAGTTCCTAAATCATTGAAGTAGTGAAATCACTTCATTTTCACTCCTGGCAGTTTCTAACATCTCCAAGCCTAAATCTTTAAAACTGCAGTTGTCCCAATTAAGTGGTATAGTGTCCCAAATAAATGAAGGGAATCCCAGGTTTTCTGGAATTAGTTTTTGTTCTTTTTTTTGCTCAGCATAACAAAACTTTCAATTTCTAGGTATACTTGCATTTCTTCCCCTCAAGGATATCAACTATCAGTACACTTCCATCAAAGTATAGACATCATCACCACATCCTATACAAAGCAGACAGGTTTACATCTACATATTGTAGAAAAGGTTGCCATGTTTTATGAAAACTGTTTTTGAGTACCATACATGTTAAAAAGTTCAAAGGAATGTATTCCATGATTAATTTACGCCAACCAGAAAGTCCAGGGGCCTTATCGGATATCCAACAAAGTAAAATGTTCTTCCTTGTACAAAAAGTAAGGATATTAAAAAGTTTTTTTTTGATGTGCATTAATAATACGACTGTTGGGTAGGCCTAAGAGAAAAGACACTGGGTCCAGTTCAAGCTCCATCTTCAGAATCTTTTCCATTTCACCCAAAATATCACTCCAGTATGCCTGAAGTTTGGGGCAAGTCCAAAAACAATGGGTGAGAGTTCCAGTATTTCCTTTACATTTAGAACACATTGGAGAAACGCCAGTCTTAAATTTCGAGAGATGATCTGGAGTCAGATGGGCTCTATGTAGAATTTTGAGTTGCAATGCTTTAGTTCTATTACAAACTGAAATTTTCTTTGCATTATCACAGATGTCTTCCCATGTTTCAGCTGTAATATCTACTCCCAGACCCTTCCCAGCTGCTCAGCCTCTCCACAAGAACACTCCCTCAGGATGCAGTAAAAAGTACGAATGGAGACATCACCCTTAGAACAAAACACCCTCTTTTCTATGTCAGAACTATAGAAATCAGTTAACAATGATGTTTCTTTCTGAATATAATCTCTTATCTGAAGGAAATGAGAAAGATCCTTGCTGGGTATGTTGAATTTCTGTACTATTTGACTAAAACACATCATTGTTCCTTCATCAAACAAGTTTCCTAGATGAAAAATATTCTTAGAAATCCAAAGTTTAAATCCAGAATCCATTATGCCAGGCTGAAAATCTGGACTGCCGGTTGTTGGTGTGAAGGGTGATATTTTCGCTGCGTTGCCCTCAATTTGTCGCACTGCCCTCCAAGTCCTGACTGTATTAATTGTTATTAGATTGCGACAATATTCCTTAACTAATTTCATCTTATTGAGGAAAAGCAAATTAATAAGAGGGCAACACACATCAAAGTTGCTGGTGAACGCAGCAGGCCAGGCAGCATCTCTAGGAAAAGGTAGAGTCGACGTTTCAGGCCGAGACCCTTCGTCAGGACTAACACGAAGGGTCTCGGCCTGAAACGTCGACTCTACCTCTTCCTAGAGATGCTGCCTGACCTGCTGCGTTCACCAGCAACTTTGATGTGTGTTGCTTGAATTTCCAGCATCTGCAGAATTCCTGTTGTTTGCGTTAATAAGAGGGCATTTTGTTTGTGAAGCTTCAATGTCCAGCCAGATTGAGGAGGGATCCCTGCAAACCCAGTCAACCACATAAGATAAAATGGAACTTAATTGATATTTTTTGATGTCTGGAAAATCCAGACCCCCTGGACTACTGGGAAGCTGTAACTTAAGACATTTTAATACAGGGTCTTTTTTTGTTCCAAATGAAAGAACCAAACCAGCCATTTATTTTTTTTTTAAGTGTTTGTTGGGTAAAAATGACTGGAATCATTCGTATTGGGTAGAGGAGATGAGGAAGAATGTTCATTTTGAGCAAGGATATTTTGAGCCTAGGTAAACAAAACATGTCTGAGCACTTAAAGGGGAAACAGTATTTGTTCTCTAAGAGTTGTCCCAAAAGGGCAGCTGCTCCGAGTAACTGAAGGTCCAATTAACAGGAACCCACTGTATATGAAATATTCCTTCTTTCTTTTAAGACTCTTGAATGACAAAAACGAACTCTTGGTTTCTCATTCTGCCTCATTATGGGCCTTGCACTTTATCTATCACACCGCACTTTCTCTGTAACTGTAACACCAAATTCTGCATTCCCTTTTTGTACAACCTCAGAATATTTAAGTATGGAATAAATCTACTTGGGTGGCATAACAACACAAAGCATTTTACTGTTTTTTGGCATATGGTGATAAGAAGAAAAAAACTACAATTACAATGAGTCCCTGTTAAGAGTACATAAACCTGAGTCTTCAGCCACTAAAGCATACTTCAAAAGAATCACTGTAAAGTATTTTAATTTTTGAGTCCTGTTTCTGAAGAAATACTTTTTGGCTTACAATTTTGGTTCAATGTATACCCTTCATTGTTGGGCTCCTGGTAGGTGAACTCTCCCTGATTACACAAAACTAAAAAATATTGTCCAGATCCTTTTCCCCCAATTTCCTCTTTGAAACTTGTGAGATGGGGAATTGAAAACACAGCCATGCTCCCTGAAGCCACGTGAAGTGTGCTCCTCTGTTTGGTTGCCACATTTGGGGGGTGGGCGTAATGATGATGAGAACTGTATGAATTCTAATTGTTTCAGAAGAGGTGCACTTGTAAGCCTGGGAGTGAAAAGCTCAGGGGAGAAGGCAGGAGAATGGACTTAAGAGGGAAACGGATTAGCCATCATCAAATGGCTCTGTAGACTCAACAGCTCAAATGCTCCCATGTCTTATAGTCTTATGATGAAAGTATATTGTCCAGAAATAGCAAAAAAGAAGTCTTGCTTCACATGATAGATAGATAGATAGATAGATAGATAGATAGATATATGTACCTGACTAGACAGCAAGCTTGGATTCCACATGCAGGAAATGCTGCAACATTCCTCATATTGATGTCTCTCACTTTGACGGACGCAAGTAAATCAATAAAATTTCAATCAGAGTAGCCGAACAGTCTTTTTAATGATGTATTGTCAAGCAATCGATCTTCTTCAAGCAAATTAAAAAATCCTCAGGAAAGGTCACACAATCAATGTGTTACACAACTGAAAACCCATTCTGAATGGGCAGCTGATATCACAACATTCTACTTTATTGCAGCATTCAGACCACCTTCCGTGTGATCTTGCTGAACCTGCTCACGGGCAAAGTGCGCATCAGAACTCAATAAACTAATACAAAGAGCAAAGCTGTGCTTGTAAACAAACTGAACAATTACGCTGCTGATGTTTCTTGTAAGGTACTATTTTTAGCACTTCCAGGAATTATCTGATTAATAAGTTTTGCAATGAAATGCCCTTTTGATGATGCTTATAATAAGAAGACTAGATATTAAAGCTAGACGTTAACTCTGTATAGTGAAAGGGAGAATTCTTGTATTGCTGGTGAACTTCCAAATTGTTCTTTAAACATAAGCAGATCCATTACACCACTGAATCTATCAAGGTATGATTAACACAAATAATTATCACTTTAGGGATAACTAAATTCAGAGTTAAAAGTTGGACTTTAATGGGTTGACTTTCAAACACAAATATTGTTGTTGGAGGCATCTTATCAGATGGATTTCTCTACAGGAGAAGGAAGTGAGATAGTTCATTGAGAAAACAACAGAACAGGTTAGAAGGCACATGAAAACTCGTCAGTACTCTGGAAATGACTACACAGACCAGGATGAGAAATGCCACAGCACATTGCACTGGTCACAACCAGTTCCCAAGTAAACTCAAACATTATCTGAGGACTCAAGTCCAACAGCCTTTTTCATCTCTTGAGTTTTGCTTCAAATCACCGTTTGTCAGTTTCACCTTCTCTTATTTGCTCAGACTGACAAAGCTCATTCATCCTTTTTATTTTATGCATATAACCTATCACACCATTTTTCTGACAAATGGAAGAAATGTGAGACATTAGATAAAACCTTAACCCAGGTTTTTTCCCCTATGATAAGGGCAGTTCAATATATATTCATAAACAAAAAGGAAGAATGTTCTATTTCTGTACCAATGATCAAATAGACTAAACCCATATGCCAAGATCACAATACCTGCTTGAGTTTAAGCAGTGCAAATTCTTTAAAGTCTAGAGGTTGAAATAAGCTTGGAGAAAACCAGCTCCAGCTCCCATGTGGTTTGAAGGCATCCTTCATAAATTAGGACACCTAGGGAATGTTCCGTCATTATCATCAAAGCCAGAGGCAACAACATGAACTGATGTCCAACAGTTTCTTATAGGAGTTACTTGCAGATCTTGTCCAATAGGGTAAAGTAATGATAGCTGACATTGACAGTGACCTGTATTTTACAAACATACTTTCAGAGCAGTTTAAAAGCAACAGCATTACCATCTAACTATTAATGCTGAGGTTGAAATAAAATTCTGGCAATGTCAAAAAGTGGAAGTCTTTGGGTTAAGACTTGATCCTTGTTGGGAGTGTACAAATAACTATGCCTCTAAAAGTTGTGAATGAAGACAAATTTCTATCCCTTCCCCTCTGCCGTGGGAGTCCCTTATTGCACCAGGCAATCGAAGGGAAATTGTGTTTTGCTTAACGAGAACAAAACTTTGCTTCAGTGCAAGTCTGCAGATTCACAGAGTTCTATGTGAAGTGCACAGAAGTGCATTCTATGAATAAAATTGGTAGCATAAGTATTGAACTTGACCGCTAAATTAAAAAGGAGCAGAACCACTGTGTGACCATTACAACTCTATGTTGTCAATAACGCTTTAGAAATTGTAACCTAATTTGAGGTTAGAGCAGAATACAGTACAGTTCAACATTTGAGGTGAAATTCATTCCATCACAAAATGAAGGGTAGGTTCAGTATATTGCTGCCATTTCTAGATATTTCCCTTTGCCAACAACGGACAGAAATTCATCTTGTGATGGGTTGTTTAATTGTGGTGCCAGTTATTTGTAAGTGGACCTTTGTCAAATCTCTGAAGTATTTGAACAGGAGTCTATAATGTTTGGTGATATTGGAGATTCTTAAGTGGCATTCAAAAGCACACGGAAACTTGTCAGTACTCTAGAAACTACTGCACAGACCAGGATGAGAATTGCCACAGAATGTTGCAGCTTATTGGTTACAACCAGTTCCCAAATTTCAAAAATTCATTGACCTAATCAATGGCCACTGTATTTGTTGATCCCAGGTTTCCATGTTCAACAAATTGTATTTAATTTTAAATAATATTGCATATTCACATTTTCCCAAATACCTCCTACCTTGTGGATATTTCCAAGGCCAGCTCTCCATTACTTCTTTTCAAAGCTGAAAAGTTTGGGTTTCAGCAGCCTTTCACTGAAGAGTCAATCCTGGCTCTTACACTGGATCATCGCCACAATAGCCCAGAAATAAACACCGTCGTCTGACTACAGTATTGGTTTAATCACATATTTCTCTGACTTGAACTCAGATTGTTTAAGGTACATAGAATAGCAATTTATTTGCTTTTCTGATTGCTGCTCTTTGGCGATGATTGGAGATGGTGACTTTTGATTTCGGTTTACTTTCATATTGATTACTACAACCTCATTCAAGCAGTTTCATGACACCTATTTGTTTCTTTCAATCAGTGATGCTCTTACATTTGGGGAAAAAAGGATCAGCCATGATTGAATGGTGGAGCAGACTCAACGGACTAAATGGCCTGATTTTGTTCGTATGTCTTATGGTCTTGCAAATTTAACTGATTTTATAATTTTCAGTCCAAACTATAGGTCAACTACCCCTCAAATACTGCTTCTGAAATCTTCCCTGCAAAAGAAAATTCTCTATTCAGCATCAGGCTGCCTGTGAGTGTTAAGTCAGCGGTGGTAAGTTCTTGGGAAAAACTCAGTTGGGATTCATCTTCAACTGAAAAGTCAAAGACTGAAATATGGTTTTGTTGCAGTGGAGGAGGGGGATCCTGTCTAAACAATTTCAGATTTTTTTTTGATGAGATAACAAATTGTATTGATAATGGCAATGCAGTTAATGTAATCTCCATGAACTTCAATAAAGCTTTTGACAAAGTCGTCCCAATGGGAGACTGATCCAAAAGAATAGAAGCAAGAAGTTTCAGGGTAAATTGGCAAACTGGATCCAGAATTGGCGTTTTGGGTCATGACCCTGTATCAGGACAGTTCCAAAAACCCAAATGACAGTCCAATAGCAGCACAGTAGCAAATTTACAGACACAAACTAGTCTGCAAACTCGGATGATAAAGTGCTCCATAACAATCAAACTCAGATTCAATCCTAAGGGCAGACACTGCCATTAAACAATTGCACGTTGGTCAGAATTGGGCACCAGGTGGATTCCCAGTGACCAAACCCAGACAACAGCCCAATGCCCAATCAATAATCCTAAATACCAGACCAATCCTCAGTGACTGTCACCTGTCCGGTATGCCATCAACAGACCTTGACATCATAACAACACACATTGACTAAACTCAGACAATAAACAGTCCACAATGATTAAACCCAGATACCAAACCAACCCTTAGATCCAAACCGAGATACCAGTTCAGTAGTTGATGGAAAAATCTGACCACTTTTCAATCGATAGACCATGACTTCAGACCAAACCCCAATGGGAAGACCCTGATGTTGGACTGATCCCTAATACTGAGTGATCCTAACATCAGTCAGATCCCCAATAGTCAGACAAGAACATCACATCAATTTCCAACGAGCAGACTCTGACATCAGACAAATCCACAATGAGCAGACCCTAACATTAGGCCCTTTCCTAATGGGCAGATGCAGATACTAGGCTGATTTGGAGTCCCAGTGCAAGATAGTGCAGTGGGATAGAGATAAATTGCTACCAAAGGAGATGAAAGGTGATCTTTCCCTCCATAACCTGCAAGTCACCCTTGGGCAAGGTGGAACACCTGCTTAGCCCCCTGATCAGGGTCACGTGAAACCATGGGAGCTGGTGATGGATATCACAAGTCCTGGTTACGTGACCACTGATGACAGGCAGACAATCACTGAAGAGAATTGATAATGGCCGGGTCACCCATCTTGTAAAGACATTGCTCTGGAGAAGGCAATGACAAACCACTTCTGTAGAAAAAATTGCCAAGAAGAATCCTGGTCATAGACCAGGATCATCCACCCCTTATGGCACGGTATATAATGATGATGATGATGATGATGATGATGATGATGAGTGCAGGGTTCTCTGTCTAAAAGTTAACATACAGGTTGAGTCTGCAGTGAGGAAAGCAAATGCAATGTTAGCATTGCAAAGACTAGAATGTAAAAGCAAGGGTATAATGCTGAGGACTTTATAAGACATTGGTCACACTGGATCTGGAGTACTGTGAGCAGCTTTAGCACCCGTAGGAGGTGTGTGGTGGCACTAGAGAGGGTCCACAGGAATGATCCCAATAATGAAAGGGTTAACATATGAGGAGTGTTTGACGGTTCCGGGCCTGTACTCGCTGGAGTTTAGAAGAATCTCATTGAAACCTATCAAATATTGAAAGGCCTCCATGGAGTGGATGTGGAAAGATGTTTCCTATAGTGGAGGAGTCTAGGGCCAGCGGGACTTCCCTTTAGAACAGAGATGAGCAGGAACTTCTTTAGCAAGAGGGTGGTCAATCTGTGCAATTCATTGCCACAGATGACTATGGTGGGGGGTGGGCCAAGTCATTGGGTATATTTGAAGCTAAAACTGATAGGTTCTTTGATTGGGAAGGCCATCAATGTTTATAGGTAAAAAGAGGGATACCTTATCAGCCATAACTGAATGGTGGAGCAGATTCGCTTTATCTATTTGTTTTTATTTACTGAGACAGCATGGAGTAGGCACCTCACCTTCAAACTATGTTGCCCCAGCAACCCCACAACCCTGATTGTCAAGGGACAATTTACAATGACCAATAACCTATGCAGTACATCTTTGGACTGTGGGAGGAAACTGGAACACCCGGAGAAAACCCATGCATTCCACAGGGAGATGTACAGAGACTCCTTACAGAGCAGTGTCAGAATTAACTCTGAACTCTGAAAAGCTCTGGGTTGTAATAACATCGTGCCAACCACTACACTACCATGGTGAATGTGCCAAATGATCTAATTCTACTCCTTTGTTTTATGGTTTATCAACAATGAGAAAGTCCTGATGTCAGATTAATCCACAATGGACAAACCTTGACTTTTGACTCATCCCCAATGGATTTGTTCTCCTACAAGCAGATCCTAACATCAGATTAAGACCATAAGGTATAGGAGCAGAATTAGGCCATTTTGGCCCATCGAGTCTGTTCCGCCATTTCATCATGGTTGATCCATTTTTCCTCTCAGCCCAAATCTCCTGCCTTCATGCCCTGTCCAATCAAGAATCTTTCAACCTTTACATAAAGACTTGGCCTCCACAGCTTCCTGTGGCAAGTAATTCTATAATTGACCTCAATTGGCAGACCCCTACAGTGGAATCATCTCTAGTGGGGAGATCCTAACATTACTCCGATCATTAGAAGCTCAGACAAGGCCAATAGTAAATGGCTGTGCATTAACAAGTACGACCAAAATCCAACTCAAATTCACAAGAAAATACAGGGATCATTCATAAGAGTGAAGCAAATGTGCTTGGTATCACTTAAGTTAAAATCTTCCATATTCCCATGTAATTAGGTACTGGACTCTTAAAATATTCTTTCGTTAGTGAGACTTAAGGTAGGTCAATGGCATGGATCAAACAGTGCAATTACACTGCTGTAAAACAAGATCTAATTATTCCAGTGGAAATATATTCCCATTAAGAATATTTCATTCTTCTTATAAAACAATTTGAGGACAAAATTTATTTTGCCATAAAATGTGCAAAGAGCATGCAGTTAAACAGCTCTTTATGCTAACGGGTCCTGGAGACTGATCCAGACAAGTAGATATTGAGAGTTTAAACTCAGTTTCAGTTCAATTCCAGTGAACTTGCTCTGGAATGCAGTCACCATTCTGCAGGCACACCTTGCAGTCAGGTCACATGAGTTGAAACTCTTGCAAATTGTCTAAAAGAGCTTGGTGTCAAGCTGTGATTCAGCTGAAAGCACTCCTTGTCTTAGTCATAAGACTTTAGTTCCCAGAAAACAGAAAAGGCTGGCAACATGAGCAGCAGAGACAAGGCTGAAGCATTTGCAATTACGTTTCGCCAGATGTACCAAACAGATAATTCAATTCAGCTTCCTCCTGACATTCCCCATCATCACAGGTCGGTCTTCAGCCAGTTCAATCCACTCCATTTGATGTCAAGAAATGGCTGAGAGCACAGGCTTCCGCAAATGTTTTTTTTTGTGCAGACGACATCTTACCTGTAGTCATGAAGACCTATATATGGGAATCTTGATCTGGGCTTCTTACTGGCCTGCCAAATAATGTAACTCCAGTGCTATCAATGCCATTAATACTGTATTATGCAACATTTCAGGCATAGCTATTCATTTAAACAGTAGAAGTGCCATTTTAAAAGACTCTCTAATAAAGCAACAGATGATAGAATTGTAGGGCTGCACAGCACCGAAAGAGGCCCTTTGGCCCATCATGCCCATACTAACCATTTACATTACTCCCATTTACCAGGGCCTAGTCCAAGGCATTCATTACCTTTGTGGTTCCAGTGCTCCCCCAGATATCCCCTGAAAGCTGAGAGTTCAACTGGGGTAACTGACACTATTGCTCAGTGAAACTAAAGTAAACAGGTGCAGTTTTTTTTTAGGACAGATAAACAATTAGAAATATCATACGTGAACGCTGTGAGGAAGGATGATCTGAAAAGCATAAATACATTATTATTTTTCATTCAGGACCTTGGTTGTCAGCTGATTATCTATCGAATTCTGGGACAATTGCTGACATTTAAAAGTCATTATCTATTCCACCAAAGGGTCACCTTCTGATATGCTAATCTTGCCTGAGTTAGCAGCGCCACCACCTCAAAAGCCAAGTAGCATTAGCAGTTAACTTAAATACAAAAGTAAAAAAGGGGAAAATCATACCAGGATAATTGTGAATTCTAAATTAAGTTCATTAAAGATAAGACAAAAAATGTATACAGTCGGCCCTCCTTATCCACGGGTTCCACATGCGCGGATTCAACCAACTGCAGATTGGGAAAACCCAGAAGTTCTCTCTCCAGCACTCGTTGTTTGAGCATTTTTTCTTGTCATTATTCCCTAAATAACACAGTATAACAACTATTTACATAGCATTTACAATGTATTAGGTATTATAAGTAATCTAGAGATGAATTAAAGTATATAGGAGGATGTGTGTAGGTTATATGCAAATACTACTCCATTTTATATAACGGACTTGAGCATCCACGTTTTCTTGGTATCCGCAGGGGGTCCCGGAACCAATCCCCCACGGATAAGAAGGGCCGACTGTATTTAGAAATTATGCAATGGCGCAGAGCAATCTAGAGTTGCACAATGGAATACAGGAACTAGGAGAAGGAGTAGGTTGTTTAACCCCTCGCACTTACTCCATCGTTTGGTAGGATGGTGTTGATGTCAATCTTGGTTGTTGCTCCATGTTCCTGCTTGTTAATTTACTTCTTTCCACTTACCAGTAAATTTAAGAATCTCTTAGCTAATCATTACAATTAACAGAGATTAAGTACACAGAGCTGGGTACCCGTGACTGGAAAATAAAAGGTTATTGTTGGAACTCTTTGCATTTGCTGCCTGTGTTGCCCAGCTTTTTTCTTTAGATGTACAAATTCTCTGAACAATCAAGTTATTTGTCCACCATAAAACACTACCATGTCTCTAATTGCATAAATAAACCATGAAACATTTACTAATGTGGAATAATTATCTTTGCTGAAATGTTAGCAAGCAGGTGTCTGCACTGGCAGAGTCTTAATCATCCTGTTCCAGTTGCGGCACAGTGGTACAGATAGTAAAGCTGCTGCCTCACGGCGTCAGAGAATCGAGTTCAACCCTGACCTCTGTCTGCCTGGATTCTGCACACTCCCCCCGTGACGAGGTGCATTTCCTCCGGGTGCTCCAGTCTCCTTCCACATTCCAAAGGTCTGCAGGCTGGCCCCTGTAAATTGCACCACATGCGGATGCGAGTCTGGGGGAAGTTGATGGGAACATGGGAGAATAAAATATAGGATTAGTGCCAATCAGGGGTTCCCAACCTTTTTTATGCCACGGACCCCCACCATTAACCAAGGAGTCCCTAGAACCCAGGCTGGGAACCCCTGGTGTAAATTGCGATGGTCAGCACAGATTCAATGGGCAGAAGGGCCTGTTTTGGTACTATATCTCAATATGACTCCATATCCTTCGGAAAGTTTCCTGAATGTGTTTGGAGCAAGAAAGCAACACAATCTGAGGTAATTAGTAATAATTAGTAGTTTGTTTCTTTTTGTTATTGATACTGAGATACAATGGAAAACTTTGTTTTGCATGCCACCTGTGTAGGTCAATTCATCAGATCAGTACAAGGAAAAAGGAATAACAGAATGCAGAATAAAGTGTTGCAGTTAAAGAAATTACAATGCAGGCAGACAACAAAGTGCAAGGCCATAATGAGGTAGAATGTGAGGTCAGTCTTAAGACATAATATACTGTGTTGCATTTTACGACTATGAAAGCTGGGTTACGTACTTAAATTAAGAGTGGAGGTTTGCAAGTTAAGTCTTTGCCATCACAGGAGGTTCGGGGGTAACATGAGAGCAATTTATCATCAACACACAAACGGTGAATCACTGTCCTACAGATTCAGTGTTCAGTAGAGTGGTTTCAGTGGTTGGGGCACGCTAGGCAGATGCCTCAAACTGTGCTCTAAAGGAACAGCCTTGGCTTGACAGAAGGTCAAAGCTTTGCTCCAATGAAAAGACCTACAGATGTTCAATATCCCTCTTGATGGCCAGGATAAATTTAACCAGAGCATCTGGACTTAAGAAGCAGGGGAAGAGTCAAACCTGGTGCACTCAGTGTGGAGAACGAGCAGAAGACACAGGTTCACCTGGAAGCATCCTGCGTTCCCATTCTGCTTCAGCCAAAGGCCATTCCAAGCCAGAGCCTGGTGTCCACGTAGGATTATTACTGTGCCCCACGTACATGTCAAGACGCAGTGCAGCAGTGAGCCACTTGGCCTCTCAGGTCTGCTTTGCAATTCTGTTGGAACATGATTGACCAAACTGAAGATTCAACTCCTCGCTACCCTTAAAACCTTTCACCCCCTTGCTGATCAAAAATCTGCCCTCCACCTTAGAATCTCTTCAGACTCTGCTTCCACCATTCCTGAGAGAGAGAGAAAAAAATCATCTTGTCCCTGACTTCTATTTTAAAACAGTGACTCCTTCCTCTACATCAGCTGCTGGGTTTTCTCCAGGTGCTCCGGTTTCCTCCCACAGTCCAAAGATGTGCTGATTGGTAGGTTAAGTGGTCATTGTAACTTCTCCTGTGATTAGGCTAGGGTTAAAGGGGGGTTGCTGCGCAATGTGGCTCAAAGGGCTGGAAATGCCTACTCCATGCTGTACTTCAACAAAATAAAATAAAAAGTATGTCAAATTCCTCCTTTATGTTTCTACGGGATGAGATTTCGTGGTAGCGTCGTGGTTAGCACAACACTTTACAGTTCCAGCGACCCAGGTTCAATTCCCGTTGCAGCCCGTAAAGGGTTTGTACGTTCTCCCCGTGACCACATGGGCTTCCTGCCACAGTGCAAGGACGTACCAATTGGTAGGTTAATTGTTCATTGCAAATTGTCCTGTGGTTAGGCTAGGGTTAAATCGGGGGATTGCTGGGCGGTGTGGCTCGAAGGGAGAGAAGGGCCCATTCCATGCTTTATCGCCAAATAAGTAAATAAATAAATAAATAAAATTCCTTTGTATACAAGACCAACCCTTCCTTATAAAAACAATCTCCCTGAAGAAAGAAGACCAATACAATATACAATACTCCTGCTATGATCTCACCACTTCCAAACAAAGAATAGCATCCTACTGTAACATTTCGTTAACTTTCCTATTGCCGGCTGACAATGAACATCTCAGTGGATCGCCAGACGGAGGATCCAGGTACAAGAAGTGTGAAAGGAAATCAAATGCAAAAGATGATGGAACAACAGCTGTCGTACAAGGAGGATGAAGTTAATGGGGTTGAATTTTGTCCATAAGCATTTGATCAAAATCTACTATATTGTTGCAGGTTCATGACTTGCGTAAAATGTCAGAAGCTACAGCAACTTCTCCAACTGAAATCAAGGTAATTTTTTCAGAAAAATGTCATTTGCGGTAGCTGGTCAGATATACACTACAGTTGTAAAATAGATCTGTCACTGTCAGGTGAGGGGTGAGGGGTGAGGGGGGAGGTGGGTGTGTGGAGGAGCTGAGATGAATAAGAAGCTGTGAGCTGATAAGCAGAAGTAGTAGAAGGTTGAAGGAGAAGGACTCTAATCAGAGAGAACAGTGGACTATGGAAGGAAAGGGGGAAGGATAGCAAAGGGAAGTGATGGGTGGATAGGTGAGGTGAAGAGAAGAAGAGAGGCATAATTGGAATAGGGAATGGAAAAAGTGAAAAAAATCATAATGTAGTAGCAACTACCAGAAATTAGATAAACCAATCTTCGCACCATCAGGTTGGTGGTTACGCAGATATAAAATGAGATGTTGATTGGCCTCATTGTGGCAGGCATGTTGGAATGGGAATGGAAAGTCAAATTGAAAAAGGCAGCCACTGGGAGGCCCTGCCTTTTGCGGACAGAGTGAAGGCTTGCAACAAAGTGCTCCCCCCATCTGCATCGGGTCTCCCTGATGTACAGAAGGCCACACCAGGCGCACATTAGATGATCATAACAGACTCACGGGTGAAGCGTCGCCTCATCTGGAAGGACTGTTTCATTCGATGTTTTAGGAGACTTGCTATGACCTCCTTGGGTGGCGGGGTGGAGATATGTCTCTACCCATAGGAGGTGTAAGGTGCTCCTTCCCTCCGCTAGGCTGCAGGTCACCCTTGGGCAAGGAGTAGCACCTGCTTAGCCACCCGCCCTGGATCAGGGTCACATGGAGCCATGGGAACATGCTCATATGAGTGGCCGGTACATATCACAGCTCCTGGTTATGCGACTACTGACGCCAGGCAGATATTCTCTGAAATGTACTGATAGAGGCTGGGGTCACGTGCCTTGTAAAGACACTGCCCAGAAGGTGGCAATGGGAAACTACTTCTGTAGAAAAATTTGCCAGGAACATAGACCACGATCGTCCACCCCTTATGACATGGCACATAATGATAATGATGATAAGTGCAAGATTCCCTGAAGGTTGCGTTGGTACTAAGGAAAGCAAATGCAGTGTTAGCATTCATTTCAAGAAAGGGCCATCCATTATAAGGACCCTCACCATCCAGAACATGACCTCTTCTATTGCTACCATCAGGGAGGAGCTACAGGACATTGAAGACTCGCATTCAATGTTTTATGAACATCTTCATCCTTTCACATCAGATTTCTGAATATTCTATGATCACTATCTTGCTATTCCTCCTTTGCACTATTTGTTTGCTTTTTCAATGTGACTTACAGTACATTTTTAATGTCTTGCACTGTTCTGCTGCCAGAAAACAATAACTTTCACACGGTGATCATAAACTTGGCCTTGGTATTCTGGATTCTAATATCTCTGCAGCGGAGGTAAACGCTTACCTGACCACGATTGTACGTCTCCAACTTAATCAAGGAATAGGGGGGAAATCAAAGCACATGCAAACAATACAAATTAT
This sequence comes from Mobula hypostoma, assembly GCF_963921235.1. Taxonomy (NCBI): domain Eukaryota; kingdom Metazoa; phylum Chordata; class Chondrichthyes; order Myliobatiformes; family Myliobatidae; genus Mobula; species Mobula hypostoma. The sequence continues at coordinate 144,088,941 of NC_086098.1, forward strand.
TGCTTTACCGGTCTCCCTTTGGCTTCCGTTTTTGCACTATCTTCCCTTTTGGACGCCTCTCGCTGCCTGAACACGGTGTCCCTCCAGGGCCTGTTACCCGTATCGATTCCAGGCCTTTGCAAGATTTTTTGAAGGTGAATTCCACAGGCTCTCCTTCTTTCAAACTCCTGAATCCATCCATGTAAAGTTTGCTCTGAAGAATGAAATTAAAAAGAAAGAGGAAATACTCAATGGGAATATCTTCAGATTGTCACAATATGCATAAGTAACTTTTGGTAATAGTTTAACAAAGCAAAGCATTAATTGATTTTTAAAGTTGAGCATTTCTTTTGGGATTTAAAGCCATATAGACATTGAGCAGCACAGTACAGAAATCGGCCCTTCAGCTCATCTAAGTTCTGGTCTTATGCCTACCCATGCAGCTCCCTCACTGTCCACCAATAAATCAGTGAATCAGACTTGCAGCATCCCACATTAACAAAGTTCAACAGGGTCTTGCAATCACAAGAAAAACAACTAAGATGATCACTCACTGTTAGACTACACACTGCTTTACACAACTTCAACATTACATCCCTACTCCTGTAGTTAGTGTCCTGATTTATGAAGGCCAATTTGCAAAAATCTCTCTTCATGACATATCTATCTCTGATGCCACTTTCAAGGAATTAATGATCTGTATTTTCAGGTTGGTTTGTTTTATCTCAGTTCTATCATTCACTGTGTACGTCTTACCCTGGTTTGTCCTCCGAAATTGCAACACCTCACATTTCACAGGCATGTTAAAGCATATAAATTAACATCCCAGAAGGATCCAACAATAAAACAAAACACCACAACATCAGAGACTACCCTTTGGTGTTAAGTATCAGATGCAACCCAGTTGGTAGTACAGTTGCTTGAGACAAAATGTTGTTGGTTCAAGTCTTACTGCAGACACACTTCTTCTTAAATAGTCCATCAGATGCGGGAACACTTACTTCTACTCTGGTTTTGTAGGTGATAGAGGCGCCAAAATAGGAAATGGAGACTGGTCCACAGATAGGGCAGGAGGTGCCTGATAGGGCGTATGGAGAGTATTTTGGAATATTACCACTTACACTTGGCTTCCATGTGCACCTGATGCATGTACCTGAGGTTCTCAGTGCCTTCTCCACTTTGATTGGTCATGGGCCAACATTTCCTGTTGAAGTGTTACATGTTTCAAAGTATTTTGAGATTGTACTTGAAATCTTTTCCTATCAAGCTCTCTCTGTGGTAGTGCTTTCAACAGGATCTCTGCTTCACAGGTTTGGTGGAGGGGGGAGAGATCAGGATCTCTTCAGTGCAACACAAAGGGGGCTGTCTTTCCGATAAGACTTTAAGAGATTTTTAACATCAAAGGTACATTAAACAATCCTTAACACATTTCTACATGCTCGTGAGCTGCTTTATTTCCTACATTACAAAGCTAACCAAAAGAACACATGAAGAGGAAGAGGCATTGGCCAAATGGCTTCTAATCCCATTCCACCATTCTGGTTTCTTGCCTGATCTACAAGTTCACCATCTGCCAAAATTCAAAGATTTACGAATATGTACACCCAAGTCCTTCTGTTCCAACATACACTTCAGAGTGTAAGTTCATCTATAATCTCTCCCATAATTATTTCTGACAAATTCTATCACTTCATACTTCTGTGTTAAATTTAATCTGGTAGCCTTTCTAGTCCTGTGTCCTTATGAATCATCATCCCCTGCATTACCTCTACCACCCTGCCTTCCGCTGACATTTTAGCAGCACCCATCCTTTTGGGAAACCCCAATACAAAATACTCAATTAATATTCCAGTTTGTCAACCACCTCTGGGACAGGTTAGCTTTATTACTTCTAAATGGCTTCATCCCTTTACATCCAAGGTCTATATTTCCTGCCATTCTCTTCTCGCGCTCGGTCATCAGGCCATTCAGCCCATCCATATCCCAACTTATTCCTCTTTTCAATTGAATAATAGCTCAGCTCAATCTTAGCACTGTCTTTCTGCGTTGCTAACAGATTTCTATTAGACTGTAATTAATGGTGATGAAAGTAAGCACTTGCACATCCAGTTAGTCTGGCCTTATGAATTTTTGAAAGAGTAATTTCCAGATTAATGCTTTTTTATGTGAAAGTTGCTGCTTGGCATCATCACAGAAGGGCTCTGCTTTGGCTTGGAAGTCATCACTGAAGAACATAAGCCAGGAAGTCCGCTTCACGTACACTGTACTCTGGATAACCTCCCGAAATCTAAAGATTGAGCACTGAAAGCGCACCAGGTGATCATTGAATCTCACTGCATTATGAAATTCAGGCAAAGTCCAAGAAATCTAGGTGCTTTTATGTTAGAGGAAGTCTCACTCAAAGTGGATATCTTTGTGTCTGCACGCAGAAGATGGATGACAGACTTGAGTGGAGCGCCAACACAGAGGCTGGCTACAAGAAGTGCTCTTGTAATGTTACTGTGACACTGTAATTTCCTTTGGGATCAATAAAGTATCTGTCCATCTATTGAAGGGATGTGACAATGTGGACTAAGGAAAGGGAGTCATCAATCCAAATATACAACTGACACTTGGGAAGCACAAATTAATTCTATGGATTGCAAAGGCCGAGGATCCGAATATACTCATTTCATTCTGTGGATAAGTGTATTTTCAATCATGTAGCTTTGAAATACGCAGCGTTTGTGATTTAAGTTTTAGCTGAGAACACCGAACATGCCAGATAAATACACAGAAGAGTCTAGCAAACTCAGCTTGAAAAGGCATGACCTCTAATTGGATTTCCAAGTCAGAAACAAATTAAAGGGGAGAGGCAATGACCTCAGCAATTATCTGGAGGAAGAAAGCGGATGGGGTTTATTGAATGGAAAGAAACAAAAGGCAGCAACCTTTAAAAGGATGGTGATATAAGAAATCAGCAGTGCTTCAGATGTAAAACATCATTAACAAATTGTCATAGTATTTGACAATAAGAGCTTAATCAAATACCAAGCAAAATCATATATGATGTAAAAAGAATTGTAAGAGAGGGCAAGCAGAAGATAATGAAAATTCTGAATGAGTATTTCCTTCAAGTAATCACAACGGGAAATACAAGTACTATGCCTTTCCCAAAGGGAGTCATTTTAGACAAAATTAATGACTTTGATAAAAATGAGATAGAAATGCTTGAGGCTAAAAGGGCTCAAAAAATAATATATCGCTAAAGAATTGACATAAAAGAACAGGAAAAGTCCTAATGGGCACCTGGGAGGGACCAGAAGATTGGAAGGGAGTCAAAATATTGCCGATGTTTGAATAAAGGCTACAAATCAGATGCAGGAATATCCGATCTATTTTTACTTCAGTTCTTTGTAAAATAATGGAATTGAACCTCAAATGGAAAATTGAAGATATCATTGCACTGTAGGAAATTCACTGATAATCCATCGGGAGATTGAGGATCCACCTGGAATGGATCCTGAAATAGTCTGTCAGAGGGAGGGATTGAGGAGAGGAGCTTTGATGCATTTAAGGACAAGTTAGATAAAGAACATAAGGAGAGAGAAGGACAGAGACGGATGTAATGGCAGGGACAGACGCTTTTGTGTTGAATCCCATTAGGCCAAGTGATTTGTTTCTGAGTAGTAAATACTTTGTGACAGACTAAGCTTGCAATGAGTTCCATCGTTCCATCATTTGGGAGAATACATGTAAATTCACACAGTTAAAAGGGTATATTTTATACTCAGTGGCCACTTTATTAGGTACCTCCTGTATGTTCATGGTCTTCTACTACTGTAGCCCATCCACTTCAAAGTTCAACATGTTGTGCATTCAGAGATGCTCTTCTGCGCACTACTTTGTAAAGCATGGTTATTTGAGTTACTGACTCCTTCCTGTCAGCTTGAACCAGTCTGGTCATTCTCCTCTGACCTCTCTCATTAACAGGGCATTACCACTTATTAGATGTGTTTTTCTTTTGTTTCTCACACCATTCTCTGTAAACTCTAGAGACTATTGCGCATTAAAATCCCAGGAGATCGGCAGTTTCTGAAATACTCAAACCACCCTGTCTGGCACCAACAATCTGTCATGGTCAAAGTCACTTAGAGCACATTTCTTCTCCATTCTTATGTTTGGTATGAATGACAAGTGAACCTCTTGACCATGTCTGTATGTTTCTATGCATTCACTTGCTGCCACATGTTTGGCTGATCAGCTATTCACATTAACCTGCAGGTGTACCGGTGGCCAGTGAGTGCAGATTTATTTATAACAGGTAAAGTAGGCAGCTAACACTGCTGCTCAAGGAAATAATATAAACTTTCTTTTCACTCTTGTGGAAACAGCTTATCGAATAAATTGGATAAGAACACAGGTGATGGTATTAGGACGTTTGCAGGTGGTACCAAAACTTTGAAGAAGGGCTCCAGTCAACAAGGAAATTGACCAAAGAATGGCAGATGGTATTTAACTTAGACAACTTTGTAGTGATGCACATTAGAAATTAAACCAGGGCAGGTCACGCATGGGGATGACATGAGCACGTGTGGTGTAGCAAAATACAGGTACTTAGGGGTACAAGTGCACAGTTCCCTGAAAATGGTGACACGGGTGGATAAGTTATGAAGAAAGCATACAGCTTGCTCACCTTCAATGGACCAGGCACTGAACACCAGAGCTGGTATGTCATGTTACGACTTGGTGAAACCACAACTGGAACATTGTGAGCAATTCTGGTTGCTATACCAAAGAAAGGATGGAATTAAGCTGGAGAGGATACAGCAAAGGTTCCCAAGGATATTAACATAGAATTTAGAACATAGAACACTACAGCATTGCACAGAACCTTCAGCTCACAATGTTGTTCCAACCTTTTAACCTACTCTAAGATCAATCTAACCCTTCCCTCCCACATAGCCCTGCATCTTCCCATCATCCATGTGCCTATCCAAGAGTTTCTTAAATGTCCATAATGTATGTGCCTCTGCCAGCCTCCTGGCAGGGTGCTGCATGCACCCCCCACTCTCCATGTAAAAAACTTACCTCTGGCATCGCTCTGTAATTTCTGCCAATCAACTTAAAATAATGCTTCCTCATATTGGCCATTTCCACCCTGGGAAAAAGTCTCAGGCTATCCACTCGATCCCTAAAGCTTCCACATTCTTCCAATAGTCAGATGCTCAGAACTGAACACAATATTCCATGTGTGGTCAAACCAAGGTTTTATACACCTGCAACATTACCTCACAACTCTTGAACTCAATCTCTTGGCAAATGAAGGCCAAGTCACCATACACCTTCTTACCAATCCAATGACTTTCATGACAACTTTGAATGATTTATGAATGTGGACCTCAAGATCCCTCTGTCCCACCACACCACTAAGAATTCTATCACTAACCTTGTACTCTGTCTTCAAGTTTGATCTTCCAAACTGAATCGCTCCACACTTTTCCGGGTTGAACTCCATCTGCCACTTCCCAGCCCAGGTCTGCATCTTGTCAATGGCCAGTTGTAACCTACGACAACCTTCTACACCATCCACAACACCACCAACCGTTATGTCATCTGCAAGTTTACTAACCTATCCTTCTGAGTCATTTATAAAAAATCACAAAGAGCAGGGGTCTATGGAATTAAGGGAAACAAGTAGTGAGATCATGGAAACTGTACAGATCGAAAAGGAGGAGGTCCTTGCTGTCTTGAGGAAAATTAAAGTGGATAAATCCCCGGGACCTGACAGGGTGTTCCCTCGGACCTTGAAGGAGACTAGTGTTGAAATTGCAGGGGCCCTGGCAGAAATATTTAAAATGTTGCTGTCTGCAGGTGAGGTGCCGGAGGATTGGAGAGTGGCTCATGTTGTTCCATTGTTTAAAAAAGGATCGAAAAGCAATCCGGGAAATTATAGGCCAGTAAGTTTAATGTCGATAGTAGGTAAGTTATTGGAGGGAGTACTAAGAGACAGAATCTACAAGCATTTGGATAGACAGGGACTTATTAGGGAGAGTCAACATGGCTTTGTGCGTGGTAGGTCATGTTTGACCAATCTATTGGAGTTTTTTGAGGAGGTTACCAGGAAAGTGGATGAAGGGAAGGCAGTGGATATTGTCTACATGGACTTCAGTAAGGCCTTTGACAAGGTCCTGCATGGGAGGTTAGTTAGGAAAATTCAGTTGCTAGGTATACATGGAGAGGTGGTAAATTGGATTAGACACTGGCTCAATGGAAGAAGCCAAAGAGTGGTAGTAGAGAATTGTTTCTCCGAGTGGAGGCCTGTGACTAGTGGTGTGCCACAAGGATCAGTGCTGGGTCCATTGTTATTTTTCATCTATATCAATGATCTGGATGATAATGTGGTAAATTGGATCAGCAAATTTGCTGATGATACAAAGATTGGAGGTGTAGTAGACAGTGAGAAAGGTTTTCAGAGCCTGCAGAGGGACTTGGACCAGCTGGAAAAATGGGCTGAAAAATGGCAGATGGAGTTTAATACAGACAAGTGTGAGGTATTGCACGTTGGAAGGACAAACCAAGGTAGAACATACAGGGTTAATGGTAAGGCACTGAGGAGTGCAGTGGAACAGAGTGATCTGGGATTGCAGATACAAAATTCCCTACAAGTGGCGTCACAGGTAGATAGGGTCGTAAAGAGAGCTTTTGGTACATTGGCCTTTATTAATCAAAGTATTGAGTATAAGAGCTGGAATGTTATGATGAGGTTGTATAAGGCATTGGTGAGGCCGAATCTGGAGTATTTTGTTCAGTTTTGGTCACCAAATTACAGGAAGGATATAAATAAGGTTGAAAGAGTGCAGAGAAGGTTTACAAGGATGTTGCCAGGACTTGAGAAACTCGGTTACAGAGAAAGGTTGAATAGGTTAGGACTTTATTCCCTGGAGCATAGAAGAATGAGGGGAGATTTGATAGAGGTATATAAAATTATGATGGGTATTGATGGAGTGAATGCAAGCAGGCTTTATCCACTGAGGCAAGGGGAGAAAAAAAAACAGAGGACATGGGTTACGAGTGAGGGGGGAAAAGTTTAAAGGGAACATTAGTGGGGGCTTCTGCACACAGAGAGTGGTGGGAGTGTGGAATGAGCTGCCAGGCGAGGTGGTAAATGCGGGTTCTTTTTTAACATTTAAGAATAAATTGGACAGATACATGGATGGGAGGTGTATGGAGGGATATGGTCCGTGTGCAGGTCAGTGGGACCGGGCAGAAAATGGTTCGGCACAGCCAAGAAGGGCCAAAAAGCCTGTTTCTGTGCTGTAGTTTCTATGGTTTCTATGGTTCTATGGGTCACAGAATAAATCCTTGTGGAACACTACTGGTTATTGACCTGCGGGTTGAAAATGTTCCAGCCACAATCACGATCTGATCCCTAAGCCTTAGCAAGCTTCTTTCTTCCCCTAGACTAGATGTTCCAAATCTCTCATCAACCATGGTTCCTCTACCCTACCATATTTTACCTGCCTCATTGGGACAAACCTACCCAGAACCCCATAATAGGCTGGACGGCTTGAGTTAAAGTCTGGATCGGCAGGGACTGTGTCTTATGGAGCAAAAGAGGCTAAGGGGTGACATTTTGGAGGATCATATAATCATGTGGGGCATAGATAAGATGTATTGTTACAGTTGTTTACCCAAAAGAGGAGTCCAAAGCTGGAGGGTATAGATTTATGGTAAGAGGAGAAAGGTTGAAAGAGGTTGGTTGCTATAGGAACAAGCTGCCAAAAGGAGGTAATGGAGATGGATACAATTACAATGTGTAGAAAACATGGGAAAATTTCAGACGGGCCAAATGCAGGCATTTGGCATTGGCTCAGGAGTACACCTTGGTTAGCATGGATGTCTTTCAAGAGGGCGAAACCCTCACAAGGCGACAGGCCCCAATGTTGTACCAGGCAGGGTTCTGAAAATCTGTGCCAAGCAACTTCAGGGTGTCTTCAAAGACATTTTCAATCTCTCATTGCTACAGTCAGATGTTCCTGTCTGTTTCAAAACAGCAACAATGATACCAGTGCCCAAGGAGAGCAGCGTGAGCTGCTTAACGACTATTGTTCAGTAGGACTCACATCTTCGATGATGAAGTGCTTTGAGAGGTTGGTTATGGCTAGGATCAACTCCTGTCTAAGTAAGGACCTGGACCCACTGCAATTTGCCTATTGTCACAATAGGACTACAGCGGATGCAATCTCATGTGGCTTTGGATCACTTGGACAATACTAATACTTACATCGGGCTTCTATTTATTAACCACAGCTCAGCACTTAACACAATCACTCCTGCAGTTCTCATCAAAAAGCTCCAAAACCTGGGCCTTTGGACCTCCCTCTGCAGCTTCCTCACCGGAAGACCACAGTCTGTGCAGATTGGAAACAACATCTCCACCTCACTGATAATCAACAAGGATGCGTACTTAGCCTATTGTTCAACTCACTCTACACCCATGACTGTGTGGCTCAAATGTCATCTAAAAATTTGCTGATGACACAACTACTGTTGGCAGAATTTCAGATGGTGACGAGAAGGCATACAGGAGCCAGACAGATGGGTTGGTTGTGTGGTGTCACAGCAACAACCTCACAATCAACATCAGTAAGACCAACACACCAGTTCTCATCGAGGGATCAGCAGTGGAATGGGTAAGCAATTTCAATTTTCTGGGTATCAACATCTCTGAGGATCTCTCCTGGGCCCAATATATCGATGAAGTTACAAAGAAGGCACGAGAGTGGCTATAGTTCATTAAGAGTTTGAGGAGATATTGTATGTCAACAAAGTCACTTGCAAATTTCTACAGATAGACCATAGAAAACACTCGAACTGGCTGCATCACCGTCTGGTATGTGGGAGAAACTGCACAGATTGAAATTAGCTGCAGAAAGTTGTGAATTCAGTCAGCTCCATCATGGACACCAGCCTCCCCAGCATCCTGGACATCGTCACAGAGCAATGCCTCAAAAAGGTGGCGTCCATTGTTAAGAACCCCCATCACCCAGGACATGTTCTCTTTGCATGACTACCATCAGGAAGGAGGTACAAGAGCCTGAAGGCACACACTCAAAGATGCAAGAATAGATTCTTCTCCTTTCCCATCTGATTTCTGAACAGACATTGAACACTACCTCACTATTTTTTCTACTTATTTAATTTAACTTTTCATATATAAACATGCATGCTTCTTACAGTAATTTAACGTTTTTATTATTACGTATTGCAAGGTATTGCTGCCGCACAACAAATTTCACAACATATTAAACCTGATTCTGATGCATCTCTTTCCATGCTATGTAACTCTATGTTGGGAAGACCATAGTTAAAGCAATGTATTTGAATTGGGAAGAATAAAATTCAAACGGAAAAGAAAGCGCTCATGGATCACATCATCTCTAGCTTAATCATAAAGAGGAAGGGTGTGTTCTCCTTAGCACAGAGGGCAATGATTAGGGAACAAAAAAATTAATAGAAGGATTGGGCAGCCCTGAAGGGTTGTTTTCAACAAGGTTTGGTAACATCAGCCAAGAAGTGGATTATGTATTAAATATGCTGAAATAACAGAGCATGACTGAGATCTAGCAGGCCTGATGTTAGATCATTTAAACTTGTTCCTGCCAATCTAATGACAGACAATGTAGAGTAAAGATAACATTTTGAAAGATGTGCAGGAACAGAGATACTGGCACGTGTAGAGCCAATGAGAAACAGACCCTTCAGTCCATCGAGTCCCATTTAAACTAACCATACACAAATCCCATTTCTAATTCTCTCCATGTATGTACATATCATTGATAGTGGAAGTTCATGTCAAAAGATTGCTTGGTAAACCTATGGGATTCTGGGCTTCGTGCACAGAGAGATAAAGAACAAGCATACAGTGGATTTGTTGGACCTGTACAAATGACTAATTAGGTCACAACTGGAGTACTCTATCCATTCAACTCTAAGAAGGCTGTAAAGACCCTGAAGAGGTAAGAAAGGATTTAGCAGAATGGTTCCAGAGAAGAAGCTATTTTACTAGACAGGGACAACTGCTGTTGTACTCCTTGAGAAAAAAAAATCAATCAGAAATCAGATTCAGATTTATTGTCACCAACTTATATCACATGAAAATTGTTGTTTGCTGGAGGAGATTTGACAGGAGTGTTTATGATCATGACTAGTTTAGATAGTTAGTAGAGAGGAAGATAAGGAGAGGTAGAAAGTTTGGCCTAAATATATGTGGGGAAAAATGAGCAAAAAAAAAAATTAATCGGAAAGTAGAGATGATCCAGAATTCACTGTCTGTAGGAATGATGGAAACATGATTCAACAGGCATAATAGAATAATTTGCAGGGCTAGTGATGTGCTCGCTCCACTAAAAGGCAGTATGTTATGGGAATGATTTTCTACCAATAATTCCAAGTAACAGTTCAATAATTTCTTTCCTTAAAAGAGAGCATTGGTGGGATTGAACACTGTGCAAAAGGGGCTTATGGAACAACGTATCATGGCATCTTGTATTCCTGCTAGTAATCTGGACAGAGTAAAAAGTAAAGCATGTCTTGCTGAATCTCTCCTTCTCCAGCTCCTGCAAGCTAATGTGAATACATTTCACAACTGCTTCCAACTTGAACAAGAATTATGCGGCCAAAGTAAATGTGGAACTGTAATACAGCATGATTCACTGACAAACAGATGTCTTTATTACCTTAGTCATTTACTGGTGACAATTACTTACAGCTTTGAAAGAACACATTTTGCGCAGAGTTGTGGTGTGTTGACTAGAGCTGAGGATGGAAAACAAGGCAGATATCCATTATCACACCCAGAGTATGGCCTTCAGACAGCAGATGGGTGACCACCAGAAGAGGCAAGGGGATTCTGAGGTCAGTGCAAAGTTCCCTGTGGCCATTCCCCTCAGCAACAAGTACATGTCTTTGGATACTGGCGGTGGGAAGGATTGATAGATCAGATCATGGAAGGCTGGTGGCACTGTGGCTGGCTCTGAGCCTCGTCAGGGAAGGGTGAAGTCAGGCAGTGCAGTAGTTATAGGGGACCCAGTCGTTAGAGGGACAGAAAGGAGATTCTATGGCCACAAAAGAGACACCAGGCTGATGTGTTACCTCCTGGGTGCTGGGGTCCAGGGTGTATCAGAGCAGCTGCAGGATATTCTCAAGGGGGAGCGTGAACAGTCAAGAGGTCGTGGTGCATATTGGCACCAATGACACAGGCAGAAAAAGGGAAGAGGTCCTTAACAGTGAGTTTATAGAGTTAGGGAAGAGGCTGAAGAAATGGATATCCAAGGCAATAATCTCCAGATTTCTCCCAGTACCATGGGCTTAGTGTGAGTGGGAATGAGGAGATAGCATGGATGAATGAGTGGCTGAGGAGATGGTGCAGTGGAGAGGGCCTCAAGTTCTTAGGTCACTGGAACCTTTTCTGGGGAAGGGGTGACCTGGACAAGAGGGGTGGGTTGCACCTGAACTGGAGGGGAATCAATATCCAGGCTGGGAGGTTTGCTGATACCATTCAGGAGAGTTTAAACTAGTTTTGCAGGGAGCTCAGAATCAGAGCCCCAGGTCAGAAAGGGAAGAAGCAGACCAAAAAGTAGATGACAGGGGAAGTACTGAAAGGCAAAAATCGAAATAACAGGTATGATGGCTCAGATAGTTTGAAGTGTGTATATTTTAATGCCGTGGGTATTATGGGCAAAGGTGATGAACCTAGAGCTTGGATCAGTACATGGAACTCTGATGTTGTAGCCATTACTGAAACTTGGTTGAGAGAGGGGTAGGAATGGGTGATTATTACACCAGGTTTTCGATGTTTTAGAAAAGATAGAGAGGGAGGTAAGGGGAGGGGGAGTTGCCCTATTAATCAGGGACAATATCACAGCTGCACTCAAGGGAGACACAATGGAGGGGTATTTGGGTAGAACTCAGGAATAGGCAGTGTGCAATGTCACTGATGGGATTGTACTACAGACAGAGCCCCCCCCCCCCACAATTGCCACAGGGACACTGAGTTTCAGATATGTAATCAGATTAGGGAAATATGTAAAAATACTAGGGCTGTTGTCATGGGAGATTTCAACTTCCCTAATATAAACTGGGATCTTCTCAGTGTAAGGAGTTTAAATGGGGCATGATTTGTTAAGTATATCAAGGAAGGTTTCTTAAATCAGTATGTGGGTGGCCTAACAAGAGGAGGGGCCATACTGGACCTGGTAACGAGTAATGAATCTGGTCAGGTGAATGGTCTTTCAGTGGGTGAACAGTTTAGGAACCGTAACCACAACTCCTTAAATTTCAGGATAGCTATAGATAAGGATAGGTATGTTCCTTGTGGGAGAGTTTTAAATTGGAGTAGTGTAAATTATGAGGTTATTAGACAGGAATTAAGAAGCATTTATTGGGAACACATATTTTCTGGGAAGTCCACATTAGACATGAGGAGAGTGTTCAATGATCAATTGTATAAAGTTCGTGTGAGGAGGGGGAACAGGGATGGAAAGATAAGAGAACATTGAATGTCCCAAGAGGTGATGAATATAGTCAAGAAGAGAAAGGAAAACTATGTAAAACTTTGGAAGTTAGGATCAAACAAAGCACATGAGGAGTATAAAAAAGCCAGAAAAGAACTAAAGAGAATTCAGAAAGCAAGGAGGAGCCATGAAAAGTCCTAGACAAATAGGATTAAGGTGAATCCAACACATTCTATACATACACCAAGAGCAAGAGGATAACTCCGGAAATGGTGAGACCACTTAAGGATAAATGGGGGGACATTTGCTTGGATGCAGAGAATGTGAGTGAGGTACTTGATGAATACCTTGCTTCAGTATTTACCAAGGAAAAGGATATGGAGGACCAGGCGATCAGTACTGAGTGTATAAATACATTATGGCATTTCGAGGTCAAGGTGGAGGAAGTGCTGGGCCTCCTAAGGAGTATTAAACTGGATAAGTCCCCAGACCCTGGTGGGATTTACTCCAGGTTATTGAAGTAGGCAAGAGACAAGATTGCTGGGCTCTTGGCCAGTATCTCTGTGTCCTCTCTAGCCATAGGCAAGGACCTGCAGGACTGGAAAGTGGCTAATGTTGTACCTCTATTTAAGAAGGGAACAAGAGAAAATCCTGGGAACTACAGACCGGCGAGTCTCACGTCAGTTGTCGGGAAATTGCTGGAGAAAATTCGTAGGGATAGGATATATCAGCTTTTGGATATCCATGGCCTGATTAAGGAGAGCCTGGGTTTGTGCGTGTCTGGTCATGTCTTACAAAGTTGATTGAATTTTTTGACAAGGTGATGAGAGAGATTGATGAGTATAGGGCAGTGGATGTTGACTACATGAATTTTAGTAAGGTTTTTGACAAAGTCCCTCATGGGAGGCTAATCCAGTAGATTAAGAAGCATGGGGTCCGTGGCGAATTGGCTGTTTGGATTCCGAACTGGCTTGCACATAGAAGACAGAGGGTAGTGGTTGAAGGGACATATTCGAGCTGAAGGTCTGTATTTAGGGGAGTTCCTTAGGGATCTGTGCTGGGACCTCTGCTGTTTGTGATGTACATAAAAGACCTGGATGCAAACGTCGATGGATGGGTTAGTAAGTTTCTGGATGATATCAAGATTGGTGGAGTTGTGGATAGTGTTGAAAGCTGGCAGAGAATACAGAACAATGTAGATCAGTTGCAGATATGGGGCAGAGAAATGGCAGATGGAGTTTAACCCAGAAAAATGTGGGGTGTTGCCCCTTAGTAGGGCAAATACAAGGAGACAGTACACTGTTGCGGGCAAGATCCTCAACAGTGTTGCTGAACAGAGAGATCTTGGGATCCAAGTTCATAGCTTCTTCAAAATGGCTACGCAGGTTGTTAAGGTGGTTAAGAAGGCTTATGGAATGCTTGCTTTTATTTGTCGAGGCATTGAGTTCAGAAGTCCAGAGGTGATATTGCAACTTTATAAAGCTCTGGTGGGGCCACATCTGGAGTATTGTGTACAGTTCTGGTCCGCCACACTATAGGGAGGATGTTGACGGTTTGGAGAGGCTGTTGAAGAGATTTAACAGGATGCTGCCTGGTTTAGAAGGCATGTGCTATCACGAGAGGCTAGTTTTCTCTGGAGAGCCAGAAGCTGAGGGGAGATCTGATAGAGATCTACAAGATTATGAGAGGCATAGATAGAGTGGACATAGTATCTGTTTCCCAGGGTTGAAATGCCTCACACCAGAGGGAATGCATGGAAGGTGAGAAGAGGTAGGTTCAAAGGGGATGTGACGGGCAAGTTCTTAACTCAGAGAATGGTGGATGCTTGGAATGTGCTGCCTGGTATAGTGGTAGAGGCAAATACATTATAGGCTTTTAAGAGACATTTAGATAGGCATGAGGATGTAAAGAAGATGAAGGGATATGGACATGGTGTAGGTAGGAGGAATTAGTGTCTAGGTGTTTTTGATTACATTTTTAGCTCGTTCAGCACAACATTGTGGGCTGAATGGCCTATTCCTGTGCTTGTACTGTTCTATTACAAACATTGCCTCAGTAGTAGAAAATCATATAGCCTTGTCATCCAATGAATCCATATTAGGAAGGAATATGTTATTAATGGATAACACAATGAATGAGCATTAATTCAGCTAGCAGAAAACACCCATGATTTCATTGTGGATTTAAGAATTACTGTTTGATAAAGTGGTCTGAATCAGAGGCAACTATCGGGACCTATTGCCATAATTGCCAGGGTGGGTAACGCTTACCCTTTCTTACATATTGAATGGTATTCGTGACCAATCTTGGTCTGTGGTGAAAGGATACTCAAATCTTCCAAACTTCAAAGTACTGATGACCATTTGTGGATTGTTATGAGCTTGAATTGTGTCCCCAGCTTCACGGTCATCAAACTAGTTATAAACTTAAGTCTTGTTTATAGAGGCAGCCTTGTACCATGAACCAAAGACAAGAACAGAAATACTGCTTTATTGGAGTAAACTATCATTAGGTTAAACAATGACCTAGTGTGACGTATCCTTTAAAAATTAATCAACTGTGAACGACTAGTTACTATCAGTTTCACTACTTACGGTTATCAATCACTAGTAGTGCCACAAACTGAAAGTATTGGATTCAATATTCATTACATTTTGTGGATGTTTGTTTATATCTAAGATCCAGTGATTGATATTGCAATGCGACATTACACATGAAAAAGGCTTTATTTAGAATTTACAGTTTAAAAAACAAACAAGAGAAAGTATTACAACACCACATCAGGAGAAAGAGCACTGTTTCTTCCTGCCAGTTGGGAGTGTCCTGGTATAATATTTCTCTCATGTAGTCCTAGAATCAGTTTTAAATCCACATTAATAATGTCCCAAATGTAAGCATCTGGGACTTTTGTACTCCACCCCTGTCAGAATCCTGTTCAGATATTTAGATACAGTAGCAGTTGGTACCAGCTCACAAATCTCAGTCCTGCTCCATCTCAGTCAATACTTCTTGTTCTGTCAAAATACTAACATCTAGTTCTCTCTACTTGTAAACCAGCTTCACTTGCATTTTAATTGATGGGTGATTGGAGTGTGGAACACGTAAACAAGTGGAGAGAATGCATGTGTTTCAGCATTTCTAAGTTCAAATGTCCAACTTCCCTGACAACAGAAAATGAGGTTGTTCAACCCACTGGATCTACACCATTCCCCTACAACTTTTCCACAGTCATAGAACACACACAGACACAGGCTCTTTGGCCCAATCTAGTCTGTGTCGAATCATTAATCTGCCTTGACCCATCAACCTGCAGCCAAACCCTTTAGTCTTCAATACCACTCTCTTCTATATAACTATCCAAATTTCTCTTAAATGTCTGTCCTCAGAGCACTGCCATGACATTTTCCCTGACTATTAATGCCACTTCTCCTCCTTTAATCCCTCCCACTCTGTCTCGTCAAAAACAACGGAACCCTGCAATATTGAGCTGCCAGTCCAGCTCCTCCTGAAACCAAATCTCACTGATGGCTACAACATCATCATTCCAGGTGTTGATCCGTGATTACTGTAATTGTGTGAATTATCTTCCTATTAAAAAGGAAACGGCTTAGTTTTTGTACATCAGAAATTATTGCCAATACTCAGCAAGTCAGGCAGCATCTGTGAAGAGAAGACATATTACCACTTCTGATTGACAGCCACTGCCTTTTCACTCCTCATCAGTATACATCCAATGACGTACAGCTCCAAAGCTAAGCACAGCAATTCTTTAATTATATGGTGATCCCGCTTTCAAAACAGATAGGGAGATACGGGTAGTGCTAAGCATTGCATAGGTGCATTGAAGGGCTATGTGCTTAGAACCCTACTCGACTCACTTTATACGTATGATTGTGTGACTAAGCGTAGCTCCAGTGCTGTATTTAAGTTTGCTGATGAGACCACTGTGTTGGCCGAATCAAAGATGATGATGAATTGGCAGAGAGTGGGGAGACTGAAAAATCTGGTTGAGTGGTACAACAACAACAACCTCACACTCAACATCAGCAAAACTAAAGAGCTGATTATCGACTACGGGAGAAATAAACAGAAACCCATGAGCCAGTCCTCAGGGGAATTAAGGTAGAGCTTAGGACCACAAAACATAGGAGCAGAATTAGCCTTTTTGGTCCATCGGGTCTGCTCTATCACTCAATCCTGGCTCATTTATTTTCTGTCAACTCCATTTGCCGCCCTTCTCCCAGTAAGCTATTGACATCCTTACTGATCAAGAAGCTATCAACCTCCACAGCCATCTGAGGCAATGTGTTCCATAGATTCACCACCTGCTAGCTAAAGAAATTCCTCCTCATCTCTGTTCGAAGGGTATACCCTTCTATTCGGAGGCTGTGCCCTCTCGTCCTAGACTCTTCCACTGTTGGAAGCAACCTCTCTATGCTCACACTGTCTGAGCTTTTCGCTACTCTATAGGCTTCAATGTGAACAGCTCCCCACCCCACCTTCTTCTAAACTCTAGTGAGTTCAGGCCCAGAACAATCAATCACTCATGTGTTTATCCTTTCGTTCTGGTTTAAGATGGTGCTGCCAAACGTGTGAGATGTCACTAAAACACCCTTTCTGAGGTAAATTGTGTTAAATTATCACTGCAAACAGTGAACGGGTAAGTTCTGGGGATGAGCCAAGACGGTGTGTTGCAGATGGAGTTCCGATGTGCGTGCAGCTGGTCCAGGAGTGAGGTTTCATTGCTCTATGCACCAAAAGGGGAAGTCAGGGGCTGGGCGGAGAAGTTCTGATGCTTGTTCAACCGGCCCTGGTGCAAAGTTGGATCGTTCTGTGGTCCGAAAGTAGAAGTTGGAGCCCAGACAGAGAGGTTCCGATGCTTGCTCGACTGGCCTGGGGCATGAGGTTGTATCACTCTGGGTGCCAAGCTGATTTGAAGATCCTGAGAGCAGCTTCGGGCCTGGCAATGAAATCTGGGCCTGGAGCAAGTCGCTGGGTGTGGCCTAGGCCAGGAGCCTTTCACAGCAGCAGTGCCTGGGTCCTAGTGTGAGGTATGATACGCTGTGTAGACCATTTAAAAGCCAGCCTAGATTGGAGGCATGAGTTGATTTCACTCGCTCTCCAGGATCTTCACTCCTCTCTCCAGGGGACTGGAACCTTTCACTTTTCTGTTGTTTGGTCAATTTTAATGCAGGCCCAGATAGACTGAAAAGACAGCGTGTTTTTCAGAGTGTTTTCCTGTAAATGCTTGCAAGAAAATGACATAAAATGATATAAAAAGAAAATGGTAACATATACCTAGATAATAAACGTACACTGAATTTTGAAAAACAAGCCTGCACCCATGAAAATGTCATTTGCAGGTTGAAAGACTGAAACAGAGAATCGACAATCTGCTCCTCCAGTCAGCCATTGTTAGCCCTTATTGTACCAACCATCTCACACACACAGACACACAAGCAAGCAAAGGCACACATACTCACACATACACAGGCATACACACACACACACACACACACACACACACACACACACACACACGCGCACACACGCGCGCACACGCACACACACACACACGCGTACACACACACACACACACACGCGCACACGCGCACACACACGCGCACACACACACACACGCGTGCACACACACACACGCGCACACACGCGCGCACACGCACACGCACACACACGCGTACACACACACACACACACGCGCGCACACACACCCGCACACACACACACACGCGTGCACACACACACACGCGTGCACACACACACACACGTTAATCTGCCTTTTCTGTTTCTGTTTCTCACTTCAATTGCCGAACAAGGTGAGGAGGCTGAATAGTGGTAAATATGCAACTCCGACAATTGAAAAAAAGTTTTTATTGAGCAAGATCACCTGCCTCCTCTGCCATTCATGTTTTCAGTTTTACTCATCAGGGAAATTATAATCATATTTATTGGTGTCCTGAGCTTGAGATCTACTTAATACAGAGGAGAGGAGTCAGCCAAAGCATTTTTGATAGCCTAACTAAATGAAACATGTCTTCTGAGAATTCAATCCGAATCCAGATGATACCAAAAGTTAAAACCAATAGCAACCTGCTCAAGATCAGACTGATTTCTTTGATCTACCTGCTCGAGCTCAGTCTGATTTCTTTGTAACCATTGAAATAACACATACCTGCTTTAGCACAGTACACAGCAGTCTGAATTCTCCCTCTCCTTACCTTTCCCAATTTATTTGCACAAATATAATGTGCATAATATTTTGGCAAATACAGTTTTAACTCCAGGCTTTGTGAAAGCAGGGAATACTGCACTAAATTTTTTAAAGAAACATAGCAAGAATCAGTACAAGGTGCAGATTTTCATTTTAAAAAGAGCTTATTGTCTCTGCGCCCTAGGCACTTCACGGCTTTGTAGAAAAGCCAATTCCTTCGAGATGTCCTTCAAGATGTGAACCCTTCCCCCAGCTTTAAATTCCACGGGCCATGTGGCACTGGCCTGCTAATGAAAATTTTCACCCCAAGACCTTTTTTTAAACAGGCGACTTGACAGGAAGTAATCTGCACAGCTATAACTAAATCGAGGTCTATATGCATGAATAAATATACAGATAGGTAATTGGCAGCATACTGCAAACTTAATAAGCAACTCCAGAATCATACTGCAGATTCTATTGATTTTTCAGCAGATTCAGTGTTTGCAATGTCTTGATGTGTATTTTCCTCATTGAATTTACTTGTGCCCTTATCTGTTTAGTGTGAGAGAGCTACATGATCTTTCATCATTCACTGTTCAAATACTTCTCTATAATTGGCACTGCCTGAGCTTCGCAACCCTGCTTTGCCTTTATTGCTAAAGTTGTTTTAAACCTCCTGGTAATGATTACTTGTATGTTACAGTTTCCTGCTTTCATTTGCAGGAATTCAGTGAATCTACCAGGTGATATGCAAAAAATTGTTGCACTGTCTCCTCCGGTCTCATGAGATTGTTATTTATTGATTTATTGATTGATTGAGATACACAGACATCCCACCTCTCCTGGAACTTCCGGGAGTCTCCCGCATATTAATAGTGGCTCCCTGATGCCCGCAAATTATATACAATATCACGGAAATCAAATTTTTTTGAGAGCGAGTGAGAGAAAAGCAAGAGAGAGCGCAAGAGCGACCACGAGAGACAGTGTGCGCGCTAGAGAGAGCGAGAGAGAAAACGAGAGCGCTTGAGAGCGCGCGTGCGACCACGAGAGAGAGAGAGAGAGAGTGCACGAGTGAGAGCGTGCCATTGCAGAGTGTTCCAAAAAAAATATAAATCGTACGTCACCCCAGACTACACTAAAGTATACCCCTGCCTACTAGGGGTCAAAATAATGACAGTGTTGCTCGCTGCACTGTTTGCAACAGTGACTTTTCTATTGCCCATGGTGGGTTAAGACTGTAAAGGACATGTTGAGGTGAGTTTAACAGGTGTCATTCGTTCATTAGCATGGCTAACGTTATTTAAACTAGCTGGCCAGCTGCTAAGGATTTACTCTATTGCAGACATCCGACCTCTCTCGGAAGTCTCCCGCAAATTGATGGTGCTACCTCCCTGAAGTGAGTTTTTGCAGGGGGGGATGTCTGGATACAGCATGGCTCTTCAAGCCACACCACCCAGCAATCCCCCGATTCAATCCTAGCCCCTAATCACAGAATAATTTACAATGACCAATTAACTTACCAACCAGTCCATCGTTGGGCTGAGAGAGGAAACTGGAGCACCCAGAGGAAACCCAAATGGTCACGGAGAGAATGCACAAACTCCTTAGTGAGAGCGGCGGGAATTGAACCTGGGTCACCTGTACTGTAAGGTGTTGTGCTAACCACTGCACTACCGTGTTGCTTCACTATGCTACTATGCTGTCTGAATGAAGCAAATCTCTGTCAACCTCTTTTCAGATCCTGAACCTATTTCCATACACCCAAACCTTGTCAAGCCAAGGAACATTTTGTATTTTTCTAGTCTCGGGAGAGTACAAAGCTAGTCAGTTCAATCTCTCCTCACACGATAACCCACCATCACAGGTATCCCTCTGGTCAATCTTTATTGCACTCTCCCTGTCACAAGTACACCCTTCCTTAGGTAGGAAGACCAGACCTGTACTTATATTCCAGGGCTCTAAACAACTTCAGCCAAAGTGTCACAGATAGCTAGGTTTGTAAAGAGAGCTTCTAGCCTTCATAAATCAAAGTATTGAGTACAGGAGTTGGGAGAACGAGGTAGAACAATAGCTTGGCATGGATAGATGTACCGAAGGGCATGTTTATGTTCTGTAGTTCTTGATGAATCTCTAATAAAGGATTCTGCTCAACAAACAGTGCAGAGCATGAGGACATTCAGATGTGGATACACAGATCGATCACTGAAAGTGGTAAACAGTACAAGGGATTGGGCTAGCCTCAGTTCACTTTTAGTTGTCTCATTATAGGAAGGGTGTGGATGGAGGCAGTGGTGAGGGTCCAGAGGTTTGAAACAATGACTCCAGAGGTAAGGGCTAACTAACAGTTAAAGGGATAGATTGGAAAGGCTGGCACTGTTTACTCTGGAGAAAGTTAAGGATGAAGGCATGTTTGACAGAATTCTATAAAATGATGACTCTATACTATAGCACATTGTTGTGTGTGTGTGTGTGGGAGAGGGAGAGGGAGAGAGGGAGAGGGAGAGGGGGAGAGGGAGAGGGGGAGAGGGAGAGGGGGAGAGGGAGAGGGGGAGAGGGAGAGGGGGAGAGGGAGGGGGGAGAGGGAGGGGGGAGAGGGAGGGGGGAGAGGGAGGGGGGAGAGAGAGAGAGGGGGGAGAGAGAGAGAGAGAGAGAGTTTGAACTTGGAATGCATTGCCTGCACAAGTGGTAATATATGGTCAAAGTAAATTTGCAAGGCTACAAAGAGGAGGCCAGGATGCTGAGGGAAGAAGACTATTTTCTAACTACTTGCTGTACCCAAATTCTATCCTTTTGTGCTTCATGTATTGGGAGCCCCAGATCTTTTACTAAACTAACATTTTGTAAACTCATTCCATTTACATAACAATTATTTTTTTCATTCTTCTTTCCACCCGTCACTTATTTCTTTATTACTCCAACTCTTTGTTCTACTCAGTTATCCAGTCTTCATCATATCGCAGGCTCTCTGTATTTTCTCCTCACCCTGGCAATCCATTTATTCTTGTACCATCAGGAATTAAGTTTACAAAATCCTTCATCCCAGTAGTTGATGTAGATTATAAATAGTTAATCTCTCTAGCCTGAGCAGATTCGATGGGTGAAATAGCCCAATTCTGCTGTTACACCATATTCTTTTGCCTATATTCTTTCAGTTAACTGCTTCCATTCACTCACGGATATACATAACAAAATTCGGGTGATATTTTTGCCTCCTATCACTACAGGTCACTACAGGCAAGTCTATTGTTCTTGCATGTGGCCACCCACAGGGCTCATTACCCCTGCAACTGGCCAAAGTGCTACACCTGCCGACTCGCCTCCAGTCATGGCCCCCCACACACCTTCAAGGTGAGGCAACACTTCACCTGCGAGTCTGCTGGGGCCACCTATGGCGTCTCGGTGCTCCTGATGCGGCCTCCTCTCCCCCAGACCCCTCGGAAACTGGGGGACTGCTTCGCCGACCACCTCCACTCCATCCCTCAAAAGGGGAACTTTGCGGTGGCCAAACATTTTAATGTCGATTCTCATTCCCGTTCTGACATGTCAGTCCGTGGCCTCCTCCTGTGCCAAGATGAGGCCAACCTCGGGATGGAGGAGCAACACCTTATATTCCGTCTGGGTAGCCTCCAACCTGATGACATGAGTATCCATTTCTCCTGCTAGTAAAAACAAATTCCCTCCCCCTCCCCTCTTCTTCCATTCCCCACTCTGGCCTCTTAGCCTCTTCTCATTTGCCTATCACTTTCCCCATGGATCCCTTCCGCATTCCCTTTCTCCTATGGTCCACTCTCCTCTCCTTTCAGATTCCTTCCTTTCCCGCCCTTTATCAATCCTACCTACCTGGCTTCACCCATCAGCTCTAGCTATCCTCCTCCCCCTCCCCCCACCCTTTTTATTCTAGTGTCTTCCCCCACTCCTTTCCAGTCCTGAAGAAGGGCCTCAGGCTGAAATTTCGACTATTTAAGGATGTTACCTCACTTGCTGAGTTCCTCCAGCATTTTGTGTGTGTTTTATTGATCTTGGTGTTATTTCAGGCATTGAAGGCTACTTTTTTACCATGTGATGTGTCGCGTGGTTAGGGAAACTGAGAAAAATACTTTTACTCATGCTAGGGAGAAAAATCACAGCATGAAGGATGTAATCAACACTAAAGCAGAAGAATTGTCTTGATTCAGGGTTCTGACCTGAAACTTTAACAATTCTTTTCCCCCCAACCAATGCTAGTCTATCTCCTGAGTTCCTCCAGCATTCTTCATTGCAGATTCCAGGATTGTGTCTCCCAACAACCTTTGATGTTTAGCAAAGGTAATGACCTGAAGGAGAAAGGGCAAGACGAGGGAACACACACCAGATCAGAAGTGGAAAGGGTGAGCAATTTCTATTTCTTGAGTGTCAACATCTCTGAGGATCTACTCTGGGCCCAACATATTGATGTAGGTACAAAGAAGGCATGATAGTGGCTACGTTTCATTCGGAGTTTGTTAAGATTTGGTATGTCACCAAAGACACTCAGAACTTTCCACAGATGTAGCATTCTATTTGGCTGCATCACTGTCTGGTATGGGGGAGCTACTGCACAGCATTGAAAGAAGCTACAGAGAGTTGTAAGTTCAGCCAGCTCCATCATGGGCAGTAGCCTCTGTGGTACCCAGGACATCTTCATGGAGCGGTGCCTCAAAAAGGCGATATTCATCGGTAATGACCCCCATCACCCAGGGCAGACCCTCTTCGCAATGCTACCATCAGGAAGGAAGTACAGGAGCCTGAAGGCACACACTCAATGATTCAGAACCAGCTTCTTCCCCTCTGCCATCCAATTTCTGAATGGACATTGAACCCATGAACACTACCTCACTACTTAGTAATTTTTATTTTTGCACTAGTTTAATTTAACTATTGCAATTTACATTTTGTCTCTATTGTTATGTATTGCAAAGTACTACTGCTATGAAGACAACAAATTTCACAACTCATGCCAGTGATATTAAACCTGATTTTGATTCTGATCCTAAAGGACTTGAAAGGCCTGCCAGATGTGACCAGTCAAGAATGATATTGTTTCCACGGCAAGTGAGCCAGGCGCCAACAGTGCTAATATTGAAGGGCTCTGACGTTTTTATGCAAACTGAGGATATTCAAGAACTAATGAATGGCGGGCTGAGGCAGAGGAAAGTCAGGAGCTTTCAATGATTCTTAATGCAAAGGTGCTAAAAGTTTACATCTCTAAAATTAGAAGTCTATCATTTACAAGAAAAAAAATTTCAAACTGGACTGTAATATAACGACGGAGCAAAGCATTCATTGTTATATGTATGAAGAGTGGTGAAAAATTTGACAGTCTTTTCTTGACTCTTTCCTTTAACTGTCAGTATCTGACTCCAGCCTGACACATTATTACAGCCTGCTGCCTCACTGTTCAACTCATTTGCCCCCAGTCCCCAGTCCCACCACCGCAAGGTTCAAAGGTTCAATTATCAAAGTATACGACTCTGAAATTCTTCTTCTCCAGATAGCCACGAAACCAAGAAAAGAACTGCAGCACGATTCATCAACCCCCCTCCAAATCCCCCTTCCTGCACAAAACAATGAACAAAAACAGAATAGATGCATCAACCCCCTCCCCGACACAAAAAAAGAGATCCTGTTTGTGCAGAAAGTTGTTCTGTTGCCTTCTGAATGCAGTGTTTTATTTCAATAAAATCGACATTTTTATGTTGATATGGTTAAATATATTTTTAGCTTCAGCTTGCCAAAAATATTTGTGGTAGTCAAACTGAGCTCCTTTTCTTAATTCTGAATTTTCTTATGACACAGAAAGAGGACATTCAGCCCAATGAGTTACTGGCCAGGCCACCATGTAGTTCCATTCTTCACTTTCCCTGTAACCTATTTTCCCAATTTTCCCATCAATTCCCTCCAGATTCAATTACACATGCATCTACTAGGGCAATTTAAAGTGGCCTATTAGTTTATCGGCCTGTGTGTCTTTGGGACATGGGAGGAAACTGGAATAACTAGAAGAAATCAGCATGTATACAGGAAGAAGATGCAAATTCTACACAGACAGCCCCCAAGGACAGGATTGACCTCGGGTTGTTGGAGTGGGAGGCAGCAGCTTTATTAGCTGTACCACTCCGATGCCCATTGGAAATGATAGAAAACTGCCTCCTGCTTAATATAACAAAAGGGTTCCTTAGGAACACAGCCCTTTTATTAATAGTGGAAACTTTCAGTCCCAGCTCTCCGAGATTCAAAATTCTACAGATTTATACTTCTCTGAGGGAATAAAACTCTCCGTATTTCAGTCCTCAGTTTACATAAGTTTCCTTGTCTTAGACATAGCAGCAATGGGAAAGAACATCTTATTATCTGCCCTGTTAGCCTCCCCCAGCTGAATTTTTCCTGAAAAACTAGTGCACACTTTGCAGGAATTCATGAAGTACCCTTTGTTGCATCTATTTATAAAATATTACGTAGTACAGCAAAAAAAAACATACTTCCTTGAGTAAGGAGAATGCTCCAGGAGTATTCCCACTAAATAAACTGTGCGGCCGTAGCAAAGTCTTCTTATTCCTAAAATGCAACTATTTAAAATAATGCCTGGGGTGCCACTGCCTCCTGTGATTCACGTGCCTAAACTTCTCCTAATCCCAAAATTTCCAGTCTCAGAATATTTTTCCAATCTACAGTAAGTGAATAACTAGGCGTCTCACTGCATGATTCTCCATCTGCATCTTATTATCCAAACACAATCTATATGCCTTTAGAATCCCTTTGCAGCTTTATCCTTCTCAGTGGTTTTGTACCATGAGCATCAAATGATCCCCTGAATGTACACAGATGTCTCCATTCTAAAGACTCCCACCTTGAAAACAAACAGCTGACCTCTACTCTGTTCAACTACCTATGGAAGTCAAAGCCACATTTATTTAATGACTCTCTCTTGCCTAGGGGATATCACAATTTAGGAGTCAGTTAAGTGATTTTTGAGTCATTGGCATCTTTACTATAGGAAACGCAACAGGTAAGGACCCCCCCCCACCCCCACAATACGCTCTCGTAACCACCCAGGCTCACCTTTATTACGTGTCTTCCATTTTCCAATCTACACTTTATCTAACAGTATGATTACTGTAAAGAAATACCAGTGGTTCCTGCCCTTGGCTACTCATTCTAATTTTATGACCTAATCTTCTGGGCTGAGAATCTTTCCTGATCCTGACTTCTTCTTATTTTTAATTAGTATTCCACATCTCCTTTCACTTCTGCCTATCATTTCTAAAAGTCAAATGTGTTTAATTTTTTATGGTTATTAAAACAGAATATGGTGAAAACCTTAGCAAGTCAGCAGCATCTGTGGAAAGAGGGACCGGCAATGTTTTTGGCCCACAGTCCTTAGCCTGACTCTCACTGTTTTTTGTTCTACAAATGCTGCCTTGGCAGCTGAGTTTTTCCACCATTTTTCTTTGTATTTCAAATTTCTGGCACCTCCAGTTTTCATTTGCTGGAAATTTAGTTTGTAACTTTGACAATCGTGATAACTTGAATTAGTTAAGGCTATAATTCCTTGTTTTAGTCATGCTAACCATGGGAAAGGGCATCTCATTATCTGCCCTTATAAGCCTCTAGGCAAAATGTCTCTAAAATTCATTCCAATGAAGTCACTGAGATTCAGCAGCACTGACTGGAGTCGAATGTTTTTGGAATGCCTATTGGGAACTTCAAGGTAAAGAAGTGACGCACCAGTGAGAATAGGATGGAATGTATTGTAGATGTAGCTTGCATGCAAGCTGATGCATTTTAAATTGAATAACATACACACAAGGTGGGGTGCAGAAAATTACCTTACTGGAAATTAACACTGAAACAGTTATCAATCATTAAAGTGCCTACTAACAGAGTTCACAAGACCTGAGGGATAATTTTTGACCAAGTCAAAGTTTGAAAGAAAAATTTGAGGCTCCATATAGCAGAAATGGAGAACATTGGTAAGAATTGCAGGGTGGTAGAATGGTTCAAGATTATAATTAAAGATTTGTGTATGATTTATTAATGCGAAGGGACTTGATGCAGGTATTAGAATGCTAAATATGGGAAAGTTGTAAAATCATTCAGCTCCGTCATCAGCTTGAGCTTCCATAATATCTAAGGCATCTTTAAGAGCGGCACCTCAGGAAGGCACCGTCCATTATCAAGGATCCCCCATCACCCAGGACATGCCCTCTTCTCACTGTTACCATCAGGGAGGAGGAACAGAAGCCTGAAAGCACACACTCAGCGATTCAGGAACAGTTTCTTTCCCTCTGCCATCCGATTCCTAAATAGACATTGAACCCTTGAACACTACCTCACTTTGCCTTTATGCACCATGCAAAAAATGCTGGAGGAACTCAGCAGGGTAGGAAGCATCTATGGAAAAGAGTACAGTTGATGTTTTGGGCCAAGACCCTTCAGCAGTACTGGAGAAAAAAAGATGAGGATTCAGAGTTAGGAGGTGGGGAGAGGGAAGGGAGAAACACAAGGTGATAGGTGAAACCTGGGAGGGGAGGGTCGGAGGGGTGAAGTAAAGAGCCGGGAAGTTGATTGGTGAAAGAGATACAGGGCTGGAGAAGGGGGGATCTAATAGAAGAGGACAGAAGGCCATGGAAGAAAGAAAAGAGGGAGGAGCAACAGAGGTAGGCAATGGGCAGGCAAGGAGATAAGGTGAGAGAGGAAAATGGGAAAGGGGAAAGGTTAAGGGAGGGGGGCATTACCAGAAGTTCGAGAAATCGATGTTCATGCCATCAGGTTGGAGGCTACCCAGACAGAATATAAAGTGCTGCTCCCCCAACCTGAGTGTGGCCTCAACGCAACAGTAGAGGCGGCCATTGATTGACATGTCAGAATGGGAAGTGGAATTAAAATGGGTGGCCACTGGGAGATCCAACTTTTTCTGGCAGACAGAGTGTAGGCATTTACATTTTTATATTTATTTTTGCACTACTTATTTAATTTAACTACTTCTAAAAATTTATCAGGAAGTATATGTATTGTATTATTCTGGGGGCTTCTTAGGCATTGCATTATCTGCATAGGGGCTACCCTATAAGATAACTCTTATCTATAAAATTTAAATGGAATGTCTGTTATCTATGGAAATTCAGTGGAATTTGAAATAAGAAGAGCAGAGCACTTAGGCTTGGGCCCTGTTACTTTGTTCTTTCCTGCTGACACTTTTAAGCTTTTGCTCCTGTCCGTTCCTAATTCCTTTGTTCTCATAGTGCTTACTAAACAATCATGAGCAACAAGTTTTCTGCCTCATTCTTGACTTTTTAAGAATCTCGGATCAAGAGCATCAGAAATCGACAGATGGCGATTCATCTCATCAGGGTAAGTGGCCATTTCACTTCTACCCATTTTTAAAAAAACTTTGTCAAAGGCGAATTTCATTCTTGAAAAGTTAGAATTTGAAGGAATAGTTTGCATTGTAGAAGCAAGCATGGGATAAAGGACAAGTGTAATTTTGGGTGCTCTGGTTTATAGAGACTTGGAAGCCAGCTGTGAAAACACAGCAGAGTAATTGAATCTGGTAGACACAAAAGACTGAGCAGAATTTAAGCACAGGGGTTGAAAGTAGAAGCACAGGCCAGTGAGAATGAAATGAATGGTCTTTGTGGTGGACAGGAAATGGGGTCAAAGCTCAGCTCAGGGTCAAACAGGATGCCAAGGCACTGAACTGCCTGATACTGCGGTTGGTTGGGGAAGGGAAATTGCTTGAGAGAGAGAACATTTTGTAGCAAGGTCTAAAGGTGTGAGTTTTGCTCTCACGGCATTTAAATGGAAGAAGTTAACCTAAACCAGGCCTGAGAAAGGGGTGGGGTTGAGGGGAAAGGGTATAGCAGATCATCTTCAATCCTTGCATTGAATCTGAACTCCGTGCCTGCAGGTGCTGTCACTGACTAGGGGTGTGGGTAGGCAAGGGAGCAGAAAAGGCGGTAAGATGAAGGCACATTAATGAGGAAGCAGCAACACTGAGAATTTTGAATTCTGATCAGGAGGAGAACTTACTGCTGTTCTCTGTAATTAAGTGTGCAAGAATTAAACAACCATATGACTAGGACTAGACTGTAAAGGGGTACATTTGAGGAGGTTCAATGTGTGAATTTCTCGTAAGAGGTCAAGGGGAAACGATGCAGGAATCTTGGTTACAGTTTTTCTTTAACGTTGTAGGCGACTGTGAACACCTCACTGAAGATCACTATACAAACATACCCAACAAATTAGAGGCAGCCATTAAGACTAATCTGCAGTGATTCCATTTAATAGCTTGACTTCCCTCCACTTGATTCTGATGGCAGGACTCTGAGATCCGGTAAAGATTTATCACAGACAAGGAGCCTTTGAGCTTTCTGCTAAATTTTCATGATCACAGAGAAGGAATGTCCACACTTCGTGCTGCCTTGGAAAGGCAGCTAACTGAAACCTAACCTGAGCATTCTCTCTTCTTCCCCCTTCCATAGGGCAGAAGATACAAAAGCTTGAAAACATGTGCCAACAAGGACAGCTTCTATCCCACTGTTATAAGACCCCAGAATGGACCATTTTGACATTAAAAGTGAACTCTCAACCTCAGATCTGATCTCGTTATGGCGCTTGCACCTTCTTGTCTACCAGCACTGCACTTTCACTGCGACTGTAACTCTAAATTCTGGACTCCATCATTGCTTTTCCCTTGAACTGCCTCGATGTTTTCAATGGATCTCTATGGATGCCTTGGCACTGCGTCTTGGTAATGTGACAATAATACACCAACTGCAAAGTCAGAAACATTCAAGCATACCTAATTCAAGACATCTGTTGCTCAGTAGCCACTAAGATGGTGTGACAGATATGGCGCCAGTTTATTGGAAGCTGCAGGAAAAACGAGGTTGCAGTAGTGTGCATGTGACATTAGAATCCCCGATATTGTGACTTTCTTAATATTGGAAGATAAGATGATGTCAGAATCGTTGTTGCGATGTGCGTAGTGTGGTAGTGTAGTGGGCAGTGCTTGTCACTCGCACTTTCAGCTTCCACCGCTGGCTAGCAGTCTCGGGAAAAGGACAGATGAATGTATACGTCTCTTCCTGCCAGTACGTAGCCTCTCTAACAGCAAGCCTCATGCTGGCGACACGTGGAAACTGAACTCCTTTCGGACTCGGGCTGAACTACAGAGAATGGGGAGGAGGTCTGGCCCCTGATCACGTAGCACACAGCCCCACCGGTGTGTGGATATGCCCTGGTGCTCGTGAACTACACATCCCCAGCTATGGGTAAACAGCCCCACTGCATTGTTGGGCAGCCTCGGAAGAGATGAGGGCTACCCAGACAGCAGATCCAGAGTGGAGCCCCTGAGGAGGCTGGATGTTATTGAAAATACTTACAGCAGCTCCTGAAGCCAAGCTGGTGCCAGATATATTGCTTCATAAACTTCCCTTTGGAATACACTGGTGAGGCCGAGAGGGAGATCTTGATGACTGGGCATCTCAGGACCTCCATACCATCCACCTAGGCTTGTGACAATGATCACCGTCATCCATTGTCCTTCGAAAGACCAGATGGGGCAGGATTTCTTCAGTGTGTGCAAAGGGGTTCATTAAATATTATGTAGAAAATTCAACCAGAAGACATAATAGGACTGGTTTTGGGAGATGAGCCTGGCTGCATTACACACCTAATAGTAAGTGAACATATTGGGAATAGGGACCATATTCATTATATTTTAAACTAGTTATGAGTTGAGATAAAATCCAATCTTGAAGGTAATTGCAAAGTTGGGAAGGGCAATCTACGACAGGATAAGGCAGGAGCTAAGGGGCAATGAATGGGAGTAACAGCTGTCTAGCATGTGGGAGATCTTTAAAGACCAATTGATCAGAATTCAGGATCACTATCTTCTGGGAAGGAGTAAGGACAAGACTGGTACGGTAAGGAAATCTTGGATGACTCGAGGGATCCTAAATTTATTCAGGAAAAAAAATTCAGCATACACAAGCTTTCAGAAACTAAAATCAGACTGGGCCCTTCTAGAATATAAAGGTATCAGGAAAGTGCACAAGCAGAAGATTTGGAAGGCCAATGGAGGCCATGAAAAGCTCTAGAATCCCAGGGCACTTTATATTTACATTAAGAGAAAGAAGATAACTATGGAGAGGGTAGATCCACCAAAGGACAAAGGAGGGAAACGGTGCTTAGAGTGAGAACAGGTGGCTGAGGTATTAAGTAAGTGTGCTGTCATTAACTGAGAAAGGTTTTGAAGGAGAGTGAAGGCAGAGTAGGGCACACTGATCTGCTGGGACATTTTGAGATCAAGGATGAAGTCTCTCTTCCCACCATTACAGACATTTACACCACACGCTGCACCCGTAAAGCCAACAGCATTGTGAAGGACCCCACGCACCCCTCATACAAACTCTTCTCCCTCCTGCCATCTGGCAAAAGGTACCAAAGCATTCGGGCACTCACGACCAGACTGTGCAGCATTTCTTCCCCCAAGCCATTAGATTCCTTAATACCCAGAGTCTAGACTGATATCTACATCATTTATTATTATATTGTAATTTGTCCTCCACTGTGCCTATTGTCCTGTTTATTATTTATTGTACTGCCCTGCACTGTTTTGTGCACTTTATGTAGTCCTGTGTAGGTCTGTAGTCCAGTGTAGTTTTTGTGTTGACTTACATAGTTACTGTAGCCTTGTGTTGTCTCACTTAGTCTAGTGTAGTTTTGTGTTGTTTCATGTAGCACCATGGTCCCGGAGGAACATTGTCTCATTTTTACAGTGTACTGTACCAGCAGTTTATGGTCGAAATCACAATAAAAAGAGACTTGACTTGAAGTCCTGGCTCTTCTGAAAAGTATTAGTAGGGATGTAGCCAGTACAGATGGCATAGACTATATCACAAAATATTGAAAGAAGCAAGTGAGGAGATTGCTGGGGCTTTAAGAAGGATAATTGTGGCCTCACTTGCAGGAGAGTTGGAGACAACTGGAGAGTAGCAAATGCTGTGCCTTTGTTGAAGAAAGAAAATAAAGCCAAACCAGCAAGTCTCACATCAGTGTTTGGGAAGCTATTGGACAGAATCATTTCCTGTCTTTTGTCTCCCTCCCTTATTAAAGAGTGGAACGACATTTGCAATTTTCTAGTCCTCCAGAATCAAGTGATTCCTGAAAGATCATTACTAATGCCTCCACAATCTCTTCAGTTATCTCTATCAGAATCCTGGAGTGTGATCTATCTGCTCCAGGTGACTTTATCCACCTTCAGACCTTTTAACTTCCCAAGCACCTTATGCTTATTAACAGCAGCTACACTCACTTCTCCCTCTAACACTCTCGAATTTCTGGCATACTACTGGTGTCTTCTACAGTGAAGACTGATGCAAAATACCTTGTGTGCTGTTTCTTTGTTCACACCCACCACCACCCCCCACCCTTCACTACCGATCCAGCATTATTTTCCAGTGGTCTCAAATCCACTCTCACTTCTCTTTTACTATTTATCTACTTAAAATAATTAACTTGATGGTGGGGAGATTAGAGTCCCTGATGGAGCTGGAGAGTCAACGACCCTGTGTGGCTTTTGTTTTCAATCCTGTACATTGGAGCCTTCATAAAAGGTGGTGATGCAACCAGTGAGA
This sequence comes from Mobula hypostoma, assembly GCF_963921235.1. Lineage (NCBI taxonomy): Eukaryota > Metazoa > Chordata > Chondrichthyes > Myliobatiformes > Myliobatidae > Mobula > Mobula hypostoma. The sequence continues at coordinate 144,121,286 of NC_086098.1, forward strand.
ATGCTCTCCACAGTACATCTGTAAAAATTTGCTGGAGTCTTTGGTGACGTACCAAATCTCCTCAGACTCCTCATGAAGTGTGCCTTCTTTGTGATTGCATCAATATGTTTCACCCAGGATAGATTCTCTTACTGAGAGATTTGGGCAGAGAACATATAGTACCTCTTCGGAATCATCTTGGCCACTGATTTATGAGTCAGAGGGCTAATCATCAGTGTAGCTATGGGTTTGGTTGTAGTATACTTTGATAGGAAAAGATGATTTGGCACTAAGACCCTGAATCACTATCTAATTTTATCTGTCATCTGGTAGATTGAGAAACAGCAAGGACCGGGAGAAGAAATTGAATAACTTAATTGCTTGATAGGCAACAGCAACAAAGTGACAATCTATCTCTGCAGTCAGTTCAAATTGCCTACAGCTTCACCGCACAAGTTTAATTCTGCCATCTATTACCAAAATGTCTGTTGACCTCTGAAACTACTCCCACCAACTCCTGGAAATATGACGCTGTGGCCATAAGTGAGACATGGTTGCAGGAGGGGCAGGACTGGAAGCTCAATATTCCAGTGTTTTATATGCGACAGAGTGGGAGGGATTAAACGAAGAGGGGTGGTGCTACTAATCAGGGAAAATGTCACAGTAATGCTTTGTCAGGTCGGACTGGGGAACTTGACTAGTGAGGCATTATGGATGGAACTGAGAAATAAGAAAGTTATGGCTATATGAATGGGGCTATATTACAGACCACCCAACAGTCCGAGGGATTTAGAGGAACAAATTTTTCGTGAGATCGCAGACTGTTGCAAGAAACATAAGGCTGTTAAAGTAGGTGATTTTAACTTTCCACATATTGACTGAGACTCCCATACTGTAAAAGGACTAGTTTGTCAAATGTGTTCGGGAAAGTTTCCTTCATCAGTACACAGAAGCTCCAACAAGAGAGTGTGCAATACTGGATCTGCAATTAGCAAATGAGACAGGACAGAACTGAAATTTGTGTAGGGGAACTCTTTGCATCCAGCGACCACAATGCTATTAGTTTCAAAGTAAATATGGAAAGAGATACATAGGTTTGGTCTGCGGTTTGAGATTCTAAATTGGAGAAGGTCCAGTTTTAATATTATCATAAATGATCTGGCAAATATGGATTGGGACAGACTGTTTTCTGGCAAAGATGTACTTAGAAAGTGGGAGGCCTTCAAAAATGAAAGTTTGAGAGTACAAAGGTTGTATGCGCCTGTCCGAATAAAAGGTAAAGATAACAAGTGTAGGGAACGTTGGTTTTTAAGCGATATTGAGGCCCTGATTAAGAGAAAAAAAAGGAGGTGCATAGCACATATAGGCAAGTAAGAACAATTGAAGTGCTTATAGAGTACAAGAAATGCAAGACAATACTTAAGAAAGAGATAAAGAAGGCTAAAAGAAGGTATGAATTTGCTCTAGCAGACAAGGTGAAGGAGAATCCTAAGGAGAGGTACCAGAAGATTGGAGGATAGCCAAAGTTGCTCCGCTGTTTAAAAAAGGCTCTAAACAGAAACCAGGAAATTGTAGGCTGGTGTGTCTGACATCAGTTGTATAAAACTTATTGGAAGGATGTTCTAAGAGACTAGATATGTAAGTATTTAGCTAGCCATCCACTGATTAAGGATAGTCAACATGGCTTTGTGCATACAACAGGAATAGTGCAGATGCTGGAAATTCAAGCAACACACATCAAAGTTGCTGGTGAACGCAGCAGGCCAGGCAGCATCTCTAGGAAGAGGTACAGTCGACGTTTCAGGCCGAAACCCTTCATCAGGACTAACTCTTACAGGACAAATCTCTTACTAACTCTTCCTTCAGTTAGTCCTGACGAAGTGTCTCGGCCTGAAACATCGAATGTACCTCTTCCTAGAGATGCTGCCTGGCCTGCTGCGTTCACCAGCAACTTTGATGTGTGTGGCTTTTTGCATGGTAGGTTACATCTAACTAACCTTATAGAGTTTTTTGAGGAAACTACCAGGAAAGTACATGAAGGCAAGGTGGTGAATGGCGTCTATATGGACTTTGGTAATGCATTTGACAAGGTCCCACATGGGCAGCTGGCCAAGAAGGTTCAGTCACTTGGTATCCAGTCACTGGATGAGGTAGTAAACTGGATCTTCTTTCAGTTAGTCCTGACGAAGGGTCGCGGCCCGAAATGTCGACTGTACCTCTTCCTAGAGATGCTGCCTAGCCTTCTGTGTTCACCAGCAACTTTTATGTGCGTTGCTTGAAACTGTATTAGACATTGGCTTTGTGGGAGAAGCCAGAGAATGGTAGTAGATGCTTGCTTCTCTGACTGGAGGCCTGTGACTAGTGGTGTGCCGCAGGGATCAGTGTTGGGTCCCTTACTGTTTGTCATCTCTATCAATGATCTGGATGATAATGTGGTCGACTGGATTTGCAAGTTTGCAGATGACACCAAGACTGGGGGTGTAGTGGGCAGTGAGGATTGCTATCATGGGTTGCAGAGTGATCTGCATCACCTGGAAAAATGGGCTGAAAAATAGCAGATGGAATGTAATGTAGACAAGTGTGAGATTTTGCACTTCAGTCGGACCAATCAGGGTAGGTCTTACTCAGTGAACAGTAGGGCCCTGAGGAGTGCGGTAGAACAAAGGGACAAGAATGCAGGTACATAATTCATTGGGAGTGGTGTCATTAAAAAAAGCTTTTGGCACATTGGCCTTCATAAATCAATGTATTGAGGACAGGAGATGAGATGTTATTTTGAAGTTGTTCAAGACATTTGTGAGGTCATAATTTGGAATATTGTGTGCAGTTTTAGTCATGTACCGACAGGAAAGATGTAAACAAGGTTGAAAGAGTGTAGAGAAAATTTACAAGGGACTTTAGGTGGGACTACAAGCAAAGGTCATGGCTTTAGGGTGAAAGATGAGAAATTTAAGGAGAACATGAGGGGAAACTTCTTCACTCAGAGGGTCATGAGAGTGTGGAATGAGCTACTAGCACAAGTGGTCCATGGGAGCTTAATTTCAACATTTCAGAGAAGTTTGGATAGATACATGGATGGTAGGATTATGGAGGGCTAAGGTCCTGGTGCAGGTCAATGGAAGTTGGCAGTTTAAATGGCGTTGGCATGGACTAGATGGGCCGAAAGGCTTGTTTCTGTGCTGTACTTCTCTCTTACTCAATTGTTATCACTGAGTTTATTTTGCGCAAGTGCTCCGCTTATTGCTTCAGGGCCAGAGAGCCATGAAGGCTATCTGTTTATATTACGGAAGAGTTTTTGCAGCAATCTAGACATACACATATGTTAAAAAGTTCAAAGTTCAAATAAAAATTTATGAGCAGAGTACACACGTCACCACATACAATCCTGAGATGCTTTTTCCTGTGGGCATACTTAGTAAATCCATGAAACAAACAGTCACTGTAAACAAACTGTGCAAATGCAAATATAAATAAATAATGAGAGCATGACATTACAAGATAAGGAGTCCTTAAAGTGAGACCATTTGTTGTGCGATCACCAGAAATAGAAAGAGCGTAGTTATCCCATTTTATGCAAGAGCTTGATGGTTGAGGGGTAGTAACTATTCTTGAACCCGGTAGTGCGAGTTCTGAGCCACCTGTACCTTCTACCTGATGGCAGCAGTGAGAAAAGAGCATGGCTTGGGTGGTGAGGATCTTTGATGATGGATGCTGCTTTTCTACAGCATCATTTCATTAGATGTGCTCAATGGTTAGGAGGGTTTTACCTGAGATACACTGGGTGGAATCCACTACCTTTTGCAATATTTTCTGCTCAAGGGCACTGGTGTTCCCATACCAGGCCTTAATGCAGTCAGTCAGAACACTTTCCACTACACATCTATAGAAGTTTCCCAAGGATTTTGAAGACATGCCAAATCTCCACAGACTCCAGAGGAAGTAGAGGCACTGTCGTGTTTTCTTTCCAATTATATTTATATGATGGGTCCAGGACAGGTACTCTAAGAGACGGTGATACCCAGGAATTTAGCTACTGACCCTCTCTGACTCTGATCCCCCAATGAGTACTGGCTTATGAACCTGTGGTTTCCCTCTCCTGAAGTCTACAATCAGTTCCTCAATCTTATTGTAACAATCATGGAACAGTACAGCACTGGAGAGTCCATTTGACCCATACGTTATGCTGATCTGGATGCCAGTTTATACTAAATGTCCTCAATATCACTCCATTCCATTCACACCTATGTGTCTATCTGAAAGCCTTTTAAATTCCTCCAAACTGCCTGCTTCCACTCCTACCCGAGTAACAAATTCCAGGCACCTGTCACTGCATTAAAAAACTTGCCCCTTTCATCACCTTCTAACTCCCCCTCTTTAAACATAAAAGAGTGTCCTGTGGTGTTTAACATTTATACCCTGGGGGAAAAATTCTACCTACTTATCCAGACGTCTATGCCTCGCATAATTTTAAAAAACCTCTTGCAGGTCTCCCCTCTGACATTTTAGAGACAGCAACCCAACTTTGTCCTTATAGCTCATGCCTTCTAACCGTCTGCCGTACAGTCTCCATGGTCTCAACATCCTTCCAATCACAGAGTGATTAGAATTGCATTTTAGTCAATAGTTAGATTTCAGGAAACATATGCAATATGCATAATATTTAAATATTAACAACAGAAATCACATGCTGTAATTATTTTACAAAAGACATCTTTTTGGGGCAGTATTCTCCAGTGAGAGGGCCATTGATGAATGTGAGGACAGCACAAAACGTGCTAATATGCTTGAACATGTCAACATTATGAAAGAGGGTGTGCTGGAACTTTTGAGAAACATTCAAATTGGTAACTCCTTGGGGCCAGCCTGGATATATATCCCAGGTTACTGCAGGAGGCAAAGGAAGAGATTGCTGCTCTTTCAGCAATGACCTTTGCGTCCTCAGTGGCGACAGGAGTAGTACTATGTGATTGGAGGGTGGTAATTGTTATTTCTTTGTGTGAAATGAGGAACTGCTGCAGGTTGTACTTGCGGAAGCATGGCTCCAGAACAACATCCATGTTCCAACATAACACTCTGGGACTTGGGCTATACTATTATGATTTTTAATATATTTTTGTAACTGTATGCTTTTCTGCTATCATAATTTTATGTGCTACAGTATATGTGCTGTGTGTGACTGTTGGTAATGTGTTTTACACCTTGGCCCCAGAGGACCACTGTTTCATTTAGCTGTGTTCATGTGTATGGTTGATTGACAATTAAACTTGAACATGAAGTTGATAGTCTTAAGGTGATTAGAGGAAAGTATAGACCAGATGCAGACATCCCATCTCTCCCGGAAGTTCCGGGAGTCTCACGCATATTAATAGTGGCTCCCTGATGCCCGCAAATTATATACAATGTCCTGGAAATCAATTTCTTTTGAGAGCGAGCGAGCGCGAGAGAGTGCAAGCACGAGAGCGACCGAGAGAGAGAGAGCGCGAGAGAGCACGCCATAGCAGAGTGTTCCAAAAAAATATATAAAACATACGTCACCCCAGACTACCCTAAAGTGTACCCCTGCCTAATAGGGGTAAAAAATAATGACAGTGTTGCTCGCTGCACTGTTTGCAACAGTGACTTTTCAATTGCCCAAATGACTGTAAAAGACATGTTTAGGTGAGTTTAACAGGTGTCATTCGTTCATTAGCATAGCTAACGTGATTTAAACTAGCTGGCTAGCTGCTAAGGAGCTACTCTATTGCAGACATCCCACCTCTCCCGGAAGTTCCGGGAGTCTCCCGCAAATTGATGGTGCTACCTCCCTGAAATGAGTTTATGCAGGGTGGGATGTCTGCAGATGAATGATTAGGATTTTTAAACAGAGAGTAGTGCCTGCGTGGAGCATGCTGCCAGTGGCAGTGTTGATAAAGGCAGATAAATTAAGGACATTTAAGGAACTCTTAGATAGGAACATGGATGAAAGAAAAAGTATTTGCTGTGTGGGAGGGAAGCACTATATGACCTTGGAGTAGGTTAAACAGTTGGCACAGCATCATGAGCTGAGGGGCCTGTTCTGTGCTGTACTCTATATTCTACATTTACATGAGCAGCCATTCTATATTGATATTCTTTCTTCATATTTCTATATCGATACTCTTCCTATTTTTCCTCTCAACTTATTAAATTTAGCTTGGTCCGTACATGAAGAATTCATCTGACATAAATCATACATTCAAATGAACAATTTAGGAGCAGAAGGAGCCTCTCATCCTCTCAGGTCGGCTTTAGTATTTAATAAAATTGGGGCTGATTTGATTTTAACCTCAACTTTGTATGCACAAAAATTCACAGCAATCATTCGATTTTTTAAATCCAGTATCTTTCTAACTCTCTTTACACTTCTTTTTGTAGAAGAGTGCTACTTTCTGAGAGGTAAGAATTCACATCATCCCTGTCCTAAATAGGCCACCCTTTATTTTTTAAATGACCTCATTTCAATACTTTTTCATACGAGGAAACATCTTCTCCACATCCATTCCATTAAAGCCCCCTCATGATCTTTCAATTTAGCTGACATGTCCAAACATTCATCACAAGACGACGAGCCTATTTCAGTTGCTCCTTTTCTATTCCCCACTCTGGCCTCTTACCTCATCTCACCTGCTTATCACTCCCCCCCCCACCCCCCGCCGGGTCCCTTCCTCTTCCCTTTCTCCTGTGGTCACTCTCCTCCTACCGATTTCTTCCCCTCCAGCCCTTTACCTTTCCCACCCACCTGGCTTCACCTATCACTTTCTAGCTATCCTCTTTCTTTACCCCCAACCTTCTTATTCTGGCATCTTCCCCCTTCCTTTCCGGTCCTGAAGAAGGATCTCAGCCCGAAACATCGACAGTTTATTCATTTCCATGGATGCTGCCTGATTTGCTAAGTTCCTCCGGCAATTTTTGTGTGTTGCTTTTTATTTCAGTTACCAGTCTAGTAAGTTCTCTCTCATTTGCTTCCAATGCACCAATATTCTTCCTTAAATAAGGACGCCACTACAGTACCCAAGCTGTGGTCTCACCAATGCCCTGTATGAATGAAGCATGATATATATTATTTACACTTAGTTCACCTGGCTGTAAAATTACAACATTCTGTTAGCTTTCCTAATTACTTGCAGTTTTTCAAAAAGAGCCCTTGGTGAATCAACCCAAATTCCGCTGTACTTCAGAGCTCTACAACTTGTCACCACTTGGATAATGTGCTTCCTATTTACATCTCCTGTCAAATGGACAATTTCACATTTGCTTACTCATTTAGCCTATCTCTATCCCTTGGGATCTCCATACGTCCTCCTCACAGTTTTATTTCCTGCCTCTCTTTGTGTCATCAACAAATTTAGAGATGACATTTTCAGTGTCTTCATCCCTGAACTTCCTATAAATTGCAAAAAATATTGTTACAGCGTGTTGTTGAGGCTGCACTTGGATCACCATGTGGAATTCTGACCTCTTAATCAAGAAAAGAAAGACCAGTACTGGAGGCAGTCCAACAGAGAGTCACTCAGCTATTCTCTGGGAAGAGTGTGTTATCTATCATGAACTGCTAAAGAGGTTTGGTATGTTTTTTTTGGAATTTAGAAGAATGAGCAGTGATCATTTGACAGGGTAGGTGTTTCAATTTTGGCAGTAGTGGGAGAGTCTTCAAAAGGCAACATTTTTACAAAATAGGAAGATGGTGCACAGAGATGCATTGAAGATTCTTTTCACGGTGTGGTGAATATCTGGAATTCTCCATCATAGGGGGTTGAGGAGGCTAGAATCTGACAACAGAACATAGAACTCTATAGCCCATGATGTGTGCCAACTCTTTAACCTTCTGCAGGATCAATCTAACCTTTCCCTCCCACAAACACCTTCATTTTTATTTCATCCATATGCCAATCTAAGAACGTCCCTAATATCTACCTGTCACCATCTCTGGCAGTGTTTCATGCAATCATGACTCTCCGTGTTAAAAAGTTACCTCTGACATCTCCCCTAATACTTTTCTCCAATCATCTTAAAATTATGTCCCCTCCTATTAGCTGTTTCTGCCCTGGGAAAGAGTTTCTTGCTATTTACTCAACCTGTGCATCGATCAAGTCACCTCTCCTCTTCCAATCTCTCCAAAGAAAACAAGCACTGAATCATTCAACCTTTCCTCATTAGACATTTTCTCTAATCCAGGCAGCATCCTGGTAAATTTCCTCTGCACCCTCTCTAAAGCTTCCAAATCCTTTCTATATCCACTCGTCTTGCGAGACCATGGATCTTCGCCTGGAAAGTCTTCACTCTCCAGGGCGCAGGCCTGGGCAAGGTTGTATGGAAGACCAGCAGTTGCCCATGCTGCAAGTCTCCACTCTCCACGACACCGATGTTGTCCAAGGGAAGGGCATTAGGACCCATACAGCTTGGCACCAGTGTCGTCGCAGAACAATGTGTGATTAAGTGCCTTGCTCAAGGACACAACACGTTCCCTCAGCTGGAGCTCGAACTCATGACCTTCAGGTCGCTAGTCCAATGCCTTAACCACTTGGCCACCTGCCCATACTTTTCTATATCAAGTGACCAGAAATGAACACAATATTCCAAGTGTCTTATAACCAGGACTTTTTTAGCATTGCAACATGGCTCTTGAGCTCATTCCCCTGACTGATGAAAACCATACACCATGTGCCTTCTTAATAACATCCCTATTAACTTTGAGGGCTCTGTGGAAATGGAACCCAAGATCCCCTGTTCCTCTACAATGCTACAGATGATGCATTTAACACAGCATTTTGACTTCAAACTCGACCTTCCAAAGGGAATCACTTCACAATTTTCCGGTTGAACTGCATCTGCCACTTCTCAGCCCAATTCTGCAACCTGTCAATCTCCCACTGTAACTTTCGTCAACCTTCTACACTACTCATTTGACAAACTAACTAACCCACTATTCCATTTCTTCATCCAAGTCATTTATAAAACTCACAAAGAGCAGGTGTCCCTGCAGAAAGCCACTGGTCATTGACCTCCCGGCAGAATACATCAGTGAACAGGATCCAATTGGAGAGGATACTACAGGATAGGATTTATGTGCTTTTGGATAGGCACAGGCTGCTTAACAAGTCAGCAGATCACATCTTACAAACTTTATTTTATTTAGAGATGGAACATGATTAACGAGCCCGCACCACTCAATTTCATCCATGTGACCAATTGTCTTTGGGATGTGGCAGGAGACCAGAGCACTTGGAGGAAACCATCACAGTCACGGGAAGAATGCACAAACTCCTTACAGACTGCAGAAGGAATTGAACCGGGATTGCTGGCACTGTGAAGTTTTACACTAAACACTATGTTACCATGCTGCCCCTAAGCTTGATCGAGATTTTTGAGGAGGTGACAAAGGAGTTTTATTAGTTTAAGACAGTTGATGTTATTTACATGGACTTTAGAAAGGCACTTGATAAGGTCCTTCATAGTACGTTGATCCAGAAGATAATTATACATGGGATCAAGAGTGATTTACAAGACTGGATTCAGAACTGACTTGCCCATAGAAGACAGAGATTAGTGGTGGAAGACTGTTTTTCTGGCTAATGGTCTGTGAATAGTTGCGATCTGCAAGGATTGGTGCCAAGATCTCTGTTGTTTCTGATGTATATCACTGATTTGGATGAAAATAATGATGTGTGGATTAGCAAATTTGCAGATGGCATGAAGATTGGTGGAGTTGTGGATGGTGAAAACGACCATCAAAAATACAGTGGGATAGAGATCAGTTACAGATATGGACAGAAAAGTTGTAGTTGGAGTTTAGTCCATGTAAATGTGAGGTTTTGCAATTTGATAAGGCAAATGAAAAGAGAAAGTAAACAGTTTATGGTGGACCTCTTTAATGGCACTGAGGGATCTCAAGAGAGGTACAGTTTACTGAAAGTGGCAGCACAGTGATAACATGGTAAAGAAGACGCAAAGCTTACCTTCATTGGTAAGTGTGTTGGGTATAAGAATAAGGAGATCATGCTTCAGCCATTTGAAACCTTAGTCCAGTGTCACTTGGAGTTTTCCGTGCTGTTCACATAACCCAATTGTAGGAAAGGTGTGAAGACAGTGAAGAGGGTGCAGAAGAGGTTTACTAGATGCCGCCAATATCAGGGGGTATGAGGTAGAATGAATGGATGATCAGGCAGTCAGAATCTTTTCCCTAGGGTAGCAATGTCAAACACCAGAGGACATGCTTTTTAGGTTACAGTGGGGGAAGTTTATAGGCAATGTGAGGGGTAACACTTTTAACGTAGAGTGTGGTAGATGTGTGCAGTAGGTTGGTAAAAGTAGGCTCTTTGCTGGAGTTGAAGAGGTTTTTAGGTGGAACGTGAATATTAAGTGAATGGAAGGATATGGATGATACACAGGAGGAGGAGATTCAGTATAAATTGTCATCAAGATTGTCACCACATTGTGTGTTGAATAGAATGTGTTTTGCTGTACTATGTTCCATGATACCTGTCTCATGCCACCTCTTTGAGTTAACATTGGCTATAAATCCATCCTCTGTCTGTAACCTTACACTCCCCTTCATTCTTTAAGTTATCATTATCATTTACCACTGATCAAATCTGAGCACATCCTAAGTTTTCTTATGTTAATATTGGCCCTTTCCATTATTTCTGCGTTAATATTTGCCAGGTATCCACACCAGAACACACCTTCGCTCTGAATCTGAATCAGAATCAGGCTTATTATCACCGGCATGTGACGTGAAACTTGTTAATTTAGCAGCAGCAGTTCAATGCAATACATAACCTAGCAGAGAGAAAAAAAAAGGTAATTTTTCAACATGACTCCTAACTCAGTGCTTTGTATAATGATTGGCTTTGAATCAAACTTCATTACTTCTAGTCATTTCTTTAGTGAATATCAGCTGCAAATTCCAGGACAGTATTTTGCTTCATTCCTTGACACTGACCATGAATCTAATTATGCCTCGCCCAAAACTCTAAGAAGTAAAATCTGCTGTGAAACTAACGCCAGCAAAACCTCCCATTCCCTGAGTCAATACTGGCCATTTATCAGGTCTCAGCACATCACTTCATAAGTCAGGACTGCAATAGCTGGAAATCTAACTTCAGAATTTGTTGCATTTCCATCAATCCAACTCAAAATTTTCCATCATTTCTTGCCATGAGCCACAAATTCCCAGATCAGAACTAGCCACCATTCCCTGTGCTAATGGCAGCCATCTATCTGACCTCACCATCCTTAGATTCATATTGGCCATAATCCCAGGTGCGCCACTCTGCAGACTCCAATTGCATCCAATTTCAACACATCCTATTATTCTCAAATTTAACACTGACCACAACTTCAACATCAATGTTTCCCAACATGTTTTGTATTAACATTGGCTATGATTGCTGTTTTACTTGGTGTGGGTATCTTTATTCTTCTCTTCATCTCACAATAGCCTTAAACGCTACCTTATAAATATAAATTACTCATTTCATTAATGTCTGTCCTGAACCCAATTTGGTAACTGTTAGTTAAGAATCAAACTTTTAGCACTTCCGAACTTTCCATGAGATCACATTGGCAATGAATGTGGTCTCACTATTCCCTTGACTCTTACAGATAACATTGGCCATGAATTCAACTTCAGAACATCACATCATTCCTTTATTAAAACAGGGTCAAGAATACATCTTCAGCACTTTGGACCATTTTCAAGGTAATACTGACCATGTATGGTGGCCCAACACTTCCTACCATTCTGCAAATAAATATTAGCCATGAATTAACCTTCTAGATTTTTTGTCATTCCTGGAGTCAAGATCTTGGATGAATCAAACAGAGCTACTTCCTGTCATTGTTCAAAATAATGTTATCCAAATTCACCACTTCCATTATTCTCTTCGATAAAATTGACCAAGCATCCTGACTCGGGATTCCTGCCATTCCTTGAGTTAACACTGGTAATGGGTCCGAATACCACAGTTCCCGTCATTCACTGTCATCATTGGCCAGGAATCCAACCTCAGGACTTAGTTCTGTTAACAATAAATCTATAAATCCAACGTCAAGAAGAGTCCTGGGGTTATAGGGCATTATAGCACAGAAACAGGCTCATTGACCCATCTAGTCTGTGCCCGCCAGCTTTTCTGCCTAGTTCCATATATCCACACCTGTATCATAGCCCTCCATGCTTCTCCCACCCATGTACTTATCCAAACTTCTCTTAAACACTAATTGAATCTGCATCCATCACTTGTGCTGGCAGCACAGTCTGACAACCCTCTGAGTGAAGAAATTCGCCCTCAGTTTCCCCTGAAATATTCCACCTTTCTAGGGAAAAGCCTGCACGTTTTTACCCTATCTGTAGCTCTCATAATTTTGTTTTACCTCTATCTCCTACACTCTGGGGAATAAAGTCCTACTCTATTCAATTTTTCCCTATATTTCAGGTCCTCAAGTCCAGGCAACATCCTTCTAAATTTTCTCAGCACTATTTTAACCTTATTGACATCTTTCCTGTAGGTAGGTAACCAAAACTGCACACAGTACTCCAAATTAGGCCTCACCAACATCTTATGCAATTTCAACATAGCATCCTAACTCCTGTACTTAATGCTCTGAAGGCTAATATCTAAAAGCTCTCTTTAAGATCCTATCTTCCTGTGATGCCACTTCCAAGGAATTATTGATCTGTATTCCCAGATCCCTCTGTTCTACTGTACTCCCTGGCGCACTACATGTCTTCCCACCATGTCTTGAATTAACATCAAATGTGAATCCAATTTCAACTCTTCAATTACAAACAAGAGAGAATCTGCAGATGCTGGAAATCCAAGCAACACACACAAGATGCTGGAGGAACTCAGCAGGCCAGGCAGCATCTATGGAAAAAGGTATAGTCGATGTTTCGGGCCGAGACCCTTCAGTAGGACTGGAGAAAAAAGGATGAGGAGTAGATTTAAAAGGTGGGAGGAGGGGAGGAAGAAAAACACAAGGTGATAGGTGAAGCCAGGAGAGGGAAGGATGAAATGAAGGGCTGGGAAGTTGATTGGTGAAAGAGATACAGGGCTGGAGAAAGGGGACTCTCAGAAGAGGACAGAAGGCCATGGAAGAAAGAAAAGAGGGAGCCAATGGGCAGGCAAGGAGATAAAGTGAGAGAGGGAAAAAGGGAAAAAGGGGATGGGAAACAAGTGCTACACCTGCCCCTAGACCTCCTTACTGTGTTCAGCCTCCTGTATATCAATGAGACCCAGCATAGATTGGGAGACTGTTTCGCCAGGCACCTATGCTCTATCCGCCAGGAGAAGCGGGATCTCCCGGTGGCCAACCATTTTAACTCCATTTCCCATTCTGATATGTCAATCCATGGCCTCCTCTACTGCTGTGATGAGGCCACACTCAGTCTAGGGGAAGAACACCTTCTTTTCCATCTGGGTAGCCTCCAACCTGATGCCACGAACATCAATTTCTCAAACATCCAGTAATGTACCCCCCCCACCCCTTCACCATTCCCCGTCCCCTTTTCCCTCTCTCACCTTATCTCCTTGCCTGCACATCACCTCCCTCTGGTTCCCCTCCCCACCCTTCCTTTTTTCCATGGCATTCTGTCCTCCCCCTTCTCCAGCCCTGTATCTCTTTCACCAATCAACTTCCCAGCTCTTCATTTCATCCATCCCTCTCCCAGTTTCACCTATCATCTTGTGTTTCTCTCTCCCCTCCCCTCCCCACATTTTAACTCTACTCTTCATCTTATTTTCTCCAGTCCTGCCGAAGGGTCTCGGCCCGAAAGGTCAACTGTACTTTTTTTCCGTAGATTCTGTCTGGCCTGCTAAGTTCCTCCAGCACCTTGTGTGTGTTGCTCAACTCTTCAATTTGTTCCTTTTTTAAAAAAAATCACTATGCTTTTCATTTCTTGAGTTGCTAATTCAAACATATTACCAAATGTGGCTGATGTATAGACTGTAACACAGTTCCAAGAGTTACAGTCAGCTATCAATGTATCTTCAACAGCTCCCAACATTCCTATACTTAACATCAGTCAGGAATCCAACCACACAACATTCTTTCATTGCAAGAGATAAATATGGTCAACAAATCCCACCTCAGCACTCAGCTTCATTCCTTCAATTAACATAGACCATAAATCCTCAGTACACATTGCCATTTCTTGAGTGAAGTTCACCATTTAATCCGACATCAGCACTTCTTGACATTTTCTTGAGCTAACATTAACCATGAGTCCAACCACATCTCTTTGCCATATTCCTCGAATTATTCTCAGCCATGAATAATATATCAGTTCTAACCATCATTCCTTGAGCGTCAGCCATAAAATTAACCTCAGTACTTCCGCAGTACATTAGTCATGAGTCAAATCTCAGTGTTAACCACCTTTGTTAGTTGACATCAGTATTGTCTTTCATTTTCTGAGCCACTATCAGCCAGGAATCAAATCACAGTATGTCAATCATTCTTTAAGTGTATATCAGCCACATCTGGTTATTGCTGAGCAAACTCAAAATAAGAATCAAACCTGAACCTTCTGTCATTCCCTGAGTTAACATAAGCCAAGAATCCACTCACACCACTAAATATCATTCCGAGAGAGCATGATTCCAAGTTCTCCAAATTCTGTCATTACTTGAGAAAGACTGGCTATGAAACTTATACTCATTCCTTGAGTTTATGTCACTTATGAATCTAACTTCAGCACTTCTTGTTATTCCCAGGAGTCAATATCAGCCTTTAAACCAACGTTATTTCACTTCATTCCTTCAGTTGTGAATTTAATCCCTGTGCTTTCCATCATTCAGTGGCCACAATTCCCAAGTTGTCTTTTCCCGTCATTCCTTGAATTGGCCATTGATCCAACTTAAGCATTTCCCTTCATATCCTGAGTTTGCATCCATCATTATTCAAGCACCATCCCCTCAGTTCATACCATGTACAAGCATTGGCCATGAATCCAGCTTCAGTATTTCCTATCATTCCTTCATTTTACAACTCCCATGAGTTGAGCCTCGGCACTCCTGCCATCCCTGGAGTAATGATTGGCTTTGAATCCAACTGCAACACATTGGATCTTTAACTAAGTTAATACTGTCCATAAGATATGGCTTAACACTTCCCACATTCCTTAAACTAACACTGGTCATGAATCCAACCTCATCATTTCCAGTCAATCTTAGAAGTAAATCAACTAACAATCAACCCTTGGTACTTCCTGTCATTTCTTGAGTTAATGTCTATGAATCTGACCATACCACTGTCCCAAAACATATCATCAGCAATGAGTCCAAATTCATCAATTGCTGTCATTCCTTGAGTAAGATTAACTATGGACCTTATTTCAGTATGACTGTTCATTCCTTGAAAATAGTGGCCAGGAATCCCAACACTTCACATCATTCCTGGAATTAACACTAAGCATAACTTGTAATTTTGCATTTTCTTCACTGTGTGGCTTAATTTTGAATAAACATCCGATGACAGCACTTCCCTTCATTCATTTAGCTAATATTAGTCATGGTAGCGCAACGGCTATTGCAGCCCTATTACAGCTTGGGGAGTTCGGAGTTCACTTCCAGTGCCGTCAGTAAGGAGTTTGTATGTTCTCCCTGTGAACGGTGTGGGTTTCCTCGGGGTGCTCCGGTTTCCAAAGACATACTGGATAGTAGGTTAATTGTTCATTTTAAATTTTCCTATGATCAGACTAGTGCTAAATAGCTGGGTTGCTGGGTGCTGTGTCTCATTGGGTCGGAAGGACCTGCTCCGTGTTGTATCTCTAAATAATTGAATAAATAAATAAGCCAAGAGATCTGTTGCATCAGCATCGGTATTCCTGTTATTCCTTGTGTTAATTTCAGCCAAGAATTCAGCCTCATTACTGACTATTATTCCTGGAATTAACATTGGCTGCAAACACTGCGCTTCCCATCAACAATTTTTTTTGTATTGGTCATGATTCCAATCACAACACAGTGCACCTTTCCCCAAATTAACATCAGCCACGAATACTGCTCATCAACCCTCCCTTCATTCCCTGAGCTACCACAGATCATGAATCTGATCACTCTACTCTTCCTTATTCCAAGAGAGAATGTTGCCATAAATCCGTTTCCTACTGGTCCTGGAGATCATATTGGCTTCCAGTCTAATGGCACTAGTTTGCATTGTTCCTCAAGTTAACAACACATATGAACATAACCTCAGCAAGCCACAGTAGTCCTGCCCAAGTTCTCCTACTCATTCCTTGAGTTAACAATATCCATGAGCCTGCCTCAACACCTTCGGGCACTGCCTGCATTAACATTTGCGTGAATCCAATCACCGGACCACCAGTTAGTCCTTGAGTTATCATTGCTGCTGGGTTCTAGATCAGCATTGCAGTTATGCCTTGTGTTGCCATCAGTTTCTCCTCTTTGTGACCTTCTCATCCTTCCCAGTTTTAACAGTGGCTTTCAGCACTTCTTCAGCACTTCCTGTCATTTCTCGAGTTAACCAAAGACACGACTCCTGCCTTAGAAACTTATTTCACTTCCTCAGCTAACACCAGCGTGAATTTGATCTCAGTAGTTACTGCTATTCTCGGATATAATGTAAGCCCCAAATCCATATTCATCAAAGTTGCCGGTGAACGCAGCAGGCCAGGCAGCATCTCTAGGAAGAGGTACAGTCGATGTTTCAGGCCGAGACCCTTCGTCAGGACTAACTGAAGGAAGAACTACTAAGAGATTTGAAAGCGCTGCGTTCACCAGCAACTTTGATGTGTGTTGCTTGAATTTCCAGCATCTGCAGAATTCCTCGTGAGTCCATATTCAGTGCTTTCTGTCAATCCTAGAGTAAATATCGGCCCTGGATCCAACCTCAGCACTCTCCTTCACTCCTGGGGCCAGTGTCAGCTATGAACCTTGACAGGAACTTCCTTGAGTTAAGATAGGGCAAGAATCTAAGCTCAGCACTGCCCTTCATTTCTTAAAATAATATCA
The DNA here is from genome assembly GCF_963921235.1 of Mobula hypostoma. Lineage (NCBI taxonomy): Eukaryota > Metazoa > Chordata > Chondrichthyes > Myliobatiformes > Myliobatidae > Mobula > Mobula hypostoma. Next base: position 144,138,256 of record NC_086098.1, read on the forward strand.
GCTAATGAATATCAACTATGAAATCAATCTTAGCACAGCTAGATAATTTTTGGGACAACAGACAAAAAGCTGGAGAAACATATCGGGTTGGGCAGCATCTATGGAGGGAAATAGATTTTAGAAAAATAGAGAACCTGATTCTGATTCTGACTATGTGGAAGGAGAGGCCTATACTGATCTTAGAGTAGGTTAATAGATCGGCACAACATCATGGACCAAAGGCCTGTACTGTACTGTAACGTTCTATGTTCTATCACCGTATCAGCCTTGGTCACACCCAATCAGATATTCCTTTTGTCCTTTCTATTCCTCCTCATGCTCTCTGCAATTTAAAATTGACATTTTCTCTCTTTTTCAGCCCTGAAGAAATATCATCAACTGAAGCTTTAACTTTATTCTACTGATGCTGCTTGACATGCTGAGTGTTTTCACATTTTCTATTTATATATGCAGTTTATATTAAAAAAATCTTTATTCCTGGGATAATTTCAGCCATGTACCCTAACTGACCATTTCCATGAATCCTTGACCAAACATCTGTCACAGATCAATTCTCAACTCATTCTGTCATTTTTACTACTGGATGTCAAAACTGAATACAATTTCAGAGTTTCCCATTACTACTTGAGTTAACATCATATACCCATCCATCGACAACACTCCCTATTATATCTTCAATTAACTTTGGTAATTAATCCAACTTCTGCGTTTTTTATCATTCGTAAAGTCATAGGACACTATAGCTCGGAAACAGGCCCTTTGGCCCATCTAGTTCTGCAACTATTAATCTGCCTAGTCCCACCGATCTGCACATGGACCATAGCCCTCCATACCCCTCCCATCCATGTACCTATCCCTGGACAGCAAAGATGCATACAACAGGATGCTCTTTATCAACTACAGCTCAGCATTCAATACCATCATCCTCTCAAAACTAATCGATAAGCTCCAGTACCTTGACCTCAATACCTCCTTGTGCAATTGGATACATCTCCTCCACAATCTCCATCAGCACAGGTGCACCTACTGCTTTACACCTATGGCTGTATGGTTAAACACAGCTCCAAAACCATATTCATGTTTTCTGATGACACCACTGTCATAGGGGGTCATCAAAGGTGGTGATGAATCAGCATTTCAGAGGGGGGTTGAAAATATGGCTAAGTGGTGTCATGACAACAACCTCTTACTCAACATCAGCAAGACCAAGAGCTGATTATGGACTTTGGAGAAGAAAACCAGAAGTCTGTGAGCCAGTTCTCACCGGAGGATCAGAGGTAGAGAGGGTCAGCAACTTTAAATTCCTCGGTGTTATTATTTCAAAGGATCTGTCCTGGGCCCAGAATGTAAGTGCAATTACAAAGAAAGCACAGCAGCACCTCTGCCTCCTTAGGAGTTTGCAGAGATTTGGCATAACATCTAAAACTGTGACAAACTTCTATAGATGTGTAGTAGAGAATATATTGACTGGCTGCATCACAGCCTGGAATGGAAACACCCTTGAACAGAAAATCCCGTGAAAAGTAGTGGATACAGTCCAGTCCATCCTGGGTAAAGCCCTCCCAACTATTGAGCACATCTATGTGAAACACTACTGCAGGAAAGCAGCATCAATCGTTAGGGATTCCCACCATCCAGGACATGTTCTCCTCTCACTGCTGCCATCAGGAACAGGAACCTCAGGACTCACACCACTAGGTTTAGGAACAGTTACTACCCCTCAACCATCCAGGCTTTTGAGGCAAAGGGAATAACTTCACTCACCTTCACTTGATCTGTTATTGGAATGTTCTCACAATCAGTAGACTCACTTTCATCGTCTCTTCACCTCACATTCTCAATATTTATTACTATTACTTTGTTCTTTTTGTAGTTGCACAGTTTCTGCACTGTGGTTGAACACCAATGTTGGGTTGTCTTTCATTGATTCTGTTATGGTCATTATTCTATAGATTTATTGAGTAACCCTACAAGTAAACAAATCTTAGGGTTGTATAGAGTGACATATATGTACTTTGATAATAAACTTACTTTGAACATTGAACTTTCAACCCATCCAAATTTCTCTTAAATGGTGAAACTGAACCCAAATTAAACACTTCCACACCCTTTTCACCCTCTGTGAAGAAGTCCCCTCATGTTGTCCTTAAATATTTCACGTTGCATCCTTAACCAGTTACCTCTAGTTCTAGTCTCACCCAACCGCAGCAGCAAAAGCCTAATTACATTTACCCTTATAATTTTGTATACCTCCATCAAATCTCCCCTCATTCTCCTACACTCTAGGGAATAAAGTGCTATCCTTTTCAACCTTTTCCTATAGCTCAGGTATTCAAGTCCAGGCTACATCCTTGCACATGTTTTCCTGCACTCTTTCAATCTTATTGATATCTTTCCTATAGGAAGGTGACCTAAACTGCACACAGTACTCCAAATTAGGACTCACCAACATCTTGTACACCTTCAATATGACATTGCAACTCCTGTAATCAGTGCTCTAATATATGAAGGTCCATCTTCCAAAAGCTTTCTTTGCAATCGGATCTACAAGGAATTGTGGATCTTTATTCCCAGAGCCCTCTGTTCCACCGCACTTCTTCTACCACTCACCATTTAAGTCCAGCTGTGGTTTGTCCTCCCAATAAGCAACACCTCACACTTGCCTGTCATTTTTCAGCCCATTTTTCCAGCTAGTCCAGATCCCACCGCAAGCTTTGATGGTCTTCCTCACTGTCCACTTCACTCCCAACCATGGTGTCATCTGCAAATTTGCTGATCCGGTCTACCACATTATTATCTAGAACACTGATAGAGATGACAAAAAAAATGGGCCCAGCACCGATGTCCCTGTGGCACATCACTAATCATAGGCTCCAGTCAGAGAGGCAACCATTTCTGGCTTCTCTCTTGAAGTGAATATCTAATCGAATTTGCTACCTCATCTTGAACGCCCAGCAACTGACCCTACTTGTCCAACCTCCAATGGAGGACCTTGTAAAATCCCTTGCTAAAGTCCACGTAGACAACATCCGCTGCCTTGCCTTCATCAACTTTCTTGGTAACTTCCTTGAAAACCTCTACAACATTATTTAGTCACCATCTAGCAAACACAAACCCATGTTGACTATCTGTAACCAGTCCCTATCAATCCAAATACTTACATATATGGTCCCTTAAAATACCTTCAAATAACTTCCCCACTTCTGATATCAGGCTCACTGGCCTATATTCTCCTGGCATACTCGTAGATCTTTTCTTAAACAATGGAACAATATTAGCTATCCTCCAATCCTCTGGCACCTTAAACACAGCAAAGGATATTTTCAATATCTCTGTTAGGGCCCCTGCAATTCCTGCACTAGCCTACCACAGGGTCCAGAGAAACAACTTGTCAGGCCCTGGGGATTTATCCACCTTAATTTACCTCAAGACAGCAAACACCTCCTCCTCTGTAATCTCTGCATGGTCTGTAACCTCAATGCTGATTTGTCTGACTTCTATAGACCCTGTGTCCATCTCCTGAGTAAATATAGATGCAAAAAATCCATTCCAAGGTCTCCACACATTTCTTTTAACTCCATGCTCAGATGACCACTCTGATCTTCCAGGGGACAATGTTGTCCTTTGCTATCCTTTTGCTCTTAATATATCTGTAGAAACCTTTAGGATTCTCCTTCACCCTTGTCTGCTAGGCCTTCTTTGAGCCCTCCTGATTTCCTTCTCAAATGTTCTCTTACACTTCTTATACTGCTCAAGTACCTCATATGATCCATCTTGCCTATACCTGCTCTGCACCTCTTTCTTCTACTTAACCAGCGCCTCAATATCTCTCGAAAACCAGGTTCCCTACGCCTGTAATCCATACCTTTTATTCTGACATGAACATACAAACTCTCTACTCTCAAAACTCCACTTTTGAAGGTCTCTCAATTATCAAATACACTTTGCCAGAAGACAAGCTGGCCCAAACCACACTTGCTAGATCCTTTCTGATACCATCAAAATTGGCCTTTCTTCAATTTAGAATTTAATCCGAGGACAAGACATATACTTCTCCATAATTATCATGAAACAAGTGGCATTATGATTCCTAGCTTAAAATCAGTCATGAATCCAGTCTCAGGATTTCACATCATTCTCTGAGATAACATTGACTAAGATTCCAAACTCAATACCTCCTGTCATTCCTTTTGTTACGATAGATTAATAATCCAACCTTAGTATTCGCATATCAGCATACTCTGTTATTGCTTCTGTTAATATTGGCCATGCAGCATTTCTATCATCTCTCGAGTTGATTTGGCATTTGTCAGATAGCTAACTTGAAAACGGATAGTCGTGCTTCATGCTAATATCTGCCATTAACCTTAATCCTTGATTTGACATCAGTTTAACAGTTTTTGACAATCCATGACTGAAAATCAACCATGAATTTTGCCACAACACTATTATTCTTTGAATTAATAAAATATGTCCAAGATACTTTTCTAGAACAATATTTCAGATCTAATGAAAATAGGCATTACTGATACAGATTCTGACAACTAAGATTGGCCAAGTTGCAACTGGGGTACATCCTGAATCAAGTTTCAAGTTTAATTATTGTAATGCCCTGGTTCATATTTTTTATTGTTATGCTGTATGTGTTTCATTTTGGCAGTTCTGTAAGAGCTGCTTGTTTTCAGCTTATTTGGGTTACTGCTGAAGATAAGGGATGATGTGGAATGTGTGCCATCCAATTAACAGAAGGTTTTCCTTGGTGACGGACAATAAGGTTGATGTTGGGTTTTTATTTTGGTTAGGTGGGGCATAAAGAGAAAAGATGCTCGGGAGGAACAGTCATAGCATACGATCTGGTGGGAGACCCGTTTGTTCGAGGTGGATTGCGAGCGACGTTCGGAAGGTGGTGCGGACATTCACGTTGATGAGGGCCCAGCTCGTGAGTGACAGAAGTTCAAGATGAGCTCCAACTTGTGCACCTTTGACTGTTTAATTAGAATAGGTCCTTTTCCTTTTGTTATTCTTTACTAACCCTTGAGGTAAGTTAAGATTCATAAATATAATTCCTTTAATCGTACACAGTCTGTTATTTTGTGGCGTTAATTTATAACAGAGTAGCGAATTACACAGCATCCACACAAACAGGGAAGTGCCTCAATCTTAGAAGTTTGGCGGGGCTGAAGGTTGTCTTCCCTAGACTTATGAAGCTGAGGAAACTATACATGAACAGAGCCAAACAAAACAGCATTCATCTGGGGCCAAGGTGCAAAATACATTACCAACAGCACACAGCACACTGCAAATTGCACATAGCATGAATAGCACATTTGGTTACAACTTTAGAAACAGAAAAAGAAAAATAGCCCAGACCCCTGAGTGACCTGCAAATTGTCGTGGTCCAGCTTGTTCTTCCACTGAGCAAACACTGAAGAACAGCACCGAGTGAACACCAGAGGGCAGCACCGAGTGAATACAAGTGTGCAGCACTGAGCAAACTACCGACAGAAGGGACCAATCGCCAACCCAACCCAGCACAGTTCTAGTGCGCCCAGCAGAGGCCCCTGTTCTCTCCCCTGGGTGGCTGCAACAGACTGCTGTGTCATTGTTAATAGGCCAACCAGAGTTGTGACATCAGAGAACCTGATGATTAATGTTTTAATTGGATCTGGCAGTGCAGTCATGCACAAGCAATGTGGCGAGCATCGGGCTCAGTGCACAACCCTGAGGACCGCCGGTGCTTAGCGTGATGGAGCTGGAGATGTTGATGCCCATACAAAGATCCAGTTACAGGGACAGGTATTGTGGTCTAATGAGGACAGTTAACCCACCGGCTTCTGAGGGATGAATATATTAAATGCAAAGCTGAAGTCGATAAACAGCATCCTGGAGTATGAGGCAGCATTTCCTGGAGGGACACAATGGAGTGGAATGCAGAGTTGTGGCCTCACCAGTGGACTGATCTGAGTGATAAGCAAACTGCGAAGAGTCCAATGTAGCAGGAAGATGGGATTGAATGTGATCCATAACCAGCCACTCAAAGCACGTCATTATTGTTAAGGTTAGTGCCACTGGACGGTAGTCATTAAGGCAGATTACTGTCACTCTTTTGGGTACCAGAATGATGGTGTCTGCCTTGAAGCCTGGGGGAGAGAGTGGACTGTTTCAGATATATGCTGAGATGCCTATTATAACCTCTGTTAACTGGGTTGCACAGTCACCCAACACCTGACCAGGTATATTATCAGGCTCTGCATCCTTACATAGGTTTGACCCTAGCTAGGGTCTTCCTCACATTAACTGCAGCTAGACAAAGTGCCAGCTCCTTCAGGGAGCAAAGAGAGAGCCCTTCCTCACCAGCACATCATCAATCTGTGCATCAAACCACGTGTAAGAGACATTCAGCCTATCAGGAAGAGAGGCGTCACTGTCATTGATGTGCAAGGTGGACTTGTAGTCCACTATGGTCTAAATGCCCTGCCACATGTACCTCGTGTCCCCTGTGTTACGGAAATGGCTGTATATTTTCTGTGAATAATCCTGCTTTGCCGTCCTGACGGGGAGGTAAAACGCAACTCTTGCTGACCTGAGCGTTGTTTTATCCCCCGGTCTGAAGACAACATCCCAACTTCTCTATCCACTTCAAGTTAACATGGATCCACACTTGCCATCCTTTTTGAGCTATTGCCTGCTGTAATTCCACCTTCGGAGTATCCTGTCACTCCTGGAGAAAGAATCAGTTACAAATCTAACCTCAGTATTTCCCATTATTTCTTGAGTAAACACAAGTCATGAATCTAATCTCAGCAATTCACTCTATTCCTTGAGAAAATATTGGGCATGAATCTATTCTCTGCATTTCTCAACATTGCCGGTGTTAATCTCAAACATGAAGCTAGATCTGACACTCCACAACTTACCAGCCACTGATGTAACTTTAACACTTTTTGTCATTCCTGGACTTAAATTTAGCTACGGATCCAACCTCTGCCCTATCCATCATTCGCTGAATTAACACCTGACATGAATCAACTAAAATAACTGATCAATCTTTAAACAACATTGAACTCTGAATCAAACCTCTGAAGACCTTGCTATACCTTTAGCCGAGATTTGCCACAAACCCTTCAATTCTCCAAATAGCATTAAACACAATCCAAACTTCACAATTCTTATTACTACAGCTAATGTTGCTAATGAATCCAATCTCTACACTTATCATCCTTGAGCTAATATCCACCATGAATCTAGCCTCTGCTCTTCCTTCCATTAACATGAGCCATGAAGCCAGGCCTTAGCATTTCCATCGAAAAGAGGGAGGATATTAATTATAGACTAATTAATTCACTTGGTTATTTCTTGATCAATCATTGACTTTATATCAATTGCAGCAAAGACCTTCAATCTTTCAGTTAACACTTCTCATTACTCGATGTGTTTGCAACATCCATTATTCAACTTAAGCACTTTCCTTCAAGCCTGGAGATGACTTCAGCCCTGAAACTAACAGGAGCACTTTCCAATACTGGTTGAATCCAAACTCAGTACTTTCTGTCATACTGTCAACCAACAGAGGCCATATATCCAATCTTAGTATACTGTGCTATTCCTGGTAATTGTACTTCCCTCAATCGTAGGACTCTACAGAGAGTGGTGCAGACACCCAGTAGACGTGAACTTCCCACTATTCAGGATATTTACAAAGACAGGTGTGTAAAAAGGGCACGAAGGATCATTGGAGACCCAAGTCACCCCAACCACAAGCTATTCCAGCTGCTAGCATCTGGGAAACAGTACCGCAACATAAAAACCAGGACCAACAGGCTCTGGGACAGCTTCTTCCACCTGGCATCAAGCTACTTAATTCATGCGGACACAACTGTATTTCTATGCTATCCTGTTGTATGTAATATTTATTATAAATTACTATAATTGTACATTGCACATTTGAATGGAGCCGTATCGTAAAGATTTTTACTCCTCATATCTCTGAAGGATGTAAGTAATAAAGTCAATTCAATTCAATTCATTCCATGAGCTAATCTAAGCTAAGACGTCCTGAAATAATATTGTCAGCAAAACCCATTGAAGGATCCTTCAGCTGGTATTAGTCATGAATCCAGGCTCAGCATTTCCTGGCATCAGTAAGGATTACAACAGAACTGAATCCAACTGCAGCAATTTTCCATAAATCCATTAGACTATGAACTTAACCGCAGCACTTCCCCTCATACATTCAGTTAACACTGGCTATGTATCCACCCTCAAAGCTTCCTTACATTACTTGAGGCAACATTGCCCATGAATCTAATCTTAGGAATTCACATCATTCAAATCCTCTAATTTATTGATTTAACTCAGTGTTAGCCCAATGACCCCTTAAAGCACCTTCATACTTGCCCACACCCCTCCTAGGCGCAATATGCTTTCCAGCACCCCCCATATTGTAAAAACATACCTACCATATATTAACATGAAAAAAATTAGGCCGCTTTAAATTTTCATTTGTCTTTAAACCTAGCTTATACAGTATCCATGCACTGTACAGCAGCTTTGATATCAATGTGATCCTTGAGCTTGATGGTCTTTAGCAAGAGTTGAAATATCTTGTTCAACCTGTGACAGTAAAAGCCTTACATCCCCACGTGTAACAATGTCCAAGCAGTTTTCTGTGAGTATGTGGTTGACTACACTGAAGCCTCTTTCAAGGTAGGTGGATTGAAATGCAATGATGAGCATTTTGGTTCTTCTCCAAAGACAGAAAACTTCATATGACAGTGTAGCCAGATACCACAAAAGCCAACATTTTCAAAAACCATTTTTTCTTATCATTCTGAATTTTGATCATTTCTTTCTGCAAGCTCTTTTCCTGTTCTTCCACTTTGCAAAGAAATGGGTGGACTAGCCAGTCTGGAATTTCCAGATTGTTCAAATCCTTGAATTGATTATGAAAATCCTTCTTCAGTGACTGCAGTAAGCAGTACTCTTGCAAATCACTGTCTGTGAAAGAGAGTGCCCTACCTTCCATTCAGGGAAACTGTGAGAACATTCTTCTCCCAATGTTTTGCTTACATTTGCAATTTTCCGATAAAAGTGAACACTGCGCTTTTTGACTAGATTAAATTGAAATTCTCACCCTGCAGTTTCATATTTAGAATGTTGATTTTGTCATACAGATGCCACATCTCCATGTAGAAGTTCAATCTTATTTCCCAAGCTCTTGTCGACTTTGAACACAAATTCATCTACAGTGTCAAAAAGATCAAAGAAACGTTTTAAGCAGCAGACTTTTAATAGCCAATGCACTTCAGTGTGAAGAAGCATGCGTTCAAACGCTTCATCATTATCTTAGCATTTCTGGTGAAATAGTCTGCTATTTAATGAATGGGAATCAATTTGTTGATAGCAGATAATAGAAGAGTCATGCTTGAAGAAAGTCACTGGCTGAGGTTACTGGCTGTGAGATGTTGATGATGAATTACACAACGGATTGCAGACAGACTTGGTATTTCTTTTTCCATAAGTGCCATTAAACCAGCATAGTGACCTGTCATATATGTTGCTCCATCTGTTGCACAAGAAATCATGTCCCTAATTGGAATACTTTTATCCTCAAAGTACTTTGAGCTCCTCATAATTTGATTTCTCCATTGATATTTGTTTTTAAACTTTTTTACAAAAGATAATCTCTTCATAAAATTTTTAATTTTTGGTAAATCATACATACGCCACTAGCAATGCCCCATTGTCTCGCTCAGTTGTATCCCAAATTCTTTATTTTATAGCTCTGTGCGTAGTTGATACTCAAAGTCTTCACTCATTTCGTCAATACAACAAGCTACCGAGTTATTACTCAGAGGAATTGATTTTAAAATACTGGTATCCATTTTGAGAACAGTGGTGAGCGCTTCTGATACAGCAGACCATTATTAATCTTTCACCAATTGTATATTTTCCACACTTTGCTATCATTCTGGAAATGTTATAAGAAGCAATGAGACCACTATCAAGGTCATTTTTAGCTTTCTTGGCAAATGACTTGAGTATGCAATGCTTTTCAAATACTTCGTCCATCTCCTGGAGCTGAGTAAAACCATAAGTAACCTATTCAGGTTGTCTTTGATGGGAGTGTTCCTGCAACCTTGATGGTTTCACGACTTTATTAGGCAGTACAGTATTACAATTAAAACACATGGGGCATCGCTGATTTGACGGGAATGGAATAAAACCATATTCCAGGTTCGTAACATTGTATTGATGCACTTTCTGTTTCTTAGCAGGATTAGAATTCAAGGCTTCACCACCCTCAGCCTCATAAAGATTGCACCATACATATTTATCCATTTTATTTCCCTGTAACTTATTTATTTATTCATTCATTCATTCACTCTCTCTCTCTCTCTCTCTCTCTCTAACACATGCTACCATTACTTTCTGATTCTCTTGCCACCAACCTACACTGAATATCGCAATCAGATTCAGAATCAGGTTTAATATTTTTGGCATACATTGTGAAGTTTATTGTCGGGGACAGCAGTACATTGCAATACATAATAATATAAAATATAAATTACCTAGCCGGAAGACCACAACTTGTGCGGATTGGTGATAATCTCTCTTCCTCGCTGACGATCGACACTGGTGCACCTCAGGGGTGTGTGCTTAGCCCACTGCTCTACTCTCTCTATACCCATGACTGTGTGGCTAGGCTTAGCTCAAATACCATCTATAAATTTGCTGATGATACAACCATTGTTGGTAGAATCTCAGGTGGTGATGAGAGGGCGTACAGGAGTGAGATATGCCAACTAGTGGAATGGTGCCACAACAACAACCTGGCACTCAACATCAGTGAGAAGAAAGAGCTGGTTGTGGACTTCAGGAAGGGTAAACCAAAGGAACACATACCAATGCTCACAGAGAGATCCCAAGTGGAGAGAGTGAGCAGTTTCAAGTTCCTGGGTGTCACGAACTCTGAGGACATAACCTGGTCCCAACATATCGATGCAGTTATAAAGAAGGCAAGACGGCAACTATACTTCATTAGGAGTTTGAAGAGATTTGGTATGTGAAAAAATCCACTCAAAAACATCTATAGATGTACCGTTGAGAGCATTCTAACAGGCTGCATCACTGACTGGTATGGAGGGGCTATTGCATGGGACCGAAACAGGCTGCAGAGGGTTGTAAATTTAGTCCGCTTCACCTTGAATACTAGCCTACAAAGTAACCAGGACATCTTTAGGGAGTGGTGTCTCAGAAAGGCAGCCTCCATTATTAAGGATGTCCAGCACCCAGGGCATGCCCTTTTCTCACTGTTATCATCAAGTAGGCGGTACAGAAGCCTGAAGGCGCACACTCAGCGATTCAGGAACAGCTTCTTTCCCTCAGCCATCCAATTCCTAAATGGACATTGAACCCTTAACACTACCTTACTTTTTTTAATATGCAGTATTTCTGTTTTTTTGCATGTTTTTTAATCTATTCAATATACGTATACTCTAATCGATTTACCGATTTTTTTTTCTTCTTCTGTATTAGGTATTGCATTGAACTGCTGCTGCTAAGTTAACAAATTTCACGACACATGCCAGTGATAATAAACCTGATTCTGATTCTGAATATGCTGAGTTGCTGGTGTTTCTCTCTGGGAGTGCTTGCATTTATATAGTCCCCGTTTACCTGCCTCCGTCCATATTGGCTACCACTTCAGTTGACCTATGAATTCTATTGCCTCATGTTTCCTTGGCTCTTAGGGGTCATTAATCTTTGTGAATAATTCTGGCAAATAAGCAATGTCATGCTGAATATTCTTGAGTTGGTTACTGAAAGAAGCATTTGAGTCTTCAGATAATTTTATCACAGATTCAAAAAGTGCACAGAAGAGTCTTAGGCAGTATTACTTTGAGAGCCATCTGATTTCTGTATGCAAAAGCAAGCGTTCAAACTGTTCATCATTCTCAATTCAAAGCTCTTGAAACAGTCAAGAATTCAGAACATGGGACTTGATTTTATTTACCACTGTGATAGCAGTATTTAATGATCTGTGCAGCCAATCATTTGTTTTTTTTTTGCAACAAGGTGTCTGTGAATTACACAACGAATAGTAAATATGATAAGATACAGATTTTTTCAAGAAAGTAATAACCCTATGGTGGTGTCCTATCATTGATGGTGCCCCATCTATTGTACAAGCAAGAATGTTGGTGAGTGGAATGTTTGAAAAATTGATCAACAACCCAGAATATTGACTGCCCCTTCCTATTAGTTTCTAGTCCCCTCACAAATAACAACAGCCTTTTATGAAGTGAACACTACCAAGAAGCAAAGATTCATTGCCTGGCAAAGTTGACTCATCCAACTGCAGAGAAAATTCTATTGCCCTAAGTATGCTGCATTTTGTGTCTTCCACATTCTAAGAGATTTCATCTATTCATCTTTGAACGGAGTTGCCCCTGAGCAGAATCGCTTTTATTATTTGGTCTGGTGACATTTGCAATCCATATTCAACATCACTTACTTCTGGTAGAATCAGTTCTTCTCCAATTGTATGGGGCTTTCCAGATTTAACAATGAGCAACGAAATGTTATATGAAGCACACAAACCACTACTGTTTTGTTGTGAAGGGCTGGCAAACATGTTTTGAAATGTTTTACATTTCTTAAAATTTACATGAATTGACTAAAGATGAGCCAAGGTCTTCATTGCTTTATCAGAGTATATTCTCTTCAAATGCAGTCAAGACCATTTGAAAGGGCAGTTTCTGAACTTTACCCCATTGAATGCCTTACCCTAATTCACAGGAATTGTGGCACTGTATCACTGAGTATGAGAATCGTGCTAGATGACACTGTACTACAGTAGTGAATGAAAATTATGTACGGGTCAGGCCTAGAAATAACGTGATTCCTTCAATCCAGATTTCTCATGATATGCCAAATAGAAAAGTGTCACATTGCTTTGTAATAACTAAAACCCACTTTGAGTAAAGTCTAAGAGAATGGTGGGCTAGTGGTAATTATGTGATCATTGTAATCAATTATGAGGATCAACACAGCTGGGCAATGGAGTTAATACAGAAATGTTGACATAGATGGTTCACCCTCAGCATTCCCCTTCATTCCTGCAGCTAGCATCAGGTATGTTCTTGTGCTAACATCAACACTTCTTGTTTTCTATGAGTTATCACAAGCCATGGATTTAACAATATTTTTCATCAAACCATGGGTTGACATCATTTAGCCCTTCCCACAGTTCATCATATCAGACAAGAATCCAAGGCCAGCACCTCCGACATTTCTGGAATTAACATTGGTCAACAAGGTAACTGTAGCAGTATTCCACTCGATTTAATATCTAACTTCAGTCCATCATTGCCACCACCACCATTCCCAGAGTTAACACCAGACATCTATTCACTATAAAATAAATTATTTCCTTGCTAGCGTCAGCCATAAATCCTACCACTGTTGTGGTCATTTCAAGAGACAACATAGGTCACAAATCTGTTCTCAGCACATTCTGTCATTCCTTGAGGTCAAATTAACTTTGGCCATGAACCCCATTATTCCTTGAGTTAATGTTGCCTATCCACCCACAAAGACTGCAACCCATTTCATTTCTTCAGTTAACACTGGACATGAATCTAATCTCTGCTCTACCTTCAAGTTATTTCCTTTCATTGGCCAGGGAACTAACCTCAAAACATCCTGTCATATATGAATTACTATCAGCCGTGTACCACAATGTAATACTTACCATCATTGCTAGACTTAACATTAGACATAAATCCATCTTGAACACTTCCTGTCATTTCTTGAGGTAACTATCACCCATGATTCCAACCTCAGCATCCAATGTTATTACATTAATAAACATCAGCCATGAATCCAACCTCTGAAATTCCCTTCATTCTTGATGACAGCATTAGCATTGGATCCAACCTCAACTTTTCTTGACATTCTTTTAATATCAGACATGAAATGAGAGTCAGCACTCACATCATTTCCTGACTTAACATTGAACAGGAACCATGAAGAATCATAGTTATACAGCACAGATATAGGCACTTTGGCCCACCATGTTCATGCCAACCATCAAATACCAATCCCATTTCCCAGTTCTTAACCCTAAGCCTTCTAAGCCACTGTGATTCAAGTGGTCAGCTAAATATTATGAGAGTATCTTTCTCCCCAGACACCCCCCGCCCGCCTCTAGACGTGCACCCTCTGATTAAAACAATTCTACCTCAAAATCTATTTACATCTCCTAATACTTCCTTAAACCAATGCCACTTGGTCACACATATCTCTGGTAAAGAGGAAAGATTTCTCACTATATATCCAGGCCTCTCATTATGTTATGAATGTCAAGAAGGAACTTCAGTCTTCCAAAGGAAACATAAATAACCTGCCTAAACTCCCCTCATAAAATAAGCCTTAAAATCCTTAAGTAAGTCAAAAGAAACTGCAGATGCTGGAAATGTAAAACAGAAGAGAAAATACTGAGATTACTTCGCAGTTCATGCCACAGCTGAAGAGAGAGAAACAGGGTTAACTAAAATAATCCCTTCCCGCAGATACAGTTTGACCTGTTGAGTATTTCCAACATTATCTGATTTTATTTTAAATGTCCAGATGAATCTTCTCTGCATTTTCTCATGTGGAATCACATCCTTTTGACAGCATGGTGACATAAATGCAAATAGTATTCCAGCTGTGGCTAAACAATGTTCTATAAAGTTTTATTGTAACCTCTTTGTGCTTATATTCCAAAGTTCCAGCTAATGAAGGCACGTATCCGTTATCTACCTCTGCTGCTGCCTTCAGAGATCCTCAGATATACACACCAAGATAATGTTGTTCCTATTCCTTGGGTCCCGCAATTTACTATGCATCTGCTTGCAATATGAGTACTTCAAAACAGTTCCTCTTTTTCAGAATTGAATTCCATGTGCCATTTCTATGTTGACCTTCGCAACAGAAATTATTGCTTCACATCCTCTTCACTATGTGTATCACCACTCTTCATGTTACCTGCAAAACTTACTAATCAGAGCTCCTACATTGACATCTAAAAGGAGGGGAAGAGAAGATGGCGACACGACGCAGCACGCGCAGCTGCTCTGAAACGATATCGTATTTGTTAAATAGTGCATAATCCTGATTTGATGGAGACAGAGGTGAGAAGCACGGAGGAACATCTGGAGAAACTTCTGAAATGCCTGCTTCGCTGCCGCTGCTACTGTGCGATCGAGAATCTCCGGAGGGGAAGGCCCTAAATCCTCGGGCTTTGCCTATTGCCTGGTGCCGGGGCCGGGGTCGAAGCCCTCGGCAGAGATGGTGCTCGGTGCTCAGTGTTGGAGGGCTGGTCAGAGGCTCAAAGTTTTAGGATGGACTCAGACGTCAGACTGTGGTCGGGTGCTTCCAGGATGCTGCATCGGCAAGTTTGCGGCGCTGGAGGCTCATGGCAGGCAGAGTTTTCTTCCTTCTACCGACTGCGTGAGATGATGGGATTTTCGAGAAACTTTGAGACTTTTTTTTTTACCATCCCCATGGTCTGTTCTTCATCAAATTCAGGTATTGCTTTGCACTGTTGTAACTATATGTTATAATTATGTTTTTTGTCAGGTTTTTTTAGTCTTGGTTTGTCTTGTGTTTCTGTGATATCATTCTGGAGGAACAAACTGTATCATTTCTTAATGCAGGCATTACTAAATGACAATAAAAGAGGACTGTGTGTCCTCATAATCTAATCTAATCTAAGATTGTTCATGTATAACTGCAAAGCTCCCTGTACCAGACACTGGTTGCAGGCCTCGATTACAAAATTACCTTCTTCCTCTTGCCACCAAGGCAATTTTGCCACATTGCTCTGGAGCCCTTGAGTTCTTACTCTTTTGAGCAGGCTCCCCAAGGGGACGTTGTCATAGAGATCCACATAGATTTAAACACTGCCCTACCCTCATCATCACACTCAATTTTTTTTTCAAGGAATTAACTATCAAATTAGTCATAAAGGCATCTTTAACAAAGTCACGCTGACTATTCTTTTTCAAACTCTGCATCCCCAATTGCAGATTAATCCTGCCCCTCAGAAATGTTTCCAATAGTTTCTCAACAAGTAATTTAGAGTCGCTGGCCTATAATTACTTTGCTTATCCCAACTTTCCTTCGTTCACCGTGATAACAATAACTATGGAAGTAAAATGAACATCTCATGACATTGTCTTAGCTAACAATCCAACTTCAATGCTGCCCAACATTTGAATAGGTAAGAATGACTATAAAACTAAACTTTGTAAGATTTTTTTCCTGAGTTAACATTGACCAGGAATCCAAGCAAAATTCCTTGCATTAATATTCAAGCTGCATGGTCCCAGAACACATCTGACACAGTCAGCAAAGCTCATCAATGCCTCTGCTTTCTGAGGAGGTGGAGGAGCACTGGACTGTCTACATCTATACTCATGTCTTTCTACAGATGTGGAGTAGAGAGCATCCTAACAAGCTGCATCACTGCTCGGTGCAGAAACTGCACTGTGCTGAACAGAACAGGTAGTCAAAACTGCTCAACACATCACCAGCACCAGCCTATCCACCATCAAGGACATCTATTCAGTAAAGAGCCAATAACATCATGAATGATCCCACGCACCCTGCCTGTGGACCATTTGTCCCACTCCCATCAGGGAGGAGGCTACGTAGCATCCATGCTATAATCACTAGACTTAAAAACAGTTACTTTCCCCAAGCAGTAAGGCTGATCAACACCTCCACCCACTAATCCACCCCTCCAACCACCGCTGCTTTATTATTTCTTGTCAGAGTCACCTTATGTACAGACACTCCTGTGCCCATCATCACTTTATGGACATATAATAAATCTATGTTTATAAGCTATCATGTATTTATATTAATTGCTTTTTAAATTATTGTGTTCTTTATCTTGAGTCTGGTATTTTTCCATTCTCCTTTACACTTCTGTAAGGAAATGACATTAAACAATCTTCAATCTTAAATTCTTTGAATTGGCATCTTGCAGGATTTTAACAACACACTTCCAGTCATTTTGTGAGTTAACATCGGCTGCGAATCCAGCTGCAGTATTTTGCGTTATGCTGTGAGTGAACATCCGTGGTGAATCCGTCTTTACACTTCCCATCATTCTTTCAGTTAACACAGAATGCGAATCTCACCTTTCCTCTTCCCTTTGTCTTTCACACATGTTGCTCAGGAAACTAAGTCTCACACTTCTCAATATTGTATGAATCAAGAATCCCGCCTCAGAACTTCTAGCCTTATATGAATTAATTCAGTCATCAATCACTGATTTAGCACAAGCCATTACAATATTACAATCTCAACACTTTGTGTCAATACTTGAGATAACATCAGTTTGAGTTCAGTTTCAACCCTTCCCAACACACTTCAAGCTCACCCTGGTGATGACCCCAACCTCAGCATATCCCCGACAACTTCAATCATAAACACAAATTCATTACTTCTCATCACACCTGATTCAACATTGGTGATGAATCTCCTCTTTCATTCAAAACTTCACCTAACATTGACCATAAAACAAACATTAGCTCTCCTCTGAATTCAGAATCATATTTATCATCACTGATTTAGATGACGGGCAACTTGTTCTTTTGCAGCAGTAAATTCCCTGATTTAGCACCGACAACAATTCCAGCCTGAGCATTTCTTATCGTTCCTTGAATTATCATCAGCCATGAAACTATTATCAGCACTTCCTTATGTTCCTTGGGTTAACTACCCAAGGGGTAGTCAGCATGGCTTTGTTAGGGGAAGCTCATGACTCACAAGCTTGGCTGTAGTCTTTAAGGATGCACAAAATAAAGGTAGAGTAGTAGATGTGGTGTATATGGATTTTAGAAAGACATTTGACTTAGAGAAAGACACCTCCATGGTAAGCTCAAAGTCAGGAAGCATGGGATCCAGGGAAACTTGGCTTTCCGGATTCAGAATAACTGGCCCATAAAAGGCAGAAAATGGTTATAGATGGAACACAATTCGGGCTGGAGGTCAGTGACCAGTGTTGTTCTGCAGGGAATCCATTATCAACACTAACTCTCATTCCCCAAGTTAGCATCAGCCATTTTGAGGCATCCCTCAATTTAATAATATTCCTGAATGAAGTATCTCAATTTCCCATCATGCTCCAGATTTCCTACTATTGATTGTATAATTGTCAGCCATGACTCTAAACTCAGCACTTACGTCATTCCTTGAGTTAAGGTTGGCTGCAAATCCAATCTGAGCAAGGGGCATCATTCCTTCAGATAACATCAGGTAGGAAAGTTACATCACCTGCGGCCACCATTCCTTGGCTCATCAGAGGCTATGAATTCACCCTGAACATGACCAATCATTTGTTGAGTTTAAATCAACCTTGAAACCTACCCCAGCACTTCCTGTCATTCCTTGGGTTAACACTGGACATACCTAATCATGCTTGAGCTAACATCAGACATTGCTCACAGAACTTCCCTTTAGGGGTAACATCAGCCAGGATAAATGACACTGGCACTCCCTGACATTCTTTCAATTAGCATTCGAAATGAATCAGTCCTCAAACTTCTGTCATTCCTGAGTTCAAAGTTCAAAATAGATGTACTATATCTCACCAGATTCATTTTCTTGCAGGTGTACTCAATAAATCTGTATTAGAATCAATGAAAGACTGCACCAACTTGGGCACTCAACCAGTGTGCAAAAAACACAAATTGTGCAAATACAATAAGAAATCACAATAATTAATAAATAAATAAACAAACAAACAAACAAACAAACAAGCAAGCAAGCAATAAATATCGAGAACCTGAGATGAAGAGGCCTTGAAAGCTGGTTGTGGGAACACTTCAATGATGAAGTGAAGTTGATTCAAGTTATCCCCTTTTGACTCAAAAGCCTGATGGTCAAGGGGTACATTACATGATTCAAGAAATTTTATAAGTCCAAAACTTGACAGCGATTATCATACTCCTTCACATAACATCATGATGTCTGCTAGTTCAGAAACAGTCGACATTAATGAAAAGCACTCAACAAATTTCTCCTGGTTGGTGTCTGATGGTTGAGAGGTGATAATTCTACTGAACCTGGTGGTGTGAATCCTGAGGCTCCTGTATCTCCTTCCTGATAGCAGCAGTGAAATGAGAGCAAGACCTGGGTGGCGGGGAACCCTGATGGCCAATGCCTCTTTTCTGTGACAACATTTCTTGTAGATGTGTTCAACGATGCGGAGGACTTTACCCATGATGGACTGGGCAGTAGCCACTCATCTAACATCATTGTTTGAATTAACTCTGGCTATGAATTAAATCTCAGTACTTACTGTCTTCATTTAAGTTACCTCGTGCCAACAATGGGTATGAAACCAACACTAAAACCTTGAGTTTATATAGGTCATAAATCATTCCTCCACAGTTCCATCATTTGAGTTAACATAAACTTCAGAACTTACAATCTTTCACTGGGATAACACAGGCTATTATTCTAATGTCAACACTTCCCATCAATTCTTGAGTGATTATCGGCCATAAGATCCCCATCAGCAATCCATACTATTTCTTCAGTTAACATCACATAATAATAGAACCTCAGTATCTGCTGTTAACCTCTGAGATAATATCAGCCATGAACCCAATGTCAAGACTACTCTTTATACGTTGAGTTAACTTCAGACGCTAACCCATAATTAGCTCTTTCCCTCCTTACTTCGTTTAACTTTGGTTTGAATCTAAGCCCAGCATTTCACATCATTCCTCAAGTTAACATCAGCCACATCTTAAATCTCAACTCGTTCGGCTAATTCTTTCACTCCAACCTCCGAATTTCCCACAAAATTCCTTGGGTTAACCAGCTTTAAATATGACATCAGCAGTTGCTTTTACTGTTGTGTTAACATTGACCATGAATTCAAACCTAGTACTTGCCAATGAACTTGGAGTTAACATCCTACTTCAGATATTATTCTGGAGACATCTGATCTGCATATTTTGTCTTTTATTTCTCTTATAGCTAGGAGGACGCTATTGCTTAAATGGAAGGATGTCATCCCACCTACTCACGTTCAATGGTTACGTGATGTTATGTCATGTTTAAATTTAGAAGAGATCCGTTGTTCAATTTCTGAACTTAGCCAAGACTTTCACACATTGTGGGGACCACTTCTGAACTATTTTCAAAATCTTTGATTTGTTGTTAAAGTACAAATTTTGGTTTATAACATATCTCACTATATGATAAGAATTTTTTTCCCTTCTTCCTTTCTTTACCAAGCAGCTTCGATCTTGGTAGTGGGTTTAGATTTTTTGCTATATAATAATAAAATTATCATATTTCAATATTATGATTTAATTTAATTTACATGAATATAGAGTAATGAGGTTGCAAGTGTGATTCAAATATGTATTGGTATTATTTTATCTTCTTTTTACTTATATACTTCTAGTACTCAGTATTCTTTATGGAGAAATTAATAAAAATATTTCAAAAGATATTACTGCCATTTCTTGAGGTGACAATAGCAGTACTCTAACTTCAGCACTTCCCTTCTTTCCTCTAGTTAACATTCGCTATGACATAAACCTCTGTATTTTCATCATTCATTGAGTCAATATTGACTGAGTCTCCCACCTCGGAACTTCTCTTTGCTCCTTGAGTTTAAATTGGTTATAAACTAACCACTATTTGCACCACAGATTGCGAGAAGCCATTGGATTGTGTGTTGTGGGAATGAAATTTGAGAAAGCTAGCAGGGACAGTAGGGACAGTCTGCGCAGCATAGATCAAGGGTTAAATAGGAACTTGGCATGGGCCAATCAAAAGAAGTTAGGTTTAAGTGAAGTGGCCATTGTTGGGGTGGGACAGTGTAAGAGTGGGGAGCCTGCAGCTTTACCTCAGAAATTTTTGATGAAAAGAGGCAGATACTGTAGGTCGATTTTCGGGTAACTTTCTTTATTCTTTCCTTCTCTCTTATTGCACAGTTAGACAAGTGGGGATGCCAAGCAGGATTGCACAATGCTCCTCTAGCGGTATGTGGGAAGGCAGGGATACCGCCAGTGTTCCCGAGGACGACACCTGCAGGAAATGCATCCAGCTGCAGTTTCTAGCAGGCCGTGAAACGGACGCTGGAGCTGGATGAACTCCGGATCATTTGGAGGCTTAGGGGTTAATTGATAGGCAATGCAAGGAGGAAGTGACACCCAAGATGCAGAACACAAGCAACTTGGTAACAGTCAAGAAGGGAAAAGGGGATTGGCAGCCAGTGCAGGCGCCCCTGTGGCCATCCTCCTCAATAACAAGTACACCACTTTGGATACTGCCAGAGGGGATAACCTAGCAGAGAAATCAGAATCAGATTTAATATCGCTGGCATATTTCATTGTTTGTTTCGTGGCAGCAGTACATTGCAATGAATAATAATGAAAAACCATAAATTACAATAAGAAATATATATTTAAAACTTAAGTTAAAGAAGTAGTGCAAAAGAGAAAAAAAGAGCGAGGTAGTATGCATAGGTTCATTGTCCATTCAGAAATCTGATGGTGGAGGGGAAGAAGCTGTTGCAGAAATGTTGAGTGTGTGCCTTCAGGCTCCTATAACTCTTCCTGGATGGTAGAAATGAGAAGAAGGCATGTCCTGAGTGATGGGGTCATTAATGATGAATGCCACCTTTTTGAAGCATCACCTTTTTGAAGGTGTCCTGGCTGAGCCTGCAGCTTTCTGTAGCTTTTTTCCAATCTTGTGCAGTGCCCCCCACCCCATACCAGACAGAATGCATCTGTAGACATTTGAGAGTCTTTAGTAACATACCAAGTCTCATCAAACTCTTAATGAAAAATGGCACCTGTCATTCTTTCTTTGTAATTGCATCAAAATGTTGGGTCCAAGATAAGTCTTTGAAGATGTTAACACCCAGGAATTTGGAAAGTTCACCCTTTCCACTTCTGACTGTCAACGATGACTGGTATGTGATCTCTCGACTTTCCTTTCCTGAAGTCCGCAACCAATTCCTTGGTCTTACTGATGTTCAGTGCAAAGTTGTTGTTGCCACACCACTCAACCAGCTGATCTATCTCACTCCTGTACGTCTACTCATCCTTATCTGAAATTCTGCCACAATAGTTGTGACCATGGCAAATTTATAGATGCCATTTGAGCAATGGGCTAAGCACACATCCTCGAGTTAGGCCAATGTTGATTGTCAGCGAGGGGGAGATGTAATATCCAATGCATGCTGAGTGTGGTCTTCTAGTGAGGAAGCCAAGGATCCATTTGAAGTGGGAGGTACAGAGGCCCAGGTATAATAGAATCATGCAACACTACAGCACAGAAACAGGCCCTTTGGCCCATTTAGTCCATGCCGTACCATTAACCTGCCTAGTCCCACTGACTTGCACCTGGACCATAGCCCTCCATAACACTCTCATTCATGTACTGACCCAAGTATCTCAGAAATATTGAAATCGAACCGGCATCCACCACTTGCACTGTCAGCTCATTGCACCCTCTCACCACCCTCTGATTGAAGAAGTTCCCCTCATGTTCCTCTTAAACTTTTCACCTTTCATTTTAACCCATGAACTCCAGTTGTAGTCTCACCCAACCTCAGTGGAAAAAGCCTGCTTCATTTACCTTATCTATATGGAAACAATAGGGTCTTTTAACAGACACCTGGATGGCTACATGCAGCTTAGAAAAATAGAGGGCTCTAGGTAATGCCTAGGTAGTTCTGAGGTAGAGACATGTTCAGCACAGCTTTGTGAGCTGAAGGGCCTGTATTGTATTGTGTTGTAGGTTTTCTGTGTTTCTCTACCCCTCATAATGTTATATACCTCTATCTCCCCTCAATCTTCTAAGTTCTAAGGAATGCAGTCCTAATCTACACAGAACATAGAAAACCCACAGCACAATACAGGCCCTTCGGCCTACAATGCTGTGCCAGACATGTACTTACTAATGGAACATGTACTAATCTATTCAGTCTTTCCCCATAACTCAGTTCTTCAAGTCCCGGCAACATCCTTGTAAATTTTCTCTGTATTTCTTTCAACCTCATTTACATTTTCCCGTTAGGTAGGTGACCAAGACTGCACACAATACTGCAAATCAAGTCTCACCAACATCTTACACAACATCCCAACTCCTGTACTCAGTACATTGATTTATGAAGGCCAACAGGCCAAAAGCTTTCTTAATGATGCTAGCTACCTGTGATGCCACTTTCAAGGAATTACAGATCTATATCCCTATATTCTACCACACTCCCCAGTGCTCCACCAGTCACCATATAAGACTGGGATGCTGGTCCTCCCAAAGTGCAACCCCATACACTTGTCTTCATTAAATTCCTTCTGCTATTTTTCAGCCCATTTTTTCAGCTGCTCCAGATCTCGCTGCAAGCTTTGCTAGTCTTCCTCACTGTCCATTACATCCCCAATCTTCTAGTCACCCACAAATTTGCTGATCCAGCTTACCACATTATCATCCAGATGGTTGATATAGATGACAAACAACAATGGACCCAGCACTGATCCCCGTGGCACACCACTAGTCACAGGCCTCCAGTTAGAGAAACAACAATCTACTACCACACTCTGGCTTCTCCTGTGAAGACAACGTCTAATCCAATTTACTACCTCATCTTGAATGTTGAGCGACTGAACCTTCTTGACCAATCTTTTATGCGAGGCTTTGTCAAATACCTTGCTAAAGTCCATGTAGACAACATCCACTGCCTCGCCTTCATCTTATTTTCCTGGAAACTTCCTCGGAAAAATTCTACAGGATTGCTTAGACACGACCTACCTCGCACACAAAGCCATGTTCACTATTCTTAATCAGTCCCTGTCTATCCAAATACTTATAAATCCAGTCCTTTAGAATACCTTCCAATAACTTTCCCACTACTTATGTCAGGCTCACTGGCCTGTAATTTCTTGACTTATTCTTAGAGCCTAAGAATTTTAACTATCCTCCCACTATCCCGGATTTTAACTATCCAGCGGCCACTCCGGTGGTAATGTCTGTTATCTGTCAAGTAGGGTGCCGTGCACAATTCTGATTTGATGGAGACAGACGTGAGAGCACGGAGGAACATCTGGTGAAACTTCTGAAATGCCTGCTTCACTGCTGCTGTTACTGTGTGATACAGAATCTCCAGAGGGGAAGGCCCCAAATCCTCGGCTTTGCTTGTTGCTCGGCGGCCGGGGCGGGGTCAAAGTGCTCGGCAGAGATGGTGCTCGGTGTTGGAGGGCTAGTCGGAGGCTCGAAGTTTTCGGACGGACTGAGAGTCGGCTGAGGTCGGGTGCTTCCAATGCATTGGCAAGTTTGCGGCACTTGGAGTTCATGGCAGGGAGAGTTTCTCCCTTCTACCTTCTGCGTGAGATGATAGGGCTATCGAGACTTGAGACTTTTTTTTTACCGTGCCCATGGTCTGCTCTTTATCAAATTACGGTATTGATTTGCACTGTTGTAACTGTATGTTATAATTATGTGGTTTTTGTCAGTTTTAGTCTTGGTTTGTCCTGTGTTTCTGTGATATCATTCTGGAGGAACATTGTATCATTTTTTAATGCATGTATTTCTAAATGACAATAAACACGGACTGAGTGTCCTCATAAGCTAATCTAATCCTCCAGCATCTCATCCATGGGTAAGGAAGTTTTAAATACCTCTGTAAGGGCCCCTGCAATTTCCGCACTTGCCTCTCACGAGGTCTGAAGAACACTTTGTCAGTCCCTGGGGATTTGTCTACCCTAATTTGCCTCAAGACGCAAACACCTTCTCCTCTGCCATGACCTTGCTACTGCTTTGCCTCACTTCTATAGGATCTGTGTCCGTCTCCTGAGTAAATACAGATGCAAAAATATCATTTAGGATCTCTCCCATCTCTTTCAGCTCCACGCATCTGATCTTTTGGAGCTTGCTGATTATTACTGAGAGTGTGACGGCATTGAACACTGAGCTGTAATCAAAGAAATGACTGCCGTGGGTCTTGTTATTATCCAGATGATTTATGGCCAAGTGGAGAGCCAGTGAGGTTGCATCCACTGTGGACCTATTGTGGTAATAGGCAAACTGCAGTGGGTCAATGTCCTTGAAGACACAAGAGTTGATTCTGGCTATGACCAATTTCTCAAAGCACTTCATCATAGTAGATGTGAGTGCAACTGGACGACAGTCATTGGGGAAGTTCACAGTTCTCTTCTTGGGCACTAGCATGATTGTTGCCCTTTTGAAACTGGTGGGGATCTCCAGCTGCAGCAGAGAGAGATTGAAGATGTCCATGAACACTCCCGCCAGTGACCACAGTGGTCAGGTCTTTAGCACTAACTCGGGTGCTGTGGCTCAAAAGGGAAGGGGACGAAAAGAAGCAGGCTGCAGTGACGGGGGATTCACTGGTTAGAGGAACAGACAGGAGGTTCTGTGGATGAGAACGAGATTTTCAGCTAGTATGTTGTTTCCCAGGCACCAGAGTCGGAGACAACTCGGACTGGGTCTAGCGTTCCGACGTGCGAGGGCTAGCAGCCAGACGTTATGGTCCACGTCGGCACCAACCACATAGAAAAGAAGGGTGAAGAGGTCTTGCAAAGTGAGTTAAGGGAGTTGGGTACTATGTTAAAGGACAGGACCTCCAGGTTTGTGATCTCAGGATTGCTACCCGTGCCACACGTTAGTGAGGCCAGAAGTAGGATAATCCAGTTTACCTCATGGCTACGGAGATGGTGCAGGAGAGAGAACTACAGATTTTGAATCATTGGCCCTCTTCCAGGGAAGGTGAAACTGTATAGATGAGACAGTTTGCACCTGAACTGGAAGGAGAACAATATCTTTGAGGGAAGGTTGGCTCGTGATGCACAGTGGGGTGGGAACCAGAGTGTCAGGGCAGATAGTGACAAGGTTCTGAGGAACGGTGTTGTTGAGCGTACATACACAGATGGGAGTCTAAACACTGAGCGTGGTGGGAATTATGTTCTGAGCTGCGTCTATTTCAGAGTGAGCAGTATTGCAGGTAAGGCAGGTGAGCTTACAGCATGGATCAGCATGCTGAATTATTCACTGTAGTCATTATTTACTAGAGATTCCGTGGCCTTTCCGGTCCCAGCAACACTCGATTCAATCCTAGCATGGGACAATTTACATTAACCAATTAACCTACCAACCAGTGCACTTTTGGACTGTGGGAGGAAACCAGCGAACCCAGCGGAAAACCCACACATTCCACAAGGAGAACATGCAGACTCCCTATGGATGACATCGGAATTGAACTCCAAACTCCAACGCCCCCGCTGCAATAGCCTCATGCATACTGCTTGGCTTCTGCGGTGGGCATTAGTGAAACTTGGTTGCAGGAGGGGCAGGACTGGCAGCTGAATGCTCCGAGGTTCCGGTTGTTTTAGACGGGATAGGAGTGGGTGGGATCGAAGGGGAAGAGGGGGCATGGAAACATCACAGCTGTGCTCAGAGAGGACAGACTGGAGAGCTCATCTGCTGAGGCAATGTGGGTGGAACTGATAACCACCCAAAAGCTGTTGGATTATAGTGTAGACCACCCAATAGGTTTAAAGGAGTAAATACAAAGACAGATTGCATACAGTTGTAAGAAAAATAAGGCTGTGATTTTTAAACTTTCCACGTGTTGACTGGGACTCCCATACTGCAAACAGGCTGGATGATGTCAAATGTACTTAGGAAGATTACTTTAATCAATATTGACTGCCATAGCAGCGTAGTGGTTAGGGTGACGCTGTTATGGCTCAGGCTGTTCCGGACTTCAGGGTTCAATCCCAGCACCATTCCGTAAGGAGTCTCTGCATGTTCTCCCTGTGGCAGGGTTTAAGGATCAGCACAACATTGTGGACCGAAGGGCCTGTACTGTTCTATGCTCTAATGCGTGGGTTTTCCCCAAATGCTCTGGTTACCTCCCACAATCCAAAGACATACCAGGTAGGTTACATGAATAGGTTAGGAGCATAGAACAATGAAAAGAAATGTGGAAGATGTATACAAAATTATGAGGGATATAGATAGGGTAACAGATGAGACTACAACTAGAAGTCGTGGTTTAAAGGTGAAAGGGGAAATGTTTAAGGGGAACGTGAGAAAGATCCCCTTCACTCAGAGGGCAGTAAGAGTCTGGAACAAGCTGCCAGTGGAAATGGTGGATGCGAGTGCAATTTGATCATTTAATAGAAGTTGGATAAACACCATGGATGGGAGCGGTATGGAGGGATATGGTCCAGATAGGACTGTACAGAATAATAATTAGGTATCTACTAAATGGGTGAAAGGACCTGCTTCTGTATTGTACTGCTCTATGACTCTATGCCTCACCATACCTTCAATCCTTAAGATAATTTCACTCAGCACTTCAGCTTCCTCCTTGATTTTACAACTGCAATGTAATTAACATCACTGTATTTCTAAGCTATATTGATTGTTCTGTTGTATGTCACTGTATATACTATTTATTACAAATTACTATAATTTGCACATTGCACATTCAGACAGAGACAACGTAACGATTTTTACTCCTCATGTGTGTGAAGGATGTGAGAAATAAAGTCAGTTCAATTTAGTTAATATGAATGGTAACTCCTACATCACCTGTTAAAACCATAAATGCAGTAAATACACAGAGGGTCAATCAGCTATTGTGGGAAGAGAAACCAATAATGTTTCAGGTTGAAGACCTTCTATAAACTGGTTTAGCATCTGCTTCTATCCATGGATGTAGACTGACCTGCAGAATGTTTCCAGCATCTGCTGTGTTTTTATTTTAAATTCTAGCTCAATGTCTCATTATCCTTTGAGTTACCACCAGCCATGAACCTATTCTCAACATTTCCTCTCACTACTTGAGTTCACATCAGCCTTGAATACAAATTCCCTAACGTCCCTGCATTGCTTTAGTTAACATCGACCAAGACTTCTGTCCTTCCTATCATTCACTGAGTTAAATCCACCAAAAGTCACAACCTCTGGACTTCTCGTCAGTCCTTGAGTTAATACAGGCCAATGAGCTTCAGTTCAGCATTCATAATGTTAACCTCAGCACTTGTCTTGATTTTTTGAGCTTATGTGGCCATGAATACAACCTCCATACTTTATTGAATCTAATTCTACAGTTAGAAAGTAAGGCCAAAAAAATCATATTTTAACACATCTGTGAATTTAGAAACCTCTGTGTAAAAGAAGATGACATTCCATTTTGATTTGATTAATAGGAGCTTTTGCGTCAAGGCAAAAGCACAGGAAGTAATTAACTTTCTGGTTGCATAGGCTAACCTACTATTCATCTTTGTTTAACTTTTCAAACCATAATTCTATTCCCCAGCACAGAAGAATAAACACAGGCTCGTTGACAATAAATCCAGCAATGCTTTCTCTACGTCAAATTAACTGCAATTTCTAACGTTTACAGGAACTATTTTTGACATTCACAGTGTCAGATACGAGAGGATATGCATTTAAGGTGAGACGGGGGAAATTGAAAGGAATTTTATTGTAAGCCAAGATTTTTACATGGAGATTAAAAAGGATTTTAGACTGGCACATGAATATGTAAGGGATGGTAGAATAATTGGCCATGTGCAAGCAGAAGAAATTTAGTTTAATTTAGCATAATGTTCAGCGTGGGCATTTTTGGATCTCAAAACAATGGTGTCAGCCAACAAAGTTCTACCTTTTGCAAGATTACAAAGTTAGATACATACCACTATGAAGTTATATTAATGTATTTATATTGGACAGATAATTTGACCTGGATATAAGGTTAGGATTAAGTCTAACATTGACATAATTACTTGCCACCCTCAAAACCCGTTTCACCCAAGGCCTAGAACTGTGAGGACATTTCCTATTGCTTGTACGAGTTCAAAACCCCCTTCTGACACTTGACATGACATTTATTTATGTGTAACTAAAAGCTTGTGTATAATATTGCACAGGATTGGGAACAGTTAACATGATTTTTTTAATCAGGATTTGTTTTTTAACAGTGGTTGGTGCACGGAATACAATGCCTGCGATGGTGGTAGAGGCGGATACAATAGGATCTTTTAAGAGACTTAGATAGGGCTATGCAGTAGGGAAATTCTAGGCAGATTCTAGAGTAGGTTGCATAGTCAGCACAACATTGTGGGCTGAAAGGCCTGTAATGTGCTGCAGATTTCTATGTTTCTATGATCACTATATACAGTATATTTGCTGAAATAGGAATTGGAAAAAGACTATCAAAAAACGTTATTGGTTTACAATACAATAATTTTACACATTCTGGTCAATTTCATTCCTTTCTCAATTTTTTGAAAATTGCTTTGCATTTTTGACTCTACTAAATAAACAGTTATCATAATGAGCAATTAATTCTAAATATTAGCATACCTGTGAACTGTACAAGTGAATATTAGTTCTGAATAAGAAAATAAGGATTGGGAATAGCAGTTTTCACCCTGCTCCAATGGAAGTCCTTATATGAATTCTGCACTCACTTTGCTCCACCATGTTTCAACCAGCCAAAAGCCGTACAAGCAAAGATGCAGAGACTTAGCTTTAAGCAAAAATAAATACGATGGGGTCATTAGCTAAGGGTGTAAGTACAATGAAGGGAGTACAGTGCTTGTACCTTTAAAATCCAATGTGGAAAATGCTACAAAAGCAAAAATGTAAATGATAGATCATCAGCACAATGAAAAAGAAATTAAGTGTTTCTTCAACAAAGGTGGATAAAACATGAGAAATCTGCCTGAGGACTTGCACCTTCTTACATGAGTGAATGTATGCAATTTTTTTCTATAGTTGATTCTGTGATTGTAGTGCTTTAGGCTAACCTGCAGGGCACAAAGTCTTGACTTACACATTAACATTGCGACCGATGATTTATCTACAGGTCCTCCCTGGGTTATGGCAGGGTTATGTTCCTGTGAACTGTTCCTAATCCAGACGGAAATCCAGTTGCGGACTGAGTTCCCAATGGCAGAAAAGCCCTTCAGCCCTACATCAGATGACAAGTTCATCCCTGCGGTCTCTCAAATGATTATTTCTATGTAAGGGCTGTACATAAGTCAGGAGTTTGATAGCTGGAGAGACCATAAGATCATACGACATAGGAGCAGAATTAGGCCATTCAGCCCATCGAGTCCAGCCTGCCATTCGATCATGGCTGATTTATTTTTCTTCTCAAACCCATTCTCCTGCCTTCCCCCATAACCTTTGATTCCTTTGCTAATCAGGAACCTAGCGACCTCTACTTTAAAGATACTTAATGATCTGGCCTCCACTGCAATCTGTGGCAACACATTCCAGACATTCAGATTCGCCACCCTCCGGCTAAAAAAATTCATCCTCTTCTCTGATCTAAAGTGACATCTTTGTATTCTGAGGCATTGTCCTCTGGTCTTCGATTTTCCCATCATTTGAAACATCCTCTCCACATCTACTCTGTCTAGGCCTTTCAGTATTCGAAAGGTTTCAATGAGATCACCTCGTTCTTCTAAACCCCAGTGAGTACAGGCCCAGAGCCAAAAGATGCACCTCATGTGTTAACCCTTTTATTCCCAGGATCACTCTCGTGAACCTCCTCTGGACCCTACCCAGTGTAGCCCATCCGTTCTTAGATAACGATGTTCAACTGCAGATCACTGCAAATGCATGAACTCAGTGTCTTGTTCTGTATTTTTGTGTGCCTGTATGCTTACTGTTATCTTATATGTGCTATATTTGCCTTGTGTTATGTGTGACTGTTGGTACTGTGTTATGCACCCTGGCCCCGGAATAATGCTGTTTCATTTGGCTGTAATCATAGGCTATGGTTGAATGACAATTAAACTGAAATTTGAACTTGAATTTGGCAAGGGGCCCAAAACTGCTCATAATACTCAGAATATTCCCCAATCCAGGAGTTCCCAATCTTTTTAATGCTATCCAATACCATTAAACAAGGGTCCGTGGACCCAAGGTTGGGAACCCCTGATCTAATCAGTGCCTTCAGCATTACAGCCCTGCTTTTATATTCCAGTCCCCTCAAAATAAATGCTAGCATTGCATTTGCTTTCCTTACTACCAGGTAAGCCTGCAAGTGGACCGTTAGGGAATCCTGCACTAGGACTCCCAAGTCCATTTGCACCTCTGCGTTTCCTCCCCTGTTAGAAAATGGTTTTTGCCTTTATTCCTTCTACCACGGCACATGAAAATACACATGCCTACACTGTATTCCATGTGCCACTTCTTTGCTCAGTTTCGTAATCCGTGCAAGACTTTCTGCAGACTTCCTGCTCCCTCAACACTACCTGCCCCTCCACCTATTTTTGTACTGCTTGCAAAGCCATCAATTCCAACACACGGATCACTAACATATAACTTGAAAAGCAGCGAACACAACACTAAACACCAACAGTCACCAGCAGCCATCCAGAAAAGACCCCTTTTATTCCCACTCTCTGCCTATGCCAAACCAGCATCCTTCTGTCCATGCAAGTATCTTTCCTATAATAGAAGTTAATAGCATCCACTGATTCTTCTTTCCCTAACATCTTGCCAACTACTGAAGTTATCCTAACTGGCCAATAATATCCTATATTTTGCCTCCCTCTATTCTTAAAGAGTGGAGTCTCATCTGCAGTTTTCCAGTCCTCTGAAAGGAAGTATCTGCCCAAATATCTACATCAATTTATATGTCTCATAACTTCATTTTCTTCCTTGCCCATTCAAAACATACATTTCAACATCAATTTAATGCAAGAAGCCACATACAAAACACAAGTCTCCTTAAACTGCCTAATTTTTAATGCTTTTTGTCAAAACGTTTGTGGTAGCCGATCATCTGATTATAATGAACTCTTTTCCTAAATATTATCCATAAATTCAGTTAATGCAATGAAATTAACACAATCTTAGAAGGGCAGCTGATTAGCTGATTGCTCTGCCTCCACTCTGGAGGGCATGTCCACTTCTTTGCAAAGGCTCGGCAAAATTCCTGTCACACAGTACTTACTGGCCGAGATTGGGCCTTTATGATGTCTCTCTGCTTCCACACAGCCTCACTCTGGTCCAGCTGGCGGTCTGATTTCCCGAGGGCACATCGTCACCTCCCTCCACAGTCTCTTGTGTTCTCATTCACGGCTCTGCTAGCTCCTCAACTGCTGTTGCTTTGGCTCACGAATCTCCAAAATAACCAGTGGTACTTTCTCAAAGGACCATTAAATGCATTGAAGCAATTTGTTGCCCTGGAGATCAGCGTATTAAAGAAATGACTCAATTGATCTGTGATATACCTGTTCAATGCTAGCTCCGGAGTGAAATATCTTTCAAAACCTCAGGCTAAGATTCAGCCTCAAGTTATTTACTGAGTTATTCCTAAATAGTGCATCCTTTCGATTAGAAGCAATACATTGTTTTTATACTTTCTGGAAATTACATTTCAATTAATTCTTCTGAAAATTAACAATAATTTTATGCAGTGAGCTCAACAGATAATCACTTTATTCATAACAATTGCTGGGGTCACAATTTTTACAGATTACCTGATGAATGATAACTTTACTGCTTTATAAATGTTTTTGCTGCTACTTCAAAAATCTGCCTTAATACCTTTTCGATCTCAACCTATCAGAGAGTTAGGGCCTCACATTAACTTTTAGTCAAAATGGTGTTAAACCACATAATTCGACCATTGATCTGTTTTCTAAAATGCTTGACAAAAGAATAACACTCACTCTAATAGTTAAAACTGCATGTCCAAACCAGCTACAAAGCCAACCCATAGGCAAAAACTTTATTAACAAATACTACAATGGGCCTAAGTCCACTTGACATTTCTAATTAGCATTCCTCACAATTGCAACTTAGAATGGTTAAATTAGACAAATCAAATTTATACAAAGATTATTACTGCTCTCTCAGTGCCATCTCCTATAGGGACATGTTCCAGAACTATTGCAAATAAAAAGTTATGTTTTCATATGACCTTCCTTCTCACTGTTACAATTAAATTTTACACATTCTGCTGAAAATAAGATTGCAGTCTCTTCTATATTATGACCTTGGGCGATATGCCACTATATGAAAGGTGAAAATGAAATAGAAAAGTACTTTGTGTTTTACCTCTGTAAAGACATTGATAGAAAAAGGAATATTACAGATGGATGTATTTATAAAAGTCATTCCTTTCAAAATTATATTTTCTGACTTGATCATTCCATTTGTCAGAAAACAGAAATGTCAGAAGGCAATTTTCAGGACATGCTTTGGGGGAGTACAGTGTCATGTCAGTTAGTGCTGTGGCCTGACAGGACCTGCATTCCATCCTAACCTGCAGTGTTTGCTGAATTTTCACATTCTCTCCATGGCCATGCGGCATTCCTACAGCTTCTCTGGTTTGCTCTCAACTCAACTGATGTATAACAGAATAATTAGCCAGACAAAATTACCCCTTTGTATTGGTTATTAGCAAAAGGACTCAAAGGAGATTTGCTGTGCCTGTGTGAGAGAGTAAATTGCTGGATCCAGAGAAATAAGCAAAGTGGGAATGCGATAAATGAGATTTCTCCCCTGAAAGCCAGCACAGAACTGAAGGACCAAATATTTATTTATTTAGTGATAAAACGTAGAGTGGGCCCTTCGAGCCACACTGCCCCAGTAACCCATGACAACCCAATTAACCCTAACCTAATCACGGGACCAATTAACCTACCTGATACGTCTTTGGATTGTGGGAGGAACCCAGGGCACCCAGGGAAAATCTGTACATTCGCAGGGAGAACATATAGAGAGTGCTTACAGAGGGCACCGGACTTGAACTCCAAACTCTGACGCCCCAAGCTGCAACAGCGTCCCGCTGACTGTTGTGCTACAATAGCTATAGAATAGCCTCATTCTATAAGGTAAAATAATATAGTCAACAGAAGAATGTTAAAAATATCATGGACCACACACACATCAAATGAAGAAGTTCTCAGAAGAGCCCAAGCAGTTCGATCACTCATATCAACAATAAGAGAAAGACAACTCAGATTCCTAGGACACATCATGCAGAAAGGTGAACTAGAAAAACTCATACTCTCTGGACAGATCGAGGGGAGCAAACCTAGAGGAAGTCCTTTGCTTATGTACATCAAACCCTAGACAGGTGGCTACACATCGAGGAAATGGAAGTCATCCAAAGAACGAAGGATAGATCTATGTGAAAGCAACACTCACAACGCACTGGAGGAACTCAGCAGGTCGGGCAGCATCCGTGGAAAAGATCGGTCGACGTTTCAGGCCGGAATCCTTCGTCAGGACTGTAGGGGGAAGGGGCAGAGGCCCTATAAAGAAGGTGGGGGGAGGGTGGGAAGGAGAAGGTTGGTAGATTCCAGGTGAAAAACCAGCAAGGGGAAAGATAAAGCGATCCCAGATCTATATGGAAAACCATGGTCACCAACTTCCACATCGGATATGGTACCTAGACAAGACATAGTCAACTATTTTAAGTTGTGGGTGTTATACAAAAGTAAATTGAGCAAGTCTTTCCAAGTGTTTCAACCAAAGTAAGAGTAAAACTTCCACCACTATAACAACACTTGACACACAGGAAGATTTGTGGAAATGAAGAGAAATCAAGGAATATGAATTTATTTACGATTGTGCTACTAGAAATATTAGCAGAGATAAAATTAATATCATGCTAACTGTTTCCAGTCTAGACATGAAGATGATTGAGCAGTGATGCTGACCCTATTCTTATCCAAAAGTTTGCTCTTTAAGTTTGAACGGAACACAAGTTAAGCTGCACAGGACAACAGGAAAAGAACCAGTTGAAAATGATCTAGATATCTGTGTGTTGAGCAGCCGGAAGTGCAGAAATCAGAACCAGAATCAGGTTTATTATCACGGACATGTCACGAAATTCGTTGTTATGTGGCAGCCGTAGAGTGCAATACATAAAAAGTTTCCTATGTTACATTAAATATAATAAATAAATAAGTCATGCTGAAACAGAGCAAAGTAGTGTGATAGTGTTCATGGATTCAGAATCAGGTTTAATTTCACCGGCATATGTTGTGAAATGTATTGTTAAGCGGCAGCAGTACACTGCAATACATATAATAATCTGTCAGTTACAGCAAGTATAGGTATATTTTTGTGGCTCTGAAGACATGCTGATTCTAGGCCAGTGCCATTGACTGAGTCGTCTCGGGAGAACACGGAATATTGGGAACAGCGGGTTAGCTGCCGTGTGTTGTGAGTCCAGAGACCCGAGCCTCTCTGGGGCCGACCCTCTGGGCACAGAGCTCAGAAAAAGTGACGCAACAGACTTTTAACATCGTAAATCAGCGAGTTGTTTGTTATGTCGCCCCTCTTGCTGTGAAATAGGGACACCTCTTTTTCCCTTATTATGGAGAGAGAGAGAGCCCGTGGTATGTCGAATATGTGAACAAGTAGTCTTTGGGGTACTGCAATTCTGTGTCCATATTGATGCTTTGCTGCACGCTTGAGTGCTCGGTGGAGGGCACTGATGCTTTTTGCTGGTGCGGGTGGAAGAGGGTTGTTGCCTTGCTGTTGCTTCTGCATGGGTGGGGGGAGCTTTGGGGTTCTAACGTTTAACTGTCATTCATTCTTTGGGGAACTGCTCTGGTTTCATGGATGTTTGCGAAGAAAACGAATTTCAGGATGTATATTGTATACGTTTCTCTGACATTTAATATACTTATTGAACCTGTTGATTTAAATAGTTAAAGTAGTGCAAAAAGTGAAAAGGGTAGTGAGGTAATGTTCATGGGTTCAATGTCCATTCAGAAAACGAATGGCAGAGGAAAAGAAGCTATTCCTGAATGGTTGAGGGTGCATCTTCGTGGGAGTGTGTGAGAGTTGGTGGAGCATTCAGGATCTGATGGTGGGGGTGGGGGGGGGGGGGAGTGCTGGTTACTAAAGTGCTGAGTATGCATCTTCAGTCTCCTGTACCCCCTCCCTGATAGAAATAATGAGAATAGGGCTTGCACTGGATGGCGAGGGTCCTTAATGATGGATGCTGTCTTTTATGAGCTGTCACCTTTTGAAGGTGTGGGGGAGGCTGGTGCCCATGATGAAGCTGGCTGAGTCTGCAACACTCTGCGGCTTTCTTTGATCCTGTGCACTGACGCGGAGCAACATTACATAATGTCAGTGAGAAGCACCAGACGTTTTTGTAAAATATACAGAAAATACAGCTATAGTTCTTAATGTACCCTCTCCTAGAATGGAAACAATATGCTCTATACTGTCAAATGGCAATGCTGTTCAGAGACTGATTACTGGGGAGGGGGTTAGAGTGCTGAGGGGAGGACAATTTTCTCTTTCCAATATTTTTATTAGTTTCTACATAGAAGAATACACAGTACAAGAAAGTATATATAAAGGGTCAAAAAAGATTTTTTTAAAACTACCAATTACATTATATCTATCCATAATAACAATCTCATTACCCCATATTCATGTAAGTTAATCAAAAGTTATATTGAAATATATTAATTTATTACAAAAGAAGAATCTAACCCCTACCAAGACCGAAGCTGTTTACTAAGAAGAAAAAAGGTAAAATACCTTCTCATATAATAAAAAATAATAATAGCCAACATCTGAATTTAAACAATGAATTGAAGATTTTGAAAATAGTTCAGAAAAGGTCCCCGCAATGTTTGTAAGTCTTGACGAGATTCAGAAATTGAACAACGAATCTTCTCCAAATCTAAGCATGACATAATGTCGTATAACCATTGAGCATGATTAGGAGGAAAAACATCTTTTCCTTTAAACAAAAGTGCCCTCCTATCTAAAAGAGAGCTAAAGGCCAAAATATGTAAATCAGATATCTTCAGCTTGATATCTTGTCCAGCAACAATACCAAATAGGGCCGTCAGAGGATTAGGCTTAAAATTGACTTTGAAAAGTAAACAAAAAGTTTGAAAAACTTCCTTCCAATATTTTTCAAGACTCGGACAAGTCCAGAACGTATGAATTAATGAAGCATCTCCATTATTACATCTGTCACAATAGGGAGATATATCCGAATAAAAACAAGATAGCTTATCCTTAGTTATATGAGCTCTATGTACCACCTTAAATTGTATGAGGGAATGGCGAGCACACAACAATGAAGTATTAACCAGTTTAAAAATTTCATTCCAAGTTTCCTCAGATATTGATGTCTGTAAATCTTGTTCCCAGAGATTCTTAATTTTATCTAAAGGAACATTCCTCGTCTCCAGTAACATGCCATAAATATTAGATATTGAACCATTATGAAAATGTGTCAAATTGAAAACTACGTCTCGTAAGTTCGTATCTGAGCTTATAGGAAATGTGCATAATTGAGATCTTAGAAAGTCTCTGATTTGTAAGTATCTATAAAAGTGAGTTTTGGGTCAGCTATATTTAGCTGAAAATTGCTCAAATGAAAAAAGATTTCCTCCAACAAACAGATCCCAAAGACATTTAATACCCAACCTGTCCCATTCTTTAAAAACTAAATCAGTCATGGAGGGTTTAAAAAAAAAAATTAGAATAAGTGGGACTTGAAAAGGAAAATCTCAATAAACCAAAGTGTTTTCTAAATTCTATCCAGGTCCTCAGAGTGTGTTTAACTATTAAATTATCAGTTAGTTTACTTACATATAAAGGAAGTAAGGATCCAAGAAGAGAAATAATTGAAAATTTATGAACAGAGTTAGCTTCTAAAGAAACCCATACCAGATGTCTACACGATTAATATAATATAGCCAAAACGTAAGATATCGTATATTAACTGCCCAGTAATAAAACCTAAAATTAGGTAAGGCTAAATCTCCAGACTTTTTAGATTTTTGAAGATGAACTTTATTTAATTGAGGACTTTTATTTTTCCATATATAAGAGTACAAAATAGAATCAAGAGAGTCAAAAATGGATTTAGGAATAAAAATGGGTAAAGCCTGAAAAAGATATATAAATTTAGGTCGAATATTCATTTTAATAGAATTAATTTGTCCAATCAACGATACTGAAAGAGGTGACAAATTTAATGATATCCTTTTTTACATGATTCAATAAAGTAAGAAAGTTTTCTTTAAACAGGTGTTTGTAATTCTTAGTGACTGTTACACCCAAATAAGTAAATTGATTCCTTACAATTTTAAAAGGGAGATTAGTATTAATTGATACCAAATTATTTAAAGGAAATAATTCACTCTTATGTAGGTTCAATTTATATCCTGAAAACTGGCTAAAACGGGAGAGCAAAGAAAGTTCGCAAGGTAACGAGGTCTCAACGTTAGAGATAAAAAGCAATATATCATCAGCGTAAAGCGAGATTTTGTGAGTAATACCTCTCCTCAAAATACCACAGATATCATTAGATTCTTGAAAAGCAATGGCTAGGGGTTTTAAAGCTAAATCAAAGAGCAAAGGACTCAACGGACAACCTTATCTAGTTCCGCGGTGAAGTTTAAATGGTTTAGAATTTTGAAAATTAGTAAGAACCTGAGCATAAGGAGATAGATAAAGTAATTTAATCCATTGAATAAAATCTGGTCCAAACTTAAATTTTTCTAAGGTTTTAAGTAAATAATTCCATTCAACCTGATCAAAGGCCTTCTCAGCATCTAAGGATATCACACATTCTGATATCTCATGAGAAGGAGAGTAAATAACATTTAATACACGGCGTATATTAAAATGGGAATGGCGGTTTTTAATAAATCCAGTCTGGTCGTCGGAGATAATAGAAGGTAAGATATTTTAAATCCTACGAGCCAGAACTTTAGAAAGGATTTTAGTATCAACACTGAGTAATGAAATTGATCTATATGAAGAGCATTCAATTGGGTTTTTTTCTCAGAAGCTATTTTCGAATTTTTAGCCAACTTGCTGCTTGGTTACCATTTCTCAAGGTTTATGGGTTGGTTTTAACTTAGATTTTAACTCTTCCTTTAAATAATATTAAAAATGGACCAAACTATTAATTTACTCAGTTTTAACGTGAAAGGGTTAAATCACCCTGTTAAACGTAATAAGATTTTTGCTTATATTAAGAAATTTAAGGGCCCTAGTATTTTCTTACAAGATACTCACAAATGTGATAATTTATGTTTTTTTAGCCGTTGGAATGGATTTTGTTTTCATTCTTCTTTTCAGAGCAAATCTAGAGGAGTTTCCATTCTTATAGATAACACACTTCCCTTTGTCTAACATAAAGTAGTGTCAGATACCAATTGACATTTTGTTATTGTTATTGTTTCAGCAAAATTTAGATAATAAATTAATAGTAATTGCCAATGTATATGCTCCAAACGTAGATGATCCAAGATTCTTTGAGCATTCTTTTTCGTTTTTACCAGATCTGTGTCTTTATTCTCTGGTGATGGGAGGAGATTTTAACTGTTGGCTAGACCCAATTTTAGACCGATCATCTTCTAAACCAGTGTCTCTTAATAAATCAGCTTTGTTTATTCAGTCTTTTTTATTAAATTGTGGTATTGTTGATGTTTGGCATTTTTTACATCCTTTAGATAGGGAGTACTCGTTTTTATCCCCCATGTCCATCATTCACATTCCAGGATTGATTTTTTTTTAAATCGATAGTCAAATGATTTCATCAGTTCATTCCTGTGAATAAAAAGAGATTGCTGTCTCAGATCATGCTCCTG
Source organism: Mobula hypostoma (assembly GCF_963921235.1). Taxonomy (NCBI): domain Eukaryota; kingdom Metazoa; phylum Chordata; class Chondrichthyes; order Myliobatiformes; family Myliobatidae; genus Mobula; species Mobula hypostoma. The sequence continues at coordinate 144,177,927 of NC_086098.1, forward strand.
TATTTCTATCTTTAAATCTTCCTGGTCTTCCTCAAACAAACAAATTTTGGCGTTTTAATATGACTTTGTTATCTGGTAAGGAATTTTTAAAATTTCTAGAGAAGCATATTATTTTGTTTCTTGAAGAGAATAAGAAGGAAGAGACTTCTAATCTCATTGTATGGGATACTTTCAAGGCCTATATTAGAGGACAAATTATTTCTTATACTGCAAGTGTTAAGAGTAAAGCTAATAAAGAAAGAACTGAATTAGCCAATCAATTTAAACAATTAGATCAAAAATATGCTATAGCTCCAGATCCTATTTTATATAAAAGACGTGTGAAGTTAAAACTCAATATGATCTTCTGTTAACATATCCAATTGAAACTTAACTTCTTAAAGATAAAATTCAATTTTACATTCATGGAGATAAATCAGGCAAAGTATTGGCCAACCAGTTAAAAACTGCTGTAGTTAAATGACAAACTAAAGAAATTTGTAAAACTAATGGTGATAGGACAACTGATCACTCTGAAATAAATGATACCTTTCTTTTCTTTCTTTCTTTTTAAATCTTTTTATTGAGTAAGTATACAAAAAAGGTAAGCCATATAAACATTAATACAATGTTAAAGTATAATAAAATTCCAAAAGATAACAATACCAAAAAGAAAATACTACAAACAATGTAATTTAAGCATAAGAAACCAAGATAACATAATAGTATACTAGATTTTATATATATCAATGGAAAAAAAGAGAAAAAAAACCCCCCAAAAAAAAACCCACCGTGCAACTAACTAAAAGCAAAGCAAAGCAATGGGCTAACTTGAAACCAAACAGAGTTAAACTTAAAATCACGTCCTCAATCCCGACCTCCATTAAAACAGTGAAGAAAAAACAAGAAGGGTAAATATTACATTAAATGAAAATATCGAATAAAAGGTCCCCAAATCTGTTCAAATTTAAATGAAGAATCATAAAGGTTACTTCTAATTTTCTCCAGATTCAAACATAAAATCGTCTGAGAAAACCAAAAAAAGGTAGTTGGAGCATTAAGCTCTTTCCAATGTTGTAAAATACATCTTTTCGCCATTAAAGTAAGAAATGCAATCATTCTACGGGCTGAAGGGGAAAGATTACTAGAAATTTTAGGTAGTCCAAAGATAGCAGTAATAGGGTGAGGAGAGATATCTATATTTAATACCTTAGAAATAATATTGAAAATATCTCTCCAAAAAGTTTCCAAAGTAGGGCAAGACCAAAACATATGAGTTAAAGAGGCTATCTGCCCCGAACATCTATCACAGAAAGGATTAATATGCAAGTAAAAACGCGCTAACTTATCTTTGGACATATGTGCTCTATGAACCACTTTAAATTGAATTAGGGAATGTTTAGCACAAATAGAGGAAGTATTAACTAATTGTAAAATCTGCCCCCAATCATCCACAGAAATGGTAAGCCCCAATTCCTGTTCCCAATCTACCCTAATCTTATCAAATGGAGCTTTCCTAAGTTTCATAATAATATTATAAATCATAGCCGATGCACCTTTCTGACATGGATTAAGGTTAATTATCGAATCTAAAATATATATAGGAGGAAGCATTGGAAAGGAAGAAAGTATAGTACTTAGGAAATTTCTAACTTGTAAATATCTAAAAAAATGTATTCTTGATAAGTTATATTTATTAGATAATTGTTCAAAAGACATAAGGGAACCATCTAAAAATAAATCCAAAAACCGTAAAATACCCTTAGTCTTCCAAGTTTGAAAAGCGCGATCCGTAAAAGAGGGAGGAAAAAATATGTTACCTAAAATAGGAATCGCTAACCCGAATTGATTAAGATCAAAAAATTTTCTGAATTGAAACCAAATGCGCAAAGCATATTTAACTATCGGGTTAGAGACCTGCTTAAGGCGTTTCGAATCAAAAGGAAGAGAGGAACCTAAAATAGAACCAAGTGTATAACCCTGAACAGATTGTAATTCCAATGCTACCCATTTAGGAATAGATAGTATGTCCCGGTCAAGTAACCAAAATTTCATATGTCGAATATTAATAGCCCAATAATAAAATCTAAAGTTAGGTAATGCTAAACCTCCATCTCTCTTAGCTTTCTGTAAATGTATTTTACCCAGTCTCGGATTCTTATTCTGCCAAATAAATGAAGAAATTTTAGAGTCAACTTTATCAAAAAAAGATTTAGGAACGAAAATTGGTAATGCCTGAAACACATATAAAAATTTTGGCAAAAAAAACATCTTAACTGCATTAATACGACCAATCAAAGTTAAATATAAGGGAAACCATTTAGATGAAAGTTGAGTAATATGGTCTATTAATGGTAAAAAGTTAGTCTTAAATAAATCTTTATGTTTACAAGTAATTTTAATCCCAAGATATGAAAAGTAATTATTAATCAATTTAAATGGAAATTTATAATATAAGGGAAGATGTTTATTAATCGGAAAAAGTTCACTCTTACTAAGATTTAATTTATAACCTGAGAAAAGACCAAATTGTGCTAATAACTCTAAAACAGCAGGAATGGATCTCTCAGGATTAGAAATATATAAAAGTAAATCATCAGCATAGAGTGATAATTTATGGGACTTTAATCCCCGAGTTATCCCAGTAATATTTGAAGATTCTCGAATAGCAATTGCAAGAGGTTCTAATGCAATATCAAATAATAGGGGACTAAGAGGACAGCCTTGTCGAGTACCACGAAAGAGAGGAAAAAAAGGTGAGTTTAAGGAGTTAGTACGAACCGAGGCTACAGGGGAGTGATATAACAGTTTAATCCAGGATATAAATTTCAAGCTAAAATTAAACATTTCAAGCACCTTAAATAAATAAGGCCATTCTACTCTATCAAAAGCTTTCTCGGCATCTAAAGAAATAACACACTCAGGAACATTTTGTGAGGGAGTATAAACGATATTTAACAATGTACGAATATTATAAAAAGAGTAACGACCTTTAATAAAACCCGTTTGGTCTTCCGAAATAATAGAAGGAAGTACTTTTTCTAGTCTATTTGCTAATAACTTAGAAAAAACTTTAGAATCAACATTTAATAAAGATATTGGTCTATAAGATGCACATTGAGCAGGGTCTTTATCCTTCTTTAGTATTAAAGAAATTGATGCTCTATTAAAAGATTCCGGAAGTTTACCAAGTTTCAAAGAAGCCTCAAAAACCTTATAGAGCCAAGGAATCAATAAAGAAGCAAAACATTTATAAAATTCAACGGTAAACCCATCAGGGCCAGGAGCTTTCCCCAGATTCATAGAAAAAATAACATTCTTAATCTCATCCATTGTAATGGAAGTATCTAATAAAGAAGACATATCCTGTGAAATCTGAGGGAAGTCTAACTTATCTAAAAAATCATTCATATATTTAGAATCTCGAGGAGACTCTGATTGATATAAAGAAGAATAAAAATCACAAAAGGTTTGATTAATCCCCACATGATCTAATATCAATCGATCATTTTGGTTATAAATCTGATTGATTTGAGATTTAACATAATTAGATTTCAATTGATTAGCCAGCAGCTTGCCAATTTTATCACTGTGAACATAAAAATCACTTCTTGTTTTCTTTAATTGGTTTACAATCGAGGACGAGAGTAGTAAACTGTGTTCCATTTGAAGTTCAGTTCTTTGTTTGTATAGCTCCTCAGAAGGAGCCATAACATATTTCTCATCAATTTCTTTAATCTTGTCCACAATTGCCATCTCCTCCTGCTTCTGTTTCTTCCTCAAAGCAACGGAATACGAAATAATCTGACCCCGAATATAGGCTTTAAAAGTGTCCCAAAGAGTGTTAACCGAAATATCTTCTGTATGGTTAATTGTAAAAAAAAGCTCAATCTGTTCATTCATAAAATTAACAAAGTCCGAGTCCTGAAGCAACAGCGAATTAAAACGCCATTGTCTATTGTCTGGTATATTGGCCATAATTTTAATAGAAAGCTTAAGTGGAGCATGATCCGAAATGGTTATAGAATCATAATCACATTTAATCACTGAAGGAATGAGACGAGAATCAATGAAAAAATAATCAATTCTTGAATAGGAATGATGAACATGTGAAAAGAAGGAAAAATCTTTTTCCTGAGGATGCAGAAAACGCCAAATGTCCGTCGACCCAGAATCAGAAAGGAAAAAATTAATCAAATTTGCAGATTTATTAGGTAAAGTCCGTAAAGGAGCCGAACGGTCCAAAGCTGGAGATAAACAGGTATTAAGATCTCCGCCCCAAATCAATGAAAACTCGTTCAAATTCGGAAACTGATCAAACAATGATTTATAAAATTCCGGACAATCCATATTAGGAGCATAAACATTAACCAAAACTACTTTTTTATTAAATAGTAAACCACTAACCAATAAAAATCTACCATTCGGATCAGAGATAATATCCTGTTGTATAAAAGTAACTGAGGAGTCTATAAAAATAGAGACGCCTCGAATCTTAGCATTGGAGTTCGAATGAAATTGTTGTCCCTTCCAGAATTTGAAAAAACGTAGTCTGTCCCCCCTCCGTACATGGGTCTCTTGTAAAAATAAAATTTGTGCTTTAAGTCTCCGGAACACTTTAAAAACTTTTTTCCTTTTAATAGGATGATTAAGACCATTAGTATTCCAGGAGACAAAATTAATAATAGACTCCATAAATCCTAAAGTCAACCCATAACAAGGAGGATTGACAATAGGCGCGACCCACAAACCCGGAGAGGAAACAGAACATACAAAAGATACCGGGGAAAAGGACGCAACCAATACTTCAATAATGTATATAGCCCAAAGAGAAACAAACTAAAACGTGAAGCCCCTCCCACCACCCCCCACCCCAAGACCCCAAGGCGAAATCTAAAGCAGACCCGCCAGAAAGAAGCAAGCGCTAAAACTACCCCCATGACTTCCGGTATACGCTCCCTAAAAAAAAGGTATAAATATGAAAAGGATCAGCTAATTGTAAAACAGTAAAAAAATAAGTAAAAAAAAGTTAGCTCAATTAAAATACACACAGAACAGAACAAAAGCCGGAAAGTATATATTAAAAAAAAACCACAATAAACCTCAAACTCATGAATAGACACAGCAACAAAAAAAATAGGATTATTAACATAAAATGATTATAAAAAGCAAAACAGAATAAAATTTAAAAAAAACTACAAAATTTAAGGCCGCACAGGAAATACGTAAGATGACAAAAGGGAAGTAACCACCCAGAATCCCCTGGGAAAAGAAAGAAATGACGCAGTTAAAAAGAAAGTTTAGCAGCCATATTAAGAAATCGAAAGTAAACTTTTCTGCCCAAATAGGGCACAGAAAAGTTAAAACCAACCAATTCACAGCCTCCGATCAACGGAGAAAATTAAAAAAAGGCAATTAAGATGTTGAAGATGAAAGTTGATCCAGATAACTCTGGGCATCCGATGGAGAATCAAAAAAACGAAGGGCTCCATCTAACATGCGAATCCTTAGACGTGCAGGGTACAGCAGCGCTGGTCTTAAATCCATCTTATAGAATTCCGACATCACGGATCTGTAACGGACCCGTTGGTCCCAGATTGGTTTACTGAAATCTTCCACGAATCGGAACTTAAGATCCGAAAAATCAATGAAACCTTTAGATCGAGCGAATCGAAACAGTCTCTCCTTGTCTTGAAAGTAATGAAAACGTAAGATAACATGCCTAGGTCTATCTGACCTAGACGAGTATGATGGGATTCTGTGAACACGATCCAGTAGCGGTGGTTGGTCAGGAAATACAGTAGGGAATGCATCTTTTAAAAGTTGGGAGAAATATTTCATAGGGTTGTTAGCTTCCACGGCTTCCCTGACGCCAATCATTCGTAAATTCTGCCGTCGCATTCTAGATTCCAAGTCAGAGTTTTTAAAAGTCAAAAAGTCAAGTTTCTTCTTCATTACATTAATTGTTTCTTCGACTTTCCCCATCTTAAGCTCACTTTGTTGCGCGGATTTTTGAAGATCAGATATAGCCGACTGATGTTCCGCAATACATGTTTGCATCTTATCAATTAAATCGGCAATTTTCTGGAACTTAGTTGAGATTTCCGTATGAATCAGGTCTTTAACAAAGCCCATAATTTCTGTACGAATCATCTCCCTAACAGAGGTTGAAATTTCCCTCTGAATTAACTCCGATATCGCTTTCAAAGTCACCGGTGATTCAGTCGGAGGGAGATCCGTAGCTTTCGGTTTAACCGGAGGTTTACCATCCTTGCCGTCTTTCCCGTTCTTAGACATAGCCGATCTCAGTATCATCCAATTGTCAGAGAATTCAGTTTAATTCAAAGTATTGTAAAAATTGATGCCTTAATAGTTAATTAAAGTATAGCTGACCATAGAGAGAAAAAACTCAGAGGTAATGGAGCGAGTCAAGAACGCGACTTCACTCCATGAGCGCTACCGGAAGTCCCCGATACCTTTCGAGAATTCTATTCTAAACTTTATAGTTCTGATTCCCCTAAAGATAGTACTGTAATGAATAATTTTCTAGATCAACTAAATATCCCTGCACTTTCTGCAGATAATTGCAAACAGATGGATCAACTTATTTCTTATGAGGAAATTGCCGAGCCTATACGTTCATTACACTCAGGGAAGGCTCCAGGTCCAGATGGATTTTCTGGAGAATTTTGTAAGGCTTTTTCCTCATTAATTATACCGCAGCTACACTTAGTCTTTTTGGATTCTTTCAAATTGGGTAGCTTGCCTCAGTCTTTCTATGAAGCTTCTATTTCGTTTATCCTAAAAAAGAACAAGGAGAGGATGATTTTAATCCACAGGTTAAAGTGTGGGATACCTAAAGACAAATTTTGGTCTTAACCCAAACTGAGAAGCTGTAAACTTGATTTATCCCATGACACAAGTAAAGAATACGAAGGGCTCAGAAATCCGATACTTCTCGGTATGGAAACTTTTGTCACAATTACATTTATTAGATTACCATGACTGACCTATCTACTGACAATGAAGATCTCCATAACTACAAAGATATAACCATGGTCATCATGGTGGCCAAATGGCTCACTTGACTAATTCTAAATTAGCTTTATCAACATATTGGTGTTTCATAAATAAAGGTATGCTTGGCCCAATCAGGAACTCCTTTTTTTGATCTGGAGATTTTATTTCTCCATCACTGTTGGGAAGGGAGTTCAAGGATTTCAAAACAGGACATGAATATACAAGAACAGATGAGTCCGGAGCAGGGATAGGCCAGTCATTCCATCAAGCTCACACTTCCATTTAAAAAAGATCCTGGTTGATGTGGTTGAAACCTCAGCTCACCTCTACACAGCAATCTCCACCTCCCTGCTTATTAAGGACCTACATTCTAAGGCTCTGCATCCACCACCCTTTAAGAAAGTGAATTCCAAGGACTCACAACTCTCTGAGCGAAAATTTCCCTCACCTTAAGTGGATAATGCTTTTTTTTAAAAATAGTGACACTTGGTTCTGGATTCTGCAAGAGAAATGTTTCTCTCCACATTCATCCTGTCAAGGGCATCCAGGAGCCTAAAAGAAGGTGTCACTTAATTCTATCTTATTCCTACAGAAACAAACCTTCTAAGAAACCCACCCATGCCACATACTGTTACAGTGAACCTCTGAACAGATTCCAGTATAGTTGTATCTTTCCTCAAGTAGGAGACCAATGCTGTACATAAACAATAATATTCATGAGCCCTTCTAGTTACTTGTTATATCTGCATGTTTTCATGAATCTGTTCAGGGAACCAAATCCTATAGAACTCTGCAACCTCTCATCAATTAGATATTGTGCATTTTTTTTTGCCAAAATGGACAATTTTACATTGTCACAAACAAGAGAAAATCTGCAGTTGCTTGAAATCCAAGTAACACACACAAAATGCTGGAGGAACATAGCAGGCCATGCAGCATGTATGGAAAAGAGTACAGTCGATATTTCCGGCCACGATCCTTCAGCAGGACTGGAGAAAAAGACAAGAAGTCAGAGTTAGAACATGGAGGGAGGGGAGGGAGAAACACAAGGTGATAGGTGAAACTGGGAGGGGAGGGGTGAAGTAAAGAGTTGGAAGTTGATTGGCGAAAGAGATACAGGGTTGGAGAAGAGGGACTCTAATAGGAGAGGACAGAAGACCATGGAAGCAAGAAAAAGGGGGAGGAGCACCAGAGGGAGGCAAGGAGATAAGGTGACAGAGGGAAAAGGGGTTGAGGATTAGAGAAGAGAGGAGGAGGCACTACAGGAAGTTCGAGAAATCGATGTTCATGCCATCAGTTTGGAGGCTACACAGAGGCTACACAGATGGAATATCAGGTGTTGCTCTTCCAATCTGCGGGTGGCCTCATCGCAACAGTAGAGAAGGCCAGGGATCGACATGTTGGAATGGGAAGTGGAATTAAAATGTGTGGCCAGTGGGAGATCCCACTTTTTCTAGCGGACAGAGCGTAGGTGCTCAGTGAAGCCGTCCTCCAATCTACTTCGGGTCTTGCAGGGAACACCGGATACAACAGATGCACAAGCGAGGTGTCGCCTCACCTGGAATGATTGTTTGGGGCTCTGAGTGGTAGTGAAGGAGGAGGTGTAGGGGCAGGTGTAGCACTTGTTCCACCTGTAAGGATAAGTACCAGGAGGGAGATCAATGAGGAGGGATGAACAGACAAGTGAGCTGTGTAGGGATCGATCCCTGCAGAAAGCAGGAAGTGGCAGTGGGGGGGGGGGGGAGAAGAGAAAGATGTACTTGGTGGTGGGAATCAGTTGGAGATGCCATTTTACATTATCCTGCATTACACTCTATTGGTCACTAACTTATTAGGTTCTTATTCCTTTGTGGCCTCCATTATGTCAACTTCACAATTTATCTTCCAACGCATCCTGCGTACCAGAGGACATTCTGGGTGTTTCCAAACCCAACACCATGGATGAAAGGGGAGATCCACTTCCTTCTGAAACCTTAGGTCTACAGCATTCCTGACCTTTATAAGAAATCAAGATATGAATTCCATAGAACTGTCAGAGATGCTGAGAGACAGTACCAGTCCTAAATCGACTCTCAGCCTATCAGTCAGCTGTGGCAAGGTTTATATCTTATAATGGCTAACAAAGCAAAGCTGGGCAGCAAAGAGACAACAGCTTATCTCTTCCCAATTAGCTTAATACATTCAGTGCACACTTAGGACAGAAGGGAATGGATAAGTCACCATCCTCCCTGACAGGTCCCCATGCACCTGAATCTACAGTCACCATCATAGTCGTAAGGAGGGCGAACCCACGGAATGCATCAGGCGTGGATGGTGCCCTGTGCAAGGCAGCTGCCAATGAATCAGTCATTGCAGGAAACCCAGCCTCTAACATGTATAGCCAGAATAGTACTATAAATGGTCTAGTTGAATCTCTGCTCAATTGTTCCCCCCCCCCCCCAGTAGAGATCTAGAAAACTAAGTCAGGCATTTTATGTTTCTTGTCACTTATCGGCACATGCCTGAGTTTTTATTGGGTCTTAACGTATGCATGAAGTTCCATTGCTGAGGAGCTCCAACTAGAATCGAACACTCTTATTCCACATAGACAATAATGCATGTTTTGATTGGGAAAAGGAGGAAAAACTTGCCATAACATGTTTTCTGCAGAAAGTGCTTGATATGTAGCTTTATGAGTAATCACCAACAAGGCAATGGCTAATGCTCTGCATTCAGAGGTTGGATGGCATTGACATTCAAAAGGATCCTGTATCAATGTGCACATGTCATTAAGAGCCATATCCTCATTAAAAGCAGTGAACGATTAGAAAGGCATATGGGATTCTGGCTTTTAGTATATAAAGGATTTGAGTGATGCTTTAAAGATACCGTAACAAAATGGAAGAGGGATATGGTGGAACCATATTTAGAATATTATGTCCTGATGAAGAGTTTGAGCATGAAACATCAACTGTGCTCTTTTCCACAGATGCTGCCTGGCCAATGAGTTCCTCCAGCATTTTGTGCGTGTTGCTTGGATTTCCAGCATCTGCAGATTTTCTCCTTTTTGTGTTGAACCCTCCCTTTGTTCAATATTTAGTTGAACTACTTCTCGCAGCTGTTACAGCCAGAAGTCTTTTCGGATAAGTCTCTATTAGCTTTGCACAGCGCAATGGAGCAAGATTTTCTCAATCCACCCTGCAAAAATTGGTCAAGCTGTGCCAGGTTAGTTGGGAGGTGGCAGCAGACAGCAATCTTGAGGTCTTGCCAGAGATGTACGATTGGGTTAAAATCAAGATTCTGACTGGGCCACTTGAGGACATCAATGTTCTTCATTTGAAACCATTCCACGGTTGCTCTGGCAGTGTGCTTTCAGTCACTGTTCGATGTTTTGCAAAGTCTTTACAGGAAAGGATATGCTTTCTTTTAGCCAGGCTTCTACCTCGCCACTCTTCCATAAACGTACCCTTTTGTGCACGACCTTAGAGATTGTGGAACTATGAACTTCATCTCCATTTGCAGCCACTGACTTCAGCAGCTCACTCAGAGTGACTGTTGGTGTCACACAGCCTCTCATACAAGTACCATTCTTCTTCTGTGACTAAGTTTAGGGGTGTGGCCTGACCTAGGCAGTGTGGCTGCGTTTCTTCCATTTTTTCATGATGGACTGCACTGAGCACCAAGGTATTTTCAATGCTTTTGAGATGTTCTTGTACCCTTCCCCAGATCTGCGCTTCTCTATTATCATTTCCCTGACTTGCCTTGAATGCTCTTTTGTCTTCATTTTGATTTGGTCTGTTGAAAACCTACCATACTGTTGGACCTCTCAGAGAGAGGAAATATTTATTCATATGAATTCATTGAAAACAGGTGATCCTCCAATTTCCTACATCATCAAACTGGGTGAGTTGATATGTTAATATTGCACCTGAGGAAAGTTAGTGTAGTAATTACAAAGAGGATTAAAACTTGTTCAGCCTCACAATTTTGGCTTTTAATTTTTGGGAAATTATTGACAGGTTTTGGAATTTTTCTTTTGATTTGACATGATGCACAATGTTTTGTATATTAGCTCAAATAAATCCTACTTCAATATATTTTAAATTTAGAAAATGAAGCAATAAAATACGAAAATAGTTGTGGGGGCTGATACTTATTCAAGGCCTCTATCTCTGGAGCCCTGCTCTTTAGCCTCTGCCCATATGCAGGTAGGAGGAGGGCAGTCAAGTGATCAGATTTCCTGAAATGCAGTCTAGGCATGGAATGGTAGGCATTCCTAATCATCGTATAGCGGTGGTCAAGTTTGTTGGGACCCCTGGTGCTGCAGTTGACATGTTGATAATAATTAGTCAGAAATCTCTTCAAACAAGCCTGATTGAGCTCCCTGACGATGATTTCAAAGGTGACAGGGTGTGCTGTTTCTTGTTTGCTGTTGGTGGCACTCAGAACCTCTGCTTTTGGAAGCATGTAAGCTGTGGTCAGGATCACAGAGAAGAACCTGCTTGGCAAGTGGAACAGTTGGCACTAGCACTTAATCATTAGATGTTTAGGATCGAGGGGGGATCAACAGCACATCAAGACCGCTGTGTCCCAGCACCACAAAGAATGTCTTGAACAGGGTAGCATGATTATAATCACACCCAGTGGTTCTGAACAAAATGAAATCTGGTGCATTTTCCTCTGAGTCTTCATCACTTCTATTTCATTGGCCAACTGCTGTAATGGTTTAAAATGAACCTCACCTGGGAGTTACATAAGGGATTCCACTCCACTGAAAGAGTGAGTGTGCATTTCACTGCAAGTCCTTCAAACAATAAATCGTACGCGACGCTCAGCGGACTTAACTACAAGGATTAACATCCGCTATTGATAAGGAACCAATAAGGAGTCAACCACCTGCAGAGAGATTTACTCAGAAGTAAATTTATTTTAGTGGGCATGCCAGAGTTCATTAAGTGAGGTGCTGTACTTCAGGAAATAGAGTGGTTGTATCAAGTCTACTGTTGGAGAATGTCACTGTCTGGCATTTTTGTGGCGTGAATGTTACTTGACACATATAAGCACATGCCTGAATGGTGTTTATATCTGGCTGCATATAGACATGGACGACTTCATTTACTAAAGAGTTGCGAATAGAATGGGATATCGTGTAATCATTGGTAAACATCGCTGTTGTTGATAGAAAAATGGAGGCAATGCGGGAGGAAGGGTTAAATTGATTTTGAGTAGGTTAAATGGGCTAAAGGCCAGATACAGTGTTGTAACATTCTATGTTTTATTCCTGAACTTTTAATGGCAGGAAGTTCATTGATGAAATGGTTGAGGATGGTAGGGCCTAAGGCACACTCTGCCCTGAGGAGCCCACGCACTGATGTTTTGGGTCTGGGATAACTGACCCTCAGCATATAAAATCATCTTTCTTTTCCCAAGGTATGACCACAGACAGTGGAGGGTTTCATTTGATGGTGCCCTGAGCCTGATGCCACACTCAGTTTCCATTCTGTTGGTCAAACACACACTCTCTCTCCTCAGTCTGCTTTGTATAGGTAAAGGTACCAAAAGTGTGCACAGCGTTCCAGCAGTGGCCTCATCAACACACTGGTCAACTTAACAAGGCTCTAGAAGTTCAACCCCTTTGCAATAAAGCCAACATGCCTTATGCCTTCTAGACTAGTAGGTGGACCTGCCTGCCTGCTACCTTCTTGTGATTCACACACTAGAACACCTCGATCCCTCTGACTTCATTCATTTACAGTCCCTCTCCATTTAGATATTAATCTGCCTGTTGCTTCCTCAGATCTTCTTTTTGACCTCTCGCTTCCCACATTAAACTCCATTTGCCAGCTTTTCAACCAATCAGTCAATCCATATCTTGACACAGAATCACAATGCCTTCATCAAAACATGCTCTTCATCTTATCGTCGTATCATCAGAAAACTTGAAAATGTTACATTTCATTTCTCATTCAGTCATTTACGTATGCAATTAACAACTAATAGCTAAGAACTTTTTTGTGAGGTACTCCACCAGTTACATCATTCCTGCCTGCAAAAGACCCATGTATTCCAACTCTGACAACAGGAACTCTGCAGATGCTGGAAATTCAAGCAACACACATCAAAGTTGCTGGTGAACACAGCAGGCCAGGCAGCATCTCTAGGAAGAGGTGCAGTCGACGTTTCAGGCCGAGACCCTTTGTCAGGACTAACTGAAGGAAGAGTTAGTAAGAGATTTGAAAGTTGGAGGGGGAGGGGGAGATCAAAAATGATAGGAGAAGACAGGAGGGGGAGGGATGGAGCCAAGAGCTGGACAGGTGATAGGCAAAAGGGATATGAGAGGATCATGGGACAGGAGGTCTGGGAAGAAAGACGGGGGGGGGGGGCACCCAGAGGATTCCAACTCTGTGTGACTTCCCCTTTTCAATCCATGCCAATACATTTTATTCGATACCCAGTGCGACCAATTTATGCACCAGCCTCTTATGTGGCGCTGTGTTAAGTGTCTACTGGAAATATAAATACACTACATCTACAGGTTCCGCTCTATCAACTCTTCTTGTCACTTCCTTAAAGGGGGGAGGGGACTTCGACTCAGACCATTATCCATGCATCCGGCATTTTCATGCCTTACAAGGTGCAGACTGGAAGTCTGTGTGGGGCGCCATTCCTCACACAGACACTAGAGCAATGTGTGATTAAGTGCCTTGCTCAAGGGCACAAACACGCTGCCACAGCTGAGGCTCGAACTAGTGACCTTGAGATAACTAGACGAACGCCTTAACCACTTGGCCACGTGCCCAACACACTTCCTCAAAGAATTTGAGCAAATTTGGCAAACATGCCTAACCTTTAATACAACCATGTAGACCAGGTTTAATTATATTCAGCTTTCCTAAGGGATTAGTTATTTCCTCAATTATTGACTCTGTCTGGAACTTTACCAACAATATTGGGGCAACACTGTAGTGTAATGGTAAACACAATGCTCTACAGTACCAGAGACCCGGGTTCAATTTCCACCACTGCCTGTAAAGAGCTTGTACATTCTCCCCATGACCGTGTGGGTTTCCTCCGGGTGCTTCAATCTCCTCCCACAGTCCAAAGACGTACTGGTTGGTAAATTAATTGGCCATTGTAAATCGTCCCATAGGATTAAATTGGGAGAATGCTGGGTGGTGTAGGTTGAAGAGACAAAAGGGCCTATTCTGCACTGTATCTAAATAAATAAATAATGTTAATCTAACTGGCCTAGAGTTCCCCAAATTTTGTCTTCCTCCACTTTTGGAAAAAGGGGATCTCATTGGCTGTTTTCAAATCATCTGGTGCCATCACAGAAATTAGTAATTTTTGTAAAATTTAACTTTGATATTACTATATGCAGCAAGATACAGAGAAAAACTTTTTTTGCATGATATCCATACATATCATTTCACTACAGGAATGCTTTGAGGTAGTATGATCAAAAACAATAACAGAATGTTGAATAAAGTATTATAGTTACAGAGAAAGTGCAGAGCAGGCAGACAAGGTGCAAGATCATAATGAGGTAGATCACGAGATCAAGAATCCATTTTTTTGTACTAAGAGACCAATCAATTGTGTCATAATAGCAGTATAGAAACTGTGCTTGAGCAACACACACACACACACACAAAATCCTGGAGGAACTCAACTGGTCGGGTAGCATCTATGGAGGAAAATAAACAGTCAACGTTTCGGCCAAGACCCTTCATCAGGACATCATCAGCCCGCTTTGGATCTTTTCATCTAACTGCTTACCAGACATTAACCATCTTGACTTTTTAGACCTCAGCTGTCTTTAAGCGTGGTGGTAAGTGATTTCAGGTCTTTGCACCTTTTGCTGATGGCAGGAGAGAGAAGAGAGAATTCCGGGATCCTCTATCTCTGTAGCCATTTCCTTTACAATCCTGAGATGCAGAGTCTTGTGTACTTGTGAATTGTCCATAAATTTCTTTAATAATTTATCCCTTCTGATTGGGATTTTTACAAGTTCCTCCATATTAATTTGAAATTATCCCATCTGTTATCTTAGGAATATTTGCAGTGTCCTTCACAATGAATACTGATGCAAAACTTGATTTAACATATTTGTCATTTTTGTTTCCTATAATGACTTCACTCGCTCTCTAAAGGCTCCCTATCTGCTTTAGTCATTTTCTTCCTATTTGTAGACTGTGTGTGCAGTTATTAGTTGGACTACATTATCCTGGTTTTATGAGCAGGAAATACCTGGACAACCTTTCATCTTGACAAATAGAGACTTGGTGAAATCGCTATTGGAGTATTACCAAGTGAGGACACACAGAGCAGTCTGTACTCTTTATAGTATCAGAGACTGACCAATATCGCTTTGGTGCTTGTGCTGAAAATATTGAATTTATTGAAGACGCAGAAGGACCAGGAATTCTAGGGCTGAGGTCATAGTTTGAGAATAAGGGATAGACTAATTGATTTGGGAATAAGGTGAGAAAAAAATTCCTGTATAGTACAGGTGCTGAACCTTTAGGGCTCTTTACCTGTGCAGGCTCAGTCACTTTGTTCACTCAAATCGAGACATTTCTATATTCCGGGAAATCGAGAAAAATAAATATAGTGCAGGAAAATGGATCTGAGATAAGTGACCAGCATTACCCTGAGGAAATAGGGACCTGTTAAGGAAAATGAGGGGGCATCTCACTGACAGGCCTGGATTTTTTAAACAATATTTTTATTGAATTTTACATATGTTTCATATATATAATTAAACAATAATAATTAAACTAAATAGTGAAACATGTCCTCATGTTTTTCACAATCATCAAAGGAAAAGAAATACAGTATAACATTTCACATACTTCACATATTTAACAAAGAAATTTAAAAAAAACACATCAGAAAAAAAAACCATGGAAGCACTCAACAACACACAGCTATTTCAAAATGACTGTGCACCTTGACGTCTTCAGATCGTATAAATCTTTCGCCTTGAGAGGCCTAGGTAGTGGGGGATGCCAGGACCACAGAGTACAGCCTCAGAATACAAGGACATCCATTTTACACAGAAGAATTTCTTTAGCCAAAGGGTAGTGAATCTGTGGAATTCATTGTCACAAACAGCTGTGGAGGCCAAGTCATTGGTTATATTTAAAGTGGAGGTTGTCTATGTTAGGAAATATTTTGGATAGTCTCTCCTTTGTTAAATAATAATGGTGAACAATTGTAAATTGAATTAAACAGTGATTGGCATGTATCGAAGAAGAATTGATCATTTTCAAAACTCGCAACCAATCTTCATTAACAAAGGTCATATAAAGTTCTCTCTCCCAATTTTGTTTAATCTTTAGTGAGAGGTTATCTTTTTGTAGTAAAAATAAATTATGAATTCTACCAATGGGACCTCTCACTAAAGGATTCATATTCAAAATAGTATCCAACAAATCAATATTTCCTAACTTAGACAACTATTGTGATAGGTGTAAAACTGAAGTAGTCACTTTGTCACATATGTTCTGGTCATGTTCTTCATTAAAATTTTTTTGGAAATCTTTATTTTCTCAATTTCTAAAGCTCTGAAAATTAATTTACAACCTAATACATTGACTGTTCTATTTGGAATAGTTCCGCATTACATTCAGGGCATTTCATCTTCAGACAAACATGTAATTGCATTTGTCACATTGTTGGCAAGAAGGGCTGTTTTGTTGAAATGGAAAGATACCTCTGTCCCTACATTAATTCAATGGTTTTCTCAAGTAATGTTATGTCTTAGCTTGGAAAAAATTATAAGTAGAACTTTTAAAGTGGAGGTTGATAGGTTCTTGATTAGTCAGGGCGTCAAAGGTTATAGGGAGAAGGCAGGAGAATGGGTTGAGAGGGATAATAAATCAGCCGACATGAAATGCTGGAGCAGACCAGTAACTGACAAACAATTGGAAAGAATTCTTAGAGAAATGGTTCTTGATCATTTGGAGAAGCATAATATGATTTGAAATAGTCAATATGGCTTTGTGAGGGCAGGTTGTGCCTCATGAGTCTGAAACAATTGTTTGACAAAACATATCAATGAAGGCAGAGCAGATGTGGCGTATATGGAAATTAGTGAGGCAATTCATCAAGTTTGGACTGGGACAGGTTGTTTTCTGGTAAGTGGGAGGCCTTCAAAGTGAAATTTTGATGGTACAGATTATGAATGTTCCTTTCAGAATAAAAGTTACGGATAACAGATTTAGGGAACCTTGAGACACATCATGGCCATGGTTGCAAAAAAAAGAGGGTACACGGCAGGTTTAGGCAGGCAGGACAAATGAGGCACTTGAGGAATATTAGAAATTGAAGACAACACAAAAAAAATCAGGAGTCTATAAAACTTGAGGTTGCTCTAGCAGACAAGGTGAAGGAGAATCCCAAGGGCTTCAGCAGATATATTAAGAACAAAATGATAGCAAGGGACAAAATTGGTCCTCTGTTTAATCAGAGTAGTAATCTATACGAGGCCAAAAGAGATGGGGGGAAATCTTAAATGGATTTTTTGCATCTGTATTTCTTGGAAGATGGACACACAGTCCAAAGATGTGAGGCAACACCGCAGCAAGGTCATAGACCCCTATAGAGACTACAGAGGAGAAGGTGTTTGCTGTTTTGAGAGAAATTAGGGTGGATAAATCCCCAGGGCCTGACAATGTGTTCCCTCGGACCCAGTGGGAGACTAGTGCAGAAATTGCAGGGGCGCTAGCAAAGATATTTAAAACACCCTTAGCCATGATGCCGGAGGATTGGAGGACAGCTAATATGGTTCTGTTGTTTAAGGAAGGCTCTAAGAATAAAAAAGGTAATTATAGGCCAGTGAGCCAGTGAGTTAGTAGTCGTGGGAAAGTTATTGGAAGGTATCCTAAGGGACTGGATATATAAGTATTTAGATAGACAGAAACTGATTAGCTATAGTCAACATGACTTTGTGCATTGTAGGTCATGTCTACTGTCACACAGAGAGTGCTGAGAATCAGCGCAAGTGGTGGATGCTTGGTCAATTTCAACATTAGATGGGTACATGAATGGTAGGCATATACAGGGCTACGTTCTGGGTGTAGGACAATGGGATTAGGCAGATTAATGGTTTGGCACAAGACTAGAGGGGCCAAAGGACTGTTTCTATGCTGCAGAGTTCTATGACTGTTTGATAAGGATCCCCATGGTAGGCTCACTAAGAAAGTCTGGAGGAATGGGATCCAGAGAAAACTGGATTGAGAAATGGCTTACACACAGAAGACAGAGGATGGAGTGCATTCTGCCTGGAGGTCTGTGACTAGTGGTGTTCTGCAGAGATCTGTTCTGTGACTTCTGTGTCTTATTTATAAATGGCTCGAATTAAGTATAATTGGAGGGGGGGGGTCGAGTATGTTTGCAGATGTCGTGAAGGTTGGTGATGTTGTGGTTGTCATAGGTTACAACAGGACATTGAGAGGAAACAGAGCTGGGCCGAGAAGTGGCAGATGGGGTTCAATCCAAAAATGTGAGAAGTGATTCACTTTGGAAGTTCAAACTTGAAGGCAGAATATAGGGTTAATGGCAATATTTAACTGCGGAGGACCAGAGGGATCTCGGGGTTCACATCCAGAGATCCATCAAAGTAGCAGCAAACATTGATAAGGTAGTTAAGAAGTCACATAGTGTGTGGGCCTTCATTAGGTATGGGGATTGAGTTTTTAAGAGCCACGAAGTAATATTGCAGCTCTATAGAAGTCTGGTTAGACTATACTTCAAATACTGTGTTCAATTCAGTTGCCTCATTGTAGAAAGAATGTTGGAATCTATAGAGAGGGTAAAGAGGATATGCCTGGATTAAAAAGCATGTCTTATGAGGATTGGTTGAGTGAGATAGGGATTTGCTCTTTAGAGAGGAGGATAAGAGTAATAGAGGTATACAAGATGATGAGAGGCATAGATTAAGTGAACAGCCAGAGACATTTCTTTCCCCAGGTGGAAATGGATAATACAAGGAGCCTTAACTTTAAAGTGATTGGAGGAAAGTATGGTGGGGTGTCAAGTTCTTTACACAGTGGTGGGTGCTTGGAGCACCTTGCCAGGAGTGGTGGTAAAGCGGCCTCAGGGACATACAGAAGACTCTTTGGTAGGCATATGGGAGGGCTATGAGTGAGGGAATGGTTAAATTGATATTGTTGTCGGTTAAGGTGCCAATACAACATCGGACCTGTTCTATGTTCCACGACACGCAAATGCATGCAAGTTCCTTCAGGCTTTTGTTCTATTCTCTACACTGCGCCATTTCTCTCCTTCCGGATGATTTTTCTGTTCACACACAACACAAAAACACTTCAAAATCATTAAAACCTTTTCCATTTGCTTAACAAATATCAAGGATTTAATGACAATAAAATGTACTCAGTGAAAAGCAACAATAGTTTTAGAAAATTATTTCCATCATATTTATGAAAGCAAAATAGCTGAAGTGGCTCATGAAGCCTACAATAAGTAAAAACAATGTAATTGGTGAAAACAGATGTTTCACTGGAATGAAATTTCAATTACACGTACTCAGCCTCAGACCCAATATGATAAAAACTGAAGTTTACAAAATCAGTAGGAAAAGAATACTGTGTCATGAAGGCGGTCTCATTAATAAATCACTTGACTTCTATTTAACAATATACAAATTATTGTGCTCTCTCCAAGGATCCAGTGGAGGCTGTTTAGTCTGTATTTAGCATTGATTAGAGGGAGAGAATTAATCAGTGGAGCCACACATTAATGAGCTACAGCTTTGTGTCCATACATTTTGTTCTTCAAAAGAGCCTCCATTTCCACTGATGCAACGTTACCTCTGACTGACCTCAACTCTGTCACGGCAGGGAAAATGTTAAGTTTAAATTTGAAGTTACTCAGAGAGGACACCCTGGAGGACTCATTCATGGAGGCAACTAGGCTGGAGCTCTAAATATGGTACACTGATGAGGTTAAACTACAGGCTTCCCAACAGCCACCAAGAATTGGAGAAAGAAATACACAGACAGATCACTAAAAGTTGCAGAAGCCCAGAGTTGTCATAGTGGGGGACTTTAACTTCCCCAGAATTGATTGGAATTTCCTTCATATAAGAGGTTTAGACTGTGAGTGATTTCTCAGTGAATCCAACACAGGTGGTGGGAGAGGCATTTCCTTGAAAGAGTATGTGTGGAGTCCAACGAGAAGAGAGAACATATTAGACCTGGTTTGGGAAATGAGCCAGGCAATCTGACAGACCCAAGGACAAGTTCAGATCTTGGAGGAAGGTGACTAAGTTGGGAGAGGGAAAATTTATAGCAGGGTGAGGGAGGTGCAAAGGGGCATTGATTGGGAAGAGCTGCTGTCGGATACGTCCACATGTCATACATGGGAGTTGTTTAAAAGACAAGCCGATCAGAATTCAGGACTCACATACTCTGATGAGAAATAAAGACAATGATTGTAAGGTAAGGAAACCTTGGATGATCTGATTAATTCTAAAAAGAAGCAAACTTATGTAAAGTTCAAGAAGCTAAAATCAGACTTGCCCTTGTAGGATTCAAAGGATTCAAAAGACATTTTTTATCAAAGTATGTATGCAGTATACAACACTGAGATTTGTCTTCCTCACAAACAGCCACAAAACAAAGAAAGCAGGAAACTGCTCAAGCTGATGGCTAAGAAGGCAAAAAGGGATCAAGGAGAATCCCAAACCATGTTAAGAGAGAGGATAGGCCCACTGAATGACAAAGGAGGGAATTTGTGCTTGTTGTTGGCAGAGCAAGTCTCTGGAGACAGCTTATCCACTGATGTCTACTATAAGCCTACTGACTCTCACAACTATCTGGACTATTCCTCTTCTCACCCTGTCTCTTGCAAAAACGCCATCCCCTTCTCGCAATTCCTCCGTCTCCGCCGCATCTGCTCTCAGGATGAGGCTTTTCATTCTAGGACGAGGGAGATGTCTTCATTTTTTAAAGAAAGGGGCTTCCCTTCCTCCACTATCAACTCTGCTCTTAAACGCATCTCCCCCATTTCACGTACATCTGCTCTCACTCCATCCTCCCACCACCCCACTAGGAATAGGGTTCCCCTGGTCCTCACCTACCACCCCACCAGCCTCCGGGTCCAACATATTATTCTCCGTAACTTCCGCCACCTCCAACGGGATCCCACCACTAAGCATATCTTTCCCTCCCCGCCTCTCTCTGCATTCCGCAGGGATCGCTCCCTACACAACTCCCTTGTCCATTCGTCCCCCCCATCCCTCCCCACTGATCTCCCTCCTGGCACTTATCCGTGTAAGCGGAACAAGTGCTACACATGCCCTTACACTTCCTCCCTTACCACCATTCAGGGCCCCAAACAGTCCTTCCAGGTGAGGCATCACTTCACCTGTGAGTCGACTGGGGTGATATACTGCGTCCGGTGCTCCCGATGTGGCCTTTTATATATTGGTGAGACCCGACGCAGACTGGGAGACCGCTTTGCTGAACATCTACGCTCTGTCCGCCAGAGAAAGCAGGATCTCCCAGTGGCCACACATTTTAATTCCACATCCCATTCCCATTCTGACATGTCTATCCACGGCCTCCTCTACTGTAAAGATGAAGCCACACTCAGGTTGGAGGAACAACACCTTATATTCCGTCTGGGTAGCCTCCAACCTGATGGCATGAACATTGACTTCTCTAACTTCCGCTAGGCCCCACCTCCCCCTCGTACCCCATCTGTTACTCTTTTTAATGCACACATTCTTTCTCTCACTCTCCTTTTTCTCCCTCTGTCCCTCTGAATATACCTCTTGCCCATCCTCTGGGTCACCCCCCCCCCGTCTTTCTTCCCGGACCTCCTGTCCCATGATCCTCTCGTATCCCCTTCTGCCTATCACCTGTCCAGCTCTCGGCTCCATCCCTCCCCCTCCTGTCTTCTCCTATCATTTTGCATCTCCCCCTCCCCCTCCAGCTTTCAAATCCCTTACTCACTCTTCCTTCAGTTAGTCCTGACGAAGGGTCTCGGCCTGAAACGTCGACTGCGCCTCTTCCTATAGATGCTGCCTGGCCTGCTGCGTTCACCAGCAACTTTGATGTATGTTGCTTGAATTTCCAGCATCTGCAGAATTCCTGTTGTTTGAGGTACTAAGTGAGTACTTTTGTGCAGGTATTTATGGGGACATGATTTGGAGGATAATGAAGGAAGAGTACAGCATGGGACATTTGAGATTAAGGAGAAGATAGTGCTGAGTCTTCTGAAAAACATTAAGATGATTAAGTTCCCAGCGCTGACAACAAATATCCCAGAATATTGAAATAGGGAAGTGAGAAGGCTGTCATAGAGTCATTGAATACTAGAGCATAGAAAAAGGACTTTCAGCACATCTGAATGTTCCTTTCCATGCCTTGTGGCACATTAGGCAGCAACCCTGCCATTTCTTTACTATTTATTAAGATGACAAGTTACTAGCTTGACACTCGACCCAATGGAGAGCGTGCAAGGAGCCGCCCGGATTTGAACCCGGAACCACTTGCCTCGAAATCCAGTGTGAATGCCACTACACTATCAGCCGGCGATTCAGTCCATCTAGTCCACACCAAACCATTAAATCTGTCTAGTCCCATTGACCTGCACCCAGACCATAGCTGTCCGTACCCCTCCCATCCATGTACCAGTCCAAATTTCTCTTAAGTGTTGAAATCGAACCCACATCCACCACTTCCGCTAGCAGCTCATTTTGCACTCTCACCACCCTCTGAGTGAAGAAGATCCCCATTTCACCTTTCACCTTTAACCCTTGACTGCTAGCTGTAGCGCCAACCAACCTCAAAGGAAAAAGCATGCTTGCATTTACCCTATGTTTACCCCTCATAATTTTGTATACCTCTATCAAGTCTCCTCTCAATCTTCTACGTTCCAAGGAATAAAGTCCTAACCTATTAATCTTTCCCTATAACTCTGGTTCTCAGGTCCAGCAACATCCTTTTAAATTTTCTCTGCACTCTTTCAATCTTATTAAAATCTTTCCTGTAGGTAGACATGACCTACCATGCACAAGGCTTTGACTATACCTAATCCAGTCCATTAGAATACTTTGCAATAATTTTCCCCATTACTGATTCACTGGCTCACTGGCCTATAATTTCCTGGCTTATTCTTAGAGACTTTATTAAACAACGGAATAACATTAGCCATTATCCAGCCCTCCAGCACCTTACCAGTGTCTAAGGATGTTTTAAGTATTTCTGCCAGGGCCCCAGCAATTCCTGCATGAGCCTTCCACAGGGCCCAAGGGAACACATTGCCAGGCCCTGGGGATTTATCCACCTAAATTTGCCTCAAGACAGCAAACACCTCCCCCTCTGTCATTTTGCTCTTTCAAAGATCTCGAGAAAGTCATCCATGCCCTTATATCCTCCCGCTTGGACTACTCCAACTCCCTGTATACTGGGATTAGTCCGTCATCCCTGTCCCACATGCAACTGGTCCAGAACGCCGCAGCCAGGCTCCTGACAGGTCCCCGGAAGAGGGACCATATTACTCCTATCCTGGCCTTTCTCCACTGGCTACCAGTATGGTTCAGAATTGATTTTAAGGTTCTCCTGTTTGTTTATAAATCCCTAATGGGCTGGCCCCCTTCTATATCACAGACCTTCTAACTCCTTATTCTACCTCCAGGTCCCTCAAGTCGGCTGACTTGGGGCTCCTGGCTGTCCCGTGATCTAAATTTAAGTTCAGGGGTGACCGCGCCTTTGCTGTTTTAGCCCCTAGACTGTGGAACAGCATTCCCCTCCCTATCAGATCTGCCCCCTCCATTGACTCTTTTAAGTCCAGGCTCAAAACTTACCTTTATTCACTAGCGTTTGAATCTTCCTGATGTGGCTGATTTTTGGCTTGTGCTTAGGCCCTTGTGTTGTTTATTTTGTGCCTATAAGCTGTGTGCCTTGTTGTTTATATCTGTGTTTCTTGTATTTATGATTTTAGCTACTTGTTCTGGTTTGTACAGCACTTTGGTCAATGTGGGTTGTTTTTAAATGTGCTTTATAAATAAATTTGACTTGACTTGACTCTGTACCAGGTCCAGGTCTAAGACCTCACTTCTACAGACTCTGTATCTGTCTCCCAAGTAAATACTGTTGCAAAAAATTCCATTTAAGATTCCCCCCCACCACCAACTCTTTCAGCTCCACAACTAAGTTACCATTCTGATCTTCCAGAAGATCAGTTTGTCCCTTGTTATCATTTTGCTCTTAATTTATCTGTAGGAGCCCTTAGGATCCTCCTTCACCTTGTCTGCTGGAACAACCTTGTGCCTTCTTTCAGCCCTCCCAACTTCCTTCTTAAGTGTTCTCTTGCATTTCTTATCCTCAAGTACCTCATTGGTTCCCGCCTGTCTATACCTGCTATGCACCTCCTCCTCCTTCTTATCTAGTTTAGAATCTCAACCTGAGGGCCAGACCTATCTTCTTCCATAATTACCTTGAAACTAATGGCATTATAATGACTAGATGCAAAGTGCTGCCCTACACAAATTTCTGTCACTTGCCCTGACCTAGTTTCACACTCTCTCCAATTGGGACTACTATGTCCTGATTAAAGAATCTTTCCTGAACACACTTGTCAAATTCTTTCCCATCCAGCCTTACAGGATGGGAGTCTCAGTCAAAATGTGGAAAGTTAAAATCACCTACTATCACAAACTTTACATTTCTAACAACAGTCTGCGATCTTCCTAGAAATTTGATCCTCTAGATTCCAAAGGGACTTTGGTGGGTCTACAATATAATTCCATTAATGTGGTCGTACCTTTCTTATTCCTCAGTTCTACCCATAAAGTCTCACTAGATGAACTCTGCAGTCTGTCCTGTTTGAGCACTGCCATGACATTTTCTCTGACTCTTCATGCAACCCTCCCCTTTTAATCCCTTCCACTCTATCACATCTAAAACAATGGAATACCAGAACATTGAGCTGCCAGTCCTGCTCCTCCTGCAACCAAGTCTCCCTAATGGCTACAATGCTATCTCTAATTCCACATGCTGATCCATCCCCTAAACTTATCTGCCTTTCCTACAATATTGCTTGCATTGCAATATAGGCATCTTGGAATATTAGCATTTCCATGCTCAACAATTTGATTCCTGACTTTGTATGTGGGCTTAGCATCTTTCTCCACAGCCACTGTTCTGTTGCTCTAGCTCCCATGCCCCCACAAATGTAGGTTAACCCCCCACACACCCCATACAACACTAGCAAACCTTCTTGCTAAGATATTAGTCCCCAGCAATTCAGATGCAAACTGTCCCTTCTGTACAGGTTCCACCTTCCCCGGAAGAAAACCCAACGGTCCAAAACTCTGATGCTCTCTCTCCAATTGCTGGTGCTTTGACAAGAATCTTTGCGTCCTGACTAACAACAGGTGAGATCCCACAGGGCTGGAGAGAAGCAGATGTTGTGCTTTTATTCAAGAAAGGAAGTAGGAATAATTTAGGTTGTTATTGGCCAGTGATAGGGAAGTTACAGGACAGGATACAAAGGGATAGGGTTTTAAGAGTTTTTGAAGGTGTGGCCAGCTTGGTACAGTCAGCATAGTTTTGTGCAGGGCAGGTCATGACTTACAAATATGATGGGAGTTTTTTTGAGGAGATGACAATGCAAAGGAACTTCATGAGTGTAAGGTAGTGTAATTTATGCAGATGGACTTTAGTAAGGCATTTGATAAGATCCCCCATGGTAGGTTGATTCAAAAGATAAGGATGCATAGGTGAATTGTAAATTTGGATTCAGAACTGGCTTGCCTATAGAAGACAAAAAGCCGGGCTGGAAGGCTGTTACGTTGGAGGTCCACAACCATTGGCATTCTGCAAGGATCTGTGCTGGGACATTTAGTGTTTGTAAATTGAATTATCAATGATTTGGATGAAACTATAGTTGGGTACATTAGCAAACTTACAGATGACACTAAGATTGGTGCAGTTGTCAACTGATTTATGGGACAAAACAAGATTATAGCAGGATATGGATCGGTTACAGATATGAGCAGGGAAGTGGCAAACGGAGTTTAAGTATTGGACTTTGAGAGGTAAAATAGGTCGCATGGGATTCAGGGGGAGCTAGTGAGATGCAGTCAGAATTTGTTTGCTGATACAAAGCTGAGTGTGATGGTCGTTAATTCTGTGACTGGAGGCCTGTGACTAGTGGGGTGCCCCAGAGGTCAGTGTTGGGTCCCTCTTATTCAGTATTTATGTAAATGATTTGGATATGAACTCACATGACATGATTGGCAGGTTCGCTGATAATATTAAATTAGGGGGATTTGTTGATAGTGAAACAGGTTGTGTGAAACAGTCCTCAGGGCTGTGTACTAAGCCCCCTCCTCTACTCTCTGTATACCCATGACTATGTGGCCACCCACAGCATCAATCTGCTAATTAAATTTGCTGACGACACTACACAGATTGGCCTAATCTCAAATAATAATGAGGCAGCCTACCAAATCTCTTCAACCATCTGAGGTAAAAGAGGCGCTGTTGTGCCTTTTTCACCACACAACCGGTATCTACAGACCACGTGAGATCCTCTGTGATGTTTACAGAGAAGAAGTCATCACCCTGACACGGTGGTGTCATGAAAACAACCTTCCCTCAATGTCGCAAAATCAAAGGAGCTGGTTGTGGACTACAGGAGGAATGGAGACAGGCTAGCCCCTATTGACATCAATGGATCTGGGACTGAGGGGGTGAACAGCTTTAAGTTCCTCGGCATAAACATCACCGAGGACCTCACGTGGTCTGTACATACCGATTGTGTGGTGAAAATGGCACAGCAGCGCCTCTTTTACCTCAGATGGTTGAAGAAATTTGGTATAGGCCCCCAAATCCTAAGAACTTTCTATAAGTGCATAATTGAGAACATCCTCACTGGGTGCCTGGTATGGGAACTGTACTTCCCTCAATCGCAGGACTCTGCAGAGAGTGGTGCGGACAGCCCAGCACATCTGTAGATGTGAACTTCCCACTATTCAGGACATTTACAGAGACAGGTGTGTAAAAAGGGCCCGAAGGGTCATTGGGGACCCAAGTCACCCCAACCACAAACTGTTCCAGCTGCTACCATCGGGGAAATGGTACCCCGGCATAGAAGCCAAGACCAATAGGCTCCGGGACAGCTACGTGCACCAAGCCATCAGGCTGATTAATTCATGCTGATACAATTGTATTTCTATGTTATACTGACTGCCCTGTTGTACATACTATTTATTATAAATTACTATAAATTGCACATTTAGATGGAGATGTAACATAAAGGTTTTTACTCCTCTTGTATATGAAGGATGTAAGTAATAAAGTCAATTCAATGAATCAGAAAGAGATCTTGATCCTTTTAGGAGATGGGGAGGATTTCAACATAGAACATAGAATAGTACAGCACAGTACAGGCCCTTCGGCCCACAATGTTGTTCCGACCCTCAAACCCTGCCTCCCATTTAAGCCCCCACCTTAAATTCCTCCATATACTTGTCTCGTAGACTCTTAAACTTCACTAGTGTATCTGCCTCCACCACTGACTCAGGCAGTGCATTCCACGCACCAACCACTCTCTGAGTAAAAAACCTTCCTCTAATATCCCCCTTGAACTTCCCACCCCTTACCTTAAAGCCATGTCCTCTTGTATTGAGCAGTGGTGCCCTGGGGAAGAGGCGTTGGCTATCCACTCTATCTATTCCTCTTATTATCTTGTACACCTCTACCATGTCTCCTCTCATCCTCCTTCTCTCCAAAGAGTAAAGCCCTAGCTCCCTTAATCTCTGATCATAATGTATACTTTCTAAACCAGGCAGCATCCTGGTAAATCTCCTCTGTACCCTTTCCAATGCTTCCACATCCTTCCGATAGTGAGGATTTCAACTTAGATAAATGTGAGGTGATGCATGTTGGACAGTCAAACCAGAATAGGACCTATACTGTGAATGGCAGGGCACTGATGAATGCTGTGGAACAGCGGGATCTGGGTGTACAAGTTTACAGTTCTCTGAAAGTGGTTGTATAAGTAGACAGTGTGGTGAAGAAGGCATTTAGCATGCTGGCCTTCATCAGTCAGGGCATCAATTTTAGGAGTAGTGACATTATGTTGCATTTATGTAAATCTTGGTAAGCCCACACTTGGAGTATTCTGTACAGTTTTGGTCGCCATGTTATAAGGAAGTATTGGGTGGTAGAGTGGAGATGAGTCTCTAGCAAAGGAGGTGTAAGTCACTCCTTCCCTCCGCTAGCCTGCAGATCACCCTTAGGTGAGGTGTACCATCTACTTAGCCCCACCCATCAGGGTCACATGAAGAACGATGGTCATATGAAGAGTATTCATAATGGCTGGGGTCATCTGTCTTGGAAATTCCCTGCCCAGAAGAAGGCAATGACAAATCACTTCTGTAGAAAAACCTGCCAAGAACAATCATGGTCAAAGACCATGATCGCCCACGTCATATAACACAGCACATGATGATGATGGTAATGTTATAGGAAAGATCTTACTGAGCTAAAGAGGGTAGATATGAGATTTATGAGGATGCTGCCTGAACTAGAGGGTCTGAGTTATGGCGAGAGGTTGATCATGCTTGATCTTGTTCCCTGGAATCATAAATTGATTTTATTATCAGTGAAATACACTCAGTGGCCACCTCCTTACCTGATAAAGTAGCCACTGAGTGCGTTTTGTGGTGTTGTGCTGCTGTAGACCATCCACTTCAAGCTTTGACATCTTGTGCATTCAGAGATTCTCTTCTGCACACCTCTAATGTAATGCGTAGTTATCTGAGTTACTGTCACCCTCCTGTCAGCTTGAACTAGTCTGGTCATTCTTCTCTGACCTCTCTCATTAATAAGGCATGTTCAGCCACAGAACTGTCTCTCACTGGATTTTTGTTTTTCACACCATTCTCTGTAGGCTCTATAGAGACCGTTTCTGTGAAAACCCCAGGCGATCAGCAGTTTCTGAGATACTTAAACCACCCCATATGGCACGAACAATCATTCCACAGACATAGTCACTTTGATCACATTTCTTCCCCATTCTGATGTTTGGTCTGACTAACAATTGAACCTTCTGACCATGCCTGCATGCTTTAATGCATTGAGTTGATTGGCTGAGTAGATATTTGCGTTAACAAGCAGGTGTACAGGTGTAACTAATAAAGCGACCGCAGGGTTTAGGTTCTGACATGTGTTGCTTTGAGACAGCAGTACAATGCAAGACGTAAAGAATAACTGTAAAGACAAACAGCCAGAGAGCCTGGGAATGAGGGGTGACCTCAAAGACGTTCATGTGGGATATGGATAAGGACATAGCACTTTCCGCAAGGTTGGAGAATCCATAGCTAGAGCACACAGGTACATGAAGGGAGAGGATTAAAAGTTAACTTAGAGATAACTTCTTTACACAGAGGGTAGCAAGTTCCCGGACTGGGCATCCAGGGGAAGTGGTCAAGCCAGGCGCAACTGCAATACTTAAGGGGAACCTGGATAGGTATATGTGAGGGAAGGACTTGAAGAGGAAGTGGGCAAGTCAGGTGCAACAGCAATACTTATAGGGAACTTGGATAGGTATATGTAAGGTAAGGACTTGAAGGGGTTAAGAGTCAGACACAGGCACTGGGACTAGGAGGGAGGAAACTGTGGTTGGCATGAACCAATTGGGCCAAAGGGCCTAATGAAAAGAAAAAGTATACAGTCACTGATATACCCCTTAGTAGCACTGAGGTACAGAGGGGTCTTGGGTCCAGGTGCACAGTTCACTGATTGTGGCTACGTAAGTGGATAAGGTGGTAAGGACAGTATATGACATATTTCCTTCCATTGGTCTGATTGTTGAATATAAGAATAAAGACGTCATGCTGCGGCTACATAAAACTTTAGTCAGACCCACTCTTGGAGTATCTTGTGCAGTTCTGGTTAGCCCATTATAGGAAGAATGTTGGGACTGTGAAGAAAGTGCAGAAGAGTTTTAACGAGATGCAACCTGAATTAGTGAGTATGAGCTGTAAGGAAATATTGGACAAGCTTGGGTTGTTCTCTCTCGACCATTGGAGGCTGTGGATTAACACAACAGATTTTTTTTAGGGTAGATAAAAGAACCTTTTCCCCAGGGCAGAGGTACAGTGGGATCTTGGGATCAGAGGAGATGCTTTTAAAGTTAGGGGGCGAAGTTTAAAAGTGACATGAGCAGTGAGTATGTTTTTATGTAGAGAGTGGTAGATGTTTGGAATAGGTAACCAGGGATACCTTTGCAAGCAGGCGGTCTGGTGAAGTTTAAGAGGCTTTTAGATATACACATGAGTAAGAAGAGAATGGAGGGATATGGATGATACACAGGAGGAGGACACTTAAATAAATTGTCATCAAGATGTGCACAATGCTGTTCCTTGTTTAATTCACAAGCATCTCACAAGACAAAAGAAAATTGAGAGGGAGGTCTCTGAACTTTGCGTTCTGGGAGCTTTTCAGATAAATCCAAAATGTTGTATTGCATCTCTTTAGCATCAGCAATGAACTTGGAGGCAAGCCCTGCCCAGGTGCTCTGCAGTAGCTGTGAACAGTGGGAACCCCAAGTATAATGAGTGGTTATCATCCGCATGAGGGGGCACCACGTTGTTTCCTGGGCGGCAGTCCTTTCATTCCAAATAGTCACTTTTGTCATATTCAATCCATTAGTGTGGTAAAAAGACTACAAATTTATGAAGGATTGTGTTATATTGTAAACATAGAAATCTACAACGCATTACAGGCCCTTCGGCCCACAATGTTGTGCCAACCATGTAACTTACTCTAGAAACTGCCTGGAATTTCCCTACCGCCGAACCCTCTATTTTTCTAAGCTCCACGCACCTATCTAAGAATCTCTTAAAAGATTCTATTGTATCTGTCTCTACCACCATCGCTGCCACTGCATTCCATGCACCCATCACTTTCTGTGTGAAAAACTTACCTCTGACGTCCCCTACTTCCTTAAAACTATAACCCCTTCGGTTAGCCATTTCAGCCCTGAGAAAAAGCATCTGGCTATCCACACGATCAATGACTCTCAGCATCTTATACACCAGAGACATAGCTGAGGAACATATATTAACAAGCCCACTTTCCCTTAGCCCACTTTCAGTGAGAATCAAAACCTTAAAAATATCACATATTATTTAATCACAATTATGTTCATATTCATCTTAGCTCACTGATTTAAACAGGTAGATGCTCTCTTCATAACTTAATATTCTGGAAAAATACCATGTACATATGAAGTATCATGGATATATTACAGAAATAATGTATTTAAAGAAGTCTGATGTTCTGTTTGTGCAGAAAGTACTCTTCATTATAAGTACACAAGATTAACATTTTGCAAATGAACAAGTCTTGATAATGTAGATGATGGGAAACCTTTCCATTTAGCAAGAGTGTCCGTAACCATAGGGTATAAGTTTAGTGAATGGAGACAAAGACTTTTCAAGCAGAAAATAGTTAAAACTGGGGAAACACCATCTCAGGGAGTGTACTCACACAACATTTTAAATACTTAAATGAGCATTTCAAAGGCCTTGCATTGGAGACTAAAGGTTATGTACTGGCAGAAGAAATTTTTATGGATTGATGCTTGATGATCAGCAGGGCATGGTGGCTCTATCGCTCTGCCCTCTTGAGGAAAAATTATTCAATTAATACAACTCAGCAAGTGTACCTGGGCCCATCTGAGAGCATTTGGGTACTTCCGGGCAGTGCTGAGGGTGTGCTGTCATACTGCTGCCTTTTGAGGGCAATGTTAAACCAAGCATCAAAGCACCTGTTCAGGTGAATGCAAAACATGCATCAGAACAATTTGTAGAGGAACAAGAACCTTCTCCTGGTGAACAAATCAATATGCATCCTTCAACCAACATCAGCATTATAGGTAACAAAAATATTTATCTTTGTTGCCTTTAGGAAACTATCTCCTGCATTAGGCTATATAATGGTACCAAGAATTCACAAATAACTATTGAGCTGTGAAACAATTTGGACAGACCAAATTGCTCCATATTTCAAGATAATTATAAACACAAAAGATTCTGCAGTTGCTGGCCTGCTGAGTTCCTCTCGCATTTTGTGTGTGTTGCCTCAAGATAATTTTTCCTTTTAGAAAAAATGCATTTGGAAGAAAAGCCTTACACAATTTATTTAGATAATTCAGAATAAACATAAGTCGCATCCATTTATAAAGTGGCCTACATTATTTTCTGCCTGTGAATGAAACAGTGCTATTATTTTAATAAATGAGCAACATTTGTAAATTATGAGCTTTGCAAATGTTTATGATTTAATAAACCTTATAAGGTCAATCTTATCTTTCCAATAACTGGATTTCTATCTGGTAAACTGGCACGCTAAGTTGGTTACTTGGATTTTCAGAAGGCCTTTGACAAAGTGCTGAATATGAGCCTGCTTAACAAGAGCCTATGGCATTACAGGAAAGAAACAAGTGAAGATGGACGATTGGCTGACTGGCAGGAGGCAATGAGTGCGATTAAAGGGGGCCTTTTCTGGTTGGCCATAAATGACTAGTGGTGTTCTGCAGGGCTCAGTGTTGGAACTACTTCCTTTTGTGTTATATGACAACGATTTAGATGATGGAATTGATAGCTTTGTGAACAAGTCTGCAGATGATGGAGGAGCAGGTGGTGCTGAGGAAGCTGGAAATCTGCAGAAGGACTTAGATTAGGGGAATATGCCAAGAGGTGGCAGATGGAACACAGTATGTGGTCCTGAACTTTGACAGAAGGAATAAAGGGGAGAACATTCAGAAATCAGAGGTGGGAAGTAACTTGGGAGTCCTTGTACAGGATTACTTAAAGCAGAGGTTCCCTGCCTTTTTTATACCGTGGATCCCTACCATTAAACGAGGACTTTGACATGGACTCAAGGTTGGGAACCCCTGCCCTAAAGGTTAACTTGCAGGTTGAGTCAGTGGTGAGAAAGGCAAATGCAATGTTAGCATTCATTTCCAGATGACCAAAATATTAAAGGAAGGATGCAAGGCTTCATAAGGCAGCAATCAAACTGTACTCGGAGTATTGTAAGCAGTTTTTGGTCCCTTATATAAGAAAGGTCATGCTGGCATTGGAGAGAGTCCAGAGGAATACAGAGGCCTGTATTCAGTGGAGTTTAGAAAAATGAGAGGGATCTCACTGAAACCTATCAAATATTGAAAGTAACACACATAAAATGCTGGAAGAACTGAGCATGTCAGGCAGCATCTACAGAAGCGAATATACAGTCAATATTTCACGCTAAAATCCTTCTTTACGACTGCAAAGGAAGGACTAAGATACCAGAATAAAAAGGCGGCAGAGGGGAAAGACGATAGCTAGAAGGTGAAGCCAGATGGCTGGGAAAGGTAAAGGGTTGGAGAAGAAATACTCTGATAGGAGGGGAGAGTGGACCATAGGAGAAAGGGAAGGAGCAGGGGCACGAGAGGGAGGTGATAGACATATAAGAAGAGATTAAAGGTCAGAGTGGGGAATAGAAGAAGAGGGGAGGAGGAAGGTAATTTTTTTTTACCAGAAGGAGAAATCTATATTCATGCCATCAGGTTGGAGGCTACCCAGACAGAATATAACGTGTTGCCCCTCCACCCTGAGGATGACCTCATCTTGGCACAGGAGGATCAACATGTCAGAAGAGGAACAGGAATGGGAACTAAAATGTTTGGCCACCAGGAAATTCCGCTTTTGGCAGATGAAGTGGAGATGTTTAATGAAATGAAACCGCCAACAAACGTTGGGTCTCATCAATGTAGAAGATGCCACATTGGGCGCACCGGGCAAAATAGACAACGCCAGCAGATTCCCAGGTGAAGCATTCTGTGTTTCCCTTTTCTATTTATCACTCCCCACTGTTCTCCCTCCTGACACTTATCCCCACAAGCAGCCTAAGTCCAACACCTGCCCATTCACTTCCTCCCTCATCCATTCAGAGCCCCAAAAAGTCCTTTCAGGTGAAACTTGCTAGAAGCGAAAAACAGAAAAGGAAAACAGGGAAGTGGGCGGGGGGGGGGAGGTGAAGATGCAGGATCCCTTTGGAGATGGCAGAAGTCCTAGATAGAGTGGATGTGGAGAAATTTTTTCCTATCGTTGGGGGAGTCTAGGTGCAGAAGGCATAGCCTCAGAATTGAAGGATGATCCTTTGGAACAGAGATGAAGAGGAATTTCTTTAGCTAGAGGATGGTGAATCTGTGGAATTCATTGCTACAGATAGCTGTGGAGGCCAAGTCATTGATATTTAAAGTGGAATTTGATATGTTCTTGGTTAGTCAGGGCATCAAAGGTTACAGGGAGAAGGCAGGGGATTCTCTTATGATCTTATGCCAAAGAATTCACAATCAGTTTTATCACTTCATCATCACAGTTTAGCCATTTAGGGCAAACTAATTATTCAATCACTGTGCCAATTCAAAGCTGATTAAGAAGCGCATCAGCAATTTGACGCCAGAATGTACTTTCCCAAAATAAAGGATTACAGACCATCTGAGCATTTTTCTAAAACTTACTGTATGCCATCTTCTTTCATGTTCCAAGAAACTTGATACTCTGTCTGCACTTTCAAAGCACTCCATTGCTGGCTGACAAGTAGTGCATGCTGGCAGGTAGAATGCAGCCTGCACCAGAACTCACTTACTGTCTTAACTTCTGCAGCTACTAGTTGGTGTGATTCTGATCTAGATACATCCTCAAGTCAGTGAATAACCTGAAACTCTCCATGTAGTTAACCAGATCGATTCACTTCCTGATATCTAGACAACAAAATTTGGTGACTCTGTTGGGATACACCTGGCTCTCATTATTTTTATCTCCTGGAGCCACATCTCACAGTATCAATGCAAACCAAAAAATGTACTTCACGTTTACATATTGAAAGGATAAGTGACATTTAATAAAACTACTTTGTTTATAAGCCTTCGTGCAGTGTGCAGAATGGTACTTTTGAAAAACGTCCCCATCTCCCATAAATATGGCCAGGTAAAAAAAAGTCCATGCTGTGGTACAGTTGGGGAAACGCTCTGAACCCACCAATTCCCGTAACTGAAGTGCTCTGCTGACCAGATAATTCTGCAGCATGTAGCATCAGTAAGGCCAAGGCATTGACTGCGGACTTCAGCAAGGGGAAGTCGAAGGAACACAACTCAGTCCTTATCAAGGGATCAACAGTGGAAAGAGTAAGCAGTTTTAACTTCCTGGGTGTCAACATCTCTGAAGATCTATCATGGGCCTAACATACTGATGCAATTACAAAGAAGGCACGACAACAGCTATATTTTTCATCAGGAAATCGAGGAGGCACCATAAACTACAGATATACCATGAAGAGCATTCTAATTGGTTGCATCACTGTCTGGTATGGAGGGACATCCGCACAGAATTGGAAAAAGCGGCAGAAAGTTGCAAATTCAGCCAGCTCCATCATGGGCACTAGCCTCCCCAGCAGAGGACATCTTCAAACAGTGATACCTCAGATTCCAGCATCCACCTTTAAGGATGCCCATCACCCCTGGCATGTCCACTCCTCATTGATAGCATTGAGGAGGAGGTACAGGAGCCCAAAGACACACCCACAACAGCTTCTTCCCCTCCACTATCAGATTTCTGAATGGACTTCAATTCTGAATGGAAATCAGATTTCTCGTTTTTGGTTTGGAATGCTGTTGTCCACTTCAACTGTTTGTATGATTTTAATTTTTTTTTCTTTCTCTTGCGTATCGAGTGTTGATATTTTATTTTTATTCTGCTTTTTCTTTAATTGGGTTCTTTCAGGTTTCTTGCTTTGTGGTTACCTGTGAGCAAGCAAATCTCAAGGTTGTATGATTTACACATTCTTTGATAATAAATGGATCTTGAAATCTTGGACAATGTACCCATATACACAAGCTCAATCTTTTGTTCTCTTTTTGCAGGACTTTAACTTATTTTTAAAATACATTTCTTACTGTAATTTATAAGTTTTTATTATCGCAATGTACAGCTGCTGCAAAACAACAAATTTCACAACACATGCCAATGGTGTTAAACTTAACTCTGATTCTGACCTCATGAAATAACTAGAGATATTTCAAAGGGAAATGATTCATACATCATAGTGTTCCAAATTTGTAAAGAGATCGCAGACTATTGCAAGAAACATAAGGTTGTTATAACTTTCCACATATTGACTGGGACTCCCATACTGTAAAAAGACTTGATGGGACAGAGTTTGTCAAATGTGTTCAAGAAAGCTTCCTGAATCAGTACATAGAGTCCCAACAAGAGAGTGAGCAATACATGTTCTCTAATGAGGGCACGAGACAGGGTAGATGACAGAAGTTTGTATAGGGAAACACTTTGCATCTTTTGATCATAATATCATTAGTTTCAAAATAAATATGGAAAAAGATAGGTCTGGACACAGGTTGAGATTCTAAAGTGGAAAAAGGACAATTTTGATCATTTCAGAAAGAATCCGGCAAGTGTAGATTGAGAGGGGCTGTTTTACGGTAAGTGGGAGGCCTTCAAAAATGAAATTTTGAGAGTACAAAGCTCATATGTGCCTGTCAGAATAAAAGATAAAGATAACCAATCTCTTGGTTTTCAAGAGATATTGAGGCCCTGTTTAAGAAAAAAATAAGAGATGCATAGCAGGTATAGGCAGGTAGCAACAAATGGGATTTGACATATGTTAAGAGCAAAAGAATTGTAAGGGACTAAATTGGTCCCCTGGAAGATCAGAATGGTGATCTATGTGTGGAGCAAAGAGAGATTGGGGAAGATGTTAAAAGAGTTTTTTGCATCTGTATTTATTCAGGATACGAATACAGACTCCATAGAAATGAGGTAAAGCAGCATCAAGATCATGGACCCTATAGAGATTACAGAGGAGAAGGTGTTTGCTGCCTGGAGCCAAATTAGGGTGGATAAATCCCCAGGACCTGATGAGGTGTTCTCTCAGACCCTTCGAGAGGCAAGTGCAGAAACTGCAGTGGCCCAAGCAGAGATATTTAAATCATCATTAGCAACAGTTGAGGTATCGAGGGATAGCTAATGTTATTCTGCTGTTTAAGAAAAGCTCTAAATATAAACCAGGAAATTATACACCAGTGTGCCTGTCATCTGTACCAGGAAAGTTATTGGAAAGTAT
Organism: Mobula hypostoma; assembly: GCF_963921235.1. Lineage (NCBI taxonomy): Eukaryota > Metazoa > Chordata > Chondrichthyes > Myliobatiformes > Myliobatidae > Mobula > Mobula hypostoma. The sequence continues at coordinate 144,215,084 of NC_086098.1, forward strand.
TCTAAGGGACTGAATATATAAGTATTTGGATATATAATTATTTGGATTAGGGACTGATTATGGATTATCAGCATGGCTTTATGTGTGGTCGGTCATGCCTAACCAATCTTATAGAGCTTTTCGAGGAAGTTGCCAGAAAAGTTGATGAAGGCAAGGCAGTGGATGGTGTCTATATTGACTTTAGTAAGGCATTTGACAAGGTCCTGCATAGGAGTCTGGTCAAGAAGGTCTGGTCGCTCAGCATTCAAAATGAGGTAGTAAATTGGATTAGACTTTGGCTTTGTGGGAGAAGTCAGAGAGTGGTCGTACAGGGGTGCCTCTCTGACTGGAGACCTGTGACTAGTGGAGTGCCGGAGGGATCAGTGCTGGGTCTGTTGTTGTTTGCCATCTGTGTCAATGGATGATCATGTGGTTAATTGGATCAGCAAATTTGCAGAGCACACTAAGACTGGGGGTGTAGTGCACAGCAAGGAAGACTATCATGGCTTGCAGAGGGATCTGCATCAGCTGGAAAAATGGCTGAAAAAATAGCAGACAGAATTTAACGCAGACAAGTGTAAGGTTTTGCACTTTGGTAAGACCAACCAGGATAGGTCTTACACAATGAATGGTAAGGCACTGAGGAGTGTGATAGAACACGGGGATCTGGGAACAGAGGTGCATAATTCATTGAAAGTGGCATCACAGGTAGATAGGGTCATAAAGAAAGCTTTTGGCACATTGGCCTTCATAAATCAAAGCATTGAGTATTGGTGATGGAATGATATATTGAAGTTGTATATGACATTGGTGAGAAGCTAATTTTGAGTATTGTGTGCAGTTTTGGTCAACTACTACAGGAAAGATTTTAAGAGTACAGAGAAAATTTACAAGGATGTTGCTGGGACTGGAAGACCTGAGTTAGAAGGAAGGATCGATTGGGTTAGGACTTTATTCCTTGTTAAGGGTAAGAGGTGAAAAGTTTAAACTTGAGGGGAAACTTCTTCACTCATAGGGTGTGAGAGTGTGGAACGAGCTGCCAGCATACATGGTGCATGCAAGTTCAATTTCAACATTTAAGAGAAGTTTGATTAGGACATGGGTGGCAGGGGTATGGAGGGCTATGGTTCTGGTACAAGTCAATGGGAGGAGACTGTATAAACTGTTTGGCATGGACTAGATGGGCTGAAGGGCCTGATTCTGTACTGTACTCTTCTATGATTCCAATTAAATCAACAGATAACTTGCAACTCATTTACTATTGTTTTTCACACAATACTGCAACCAGTTCCTATTATGTTTAGCATACATTCGGAATGTGTAACTTTTGGAAATTGTGGTTACCAGTTTATTTTGTTCAACATAAAAGGAAATTGCAGAATGGCAATTCATTCCCTGATTCACCCCCCAACCCATGTGTGACTCAGTAAATGGGAAGTCATGTGATCAGAGCAGTGAATGTGATTGAGAACAGTGTATCTTGCTTTCAAAATCTTCTGCAGAAGAAACAAAAGCCTGGTATTAGCTGTCCACAGCCATTCAAGGGTGGATCTGAATGCCAAATAAAAAAAGCTGTAATGGGCTGAGGTTAATCTTAATGGGGGCCCACTTTAACCTTCTGAATGCATCAAAAATGTGAAACTTGCATTTTATCTCAGCACCATTACACTTCTTGTTACATTTACAGCAAGGACTTATTTTGACAAGAATCAACCCCAGAATGTTTTCCCCCCAGAATGTGAAACAATGGTAAAAGACATTTTTTTAACCAGTAAACTTGCGTGATCTGTAACAGCTTCTCTCCTCCCCCACTCTCAGCTATATTCTACTGCAAGCCTCTTGAATAAATAGGAGTATCGGGTGACCAGGGTGATGGGTGGTCTTAAGGGCAGCAGCCAAAGCTGTGCTATGTTTGGACCAGGAAGATAAGAACAAGTGTTGGCTGGAGTGTGGATTGTGATCAGAGATAAAACAAGCAAGTGGGGAAGGGAAATCCACAAATTTTAAAGAAAAAACTATAATCAATGTTACCCATTAATTTTATCAAAGGAAAAATAAACGAGAGTATACTTAAAATAAATATCAGTTATTGATCATATTTTAGATGCAGATATGAAAGAGAATTTCACCCTATTTGAGTTCTGTTTTCACTCTTCATCAGTTTGTATTTTAGTTTATTTTTTGTCTGCCTATAAATTTTAATAATAATCTCTCTTTGCATAGTACACAGATGCACAAAGGGTAGACAGATTTTTGTTTTAAAAAGTACATTTTCAGAATATATTAAGTCAAACTGCAGCTAAGTACTTGACAATCTTGGTCCTATCTCCTTACTTGAGTTATGGATTAACACTTGGTATATTAGTCTTTCACTGGCTGTCAGTTAATTAAAGTCAAGTAGTTTTAAGTTTTTAATGTGCCAAACTGAGACTATTAACAGGCAAATGAAAGAGAATTGTCCCATTGATGGCAACAAAAAGGAATTAAGCACTGAGCAAGACCACTTTGTATATTTTTAGGGCAGGGTGGGTCGGTTAGTCAGTCTGGATCTCAATAAAGCTGCTGAACGCAATCCCAGAACAATGGTGAAAACCTTGGAAGACTCCAAATTCTAATTATGAACTGCAATGATCTGCTTCTATCAAATTAAAGCAGTGACTTTGTTTTGGCTTCCAACTCCTTGATTTGCCTCAGAAGCTTCTGAATAAGGAGAGGGGCAAGGAAGTTATTCGAGGGCAAGAATTGGAGCTGTCTCCTTATATTTGAATGTCCTTTAGTGGGTCTTAGGGGTGCAGATAGACCTATCTGTGGCTGCAGTCAAAACTGCAGGATGCTGTGTTGCCTGCTAGGCACCAGGTTAACTATGCCTCAGAGCAGGTACAGGTGATTCTGAGTGGGGAGGTTAAGCACTCAGAGGTCATGACCTATGACATAGCCAGGTGCAGGGATGTTGTCCTGCAGAGGAATTTTAGGAAGCTATGTTGAAATTTAAGAAGCAGGACTCTCAGGATTGTAATCTGCTGGTGAAATGTGAAACAGATAAATGGTGCAGTTCAATATGTAGCTAAGGAGCAGGTGTGGGAAGCAGGGCGTCTGATCTGTACTCTCTTCCAGGGCAGGTGGGGCCTGTACAAACAAGCCATTTTGCACCTGAACTCTGAGGGAACAAATACACTTGAAGGGAGGTTTGCTAATGCCACTCGGGATTTTTTAAACGAGGCCAGCAGGAGAATGGAAACACAGCAGCAGGCAGCAGGGTTGAGGGCGATAAAATCGGTATGAAAAGTAAAACTGAGAGGAAGGACAACCTGACCGTACTGATTTTAACACGAGGAGTATTATGGATAAGGGGGATGAACTAAGATCCTGGATCAGTACACAACTTATGGTGTTATTGCCGTTACAGGAAGCTGGTTGTATGAGGGACAGGAGTGGATGCTCTACGTGCCTGGATTTCATTGTTTTCGATGCAAGAGAGGGGGTTTCAAAGAGGTGGAAGGGTTGCACTACCAGTAAGGGAGAATGTCACAGCAGTAAAGGAGAAGACATACTAGAGGGTTCATCCAGAGGCAATTCGGGTAGAACTCCAAAATAAGAAAAGGGTTATCATACAGATGGCATGAGGTGCTCCCTGTTGGCTAATGAGAGGTGGGGGAGCAGATGTATGGACAGATGTAGAAACAACAGGATTGTCATAATGATTAAAATTATCTGGCATTAATTGGAACTTAATTGTGGGCACATGGCCAAGTGGTTAAGGCATTGGACTAGCGACCTGAAAGTCGTGAGTTCGAACCCCAGCCGAGGCAACGTGTTGTGTCCTTGAGTAAGGCACTTAGTCACACAGTGCTGTGCGACGACACTGGAGCCCAGCTGTATGGGTCCTAATGCCCTTCCCTTGGACAACATTGGTGTCGTGGAGAGGGGAGACTTGCAGCATGGGCAACTGCTGGTCTTCCATACAACCTTGCGCAGGCCTGCACCCTGGAGAGCGAAGACTTTCCAGGCGCAGATCCATGGTCTCGCAAGACTGACGGATGCCTTAAAATTGGAACTTGCTCAATACAAGAGGCTTAAATGGGGCAAGATTTCTTCAGTGCATCCAAGAGTCTTTCCTGAAACAGTACGTGGAGAGTCCAACTAGAGGAGAGAAGATACTGGACCTAGTTTAGAAAGTGAGCCAGGCCAGTCCACAAACCTAACAGTGGGTGAACAATTTAGGAATAGCAACCAGAATTCATTGTGTTTTTAGATAGTAATGATTGAAGAATAAAATCAGACTTAGTGGGAAGGTACTAAACTGTGGGGAAGGCAAATGACAATATGTTAAGACAGAAGCTAAAATGCACTGACAAGGAGCAGCTGCAGTCGACCTACTCCACGTCTCACACGTGGGAGTTGTTTAAAGACCAGCTGATCATAGTTCAGATAGGCAAAGTCCGGTTAGGGATAAGGCCAAGAAGGGTAAGGTAAGGGAACTTTGGATGACGAGAGAGGTCCTAAAATTAGTCGGGAAGAAAATGGAAGCATACGTAAAGTTTAGGAAATTAAAATCGGACCTGCATTGTGGAATACATGGAGTGCTCATGCAGGCCATTCGGAAAGTCTAAAGGCAAGCAGGTTCAGACAAAACCCCAAGGCATTTCATATATATTGAGAAAAAAAAGAGAGGTCAGGCAGCATCTGTGGAAATGAATGAGTAGATGTTTTGGGCTGAGACCATTCATCAGGACTGGAAAGGAAGGTGGAAGACAGAGTCATAGAGAAATAAAGCACAGAAACACCCTGCAGCCCATCTACTCCATGCTGATATGATTTAAACTGCTTACACCCAATGTCCCGCCCTAGGACATAGTCCTCCATATCCCTACTATCCATGTACCTGTCCAAATTTCTCTTAAACATTGAAATTGAGCTCACATGCACCACTTGTGCTGGCAACTCATTCCACACTCTCATTGGATGTCAAGCTAGAAGGTGATAGGTGAAACCAGGTAGGTGGGGAATGAAGTAAGAAGCTGGGAGGTGGAAAGGCAAAGGGTTGGGGAAGAAGGAATCTGAGGAGGAGTGTGTGTCATGGGAGAAAGGAAAGGGGGAGGGGCTCCAGGGGGAGGTGATAAGTAGGTGAGGAGAAGAGGTAAGAGGCCAGAGTGGAGAAATGAAGAAGAGGGAATGGGGAGGATGGAAAAATGACCATAAATTCGAGAAACCGATGATCATGTCATCAAATTGGAGGCTACCTAGGCGGATTATGAGGAGTTGTTCCTCCACCCTGAGAATGGCCTCATGGTGGCAAAAGAGGAGGCCATTGACTAACACATCTGCACGGGAATGGGGATAGGGGTAAAAATGATTGTCCACCAGGAAATTCTACTTTTTGCAGATGGAGCTGAGGTGCTCAACAAAGCAGTTATGGCATGCTTGCCTTCATTGGCTGGGGTGCTAAGTATAAAAGTAAAGAAGTCATTTTACAGATTTATAAACCCTATAAAACTTTAGTCCAACCACACTTGGAATATTGTATACATTTCTGGTCACCCCATTATAGAAAGGATGCGGAGACTGGAGAGAATGCAGAAGACATTGACAAGGGTACTGCCTGGATTAGAGGGCATGATCTATAAGGAAAGGTGAAACATATCTGACTTTCATACTTCATCAAGTGGAAGGTACAAGTGCCTCAGGATTTGCACCAGCAGATTCAAGAACAGTTACTACCCCTGTACCATCAGGCTCTTGAACAAAAGAGGATAACTACACTCATTCTATTTCATGTGTTCCCATGACTGATGATCTCACTTTAAGGAATCTTTATCTGGTTACTTCCTGCTTTCATTATTTATTTATATTTGCATTTGAACAGTTTGTTGTTCATTGATCCTGTTTACAGTTACTATTCTATAGATTTGCTGAGTATGCCCGCAGGAAAAAGAATCTCAGAGTTGTATGTGGTGACATATATCTACTCTGTTACTAGACTTTACTTTGAACTTTGGTTGTCCTCACCAGAGCATTGGAGGTTGAGAGGAGACCTGATAAAACTATGAGAGGTATGGAGAGTAGACAGTAGAATCTTTTCCCCAGGGTAGAAATGTCCCAGAGTAGACACACTTCTAAGGGAAAGACAACATGAGCAGCAATTATTTTATTTTTTGTTAAAACACATAGATGGTAGGTGCCTGGAATAGCTTACCAGTGTGGGAGTACCTTCAGGCAGTTTGTTATGGTTTATGAGGCTTTTAGCTAGACATGATTATGAAGGGAAAGGGGAGGTATGGTTGACACACAGAAGCAAGACATTTAGTATAAATTAGCGGCAAGATCAGCACAACAGTGTGGGCCAAATGGCCTGTACTGTGCTCTACTCTCCTATGTTTATTTAAAATGCCTAAGCAGCCAAGACCCATATTTTCCTGTTTTACATATCTAGGCATCTCAAATTAATTTTAATTATGGACGAAAAACCTTTGTGCTTATTAAGGAAGAAAAACTCCTGTTGATTTGGAGGGAGGAAGGTGAGTGCTAGCAGCAGAGATATAATGGGCAGAATGAACTCACACTGTCATAATTTGAGGATACAGTTAACACAGTGCAGTAACCCCTCACTATCACAGTAAGTACGGTTGCAGATATATTTATTTAAAATGCATGATTACTAATGTAGTGGTAAATATCATTCATTATAGAAATTCCATCCTAATAAGAAATATTTAAACCTTCATTCAATATCCTTATGCAAACTTGCCTAATAATACAAAAGGTCTTCAGCCACCAATGCTGGTACGAGAATAGATTGTTCCACATCCCTCAGTACTCCAACCTACCAGTCACGGGCTTTAAAATTTTACTAACATTCATAGTATTCTGCAGAAGGATAGCTACCATTTTTTTGTGAAAAGACTTTCTTTTTGTTATTGATCATGAACGGACCTACCTAGAACTTTAGGATTAAGCCTCACACATCAAAGTTGCTAGTGAACGCAGCAGGCCAGGCAGCATCTCCAGGAAGAGGTACAGACGACGTTTCAGGCCGAGACCCTTCGTCAGGACTAAGGGTCTCGGCCCAAAACGTTGGCTGTACCTCTTCCTAGAGATGCTGCCTGGCCGGCTGCGTTCACTAGCAACTTTGATGTGTGTTGCTTGAATTTCCAGCATCTGCAGATTTCCTCGTGTTTGCATTTTAGGATTAAGCCTTCTTGTTTAGCATTATCTAATTCTTCTCTTTTTTCCACTCTTTTATCACTTTAGCCATATTGATTGAATAAGTTCCTGAAGGAAAAATTGCACCAGAAGAAAATTAAAGGAGTGTCACTATCATTAGCTTCCTTCCTTCCTGTGGAATAGGCCATTCAACCCATTGAATTCATACTTGCTGCAGACAGAGCAAAAACTTCAGTTCTAAGGCCCCTTCACTTATTACCCTGTAACCTTAAAGCTTATTCTCTCATCCATGCCCATCAACACCCCCCACCCCCATTTGATATTTCTTTTAATCACTTAAATATACTAAAGGATAATTTACTACCACTATCGCTTTGGAATGTTGGAGGCAACTGGAGCACCTGACGGAAACCCAAATGGTCACAAAGTCCGCATGGACAAAACCTGAGGTCAGCATCAAACCAAAAATTGTGGGGCAATTAGGCTCCCAGGAACGGACTACAAAATCTAAGGTTAATTCATAATAAATCTCAAAGGGACATCATTGTTAATTTGTTTCAAATTTAATGTGGGAGATCCGCCATGATGTAATGTAAATCATTTTGCAAAGTTACCTCAGAAAAAAATGAACCATGCTTCACTCATCTATATTTTATATATTATGAGTGTTCAGTTACTTTACTTAGGTCTTTTATCCACAGATTTTAAACTGATGCATAAAGACGAATTTAAAATACATTCTATTGTCAATCTGGCTTCTAATATCCAACAGATACAAACACACAATACATGCCAATTTTAACTATCTTCCTCAGTTTCGGGAGGCTGGTTTCTAAACAATCATGATACAATGACTGTACAGCACATCATTGCCTGGCTCAATTCATATGACAAATTGCACTGGAAAAAAGCAGGAGAGAGACAGATATCTCAAAAAGGAAACTTCTATGAAAAAACACAATTTGCAAGCCAAATCCTAATGCATAAAACTTGCAAGCAAATAGTATCAGTCACCAACCTTTACAATACATAAAGCCACTAAACAAATCAATGTTTTTATAAATAAACATAAAATGAATTATTTAAATGGCTTATTCAGCTATAAAATATCTACTTTATCAAGCAGATTTGAAGAACAAAACTACAAATGGAAGAATTTCATGTCCGTGCAAAATTCCATGAAGACACATTAACAAGTTATTTAATTTTCAAGCCGCATCAAGCAATTGCAATTTATTTAAACTTTCTGACTTTAACTGCATTTGTTAACTAATACACAAATAAAGCAGATTTACCTATTTTCCTCAGATCAATTACTCAGATCATAAAAAAAACATCTACTATTAAATATTAAACAACTATTAAATGTTATTTGTAACAATGCATCTTCCAAATTATTTTTACTGTCCTGTATATCATCAATAATAATCATGGACTATTTCCATTCACAATCAAGAAAAAATATTCATATTACTACATTAAAATTATCTCACTAAATTAATTAATTAATTCATTTATTTATTGATATCTATTCATTTATATCTATTGCAGCATGGAATAAGACCTTACGGCCCTTCAAGCCATGCCACCCAGCAATTCCCCAATTTACCCTAGCCTAATCACAGGCTAATTCACAATGACCAGTCAACCTACCGACCACTAAGTCCTTGGACTGTGGGAGGAAACTGGAGCACCCGGAGGAAACCCATGCGGTCACGGGGAGGACATGCAAACATCTTTCAGACAGCGATGGGAATGACTTTGGTGCTCATCATATACTTCAAATACTTGGAGTTTTCCCAAGTATTACCCGAGGAACACTTCGGAAATAACACCTGAAGTAGTTGCTTGCATGACAAAAAAACGTAAATATATTGAACCTTAGAGTCATTTCACACAGGCAAATTTAAGAAATTTAGTAGTCCAAAAAGCAAGAAGTGTACTTCAAAGCTTCATGAAGTGCCTTGTAACAAACAGTGCATGAATTGCTTCTCTTGTTTATAATGAATAAAGATGACAGATTGCTATTCTTTCTAATATACCTTAAGATAGAAGTTAATACTAAAACAGACCAACACTTGGATCTAGTTTTATTTATTTCACCAATAAATCATTATTTCTAATAAAAAGAGTTGCTATTTAAGATATGCATAATGGAGTCTAGTTTAGATAACAAATCTACACAATGAACTATGACCCCTTGAAAGCTGTGGTAATAAGATATCTCAAATGAGTTCTTCATTGAACAAGTGTTGCATGAGTTGAACACTTTTTTTAAAATGTTGCTTAAATCTGTTCAATTTATACATAGGAGATGTGAGGAGCAATGGCCTGTGCTGAATAATAAAGAAAATGATTTTTGTAACATTTTCTCTCTTCTGAAAATGTAATATTAGTGTGAGGTTTTAGTGTTAAAGAATTCAAAACTACCTTGCAAAGCACATTTACAGAGATATGGGATGAACAGGCACACTTGGCAAATCAATCAACACTTTCAAAGGAAGGAGGAGAGAAAGAATATTGTACCAAAAAAGTTAGATTTTATATAAAATAAACACCTTTGAGTTGTTTCTTGCTCAGCTAGCTGAAACCAGGGGAAGCTGAGCTATGAAAGCAGGACCAAAGCTTAGTTAAAGATAGACAAACCGGTCAGTGAATTGGAATTCAGCAATGCCCACTGGAAGCACATTTACATGAGCATGTCAAAAGGACGGTATTAGATATTATCTTCTGAAACTGAAAATTGCCTCGTCACTCATTGCCTGAGCTCACACTTGCAGAAGGCCTCTTTGGAAGAATTCTGCAAAGTATTGAACTTTGGACACCTCTTCCTCTTCCCTACAGGAATCCATGTGACTGCTTTATAGTAGATGTGCTTGGAAAGCAAACAGAACAAGTAAGGTAGGCTGTTTTCTCCTTGCTAATCCAGTGACCGTATGGGCTCAGCATCAATGCGTTACTTCATCACTGACTAAGGATCCACCAAGAATCCTTCTATATAATTTGCTTACTTATTATTTAAAAACTAGAAAACAACCAATAATGCTTTTTTATAGAAAGCTGAGAATCTTTAAGTTTTACAATGAACATTAGACAAAATCTCAAGCAATGTTTAACAACGTTTACTTAAGTGCTTACATTTTGATTCTTATTGACAGAAGAATCTTATTGACAATGTTTCAATAAGGCACTAATACCAGCTATCGGTTTGAACAGAATTACGTGTCTTCGATTTGAAATGTCATAAAGGTTAAAGGCATTTGATATTCAAATTAAAAATAAGAATAAACTGTGCCATTCCAAATCACATTTAAGTACACTGACCGATTATGTTTATTGAAATTCATCACAACTGAGAAAGAAAGTTAGTTTTGCTCGAAGGGTCTTCCATCTGTTTCTCTTTCTATAGATGCTGACTGACCTGCCAAGCAGTTTCTGTCTTTATTTCAGATTTCCAACACCTACAGTCTTTTTACCATGTTTCGAATGTTTAAAGATGTTTATTTTTACAGCATAAAATGAATTTCCTCTCAATTTGAATGTTTTCTTCCTTCAATGACTCTGAATACTCCACAAATTCATTCACCTAACTAATATTATGGTGGACTTAACTCCATTAAACAATTCACTTATATTCATTCTGATCTCCAGTCATAAGATAACATTTTGTATAGCTCTCCTTCCTGAGTGTTTCCTCTTTTGAAATCAAAAATTCTCTTTCAATTCTTAACTTAGAATCTGCACAACACTTTCTCATTTAGCTCTTCCCTTCTCCTTCAAACAGGCTTTTTGACATGCAATCTAGACATTGTTTAATCTCTTTTTATTTAATTTGTCCCTGCAAGTATTATGTACAAGTAATTGGCAATACTTAATTCTCTATGTGATTACAATATATAGGAAAATTTATGTTCAAAATACTAAAATTATTAATTCATTTTAAAACTTTTTATTAATTATTATTGAAAATCAACAAAAAATACATTAATCATCAACATAACAATATGTACAATAAGAATTAAATTATCAAATAACTGATTAACAAAGCTAAATGATATATCAATAATAATAAGAAAAAACAAAATGTTAAAACTACCCTTTTGGAAAAAAGAACCCCTACTAACTAAAACAAAAAAAAAACCCGACTAACAAAAAAAACGAAAAAAAATCCATTGGGAGCACAACCCCGGAGCTATACGCCATACAAGCTTCCATAAAAGAAAAACATCAATCCGCCAACCAAATCCATTTAAACAAGAATCAGAAGAGAACCATCTTAATTAACTCAAATCAAATGATAGTAGCGGGCAAAAGAACCCCACCTTTTCTCAAAGTCAAATCGAGGATCAAAAGTTCGACTTCTGATTTTCTCCAAACTAAGACATAACATCACCTGAGAGAACCATTGTATCAAAGTGGGAGCAGAGGCATCTTTCTATTTCAACAAAATAGCCCTTCTGGCCAATAATGTGACAAATGCAATTACATGTTGGTCTGATATAGAAAGACCATGAATATATTGAGGGATTATACCGAGCAAATCTGTCAAATTATTAGGTTGTAAATTAATTAATTATCACTATGTTGTGCAATAAAATGGGTATCAGTCTTATTACTCCAAAAACTAATCTACCCAGATATAAGTGTTTGGTATTTGTGAACATATCATTTCCATGCAAATTTAACTAGAACTTTCTGTAACCAATCCTACCGGCCAGTACTCAACCCAATCACCAATGTTCACTCATGATCATCATAGCAGGAACAGCTAAGGCCAAGCATGCCCTATTCTATTCTCCAGATATAGCTCTTCACAAACAGGGGTTTGCAAAGTGTAACAGGTCTTTCAGCCCATGTGTCTTTTAGGGCTGATCATTTCATATAAGCAGAGTCTTCTGGTCTCCATTTCTAATGTTCATGAAATTGAACCGTTTGTTGATTTTTCTCTTGCTCTCTCAGCAAACAATGTGCCCCAAATCTGAGACCAGGTATCCCACTAGAAGATGGAAAACAAATCTGCCTCTAGGTTTTTCAGCTGTATATGGACCTGCTAAGCCACTGGTAAGACAGCTTTACCAACATATTTAGATTTTACATTTCATCTTCTTGCAATTCATTCCACATTTGTTTAACAAAATGAACACTCCAGTAACATGGAGCTTCATGTTGGACCCAGATTTAGGGGCAGAGAGCAGGAAGAGGTATTGAATGTTGATATATTTTTGCCCATGATGGAAAATATCACTATGATCGTGATAAAAATCTTTCACAATTGTAATTCTTTCTGGAAGCTAACTTTTTTAATTATTAATAAAATACACATATTAAAGTGAATGACTGAAGCTATCATTCCAATGATTGCTGATCTACAACTGCTCCTGGTTCTACTGTGGTACAAAAGACCATTCTGCTCAATAGGTCAATGCCAGTTTCCAATAGTCCCATCTGTCCCATTCCCCTTCCAAAGTAATGCTGCTACTTATTTGCACTCTCTTTCTCATCAATTCCTCTATGGTTCTTTTGCCACCTATCCACACTAGACATAATTTACAGAAGTCACCTAACCTAAGAGTACATCTTTTAGAATATGGGAAGGAACTGCAGCACTGGATGAAAACCCTACTCATGCTAACTTCCACAGAGCCAGTATCCACAGTCAGAATCAAACCAGAATTCCTGGTGCAGAAGGCACTTTATCTTTGTTTTCAAATTATCTCCATACCCTAACCTTCCTCTGTTTCTATATCTCTTTTAACCTTACAACTCTTGAAAACTTTGTACCCTTGCCATCCATCATTCTCAGTTTTAGCTGCTCTACCACAGATGAGGTACATGTGACAATACTAAACCAATAAGAAACTTCAGCCTTTAGCTTTCATTTCCCCTCTATATAGCTCTCCATTTCACTTCCTCCTCACCCAGCTCAGGCTATTCTTTAAAATCAATCACTTTGACAACGCTTTAGATCACCTGCCATATCATCTCCTAAAGTTACCTTTTCTCAAGGCTTTAAGGTCCTATGAAAACGTTTTGGAGATTTGATCCTATTAAAGATGCTACATGGGTAGAAATCACCATTTGTATATGATGCAAAACAAATTCTTTCCCCAATTTTCATCACAATACGAAATGCTTCGTTAATAATCTTATAGAGGAAATGGGCTGTAATATCAAATTAATTTTAAACCGTGCATATCTCAAGAAGTCAATTACTCATCGGTACATCGTAACCAAGAATATTTTGCTCCATTTGCATACAAAAACTACTCATTATCACCGAAATCTTTAACATTAAGGTGTGATGTATAAGTTGTGTGTCATTCAGTCTTGAGAGAAAAAGTTAACTGAATGGGAAAAGACCCATTGTGAGGAACGGAATAACTCATTTTTAACTATTTTTCTTTTACAAGTCATGCTAACCATTAAATTGCTTTTAATAGGCAATTTATAAACATTACTATTGTGACTAATCTTGTCAAATACTACTGTCAAGCACTTAAGATGTTAAAATGATAATTAAGCATTTTCAACATGAAAATTATTAACATTCTAAATTAACTAAACAATTTTTATTATAAATCAGGTTACCAGTTCAAGAACTAAAGCTACAAACTACATCAATTTAACAGGCATTAATATATTTACGGAAAAAAATAACATGCAAATACTCAATGAAAATGGGCTTTTAAATCACTTTATAACAGAAACAGCTCCAAATGTCTTATCAGCAAGGGAGCTAGCTTTATCCAGTTTATCTCATTAAAGGGGACTGACAATTTAGTTGGATGGGAAGCCAAACGCCTAGATCTTCAAAGAATAATAGTGTCAACCAGATCCAATCCAGGATCAGTTAAACATACTTTCTAAAACAATTGGCATACCCAAATGTTTGAAACCTTAAGAATTAATTTTCTAAGAGGTTGATATACAACATACTTTGTATAAAATACTTTAAATCAAAAGAATTTAGAGCAGCAGCACATTTTTCTGCTGTGTTTTACAATAAAGGTTGCTTCATATTTAAGAATGCATCTACTTTCAAGTCCTTGACCTGTGTCTACATGCAACAAAGTTAATTTCTTTATTGAAGCAGTAATCTCTAAGAAGAACAAGATTTAAATGGAGACAAATTAACTCTAATTTGGATTTTTTTTTAACAATATTGTCAAATAAAAGGTTCTAAAACAGATGAGGCACTTACATGATTTCCTTCAAAAGAGAAAAAAGAACAATTTTGTGGAATAAAACAATGACTAATGTGAACTTTGTACACATCTGTGAGTTATCCACAAACTAAACCTTCTGTCTAGGAAGCTATCCTACTGCATTTTTAGACAGTGACTCAAAACCCTAATTTTAAAGTTGTCAAACTGACCACCAGCTTTATTAGAAATGATGGTGCATCTTGAAAGATTACTTTAATCATGGTCTCCAAGAACATTTAAAATTAAATGTTGCTATTTACATTTTTTTTATTTGGGATGGTACTTTACTCTTTAAATTATTTTTCCATCTATTTTCCCAAAATTTTCAAAAGAATTATTTGTAGATCACACAGACACACACAGACACAGACACAGACACACACACACACAAAATTTCTTTAACCTTATTGCACCAAATATCTTTTGCAGCACTTAAAGCTAAGAATAAGGTATATGAAAGGGACAAAAACATGCTAAGATAAAAATAATTTTGTGCAATTTCCTCCTGCAGTAATCCTCATAAAATTTGTTATCCTATTAACATAAAATGAACACTTTTTGATACCGCTAAATTTATCAATTTACATTTTTAGAACCTCAGCGAATCTCATAGCTTCAAACAATTCACTGGCTGCTCAGACAACAGCTACCAGACTCTTGCTGCAGAACATGGGGCTGTAAAGCCGGCTGTGGAAGGTCTAAATATTAAACTGTGATTTATAGTTTCCCATGGTTTATTTCACACAAACCAGAACAGGATTACCGTTCCCAACAAAATAAAACAAAAACAAAAACAAAAATTGCCCATGATAGTATTTTTACAATACATTCAACCATCTTCTTGAAATATTTAACCCAATTGAAATCAACACTTCAGGCTCACATTCCTAATTCCTCTACATCTTTTTTTTGTTATTCCACCCATAACCGATCTCATAATGCTACATATATGCCATCACAAAATTTTAAAGAAATCAATAATAGTCTGTTCTTCATTTAGGTAAATCAAAAAGATCGAAATGTCATCGTTCCGACTAATTCAACGCAAATCATTTAACTATACAACACAAGACTTAAGATCAACCGTGTTTATTTTAAGAGTGATAGTCTCACACATCTTTTACCTTTTAGAAATTCAAATCATTTCCATATATCTTAGAATCTAAAGTAGTCACATTCAAGATTTCAAATTCAAATAAAATCAAAATCATAATTTGAAGCTAGGAGCTGTGGCCATAAAAAATTAATGATTTCATATTAATTATATTACATTGTGATAATTGTACTATGCAGATCTATATGATCTGAGATGCTTCAATGTAAGACTTCAAAATGGACAAGGTACTTGCATATTCACATTCTCCAAGAGGACCACAATTCTCAAGACTTAATACAACAAATTCAAAACTTCTACAGCAGTGGAAGAAAATTATCGGAAAGGTCTCTCCCCTGACACCTCATAAATCATCTTCAGCAGTCTGAGAGAGATTACAAAAATAAGAAACCATTAAAATCTTTTTTTTTTCCAGTTTAACTACTACACACATTAGGACCATGTTATTTTTAGCCAAATCAAATTTAAACATCTCCCAGGAAATCCTCAGTATTTCACACTTAAATTATCAAGTCCGCATTTCTTCTGGAATAAATATTAGTATTTAATACTTAAGATATCATAGTTCCTCTTGCAACACAAAGAATATAAATAATAAATTTAAAATGTGATAAGCATATGTAAGAGGTTACATAAATACCATCAGGTTATATAAATACTGATGTTAATAAAATGTGTTCATTGTTCAAATTAATAAGAGTCATTATGCTTCATATGTTTGATTATATATTTACAATTAATTGTGCTGTCATTTCTAAATGGGTCTTAATTACCAGTCTTAGCAGCTACCACCAGTGTCAATGAAATACACTTCATAAATTTGAAAGCTCTAAATTTCACTTTCTTGGCCTTACAAAGCGGATTTCTGCTATGACCAAAGTAAGCTGCTGATTGAAAGATTAGGTGGTTGGGCATAGCAGGGAGGTAGAAGGAAAGAAAATTGTTTTAATAGTCCCAATCTTAATCCTGGTTCAATATCCCTGCTGGACTTTGCACTTGTACCATCAAGGGAGAAATGAGTGGATTTGGCTATGATAGTTGGTTGTGATGCCTTGCACATTCAGGTAGTCTGTTATAAGACTCATTGATTACGGTAAGTGAATCCATATCATTGAAAGGACTTCAGGAAGAAGATGTGAATGAGGAAAGGCTGAAAACTTCAGAAGTACATTCACATAATAAATGACATAACTTAAAGTGAAATTTGAATTCTGTTTTGAACTACTCCCTTTTAGATTTTAAACCCCCTTATAGATTACAATACCACTTGCCTTGATTTTTCATGTATTGACTGCAATGTCTCTACTGTTTGGAGATATTTTCATACTCTTTTAGATATTAGCAGCATTCAAAAAATACATTCAAGGATGAAGTGAGTATATATAAATATTTCAAATAACAATAAAAGGGATACTTTGGCAAGTTGCAAATGGACATCACTGAATGTCTGCGTACCTTGGAGGTAGTTTACTTTTAGTTGTGTTTGTGTGAACTTGTTCAACACATATACTTTTGTCAACAAAAAATAAACAAGCCTCCTTAAAAGAAACAAACAAGCCAATAGGTAAGAGACAGCGACCATCAAAATTAACAACTCCAGACCTCAGAAATAAAACAAATACGAACTTTGAACCTTCCTCATTTCATTCACACAACTTTAGGGTAAACAAACGAATGCAAAGCAAATTTACATGAAATAGTTGAAACTAATTTGTGTTTGACTGAGATATATGGAGCCTTTGAAAGAAATGCACATAATATTTGGCAGCAGGTGCTCTGTTGCATCATAATAAGCAGAAATTATAGTTTTCTGGCTGTTTGACTTATTAAATTGTTTATTTCTTTGAAGTTACAACTAACTTGCTGAACATTTGAATATTAAAACATAGATTGGCTTTTAGGTGACTTTTGGTTCAATTTTTGATCTCTTGCTACTATTTAAAGCAGATTACAGAGCAATTAACTCAAATAATCCATGTTTCATTTCCTCCATCAGTTTCAAGAAAGATGAAGCAGTGGTTGTAGGTTTATTGAGTCTTGTGCAAGGCAGCTACACAAAAAAATTGTGAATCCAAGGAATATTTAAATTCCGTGAAGAAACATTGTATTCACCTTTCCAAAATTCAGATTACATTTCTTAAAAGTACATCCTTCATGATTTTTCAAGTGAAGTCAATAAAATACATTCCAGAAAAACATATTTCTTAAACAATCTGATCTTTAAATCTCCACATTGTAGAATAAATTTCAGATGACATACAATGGCAGCTCAATATAACCTTAACGAAAATTAAGAACAAGATGCAAGTTTCCTTTAATTTGTTAAATTGAACCTCTAAATAAATTTATAGGCGACTGTCTTAACTAAAAATTTGAAAATATCATCCAACCAGTGAAGAGGACGAAGTTAACACGACATTTGTAATTTTAGTTTGCTAAAAACGGGTGCAAAAAGCTTCATTTAAATCCTCTACAGGGCAAATGGACCGAAACAAAACGCTCAAAATCACCCTGACAGCTTAACTAAAAGGGGCAATAACCACGTGGAAACCCCATTTCCTCCTTTTTCCTCTACAATCACGATTGCAATTATTACAAGCGCGATTTGTTGTCTTGCAAACCACGGGCGCTTCATTCAAACGTAGGTCAAGCTGTGAAAACACGCTGTGATTCAGTCACACTGGACAAAAGTTCTCCCCCAACACCCCCCCTCAAAAAAACCTAATTTTATGCAATACGATTAGACTGAGGAGGAAATCTTAAACGACGGTGCTCGCCCGAAAACATTTATTTTCTCCCCTCAATGCCTTATGCTTGTTTTATGGACGAATTCTCTGTACTCGTCCATAAAGCAATCTTACGAGGTCGTAAACCCATACTTAACGACCCAAGGAAGGTTTACACACTTACACACAGATGGAAACATGGGGTCATCAATTGTTGAGGATGGAGACCGATGAATTGAATTCAACCATGGAAAAGGGCAATACCGGGGACAGGGCTTAGAGACCCATTCACTTCCAAAATTTATTTCGATCTCTTCCCTGGTTACAATGGGAGGTCGCCGACTCTCCGTGTATGTGCACGTTCTATATGTGCTCATCATTCTGTACAAGCAATTGCGTGCACCATAAAAAAAACAATCGCCGTTGCAACAGTGGGACAGACATTTCACGCAGTGCACATAACGATCTACAATTATCGATAATCCAAGTTCCCTTTCATAAACTAATTGTTCTTCTCAAAGGCAGCCGAGTAGAGACATCGTACAACAAAACGACCAGGAGTAGCAGCAAGGTATCTACAACAATCAAGGATCCGAGAATGGAATAAACATTGGGAAAGTATATAAAGTCGTTCTCAAGTCGACTGCATATAGCTAGCTACCTATCCCGTACAACACATTCACCCAACCATGAGACCAGCATTTCTGCGTTTCACCTTTGACCTCGCCAAGCAGTTCGTTATTTTGATATTTGTACCGGCAGAGAATGCCAATTGGCGTGCGGGTGCGATTTCTTTTAAGCGTAATTCATTCACCAACTGACTCCATCTATCTCATTTAAAGCATAATACCAGTATTCGCAGTGCACAGTGAAAGCCAATTTATGCAAAGGTGTCCTGGCATTCTATCATAAAGGAAGTCTAGATATCTTACTTCCAGAATTAAACCACAATACTGGCGAAAGCAAAAGCAAAATCATTGTACATATCAAAAGAGTACCCGATAGCACCGGCGTTCTAAATCAAACAACTCAACTGCAACTTCGTGTGGAGAAGCATTTTTTTTACAGTTGAGGTTTAACGACCCAACCCCATCCAAAAGTCAAATATTCTTTATGAATGAAACTTGAATTGTGCGAACTTACTTGGTGTACGAAAACATCGACAGGCGTTTCCAAGGGGTTCCCTTCCCGAGATGTCATAGAGATAAATCCGAATCCCATTCTAACGTTGAACCACTTACAGTGGCCTGCTCCCTGATGAACCTGAGTCTCTTCTTTTTCAGCCAATTTTCTTTTTTCGTCTCCACCACCTTTACCCGCCCCTCCTGGACAATTGCAAAGGCACACACACACGCACACAAGGTTGGGGAGGAAAGGGGGTAAATAAACAAAAATTCAATTGATCTGACGGACAAGCGTGGAGATAATTAGCAAAGTGCATTCATTTTTTAAAAAAAATTGTAGGCTTCTGAGAAAAAGGCACCGCGTCAACATGGTCATTGGCTACAGCATATTTGGCAAAGCCAATGTAATATCGATTTTGACCCATGTGCAATGCCAGAATTTCTTTCCCACTACTTCGTGTCTGAGGCCGCGAATTAAGTTAGCAAACCGTACGTAACCGGAATACGGCTGGTTTAAAACCGATCCCATCTCCTGCACAAATCCGTGTCACACAAGCCCGGCTTTTTCTTTCCCTCCTCTCGTTTCGCAAGTCGTGATCAACATTCACCAGCGTCAATCGCAGTGGGTTTTTTTTAAGTGTATAGTGCTCCGCTAGATAAGGCGCGTATTAACCGAAAAGAACTCCCGTAGCATCCGGCATGCGTTAACTGTACTCCTTTCAAACTTAAGGGGCAGGTGTACCACAAACTGAGGAAGGGGAGGAGGCGGAGAGAGACTGTGCTTAATCGGACACAAACAGTCCGCACAAAAGCTCTTAGAGACCCTTTGAAGTTCTGAATAAATGGGAGGGGGCGGGTACATACATTTAGAAGATCTACAACAATAGGTTTGGTAAAGCTCCCTGTGCGATCTCCTAAAAATCTGCAAAAAAAAAAGGTTCTTTTTTCCCTAAACAACAGCAGAGAGAGAGAGAGAGAAAAAGTAACCTTCGGCCATATTGTCACACAGGCCCCAGTGTCCAAACCCGCCCGATAAGTACTTTTTCCTCGGAATGGGAAATCTTCTGCATCAATCTAGCGTCATAGAATTCAGGGATCGAAAATTTAGCAATCACCAATGTTCGCATGGTCTAACGTGCTTTCCCTCGTTAGTTCCCCCCCCCCAACCCCCACCTTCTTCCCTTCCTGGCTCTGGCACACACGTGACTCGTCAATTGCATGCTTTCTTGCCGCTAATTACACATCGCAGTCTTGGAGAAACAGAACAGAGCCAATCGGCCTCTCCTCTAACCTGTCACCGCAATAATCGATGATGAACCCCCCCCCCAAATAAAACCTCCCAGATTTTTTATGCAGCTAATTTGTCCGACATTTTTGATGAACGTGTCAATTCGGTATACTTAATGCGACAGGATCTCTCTTCTGTTTTAGGAAGCATCAACCTTGGCAACATTATAAATAAACCTAGCCACAAATTAACTAATATGACAAACACGATTATTATATCAATCAATAATGCTATGTCAGTTCGCACCGAAACACCACTGGTAAAGATCCTGGACTAAATATAGAAGTTTCGTGAATGTAATACTCTAATGTTTGAATATTGGAAGAGCAGATTTCTAAACTAGGCGAAAGAGCCTCGCACATTTGACTAGGTATTGTTTAATACGTATAAAATCTATATTGCCGATAGTTATCAATAGGCACGATCGGGGAACAACTGGTATGCGTATCCCCTAAGCAAGGTGGGATCATCTGAGACATCATTTGTAAATTATTTTTAAACTATAAAATGGTTTATCAGTCACGCAAACCAAATGTGATACATTTATTTTGGTAAGGGGATGTCTATAATGGGCACAAGAACAAATAACGCGGTGCCTTTTCCAAGCTTTTGTTGATTGTTAAGTGCAAGTGGATAGGGAAACAACTAAGTTTGAAAACATATATTTCAACTCGAAAGATGATTAGTCTTCTCCTACATACGACCTTCCGCCATTTTTTGTTTAAAAAAAAGAAATTCCCTTCAAAACGGTTCAAAGGTCAAAACATTTGCTTCATTACTTCTGTTGTTATTTTGAAATACCTTTACATTGCGAGCTTGAAAGGAAAATGTGCAAAGCTATCCGGGAAAAAAAAGGGGGAAAGGCGTGAAGGCGAAATCCGGTTTCTTTGGAAGGTTAGGGGGTGGGGGCGAGAAAAAGTAACCGATTTACATTGCTTCCACGCATTGTCGATTACCATGCGTTTTGCTTCAAAAACTGGCCTGACGAGTCGGCGCCAACTAGTCTGACCAATTGTAAGGGGCAGTTTGCACTTACGAGGCTTGCTTACTTTTGTAACGGTAATATTCTAACCTCGCCGTGTTAAACATCGCAAAACATCTATTTTGGTATAACATCTACCTTTGTGGCTAAAGTGTGCTGGTCAAGCAGTGAGGGTCATTTTATTTAAAGAATGGGGGGAGGGGTGGAGGTTGAGGGAGAAAGAACTACAACCACCAACTAAAGTGGAAGCTCTCAGTCCTGAAATTCCTTTGAAGTCTTCAACCGTAAATTTCCGATAGGTTATTTCAAAAAAGCGCAAGATGAGGTACAATGCCGACACCAGCCTAAAATGACTGCGCTTGTTGGATCTGTGCACACTCCCGTCACTTGTCTCCCCAATGTCTTCCGAGTCACTTATGCTCCCAGTTCATTGACAAATTTTAAAACAAACAAGTTGTTTGGTAATACATTTCACCACCGCACAGACTTTCGCAAAAACACGTTTCATGTTGCTGTTATTTTCGAAAGAAAAATGCAAAGCCAATAAATTCCCAACAGCCCATTATCTACGACGAGTATATCTACCTGCCCTCTCATTTAAAAAGTGTGCGAGTACTTATTCATACAAAGAATGCAGAAAATAAACGGAAATTTGTCGATTGGCAGGGTAGCCTGCCAATACGAGATAATGCTGTCTCGTACTTTATTTATGCTCCAGCTAAATGAGCTGGTTGAATCGAAATGCGCGCCTCAGACGGGTTAAGAATACTTTCAAATTCTTGAGATTCTTATCGTCCCCGTTTACAGAGTAAATGGAGAGTTTTACTGTGTGCGCAATTCCTGCCAAAAGCATAAATGGACCCTAATCGTCCCTATACAAATCGATGAAGACAACCGTAACAAGCACAACTGATATATTTCGGTTTCTTCTTTAATACTTAATCCACTCCGCCAAAATGACTGTTTCAGGCTATTCCTCATATTAGAAGAATTAAGATTGGGTCAGCAGTGTGGTCAATGGTGTCAGATGTTTTCTGGAGTCATTCATTTCCTGCGAGAGGACACCAGCCTTTTAAGTCAAACGAAGGTAGAGCTTTGGTAATCTGGGAAACGCACTTCCCAGCTTTAGCCCATTCGAAAAAAATCGAGCACGTTGTTCTTTAGAATAAAAATAATCACCCTAAATACGACAGTCTCGTCCTTTAACGAATAAAAACGGTAGCCTAGAGAAGATAATTGACCGCAGCCTTGTTTTTTCTCCCAGTAAGCACCATGGTGTCTGGTCAAACACAGCCTTTTAGAGTCGCTACAGTCCTCTTCCACCTTCGATAACACTGCCCGTTAAAAACCTTACATTCTGAAACCTCATTGTTGCATTTCCCCCCTTTTCTTCCGCAAGAATGCATTCTATTTTCAAGGAAAGTCTAAGAAGGGCCTCGAGATCATGAACACCCGCTGTTTCATTTAACATCATTTTAATGTATAGTTAAACCTAAAAGCAATTCGTGGGATCAATTTCAGATTAAGTCGCAATAAAACAAGACAACTGGCGTTTCATTGCTTGATTACATACGTTTTCTTTTAATTGCAGAAAGTGGCTACTGTTGTAATGTAGTACACGCACGCGTCAGGTCTTTACAAATAGCAAAATTAAATAATGAGCGGATAATCTGTTTTATTGCATCAGTGGAGGGAGAAATGCTGGTCATATCGGGCAAAACTTTCCTTCAAAATCACTCTGCCGCAGAGAGGTGTAGAGATTAAGGTTTCTTCAGAAACAATGAATCTGAGACGGTGCAGTACCACCCTTCCTCACCTCCCCCCCCCCCCCCACTTCCAGTCCGTGCTGGTATCCGGGCTTGAACTGTCGACCTGACTCAACTGCCGCTAAGGCGGCCTGACAGGGTGTACCGTTTCGAAATGAAGCCCGATTACTTCAATAGAAATTAGCATTTACGATGCTAACGATATCCTGCACCCATGAAAACTACTCGCGATTTTTTTTTCTGAATGAAGCAAAACTAGGATCCCGGTTTCCTGTCTAGCCAATCAGAAACTGAGAAACATCAGCGGCTTTTAATTAGATTTGGTATCCGCTATTATTTATTTCTTAAACACTTACTTCACGCATGCATTTCGATAGATTTGTTATGTACGGTTCAACTGAAGCAAATAAGATCAGAAATGGGAAGTGTTTCTATTAAATTTTAAAGATGGTTTAAAATGTATAAAATTTTGAAATACATATGAGTTACAATTAATTGTAATTTACCGTGTTCTATTAGAATGGCTTAATATATTAAAAATAATTTTTAGTGATTCAAGATACATAGACGATGACTGGGCTGAACAATTGTTATGTCTTCGTGTTGTGTTAATGAAGGTGGGTCGATCCCTTTAAATCGGGTTTTCTGAAGACCAGCTGAATGAAAGACGATGCATAGCACTGTACGAACGCTAAATTTCACACTACATCCATTGTCACCGCCAGCCCACTCCCCACTCCGCAAAGTTTACCGTTTTCCTTACACCCCGACCCATTATCTACCCCTGCTGCACTTGAGGTAAAGGGAGTCACCCTTTCGCAGTCGCTTACCGTGCGAGTGATTTGAGTTCCCCTTACCTTCCACTCCCCAATGCAGAGGGCAGTCTTTCCCTGGGAATTCTTTCTATGGGTGGGGGTAGCTGGAATTTACTCTCAGCACTCGGACCTGCCCACAACTCTGCTCTACACGTCGATGATTGCGCGGCTTCCAATAAAGAGAACCGTGATTTTTCCACACACTAAACGCCAATATCTTAGCGGCAATAGATTTTGAAACTGCGCAATAAATCGAAAACATTCATATTAAGCGCAAAAGACACTAATCGGATCTCATTCATAAATTTAATCGGTGGGCCGCACAGGAGGGCATCTGAATCATTATACGCCAGCAATAACTGCAGCAACCGATACGGTGACGCGAGTCGTCTGATCACTGACTTGCAATCCTGCACCAACCTGCGTGCATGTTCGCATATTACCTCTGGGAGGTAAATTTAATTTTCTAGCCAATATCTACAAAATGCATAAGGCTTTCTTTATAAAAAAAACACTTACAACGTATTAACAATGTAGCTTTTGTAGCACGGACCATGGACTTCAGTTACGAACTTGTCGGCACCTTCAATAGCATTGTCTAAAAATAAACACGCAAAATGCTGGAGGAACTCAGCAGGTCAGGCAGATCTATTGAAATGAATAAACACGCGACGTTTCAGGCGAGACCCTTCTTCAGGACCGGAAAGGCAGGGGGAAGGCGCCAGAGTAAAAAAGTCGGGGAGTGCGGTGGGTGGAATGGGAAGGAGGATAGCTGGTACGTGAAGAGTCTCGGCCCGAAACGTCTTCTCCATAGAGGCTGCCTGGTCTGCTGAATTCCTCCAGCATCTTGTCTGTGTTGTATGTGATGGGTGAAGCTTTGTGGGCTGGAAGGATAAAGGGCTGGAGCAGAAGGAATCTGACAGGAAAGCAGAGTGGACCACAGGAGAAAGGGAAGGGAGAGGGGACCGGGGGGGGGGGGGAGGTGATAGGCAGGTGAGAAGAGGTAAGAGACCAGGATGGGGAATAGAAGAAGAGGGGAAGGGGAAGGATTTTTTTTTAACTGGGAGGAGAGATCGATTTTAATGCTATCGGGTTGGAGGCTACCCAGACAGAATATAAAATGTTGCTCCTCCAGCGTGAGGAGGACCTCGTCTTGGCACAAGTGGAGGCCATGGACTGCCTTGTCGGAACGGGAATGGGAATCGGAATTATATGTTTGGCCACGCACCGGGAAGTTCCGCTTTTGGCGGATGGAGCGGAGATGCTCGACAAAGCGGTCCGCCAATTCACGACGGGTCTCACCAATGTGGAGGAGGCACCATCGGGAGCACGGTACACAGTAGAGACCCCAGCAGATTCGGAAGTGAAGTGGACTCTTTGGGGCCTCGAATGGAAATGAGGGTGGTGGTGAATGCGCAGGTGTAGCATTTAGGCCGCTTGCAGGGATGAGGAGCGGGAGGTATTAGTGGGGAGGGATGAGTGGACAAGGGAATCATGGAGGAAGCGAACCCTGCAGAAAGCGGGGGTGGAGGGAAGGAAGTAAAGGTGGTGGTGGAATCCCTTTGGAGATGGTGGAAGTTGCGGAGGATGAAATGTTGGATGCGGAGGCTGATGGTTGTGGTAGGTAAGGACAAGAGGAACCCATCAATGAAGGCAGCGGGAAGATGGGGTGAGCGCGAATGTTCGGGAAATGGAGGAGATGCGGGTGAGGGCAGCATCAATAGTGGAGGAAGGGACACCCCGTTCTTGGAAGAAGGGGAGACATCTCTGATGTCCTGGAATTGGAAGTTGCATCCCGGGAACAGATGGGGCGGAGGCGAAGAAACTGCATTCTTACAGAAGATCGGGTGGGAAAAGGTATAATAAAGAAAGTGCTCATTTAGCTCATTTAGATGTACAGAGGATTCGATACTTAAGACGGAACCAAGTCATGTATCGGGCGACTGACAAAGCAATCGTTTGTCAAAATAAAACGTTAACATTAACTTAATGGCGGTGACAGATTAATTACAGAGGTGTAGAATTAGATTTCCAGGTCCTACTATTCAGTGATTCAGATGATAAAATGTCTAACCATTCCGCTTCAGAACAATGTCAATGGATTTTACACTGTGTGTTTTTAATCTCTAAAAGCAATGCAATAATTAGTGTACAAATCGACGGATTAAGCGAGATATATCGGTGCACCGGGATTTCTGCCTTTTCGGATACCATTTGGACGGGTACATGGATATGGACAAATGCGAAGGGTCGGCATTGAAGTCGGGCTGAAAGGCCTGTTTTCGTGCTATGAAATATTTTCCCAGAAGATTGAGTGGGGCAAAACGCGTTTGGAAATTTCTAAACACGGATCCAGATCCGGCGGGATCAGCTCTGCAGTTGCATTCTTCACCCACGTGGCAAGTCAAACTTGCAAAACCCGACCAGACTTGAAACTTACAAAATGTGGTTTGGCCTTACCAGTTCCAACCAACTTTAAATTTACGTGGTCGAGCTTAACTGAGTAACATTTTGTTACTTCACGAGTAGCCGAAGGGGAAAAGACATGGCTGTAATTTATTTAACGTCCATCACATTTTGTACAAATGGTCCCAGTATTTTTAAATCCAGTGAAATCGTTTTCTAAAGACACAATGCGGGAAACGCTGTAGCCACTTTGGCCTCAGTTGGCTCCAATAAAGAGCTATTCAATAATGTGTAAGAAATATGAATGGAGTTAAGTATTAGCGCGGACAATACTGAAATGTATTCAAAATGGTTAGAGACAATAACAAAATTAACTTTACTTAGCATTTAGTTCCCGTTAAAATTTGTAGTCAGCCAGGGGTGGTTTAGTACTACAGGTAGAAAGACCTTCACTTAAGAGCTGTCGAAGGATCTTCGATGTCTGTAACTCTGATTTTCTTTCTCCAAACATGATGACAGACCCGAATATCTCCAGCATTTCGGGTTTTGTTTCGTATTCCCACCATCTACACCCTTTTCTTGCTTCTCACGGGCGATTTATCATTTGTAACTCTTGGTAAATCTACACACCTGTTTTTCTCGCAGTTTGCGGTTTTAATCACAACTGGGGGTTGACACTTCATTCTCTTTAAAAATTCTACTTCTTAATTATGCTTTCGGACTCTTTCATCACAAAACATCTAGAATCAATATTCTCTATAAGGAGAAAACTTCGGCATGATTACACGCATTGTTCAGATTCGCCTTTCACCTCATTACACAAAGGGTCCACAATCTATTCCCGTTGCTTCTAATGCAGTTGATGCGACCAGCGCCTTTCAGCGAACCCCTTTTACGAATCGTGCTCTGGTGATCTGGGAGGAACACGCCACCCGTGAGCATGGTTCTGAGGATCGGAGGTGAGGTCAGGGGAGCTGCGGAAACGTGTTTGGTTTCGGCGCCAAGGGATATCGCGCTGTTGTGGCCAGCATACCTTATTTGCAGCGCTTCCGACAATAGTGAATACGCGGTGTATCCGTATGTACAATCCACTCAAATTCCCAATATGAACTCGTAGCATTCAACGTTTTTTCTCCTGCGACTTAATAAGGTTTAAATACACATTTGCTTTCGTGCCGTTCGAAGGAACACAGGCTTGAGTATATACATTAACATCAACCTGAGCAATCAACGTGCCAAGGCCGAGATCTCGGGCTCCTCTACGAAACACTCTTCGTTCGTTGCATCTCAACCTGGAGTCCACGGACACCTTGCTCAATGGTATTGGTCTATGGCATAAAAAAGGTTGGAACCCACTGTTCTATATTCAGGGAAGATTGTTAATACGGGGCAGAAGGGCCTTCTCGCACTATGAAAACGAGACAAAAAGTGTCCAGATTGGGGGGAGGTGAGGGCAGAACTTGGTTAGTAAAGAGAGAACGGACCGAATGGAGATCGGAATGAAAGTAGAATACTTATATTCGCACTCCTGTATTTGTTCCCAAACTATTAGTTTTGCAGAAAATTAATTGATGATGTTGAGAAGATGACCTCCAGTGCAGGAACCTGCTGGATTTCCATGGAATATCACAAGAGCAGAAGGAAAACACCGAAGGTATTTTATTGATTTCAGCGGTAGTCACACGTGGATGGCGTGTGCATTCTTTGTTCTTACTGTCTTCCTGCATTTCATTTACAGACATTGCGGCCGCCGTGCGTTCCACAGGCAGCATTATATTTTTTCCGTTTGCATTGTATGAAAATAACTTGAAGCGAATTGACCGGGAAATGCGGCGTTCTCTCAGTTAAGACCCCCCACGCACCCCTAATTTATGTGTTAAAATCTGTACTGAAAAATGCAGCTTCATAGATTTCACCAGGGAAGATGGACGCGAGCACGTTGTGAGGCAAACTCCCGACAAAGTGCCCCAGCCTGGTTGGCAGAACCTGCCCCTAAAGTTGACGCGAGTAAATTGCTGAGACACAAGTAAGAATGCAGACTGGAAATTTGGAGCAATCCACAGAAATGCTGGAGAAGTTCACCAGGCCAGGCAGCGTCTATGAGGGGAAATGGACGTCTGGGGCCCGAGCCCCGACATCAGCACTGTTGGGGAGATTGTAAGTTTGTGCATAGTAGACTTCAATTGCCACTTCAGGCATGCAGTTAGAGAAACAACACCTCATTTACCACCTAGGTAGAATCCAGCCCCTTGGTATGAACACAGAATTCTCCAACTTCTGGTAATTCCCTCCCACTCTCTTCCTCTATCCCTATTTCACTCTGCCCCCTCCCCCAGCTGCCTATCACCTCCCTCATTTTCCACCTCTTTCTACTACCTATTGTGTTTTCCCCTATTCCTTCTTCACCTTTCCTGCCTATCACCTCCCTGCTTCCCCTTCCCCCACCCCTTTATCTTTCCCCTTACTGGTTTTTCACCTGGAACCTACCAGCCTTCTCCTTCCCACCCTCCCCCCACCTTCTTTATAGGGCCTCTGTCCCTTCCCTCTACAGTCCTGATGAAGGGTTCCGGCCCGAAACGTTGACTGATCGTTTCCACGGATGCTGCCCCACCTGCTGAGTTCCTCCAGCGTGTTGTGAGTGTCAGTTCGACCGGGTTCGATTCGAAACTTGGAGGTTGCCCACCCCAGCAAGTGAGGAGGGATCACTTTAAGTCAGGTGAATCAAATGATGTAGCAATGTTCACACATTGGCGGCCAAGCGTCTCACGCAGATCGGAAAAGCACGTAAATGCGGGAATTCACAGGCGCATAACACATGCAAAGGCTGACGGGGTTGGGTGAGGGAAGGGAGGTCTGATGAATTTTCTCTCTTCCTTTTCGACCTTCAGAGACCTCTATATCAGACAATGCTTTATTCAAAGGCATTCCCGAGAGATCGGCCGACCCTTGGGCCCGCGTTCGGGTCCCTGGAGAAATCAGTGACGAGGTGCTCCGTGCGTCGGGAGCTTTCCAGGCAGTTCGTGTTTAGAGCCCGCCATGACCCCTCCGTTCTAGCGTTCTTGAGAGATTTTGTCTTTTCTGGATAGATGGGTTAATTCAAGGGTTAACAAAACCCTCTGTAAACATATAATTCGAAAGTGAGTCGGGCATTGTCACCCGTTATCTTTTTTTTACAAATCCAGTCTCGGTTACAGAGATTAATTTAACTCATTCATTAAAGTAACACATTTGGCAGAAGCCGTCTACGAACGTCAGTCCCAAAAGAAGGTAGCCCCCAATGCCGTATTCAGTAGTTATTTCATGTCTCAAACATTGGATTGATAGTGCTTGAACTTTTTGGGTCGAAGTTCCAATTATTCGCAACCCAATAGTTTTATTGCAACAACTTCGAAATAGCAGGCAAGATAGACAAAGGAGAGTCAGTGGATGTTGTTTACTTGGATTTCCAGAAGCGAAGTGACAAAGTGCCGCACATGAGGCTGCTCAAGAAGGTAAGAGTCCTTGGTACCACAGGAACTATACTGACATGGATAAATGATTGGCTGACTGGCAGGAGGCAAAGAGTGGGGATAAAGGGGGCCTTTTCTGGTTGGCTGCCAGTGACAGTGTTGGGACCGCTTCTTTTCACATACTTCAATGATTTGGATGATGAAATTGATGGCTTTGTGGCCAAGTTTGCAGAAAATACGAAGGTAGATGGAGGAGCAGGTAGTGTTGATGAAGCAGGGAGTTTGCAAAGGGGATTTAGGCAGACTAGGAGAATGAGCAGACAAGTGCATGGTCATGCACGTTAGTAGAAGGAATAAAGGCATAGAGTACTTTTCAAAACAGGCAGAAAATTAAAAAATCAAAGGTGCAAAGGGACTTGCGAGTTTTTGTACAGGGTTTTCAAAGGTTTACCTTGCAGGTTGAATCGGTATTAAGGAAGGTATGTATTTAATATTTCAGTAGTATTTGAGTAATATTGTAATGTTTGATTAAACACTCTTGTTCATATAAAAATGCATTGCGGTTTATCTGTAAATACCATATGTGATGTGTTACATACACGCCTCCCTTAAAGTAAAAACAAAGTTAGACTCATATTCCCAGCTCCGTGTTTTTTTTTTGTTTTTAATTGATTTTATGTTTTGGAGTGACAAAATATAGTCATGGCAATGAGTTATTATAAAAAATGAACTCGAGATGACTACCTACTTGTTGAAGCGCAGCAAGACGTTTGAGTTTTTAAAAAGTGCAGCAAGAAGCGGACAGTAAAAAAAAAGGCAAACCGTCCCAGTATGTGTTCTTCGGAAGGGGCAGACATGGTCGAGTTTTTTAAAAAGGCAGAAAATTGACAAATTCACGGGTTCATAAACCTCTTACCCTTCCTGAAGTCCACAGTCAGTACTTTCATTTTACTTACACTGAGTGCAAGGTTGTTGCTGCGACACCACTCAACCAGCTGGTATAATAATCAAAAGAAAGAGTAGAAATGGCTGGCTACATTGGAAAGATTGATGGGTTCCATTACACAACAGATAATTGTATTGAGAATATTTTAAAGCCAATGAGAAGCAGGTGCCAATTTTGCTGAGCACATTGGGTTTAAAGGCATAGCATTTGCTTAGGAGTTTGACTGCTCCAACAAAACCAGCCTAAATTTGCTGATATCTTGAAAGTAATGCAGGAACATTTAGAATCAAAACCATTACTGATAGCAGGGTGCTTTATGTATCAAAAAGAAGGGGAGTCTATTTCAGGGTACGTGGCTGAATTGAAGGGATTTACCTGAACACTGTCAGTTCAGTGATGGGATTAATGACACACTAGGAAATTATTCAGTTTGTGTAATCTTAAAGAAAGCTTTCAGAAAAGGCTCCTAACTTTAGCAAACTTTATATTTAAATGAGCTGTTGAAATAGCTGTATCAATGGAAACAGCAGCCAGAATCAGAATCAGGTTTACTATCACCGGCATGAGTCGTGAAATTTGTTAACTTAGCAGCAGCAATTCAATGCAATACATAATATAGAGAGAAAGAAGAAAATAAGTAAGTAAATCAATTACAGTATGTATATTGAATAGCTTCAAAATAGTGCAAAAACAATAAAATATATATAGTGAGGTAGTGTTCGTGGGTCCAATGTCCATTTAGGAATCGGATGGCAGAGGAGAAGAAGCTGTTCCTGAATCACCGAGTGTGTGCCTTCAGGCTTCTGCACCACCTTCATGATAGTAATCATGAGATAAGGGCATGCCTGGGTGATGAGGGTCCTTAATAATGGATGTCGCCTTCCTGAGGCACTGAACCTTGATGTCTTTGGCTACAATGGAGGCTAGTACTCAAGACGGACCTGACTAACTTTACAACTTTCTGTAACTGTTTTTGATCCTGTGTAGTAGCCACCAACACCTCCCCCCCCCCCGCCGCCCCACAAGACCAGAGAGTAATACAGCCTGTCAGAATGCTCTCCACATTACATCTATAGATGTTTTCGAGTGTTTCATCGAGAAAGCAAATCTCTTCAAGCTCCTAATGAAACATAGCTGTTGTCTTGCATTCTTTATTATGTTGGGATCAGGTTAGATTCTCAGAGTTAGTGACACTCAGGAATTTGAAATTGCTCATTCTCTACACTTCTGATCCCTCTATGAGGATTGTTTCGTGTTCCTTCATCTTACCTTTCCTGAAGTCCACAATCAGCTCTTTCATGTTACATTGAGTGCAACACCAATAAACTAGCTGGTATATCTCACTCCAATACGCCCCCTCACCTCCATCTGCGATTCTACCAACAATGGTTATGTCATCATCAAATTTATAGATGGTATTTGAGCTATACCTAGCCGCACAGTCATAGGTATAGAGGGAGTAGAGCAGTGGGC
This sequence comes from Mobula hypostoma, assembly GCF_963921235.1. Classification (NCBI taxonomy): domain Eukaryota; kingdom Metazoa; phylum Chordata; class Chondrichthyes; order Myliobatiformes; family Myliobatidae; genus Mobula; species Mobula hypostoma. The sequence continues at coordinate 144,247,518 of NC_086098.1, forward strand.
TAAGCACACAGCCCTGAGGTGCACCGGTGTTCTTCTACGAGGAGGAGATATCATCACTAATCCGCACAGATTGTGGTTTTGCAGATAGGAAGCCAAGAATCCAATTGCAGAGAGAGGTACAGAAGCCAAGGTTCTGTAGATTATCGATCAAGACTGTGGAAATGATGATGTTAAACGCTGAGCTATAGTCAACAAACAGCATCCTGACGTGGGTGTTTGTATCGTCCTGGTGATCTAAGGCTGTGTGAAGAGCCATTAAAATTGCATCTGCCATAGACCGATTCTGCCAATAGGCAAATTGCAGTGGGTCCAGTTCCTTGCTGAGTCAGGAGTTCATTCTAGCCATGACCAACCTCTCAAAGCATTTTGTCACCATAGTTGTGAGTGCTACCGTGTGGTAGTCATTAAGGTAGCTCACACCCGAGACACAATTGAGTTGCAGTCATGAATGAAAGTGAGCGTGAACAAAATTGCAATGTCCAAATGTGTGTGCCTGGCCAAATAAATTGTGTTATCATTGTGGCAATGCTCACATTAACCAGATCAATGCAGGTCTAATGGTGAAACTTGCAGAAAATCCAACAACATAGGACACAGACAAAGAGTATGTCTGGCAGACAAAAATAAATGGACTGCACCAAGAAGAGAAAAAAAAACTAAAAAGTCAAGCTGCAGTTTCAAAAAGAGCACTAATCTGCATGATGCTGATGAAAAATCTGATGAGTGACATAGGACTGCGTAGTCTTGATATCTACTATGTGAAAACTAACAACATGGCTTACACCAGAAGTGAACAGCAAATTAATTAACATGGAATTGAACACTGGCTCAGCTGTTTCATTCATTCCACAAAATGAGTTTGAATTTAAAGATACTAAACTGAAGCCTTGAGATATCCAACTAAGAACTTGTACTGGAGGAAAGATAACTCCTGTGGGAATGACTTTCTTAACAGTGAAATACAACAACCAACAAGCCACATTGGGCTTGTAATTGTAAAAACAGGAGGGTCAGCATTGTCGGGTCATAACTGGCTGAGATGCCAACAAATTGATTGGAGATCTATCCACAATTTGCATGCCACATCCCCTGAAATAGAGTCAATTGAAAGCAAATTAAGAAATGTACTGGATGATGCTACAACTGTCTCCATGCTGTACACCATCAACCATTGCCAGAAGGATCATGATGCTCAGAGGAATTATAAAAGAGATGATAGAAGTGGTCTGATTACTAAAGTTTTGGTAGGCAATCTATCAGAAAAAGCTTCTGATATGTTAGTCAGTTAGTTACTTGCAGAGTGTGTCTTGGTTTTTAGCTGGAAGAGAGTTCAAGGAGCTTCAAGAAAGTTCCAAGCATTCGGCTTTTGTGAGCAAAAAGAGCCAGAATCTACCCTTTATGCATTAAGGCTACTGCATGAACTTCAAGTAGGAGACAAAATGCTGCTTGTAAAAGTAGATCAGAGAACAAAACCCTGCTGAATGAATGGAAAGTCAAAAAGAAAGGAGTCAATGGAGATATGAAAACAGAGGATTCGCCAGATGATGTTTGGAGAATACTCCAGCGAACTAAATACACCTTCCCAAGATGAACATCCAAGAAAAAAGAAAAAGGAGATGAAAGGTGTCCAGAACTGACAGATCCACTTCTTGCAGTCTCAGAGTGAACTCTTACAACCAGCAGAGAGAATAGCTGTAATGCTGAGACTTTGTAAGGCAATGGTCAGACCGCACTTGGAGTATTGAGAGCAGTTTTGAGCCCTTTATCTAAGAAAAGATAGGCTGGCATTAGAGAGAGCCCAGAGGAGGTTCATGATAATGGTTCCAGGAATTAAAGTGTTAACATATGATAAGCGTTTGATTCTGGATTTGTACTCACTAGAGTTTAGAAAAATAAGTGGGGGGGGGTGGTTCTTGTTGAAACCTATCGAATTATGGAAAGATAGAGTGGATATGGAGAGAATGGTTTCCCAAAGTAGCGGAGTCTTGGACCAGAGGGGTCATCCTCAGAATAGATGGACATCCATTTAGAACAGAGATGAGGAGGAATTTCTTTAGCCAAAGGGTGGTAAATTTATGGAATTCATTGCCACACCATTACAGCTTAACAAATCACACAGCCCAGCAATCGATCTATTTAACCCCAGTCGAATCACAGGATAATTTACAATGGCAAAGTAACCTACTAACCAGAATCTCTTTGGACCATGGGAGGAAACCAGAGCGCTAGGGGGAAACTCACACGTGCACAGGAAAAATGTATCAAGTTCGTTACAGCGGATGCTGGAATTGAACTTCAAACTCTGTAATAGTTTCACACTAGCCACTACACTAGCATCGCGCTACATTATCCCTTTAATGGAACACAAATACCTTCCAAGGAAGTGTCAATGTCATCAAGTAGAATAGGCAATATTACCCAATTACAAATCAATCGCTATAGAGACGATGAAGTAAAGCGATATGGCGGTAAGTCAATTAGAAAGTAGTTTCTGATGCTCCATCTGCAGCTGCAGTCCATTCAGAATGGTCTGGCACAACCAACTCCAGAATCCATTCACTGCAGGAGCTGCAAGTCACGACTGACAATTTGGATCAGCAAATTGATTGCTGTTTATCGTGACCTCCTAATGGTAGAATAAGCTTTGTGTATTCCTATAACCCTTCTGTTATTTGTTACTATGGAAATGGAGGCACTACACTTCACGATGCCTGGAGGTAACATTACCTCAAGTCCTCCTTTGCTCCCACCGATTGCATCAGCTTTCCCATGATGGTCACCATTGGTTGACACTTTATACAAAGTGGCCATTCTCATATCAGACATCGGAAATATTGCAGCACAGCAGGATTGGGGGAAAATAGCTTTATATTTTAATTCAGGGAACCTGAACCTGGATGAGTATGCTGTAGTTGTTACCAACTTCATTAAAACCTGTGTGGATGAGTGTGTACCCACAAAGACTTACTGTACATTCCCAAACTAAAAGCCATGGATGAACCAGGAGGTACGTCAGCTGCTGAAGGCCAGGTCTGTTGCATTCAAGTCTGGCAACCTAGGCCTGCACCAGAAAACCAGGTATGATTTGCGGAGGGCTATTTCAAGGGTGAAGAGACAATTTCGAACAAGGTTGGAGGTGACATCGAATGCACGACAACGCTGACAGAGCTTGCAAGACATTACTTCCTACAAAGCAAAACCCAATAGTATGAATGGTAGCGATGCTTCACTACCGGATGAACTCAACGCCTTCTATGCATGCTTTGAAAGGGAGAACACAGCTATAGCTGTGAAGATGTCTACTGCACCTGACCCTGTGATCTCTGTCTCAGAGGGTGATGTTAGAATGTCTTTAAAGAGAGTGAACCCTCACAAGGCAAAAGGTCCCAATGGAATAATTGGTAGGGCTCTGAAATCCTGCGCCAATCAACTAGCAGGAGTATTCAAGGACATTTCAACCTCTCACTGTTACGGACAGAAGTTCCCACTTGCTTCGAAAAGACAACAATTATACCAGTGCCTAAGAAGAATAATGTGGGCTGCCTTAATGACTATCGGCTGGGTAGCACTCACAACAACAGTGATAAAATGCTTTGAGAGATTGGTCGTGACCAGACTGAACTCCTGCCTCTGCAAGGACCTGCAATTTGCCTATCACCACAATAGGTCAACGGCAGACGCAATCTCGATGGCTCTTCATACGGCTTTAGACCACCTGGACAATAAAAACACCTACGTCAGGATGCTGTTCATCGACTATAGCTCAGCATTTAATACCATCATTCCCACGATTCTGATCGAGAAGTTGCAGAACCCGGGTCTCTGTACCTCCCTCTGCAATTGGATCTTCAACTTCCTAACCGGAAGACCACAATCTGTGTGGATTGGTGATAACATATCGTACTCCCTGATGATCAACACTGGTGCACCTCAGGGGTGTGTGCTTAGCCCACTGCTCTACTCTCTCTATACCCATGACTGTGCGTCTAGGTATATCTGAAATACCATCTAGAAATCTGCTGATGATACAACCATTGTTGGTAGAATTTCAGGTGGTGATGAGAGGGCGTACAGGAGTGAGAAATGCCAACTAGTGGAATGGTGCTGCAGCAACAACCTGGCACTCAACGTCAGTAAGATGAAAGAGCTGATTGTGGACTTCAGGAAGGGTAAGACGAAGGAACACATACGAATCATCATAGAGGGGTCAGAAGTGGAGAGAGTGAGCAGTTTCAAGTTCCTGGGTGTCAAGATCTCTGAGGATCTAACCTGGTCCCAACATATCGATGTAGTTACAAAGAAGGCAAGACAGCAGCTATACGTTATTAGGAGTTTGAAGAGATTTGGTATGTCAACAAATATACTCAAAAACTTCTACAGTTGTACCATGGAGAGCATTCTGACAGACTGCATCACTGTCTGGTATGGAGGGGCTACTGCACAGGACTGAAAGAAGCTGCAGAAGGTTGTAAATCTAGTCAGCTCCATCTTGGGCACTAGCCTACAAAGTGCCCAGGACATCTTTAGGGAGTGATATCTCAGAAAGGCAGCGTCCATTATTAAGGACCTCCAGCATCCAGGGCATGCCCTTTTCTCACTGTTACCATCAGGTAGGAGGTACAGAAGCCTGAAGGCACACACTCAGCAATTCAGGAACAGCTTCTTCCCCTCTACCATCCAATTCCTAAATGAACATTGAAGCTTTGGACACTACCTCACTTTTTTAATATACAGCATTTCTGTTTTTGCACGTTTTTTAAAATCTATTCAATATACGTAATTGATTTACTTGTTTATTATTATTTTTAATTTTTTTTCAATGCTAGATTTTGTATTGCATTGAACTGCTGCTGCTAAGTTAACAAATTTCACATCACATGTCGGTGATAATAAAACTGATTCTGAAATATTTATTTACTGACGACTTTTACTGTCTTTCTGTATCTCCTACAAGTGGTTCATATCCTTGTTACTTAAATGTTTGCCTTACATAATTTCATTTGTGTGCCTAATATTTGGCTTATAGATAGTTGGTAACATTATCCAATAGCAGCTAATCAGCAGCAGGTAATAATGTCTTCTCGTATTAGTAATTCAGTATCACTCCTATTAAGGCAGTGCTCTTAACGCTGTGCGTACGTTACTTCTCAGTAAATTGCTGGAGGAACTCAGCAGGTCAGGCCACATCTATGAAGACGAATGAACAGTTGACATTAATCCTCATACTGAGTCAATGTTCTAACGAGCAACCAGGGAATGTGAAGATGCTTCTGAAAGTGGTGGACGAATACTGAGCTATTGACACTGAAGAGCACTTCAGAGTGTGGAGTCAAAAGGGTGAAAGTGAGGGGAAAGTCCACTCAGAAGATCAGAGAGGAAGGGAGAATGATCAAGCAGAGTTTGCAGATGCATAGACAGGTTTAATTAAATATATTGGGAATTAAGAGAGCAATTTTTGCTAAAATCTTGATTTTTGTCAAGGTTTGATCAACTGATGTCCGATGACAAACATGAGAAAATCTGCAGATGCTGGAAATTCAAACAACACACACAAAATGCTGCAGGAACTCAGCAGGCCAGGCAACATCCATGGAAAAGAGTACAGTTAACATTTCAGGCCCAGACCCTTCAGCAGGATGGGGGGGGGGGGATAAAAGCTGAGGAGTAGATTTAAAAGGTGGGGGGGAGGGGAGAGAGAAACGCCAAGTGGTAGGTGAAACCTGAAGTGGGAGGGATGAAGGAAAGAGCTGGGAAGTTGATTGTCAAAGAAATACAGGGCCGGTGAAGAGGACAGAAAGCCATGGAAGAAAGAAAAGGGGGGAGGAGCACTAGAGGGTGGAGATGGGTACACAAAGAGATAAGATTTTTGTTTCAGGATGTGGACATTGCCGGCAAATTACAGCCCATCTCTAACTGCCATTGAGAAAGTGGTGGCAAGCTACCGGCCTGGGCTGTGGTAATTCTTCCGGTGAAGGTACTTACCAGTGCTGTTGGGAAGGTACTGTAGTTTGAGAGCCAGCAGCAGTTATGTTTTCAAGACCTGATGGCATCTAACTAAATGGGGAACTTCCACTTGAAGGTTATAGACACAAGAAATTCTGCAAATGCTGGAAATCCGAAGCAACAAACAGAAAATGCTAGAGGAACTTTGCAAGTCAGCTGGCATCTGTGGAAATGAACAAACAATCGACGGTTTGGGCCGAGAGCCTTCTCCAAAACCGGAAAGGGAGGGGGAAGATGCTAGAATGAAAAAAATGGGGGGAGGAGAAGGAGGATAGCTAGAAGGTGATTGGTGAAACCAGGTACATGGAAAAGGCAAAAAGGCTGGAGATGAGGGAATCTGATTGGAGAGGAGAGTGGACCGTAGGAGAAAGGGAAGGAGGAGCAGCACCAGGGGGAGGTGACAGGCAGGTGGGAAGAGGTAAGAGGAGCAAGTCTGGGTGAGTACTTGATGGAAGAATCAGAGGGCAGCAGAGATCACAGAGGGGGAGCTGGGGGAAGAGGGTCTCACTGAACTCTCATCAAAGAGAAGGTTTAAACTTCTTCAGCGTAGGCATCCCTTGAAAAGACTTCTTAGCGGAGCTGCAAGTAGTTCATTTGTGACATGTACATTGAAACATGCAATGAAATGCATTGTTTGCATCATATCAAATCAACGAGGGATGTGTTGACCAGCACAACACACTTTTGGCCCCAGCATAGCCTGTCAACAACTCACTGGTACATCTCTGGAACCTGGGACGAACTTCACCAGTCATTGGGAGAAAGCACAAACACCTTGCAGATAGCGGCAGGAGTTGAACCCCGATCTTTGTAAAGAATTGCGCCAACCGCTACACTACTGTACCACTCACATGCCCTGTTGTATTTGTCCTTACAACCTTCCATTATGCTCCATATTTTCAGATGCCTACTATAGGTAGACAAAAGTTACTAAACTGCACATTTAAAACTCAGCTTTATATCAAATGGGGCACTGGTGTTACAGACTGAAGTATTTAATTGAAATAAACAGGCCAGAGGAATGGAGTAGACTTGGAAAGGCAGGTGTAATTTTTGGTCTTACATTGTTGGTACGGTTAAACTGGAAAGACTGCAGAATAAGTTGCCAGGACGAGTGGGACTGTTCTGGGGAGAAGTTGATCAGGCTGAGTCTTTATTCCTTGAAATATAGCAGAATGACAGAGACCTAATACAAGTGTTTAAATTTGAGGCATGGATAAGGTGGACATTGACGGTTTTTTCCCAGAGTTAGGGGGATCCAAAACTAGAGGGCTTAGGTTTAGGGTGGGGGGGGGGTTGATTTAAAAGGGACCTGAGGGACAACTTTTTCCACATGGGGAGTATTGAGTATGTGGAATGAGCTGCCGAAGACTGAGGCAGGTGCAATAATATAAATTAAGAAACAGTTGGAAGAGCTGGAGTTTGGAGGGATGTGGGCCAAACACTTGAAGTTGGGATGAGGTGGGTGGACCACATGGTCGGCATGGACTCATTGGGCCGAAAGGCCTGTATCCGTGCTATAGGCTCTATGACTCCAATACTATAGAAAAGTTCTCTTTTGTTTTTGACTAGTCGGTATCCATCCAATGGCAGTGCAGGACCAATGAGAGTAGACAGTGGTTGACATGATTCAGATTTATTTATCACACGGTACATCAAAGCATGCAGTGAAATGTGTCATTTGCATTAACAACCAACACACGTAGGGATGTGCTGGGGACAACATTTTCCGCCTCCAACATAGCATGCCCACAGTGCTCGGCAGAACAACAGAGAACATGACAAGAAACTAACTTAACCTCTAAATCCCTCTATATCCCTCCGCCTCCAAATCATCCATACAAACTTTTTAAAAAAATCAGTCTTGATGAAGGCTGTACTGGGCACTATCTGTTAAATTGGTAAATGATTTGAGAGAGGTGAGGCTTGGCTGGCTGGTTTATTAGCACTACACACTAGTTTATTTCAGCGTGATAGAAGCTTTTTAAATGGTTCTCTTTTGAAAATGTTAGCCACAGGAAATCACAATGACAATGAAATCTACCGAGGGACGTGTAATATAAAATCTTGCCCATTTGTGTTAACTGCAGCCACATAGAGGGAAAGGGGCAGCTAACTTTGTCCTTATTGTAACCAATGATATCAAGCATGGTCTTTTACTGTGATGGCTATTTGTTGTTTGGATTTAACGAAGCATTATTGTAACTTTGTACACTGGCGACAGGGTGCTGGCGAATCACATAACTGGGTCTCTGGATAGAGCATTAAATATATAGTGAGGGGTGGTTCAACAGTGTGAAAATGTAAGGATAAAGTAAAAGGAAAGGAGAATGCCATAGAGGTTACAGAAGTCTGCAGAATAAAGAAAAAGACAGTAAGTATAGATGGTGATGGTGATAAAAATGGTGATGAATATAGGACTAAAAGTGTTATACCTGAATGTGCACAGTATATAGAATAAGGTAAATGAACTTGTAGCACTGTTAGAAATTGGCAGGTATGACACTGTGGGCATCACTGAGTCATGACTGAAAGAAGTTAACAGTTTAACACCAAAGATGCATATTCTATCAAAATATCAGGCAGGTAGGCAGAGGCTCTGTTGAGAAAAAAATGAAATCAAATCCTTAACAAGAAGCGACATAGGATAGGAAGATGTAGAATTCTTGTGGGTAGCGTTAAGAAACTGCAAGGGTAAAAAGACCTTGATTAGAGTTATATACAGGCCTCTGAACGGTAGCCAGGTTGTGGAGTACAAATTACAAACAAAGGTAGAAAAGGCAAAGTTATGACAGTCAAGAGGGGTTTTAAAACACAGGTACATTGAGAAAATCAGGTGCTGGATCCCAAGAGAAGTTGTTTGTAGAATGCCTACAAGATGGTTTTTTTTATAGCAGCTTGTGGTTGAGTCCACTAAGCAAAAGGTAATTCTGGATTCGGTGTTAGGTACTGAACTGATTTGATTAGGGAGCTTAAGGTAAAGAAACCCTTATGAGGCAGTGATTATAATAGGATTGCAGTTTGATAGGGAGAAGCTATAATCAGATATATCAGTATTATAGTGGAGTAAAAGGAACTACAGAGGCATGAGAGAGGAGTTAGCCAAAGTTGATTGGAAGGGGATCATAGCAGGGACGATGGCAGAGCGGCAATGTCTGGAATGTCTGGGAATAATTTGGAAGGTGCAGGATTGATGCATCCCAAAGAAGAAGCAGCATTCCAAAGGGAGCATGAGGCAATGGTGGACAAGGGAAATCAAAGGCAGCAGAAAAGCGAATGAGGGCTTACAATATTGCTAAAAATAGTGAGAAGCTTTTAAAAACCAACAGAAGGCAACTAAAAAAAGCAATACGGAGAGAAAAGATGAAATGTGAAGGGAAGCCAGACAATGATATAAAAGAGGATACCATAAGTTCCCTGTTTCAGATACATAGAGTAGAAGAGAGACCAGAGTAGGTATCAGACCATGGAAAATGATGCTGGAGAGGCAGTAATAGTGGACAAAAAAATGGCAGATGAACTCGATAAGTATTTTGAATCAGTCTTTAATGTGGAAGGCACTAGCAGTATACCAGAAATTCAAGAGTGTCAGGGCAGCAGTTAATGCAGTTGCTAACAGTAAGGACAAGGCGCCTGGGAAGCTAAAAGCTCTGAAGCTATATACATTACCTGGCCCAGGTGGTCTACAATGCATGGGTTCTGAAAGAGGTTGTGGAGGCATCACTGGTAATCTTTCAAAAACTAGATTCTGGAATGGTTCAGAAGGACTAGAAAATTGTATATGTCATTTCATTTTTAAAAAGACATATTATCGACACATTAGCCTGAATTCTGTGGTTGACAAGATGCAAGTTCATTATTAATATTGAGGTCTTGAGATACTTGGAGGCACGTGAGAAAATAGGCCAAAGTCAGCATAGTTTCCTTAAGGGAGTGTGGCGATACATCCTAGGATGTGCTGGGACACATCATCAGTGATGTCACTGGAGCCCTCGGGTGTTTCAGGTCTTTCAGACATCCTCGTCCTGGTGACCCAGGCAGGCATGATCAGGCCCCAGCTTGTGTCCCAGTAGCATTGGTCCTCTTGATCCATAGCAAGCTGGAGACTCACTCAACAGCCTCTGTGATAGTCCTGATGGCTCTTTTCTCTCCAGCTCATGTAATCCCAAGTGGAGAGCACAGCAAGCAGCCAGCAAAACATCTGCACCCACCTCTACAGGCTCACAACATGTCCTCCACCCTTGTCTCAGGTACTGCTCTACCATCTCCTGGCTTTCTTGCGCTCAAAAGCCTCCTCAATCCAGGCACCGTCAGTTCTACCATGACCGCCTGCTTCAAAGTTTCCGACAGAGTGACCATGTCGGGCCTCAGTGATGATGAAATCTTGCCTGACAAATCTGTTGAAATCCTTTGAGGAAATAACAGGCAAGATAGACGAAGGTGAGACAGTGGATGTTGCTTGCTTCGATTATCAGAAGGCCTTTGATATGCTGATGCGCATGAAGCTTTAAAAAAGATTATGGTATTACAGGGAAGATACTAGCATGGATAGAATATTGGCTGACTGACAGGAGGCAAAGAGTGGGAATAATGGAAGTCTCTTCTGATCGGCTGCCAACGTTCTGCAGGGGTCGGATTTGGGACTCCTTACTTTCAAGTTATACGGCAATGATGGAATTGATGGCATTATAGCTAAGTTTTCAGATGATACAAAGATAGGTGCAGGGACAGGGAGTGTTGGGGGGGGAAAAGAGTCTGCAGAAAGACATGGTCATATTCGGAGAATGGACCAAAAAGTGGCAGATGAAATAGAGTGAAGGGAAATATAAGGTACTGCAGTTTGGTAGAAGCGATAAAGGTGTAGACTATATTCTAAACAGCGAGTAAATTCGGAAATGGGTGATGCAAATTGACGTGGGAGTCCTCTGAAGAATTCCTAAAAGGTTAACGGGCAGGTTGGTAGTAAAGAAAGAAAATGCAATGTTAGCATTTATTTTGAGAGGACTAGAATATAAAAGCAGGAATGTAATTCTGAGGCTTTATAAGGCATTGGTCAGACCACATTTGGAGTATTGTGAGCAGTTTTGAGACCCGTGATATGCTAACATTGGCGTGGGTCCAGAGGAGGTTCACGAGGATGATCCTGGGAATGACGGGGTTAACATGAGTGTGTGACAGCTCTGGAGTTTAGAGCAATGAGGGGATATCTCATTTAAACCTATTGAATATTGAAAGGCCTAAAGGCTGAGATAGAGTTGAAAGGATTTTCTAATAGTGGAGGAGTCAAGGTCCGAAGGACATAGCTTCAGAATACAAGGATGTCCTCTTATCACAGAGGTAAGACTATAGGAGCAAAATTAGGCCCTTTGGCCTATTGAGTCAGTTCCAATATTTCGTCATGGCTGATCCATTTTTCCTCTCAGCCCCAGTCTCCTGACTTCTCCTTATGTCCCTTCATGCCATGACCAATAAAAAATCTATCAGCCTCTGCCTTAAATATACAAACGTTTGTACATAAAGACTTGACCAGCACAGCTGCCTATGACAATGAATTCCACAGATTCACCACTCTCTGGCTAAAGAAATTCCTCCTCATCTCTGTTTTAAAGGGACACCCCTCTATTCTGAGGCTGTGTCCTCTGTTCTTAGTTACTCCCACCATAGAAAACATCCTCTCCACATCGAATCTATTAAGGCCTTTTACCTTTCGATAGGTTTCAATTAGGTCACCGTTCATTCTTCTGAATTCCAGTGAATACAGGCGCAGAGCGATCAAATGCTCCTCATATGACAAGCCATTCAATCCTGGAATCATTTTCGTGAACTTCCTTTAAACCCTCTCCAGTGTCAGCACATCCTTTCTATGATAGGGGACCCAAAACTGCTCACAATACTCCAAGTGAAGCCTCACCAGTACTTTATTAAGCCTCAACATTACATTCTTGCTTTTATATTCTAGTCCCCTCGAAACGAATGCTAACAATGGATTTGGCTTCCTCACCACAGATTCAACCTGAAAATTAACTTTTAGAAAATCCTGCACAGGGATTCCCATTGCCTTACAAAATTTTTGAACTTTCACTCCATTTAGAAAATAGTATACCCTTTTATTTCTTCTACCAACGTGCATGACCATACACTTCCTGACACTGTATTCCATCTGCCACTTCTTTGCCTATTCTCATAATCTGTCTGACTTTATGTAGCCTCCCTACTTCCTCAAAACTACCTGCCCCTCCACCTACGAATCATCCATAAACTTTGCAACAAAGCCATCAATTCCATCATCCAAGTCATTGATATATAAAGTAAAAAGAAGCGATACCAACACAAACCCTCGTGGAACACTACAAGTCACCGGCAGCTGAGCAGAAAAGGTTCCCTTTATTCCCACTCCTGCCAATCAGCCACTGCTTTATCCATGCTAGTATTTTTCCTGTAATACCATGGACTCTTAACTTGTTAAGCAGTTTCATGTGTTGTACCTTGTCAAAGGCCTTCTGAAAATCCAAGTACACAACATCAACTGATTCTCCTTTGCCCAACCTGCTTGTTATTTCATCAAATAATTCCAAGGGATTTGGTAGGCAAGATTTTCCCTTGAGGAAACCATGCTGACTATGACCCATTTTATCATGTGCCTCCAAGTACCCCAAAACCACATACTTAGCAATCAAATCCAACATCTTCCCAACCACTGAGGTCATATTAACTGGTCTATAATTTCCTTTCTTCTGTCTCTCTCCCTTCTGAAGTATGGAATGATGTTTGTAATGTTCCAGCCATCTGGAACCATGCCAGAATCTAGTGATTCATGAAAGATCATTACTAATGCCTCCACAATCTCTTCAGCCACCTCTTTCAGAACCTAGGGGTGTACCCATCTGGTCCAGGTGATTTATCTGCCATCAGACCTTTCAGTATCCCAAGTAATGACTGACCCCTGAAACTCTGGAACTTCCACCATACTGCTGGTGTCTTCCACAGTGAAGCCTGATGCAAAATACTTATTCAGTTTTCCCGCCGTTTCCTTGTCCCCATTGCCACCTCTCCAGCATCATTTTCCGGCTAAAGAAACTTTCGTTATCTTTAATATTATTGGCTAACTTACTTTTGTATTCCATCTTTTCCTTCTTATTGACTTAGTTGTCTTCTGTTGGTTTTTGAAAGCTCCCCAATCCTCTAACTTCCCACTAAATTTTGCTCTATTACGGTATATGCCCTCCCTTTTGCTTTTGTGTTGGCTTTGACTTCTCTTGTTAGCCATGGTTATGTCATCTTGCCTTTAGA